>NC_141685.1:1116282704-1119030204 GCF_964263255.1 Lissotriton vulgaris | reverse complement strand
ATCATATGCTGCTTAGCACTGGATGGGTTCGTTAGCTTTTGAAATTAACGTAGCTTAAAACATCGAGGAGGGACTAGTGTCCAACAGTTCAGATTTTAAAGTGACAGCAAGGTTTTCATAGTTCATAATTAATGTCTCAGAGTCGGGATGTACATATTAATTACCTCTGGACAGTTCCATTCGAAATCCAGTATTTCTTTATACCTGTTACCCGACTCTGTTCACTTCTGTTTTCTCACTGTGTCAATCGAACCACAGTACCCAGAATACACCCTTGCTGTCTCTTCGGGAGTCATATCCCTCAATGTTGTCCTTGGCAAGATATCTCCTTCGGTTCAGCCGACAGCCTTGTTTCAGTGCCTTTCTGAGGAATAATTCCCTGTGTGGCTCGTGTTTCCTGGCAGCGGCGTCTTCGAAAGGTATTCTCGCTACCATCCGCATTCCGTTCTTTCATGTTGTCGTCATCCCCAAAACACTTTCCAGCACAAGGGGCTCGGAGGAAATCTCCTTCGCAGACTCTGGCTGAGTTATGTTCATCTCTGCAGTCGGGGTGGGCCCGTCACTGAGGCCACTTCCATCCTTCTATAGTAGATTCGATTCCTCAGCCGGTGGGCGCTTTGAAAACTGGATACTCTCCAATGTTACACGATCCTGACAGAAAAAGCGCCTCAACCAGTCGAGTCGGGGCCGTCTTCCAAGGTATGTCAGATACCTTCTAAAATCACCACCTGTAAGCTACAGTAAGTAACTTAATGACGGCCACTCCAGTTGTGCTGTTTAAAGTTTCCTTAATGCAGACTTTAGCATAGCACGACGCGTTTCGCCTCCATGAGGCTTAATCATATGCTGCTTAGCACTGGATGGGTTCGTTAGCTTTTGAAATTAACGTAGCTTAAAACATCGAGGAGGGACTAGTGTCCAACAGTTCAGATTTTAAAGTGACAGCAAGGTTTTCATAGTTCATAATTAATGTCTCAGAGTCGGGATGTACATATTAATTACCTCTGGACAGTTCCATTCGAAATCCAGTATTTCTTTATACCTGTTACCCGACTCTGTTCACTTCTGTTTTCTCACTGTGTCAATCGAACCACAGTACCCAGAATACACCCTTGCTGTCTCTTCGGGAGTCATATCCCTCAATGTTGTCCTTGGCAAGATATCTCCTTCGGTTCAGCCGACAGCCTTGTTTCAGTGCCTTTCTGAGGAATAATTCCCTGTGTGGCTCGTGTTTCCTGGCAGCGGCGTCTTCGAAAGGTATTCTCGCTACCATCCGCATTCCGTTCTTTCATGTTGTCGTCATCCCCAAAACACTTTCCAGCACAAGGGGCTCGGAGGAAATCTCCTTCGCAGACTCTGGCTGAGTTATGTTCATCTCTGCAGTCGGGGTGGGCCCCTCACTGAGGCCACTTCCATCCTTCTATAGTAGATTCGATTCCTCAGCCGGTGGGCGCTTTGAAAACTGGATACTCTCCAATGTTACACGATCCTGACAGAAAAAGCGCCTCAACCAGTCGAGTCGGGGCCGTCTTCCAAGGTATGTCAGATACCTTCTAAAATCACCACCTGTAAGCTACAGTAAGTAACTTAATGACGGCCACTCCAGTTGTGCTGTTTAAAGTTTCTTTAATGCAGACTTTAGCATAGCACGACGCGTTTCGCCTCCATGAGGCTTAATCATATGCTGCTTAGCACTGGATGGGTTCGTTAGCTTTTGAAATTAACGTAGCTTAAAACATCGAGGAGGGACTAGTGTCCAACAGTTCAGATTTTAAAGTGACAGCAAGGTTTTCATAGTTCATAATTAATGTCTCAGAGTCGGGATGTACATATTAATTACCTCTGGACAGTTCCATTCGAAATCCAGTATTTCTTTATACCTGTTACCCGACTCTGTTCACTTCTGTTTTCTCACTGTGTCAATCGAACCACAGTACCCAGAATACACCCTTGCTGTCTCTTCGGGAGTCATATCCCTCAATGTTGTCCTTGGCAAGATATTATATATATATATACATATATACATATATACATATATACACATATACACATATACACATATACACATATACACATATACACATATACACATATACACATATACACATATACACATATATATATACACACATATATACATATATACACATATATACATATACACACACACACACACCTACACATATATATATATATACATACATATATATAAATACATATATACATACATACATACATACATGTCCAAGATGGAAGAAAAGTTAGGAGATACATCATTTTACACCAAGATAAATAGAGACCCCCAATAACAAAACTAAGACCAAAAAACGACGACTAACAAGGCACTCTGTAAAGGCCATTTACGTGAAAAAGAACATGCCTATATGAATGCACAGCACCCAAAGATGGCTAGCATATATGGAGTGCCGAAAAGGACGTGTAAGGAATGATGACATCCTCCTTACACGTCCTAGGGTCATAGTTCTTGGACTTGCACCAGATGCAGAATCTCTTCCACTTGTAAGCATAAGAAGTCCTAGTGGAAGGTTGCTTAGCCTCCTTCAGTATGTCCATACAATCTTCGGGTAGATTCAAATGGCCATATTGCACTATCTCAGGAGCCATGCCGCCAAACTCAAAGACGAGAGGTTCGGGTGCACCATCTGCCCCCCGAACTTCGTGAGAAGGTCCGGCCTGCACGGCAACCGGATGTGAGGAAGGAGAGACCGGTGAAGCAGGTCCGTGAACCACCACTGTCTGGGCCATTCCGGGGCGATTAATATCATCCGCGCCCTGGACCGGGACAGCTTGATGAGCACCACCGGAATCAGGGGAATGGGTGGAAAAGCGTACAGAAATCTGTTCGACCAGTCTATCCATAGGGCATTCCCCAACGTCCCCTGTTGGTAGTACCTGGAGGCGAAGTCTCTGCATTTGCTGTTTTCGGCGGTGGCGAATAGATCTACGTCTGGAGTGCCCCACCTTGCGAAGACGTCTCCTAGCACTTCATCGTTTATGACCCATTCGTGGTTTTCCTGAATCAGTCTGCTCAGTGCGTCCGCCTGATCATTCTTCACAGATGGGTAGCCGTTATCGTCCGTCCTCTGGCCAGAAGCCAGTGCCAGATCGCCTGCGCCTCCGGCGACAGAGTGCGTGATCTCGAGCCCCCCTGCTTGTTGAGGTAATACATCGTGGTCTTATTGACTGTGTGTACAAGCAGAGAGTTGGTCTGAAAGGACGGATGAAAGGCCTTCAGTGCCAAGTGAACAGCTCTGAGTTCCAGGAAATTGATGTGGTACGTGGACTCAGACAGACCACGTCCCTTGAATCTGTAAGTCTCCGTAGTACGCTCTCCATCCATGAAGAGACGCATCCGTCACGATCGTCTGTGTGGGAATGTCCTTGTGGAAAGGAACCCCTCTGAGGAGATTCTCCGCTGAGCACCACCACTTCAGAGACTGAAGAGCATGCAGAGACAGTCGTATTGTGTCGTCCCAAGAACCAGTCCTCTGATCCCACTGATCCTCCAAGCACTCCTGCAGTGGTTTCATGTGCAACCGTGCGTGAGGAAGATACAAGAGGCCATCGACCCCAGTAGAGAAGACACCGTCATTACTTTTATAGATGGAGCGGTCATAAGAGCCTGAGCCTTCCGAAGGAGTGATAACCGTCGCTCCTCCGAAGGAGACACGCTTGCTGACAGCGTATTGATGGAGGCCCCCCAAGTACTGTATGCATTGGACCAGAGTCGGGACCGACTTGGACATGTTGATGTGCAACCCCAGCTTGTTCAATAGAACGCACGTCTTCTGGAAGTGTGCTTGAGCTTCCGAGAAGGAGGCCTTGATCAACCAGTCCTCAGGTACGGATAGACAAACCCCTTGTTCTTCCGCAGGTGCGCAGCTACCACTGCCATGCACTTCGAGAACGTCCTGGGCACAGACTTCAGCCCGAATGGCAGTACTGTGTATTGATAATGATTGGCGCCGACTTGGAATTGCAGGAACTTCCTGTGTTTCTGTGCAATGAGCACATGGAAGTACGCATCCTGTAGGTCTATAGCACAAAGCCAGTCTCCCTGCTGCAGCTGAGGGTAAATCTGCTGCAACGACAGCATGCAAAATCTCTCTGCGAATCTACTTGTTTGCTTGCCGCAAGTCCAGAATGGGCCTGAACTCGTTCTTGTCCTTCTTGCGGACCAGAAAGAACCGCAAGTACAGACCTCTTCCCCTTTGAGGCAGGTACGTCATCTATCGCCCTTTTCCTTAATAGGATGTCAGCCTCTGCCTGGAGCTCGCGCAGCTGAAACTGCGAGCTCACCGGGGGAATAGCTGGAGGCTAACCTGGTGAACCGAAGACTGTATCCATTGCAAACAATATTCAACACCCACTTGTCCTGAGTAATTTTTCTCCACTCTGCCAGAAAAAATTGAACGCTTCCCCCCACCGGAGTGGGTAACGGATGTAGGGGAAGTAAACGCTCAGGGCCTAGACCCGGCCGGGTCTTTGGTTGCTGTTGCGGACTGTTGGCCTCCTCTGCCCCTCTGGCGTTTCTGAAAGGGCTTCCGGAACCGCTGCTGTCCGGAAGTCTGCCCCCGCCCTCTGCTGAAGTTCCGAACCGTCTCTGGAACGGGCGGTAGTTCTTCTTCTCAGGCTTCTATAACCCGACGGCAGTCAGGGTTTCTGCTTCTGCTTTCATACAGGCCATTTCATCGTCTGCATGCTTACCGAATAGAGTTTCCCCGGAGAAAGGCAGGTTGGCCACCTGCTGTTGCGCCTCCGGTTTGAGTGAGGTGAGGCGAAGCCAAGCGTGATGCCGTTGATTGATGCCGTGGCAGTATCCCTGGGCCGCCGTCATCCCCTCATTTAATATCTCCAGAAAGTCCTTTCTCGTCACGAGGGAGGAGCTCGGCGTACTCCTGGAGGGACTCCCATGGGGCACGATCATATCGCCCCAGCAGAGCCCCGGCACTTGCAGCCTTCATGGTGGTAGATGCCGTCCGACAGACCTATCTGCCCGCCGAATTCAGCCAACGGCTGTCCTTATCAGGCGGCACTGTCGAAGAAGGAGTGGTGGCATGCTGCTTCTTAGCCGCTGTCACAATAACAGAATCTGGTGTTGGGTCCATTTGAAGGAAAGCCGGGTCAGATTCCGGAGCCCGGTATTTCTTGAGGAGCCTGGATGGAGCTGCCTTAGTCACCGCTGGAGTAAGAAACAACTCCTTGGCGGACTCCTCCAATCCGGGTACTAACGGCAGCAGCGGTCGAGACAAATGCTTCTTGTGAAGCGTCTCGAAGATCACGGACGTCGTAGGTGTTGGCACAGTCACCGTGATCCCTAGCTTAGCCGCACCCCTCAACAGCACTTCCTGGAAGGAAACGATATCGTCAATGGGAGACACCCTCGTTCCTGAAGACTCCGACAGAGTCGGTGAATAATCCCTGGTGGAAGAGCCTGTGTGGGATCTGGATCTGCGCCTCCTGTGGCGTCGTCTAGATAGAGATGACGACCGGCCACAGCTCCGCGATCTCCCTCTCGGCCGGAGCGGGAGCAGGATATTTTCGGCCGATCCGCAGGAGCAGGCGATGTCGGCCTGGCTGGGACCCTCTGCTGAGGGGTCCCCTTAGGTGGCGTTGGATAACGTGGCAATGAGGTCGTCCTGGGTGGAGGCACGGTGGAGGAACAGAGGGAAGAGGCGGTGGCGGGAGTTGAGGTGGCGGTGATTGACGAGGAGCCGGCCCACGAGGCAGTGGTGGAGGTGGAGGTGGGGTGGGGTTCCGCGGAGGCGGACCCTTCAGCAAAGGAGGAGGGGTAGGCGACCTAGGTTTAGTAGGCGTATACGCCACTGAGTACACCGAGCCCGGTGACTGTCTTCTTCCTTGGCAATGATGGCGAACTCCTAGCGTCAGGACTCCTCCTGCGCTTCCTTGGCGTCAAAGAACGCCGCCTCAACGTCGAGGAACGTCTTCTCAATGTCGACCGATGGCGCCTTCGACGTCGACCGATGGCGCCTCCTCGTCGTCGACCGGTGGCGCCTCCTCGGCGGCGAACGCGACCTAGACGGCAAACGCCTCCTCGACGGCGAGGATCCCCTAGACGCCAATCTGCTCCTCTTCGCCGACGGCGAACGGCGGTGTCGCCTTGACGGCGAGCACAGACGTCGGGCCTTTTCTGGACGTCGATGACGTCGACGATGTCTACGACGATGCTGTCGACTGTGGTCTGTTCAGCTCCCTCGACGCCGAACGTAGACGCCGCTTCTCCCCAGAACCCCAGGGAGATAGGGAACAGACCGTTGTCATCCCCCTCAACGCCGCAATCGACGCTGGCGGAATATGGGGAAGCTTGCTGGACTTCCTGCCCCTTGGGAGCCCCCCAGAGGCCTCAGCATGGGCAGATGAAGCATGCCATGACCCACCTTGTGCATTCTGACGTCTGTCTTTGAGGCCTTGGAGCCCGATCTTCATCCTCTCTCTCAGGGTCTTGGCAGAGAAGGTTTTGCAGATTTCACACTCCACTGGGGCATGAGAAGAGGGGAGGCAGACGATGCACACTGCATGTGGGTCGGATTTGGCCTTTTTTCTATCACACTCTGGGCAATTGTCAAGTAAGCCAGGCATTTTGACAATACAGTGAAGAAAAAAGGCTTAGTACTTAACAACAAGCACTACACACAAGAAAAAGTGAAAAAAAATCACCAAATAAACCCTTGAAAGGGAGAGCTCAATGCTCCAGGGTCCTGCTTGCAGGAGCCGGATAAAAGAACTGAAAGTAAAAGGGACCTGCTGTGCATTCTGGGATACAGAGAGAATTCCTGAAAGTTTTCTTAAAGGCACAGTATCCTATTTGAGCCACATAATGGTAGCTTATGGGGCTTGTCTGTCCATACCTTCCTCTCTATCATTCCAGAGGCTTTTGCTGGTAGAGGCAAGTTTTCTCTGTAAGGAAACTGGGCAAGCTGTGCTGTTTGTGTGGTTTTTTTGGTGGAATTTCTAGTTGAAGTACTGGACAGTGTAGCCTGTGGATATAGGCTGCATTATCTGTCTTTAAATTCTCTTAGGTGTCTTTGCAGTTCTGCATTTTTTGACAACTTGAGATTATTTTTGATTGCTCCGGGGGTCCACGCACATGGGCGGGACTATTCACTGGATTATGACTATACACAGAGATCCCCTACTACAGAACCAAAGATATTCTATATCTACTTATCTGCCCGTGTGGCCTAGGTTATGTGGGCGAGACTGCACGCCTTTTAAGTACATGCCTAATAGAGCATAGATCAGCTATACGTACAAAAAAACGATAGCACCTATGGTACAACATTATATTGAAATGAACCATACTGTTGATTATAATAAATGGTTCATACTTGAGAAAATCCAATCTAAACCCGGAATTGACACTGAAGCGATAAGGAAACAAAGGGAAGTATATTGGATCTTCCTGTTGGGCACCTCCAAACAGGGCCTAAATCAGGACATTCCTGAGCTCCTGCAGGCGGACATGCTAGACCCCGATGACCTGCTACATCAGCGTTCGGCGGAGGGGCTCCCTGCACCCAAGGTAGCCGCCTATGTGGCGGGCATGTTGTGGAAACATCTTGATAGAGATAAAGCAGAATGCCCTAGGCCATCTTTAGAGGGGAAGGTGGACCTCACACTTGAGAAAGACTCCAAGATGGCCACCTTCCTTGCTGAATTTGTCCGTGACCCAATGAAGGGCATTGGCAGATCGTGGCGTTCGACGTAGCAGGGCACCTGGCAAAGATTATGATATGGCAGAGATTGCAAAAGCCTTCGGGTTCCTTATATCTCCAGATGCTCTGTCCGGCTGGGCTCAAAGAGCCATTATTTTCCTGGGAAACGCGAAGTGCGTGATTTCTACTGAAACGTGCAGATCGCTATGCAATAAAACTGACCAAGTTGGGGGAACTTTTCACATCAGAGGAAAGTTCAATAGCCCAGGGAAATCTTTTTCGAGACCACTTTGTTCATGAATTGGGCAAATTTGTCAATACTTTAAACTCATTGGACAAACATTATGACCTCTATTGAGACTCTTCACCCAGTGTTTTTGCTGCAGCGGGTAAAGGTAGGGGGCGCTCAACTGCCTATGCCTCCCCTCAAGCATCCAGAGGTACAGACTCCCGCTGAAGCCGCTGGCAAGACTCCAGCAAGTTTGGAAAGTTCTATCTGACCAGACTCTAGCCCCGCTGCCACGGGGGGCAGAGACAGATCTAGGTGCACCAGTAACTTCAACAATGTGCAACCACTTTTTTGCCCTCTCACGTATGACCCCTTTCTTTTTGTGCTGGATTACGACGTGCGGAGCACTGCACCCCTGCTAACCAGGGCCACGGTGTGAGTGCTCCCTTTCAAAGTATAACCACGAACAGTGTCGCTGACCCGGAGTAAATGGTAGGAGCTCCAGGTTAGTGTCCCTAACATCAGGGATATGTGAGACATTCTTGTCGAGGAATTAAGGTTAGAACCGGAGCATAGAAATGACCCTTGCAGAGAAATGTCCAGATTCCTAACCCTGTAGTGGGCCCCAGATGTGTAGTCAAATGTCTGGGCTATCTCCCACAGCCTGAGGGTAGCTGGCTGCCGCCAGATAAGAGAGGCGGGGTAGTTCTGGCAAGTGTCCTGCTTACAACAATGCCCACCCCACTCCCTGCAGAGCGTCTGACACCCCGGCCTCCCTCCTTCAAAGTGCGAGGGTGCCATTTGGCCGAAAAGACCAACAGAAACCTGGGTGGAGGGGGAACACCCTACCTGATCAAAGACTTCAATGACTTTCTGGGATATAACTAGGGAAACCTTGAACTGGAGGGCAGATCGCTTTTTGGACACAAGAGAGCCCTGCTGACCTCGTCGCAGCTCACGGATCGTACCTCATGTACGCAAAGCATCTCCCCATCCCGAGCCCTGCTGACTGTGTCGCGGCTCGGACCTTGAGATTCGTACCTCCTGTACCTGAAGCCTTTCACCATCCCGAGCCCTGCTGACTGTTGCGGCTCGGACCTTGAGACTCGTAACTCCTGTACCTGAAGCATTTCACCATCCCACACCCTGCTGACTTGGTCGTGGATCGGACCTTGAGAATCGCATCTCCTGTAAGCAAAGCATTTCACCATCCCAAGCCCTGCTGACGTGGTCGCGGCTCGGACCTTGAGAATCGTACCTCCTGTACGCGAAGCATTTCACCACCACAAGCCCTGCTGACTTCGTCGCGGCTCGAACCTTGAGAATCGCACCCCTACCCTTGGACTGTGAGTAACCGAGTCACCCTAGCTACTCGAACCCCAACCGAATTCACTTGTTTTGGAAGTGTACTGTCATTTGCCATGTGATAAATCAATAAATCAATATATAAAGGATACTATATTTTCATAGAAACCGGTGTGGTGTCAGTTTGTAGTGTGGCAAGATATTACTGTATAAGATCATAAATGCTTTTCACTGGCCCTCGAGGTTCAGTCTGACTGCTTGGTGATACTACTAAGTGGATAGCCCCCTACCCTAACTAGAAGAGGCAAGTCCCGGCTGGGACAGATGTACTCTCCTCTGCCCCCCAGGGACCGCCCAATCCAACAGTGAGGATATAAGACCTGGTGAGGATCTGAATTGGGGGTCGCCTGGCCTCCTCAAAGCGAACTGGGAAAATCTCTCCTCAGATAAGTGGGTCCATCAGATGGTAGGAGGCTTCCACATAGAATATTATTGGTTTCAGTTTCAACTCAGCACCCCAGAACTCTGGAAAAAAGGGACGGCGGTCAACATTCAGTTCTCAATCTCAAGGAGTTAAATGGCTCCTATACGTCAGACGATGGAGGGTATCCATCGTCTGAGGGACCTCATCAAGATATCGGATTGGATGGTTCGTATGGACTTGAAGGACGCCTACTTGGCAGTCCCTGTTAATCCGTCTCATAGGCGCTTTTTACAGTTCCAGTGGCTCTCCAGTGTGTTAGAGTTAACATTCCTTCCTTTTAGTCGATCCTCGGCCCCTTGGTGCTTTACCAAGCTGATGAGACCGGTTGTCGAACACTAGTGGGCAAGCAGGGTGAGACTATTGTCTACCTTAACGCCTCTCCTTTCACTTGCAGATGGCTATCGACCTTCTGGAATCGTTGGGCTTTATCATCAACACGGAGAAGTTCACACCAGTACTAGCCCAATCGGTCCAATTTCTGAGGTTCTTGATACACTCGTCAAAGCTCCCCTTAGCCTCAGAAGTTTACCAAGATCAGGCACGAGCTAAGGAGGACAATATCCAAAGTGCAAATCTCCCTTCAGCATTTGGCACGAATTGTGGGACTCCTCTGGTCTTTCATTCAGGCTATTTCCGCGGGTACTTGCCATTACTGGGTGCAGCAACTCTTGAGATTCTCAGACCTTCAGAAAGACCAGTCATACGACCAGTTGGTTCCACTCTCAGATAAGGCAAGAGGACATGAGATGAGAGGTGGATCGCCCTTATGGAAGCATGGAATGGTCGAGCAATTTTGAGCTCGAGACCCAATCTGGTAATCTAATTAGACACCAGCGGCTCTGTATGGGGCGTGCACGCTGAAGATAGTTTTCCACTGGAGGTAAATGGTCCGCCACTGAAAAGTCTCTGCTTATCAACTGCATGGAGTTGCTGTCGGGCTCTTTCACCCTGTAGTGTTGGAGTAAGGAATAAGGGAAATGTTCTGTCCTTTTGAAGATGGACAATGTAGCAGCAGGTTGCTACATCAATCATCTGGGGTGGCTTGGTCAAGGGCCTTGTTGGACCTTGCTTGAACGCTATGGGAATACTGCTAGGCCAATCAGAACTCTCCGCCAGCGGACCATATTCTGGGTCGCTCCAATCAAGTGAGGATTTTGCACGCTCATCACTGAAGATATGTCAGCCTTTGGAAGTTGCAGCCACATCGATTCTGGCAAATTCAGAACCGGTGGGGTCTATTTTCCATGGTTCTCTTTGCGTCCTGTCTAGACTTCCAGCTCGACTGGTACTGCAGCTGGAGACAGGATCTGCATGCAGTAGCCACAGACTCCTTCCTTTGGGACTGGAGCAAGGAGCTGGCCTATGCTTTCCAGCTTTTTGCTATAACCTCAATATGGAGGTCGCAAGTCTGGTTTCCAGCAATAATGGAACTTTCTTCGGATTTTCCAATCCCCCTACCCCTGTTTCCAGAACTTCTCCGGAGATCCCCATAACAATCCTCACCAGCTGATCCTGGCGGCATCTGTTCATTTCATGACCTGGAGGGTTACCAGGGATTTAACAAGAGGCTGCCTCTCTGCTTTCCAAGGCCAAAGCGGACAGTACAAGCAAACTGTACCATTCTCCGTGGTCTAGATGGTTGTGTTGATGTCTTTAACACTAAGTGCATCCCAGATCCAAGAATTTGAACTTCCTGGCGAGCTTGGCTTCCCAGGGTTTCGTGAGCAGGTCAATTAATACATTCAGATCTGAAAATATGCGGCAACCTTCTAATGGACGGCCACCCGTTTGAGGAACAGATCATTGGTCTGTAAATTGTTGAGGGGTATCCGGTTTTCCTTTCCCCCTAAACGTAGGAACTCTGTACTATGGGATTTCAATAAGGTCCTTTCTTTTTTTCAATCTTGACCTTCTAATAAGTACTTGTCTAGGAAATAGTTGCTGATAAAATTGGCAATGTAATGTTTAATTTGTTGTCGCCGGGTCTCGGATGTTCAAGCCCTGAATAATACAGGTAAGAGTTTTTACCCCAGAATCTGTGACTTTTCATATTCAAATTGCTCGCCGCACAAAATGTAATTCTAAATTGGTGTCATATCCAACTAATTTGCAGGTTCCTAAATTGTGTGTGGTCCGTACCATTAAAAATGTATGAAGTGGTCAAGGAGGACATACGGCTCATGGAGAACAGGAACTATTGATTTCTCTCACGAAACCTCACAAAACGACTGCCAGATGGGTCATGCAGGAGGCGGTCATTGATGCAGAGCTCGAAAAATCATTTAAATGTTACAAGACCTGCAGGTCTAGTAACCTAAAAAATCTACTGGACCTAACTGAAATGCACTTGACCTCTGTCTGCGAAAGCAAGCAAATGTGACAAGTTAACAAGATTTAAAGGCATTTTTATTGCTCATTTCCTTGGTTGGAAATAAAGATGCCTTTATATCTTGCTCTCTTGTCACATTTCCTCTGCTTTCTGAGGCAGAGGTCAAAAGTCTTTATTTTCCTACTCCCCAGAAAGGGCGAGTAGGACCTAAAAATACCTCACCCTAATTAAATCTGGCTCGCAAATGCGAGCGGGCGATTGGATTTTTCGAGGCCTGTTGATGCATCCAGTTTGGGAGCTTAAGAGTTTTGCTTAGGAACAAGACTTGAGGATCTCCTCAACACTGCTGACTGGTCATCTGATTCTACCTTTAATACTTTTCATTTTAAAACAGTCTCCTCTCTGGCAAACATTTTGGTGGATAACCTTTAAACTAGCCTAATCCTCGCCTCTGGGTCCTGCCATAGAATTAAAAATATCCTATCTATCATAGAGGAATATTTCAAATTTATTACGGGCACAGAGGCGTGGATTAGCCTACCCTGGACTTCTAAAGACTGGAAGTCCACACCTAGCTGATGTGCAGGGTTGCCAACGCTGGTGACTTCTTACACTGGATTCAGAAGCATATTATTGTTGTAGCAAATTTCTCATGCTTTATGAATTTTTCTAGTCTCAATATAATTACACGGTTGACATTTTCTCTGCTGTACGGTGTTGGTTGATTGAGCATCAAATTCTGTCACAACAAAGGCGCACGAGTATCGTTGATGCTTCCTAGGATCGGATTCCAATAAACCGGAATAGAGCCAGTGGACGAAGATGTTGTCGCAGGAATAGAGAGGAAACTAGAGAGTCTGCAGGGAACTAAATACAGACAACAGCACTCCAATTGGACAGACTTTTTGGTTTTCTTTCCAAATGTCTCATAGGAAATGCAGTTTGTATTAATAAAAATAGTTAATTGTAAAGGCTGTTGGCAAATAAGTGAAGAAAGCTAAAGTCTAATCCTCGCCTCCGTGTCTTTAATAGAATTGAAACTTTCCTTTACTTTAGCTAGGAAATTTTTCGTTACTAGCTTGAAATATCATAAAATTTCTCTTTTATTTGTATGGTGCATGCTTTAAATTGACTTGTCAGTAGGCGCTAAACTGCTCTCAAACAGTCATACATACAAAATGACTGTCTCATTACTGATGAGCCCAGAGAAGCTTAGAAGCGCAGAGAAGCGTGGACCACGTTCTAAAAATTTATAGTAGAGTCAGGCTAAATAGTGTCTGGCTTAAAGGTCCACATCAGCAGTCCCTTTTAAAAGCAGTCTGGGTCTTGGTATTTTCAGAAAGAATCTGATCACCAAAGCTCTGCGGCTGTGTTGATGATATCATGATAGTTTCCACCAAGTCAAAGTGGACGCCTTCCTTTCACACAATTAAAAACACTAGACTTGCAAGTTTAAATGTGATACACTTAGCTTCAAGGAGCCAATGAAGAGAGTAAACGTCCATCCCAGTATGTTCAAATTTGCCCAGTGCTAAAACTAGCCTGGTTGCCATGTTCTGAAAGAATTCTTTCAATCGGTCCCTAGTGGTATCTCAAAATGTAGGTTACCAACAAACACCACCCTTGGATTTTCAGCCATTTTCGAAAATGTGGTGGAGATACCAGAGACCCGAGGGTTAAGGTAAACTGTTTGGGACTGGACATCACGTGACTCAAGTGCCCCTCTTTAGTAAAGGAGAAATGTCAATTCAAGCTGCTGAGCCATGCACACAAGGCTCTACACAACCAAGGACCCACCTGCATTAACCAGCGCCTGATCTTCCACCAACCATCAAGAAGACTACGTTCTGCCTACATTAACAACCGCCTGAACTTCCACCAACCATCGAGACTACGTTCCGCCTACCTTTCACTTGTCCATACTCCTCGCATGTACCAAAGTATAAGTGGGGGACACTCCTTCCTCCACATCGCAGCAAAGACCTTAAACAGCCTCCTCAAGCACCTCTGGATCATCACCTCACTTCCGGAATTCGAAAGGCCCTCAAGACCAGGCTGTTCGAATAAACCTCAGGCCTGCAAGCGCCTGGATACCCCATTGGGAGGTTGGCCACGCTTTGCAAATCCTGATTAATTGATTGAATGCAACCTTAAGAGATACAAGATCTCTTCTACAGACAACACCCCACAATATAAGGATTGCAGCCTAGCACTATCAAAGTGCTAAGAAAGCCGTTCACAGGAAATATAGGGGAGGTCATGGATATTCGAATACACTGTTTTAATTGTGTTTAGTTTGAGATGTTTGTCATGCAGAATCAGATCGCCACTCCACTGCTCAAAAGCATTTTCCACTGAGATTTTAATCTCAATTAGTTGAAAACTTCACTTTGCCAGTTTACTGCTCTCTTCACTGACAATCCCTTAACTCAAAACTGTTCCCTTCGTATTCACACTAGAAGAGGCATAATATACCTCCGTAAAAAAAACGGTCCAAATTTTCATTTTTAATTTGTGCTTTTGGATCACTAGAGAAGTCATTTGGGCTGGGTAGACACTGCTGACCTTGTTGAATTTTTCTGGGTGATATTTTTTTTAAATGGAGGATGTTGAGGAAAATCGACTTTTTAGTACTATATAATTATAATGTTTTGCCCATGTCCTGCGAAAACCCCCAAAGGCTACTCACCTGCTGATCCACCAGATTGACCAGTGTTTATGAATATAATAATGTATTACTGGTACAACTCCCTTACATGCCTGGGACAGGATAGAGGGTATATAAGATGTAAAGTAAGAACACTCTGCAGACTGCCTCCTCAGACAGCTATGGGCGTCTGTTGATGATGCTCTCCCCATCTCATGAGATTGTAATAAATATCCTTTTTCTCCGTGCTCCAGAGTTGGTATCAGTTTGTATTCCGGACCCGTGGATTATAGGGTGAGCCCTTCACCTTTTGGGTGGTCCCCCAAAATCCACAATGTGTTGCAGTGAAATGTCTCAGGAACCATGAGCCACATGTACTTAATTTTGGTGTCAAAGAACAAGAATTACCCCCAGGCGTCAGACTGGATCCGGAGATTTTTTTCTATAGCAGTACCCCTGAGCATCAGTAGGTGGCGTTGGTAGACTCCGCGTCAGTCGTTGGCATTGTGGTCGCAGGAATGACATCACGGTATCTACATAGACGCCGCCCCTGCGCACGGACGTCAGTTCTGACACGACTTTCCACGCCAGAAGGGCAGAGCCATGCAAGACACTGACCACTGGTGCACATAACTAGGGCCCTGGAAGGTAGTCCCTATCCCTAGAAGTAAGTTCGCAGAACAGGGAGGATGGGTGGGGTGGTAAGGAATCTAGAGCTACATATGTTTCTTACAGATATATCCTTACCGAACTGAAGTAATTTGTTCATCTGAAAGAGACTGTAGTTATGGATTCCTTACCTTATTAATAGATACCCCAGCAATGCCAACCCCGGAGGTGGATGTATGAACCAAGTTCACACAAGAAAGTCCTGGAGAACAGAACGGCAAAAGTAGCAGTCTCCCCGGACTTGGCTGTCCAGGCAATAAAGTTTCGTGAGCGTGTGCAGAGATGCCCATGTAGCTGCCTGACAGATGTTAAGGAGTGAGACTCAACGCCCAAAGGCAGTAGGAGCTACCGTCGCCCTGGTGGAGTGCGCACAGTCCCACCAGGGCTTCCTTCTTTGCCAAGGAGTAGCTGATTTTAATGTATAGGACAACTCATTGAGAGATAGTGTGTTCTTGCGCAGCCCGCCCTTTCTTGGCCCCCACATATCCAACAAAGAGTTGATCGTCCACTCTAAAATCTTTTGTGCGGACGAGATAGAAAGAGAGGGTACGTTTTGGGTCCAGACTGTGGAGTCTCTCCTCCTTGGAAGGGTGCGGAGGTGAGAAGATGGTGGGCAAAGTGATGGTCTGTCCTATATGAAAAGAGGTAACCACTTTGGGAAGAAAAGAGGGCTACTTTGTCTGGGTGAACAGCAAAAAAAGTAGGTTTGGAAGACCAAATCTAAAGCTTGCTCACTCTGCAAGCAGAGGTGATGGCAACAAGGAAAGCGGTCTTCAGAGTGAGGAGCCTAAGAGGACATCCGTGAAGAGGCTCGAAGGAAGCACACAAGATAGGTTAAGACCAGGTTTAAGTCTCACTGAGGCATTATGAATGGAGGAGGAAAAGGTGAATAATGCCCTTGAGAAATCAATTTACAATAGGGGACTTGAAAAGAGAAGGCTGATCAGGAAGGAGAAGAAAGGCAGATATGGCCAAAAAGGTAGCCTTTAGGAGTGCCCAGGGCAGAGCCCTGCTGGGCCAAAGAAAGTATATACAAAAGAACCTCAGAAAGAGGGGCAGAAAGCGGATCCACAGCCTTTGCTGTGTACCATGCGGCAACCTTGATCCATCTACTGGTGTATACCGTTTTAGTGGAGGGACGCCTGGCTGCCAAGATGACATTACAAACTTTGGGAGGAAGGTCAAAAGATGTCAGCTGTCACCGCTCAATCTCCATGAAAAGAGGTGAGGGCTAGACAGGTTCAGGTGGAGGACCGTCCCCCGATGCTGGGGCAGAAGATCGTGCCGAAGAGGCAGTCTGATCGGAGGATCCATGGCTATGCTCAAGAGCTCTGGGTACCAGACTCTGTGTCCAGTCCGGAGCCACAAAAATGACCTGGGCCTGGTCGCGCTTGTTCTTCTTCAGCAGTCTGGGCAGAAGTGGTACAGGCGAAAAGGCGTACAGGAGGCCGCAATTCCACTAGCAACGAAAAGTGTCGCCGAGCGAGTGCCACCTTGGAAATTCCCACACACAGAATTGCTGACATTGCGCATTCTCTTCGGTGGCAAACAGATCTAACCAATGCTCTCATCACCACTGAAAGAGACCTTGCACCACCCAGAGTGAAGACATCAATTGTTATCCACCAGGCACCGGCGGCTGAGCATTCAGAGAACCTGCCAGGTTT
Source organism: Lissotriton vulgaris (assembly GCF_964263255.1). Taxonomy (NCBI): domain Eukaryota; kingdom Metazoa; phylum Chordata; class Amphibia; order Caudata; family Salamandridae; genus Lissotriton; species Lissotriton vulgaris. The sequence goes on along the minus strand of NC_141685.1, from coordinate 1,119,013,177 downwards.
TGGACGCCCAGGGACATGCCCTGATGTTCCAGCCATGTCCATAGACGAAGAGCCTCTTGACTTGGGGTCTACAACCCCACCCGCCCTGCTTGTTGCAGTACCACATGGCTGTGGTGTTGTCTGTTGCCGCAGCGGCCCACAACTTCAGACAATGGATCGATGACTGCGCCAACACCCTCGCCCCGATCAGGAAACCTTCCAACAGGCGCATCAACACAAGAGCCACCTGGTTCAACACAGACCTCCAGAACTCCAAGCACAACTGCCGAAAATTTGAGAAGCAGCGGCGCAACAACTAGACAACTACGCAGCTCTCATGAACACCAGATGCAAGCACCACCAACTCATCCGATCGCCAAAAGAACCTCCGTCAAGGAACGTATCAACAAGAACGTACACAACACCAAAGAGCTCTTCAACATCGTGAAAGAACTGGTCAGCTCCAGCTCCAATGACGTCCCACCATCCCAAGAACTCTGACTCCCTGGCCACGTTCTTCCACTGCAAGATCGCAGACATCCACAACAGTTTCGACCCCAGACGCCAACGACAGACCCAGACAGACGCAGACACCCCCCGACAACACCCAACAAACACGCAGACCTTCTGCTCAACGACAAAGGCACCATCAAGATCATTAACACCATCCACTCTGGCTCCCCTTCCAACCCCTGCCCCCACCACATCTTCAACAAGGCAAGCTCCATCATTGCGCCCCAACTCCGTAAGATCATCTACAACTCCTCCGAGACCGCCACCTTCCCGGAGAGCTGGAAACACGCCAAGATCAACGCACGAATCAAGAAACCCAAGGCGGACCCTAGGGACCTCATGAACTTTCGGCCCATTTCCCTACTCCCGTTCCCGGTGAAAGTCATGAAGAAGACCGCCAACGGACAACTGACCCACTTCCTGGAGAATGACGTCCTGGACCCCTCCCAATCCGGCTTCCGTAGCAACCACAGCACCGAAACAGTCGCCACCAACGACATTAGAACCCTACTGGGCAACAGCGAAACCGCAGCCCTCATCCTCCTGGACCTCACGGCCGCCTTAGACAGTCTTCCACCACACCCTGCGCACACGACGCAGGGACCAGAGACAAAACCCTGGACTGGATCACCTCCTTCCTCACCAGCAGATCCCAGAGAGTCCACCTCCCCACCTTTCTGTACCGAAGCCACCACGATCACCTGCGGCGTACCCCAGCGATCATCCCTCAGCCCAACCCTTTTTAACATCTACATGGCACCGCTCGCCAACATCGTCCGAGCACACCACCTCAACATCATCGCGTAAGCCAACACCCAGCTGATCCTCTCCCTCATCAAGGACCCGGCCACAGCCAAATCCAACCTCCCAGACTGGATGAAAACTAGCCGGCTGAAATTGAACTCGGACAAGACGGAGGTCCTCAATCCTCTGCCCCGCCCCTCCGCATTAGACGACTCCTGGTGGCCGGCCACACTGGGAGCTGCTACGGCACCCTCCAACCACGCACGCAACCTGGGGGTCATTCTGGACTCAACGCTCTCTATGACGCAGCAAGTCATTTTTCATTTGAATTCTTTATTGGATGATTAAAAATCACCATAAAAGTACATGTGAGAAGGTGGCCTGATATGCAGTGCTCACTATTCTAGTGAACACTATGTATCAGTCCAGCAACCCTTATTGATGATTGGTTGTAAGTCAACCATATAGACCAGCTATCCTAGTAGCATGGATACGAGCAGTCTAAGGCTAAAGACTCGAGAGGGCGTGTTAAGCCAGCTGTTATACCACACATATATCCCTTGAATACCCAGTGAAAGGACACCACACAAGTGTTCTGAAAATAAACAATATATTTATTAAGAATCACAACAGCCCTGTACTCTTTATGAGGACAGGGTACTAAGCACAAAACAAAACTCTTACGAAAATACTTAAGTTAGCACAGTATATACAAATGCCCGAGGGGCACGGAAAACCATATACTCTGAAAGTGGAATGCGAAATTACTAGCAGGTAAGTACAGTACTAATAGGCTTTGGAATCGCTAGATCTTGACTATAGAATCTTCAGGTTACTTCTAGGAGACCCAGGGGACTCGGATGCAGAGTGTGCACTCTCACGCGTGATGCGACAAAGTCTATGGTAGCTAGTAAAGACAAAGTTAGTGTTCTCGGGCGAACCCGACCTGGTAGGAGGAAAACGAAAGTGGATTCGGACCCTTGGATAGTGAGGCTATGCTGGGGCACCGAAATGCCGAAGTTACCTAGCCCAGGGGCTGCAGCTGCATAGGTCTCAAAAGACGTCGGGAATCCTCGTAGACGGACCAGGAGCCTGGAAGAAAGAAGTTGCTGGCAGGCGACCAGTGAAGAAAGTTCGATGGATCCAAGCCTGGATCGAAGGAAGATGACACCTGAAAGCAGAGGGGACCAAGTTCGAGACTACTAGTCAGTAGTCAGGTGGCACCAGGAGGGCACCGGATGGTAGTCACCTCGACTAGGTGAGTGGGTGACGCTGTGCTCGCAGATCTCACGGACCAGGAGGCGTTGTCGGCGACCAGGATGGAGGAGCGAGCTGTCCCACGATGGATGAAGCTGTCGGCGTCGCTGGACCCAGGATTGGGCAACAAAGCCTTGGCAAATTCAAGCCCACGCGGTGGACTCAAAATGATGTCTGGAGTGGACCAGGAGGGTCCGGGGTGCTTCTCTTGAAGAAGGAAGCAAGGGCCAGTCTGGAGCAACCAGACCAGCAGCAGTGATGTCGTCGGGCGTCGTGAAGAAGGCCACAAGCCAGCCGGCTAGTAGCCACACAGTGCGGTGAGCAGGCAAAAGCAGAAGGGCCCCACGCAGATCGTGGAGATGCTGGAGGGCTGATCTTCGGTGCTGGAGCTGCTCAGGGTTGGGGCTTCTCGGACCCCAAAACACTCACCAGTGGAGCACACGGTGGGCTTGTTGCAAAGAAGTCGTGTAGTCTTGGCGATCGTCGGTCCCTCGAGGTCTCGTCGCACTCACAGTTCTCAGCTTTGCTGTAGAGGTGAGTAGAGGTCAGAGGTGCCAGGGAAGCCGGGTCTCGTCGAGCTGGGTTGTCGGATTCCTGAGGAAGGACTTGCAGCAGACCGCAGTGTTCTTAGGATGGTGCCTGCTTGATGCAGGGTGACTACTCCTTAGCCACAAGGGAGAATCTTGAAGAAGGAAATCTTGATGTCTTTCGCAGAAAGTCGTGTCTTGATTCCAAAGATGATCTAATTTGAACAGGGGGCCCGCTCCCATCTTTATACTAAAAAAGGGGGCTGACCCGGTGACTAGGTCCTGCCTATGGGTGGGACTAGGAGGGGGGTGGTTACACCCCTCTCCCATGCCGGACTTTCCCCAGGCCAGGGGCTGGTGTGCCCCTGGAACTGGTTCTGACTGGCCTATGCGTAGTGAGCACCGGGGTGCCACTCAGCAGTCACCTTCCTGTAAAGCCCTGCCTACCCAGGATACACAAAACCCTGTCTGGGACGGTGCTAGCACCGCCCACGACAGGAAACCCTTTGTCCAGGCTCCCCTCGCTGGAAGGACTCCCAGCTGCAGGGGGTCAGACTCGTGTCTGTGGTGGCAGCATCCATTTTGTGGAGCTGAGGCTTCGTTTAACTTTAACCGGGGTTCACAGTTACATACATGTCGTGTCCCTCTAGAAGGGTGGAATGCTAACCCCGTCGCCAGAATTGGCGAGGGGTTAGTATTCCAATTCGTATGACACCTTACTCGACATGTTTTGATAAAGCAATACCAAAGTTAGCATTTAACCGCGAGGATTATAATGCACTTAAGAGTATATGGTATGCGATATCATGGAACAGCTATTAGGACTTGGTTCCGCAAGCTGCAGACAGGCTCAGCTCATGCCAGAGCACCATCTCACACGATTCCAAGCACTCTGCCTTCAGGATTGTTAAGGCCTGCCATAGGAGTGACTGATAGGAATCTGTGTGTCCATTTTAGGGTTAGATATAGGTATACTATATCTACAGCAAAGGGTGATTACACGACTTTGCCCCAGCTGTCATGCAGCCAGTTGTGTCAAATTTAGGCGGCCAGCCAGGGGTGGCATAATACATGCTGCAGCCCCTGGCAGCCCTGGGTACACCCATGCCCTGAGTTACAGGGTCTGATGGGGTGGCCCAGTACCAATTGGAAATGCACCTAGGGTACATGGAATCCATTTTACAGAGAGCAGTAGGCCTGGGGTCCTGATTGGCAGGGCCCCCAGGTCGACTATGTCAAAAACCAGCTAAAACACAGGGCAAAAAGTTGGGGGCAACCATAGTCAGGAGGTACCTTCCTACAGTACAAACAGTCATTATACATTGAATTCATTTCTTTAAAAACAATCAGTCAAATTAGCGTATAGCCCAATATGAGTACAGCAACAAAATCCCCATAAAATTAAAAAAACATTATGATCCATTGAAACCAACCACTGAGTTTATCATCGGCCCCCCTCCTCTAGTTACTCTTAATCGTACAGCTACTTTAATAAAATTAATTATACAGCACAATGTTAGTTGGTCCGCAGCTTGTTGTAAAAAAAATCAAAGCATCTTTTGCACCTTTAATATTTGATCTTTTTAAAATATCTACCAAAAATCTGCGTCTGGGTTCTGAATAAAATGGGCATATTAATACAAAATGAAGGGAATCCTGCGGAGACCGATTGTCGCAGCCGCAGGTTCCCCTCTGCTCAATAGTAGGTAGGTACCCTAGTGGTGATCCCAATAAATAAGGTAAAAAATTGAGCCTAAAACGGGTCATAAAAAACCTTTCCGGTGCATTATATAGCAAATATAAATAGGGTTCCATTCCTTCTGTTTTCTTTACAAGGTTGTAAGAGCCCACCGTGGTTTTAGCCAATTCTTGTTCTACTCTTTGTTCAGCTCTGTGCGCAAAGAACTCCTCTTTTACGGTTGTCTTATGCTGAGGGATGATCGCAGTTGGGTCATTAAAGAGATTCCCTAGGCCCAGAGTTACCAGTACAGATTTTACGTAACTGAGCCACGGGATTTGTGACCATTTGTCTCTGCCCAAACAATCCTTCAATATTTCCCTACTTAGGGTCGCCTCTTGATTCGTCCAGATCTTAAGCCACGCTAAAATTGGCTTAACCTTTATCAGATCTTCAAGATAGACGATCCCTAGCTCCCTGTGTACTATTGAAGCAGTGACACTGTGTGGGACTTTTAGGATGGATCATAGATGTTTATTCTCCTCCCGCTGCAGATGACCAACATTTGTAAAGCCCCACACCTCTGCCCCATAGGTCACTTTAGAGCAACAAATTGAATTGTATAGGATCATTACCTGTTCAGGGCACCATTTCCCCAACCTTCTACCATAACCGGCTATTGCTCCGTTGGCCATAATCAATTTACGACTGCGCTCCTCTATCAGGGCGTTAAAATTTAATAGCTCATCAAACAGAACCCCTAGATATGAAAATGACTTAACTTTCTCAACCTTATGACTCCCTATTGTAAAAGCACATTTCTTAGAGGGTTTTTTCCCCGCCGTTAAAACATAAGATTTGCTTAAATTAACAGAAAGGTCTACAGAACCCATAAAAGAAACAAACCCATCAATTAAAATCTGCAGACTCTTTGGTGTGCGCCCGAGTAAGACCGCGTCGTCTGCGTACAATAATACAGGGACGTGTCGCGGCCCTACTCGTGGACAGTCGGCTCCCAACTGTAAAACATGCTGTTCAAGGTTGTTGATATAAAGAGAAAATAAAAAGGGCGCCAGAATACAACCCTGACGAACCCCACTATTACATTGGAAGGGGTCTGTGCATTCTCCATCGGTATTATACCTGACTTGTGCAGATGTATTGCTGTGCAGTTCCCTCAATATGTTAATGAGACCAGGCTCTATCCCCAAGGAAATCATCATGTTCCAGAGCTTGCCTCTATTAACATGATCAAAGGCGGCAGCCAGGTCCATAAACCCCAAATAGATGGATTCATCACTGGCCATGGTGTATTTAGCTACTAACATATAGAGGTTCAAACATTGGTCACTCGTGGAACGGCCCCTCCTAAAACCGTACTGCACGTCTGAGATGATATTATTGGTTTCTGTCCACTCAGACAGCCCGTTTAATATCCCCCTTCCCAGAATTTTTGCAGAGACGTCAATTAGTGAAATGGGGCGATAACATTGTGGGTCGTCCCTATTACCCTTTTTAAAAATAGGGACAATAGTGGCCGTGGACCAAGAAGGCGGTAGACCACAACGGGTTGCAATATTAATGACTCTCGTCAATATAGGGGCCCATAAATCTACTGAACTAAGAAACAGATCAGGAGGAATACTATCCGGGCCTGGTGCTTTATTTTTTGATAACCCCTCAATCCCAACCTTAATTTCCTTTAAGGAGAAAACCACGGGCTGGACTTGAGCTGTATTCCCATTGTCATCCTGGGTATCTGTCTCGTGGTTATATAGGCCCCTATAGTGGGTAATCCACATATTGGGTGTAATATTTGTTCCTATTTTCGGGGCAAAATCATCCTGGAATGTAGGTCTGTTAATGATTTTCCAGAATTCAGTCATGTCCCTCTTTTCCCCAGCTTATCACAGGTTCGCCCAACCTTCTGCTTGTAAAACCTTTTTCCTTCTACTCAGCTCGCTTTTGTATTTTTTCCTGCAGGACTCAACCTGATTAGTATCCCTGGGTTTTGCTTTAATACTATCTTTAAGATCCCTCAGGGCTTTAGAGCAATCTCGATCGAACCATCTCGGCTGGCTATGAATCTCTTTTATTGGGGCTCTGGACCTTAACAACCCATCCACCAGGTGTACTAGTTGCTCAAATGTTGTAAGTAACTGGTTCCCTTCTATATTCTCATCTAAGCACATCTCAATGAGTGTTTTCCCTTTCTCGATGAGTGATTCATAAAACCTTTCCCCATTGATCTTAGACCAGCTTAGGCGTCTACCCTGATCAGTAACCTTCTCAACAACCGCTACAAGCTTCTCCCTAGTTGGGGAACTCTGGTATAATATATCCAGCGTCAAGGTGTTATGGTCACTAAATGGATTCGATTCTATGTCTGCCCTGGATACTCTATTTATCATAGTCCTTGTGATGATAATATAGTCGATCCTTTACCTATGAGCCGCACCTCTTGGATATCGAGAGAGTGGCAATCAAAAGTTGACCATGTGCCAGGGAGGTTCAAATCCACATATACAGCTAGCCCCCCCATCGCCCTGCCCGACCTGGGTTTCCTTGCTGGGACAGAAAAAAGTTTGTATCCTTGTAAATGTAAGGACTGATTGTCAACAGCCCAGGTTTCCTGTAGACAAATTATGGAGAATTAGTGTATGAACTGGCACCATTCATCATTGTTAATTTTAGCGGCCAGGCCTGCAATATTCCAGGACACCATTCTCACTACCACATTGTCCACCTTGGCCCTTATACCATCCCTACCTAAAGCAAGTGCGCCAACTGGTTGCCCCTTATCTGTGGACATACTGACATGCGCTGGTTTTAGAGGGCCTTTAGGATTTGAAAGGGAGACATTGGCCTTACAGGTGATGGTTGGGTCAACAATTATTGTACAGGGGTCCTTTCCAGGAACAAGATTATCTACAATCTCTTCTATATTCCCTAAGCTAAGTCAGTCAACACCCTCCATATCAGCTAATGCTGCAAAGTGATTGAAGGTAGGCCAATAAAAGTCACCTTGCAGGGGTACAGGTCGTCTTGGATAATCATCCTGCCTCCGTGAGTTTAACCAAGAATCTAAATTTCCGGGGCAATGTGATGGAATTATTTGGGTGTCCTGAGGGTGATAATAATTGGGTCTAAAATAGTCATCCTGTCTCTGAGTGAAATACCCGTGGCCCATGTTCTGATGTGTAAGTAAGGCTGGTGCAGGATTGTTCTGCTGATAGGTCCATGGTATACGGTTAGGTATCGGGGCAACTACTGCTCTCGGATAGAAAAAGGTTAAATCACGAATAGTGATAGTGTTGTCTGTATTTTGTGGGAACTCATTCATAATATGCCTAACAACCCTGTCATCTTGGAAATTTATGATCCTGGATTCTTTTCCCCAGCCAGGCTAAACGTCTAACATTGAGAATTGCCCCGTTTATATGTGGTGGAAGTGGGCAATTCTGCCTGAGCCAATGAATTACTTTATTTTTTAGCCCGCGTTGGTCTTCCACATGTCCATCTACCAACACTGGTACCCCGGTCAGGACTACAACAAATGGCGCCGCCTCAGGTGGCAGCTCCACTCTAAGTCTCCTAGCTGGAAGTGTCCTGGTACTTGTATGATGCTCCATGGGTTTTGGGATATTTGTATTTGCGGATTTTAAAGTGTGTGTTTTGGTAGCTGCCTGTAATAGAGGTCCTTTACTTAAATTGTTCGAGGTTGTACCTGCTTGTGTATTCTTAGCCCTATTCCCACTGTTTGATGTTTCAGAGTTAATATTTAGTATTTTGCGGGGTTTGGGTTGGGGTAAGGACGTGGTTTTGGTACCCTTCTGGGCAGCTGTAATTGGTAGTGATACAGGGGGGTTATACATTAATTCCTTATTGGGGGAATTTGTAATAGCTACTTTAATGTCCCCTAAATCTTTTTCTAGCTTCTCCATTTGGCTAGTTAAACCCTTCAATCTCTCAACTAGTGGCAGCGTAAATGATCTTAATAGTTGCTCTATGCTGCTCAACAAATTTAAGCTAGCTGGGTCATTTGACTGAACGGGTGTTTATTTTTCCAGCAGGTTTATTGTGGGTGCTGGTGTATTAGGGGTTGGATTAGTGCAAATAACCCCGTTTTTTGCAGGCACCTTATTTGTAGACAAATAATCCCCCCTCTTTTTCCTTCTTTTAGGAGGTGGACCTTGGGCTCTATATGTTTTCTGTATTTTTCCTGGTCCCTTTAGTATAATGGGTGAGACCACTTGCGTAGACCGTGTATCCAGCAAGGGATCAGTATCAACAATCAGACTACTGTTCAGATGTAGATCATTTATATTCAGACTAGTGACTACCACTGGGGAAGGGGTATTGTCTTGTAGAAGTAGTGGAATACTAATATTATTGAGGGTTACCTCATTAACCACTTTAACAGGGGAAATACTATGAATAGGGGAAATTGAGAGCTTTGGTGAGCCAATAGGTGTTCTCCTATTTTTTATACTTTCTATCGAACGGCGTCATTCCGCCCTTCGCTCTGCCAAAGCGATTTCCTTATCTGTCCCCACATTCAACCTGAGCAAGAAATCGTCCATTATTCGCTGGTTAACTCCCCCTAATAGCGAGTGCCTGTCTTTCGTAAGTGATGTCGCCATTTCTAGATAGTGCCGAAGTCAATCTAAACACAACCTACTAAAGTAAAATGAACACTATAGTACAACTTGGGACACAGGATACAATTTAACAACCAATGTTCATCCAGACACAGGGTACTAGAGCTTGCCGCAAATAGTACCCGCTCTACTTAGCTCATAGTATGGTCAAATGAAAGAGGGTGGGCCCAGCCCAGTCTCTTTCGGTCTCTGAGGGCCTCAGAGGGCCCGCCCTTTGCCCAGGCTTAGCCCGGCAGCCGCCCGCGCACGTCCCGCAATGGGTCCGGTGGTGATTTAAATCACCTGGTGCTCTGTGCTGGGCGTGGCGGGTGGTTCTCGCAGCTCCGCTGAGCCTCCTGGGACTCGTAGTCCTTTGCCCAAGTTCAGCCCGGTGTCTTTCAATCAGTGAGCGTTTCCCGCAAAGCGGGAAACGCGAGAAGTAGTGGCAGGTTCGCTGGTCCCACAATGCTCCAGAGGGTTTTTTAGATCAGCCCCAATCAGTTTCCTCGCTCTACTCGCAGTCCCAGACCGTGCTACAAGGTCAATGCTGTTGCCTCCTCCTGCTTCAACACCCTCTGATTGATCTACAGCTGGATCCCCACCGAAAGCAGAAGGACGGTCACCCAAGCACTCGTCAGCAGCCGGCTGGACTACGGCAAAGCCCTCTACGCAGGAACCACGGCCACACTCCAGAAGAGACTCCAACTCATACAAACCGCCTCCGCACTCCTCATCCTCGGACTCCCACGCCACAGCCACATCACCACCCACCTGAGAGACCTGCATTGGCTCCTGATCAATAAGAGGATCACCTTCAAGCGCCTTACCCACGCTTACATAGCACTCCACAACGCCAGACCAGCATACCCATACCCACCACCCACCCCGGCCCCACTGGAACTTCCGGTCCCACTGCAGAGTCCGCATATGCCATCTGGCATGATCCACCAGCAGGATGCAGGAGGCAATGACACTGGTCCGGGTGAATGAGGGTCGGCATTAAGTCCTGGAGCCTGCGCGCAATAATAGAGGAGTATAATTTAGCATCGATATTAAGGAGAGCTATCGGGCGATACGACGAGCATTTGGAGAGATCCTTCTCCGGTTTGGGAATCACGGTAATCATGGCTTCGGCCATAGTTCCTGAGGTCTTCCCAGTGACTGCCATTTCATTGAAAAGGGAGACCAGGTAGTCGCACAGCTCCGTCTCAAATGATTTATAAAAAAGGGCAGTGTAGCCGTCAGGGCCCGGTGCCTTATGGAGTTTTAGGGCCTTGATAGCGTCCAGCACCTCCGTTTTGGAGATGGGCGCAGCCAAAGGCTCATTCCACTCTTTAGAGACCTGCGGTATGGGGAGGTCAGCCAGGAATCTCCCTTGAGCTTCCTGGTCCAAAGAGTCGCCCTCGTAGAGTGCAGCATAGAAGCGGCCAAAGAGGTCCGCCTTGTCCTCATCTCGATGTTGCAGGGATCCAGACGGGTCCTGGATCCCTCCGATGTATTCCCTCTCTCTCTCTTGTCCCGGAGCTGGCGGGCCAAGTGCTTTCCTACCTTGTTCCCCTGCGAATATGAAACACGCTGAAGCCTCAGGAGGGTGAATTCAGCTTGGTTGTTGTAATGGGCCTTTAATTTTCCCCGCACAGCCGCTAACCAATGTTTTTAACTCGGTAGGGCCAAATAGTTTCCCAGCCTCGTGGGTCACATCGATTATTCTGATTTTTTAAAAAAGGTGCTAGACAGGATCCCTCTGGTTATAGACACATTTCCTTAATCGACTCTTCGGTTAAGGTGTTGGGCCGCGTGGTCTTGCACAGACTTAATGAGTGGCTGGAAGAGAGGGGTACTGTCAAATGCACAATATGGTTTTAGATTGAAACGGAGTACTATTGATCAGTGTCTAAACCTTCATCTTTTAGTCAGTAAGTACACAGTAGCTAAGGAGGAGTCTCTATACATGGGTTTTATGGGCCTCTCCTCTGCTTTTGATCTCGTCAATAGGTCGAAGCTTTGGCACATACTTTTAAACATGGGAATTGATATACCCCTAGTACATTTTTTAGCAGATTTGCACTCTGGCCTTACTGCCTCAATCAGAGTTTACACTGAGGGGTGATGCACTAGACACTTTAAGTCAGAAAGGGGGGTCAGACAGGGGTGTATTCCTGCACCCCTGTTGTTTACACTATATATAAACTCCCTTGAGTCACAACTGGGGGAGGTTTCTCCGGACATCCCACGCACAGGGGAACTGGTTATACCGGTTCTCCTTTACGCATACAATGCCGTCCTCCTGGCCCGCACTGGGGTAGGCTTGCAAAGGCTGTTAGACGCCTTTGGAACATTTATGGAGAACCTAGACTTAAAGATAAATGCAAAAAAATCCCCGGTCATGATTGCAGGGAATGCAAATTCCAAACTAAAATTAAAACCTTCTTCTGTAGTGGGGAGGCGGTCTCCAAGGTGCCTACATTTCCCTACCTCGGAGTCGTCTTCGACGAAAAGGGTAGCTGGCGCCCAAAAATTAATACGCGTAGCATGACATTTGTAAGGACCGCTTCAGCATTAATGGGATTTTCAAAAAAGCTTGGGGCCAGACCTGTTGAAGCACTCCTAAAGGTCTATAAAGCAAAGTGTCTGGCGGTTGCTATGTATGGCTATCAGATTTGGGGCTCTCATGTTAAAATGCAGATAATAGAAAATAAATTCTTGAGAGGAGTTTTAACTGTCCCACAGTGTACCCCCACTTTTACTATTCATACTGAATTAGGGGTTGAATTTGTTACAGATCAAATCAAATTAGCACCATTGATTACTGGCTAAAAAACTGGTTAAACACAAATTCCCCTTAACCATACCATCCTGAAAAATTGTATAGCGCTGGATAATGCAAATTAAATTCCATGGTTGTCCTATATAAAATCTGGCTTCCAAAAAAGAGGGCGCTCAGTCCTTTTTTTCCTCACCTGAAACTATAACAAAACAAGCATTTACAATGCAATGGTTTCGCCTTTGGAAAAGTTAGAGCTATTGGCATTGCTCATGACATTTCTTTTTTTTTTGTTTACTTATAAATAAATGGCATTGTTATTTACATTGCCAACAGCTCTCTCAGCCCACACAGCTTGCTCAGCTCTCACAGCCCACACGTCCCACACAGCCCACACAGCCCTCACAGCCCACACAGCTCTCACAGCCCACACAGCTCTCACAGCTCTCACAGCTCTCACAGCTCTCACAGCCCACACAGCTCTCACAGCCCACACAGCTCTCACAGCCCACACAGCTCTCACAGCCCACACAGCTCTCACAGCCCACACAGCCCACACAGCTCACACAGCCCACACAGCTCACACAGCCCACACAGCCCACACAGCCCACACAGCCCACACAGCCCACACAGCTCTCACAGCCCACACAGCTCACAGCTCTCACAGCCCACACATCTCACAGCCCACACATCTCACAGCCCACACATCTCACAGCCCACACATCTCTCACAGCCCACACATCTCACAGCCCACACATCTCTCACAGCCCACACAGCTCACAGCCCACACAGCTCTCACAGCCCACACAGCTCTCACAGCCCACACAGCTCTCACAGCCCACACAGCTCTCACAGCCCACACAGCTCTCACAGCCCACAATGCAACAATCACATAACACTACACATGCCTTCACAACACACCAATTAAAGAAAACTCACAATTTAAGACGGTTTGTATTGTTCACAAGTCATTCCATGGAAACAACACTGGATATTTAACTTAAGTCTCCATCAACCACAAACCAACAAGGCACCAATGATTAACAATTAAAAGAGGGTTCCTGTCCTGGGCAAATCCAGTGGGTAAAGCTCATTCCTGTGGCAGAAACCAATACCTGAATGGTTTGGAGGACTGAATAAAGGGTCACAGTTGTGCCTGATTTAGCAGGAACAAGTTCCATACCCTATGTCAACGAGCTGTGCCAGGTGAAGTAGACGGAGTGATTAGAACTGTACCAAGTAAGGGTAGAGAGACTGGGGAGTAGCTCTGCACAGATGCTTTTACTGCTGTGTGGTGACAATCGAGTGCCAGTTTTAAGGTGAGAAAGAACCACACACGGTGTCAGAGGTCAGTGCTCTGTTGTATGCGAGATCAACGGCCACAGTTGTACCTGTAGTTGTATCTGGTATGACATGAGTAATTAACGTGCGTGCAGAAAAGAGCAATGTTATGTCGGAGTATTGTGGCTACATGCTGTGCAACTGTGATCAGGAGAGCTGTGCCCAGAGTTAAATTAGGGGTGTGTGGCTTTACGCAATATTGAGTAAGAGGTGTAGAGTTGCAAATCGTGCCTGGCTGTAGTCACTGCAATCATGCCCAGGTGGATGACTGCTGAATCCTGAGGAGGTCCTGGTGGAAGTGGGTGCCAGTGGGGAGTGAGCGGTGATTTTGGGAAGGGTCACAACTGTAACTGGTGTGACAGATGTGAGGGTCACAACACAGTGTATGGTGGCAGTGGCCTAAGGAGATGATGTACTCAATGTTATTGAAGGGATTAGGACTGTGTGCTCAATGCTGTAAACAGGTCATGGCTGCCCTTGGAGTGAGGGGTGGGTGGTAACTAATGCAGGGGGCAGTGCTCGGTGTCGGGGGGGGCAGGCCCGAAAGAGAGACCGCCTCTGGCCCAGGCATATCAAGGGGTTGCTCACCTCAGACACTTCTTCCTCGTTACTCCCGGAGCCCCCACATCCTCCCGGGGATAGCACAGCAGCCGCCAGCTCAAAGTCCAGCCGGTCGTTCCCAGCGTCACCGAAGAGCCTGAGAGCAGCAGACCCTTGGGCGGGCACAGGAGACCGCGGGATTATGGAATCTATCTCATCTTCGAAGCCGTCGGGCAGCAGCTCGGACCCGGCCTGTGTCATGTCCGCCGCTGCTCCCGCGCTGCCAGAAGCCCTAAGTGCGGTGCAAGTCCCGGGTAAAGCACCGTGGGAGCAGAGCAAGCCTTCCAGCAGGAACTGCCCTCACCTAGCATGACGCACGCAAGCCCCGCCCAGCAGTCACTTCCCTTTCCATGACTGCCCTTGGAGTGAGGGGTGGGTGGTAACTAATGCAGGGGGCAGTGCCCGGTGTTGGGGGGCAGGCCCGAAAGAGAGACCGCCTCTGGCCCAGCCATATCAAGGGGTTGCTCACCTCAGACACTTCTTCCTCGTTACTCCCGGAGCCCCCACATCCTCCCGGGGATAGCACAGCAGCCGCCAGCTTAAAGTCCAGCCGGTCGTTCCCAGCGCCACCGAAGAGCCTGAGAGCAGCAGACCCTTGTCTAGCAATATTTCTATGCCCACAGTGGATGCTGTGATAATACCCTGCGCTTATCAACATTGGACAAACACCCATACTTGCAAGTCTACAAGACAAGAGGTAAAATCAAGAAAATAGAAGGGGAGAACGGATACTAAATTGGAAGAGAAAGGGGTTGAACACGGGTATGGGACGTGCCACTCAGTGTTCTGTAATGAGTGGTGAGCAGAGATGGAAGCATCAGGAAGCATATACAGAAACTGCCGATCCTGCTCAAAATTCTTCTCAGATTATATTAAATTTACTCTTCGTCAATGTGATGACTGTACCAGAGATCAACTAGGTTTCCCCACTTATAGCTTCATAAAGCTTGGTAAACAAGAAATCCCCTTTGAATGTGAAAGAATAAAATACACCTGCACGGTTTACAGTGGGTCGTGCATGAGCTCGTTCATTGCTTGATTTACAAAAATAAATAAATAAGTAAGTAAGTGCAGGCGCCCAAAGTTTTTCTTAAGATTCTGTAGCTGGTGCTACAGAATTGCTCGGGTGGAAGAGCGCTAATGGTGGCTAGTCTTGATTCCACCTCATGACTCTTTCTACCACCCCCTCCACTTCTTGCCTCTTTTTTCTATTTTCTCTTTCATATGTTCTCATTTGCCACTGTTTTCCCATCTTTCTCCTTATCATCCCCTCTTCTGATTGCATCTGTTGCTCTAGGTCCAAGTGTGAAGAAAAATAAGTCACAGTGCTCAAAGAAACGAGTCCTAGTGCCTACCACCGGCAACCCCGGCACAAATTAAGCTGTAACTCGCTTCAACCTAATACAACACTGGAGTGAAATGTTCCCAGCAGGCAATCAAAGAACAGATATTCAGCCGATCTCAGCACAAACAAATAACTCCACTATCAAAATATGTTTGTCTTGCTCGGTTTTACTTCGATTATGTGCTCTTACTTCAGCTCGGATGTCCAATCGTTATGAATCCATGGCGCAGCAATCTGCCGGGCCGCCCAGGCGTGCTCGGGGCTGCTCCAGCGAGCTGGGAGGCCGGCCTGCCTAGCAATGCTCAGACCATGACCGGCGGGAACAGCTTGATAAATGGCCAGTTTATAATGCTGTCATGCCCGTTTTGCCCTATGGGAAATGTGGGAGTCTCTCAAACCAGCTTATTACCAACCTGTGGCTGGAGCAATGATCAATCACGCTGATCAGATATGGCAAACACAGTAAACAGCGGGCTACGGGAGGGTGCCTAACTCTGATCCAGGATCTTACCCGAGCCCTACACCGGGACGAAGAGGAGTCGCAGGGTAGGCCCCGCCGTAGACCCAGTTGGGGCCCACAGACAGAGAGAGGCGGAGGAGCGGAGACGCCTGGCGGAGCCTGCCTGACAGTCCCATCCGAGTGGGAGGTGAGGAATTTCGGGGCTCCGGGAGCTGCGGCAGCGGGAGGGGGGGGGGGGCGGGAACCGCACACGGAGAGCGGGAAGAGGGGGGGGGGGCGGGAACCGCACACGGACAACGGGAGGGGGGGGCGGGAACCGCACACGGACAACGGGAGGGGGGGGGCGGGAACCACACACGGACAGCGGGAAGAGGGGGGGGGGCGGGAACGGGCACTCACCTGGACTTCTTCCGCTTGCACACATTTTCCGAAACATCGGGATCAGCTGCGACTCGGGAGGCGGGGATCTGCTGTGGGAGGGGAGAGGGAGGCGGGGATCTGCTGCAGTGGCGGACGGCGGGAGGGGGCGGGAGAGGACACAGGGGGCGGGAGAGAACACGAACGGCGGGAGAACTGGGCCGCGGTCGGGGTTCCTCTCCTCCTGGGCTCTCCTAGATGCAGCAGGGCTCCCTCGCATCACGGGAGCCCTGCAAACCGGCTGCCAGGCTTCTTCTTTCTTCCCCCCGGGCTGCGGGGGCGGGCACTTCCGGCCAACCACTTCCGGGTCGCTGCGGGCAGCGCAGCGGCCCTTCTCCTTAGGCAGGCAGGCGGGGGCTGATTTTATCGGGCAAATGCCTGGGTGGGCACCGAAGCGGGTCGCTGCGGGCAGCGCAGCGGCCCTTCTCCTTAGGCAGGCAGGCGGGGGCTGATTTTATCGGGCAAATGTCGGGTGGGCACCGAAGCTGGCGCCATGATGACAAAATAACATTAAAGCAGTGGCGGACGGCGGGAGGGGGCGGGAGAGGACACAGGGGGCGTGAGGGGGGCGGGTCAGAACATGAACGGCGGGAGAACGTGCCAGGGAAAAACACTCACGATGCCCAGGACAGCAGCAAGCACGGCCCGGCCAGAGGAGACTCGGGGGCGTTCCCGGCGTCGCGTGACGTTGGCAAAAGCCAAAGAATCTCGGGAACGCCCCCGTGTCTGGTCCGGCATTGACGGACAGGCCCCTCGTCCAATGGCTAGGCTCCATTTATGGAGCTAGCCAATGGGACGGGGGGGCGTGTTCCAGAGTGCTTACTGTACTCAATAGATTTCTCTGGAGGCGGAGCCTAACGGCTCCGTCCCCCAGCGAAACCTAAAAAGGACATTGCTCTGACAAAAAATGCCTTGTTGAACATACTATCATTCGAGCGAGAGGAGACTGAAATGATGAAACCATTGGCAAGAGATCACATCCTCTGCTACCACCTGCTTCGCTCACGTTTATGAATTTGAATCAACGGAAAACCTAAAACAAAAACAATATTAAAATAAATAACCAATATGATGGCTAAAACACATTATTGTGGACCTGCTTTTTTGGAAAATGGCAGAAGGGTTCCTCCAAGGAGATACTTTGTCTTTATAAGACTACGTGACCCCCAAAACCTATTTTTTGACACTAAAATGAATTTTATAGGTCTCACAGTTCCTGAAATATTGCAATATTTCTGCAATACATCCGCCATTTTTAGAAATTTCCTCCGGGAAAAAAACAGCCCGGATTAGCAATGTCTATCCAGGTTAAATTACTTCTCCAATGATACAAAAACAAAAATAAAAACAAAAATGTCTTTAACCTCATAGGAGCGTCGAACGTTCAGCGCCCAGTGCTGAATGTTCGAAGAATGAATGCTGGCCCGTCGGCCAGCGGTCGTGCGCAGCACTGGCAAGGTAGTGCTCGCGACGACCGTTGGCCGACGGCAGCACTTAAGGGGTTAATGAAGGTATATCACGGGGTCAGGACTAGCAGACCAGATAAGGTCATTTCAAACCCAAGAAGATTGCGATAGCTACCTGTTGATTGGTCAGCTCACTACCTTAATTGTAGAAATTATAAAAATCAAGGACTCCTTCAAGGAAGCTAAGGCTCGAGTTTGTGACACCAAAAATCTCAAATTATCTACAGGCTTTTCAAAGAGAATTAAGAAAACATGGCTTCACACTACATTACCACTCAACTATATCCAAAATGTGCAGTCTGCCCAGTGCCAAAGTCGGTAAGGCAAAATGCTTAAACCTTCCAGCTAGAGGAAGAGGTAAAGAGACACAAGGGTGGAAGGAGTGGATCACAGCCAACTCTGAAACTGTAGAGGTAGGTGAAGGAAGACAAAAGTGCCCATTACGTGTAAAGGGATACAGGCTCCATAACCCTGTGAGGCAAGGCAATGTGGTTCTTGTTCCTGTGTAACTTCAGCTAGACTAGTCTGATCATTCTTAACATTTCTAAATACACGTTTCTTGGCTATAGAGCACAGTTATACTTTATAATTACTGAGGGATCACCGAAACAAGATATTCCTGCGCTAGTAAAAGCAAAAAGACAACATGCATATCAAAGAAACATTCCTGTAATATACCCCCTCACTTTGTCAGCCAGTGAGAATCTTTTGTTGAGCAGCACTCGTGCAATTTCTAGGCGCGCATGTGGCGGGGGTTGCTATTGCTTAGTTTTCCAATGTCTCAAGAACTGACTTTTTTCGGTGCTGGACTGAGGAGACGGGACTACTTATCACAATGGTCGCTTTGTGATATTCTATAACAACCCTGATCTTCGGAACAAGTTCTACATAGGGATTCATTGTACCCCATTTTGGTCACATACTACAGCTGTGATGAAGTTCCAAGAACGTTTATGTTTTGAGGAACGAAACGAGTTTGCTGTCTTTGTGCAACCGCATTGAATCTGAAATAAAAGACGAACAGAAAGAAAAAAAATTTGGACTCTTCTCATTATGTTTGGTGCACCACCACTTGTTTAAATCACTGGATGAGCCCCTTCAGCTTCTGATCTGGCGTTCAACCATTGTTTTGCTATGTCAACTGTATTTAGGAGCCCATAGTGGATGGCTGATGCTGTGGAGGGCAGAAGCAAAACACTTATGGGTGAATAACTGCTCAGTGGCTATAATTTATTCAAACCATGGTTCCAAGATGCCATACCAGGTAGATTTATGTGAATCGCACAATAACTAATCAATGGCTGAAGAATGTACTACACCCCTTTTCCCATGATATATGCTCTACTGTGTGGGAGTAAATTGTGAATGACATGGACACTGCCCTATGCTGTGGTGGATGAAAACAGAGCCAAATGGTGCAAGTGGCTAACTTCATTATGAGTCACCTGCATTCTGCTTTTTCTCAAGGAGCACATCTCACCAATACATTTCTCCTAGCCTTAGGTTCAAATTTGGCATAATATGCCTATGCCTTATTGAGTGTGTTGCAACTTGAACACATTTTTTCTTGATTTTCAATTTGCTTTTTTTTAAGATGATCTTTGCACTGTAAAATCTTTGGAGAAGTTCACTAAAACAAATAAGTGAGTTTTAAGACGGTTGTTGTGATGACTATACTAGCGGTACATACCATTCTTTCAGTTCATAGGAGGTGCACACATACACAACCAATACATTTTCTATTCTACCAAGGGCAGAAAGCTTTAGATAGAAAACAGATACTATATCATTGAACGACTGCTCCTGAAACTCAACTAATGGTCATGTGCTCTGAAGCATACTCTGATACTGAGTATCAGAGGGAGCGATGAGGGAGCAGATTCTGGGAACAATTTCTCAGTTCCTTCCAATGACTCCTAATCTTCCAGAGACTATGGGGAACATGGCAGTCATCTCTTCTTAAGTATAAACTGTGCAATTGAGAGCTAGTGACAAGGTAGACAAATGTAGAATGCAGGCAGGTACCACATCAAGCATGTGGTACCTTGGCAGACACCCAATTTAATTCAGCCAGTAATCACCCTGTTCACTAGAGATGCTGGGTGTGAAGTCAATAGAGCAATATTTTTGCCTATTGACAACTTCCATCTTTTTCTGGACGCAGACTATGAGGAAATTGTGCAAACAAATTTGAGTACCAAAATCATTGGGCGGGTGGAGGGGGGGGGGGGGGTAACAGAGGCACTCTGTCGCCTCACTTTAGGACACACCTGTGTACCTAAACTTCACTTGGGGAGCTGAAAAGATTTCTGGGCTTAATGTTGAACATGGAAATAGTGCACAAACCAATCATACAGTTCTACTAGTCTACTCATACAGTGTGGGAAACATCCAGTTTCCCACCAGTCATGAGCAGAGAGGTTTTTAATTTTGCAGCATTGCTCCACTGCCCCTGTACCACACAGAACATGACCGGTTGTTCAGAATTCGGCCTTTTGGGTAACATTTGTCTGCAAAGTTTCCATAGATTTATATTCCTGGAATGAATACAGCACCCACTGAGGCCTCAATTTTGTACAAAGGGCCACGGCTGTTCAGGTATTACATACCAAGTAAAGGAGCTTGTTACAGCATCAAGATATACATGTTGTGGGAGAGCTCCACTTATTATATGTACAGCCTAAGAGCATATACAGTGAAATCCTTCACAATAAATCCTGCAGGCTGTCCTTCCATCTAATTTTGTAGGAAGGACTCTAATCGATTTTATTCCCTAAATTAGATTTGAGCCGCAGTAAAGAGGAACACATTGGTCTTGCTTTATGTTGCTTCTACCTACTGTTCTACATACTGTATCAAAATGTGGCAGATGTTCAGTCCGCTGTATTAAAAGTGCATTTCAGTCAATGCGCTGCAAATAATGGAAGACCTGACATGTGTCGTGCTTTGACTGAGTATTCTGTACATCAAACCTAAAGGTTCTTACTCTTCCCAGATGTAATCTTTGGGGGAACTTAGTATAATTTACCCCAAAGTGTTTAGGCCCATTTTCAAAGTTACATTTGCTGACCCTGTCGAAGGAATTGCCCACAACTGCTTTCTCAAACACCCCCCCCCCCCATCTTACTTGCACACATTGAAAGGATTTAGATTTAGAGCAGTGAGTCTACTGAAAGCTCATGAAAGACAAGTATTTGGACTCCAGGTGAGATCAACACAAGCAGGTAGCCAAAGCTTAGCCCAACAGCGACTGGCAGAGTGTGTGATTGTTTGCTGGCGGAATGTGGTATTGGTTTGCTAGAGATGTGCTTGTATAATACGTTCACTGATGACTGGTTGATTGTTTCAATCTTGTTGGCGTACAAATGTACCAGGCCATTTAACTGCAGCGGTTTATTGATGCAAGTGCTGTGTGTGTTGGGCCAGGGGCTGGTGGTGTGAATGGCGTTGTGTGGCACGCATGAAAGGCATGCAAATAGACCATAAAGTGGTTGATGCCTTGACTTGGCTTTACAGCTCACTTACACTAAGTGTAGGGTTCAATATACTGATAATTAGTATTTACTCTTTGACCCCATTACTATTGGTAGTGCCAAAAACGAACGATACGAGTTTATACTTCAGTTGAGAATAGACCATGAAGGAATAATAACAATCCCTAACATTTTTTAAGACTTAACACCCAAAGTTGTCCAGGGTGGTGTTACGTGTATTGATCACATTCCGGTATCCACAATGCCGACGAACTTCAAACTTTGCCTAAATGGAAAAAATAAAAATAAATCACACACTTTACTCACACTTCTGTGACAGACACTTTCAGAACAGGTCCATAAATATCTACCAGCCAGCATTTCCACAGGCATCCAGAGTAAAAAAAAAAAAACTACCCCACCTGTATGCATCGTACCTACATCTAAAAACTAGACACCCAGTGAAGTCTAGGGTGGTGTGAGTCACAGATACCCATTGTTCCAAACAATGCCTACCGACATCTCAGGGTTCCCTTTCAACAGCTTTTGTGAATATTACTTTTTAATCAATATATAAATAAATAGTTTGCTTCCCCGAAAAGTCTGCTCAAAACAAATTGTCTTGATGTTAACTTGTGCCCAAATAAAATTCAGAAACAAATGGTACATCTCCATCCCAGATCATACCCACAACTACAGTTTAAAATGGATGGGGGTATACGTTATCAATATACTACCCCAAACTGGTTGTCATCCTTTATCACTAAAAGAATATAGCCACCTACTGTGGTAAAATGCAAGTCTTGGGTCTTCAATGCTAAGTAAATATTATGGACACTAATAACCAGACTTCTGCAACAACAAAAGAGCCCAAAGCCATCCAAGACCACCGCGAAATAATTAAGCATTTAATCCCAGAGTTTTATTTCAAAATAGTGGTTCAGTCAACGGCACTATCCAGGATAAAGTAAGGAACTCCCTTCTCATAGGCACCCACGCAATCAGACATGCCCCATAATATGATACTTGTTTCTGTAACACTATTTTTGTTGCATTCTCTAACAATACTACTACTCTTCTTGCTGAGTTGTCACTTTCTGTATCCCCACAGGCACCAGACTCTTACAATAGTTACTGCGCACAGTCAGGAGGAACCATCAGCCCCATTCATAACCAGTACCACCTCCGGGCATGACAGTAACATACAGGTGCCACCCTTGAGCCCATGTGTCAGTTTAATAATTAATTTTCGTGCCAAAAAAAAGCAGAACGAAAAGAGGAAGATGTATTGCAGCTGGAAAATGTGATAAATCTAAGGTGGAACCTCATTAAATCCTGAAATTCTACTCCACATCACAGATATAGGTGGCTGGTGAGTAATCAGCAGGTAGAGCAAGAATTTGCCAGAAAGTGGATACCAAAAGGTATGCAACTTACTCTTCTGATGGATATTTCTAACCGGGACTCTTCCCTTTGTGAATCAACAGGAGCAATGCCCCCTTTAAGGTGGTAGAATAAGCAACAAGACTTTCAGGAGTACTATTTTGGCAAACTAATAGCATAGCTTTATGTGGAGAGTGATCCATTATGACATAGCCAATTTCTGAACAGCCTTTCTTATTTTGACACAAGAGAAACTGACAAACAGCTGATTGACCAGCTACAAAGTACTTCATTAACAAAAATATTGGTTTTACACTACAAATAAAACCTTGTCACCTACGCCAAGATGCTTGATTTATTGCTGTCCCCCCAATCAACCGGTATTCAATACCACTTAATTCCTAAAGAAACTATTGACTGTGCCCGTTAGGACTTTCCCTTATCTCTCCATCCCTGGACAATCCACAGTAGTTGCAACTGGTACATCTCAATCTACAAAGTACTCCACAGTCCTACATGGAAGAGGAATTCCTAATCACCCAATGCCCAGTATATATTCCTTGGTGTGAAGTTTATTTGATTTTGTCCTCTTAAAAGTAGAGACTACAACAAAAAACCTTTGTCTGACATTTTCCAGTATGCAGAATGGGTCTGGAAGGAAATGCATGCTAAGGCAGCATATACATCCATATGAATAGTATGTTCAAAACTGTATATGGTTCATGAATACTAAGCCTTCACTGGAAGGGTGACGGCCCGAAGAAAATACATGGAGCTGTAAAACCAGTTTGCACTGCGAACAGTGGTTTCAATATAAGCCTATAGGTCTGGGTCTTGGCTGTCAGCCTCTTGCCTTAATCAGTGTTTTTGCAAACCTATTGCTGGGTAAGTTACTAATGCATCAATCTGAGAAAAGATTTTTGGCAGAAAGCCAAAAGATTTTTTTGCTATCAAAATGCACTGCCTTAATAATCTCTATATTTAAAGGAACTACTTTGTGAATGGTTAGCCAGTGGTTGACGTGGGCTAACCTACTGCCCCCATTCTCTATGCTGGAGTAAGCGGAAGATAAGTGCAAATGACAATAAGACTAATGGAAGAACACAGTTTGTTGAAAGCTCCTTAAATCTATTATACATATAATGTTATTAACACAAAATTATTGGCCAACGTCACACCTTAACATATGCAAGTATTTGTAAATTTAACAACCTGTGACCATTTAGAACTCACCCAGAATGTTCCTTGATTAACTGAAAATACATGTAGAAGAATGCAAGTACTATTTAGGATTGTTTCCAAAACAAAAATGTGCAGTAAAATTATTTGAAATTTGATTTTTTTAAAGCAGCAGCTATAGGCAATTGTGCTAAACTATTAGGACATTTTAAAGGTCCGCTTTAAACATCAGTTCTCTAAATAATCATTAAACATGTTCGACTTGTACCAGTATTGAAGAAAAAAACAACATGTAAGAATCACTATAAAACTATTAAGGGCAACATAAAAAAAATAATTTAGGGCCTCAATCATAAAGCCGCGATAGTGCACCCACACTTGTTCAAACTTGCACTAGTGCAATTTTAAAACTTTCTGTTTACAAAGAAGAAGGCCTGGAAACCATATTCCTAACAAAACACAACTCAAGCACAACTGCAAATTTAATTGTTTTTTTTGTTATTCTCTTGTGGGAAAACAGGGCTCCTCGGAGAAACACCCATCTCCAAATGCCCAACTTATTTTTTGGAGGGGGTGATGCTTTCTTCTCTGAAAATCTGTTTACTCTTCCCCTTGTCAGGAGAACATTTCCAACATTTTCCAGGGTTAGAAAGGGCTAGAGAGGGGTAGAGAGGGGTAGGTGGGGACATTCTACACATGGAACTACAACGTTCCACCTGTATTGAGCCCCTGTGAATAGATTTTCAGACACAGTAAGCTTCATGCATATAAATATTTCCATCAGGGCAAAACAAACTTTTACAGACAAACCAGAATGTGCTCAAGTTGAAAATGCAAGATTGCAAGAGATCTCTCAATCCTATTCAATTAGCAACCTAAGTGCTGGACTTCAAATATAATCTGGGTTTATTTATATTAACATTTTCTAAAATGGAGTGCCATAATCGGTCACCTCACGGCATGACATCAAGTGGACTTTGATACACGACAAGTACATTTCTGAAGCATTCCGTCTTTGTTAAGTATATTTTACATCACATAATCCTATCATTGTAGAAGCCCAGAGCGTGGCAACCAGTGAAGCTCTGGTTCCTCTTAACCGCTTCGCTGCTGATGACGAGCTCAGCTCGTCATAAGCCACGGTAGTCGTAAGCGGATGACGAGCTGGGCTCGTCATCTAACGCGGCTTTTCGCAAATTGTCGCACACAGCAGGAAAAGCCGCCGAAGCGATGCGGTTAAGCAATGGGTGGGCACTAAGCTCACACTATGTCTTTCACAGCTAGACAGCTAGAGATGTGTGTTAGGCAAAATACAAAGACTTAATTTTTAAAACTTCAGACATTTACAACTTGGTTTCCTCTCGCTCTTTCACTCTGGCACTAATTCAGTCTTCAATAAGCGTTAAAACAAGGTTGCTAGTGATGCTGTCAGTACTTGCAGCTGTCTTTCGATTCTAGGCATACAGCTTGCAAGATGTGGAATGGCCAGCCAGGCAAACACTTACGTGGCTGAAGGCAAGTTTTTTTCTGGTGCACTACAAGCCTCTGTACCCAGTATCTTCCAGAAGTATTGAGAACAACCCAAGAGTAGGTTTATAAAACGGTGCAGTGTGGATGGTGCCCATGTTAAACACATACAGCCAAGTTGCACCATTCAAATAGTTGACCCTGGAGCTATATTATTTGCACAGCTGTCCACGCTTGTTGTACCATTTTGAAACTTTCTGGCACTGGTTTCACTGCACATGTACGCTAGACAAGCCAACACTTTCCTTCTGTCCTCACTGGTATCAAGCGTTAGAGCCCACCACTGTCAGGCTGCTGCACTCCAAGCGGATATGTATTCTTGCCTGCGGTCTAAAGCACATATCTGCATGGGAGTTACAATGTAATTACAATTTGTGTTTCACATGTAAGGTTCATATAGAATCTCATGGTGTGTATCTCACATATTGATTAATGCTGAAATCAATACAGAAATAAGCACTTTATATACAAAGCACAAGGTAAACCACCATGACAATTGTGTGTTTTTGGGAGGTCAATATGAAAAGAATAAAAACTGTATTTTACATAAAGAGGACTTGTGCCACCTGTCTACAGGTGTCACATACCAAGGCAATGTATCTATAAATCAGCAGAGTAAGAATTACGCTGCACTGGCTCCTTTCATCTAAACAAGCATTAAAAATGCAATAGGTCTCGCCTTTGATTAAGTTAAAGCTATTTACTTTGCTAATGGTATTGTATAGCAAAGTAAAAGGCGAGACCTATTGCATTTTTAATGCTTGTTCAAAGTACAACTCAGCCCGTGAGAGTCGCTCTTTACAGGCTGGACTTAGCTGACAGCAGCCACTGGCTTCAGTAGCTTAGCAAAGATTGGAAGGGACCTGTTGCACGGAAGGAAACTGCCCCTTTGACTGCTGTTGGGGTAGTAAAAGACCGCAATTTTCAGAGATCAATGGGCCCCGGTGCTGCTGCACCAATGGTAGCCACGCCCCTAATTGTGTAGCATTATTTCTCCTACTTGTAAACGTAACTGGTGCTCAAAGTGCTCCAATACCTTCGGGTCGAGTTTGCGCTATGTAAATTTGCAATTAAAAAAGGCGATGATGTGAGTTGTGGTCACAGCGGTAGAGAATATCAGAGAATGGTTGTTACTGAGTAGGTTAATGGCAGGGGAAAATTAGGTTTTGGGGCCTTTAAACTAGGATGAACCGAGAAATAGTGGTGCAATGAAGTTGCAAAATTTCCACTTTGATGCCGCAAAATTCCTGGGGGTCTGCAAGAGCGCACCAGGCACTGTGCAATCCAAGCCTCGGTGTACCACCTGTTTAAAATGTTGCAGTCCTCCGATACTGCATCTGAACCAACGAGTGACGCTTTTGAAACTAGCTAACAAGAACGCCCAGGAACGGAAACGTGATGCCCCAGTGTCACACAGCCATTTATTTCTCCTCAAGTGCGTCTTATATCCCTACTTTAACATCCGCATGGCAGACATGCCCACCTGTACGGTTTCCGTGGCTCTTTGGGAGTAGGTGAAGCACCCTCTACCAAGGAACGGTTGATCTCTCTCTGTCGCTACACCCTCCAAACACAAACACTACTGAACACGTTACAAATGTAAAATCTCGGAGCACTCAGTGAAAAACAGCGGACCCGAGAGACTACAACAGTCATATCCGGGCCGGCTAGCGCTGTCAGTCATGAACGCTTCAGTCACTTCCGGGACGGGCTATTCTGTTTTAGGAGCAATCGCAAGCTTTTGCTGGGCAGAACAGGCAGTCAGTCCCTCCTAGTATCCACCCTTAAGAGTATCTGTCTGTAATACCTACCGTTCTGATAGGCTTGCCATGCCCTCAGCCCATTAAATACTTTTAGAATTGAAAGCAAAGCAGATCAAAATCGGATTGTGAGACCCTCCTCCGCTAGCATACAAGAGGTAAGCGCAGTAGTGTTCAGGATCACACCGCCTTGAGAGTTTGCAATCAATACGGTACTTCAGCACAGTGATCAAAATCAGTTATGATTAATACGAGAGGGAAGCATTAGCTAGGTACTAGGGCACATGACTCACCTGTGACGTTTACCTATGTTTTTCCTCCATACATTTTGTAAACCCATACGCGAAGCGGGATTTTCGTTGCTATGACAACGAAAGCTTCTTCGCAAGATGGCGTCGGACTGTCCACAGTCCGTACCGACACGTGTATGCTGTCTGCTATGGACAAATGGCAAGAACAGTCATGTTTGTCCATGCAGACGCGTGCACGAAAGCCCTCGCCAGAATCGATTACAAAAGGTACTCACAATAGCGAGAGCAGCGTATGCGCTGCTTTTGCCAGGCAAAACCTAAAAACTGTCCCAGCGTTCAGAGCAATGTTTTACTGCTCACCGTTTAGAGAGTGTCTTGGAACCTATCCTGGGGCCAGGGGAAAAACTACCCATCTAGGAAATCACACTGCATCTGGCCTTACACTAAGAACATAGCATCAACTCCCCTGAGAGTCTACAGTCATGGGAGGCTATTAGGGTGACTTTCCCCACTGTAGATATGGATGGTGGACTCCAATCAGACTGCAAGTTGACTAAAGGGCCCTCTTACAGGCTCCCAGATCCTGTATACCACAGCGTTCTGTTGTGTCTTGTAAAACCGCCCGAGCACCAACTGGCTGCTTTGCGCTCAAAGAAGACACAGCATGTGCCCAGCTGGGCCCCTCCCTCTTTTAGCTGCCACCTTTTAAAGCAACTGTACTACATCGTATATGCTCTGTATTTTTGGCGCCTCCTCTGCTCCTGGAGTTAAAGTTTTATTTATGCTTTTGCTTTTAGTTTCCCATTCTGATTGCATTCATATTATTGTATATGTTACCAGTCAATGCACTGTTGGGTACCAGTGACTACTTTTGTGATCCATTCATACTTGCATCATATTGACTGTCGTTATCGTTCGGATATAATGCTTTTCTCATGGGTGTATTGAATTTGTATTTAGGTGGGCTGTTTGCACAATACTATGTAATGCTAAATACAGATCTCCAAATAATCACCCCACCCGCCCTAGCAGAGAGCACTCACACGAAGATCAAAGAAATCACAATTTTTTATTGTGTGGGCCTCCCGACCCGGTAATTCAGTAACGTGTTTCAGCTGTGTGACATCCTTTCTCAGACTCAAAAGCGCTATTTTGGTGTTAAATGTATGCTCATGCCAAACAATAAACAGTCTATATACTCTGTAAAATTAACTGCCGTAAACGAGAATTATGAACACATTTTGTTCATATTTAATTATGGCTTTCAAAACAGCTCTCATAAACAAGGTCACCATAATAATTTGAAACCACTTAATTGCTATTGGACTCTGCAAAGTAACCGAATGAGTAACAAACCCGCAAAATAAATAAATAAACATACCAAGCAATTCAGGGTTAATGCTTCATGGTACTACAGATCCCCCTCAATGCGATCACATTTCTTATAATGTTCTGCAACACTTGCATGACGTTTCAAAAACATCAAAATTGTTCTGATTGTTGTTGTCTGCATATACACTGCTGTGACGAAAAGATAATTGGGTCTTGTGCTTGAATTATACGCACAGGACTATTTCAAACAGCTGCACCACTTTTCAATCGATCACAAGAATTGTGCCACAATTATATACATGTGAGACATATTGGCATCCTCAATATTGTAATTAGTCACTGTGTTGACTGAAATAACCTGAATATTCCACAGAGTCCCACTTTCTGCATGTTTGTATGAAAACATTCATGTCCAAAAGACAGCACAGCAATTGTTACTACCATGTTGGGAGGGTCCCTCCATCAAACAATTTAAGTCTCAAATCTTAACTGAAGCAATGACACTGCACAGTGCCCTATATATACATAGACCTATATACACACACATATACATATACAGATACATATATATCCTGCTCCTCCGTTCGCCATCAGCGGGGCACTATGTGGTCGTTTGCAAGTACGCGGTGGCGTTCCGCAGTAAATATCTGGCTCGAATTTCCCTTCTTAATGAGGAAAAGAATAGCACTCACGAGGTTTCTTTAGCTCAGCAGCAGTTTCTTTCAGACAAACGCGTTTCGGATTACATCCTTCGTCAGTGTTGTAGTTTCCAAAACTTTTTTCTTGCGGCCATTTTTTATTAAAAGAAAACCATGTCACGTCGGGGTAATGGTAAAAAACGGACTTCGTTTGCCCTTAAGTTAAACGGGCGCCATCTTTAAACAGTAAATACAGGATTTATATTCATATCCTTTGTCAGGAAAAGTTTTAACATGTTTTAAAAAAATTACTAAAAACAGTTTCGATACAAACAATACATTTCATATTGTCACGCCGTGGATCGGCAATGCAGCCTTATATTCATAAGGCTGCTCATCCTTGATTACCAACTAGATTACGCCATGTATCGGCCCCTAAACCCTGGTTTTCACTTCTACATTTTATTCTTGTTATGAGGATCACATTTAATAAATATTTTCATTCTTACTGTGTTCTGCTTATTTGTTAAGGTGGACTGCCAGTTCCTACCCACCATTCAACCCATTCAGTATCTTGGTCCCTAAGTCAATAATA
The DNA here is from genome assembly GCF_964263255.1 of Lissotriton vulgaris. NCBI lineage: Eukaryota > Metazoa > Chordata > Amphibia > Caudata > Salamandridae > Lissotriton > Lissotriton vulgaris. The sequence goes on along the minus strand of NC_141685.1, from coordinate 1,118,983,308 downwards.
TAGCGGGATTCAAGTCTTCTTAGTTTGAGGACTCGATCCCCGCCCCTAATATGTTTGGGTAAACAATCCAAACAGTAATATTGCAACAGGTCCCTGTTGCTGCTGTGTTTTACTGAAAAATGGCGTACTACAGGATAACTGAAATCCATGTTTTTAATAGCGAGCATATGTTCCAGTACCCTAGGTTTTACCATGTTGATGGTGCTTCCCACGTACTTTAATCCGCAGGAGCACACTAGGCAGTATATTGGAAAAGTGGTTTGACATGTCATAAACTTGTTAATTTGTTTATTATATTTCAAACCATCAATTTAATATGATAAAACTCTTTGTCTTGATACACTGGCCTTACATTTTCCACAAGGAAAAAATCCTTTCATGTCTTTTAAGGTACCTTGAGTTTTAGGCATGAGTTTATCTAGGTGACTTGATACCAAACTGTCCCTCAGGGAACGAGCTTTCCTGAATGTCATCAGTGGATTTGCAGGGATATCTGTTGCTATTATAACATCAGTTTTTAGAATGTGCCAATTTCTTTTCAAGATATTTCTTATGGTGTTACTCATTTGAGTAAGTTGTAATCATTCTAAATTTCCCACTCACATCTTTCTTAGATTTATCCTTTTTAGTCAGTAAATCTTTCCGACTGAGATTCTTTACCTTCTTGAGAGTATTTTCTAGGAGTTTGGTATCATATCCTCTGGCCTGGAAGCGCTCTATACTTCCCTTTATCGCTTCATAAAAATCACTAAAGAAGACACAATGGGTCTACCCGGGGGCTCCTTCTCATTCTTGTGTATCTTAGGTAGATGGTAACATGTGGGTATAGTTGGGTCTGGAGTACTTAAGAACAAATATTCGTCACTGTCTAGCATTAGTTTATCGTGCCATTTTTTTATTAAAGTGTGGAAATTCTGAATGCTCTCTTGGTAGGATGCTAGAGTACATATTTCATAACAATCAGTTCTTTAATTGTCTATGCGCTTCATCCTCATAATATTTCCGTGTCATCAGGACTATATTTCCCCCCTTTGTCCGAGGGTTTGTATATAATGTCCTTATTTATTTATTTATTTTATTTATTTTATAGCATTTATAAGGCGCGCAGCTACCCACAAAGGGTTTCCCGGCGCCAGAAACGCAGAACACTCAGAAATCACTGGGGAGAGAACAGACAAAGCAATTATTGACTTATTATCTTCTCGCAGTGTTTTATGTGCTTTTCTTTGATCTTTAGTAAGATTTTCTTTGTTCTTTGACGGTTTAGACACCATTCTTAGTTTGAGTAAGTCTTTTGTGACCGTTTCAGTAAAGGTGTCGATCGCATCATGCAGCATGATCGGAAAAAATTGAGAGGGAGATTTCAGTCCGCTAGTAGGTGCGTCTTGGTCCATTCCCACTGCCCTGATTCTTTGACTCAATGTGCCCTCATTGTCTGCTATTTCAGAATTATCAGGATTTTCGTCTTTTCGTAGATTTTCCAGGATTTCTAAAGTCATCAGATCATTTATGGATAACAGATCCATGTCTTGTTTTTGCGATTTCAAAAGTTTCACTTCTTTTGTCATTGGTCTGTTTGAAAAATTTATGGAGTTTTAATCCACAGGTAAATTTAAACAAGTCAATTTTAGTTTGAGTGCATTCAAAACTGGCTTGTGGGCAGAAAGTTAATCCCAGCAGGAGTACTGATTCTTCAGTTTTTGTCAGCACTTTATCCGTTAAATTAATGATGGTCAGATTGTCATTTGTTCCTACCATCTGTTGCCTCTCTTGCTTCTGGTAACTCTGATCGTTGGTGGTGCCTTTACCAGACCTCTTCCTGCCCCCCGCCTTGTTCTTCTGGTTTTTCTGGGGGCCTGGTCTTTCCCCCTCGAAGCCATGTCTGTCGCATTAGGAGAAACTCCTGTTGAAAAGGGGTTTCTGTGTGTCAGTGGATGGTCCTGGTACTTAGTCTCCCGGTTGGTCCACATCCGTTACCTCTGATTTGGATGTTTCCACTCTTGATGGTTTTCCTTGGGTGGCATTTTTGTTCCTCACCATGTCTTTACGGGGTTGGTCATATTTTTTAGAAAATGTTAAGATACGCCCCAGTGCGTAATCTCTTTTGTCCCGATCAAATTTTTCTTCTTTGCGTTGGCGGATCTTTATTTCATATTTGGCCTATCTATTTTTCATTGCTTCTCTTAGTTTACCCATGGTCTCTTTATCAGCGTTTTTCTTTAATTCTTCCTCCAGGAGCTCAATTTCTTTCAGAGCCGTGTCGCGATCGCTCCAAGCAAACTGGACCAGAATTTCCAGCATTCCTTTGCAGGACGCCACCGTATGTGCTGCCCATGCCTCTAAGAGTTTAGGATCTGGGTTCTCATAAGCCGGGACGGTGTAGATTCTTAATCCTCTTGGGACCCTTGATACTTCTATGTAATTCTATAAGGAGGTGGCTTCCCACCATTTTCGCACCTCCAGTTCAGTCTCAAGTTTGGTGAATTGTGTAAACAAGTTTTTAGGCACGTTATCAGTGACGTTAGTTTTTGTGTTACTGTGATCTGTTTTTTTTTTTTCCTCATTAATATATATACACACACACCACACCCCACCCCACCCCACCCCACCCCCCACGGCTAACAGATCCATCTGGCAGCATTCATTTGCCTAATTCCGCCCAACCCGGTGGGATGCGCACAGGCCCGGGTGCAGCCCAATGGAGCTCAAGAAACTCTAGTGACTGCCCGCCCCCCCCCCCCTGCCCGCCCCCCCCCCCGCCAAAAGCAACAATGGTTTTGGCCTCCAGCACGTCCACTGAGAAATTAGTCTACGTGCTGTGGGTATGGGGCGGGGATATGCTTGGGGCTCTCTGTGGTAGCCTCGGGGTGGGAGTACCCCCTCAGGGAACCTGGACAAAGAAGCCACTCCAGCTGCGATCCAGTGATTAATCAACCTGCTAGCAAGCCCGAAGGACATATGTCTACCAAGATAGCTCAAGCATGTCCAGCATACACCTTATTCTACCCAGAGTACAAATCAAAGGGTTAGCTTTGACATTTTAAATCGTGGGAACATCTTGAAGCGGATGCAAGCAACAGGCCTGATTAAAGAAGTTACATCGTAAGAGATTTTCTTCATCAAGTTTGTCGCACCAGGCCATGGTCCGTCAAAAGAATCCACTAAAGTTACCTGGCGATCTGCAGAGACAGCAAACAAGATTCTGAGTCACATGGAAACTTTCAAACAGTGGGGCATTTCCTTTGTCTCCGGGAAGGAACCAGTCTACCACTACCTCCTTGACAACGCGCCAGCCAAAGCGAGTCCAAGAGCATTTCCAAGACAAGTGTACTCGGTCTTGAGGAGCGCATTAAGCAAAATTCCTAACTCAAGCCTTAAAAATTCAAGTGATAGTCAGACTACCCAAACCATGGGAGCGGAGAGAGCTGATACTTTGTCATGGCTGGCGAGATCTCTAAACTTAACCGGACTGCAGCAATGACCCAAAAAAATGGCTACAATGATCACGAAGGCAGCCCACTAAAGATATGTTCTTGGAACATTAATTGCCTAGCAAACAAACAGCAGGACGAGGCCACAGTATCCAATCTACGATCTTTTGAAATCATCCTATTGCAAGAGTCATGGCAACTGGAACTGCAGCACTTGGAAGGGTTTAAAATACATCAAGTCCCCGCAATCAAATCAAAGGCCCCCGGCCACTGTAGTGGCGATCTAGTAATTTACATATCGGCAACCAGTGCAAGTAGCTACTGGGATCTAGTTAGCAACTCCCAGGAGCTTCAGAGAGTAGGCACCTCACTTAGAACCTCAAATGGTCAGTTGAGGACCTTAATTATAATGAATGTTTACATACGCCCAAATTTGGCTTCCAGGTCAGTCTTAACGAACGTGTTGACTACTACTGTACTAAATGTGAGATCTAGAAACCCTAACGCGGACGTTTTGGTATCTGGAGATTTCAACATGTGGCTGATGCTTGACCTTCAATGGAAAGAGGTAACACTGCCACAGGAAGGAGACTGGGCAATTCCATCACAGGACCGCCCCGGGTGGGATAAAGGGGACCTAAAGGATTGAGCCTTCCAGGGCAATTTGGAACATCTTGGCATTAGAGCCCTCGATGGACGATTCTATCCCGATAAGCTGCCTGGTCTCTAAAACCGGGACTTCTGATTGACTACTCTTTTGCCAGTCCTCCACCTGATTAACAGTCTGCTCTTTTGGTTTGGCAACAGAATGGTTAGCTAACACAGTCCCCAAGAACTTTCCCTTCACCTCAGGCTGCTGCAATATGCTCAGGCATTGGACCAGGGCTTCGAAAGCTTCCCCATCAATCTAAAACGTATCAAGTGCTCAGCTAATAACCTTCAGCTCCTAACGACGGAAGCAAAGCAAATAACTGTTAACACCCGTTGGCCAACGAAGGACTCAATTGCGACTTGAGCAACGTTCTCGGACTGCCTAGCAGCCAGGTTTGCAAAACCAATACAGCAAGTACAAGGAAAAAGGCCAAACCAACCGACCTCTCTCGCTCCTGCGATACGGACTGCCAAACAAAGCATGAATCGGTTGTGGCGGAAACTGAAAAAGATGCCAATGGACCTAACTACCTTAACTAAACTAAGAGAAGCACATTGTCCACTGAAGGTGGCCAAACTGGAACAACGAAGGAATTCCTGGAACTCTTTTTGGGCCAGATTACAATACGATATAAGGTCCAGCAACGCTGTGAGGTGTTGGCGCACCATACATAGCTTATAGAATGGGGCCCTGAAAGGTGCATCGTCCAACATACCGGAGTTTGAGTGGTACCTCTTTCTATATAACCATTTCAATTACCCTCCACAGCCCGATCTGACATACATTCAATCTAATGATACTGTGGGCAGCATGGCCCCAGAGGTGCAATCTCTGCCTCACGATAAGCCACCTCTTGGGCACTCAAACAGTGATAACAATTCAAAAGCAGATTGGTAAAGGTCGTAACGACTGGTCCTGGTCTGGGTGGCATTACACCAGCACTTTTCAAGGAGGATCCAGCTTTTTGGGCCACCCAGCAAACCCCGCTCTACCTTTTCATCTTAGAAAAGTGTACCATCCTGGCCTCAAAGGATCGATCTTTGTTCCGATTTTCAAAGGTGGCGACAAAAAATCTCCAGGTAACTACCGCTTGATCGCTCTAATTGACAACGATGCAAAATATTTCGCCGGCATGCTGGTGAATTCTCGACGGGAAGACGCAAGCTCAATAATTCCGGCAAATCAGACTGGATTCATGAGCAACACTGGCACAATGGTCAACCTCATCACACTTTCTCTTGATCGATCAGGCTGAATCCAGTACTAGCTTCATAGACTACAAATCGGCCTTTGACAAGGTCACCAGGGCGAAGCTGTGGCAGAAACTCTTCCCACTGAACAATCCAAATAGCTTACTTAGGGCCTTGCAGCTCTTGCATCAGGACTCATGGGTCAGGATCAAGATCGGAGGCGAATCACGACTGTCTCGACCAGTACCAACAACGCAAGGCCTCAAGCAAGGGTGCGTCTTGCTCCCACACTTTTCAATCTATTCCTGTCTGATCTTCCAGCAGCCCTCAATCCAGTCAGCTCACATCCACCCAAGATAGGTAGCCTTCGTCTGTCCAATCTTCTGTATGCCAACGACCTGCAACGTATTCAAACAAGAATGGGCTACAGATAAACAACAAGAAAACTTAAATTCTTGTGGTCCGTTCATCGGGGCCCAAAAATTCGGCATGGTTCCTATAACAATAGAAGCAACCAGATGCCATAAGTATATAGGGGTCTTCTACAACAACAACGGCAGATATGCGAACCAGCTGTGTGAATAGAAGAAAGAAATTACGTTGTCCTTCGCAGTTAACTCCAATAAAAAAACGAAATGGTCCAACTTTCGCTCCAATGCTCCAGGTAGCCCAGGCAAAGGCCATTCCAACTCTAACCTATGGGTGCGAGGCGCTAAAAGGACTGGATAGCAGGCTATTAGAAAAAAAGTGTCGCAGAAATTTACAGAACAGATTGGAATTTGGAATCTGTAGACAGTCACTGTGCTGTATGGCGACTTTTTTAATAAGCTGCCACAAGCTGAGGGAGTAAATGGAAGGCAGCTTGGCCCATTACCTTTGGAGCCAGCTGGACAAAAGATGATGGCAGGCAGGGAACCGCTATCTGTCCTGCGGCCTTAGCACTCAAGGCCTGAGCAAACCCTGGGCCCTATATGCAAGCCAAAACAAGTTAAAGAGGCTAGCAAAACTCAGTGCAAAGCGACTTTCTTCAGTAGAAGACAGGGCCAGCCTGTTGGCATGGAGTCACGGTTAGATGACCGTTCCCACCTAGCCACAGTTGAAACCTCAGAGCTACCCAGCTACCACCTTCAATGCAAGTATTAAGCTCCAGTTCTTGAGGCTGAGAATGGGGGTGATTCCTATTAACAGTCTGTAGCGTTATCCTAATCGAGGGTAACGTCCCCAAACGCACACTATAAGATGAAAATTGTCAAGCGTTTGTAGTTCAGTTTAAACAAAGTTTTATTCAAAATCATTGTTTGTCTTCATTCTTTTTTGGTGTTTTCACTTGTTTACAATGTTGTAATCACATCCAAACATTATTTAAGAATTCGTATTCATTTGCCCAATGCATTTCGGGCACTTGGCCCTTCTTCAGGGGCTCAATCTCTGTTCAAAAAAGGATATACATCACTATTCATTGAAAAGACATATCTCAAATCAAACTAATTTACAGTATTATGTTGATCACCTCTTCTGGTTTAAAGAAGCTTAAGAACCTTATAACCCTCCAGGTGCCTGATTAAGTGTTCTATGTTGTAACTGAAGGGATGTGTACGATTTTAGAGAGAACATTATATGCCTAAAATGTGCATGCCAAATACTCGATAGTTACGGGTCTGAACGTAGAAGAAACATAGGGGGTGAAAAGCATAACTGAAATAGAGTTGATATCACACCCTGGTGCTTTAGCCAAGTAATACCTTCAAAGACGGGTAAATTACTCTTAATCATTATGGAATTACTAAACTTTACTCTCTACCACAGCTATTTCTGTTGGAACAACGAATACTTCATTTCAATCATCGGGTACTGCGATGGGAAAATGTACAGATTTGAACTTGACAACATACTAGGCAATAAACAGTGGACAGACAATTTAATCTTGTACAAAAGATACATAGATGACATTTTCATTCTATGGAAGAGATCAGAACAGTTACTACTACTGGCAATATCTCAATTGAATAAAGTCCCTTCTGATTTTTCTTCCCTTCTGATTTTTCTTCCTCTATTTCTTTTAATGTTTTAGGCTTTTTTAAAATGTATTATAATACTGTAATCATATCAATAGGTTTTTTAAGTGAATATGTTTAAATCATGATGTACTTTTTATGGTTAACAAATGGTCTAACCGAATAAAAGATTTTGAACTGAACTGAATAAAGTCAATGACAGGATTCAATTTACCCATTCAATACAAACCAAACAAATATCCTTTCTGGATGTAATGATTACCAATGACCAAGGAAAACTTGAAACAAGTGTATTCACCAAAACAACGGACAGAAATAACTTACTCCACTTCCAAAGTTTCCACCAGCATTCTCTAAAAAAACATCTACTGTATTCACAACTACTCCGTATCAAACAAATTTCATCTACTGAGAATACATTCCAAGACAGCATGACAACCACCATTGATAAATTCCAAGAGCGAGGTTATCCTAATGGCATCCTTCAAGAAGCAGTTGAAAAGATAACCAAAGTTGACAGAACATGCTTACTGAAAACGAAAGAGAAATCTACCAGTCAAGAAAGGATGGTTTTCATCTGTAAATATTCCACTGAGAGTGTTCATATTAAAAGAATTCTGTTGAAACATTGGACATTACTTTCCCTGGAAGAAGACTTCAATGGCATATTTTCTTCACCACCCAGATTTGCTTACCAACGTACTAAAAACATCAAAGAACTGTTAAATCAACAAGAAAAGTCCCAAACACAGGTATACAAAGGGACGTTACCCTGCCACAGCTGTGGTAATTGCAACGCTATCATTAAAGGTAAAGAGTTTCGACATCCGAGCCAAGGAACATTAATTAAATTAAAAGTCAATGCTACCTGTGACAGTCGAAACGTCATATACATGATCAAGTGCCCATGTGGCCTGGCATATGTAGGCAAAACTGAAAGAAAAATCAAGACTAGATTGATCGAACACAAAAGCAACATACGAACAAAAAGTGTCAAATCACCTTTAGCAGCACATTTCAATACCCACAACCACACAGCCAGCCAAGTAAGATTTCTAATTTTGGAACAACCATCAATCTTACCAGGCAGAGACAATTGTCAACATTTATTAAGACGGGAGATATTTTGGATGACCTTCCTCAATACAACCCAACCGAAAGGACTAAATGATCGGTGTGATTTAAATTGCTTTTTATAAGGCTCTCAACCTTTGTGTTAACTTTTACTGTGACCATGATGACCATTCATGTGAACTATGTAATTGGCGATACACATGTTATTATGCACTTTAACATATTGCGAGTTATTGACTTGTACTCAGCTGCTTTATAATGATGCCAAGACATTTGATTCACCTTTTCAAAGTTATAGCTTATATCTCCACGAATTGCCTGTGAACTAACTCCTCCCTGGTTCACTAAGCATACACACAGCGGCCTCGTGCCTTTAAATACTCAATACTATTTTTGCGAAACGCTTTGATCTCCTCTTATTTTTTCACGTTATAACACTTTGTGTTTTCGCGTATCTCGACTGTTTATGTTTGAATCTATCTTTTAGTGCCGGCACTCCACTCGCGTAGTCTGCCGTCGATATCTTTTCCACATGACAGATTTAGACGCACCACAACCTATCGGCGTGTACTTCCAGGGCACGCTCCAGAGCGTGGAAGGGTATGCTCAGATGTGAGTCCCTTGCTCACTGCACCATAAGGATTCAAGCAAGCCGGGCCGAAGACGGCTGTCATGCCAGAAACCGGTCCCCGGAAGCTTGTTTCCTTTCCAGTAAAAGAATTGGCTTGGTAGTTTGGTCTGCCCTGTTCCCATGAAGCACTGGGCCAGGGACAGACTAATTTGCATGTAGCCAGGTTCTGAGCTGGGATGGTGCAGTGAGCTAAAAATGGTGATGGATCAAGCCCTGATCTGTTGACTGGGTAGGAGTGTTCTGCTTAATTCAGACACTCTGTCCATCACCACCCCCTTTTTCTGAATCCTTCCGGGTCATGCTCACCCAGACGCTACGATGGCGCGAGACTCTTGAGTTTCGGTAAGACGCGAAGCGCTTTTATTGTATATTATTTAAGTTTCATTACTCTTTATGACACTCTGACCGAGTCGATTCTCGTTCCTACCCCAACAGAATCTGGACGGATTCATTTACCTTCAACCATGAGGTTATAACCACAGAAGATGCATCAAGGTATTTTCTATAATGGTGTATTATTTGCAAGATAGCAGCGTTACATTTTTATGATTGTTGTTCCTTCATCTATACCCGCTGTTTACTCTAGATACGAACTCGGAGTGAATACCACGTTCATACATACTAGATTGATTTACCCGTCTTTGAAGGTATTACTTGGCTAAAGCACCAGGGTGTGATATCAACTCTATTTCAGTTACGCTTTTCACCCCCTATGTTTCTTCTACGTTCAGACCCGTAACTATCGAGTATTTGGCATGCACATTTTAGGCATATAATGTGCTCTCTAAAATCGTACACATCCCTTGAGTTAACACATAGAACACTTCATCAGGCACCTGGAGGGTTATAAGGTTCTTAAGCTTCTTTAAACCAGCAGAGGTGATCAACATAAAAATACTGTAAATTAGTTTGATTTGAGATATGTCTTTTCAATGAATAGTGATGTATATCCTTTTTTGAACAGAGATTAAGCCCCTGAAGAAGGGCCAAGTGCCCGAAATGCATTGGGCAAATGAATATGAATTCTTAAATAATGTTTGGATGTGATTACAACATTGTAAACAAGTGAAAACACCAAAAAAGAATGAAGACAAAATGATTTTGAATAAAACTTTATTTGTTTAAACTAAACTACAAACGCTTGACAATTTTAATCTTATAGTGTGCGTTTGGGGACGTTACCCTCGATTAGGATAACACTACAGACTGTTACAGAACCCCAATACTCAGAAGGGCATACCAAACAGCACCTACCTACAATAAACATTTACCACCTTTACGTTAAAAAGGAGTGTGACAGTTCTTTCCATATTGGGATTCCTATTAACAGCCATCACCGTAAATGGAAAGGAGATTGTGCTCCGGTAACGTGCTGGCTCTGCGGTCAACATTAAGACATGCTGCATGTGCCCTCATCTCCTAGAGCATAGAACCATTACGCAGGAGCTGGATCGATAAGGACATTAGATCTTGCAGAAGAGCAGTGCTGGCCTTCAACTCCAGAACCACCATAATAAACTGCGCCTTGGTAAGGTTTATGGATCGCATTACAAAAAAGCTAGAGTAGGTACGACGCGTCTAATCTCCAGTCTATTTGGGATTGCCATCTCCTAGTCTGAATACAATCTATTGAAAGCCAAGGACAGTGCATTTGTAACAGTTTTACATGTCATGATGACGGCTGTCTTTTAATCATATTACCTATTTTATATACAGTAATGATTCTCTACAAGGTAGATAGTTGCAAGGGTTTTAACACATCACGCAATAAAGTTATAATACACACATATACATACATACACACATATACATATACATACACATACATATATATTCCCACTTCCCTATGCCACCTACCCAGCCTGCCGCCACAGTGCATGTTGGGAGCCGAAGTTTGCTTACCATTCACGAACATCTCCAGGTGTGCCAACAGCATAAAGGGGAGAAGCATTGTGTGCAAGCCGAGACTGGAGCAGAAAGGAGGTCATTGGTGCAGGACTCGTAACAGCGCTGGGCGCTGAAGAAGGCAGTCATGGCCGAAATGCATTCGCCGCTGCTGTGGACGATTGAATAAAGCATGCCGTGAACCCTGATCTCCCCCCTGGCCTCCGATTTCTTCTTGGAGAAATGTTTTGGGATACATATATACACATATATATATTCCAAGAACTCAGTCTATTCTCCATGGGGGTGGAAAAAACGAATCGGACCCAGTTAGGTGAATTTGCTTCATTATTTTATTTCAGTGCATCCTCTAGTCCGCCATGACGCTTAATAAATAAATAAATAAAATTATATATATATATATATATATATATATATATATATATACTTAAATTGGGAACCTGCAAAATATGGTTACTTCATTAAATAACGGATCTCTCCCGGGAGCGGGACTGATCAATAATCCAGGTCAACCATTTCAGCACTAGCACTTTAGTTGCTCATAATGGCAACTGCACACATAATATAAAGTGCAAGAATCAAGCATTAGATCTTAGCGAGGCAGCTTTATTATGCATTTATACAAAACGCATTAAAGTAACGAGAACCTCCATTGCATTAATATATAATGTTATTTGCACATTTATTTTAGCATAATCATGAATTTTGTATGGAATATAAATATTAGTAAATGGCTTTTATAAATGTCTTTTATATAACAATTTTTAATATATTTATATGTTATTTATTTTGTGCATTTGACATACGATTTCATGCTGCTAGCTTATTTTTGCACAGCCTAACGCATTTATGCGGTAATAAGGTTTATTACTTTGGAAAAAACTAATAATTATGTGGTTTATAAAGTGCTTGTGGTTATGTAAAACGCTGTATTATAATGCGACCAATTTTGTGAACATGTAAACACTACATTTGGAGTCTATCTTCACTGTTTATCACTAGAGCACGAGGTGTCATCACGAGAAAGAAAAAAAATGAGTGTGTGCCCTATTTAAAGTGAACACTACTGCATGTCCGCCATATGATCAAGGGCAGTCCCTGCCCGAAACGCGTCATGCCTACCTTAACTGCCAATGGATAATAAACCTTTGCTGTGAACACTCAGAAGTCGTGTGGTGGTCCGTATTTTCTGTGGTTGCAACCTTTGAAGCAGAGATTGACCCATATATATATATATATATATATATATATATATATATATATATATATATATATATATACATATATACACACACATACATATATACACACACATACATATATACACACACACACACACACATACACATATATATATATATATATATATATATATATATACACACACACATATACATACATTTACATAGACATACATATACACACATACACATATATAGGGAATTGTCGTTGGTCACATATGCATACTAATTTGCCTTGCGTAAATAAATGTGTCATATTTAGAGTCATGAAAGAAGTAGGAAAAGGCATAAAAATGAGCAATAAAGTTTTATTGTAACTATATATATATATATATATATATATATATATATATATATATATATCCTGTGCACCGTCTGTTTCCCCACTCGCACGCTTGCGCAACCACAGCAAGAAAACTCCGGACACGGACCTCGAGGTATATTCAGTTTTTAATCACGCAGAAAGAGTCACCAACGTTTCGGCTCTAACGGAGCCTTGATCACATGACAGCGTGCATTTCACTGGGTACACCTTTTAAAGTGAAAGCAAGTGAATAACAGAAGACACCTGTGCAAGTACGCTACTAAACATGGAAAACATACTATACATTGTACTGGCAATACGTATACATTGAGGTCACCAAATTTGTGTAAAATACATTCAAATTGTCACGAGATTATATAATAAAAGTAAAATACATTTTGATTCAAATCTCTAAAATGATGACAAACAACGGGTTAAATAACACGAGTGAGAAAAAGGAAGTATTAAGGTAAAATACACAAATCCATTATGCCGACCCATTTTAAAACCATAAATGCAGGACATAAGTTAATAGAGACCTAGGTCGTTGTTTTCCCAGACTTACTACATGGAAAAAATGTAGATAAAAATATATTACCACATTTCAGGAACCCTCGTAGAGAAGTACAAATAAAGTGCTACGTGCTAACTCACTAAAGTGCATAAGTGCTGAGAAAGTGCTTCAATATGTGCAAAGATAGCAATGTGCAAATATATATATATATATATATATATATATATATATATAAATAATATATTTTTTAAAAAAACAAAAAAACTTCATCTCCCAAAATTCATTGAGGCGCTTGTGTTCCCAAACAGGAAGTGAGGGTATGTGAAACTGACTACATATTGTAGGGGGAGCCAAGCGGTCAGTTGATCGTGAGCAAGGTATCTGGATATACCGAAACGCGTAGATCGTTAACAACTGCCCTTTGCCACAAAGAGAATGTAAGGAAAATAAAAGAAAAATTGCAAAACGACCTTGGGAGTGCGACCCGTTTGTCTCTCTATCTGGAGGGATTGTGTGGAAATTGGTGGCAGCGTGGTTCAGCTGCAGGGTGCCGCACCCGGATTGAGCGCTGCAGAAACGGCGATTGGAACCAGTTTGGAGCATTTGAAATAAGGCAGTGAACACAGGCGGATTGACGAAAGCACCGGGAAAGGAAAAATACACACCGCTCGCAAGCAGAACCCCGAGGTAAGCGCGTGTTTGAAAAAATCGTGAAAAGCCACAAAAGCGCTGTATGCAAACTGGCAGCCAGTTAACCGTTATAGACAAACAACGTAGCAAGAGAATAACCGCAATGTGTTTTCAATGAAGAAACGTGCTGCAAGGAAGCTAATGAAGTTGTTTTTCTGAACTATAACAAAGGTCGGCAATAATTAGTTGCAACTAGTGGGAACTTAGTGGCACTAACTTGAAAAAGATAAGGGCAGAAACATGGAGAAAAGAGAAGCGAAGGGAAATGATTTATTACGACAAATGTTTGAAAAGGGTGCTGTGGAGAAGGAGGTTGGTGTGTCCAATGTGCAGATAAAAACGGATACAAAATCTAAAATAAGAAATGGGGAGAAATTGAGCCGTAAGGAGATAAACAAATCATGGGAGCTAATAACCCTCAAAGAATATCTAGATGTACAACGGGCCCCAAGGGGACTCAGGATAATGTTGATGAAGAGTCATCAGGACAGCTCTAATGAATTATTACAGGAATGGCGAGAGTTTATCCTGCAATCATCATTGGGATTAGTTGCAATTCTAGTGAAACATATCGAAATAGGGCTGCACAATATAAAGGAACAATTACATGAAGCAGAAAAGGAGATTGCCACGATGAAATTAAATGTGGAGATGACAAAATTCAAAGAGGAGCTGGAAACACAAATAGAGAAACATGAAGACACCGTTAGGGAACGTAAACATCAGAAATTCATCAGAGACGCCACCGATTATGCAGAAGGGCGTATCTTCACGTTCTCGAAAAAATTCGATATAATGAGACAACAAGTAATTACAACAATCTCAATGAGCATATCGAGCAGTGCATCCTCCTTGGTGTCCACAGATAACAGTGAAGGTGAACCTGGAATATCATCTGGCTTGGGTCAGTTACCTTTTTAGGGGACATGTGTCTTGTTCTGCAACAGAGACAATGGGAGCAGAACCAAATCTCTCACCCACAGCAAAGGGGAAGAGGGAGAGGACGCGGATGGGCCTCAAAAAAATGAAAAGGAGAGGAAAAAAGGTGCGAACAGCAGCGAAAATGTGAAAATAGGAACAGAAGTTTGCAGCAGGCGCCAGAGGAAGAACCAATGAAAGATGAACTCCAGGTGGTGAATCTGTCCAAAAGAGCAATTGCAGAGACAGAAAAGATGTTATTGAAAAAGGGAATCAATTTCTGCCCAACAAAGAGAATCGATTTGGCTCAAGTACGGATAGACCTTTACCTGTACATCAGAAAAATAAAATTGGCAAAATATTTCGCAGAGAAGGAAAAACAAGAAAAAGAAAAAAACATTCTAGTGATGGACATGGGGTCAGCACTAACAGTTAAAGACACATAGGGCTTCATGAATTTGGTGAATCTTAATGTGGAAGAAAGCCAAGAGATCCCCCTAGAAGTGGCATGCAAACAAGGGGCGGGTCTAAATGGTAAAAAACCCAAATCAAAATTTTATCCACAATTAATTCCAGGCAACAAAATTGACCTATTTCAGGAAGCAGTAACCCAAGATCTGTATAAACTAAAGAATACAAAATACAAGGATAACTTGACAAAAAGCGAGAGAGAGGCACTTTTGGAATTATCTTCAAATGATCAAATTGAAATCAAAATGGCCGACAAAGGTGGAAATATAGTGATATTAGAAAAGTCAGCATATATCACTGAAGCTCATCGCCAACTGAGAAAAACTGAGCACTATGACAAGCTGAAAAGAAATCAGACCATGGAGATTAAAGAAATGGTGGATGCGAAGCTCGCAGATTGGACAAACAAGGGCCTGATTGATAAAGAAAGGAAATATCTTACGGTAGCGCACCCGGTCACAGCTAGCATATATTTCCTTCCAAAACTCCATAAGAACCAGAAGATACCCCCAGGACGACCAATTTTATCTGCGAAGGGTTCTCTCCTAGAACCAATTGCTAACTAAATTGATTATTTTTTAAACCCTTTTGTAACGTGCTTAGACTCTTACATACAGGACACAAGTGACTTATTCAGGCGACTACAAAATACTCCCTGGCAGGAGTCATACCAATTGGTATCAATGGATGTCATATCCCTTTACACCAACATTGGGAATGACATAGTACTCAAGGCATGCAACTTTTTCCTACAAGAAAGGAAAATGCAATTTGGAAACCATAATCAAATGCTGCTGGAAATGATTTCAATATGCTTGACCAGGAATATCTTCGTGTTTGGGGACGAAGTATATTGTCAAAATAATGGAACCGCAATGGGATTTTCCTTCAGTCCCAGCTACGCCTGTTTAGCGATGGGATGGTGGGAGAAAGAGGTGGCATGGAACAACAGCAATGAACAAGCACTGAACAAAGTCATTAGTTGGACAAGATATATTGATGAATTACTAATTATCTGGGATGGCAGCAAAGACGAATTTCTAGAATACTTTGAGATCATGAATAAATCTGTGAAATCAGTAATGAACGGATAGTATTTCCAGACACGGAAATTTATACAAGGGAAAATCAAATCCACACTACCTTACATAGAAAATGTACTGCTACTAATGCCACCCTAGAAGCCACAAGCTTCCATCTACAGTCCCTTATCTCCAGCATCTCCTATGGGGAATTTTTAAGAATTCGCCGAATCTGCAGTGAAAAAGAGGAATGGCTGAAATACAGTGCTGCAACCTCAGACAGGTTCAAGCGGAGAAAATATAACACTGGCGTAATTAAAAAGTGCTGGGATCAAACAAATCAGAAAACCAGAGAAGAGTGCTTGGTAAAGAAACAGAAGGAATCCGCAAAGAATCAGAACCAGTGCGACTGATAATGGATTATTCCAATGAAAGCAAAGAAATTGCAAACATTTTGAAACTAAACTGGAAGATCGTATAGTTGGATGAAATAGTTAAGAACATCATGGGACATCATCCAACAATCACGTACAGAAGGGCTAAGAATTTAAAAGATCTAATCCATAGCCACTTCAAAAAGACGGCAAATAAAAACATATGGTTGAAAACAGGATTCGTGAACTGCTATGCATGTAAAGCGTGCCAAATTGCTAAACCTATAAGAAAGTGGAAATGGCAAACAAAAAAACATGGGAAATCAGAGAATTAATCACTTGTAAAACACAATATGTGGTATATGTTGTGGAATGCCCGTGCCCATTGAGGTATGTGGGCAGTCCTGTATGTGAATTAAAGAAGCGAATACTGGAGCACGTTCGAGCTACCATTCATCAGGATAGAACAAACGCGGTAGCCAAGCACATGAAACAACACCATCAAAGTGACTGGAATCAACTAAAATTCTTTGGAATTGAGAGGGTCCCCAAAAAACAACGAGGGGGAGACAGAGAGAGACTTCTTAGACAGAAAGAATCCAGTCACATCCTGAACCTAAGAACGTTAACCCCATATGGGTTAAATCAGTCAGAAGAATTGTATATTCATTTGTAAAAACTTCTTTCGAAAAATGACAATTGCTCAAAATAATATGCTTGACTGTAATAACACTAAAAACACAGTTGGACAGAATGTAGAACAATGTCATACATTCACCCCAGTACAAGGATCTGGGCCTAAATCCATCGTTTTTTGCACTCCACACCACCCTGGGTTAGACACTGGCTATATGCAAATCAGCTCTGACCCTGTGCCTCATGGGAACAGTCCAGTCCGAACTACCAAGCCATAACCGTCACCAACCCCTTTTGTACCGCTTCTGGACGCCATAAGTGTGGCAGGGTATACTCAGACGTGAGTCCCTTGCTCACTTTGCCACTGGATTCAAGCAAGCCGGGCTGAAGAAGGCTGGAATGCCAGAAACCGGTCCTCGGAAGCTTGTTTCCAGTCCAGGGAAGACATGGCTTGGCAGTTCGGGCTGCACTGTTCCCATGAGGCACAGGGTCAGACTGATTTGCATATAGCCATGTCTGAACTGGGGTGGCAGAGTGGGCTAAAGAACGGTGATGGATTAAACCCAGATCTCTTGACTGGGTGTGTGTGTCTGATTGATTCAGAGGCTCCGTCCATCACCAACCCCTTTTGTACCGCTGACTCTAAAACGGACAGAACATTTATAATGAAAATGAAAAACTTATCAGGCAATGACCCATTAGAGGGTACGAAAAGATGAAATCATAATGACCGCTGCAGAAATGATGTGTTAGGTAGCAGCGAGGCCCCACTGGAGGGAATTGTCGTTGGTCACATATGCATACTAATTTGCCTTGCTTAAATAAATAGGTCATATTTAGAGTCATGAAAGAAGTAGGAGGGATTGTGTGGAAATTGGTGGAAGTCGCGAATATAAAACGTTTTTTGTAAAGGTGGTGTTCTCCTAAAATTGGTCATTGGAAGAAAAGTAAAATTAATCTTAATAAATATTTAGACTTCACTATTTTAAAAAGGGTCTGTGTATTTTTCAGTATGTGAAATAAATGTGCATGAAAGGTTATATTGGTGTGCGAGTGGGTAAATCCGAGATTCTGTGGATGATGTCATGAGTGATGTCATTTGAGAGGTCAGTGATGTCACCAGGTCATGAGTGATGTAATATGAGAGGTCATAAGCAATGCATTGCGGGGCATGCTGAATTGTTCTGCTTTTGAACTAGTGAAATGTCAGCATAACTACAACGTCCCTGTAAACGACCGAAACAGACTATTTTTTACTAAAAAAAACAAGGGGTACAGGGATGTTCTAGGTAGGTTCAGACTTTACACACCTAAAATTATAGAAAGTCAGCCGTTCTAGGGATCTCAAAAAACTAGATCTGGTGCCCTAATGTAACCAACTTGCACAATTCTCAACAATAATTTTACTGCAAATGTTGCCCCTGATATTATCAATGATATCATTGAATTGGTCATGACTGCAGTAATATTTGGGGGAGTTAACCGTGCATGGCAAAGGCGCAAGTAACCTTGGCACAAATTATAGCTTCTTGAGATATTGAACTGCTGAATTTATATGGCTTTGTGTAAAATCTGAACGCAACTATAACGTCCCTGTAACTTTTGGTTTTTCCAATGAATTTCTAGGGCTTTAACGTAAAGTAATATTTAATTCCCATAAATTAATCAAACCACCACTCTGCAGTCAACCTCCAGCATGCAACCAACCCCATACTGCCTTTGGCCATGCGCGGAGGGGAGGGGGTTGGGGTGGCCACAAGGCCTGACCTGTGACCAACCCCCTAAAGGCATCCAATTCGCAGGGCACCCCTCCCCCCCTGTTCTTGGTCCCCTCTTGACAAATCCTGCAAAATCTTTCCAGATAGCAGCTGAAGCGAGTGGCATACTAGTTTTGAAGATGTGAAGATCTGTCAAACGGTGTCAGAGTTATTAGCAGAACAATAAAATGGGTTTCCTATGGAAACTAGGTCCCAACTATAAATGCTTACTGGCGACCACCAGTAGGATATGGAAAGAGATATACATTCGCTTTTCTGTATTCACTCGATTTGTTTTATCGTAAAACAATATTGCATAACACACATGGTCAACAAATTATTTCCCACAATGCACCCCTAACTAAGAAGCCCAAACCATTCCGCCCTATGAAGGGCACTGCCAGGTCATCAAAATGCAGCAATACACGAAACAGACTTTTCCGTTAGCTTTTGTTAAGAGGGACTTTTAAAATGTACACTACCAAAAAGGACCTTGATTTCTACTGCTCTAGTCGTTAATTGGTTTTTAATCAAAAAACGTAGCTTCCTCCTCAAAGTGGAGCCTGTTTAGTAGTGATCCTGTATTAGGCTACTCCCTTCTACTGCATTTGACAATCATATTGAGACACCTACGTACGCGACTGACTCAGAATGTAAATTCATGGATGCAGTGGTCTATACCAAATCAGGAATAGGCTCTTCAAATATAACAATAGACACAGTAAGGGACAAACTCACTGCAAACTAGAACGCATTCGTTGAAATGCGGTTATTTATTAACTGAATCACAGATGGCACGGATTTCTTTTGATTATGAACCTCCATCGTGCAGATTCTATTTAAAATATTGTTCAAGCAATGTGAAGAAATAATTAAAATGTACAACACCCATCCTACATGCTGCAATGAATAAGGTCAATGCAGTAAATTCTCAGAACAACATTGTAATAGCCCTTTAATGCACAATAACACATGCTGAAATGTGTAGCAATGAAGCAAGATCCCAATGATGGCACAGTTAATCAAACCGATATCAGTTTCAAAGGTAGTGTCGCTTTAAGTGCTGCATGCTCCCTGAACGCCCAGTGATACTGATTGGATGTACTGCCTCAAGCCATGCCTTCCTATGTCTGTCTGAGAAAGGGCGTACCCACAGCCTATCACTATCCCCTCCCAATGCAACGAGCTTCCCCTAAGAGAGCACATACTCACCCCTACTACTGCAGCATACCACCAGGAACAATTTCAATACTGCAAGAAACCCTTATAAGAAATACTGCAGCCAAGTAGGCGGCAGTACAAAAAGAAAAAAAAATGTGTTACGTACTATAAAAACACTCCAGGAAGTTATAGACCCTCCTCTCTCTGGGTAAATAGGAACTTCATTTCCACATCCGCTCAAAGATACCCCTCCAACAGCCACTGCCACCCGTCCCTAGCACACCACAGCAAACGGATTCAACTGAATTTGGGATGGCGACGACAGTGTGCCCCTTAGTGCTGCCATCTGTGAGATTTCAGCAGTAGTGAGGGCCTCAAACTGTCACCACAAGACATCAGAAGGAAGTAGAGAGAGCGAGATAAGACAGGAAATCCATCAGGCAGCAACAACCACAAGCCTCAACTTCCTGCCCATAAGGAGACAAAGCCCTGGAAGGGAAGGCAAGCATGGACCTTCCAGCAGAAAAAGTTCACAAGCTAAAAAGAGACAAGTCAGAGGAGAGGCATCTATGGTCACAGGAACTTCAGGGAAAAGGGGAGCTCGATCCTCTAACAGCCGGTGAATAATGTCATTAGGTCGCATGAAGGCAAGGTAAAGGTTCAAGAGCGGAAATTCGCTAACTGTGAACTGTCCCACTTTCCGTGCAACGGGTTATGGCAAAAAAACTGTAGATCTCTTCTCAGCGCACATGTGAAGTGATACCGCTGGAGCCTATTTACCCTTCATGCTTGCGACAGAAAGCACTTCGAACCGATTAGGTGTTTGACTAGTACACTATTTAAAGTCACTCAGTCAACTGTCTAAGCAGTCATGAATCAACAAATAACAATTACTCAAAAGTGAAGGCAGACAACGGAAGAGAAAAGCTCACTAAACTATTATGCGTTTGCAGAAATGCTATTATTCATTAGATGAAATCAGCTGTTTTAGGCATTTGTTTTTATTATTAAGAATGTTAATCTCGCAAACACACCACAAAGTAGGAATCTAGATAGGGAAAGAGTATCTAAGCGCACAGCATCAATGCCATATGTTTACAATAAATAAGATGAGTATAACAGGACAACACAAATAAATATTCAAATAGCAGAAGTCTGCACAATTTTACAGCGTTAACTAGCTGACTCAGGCTTTAAAGCTCACTGTTGAGCAGCATCGTCAGAGCATAAAGAATACCTGCAGCATCTTTCATTTGCATCAGTCAAACAGCGTCTCCTGGTGACCAAATATAGATTAAGTCTGAAATAGTGTCCCTTTAAACGTAATGATGCCGCATTTAATGAAATAAAAATAATTGTGCTTTCAGAATCACCATGTTGGGAAAAGTTTGAAAAAAGTGAACCAGTGCAAGGAACCAAGTCTTAGCACAACCCTATGCCGCGTACTGCTGAATAGCACGACTGCCTGGTCTTGATTCCACTGAATGCCTTTTTCTTCCGTCACCCTACACTCCCCTGCTTTATATGACTCTTAGTTTCTTTTATATTCCGGTGTTAACCCTCCGTCACTGTTTTCCTATCTTTTTCTTGCACCTCCTTTCTCCCTTTTCTTCCTTCTTTCTCCTAGCTAAGCCGGGGTTAAAGTTGTACGCTGAAAAATAAAACCCCTCCACCGCCCCCCCCCCCCCCAAACAAGGCTGCTAGTGCCCGCCGTGTGCAACCAACTAAAGGCACAATATAAGCACAGAGTAAATCTAACCCAATCTCTTACTATTCAGCAAGAATATCGTATTTTTGTATTTAAAGAAATAAGCTCCTCCCTCAATGGAGAGTTCAAGGTTGATCAGAATCTTTTAAAACAAAAGAACACCACACACAGAACGGATTTGAAAATAAAAAAATAAAATAAAAGTAGAGTGAAGAATATTCATAATTAATGGCGCAATCTCCTCTAAATAACCGGGTGAGGCCAGTTAGATACCCCGAGTTATCTAGCCTTGAGGCTCTTCTATACTCTTCACGGAACAGCTGTCTCTCGTTGGAAAAAGCCATTTGTGACCCTCCACTCAACGTACTGCCCCCTTTTTTGGTTTTACCTTTGTTGCGCTGTTCTCGCCCCTCGCAACAACCGCTCCTGAGACACTGCCTGTACCTGCCTGACCTTAAAATGGCAACAGATTGTTCTTCAATCATCGCCTACCCGCAACTCACCGCAATATTTGGTCTCCTGTTTAATTGCTGATTTCCTAGTTTGCCTGCGCTCTCTTCACTGTGGCCCCTGGCCTGCTATAATATGCTCTCCGACTCTATTCAGTCCGAATGTAGATGCTATTGATCAAGCTATGCCATTTGATTGCTAGGCCTTTCTCATGTCGGTGAATTTTCGCCCTGTATATTACGGCCTTGACATTTTATGACTCCGGAGAATAGGTGATCACTTTTGATTGTGAAATCATAGCTGTGCTTACCATGTTGGACACTTCAGATTCTGAAGGAGGTTCGGACACCTGTGACTAATTTTTTTACTTCATCTATTTTCTCCTGCGGTGATATTTCATTTTATGTATATGTCTCCTCTTTGTATTTACTCTTGGTTGTTTACATTGTAAAGCGCTCCGATACCTCGGTGGTCATGTTGGCGCTATATAAAAAACGTTATGAATAAATCTAAATGGTCTCCTGCACTTGGTAATTGAAAGTTTATAACCTACAATATTATTACCACCGTCCTTTGCTCTATTTGGGGCAGCAGTCTCCAAGGCGACTGAACCAGGGCCTCAACTTCCAACTTTCAAATCCTCCTACAGCAAGGACTGTCCCCAAGATGGCCGCCATGAGTGGGCCCTTCTCCAAAGCACTCCTCCTCCCCTTGTTAGGGAGGGTTCCTGCATCTGTTCCCTGGAGTTTCAGAGTCCCTCTGGATGAGACCACAGCGACAAGGGAGACACACTCAGGAGAGGATTGGAAATTGTCTCACTATCTTTAGGAGCACAGCACCGTACACCGTGACCGGCGCAGTCAATGGAACTTTTTTTTACGATGCCCTCCTCATAGGCGGAATCCAGAATCTTCTGAATGTATTGTGGTGCCTGAACTACCTTTGGCCGATGACCGGTAGAGCGGTCATATGCAGCTATAGAGGAGTCTGGCTCTGGGTCACTCCTCAGCCGTCACCTACCCTGCCGGACGTCGGACACTGTTTTCCTCGTCTCCCCATTGTGTTTCCTACACCCGCCACGCCTCTTCCCTCCATTATTGTCTACCGCCCCGGTTCCTTTCCTGTTATGTTATGTGTATTTGTAAAATGCACCATCGCTCGCGAGGGTACCCTGGCACTGAGCAGGGGAATGCACAGCTATCCCTTGGGAAGGTTGGTTAATTGAAAAGCCAAGCCTTAAGCTTATTGCATAATTCAAGAAGAGAGGATGCGGTTCGGAAGTGAAGTGGGAGCTCATTGAATGCTTTAGGAGAAATGTAAGAACTCATGCCCTCCTCATCTCGTTCTGTGTATGCGTGGGATATGTGCAAATAAGGCCTGGGAAGCGGAAGTTATTGGAAAGAGATGCAGCTGTTCAGGTACGTGGGCTAGGTTGTGTAGTCATATGAAACAACAGAAGAGTAAGGGTATGTCTAAGAACACTCTTTTACCCCCTCTGAAATGTATAATAATCAACAGAAGAGTGTCAAAGTAAGTTATATAACAAAGAACAAGACTCAAAACCCATTGATGTCAAATGCTAGGTTGTGTAGTGCCTTGAATAGTGTGTGCCGAGACGTTCAGTGCGAGACGTTCAGTGAAGTGTGTGTGTAGCCAGTGAAGCTCCCGAAGGTGTGGTGGATGAGAGTTCTGTGTGGGGAGTTGAGGAGGAGTGTGGCTGCTGAGTTTTGGATGGTTTGTAGTCGTCTCGTGAGTTGCTGGGGGAGCCAAGCGTAGAGAGTGTTTTCGGAGTCCAACTTGCTAGTGACTATGGAACGACGGATGATTTTTTTCTTGGTGTGCTTGGGACCATTTGAAGACCTTCCTCAGCATCTTTAGGGTGCGGATGCAGGCAAGGCACCGATCTGTGCAGTCATGTCCAGTTTGCTGCTGATTGTTCCGAGGTTCCTGGCGTGGGTCAGGGTTCAGCAGAGCACCAGTTGGCGTCCCATGTTGAAGTGTTTTTGCCAAAGAATACTTCTGTCTTGTTGGTGTTCAGTTTGAGACAGCTGACTTTTATCCATTCAGCAACATCGATCATGCATGTGGTAAACTTGTTTTTTGTGTTGGTGGTCTTGTCAAACAGTAGGAGTTGTGGGTCGTCACCACAGGAGAGGATGTCTGTGCGTACAGGTAATGTTGGCCCGAGGGATCAGGTATACATTGAAGAGGGTGGGGTGTTTAACCTGGAGGCACTTCGCAGATTTCTGTGGGCTTCCGAGGACTTAGAACACAAGATGTCTACCTAGAACGTATCTATTATAAAGGAGTAGATCCAGCAGAAAGCATGTCCATGGATGACAATCTTGTCTAGGCGAGACCAAATCAAACGCTGCAGAAAGGTCCAAGCTGCCACGACTCCTCTATCAAGGATCATGCATGTGCAATTTGTGGCAGCAATGGGTGCGGTTTATCTAATGTGGTTGTGCCTGAATCCTGACTGATGCATCAAAGAGTTGGAGGTTGATGAGGTGGTCAGGGAGGGGTCAGTTAATTCGTTTTTGAGACCATAGCGGGTACAATAGGAAGGCGATGGGTCTATTTCCAGAGCGCGGTTCATTCAGAGGATGGTTTCTTGCATAAAGGCCTGAAAACTGGTCTGTTTCCAGGTGTCCAGGAACATAGTGGAGTCGATGAAGGCACAGAGGATGGGTGTTGGGGCGTCGATTAAAGGAGCCATTTGGTGAAGGCGTTGTCAGAGTTTTGCAAACAAGTGTCAAATTGAAATAATAATTGGAGTTAGGTTTAGGTGTTAAAATGCGCCATGCACTGGAAGGACCTGTATGAACAGAAGACTAGCCTGGCTCAAAATGTCTGGGTGTCTCAGAAGGACCATAAAGAGTAAAAGCCACAAGAGTACGACAAGTATTCTTCACAGATTGATGAAAGCCATGAATTTTTAATACCTCGTGAAGTTTAAGGGGCATGGCAAAGAATGGCATGGAGGGATTTGAGGGGCTACCAAATAGGGGGAGATAAGGCCTTCAAACGCAGCAGTAGAACTATCAAATGGGTTGAGATTATTTGTACACCATGAACCTAAACAAGATAAGATTAATCAGAAGGCAGAGAGGGAGTTGCAGGAAGTACCTTAATGTAGAGCTTGTTGGGTTCTGCAGTCCAGAAGGAATCCCAATTCAATGTAACCTAGAGAAGAGGTCTTGGGACTATCAAATGCATGGACTACAACAATAAAAATGTGCGTCACTTTTAAGATAACATTTATCAAATAATTGTGATAAAACATAAGCCTGATAATGAGTAGATAACAGTTTTGATCTAGCCTAGACTTCCTTGCACTGTTCAAATCACTACAAGATTTTATGTGCAAAAATATTCCCAACAGGGTTGAAGAGTGAAATGCGCCTTAAAGTCTCTTGCGATTAAGATGACCCTTGAAAAATTAGAATGATTAAGGAAAATATCATTGTATGTTATGTTATGTTAGTATGAATTTGTAGAGCGCACGTTCACCCCGGGGTTTCTTGGCGCTGTGTACCACTGGGGAACCCGTCCTGGCTTTCCCTGTGAGATGGTCCCTATTGGGCCTCCCCAAGGTGAAGCCAGGCATCCCCGGCAGCGAGGGGGCTGTTGTGGAGATTAAGCAAGCTATTACCCAGAGTTGCAGCGTGGGACCCATGGTTAGAGAGGCACCAAGGCGAGATTTATCGAGCCCGCTGACATTGGTTCTGTACCCTGCCGCGTCGGGAATTGAACCCTGGTCCCGGGCCGATCTCCGTTTCTGGGTCTGCCGCCTCTAACCGGTGAGCCACACTTCTCATCAGATGTACAGATGTTACAAGTCTGATAATAAAGCAGCCCACTAATCAGGATCAAAGGTTAGCATTGTGTCGTTGACACTTTGCCTGCTTTAATTTCAACAAAAGATTTTTATCAGTGGTAATCTGTTCTTGTGCAGAGCCTACTAAAGGATCATAGGTGTATGAATAAGAGGCAGTGCAAAAGTTTAAGAAAAGTAATCCACGATGGTTCATAAATACTTGGAGGAAAAGAAAGAAAAAAAACTCTAGCTCACTACTCCCTCTCCCTTCAAAACCAGGCACAAAAAATTCTTCAACTCCAGTTACGATTGCAAACACATAGGATCCATTTGTGAAGATAAATCTTTAAAAAACCCCAAGAAACGCTTCATAATCACTTTTCCTCTTGATGAATCAAAAAGCTAGAGTTATGCTGCACAGCTTGTTTTGCAATTGTATAATCATAATCAAACCATCCTTTCTCACATGTAAACTGAGGATCACACAAGAAAGGAAAGTCCAATGCATCAATAAAATGCTCGCAAAAAGTATTTAACAGTTAAGCAAGTCCTTGAGTATTCGTGGCAGATGTTTTTGGTGCTAAGAAGTTAATAAGATGAAATAGTAAACTGTCTGGTCACCCAAATTATCAATGGTTAGAATTCTTCCTTCAAAATTTTAATGGGCGAGACATCCTTCCAATACTGATTTGCAGTTTATATAATGCAAACTATGTTCGGGGCTGTCAGAACACTGCAAAAAAAAAAAAAAAAAAAAAAAAAAAGTAAATAGTCAATAAGTCAATTGCAAAATATAAAAAGTAAAAGATGAACATAGCTGTTAAAAGTAGGTGGCGGGACGGTTTCCATAGAAGTATGAGTGAATGACTAGGATATGGATAGCATATTGCGTCTACAAATCACAAAAACTGCCAAAGTGTTAAACTGCAAGACCATTTGCCGAGGCTGTGCAGGGATGAAGAGGAGTAGGGGTTAATGTCAGATGAGGCAGTTGATTTTCATCTGATCTGCATAAGGAAGATCTTGTATCGAACTAGACCAATTGGGTGATGTGGTGCCATCACAGAAGGCTTTGACATCAAATTTAAATGAGTTGATTGAGGCAGAGTGGACAGTCAGGGAAAAAAAGAGCTTTACATACGAGGGAGGCAACCCATTTAGGACAGCAACATGGTTTGAAGGATT
Source organism: Lissotriton vulgaris (assembly GCF_964263255.1). NCBI lineage: Eukaryota > Metazoa > Chordata > Amphibia > Caudata > Salamandridae > Lissotriton > Lissotriton vulgaris. Next base: position 1,118,956,159 of record NC_141685.1, on the reverse strand, counting down.
TTTTTTCAATTTGGGGAGGGAGATAAGGGGAGGGTTACTAAGCCCAGCTTTATGCAGGAAGTTTTGAAGGATTCACATAGACTCCACATTGGCTTCTCCTAACCATTTCAACACCAGTGATGGGGCCAAAGCAATAGAACATTTAGGTCACATGAGAAGCAGAATTTAGAAGAGCTGGTAGACTGGAGACTGACTTTAGGACTAACTAGGAGGTTGTAATTTACTCATTTGCGTGTTCCATGGAAAAACTTCAATCAGAACACAACTTTCTGCACACAATTGTCCGTTACACACACAGAATCAGAGATATGGTTGAGCCATCATGGTGTCCCCCAACAGCACTCAACTTCAACCCTGTCGCCCACAGGCCACGTTAAACAAAACACAGACTGGGATGTGATATTATTTGATCTGAACGTGTTCAAAATAGCACTGCACAAAACTGGAAATCCAAAATAGATATTAGAGAATATCCTACACATTCAACCCTGTACACACGCTATACAGCAAGTATCAACATGTTAGCAGCAAGTGTCCCATCTTATGAAACCACAATTACTCTACTGAGGTTAAAAATCATAACCCCATTCTCGAAATCAAGGAGGCATGGAACAGGACACAGGGTGCCGATAGACAGTACGAAAATCATGCTGTACAAATAGGTCTACTAGAAATACATACTCAACTGTCCTTGATGCTCCGTAAATTGCTTAAAAACCTGCATTGAAAAAAAGCCCTCTGACCTTCAGTTGGACTTTTAGTGAGAATGAACCTACTTCCCTTTCACCAAAATGTTTCACTGCACATAATTGTAAGAAGGGAACAGTGAGCCAGAGAAACCAGCAATTAAAGACAGCTACCACATTAGACCACAAACATAACTAAAAAAAAAACTCTTATTATCAATTACATACACAGATGAGGTCCTCACCCTCACATATAAATTTCATGGAAAGATCATAAAATATTTTTTGCCACAGGTATACATTCATCTAAGAGTAAGAACAGTGCATCAAAAATACCAGCTTTTAAGTCACTTTGAAACTTCTCTCTAGAACGCATTCCAGACTCATTCATCGAGTACTGATGCCTGGAGTCAGGATATGCATAAGTCTAGTTGGTATTGGACACTCTTTATTGTATTTTTATTAGCACAAGTTTCGGTTTGTCATTGTCAACAAAGCACAATTCGCATTTTTGTAATGGTTGTAGATATTATAGCAAATGCGAGGGAGAGCAAAGGTTTCCATGGGTAGACAAAAAAAAGAGTGGCATGTTATCAGAATTAAATACACGTGGTTGCAGTGGTGCTGGGTCATCCAGTCTAGTGATTATGGTAAGCAAATCTGAAAGGAGATGGGATATCGGGTGTAGAGATGTTTACAATTATTCTAGTCAAGTGGTTTACTGCGCATTTTTTTGTGGAAAGATAGCAACTAACTGTACTTTTCACGGGCAAGGAGACACGGGGGGCGGGGTGACATGACAGAACTCTGTGGTACCCTATAACGAGAGAGAATGGGGGTAAGATACAATCTTCCTTTGTTGTGAGCACCCGGGAAGGGAACCACTGAGGGACATGTGCATGTGCAGGAATCCAAGCGGTTAAGGAGAATGAATTAGTCAATAGCAATGAAAACAGCAGAGGCTTCAGAGAGCTAGTTAAGAGATTACCCTCAGACCCTTGACATTTTGGCGGAGGCTATGGGTAACTCCCGAGCAGAATGCGTTCAAAGAAGAGCTGAAGGAGCTCCTCCCTAGACTTAATTCCAGCAAAATACCACGGCTAGCCCATATTAGGAGTCTTTCGAATATGCTTGGGAGACCGGAGCTTTGATTGCCTCCCGAGTTACCCTGTCCTTCGATATCCAGGGTGGATCTCGTAAAACATTACAGGCAATTCAATCTGCTGTCTTTCCAGCAGAGCGCTAAAGAGGACAGGCTGACAATGGAGTTCTTACAAGTAAAAGAGGTGTACATGAAGGAACCCTTTCTGGATGTGATCCAGCCACCTATGGCTAGGAAATTGTATGTGCAATTTAGAATAGGGAATCTACCTTTGGCAGCGTACACTAGTTCATGGGCTCCGGAGAACTCAAGTGTGTGTGGCCTGTGTGTTACCCGCAAACGCTGGGTAATCCAATTATGTACAAATTTATGGTTCACCCGATGTGCAGAGGCTTTTGGAGTTAAAATATGACACGGACGTAGAAGCTGAGTTACGGAGCAGAAGTTTACGAGTCTTCAGGATTGCCCCAGACTTTGAGGCACGCCGATCTGGGGCCAACTAGCACGACCTGCCGGGTCGGGACTGCGAGACCCAGCGTTCACCGCGCTCCATCAACTCAGCGCAGCTGGTTTCTCTTCCCGCCCCCAACACCCCTTACTTAATCACGTCCCCTACCGCGGATCGCGGAACAGAGCGAAGCCCGGGCAAAGGGCGGGCCGTCCAAGGACGAACAAGGCCGGGCCGGGCTGTCCCTCTTTCAACGTCGCTTCTATATTGTATTACCTTATATCCTTGTTGATGATCATTAGTATTTAATGATTTAGTCCTGGAATAATCGTCTTTAATTCCTGTTTTACATATTTTTTGCCTTTGCTGATAGGAAGTCATTATGCCTCTCCGTTTAGGGAAAGATAGAAATGTCACGCTCTCTTCCTCAGGTGGGGTAGTTACAGGCACGCTGGATCAGTTTTTTAAAAGGGCGACCACCATCCTTGATAAGGAAATTGCACTTACAGAGAAGCGGCTTTCCCTGGACTTCCTCACAGGGAAGCGCTCATCGTTAGGTGTAATCGGGACTGCAGTATCGCCTGTACCCACGACGCAATTAAGTTGTGGGACTAGTACGAAGCAGACTAATGATGCCGAGTATAATGAAGCGAGCTGTTCTATTGCTAACATATCTCTTTCTAGTGTAGGTTCTAGTAATGGCAGTGTCACTGAGGTATCTAATCCAGCTGAGGTACACAGTTTACCCCAAATAGTCGGTGATCAGGGATCTCCAACCATTCTTACATCTAATAAAAGAAAAAGAAAGGGTGGTGCTTCTAGGCGTGAGCCTGCAAAAATGCAAAAGAAAAGTAGCAGTATTATTCCAACATCATTAGCTGTTCCCGACCCTTCTAGCCTGCATATGACCCCATTAGATGTTATTTACGATTCCCCCTCTTGTATAGCTGATGGTGATGGCGGCTTGTTGGGTAAAATTGAAATACTTGTAAAATCATTGATGCTCCCATTACTGTAGAGAACTAGGATGATGGCCTCCAAAATAGATCAGATTGAGAAACATGTCCTAGAAAATTCACTTAAATTAGATAATATGCAAAGTGATATGGCTAACAGGAAATTCCCTCAGACTGATGTTGAGGGATCAGAGACGGGTAATAGACAAAGGGTGAATCAATCGACCCTGGCCTCTAAATTGAATAATCAGCCCGCCAAAATAGGTCCCTAGTGGGTAAAACACAACTAGTTAGCTCAAAACCTAGGGCCAAGGATGTTGTACCCAGTCAGCAGTCCACCCCTTCCTCATTAGAGGCTGGTAGAAAGCCTAATGGCCAACCGTCTGTAAGTAACATCGCAGCTATTCCTAACATTGCTTCCCTGTCTGGTTGTAGTTTAAAACCCGGATCATTGGAGGATGATCATGCAACACTGGAAAAGCAATCTGCATTGTCTAATGAATATGGAATAGCAGCCAATAATAGGCCGGGGATGGCACTAAAACCTGATTTGCCCCCGGAGGCCAATCCTTTAGTAGTTATATTAGCAGGTGTGCCCAGTTTGGCAGAAAATGTGAAGGAAAATTTTGCCTCACTGAGAAATAAGGTAGCTAATTGGCTAAACATGAACAGACCGTTGCCCCCCCCCCCCCCCCATATCATGAGTGAGATTGCAATGGTTAGGAGGACCTCATGGATTGGTAGATCAGCTAAAAGCATAGCAGGTGATTGTATAGTGGTCAATTTTAGAGACCCCAGAACTGTCTCCCATATATGTACCTGGTCTAACCAAGGAACCAACGGTATGATTAGGACATTAAAACTAACCTTCTTCTACCACCCATATAGGGTGGATGCAGAAATAGGGAATCCTATGGATTGGATAAGAATAGAGAGGAGGGGTGGATATAGGGGAATGTGGAATAGACCGAATCATTTATCCCAGAATAGACCAGATCCTATGTTTATACCAAACATGTTCCTTAGTTACAACCGCTTTAATTGTCTTGAGGCGGTAGACTGACTGGGTCCAGACTATAAATTGGGGCTGCTATGTGACCAGGAAGGGGTAGAGAGTATGCCTTTTGAACAGGTGGAAACATCCAGCCAGATAGTGCCAAAACTACTGGGGATAGGGGATAATGAAGGCAGTGTTGATCCAGGTATGCAGGAGGACGCGAACATGGGCGAGCTAGGTGACTATTTTAGGCTCAGCGCACCTGGAAATGATAGTTCGGTCTCCATCCAAGTATCCCCGGTGATAGAGAACCATGGCCTAAATACCAATTTTGCTGACACTGGGCTTAGAGAAGATGTATCTAGTGATAGGACAAGAACCCTCAAACTGGGACAGACCAATGGACAGAGAGGGTATAAACTAGCTTCCTGGAACATCGCAGGTTGGAATAATAAAAAAAGACCTCTTGGGGTGGGGTGACATTGTGGAAGGCTTTGACATTCTATGCCTCCAAGAGACATGGAGTGTGGAGGACTTGAGTTATGAAGGATTTGTCTCGTTCAATTCACCAGCCCAAGGTTCTACCATGGGCGGAGCTAAAGGTGGTCTCCTGATCCTGGTATCCATTGATGTTCCTGTGCAAATTATTCTTTATGAGAAGGTTGGTTGGCACTCCCAACTATTGTGGCTAAGTCATAAAAATGGTTGCAATGTTTTATTGATTAACTGTTATAATAATTTCCCGGATTCATCACGCCCGAATGCAGTCATTGAATTGGAAAAGGCCATGGAAAAGATTTGCCGAGTTAACCGGGTTAACTTTATACTCATCTGGGGGGAGATTTTAACGCCCAGATGAGTCCATTGTCCTTTAACAGGGTATGTGGCTTTAATGACGAGAATGGTGATGGCTGTTTACATTTTGTCCACAGTGCATATGGGGAATAACTGAACTGGGTCTTAGCAAAATAGGATTTAGTTGCTTTACAAGCCGCGAAGGACTGCAAGGGTAATATTGTCCCTACATTCACCGGGAGGAACGCTGCAACAGTTCTAGATCATGTGCTGATCTCGGGCAACATTAGCGGGTCCTGTGATAGTCCTGTCGTCTTGGACTTTGCAATGAGTGACCATAACTGCGTCACCATGGTAATAACTATTTGGGGTAATAAAGTATTGGCCGCTAAACCTGTGGTTACTGATATTGCCCCAACTAGATCTAATGGCCACAGGATTAAATGGAGGGGAGATAACTCTGAATACCTTCTGACTAAGATCGTGGTAGCCTGCCTACCAGACCTTAGCATCTGCCTGGACATTAATACCGATTCAAGGGACATTTTGATAAGTTTTAGTCGGATTAATGCCCAGGTTGTTAACATCATGACCATAACCAAGTCCAGCAATAAGAAACAGAGGACCGGATGGTTTGATTCTGCTTTTTCAGAGTCACTACGCAAGTTAAAAAAGGCATTAGCTATTAGGCCCAGAGACAGGCTGATTATTAAAAATTTGAGAGCTGCCTATAAGGGGCAGATAAAGCGTAGGAAGCAAGAATTGCAGGAGGAAGCGTGGGATAAGCTGACCAGGGCAGTTGAACTCTCAGACAGTAAACTTTTCTGGGACACTGTTAACTGCCCTTTCCTTAAGAGCGATAATATGCCATGCCTCACTGCTTTAGTTAGTGAGGAGTGTGGAGTCTCACACTATACAAGTATTTTCGACCCGGAAGGAGAGGGCATTATACCGACCATGGCGTCTAATCAGTGGCCTATTATTCCATTATGCATAACTGCCTCAGAGGTTGAGCTTGCTATCAGACATAGTAAGGGCGGGAAAGCCCCAGGTCCGGACGGGGTGCCCGTCTACCTTTATAAGGCCGATACCAAACTATGGGGCCCCGTCTTGACCAAGGTGTTTAATGCGGCAGTTGAGGAAAGCACACCACATACTTGGGGTGAATCTATAATCATCCCCATATACAAAAAGGGAGATAGGTCGGTAGTTCTTCGCATCTGCCCTATCTCCCTTTTAGACTCGTCACTTAAAACAATGAGCCGAGTATTGTTGGGCAGGCTGGAGGAGTGGGCAGAAACGGGTGGTATCCTCGCGAAGTCCCAGTTTGGGTTCCGCAAACGCATGGGAACTATAGAACAGGGTATTAATCTAGACCTTCTAGTAGGAAAGTATACGCGCGCCAAGCAGGGGTCGCTGTTCCTCTGCTTTGCGGACCTTAGCAGCGCGTTTGATCTCGTTGACCATGCATTGTTATGGTCGATACTATTAGAGCAAGGTGCCCCGCCCGGGATTATTTACTTTCTGGCCAGATTATATTCAAAACCATCTGCCAACATAAGATATGGTCGAGGGGGAGAACGTACGAACAGTATCCATGTTAATCTGGGTATCCGACAAGGGTACGTCGTGCGCCCCTTCTTTTTTCCCATTTTATAAATGCGATTGATACCGAACTTAAGCAGGCCAACTCAAATGCCCCACAAGTTGAGGGTATGCCCATCCCGGTCCTGCTTTATGCCGATGATTCGGTGCTTTTATCAAGAACCCCTTGTGGCCTACAGAGGCTAATGGACAAGTTTGCAGGGTTTTATCAAGGGCAGGAAGTTAAAAATCAATAACATCAAAACATTCATTATGCAGTGCGTGGAGAAAATGAGAAAGTTTAAATCATTCTATATAGAGGATAAAAAAAATTAAATTGTAAAAAAATTCTGTTATTTGGGGATTACGTTTAGTAGTAATGGTATGTGGTCCCAAGAGATAATTAATGTGAAGGCAAAAATGTCTAAAAGTGCCCACGGAATTTTCAAATTTGCGACTAAGCTTGGGGACCGACGTATCCATGAAATGTTGCACATCTACCGTTGTAGATGTGTGTCAATCGCATTATATGGATCCGGCGTTTGGGGACACAGTAGGCACATGGATCTACAGGTCGAGGAAAATGCTTTTATTAAAAGACTTATGTTTACCAAAATCAGCCTGGAACGAGATTTCACATCGGGAACTGGGTTTGGATTTTTTGTCTGATCTAATCAGCCTAAGGCCCTGGATGGTGTGGAGAGCAGTCTGGTTGAAGGAAGAAACTGGCTTTACCAGGAGTATTATTAGTGATTGCCTTCTCCTAGACAAGTGCTCACTGATTCCATGGATCCATTATGTTGTGGTAACAACTAGAGACATAATTAACCTAGATGTCGAGGCTGACCCTGATTGTCTGATATCCCCAAGAAAGAGCTAAAGTGTTGTTATATGAGTAAGAAAACTTATCTTCGTAGAGACACAAATATGTGGTTAACAACAATTTTATTTCTCCGATGTTGTGACACTTGGCTTCCAAAATTATCTGAGGATTGTCACTAAACCATCCCATCGGTTTGTCCTCACGAGACTGCGATTAGGAATAGTCCACCATCTGGTGGCATTCCCTCGTATGAAAAATCATTCCTCCTCCCCCTGCCCTTGTGACAAGGTTACTAAGCAGAGCACTGTGCATTTTTTACTTATCTGCGACCTTTACTTGCACTTGCGAATTATGTACTTGAAACCACTATTTAAAAAAAAGGCTGTAACAACGACAAAATCTGCAATGAGCCTTTTGTTCTCCCTAGAGGATCCAGACGTTTGCTTCTTTACAGCCGTATTTATTTTAAAATCAATGGCCATTAGAAAAAGTATTGTTTTTTTAACTTTCCCCAAGTCTTTTCCGTATGTGCCGAATTATGTTTAAATCTGTTATGTTTTTTTATCTGTGTATTTTTGTACTGGTATTTTAAATGATATTAACAATATAGTGTATACTGAGGAACTTAAATCGCACATATTTTGTACGCTTTTATGATTGTTCTGTGAAATAATCGAATAAAGCTTTTGAAACCGACACTGATCCTCCTATTGTATTTGCTGTATCTCGGTTTTTAAATGCCATGTGGCACACCAGGAGAGGCATTTTAAAACTTCTATAGGTGAGGATTAATTCAAGGAACCCCTCGTTCATTTTTAAAGTTCAGCTCAATGATTGTCTTGCTCTTTTTAGAAAACTGAATTTGACAACACGTGTTCTCAACTGTGCATACAGTACGAAAAAGTAATCGTTGTATAATCTATGTAATATTTGGGAAAGGTCCTTTATGCACTTTTATGACCTGATTGGCCGAAATAACGTTTTTAATGATGATGAAATTGACTAAGCACATGTACAGTAACTTGTGCACAGCAACAGTTTTGAAAGTGAATGTGTACTGTGACCCGGCTTGAATATCAACTTAGTTGAAAGGCCCTTCTTTGATGGACTGAAAATAGAGACCATGGTTGTCTCTGTTTTCTCTTAAATATGAATCAGTTAGTACTTACAGCATGCATTAGTGAGCAGCTTCCTACATTTAACACTAAGGGCTGCAAGTAGTGGCGTGTTTGCTTTACTAGAATGGGAGGACCGGAAAAACGCTAGCAGAACAGAGGGTCTTAGTTGAGAGCTTGATGGGTGACTATTTTACAAACATGCCAGAAAAGACTTTCCCTTTTTGGTAAGAGTGTCATCAGTAACCAGGTTTGCCATGAGCACAGGAGGTGAAGTGCAAATTTAAGTGGTCATATTGTCAAATTAATGCAAGTGGTCATATGGACAAATATAAGTGGTTATTTAAGCTGGGGTCCGTCAACACCTACACAGGGAGTCGGCAATTGTTTAAAAATATTATATAATATATATATATATATATATATATATATATATATATATATATATTTGTTAGATAAAGCGTAATTACAAAAAAGACAACTTGAAAAATGAAAATCGTTCTTTAAAATGTTTAGGAATTTGAAACTGGCAGCAAAAAATGTATTTGGCATCCATAGCTGGATTCGTGAAAGCAGCTCATACAGACAACAGTAGTGCAGACAATTGTTGAACACAAATCACAAGTATGCACCAACAAAAGCATACATTCAGAGCAAAAAAGAAAAGCAATGAACTCGTGGCTATCATATTAATTTGGGGGGAGGCATACTTACAGCCTCAGCTTTCACCGTGGCCGGGCTTTGCTCCGCCAAACAGCGCCGCAGCTCCAGCATCTAAGGGCCGGGCCTTGCTCCACCTACTCCCCGGCCGGGCTTGGCTCCGCCAGGGCTCACCCACCACCAGTGACGCCCGCAGCTGCGCCAGGAGGCGCATAAAGACAGCGCCAGTGCAGAGTCTTGTGGGGGAGGCATACTTACAGCCTCAGCTTTCACCGTGGCCGGGCTTTGCTCCGCCAAACAGCGCCGCAGCTCCAGCATCTAAGGGCCGGGCCTTGCTCCGCCTACTCCCCGGCCGGGCTTGGCTCCGCCGGGGCCCACCCACCACCAGTGACGCCCGCAGCTGCGCCAGGAGGCGCATAAAGAAAGCGCCAGTCCCTCGTCCCGCGGGACGCGCGGGCACGTGCCGGGAGAAGCCCGGGACAAGGGCGGGACAGTCTGCGACAGTCCGCGGCTGGACGAGGCTGGGCTGAGCCGCGGACTTTGATATCACGTTATCATTCAACCTTTCGTACTGTGAGTGACTATATTTTTTAGCATAACAATGTCTAGATTACGCTCCTCCAAAACGTCTACATCCGCTGGATCTATTCAGAATTATATGATTAAGGTCGTTGAAAAAATAAATTCTGAACGGCGTAAGTCCATAGGCCAAGCCAGCTCACCTCCTTTACATACAGGCAATTGCACTTTACCCGAGATAACTGATGTAGTGCCAGGGAATCCCCAACCTGATCTATTGGGTGGTGATATTGATAGTATTGCACAACCCACACAATTCATACAGGAGGTGCCGGATAATCCTATCCTGTCTTTATCGCAGGAACCATCACAAATAATATCTTCAGTTCCCTTAGTATCCCCACAAACGTACTCGCCTCTGCGTAGAACTGTGAGGGCTTGTAAGAGGACACAGAATAAGCGGGCAGTATACCATAGAGTTACGAAGTTGGGTGGGTCTGTTCCTGTTACTCAAATGGAGGATGGCTCGATCACCCTGAAGTCCAACCAACTCGATTCGAAGACCATCTTGCCTCCAAAGCGAGTGGTCGCTCACCTCACTCCCTCCTGCACGCATCACTGGTGGTATCGTAGCGCCTTTCCCTGCCTTGGCATTGCCGCTAGCGCGCACCTTCGCCATATTATTTACATAGCGCGTTGATTGTCTACATAAGCTGCTGAGCATTACTGTAATTATATTTTGTGTTCGCTGTGCATTGAATTGTGGCATGTAATTGTTGTGACTGGGCATAACTCGAGAGTGAAGCATTATTTGCATAGCGCTTCGTCTCCGCGCTTGAACCCGCTCCCACTGTGACAGTCCCTGTTACTTTAGCGCTCCATTGCTCCTTGTTTGTTATTGTTGCTGCGGCCATCTTCTAGCTGACCAGAGCCCTCCCTCCACCTCGCTCACGCCTCCCAGCCGCCCCTCCCACGCTCCGCCCCCTCCACCATCCATATATGACCATTGACCCTACGCGCAGCGATCGCGCCCCAGCTGCGCCAAAGGTTAGCCCGTCTACGCCCGTCCACGCCTGGACTGCGCCCAGCGCCATACCCCCTGCCCCTCGCGCCGCCCAGCCCCCCGCATTACCTACGATGCCGCCTCCCTCCTAGCCCTTAACCCCGGACGTGCTCCCAACTGCGTCCAAGCCGCCCCTGGACAAACCCATGGACCTTTCTCCTGCGTCACCTGCAAATTCAGCGGCACCGACAACATCTCCGCTACGACCACACCACAGATTCCCGACCCCAACCACCTACAATGCATCCTTCTCAACACCCGATCGGTCCACAGACACGCCATTGACCTATGGAACCTACTAGACACCATTTCTCCGGACATCGCCTTCCTCACGGAAACATGGATGAATGCTTCCTCCGCACCAGACATCACCATTGCCATCCCTGAAGACTATAAGATCACTCGCAAAGACCGTACCAGCCACACAGGAGGAGGAATCGCTATCGTCCATAAGAAATCAATCCGCATATCAACCAGCTCTGACGCCAACCTCGCCAACTCCGAACACCTTCACTTCCAGATCCACATCGACCCCAAAACCACACTCAGAGGCACCCTCCTTTACAGGCCACCAGGACCTCGCGCAAAATTCAGTGAAGACATCACGGACTTCATCACCCCACACGCGCTCCCCTCCAAAGACTACATCCTTCTGGGAGACCTCAACTTTCACCTAGAAAAGATCAACGACCGCAACACCGCCATCCTCGTGGACAACCTCGCCAACCTCGGACTTAAACAACTAGTCACTTCCCCCACCCACATCGCAGGTCACACACTCGACCCCATCTTCACATCCAGCAACCATGTCTCCTTCAGCCACACCACAGACCTGCTCTGGACTGACCACAGCTGCGTTCACTTCACCTACAACAAACCAAAACACAGCATCCACCTCCAACCTACCTTGCAAAGAAACTGGAACAAAATCACCACAGACCAAATCTCCGCATCGCTCCTTCAAAACACCCCAGCCCTCTCTTCTAACGCTAACGAAGCCGCCGCCAATCTCACCATATGGTTATCCAACACCGCTGACACCTTAGCACCACTGAAAAAACGTCAAAACAAACCTGGCAGCAAAAAGGCCACATGGTTCAACGATGATCTCAAGAAGTCCAAGAAACTCTGCCGCTCCCTTGAAAAGGCCTGGAAAAAAGACCCAACCACCAGCACCAAGGACGCCTTCAAAAACGCCACCCGCATTCACCACCAACTAATCCGAAAAGCCAAGAAAACAGCATTCAAGGATCGACTTGACAACAACGCTCACAACAGCAAGGAACTTTTCAACATCGTCAAGGAATTTTCCAATCCCTCGGCCAACTCCAACGACATCACCCCCTCTCAAACCCTCTGTGACTCCCTAGCCTCATTTTTCCACAACAAGATTGCAGACATCCACAACAGCTTTGACAACCAACCCGGAAACCAACCCACCCTACCATTTGCTGATCATCTTCCCCCCGTGAACACCCTTAACGACTGGAACCCAATCTCCACTGAGGACACCATCCGCCTGATGAATTCCCTCCACTCAGGATCCCCCACAGACCCATGTCCTCACCACATCTTCAACAAAGCAGACTCAGTCATAGCACCGCACCTCCGAGACGTCATCAACTGCTCCTTCAACTCCGCCACCTTCCCGGAAGACTGGAAACACGCTGAACTCACCGCCCTTCTGAAAAAACCCACAGCGGACCCCACCGAACTCAAAAATTACCGCCCCATCTCGCTTCTTCCATTCCCGGCCAAAGTCATCGAGAAAGCTGTCAACAACCAGCTCGCCGCCTTCCTCGAAGCCAACAAATCCCTCGACCCCTCACAATCTGGCTTCCGAGCAAAACACAGCACTGAGACCGCCCTCATCGCAGCAACAGACGACATTCGAACTCTACTGGACAATGGAGACACAGTCGCCCTCATCCTCCTTGACCTCTCGGCAGCATTCGACACAGTCTGCCACAAAACCCTTTTACAACGCCTCAATAACATCGGAATCCAAGGAAAAGCACTTGAATGGATCACCTCGTTCCTCACCGGAAGAACCCAGAGAGTCCGCCTTCCACCATTCAAGTCCGAGGCCTCTGAAGTCATCTGCGGCGTACCACAAGGATCCTCACTCAGTCCCACCCTCTTCAACGTATACATGAGCCCCCTCGCGGCCATCGCACGCCAACACAACCTCAACATCATCTCTTACGCGGATGACACTCAACTGATCCTTTCTCTCACCAATGACCCCAGCACCGCCAAAACTAACCTACATGAAGGAATGAAAGAAGTTGCCGAATGGATGTAACAAAGCCGTCTGAAACTGAACTCAGACAAAACAGAAGTCCTCATCCTAGGTACATCACCCTCTGCATGGGACGACTCCTGGTGGCCGGAAGCCCTCGGAAAAGCACCCATCCCGACAGACCACGCACGGAACCTAGGCGTCATCCTGGATTCTTCACTCTCAATGAACAGACAAGTCAGCGCCGTATCCTCTTCCTGCTTCAACATTCTTCGCATGCTCAGAAAAACATTTCGCTGGATCCCCTCCGACACAAGGAAAACAGTCACCCACGCTCTGGTCACGAGCCGACTGGACTACGGAAACACCCTCTACGCAGGTACTACCGCAAAACTCCAGAAGAAACTCCAACGAATCCAAAACGCCTCAGCCAGACTCATATTAGACATCCAACGCAACGAACACATCTCTGATCACCTTAAAGACCTCCACTGGCTACCCGTCAATAAGAGGATCACTTTCCGACTGCTTACCCACGCACACAAATCACTCTACGACATCGGTCCAGAATGCCTCAACTCACGACTATCCTTCTACACCCCCTCCCGCCAACTACGTTCTTCCAGCCAAGCCCTCGCCACTGTACCTCGCATCAACAAGACCACCATGGGAGGCAGATCCTTTTCATACCTGGCTGCTAAAACATGGAACTCACTCCCCGCTTACCTTCGCCTTACCCAGAACCACCTAGCATTCAGAAAGCAACTTAAAACGTGGATATTTGACAAGTAATCCTCCTCCCCTTCCTAAGCGCCTTGAAACCCTCTGGGTATGTAGTGCGCTATATAAATTCTATGACTTGACTTGACTTGGTAAACAGGTTCACCCTTAAACTTGAGGACATGATTAGACCACTGGCTGAGAAAGTAGAACTGATCAGTAAAGAGGTATCCAGATTGGGCACACTATTGACATCCCATAAGGCTGTAGCTCAAAACCCTAGTGTGCTTAGCAAGGGTCCTGGTGCTGTAAGTAAAGGGGAGGCTGCTAAACTTGGCCAGGTTGCCAAGGAGGTGTCTAAACTGGGGGTCCTTTTATCTACTCATTTGAGCTCAGTAAAAGCAGTTAGGCACATTAGTACAGGGGATGTGGTGAACGAGGTGTCAGCAAGCACAAGTGTAAGTAGTGGGGGGGCATTATTCAAGTACCAGCCGCTCAGCTTCCCACTCAGCCATGCCCTCTGCCATCTACACTGCCATCTACACTGCAGGTCAATACTCTACCTAATAAGGCAGGAGCCCCTTTTGAGCGAAGGTTAGGAAAGCGAAAACCTATTGTTCATCTACCCCCAGATTGTGCTCCATATACTGTAGTGTTGACTAATGTCCCTGGCATAGACTCACACATGAATGATGCAAACGGGGAAACCCGCGATTCCCTACATCATAAAGTGTTGGCCTGGTTGAGTAAATATTGTGGATTCCCTGTTGCCTTTTTTAATGACATATCAGCACGAAGAGTAGAGTGGTTGGGTAACTCAAGAAAGACTACCAAGGGTGATTGTGTGATTATAAACTTTAAGCATCCACAGCATGTAGCAACTGTTTTGCTAAGGGCCGCTTCTTTGCCATCGACAGATAATTCTGTATGTGCCCGCCCCCTTGGTTTCTTTTATAATCACTTGAATGACATCATTAAACCGCAAGGAGCCCAACACTATCCACCAAACTCTCCTTTTATGCAGGGCAACGTGCCACATGTTTTTCCTGGTCATCATAAATTATAACAATAGGAATCTTTAGGCATTAAATTATGTCGACCAAATTTCCCAGCTGATCAAATTTTGCCTTTATTTAATCGTTTTGCACCTTTAGCACCTTTGGAGGACAATGATTGACTGGTAAATCAATCACGGACTATTACACAAGTTTGTAGAATCATGACCTGGAACATTGCTGGATTAAGGGGTAAAGTGGGCAACGAAATTTGGATTGACTTCTTGAAAACCTTTGACATTGTGCCTCTACAGGAGACCTGGGACCTCTCTAACAGCTCTTTTCTTGATGGATATAGACATTTTTTCATTCCTGCTACAGCCAGTTTGACTGGAAGATCGAAAGGAGGGTTATTAACATTGTTCAAGTTTGAGCTAAAAGGAGCACTGTCACAGCTTGATTCAGGTTGTGAAAATTGTTTATTGAAATGAATTCCCCCAATTCATCCAATATTTTATTTATAAATTTTTATAATGCTAAAGCTACGGAGAGCACCAGATAGATAAATTTTTGTCAGTCTATAGAACGAAAGTAAATTGCTTTGAGATAATTTTACTTGGAGACTTTAATATTCACCCGTGTGACTACCCCTGTGTCAACTTATTAGATGATGGCCCATCCGATTCCACAGTTTCACATTTTGAACATTCAACAAGCATTTACAATGCAATGGTTTTGCCTTTGTTAAAGTTAGAGCTATTGGCATTGCTCTTGACATTATTTTTATTTATGTTTTTTTTAACATAAATAAATGGCATTGTCATTTACAATGCCACTAGCTTTATCTATCGCAAATGACACACACAAACACACACAGAGCCCCCCACACACAGCCACACAGAGCCCCCCACTCACACAGCCCCCCACACACAGCCACACAGAGCCCCCCACACACACAGCCACACAAAGCTTCCTACACACACAGCCACACAGAGCCCTCCACACACACCAACACAGCACAAGCAGGCAACAGGGGCACACGGAGGCACAAGCAGGCAACAGGGGCACACGGAGGCAGAAGCAGGCAACAGGGGCACACGGAGGCAGAAGCAGGCAACAGGGGCACACAGAGGCACAAGCAGGCAACAGGGGCACACAGAGGCACACGCAGGCAACAGGGGCACACAGAGGCACAAGCAGGCAACAGGGGCACACAGAGGCACAAGCTGACAACAGGGGCACACGCAACAGGGGCACGAAAACGGAGGCACAAGCGGGCAACAGGGGCACGAAAACGGAGGCACAAGCAGGCAACAGGGGCACGAAAACGGAGGCACAAGCAGGCAACAGGGGCACGAAAACGGAAGCACAAGCAGGCAACAGGGGCACACGGAGGCACAAGCAGGCAAGCTCTGTACCCCCACGCCGGGACGCACGCGCGTGAACATATTAGCTACATTCTATTAAGCACAAGCACTAAGGACACCCCAGCAAACACTCATGTGCACAACCCTAAACCACCAGGGAGCTTTCGTTTAAAATCCTATCGACCTAATGCCGCTTGGCACCCTGCTGCAGGCCTGTGTACATTAAGTGACCTTAACACCATCACTGGTAGTAATATCTATGCAAAACATTACCTCAAAGTCACATAACGGCACCAAAATGGTTACAGCTGGTAATTTATAAAGTATAAAATCTAAACTTAAGACATAGTAGAATAAAAGCTTCAACATAGCTGGAAAAAAAATAACCTGCCTACCCTGTTGTATGAACACAGGACTCCATGTCTCAAATCTGCCCATTATTTGATTAAATATATATCAGTGCATACCAGCCCCAAATAGTTGGCCCCACCAACCAACTGATACCATGTACGCGGACACAACCAACTGACAGCGCAATTGAAGGACCGTCCCGTCCCCTTGATGACAACTGACCCTGTACATACCAAGTAACACATTTTCAAGAGGTTTCATGATTCTCAACTACTGCCTGTCCTTCATTAGACTCACGACCTGGTGACAAGAATAGGACCCCTTTCAAACACCTACCTCTACCTGATGCCGGAGACTCTTCGTCCCATTGTTCCATACCACCTCCCACCCCCGTTCCCCTTGCCAACCATACCTTCCCTTAGTTTTTAATTTTGCCGAACGTGCCTCGAGCCTCTCTCTCTCTCATGGAGGGACCTTCCAGTGAATGATGCCTCAGTAAGTCTCAGCTGACGTCATCAAACCAAGGACCGTTCGAGAATGCTTATGGTTGGCGCTTGTTGATGAGCCGGGGTCAGGAAAAGAGAAAGGCTTCTCCTGCCCTGGCTGGCCCCCCTTTTCGAAAAACTTAAAATCTCGATTAACCTGCAGCAAACCAACTGAAAAAAAAACAGTTTCTGTTCCTATTTAACCGGTATGACAACAGAAGATGTATCTGCTGAGGCTACAAGAAATCAGACTGTACAGAGACTAAAGATTAGGGATCCATTCATAAAAAACTCGTCATAATATTATCCATCCATTCATAAAAAACCTCGCCATAATATCACCCATTCACAAAAATCTGGCCATAATAGGATCCATTCATAAAAACCTCAACAGTAATATGAATGTGTTGGTCTGAGATTGTGACAAATACATGTAGTCAGGATGGCACCTGGTAAATCTGAAGTTACAGTGAGTTATTTTACGGGGAGCAGGCAAGTCTCGCTATGATAAAACTTATGGGGCTTAGGAACCTAACACCAATCAGAGCGCTTCGGAACCTCGCCAGGGGGTTTGAAGCGCTATAAAAATAATGCAATCGGGCCGCCTAGAAACAGCTCCGGAGCTCGCGGGGGATTTGAAATCACATTTCAAATATCTGTCCGATACATGGCAGAGGGAGGCGATGTGTTCTGCTGAATTAATGTCTCACTCTCGCCCAGAGTAATTGACAAAAAAAATCGTGTGATTCTGGGCAAATCGTTTCGTCTCCCTGTTTATACAATTGTAAATCTGAGCCATAATAAGAAAAAGCGTGCAAATATACACTATAAGCCGTCTATAAATGTGTGTCGCATAAGTCGTAGTTCTAAAGAGTTCTGTGAGCGCTCCCGGCTACCGCCTGCATCGCATCCTGTGCTCTGAGTTCTGGGGTCAGCCCGAATATTCACCCAATACTGTTCTCCTATTTCAAGGGGCCATCCATTGACGAGTAAACTGTTCTCTTTACCCGTCACTAACAATCACCGACAGTGGCGTTTCTTTGTTGGATGTTGTCTGCTTGGTTTTGAGGTGCATGGGACTCCGTTCTGTGAATAGGTGTAAATGCTACAGTTACATGTTTTCTGCGCTTTGTATCCAGTTCCTGATATGTGTAATAACTCACCTAAATAAAATACACCCTCAATAGGGGAACGTGAGTGCGAACATTCTGGCAGGCGGAAATCATTATAAGGAAGGACGTCTATCACTTGGGCCGCAGGGGGACCCCCTGCAGGTCCCTCTGCCCCAAGTGTCGTAACAAAACGTGCACAGTGATGATGTGAGCAACGCGGGGGCTATTGTTACGTCACTGCTCGCCCCCCCCCCTCCTCCCAGGTCCAAAGGAACTCAGACTGACACCGCGAGCCTTGTTACACCCTGACCATCGACTCACTGAGCTGCCTCCATTTCGAAGCACGGTTTCCAACACTTACAAGTGATATTTTATTTCGGCAGGGAGTACCCCAATCACACCTGCTTACTTGCAAAATCCGTTCTCCGGTCTCCCCGCGGGCGCCGCCATACTGAAGCGCTATAAAAATAATGCAATCGGGCCGCCTAGAAACAGCTCCGGAGCTCGCGGGGGATTTGAAATCACATTTCAAATATCTGTCCGATACATGGCAGAGGGAGGCGATGTGTTCTGCTGAATTAATGTCTCACTCTCGCCCAGAGTAATTGACAAAAAAAATCGTGTGATTCTGGGCAAATCGTTTCGTCTCCCTGTTTATACAATTGTAAATCTGAGCCATAATAAGAAAAAGCGTGCAAATATACACTATAAGCCGTCTATAAATGTGTGTCGCATAAGTCGTAGTTCTAAAGAGTTCTGTGAGCGCTCCCGGCTACCGCCTGCATCGCATCCTGTGCTCTGAGTTCTGGGGTCAGCCCGAATATTCACCCAATACTGTTCTCCTATTTCAAGGGGCCATCCATTGACGAGTAAACTGTTCTCTTTACCCGTCACTAACAATCACCGACAGTGGCGTTTCTTTGTTGGATGTTGTCTGCTTGGTTTTGAGGTGCATGGGACTCCGTTCTGTGAATAGGTGTAAATGCTACAGTTACATGTTTTCTGCGCTTTGTATCCAGTTCCTGATATGTGTAATAACTCACCTAAATAAAATACACCCTCAATAGGGGAACGTGAGTGCGAACATTCCGGCAGGCGGAAATCATTATAAGGAAGGACGTCTATCACTTGGGCCGCAGGGGGACCCCCTGCAGGTCCCTCTGCCCCAAGTGTCGTAACAAAACGTGCACAGTGATGATGTGAGCAACGCGGGGGCTATTGTTACGTCACTGCTCGCCCCCCCCCCTCCTCCCAGGTCCAAAGGAACTCAGACTGACACCGCGAGCCTTGTTACACCCTGACCATCGACTCACTGAGCTGCCTCCATTTCGAAGCACGGTTTCCAACACTTACAAGTGATATTTTATTTCGGCAGGGAGTACCCCAATCACACCTGCTTACTTGCAAAATCCGTTCTCCGGTCTCCCCGCGGGCGCCGCCATACTGCTGCCGTCTTCCTCTCCTTCTTCCCCCGGGCTGCGGGGGGCGGGCACTTCCGGCCGGCCGCGCTAGGATTGGCCGGCCGGCCAGTCACGGGGTTAGGAGAGACGAAGAAGTGCCGGCAATGCCGGACCAGACACGGGGGCGTTCCCGGCGTCCCGTGACGTCGGCAAAAGCCAAAGAATGTCGGGAACGCCCCCGTGTCTGGTCCGGCATTGACGGACAGGCCCCTCGTCCAATGGCAAGGCTCCGTTTACGGAGCCAGCCAATCAAGGACGAGGGCCGAACAAAAGCCACACTACAGTTCTCAACAGGATTTCGCCTGCGCGGAAAAGCTGCGCAGAGCGCAGCTTCCGCTAGGCAAAACCTAAAAGGGGGGAGGCTCTTGAAGAATTTTTGGCTGTATGGAACTTATATGAATCAGGATGCAGGGAGGGTGACCTAATCGTCCCAACTTTCAAAGGCATAGGTGTTGGTACAATTATTGATTTTATTTTTATGTCCTGTAAAATTTTAGGTAAAGTATTAAGATATAGAACTGAGGTTTCGGTTTTTAGCGACCACGACCCAGTCCTGATGGAGGTTGTGTCTAGTGGTTTGTTACCTTTTAAAACAGTACTGCAGAAGGGAGGTCAGCGAGTGATTCCGATAGATCAAGGACGTAGATTAAAATGGGAGAACATAGAACCAGAGGCCATCCTGCAGACCATTCTGAATAGGGTAAAGGATGATGTAGATACATGTTTAGACCCACAGGCTGCTAGCAAGCAAGTAGTTAGTGCATTTGGCAGTATTTGTAAACAGATCAACCAAACCCTAACGGTGGAAAAAGGTCCCCCTAAAAATTCAGGGAAGAGATTGTTTGATCACTCTTGTTCAAATAATTATCAAAACAACAAGTGGTCCTGAGCTTACAAGAATGAGGGAAACAAATAGATATAGATCACAATGGAATTCTATATAGTTCAGGATTCCTTGACCAGCCGGCCAGGGAATGTTTATTCGTTCAATAAGTCTAGAATCACAAAATACAGCATATAACCCAAAGCATCCGGGTTACATTGGGGCACAGTCCTGTGCCAAGCAAGAGAAAGAGAGGTGAGAAAGTGGGGGCAAGTGAGAAAAGATATCAGGCAAACAGAGTGAGCTTGCAGGTCACTGAATTAAATTCACATTGACAGTGTATCCTGGAGTCATTCATACAAACAATAGTATCATGGAATTAGCTGTATGAATTACTCTACGGTCGTCGACGTTTCGATCCCCAGCTCAGTTACAACGGGATCATCATCAGGACAATTAAATTAATTTTGCCTGAACAAAAGTCAATTATAACACCAAGGTGGAGGGTTGAAATAAGATTATCCTCGGAAGGCAGGTCTGTTTTGTGTCATCAGTGCGATTTTTTCGTGGTTAAAATAGGAGGTTTCAGTGGTTTGCAGAAGGTCGATTTAGTTAGCGTACAATTTCTACAGCCAACCTCGGCAGCTTCTGGGCAGGATCGCCTTCCTCCTATGTTGTGTGCAATCGGCGGATCACGCGGCCAGGCAGATCCCTGGTCCGCTCGGGTTTCAGTCTTCGGTTCTGCTCGGGAGCTGCTCACGATGGGGCGCTCCATCGTGAGCAGCTCCCGAGCAGAACCGAAGACTGAAACCCGAGCGGACCAGGGATCTGCCTGGCCGCGTGATCCGCCGATTGCACACAACATAGGAGGAAGGCGATCCTGCCCAGAAGCTGCCGAGGTTGGCTGTAGAAATTGTACGCTAACTAAATCGACCTTCTGCAAACCACTGAAACCTCCTATTTTAACCACGAAAAAAATCGCACTGATGACACAAAACAGACCTGCCTTCCGAGGATAATCTTATTTCAACCCTCCACCTTGGTGTTATAATTGACTTTTGTTCAGGCAAAATTAATTTAATTGTCCTGATGATGATCCCGTTGTAACTGAGCTGGGGATCGAAACGTCGACGACCGTAGAGTAATTCATACAGCTAATTCCATGATACTATTGTTTGTATGAATGACTCCAGGATACACTGTCAATGTGAATTTAATTCAGTGACCTGCAAGCTCACTCTGTTTGCCTGATATCTTTTCTCACTTGCCCCCACTTTCTCACCTCTCTTTCTCTTGCTTGGCACAGGACTGTGCCCCAATGTAACCCGGATGCTTTGGGTTATATGCTGTATTTTGTGATTCTAGACTTATTGAACGAATAAACATTCCCTGGCCGGCTGGTCAAGGAATCCTGAACTATATAGAATTCCATTGTGATCTATATCTATTTGTTTCCCTCATTCTTGTAAGCTCAGGACCACTTGTTGTTTTGATAATTACTTGCCACCCATGGTCCCGAGCGATTTTATGGGTTCCCCTTGTCCCTCCTTGATCACTCTTGTTCAAAGGCACACGCTGATTTGTTAAAAGCCCTGAAGTCTAATAAAAAAGATCGCGTATTAATAGCCAAACTGAGAGCAAATTATAAAAGGGTCAAACAGATTAGGAAGAACACTGTGAAAGATAACGCTTGGGCACAGCTACTCGTTACAGAGGTTCTAAAGAATAGCAGCCAATTTTGGAAAGTGGCAAATCACCCCTTATTCTCACCAGTAGAGAATTGCCCCCTTGAGTCTAACATCGCCGATGAGG
Organism: Lissotriton vulgaris; assembly: GCF_964263255.1. Classification (NCBI taxonomy): domain Eukaryota; kingdom Metazoa; phylum Chordata; class Amphibia; order Caudata; family Salamandridae; genus Lissotriton; species Lissotriton vulgaris. Next base: position 1,118,934,044 of record NC_141685.1, on the reverse strand, counting down.
CTTGGATTACGCATTTTAGTAACATATACTCTAGTACCGCTCCTCAAGAGCCATTAAATATGACAGTTGAGAGAGACGAGGGTATTTGTATTTCTTTCGAAGTCTCAGAAGTGGAAAGGGCAATAGATCAGACCTTGAGAAACAAGGCTCCTGGTCCTGACAGGGTTCCCGCTGATATTTTTAAAGGTGCTCCAAAATTGTGGTCGGAGATACTGTGTAAGGTCTTTAATAAACTAAATCAAAATAATATCCCAGCATCCTGGAAAGAGTCCATCATTGTCCCAGTTTTTAAAAAGGGTGATCGGTCAGATCCAGCCTGTTACCTACCGATCTCCCTAATAGATTCGTCGGTTAAGATCCTGGGACGGGTCATCCTTTTTAAACTACAGAACTGGCTTGAAGAGAAAGGGACTCTTTCAAATGTTCAATACGGTTTTAGATCCAAAAGAAGCACTGTGGATCAGTGTCTTAATTTACAATTGTTACTGGACAAATATACCGTTGCTAAGGAAGGGACACTATATCTGGGGTTTATGGACCTTTTGTCGGCCTTCGACCTCGTGAATCGACCAAAATTGTGGAAGATTTTAATTGGACTGGGTTTTGATTCAGTCCTGGTAAATTTCCTGGCAGATTTACATACTGATCTGCGAGCCTCTGTTAGAGTAAATTCAGCCGGACGCTGTTCTAGCCATTTCCACTCAGAAAGGGGGGTTAGACAGGGGTGCATTATGGCCCCTCTCTTGTTTACAGTCTACATAAACGCTCTTGAACCTGCACTTAGGGTGGCCAGGGCAGACATACCGCATGCAGGAGATCTGGGTATACCGGTTCTCTTGTATGCGGATGCCGCTGTGCTTCTGTCACGAACTGGGGTGGGGCTTCAACGATTACTGGACTCATTTGGTTGTTTTATGAATTCCCTAGACCAGGGGTCTCCAACCTTTCTTGTAGTGAGAGCTACTCCTGATCAGTGAAAATCGTCGTGAGCTACTAAAGGCAAAGCAATGCGCACTTTTTTCAACTGTGGTTGAACAAAATATTTATAGTTCCCTAGAGTATATGTTCATATGGCAAATTTTACACTAGGGCTCGTGAAACGCTTAATAAAAAGTCTGCTTTATTTCAATGATTCCATAGTACTCATACCATCTTCGATTACTAAAACATCACAAGTCACCCTCGCAATCAAGCGGTACACCCTCCAGTTCAGCCACAAACAAAGCAGAGTGTGGTGCCTGCTCCCTGCATCTCACATGCAATATCATACGTTTGTTCCCCATATCAACTTACATCGTCTGTTTGCTCCCTGCTCCTCACACGCAAAGCATCATGCCAGCTTGTCCTTGCACTTCAAATGCACAGCTTCATGTATGCCTCCCCGCTTTGCACATGTACAGCCTCTGTGCCTGCACCTCACATTCACTGTCATATACTTTTGTTTCCTGCACCCCATAAGCAGTGTCATCTCTGCTTGTAATCATGTGTGCCAGCTCCTTAAGTGCAGCTTCCTAATTGACCCCTTTCCTGTGCCCCACTTTTGCACTATCAGTGTGTTCCCTACAACTCACATAGGCTCGTGTTTATCTTTCCCTTCCCCTCACATATAGAGCTCCCGCTCTCTGCTGCTCTTCAAAAACACAAATAACTCTGATGAAGTTACCTTAATCATTACAGCCCAAGCTGTAAACGCCCATAGAAATCCTACTGGAGCCCAAACCCTAAGCCCTGAAGGCCAAAAAAACCATACAGTGGTAATCAAGAGGAGCCAAAGCCCTGAACCAAACAGACATCGTAGCTGTGAGAACCAATAAGAGCCTGGGAACAAGCACGACTAATCCCTACCAGCATAAGAATAAGATCAGCTGACCTTAAACTTAAGGGGAGGAGGGAATCCTATTCAGGAGACCCAGGGGTCAGTCCAATCACTTAACCTGCAACTTGCGTGAAAAGAGGGCTGGGAGCTGATGCTCAAAATCTCCTTGATTACAGACTGGCCCAATACACTTTTCACCTTCTGCTCATCGCAGCGTCAGCCCAACCAAACCAAATTGGAATACCATTGCACACTAAAATCCCTTCGTAAAAACTCTGAAAACGTATGCTAAGCAGAGCCAGAAACACAATTTAACACATGGAAAAACAATTAACCACCCTCTGGCTAGGGCAGGGACTAACTTATTTACTATTTAATTCAGTGGCCATGGCGCAGCAAATAAATCAGGACAGGACTTGCCTATCAAAAGACTCGGACTGGAAAAGGCAAGTAGTGCAGGCACTGATAGGGCTGTAGAAGATCAATACTTCCTGTGCCACGCCACTTGCACACCAACATGCTTTTCAGGCCCTTGTGCTCCGCACCAGCAGTGCACATGTTGCGCAGGATGTGAGCTCTGTGCAAGGCTCGTAAAGGCAGCGGGAACAGCTCCATTCCAGCAGCGCACACGTTGCACACAATGAAAATCACGGTGCCAGGCTCTCAAAGAGAGAGGGGGAGCGGATGACTCAGATACGAATAACGTCATCCTCTTCAGCCCGCCCCAGCTAATTTTAGGCCTATCAGAGGAGCTGGTACGGGTGAGGGCGGCAACGGCTCTTAAAAAAGGCCCAAAAGACGATAAAGACTATAATGGGCTGAAAAATGAAAATGCCATCGTGAGCTACTCATGGGGCCTCGGCGAGCTACCGGTAGCTCGCGATCGACCGGTTGGAGACCCCTGCCCTAGACCTTAAGATTAATGTAAAAAAAAAAAAAAATCACAAATAATGATAGTTGGGAGAGGTTCTCGAAAGAAAAACATAAAAACTTTTTCCTGCTGTAATGAGAAATTGAATAGAGTCCCCACCTTTCCGTATTTGGGCATTATTTTTGAGGAGAGGGGGAAATGGGACCCACAGATTAAAGCAAGAAATATTGACTTTGCTAGAACTTCTATGGCAGTTATGTCCTTTAGCAAAAAAATAGGGGCTAGGCCCATATCAGCTATATTAAATATTTATAAAGCAAAGTGTCTGACAGTCGCAACGTACGGCGGCTCACTATGGGGATACAGTACAACGGTCTGCTTGCAAATCACCGAAAATAAATTTATGAGGTCAATCTTGTCGGTGCCGCAGTCAACCCCTTCATTTTCAGTGCACTCAGAGTTGGGTGTTGGCTTCATTACAGATATGTTGAAGGTTGCACCATTAATAACCTGGCTGAAGACTTGGTTGAACAATGAACTCTCCCTGAACCATGCTATTCTTAAGGACTGTTCTGGTTTAGACAACCAAAACAAAATTAAGTGGTTGTCCTATATGTAGGAAGGTACCTCCTGACTATGGTTGCCCCCATCTTTTTGCCCTGTGTTTTAGCTGGTTTTTGACACAGTCGACCTGGGACCCTGCCAATCAGGACCCCAGGCCTACTGCTCTCTCTGTAAAATGGATTCCATGTACCTTAGGTACATTTCCAATTGGTACTGGGCCACCTTATCAGACCCTGTAACTCAGGGCATAGGTGTACCCAGGGCCTACCAGGGGCTGAAGCATGTATTATGCCACCCCTGGCTGGCCTCCTAAATTTGACACAACTGGCTGCATGACAGCTGGGGCAAAGTCGTGTAATCACCCTTTGCTGTAGATATAGTATACCTATATCTAACCCTAAAATGGACACACAGATTCCTATCAGTCACTCCTATGGCAGGCCTTGACAATCCTGAAGGCAGAGTGCTTGGAATCATGTGAGATGGTGCTCTGGCATGAGCTGAGCCTGTCTGCAGCTTGCGGAACCAAGTCCTAATAGCTGTTCCATGATATCGCATACCATATACTCTTAAGTGCATTATAATCCTCGCGGTTAAATGCTAACTTTGGTATTGCTTTATCAAAACATGTCGAGTAAGGTGTCATACGAATTGGAATACTAACCCCTCGCCAATTCTGGCGACGGGGTTAGCATTCCACCCTTCTAGAGGGACACGACATGTATGTAACTGTGAACCCCGGTTAAAGTTAAACGAAGCCTCAGCTCCACAAAATGGATGCTGCCACCACAGACACGAGTCTGACCCCCTGCAGCTGGGAGTCCTTCCAGCGAGGGGAGCCTGGACAAAGGGTTTCCTGTCAGGGGCGGTGCTAGCACCGTCCCAGACATGGTTTTGTGTATCCTGGGTAGGCCGGGCTTTACAGGAAGGCGACTGCTGAGTGGCACCCCGGTGCTCACTACGCATAGGCCGGTCAGAACCAGTTCCAGGGGCACACCAGCCCCTGGCCTGGGGAAAGTCCGGCATGGCAGAGGGGTGTAACCACCCCCCTCCTAGTCCCACCCATAGGCAGGACCTAGTCAACGGGTCAGCCCCTTTTCTTAGTATAAAGATAGGAGCGGGCCCCCTGTTCAAATTAGATCATCTTTGGAATCAAGACACGACTTTCTGCGAAAGACATCAAGATTTCCTTCTTCAAGATTCTCCCTTGTGGCTAAGGAGTAGTCACCCTGCATCAAGCGGGCACCATCCTAAGAACACTGCGGTCTGCTGCAAGTCCTTCACGAATCCGACGACCCAGCTCGACGAGACCCGGCTTCCCTGGCACCTCTGACCTCTAGTCGCCTCTACAGCAAAGCTGAGAACTGTGAGTGCGACGAGACCTCGAGGGACCGACGATCGCCAAGACTGCACGACTTCTTTGCAACAAGCCCACCGTGTGCTCCACTGGTGAGTGCTTTGGGGTCCGAGAAGCCCCAACCCTGAGCAGCTCCAACACCGAAGATCAGCCCTCCAGCATCTCCACGATCTGCGTGGGGCCCTTCTGCTTTTGCGTGCTCACCGCGCTGTGTGGCTACTAGCCGGCTGGCTTGTGGCCTTCTTCACGACGCCCGACGACATCACTGCTGCTGGTCTGGTTGCTCCAGACTGGCCCTTGCTTCCTTCTTCAAGAGAGGCACCCCGGACCCTCCTGGTCCACTCCAGACGCCATTTTGAGTCCACCGCGTGGGCTTGAATTTGCCAAGGCTTTGTTGCCCAATCCTGGGTCCAGCGACGCCGACAGCTTCATCCATCGTGGGACAGCTCGCTCCTCCATCCTGGTCGCCGACAACGCCTCCTGGTCCGTGAGATCTGCGAGCACAGCGTCACCCACTCACCTAGTCGAGGTGACTACCATCCGGTGCCCTCCTGGTGCCACTTGACTACTGGCTAGTAGTCTCGAACTTGGTCCCCTCTGCTTTCAGGTGTCATCTTCCTTCGATCCAGGCTTGGATCCATCGAACTTTCTTCACTGGTCGCCTGCCAGCAACTTCTTTCTTCCAGGCTCCTGGTCCGTCTACGAGGATTCCCGACGTCGTTTGAGACCTATGCAGCTGCAGCCCCTGGGCTAGGTAACTTCGGCATTTCGGTGCCCCAGCATAGCCTCACTATCCAAGGGTCAGAATCCACTTTGTTTTCCTCCTACCAGGTCGGGTTCGCCCGAGAACACTAACTTTGTCATTACTAGCTACCATAGACTTTGTCCCGCATCACGCGTGAGAGTGCACACTCTGCACCCGAGTCCCCTGGGTCTCCTAGAAGTAATCTGAAGATTCTATAGTCAAGATCTAGCGATTCCAAAGCCTATTAGTACTGTACTTACCTGCTAGTAATTTTGCATTCCACTTTCAGAGTATATGGTTTTCCGTGCCCCTCGGGCATTTGTATATACTGTGCTAACTTAAGTATTTTCGTAAGAGTTTTGTGTTGTGCTTAGTACCCTGTCCTCATAAAGAGTACAGGGCTGTTGTGATTCTTAATAAATATCTTGTTTATTTTCATAACACTTGTGTGGTGTCCTTTCACTTGGTATTCAAGGGGTATATGTGTGGTAAACAGCTGGCTTAACATGCCCTCTCGAGTCTTTAGCCTTAGACTGCTCGTATCCACGCTACTAGGATAGCTGGTCTATAAGGTTGACTTACAACCAATCATCAATAAGGGTTGCTGGACTGATACATAGTGTTCACTAGAATAGTGAGCATGCATATCAGGCCACCTTCTCACACTATATCAAACAGGGTTTTCAGAAAATTGGAAGATCCAAGCTATTTTACTCCCCGGAAAGTATAACTCGTAGAGACATAGCATTTACGAAGGAAACCATGTCACAGATGCTGTCTCTGGAAAGGGAGGAAAGGGAGCTCAGAAAAAGCAAAGTTAGATCTTTTATTATGGTTGCTAATCCCCCCGGCCCTGAACCTTATTTGGTTCTAGTGAACCGTCCCTTTCACAGGTTTCTTTTAACGCGTTTGTTTAAATTTGATTTATTTAACATTGGGTCAACTCACGGAATGGAACACTTCTGACCAGGCACCACAGTGTTCCTGTGACAATTTTTCAAAACAAGATACTATGCATTTTGTAATGTTTTGTAGCCATTACTTAAACGCAAGGAGGAAGTTCCTTGTGCCTATCCTTAGGGACGCAGGCTTTACTCAAGTGAGGCCTGCACTCCTATATCTGCAACTACTAGACAGTCCGAGAGTTATTTCTCATGTCGCTAGTTTTTTGGTAGGGGCAGTGAGGGAGAAAAGTAAGATAATGAAAATTCCTGCCTAAATGTACTCTTTTAAAAATGCACCTTTTGTATATTGTCTTTTTAAATAAGTGACCGATTATAATAGCTACCACTCTGTGAACTGATCGTTTTTAATGTTTTTCTGAACTTTTAAAGTTTTTAAAGTTTTTGATATTTGACTGGACTTTTTAAAACCTATTTAAAATATCTAAAAGTATTAGTGTAATTGATTGTATTTTGTTTACCATTGTCTTTTTATGATATTGAATTATCGAATAAAGTATCTTGACTGACTGACACCAACAAAAGCATACATTCAGAGCAAAAAAGAAAAGCAATGAACTAGAGGCTATCATATTAATTTGTCTTTTAGAAAAAAAACCAACTTTTGAAATGGTCTACCTTCCCATTTAAAATTTGGATTTCTATAAATCTTTTGTCTGTGTATTAAACAAAATAACAATTTAGGCATCTGTTTACAGTATACTTTCTGTAACTTTCCACCATCACCCAGGTAAAAGTTTAAAACTTCAACTGGAACATAATCAGGTGACCTTCAATAGCAGCAAGCTCATGAACATAGTGCTCTGCAGATGACACAAAGGTGCACCATTTGGAGGGAGACGGACACAAAAATAGAAGACAGACTTGTGCAGTGGCAACGTGCATATAGTTTAATTCTAGCAGTTCGTTTATCAGGGAATCTAATTAATACAAGCAAAGGCAGCAGCCAGGTCTCTACAAATATACTAGTGATTTGTTTTGCAACTAAGGAACTAATAAGAACAACACGCATGGATTGCCTATCAGGAATAACCAGAAAAGACGATTGACGTCAGTTTTGCTGCGGAAGCGGGGTGAAAGCTCCACCCGTACTTTTAATTGGCGCACATGAAAAATCCTTGCTTTTGATTGCAAGGGAGGCATGTTTGTTCCCTCCCTGGGTCCTGTTTGCCTTGCCTGCCCGGACAGCAGATGTGCACGTACACTGCGTCTCTTTTGCTCACAGCAGACTCAACAGGGCTTCGTTAATTGGATGTTATATGCATCGGTTTCACTTTTGGATTTCGCTGCATCTAGTCAGTGGCGTTGTTAGGTCTCGCCTAACGACGCGTCTCTTTTTAAAATATAAAAATTAGCATTTGAAAAATCCCTATGTTCTCTATTTAAAGTCCGATTAAAACATTAGACATAGTAGATTTTCTCAATGGTCACATCTTTGCTTAACTACGTAAAACGTACATCAATCAATGACAGCTCTGAAGAATATTTTTAATTCATTGCTGTTTTTTTTGGTGCTCGAGTTGTATTATTGTTTTTTGGCTCTCGCACCAATAAAACTAATCTCAACCAGTCCAGTCCGTGATTGCTACAAACCCTCACGCCTTTGAGGACTAATACTCCCTACAGTTCCTCCGACCAGAGACCTACTTTGGTGTCGGCCATAGCGCCTGGCGCCCTTTCCAGTACAATAGGCAGCCATGTTAAAGCGCTGTTGGCCCCCGTTTGGCATAACCTCAAACATTCTGTTAATATAGAATTCTAACTTGAAGTCTAATAATTTGTTTTAAAACACCCACTTTTTAGCATTATCCGACATGTGAGGCCCGAAGTAAGTATTTGATTTTAATAATATTTTTTTATATGAAAGTCAACATATGTTCTATTAGTCTTACCATTTTTGAATTTGTAGAAGGCGCGCATTGATTATATTTTGCTAAATATGTGATTTGAAAACAGGACATGAGGGGGGCGCAGTAAGGAGGGCACCATTCCAAGATGGCCGCTACCATGCCAGCTCACATGATGGAGGGGGCGGGCAGCGTGAGCCTGACAGCAGCACCTGGCTTGCTTCCCTCATCTGTGTCGGGGTCTAAGGAGGCTGTTGGCGCACTCTTTTTGTCAGTGGTTAAAAGTTATCGACTTTCACCAGAGATGTCATGGTGACCAAGAGGGCACTGCTCATCCTGGCCAAAGGAGCCAAGGAGATGAAGACTGATCCCAACCGACGTTATGCGGAGGGCCGGGGTAACTGACTGCAAGGATAAATAAAGGAGATGGGCTTTTTTTGCTGATTTATATAGCGCTTTTTATGAGCACCAGTTACGTTACACAAGGACACATTCATTTTTAGGTCTCTCCTCGAGGGGGGTGGAGAGTTAAGGATTCTTTGGACCCCCCCCTCCTCGACATCTACTTGGCTATGAGTGACAAAACATTTTCCCCTACTTTAGTAACGCATGTTATTTCCCAAACACTGCTTAATCGTGCAATGTGTATGGGTTTATGCGGAGAACCCGGCATATTATTCATTAATTTATTTATATTGTTTTATTGAGGAGTTTTAAATAGCGCGACTCGTCATTTCGACCTCTTCCGACAAGCATTTGCAATACAATAGGTCTCGCATTTTAGAAACTTTAACCTATTGCAAATGACAATGCCTTTTATTATTGCAGGTTTTTTTAAACCTAAATAAAAGGCATTGTTATTTACAATGCCAATAGCTCAAAATATCGCAATTGCGAGACCTATTTCATTGTAAAAGCTTGTTTTTTTCATTTGTGGTATATGAGCAGACATTTCGGAGCAAGAATGCGTTCTATGATCAAACCATTGTGTGGGGCAGATGCCACACCCACCACTCAACCACTTGTATTCCAATCCTTCCCCACTAGCCAGGGTATGCCCATACTGTGGGAGGTCAGGTATTCAGGCAAAACAATGAGTTGATTGGGATTGCACATGGGAGAGTTGGTGTGGGTCTTGCAGTGAATGTACCAGATTCTTTATGAATTATTCTTATGAGCGAATCTGATACATTTTCCTTTTTTTGGGAAGTCGAGTGGCATTTACAGGATAAATGTACAAGAGTGAGATCGTGAACGTGCCTAAGATGCAGGCTGGGATTGTATTGAACAGGACATACACTGGTATTTTATGAAGAGAAATGGTTTGTGACTCAAACTTGTTGAAATTTACTCATTCAACTTTAAAAAAATTCATACTTCATGACTTTTATGCCTGAAGCAGATAAGGAAGGGAGGCGTTGGACGGGTTTACTTTTTCAAACAGGCCACTGTGGTAAGATAGGGAAGAGTTGCTTAAAACCTAATCGCAGGTGCGGGTACAGCGAGTGAGCAATAGTTAACTTTGCTTTTTACTACTTATATCTTCAGAGTGATCTACAATCGGTATTTCAGGGTTGCCTTTTAGAGTACCATGTAGATACAAATTGAAAAATGCAGTAGCCATCTTGGGTTTTAGAATTATAACAAAGACAACAAGGAATTATCTGACATGTGTGCTATAAAAGTTATTTGCGCCATAGTGAGGGGTGCAACTTGATCAAACCAAATAAAAGGAAACTACATCAGTGGTGATGATTGACCACATAAGTGCAAATTAGAGAAGGAGGTCTATCTGGCTGGCATGGGGAAGTGAGGCAGGGTCAGTGGCACAACACTTGAACATGATTGCAGGGTAAACAGAATATTAGAAATAATGGTCCGGGGTACTTTGTACGAGACTGGATCCAGCCAGCATCGAGGCAACCAAAAATCAACAGTACAACCGTCAGGGTATTAACACTGCAGGCAGTCTGCCCTAAATGCTGGTTTCAGAAAAGATTAGCACGCATCTCTTAAGATGCAAAAAAGCAGCAAATAGCAATTACCAGTACTCCAGTACACAGATATAGTCATACAAGTCAATTTCTCGTAGATTGGAGTTCAAAGGAGTACAGATACCCAAGGGAAACCAATTAAGGCATTGGGTAGCAGTTTACAGTGGCACAAACTCAAAACTATTTGTAATGGACACAGGTGAAATGTTCACACAGCATGGCCCCAAAACATTGCAATACCGAGTTGTTGGGTGGCAGCAGACGTGCAGCAGATAAAAGTAATAAATACATGGGGTAGAGAAATGTAGTTGCCACTTCACATGTAAGGCTCAAATTTTCAAAATGGAAAAAGAAATGTAGATGGACGGAATGCTGAGCAATGTCAATAATTCACCCCCAGTACAGAGATCTGGGACTAACCCCATCGTTTTTTTTGCCCACAATGCCATTCCAGTTTAAACTCAGCCTATGCAAATCAGTCTTGACCATGCTCGCCATGGGAACAGTCCAGTCTGAACTGCCAGGCCAGGTCCTCCCTGGACCGGAAGCAAGCATCCTGGGACCGGTTTCGGGTTATCACCACTCATCAGCAAGGCTAACTTGAATCAAGGGGCATGGAGAGCACGGGGCCCACGTCTGGGCATACTCGTCCCACCAGGAGTGACAAATGCAAACAAGCATTTGCAATGCAATAGGTCTCTTATTAGGAAAGTTTGAGCTATTGGTATTGTAAATGACATATTTTATTTATGTGTTGGTTTTGAAAATAGCGAAATTAATAGCTTTGTTATTTACAATGCCAATAGTTTTAACTTTCGCAAATGTGACACCTATAGCATTTGTCATGCAATATGTGTTTTATTTACGTGACTTGGATGTATTGATATTACAAATAATAATGGCTTTTAATTTTTTTTAATAATTAATAATTAAATAAAAGTTCTTGTAATTTAACCGTGGGATTGGCGTATGTTTCTTATTGTAATTTATAAAGTTTTTAGCTTTTTTTAAAGCGTATGAATAATAATCTCTTCTGTATATAATGTATTTTTTTATTGTGGTACTATGGATCTGGAAATCTGTATATTGCACCCGACTACCCTGCTCCCATCCGTTCTCCTGCTGGAGAAGGCAAGAGTGAAGTATGTGAACTAAAGGGCTCTTGCTCAAGGTCCTGTTAGAACACATGACTTGATACAAAGCCATGGTTCTCAGAGCTTGGTAAACAAATGATTACAGCTGCTTAGAAGTTCAGCACTCTTCGTGTTAAAATCAAAAGCTGTACTCAGAAGAATCACTATCTGGACGGAGCGACAGTCAATCTCTAGTACGCTGTAGCTCTTTTTTGATCACCTTAGGTGTGGTAGAAGATATGCTGTCAAGCCAGACCTAAAAAAGTATGCATAATGCGAGTACAAAGATGGAAGTCTTTTGTCCCTTGTAGGCCTCCATTTTTGCATTCATAAAAAATATGCTTGACTAGCAAATAGTCCTGCCATATGTATAATGCTGAGACTGGGTTTTTTGCGACGCTTTGCTAATGGTGGTTTTGTACATCCGTTACAGCGCAAAGCATTCATGTAGCAAAGCAGTTGCTGTGCAAAAGACAGTTACTGCTGTGCGACTCGACGGGTGCAAACCGCCCCAGATTCTGCACAGGGGTGGGCATAGAGGCATTGCTTGCTGGGTTCCAAACGAGTTAGTTAGTTTTGGTGGAAAGGGTGCTTCGCCAATTAAGATATTCTCCATGCCTAGCTAAATTTAACCAAGATTATGCCTCTCTCCCCCGCTTCATAAGCTGAAGGTTTCATTAAATTAGCAGCGGGAGTATGTCTTTGCAAGTACCACCACAGCATGGGAAAGCTGACATTGCACTGAAGAAGCAGTCAGTAAGACGATATCGAAAAGTCAATTTACTATGGAAAAAAGCATGCGCTCGTTCCGTATATGAACCACACTCCCACGTGCTGCCTTTCTCCCCTCACTTGTGGTGGGAGACATTCTCAAGGCATACGAAATTTCTGGTTTGTGTTACAGTCTCATACCTGGTCCGAAATGTTTCCATTGGATCTGCAGAATTTGCTGAGGAAATCGAAATAAGACACCCCCCCATCCTCGCGCTCGCTTCTCACCATACTGCCCACTATATGAAACCAGCAATAGAGGGCACACTGGATGACCGAACAATCCTAGGCATTCAAGGTCAGGAACGCTGCAAAGGCCGAGTGCGCCTTCAATTTAGGGAAAGATGGCTTCTTTATCACCCAGACTGATGTAATCGCCTGAGCAAGCACGGCGCTGACTGCCGCTTCCCCCATGACCCTGGGCAAAACCATGAATCTCGCTCTGCAGATTTTTGCAATCAGTAAGCCTTCTTTAAAAAAACATTTTTGTGGTCGAAGACCCCAGACTTATTTTAAGTTGATTGAGGCTTTAAGTTTAGGTTTGGGCACCTCTGCTAAAACACTGTGGTGAAAAAAATGTGCTACGGGTTCAGGCTGTGTGTGGTGTGTTAACGACCTTAATCTAAATAGGCGCCGCGGCGACCCGGAAGCTCTTGGCCGGCCGGCGAATCCGCTCGCAAGTCCCGCCTCCCGCCGTCCGGGGTAGCCCGGGTCCCCAGGAGGGGGCCGGGGAGAAGGAGGAGTGTGGCGCCTGTTGCGGGGCTCCTCTGACCTGAGGGAGCCCTGATTTACATGAGGAGACGTGCCGCGCCGTGAGGAGCCCAGGCGGAAGAGCACAGTTGGGGAGTGGGGCCCAGGGCTGATGTGAAGTGCATGCGTGCCTGTGTGTATGCCTGGGGGGGGGGGGGGGGGGGGGGGAGTGTGTGTGTGCGTGTGTGCGCGAGGGAATGTGTGTGCGCATGCTTGACTGTGTGTGATTGAGAGAATGCGAGGTAGGGGATAGTGTGCCTGTATGTGTGCCTGTATGTGTGCTGTATGCCTGCGTGTGCATGCGCGCGCCTGTGTGTGTGCGTGCGTGCATGCAGAGGGGTGGGGGCTGCCTGTGTCTGTGTGTGAGCAAGGGCTTTGCACCGCGCATGCGCAGCTATCAGACGCTCGCTCCCGAGGTGAAATCTGACCTCGTCAAAGCGCGCGTCTGGTAGCTGTCCACATTCCTAAATACGGGCCACAATAGGTCTGAAGCAGACACCTTCAATGCTCACGCGTTGAGGGTAGGTCTGCTCGACCTAAAAACAACTGATGAACGGAATGCTGAACTATCTCAAACATTCACCCCCAGTACAGAGATCTGGGCCTGAATCCATTGTGTTTTTTTGCCAGCCATTGTGTTTTTTTGCCAGCCATATGCAAATCAGTCTTGACCGGGAAACCGGTCCCAGGATGCTGGTCTCTAGTCCAGGGTGAACCCGGCCTGGCCTGTTCCCATGGAGAGCAGGGTCCAGACTGATTTGCATATAGCTCGGCCTAAACTGGGGTGGCATGAGCAAAAGAATGAAGGATTTAACCCAGATCTCTTGACTTGGAGGAGGGGGGGGGGGGGTTCTTTATTCCGTCCATCAGTTTTTTGCTAAAAAATGTCAAAGCTCAGTTTACAAGACATGGAAGCAGATCACACGTGGTGCAATGAACCAAAGGCGTATGACCTCAATGCAGGACAATAGATCAAGAAAAGGAGAGACAGAGGGTGCACAATGGTCCAGCATACGAGCCCCTAGAACGTCAAGCGGGGCGGGTTAGGGGAATGTTTGATTTGTTCTGCATTCCGTCCATTAGTTGTGTGTCTTTTGCTAAAAAAAAAATCAAAGTGCAGGTTACAAGACATGGAAGCAGATCACATGGGGAGCAATACACCAAAGGCATAAGGTATCAATGCAGGACAAAATATCAACAAATGGAGAGACAGAGGGCACTCAAAAGGTCCAGCATACGAGCCCCAGAACGTCAAGTAAACTAAAAAAGTATGCCGTTCCTAAGGTGAAGAACAGAGAACGGGAGGAGGCCAGGTAGGTCTGTTACCGTGACCCTATGGTGAATACAGGATGTCTCCCAATTCGGGAAATAGGGCTCTCACACACCTGGCTGGGTGGCACGCTTTATCATAGGACATGCTTATCGTCAGGCCGGTGCTGCCATGCCTGACTTGCAACCTATGAGGGGCCCGTTTTCGGAGATCTATTTATTCCAAGCCGTCGGGTGCAGTGCGGGTTAAGAGCCTTGTGGGGTAGATGTGGGTGAAAGAATATGTAACAATAGTGTGGGGAGGGTTAAAAAGGGGAGTACAGTGGTGCACCAAATTCAATTTAATCAGAGAGCTCACTGGTCCCAGCTAAAAACAAAAAGTGTGGGCCACCTCCGGGAAAATGTCCAGTAGTGGCTATGAGTTGAAGGTCGACATGTTTGTTGCCTAATGTGTCTGTGAGATCATTAGTCAATTCTTCAGGACCAATCTATGTATACGATTTACACAATGGATTGCTCACTATTAGTGTTAACTGTGAACCAAGCGATCAAAAGAAACCTAACAATGAGTTACCTTTTGTATGTATCAACATGCTGCGCAGCAGCCACAATACTCTACAACACCGCTAACAATCATTAGCAAATCCAATAGCTCCAACTAAACACTTATAAGGTCCCAAAGGTGAGACCTATTGGCTATGCCAATGCTTGTTTTGTAATGGGGAGTGTTGAATTGCTAATACACACAGGTTCTAAACTCCTTGAGAGAGTTCTTTACATCTTAAACTGTAGACTGCCTGCTACAATAACTAGCAGTTTCAACTATGTCAACAAAATGAGGACAGGGGACTTGTTGTAGGTAACAATAGATTTCCCAACCTGCCTACACAGAAGAAACTTCTATCGGACACCCTTCCACATGAGGAAAAGTGTTTTAAATCTAGAGACATAGACTGAGATACTTTCCTTCACAAGGAGGTGATTACTTCCATGTCAGGTACTAAGAGGTTGTCAGCCATTACCCAGCGTATCAGGAACTAAATTAGTGTATACATATGCACCACTACATCAATCTCGCTTAAAATGCCAACAGAAAGAAAAGCTAAAAAGAACAAAGACAATGCATTTTAAGGCAACACAATGGTCACAGTATTTTTTTAAAGTAAAAATGTCACATTCTGTGCTCTGCATTTCTGTCTAGCACCAGTATTGATCCTAGCTGTATGGTTTTACGGTCAAGCTTTCAGTTACTGAAATAAGCGAACTGATAAATCGGCATGCATTCAGAAATAAAAATCTAAATTACCGTATAGGTCGGGGTTGATAAGTGATTTTCTGGCCACAACTGACAAGACTACCATGAAGAAGAAAGGGGTGGGAAATAAAGCCCAACAGTGAATACGTTTGTTAAGTGTCAACTTTACACGCTAAAGAACAAAAGAGGATGGATGAATGAATGCTTACAAAAAGTCCAGCTACAGGCAATTGTTCGGGCAGAATTCCAGTCCTTTGTGTTTTTTCCTCACTTCAGATTAGATCCAGCCACATGCAAATCAGCATTGGTCCTGCTCCAATTGGAACAGCTCAAACAGAACTGATAAACCAGGTCTTCTTTGTACCTGAACACAGGCTACCCAAGCCCGGGTTCGGCCCAATAGGGATTTTTTCAGTTGAGTGTAGCATGTTTTCAGTGACCATGGGACCGATTTCTGAGTAAACCCCTCGTCACTTACAACCATGATCATGCCGGTTTCGATCTTCGGATTCAATGTATTTCACTTTCACATCTGTTATTATGTAAAGATATTCTTTTATAGAAAGGAGGTATGTGTAAGGAACAGAATAGTGTTCTTATCCGACGAATAAAACATACTTTTTATTAATTACATTTTTAGGTATGTTTGAGAAAAGATTTGGCATCCGTATATTACTTCAGCAGCTTCATATAGCCAACACGTGGGCTGCATTTGTATTAGAAAGTACATTTGCTGGTAAAAGCATAAGTAGCCCTTTTATCTGTTTCTGCTTGTCACTCGTGAACTGGAAAGTGTGCAATTTTACAACAACCCAATTGTGATGTAAAAAATAACTAACGGCTTAGCTCAACAATGATGGGGTGGTGTCTCAGATCTCTGTACGGCGAAATACCATCAGCCGGAAAACATGCATTACTGATTGTAGTTGTTTTTTTGGGACCCAGGGCAGAGCTGGATGGTTAGGAAATCACAAAAGAGACCGAAGGGGTCGAGTTGCATATTCTAATCAAATCAATTTGGCTTTATGCTTTAGCTGTTTCGGGGCGAGATAATTCAACTCCCGTGTCCATTGCTCCTCCACACTGCACGCCCAAGTGTTACAATGCGGCCTCCTGGGTAAACAGCGCAAACTTGTAGCCCTCAAAGTTGTAACAAGTTCTATATGTAACAGTTTATAATTAACATACACCACGGGGCGTGTAAGAGGTGAATGGGCGTGGCTAGCGTAGGCTTACTTTGTGGACTGCCTAGCAAACCACTGAGAAAAGTTGTGAGAAGTTCTAGATGTTACCGGTAAGAGGAAGCGGTGGTACACCTAATGATCTAATTAGGAGTTTATTTTTTATTTTAACCCAACGGCTGATCCCTAGGAGTTGTGAATGTATCCTTCCTCATCTTTACCGATACCGAAGATGGTGCAATTACAGGTCTAAGAGGAGTACCACGATGCAAAGAATTAAAGAGATGTGAGGTTCTCAGAAAGGCTGGTGCCACCATCCAAAAGGCTACATCGCTTCCCTTGCACGCTGAAGGCAAAGCATTCCCTCCCCTCAGTGGAGCTGAGAAGAAGTCTTACACAGGCACTGTCTCCGTGTGCCTGTGCATGTAATAGCTGCACCTCTCTCTATACCATATCTCGCAGGGAGAGCAGAGAGAAAGTGAAGATGGTGTACAATCACACGCACTCTAAACTGGGAAATAAACTTAAGGGTGAGCAGAAATTGAATTAAGAGCAGGAAGCCAAATTCGATGCAGGACTGGAGACTCAGATTATGCTTTTCTTTCTTAAGTGCCAAAACTACACCAGCTAATCAAATCATTTATAAACAAAACTACAAATCCCAGGAGCATTGAACACACACCTACCTCAATTTCTTTTCCAGCCCACCAATCATAGCTCCTCCATGTCCACAAAACGGAGAAACACCTTTTTGCTGCCTCTTTTTTTTTTACTCCTCGGCAGTCAACGTAAGGGTCTCTCGATTTTGTACCCTTATAGTATGGCATTTGTGTGATTGCATTACTTGGTTTATTAATTGAGGTTTCTTTAGGATCGGCCATTGTAAGGCCCTTTTTTTTTTAACATCATTTTTATTGCATCACCAATAGAAATGTACAGACAATATATTCATCAGGAAATATTCAGCATGTACAAGATTAGTATGGTCCAGTCCCTCTTCATCCGGGGGGTTCACCTCGTCCTCGGTGTGGGTGACCTCATCCCTGGTCACTTCTCGTGACTCCTTACAACGTCTGACCGCTACATTAGGCAAATATCTCTGGGTTGCTTTTGTGATTTTCACCCCTCCCCCTCCCCAAATTTCGGTACCCCAACACCTCTCCAAACCAGCCTCCTACCCACCCTCCCCCGTGGTCGCTCTGCGCTGAGTTATCAGTGTAAAAGTGTCTGGTGTGTTGCAGGAGGAAGTAGTCATTCGCTAAGGTGTGTTCTCCTGTGTAGTGATAGGGTCTGCCCGGTCCAGTTCGCTCTCGCCCTCCTGCCCCTCATCATCCATATCACGGAGCGCCTGCACCATCACTTCCCATGCAGTTGCCCTCTCCAGAGCTTTCTCGTCATTCATCCTCCAGGCCATCTGGTACCGCAGAGTACTTTCACACGCGGCCCATCTCAGGCACTCCCCATACCATCTTTTATACGTGGGTCCCACTCTGGACTTCCAGTTTCTCGTGATCTCCCGCTTGGCCAGAATAAGCCCTAAATCTATAAATTTACTAGTCGTCTTGTTCCTGGGCGTGTGAGGGAACCAATGAAGGACGCCAACCGCTTTAGTGAACTGGATATCCCTATCTGTCGCGCCGTTAAGGGCCCGCCCAACTTCCTGCCAATAGTCTCCCAGAGAGGGGCAATCCCACAGCATATGACCCAGATCCGCCCCAATTGTGTTGCATCTGGGGCAAGCAGCGTCGGCCACCCCAAAATACTGTTGGATTTTCCCGGGAGTGAGGTATGCCCTGTGAATGACATAGAAGTGAATTAATTGAAACCTGGCATTTCTCGAACTCTTCCGTGCCCGCCTTAGCAACTGGCCCCAGGTCGTGTCAGGTATCTCCACTTGAAGGTCCAGCTCCCACTTGGCCTTCAGGGCTGCCAAAGGCTGCAAGGCCTCCCGCTGCATCCTAGAGTACAGGCACGTGACAGCCTTAAAAGTTCCCGCCGCCATCATTGTGTACTGGCAGGCCATCGAGGTGCCCGGTTCCTGCAGCCCTTCCCCCCAGTGGGCTTGCATAGCGCCCGTGACTGCTGCATGCAGCAAGTAGTCGCCCCTCGGACGGGCAAACGGCTCCTGCAGGTCCTGGAACGGCAGCAACACCCCATCTTCGTAGAGATCACCCAGCATTTGTATTCCCGCCTCCTCCCATCCTAGCAAGCGCGACCAGTCGCCTCCATGTGGGAGGGCGGTGACCATCCCCAGCGGAATTTCGGGGGCATACATAAGGCGGACACCCGCCCGCTTACGGGCCCGGTCCCAGCAGAGCCGGAACGTCTGCTCCTCGACCGTTAGGTCTCCCACCCGGAGCTTCTGGTGCAGCGTGATGTACGCCAGAACGTGCCGCGGGGTGCCTTCCACTCTCGCGTCCTCGGGGCCTCTATATACTCTCGCTACCTCCCGAGTAAAAATCTGCAGCTGCGCGGCTAGGTAATACCCTTCAAAATCCGGCACCGCCATACCTCCTTCATCTTTGGGGCGCAACAGAGTGTCGAGCGCTATGCGCCTCCTTCCCGTGCCCCATAAGAAAGCTATGACCAACGACCTCAGGCGTTTGAAAACAGAGCTCGGGATCCATACCGGGAGTGTCCTAAAATAGTACAAAAGCCTGGGCAGGGCTATCATTTTAAGCAGGGAGATCCTACCAGCCAGGGATAACGGCAGAGTCGCCCAGAAGTCCATGGACCCCCGCAGGGCATTAATACAGCGAGTGATGTTGCCGTCCAGTAAGTCGGCCGGGGTATGATAAACATAGACCCCCAAATAATGCAGACAACGCAGCTCCCACCGGAGTTCCTGTGCGGTGAGTGGGCACGGTTCTCCCGGCCTCAGGGGGAACAGGCAGGATTTAGGCCAGTTGACCCTCAGGCCCGACAACCGGCCGAACTGCCCCAGTAGCTGCCGCGCCCCCTGGAGCTCGGGGCCCGCATCGGCCAGAAACATCAGCAGGTCATCTGCGTACAGGGAGATGAAGTGCGCCCTGCCCCTAAATGATAAACCTGCGTAGTGGCGGCCCAGTCTGGCCTCCGCAGCGAAGGGTTCCATCGCCAATGCGAATAGGAGCGGGGATAGGGAACAACCCTGTCTAGTGCCACGCCTGATCGGGTATTGTCTCGAGATCAGAGTGCCCACCCGAACCCTCGCTACCGCCTCGGTGTACAGGACCTCGGTCCATTTTATGTATCCGTCCCCCAGTCCGAAGCGGCGCATCACCTCATACAAGTATCCCCATTCAAGGCTGTCAAATGCCTTCTCAATATCAATGGAGAGGACAAATGGGGAGACGGCACCCGGCCAGTCCGCACCCATCAGTCTCGTAAGTCTACGAATGTTATGAGTGGTGTTACGTGTCGGTATGAAACCACACTGGTCACCGTGAACAAGGCTTGTCATGTGTACCAGCAGTCTGTTGGCAAGAATTTTACTGAGGATCTTGTAGTCCGTCGTCAACATAGACAACGGACGGTACGAGGACAGAGCCGCACCCTCTCTGCCCGGTTTCAAGAGCGGGATCATGAGGGCCTCGCACATGGAGCCCGGGAGTCGACCCCTCGCCTGTACCTCATTGTACACCTCGCGCAGCGTGGGGCAAGGTATTCTAGGTATTTACTATAAAATTCGATTGGTAGCCCGTCAAGTCCCGGGGTCTTATTTCTGGCCATCTGCTTTACTGCGCAACCTATTTCTCCAAGAGAGATGGGCCTACCTAGCTCTTCCGCCTCCGAGTCCTCCACTCGTGGTAACTGTAACCCGTCCAAGAACTCTTCAAGCTCCTCCGCCCCTCCCGTTCCACCACTCTCATAGAGCCCCTCATAATAAGCACAAAACTTATTCAGGATCCCGGGTTGAGTGTGGCAGGGCTCCTCCCCTGTCTCCTGGATCCCCATGATCGGCACTCCCCTCCGAACTGGGTTAGCGAGCCAAGCCAGCATCGACCCCGCCTTATCTCCCTCCGCATGCGCCCTCGTCATGTACGCCTTGTGGTCGAAGCTACGCAGCCGCTCCAGCTCTACCGCCAGCCCCTCCCGTGCCCCGCTAAGCCCCTCCTGCAACTCAGGGTGATTCGGGCGCCTCTTCTCTAAGTCCCTCAGCCGTGCCTCAGCCTTATCTAAGTCATCCAACAGAGTTTTCCGAGCCCCAGCCGTGTGCCCAATACAGTGTCCCCGCACCACCACCTTAAACGCATCCCATTCCACCGCCCTCGTGGAGGCCGAGCCACTGTTCACCTCAAAGTACCTCTCAATGCGCTCACCCAGGGCCTCCCTGAACAACAAGTCATCTAGGGTGTCGGGTTGCAGGCGCCATGTTGGCACGCAGTTAACAGTCACCATCCAGTCCAGAGACATCAACAAAGGGTTGTGGTCCGATAGCGTCCTGGCCAAGTATTCCGCCCCTCCCACCGCGGGGAGCACACACGCCGAACAAAGAAACGCGTCCAGCCTCACGTGCAGGTCATGTAGGTGCGAGTGAAAGGAGTAGTCCCTAGTAGTGGGGTGCAACGCCCTCCATGCATCCGTGAGGGCCCAGCTCTCCTGCCATTCCAACCTACGCTTGGCGACCCTATGCGCTGGGGACGCGCGCAGCGGGGGATGGGACCTATCTAGTAACACATCCTCAACCGAGTTGAAGTCCCCCCCCAAAAGGACCGGCCCTGCCAAATAACCCGCCATTTTGCCCGAGATGGTAGACAAGAATGCGGGCAGGTCCACATTAGGAGCATACACATTACAGAGAGATATCACCCTGCCTCTCAGCCTCCCTTCCACCGCCACATACCTGCCCTCCGGGTCCACCAATGACTTTGTGACCTGGAAGGGGACCCCCGCCCGTATCCAAATCAGTGTCCCCCTTGCAAAAGCTGAGAATTTCGTGTAAAACAGCTGCCCCCTCCAGCGCCTCTGCAGAGCGGCCCCTTCTTGTTTATTAAGATGTGTCTCTTGCAGGAACGCTATATGAACCCCCCTACGCTTGAGGTACGCCTGAACTTTATGTCTGCGCGTCATGGACTGCATACCCCGCACATTCCAGGTCACACATTTCAACGCCCCAGTACTAGCCATCCCCCCCTACACAACCGGACCAGACAACAAAGAACAATGTCCTTACAAGTCCCGCGACCACGGGCCCACCCACCCACCCTCTCCAAACAGGAAGTCGAACCCCTCCAACAACAACTACCCCCCGAGCAACCCCAACTGCTCGCAACTCCCACCCCCCCAGGACAGGCCCCCCGCAACTGGAAGTACCCCCATCCAAACCAACACTCCCGACCACCCCTCAAGGAAAGGTGGTAATGGTCGCAGTCCCCACTGCGGTGACCTTAGGGGCCAGTAAGGCGTGGCTCGATGCTATAGAACCTCAAAGCAAATCAGCCCCGCGCACTCCACCCCGCAATCCCCACATTACAGCTCCCCAAAACCTCAAGTAATAGCGTTCCACTGCCACGGGCCCAGTGCCCCGGTGTCCAACCAACGAGTTCACTCCACCAGTTCAGTTCAACACGCCTCTAGTATCTCCCCCGAAGTCTGTGGTGTCACAATAGGGCCCCGGGCTCCACCAAATTCCGATTGTCCCGTCTCCGAGCCCGTGCCCGGGTCCTCTGATTCCGTGCCCTTCCCGGACTGACTTCTGGCGGCCCTGGATAAGTCCGCTACCGCCTGTAGCGCCGCCTGCCTCTCCGCCTCCGTCTGCGACATCGATGGTTTGCCGGTCCTCCTGCGGTTCCTCCTGATCCGTTGGGATTGCCTGACCAGTTGCGCCACCTTAGCCTCCTCCTCCCTGGCCTTAGCACCGTCCGTTCCCGCTTTATAAGTGTCCCACCAGTCCCAAGCGTCCGCGGAGGTCGTGAAGAATAGTGATTGTTCATCCACCACCACTCTCAGCTTGGCGGGGAACAACAGGGAGTACTTTATGCCTTCCTTGCGGAGCTCCCGCTTGAGGGACAGAAAGTTTGCCCGAAGCCGCTGCGTCTCAAATGTATAATCCGGGAACATAGTGACTCTGCTGTTGTCCACTTGAAAGGGCCCTGCCTCTCGCGCCCTCTGTAAAAGCCAGTCTCTGTCCCGGTAATGGAGCAACTTGAACACCACTGGGCGAGGAGGAAGGCCCAAGGCTGGCGGGCGCGCTGGAACCCTATGTGCCCGTTCCAGGGAGAAGAAGGGGGACAAACCTTCCGGTGCCACCTCCGTCCGCAGCCAGTTATCAAGGTAGCCCACCATGTCGTCGCCTTCGATTTTTTCCGGCAGGCCCACTAGGCGTACGTTGTTGCGCCTGTTCCTGTTTTCCGCATCTTCGGCCCTCCGTTCCAGCACCTTCAAGCGGTCCATCACTTCCGTCATCTGGGCCTTCATCGTTGCTTGGCCCGGAGCTAATTCCTTAACCGTGATCTCCACGGACTTCACCCTGTCCTTAAGTTTATCATGGTCGGCCTTCAGGAGGCCCAAGCCCGTCGCCACCTGAGCTATATCTTGTTGTAGGGCGTCCTTTGTGGTGGCGATGGCCTCAAGGATACGATCTTGCATCCGCTGCAACGCCGCTTGGTCTCGCTCCGCTCCCTCCGCAGCCTCTGTATCGGTCGCACCATCTCCCTTCCCCTTCGTCTTCCCCATCTGGGCCGGCCCGGGCGGTGGCCTCCGAGTATGTTCCTGGTCGTTCTCCGAGCGTCGCCGGGTTTCGCCCTCCGGTAGGGTCCCCGGATCCAAGGTTATCTCCAAGAAGCAGGAACTCTGAACGACCGTCAGCCCGGCTGGCGCCAGTCGTGCCAGGGGCCCGGGGCTTTCGTCACTGGGTCACTACCGCACTATCGTCGCCACTACCAGGGGGCGGTTCCCAGCCACCGCCCGAGGGTGCGCCCAAGGTCCACTCCGGCACCTAGGGAGAGGCGCGATACAATCGCCAGCACCTCTGATTTGTCAGGGAGCAGTCCGTAGTGGGTCTCCGGGCAGATGACTCCGTCGTCTCCGAGTCTCATGCCACCGCCGCCATTTTAGGGTCTGCGACTTCTCGCCTGGGTCCAACTTTCAAAGTCTAAATACTGCTGTGGAATGGCTCAGCGTCGTCCTCCGTGGGCACCGGACCCTCCGCAGTACCTTCCAGTACCGGATGATATCGATTGCATCGGGGTCCGATCAGATTTTCAGGATATTTTCCGGGATCGGGCACAGAGCTCCGAGCTCACGCTGCCTACCTCCTCGGCATCCAAGCCACGCCCCCCATTGTAAGGCCCTTGTAATGCTTTTGTTATTTTAAGTGTTTCTGATATGATCACAGCTTTCTAGGTGCCCAACACCTTGATCTCCACACCCTTCTCCCCCTTCCACCTCACTCAACAGTGGGCACGGGATTCTTTTGGACGGCCGTCTCTTTGGTCGACTGCTTCTTTGGGAGCATGTGTTGTCCAATTAGGCATTTCACACAGTCCTATTCCCTTGTCCAGCGCCCACTCCTCCTGGTTTAGGTTGCCTCCTGCCCGTCCTGAAGAAGACTCGCAGCTGAGGTCCGCACTCGCCTTCCATGCGTTAGTAGAGTGGAAACGTCAATGCCCTCCTCCCACATTCGTCCTGTACCTATCTCCCCGCACATCATTCTGGAAGTGCATATGTTGCATGTGTGAATTAACAACATTCCTTTTGTAAATAGCGGACAGGTATTCTGATACTGGTCTTTTTACCAGTAAATGTCTAGATGATTTGAATTGTTTTGCTCTAAAAAACCTATGACCTTCACCTTCTAAAAACCCACACCATCACTCCCTTTTCCTCCTCTTTTGCTCCTTTCAGGCAACCCATGACCACGGTATAAAATGTGCACTGCAAGCTTATAAATAAATGTATTACATACGATATTGGTTACTCTGGCGCTTTTGCATTTTTATGTTCTGAACGAACACATGCATTCATATTATGTATGCAATTGGAAGGTGTTAGTGATTTCTCTCAGGTATACACCAGTGTTATAGTTGGTACAACACATGATTGATGATAATAGTAATCAGTTTATGTTGAATGTGTCTCGGACCACTCTTTACATTCCAGCTCCTCCTTTGCAGCGGTTGAGCATGGCTGCAGACGTCTTTCTCCGGGCTGTAACAATAGGAGGCCAGTCTTCCCCCTAACATCTGGGAATTTCTTACGCCACGATTCGGATGTTACCTCTTATTTACCTGGCAAGATTTACTTATTTGAATTGCGGTTGCAATAATCTTTGGAGCCTGTGGCTTTGCCTCTCGCAGATGCCGCTACATACAGGGCCTTGTTGGGGGCTGCAAAAATTGTGGTGTATACTATGCCTGAGGGACGCTTTCCACGCCTCTGGCTGTTAGGGGTGGTTTACCCTTCTTGATCACTGAGTGTAAAGGGCCTTCATATTTAAACATCCCTGACAGGGAGCTCTATGATTCTATTACAGGACCGGAGGCTTCAGATTATGCTTCTCAAACTTTACTGCATCAACACAGCAGCCAATGAAAATATATTATTTTCTCAAGTAAACAATAAATTACTACATTTCCCATGAACACCATGGTTATAGGCACGCCCCCACAGTCCATAAGAACCCCTTGCGTGCACATCACTTCCTCTTTCTTTGCTGCTCAAGCCAGAGTTAAGTGCACCTCCCCTTGGGTCCCCTCACTCTGCTTGTGTTTGGGTTCTTCCCTGTGGGGTTTAAATATTGCTGATTGTCCCGTTCAGGGCGTTTGTTTACTTGGAGCCAAACGCTCCGTTTAATGTGTTTTTATGCTGTGTTATTGCTGTTGTTCTAAATGTTTACGTGTGGGCTCTTGCGAGCGCTACAGCACTTAGCTCGTTTTGTTGATTGAGAACCACTTTTCCTTGCCGCCGATCGGGCTCTGCCCGCTTGACATCGCGCCTAAGGAGCGCCGATTGCTACGGTCCTTGACCGGCAGGGGTCCACCGCGTTGTTCACGGAGCCCGGTACCGGCAGCCTTAGAGGCGCGCAGAGGCTTCCCTAGTCGGCCCTGACGCTCAGGCCGGGTGGCTCTCGGTCGACGCGCGCGCCCAAACGCTGCCAATTTGGGCTATCTTTTAGTAGGTTTTTGGTAGCGTTTGGGCGGCGCGCCTCGCTCCGACTCCTCGGCATTCAGACAGCGCATTTTCGCGCTCTCCTCATTCCGGTTGGAACCCCTGTGTGATCACCAGCCTCAATAGATCGACTGGTTGTAAAATATTTGGCCCAGAGTGCGCACACGCTCTAGGTATTTCAGGGCCAGGATCTTTGATCCTTTCTGATTACAGCATTGCTGAGGGGGTTTGGGAAACGTTGCCTAATTATTCTGTGTGCTTGGGCTGACCCACCCCCACTACCCCCACTACACCCAGTGTTATTTATTGGACTGCTTTGCAGGTTGTGTGCCTTCACCATGGAAGGTTGGGTGAAATATCCTGATGAGGAATACAATGATGGAGAGGAAATTATGGATGGACAGCAGGAGGCTGTCCTTGAGGACAATATTGTCGAAGCATTGGATGCCTCGGTCCAGGCTTCAGTAAATAAAGCTATGGAGACGAAAGTCCCACAGACTGTGCAGCAGGCACTTGCGGAGGCACTACGACCCATTCGAAAGCAACTGGAAGGTTTTGCTAAACGTCACGGTTATGGGGATAAGAAGAGGAGGAAGCAGGCAGCCACTTCTTCCGCGGCGGACTCAGCAGACGCAATTCAATGGCCGCACGCTCAATCATTGGCTTCTCTGCCGCCGAAAGAGTCATATAGTTCCCAGTATATGGGTGGCAAGACCAAGGCTAAACGCCCTATCTCTGTGGACACTGACACTACCACTACTAACACGGACACGGGGACCGATACCGATGCATCGGAGGAACTCCCTCCTCCCCCGAAGAAAGCCAGAGTTGATCCTAAGCCGGCTGAGGACAGGATCAGGACATTTAATTTTGACCCTTCAGAGATAGTCCACCCCCGATCTTCGGATTGGATCCCGCCACCGGCGGTCTCTGAGTATTTGCACGAGAATCTACGGAAGG
The DNA here is from genome assembly GCF_964263255.1 of Lissotriton vulgaris. NCBI lineage: Eukaryota > Metazoa > Chordata > Amphibia > Caudata > Salamandridae > Lissotriton > Lissotriton vulgaris. The sequence goes on along the minus strand of NC_141685.1, from coordinate 1,118,907,479 downwards.
GCTTTGGTAGAGAAGTTCGAAACCGCTTGCGGTCAGAATGTCCACGCCCTGAGCTCCCGGACGGAGTTGCAGACACTCCCGAGATTGACGCAAGTATGCTTACCTTCTTGAGGAAATTCTCCAAGGACCCCAAAAGGGGATTAGACAGGGCTTGGCGGGGCTGCCAAGACAAAATGTTAGATGTCGTGGGGCCCCTGGCAAAAATCTTGGAAATGGCCTTGAAAGCCAAAGAAGGTCAAGGGACAGTGAACCCGGATATCCTGGTGGGCTGGGCTCAGCGCGCCATTTGCCTGATTGGCAACGCCAACTGCGCGATCTCCTCGGAGAGGCGCAAATCTCTATTGCTCCGAATGGACAGCAATTTGACGGAGCTAGCAGATGCGGAGCCGGGACCTCTGGCCGGAGGTTTCCTTTTTGGAGATAGGTTTGTAAAGGACGTCACAAAGTACGTCAGTACTTTTACTGCCCTGGACAAAGCCCAAAGTGGAATTAAGAGAGCCCTTACACAGGGGGTTTTCACCAGGGCCGGAAGAGGCGGGGGTCGCTCGTCAGGCCGAGGATACCAGCAAGGCTCCCAGCGTGGTGATTTTGGCCACGGACGTGGGGAGTGGGACTCCACCCGTGGTGGCACTTTCTACCCGTCCAAGAGGAAATTCAACCGAGGACGTTTCCAGTCGGGAAACAATAGAGCCAGCTTCAAATCACACCAGAATACCGGTGAGTGCCACAGATGTTTCCCTTCTTCCATTGGGGGGGCGCACGCAGCATTGCATGGCGCAGTGGCGGACTTTGACGCAGGATGCGTGGGTGCTACAAACGGTTCAGGGGTTTCGCCTGGAGTTCTACTCCAGCCCAGCGCAGGCGTTTCCCCCTCCACCTCTCCATTTTTCCCTACAAGAGCGCAGTTTTATAAGCAAAGAGGTGGAAGATTTACTGAAGAAAGGGGCGATCTCTCGTTGCAGACAGGGTCCCCGTACTTTCCTCAGCAACGTCTTCCTTGTCCAGAAAAAAGGGGGCGGCAACAGGTTAGTGCTAAACCTCAGGGAGTTCAACCAATACTTGACGTACAACCATTTCAAGATGGAGGGTATTCACCTCCTGGCAGACTTGCTGCAGGAAGGGGATTGGTTCGTACGCCTAGACCTCAAGGATGCATATCTATCTATACCGATTTTTCCACCTCATCGCAGGTTTCTACAATTCATGTGGGAGAACCAGTGTTACGAATACTCGGCTCTTCCCTTCGGTCTTTCCTCGGCTCCATGGTGCTTTACAAAGGTGATGAAGCCGGTGGTAGCATTCCTCAGGGAACGGGGAATAAGACTAATTATATACCTAGACGACATCTTGATCATGGCGCAGGACCAGGTCAGTCTTTCACGACATCGGACCAGGACTACAGCCTTGCTGCAAAGTTTAGGGTTTGTGATCAATCTGAAGAAATCAGTGATGTCTCCGACACAAATGATAGACTTCTTGGGATTCATGATCGATTCCCAGACCTCGCAACTACGTCTGCCTCAGGCCAAGTTGCGGGACTTGAAACAGGAAATAAGGAAGTTGCTAGACAGACAAGTGGTGACCCTCAGGACGCTGGCCAGAGTTGTGGGTATACTGGCATCGTCCATTCAGGCCATATTTCCGGGGCCGTTGCACTACAGAGCACTCCAACGACTCAAGATCCAACACCTTCAAAGAGGCCTTTCTTATACCGACTCGGTCCCTCTGTCGGAAGAGGTACGGACAGAACTACAGTGGTGGCTCAGTCACGTAGACGCATGGAACGGCAGGGCGATCTTTGGATCCCAACCAGAGGTAGTAATCGAGTCCGACGCCAGCCGGTGGGGCTGGGGCGCGCGCTGTGGAGAGGTTTCTACAGGCGGCAGATGGTCGGCTCAAGAGCTTGAGATGCACATCAACTGTTTAGAACTGCTGGCGGGGTCGTTCGCGATTCGCACGTTATCCCCGAAGCAGACATCCTGTTGCATCCTCCTCCGCCTGGACAATGTGTCGGCGGTGAGGTACATCAACAAGTTGGGCGGCACGAGGTCATCCATGCTTGTTCAGATAGCCAAGGATTTTTGGCACTATTGTCTACAGAATCAAATATCGGTGATAGCGGAATATATTCCGGGCCAGGCCAATCAAGTAGCGGACTGGAATTCCAGGCACTTGAGGGATTACAGCGATTGGAAGCTGTTCCCTCGTGTCTTCCATTGGCTGCAGGAGACGTGGGGACCGTTTCAGACGGACCTGTTTGCCTCCAGGCTGACTTTTCAAATTCCCCGGTTCTTCAGCTGGAAACCGGATCCATTGGCAGCGGCGACGGATGCCTTTCTTCAAGACTGGTCTCGGGGGACCCAATATGCCTTTCCCCCGTTCTTATTGATCCCCAGGGGGATGACGCAAGTGATCAAACAGAGAGCGGAAATTGTCATGGTGACGCCGTGGTGGACGTCACAGGCGTGGTTTCCCAAGCTCCTTTAGTGGAGCTGCGACAGCCCGAGGATGCTCCCGGACTCGAGTTGGTTATTGCAGGGCCCTCAACAGGAACAACACCCGTTACTAGTAGAGGGCAGGATGTCGCTGATGGCATGGAGGCTTTCAGGCAACAGTGGCAGTTGCCAGGCATTTCGGGACAGGCTGCCGAGCTCATCAAGCAGGCATGGGCACCTTCCACCAGGAAGCGTTATTCCTCGGCCTGGAAAGGCTGGGTGGATTGGTGCTTGGGACGACACCTGGATCCCGTGGGGGCAGAGTTGTCCCACATTTTGAACTTTCTAACCGAATAGGCGGGGGTCGGCCTGGCGTACAAGTCGGTGAACAACTTCCGTTCAGCAATTTCGGCGGGTCATAAGCAGATTGACGGGAAACCGGTAGGTATGCATCCAATGGTATGCAAACTCCTAAAGGGCGTCAGGGTCACCAACCCGCCCAAACCCAAATATACTGGGTTATGGGATGTATCATTGGTTCTGGATTTATTCAACAAATGGCCGGTCAATAATCTTCTTTCTAGAAAGCAATTGTCGGCAAAGCTAGCTATGTTGCTGTGCTTATCATCTTGCAGGCGGACTTCTGATGTGAGAGCGCTCAACGTTGCAGGTAGAGTGTTTTCCCCGGAAGGGGTTTCTTTTCATATTACAGGTCGCACAAAAACTTTATCGAGACATATTTCATACAATGCTTTTCCTGCAAATGAAAAATTATGTGTGGTTCGATGCTTAAAATGTTACGAGGAATGTACTAAGGCCTTGCGGCCGCAGGGTTGTAATCAATTGTTACTTGCTGTTAAAAAACCCTTTAAACCAGTGGTGCCAGCCACAATAGCGAGATGGCTTCGTGATGTGATGAAAGAAGCTGGTGTAGATACGCAACTTTTTGGTGCTCATTCTGTGAGAGGCGCTATGGCGTCCAAATCATATGGTTTAGGTTCCAGTATTCAAGATATCATGCGTTGTGCAGATTGGTCGTCTGAATCGACATTTAAAACCTTTTATTATAAGCCGGTGGGTGACATTACTTCTGTTGTGTTTACTCAGCGTTAAACCAAGCATAATCTGAAGCCTCCGGTCCTGTAATAGAATCAAAAATTTGCTAGCATTCGCGACAAGAATTTTCAATTCTATTAAGGACACGGAGGCGAGGATTATCCCACCCGGCGTAATGTATTGTATATCAAACGCTTACCCACCCATTTTTTCAGTGATTACGGTGGTGTTATTTCCTTTATTTCAGGAGCTGAGAAAAAGTCGGACTGACAGACGACTGACGTCGAGATGACAATCTGAAGTTCTTCTTCCACGTTGGAGGATTTGTTTGGTTCGCGTTATGGACTGATTTGTTTGGTTCGTTATGGACTTATCGCCTCAAAGAAAGAGGAAGTGATGTGCACGCAAGGGGTTCTTATGGACTGTGGGGGCGTGCCTATAACCATGATGTTCATGGGAAATGTAGTAATTTATTGTTTACTTGAGAAAATAATATATTTTCATTGGCTGCTGTGTTGATGCAGTAAAGTTTGAGAAGCATAATCCTCGCCTCCGTGTCCTTAATAGAATTGAAAATTCTTGTCGCGAATGCTAGCAAATTTTTGATTCTGCCAACTACGGATCATTTAAATAGGAGGGGGGAATGCTACTTGGCGTATGGTCTTGTGGCGGCTATAGATTTGTGTGTTCAGAAATCGGTAAATAAGCCATGGCTTCGGAGCTCCTTCCTATACCAACCAACTGGATCATGCCCAAAATTAAGAAATCAGCCTCCGGTCCCTCCACCTCGGCTCAGGGATTTTCCTCTACTCATAGGGAGGATCCTTCCAATTCACAGAACTGGCCTCATGTAGATGTCCTGGCTCAACTCGCCTAGGACTGGGCTCATCGATATAGTGTTCGTGACTCTTCCAGTCCCCTCTCCTGAAATCTCCCCAGGGCGCTTCAGACACAGATTCTTCCTCCTCACGCTCTGATCCGCCTGGGCCTATCAGGAAGAAGAATAACGAAACCCTGTGAACTCCTCAAAGTGCTACCAGGGCCCTGCGGTTCCAACTCCTTTCAATTTGCCCGCAAGGACACAGTCCACCCTAGGGCCTCTGATTAGACTCCTGTCCTGGCTATGGCAGAGTATATGCAGCACCAACTCAGAAAGAGATTTGATAAAGAGGTAAAATCCTATGTGCAGACTGACCCAGACCTGACCTCCTGGGCAAGACAGCCTATAACAACCCCCCCCCCAAAAAAAATCTAAGACCCCCGCATGTTAACCTTCTTTGAAGAAATATGCCAAGGACCCAAAAAAGGGTACTCATGGGGCATGGAAAGCAAGGCTCTAGGGGAAAAGAGTCTGGTGCCACAATAGATACGGAGATCCTGACAGGCCAGTTAAAATAGACCATTTGCCTCTTGGGAAATAAACTGTGCTGTCTCCTTAGGGCGCAGGAAATCCTTGCCTGTGCCCATCGATGCCAAGGTGGTAAACTTGGCCACTGCTGGTCCAAACGCTGATAGCCTCCTCTTTGCAATAAGTCTGCCAAGGACTGTGAAGGTGTTGAAAAAAATTGCCAAAGCTCAGGTGTCAGAAAGTTTTTCATACAAACCTTTTTACCGGGGCCAAGCAAAGCAGGGACCTTTTAACAGGCGACTCTCTTTCCAAGGATTTGTGTCACGCAGGAGTGGAAGCTAGCAAGATGGTACCAGGAGAGCAGGCTTCATCCCATCCTAGTCACACTTATCCAGAGGCAGATAGAGCAGGGGCTTTTTCAGGTGGTACTTCCAGGACTCCCCATCTTCCAGTTTCACCAGTAAGCATTATTCCTTTATCTCAAGTGCACTGGGAGCTGGGTGGGGGGAGCTCCAACATCTGTTCACAATTGGCGACAGATAACCCACGGCCTGTGGGTTCGTGAGAGTTATGGATTTCTATTTAGAGCTGGTTAGTACTCCGTCTCAATTGACTCCCCCTCAACTTCTTTGCCTCTCCCTGCTAACAAGAAATTACCTTCTTAGATTCAGAGATTTATGAGCTTCTTCGCAAATGGTGAGATTTGCACTGCGTGCTCTCACCGCAGAGGTTTTTGCAGTACAGTTTTACGTGTATAGAAGCAAGGGGGGGGGGGGGGTCACTGTCTGGTTTTAAAACTCAATTAGTTCAATCACTGGGTGGTCCACAGGAATTTCAAAATGGGAAGGATACACTTGCAAAGAGATCTGCTGATGAGGGCAACTGGATTGTCCGTCTTGACGTCTATCTTAGAGTACCGATCTATCCACATCACAAGAGTTCATACAATTTCAAAAGCGGGATCATTGGTACGAATACACAGCTCTCCCTTTCGGTCTCGTCAGCTCCCTAGTGCTTCACCAAGCTGAGGAGGCCTGCGATGCAGAGACTCAGAGTGAAGGGCATGAGATTAGTTATTCATCTGGACGACATGATTCACATGTTCTTATTCTGGATCACTTGCCTTTTACAATTCATCTTTTTCAGGATTTGGGCTTCGTCATCAACCTATCCAAGTCTGTTCCCCGCATGTTTCAGCAGATTCATACTGCTCTCTAGCAATGATGGGGCCAACCTGTTTGTGTACAGACTGAATCACCATCTTCTGGTTTTCTTCAGTAGGAGGCCAGATCCGTTCACACGAACAGACACGTTTCTAGAGGACTGAGCCAAGGGGCAGTTGTACACCTTTCCGTCATTCACATGATCGTAAGTGGAGGTGCAGGAGAGGAGACTTGGCAAGGTGGTCCTGGTGACCCCAATTTGGAAGGTGCAACCATGGTTCCCGGTTCTTCATCAAAAGTCGATTGCCCTCTCAGAGGCTCTTCCAATGTTCCCAGAAATTCTGTAGGATCCACTAACAGACCTTCATCCGCTGATGTTGCAAAACTGTCTACCTCTCATGGTGTGGAACGTTTACGGCAACGTTGTTTTGTTCCAAGAATTGCAAGGCAAACTTTTACATACCTCCAACGAGAATGTGCCCGTCCACTCGCAAGTGATTTAAGGCTACTTGGAGGATCTAAATGCGCTATTTTGTGGAACAGGATATGGATCCCATGGCAGAAGGTTTGGAAGATATCTTAAAATTCCTGGCTGAGGGAGCTGGACAAGCCTAGTTACAAGGCAATGAAAAAAGTAGGATCAACTGTCTCGTCTGGTCATTCTCATATTGATGGTAAACCGGCTGGGGTTCACTCATTGGTTTGCAAACAGCTCAAGGGTATTACAATGTCCAATCCTCTTAAGCTTCATTATGAGCAGTTATGGGACATCAATTTGATATAGAGGTTGCTTCAGAGATGGCAGGACAATGAGTGGGAAGCAACTGTCTGCTAAGCTCACTATGTTGCTTTGCCTGGAGAGTTTCAGACATTCATGCGATTGATTTAACAGGTATTCACTCCAGAGGGAGTCTCATTTGCCATCTCTAGACATACAAAAAAACGTTTTCCAAGTTTATTGATTATCCAAGCTGTTACTCACGATAAAAAAATTATTTGTGGTACAATGTTTAAGAACTTATGAGAACTGTTCTAAATTACTGTGTACTTATTCTAATGGTAAACTTTTAATTGCTGTGCAAAAACCTTTTATGCCTGTGGCGACCTCAACTCTGTTACGGTGGGTACGATAGATTATGGCCAAGGCACATATAGATAGTAACAGGTTTGGGGTGCACCCTGCTTGTGGAGCTATGACCTCTTAGTCTCTTCCTTTGTTTCTCGGCTCAAGTACATCATCAGATTCAACATTTTAGCAGTTATATGATAAACCAGGTATTGCTATGCACACATAACTGGAGCCTCCAGCCCCGACAGAGAATAAAAATATTTTTTGAAAAAGCTTTTGCAAGAAGATTCATCGATTCTATTGAGGTCACGGAGGCGAGGATTATCCCACCCTGTGTTTATGGTAGAGAGAATACTATTGAATATTACTGGCAGACTGGTTTATATGTATTGTTGGTACTTCTGTATTATTTTGATGTATCCACCCCGATTATGAAGGTAGTGGTGGCTATGGCTGTTGGTGACCTGCAGCCTGACGTGCGGACATTCATGGTTATGTTGCTGATCTTACAGTTGTTGTTTGTCTTCATCGTTGCTGGTGAATGAACTTGCCTCACAAAGAAAAAGGCAGCAAGAATGTGTTTCTCGATTTTATGGGCATGGAGGAGTTAGGGTTGGTGGTGTGGAAAAGAAGGGTAGGGGTGTTTAATACACAAGGGATTTGTAATTTTGTTTATCAATATTGATTGCCTGCTGTGGTTTTGACAGTAAAGAAAGAAGCATATTCCCAGCCTCCAGGTCCTTAATATTGTTGTTGCGAATGCTAGAAAACAAATTGTCACTGAGCAAGTTCTCATTAAAGCAGTTCATAATGCATTTCAGGTACCTACTTTAATAAAAAGTTAATGTAACAGCTACCAAAATGGAGGTGCTTCAGAACAGCTCAATGGGTACCAAAAGAACATGAATGGACAACCATAAAAGGCAGTTCAAGGTTGCTCAGGCAGTGGAGGAACTGGGATACAACCACTAACTTTCATAGGAGATTCAGAATTGCACTGTTAACTCCAATTCAACAACTGGAAGTCAATGTGTAGTGCCTAGGGAACACTGGGTTATCTAATCTCCACATCTTAAGTCTCCCAATGCAGCAAGAGGGCTTGATCCAGACATGTTAAGGCGGAGGATGAAATAGATGAGGTTCAAGTGTGATGGTCAGTCCAGCTATTTATTCTGTGACCTGGTAATGGATCCACTTATGTGGAGACAGTTACTGCAGAGATGGGTTCTGTGAGGGGACGAGATCAGACATCAGGATCGGCCAGTCAAAATTTTGTTTGAAGAAACTACACATGTGGGGGCAGGGCAACTCCTTTTGCACATTCTGAACAGGAAAACTACAGCAAAATGATACATTTTATTGAACAGCCGGGTTAGAGTGAGAGGCACTAGTACAATATCCCAAAAAGGTTCAGGGTAAATTCTAATGAAAGTCTACACATTCTGAAAACTACAGATCCATAGCAAACTGAAACTGACCATTTCTAGGCAAGCTTATAGCGAAAAACAGCTTTAAACCCGGATGTCATTATTCATTGTAGACAATCCCATTCTTTCTTACCTCCAACTGGATTCTGCCCAGGAAGAGGCACTGAATCTGCCCTAATCTCTATCTGGGATGACCTTAAAAACAAATTGGACCAGAACAGAGTCGCAACCTTTCTTCACTTGGTCCTTTCAGCTACCTTCAACACAGTGGGACCATTATACACTCAACCAAAGACTTAAGGAAGCCGGAATAGAGGGCACAGTTCTAATCTGGATCACATCCTACCTAACAGAACAATTATAAAATATAATCCCCAATTCTCTTCTAAACCACACAACATTAAAGCAGGAGTCCCTCAAGGATCAATTACCACAGTCAGGCTGGTCAACATCTACATGACTTCATTACCAGATCTGATCAATGAGTTTAACATCATCTGCTAAAACTACACAGATAACTCTGAAATGGGAAAGCCCAAAAGGACATTAAAATAGCAATAATCTTCTACTGCCTATGGGCTGCTGAGCAATGGATGACATGGAGACACCTCAAATTGAACGCCTATAAAACTGATATACTCACCTGTGGCTACGACTCCTTGGAATTAACATAAACACACAACTGTCAATGAATCCACAAGTGAATAAGGTAGCCAAAGCAGGTTCTCTCACAAAGAAAACACTGATGCGTCTTCCCACACAAGGTTCAAACTGTCATCTCTCGTTCTATCAAAACTGGACTATGCTAACTTTCACATCTTACCTTTGTCAAATATGAGAAGAGTACAAAGAACTCAGAACACTGCCCCTAGACTGCTCCTATCTAAAGCTACCAGCACACATCTGCTTGGAGGGCGATATACTGGTTACCAGTTGAATGAGATCCTCCTTCAAGCTGCTTTGTATCACACAAAATGCAATACATGGAAAAGGACCACTTTCATCTGGAAGTAAATCAACAAATACATACAAAGGAACCTAATCTCAATAATTTGCTCTCCGCCTTACAATTACTAAATACAAGGAAAAAACCATGGGTGGAACATCGTTCTCTGTTCTAGCAGCCAAATCTCAGGAACATCGTTCTCTGTTCTAACAGCCAAATCTCAAACATAAGATCCATAGACCACCATCTCCATTTCAGAAGATTAGTCAATAGCTGGCTCTTCCCCACATGTCAACTATAGTCACAACTCAAGAATTTACCAAAAGAATATAATCAGACAAGTTATACTCTTCACAGTATGGAAGAGTGCTGTCATTATACAAGTACACATCATAGTACTTTGAAATATGCCTCCAGTTGCATGTAGATACATGTATATAAGAAAAATCTATATTACATTATACATGTATATATCAGACCAAGTCAAAACTGCTGCTTCTACATACATATAGGTGCATATATAGAGGGTTGTGCCTGCTACTAATAACTACAATAAGAGGCATGTGTATGTAGGTTTATTATAGCTATTTAAAACCATTTTTTAATATACAACAAGATTAATGTGGACAGCAAACCATGTCAAAATTACTGGTTCAATGTGCATATGGCTATTTATATAGAGGTGTTTAATCAAGCAAACCTAATTTTACTAAGCGCGTATATATATATATATATATATATATATATATATATATATATATACACTAGCAGCCCGTCCCGACGTTGTCCGGATATGAATTGCTGCCGGACAGTAGTATATTGTTTTGTAGGATTTCATTTTGATAGCATTTCTTATCTGTGACAGGCCTGTGAAACGCTCCAATTTACAGTGCACTGCTGATGCACTTAAGAGTGCGCGTTCAGTAGTGTGTGAACTTGAGTTTCCCTACTTTATTTTTCATTGCAATATTATATAGCGCGAACTCGACAACATGGCATGAGCACAATTTACATTACAGAAGAACACATTCATTTGTTGTAGGCACAGGGAGACAAAGCGATTTGCCTGGAATCACAGGATGTTGAGCTGATGCAGAGATTCAAACGTAGCTCCCCAGCTCTAAAGTTCGCAATTCTAGAACTTGTGGCGGGAGGTGGGTCTAAAAGTGTATGTCGGTGCTGGCCATCAATGAGAGACCTGTGCATTTTTCAAATGGGTGGTGAAAAAATATGAGTATGTTGCTGGAGATGTGGGCCGCCGTGCCACCAATGTACTTACCGGGGGAGGGTAAACACCCCTTATTCCGCAACTTTCTTTCCGCATACCATCATTACGAAAGTACCATGACTCCGCAATGCCATTATAACGCATGGAATTACATTTTATATGCTTTTACCACGCATGAATGGTAAAAGCGTGGCTTTTTTTATGTTTGGATAAAGTAAGTATGGGTATAGGGGTATATGTTTTGGGTTACTGAGGTATATGTATTGGGTGTTTGGGTATTTTAAGGGTTCAGTTATAGTTTTGGGTTATGGGGTACAGGGGTATTTTTAGGGTTCAGGGCTAGGTTTGGGTTTTGGGGTATAGGGGTATTTTTAGGGTAGGTTTGGGTTTTGGGGTACAGGGGTATTTTAACCCCTTGCGTGCGGGGCTTATTCCCCGCCTGTGCTGACTGCCTTGCGCGGGCGGAGTCATGACGGAACGGTTCCGTCATCAGCACAGCTCAACCGACGCTGATGACGGAACCGTTCTATCATCAGCATGGAAGGGGTTAAGGGCTAGGTTTGGGTTTTGGGGTAAAGGGGTATTTTTAGGGTTCAGGGCTAGGTTTGGGTTTTGGGGTACAGGGGTATTTTTAGGGTTCAGGGCTAGGTTTGGGTTTTGGGGTACATGGGTATTTTAAGGGTTCAGGGCTAGGTTTGGGTTACAGTGGTATTTTTAGGGTTCAGGGCTAGGTTTGGGTTTTGAGGTACAGGGGTATTTATAGGGTTCAGGGCTAGGTTTGGGTTTTGGGGTACAGGTTTTTTTGAGGGTTTAGGGCTAGGTTTGGGTTTTGGGGTACAGGGTATATTTATAGGGTTAAGATGGGTTAGTGTTTAAGGGTGTTGGGGTATTTTAAGGAGTAAGGGTGGGTTATGATTATGGGGTGCAGGGGTATTTAAAGGGAGCAGGGTGGACAACCGGAGCTGGAACGTATAGAACCTGGGAAGAAAAAATGAAATATTGGGCAAAACGCTCGCTTTTTTCCCCATAATCCTGTGCCCCGCACTCGCCCACAGCACACGATATGAGACATGGCATGAAGGGCGGAACGTACCACACGCCCCCAGCGTTTGTCACGCCCCCAGCACACGCCCACAGCACAACACAGACACGCCCACAAGGGACTACTTTGCTGGCACGGTTCTTTTACCTTTTAAATGTATTTGGTGGGCGTCTGCATAGCCTATGTCCTTCTGCTGCAACTGCCCTTTCCAACGCTGTATTGGGTGTTGTGATTGGTGCGGTGGTTCCTGAGATTACCCGCCTCAAAGGTTTGGGCTCTCTCTTTATTATATTAGTGTAATAAATATATATATATATATATATATATATATATATATATATATATATATATATATAGATAGAATCGTCCTCCAGTCGCACTTCTGTTCTGAATGAAGGTAGATGGTGCAAATTTTTATTGTTTTAGCACAACACGTATACATACACACACACACACGTATATATTGGGGAGAGGATGTGGACTAATGGCTAGGGCGGTCGACCTCAAAGCTGGGGGAACAAGGTTAGAGTCTTGCAAACTACGCTTAACATCCTGTGATTCTGGGCAAATCACCCTGTGCCTAACAAAAATGAATGTGTCCTTATGCAACGCAACTGGTGCTCATGTAAAGCGCTCTGATACGCGATCCGTGAGCTATAGAGAACTCACTTTTACTATTAAAAAAAACATTAAAAAATCCTTCCGATTTTCCTCCCTCCATCATCTCAAACATCCTTTCACCCCTCCATTTTACCCATTCCAGGCAGCCAAGAAGCACACAGGACCACTGTTTACAGAAACACTTATTACTTCCCCTTTTCAATTTAATTCCTATCATTCTATCCCTTCTGCAAACCTCCCTTTTCGAATCCATTGCAGTCATTCGATCCCTACCCCGAATTCTAATTAACAAACACGCATGAAATCAAAAGCACAAACCTAACCCAATTAATGCACACGGAAAAAAAATAGTTACCTTCTAATCTCTGGTTCTGGAGTAGCTTGCTCTCACCCCAAATATTTTTTTTGTTTTTACTGAAAAGCCTTGTCAGTGTTTGTAAGCACTATACAAGTACATTAACAATTACATCTAAACAGAAAGGTGCTGTTTAGGCTTTTGTGCAAGAGATAAAGTCAACCCAATGTGTATAGGAGGGTTCTGGTGGATGAACCATTGCTTCAATACACCTCATATGATGAAAGTGTGACTGGAGGTGTCCCTTCTCCTTCGCACGGTCTCATGATACCACTTGAAGGCAACCAATATTTTTTCAACAGACTATCCTGATACAAACACCATTTGGTGCTATATGTATTTATCTAATTATTTGTCTGTCCTCACAAAGATTTTTCCTGACTAAGGGAAGATATTAGAGTGGTATCAGGGAGAATTTACTCTTGGTGCTGAAGAATAGCTAGGGCTAGAAACATGTTAACCGGTGGAACTGAGGTAAATTTTCCCCTCTAGTTCCCTGATATTTTCCCCATGTTTTAATCAGATCAGATAGTCGGAAAACGTGGTGTGTGCTCCGGAACTGTTTGCTGGGACAGGTTAAGAAACTCAAGCCATGCAAAAACGGAAAGTGGCTAACTGATTGGAGACAGCAGGCTACATTTGTTTTCTGTATAGCTCTTAGGAGGCTTAACAATGGAGCAGTCATGGTTGATACTTGCTTAGTACATGGTCACAATAATCCTTGCCAATACAAGCAATATTTTTACTTATATGGATTGTTTTTTTTACTCCTTAATAAGTTGCAGTAGTTCTTGCATAACGAGAAAGTGTTGTCACAAATGCTATTGTCAAGGATACTCAATTACCTGATATTTCCCAGCTAATATACTGCCATTGCTCTACCAGTTGTGGTTACTTTGCTTGCTTAGTGAGATTGTTTATTTTTAGTGCGACAATTCAATATCCAGCTCAGTGACAGTGGAAAAAGTATTGTTTATTATACGTGCAATATTGAGTACATTCCAATATATGTGTAATATTTTTGTTTTTATGGTATAGCTAAATTACTCCTTGCTAAGTAAGCCACAGTTGCAATATAAATTACTGAATATGCTACTGTCACTACATCTCTTGTTTAGTATTATGGATGCAATATTTCCTATTCAGTATGGTATGCTAAAGCTACATTTCTTAACATGAGCCAGTCCTATTTTGTAGTATCGCCGCTGTACCAATCTCTTGCATAAATTGCGACAATTCTTGCTCGACTTTCCTACTGTGATTTTATTTTGCTACACTCATATTTCTTGCTTACTTTCACGGGTGAAGTGAATTACATCAAGGCCACAGCATTCAAGCATGCATGTACACGCCTTGAGAAGTCTTACAAATGCTACAAACTAGAATGCCCTAACTTGAACGATAAGCTGGACCAATTGTTGGACAAATGTTCTCCCAACTTGAAATATCAGAGGCTGTAGGTTAAAGTTCGTTCAAAGCACTACGAATTGTGATCTTGATTAACTAAAAGGCCTGTGCATCAAACGCAAGGTAATGAGGACCCTAGAGCTGAGCTGCATGGGTACTTGTTATGCGTCCTAAAAGATTAATCATCCAAAATGTCAAAAGAAGTTGTTTTCATTTTGACAGAACACAGGGATTTGCTTTGAAGGCCATTAAAAAAGTCAAATTATCTCAATTCAGTGTCTGTATATTACATTTGGTAGCTCAATGCTTAGGCCTTCAACCTGCACTATTTTTTCTATTTTGTAATCTTTGAGACACCTTATGAGTAGACTGCGTAAACTGATCTCAGATATGCCACCAAATTTGGACTGGCCAGCTCTGAACACAAAGCAGTACGGGAAAGCTTGATTGATATTTGCTAAGAATAGCATGATATTTGCTAAGAATAGCATGCATAAGTTAATGGTTTCAAATACGATTCACTTGCGACCTCATAAGATATTTGGTAAGTATGTCTTCTCTGTGAGCATGCTAAATTCTCGATTAAACTACTAATGAAGGCATACAATTCCATAAAGCAATTTAATGTTCCATTTACAGCCATGACTTTGAAGTCCAACTATGTAGATCAACAGACACTACAAAAAATTGATTTTTTTTGTTTACAAACCCTATCTGGGGTCTTAAAGGTAGAAGGTCTTTATACAGGTCATGAGTTAAAAAAAAACTAATCTTGACAAAGGGGAGACCGCAGAACGGAAAGTCATAACTCTCGACTCTGGGAGTACCGATCAAAATGTCTGTGCGGACAAGAAGCCCAATGTTAACAGAAAAAAAAAAGATTACAAGAGAAAGCATGGGTCGCGTCAGAAAAATGGAATACAAACCATGATAGGCAAAGTGGTCATGACGAGCTCATCAAGCAGGTCACGCACGTATAATTTACGAACGTTAACTGGTATGAAAGTTTTTTTTAAATCTGACTTTTGCAACTCGGAAGAAAATATTCCGATAGAACGAGTGCTTAGAGAAATAAATAACGTAATGATTTATGGTTCCACCCACTTGTAAGAACAAAATTGCCCCTGCAGGCCAATGAAATCAATAAATGTTGAAATAAAAGCTTTCAAAAAGGTATTCTTTCTATCAAGGTAGGATGTTTAACAGACTATCTGGAGCAGCTGCTTGGAACGGTACGCTTGAGTTTTCCTCTGAAAGATGTACCTGCTTTATTGACTAGCCTCCCTTGATGAATACGATTTTGTTAGTAAGTGATTAAAAAGCATGTGGAACTGCGAGAACAGAATGAGGCTTGGGTTTTTTCATGATAGTTCTAAAGAACAATACCGATTGGTGTGTTTGGAAATATTTCATAACAATCAATCTCAACTTTACCTTCGCTAGTACATGAGCATTCTAATAAGAAATGTTCAGAGGCAATATTTCCTGCAAACACATCCAATTTAGCCCCATAAAGCCATTTGCTCGTTATCATCTGTCAAAATCCTGGGTGTTTTATTTAGTAGTCAAGGTTATATTTTGCTACTAAGGCGTGTGGGACTCTACTACCTTGAATTCGGCCTATAAACGTTTTGTTTACAGAATTACATTAAAATAAAGTTATGGGTGTGCCTCTGTTAACTTTATAAAGACAATGAATTACATACTTGTCGTATTATGTTAAAGGGCAAGTCTTTTTATGCAAGCATTGTGTATTTTCTTGCTTTCAGGTCCACGAATACATAGTAATGGACCTCAAATCGTGAATAATGGGCGTCCCAAAAGCACTATCGTTACTGGCGTAACGGATGATACTAGCATTCCGCATACAAGAAAACGGAGTTTTGGTTTTATATACAACCGAGAATTTTCCCAACGCACATACATACACAGAAAATAGGGAAACCTTAGAATTAGTCATGCTGCATCATATCAGATCTACCTTCTTTCGAAACTTAAACTCAGCAAAGGTGGTGGCTCTACCTGCTCGGCGACAGGGATTAGTTAATGGTGTTAAAACCAATAAATTAAGTTTGCCGAAGTACGATCATGACCCAAAAGAACGCACACAAAACAAGGGCACCTGGATGATATAAAGGTCTTACTTACTATACGAGGGGCCACCAAACTGTTGAGAATCAAGGACAGCTTAATTAGTTTAAAGTCTGATCATTCTTATTTTAAATATTTGCAAAGTTCAGGTCGTGTGGAAGGGACATTATGGTATGTTTTTCTGACAACTTTGCTATGGTATTTATTAGCACAACCTGATATGCATTTTTACTTATTTTTTCCACACAATAGTGTAACCGTCAAACATGTATGAAGTGTACGACTCGTGCACAGTACTCAGCCATGGCAGTGTAATGTATGCGGTGCGGTACAAATAAATAACGTCCCAGTTCGATTTCAGATGTGCACAGAGTGCTCAAATACGACTGGTATCTACTTAAAACTGCTCCTAATTTAAAGCACACTTATTCAGATATAATCTCCCTTCCTTAAAAAAAAAACAAATGACCACCTCCGAAACACATTCTAATAAAAGTTAAGTTGCATGCAACACAAAGACCAGTCAGTGGTTAGCATATTACTTCCACTCAAGTATGGCAAAGCCTAGAGCACATGATGAGCACGTTACGAGGATAAAGTCAACACTGAGCACACGGAGGAGATGGTTAAGGGTGGGTCTACAACGGAGTCCAGATTAAGCACGTGTAGGGGCACGCTGCATTAGCATGCATTAGCAAGCAAAGTAAAATGGGGTGGGGTTCACCAGCATACTGGATGGAAGTCTACTAAAAGAAAGGAGGGACAAACTGCAAGAAATTATATAATCAGTATTAGTACAGCATGTCTGCCATTTGTCTGGCCTCGTAGTTCTCAAGGGCATGGGACTGTCTCAGCACATCGTTGTAGGCTATAACTGCGAAAATTCAGGTCCTTAGTGACTGGACATTGAGAGTGTGACGTGCTTTGATTGGTGAGCTTGCGTACCTTACCATACAGTATCTGTGTTTGGCTTAAAGCGAGTGACATATTAGACTGGAGCATCACAATGAAAAACACTGGGTACATGAAGCGGGAGGGTATCCTAAAATAGCTGCCCATTACCCGAATAAAATGTGGATGCATGAAGGTGGCAGCCTGGAGCACTTTGGGAGTTTGTCCAAGGTGGAAAAGTCAGCAGCACCGAAGGACATTACAATGACAAGTATGAGCATAAGGGGTGGCCCGTCAAGAAGTGGGGTCAGAACGCAGCAAGAAGGAATAAACAAAGGGATGAATAAGTGTAGTGAACAGTAGGTGCATCAAGTTAGGTAACATGCAGCACTCAAGAGTAGATAACGGGTGGTGTTTGACTGCAGCACATGGGGTATCAAGTAGTCCATGCCACAGATGCATGAGCACCACAAGGGGCAATGGAACCGCTGTACTAAGGGGGGGTGGGGCACAGATTAAGGGGTGTCAACCTCCAAAACATGGGTGTAGGGCTGCCAGCTGCAGGGCGAGTGGCTGCAACACAGAGAAAGGCAAAGTAGGAAGCCCAACGGGACAATAAATGGGTATGGTGTGGTGTAAACAAAAGTGTTGTACAAGAACTGGGGAAGCTTGCTGCACATAATGGACATTTAAGGGAAACTTCAGATTATGTCATTAGATCAGATGCGAAGGATTCGTCCCGATTAGTTCAGTGTTCTAACAAACTGAGGTGGCTACACAAGGAATTCCGCAAATCCTCCGTCTCAAATGACCCAAGATCCAGATTGATAGGGGCCTGGGCACCAATATAATAATACAAGAAAGCGCACAGCCGCAAACCGGAGGGATTAAGCAAGGCAACTCACCTCTACACTCCGCTCCACACCGGCTCCCGCGTCCTCATCCTCCGGGGCGGGGGCAGCATGGCGGGCTACTGGGGAGGGGGGGAGCGGACGGACAAAGAGTAGGCCCGTATACGCGGGGAGCGCTGCTAGGTTTTGCTTCGGGTTAGCCAGGGGTGGGGGTTCGTGAGGGGTCTGTCCACAGCTCCGCTCTCTCCTCCCGGTACCTCCTCAGGTCGCCATCTTCACACCCCGGGGAACAAGTAGTGCGGCGGAGGAACACTGCAGAATGGCCCTCGATTGTGCGCTCTTGTTTCTGCATCCAATGTTGGCACCGTGGTCTCCGGGATTCTTCCCTAGCGGAGAAGAGTTGTGTTCAGCTACAGAAAAAAATCCAGGAGAGCCCAACGGGGCGCGCGGCCTGTGACTGTGCAGCGCTGCGGCCCCGGGAAGGATTATTCCGCTGTTGGTTAACCCCCTGACTGCCAGGACTACTTCCAGGGCCGTCGCGCGTGCGCTCTGTGGTAAGGCCTGGTCTGAGTGCAGAAACTGTCAGGGAGCGGAAGTGACGCCACATCGGGAAATCTAACACTGACAGCAATTGGTAATCCGCGAACTGTTTAGCACCCGGAAGTGACATGTTGTGGGGTGGGGGAGATACTCAATGCACAGCGTTATCGAATACTGACAGTGGCGCCACAAACCTTATGTAGTGCTCAAGTTCGTCTTTGCAAGGATTTGCAGTGACGAGGGCAGCAAACGTTTCCATGTAATTGTATTCAGGGGGATCCGAGTGTAGAGCAACTGTCAGAAACCGGATGTGACGACAATAGGAAGTGTATTGCATGAATCGGTTCAGAGCGGTGAGCTCAAAACACGGCTGCTGGTGTCAACTCTGAGGCCCCGGACTTTTTTTTAAATCGAAAACAACTCTGAAAGGAGCATTGTAGGTAAACTCAAAAGGGACAGGACATGTTGACATTGCGTATGTAATTTCCCGATTACGTTTCAGAAAACAAACGAGGATTATCAAGAGAGTAATAAAGGTGTATGCATAATATTGGCCTCTGGTGTAGAGTTGGCGTTCCAGCTGGCGTGAGCAGCGCGATGACGTGGCACGCCCGCGGCCATGCTGGGATGCGCGCGCATCCCGAGAGAAAGAGCGCGAGTGTCGGAGCCGGCAAGTTCAGCGGCTCGGCGCTCTCTGATGCATACAATAGAATAAAAGAACGCAAACTATATCAGCGGCTCCTGTCTTCATTGTAAGGCCCAACCAACGTTACAATGGCGACGAGTGAGGGATTTACAAAGTGAAAAAAAAAAAAAGCCCATAAGCAAAAAATCGACCACCGAGCCCTGGGCAGGAGCACAGACTGAACAGCAGTACAGCTCAGCAAACCAAACCTACCACCAACCGCTGGACAAGGACATCAGAGAGCGTGGCAGAGCCCCACTCACACAAGGGAACCTCACAGCCACGGAAGAAGGTGAGAGGGCACTGAAGGAGGGGATAAGACAGTAAAGGACCCCACCAACCTCACACCCCAAGGGCTGGAGAGCTGGCGACCCCGGGGAAAGGCGAAGGGGAAGATAATAAAAGCCCCCAGAGACAGCCGAAGAAACAGGAGGAGGACGACTCGCCAGGCAGCCCCAAGAGCCATAGTGGGACTGACCCCTCAGAAAAGCGTGAAAGGATGTGCGCCCAAACATCTTCAGCTATGGCACCGGTTCCATTCCTACCCAAACCAGGGGAACCCCTTATGCTGTGGGAAGATTGGAGAGAATACATAGAGAACTTTATTGAAGTGCTGGAGGATGAAAACGAGGAGAGATTTACAAGCCAGAGGAAGAAACGAATACTACTGCTTAACCTAGGCCCGGAGGAGCTCAGGGTTTTCAAGAACTTGGTACCCAAGCAACGGGCAAGTACTAATGATGATGTCTACGCCCACGCCATCGAGGAATTGAATGAACACTTTCGCCCGCAATCGACAGATATAATTTCCAGCAAAGGAAACAAGAGATAGGAGAATCAGTCGAGGAATACGTAGCGGCATTGATGAAATTGGCCTCCACGTGCAGGTACAATGCATTCCAGGATGAGTTTATCAAAGACCAGATTGTGATGCACACCACGAGCAAAACTGTGCAGGAGAAGTTATGGGCGAGCGGTGACACCATGCTGAAGGAAGTCATGGCGACGGTCAAGAAAGTGGAACTTGCAAAGCGTTGTGCCGAGGCGGCGAAAAAAGAGCCGGTGGCCAGACCAATGGTGAACAGGATAGAGGACGAAGGGCCCCGGAGAGAAGGCAAGTAAAAAGGTACGGCGCAGAAGAATCCGAACAGATGGCAAGGCAATCCTGGACCCCCAGGAAAATAGGCGGGAAATAACAAAAGGAGTTGTTACAGATGCGGAAGCATGGCGCATGAGGCTCACGACAGAAAGTGCCCGGCGTTTCGCGCCAAATGCCTGTTCTGCGGGATCGTAGGACACTACGAGAAGGTGTGCCGCAGGAAATCCACCAGGACCATGGTGAAGTTCGTAGACCAAGGGCAAGAGGATCAAGATGAAGACAACTACGAAGAAGAAGACACCGTGCTGTGCATTTACGACCAGATACTCTGTGTCGACACCAAGAGGTCAACCAACCCAGTGTTGGATATGACGATAGGAGGAGTGCCAATAAGCGTAGTAGCAGGACACAGGCTCACCTTACACAATAGTCCAGAGGGCGGTATGGAATGAGAAATTTACGCCGTCACTGGCCCAGAACTGCAGCGGTTGGACACTCGACCAGTCACGTACAACGGAGACCGCATACCCATGGCAGGGTTCAGACCATTGAAGTTCGAATTCAAGGGAGGCACCGCCATCTGCAAACTGTACGTCTCGGAGAAGGGACCCTCAGTCTTGGGTTGGTTGGACCAAGAGGACTTGGGCATCAAACTAGACCCGGGAGGTAAGGTCCAGATACTACTCACCGAACAAGACAGTTGGCCTGACTTAGACCAGTGGAAGAAGGAATACCCCAAAGTATTTGGAGGCAAAGTGGGAAAACTGGAGAAGTTTACACACAAGATTGTACTCAAGGAAGGAGCGGTACCGGTATCGCACAAAGTGAGGAACGTACCCTTGGCCGTAAGAGATGCAGTGCAGGAAGAACTATAAGAACTAGAGAAGAAGGGCATAATCAAATCCATTACGTGTGCAGAGTGGTTGGCACCACTGTTGGTGGTAATGAAACCCAGCGGTAAGGTCAGGCTGTGTGTTGGCCTCCGCGATCTCAACAAGAGCATTGTAGTGGAAAAGTTCCCCTTACCCCGCATCGAAGAGATGCTAGCAAAAACCAGGGGAATCAAGTGGTATTCCGCAATAGACTTAACTTCTGCATACCACCAGATCGCATTACATCCTGAGAGCAAGAGATTGACGTCCTTCATCACCCCCTTTGGGTGTTACCAATTCTGTTGCATGCTGTTTGGACTGGCATCGGCTGCGGCAGTGTTCCAAAAACTGATGCACCAACTGTTCAAGAACATGGACGGCATCCAATACTTTCAGGATGATATCCTGGTGATGGGGCGAGACAGAAGAGACCACAATGCTAAGCTGACCAAGGTTCTGAGTGTACTGGAGGAAAAAGGCCTGACAGCGGAGTGGAAAAAATGCTGCCTGGGCATGGAATCAGTAACATACTTGGGGCATAAGATAGGGGTGCAAGGAATCAAACCAAAGACCGAGAACGTAAGAGCAATTTGTGACGCACCGCCCCCCTCTAACAGAGAAGACGTCAGATCCTTCTTAGGGATGGCGGAATACTATAGTAAATTTGTCCAACATTTCACAACAAAGACCCACCACATGCGAAAACTGACAAGGGAGAAGACGCCATTCAGATGGACAGAAGAAACACAGCAGGAGTTTGAGAGTGTAAAGAGAGACGTGGTGAATGCAGTACCCTTGCAAGGGTACGACCCCCAGGGACCAACGGTGCTCACGACAGACGCCAGCGACAAGGGACTTGGCGCAGTGTTGATGCAAGACAGAGGCCAAGGAGTGGTGGAAACGTTGAGTTTTGCATCACGCACACTGAGTGATACTGAGAAAAAATTCAGCGTCATAGCAAAGGAGATGCTGGCTGTAGTGTGGGCAATGGCAAGATTTCAACAATTCCTATGGGGCACGCGGTTCCAGTTGAAAACGGATCACAAACCATTAGTAAAGGTACTAACTTCAAGTGGACATGCCAGCGCCACGCCCAGGATAGCTAAGATGACGTTGAAGCTGCTGGAATACAGATATGACGTGGAGTATATCCCGGGCAGTCGGAATAAAGTAGCAGACTATTTGAGCAGAGCAGCAGCAATGGAGACGGAAGCAGAGGACGGAGAAATCGGAGGAGAAATGGTGGCAGTGACGGAGGACCAAGAAAGGGTCATCAGTAACCAAGAGTGACTCAAAGCCTATGAAGAGGACGGAGGCTTACAGGAGGTGAAGGAGTGCATAGTGAAGGGGTGGCGGGAGAAAAGACATATGGATGAAAATCTAAGGAAGTATTACGAAATCAGGGAAGAACTGTCTGTTGGCGACAAAGGAGTGTTTATATACAGAGGAGATAAAGTCATCCCCCCAGCAGGAATTGTCCCGAGGTTACTAGCGATACTCCATGAAGGACATCTGGGGATCGGAAAGATGAAATTACGGACTAAACAAGGGTACTGGTGGCCAGGCTTGTACGTACAAGCGGAACGGTACGTCAGGGGATGTGCTCAGTGCCAAGAAGCGGACAAAACACTCAAGCCTTTGAGGCCAGCGCTAGGGAAGTTCGAGTCCCCAAGGAACCCGTGGGAAGAACTGTCCATTGACATCTTAGGCCCGATTTTGGATGGACAGGGTACCCAAAAGTACATTTGTGTCCTCATAGACAGGTACTCTAAGTGGCCAGAAATGAAGGTGGCAGAAGTGATGGACACGGAGACAGTTGTAAAGTTCCTGAATGATACATTTGTAAGGGAAGGTATTCCCAAGTCTATACTAAGCGACAATGGACCTCAGTTCACCTCGGAGAAGTGGACCAAATTCATGACGAGGAATGGAATCCTGTCCAAGCACACGTCTATCTACCACCCGGCTGGGAATGGTCTAGTAGAACGTTTCAATAGAGTGGTGATGGGGTCGGTACAGGCGGCCATAATGAGTGAGAAAGATTGGGAGATGGAAATATGGAAAATGATATGGGCCTACCGAATCACACCCACAGGGACAGGATATAGCCCCTTCCAGATATTGAGGGGCCGAGACCCTTTCACGAGGGACAACAGAGTGTGGAAAGAAAAAACAGTGACCAGCCAATGGTCCCCCGCAGTAGTTCATGCCAACCTGGAGAAAGCACAAGCTGTTTATGCCAAGCATTACAACTTACGCAAGAACGTGAGAGACACTGGACTGGAGAAAGGCGAATGGGTGAGAGTCAAGCTGGCGACGTTACAAAGGAAAGGGGACAGCAAGTACAGTAAACCACTCCAAGTTAAGGAGGTGTACGACAGAGCGGCCTTATTGAGCGACGGAAATGTATGGTCCCAAGATAGAATGGAAAGATGCAATAGAATAGTAAGATGGGACGCTGACGAACAGGAACAGGAAAGAGCAGCGGAGTTTGAACAGGAAATGGAACTTTCCAGCTTGGAAATGGACACAGATGCAGAGGGCTTGAATGAGGAGCAAGGCAGCAATGTTGGCCACAACGCGGAAGCGGAGAGGAGCGTAAGGAGATCGATAGGGAGCCCAGCTGAACTGAACCCAGGAGAAGGTAGTGGAGCGACTCAGGAGAGAGAGGACACTGCAACCCCGGTAAGACGCACCCGGGGGGAAGAACAGTGGTGAGACCCTCCAGGTTCCAGAACTATGACATGGGTGTTGGGCAATAGTTCTCAGATTTGTCATATGTGTAAAAAGGGGAGATATGTAGAGTTGGCGTTCCAACTGGCGTTAGCAGCGCGATGACGCGGCACGCCCGCGGCCATGCTGGGATGCGCGCGCATCCCGAGAGAAAGAGCGCGAGTGTCGGAGCCGGCAAGTTCAGTGGCTCGGCGCTCTCTGATGCATACAATAGAATAAAAGTGCGCAAACTATATCAGCGGCTCCTGTCTTCATTGTAAGGCCAATCCAACGTTACATCTGGGCCTTGCCATGAAACTACACATGTGGAAATTCTGTCAGGTAAACCCTGGTAGTAGAGAAGTAAACAAGCCTTGGCAAAGCCAATAGGTCTCTGCAATGCAAGAGCTATCAGGCTTGTCAATGTCTTTTAGCCATGATGTATAGCAGAGTCATAGCGCTTTTTCCCCTGACTTTAAGCCAGAGACGTCCATTTCTCCAATAGCGCACTGGGCGGAAAGAATTTATAAAAAATGGGGCAGCCAACCCGTTTAATCGGCCAGCCCATTGCTGTCTATAACAAAACAGTGACGTGCCTCTGAACACATGTCTCAACATCTTTTCCTAGCTCACCTTAATCAACCACAAAGTAGCTTTCTCTGTCAGTTCCAAGTTGTTTGTTGGGGTGCGGGGTGAAGTGTGGCGGCAGGGGGCTAGGGATAGATGGGAGGGCAAGGTAGGGGACTGATATGGTGCTAAACAGCAACAGTAGCAGCACATTCAAAATGATTTGAAGCGCTTTGAACAGAATACAACATTTTCCAGCTATCGCAACAAGAATTTTAGATTTTATTAAGGACACGGAGGCGAGGATTATGCTGTCTCAATTTCTTTACTGAACTCACAGCAGCCAATGAAAGTAAAACTACATAAGTAAAAACATCAGTACCCATGAGGCTTTGAACCACGCCTCCTTTATCACAGCCAATGGCTGCATCACAAAGTATAAAAAATAGAGAGGCACCATGCTGGCTTCCTCTTTCTTTGCGCGAACTTAGTCCATAAGTACAAACCAAAACCAAAGTCTTAAACTCTCAACGGAGAGATAAACAGTTCCTTTATGTATTCTCAACGGAGAATATAATCCACAGCACGCGAAGTCATCCGCTTCTCTCACGAAGACGATGTACCTCCATCCGGAGTAACCAGTCAGTTCTTGTTGGAATCATTTCCTAAAACAGAAACAAGGTTGAGAAAGGGAACCCACAACTTCACTTCTCATAGGGTGGGCATCTAACACTGGTATGAACATAACCATCAAACAACTTAACAGTTGAAATAAACTGTCCCAATGGGTGGGATAATCCACGCCCCCGTGTCCTTAATAGAATCTAAAATTCTTGTCGCGATAGCTGGAAAATTTTGTATTCTACATCAGGACCAGAGGCTTCTGGTTATGCTGGTTCAAAGCTCATTAATAACAACATCAGAAACATGAAAATTGGCTTGTAACAGAAAACTTTAAACATAGAATCTGTAGACCAGTCAGCTGCTTTAAGGATGTCTTCCAAACGAGATCCCAACATGTATGCCCTGGAGGCCATAGCTCCTCTTGCAGAATGGGCACCGTATACAGAAATATCAATACCTGCTTCTGACATCACCCATCTAACCCACCTAGCTAAGGTGGCTGCAGAGACTGGCTTGAAAGGTTTTTGAACTGAAATTAACAACTGACCCAATGGGTCAGACCTGTGTGCAAGAGTACGCTCCTCATAACATTTCAAACATTGTAAGACACATAACTTGTTATTATGAGGGAAAGAAGGATACTCTACTGAACGTGACATAGTCTTCTTCCGTCTCGTGATCACAAAAGAAACACCCTGAGAAGAAAACAAGGTTCAAGTTCAAGTTCAAGAATTTATATAGCGCACTACTCACCCAGAGGGTCTCAAGGCGCTTGGGGAGGGGGATCATTATTTATCAAATATCCATGTTTTAAGTTCTTTTATGAATGAGATGTGGTTCTGTGTAAGGCGGAGGTGAGTAGGGAGTGAGTTCCAGGTCTTGGCTGCCAAGTAGGAGAAGGATCTACCTCCCATGGTGGATCTTTGGATACGCGGAACTGCGGCGAGGCCTTGACTGGAGGATCTTAGTTGGCGGGTGGGTGTGTAGAAGGATAGTCGAGTGTTGAGGCATTCGGGCCCTAATTTGTAGAGGGCCTTGTGTGCGTGAGTGAGGAGACGGAATGTTATTCTTTTGTTGACGGGAAGCCAGTGGAGGTCTTTCAGGTGGCCGGTAATGTGATCTTGGCGAGGGATGTCCAAAATGAGTCTCGCTGAAGCGTTTTGGATGCGTTGGAGTTTTTTCTGTAATTTGGCTGTCATTCCGGCGTAGAGGGTGTTTCCGTAGTCTAGTCGACTCGTAACCAGCGCGTGGGTGATGGTCTTTCTTGTCTCAGTGGGGATCCAGTGGAAGATTTTTTTTAGCATACCGAGTATGTTGAAACAGGAGGATGAGACGGCGTTGACTTGTTTGGTCATCGAGAGTGAGGAGTCTAGGATAAAGCCAAGGTTGCGTGCGTGGTCTGTGGGTATGGGTGCTGAGCCCAGATCCGAGGGCCACCATGAGTCGTCCCAGGCAGAGGGGAATGATCCTAGGATGAGCACTTCCGTTTTGTCTGAGTTAAGTTTTAGGCGGCTGTGTTTCATCCATACGGCTACTTCTTTCATGCCTTCGTGAAGATTGGTTTTGGCGGTCTTGGGGTCTTTGGTGAGGGAAAGGATCAGCTGGGTGTCGTCAGCGCAGGAGATGATGTTAAGGTTGTGTTGACGCGCAATGGAGGCGAGTGGACTCATGTAAACGTTGAAGAGGGTGGGACTGAGTGATGATCCTTGTGGTACACCGCAGATGACTTCGGTGGCCTCTGATTTGAAAGGGGGAAGTCGGACTCACTGAGTTCTCCCAGCTACGAACGAGATGATCCAGTCCAAGGCTTTTCCTTTTATGCCGATGTTGCTGAGGCGTTGTATGAGGGTACTGTGACAGACAGTGTCGAAGGCGGCGGAGAAGTCGAGTAGAATGAGGGCCACTTTTTCTCCGTTGTCCAGTAGTGTTCGGATGTCGTCTGTTGCTGCGATGAGGGCGGTCTCGGTGCTGTGTTTGGCACGAAATCCGGACTGTGAGGGATCGAGGGAATTGTTGGATTCGAGGAAGGCGGCGAGTTGGCTATTAACAGCTTTCTCGATGACTTTAGCCGGGAATGGGAGGAGGGATATGGGGCGGTAGTTTTTAAGTTCAGAGGGGTCTGCTGTGGGTTTCTTCAGGAGGGCGCTGACTTCGGCATGTTTCCAGCTTTCTGGGAAGGTAGCAGAGTTGAAGGAGCAGTTGATGACATCACGGAGATGGGGTGCGATGATGGAGTCTGCTTTGTTGAAGATGTGGTGGGGACAGGGGTCGGTTGGTGAGCCAGAGTGGATGGAATTCATTAGGCGGATAGTGTCTTCAGTGTTGATTGGGTTCCAGGCGCTGAGGTTGTTAGAGGGCGGTTTAGGTTCAGAGGGGGGTGGAGAGGATTGTTCGTTGGAACTGTTTTCGAAGCTGTTATGTATGTCGGCGATTTTGTTGTAGAAGAAGGAGGATAACGAGTCGCAGAGGTCTTGGGAGGGAGTGATGTCGTTTGAGGCTGCGGTGGGGTTGGTGAATTCTTTGACGATGTTGAATAGTTCCTTGCTGTTATGTGCGTTGTTGTCGAGTCAATTCTTGAATGCTGATTTCTTGGTGGATCGAATCAGCTGGTGGTGTTTGCGGGTGGCTGTCTTGAAGGTGGTCATGTTGTCAGTGGTTGGGTTTTTTCTCCATGTTTTCTCGAGAGTACGACATAGCTTTTTGGATTTCTTAAGGTCATCGTTGAACCAGGGGGCCTTTTTGCTGTCTTGTTTGGTGTGAAGGTTTTTCAAGGGTGCTAATTCGGCCTGACTCTGCGCACTAAGAAAGGAAGTTTAAAATCTCAGTCACATCTGTTCCCACGGGATCCACCTGCCATTGAAGGCACCAACCCATCCATCTCTTCCAGGAAGCTGAATATCGCTTTCGGGTAGATGGAGGCCAAGCTTGTTGTATAAAGCCGGCAGCTGCCTGTGAAAGGCCTGCAATGCTCTCATGTGTCCTGAGAGAGTCCACACCATCAGATTTAGTTGGTTCTGCAGGACCAGTGGGTGGCATGCTCCCACTGGGACCTGGAGAAGCGTCGGGAACACCAGAAGCTGAAACAGAAGATCCACAGACAATTCCAATAGTGTGGGAAACCACAACTGAGTCTTCCACAAAGGTGTCACCAACACTATTGAAGCCGCCTGTCGACGGACAAAGGCCGCCACTCTTGGGATCAAGGCGAACAGAGGAAAGGCAAAGTTCCTCTGTGGCCCCCAGTGATGAAGGAACGCACCCGTTCCCATTGCCATCGGATCCGGTCTCCAACTGAAGAAAAGGGGAAGTTGGGCATTGAGGCGAGAGGCAAATAGGTCTATTTTGCAGGGGCCTCGCACACTCATGATCTGGGCAAACAGAGTGGGGTGAAGTCTCCAATCACTGTAGTCTCTGAGGAACCTGGAGTTCCAATCCACCACCTGATTGAGCTTCCCCGAAAGATATTCTGCTATGACAGTGATCTTGTGATCCAGGCAGAAATGCCAGAACTCCTTCACTATGTTGACCAACATACAGGACTTCTTTCCCCCTAGGCGATTGATATATCTCACCGCTGACACATTGTCCATCCGAAGAAGGATGCAACAATTGTTCTTCAGAGGGGAGATAGACCTGATCGCAAAGGAGCCGCCCAGCAGCTCGAGGCTATTTATGTGCAATTTTAACTTGTCTGCGGACCACCGTCCGCCTGTGGCAAAGTCTCCACACAGAACGCCCCATCCCCACCGGCTGGCTTCGGACTCGACAACCACTTGTGGGGCTGCGCCGAAGATTGCTCGCCCATTCCAGGCTGACATGTGCTCAAGCCACCAACGAAACTCCTCTCGAGCTTCCGGGATAAGGACCGAGATGGTCGTAGTGACATTTCTTTTGAATGTAATAAATCTTGAGTCTTTGAAGGGCCCGGTAGTGTAAGGGGCCCGGGAAAATGGCCTGGATCGAGGACGCCAACAGGCCAACAATTCTCACCAGAACTCTCAGAGAAATCATTTGTTTGGACAGAGTGGATTTGATTTCTCTCCTGATAGTCCTGATCTTGCTCAAGGGAAGAAGAAGTTGGCAGAAACTGAATTTATCAGGAAACCCAGAAATTCTATCTGTTGACTCTGGATGATCATTGACTTCTTGATGTTGATGACGAAGCCCAGATCCTGTAACAGGGACATCGTCCGTTGTAAGTGTGTGAGGAGACGGGCCTGATCCTGCTCCACAATTAATATATTGTCTAGATATTCACAATGATGCACACCCCCATTTCCCAAAGGCGGGAAACCACTGGTCTCAGAAGTTTGGTGAAGACCCAAGGGGCCGAAGACAGACAAAGGGGAAGACTACGATAGCGGTACCATTGCCCTTTCCATTGAAACTGCAAGAATTTTTGATGTGAGGGGCAAATTGGTACAGTAAGATAAGCATCCTTCAGGTCCAACTGGACCATCCAGTCCTTCTCCTGCAGGAGATCTCTCAGAAGATGGATGCCCTCCATCTTAAAACGCCTGTAGACTACATAAGGGTTGAAATCCCTTAAGTTCAAGACTAGTCGTTGACCTCCTCCCTTCTTTTGAACCAAAAAGACTTTGCTGCAAAATCCTTCGGGGGTGAAGGGTCCTACGGCAATAGCCTGTTTAGCCAAGAGCTCTTCTAGTTCTGAGTCTATAAAAATCTGTTTGTGAAGGGAAAAAAGGAGAGGACGAGGGGGGAACACTTGACAGGGGGAGTCCAAAAGTTCTATCCGAGAACCCTGAACTGTCTGAAGAACCCACACATCTGTTTTGAGATTTGTCCAATTGACCACAAAATGCAACAACCTGCCCCTTAGGGGAATCAACGGACATATAGGATTTACCAGATGACTGGGAGTCGAAGTTTTTGTATATGCGGTTGACACCCCTGTTGAAACGACCCCTGTAGCCACGAGATCTGGAGGGGTTGAAGTCTGCCTGCCCGGGCTCCTGGGTGTAACCTCTGCGTCTGGGGGCAAAGCCTCTCTGAGGACTAGGGTTGGTGTAGCGGCCGGTCGAGCGTCCTCTGCCACGGCCAGCCCTACCAGAGACCTGATGAAGCACTCTTTTGAGGGAAGACTGTGATTTATCGAGGGAAGCGAAGGTGCTTACGAATTTGGCAATGTCCTTCACAAACTTGTCGGCAAAAAGTTGCCCTTCTGCCAAAGGGCCCAGTTCAGACTGTGGAAAATGAATATTTTTTGTTATGTATGTCCCATTATACACCCTCTGTTTCACGTCCCGAGCCCACCATGGTAGAAACTAGAAAACACAGGCACATGAACGTAAAGTCGCACTCAACGTGCTACTTCCTCTAATTACAACCACGTATTCTTATGTCCGAGCCGATTCCGAGAAACGAGCCCCGTTGCAACCACACATTCTTATGGTCAGGCCGATTCCGAGAAATAAGCCCCTGTTTGCCAAGACACGACGACCAATTCCGAGAAACCAGGGCCCGTTTGCTAAGGACACGACACCAGACATCCTGTCAACGACCAGTTCTCTTTTCCCTCTCTCTCTCTCTCTTATCTAAGGAACCAGCCTAGGGTTATTTCTCAATGCTCTGCTTCTGCCGTGACTTCCTCATGATTAAAGACACAGCCATGCTTCTTCCTGTCATGACTTCTGTATGATTTTGACACAGTTACGCTGCCATGACTTCTGTAAGATTACGACACGGCTATCCGAGTTCTACTGACTTCTGTATTATTACAACACAGCTATCCGAGTTTTGCTCAAGGGATTCTCCTTCCTCTTTTCTGTGTGTAAAGTGTATAAATACCATGTCTTCTTTGATTAAAGTAGAGACTATTCCCGAGCCTCCTTAGGTGACGCAGCTCTCCCTTAACTCGCGTTACTGAATAAAGACCCTTGAATTCTAACCACCACGGACTCTGCTCTTCATGCTTGACCTTATTGATATTATAGAAATTCCTATCAAGGTAAATTACTAAAATATTTACCACAGCAAATTGGCGTCCGAACAGGAACTTCCATTTCTCCCCACACCCCGGTGATGCGGACCCGAACCTGTCTCTCCAGATACCGACGGACTTCAAAGTGCACACTGCAGGGTGTTCCTGCATGAACTCCTTCGTGTCGAAGAGGGACCGAGCTGCGGCCTAGCCATCCATACGAGGCGGTGAGGACGACAGCGGAAGTCTCGACCCAGAGCCCGAATCTTGTGAAGCTGCCGAGTCCGAGGTCTTCAGAACCCCGACAAGTCCCCCGATCAAGAGCGCAGCGCAACTAGTCCAGTGTCCAGATCCACAAGATCTTCAAGTTCTCTGCACCTCAGTGAGTACTGCTGGGGGTGTATCAAGACGGGTTCTGATTTATTCAGAGCACGGTCAAGACGGGTTCTAGGTTTCTAGAAAACGGTATGTTTATATTCTGATACTCAGGATATATCAAGTTATCAAGTGTAAGTTTTTGTTGTTTGTTGTCACAATGCCTTTGTTTTCAAAGTTGTGTAAACTGGGTACCCGGAGGGGGTTACTGGAACAAGATGTACCAGTCCCCCCAAAGGATACTCCTGGTTTTCTTATGTATACGAAATATGGAATTGGTGCTGTTTTGTACTTAGATCTTTGGAAAGAGTACACTCAAGATTTAGAAATTGCGATTAGATGGCCAAAGAGTGGCACATGGGATTTGAATTGTATCATGACAGTTGAAAAGAAATGTTGGGAAAAGAAAGGAAGACCCTCGATGTTAGAGAGTATCGAATTATGGCGAAAAGAAGCACATCAAAGGGAACAGAAAGAACAAAGGAAAGTAGAGAAAGCAAATAGAATGTCAGAAGAAAGTAAGATGAGAAAGTTACGAGAACAGAATGCTGATATTAATTTTGAACAAATAAAGAGGGAGGCCTCGGCCTCCGTGACGGGGATGTATCCCATCCTTTCACAAAAGGCAGAGTCCGATGATAATCCTAGTATTCCCACAGCTCCTCCATGTCCTAGAGTTCCTTCTGCTCCCAAAGACTTCATTACCACCTATTTAATGGAACCACCTCCTGCTTATACTAATCAGACAGTCGGACGGGTAATTACTCAGATGGAAACCATCCCTGATACTTCAGATGGTGTTCCACCTATGTTAGAATGTGAATTCGACCCGACTCCAGGAGAGGGTCCACAAGCAGATGTCTCCTATCGCTTACGCGAAGCTTTAGAAGGCATACGGGAGGTACCAAATATCACAAACTGCCTAACTAAAATTTACGAAGCCCTCCGAACAGGAGAAAACTTAGAAGTCCTACAAGAGGCTATTAAAAATAGACCTATCGCTCATAAAAAGTGCCGCTCACGATTTATGATTACTTGCTTTATCCGTATGATATCAAGTGCAGGGAGAAAGGTTCCTGACGACTTACTTCAGCTAGATCAAGCAGTGGTAGCGGGGAATTATAATAAAATTAAGGAAATAGACTTCTTCAACCCTCTCTTTACCAGTAAGGTTTCCAACTTTCACCACAAAAATGCCCCTACCCAAGAGACAGAGAATGGGGGTACAGACGAAGATAGGGAAGAAGGAGCTGCTTTTCAGGGATCAGTACGTTCTCGTATCCTCGTTCCCAAAGTAGCAGACAACTTAGGATTAAGTCTAAAAAATGATCAGCTTCTTCAGACCAATCATTTCAATTAACACAAGAAACTTTAGATGACTGGATGGATGACGAACCTCCACTCACCACACGAGAAAAAGAACTCGCCCGATCAAGCACCCATTGGGTATTCCAATACTCTATATATGGCCCTGACATAGTTGCCCAAATGTTTTTATCGCTCCCCATGACATCCCAAAGACTAGCCAGTATCTATATGGTTCAACACCTCATTACATTGTATGAAGCCACTAGCCACCCACCCAAAATGTTACATCCTCTTTTACAAGACTGTCTAGAGGGGAGGTGGGTGACAAGGGGACTAGAATTCCTAAACATTTTCCTAGACCAACGACAACGCTATGTCAAATACCATTCTAATGTTTATGACTCAAATCCTCCTCAGTATGACCAAGGTCAATTTCCTCTCCGAGAAGTACATCCTGTTGCAGATTCTGGAGGAAAGCTACAACAAATATTTGTCTACACACCCCTGACAATAATGGAAATATTAGAAATGAAGAAAATGGTCCCTTCTCATGAAAAAGACCTTCAGGTTTCCATAGGGAACTCAAAGACATCCTCCAAATGGGTTCCTTTACTTATAAGGATCTCAATATTCTTTTCAAAATCTTACTGCCTCAAGGAACATATGACAAACTAAAAGGGAAAGATTGGGAGGTAGAAGGGAAAAAGATAGCATGGACAGCTTTAGAGATAGAAGAAAATACTTGTGCTGCTGGACAAGGCTTGGGACCTATAGTCCTAGAACTCCCTCGCCTTCTCCCGAAAATACTCTCCCAGTTGTTGACCACTAAAAAGGAAGATTGGGATGCTATCTCTGCATGCAAACAAAAACCCGATGAGGATGTAGGAGACTATTATACCAGACTAGAAAAATGTTTTCTTATTAATAGCGGTCTCTCCTCAGGTGGAGACGCCTATAGTCGATTGTTTGTTTAGAAGCTTGTAGAGAATGCCTTACAACAAATAAAAGACAGAGTATTAAAGGTTGAAAGTACTTGGCAAGCAAGTTCCCCTTCACAAGCACTTCAGATGCTCCAGTATCATCAGAATAGAATTAGAGACGAACATGAACAGGACAAAAAGAGGACAAAAGATACTAAAATGAAAGTACTGGTAGCACAGACCAATACAATTCCTCAGACTCATAAGCAACGTCCAGAAACACAAGAAAAGGTTACTTGTAACTATTGCAAAAAGCCTGGACATTTTGTACGTGACTGTCCAGTCTTACAACATAATATTGCTACTGGAAAGACACAACCTCGCCCCTATATCACTCGTCCCTCTGCCCCAACATCAACTCCCCCAGCTGATACTAAACTAGCCACACAACTCTATCAGTATCCAGTGGCATTCTATCCTGAATTCCCTACAATTTCATGAGACAGCTGGGAGGAACACGACAGTCGTCCACTAATCCCGGTCACGGTAGACCAAAAGGGTCCCTATGTAAATGCTAAACTCTTGGGTAAAGAAACAAAATTTCTGATTGACACCGGGGCCTGTAGGACGACAGTACAACATAATGAAGTACCCAAGGTACCCCTCTCTGGCTCCAATAGTATTTCCTTGGGTTTCTCAGGTACACCAGTCATTAACAAAGTTTCTGAACCAGTATCACTTCAGGTTGGACCTCTTACAACTTAAAACCTACTTGGCATCCAGACGTTAAAGGAGCTGGGTGCTGTGATATGCTGTTCCCTGGAAAGAATACGACTATTCCTCCGAGATTTCAAAGGTCACTTCACGACACGAGAGTTAGATGTCAGATTAAGGGACATTCCTATCACATTATGGGCTACAGATCCAACTGACGTAGGGTTCATGGATATCACACCACACTTAGTCACGTTGAAGGAAGGTGTTGTCTTACCTCGCGTTCGCCAATACATGTTACCTCCAGATGCAGAACAAGCCCTTATTCAGATTATCGATGACTTGATACAAAAGGGAGTAGTCAGAGAAGTACCATCCAACATATGTAATTCACCAGTTCTACCAGTGCGAAAGAAGACAGAGGACGGTACACCACCAGTCTACAGACTTGTGGTAGATTTACGAGAACTCAACAAGTGTGTGGTACCACAGTACCCTGTGGTCTCAGACATCAGCACTCTGCTAACAGCTATAGATCCTGATGCAACACATTTTACAGTTATTGACCTTAAAAATGCCTTCTTCAGTGTACCCATTCACCCATACAGTCAGTATCTATTTGGATTCTCACTGCAAGGTCGTAGTTTCTGTTTCACAAGAGCTCCTCAAGGGTACACAGAAAGTCCCAGTATCTACAGTCAGGCACTTAAAAGACAACTAGATGACATTGTTCTGCCCTCTAATACGACATTGCTACAATATGTTGATGACTTACTGATCACTGCACACTCCGAACCAGAATGCGAACAAGCCTCACGAACTGTCCTTTTTTTTTTTTTTTATTATTTTGACATTTTACAACAGTTTTCCCCCCCACCCCGCGCCATAACAAATTTTTCATTTCTCATTACTCATTTACAGATGATACATATTGCAGTAATAACATTTCTTACAAAATACGATATAAAATAACAGAATCAGCAAAGAAATCCTAATTTAAGACTACCAACTAAAACTTTAAGTATTTAAAGTAGGAGGGAAAGAAGAAAAAACTTGACATTCGCTTCTTCAGGGCCTACTACCTTGTGTTACCCCCTTATACATTTAACATCCTGTCTTTCCAATCGGATATCGGCTTCCACAGCTGTAGCCCCAGTGCTCTCCCTTTTTTCCCCTTTCTAGCATAAATAGCCCTCTCAAGGTTGTGCATATACAATAGCTTAGCCAGCCACTGCTGGAAGGAGGGAGCCAATTTATCTTTCCATACAGACGCTATGCAAAGACGTAGTACGGCCATTGCCACAAATATGAAACCACCTGCACTATGTTGTTCTATATTGGGTGCCTCGAGGCCTAACATTATTACATCAGGTGTCAATTTCACTTTGAAAGCCAATGATTTATCACAGAACATTTCAATACTGTTTATGAGTGATGAGAGGATTGGGCACCCTGCGAAAATGTGAATTATGTCTGCCTCTGAACTATCGCATCGCGGGCACCTCACCCCCTGTATTCCTCCCCACTGAGCGATCCTAGCTGGGGTATAGTAAAGTCTAAACAACGTTTTGTAATGTTGTGCTTTTAGTGATGCCAGACATAGTACCTCATGCCCCAAGGTTAGTGATTTTGTAAATATCCCTTCAGAAATTCCTAGTGCCTCCATCCATTTGGTCTCATACTTCCCTAAGTCGTCCCCTCTATGATCTATTAATGCTGCATACAGCCGTTTAATTGTACATGGCCGCTCTGCTTCAATCATCTGTAGTATTGAGTTCTCCTTAAATCCCGCCTGACCGCCACGTTTATTACCTAAAAGACTTCTTATCTGTAAGTACTTGAAAAAAGACCTATTACTAACCCCGAATTCCTGTTGGAGCTCTGCAAATTGCCGTACCCCTAATTCCCCCATCAAGTCTCCCATGTTTCTAATTCCTTGTCTAACCCATTCTTTAAAGATTACATCCGAGAAAATATCCGAGGGTAATGTTGTGTCCCCTACTAATCTCGTATATCCATGGAGTCTACCCAGACCAAAACTCTTCTTAAATGCCTTCCAGATCTTATTGGCGGCTTCCAATGTCTTAAACCTAGTTCGCTTGAAGTAGCTTGGCTCCGTATATCTCAG
This sequence comes from Lissotriton vulgaris, assembly GCF_964263255.1. Classification (NCBI taxonomy): domain Eukaryota; kingdom Metazoa; phylum Chordata; class Amphibia; order Caudata; family Salamandridae; genus Lissotriton; species Lissotriton vulgaris. Next base: position 1,118,871,064 of record NC_141685.1, on the reverse strand, counting down.
AAAAGCATTATTAGCTTCATCTCCCAAAATTAAGCCATACACTTCTAAAGACCCTGTATGTAATTCCTCCTCTCCTTCGATCCCTCCCAATAAACAGGTCATTTGTTGCAGAGCCGCTGCCCAGTAATACATCCTGAGGTCTGGTAGAGACCATCCTCCCTTATCATAAGGTAGTGACATATATTTCAGTGCCCTCCTTGTCTTCCCTTGTGCCCATACGAAGCGATTTACCATATTCTCTAAGTTCTTAAACCATATCAAATTAAAAAACAGCGGAATTGTTCTAAACAAGTATAGCACTTTGGGGAGGAGGTTCATTTTCACATAGTTAACCCTTCCAACAATTGTCATATGCAGATTGTGTATCCTATCCAGGTCTTTTTTCGTTTTTGTGAGAATAGGAGTGATATTGATTTCCACCAACTTTCCTAAATCTGCTGTGATAATAATACCCAAGTATTTACCTTCATTAACCACCCGTGTATCTGTGCAGTCTGTGTGTGCGTTTTTAATAATTTGTGTCTTATTTTTGTTCAATGCATAACCCGCTATTCGCCCAAACAGCTCTGCCTCTGATTCTATTTCCCTTATCGCATCCATTGGGTTGGGTGTTATAACCGCTATGTCGTCTGCATACGCAAGAACCTTTATATCTCCCCTCTTAGAAAGTAGTGGTTCAATTCTTGCATTTTGTTCTAATTTATATATTAAAGGGTCTATATACATTGCAAACAATAAAGGTGAACAGGGGCACCCCTGTCTTGTGCCCCTGGTAATATTAAAGGGTTTCGTGCGACCTGTATTTATCCTGACACTTGCTGTTGGATTTGAGTAGAGTGATTGTATTACTTTGATAAATGTTTCGCCCACTCCCCCTCTTCTCAAAACAACCCATAAATACTCCCATGCTACCCTATCGAATGCTTTCTCAGCGTCGAGTAACAAAGTGGCCATTGGTTTCCCATCCCCTTCCTGAATATCAAACAGTGTTATCATTTTCCTAACATGTGTTGTGGTATCTCTGTGAGGTATGAACCCGTGTTGATTGTCACTCACCAGTTGAGTAATTACCCTGGCGAATCTAGCTGCCTGTATCTTTGAGAATATTTTGGTATCTGCATTGATTAATGTGATGGGTCGATATGATCCAGGTGGGCAAGATGGCCGCGGACCGATCCACTGAGTGAGAGGCTGCTTTTCCTCTCCCCTCTCTTGGAGTGAACAGAGGAGAAATGCAGATGCAGGCGAGAGTTTTTCAAGCACACAGATGTTGAGTAAGACTGGGAGTAAAGGAGACTCTGCTGTAACCTTCTTACAGCTGGGAAAATCGATATATAATCGAGTCGTTTTGGCAGAGCGGCTACTAAGGTTTATTGCCAGTTATCTCAGGAACGAGGTAGTAACTGAAGACATCAGGGAAGCGCTACTTCCAGTTCCAGTACTTCCAGAACGCAAGAGCAAGCAGAGTATGCCCTCGCAGGTTACGACGAGAAAGCAAACCACCAGAAGCAAGAACCTGGATACAGATGCCGAGATGGACTCAGCCGCCAAGAAAAGAGAGCTGAGGAAGAAAGAAAAGGAGCGCGAGGCTGAGTTGAAAGCCGAGCAGAGAGCGGAGCGCCGGGCTATTGCAGCAGCTGCCAGTGCAGGTCGCGCGGAGAAAAAAGCACACAGAGCGGAGGCAGCTGAGAAAGTGACGGCGTCAAAGGAATCAACACCCAGAGCAGGAAGAGGTGCTCTGAGGCAGCCTACCTTGGTCGAATCCTTTGGCAGGGAGGCATCCACAGACAGAAACAGGACCCCAACCCCAGCTGATGCAGTGGTTAACAAGACGCCATTGCCATCACCACGAGACACGGCTCCTGGAGAGACAGAGAAGGAGGTGGCAGAGTCAGAACAAGTCGGGTCAGCGCAAGTGCCGAGGGAAGCCGGGTCCAGCGTAGACGATCACAGGGCAGAGGGCGTTACAGAGCCAGACACGGAGGCACTGTTAAGTGGCCCTAGGATCCAGATGGAAACCGAATTCGGTAAGGAACTGCCTGATTCTGTGAAGATAAGAGTGGAAGGGGAAAATGCAGGTCTGGAGGGGGGAATCCCAGTAAAATCATTCGTGAACACAGTTCCAAATCAAGGCAAGAATACAGGTTATTTAAATGGGGCTAAGGAGTCTGAGGGTAACATGACTGAGCATAATAACCAGAATAACAGTGGAGCAGGATCTGGCACTCCAGGAGAAAACGTTTCTATTAACATTAATATTAATGGTGCACCACTGTCAGTCAATTCCGCCACTACCTCAGGGCTCAATCAAATTACAGAAACTACAGCTGCAGCTGACTCAGAAGACACCCCCATCACCCCCAACAGCGTCACTCCTCAAGAAGACGAAGTAGATAAGGTACATGAGCAGAGGAGGCTTGAAGGGAGGGGTAAGGCTCCAGCATTGACAGAGGGGGCAGCAGACACATTACCGAGTTTGCTACCAGGGACCCCAGGAGACGACATCTTCTTCTCTCTGAATGAGGAAACTGTTGAAATAGGCAAGACAACGGAAGTACATAAAAAGAAGGGGGACGTACTCAACTCTGAAATAACTGATTTAGATGGAAGCATAGAAGAGTCGGAGGTATCTTCCTCAGATCAGGGAACTGAGACGGACACTGAGTCAGAGGCAGGTCATACAGGTCATACAGGGTATACTCAGTCTTCCACTGATGATAGTGTCGAGAAGCAGACAGTTGTAAGAAGGAAACAACAGAATATTAGGAAAACGCAAAGAAGATGCAGTACCAGACTTACTGAGAGACCGAATAATCTGATATGGGACTACTCAGCTACCTCAAGGATGTACCAGGAGGAAGGGGGAGCTAGGTCTAGGCATAATAGACCCTCGGGTTCGGGTTCTCAATCCCATGGTCAAGGACAGGGCCCCACTATGGAGATGCTTTACGCCACTCTTAGGCAAATGCAGGAAGAGGTGAGGGCTGAAGCTAAAAGAGCAAAACGGACAAGTAAGAAGATCGAGGGGTCATTGTGTAAAGTAAATAAGTTATATGCGGAGATGGCAGGCAGAATGACAGAAGTGGAAGAGAGAACTGGCCAATTGGAGGATGAAGTCTCACAGTGGAAAGAGTTTAAGACGGCACAGGAGAAATTTAATGAGGATTTACAATGGAAGGCTGAGGATGCGGAAAATAGACAGAGGAGGAACAATATAAGATTTCTAGGGATTCCGGAGGGGGTAGAGGAGCAGAATCCCAGGGCCTACGTAGTCACACTGTTAAAAGAAGCATTTCCAGAGCTCATCACTTGGAATTGGGACATTGAGGTACAACGGGCGCACAGATTTCCACTGACAATTAAGAAGTCCTATGGTGCCAATCAGAGTGAGAGACCAAGAGCTATGTTGGTATACATAGGGAACTTCCTGGCAAGACAAGCCATTATGGATAGTGCAAGACCACAAGATCGCCGGGCCTTCAAAGGGAACACATTCTTCGCTCGCCCGGATTTTTGTCATGCCACAGTGGAGAGGAGGTGGAGGTTGCGACAATTGATAGATCCATTTCAGAAAGCTGGGTGCGAGGCATACCTCCTGTACCCCGCAAGGCTGAAAGTAATAACAGAGGGCCACACGAGAATGTTCTTCTCAGAGATTAAAGCACAGAGTTTCCTGTCTGAGTTAAAGGAGAAAAGAAGAAGATAAACAATATCCAAAAGTGAAAAGGAGGAAGGGGGGGGGGGGAAGGGAGGGGAAGGGGGAGGAGAGAAGGGGGGGGACAAGGCTGACGACCCTAGATGATATGGATTTATATGGCTTGTACTAGGCCTGAGTTGAATTGTATCGTACTGAATAGGTTTAGAATCCAAGAGGTGAAGGGTTAGATTATTCTGTATTTTTTTCTTGTATAGACTCAGCAAGACTCAGCAAGAATCGGTTGTATGTGGGACATTGTTTTGGACTAAGCAATGAATTCTTACAGGTGAATAGGTGGAGCGCAGAGGGGGTTCGCTCTGTTCCTCCTTCTCTCTTTCCTTTTTTTTCTTTTCTTTTCTTTTCCCTTTTTTTTGCAATCACATTTATTACTATAGGAAGAGAGGGGAGGGGCGGCTCCACTCAAGGGGATCGGGAACCAGTCATACATAGGTCAGGATTGACCTAGTTGCCTGTGGGCAGGGGAGAGGGGAGGGGAGGGGGAAGGGGAGCGCCAATAAGGGGGAGATAGCGATGAAAAAAGAAAAAGAAAAAGTATGTAACTCAGATGATACAATTAGCACAGCAAGCTCAAGTAGCACTGCAAGTTGGTGTAGCACAGGTAGAAGGAGTAGAAGAAGTAAACACATAACAAAAAAAAAAAAAAAGTGGGAAGAGCTGAAACAAACAAAAGAGCATATCGACTATAACATTTGTAAAGAAAATACAATGGGATTACGAGGTCGTAAGGAAAGCTTACATAATCCTCCATGAGCGGGAGTATTAAAATTATTACTATGAACGTGTGCGGGCTGAATGACAGATTAAAAAGACAGCGTCTGGCACTGTTGTTAAAGAACACTGGGGCTGATTTTATATGCTTACAAGAGACACACGTAGAAGGGAATAGGGTATTCTTACTGGAACAACTGGGATTCAGGGTACTAGCACATTCAAAACAAGGGCAGAGAATTAGAGGAGTGGCTGTACTAACTAAACATACAGACATTAAAACAAGAAAGAGGTTCGAGGATGAGTGGGGGAGATGTGCCCTGATTGAGTGTTTTATAGGGGAGGAGTGGGTTACCATAGGCTCTGTTTATGGATCAACCGAGGATGACCCAGAGCTGTTCCTCTTTTTGGATACTGAGTTGCCTTCTTGGGCGCCACGGGTGATCCTGGCAGGAGATTTTAATATTGACGGGGCCAAGGGGCTAGATATAGATACAACAGGGCAATATAAGGGAAGAAAGAAAAGAGTCTGCAGGGCAATACAGAGTCTAGTAAGAAATAATGGAGTGTATGATGTATGGGGTGTCAAGAAACAGTCAGATCCTGGATATACATTTTATTCAGCACCTCACCACAAATGCGTTAGGTTAGATTATTTTTTTATAACCCGGGAACTATTAAACAATGCAACAATTGAGAGATTACCACGCATATTGTCAGATCACAACCCTCTAAAATTAACAATTGATGGCGTAGGTTTTAAGAAGGTGGTGGGATCATGGACGTTCGAAAGGGGTTTGTTGAAAGACGATGATTATGTCACATACATGCACGCATGGATTAAACAATTCTGGGATATTAATAGAGGGAGCACCAATGTTGGGAATGCTTGGGATACATTTAAGGCCTGTATTAGAGGGGAGACGCTTAGCTATTCCATTGCTAAACAGAGGAGGGAAAAAATAGAAAGGGATCGGTTGAACAACGCTTTGATTCTGGCAGAAGCACGCCTTGAGTTAGCTACCATAGAACAGCGGGGACTCACTGAACGACTTCTAGAAGTAACAGCAGCTAGGGCAGCAGCTCTGTAAGAAGTGGCGATTAAGGCCGCTAGATTGTATGACACGCAGAGAGAGAGGAGCTATGAATTCAGTGAAAGAATAGGACGCACGCTAGCTGCACGAACAAGACAAAGAGTAGCTAAAAGTGAAATCAAGGAAATTAAAGACGAAACAGGTCAGATAATCACTGATGATAAGGGAATCGCTGAGGCATATTATAGCAGGTTATATAAGGAGGAGTTAGTCCGGGATAGGAGTGAAATAGAGCAGTATCTAGAGAACATCCCGGGTAAAGTACTTAGTGAAGAGGATAGAGAATATCTGGATAATGACATAAGCGATGAGGAGATAAACGATGCAATACTGGGCTTACCAAATGGGAAAGCAGCTGGACCCGATCTGATTCCAGGAGAATTTTATAAAATATTCTTACCCTCAATATTCAAAGAATTAGCGAGAACTTTCAAAGGAATTCAGCAAGGGCAGGCAATCCCGGGCAGCTGGGCGGGAGCAGACATTGTAATCTTACTAAAAAAAGGGAAGGATCCGACAGAACCTGGATCATATCGACCCATCACATTAATCAATGCAGATACCTCACGAACTGTCCTAATGTTTCTTGCACAGCATGGCCACAAAGTATCACCCTCTAAATTACAATTGTGTTTACAGCAGGTGGCATACTTAGGACACCTGCTGTCAAAGGAGGGTAGGGCACTCACACCTGAAAGAATCCAACTCATTTTTAACATTCCTGTCCCTAAGACACAGAAAGAAGTCCGTTCTTTTATTGGACTCACTTCCTACTGTAGGCAGTGGATTCCCCAGTTCGCCTATCTAGCCAAACCTCTGATACAATTAACGACCTCCGATTTTGCCACCTCTTCTCCATTGCCATGGACACCTGATCATACCTTTGCTTTTCACACTCTCAAACAAGCACTATGCTCTGCACCTGTCCTAGCTACACCTGATTATGCCAAACCGTTTGTCCTTTTCGTCATGGAACGGGAAGGTACAGCCTTGTCAGTACTCACACAAATGCAGGCCAATAAACATCGCCCCTGTGCTTATTTTTCCAGTACTCTTGATCCTGTTGCACAAGGACTGCCTGCCTGTTTAAAATCCGTTGCAGCTACAGCTCTGGCAATTCGACAAAGTGATTCCATAGTGCTAGGACATCCTCTTGAAGTTGAAGTCCCACCTGCAGTAGAATTACTCCTGAACAGGACACAAACACAACACTTGACCATAGCTCGTCTCACAGGTTATGAAGTCACATTATTCCAACCCCACATTATCATCAAACAATGCAATATCCTCAATCCAGCTACACTGCTACCCACTGTTCCAGAAGACAACCAAACTCACGACTGCCTAGAGGTAGTCGAACTAGTCACTAAACCCCGGTCTGATCTTGTAGACGTACCTCTAACTACACCCGAACACACACTGTTCGTATATGGTTCCTGCATGCGCCTCCAAACAGGCAAGCTTTCAGCAGCTTATGCTGTCACTACAGAGAATACGGTCCTCCTAGCAGCCAGAGTGTCAAGAGCTAAATACGCTGTCTCTTACCTTAGATATGACAGGAATTCCTGTAGACTGCGTAGAGGATTTTCGCAGAGACGCAAAGGACCAACTTCCCAGAAACTCTAACTAAAACTCGCTGACTAGATTTTACAGCTAAGAATTAACTAGAACTTTCGGGAGGAGGGCCGGTACTGGACGTTGACTGGAATGTAGGGCGTTTGACTGTCGACCTGTGAATTAACAAGAACATAAACTTACTATCCAATACTAGATTTACAGTATTCCTACTTAAAAACCTGTTCCTCCCTGTTCACTTTCTAAAAGAGCTAAGAATCCACTGAGCTGAGCCCTACCTGCGAACAGTCTGGCTCTATCTCCGTCCAGTATTTCTTGTCAGGAATGGAGTCTTGGAATCGTCCTTTATTGATGACTTGGAACTTTTCCGGATAGAAGTCTGGGACGTCTGTGAATAAATAAATTACTATTAAAAGAATGAACTTTTCTCCTTTAGTTCACTTTCTCCTAGTTCACCCTCCCCTGTTCTCTAAACTTACTTGAAAATCAACTCCTTCCAAAATTAAATGGTGGGTTCAGATGAGTTCTTGTGTACCTTCCCTAAGAAAATGAAATACACCAAGAAAAGCAACAACTCGTGCATTTACAATTCACAATGACTTTCTTGTGAATACCCTTAGACAGAAATTGTAACTCACTATGACCTTCTAGTGAGTACTCCTAAAAGAGAAATATAACTCACTATACTTAATTCAGTAAACAAGTTCGTGCTCAAAGTCACTCACAATAAACCTTTTGTAAATAACAAATTAAAAAGAATTCTCAGATATTCAAGTTGCCTCCCTAAAGGCATCAAACAAAGAAATGTCTATAAAAAGTCAATCTAAAATTGCTTTCTGTCTTGCGTTGGGCGCCTTGAGAATATTTAAACTTAGCTTTCAAGTCTTCTCATGCCGATGATGAAGATTGCAGGGCACCTAGTAAAGTTCTTCTTTCCTTGCGCAGACTAGCAGATCAAAAGGGCTTAGGCGATGCTCAACTGAAGTCCTCCGGTGGAGCGCTGAAGCTGGAGATCCGCCGGCTGGAACTCGGGATGTTGCCTTCTAGAAATCCTAAGGCAAAGCGAGTTCCCGAGGTCTGGGTGCGGTTTAAATACCGACCGCACCCAGAGACAACGTGCGCTTGCACGTTTTAACTGTTTCCTGCCTTCTGCGTGCAAGGCGCGCTGAAGGCATTTCAGACGGCAAAAATAAACGCACATGCGTTTATTTGCCTTCGGCTTTCCGCGTGTTGAAGGCTCTTGACAGCAGGGCTTAAACAATGCGAAATACTACAGATAAAGTGTGAAAATGCCTAAACCAAGGTCAGAATGTAAAAGAACTTAGGAATAATAAGATGACACATTTATTACTGAGTTTCTTGTAAAACGTTTTCTCAAATATTATACACAAACACAAATACATAACGAGGTGCTGGTGCACGGGACAGGGGTGGGCTTTTTCAGATGGGAAACAATAAAGTCATGTATTGGATGTACATGACTAATGAGCATCTTGCAGACTTCCATGGAAAGGGGCAGGAGAATCGTGACAGTACTCCCTCCTCAAGATCCCCCCTAAAACCGGTGCAATAGGTTTGGGCTTCTCAGGATTTTGAGCATGGAACCTCTTTAATAATTTGGGAGCATTCTTTAAATGTTCCAAAGGTTCCCAAGAACTTTCCTCCGGGCCGTAACCTTTCCAGTCAATAAGGTAAAGCAATCTTCCCCTAGACCTTTTAGAATCTAAGATTGATTTTACTTCGAATTCTGGACTTCCCTCAATATCTATGGAGGAAGGAGGCTGGAGAAATCGAGTTTGAGAGTGATATGGTTTGATTAAAGACACATGGAATACTGGATGGATCTGATATTTGGTAGGCAAGGTTAATCTCACACATACTGGATTTAAGATCTTCTCTATGGGAAAAGGACCTATGAACCTAGGATTAAATTTGCGATTCCCTTTAAATTTTAAATTTTTTGTGCTTAACCAAACCTTGTCTCCAGGTGTGTACAGTGGAGGTTCTGACCTATGTCTGTCAGCAAACCTTTTCTGATCTTCTTTCGCTTTGGCCAAATTAAAAACTGCTTGTTCTTGAATGGAGGATAATTTAGAAACATATTCTGAAATAGCTGGTACATGATTAAGTTCCTTTATCTCTTTTGGAAAAGACCTTGGGTGATAACCTAGGTTACAAAAGAAAGGTGACATTCCAAGGGAGGAATGATCAACATTGTTATAGGCAAATTCTAATTGACTTAAGAGTGTTGACCATTCCTCACCAACATTAGTTAACATGCAGCGAATGAATTGCTCTATAGTTTGATTGGTACGTTCGGTAAGACCATCTGTTTGAGGATGATAGCTGGAGGATAAACGAACATCCATATTCAGAAGAGACCTCAAGTTTTGCCAAACTCGTGAAATAAATTGGGACCCTCTATCCGAAATTACCACTGATGGAATTCCATGCAAGCGAACTACATTTTCCATTATCAAATGTGCCAATTCCATGCTAGTTGGTAGTTTCTTAAGCGGGACAAAATGAGCCATACGTGAGAACTGATCTACAATGGTCAAAATGGTGGTAAAACCCTTTTTAGTGATTGGCAATTCAACAATAAAATCTAAAGAAATTGTATGCCATGGTTGAGGTGGTAAGGGTAGGGGGTTTAGCAAACCGCTTGGATTTTGATGAGAAGGTTTATTCTGAATACAAACACCACAAGTTTCAACAAAAAGTTGCACATCCTTAAACATTGAAGGCCACCAAAAGGTTCTTTTGATTAAGTCATAAGTCTTAATCTTACTTGGGTGAGCTGTTAAAGCCGTATCATGATGAAAATGTAAAATCTTTTCCTTTAGAGCATCAGTGGGTACAAAAATGAGATTCTGCATAAAGATCAAATCATCCCTTTCTTGTAAATAAGGATGTGACTCTTTCCAAACCTTGAAATCTTTCTTTGCCAATTCTTCTTTTATGTCTGAAATAACACCACAAACAGTTATACTGGCTTGAAACCTTGATATAGGTATGTGAGCTTTCAGACCGGGGCTGTGTCTGTATTCCGGGATTCTCGAAAAGATTCGCAGACACTGGGTTACTGGGTAGGGCAGGTTTTATTGACTTGTACAACCGCCTTTTGCGTACAGGTAGTCTATAATAGGGTAGGGGTGGATCCGCTTCCTCCGTCCTGGAGCGTCTTGTTGTTACTCTCCAGTCCCAAGGTCTTCTGGGGGTCGAAGGCCTTTTCCCCGCCGTCCTGCTGATCTTTCCCGCCGGTATCCCAGAAGAGAAGGAAAAGAAAGAAAATATCCGTCTCAGTAAAGGTGCTGGGATGAATGTCTCTCAGGGAAGGGAGTGAGGGAAAAATCACACGTGCAACCTCTAACCCAGACTGTGGGACGTGAACCCTTGGGAAACCCCCAAGGGTGTGCAGGGGTGCTGGTTTTTAGGCAGGCTTCCCTAGTCTACCACCTCCCCACGTTGCGTTATCGGACCGTACCTGGGTGAGCCACACTTCCGTGTTAGTGTGGCTGGGCGATGCGCGTCCCGCAGAGCCCCCTGGCTTCCCGCGGTATTCCACCTCAGGTCTGCTGTCTGGTCCGACGGCCGTCTTCCTGCTTGGAGTCGTCCCGTAGCTCTGACTCCTCTCCGACTCCGTCCGGCTCCAGCTACCTCCTCTCTCTCCGCTGTCCTCGTCCTCCGACCTCCGATCTTCCACCGTCCTCCGCTCGCACTCTTCCTCCTTCGTCCACTCCTGATCTTCGTCCGTCCTCCGCTCGTCGTCTTCCTCCTCCGTCCACACTGCTCCGCTGTCTCTCCACTCGCTCCACCAACCTCCGACTCCACCTCCGGGTGTCTCGCACCCCTGGCTGGATTCCGGAATGGGTTTTACGTCGGCAGGCCGGGCGTGTCTCCAGTCCGTCTCCGCCCCTTTAAAGGTGTAGTCCCGTAGGTGCACCGCTGCAGGCCGTCTCAGGACGACGGCGGGGGTATTCCAGGCCTCGGTATTCTGGGAAGACAAAGTAAACACATTACTAGGCATACCTGGGGGGCCCTCATCGGGGTCCCCCGCGTCACACACCCCCCCCCCCTAGGAATCTCCCGATCGGGGAGAGGGTACCGAGAAAGAAAGTCCGCCTGGACGTTCTCGGCCCCCTTCTGGTGCCGGACCTGAAACCGAAAGGGTTGCAAGGCCAGGAACCACCGCATGACGCGAGGGTTGTTCGACATGTTCCTCGCCATCCATATGAGAGGGGCATGGTCAGTGTACAGCAGGAAGGATCGCCCTTCCAGGTAGTAACGTAACTTGTCCACCGCCCACCTGATGGCCAGGCACTCCTTTTCAATGGTCGGGTACCTAACCTCTCTAGGAAACAGCTTCCGACTGATGTAGAGAACGGGGCGGAGACCCCCCTCCCCTGAGTCCTGGGACAACACAGCCCCAATTCCAAAGTCAGAGGCGTCAGTGTGCAACACAAAAGGTTTGTTAAAATCTGGTGAGGTAAGGACCGGCCGGGTGGTGATGGCCTTTTTCAAGGTCTGAAAGGCAGTCCACATGGCCGGCGTCGGGTTGTGGAAGTCTGGTCGGGTCTTGGTTTTCCTGAGGGTATCGGACAGGGGTGCCGCGACCTCGGAAAAGGAGGGTATAAAACGCCTGTAATACCCTACCAGGCCCAAGAAGGCCCGCATGTCTTTTAGAGATTTCGGAAACGGGGTCTCCGCGATAGCCCGGACTTTTTCCACCTGAGGTTCAATGATGCCATGACCTAGAAGATACCCCAGATATTTGACTTTATGGTACCCGATCCGGGACTTCTTGGAATTGACATGTAGTCCTGCTGATTCTAGCAAAGTGAATACGACATCTAGATGTTGCAAGTGGGTCTCCCAGGAGGGACTAAAAATGATGATGTCGTCAAGATAGGCGGAGCAATATTGATGATGACCCCGTAGTACCGTGTTCATGAGCCTCTGGAATGTGGCGGGAGCCCCATGTAGTCCGAAAGGCAAAACTGTAAATTCGAACAGCCCTTCTGAGGTGGAAAAGGCTGTCTTTCTCCTATCTTCTTCGCGCAGGGGCACCTGCCAGTACCCCTTCGTCAAGTCCAGAGTACTGATATATTTCGCCTCCCCGAGTTTCTCGATGAGCTCATCGATGCGGGGTATGGGGTAGGAATCACAAGCCGATACTGCGTTTAACGCCCGGAAGTCCATACAAAAACGGCTGCTGCCATCGGGTTTAGGCACCATAACTATTGGCGATGACCACTCACTCCTGGAAGGCCGTATCACCCCTAGCCTGAGCATTTCTGCCACCTCCTTAGCTATGGCCTCCCGTTTAGCCTCGGGTATTCTGTACGGTCGTTGCTTGACCACTGTACCGGGAGGCGTGTCGATTCTATGCTCAGCCAAGGTAGTCTTCCCCGGAAGGTCAGTATGGATGGGTTCGTGTTTCTTTAGCACATGACGGAGCCCCTCCTGCTCACCTTCAAACAATTCCTCGCTAATGACCAGGTCACCCATCGTGGAGCTAAGGGTTTGTGGGGGATTCAGAACCAGATTAGCTGCCACGGGAGGTGTTCCCAGCCACTTCTTTAAGAGAATTATGTGAAAAATCTGGGACTTCCGGTTGGTGAGACGGAGACGATAGGTCGTCTTGCCTATCGTCTCGACGACCTCATAGGGGCCTTGCCACTCGTTGCTAAATTTCTTTGCTATTGAAGGTAGCAATACGAGGGCCCAGTCACCTATTTTGAGCGACCTCCATTTTTTTCCTCTGTTATAATGGGTCTGTTGGTGTTTCTGGCTGTCCTCCAAGTGTGTAAACGCTAGTTCCCTGATCTTTCCTAGTTTGTTCCTCAAATTCGAGCTGTATTCGAGAAGAGACCTGGTTTCTCCGCCTTGTTCCTTTTCCCACATATCCTTCGTCATATCCAGCAAGCTCCTGGGTTGTCTCCCATAGAGCATCTCGAAAGACGAACACCCCAGGCTGCTCTGACGCTGTCCCCTAATCACGTATAGGGCTAAGGGCAACAAGGAGTCCCAGTCGGAGTGGTTTACCTCCACCATTTTTTTCAGGACCGTTTTCAATGTCCTGTTGTATCGTTCAACCAGCCCATCCGTTTGCGGGTGGTATACGGACGTCTTGATCTGGTGTAAACCCAACATTTGGCAAACCTCCTGCATGACCTTGGACATGAATGGGGTCCCCTGGTCCGTGAGGATTTCTTTAGGGAACCCCACTCGAGAGAACAACTCAAGAAATTTGTCAGCAATGTTCCTGGAGGTGGGGGATTTTAGAGGAAACGCCTCAGGAAATCTAGTGGCGTAGTCCACGATAACTAGGGCGTATCTAAACCCTTTTTTAGTGGTGGTTAAGGGGCCTATCAGGTCCATCCCCACTCTCTCGAATGGGGTCCCGATGACTGGCAGAGGCTGTAAGGGGACCGCCGCCGGACGTTGGGCATTCTTCCGTTGACAAAGGTCACAGGTTTGACAATGTTTTTTTATGTCGCTGTAGATGCCAGGCCAATAAAAGTTCCTGAGGACATTCTGAGTCGTTTTCTCGCTCCCTATGTGTCCCGCCAGTAGGTGGGTATGGGCATAGTACATTATTTGGTCGCGAAAACAGGCTGGTACCAACAGTTGCATCGGCTCCTCCTTAGAAGCTACTCTATATAAAAGATCATCCTTTATCACAAACCGGGGGTAGGAGGGATTAGGATTGGTTTGATCAACATGTGCCTGTTCCCAAGCATTGATGAGCGTCTCGTCATTAGCCTGGGCGAATCTGAAGGACCGGTCTCCCTCCCAGGGGCCTGTGGACAGCAAGTTGGTTACCGGATCCCCCCGCTCGATGTTTCGGCCCAACTGGCCCTTAAAGAGGTTCAGGAAGTTCGGATTATCAGTGCCCAGGATCAATGGTTCGGGCAGGGCATCCATCACCCCTACTTTCACTATCGTCTTTTCCATACCCTCTAGGCCTAGGGGAATGTTAGCCACTGGATACTCTTTCACGTCCCCATGTACGCACTTAATATAAACACTGTTCTCCGGTACTAACTGGTCTGGAGTCACATATATCCCCTGTATGACGGATTGCTTACAGCCAGAATCCAGGAGGGCCCTGACCTCCACCCCGTTAACTGTAACACTCACATGAAATGATCCTCCTAGTTCAGCTGAGTACAACACCGATTTTGGAAGATAATTAACATCCATTGGCTCTTCGTGCGCTCTTTTCTGGGGGCACAACCTGGCTATGTGGCCCCACTGGCCACAATCGAAGCACTGTGGGCCCCGAAAGGGGGGGTGGTCGCCAGCCGTGGGTCTGGGTGGGGGAGGAAGGGGCCCCGGAGCCGCCCTCAGGCGTCGCTCGGGTCTTGTCGGTCCTTTGTTTGGCTTCTCTGGTTCCGCGCTGTGTAGACGAGGTTGGGCCCGGGCGTAGGTGGTGGCCATCTCCATGGCCTGAGCCGTGTTCAAATTAGAGTGCTGGCGAAGCCACCGTTGTGTCCCATAGGGAAGGGCTTCCAAATACTGTTCAAGGTATATTCTGTCCATGATTTGCTCTTTGGTGCTCGTGGACGGGGTGAGCCACTTGTCCGCGGCGGTTTTCAACCTGAAGAACAAGGTCTTGGGGTTATCTCCCGCTTGTCCCCTCTCTTTGCGGAATCGAACCCTATAGGCTTCAGAGTCTAAGCCGAGGTGATCCAAAATCACAGTCTTTATTTGAGCATAGGGGGTAGTACCATTGTTGTTCGCTACCTGATAGGCTGCCTGAGCATCTCCACTCAACAATGGTGCCAAGAAGAATGGCCACTTGTCCACAGTCCATCCACAAGCAAGGGCTACTCTTTCAAAATTCGTTAGAAAAGCATCTGGGTCCTCCCCCGGGACATATTTTTGCAAGGAAATGCCCGCGGGTGTGGGCGAAGTCCTGGTTTCACGCACAGTGACCGTGGCGGGGTCTCCCGTAACCCTCATCCCTTCTAGTTGTTGTACCACGGAACTTCGGAAAGTATCCCGGTCCAATTGGGCTGCGGCTAGCTGTTGTTCCACGGCCCATGCCAGTTGTTCTTGGCCCTTCACGAGTGCTTGCAGGATCGCATCCATCGTTGTGTCCTCGATGTCGCTCACTGTTGAGATGCCCGCATTCTCCACCACTTGTGAGCTTTCAGACCGGGGCTGTGTCTGTATTCCGGGATTCTCGAAAAGATTCGCAGACACTGGGTTACTGGGTAGGGCAGGTTTTATTGACTTGTACAACCGCCTTTTGCGTACAGGTAGTCTATAATAGGGTAGGGGTGGATCCGCTTCCTCCGTCCTGGAGCGTCTTGTTGTTACTCTCCAGTCCCAAGGTCTTCTGGGGGTCGAAGGCCTTTTCCCCGCCGTCCTGCTGATCTTTCCCGCCGGTATCCCAGAAGAGAAGGAAAAGAAAGAAAATATCCGTCTCAGTAAAGGTGCTGGGATGAATGTCTCTCAGGGAAGGGAGTGAGGGAAAAATCACACGTGCAACCTCTAACCCAGACTGTGGGACGTGAACCCTTGGGAAACCCCCAAGGGTGTGCAGGGGTGCTGGTTTTTAGGCAGGCTTCCCTAGTCTACCACCTCCCCACGTTGCGTTATCGGACCGTACCTGGGTGAGCCACACTTCCGTGTTAGTGTGGCTGGGCGATGCGCGTCCCGCAGAGCCCCCTGGCTTCCCGCGGTATTCCACCTCAGGTCTGCTGTCTGGTCCGACGGCCGTCTTCCTGCTTGGAGTCGTCCCGTAGCTCTGACTCCTCTCCGACTCCGTCCGGCTCCAGCTACCTCCTCTCTCTCCGCTGTCCTCGTCCTCCGACCTCCGATCTTCCACCGTCCTCCGCTCGCACTCTTCCTCCTTCGTCCACTCCTGATCTTCGTCCGTCCTCCGCTCGTCGTCTTCCTCCTCCGTCCACACTGCTCCGCTGTCTCTCCACTCGCTCCACCAACCTCCGACTCCACCTCCGGGTGTCTCGCACCCCTGGCTGGATTCCGGAATGGGTTTTACGTCGGCAGGCCGGGCGTGTCTCCAGTCCGTCTCCGCCCCTTTAAAGGTGTAGTCCCGTAGGTGCACCGCTGCAGGCCGTCTCAGGACGACGGCGGGGGTATTCCAGGCCTCGGTATTCTGGGAAGACAAAGTAAACACATTACTAGGCATACCTGGGGGGCCCTCATCGGGGTCCCCCGCGTCACAAGGTATTACCGGTTTTACCTCAGAAGGAGTATCCATATTAACCTCTCCCATTCTTGACAATGCATCAGCTTTTAAATTCTCTTTACCTGGTCGATATGTAATAACAAAATTGTAATCATTAAAAAACATTGACCATCTCAACTGTCTTGCAGATAGTGCCTTTACAGACCTTAAGGCTTGAAGATTTCTATGGTCCGTATATATTGTCACTGGATGTCTAGCTCCCAGCAAATAATGGCGCCATTCTTCAAAAGCTGCCTTTATAGCCAGAAGTTCTTTATCGGCAATTGCATAATTTAGTTCTGCTTCAGATAGTTTTCTAGAGAAATATGCAATTGGGTGCATTTGTCCTGTGTCAACATGTCTTTGAGACAAAATGCCTCCTACAGCAAATTGGGAAGCATCTGCTTCCACAATGAAAGGCTGACTGGGATCTGGATGAGACAGAATAGGGGCTGAAATAAATTTCTTCTTGAGATTCTGAAAAGCTTCTTCAGCTAGATCTGTCCACACAAATTTTACACCCTTTCTCAACAATTTTGTGATCGGAGTGATTGTTTTAGAAAAATCTTGAATGAACCGACGGTAAAAATTTGCGAATCCCAAGAAACTTTGAACTTGCTTTACAGATGATGGACTGGGCCAGGATTCAACCGCTTCTACTTTCTTTGGGTCCATTTCGATCCCCTTAGGAGTGATGACATATCCTAAGAATTCTACCTTTGAAGTATGGAACAGACTCTTTTCCAACTTAACATACAAAGAATTAGAAAGCAGTTTTTTGAGAATAGCTCGGACCTGTTGCACGTGTTCTTCTTCAGATTTCGAAAAGATGAGAATGTCATCTATATAAACAACACAGCATACATCAATGAATTCGTGCAGAACCTCATTTATAAAAAATTGGAAGGCTGCGGGGGCATTACAAAGTCCAAAGGGCATGACCTGATATTCAAAAAGCCCAAATTTTGTACGAAAAGCTGTTTTCCATTCATCGCCCTTTCGAACTCGTACCAAATGATAAGCTCCCCGCAAGTCCAATTTTGTATAAATGGTAGCCTTTTTGATCTGGTCTAACAAAGTGGGAATCAAAGGCAAAGGATACCGGTTCTTTACAGTCACATTGTTCAGAGCTCTGTAATCTATGCACGTGCGCAATTCGCCTCCCTTTTTTGGAATAAAAAAGAGAGCTGAAGAGACAGGAGACTTGGAATGACGAATAAAGCCATTTGCCAGATACTCATCCAAGTACTCTCTAAGATGAACATTCTCTTTTTCCGTTAAAGCATAAATTCTGCTACAAGGCAAAGTAGCCCCTGGGACTAGGTCTATTCTACAATCAAAGTCTCTGTGTGGAGGGAGAGTGTTTGCCTTTTTCTTGTCAAATACATCTTGAAGATCTGAGTAAACAGATGGAACCCCTTCGATAGCCAAGACTCTAGGTGAATCGGAAGGAAAGTTAAACCCTTGAATAACCTCTCCAGATCTTTCTAGAAGAAAGCATCTATTAATACAATGAGATGACTGAAATGTTATAGTCTGAGATACCCAATCTATACTTGGGTTGTGTTTTATCAACCAAGGAATTCCCAGAATCATTTTGAACTGAGGGGCGTCAATGATGTCAAATTGGATTTTTTCTCGATGAATAGGTGAACAGTCCATGTCAAGAATTTCGGATTGTCGGCTAATCGGTCCAGAAGTTAATTCCTTACCATCTACTGCTCTAATATCTCTGGATGATCTTTTAAGATAGATTCAAAGCCTAACTGGGAGAAAAACTGAGTGTCCATAAAGTTTCCCGTTGCTCCTGAGTCTATTACAGCTTCTACCTTTCTAATCTGAGAGGAAGGCGATTGACTTCTTAACTCGACTAGAATACCAAAATGTTTACATCCCAAAGGAGGAACAGTAGAGGCCAAACTGGAAATTACACTCGATGAACCGACCTCTTCATTCATCGAGTTTTCTAGTTTTCCGACGACTCTTGGGTTAAAGCTAGATCTGAGGATTTTGACTTAAACTTATTTGGTCTGGTTGGACAGTCTCTTACGAAGTGTCCAGTCTTACCACAGTAAAGACACTGATTTAATTTTCGTCTCTTTTCTTTTTCATCCTTAGAGAGTGGACCTCGAACTGTTCCTATTTGCATAGGTTCTACATGATCTGTCTTAGAGCCTACCTCCTTAACTGATGACGCATTCCTATCTTTTACAAATAAGATTTTATGATCACTCTTCCCTTTTTCGCCTTTTCTCTCACTAAGACGATGATTAAGCTTTATCACAAGATCAATAAACTCATCGATATCATCAGGGGGTTCTAAAATTTGAGTTACCATATCTTTTAGATCTTCCCGAAGGCCTCTATAAAAAATAGAAATTCTTTTATTATATGGCCAATTAGCCTCAAGTACCAGACGATTGAATTGGGAAATATAATGGAGTAGATCAGAAGACCCTTGTTTTAAACTCAACAACTCATTGTCAGAAGACTGCACAAACATATGTTTTGCAAAAATCTTTTTTAAGGCACGTTCAAAATTCCTGAAATTATACAAAATTGGATCATCTCTTTCAACTATAGGAATGGACCAAAGAGCAGCATCTCCTCCAAAATATGATAACATAAAGGCAACTTTGGAAGAGTCATCAGGAAAGGCAGATTTTTTGGCTAAGAAATGTAGATGACATTGCTGCAAGAATATGGAGAACTTGTTACAGTCCCCATAAAAGCGTTCTGGAGAAGCTAAAGGTGTAGGTGTTGGGGTAACCACCTGAATCTGAGATCCCCCCCTAGAGTCAGAGGGTGAGGCCTGTACACTAATTGGACTCTGCTGAATGGCTGCCTGTAACGCAGTCATGTCGTTTCTTAAGGAAACATTTTTGTCCCTGATGTCCTTTAGAACAGCTGCTATTTCCTGTAAGGAAACCTGGTCCATTGCGTCTGGGCGAAATATTCTTCTTGGGCTTTGCCTTCTGTCAAGAGCTAAATACGCTGTCTCTTACCTTAGATATGACAGGAATTCCTGTAGACTGCGTAGAGGATTTTCGCAGAGACGCAAAGGACCAACTTCCCAGAAACTCTAACTAAAACTCGCTGACTAGATTTTACAGCTAAGAATTAACTAGAACTTTCGGGAGGAGGGCCGGTACTGGACGTTGACTGGAATGTAGGGCGTTTGACTGTCGACCTGTGAATTAACAAGAACATAAACTTACTATCCAATACTAGATTTACAGTATTCCTACTTAAAAACCTGTTCCTCCCTGTTCACTTTCTAAAAGAGCTAAGAATCCACTGAGCTGAGCCCTACCTGCGAACAGTCTGGCTCTATCTCCGTCCAGTATTTCTTGTCAGGAATGGAGTCTTGGAATCGTCCTTTATTGATGACTTGGAACTTTTCCGGATAGAAGTCTGGGACGTCTGTGAATAAATAAATTACTATTAAAAGAATGACGTTTTCTCCTTTAGTTCACTTTCTCCTAGTTCACCCTCCCCTGTTCTCTAAACTTACTTGAAAATCAACTCCTTCCAAAATTAAATGGTGGGTTCAGATGAGTTCTTGTGTACCTTCCCTAAGAAAATGAAATACACCAAGAAAAGCAACAACTCGTGCATTTACAATTCACAATGACCTTCTTGTGAATACCCTTAGACAGAAATTGTAACTCACTATGACCTTCTAGTGAGTACTCCTAAAAGAGAAATATAACTCACTATACTTAATTCAGTAAACAAGTTTGTGCTCAAAGTCACTCACAATAAACCTTTTGTAAATAACAAATTAAAAAGAATTCTCAGATATTCAAGTTGCCTCCCTAAAGGCATCAAACAAATAAATGTCTATAAAAAGTCAATCTAAAATTGCTTTCTGTCTTGCGTTGGGCGCCTTGAGAATATTTAAACTTAGCTTTCAAGTCTTCTCATGCCGATGATGAAGATTGCAGGGCACCTAGTAAAGTTCTTCTTTCCTTGCGCAGACTAGCAGATCAAAAGAGCTTAGGCGATGCTCAACTGAAGTCCTCCGGTGGAGCGCTGAAGCTGGAGATCCGCCGGCTGGAACTCGGGATGTTGCCTTCTAGAAATCCTAAGGCAAAGCGAGTTCCCGAGGTCTGGGTGCGGTTTAAATACCGACCGCACCCAGAGACAACGTGCGCTTGCACGTTTTAACTGTTTCCTGCCTTCTGCGTGCAAGGCGCGCTGAAGGCATTTCAGACGGCAAAAATAAACGCACATGCGTTTATTTGCCTTCGGCTTTCCGCGTGTTGAAGGCTCTTGACAGCAGGGCTTAAACAATGCGAAATACTACAGATAAAGTGTGAAAATGCCTAAACCAAGGTCAGAATGTAAAAGAACTTAGGAATAATAAGATGACACATTTATTACTGAGTTTCTTGTAAAACGTTTTCTCAAATATTATACACAAACACAAATACATAACGAGGTGCTGGTGCACGGGACAGGGGTGGGCTTTTTCAGATGGGAAACAATAAAGTCATGTATTGGATGTACATGACTAATGAGCATCTTGCAGACTTCCATGGAAAGGGGCAGGAGAATCGTGACACAGAGTACCCGTACATTTAGCCCAAGCAGCAGAACTCATAGCTCTTACCCAAGCATGTGAATGGTCCAAAGGAAAACGGGTCAACATTTACACCGATTCGCAATATGCGTTCGGGGTTGTCCATAATTTCGGGACCCTTTGGAAAGAGAGAGGTTTCCTGACCTCTCATGGAACTAGAATACAACATGGGGACCTCATCCTTCAGCTACTAGAATCAATACACAGACCCACAGAAATAGCTATATTGAAATGCAAGGCACACACAAAAGTCATGGACTCCATTACCCGAGGCAATGCTCTGGTGGATGCCACAGCTAAACATGCTGCTCAGACAGGAACACTGAACACTGAAACTACCATTAAGACTTTATCCAGTTATCGACCCCATTAAAGATGTAGTAGACATCCAAAACCAAGCTACAGAAACCGAAAAGAGGAAATGGGAAGAAGAGGGAGGTTCTCACACAGATCAGGGCTGGGTAACAAAAGATAAGTCCAAATGATTTCTCCCTGACATAATGGTTCCCTTAATCATAGAAACTGCCCATGGTCCTGCACATCTAGGAGAAAAAGGAATGTTGGACAGTCTGAATTTGGTATGGCATAACAAGCATCTGCGCTCAGCAGCCAAACAAAAAGTACAACCTGTATGATTTGCTGTCAGTTCAATCCAGGGAAAAGTGTCTCAGTTGAACAAGGATGGTTCCATTCCCCTAATCACCCCTTTGAAGTCCTCCAAATGGACTACATACAGATGGAGAGATGTCGAGGACATAAATATGTCCTCGTAGTAGTCTGTACCTTGACCCAATGGACTGAAGCATACCCCGTCCCAGACTACAGTGCCCAAACGACAGGTAAACAACTAGTTAGAGAATTTTTTCCCCGATATGGGTTGCCAAGAGTCATATACTCTGACAACGGACAACCATTTTCCTCTAAGCTAATGGAAGCTGTTTCCTTACTGTTAGGATACACCTGGAAAGTTCACTGTGTTCGACACCCCCAAGCAGCAGGCTTGGTCAAACGACATAATCAGACCCTAAAGACCAAATTAGCAAAAATTTGTGCTGACAAACAAATAGACTGGGCTACAGCTCTTCCGGTTGCTCTCTTTTACATGCGAATGGTGGCACATTCCCGGACGGGTCGTCTGTCCCCCTTCGAAGTCACATATGGGAGACCTCCAAATATCTGGGGTGTCCCATCTCCTAAAAAGTTAACTGACATTGATTTGAATGTTTTGACAGATTACCTAGCTTCCTTGATGTCTGCACTACGTTCTTGTCGTTCACAGGTGGCTGCAGCCTTTCCAGACAAAACCACGCCCGGGGAACACACCATTCAACCCGGCGACTGGATACTAATCCGGAATTTTGATCGTGCCAGTCCCCTGGAAAGAAGGTGGACTTCTCCCAAGTTGGTGCTACTCACGACGAGGACTGCAGTCAAGGTCGAAGGACGAAAAGGATGGCTACACATCAGCCACTGCAAGAAATTCTTCGGATCAACTCCTACTGACATTTTTGCGAATCCCGAAACGATAGACACTGAAGCGACAGACTTTGTTTCACCCCTTCCTGAACTTTCCCCCCAAGACGAGTACAGATCGCGGCTGTGATCCTACCAGAAACAAGCTAGAGACATTGCATCTGACCTCGACCTACCGGTGGCTGATTAAGCTCAAGACGTAGTCTTGGTGAAGCGGTTGCTGGGACGTGTCCGGTCACGAATGCACCATTGACTTAAAACTAGCGACGAACCATGGAAAATATGTTTAAATCCGTAAAATTATTATATAACAAAGTTTCAATTTTCCTCTCTATCATGATTTTCATTTTCTGCATCACGGCTTGCCTAGGTTGGTGCCTTCATCTTACGTTTCCACCTGTTTCCCCCACGCTTTTGAATAACACTGCTATGCATTCACATGTAGATCTCCCTCCACATCTCGAGAACAGAAGAAAATAATTTTTCAATAACACGTTCATCTCCACCCTCCACCAACATCAAATGGTTATTAACAAAACCAACTGTTGGGTCTGTGGTTTAATGCCACATTCTGTACACAGAGGAATGCCTTTTATTCCTCTCCCTTTCGGCTATACTGAATCTACCTACGCATTTTCTATGATATTCTCAGCTTCTGTTAGAAACATTCCTAAAACCCAGGCCAAGAACACTAGTACCTGGAACGAGATCAAAACCAAGACAGTACGAGCCGTTGAAAAGATGGTAAATTTCACCTCGATGTGGGGACGAGCAGATAATAATGAGAATACCAGTTACTCCCTTTTTAATGACACTACCTCCTTTAGGGAAACGTTTTCCGTCCAAAGAAGACAGACACATCAGGGAGGATGGGCTGTGCCCCATAAGGGCCTATTTTGTGTAAGAGGAAAGGGCAAGGGTCAGAAAATGGGAGACAGCGAGTGTAATAAGACATGCACCCTACCTGACCTTAATTTCCCAACAATGGCCACTGCCCCCCACACCTATTTTATCTGTGGACCTCATGCCCGTACTTGGCTACCTCAAGGCTGGTCCGGAAAGTGCTACATTGCATTTCTCCTTCCCCCTACCTACACCGCCCCGGCAGATTACCATCTAAGTGATCCTCCGACCGTAATTATTAGACGGCGAAGGGGGGTCATAGATGCTGAAGACACAGCGGACCAAGAGGCTGGCGATTTCTTTAAAGGAATCATCCCTTTCTGGGGGCCTATGATCAACATCCACCACATAAGACAACTAACTCGTGTAGTTCAGGGAGCCATAAACGAGACCGCTGGTGCGTTAAGCAACATCACGGCTGAGATGGCTTCCGGCAGACTCATGACGTTGCAGAACCGTATGGTTCTAGATATCATATTGGCTGACCGTGGTGGCGTATGCGAACTGATCGGGTCCAGCTGTTGTATATACATTCCAGATAATGCACCCTCGGTGTATTCTGCTATTTCCCGCCTTCATGTACTTTCCAGAAAGCTAGATGCAGACACTGATGCCTGGTCCCTGACGGGATGGCTTTGGGGCCTCCTGTCCTCATGGGGATGGAAGGCACTTACATTCATAGGTCTCGCTCTAGCCATTCTCTTCACCTGTTGCCTCTGTATTCAATGTGGCCCAGCACTCTGTAATTTCTGTATCACCACTTGCATTCCCAGACCCCAACTAGAAAGAAAAGGAAGGAAGAGATCATGTTACAGGAACAAGTAAACAACTTAATGAACATAGAGGTAGATTAAGAAAAACAATGTTAAAAGGGTATATTATGGGACAAGGAGGGAATGTGGAAAATGAATATTTTTCATTATGTATGTCCCATTATACACTCTCTGTTTCACGTCCCAAGCCCACCATGGTAGAAACTAGAAAACACAGGCACATGAACGTAAAGTCGCACTCAACGTGCTACTTCCTCTAATTACAACCACGTATTCTTATGTCCGAGCCGATTCCGAGAAACGAGCCCCGTTGCAACCACACATTCTTATGGTCAGGCCGATTCCGAGAAATAAGCCCCTGTTTGCCAAGACACGACGACCAATTCCGAGAAACCAGGGCCCGTTTGCTAAGGACACGACACCAGACATCCTGTCAACGACCAGTTCTCTTTTCTCTCTCTCTCTCTCTCTCTCTCTCTCTCTCTCTCTTATCTAAGGAACCAGCCTAGGGTTATTTCTCAATGCTCTGCTTCTGCCGTGACTTCCTCATGATTAAAGACACAGTCACGCTTCTTCCTGTCATGACTTCTGTATGATTTTGACACAGTTACGCTGCCATGACTTCTGTAAGATTACGACACCGCTATCCGAGTTCTACTGACTTCTGTATTATTACAACACAGCTATCCAAGTTTTGCTCAAGGGAAGCTCCTTCCTCTTTTCTGTGTGTAAAGTGTATAAATACCATGTCTTCTTTGATTAAAGTAGAGACTATTCCCGAGCCTCCTTAGGTGACGGAGCTCTCCCTTAACCCGAGTTACTGAATAAAGACCCTTGAATTCTAACCACCACGGATTCTGCTCTTCATGCTTGACCTTATTGATATTATAGAAATTCCGATCAAGGTAAATTACTAAAATATTTACCACAGACGAGGCCAACTCCACCAACTGCAGATCAATTCTAAGCAACACGGATTTGCGCCGTTCAGAGGCCAAAGCGCAATTAGCGTTACCTAACATGCAAATCGCCCTTTGCGCCCATCCAGCCAGGACTTCAGGGTGGATAGCAGCCCCTGTCTCCTGTGCTTCGAGGGCCAACTCCAGAATTTTTGCTAAAGGGCCCGAAAGGTCAAGAACCTTGTCTTGGCACGCCCCATGGGCGCGATCAATCCCCTTCTTAAGTTCTTTTTTATACTTTTTAGGGCTTGCTGTAAAAAGCACGCGAAAGCGCGCTCTCGCAGAGAGAACTGTAGCTGTCGGCTCAGCCGACAACGAGGGGAGACAGGAGCTGGCCACGCGCAGCATTTTCCAATAGGATTAGGTCGTGAGCTTCTGCATTAGAATGCATGGCCGAAAGAATCGGATCGCGACGTGCGCCTCGTGAACAGTTCACGTGACTGACTTTGGAATGCAGGTGGAGTCTGCAGAGGGGTGCGCGGCACTGTTCACGAGGCGCGCGTCGCTGATAAACAGGCTGGCTGCAGGCTTGAGTAGTAGTAGTAAATAGCTTTTATTCGGTTTCCAAATTTTAAAGGAACCACAAAAAGTACACATGAAAATCAACATACATAGTTTAAAAAGAATAAAAATTCATTCCTGAAGATATAAAAAGATAAAAACTGTAAGAAAATTTTAAAACACTAGAGCTACAATTAATCTTGATTACGGCGGATTTTTACACAGGTTTTGCGAAACATAGCAATGCATTTAGCGTTAAATACTGATTCTAAGTGTTGTAACGCCAGAAGGGCAGGACGGCATCTTCTCAAACCCAGAGATAACAGTATAGGAATGATCCAACGTTTGAGAGGTGATTCATAAAGTTTACAGAACAATGTTACATGAATAGTAGACTGTTCGGAAATACCATCACAAGGACACCGGATAAATGGAATGGACCAATCTTGTATCTTTGGAAATGCAACCAAACGAAAAAAGATATTGAACCTAAACCGAGTCAATAGGTATTTTTCATAAGTGGTCAAACAAAAGGTGAGATACGGTTGAATACCCTGAGTACATTGAATAGTTAAAATATGTTGGTTTGAGACCTTGTTAATTTCTTTAGCTATGCGAATTTCCCTTAAATGTGACAAACATAACATTTTTAAAGTCTTTCGTGTAATAGTGGACAGGATGGAGGGCTCTTTAAAATATGTAGGAAGGTCCAAGTCCTTAAAAAAGGTGTAAACAAAGGACAGCCACGGAATATCTGCCCAGTTATCCAGGCCCAAACAGTCTAAAATTAATGCACGTGTTAGACTGCACTGCTCCGTTGACCAAATACGGTGCCATAGTAATATTGGCTGAATCTTGATGTAGTCAGCAATGTAATCTATACCCAGATCAATATGGCAACCATACGTTGGAGAGCACTGCGGGACGGCCAACAAAAACAAATGAAATTGTTCTCTACCCTCTGTAAAATGTCCACGGGTACATAACCCCACACCCCAGCACCGTAAACAGCTACACTATGGCATTTTGTGTGGTATATTTGCATAAGTTCTTTTGAGGGAGGTTTCCCTAATTTGCGCACAAAAGCAATGAGGGCAGAGGTGGCTGCAGGCTTTAATAACAAGACATCTCCCTCATAAGTGCATAAGCTCCGCCGTAGCCGGTAGTCTATTAAATAGGGCACCGTTTACGCAACGGCCCATAGTACGACTGCCAAGAGTACTAATATGTGCATTTACCACGGTAATGTCAGCACTGGTATTTCATGGCCCTAGGAGAACCGAGAACGGTGTACAGGACCGAGTTTGCAGTGAAATACTTTATTTTAAATCTACCGCCGGTGGGCCCAGGGCGGAGGAGGTCTGCGCAGGCCTCGTGTATCCCCTTTACAACTTTGCACCTTTCAACGGACACCCTCCGGCACGCGGGCGCGGACACACTCACGAGCCTCAGTGTGGTGCACTTCTGAAAGGAGGAGACATGCATGAGGGCGCAGCTCCCTCAGACGGTTTATGCGCAAAGGCCACGACCCACGGGTCTGCTCTGCATCGGTGCGCAGGAGAGGGTCCAGAGCAGGGCAGTTAGTGAGGATTGTGAAGGCCCCAGCAGACAGTTTATGGCAGCCTTTGAAATTTATCACAGCCTCAGCAAAAATAGTGAGATCAAAGGCAGGTGGGAGGGGTATGGATGGAACCTGCCACTATACCCAATAACAGCACCAGGCCATCGAGCCTCAAGACGGGACCCCACTCCGGCCCCACTACGAGCAAATTACGGCTCGCACGGAAAAGGCCCACGCTATTGAGCGCCCTGCGGAGATCACAAGCCGCACTTTACGGCTAACTTCAACTGAAGTTCCCCGTCAAGCCCACGCTAGAGACGCTAGGCTTCAACGGTCCAATTTGAACCGACCCCACCGGGTTGTTGCCAGTAACTTCCCTGACGCCGCGCACAAATTGCTAGGCGGAAACGGCATCAGCTACATCGAAACCTGAATGCCAACTGAAGTGCTTTCACCCACGTCCGGCCCACCTTGCCTCGCTCGTGGCTCACTCAACCAATCAGGCAAAGCTCATTTTAGTCCTGAAGATGATCCCACTATATTGTTGGAGATAGGGATCGAAACGTTCGTCGACTGTTTTGCAGTACTGCTCGTTTTATGATTTACATTTTTCATGGCAGTTACTGTGGGTTTGAGCTTATTCAAAAACTGTTTGCATTGCATTATAAGCCACCCTGCTCTCCTTGTTTGCCTGTAAATTCTTTTTCTTTCTCCCATGTATTGTCTTCCTCTGACTAGGTACAGGCTTGTGCCCAGTTACTAATGTGCGACTTGTCTCGCCCTATTCTGGTTATACTCCAAAATTGTGTTCCGAATAAATGCTTCTAGGTCCGACTGGACACCGAAGAAGGAAAACACAGTCTTTATCTCGAGCCTGTGAAAATTATTTCTCTAAGTATCACTAAAACCTAGGACCTTTGTAAAATAAAAAATAAACTGTACCCAATGACGTCCCGTGGTTCACCCCATCTCACACCGCCCTGTAGCCTGGCTGTTAGGCCGTAGTTGTTCTTCTGTACATTTGAGAATTGTGCGCCGAGGTAGCTGCTTGTTTTGTTTTGTAACTTCTTTGCGGCCCAGCAGACTTGATAATTTGCAGTCTTTATTTGGACCTCAACTCAACTCAGCCTCTGAAAAATTTGCACCGCAATAATCACATATTTTTTTTAAACTCTGCTGTGCTCAACTCAGGGTCCTAGGTGTGTGGAAGCAAAAATAAAGACCAATCTGCCCTTTGTAGAAGTCTTCAGCACTGTGTAAGCGAGTCCAGTTTCCACTCTATGAAGAACAGCACTGGGACCCTGAAGGCGGTGCGTACATGCACATTGGGATGTGCTGGCATGGACTGGCCTACGGTGATCTAGGAGGAAGTCCGACTGTACAAACCAGAAAAAAGGCAGTGAGGAATGATCCACTTCGCCTGACTGCTCTTGACATCTGTTGTATTCAACAAATGGTTTCACCTGGCTGCTCCTCAGAGGGAAGACATTATATTGCACTACTTTCTTTGGCCAAGCTCGCCATTTGCTACTACTGAGCAAATTAACCAAATTCGAACTCCTTGGTATCATCCAACGTGATTTCTTCAAACAAATCATAAGGTGCATCCTTCGTTTGCTCTGGTTTCCACAAATACTTTCAAAGACGCCCTGTGGCTCTGGTGGATTACTCTCCCTCTCAGTTCCTTGCTTTTGCAAGTTCATCAGAGGATGGCGTTCTTTTTCTCATCCTGGTGACTCTCTTTGTAACTCTTTTCTAGAAGCACCCACTCCTTGCGGAGCCTTTGAAGACGTGGTTATTTCCCCATTTAATGTACAAGCCAAATTTTTCCTTCATCCTCCGATGACATGTTTGACCTTTATTATACCCATAACTTAGCAAACACAAAAGCTGTGAGTCAGTCATAAAAGATTTCTCTAAAAACATAAATTTACTGCATGTATCAACACTTTTTTATTTTTTAATTTTATTTTTTATTGGCACTGGAAATATTTTGCATTTTGACATTCATATAAAATAAAAACAACAATTGCACTGATGGCTTAGTTACAAAAAGTGGCAGCCTACAAGGTAATGCCAGTCGAAAGTATTGAGACGTGCATATCAAAGTAATCAAGCAAATACGAATATACAAATAACATTACTAACACTTGTATCCACCTGTTCTTATCACAGATCTATTATGTGAATGTTTGCACGCCAGCCTTCATTTGCTGGGTGAACACTGCAGTTACACATATATTACAAGATTATTTCTGCAGCCAGGTTGTGATGTATTGTGAGGCTTAGCTTTAAGCCAGGTTAGAAATGGGCCCCAAATATCTTTTGGACGAGAGGCCGTTGGCATCAACTCCCAAAAAGCAGTGAGTTGTTCCTGGCAGAACGTAACGTCAACAATCCAGTCTTTGAGCTTGGGAGCGTGTGGCCTGCCCCATTTCATGGCAATTCTGGCTTTGCCAGTAATAACAGCATGGCCAGTAATCTACGCACTCCCACCTGCGTGACCTTTACATATCCCAGTAGGCCCATATTTGCACCAGGTGTTATTTGTATTGTGAGTATTTCGCTAATGGTTTCAAAAATCTCCTCCCAGTATGCTGCTATTGGAGGGCAGCTCCAGACCAAGTGGAAAAGCGTGGCCTGGTCTGCACTACATCTCAAGCAGCACCCAACACTTCGCCGAATGCCCATTCAATGCAGCATGAATCAACACTTTCAAAAAAATTTAAATATGAAGGAGGAAAACTATTTCCTTACCTGATCAAATTTATTTACGTCATTAGATAAAAGATTTACTATTTGGCCAGTTGTCGTTTTCCCCATAGCAGTATTACTTAGTCGAAGAGCCTGAAATGACAAAGAAATTTATATATAAACCATTTATTTGTCCGTTGTTTTTTTATTGTTTATAAAGCATTACATTACATTATATACTTATTTTATGGCTAATAAAAATCTTTACAAAAGATAAAAGAAGAGTGAACAACATGTAGATAAAAATCAAAAAAAGATATCACAAGTGCCTATGGCCCTAGTTCTAGTAGGTCGTGCTGCTTCTGGTGCAATAAAAAGTTTACCAATGAACAGAAGAGGAGGTCTCGGAAGTAGTGCAGCACAGGTCATAAAAAGTGACTCAAGAGGGCGAGATTGATTCTTTAAATAATTAAAAGCAATAGACAAAGGCACCAGGGAGGACCAGCTTGACAAAGATGCTGAAAGCAATGTGCCAATGTGGCATAACACAGTATTTAAAGACAGTGCGATCAGCTGAGCTGTGGCGGACAGCAGGCGGGTTCTCTTGCTCGAAGTGCGCCTTGTACAGTCGAAGATGTAAGGTGTAATACATTGCACAAACTTTGCAAGGTCAGCCTTTCTCTTTTATACAGATGGTATAAAGCATTTTAACAAGGCCTTAAAATGTTTAATTTATTGTGGCTCATAAGGACAATTGTAAGTGAAAATATTGTTGAACGGGTAATTTATTGGTGGGTAGCTCTAAGTTAATAACTCACATACTGTAAAAAATACAGCCATTTATATTTCTTATGAACACAACTGATCTGGGATAGAAATTGAACGTTCTGCGACAGGTTGCTAAGAAAGACATTTTATTTGTCGTGGTCATATTACATTTAGAGATACAGGGAGAGTGATTGCCTATGAACAAAAGTAAATATATAGCACATAATTCTTTATTATACATCGAATAGAGCTACAGTATGATTTTTATTAAAGGAGCTAAATGCATATAATCTATAAATTAACACATTAATTCAATGGCTACAACAATAACTTTAAATTAGATGTCTTTACAATCTTTGTCTCTTCAATTGACGATTGGTCCAATCTGGTTTTAAAATGATCCCCACACAACTTCTTATTCTCGGGCCACCATAATAAGAATGAATTCAACACACGTTCACAATGAAAGACAGCAGGGAACACAGTTTTTTGGGACGTTTATTATTTATTTATTGTAGATGATAAACGTGAAAAAGACTCTACTCTAAACAAAGAAGAAAACAAAAAAGAAAGCTTGCAACGCAGTCCTGTATGCATCCAGTGAGAATTAAACCGTTCAGAAAATGCCTTATGGTATGGGCAGATGGTAAGGACTCACTGAAACTGTA
Source organism: Lissotriton vulgaris (assembly GCF_964263255.1). NCBI lineage: Eukaryota > Metazoa > Chordata > Amphibia > Caudata > Salamandridae > Lissotriton > Lissotriton vulgaris. The sequence goes on along the minus strand of NC_141685.1, from coordinate 1,118,839,879 downwards.
AGAGAAATAAGGTCAGATCTACAACTGACCTAGATAAAGGATTTCATACTAGGGGGAACAATAAATATCTTCATGCAAAGGCAACATAGAATAGCAACAATTAACAGAAAACTACTTGTACCTACACAAAAGTAAATAATGGAAATCAATCAGGGAGTGTTATGCTAAGGTATGCTATGCAATTTTTGTGTAGGGAACGCCCGCCAAATACTTGCCCACATTTGGGTGCAGAGCTTATCTACAATTATGGTTTGCCCAGGAGATGCCCTGGTCCAATGAGTATATATATGGTGGTGGGTGAATGCTTAGTTTTCCCCACAGATGGGTCAGTAGGGGGTGGATCTTGTGACCTGCCATCCAAATCAGAGTGGAACTGGTGAACGTTTGGGGTGCTTTTGAAGGGCCTCCCGCAGTGGAGGGGCGGGTTTTCAGTCCCACTGTCAAACTTTAGTCAGCTGTGTAGTTGTAGACGATCTCTTGAGGCCTTGATGGACCACACACTGTCTTTGTTGTGTTTTTGTCTTTGTTCGGTCTCGCACCTGCGATACAGGGCAAAGCCCTGTCTCAGCGAATCCTATTGTCGGCGGCTCTGCTTACCAGAGATGAGCACGCGCAGCCTCAGGAATCAGATCAGGTTTCGCGCTTGAACACGCGCTCGCTGTGCCCATCTCCTGTCTCCCTTGCAAACCACGGCCCGTCAACGCGCACGCACCGAAGTCACAGCACACCAGCACCGGCCCGACCAAGTAACTCTCCCCCCACCCCACCCCACCCCCAAGAGGAAACGTGGGTAAAGTGGGCGCCCAGTAAGCTCCGGGGAGAGACTTTAGACGCAACCCCGTGTAATATTTCAAATTTGATCAACGTAGTATGTAAGCAAAATAGAAAGAATTAAAGCACAGACGAATCAAGAAAACAAATAAACAATACGGACAACTGACTTGAGCAGCCAGTGCCTGCCCTGTCCACGCTAGCTAGAGGTGTCGGACTGCACATGACCTTCCCCCCCTCCCTTCGAAACCCGGCCAGCTGCGGACGCAGGTTTTCCATAACGCCAATGCTAGTTAACTGGGTTACCGGCGAGGATGAGTGGAAAGGCAGGGCAAGAAAAGCGGGATAAGTCTGCGATTCTGCGTGCGCTGGCACCGGAATCCTTACTTGAGCTGTGTATGCAAGTTGATATATCTTTTTTTTTACGAAGGGTGTTCCAATCTATGTGCGGCGGTGTGCGGGTCCCTTGCCCGCCCCGCGGCTAACATCTTACGGCCCGAAGTACACGGCAGGCCTTGCTGTCAATTACTCGTGCCCACTGTAAGGATTGCAAGTAGGTTCCACAGGAGCGTCAGGAATCCGAAGACTATTCCAAAGCCTTCCCCTACTTCCTTCCGACTCTATCAAACACTAGAGTACGAGAGACACGCCAGGGGAAAACAGGGAGACAAAACAAGGAAAGGTTGGGGGAAAAAAAGGTGCTTGCTGGTGGTCTTCAGAATGGATGCGTGGTAACTCCAATGGGGAAACTGGACAACAGGTAGGCTGCAATGAAAGATAAGTAAGCAACCTTATCTAACCAAAACAGGAAACCTACAACCACATTGACTCATTTATGCATATCAACATTACATACCAAAGGGTGTTCTGAAATATCGCAGAAGTGATATGTAGGATCTTATTTAAGGAATCTTGTCTGGAGCTGTGGCAAAGATGACATAACATATCAGTGAGTCACTATTACTTCCCTACAAGCAAGTACAATATATATAACTTGTTACACTTCTCACTTTAACTGTAGTCGAAGACTCGAGGAAATATCCACTTGTATGATGAAATACAATGAACCTATTGCCAACACCACAGTTGTTTGTATGAATCACTATAAAGAAACAAGACATGTAGTCAGATATATATTATGACCAGACCCTTTAGATAATATATTGTGCAGCGCTAAAACGCTGTTACCGTGATTCCACGTAGTGTAGATGAAGCTGCACCCACTCTGGTCCACGCAAGTTATCCAGCAAATACAAGAAGCTAATCCCCGTTCAAGAATCCAAACAAAGGGATGAGCTGGTAAGGGGAGGAGTAAGGGGAAACAACTAACTAACTACCTAAAAAGAAAGAAGGAAAACCCAACCGGGCAGCGGAGAACAAGCCCGGCTGTCAGGCGGAGCAAAGACACTGAGGAAGAAGCACGGGGGCTGAGCCCAGCCGGATGGCGGGGAAAAAACCGGCCGCCGGGCGGGACTCAAGGGCGGGGGAGACAGGTCATGGGAGATCCCGCAAAAGAACAGCACTCCGATAAATGGGCGCACTAAGGAGAACGCCCACAGAGAACTGGTGGGTATCGGTAGGGAGAGAAACCCGGAGGCCGCTCAGGAACGCGGCGGCCGGGGAAGCTCACTCCGACACAACAAAGCAGGAAGTACAAAAAGCGGAAGTCAGGCAATCCGATACAAGACGGACACGGAACCAAACGGAGCTTAGACGCAAGAACGTGAAGCGTCGCTCCATGGTTCCTGGTGTCCTAAATAGCGCGAAATTTAAAGGGGCAGTGTTGTAGGAGGCTTGAGGCATGACACCCACATACAAAATGAGCGAACAAGCTGCTCGTCACATGCCGGTAGGATTAGAGGCAGACAGCTGGGACTGACCAATATTTTGCATACCAAGAAAGAACGCAGTATAGTCAGGTAAAAGCCTAACCCTTTGTTGAAGTCCCCTAATCGGTGCTTACTGTGCACAAGAACACCTCAAGTTCAGATGACGTACACTGGTCCCATAAATATTAAACTTACATAGGTCCCTCCGTGATGGCTGACGCCCCCCGTTCACCCCTCACCTGCGCAGCGATCCCGGCTGCCTCTCCGGTTCCACAGCTGCCAAAACAGGGCCTCCGCCCGTGCACAGCCCCTATCAGCTGGAGCTAGCGACAGCGCGCACGGCCAAGCGTCACTGCACGAACCATCTGACGTCACTGACAAACATTGCTTGGGCAGAAGACTCGCACGTCCGCACAATGGACATAGAAAACAAGTTCACCGAAGAAAGTAAACGGAAGACAGACATCAGTCACACGACTACAAGGCGCTTCCCCCAGTCCTTGTCTCTGCCCCCTCTATCTCTGCCCATTCTGTATGTCCCCAATCCTTCTCTCTGCTATCTCTCTGCCCCCAGTCCTTCTCTCTGCCTTCTCTTGGCCCCACAGTACTTCGCATTGCCCTCTCTCTGCCCCCAAGTCCTTCTCTCTACCCCCTCTCTCTGCACAGTCTTTTCTCTGAATTTTCGACAGCCTCTTTCTGAGTAAAGTTCCCATCAGTGCTTAATTTGTAAAAAACATAAGTGCCAGGCCATCGAGAGGAGGCCACCACAGTTCGCACCACACACTGCCACTTTACTTACACAACTACTACCCCTCACACTGCTACAAGTGTGACAATTCAAACAGCTTGAGGCCGCCAAAGTTTTAAGAATGACTTGGCTGGCAGATATTAGTTGGTTTTAATGTATATTGAATTAACAATCAACAATTTTTCTGTTCTCTTTAAATTGCACAAACAGCGCCATCATGTGGCAGCTGTCATAAGTGCAGGTTCTGGCAATTAAGCACCAGTGCAGAGCACTGGAAACCATCAGCTCAAATTTAGCACTGCTTCTCATCTTTCAATGCTTTCTATTCTAGAGTACGGCCATCTGCAGCTTCAAATGGCATGGAAGGATGGTGGGCGTCTGGTGAAGAGGATATTGCAATGTAATTCATTTATTCAAGAATCTGTTCTTTTGCACTTTTTGGCACGGTCAAGGCCAGTTGTCTGCCACCTTCCTATAAAATGTGCAGACACCTAGGATGGTTTGTTATACAGTGCTGATCTCCATGTTTGGGGTTTTGCCTCGAGTATCTCCCATTTGAGGCAAACCTAGGTAGATTGTGCAGTCCACTTTTTAGGTCTCGACTTACAGCATTGCTTTAGCAGTGCTTGTTTTTTTAACTGTCGCCTGCCCAAGATCAGGAAGCAGGCATACCAAACTGGTTTAAGAAGGTGGTCATAGCAGAGTCTATGTCCGGAGTGAGGGCCACCTTGTGAGCCAAGTCTGGTCTTGGGCATTCTGATTTCAGTCGAGCCCTAACCTCCTTATCAAAACCCTTGCGAAGATGAGTTTGCATGTATTCTGCAACAGTCAGAGGACCTAGGGTGTACAATGTCAGAGGGGTCAAACATAAAGGGAGAAGGTTGTACAGGGGAAGAGGCGTGTTTACACTTTTTAGCGCACTTGCGAGGTATAGACTCATGGGACGAGTCTGTGTCAGTGTTGGTATCTGTAGTGGTATCATGAACAGGGATAGGAGAGGATTGTGGAGGGGGGGACGGGGGCGCCATCCTTGGAGCTCTCTTTGGACTTATATAACTTTGAATATGTATGTGCATGAGGCCATGATGAACCTGGAGGTTCCGCAGGAGTGAGGGGAGCAGGGACCGAGAGCGAATCTGAGGGAGGAATGGAAGGGCCAAGGGGGACCAGAAGTTCCAACTTTTTAGCTATTGGCAACAGGGCGGAAGAAAGGGCCTTATCTAACTTGGCATCCAACTTTTGATCAATAATGTCCTCCATGGACTCTTCGTCCTAATATTCATCCTCGCCCTGATCCTCACTCGCAGCAACCTCCTCCTGGTAGAATTCACAGTCTAACACGTAAGTGGGGTGAAGTGTACAACAAATGTTGGAGCACTTAGTGTTTTGTAAAATACCCCTCACACACCAACAGGCCCCTTGGTGTCATGCTTCATCATCGGGGTCTTCGCACCCCTCTAACGGGATGCGGCGTGCTGCTACCAACGACTACGCGGGAGCACTTATAGTTAATGACTATATGTGGTGCATGTATGTGGGGTGTATTTACAAGTGAGTGGTGGGATGTGGTGAAGGTTTAAAAAGTACCTGGCACATGAGTATATAGGAAAAAATGTATTCTAAACTCTGGCTGGTACTATTAAAAGGGTGCAGTGTGAGGTTGAATCTGTTATATTAAAGAACAGGACCTCTGGTGTGCGTCGACATGTTTTGGAGGCAAGCTCCTTCTTCAGGACGGGGGCACAACTTCCCCACCTTACTCACGTATTTCTAGATAAATATCAAGGTGTATTTACAAAAAAGTGAAGTATTAGGCTAAATGTGCCTACAGCGGTCTGCTACAAGCTCAATGACCTGTAGAAAGACAAAAAGAGAAATAAACTAATGGTTACCCATGTACCGGGTAGTTCAAGCAGGTGCAGTCACCTGGAACCTCACCATTTGCTTTTAATAAGCCCGGTAAAAGAAAAAAGTACTAACATCACATACAACACAGAAAACACAAACACTAGGAGTTACTGGCAATAGTTGTCATACTTATGAAGCTTGCTTGCTTGCTTCATGAGCAATAGGAACGTCTGGGGTGTTGCTTTTTTGCAATCTGTTGTGAGAAGTAATGCAGGTGTAAAAGTACATTCTCACTTACTTAGGAAATTAGTTCATATGGTCGTTTCAGGTTCTATACTCACAGGATCGGGACACAGTAATCTCCGCCTTACCCCCACACGCTGCTCCCCTGAAGTGAGCTAATCACAGGGTTTTCGCTATTTATACCCTGTACTTAATTGAGCGGAAATGTTTACATGGCCAAACATGGGTGTTCCGATGTTTATAGTTAATTGAATGCCCTTGTTTGGAACGTCCGATCTTTAGCCATACATATTGCAGCTTTATGTGTCAGAACGGACTTGCGATGGACGAGCGTCGCTACACGAGAGCGGTTGTTTAGTGCGCATGCGCAAGGATCTGGTAGTAATCCTTCGCGCATGCGTGTTGCAGCCTAGCGATCGTTCTCGGCGGCAGTGGTCCTTTGCGCACGCGTCCTGGCGCCGAGGGCATATTCCGAGGCGATGTGTCTCATCTTAGTGATTATTAGCAGGCATGTGTGGAGGAAACAATTAAACAAAACAATCAAACCCCATAGTATTGATGGCAGTATTGTCTTTGGTCGTGGTGGGAGTGGTACTTGGGGGTTACAGTTATTAAAAAACGATCAGTGAGACTTGTTAATTTTATATATATAATATATATACATTCCTGCATCTGGCTGAAATTCCTTAGAGCGGCATATTAGTTGGATAGTTGCCCCCAAGGCACCTCATCGTTCAATCCAGTTAACTGGGTGCCAAGGCAATACCCATCTTTGTTCTTTCAAAAAAAGACCGTCCTCAGAAGGTAGTTGCTCAATGATTGTCCATTTTAAATCATTAACACAATGTTGTGCTGTAAGGTAATGTGTGGCCATTTTAGTGGTGCTTTTCTTACAGCGCACGTTGCTTTTGTGCTCATTCATTCGTGTTTTTATTGCCCTTGTGGTCATGCCTATATATTCAAGATTGCAGGGGCATTTGATAAGGTAGACCACGTTCTTGGAGTTACAGTTTGTAAACCTCCTTTGTTCCCAAGTTGTGCCATTGCGGAACGTTAGTCTTGTGCTCTTCTGAGTGAGATGGCAACTGCTACAGTTCCCGCAGGGAAAATGGCCTTGTACTCCTATGGATGGTTGTATGGCCATGGATGTCGGTTTTGGTCTGGTATGAACCAACATGTCTCTGAGATTGCGTCCTCTTCGGTGAGCGAATATTGGTTTTTCCAAATTCAGGTTACCACATGTCAGTATACTCCAATGTTTGTTGACGATCTTAGACACTTCGTTGGACATGGTGTTGTACGTCGTCACACAGATTGGTCGTCTGCCTTCATTTGGTTCTTTTTGTCGCTCTTCCAGTAGTGCCTCTCTGTTGTTATTTTATGCTCTCTTCATCGCTTTGTCAATGATTTTGATCGGGTACTCTCGTAGTTTAGGTTTTTCTTTCAGATCATTGGCCTGTAGTCTGAAGTCTGATACATCTGTGCAGTTACGCCTTAAGCGTAAAAATTGTCCGTATGGTAAGTTTTCTCACAGGTGCCGGGGGTGAAACTATCAAACCTTAGCAGGCAATTCCTGGATGTCGGTTTGAAATGGGTGGTTGTTTTCAAACGTCCTCTAAAACCGTTGACGGAAATACAGAGAACAGTGCTGAATAAGGCCTTGGTTTTGTGCCCACGCAAAAACCCGACATTTTCAGATTGAACATAGAGATACAGGAATTCATCCGAAAATTGAAATTACAGGCCTATTTCATGGATAAACCATCTACTGTAACGACCACTGATACTGGCCTGAGACCAAAATCTACCTTCACTCCTCCTGACTCAATGCTCCCAATTGAGTTATTAACTTTTGAAAAAGCTCTCATGACGGAAGTCAACAAATTGGATTCATCCTCCATAAGAACGTTCCATAACACGACCAAGGAGGAACAACAAGCCATTACTTGAGCTGTGTATGCAAGTTGATATATATATTTTTTTACGAAGGGTGTTCCAATCTATGTGCGGAGGTGTGCGGGTCCCTTGCCCGCCCCGCGGCTAACATCTTACGGCCCGAAGTACACGGCAGGCCTTGCTGTCAATTACTCGTGCCCACATTGAAAACGAGCGAACAAGCCGCTCGTCACATGCCAGTAGGATTAGAGGCAGACAGCTGGGACTGACCAATATTTTGCATACCAAGAAAGAACGCAGTATAGTCAGGTAAAAGCCTAACCCTTTGTTGAGGTCCCCTAATCGGTGCTTACTGTGCACAAGAACACCTCAAGTTCAGATGACGTACACTGGTCCCATAAATATTAAACTTACATAGGTCCCTCCGTGATGGCTGACGCCCCCCGTTCACCCCTCACCTGCGCAGCGATCCCGGCTGCCTCTCCGTTTCCACAGCTGCCGAGACAGGGCCTCCGCCCGTGCACAGCCCCTATCAGCTGGAGCTAGCGACAGCGCGCACGGCCAGGCGTCACTGCACGAACCATCTGACGTCACTGACAGACATTGCTTGGGCAGAAGACTCGCACGTCCGCACAATGGACATAGAAAACAAGTTCACCGAAGAAAGTAAACGGAAGACAGACATCAGTCACAGGACTACAAGGCGCTGCCCCCAGTCCTTGTCTCTGCCCCCTCTATCTCTGCCCATTCTCTCTGTCCCCAATCCTTCTCTCTGCTATCTCTCTGCCCCCAGTCCTTCTCTCTGCCCTCTCTTTGCCTCACAGTACTTCGCATTGCCCTCTCTCTGCCCCCAAGTCCTTCTCTCTACCCCCTCTCTCTGCACAGTCTTTTCTCTGAATTTTCGACAGCCTCTTTCTGAGTAAAGTTCCCATCAGTGCTTAATTTGTAAAAAACATAAGTGCCAGGCCATCGTGAGGAGGCCACCACAGTTCGCACCACACACTGCCACTTTACTTACACAACTACTAACCCTCACACTGCTACAAGTGTGACAATTCAAAAAACTCGAGGGCGCCAAAGTTTTAAGAATGACTTGGCTGGCAGATATTAGTTGGTTTTAATGTATATTGAATTAACAACCAACAATTTTTCTGTTCTCTTTAAATTGCACAAACAGCGCCATCATGTGGCAGCTGTCACAAGTGCAGGTTCTGGTAATTAAGCACCAGTGCAGAGCACTGGAAACCATCAGCTCAAATTTAGCACTGCTTCTCATCTTTCAATGCTTTCTATTCTAGAGTACGGCCATCTGCAGCTTCAAATGGCATGGAAGGATGGTGGGCGTCTGGTGAAGAGGATATTGCAATGTAATTCATTTATTCAAGAATCTGTTCTTTTGCACTTTTTGGCACGGTCAAGGCCAGTTGTCTGCCACCTTCCTATAAAATGTGCAGACACCTAGGATGGTTTGTTATACAGTGCTCATCTCCATGTTTGGGGTTTTGCCTCGAGTATCTCCCATTGAGGCAAACCTAGGTAGATTGTGCAGGCCACTTTTTAGGTCTCGACTTACAGCATTGCTTTAGCAATGCTTGTTTTTTAACTGTCGCCTGCCCAAGATCAGGAAGCAGGCATACCAAACTGGTTTAAGAAGGTGGTCATAGCAGAGTCTATGTCCGGAGTGAGGGCCACCTTGTGAGCCAAGTCTGGTCTTGGGCATTCTGATTTCAGTCGAGCCCTAACCTCCTTATCAAAACCCTTGCGAAGATGAGTTTGCATGTATTCTGCAACAGTCAGAGGACCTAGGGTGAACAATGTCAGAGGGGTCAAACATAAAGGGAGAAGGTTGTACAGGGGAAGAGGCGTGTTTACACTTTTTAGCGCACTTGCGAGGTATAGACTCAAGGGACGAGTCTGTGTCAGTGTTGGTATCTGTAGTGGTATCATGAACAGGGATAGGAGAGGATTGTGGAGGGGGGACGGGGGCGCCATCCTTGGAGCTCTCTTTGGACTTATATAACTTTGAATATGTATGTGCATGAGGCCATGATGAACCTGGAGGTTCCGCGGGAGTGAGGGGAGCAGGGACCGAGAGCGAATCTGAGGGAGGAATGGAAGGGCCAAGAGGGACCAGAAGTTCCAACTTTTTAGCTATTGGCAACAGGGCGGAAGAAAGGGCCATATCTAACTTGGCATCCAACTTTTTATCAATAATATCCTCCATGGACTCTTCGTCCTAATATTCATCCTCGCCCTGATCCTCACACGCAGCAACCTCCTCCTGGTAGAATTCACAGTCTAACACGTAAGTGGGGTGAAGTGTACAACAAATGTTGGAGCACTTAGTGTTTTGTAAAATACCCCTCACACACCAACAGGCCCCTTGGTGTCATGCTTCATCATCAGGGTCTTCGCACCCCTCTAACGGGATGCGGCGTGCTGCGACCAACGACTACGCGGGAGCACTTATAGTTAATGACTATATGTGGTGCATGTGTGTGGGGTGTATTTACAAGTGAGTGGTGGGATGTGGTGAAGGCTTAAAAAGTACCTGGCACATGAGTATATAGGAAAACATTTATTCTAAACTCTGGCTGGTACTATTAAAAGGGTGCAGTGTGAGGTTGAATCTGTTATATTAAAGAACAGGACCTCTGGTGTGCGTCGACATGTTTTGGAGGCAAGCTCCTTCTTCAGGACGGGGGCACAACTTCCCCACCTTACTCATGTATTTCTAGATAAATATCAAGGTGTATTTACAAAAAAGTGAAGTATTAGGCTAAATGTGCCTACAGCGGTCTGCTACAAGCTCAATGACCTGTAGAAAGACAAAAAGAGAAATAAACTAATGGTTACCCATGTACCGGGTAGTTCAAGCAGGTGCAGTCACCTGGAACCTCACCATTTGCTTTTAATAAGCCCGGTAAAAGAAAAAAGTACTAACATCACATACAACACTGAAAACACAAACACTAGGAGTTACTGGCAATAGTTGTCATACTTATGAAGCTTGCTTGCTTGCTTCATGAGCAATAGGAACGTCTGGGGTGTTGCTTTTTTGCAATCTGTTGTGAGAAGTAATGCAGGTGTAAAAGTACATTCTCACTTACTTAGGAAATTAGTTCATATGGTCGTTTCAGGTTCTATACTCACAGGATCGGGACACAGTAATCTCCGCCTTACCCCCACACGCTGCTCCCCTGAAGTGAGCTAATCACAGGGTTTTCGCTATTTATACCCTGTACTTAATTGAGCGGAAATGTTTACATGGCCAAACATGGGTGTTCCGATGTTTATAGTTAATTGAATGCCCTTGTTTGGAACGTCCGATCTTTAGCCATACATATTGCAGCTTTATGTGTCAGAACGGACTTGCGATGGACGAGCGTCGCTACACGAGAGCGGTTGTTTAGTGCGCATGCGCAAGGATCTGGTAGTAATCCTTCGCGCATGCGTGTTGCAGCCTAGCGATCGTTCTCGGCGGCAGTGGTCCTTTGCGCACGCGTCCTGGCGCCGAGGGCATATTCCGAGGCGATGTGTCTCATCTTAGTGATTATTAGCAGGCATGTGTGGAGGAAACAATTAAACAAAACAATCAAACCCCATAGTATTGATGGCAGTATTGTCTTTGGTCGTGGTGGGAGTGGTACTTGGGGGTTACAGTTATTAAAAAACGATCAGTGAGACTTGTTAATTTTATATATATAATATATATACATTCCTGCATCTGGCTGAAATTCCTTAGAGCGGCATATTAGTTGGATAGTTGCCCCCAAGGCACCTCATCGTTCAATCCAGTTAACTGGGTGCCAAGGCAATACCCATCTTTGTTCTTTCAAAAAAAGACCGTCCTCAGAAGGTAGTTGCTCAATGATTGTCCATTTTAAATCATTAACACAATGTTGTGCTGTAAGGTAATGTGTGGCCATTTTAGTGGTGCTTTTCTTACAGCGCACGTTGCTTTTGTGCTCATTCATTCGTGTTTTTATTGCCCTTGTGGTCATGCCTATATATTCAAGATTGCAGGGGCATTTGATAAGGTAGACCACGTTCTTGGAGTTACAGTTTGTAAACCTCCTTTGTTCCCAAGTTGTGCCATTGCGGAACGTTAGTCTTGTGCTCTTCTGAGTGAGATGGCAACTGCTACAGTTCCCGCAGGGAAAATGGCCTTGTACTCCTATGGATGGTTGTATGGCCATGGATGTCGGTTTTGGTCTGGTATGAACCAACATGTCTCTGAGATTGCGTCCTCTTCGGTGAGCGAATATTGGTTTTTCCAAATTCAGGTTACCACATGTCAGTATACTCCAATGTTTGTTGACGATCTTAGACACTTCGTTGGACATGGTGTTGTACGTCGTCACACAGATTGGTCGTCTGCCTTCATTTGGTTCTTTTTGTCGCTCTTCCAGTAGTGCCTCTCTGTTGTTATTTTATGCTCTCTTCATCGCTTTGTCAATGATTTTGATCGGGTACTCTCGTAGTTTAAGTTTTTCTTTCAGATCATTGGCCTGTAGTCTGAAGTCTGATACATCTGTGCAGTTACGCCTTAAGCGTAAAAATTGTCCGTATGGTAAGTTTTCTCACAGGTGCCGGGGGTGAAACAATCAAACCTTAGCAGGCAATTCCTGGATGTCGGTTTGAAATGGGTGGTTGTTTTCAAACGTCCTCTAAAACCGTTGACGGAAATACAGAGAACAGTGCTGAATAAGGGCCTTGGCTTTGTGCCCACGCAAAAACCGGACATTTTCAGATTGAACATAGAGATACAGGAATTCATCCGAAAATTGAAATTACAGGCCTATTTCATGGATAAACCATCTACTGTAACGACCACTGATACTGGCCTGAGACCAAAATCTACCTTCACTCCTCCTAACTCAATGCTCCCAATTGAGTTATTAACTTTTGAAAAAGCTCTCATGACGGAAGTCAACAAATTGGATTCATCCTCCATAAGAACGTTCCATAACACGACCAAGGAGGAACAACAAGCCATTACTTGAGCTGTGTATGCAAGTTGATATATATATTTTTTTACGAAGGGTGTTCCAATCTATGTGCGGTCGTGTGCGGGTCCCTTGCCCGCCCCGCGGCTAACATCTTACGGCCCGAAGTACACGGCAGGCCTTGCTGTCAATTACTCGTGCCCACATTGAAAACGAGCGAACAAGCCGCTCGTCACATGCCGGTAGGATTAGAGGCAGACAGCTGGGACTGACCAATATTTTGCCTACCAAGAAAGAACGCAGTATAGTCAGGTAAAAGCCTAACCCTTTGTTGAGGTCCCCTAATCGGTGCTTACTGTGCACAAGAACACCTCAAGTTCAGATGACGTACACTGGTCCCATAAATATTAAACTTACATAGGTTCCTCCGTGATGGCTGACGCCCCCCGTTCACCCCTCACCTGCGCAGCGATCCCGGCTGCCTCTCCGGTTCCACAGCTGCCGAGACAGGGCCTCCGCCCGTGCACAGCCCCTATCAGCTGGAGCTAGCGACAGCGCGCACGGCCAAGCGTCACTGCACGAACCATCTGACGTCACTGGCAGACATTGCTTGGGCAGAAGACTTGCACGTCCGCACAATGGACATAGAAAACAAGTTCACCGAAGAAAGTAAACGGAAGACAGACATCAGTCACAGGACTACAAGGCGCTGCCCCCAGTCCTTGTCTCTGCCCCCTCTATCTCTGCCCATTCTCTCTGTCCCCAATCCTTCTCTCTGCTATCTCTCTGCCCCCAGTCCTTCTCTCTGCCCTCTCTTTGCCCCGAATTTTCGACAGCCTCTTTCTGAGTAAAGTTCCCATCAGTGCTTAATTTGTAAAAAACATAAGTGCCAGGCCATCGTGAGGAGGCCACCACAGTTCGCACCACACACTGCCACTTTACTTACACAACTACTAACCCTCACACTGCTACAAGTGTGACAATTCAAACAGCTCGAGGCCGCCAAAGTTTTAAGAATGACTTGGCTGGCAGATATTAGTTGGTTTTAATGTATATTGAATTAACAATCAACAATTTTTCTGTTCTCTTTAAATTGCACAAACACCGCCATCATGTGGCAGCTGTCATAAGTGCAGGTTCTGGCAATTAAGCACCAGTGCAGAGCACTGGAAACCATCAGCTCAAATTTAGCACTGCTTCTCATCTTTCAATGCTTTCTATTCTAGAGTACGGCCATCTGCAGCTTCAAATGGCATGGAAGGATGGTGGGCGTCTGGTGAAGAGGATATTGCAATGTAATTCATTTATTCAAGAATCTGTTCTTTTGCACTTTTTGGCACGGTCAAGGCCAGTTGTCTGCCACCTTCCTATAAAATGTGCAGACACCTAGGATGGTTTGTTATACAGTGCTGATCTCCATGTTTGGGGTTTTGCCTCGAGTATCTCCCATTGAGGCAAACTTAGGTAGATTGTGCAGTCCACTTTTTAGGTCTCGACTTACAGCATTGCTTTAGCAATGCTTGTTTTTTAACTGTCGCCTGCCCAAGATCAGGAAGCAGGCATACCAAACTGGTTTAAGAAGGTGGTCATAGCAGAGTCTATGTCCGGAGTGAGGGCCACCTTGTGAGCCAAGTCTGGTCTTGGGCATTCTGATTTCAGTCGAGCCCTAACCTCCTTATCAAAACCCTTGCATGTATTCTGCAACAGTCAGAGGACCTAGGGTGTACAATGTCAGAGGGGTCAAACATAAAGGGAGAAGGTTGTACAGGGGAAGAGGCGTGTTTACACTTTTTAGCGCACTTGCGAGGTATAGACTCATGGGACGAGTCTGTGTCAGTGTTGGTATCTGTAGTGGTATCATGAACAGGGATAGGAGAGGATTGTGGAGGGGGGGACAGGGGCGCCATCCTTGGAGCTCTCTTTGGACTTATATAACTTTGAATATGTATGTGCATGAGGCCATGATGAACCTGGGGGTTCCGCAGGAGTGAGGGGAGCAGGGACCGAGAGCGAACCTGAGGGAGGAATGGAAGGGCCAAGGGGGAACAGAAGTTCCAACTTTTTAGCTATTGACAACAGGGCGGAAGAAAGGGCCTTATCTAACTTGGCATCCAACTTTTTATCAATAATATCCTCCATGGACTCTTCGTCCTAATATTCATCCTCGCCCTGATCCTCACACGCAGCAACCTCCTCCTGGTAGAATTCACAGTCTAACACGTAAGTGGGGTGAAGTGTACAACACATGTTGGAGCACTTAGTGTTTTGTAAAATGCCCCTCACACACCAACAGGCCCCTTGGTGTCATGCTTCATCATCGGGGTCTTCGCACCCCTCTAACGGGATGCGGCGTGCTGCGACCAACGACTACGCGGGAGCACTTATAGTTAATGACTATATGTGGTGCATGTGTGTGGGGTGTATTTACAAGTGAGTGGTGGGATGTGGTGAAGGTTTAAAAAGTACCTGGCACATGAGTATATAGGAAAAAATGTATTCTAAACTCTGGCTGGTACTATTAAAAGGGTGCAGTGTGAGGTCGAATCTGTTATATTAAAGAACAGGACCTCTGGTGTGCGTCAACATGTTTCGGAGGCAAGCTCCTTCTTCAGGACGGGGGCACAACTTCCCCACCTTACTCACGTATTTCTAGATAAATATCAAGGTGTATTTACAAAAAAGTGAAGTATTAGGCTAAATGTGCCTACAGCGGTCTGCTACAAGCTCAATGACCTGTAGAAAGACAAAAAGAGAAATAACTAATGGTTACCCATGTACCGGGTAGTTCAAGCAGGTGCAGTCACCTGGAACCTCACCATTTGCTTTTAATAAGCCCTGTAAAAGAAAAAAGTACTAACATCACATACAACACAGAAAACACAAACACTAGGAGTTACTGGCAATAGTTGTCATACTTATGAAGCTTGCTTGCTTGCTTCATGAGCAATAGGAACGTCTGGGGTGGTTTTTTTTTGCAATCTGTTGTGAGAAGTAATGCAGGTGTAAAAGTACATTCTCACTTACTTAGGAAATTAGTTCATATGGTCGTTTCAGGTTCTATACTCACAGGATCGGGACACAGTAATCTCCGCCTTACCCCCACACGCTGCTCCGCTGAATGAGGGGATCACAGGGTTTTCGCTATTTATACCCTGTACTTAATTGAGCGGAAATGTTTACATGGCCAAACATGGGTGTTCCGATGTTTATAGTTAATTGAATGCCCTTGTTTGGAACGTTCGATCTTTAGCCATACATATTGCAGCTTTATGTGTCAGAACGGACTCGCGATGGACGAGCGCCGCTACACGCGAGCGGTTGTTTAGTGCGCATGCGCAAGGATCTGGTAGTAATCCTTTGCGCATGCGTGTTGCAGCCTAGCGATCGTTCTCGGCGGCAGTGGTCCTTTGCGCACGCGTCCTGGCGCCGAGGGCATATTCCGAGGCGATGTGTCTCATCTTAGTGATTATTAGCAGGCATGTGTGGAGGAAACAATTAAACAAAACAATCAAACCCCATAGTATTGATGGCAGTATTGTCTTTGGTCGTGGTGGGAGTGGTACTTGGGGGTTACAGTTATTAAAAAACGATCAGTGAGACTCGTTAATTTTATACATATAATATATATACATTCCTGCATCTGGCTGAAATTCCTTAGGGCGGCATATTAGTTGGATAGTTGCCCCCAAGGCACCTCATCATTCAATCCAGTTAACTGGGTGCCAAGGTGGAATACCAATCTTTGTTCTTTCAAAAAAAGACCGTCCTCAGAAGGTAGTTGCTCAATGATTGTCCATTTTAAATCATTAACACAATGTTGTGCTGTAAGGTAATGTGTGGCCATTTTAGTGGTGCTTTTCTTACAGCGCACGTTGCTTTTGTGCTCATTCATTCGTGTTTTTATTGCCCTTGTGGTCATGCCTAAATATTCAAGATTGTAGGGGCATTTGATAAGGTAGACCACGTTCTTGGAGTTACAGTTTGTAAACCTCCTTTGTTCCCAAGTTGTGCCATTGCGGAACGTTAGTCTTGTGCTCTTCTGAGTGAGATGGCAACTGCTACAGTTCCCGCAGGGAAAATGGCCTTGTACTCCTATGGATGGTTGTATGGCCATGGATGTCGGTTTTGGTCTGGTATTAACCAACATGTCTCTGAGATTGCGTCCTCTTCGGTGAGCGAACATTGGTTTTTCCAAATTCAGGTTACCACATGTCAGTATACTCCAATGTTTGTTGTTTCACGAGCTCATTCTCCGACCACACGTTGGTTTTCCTGGATCTAAACATACATGCAGAAGGAGGACGTTTGAAAACAACCACCCATTTCAAACCGACATCCAGGAATTGCCTGCTAAGGTTTGATAGTTTTCACCCCCGCCACCTGCAAGAAAACCTACCATACGGACAATTTTTACGCTTAAGGCGTAACTGCACAGATGTGCCAGACTTCAGACTACATGCCAATGATCTGAAAGAAAAACTTAAACTACAAGAGTACCCGATCAAAATCATTGACAAAGCGATGAAGAGAGCAAAAAATAACAACAGAGAGGCACTACTGGAAGAGCGACAAAAAGAACCAAATGAAGGCAGACGACCAATCTGTGTGACGGCGTACAACACCATGTCCAACGAAGTGTCTAAGATCGTCAACAAACATTGGAGTATACTGACATGTGGTAACCTGAATTTGGAAAAACCAATGTTCGCTCACCGAAGAGGACGCAATCTCAGAGACATGTTGGTTCATACCAGACCAAAACCGACATCCATGGCCATACAACCATCCATAGGAGTACAAGGCCATTTTCCCTGCGGGAACTGTAGTAGTTGCCATCTCACTCAGAAGAGCACAAGACTAGCGTTCCGCAATGGCACAACTTGGGAACAAAGGAGGTTTACAAACTGTAACTCCAAGAACGTGGTCTACCTTATCAAATGCCCCTGCAATCTTGAATATGTAGGCATGACCTCAAGGGCAATAAAAACACGAATGAATGAGCACATAAGCAACGTGCGCTGTAAGAAAAGCACCACTAAAATGGCCACACATTACCTTACAGCACAACATTGTGTTAATGATTTAAAATGGACAATCATTGAGCAACTACCTTATGAGGACGGTCTTTTTTGAAAGAACAAAGATGGGTATTCCGCCTTGGCACCCAGTTAACTGGATTGAATGATGAGGTGCCTTGGGGGCAACTATCCAGCTAATATGCCGCCCTAAGGAATTTCAGCCAGATGCAGGAATGTATATATATTATATATATAAAATTAACGAGTCTCACTGATCGTTTTTTAATAACTGTAACCCCCAAGTACCACTCCCACCACGACCAAAGACAATACTGCCATCAATACTATGGGGTTTGATTGTTTTGTTTAATTGTTTCCTCCACACATGCCTGCTAATAATCACTAAGATGAGACACATCGCCTCGGAATATGCCCTCGGCGCCAGGACGCGTGCGCAAAGGACCACTGCCGCCGAGAACGATCGCTAGGCTGCAACACGCATGCGCGAAGGATTACTACCAGATCCTTGCGCATGCGCACTAAACAACCGCTCGCGTGTAGCGGCGCTCGTCCATCACAAGTCCGTTCTGACACATAAAGCTGCAATATGTATGGCTAAAGATCGGACGTTCCAAACAAGGGCATTCAATTAACTATAAACATCGGAACACCCATGTTTGGCCATGTAAACATTTCAGGTCAATTAAGTACAGGGTATAAATAGCGAAAACCCTGTGATCACCTCATTCAGCGGAGCAGCGTGTGGGGGTAAGGCGGAGATTACTGTGTCCCGTTCCTGTGAGTATAGAACCTGAAACGACCATATGAACTAATTTCCTAAGTAAGTGAGAATGTACTTTTACACCTGCATTACTTCTCACAACAGATTGCAAAAAAGCAACACCCCAGACGTTCCTATTGCTCATGAAGCAAGCAAGCAAGCTTCATAAGTATGACAACTATTGCCAGTAACTCCTAGTGTTTGTGTTTTCTGTGTTGTATGTGATGTTAGTACTTTTTTCTTTTACAGGGCTTATTAAAAGCAAATGGTGAGGTTCCAGGTGACTGCACCTGCTTGAACTACCCGGTACATGGGTAACCATTAGTTTATTTCTCTTTTTGTCTTTCTACAGGTCATTGAGCTTGTAGCAGACCGCTGTAGGCACATTTAGCCTAATACTTCACTTTTTTGTAAATACACCTTGATATTTATCTAGAAATACGTGAGTAAGGTGGGGAAGTTGTGCCCCCGTCCTGAAGAAGGAGCTTGCCTCCGAAACATGTTGACGCACACCAGAGGTCCTGTTCTTTAATATAACAGATTCGACCTCACACTGCACCCTTTTAATAGTACCAGCCAGAGTTTAGAATACATTTTTTCCTATATACTCATGTGCCAGGTACTTTTTAAACCTTCACCACATCCCACCACTCACTTGTAAATACAACCCACATACATGCACCACATATAGTCATTAACTATAAGTGCTCCCGCGTAGTCGTTGGTCGCAGCACGCCGCATCCCGTTAGAGGGGTGCGAAGACCCCGATGATGAAGCATGACACCAAGGGGCCTGTTGGTGTGTGAGGGGTATTTTACAAAACACTAAGTGCTCCAACATTTGTTGTACACTTCACCCCACTTACGTGTTGGATTCTCCTTGTTTATTAAAGTATCTCTGTGGAGCAAGAATCCAATCCCTATTTGCTCTACCTCCCCCTTTTGTTTTTTGTATAGAATTCACAGTCTGCCATGATCTCAACTGACTATAAAATTCCAGTCAAAAAAGTCCCCAGAGGGAAGCACGAATCAGCCCAAGCTTGCGTAGGGCGTCGATTGGGAGTAATGCCTGGGCCCAGGAGCCAGGAAAAACAATACCAAAGTCAATTAATACTGCCAGTCCCACTCTAGGACTAATGGAGGGATGTAACCCCTAGCTGCATGCAGAATAGGGGCCCCAAAAATTATTTTCCGGGAGCTCTGGAAAGTCAAGAGTTAATATCAAGGGTTAATGATTGAGGCTTCGCTGAGAGGAACGCTGCCTTAAATGCCCAAAAATAGCTCTCACTTGCTCCCGGCCTGCTGCATAGATCTCCCCGGTTCAGCCTGGGGCAGGGCGTCAATCCGGCAATCTGCAGGGGCTGCGCGCGCACAAGGGCGTGCGCGAGCACCGAGATGTACGCTGGAGGCCCGGCCGGGCTCTGCATGCATCTCACTCCCCGAGGCGGGCCAAACCTCTCCGATTACGAGCCGCGATCCAGGCTGGCAGAGAGCCGGCGGCAGCGATACTGTTGGGACTGCGGGGCACGTTCTAGAGCGCAACACGCGCTCGGAAGGAAAAGGGGACTAAGCGATGACCGACGCGGGGTCAGAGAAGATGGAGCAGCACTCCGGTAAGGAAAACTGAACAGTCGCGCTGCAAGTCAAACGCGCGCACAATGGCACTGAAAGCGCTCCAAAAGCGCAATAAATCAATAATAAGCCATTGATAACAAGCATACAAGAATGCATTAACAATACACCACAAGTGCAAAGTATGCAAAATAGAGAGGCACTTATCTGGGCTGCGGAGTAGCAAAGAAAGAGGAAGCCAGCATGGTGCCTCTCTATTTTGTATACTTTGTGATGCAGTCATTGGCTGTGATAAAGGAGGCGTGGTTCAAAGCCTCATGGGTATTGATGTTTTTTACTTATGTAGTTTTGCTTTCATTGGCTACTGTGAGTTCAGTAAAGAAATTGAGACAGCATAATCAGAAGCCTCCGGTCCTGATATAGAATCACTGGAACCAAGGAAGAGTGGCGATGTTGCTTGCAGGCCCTTTATAGAGACAGTTCTTTTCACCCCTCTGAAGGTTGGCGCCCACTTCACCCATACCAAAAGCCACCCACACTTTCAGCCACGTTGAACAGCAGGAATGCTGCTATATAACATGACTCAAAAGACATTGACAATGCCAATAGCTCTAGCATGGGTGTGTTTTATTGTCTTTGCCAATGCTTGTTTGTTTTACTTTCAACCATGCTGCACTGCTGTACAACTTGGCAAAAAAAAGCATTGACAAAGCCAATAGATCTTGCATAGATGACACCTGTTGGCTTTGCCCATGTGTGTTTTCAGAATCAGGTGCATAAAAAGACCCAGGGTTGGCTGCAGCACAAATGTAGTATACATTAAGCCCAGGCGAATCAGGACTTTAGAAGTTTATATCTATATAGCTGGTAAGCTCTCCACACAATGCCCTGGTAGTGGAGGACTAAGGCCACTGTGGCAAACCTACTTACAATGCAGCAGGCACACCTCGCAAGCAAGACAATCAGCAGGAAACAGCATGCCCCTTCTCCAGCACTAACTGCCAGTCATTACGATGAGAGAGTGGTATGCTCTTGCATGCCGGAAAGGATTTTGGTCAGATACAATTGTCAACATAGTGAGAAGCATGATCAGCCTCGTCCAAAGGGTGTTTTAAACCTATAAGAGGCTGATACCAGCTGCGGTGCGTCCATTGGGGCGTAGGGGCGTAGCCCCACCAGCCACATGGACCCACCGTCGGCGTCGCAGCAATCTCCTAATAATTACATTACAATCCGCCTGTCCTGACCACCTCCGGAATCCGGGACACACCCGGCGATTTCGGAGTGCGCAGGGGGGTTGGCCTCAGAGTCAGCAGCCTGCTGCAGCTTGAGTGACAGTCAGTCCATGACTACACCCTCAGGCTGCAGCAGACCGTAGTGCGCTGTGCGCAAGTGCAAGTTGGTGTAAAACTTGCCCGAGCATGCGCACAGTTGCAAGACTTGAGTTCCTTACAGAGCGTGACCGGGGCAGGGGGTTGTGATTTTCGGCCGCAGCCCCGGGGTTTACATAGGGCGACTGGGCGAGCAGCAAATATGCCCCCCTAGCCAATCCTGGCGCTGCATGCAGCGCCAGGATTGGCTGGTCCACCGTGCAGCATCGATCATTGGATGCTGCGCGTGGGGGTGACACACACTGCCTCAGCCGCACTGTTATGGCCAATCACTGTGTGACTTCATGTGAAGCCATGCAGTGATTGGCCATTATCGCCGGGATGCGTGCGCTGGTTGCTGGCTGTGAGTGTAGCGTGGTGACTCACTCGCCACACCTCGTGCGCAGCAGAGTCTCAGACTGTTTCGTCCGTGTCACCGTGACCACTGAGTCTGACTCCCCTGGCCCTTAGGCGCCTCACCGTCACCAACGTGACGTCAACTTTCTGTGCAGTGCACTGTGGATCATTCCTTCCTTTACACAAGGAACTGATGTGTGATTGTGTCTGACTCTTCTTCACACTACTCTAAGGCCCACGGTGGTTGGCGTCATAGACTAGTCCCTCGCTCTGTCTTTCTGTCTTTTTAAAAACATTTTTTTTAACAAGTATAGCATTTCAAATGAATGTGAGAACTGAGAAGGCCCTGCAGTTGTGTTTTTCCCTCCTTTTAGTTGTTTTTGCGCGCAAGTGAAATAATGACGCCGGGAACAATATCCGTTTAGAAGGAAGACAGCCAGACTGTCACTGAGACTGAGAGGGAAGAGCTGTCTTTTCAATGAGGAAATAAATTCTCTGTTCCCTCTTCACTCCCCGATGTCCCTGAGAATGGGGGTCTTGCTCCTGAGGGGCCCTCGGAGACAGTGAGGTCCCGGGGCAGATTTACGAAGTAAGGCCCTGAGGTGAGATTTGGGGGTAAAATGCTGTCCTGGTGCACAGAGGGTGATTATTGAGGGTAACGGAGGAGGGTGAATCCCTGAGGTGAAATCCTAAACCCTCACTGTGTAGTAGTACATTTTGGGGCAGGGCCACAGTTCATCACTGAACCCCCACACCCCATCCACGTAGGCTTTCATGATTGTCGCAGGCAGGATCGGTACGGGGCCTGCTCACAAGCCTCTAGGGGGGGGCCCATTTATGGGAATGGAAACTTGTGTGTCCCGACTGGCAGAGAAGTGTCTCTGCCTGCGTCTTCCTCGCCATACAAAGGCTGCCAGAGCTCAGAAGGCCCGGGCTCTGGGCTGGGCCTCTTCTCACAGAAGTATTGGCTTCCAGAGTTCTCGGGGGAAATTATGCTAAAAAGCCTCTTTAACTGATGTGTTTCTTCGCTACCCTTTACTGAAGATGCCATTTCGTTTAGTGACATATGAGAAGGTGCAGAGGACTCTAATGCAAGGAAAGAAAATGGGCCTCCAGCCCCTCCTTTGGTAATAAAAAATATCTGAATATCTGTATCTGAGGTATTGTGGACCTCTGGTTCCTGGTGTTAATGTACCTGCTTCACTGTGGATAACCACGTCCCTGTCGGTGTCTGTTTTGGACGTGTTCTTTTTAAGAAGCAAAACATGCTTAAAAGTGCTTGAGCCGAAATTTTGTGTACTGTTAAAAGATAAAGTAGCTGGATCTCCCATCAGCTCACAGCTGCCTTAGTGCCTTAGCCGAATAGCCGTAGTTTTTATTTGAGTGATTTGTTTTATTGTAGGCATTATTTTAGTTTATCCCAATTTTAATTGTGAACTGGTGAGTTTCAAGATCCAGACTCGAGCACGTATCTCCCTCGGGCCCCCCCCTCTTTTGTCCAGTCTTTTTCTGCTCTGAAAGCCATCTGGTGGCTATCAGATGCTGTTGCTAAGAGCTCGCGCTAACAGTCTACTCTCTATTGCACGGAATCCACACTTTTACATACTGTGAATCAAACGTGTGCAATCCAACTCTCACACGTTCTGCGGTGCCTTCTCACTGTGCTCACAATAATTGGCTTACAAATGATGCGCTCCCTTGCAGGAGATGTATTTACCTTATTTATGTACAAAACTCCAGAATAAGGTTCCATACCCTGCCTTCCATTCTTATTTATTAACTTCACTTCATGCAGCAGCGGAGGTCGGTGGGAGGGAGCGCAGTCATCTGTGTACTCGTAGGAGGTGAAACACGGGCAGAGTGTGTGTGTACTCGCTTCTAGGAGGTGCAAAGGGCACACAGTCCACTCGTAAGTGGATGCATAATGCACAGGACCTCGTTTTGTGGTGCATGCACAAGAACTCCTTCCGAATATTCTGGGGAGGCAAAAGTGAATTGATGCTCCCTTGTGGGAGTGGATGATGAGTGCCAAGGAGTTCTCTTTCGAAGGGTCATATCGGGCTCTCTGCCAGCCTGCCTCTGGGAGCGCGCTTAAGTGGCCTTAAGTAAGATAATAAGCAGGAGTGTGAAAAGAGACGACTTTGTCTTTTCACATTAGCAGCAGCCCTGTTCAAGTGGCAGTATCTATGAAAACGCTGCTCAGCCTTGAATGATTATGAGACTACAGTGTATTAGTGTACCGGTCTAATTAATCCCATATTTTCACACAGCATAATTACTGAGCCGGGCTGAGTTATTTGGCTACCGGGGGTGATGCGTTCGCCGGAGCCCTGTCCTCTCTCGCAGCTCTCTCGCAATTTATTATGCCACATATACAGCCGGGCGCCATCGAAACCCAGCCACCCCGGCAGAGGACGATCTGTCATCTCAACATCAGTAAAATACGCCACCTTCCATACTGGGCGACCAGGGCTGTAGCAAATTGCTGTTTGGTTTGTATGGGGGATGATAAAAGAAATTCAGCCTTACAGCTCCATTTGCTCTGCTCCCTTAATTATCACACTGAATGAGTTGCTATTTTCATCATGTGGCTGAACCTGTAATCTGTGTGTAGCAAAGGGGTGCTATGCTGTTGGAAACCTTGCTGAAGCTGATAAGCTGGAGGGTACTTTTAATGCCAATATCGGAGTGTGTAATGTAAAATGTTTGTAATCTGAGGGACAGCTCTGCAGCCTGTACTTAGACTATGCATAAACAGAATAGTAGTGGAATGAATCTGAAGAATAGTCTGGCAGAGATAGCCTATGTTTGGGGTCCCAGTAGTGAAATAGCAGCAGGCGGCAGCACAGAAGGTTAATGTGCCTGCTGCAAAGAAAATGTACCTGATGCAGATCACAAAATACATATGATGTAAATAGGTCAGTGAGTCACTGCTTTTGTCAGAGAGATCCTTTTGTTACTTGCAGTTTGTAAGTTAAAATCCTAACATACAACAGCGAGCTATTAACTGTCATCTAAGAGCTGCATGCAAACTGCAAGGAAAGATTTGGAGTGTTATGTTTTTTTTCCATAGTCTTTGTTGGATTACCCTAGTGTTTGAAAAATAAATTGTTATCTTTTCATTTTCAGCACCTGCTCAAGCCTGACAACCTGAGACATTACCGCATTTTGGGGCAATTTTCCGGCAAACAAGAGGACCCCAACCTCCTTTGCTGCTCTTTCACCCCGGCTACTACCCAGCAAACACCAGTGTTAAAGGTAAGGAAACTGATGCTATATTTTTTTACATGGGAGTTAGGGCTATGTATGTGGTCAGAGACAGTGCGTTTACTAAAAATTGTCATTACCACTCCAAAGACAACAGCTGAAGCTGAACGATGTTTTTCAGCCTTAAAGCGCATTAAGACATTCCTCAGGAACACCATGCTAGAGGAAAGACTCAATGCTTTGGCGATGCTCTCTGTAGAGAGCAAGCTAGTCCAAAAAATACCGGACTTCAACAAAAAAGTTATTGACAAGTTTGCTACAATGAAAGAGAGACGTGCTGATTTACTTTACAAAAAGTGAATGCTGCTACTAGTTTGTTAAATAAAAAAAATACTGTGAGTGAGGTACTCAGATATGCATTGTTATCTCTGTTTTTAAAAGTTTTCTAGTGTTTGTTCTACTTGGGGACTAAACAGATTTTACTGATCAAATGGCATATTATTAAGTTCATTCTGTAGCACCTAAACACTATAAACTGTGTGGAAAGACATGCGTGATAAAGTCACATGCGTTGTAATGGAAACATGGTAAAGGTAATGCGTGGTTCCCAATGCTTTGTAAAGGCTGTTTCCCAACTGCTGTGCAACTTCTGCTACTCTGAGAGCTGAGATTTTCATGAAAGTCTTATAGTCGGAATTCAGCAGCGTAATAGTATGAAGCTCTGTGGTTATACTGAATAAGCAGCTACCTATGTTATGACATCTATTAATGTAATAACTGCACTTTCACAATTGCTTTATTAACCTTCCTGCTTTCTCAAATTCGCTTGAAAATCCACGATTTTTCTTCTCTTTTTTCAAAATTTTCCGAACCCCCCTTATGGGCAGAAAGGCACAAAAAACGAGTGGGACAGAGCGCAGAAAGGCTCAGAAACTAGTGGGACAGAGGGCAGAAGGGCACAAAAACGAGTGGAACAGGGGGCAGAAAGGTACAAAAAACGAGTGGGACAGAGGGCTTTGTAAAGGCTGTCTCCCAACTGCTGTGCAACTTCTTCTACTCTTAGAGCTTAGATTTTCTTCTTTTTTTTCAAAATTTTCTTGGGGGGGGTTATCCCCCCAAACCCCCCTTAAGGGGTTCCGGTTAGCTCGCTGCGCTCGCTCGCAACAGTGCTGTATGCAAATCACTTTGCGGCCCACCACTTTCAAATGTCACCCACCGCCCCTGGCTGAGACTAGGAATAGACTGGCTTGTAATGAAATTGAGATGATGCCTGACAGGCAGCTGGTGCTAAAAGACAGGTATGTCGGAGAGGACAGGCCTTGTGTCGACAAAGGAGTCACATATCAGGTCTTCGTCAACAGTTCTGCTAACCATTTAGAGAAACCAATGAGCATTGACTCTATTTCTCTGTATGTCGTTCTCCTTCTGGCAAGACTTTGAACTACATTGGACATAAGAGCATTGAACTTAGGAAGATGACCAACTGCAGGACCTCCAAAGTGGTATTCTGTGTTCTCTGTCCGTGTGCCCTTTGTTACGTGGGCGAAACCGGTAGAGAAATAAGAACTCATATTGGAGAACACAAGCCGAATATCCACATCAGAAAAATTGCTGCTCCTCTGGTCCAACACCGGCTTGACCTGGGACACACTGACAGGGAACTCAGATGGACGATTGTGGAGAAAATCATAGCCACCAGAGGACATGACAATACTAAACTTTGCCAAAAAAGGGACGTTTTTTGTATTTTTCTCCTCAACTCCCAAGTGAGAGGACTGAATGAAATTAATACTTGGGAACAATCGATCTATACTGCTTCTAGGCTTCTATGTCCCACTTGCTCTCTCTTATCATCACATGTATCGCTCCTTTACACCCTGGTTCCCACAGTTTCATTCTAGTTTATACCCCACTATGCTTTGTGTATCCCCGTATGAATCTGTACCTCCCACCCAGTGCTTTACCATTTCTTGGACGGCTTAGAACCACTATGGGGTTTCCCTTGTTAGGATATACAGTGCCCACTGCCACTGTTCACCCTCTGGTGGACCCTTGACCTTCATCCTAGCTTTTTTCTTTTTCCTAGTGAGTATTTCGAGTGCCCCTGAGCCCACGACGAGATAGTATTGTCTTCTTCTGGGAGATCCTCTGCTATTCTGCCATTCTAGATCGTCATCCTGGGAGATCCTGTGCTTTTCTGCCATTCTTCACCGCTGTTGTGGCACGTATCTATTCTGCCATTCTACATCGCTGTTGTGGCACCCTTTGTATTTCACCACTTGCTATTTTATTTTCTCACATTTTTTTTAATTTCCATGTTTTAGTCAGGGTGTCCTTGTTCATCGAACAGCCATTATTTTAGATTCACCCTTTATTCATTGAAGGCTTTTTTTGCTTTTGTCTTTGTCCTTATTGTCCGCTGCCTGAAGCCCCATTTCATTATTCCAGTCGGTCCGCATCCTTGCGATCTTGCTGCACAGGTTCCTTACCCTTCAAATTTGGCAACTGGATCTTTCCTTGCAATCTCGCTGTATAGGTGCTTCATTCTTCAAATATGGTGACTGGATTTCTCCTCCTGTAGGTAGTGCCCAGCAGCATTCTAGTCTTTTTTTACCCAGCCCAATTGTCGCTGCGCAAGGGCTAGGCTTTTAACCGGTAACTGAGCCCAGTTCCGCACTCTTTATTTGTTTGGAGTATTTATTTATTTTTATTTATTTAATGCATTCTTATAAAGCGCAGACTTTACTCGAAGGTGTCAGAGCACTGTACAATAGAACCAGTTACGTTACATGAGAGAACTGTTACAGGAATGGAAACAAATAAAAATAGCATGCCATAGAATCAAAGCGACGCAGGCATAAGGCACACCATCTCAAGCACAGCAAGCACAGGCTGTACAAGCAAAAATATGAATATAAATGACAAATTTTACAATGACTAAAGAACTTCATGGAGAAAAATAGCAGGCCACAGAATCAAAACAACGCAGGCAAACGGAACACAAAATCAAGCGCAGCAAG
Organism: Lissotriton vulgaris; assembly: GCF_964263255.1. Classification (NCBI taxonomy): domain Eukaryota; kingdom Metazoa; phylum Chordata; class Amphibia; order Caudata; family Salamandridae; genus Lissotriton; species Lissotriton vulgaris. The sequence continues at coordinate 1,118,812,271 of NC_141685.1, read as the reverse complement.
AACAGGATGTACAAACAAAAATATAAATATATGTGACAAATTTACAATGACTAAAGAACTTCCTGGCGGGGTCTGAGCAGGAGTGAATTAGTTCTGAAAGTGTCTTTGGAATAAAAGAGATTTGAGGTCCGCTTTGAAGATCTGGATGGAGATGATGGTACAGAGCGAAGGAGGAAGCGAGTTCCAGATTCTCACCGCATTACCTGAGAACGATTGTGCCATCAATTTTTCCCTTTTGAAGGAGGGGGGGCTCAAGAAGGCGCTTTTCTGCATTCCAAGACGGTCTTGAGCCTCCAGACAATTTCAGTATATTCGCCAGATAGCGAGGGGAGGAAGAGTGCACAGCTTTGTGGGTGATGCACGCCGTTTTGTAGATAGCTCTAGCCTTGATGGGAAGCCATTGGAGAGAAGACAGGATAGGAGTGATGTGGTTACTTTGTTTGGACCCTGAGATGAAGCGAGCTTCTGAATGGAGGACGGATTTGAGGGGAGAGAGGTGAGATTTGGGAAGGCCAGTTAGAAGAGAATCACAATGGTCCAGTCTAGAGAGAACTAGCGATTGGGCCAAGGTTTTTAGGTCATTCTCCGGGAAAAAACGACGAATCCCCTATAAAAGGCGCAGCTGATAACGTGTACTCTTGGCCATGGAATTGATGTGTGAGATTAGGTTGAGTCTTTTGTCAAGTGTGACACCTAAGGATTTAGCGCAGTCCACAATGATGGGTTTGATGTTAAGTAGAATTCAACTGATCCAACCAGGATTGGCCCCGGAAGTCTCTGTCAAAGCCCCACGGTATCTTCCTCTTACAGCCAGATCATCTCTCTCCCGTATCCTTGATGTGTCCTGGGGCCATATATCTGTCGACCGCACTGGAAAGGGCTGTCGCCCCATGACCGACCTTCAGTATGCTGCTCCATCACTGGACGGGTAAGTACGCTCTTCTGTGTTTTTCCCTACCCCAATTCTTAAGAGGGCCCTGTCTCTTTTAGGCATTTCTCCTTATCTGCACTTTTACGTCATTTCCATTCCCCGCTATCACCCACCCCGCCCTTTTGGCAGTTCTGCTTATGTAATTGTGGAATTAGTCATTCGAAACTTAGAATTGCCCATGCCATTTACCTATTTTGCTGCTTACATCTTGTATGCTCTTTTATTGCGGTGTCCTTTATCATCTGACTTGTTCTTAATATTGCTCTCTTTTAGTTTGTTTGTTCCTAGCCCAACCGCCTTACATCTAGGATGGCTAGCTTTTATGCAAGTATGGAGCTTTTCTACATTCCACTCTGCCACTTCTTAGGGGTGAGTCTAAATTTCTTATGTTGACTCCCTTTTCCATAGGTCTTATTCTCAGCCCTGTATTCTTGGTGGTCCGTTCTCACCAGGACTGGGAATCTATTATGCCAAAGCTGGGTGTTTGCCTTCCCCTAGCAGAAGAAGTTTCTCTCATCTAAGAACACAGAGATTCTCCTATCTAAGGTAGCCATCCTTTATCTTTAAAACATGCTGCTCGTATTTTTTCAATATTTTTTCATATCTAACATTATCGTTTCTCCTTATCACTTTTATGTTGACTTTGACAGACTAACCATCTCGCTTCTCAGCTTGGAGTCGCATCATACTTGATATTGACCTCATACTTGATATTGACCTCGTATAAACGCCAAGGGTCAACATTCGTCTTTGTGGGGCGGAGCTAGCCAGCATCGGAGATGGCAGCCTGAGCCGCTCGCTCCTCCGTCCCAGACATAATCCGCTCATTTATCCGACGGGTTACAGTGCCCTAATAAAGAAATTAAGCCCCTCAGCAGACCCCCGAAGTGCGGTGCACGCGACAGCCAGGTCTCGACCTGCTCCGATCCGGAGGAGCCTCGCTGCCACAGCGCGGCGGTGAGCGGAGTCTCGAATGGAGCTGAGGCCTAACGGGGAGCTGCATGGGAGACCTGCCTGATCCAGATGTCCTGCGGGCGGAGTGATCTCGGCTGCGGGACTCGGATCTCCTGCCGCGCTGCGGTCGGCTGAGTGAAGACGGATACGATGCCCAGCACCGTGCGGTGAGTGGGGGAGTGCAGCGCCCGGTCCCTGGGCCCCCCTGAGCCGTAGTGGAATCACTCGAGTGCCCGGCTCCGCCAGAGAAACTAGGCCTCTCCTCACGCTGAAGCCCAGCACTGACTGAAGATGCACCCGCCGCTGTAGGCCCTCGTGAGCTTGGGTGCAAAGACGCTGGGGGAACGCTCCATAAAGAAGCAGCAAGTGTGGGGTCCCTGCGAGTTGCGGCTACCTACCCAACCACAGTGGCGTGAAAAGACTTGAAGGGACTGGCAGAAGTACACATAGAGATCGCCCTGGGCCTGGATCCCTTGATTTGCCTCCCCCACTCTGTCACATGTACAGGATTTAAAGAGCTGCTGTGTGTGTACTGCTTGTGAATAGAGACATTGGGTACTGGCTCATGCTGACGCTTTCTTCACTTGGCCATTTTGAGGAGCGGATCGTGCACCCCTGTGGTGAGAAGGGACCATTCACACGGGGTTCCTGAGTGCCACATGGACACTTTTCTTGGCAGCCGCTGATGGTGCTTATCCTATAGCCTGCATGCGCTAGATATAACGGGTGCTGCAGAGGATCCGCTTCACGAGCAGATTGGTGCCTGGGGGTGGAAAGGCACATCGCCTGGAGTACCGTTGAGGGCTACGCTGTAGGCCTGGATATTCTGAACCTGAGCAGACGATACCTCCCACGGGCACTACAGCAGGGCACGGTAACTTTGAGCTAATTCAAGTAGTTTAAGGCTGCAACAGTTGGTGCGCTTGGGTGGGTTGCCATGGGTCGTCCCGACAGAACGCAACCCAAGTTATCTTTTGACTCCAGCAAAATGCCCCAAAACACTGATACCCCAGCTCACGAAGAAGCCTCCGGACAGGAAAAATCGACGGGTGGTGACAGTCCCGAGACAGATCTACGACATATCCTGCTTGCCATGGAAAAGAATTTACAAGGCGGCATCGCGTCTCTGGGAACTAAGATGGACGCCCTAATGTACCGCATGGACCGCATGGCGGAGCGGCTCGACAAACACGCAGAGCGCCTGGATATGTCAGAGCGACGCATTGGGGAGGTGGAGGAGGCACAGACCACCCTGGACACTGAACATAAACAGCTCGGTAAAGTGATCCAAATTTTCCAGGACAAGGCCGAGGATTTGGAAGCAAGGTCAGGAAGATGCAATATCACACGAGAAGACGCCACGCGATGGAGCCGGCCTGATCCACATTTACAAATTTTTACTTTTGGGCTATCTGACCCTAACTATACAAAACCTAATGAAATTGGAATGTCTCTTCATAAAATAAACGAACAAACCTGTTTTTAACCTGGAGCCTACTCTGGAGGAAATTAAAGTCAACTGATTAAAAATTGAGAAGAGCTCACTCCAACTGCCCTGAAGAAGTCAGTGGAGGACGAAACGCGTTGGCTACTGGATTGAAGAAATGAATAAAGATTTAAACTTCAAAAAAAACACCTAAGGACTCTGCTACTCAACTTATTGAATAATTTTGGACTTGTATTGAATGTTCTTTAGTGTAACAGATTTCTAAAATACTTACATGTGTGCTGGATCAATTGCTAAAAAAAGATGCAATATCCGTATCACTGGCCTACCGGAGAGCACTCCAACCGGCAACATGGAGCTCTTTGTGGAGACCATTCTAAAGAAATTGCTGGGTGACACTGCTTTCTCCGGGATGTTCGTGGTGGAGAGAGCTCATCGTACGCTGGGACCGAGGCCTAAACCTGGAGCCCCTCCTCGCCCTATTGTGGCCAAACTTTAGAATTATAGGGATCGGGATTTTGCTCTGAAACTAGCCAGAGAGAAACAACCTCTGCAATACGAGGGGAGCACGATCTCTCTGTTTATGGATTTCACTGCCAGGGTACAGGAGGCACGTTGTCAATTTGGCCCAAAGACGCGTCAATTGAGAGAGCTTGTGGTCGACTAGGCAATGCTTTATCCAGCCAAGCTGAGGATCAACAGACAGGGAAGATCCACCATTTTCACGGATCCAAATGCACTCCAGAAGGCCATGAAAGACTGGCAGAAAGATCGGCAGCGCCCGGCGGACGACGAATTGTTGGAAGAGGCCTCGGGTGGGCCCATGGCCAAACAAGATTGACATTGCGGCCAGCTGTAGCTTATGCGGATCGACTGCAGTTTCGGCAGTTTGTGGAGTTCTGCATGTAACTTATGAGGTTGCCTCTACGTGGCGGAACATTGCATTGGATGTACTGATATCTACTCGTGGGTTGCAGTAGCGACACAGGGTAACAGTGAGTCATGAGAGCACTAGGGGGGAATGGCGGCTCCAAATTGCATTTTGAAGTGAGTAATGAGGTTTGATGTCTCCCCTGCATGACTATTATTGTGCTGGATACAAGCTATATTGGAAATTACTGCTGACAGGAATTGGGCTGTTGGCTCCACTTGTGAAGGTGTCTGGCAGATTTACAAAACATATACAGTAAAAGGGGCTGAACTTTCAGATGAGACAATCAATGTGAACGTATGGAGCCCATAGTCACCGCTAGACATGTTCTGGACATTATCAGGGACTAATACTGTCACCTAATATTGCTATAGTTTGGGGGGGAGGGCGGGACGGGGCGGAGTTTATTGATCTTTCTACACAGTCTGTAATTGCAGTATACTTGAGAGCAGGCTACCTACGCCCCTGAGTGTGTACCACTTCCCCTGCCTGCCTTCCTCGTTGAAGGCATATTCCTTTCTTGTTTTGTACAGAGTATTTGTATTTGATTTTGGGTTTGAGATGGGAGTAGAGGGATGGGGGGGGGTGGGTAGGGGAGAAGGCGCGGTTCCTTTCATGGTGGGGAGGGATGGAGTGGCGGGGACTGGGGGCGCGGCCATGTTGAGGTTGGGCATGCGTGGGTGGGGGGAAGGGTGAAATTGCACGTCTTTTGCTTGTTGTTGTTTGTTCAAATGATTTACAGCATATTTGTTGAGAAAGAAAGTACAGGGTCTTTTATTGGCAGAGGCATTGACAGAGGTGTTCACTGCATGCAGACTGACAGGAATACGCATGACGATATACACACACGTAGCTCCACACTATGGCACAGCACTCGCTAGGTGACAATGCGCCCCCTCCATGCCCCCCATTACCTATCACAACCTATCACAACAAACCATCAATAGGACAATGACACTCTCAAATTGTTAACCTGGAACGTTAGAGGTCTAAATGATCACTGGAAGGTACTACAATACCTATCGAGGCATACGATCGACGTTGCATTATTGCAAGAGACTCATTTGAGATCAGACAGTTGGACACTACATTACAGAGGGCTACGCGGCCGCATACATGCTGCTGGCTTCACCTCCAGCGCTAGGGGGGTGCTGACTTGGGTGAATCCTAGCTGCCCTCTGACGCTCCAACCGATAGACACAGACCCTGAAGGACGCTATGTGATCATGCATGCAAGACCTGGCAACCTGGATGTCCGCAAACTGTTTGAAGCTGAACGGTAGCAAGACGAGGTGCTCGTGGTGAGGGGAGGGCCGTCTGCTTGGTCGTCGGCATGGTGGCCGCCCTGCCTGGGAGAAGTCCCCATCCCATGCCGGGAGGCTAGGAACCTCGGAGTGTGGCTGGATGCGGATCTTGCCTTTGGCCCCCAGATCAGTCGGGTGGCAGGGGTGTGCTTCGGTGTTCTGAGAACCTTAAGGAAAGTATTAGATCTCCTCCCTATCGCGGCTCGAAGGACGCTGGTGCACGCCCTGGTCACCTCGCGATTAGATTATGGGAACCTGTTGTATCTGGGGGCCACGGGCAAGGTCGTGGGCCGCCTACAAGTTCTACAAAATACCGCGCGCGTCTAGTGCTTAGGCTCCCCAAGAGGTCTCCCTCTAAAACAGCACTCCAGGCTCTCCACTGGCTCCCTGTGGGGATAAGGGTGGAGTTTAAAGCCCTCTCCACATGTCATCGCATTTTGAGCGGCAAAGCTCCTGCTCCACTCCAGAGTCTGGTGACCTGCTATGAGCCCACACGCAATCTTCGATCCTCCCGAACTGGGCTGTTAAAGGTTCCAAGAGTAAGGAAGGCTCGCATGGGAGGGAGATCCTTCAGATACCTCGCTCCCAGGTGTTGGAATGCTCTACCTTTAGAATTGCGCCTGGAACCGTCTGAGACTATGTTCAGGAAAAAACTTAAAACCCACTTACATAGCAGGTAGTCTTCTTAAAGGGCGGGGGGGCGGCTACTCCACTTATCATAGCGCGGGGACACGCCGGTGGCGTAACCAGGCGCTTTATAAATGTCCAATAATAATATTAATAATAAAAGTGTACGGGTAAAGGAATGGCATTTTACGTGATCAACACATATGGCCCTAATGTTGCCCTAATTTTGACTGCCCCTCGTTTTATGTGACTCTTGCTAGTAAAATTAGAGATTATGGGGAGGTACAGGTCCTGTGGGGTGGAGACCTAAATTTGACGCGTCACCCGGCAATGGACCGTTCGGACGGACCTAACAGGCGCCCATCGGCATCAGCTCGGGATGCTTGGAGGACAAAACATCTGTTACAAGAGGGATACACACACTACTCATCACAATATGACATTCACACCCGCATTGACTATTGGCTCCTTTCTGCGCATCTCCTTTCCAGAGTACAGACGTGTGCGACGCTACCGCGTACTTACTCGGACCACTCCCCAATGCTAATTACCCTTCAAGCCCCGGCACGTCGTCTCCCTCCCTTCTCTTGGCGATTGCCCCCATATGCGTTGCTGGATGACGCTTTTCGTGACGAGTTGTCTATCGCCATTGCCGACTTTTTTGGCAGAAATGAGGGCACGGTGGACTCCTTCCTCACGGTGTGGGAGACCTTTAAGGCATACATACGCTGTATCATCATCTCTAAACATGCCGGCGTCCTGAAATCCATCCGAGACCGCCTATCGCTTTTAGAGAAAAGGCTGCGTGACATAGAAACGCGTCGTCTACGGGATCCCACCACAGACCTGACACAAGAGCTAGCACAAACGATTCGAGAATACCATGATGAGGCAGATGCTGAGGTGAAGCATCTTGGGAAATACGCCATAGCCAGGTCGTATGGCGAGAGTGAACGACCGGGAGCGGGCAAAATGTAATGATGCCCACTATGACCTCTCCGATCACTGGGGAGGAGCTTGACGATACCCAGGTAGCGGCATTTTTTCGTGAGTATTATGCTACACTATACGCCTCTAAATGGTCGATATCTGAGGAACGCATCATGGACTATCTAATACACATACAATTACCTTGGCTCACTGACACTCACCGTCAGTTTCTGGTGCGTCCGTTTGAAAGGGTGCTCCGGGTAGTGATGGCTTTCCAGCCTCCTTTTATAAGATGTTTTCTGACCTACTGATTCCTAAACTATTGTGGCTGGTCGAGCAAATTGCGGAGGGTGGGCAGATGCCCCCGACTATGAGGGGAGCTGTCATCATAGCACTCCTGAAGCCTGGTAAGCCACCGGAGGATTATGCCTCCTACCGCCCACTATCTCTCATCAACGTAGATGCGAAGATTTTTGCAAAAATCATTGCCAACCGTATTAGCCCCCTGATGACGACTCTTGTGGCCCCCAAATAGGCGGGATTCGTCCCCAGCCGTGCCTTGACATACAATTTGCGCACAGTGTTCACAGCATTTCAGCTCACACGACAGGGAGTGCCAGCTGTAGCAGTCTTCCTAGATATGGAGAAGGCGTTTGACTCTGTTGAATGGCCATTTCTCAGAGTAGTGTTACAACGCATGGGAGTGGGGGAACTTTTTATACAACTGCTTAACACACTATATACATCCCCTACAGCACGTGTACATTTACGACGGAGCCATTCAATGTAGGACGCTGCACCAGACAAGGATGCCCCCTATCACCTCTCCTATATGCCCTGGTTGCTGAACCCCTAGCCTGCGCTTTACGAGAATACCATGGGCATCGCGGTATCCGTTTTCCTGGGTACAACCTGATAGTGTCCACGTACGCGGACGACACCCTACTCTACGTGCGAGACCCGGAGACAAATCTCTCGAGAGTGTTGAGGGAAGTGGTCCTGTTTGGATCACTATCTGGGATTCACGTGAACTGGAACAAAACAGTGATGTTTCCACTCACCCCTGCTACAAAGAGAGTAGAATCGGATTACCCTATACAATGGACGACAGAATCGGTCAGATATCTGGGTGTACGACTTCACACGGAGGCGGAGGTGGTTCTAAGAGAAAATTATGGTACAGCCGTCTCCAAACTGGAAGACGATATAGATAAATGGATCGCCCTTCCTCTTTCATTAATGGGCCGCATATCATTACTGAAGATGATCGTGCTTCCCCGTTTTCTGTGGTACTATCCAATACATTTTTTAAACAATTGCACACTTTACTGTTGATCCTGGTTTGGGTCGGCAAGCAACCCAGAGTGGCATGGGATATTCTTATATGTCCATTTGAGGACGGTGGCCTACAGGCCCCGGACTTGGAATTGTATTATCGAGCAGCACAGGGCGCCCATGTTTATGGCTGGATGCATGGCCCAGCTAATGCTCCCCACATACTAATAGAGGGTATAGTGGCTGATCCGACTCCGTTACCGGCACACATGGCTCGACCCCGAGATAGACGAACAGGCTTATTGGACTAGCTTAACGCGGTTACGCATGCCTGGCATCATCTGATGGATACTCAGGCTTGTTCACTACTGTATGCCCCGGAAGCTAAACTAGAATGGTGCTCGTGGCTAGGACCGTGTACAGATAAAGGAGTTCTATCAACACTAGCAAAATTAAACATAGCCACTATGGGAGATCTATTCCTTAATGGTAAAGTTTGCGCGTGGGAGGAAGTTGGTGCCGGGGATAACCCCAACGCTCATTTACTGGCCCGGTTCTAGTTTCACAGGGTGAGACTTGCACTCAGAGACTTACTTGGGGAAGATATGGAAGAACCTCCGGTGATATTAACGTACGACTATGTAGTCACGGCTAAGTCTCCGAGTCGTCTGATATCGCCACTCTATCATGACACATTGACTGAAAAAAACACGCATTACGCTAAACCTAGATAAGCGTCGCAGACGGATCTAGAGATGGAACTTCCCGAAGACAAGTGGCGATACTGCTGTGCTAACACAAGGAGGGTTTCCCTTAACGGCAGATATCGCTTACTGCATTTTAAATTCTGTAAGTAAGTAAGTAACATTTTTTATTGTATATGGTTAATAAAAACCTTTACAAAAAGAGAGAATTTAAGAGAACTTATTCCAATAAAATAAATAAGAATACATCTACTGACATGTGACCATTTCAGAGTAAAAAAAAGTCTATCTTTCATTGTTTGGCTTCAAAGTCTTTTGTTTCAGTGAGACTTTGTATTTTGTCCCATTGGTTGCCTCATTTTCATTTTTCATCAATAGGAGGCTCACTTTCTGAAAAAAACGGGTGGCCCTGCAGGCTATCTGCAGCTGTTCACTGTTCAGTACTAACATGACTGCCGACCAACAAGTTCTAATATGGAAGAGCGGAATATTTGAAGTAGATAATACCGTCTCAGGTTGCTCAGAGCGGGACAAATGCACAAGACGTGGATCAGGGATTCTTCTGTCAGACCGCAAAGTCTGCACAATGATGCATTTTAAATTCCTTAACAGGGTGTACTACACTCCCGAACGTTTGTTCCACTATGGATTGCGAGATGCCCCAAACAGCGAAAGATGCAAAGCGCACTCTGCAGATTTCTTACACCTTGCCTGGCTCTGCCCGAAGGTTACTGAGTTTTGGCACAATGTATACGCTGAAGTGAACAGGGTCACTGACCTATCGTTATCCCCATCACCACTGCTTGCGCTACTGGGATATTCAAAGGACGTTGCACCCGATTTACAGCGACTTGTAGATATTGCTTTCCTTGTGGCAAAGCACTGTGTAGCTCTCACATGGATGAGAGGTCCAGTTCCGACACTAACAAGGTGGTCTAGTGATATGCTATACTGCTGCACGCAAACGGGTCTGTACAGTGAATTATTACCGCCTCGTAATAGGCCAAAGAACTACTGGGTGCTGTATCTGGAGAGGAGACAAGTGCTGGATGACGGAGCCGTGGACGACACGTGCACTGACTTGGGGACGGGTAGGACACAGGAACACACGCTACACCACGATGGGGCGGAAACATAGTAATACACGGTATGGATTGACACTGATGAGATAGAGACTATAACGAGTCTTGACACCACCTGAAGCATCTCACTATTCATGTGGAGGTTGATATTCTTGGTTTTTGTTTACAACGGAGTTTGCACCATTGTACTGACGGGTGGGAAGTGAATGTTAGAGCGGGAAGGGTAGGTACAGACAATACGCATGTCACCCTCCGTGTGAAGAATCGATATCTGGGGGGGATCAATATGTGTGCTGGACATGGGAGGACTAGAATGCTACTAGCATCATGCATATGTCACAATGTATAACATTATTCTTCATTTGCATGTACCGAAGTCTCTGCCGCCTTGTTTGTAACCTTGTTTTAATAAGCCAATAAATACAATAATAAAAAAATAAAAACATTCGTCTTTTTAAGTCGTCTGTTTTGGTTGTTGCATATTATCCCTTAACTTTCTCTTCTTGCCTTAGACTCCACTATTTCGGCGTTGGTGACTGAATCTGCTTTTTTTGGATTGCTCCTTTCCTTCACGTTTATCTGGTATCTAGGATTCTTGACCTTGGATGCTTACTCTGCTTAAGCTTCCTACTTTATTCACCCTAAACATTTTCACCTTACACACGAGGTGCGGCTGAGGCACGGGAGACCATTATTAGTCTTATTCCATTGGTTTTTCCCTGTAAATATCCCTTGTTTTGTTGGGGACTGAAATTGCCATAATCTGTATCTACCCTTGTTTATTTTTAGAATGGGGTCCTGATTTTCACCTTTTTTGGCACCCGGTTCCTCCCCCACCATCCACGTGTCACCCTCTTTTCTCCATCGTCCCTGTGCCCTGAAGAAGGTGGTGGCTGCATTGAAGCCTTTCACCGAAACGCGCGTCAACACATTCTATGACAGGAGGCACGCAGTGGTAAAATGAATGAACAAGATGAACGAGATTCATTTAAATATTTCCAACTTACTTTCCTCTTTTCATAAGTATATGGAATAAGTGCTATTCAATTGAAGAAAATGTATATAAGAATGCTTGGTTATCAGCATAACAGATATAGATACGCATTGCATTTTAGTTAAAAACTATCTCTTTATCATTGTATAACATTGTATTTTTCCATTTCTATAATTTTTTGCTTCTGATACCACTAATAGTCGGATCTGTGGTCCCTGTCTTCAAATGCAATTTTTATTGGTTGGTTTTGATAGTATGGCAGATGTATGGGTAGAATTGTAATATGACTGACTTTATGAGAGATTGGCGTGGTGTAATGTTGTTGGTGATTTTAATAGCAATAATTCTGTCTTGATCCACTTGGACTGGGGGACATTATTGAGATACATTATTGTTCTTTTTGGGTGCATTTTGAAGAAGGATATGTATGTTCACTTTAATTGATATGTTCTATTATATATGTAAAAATATTCTGAGAACTATTGAAAATGTATATATATATTTCTTTACTGTTTATAAAATATTTTTGTTTAACACATTTTTGATATCTTCACTACCTTATATTTTCAGTTGGCTCTGCCACTTATTTTTCTGTTCCCCGCTTGGGATATTCGCTTGCTATCCGTTAATTGAGAGACGCCATGAGCTCATTATATCCGTAGACAGGTGACATCTACTCCCTTCTTGTGTAGGGCTCTATAAATAGTCTCAAGACATTGAACCAAAAAGAGGCTACACTTATAACCAAATGGTCGAATAATAAAAACTTGATTTTATAGCGCCTGCTACTGAAGTATTACTATTCCAAGCCCTATAATTAATAGGTGGACAGCACTGTTGTTCAAAATAGTTGTAAGGTTCTCATTTTATCGTTTTCTGACAGCTGAATGGCATACTTCTCCCCTCGAGATCTGAAAACTTGACTTGCAAATTCCACGAAACATCAGCAGAGAGTGGTGAACCAACTGAGACACTGTATGCTTGAGATTGTAAGCGTGTTTCCATAAAGTGGTGTGTGAAACTCTCTCTTCAACATGTCAGATTATATTGATGAATATATTGCACTTAAACTTATTTGTTTGTCTTTGAAAAGCAGGATTGCACGAGCAAACATCTCACATAGCACAATATTTTTCTGAAAATAATCCATTTATATTGAATGCAAATAAATTAAAAATAAAATAAAAAAGGAAGGATAGATTTTTATTTAAATATTAATGCTGTGGGCACGCAAAGCCTGTTGACACCACTGTATCACAAGGGAGCAGCTGCAAAATTAACGGGACCCACCAAACACACGGTATTGTTATGGCATAGGGCACAGACGAAACTGAAATGGGCGGGGGTCATCACGAAGTTAACTCCGTTGTGGGACACGAAGGCTCTTGGACTATTGCGGCAGACTAAAGGGTTCACCCAGTGGGACAATATAGGGATCTCCACGGTGGGGGACATGTGGTCGAGCGAAGGGGTGGTCCCGTTTTCATATCTTCAGCAACACTACGAACTTGGCCCCACTGAAACATACAGATATGTCCAGATTAGGCACGCCCTCATGGCAGCAATCCCTGCCGACACTACAGTCCCGGAATCCTCGCAGCTTGAAGATCGATTGCTCACTGACTTTATGCAGGAGGTAGCAACCTCGCTGACATATCGTAAGCTGCTAAATAATCTGCCGGACCCACTAGAAAGGCTGAGGGAATAATGGGTTGCAGAGATAGGAGACATGGATGACACGAAATGGAATGCGGAATTAGCGTCCCCACGAGAGGCGGGTATATCAGCTAGGTTCCGTTTGGTGCAACTAAAAATTCTGCATAGGATATACTATACAAGAACAACGCTACACAGATTGCATAGGTCGCCACACCCACACTGTCTCAGGGGTTGTGGGATTGAGGGCACTTTCATACACACCATCTGGGAATGCCCGTCCATTGCGAGTTACTGGCAACAGGTCATGCGAACCATCTCGCAAACACTAGAAACATCTCTGACACCTGACCCCCGTGTGTGCCTGCTGAATGTGTGGGGAACTAATGATCTGGCGCTTTATAATAGATTGTGGGTCACAGAGGGTTTCGTGACGGCAAAACGAGATATAGCTCAGAAATGGGGGGCAATGGAGGTTCCAACTTTGTCACAATGGTGCAGGAACATGAACACACTGATGATAATAGAACAGGAGGTTTATAGGCATAGGGCGAACCCACGTAAATGGAATGCAGTATGGCAACCCTTGAACGCTTATAGAGGGGACCTGTGTGAACCCTTAGAAGAAGAAGATTCAGATAGTTCGGATGATGAGATGGGGACGGTTGATTATATACACCCACTGGCCACTTAAGGGGCGGCGAGCTGAGTAAATCTGAGTAACACAACAGATTCATGGAATGGGTCTGGTAGGGGGTGGGAGTAGTTGGTTAAACGACCACGGTTGGTATATAGCTAGCAATGGAAAGCAAACTGCAAAGGCTGAGAAATGATGGTTTTGAACTAATGAGTCTTTAATTTAAGTTAAGTTTATAAAAAACAGAAAAGCGAGATGACATACACCTTTGAAGAAAATGTGGATTGTCTATTGTTGTGCACACTATGAAGGACGCTGCCGGACCGCTGGTTCTCGGCTAAATAGCTGTGTATTTTTCTATTATGCAAAGAACACGAATGATTAGACCGGCCCCAGGGTTGTAGGCACACTGCTGTATTTCAAGGACACGATCAATAAAGTCTTGCAACCAAAAAAAATATATATATATTAATGCTGTATAGATATTTCTCCATTTACATTCCAATCGATGATAAATTCTGTTTCCAGTGCACTTCCCAAAAAATAAAGCTGGACAGTTTTGTAAACAGAGGGTCCTGGTAATACCTCGCACTGCCATAATTAATCTTAATCCCAACTCTGCGGGGTGGCATCTGGTGAGCTAACACTTGACCATCCTTCAGCTGGAGCAGAAATGTCAGCAGGTCCTCAGGCCCGGTCTTTTTCTGGACACATAATCTGTGGAGGCCCTCCTTGCCCTCAGCAAGGAATTCCACATCACCCAGTAATGCAGTGCCTGTGATTCTAAAAAGGCTCTGGCATAGAACGTGCATCATGCATGCAAGCAAAAGACAGGTTTGCGTTTATACAAGTAATAAAGACACTCATCAGTACACATCACAGGCAACAACAGTGGTACAGTTCCAGAGGTATTGTGATTACAATCGTCACATCATTCGCTAGAGTAGGAAAGCAATTAGCCCATTCGTGTCATATACAAATATATCAATAAAATGCTAAAATATGTCATGCATATCCGTACAAGGGTGCTGTACACAGCTGTGTTTACTACATGCATAGAGAAAAACAAGCAAGACAACACGAGAGGCAAGTGTAAAGGAGGTAAAAAAGTGTTATAAGGCAGCTTTTCTTTTGTTATGGGGTAGGGTGCCAACACTACAACAAGAACGAGAGGCAACATGGAAATTGGCTGCGAGGGAAGAACCAAACACGACAACAGGAGGGAGGGTGCAGATAAGGGAAAAATACACAACAAGCCATCTAAAAAAGATGCACTCGAAAGGGTGGATAATGCAAAAGAAAAAAATATCTCCTAAATGGGCACACAGTGTAAGGACACAAGTGTATGAGCCTTGCTCCAGGGGAGGGCCACACAGAAGAAGAGGAAGTAGCCACTGCAGAGATGCAAGCAATTAAGAGTGACATGAAGCCAACCAATGGTAAGTAATGGGCGGCCTCCAAGCCCATTGATTATAATCAAAATGTCTTGAAGAGACAGCACATGTGCTGCTTAGCCGAGACCTAAAAAGGTAACCTTGAAAAATGTTACACTCTTGCAATCACTTCAGGTGTGTGGATGGTGGCAAGGACATAGTCTAAAGTGGTGGTGGATGTGTACTAAACAAAACACCTACAGATAGCTATTGCCTCTAAATCCTTCGTCCCAGTCATTACTTGTGAGTAAGATGACCACCTAACCTAGAATAGAGATACCTACTACCTCTAAATCCTTCATCCCAGTCATTACTTGTGAGTAGGATGACCACCTAACCTAACATAGAGGCAAATTTTGGGCAGGAATTGTAAAGCAATCAGGACAAAGCGTGAACATTTCAGGACAAAATGTCAGTTTTATAGACCCTTTAGTGGAGGCCAAGCAAAAATATAAAAGTTAGTAGACGGCTGACACAAGTACAAGTTTAAAAAAAAAGTTTTTGTTCTTTGCTTCGTATAATGGTACTGAGAAAACATCATTTTCATGTATCTGGGCTTACTTAAAAAAAAAATTTTAAACATAGCACACATATGCACATACTCCTTAGCCTGTTTTACACACTCTCATTTCTTTTATGGAACATGTAACACTATGAACACTAGGCTACACTCACCTGGTGTAGGCTTAGGGCCTATAGTTTGTGGTAACTTGCCAGGGCTAACACACTCCAAGAAAACACCAACAGGGAAATGACTAGGTTGCTTCTCCAATGGTTAACGTGCATCAGTGTCTCACCAACGGTTAAATGAACCTAGGTAATAGCCAACTGGGATGTATGCACAAAGCCCTCACCTTTGTTGGACTCAGTCTAGGGAAACCATCAATAAGTAAACGCATACCAGATATCCCAATGAAAGGGAACCACATACCAGGGTACCAGCCAACAGTGAGACACATGCCAGAGAATGCTTGAACAGGTTGATACTTTATAGGAGTCCATCAACAGAAGAAAAACACTCAAAGTAATAAACAAAGAAGGAAATAAATACTAGGAAGCCCATTATCTGAAGCACAAATGTTGTGTAATAGCCAATGGGAATCTGAGCTCCCAGGTCTTAGCTAATGTTGAAGAGTACACACGATAATGCACCAAAAGTTAAACAACAGGGAATTATGCACCAGGTAAACTGCCAACAAAAAATGCGCTCTAGGTCATCCACCAATATGGAACCATGTTCCGCAAACCCAAAAGATAAACAACAGGGGCACATGCACTAGGTAAGCTGCAAACAGGAAACGGCACTCCATGCCACCATCAAACATGGAACCATGTCCCTCAAGCCTCATGGAATTCATCAGTGAGAAGCCCACACAAAGCAAAATATAATCCACCATCGTGCTTCCTCAGAACTAAGCATCATCACTCACTTCCTGATGGAAGGAAGGTGCTAAACACACATCTGGGAAAGTCTCCATTGATTAGCTGTTCCTTTCTTCCACGTAAAGGCTCCTTCGGATCTCCTTCGCCTACATCCTTAGTGCTGTTGAGTTGTGGGGGGCGGTTAAGGCCAGGTTGCTATCTTTAGATATACCCCTTACAGTGGCGCTCAATGGAAGGGGCCCCAGCTGGACGATCACCACATAGACACCGCTCACCACACTATCCATCATGTCATACATCCACTCCGATGCACTCACCAACCCATACTCTTGCCAGTTGTTCAACCTCAGAACCAATCCCAACAGCATAAAACTCACCAGCATCCTCAACACCTCCATTACAACAGCAGTTTTCCCTGACAAACGGAAACAAGCAGCAATCAGACCTCGCCGAAAGAAACCGTCCTCTGACCCCAGCGAACTAAAAAAGTACAACCGATCTCTCTGCTCCCCTACCCTGCCAAAGTACTTGAGTAGGCCATCAATCAACAGTGTACCAAATACTTGGAATAACACAACCTGCTGGACATCTCCCAATCAGGATTTCCATACCAACTACAGCACTAGAACTGCACTCATTGCAGCCACAGACATTATCAGAACTTTCCTCATTCATGAGCCGTCCTCTGCCTCGATCCTTCTCAAACTCTCAGATACATTCAACACTGTTACCTACCACACCTTTATCAACAGAGTCCACAACATTGGCATACAAGAGAACGCTCTCAAATGGATCGCCTTCTTCCTGACAGGACGTAATCAAAGCATCCGGCTGCCTCCCTTCGCCTTCCAACCCAAGAACATCATATGCATCTTACCCCAAGGATTAACCCTCAGCCCCACATTATTCAACACCCTCCTTGCTGACATAATCAGATCCCATGGTCTCAAATAATTTCCTATGCAGATGATATACAGCTCATCGTATCGCTCAGCAAAAACCCCTCTACCAGCAGAACAAACATCCGCAACACCGTGACCAACATAGCCAAGTGGCTGAAAGCACACTGCCTCAAACTCAACTCAGACAAAACAGAAGTAATTATCTTCGGGAGAAATACATCCATATGGCACCACAGCTGGTAGCCAGCCAAACTGGGACCCACTCCCACGCCAAAAGATTACGCACACAATCTCAGCACCATTCTCAACAGCGAACTGACCATGAAGCGACAAATCAATGGAGTCACCTCCTCCTGCTTCCACACCCTCTGCATGCTCCACAGAATCTCCTGATGGATCCCAGTCAACACCAGGAAAACCTCGTTACCCGCTGCCTCGATTACGGCAATGCACTCTACGCCAGCATCTCCAAACCCAACTCCTCAAAAGACTCTAGATCATACAGAACGCGGCAGGTAGACTTATCCTGGACCTCCTCAAAGTGGCCCACATCACCCCCTACATCAGAAAACTGGCATCCAATCCAGAAGAGATGCCAGTTTAAGATCCTCACACACCTGCAAGGCCTTACATGATCAAGGACTAGCCTACATCAACCACCGACTGAACTAACACCAACCCGCCAGACACCTGCCCTCCGACTCACTAGCCCTTGCACACACCCCCCGAGTCTGTCGCAGCCTCAGCGGTGCCGTTCCTTCTCCTACATTGCCACCAATACCTGGAACAACTTGCCCCTCCACCTCCTAACAGCACCCTCCCCTGCAGACTTCAGAAAGAAACTCAATACCTGGCTTTTCGACAGAGACCTCGCACCCTAGCGCCCAGATACTCCCAGGGGTGATAGTACTGTGTTCTATAAATACTGATTGATTGATTGATTGATTGATTGATTGATCATCTGACTCACCTACTTCAGTGCTGATGATGTCCAATTGTAGGAGGGGGTCACGAGCAAGCCAAACCAACGTAATGCCCAGGAACCCAGCCCGACTGGCACTGCCCCTGCTTGGCAGGTAGTTTCCTGCACGTTATTAGAAGCAAAAAAAACCTCTGTTGATTAACACCAAGCACACCAACACCCTCCAACCAACTCAAGTCACTGTACTAAACTTGGTCAGTCAATCACCCATCCCTGCACCAAGGTGAAACAAGCATTTGCAATGCAATAGGTCCCGCATTTCTTTTAGAGTTAGAGCTGTTGACATTGAAATGGAAATGTTTTTTCATTTTGTAAATTTGGGCAAATTACGTATTCTGCCCTCTGCCCACGCTATATGAATGTACAAATTTACTTGAAAAAAAAAGCAGCAATCTTGTATGGGTGGTGGGGGCGGGCAAGGAGTGTTGGGGGAGGGATGAAGGAGTGGGAGAGAGGTCACAGGGCGAAAAAAGTATAAGCATTGCAATTTAAATAAAATAAAATAAACAATCTTGGAGAAGTGGTGTGGTGGGGTGGGCAAGCAGTGTTGTGGGAGGGGTGGGGTATGGGAGGTACAGCACAGGAAGATCATGTGAAAACAGGACAAATAAAGCTGCAGAAGCTAAGTAAATAGAACATTTAACCACAGAGGCAGGGTAACAAATAAAGAAGAGTGCTCTTGAAGCTCTCTACATTGCATCACAACTTAGAACACATGTAACAGGGGCCGTCAAAAAGGAGGGACTACTAAGGGTATCCACCAAATAAAAGCCAACATTTCCAAAGGACAGAAAGAGGAAACAATTGAAAAGATGGGCGGTCCTAAAAGGGGGCGCTAGAGAGCCCGAAGCAGGATGGTCGCACTTTAGTGCTGCTCTGCAGGTCGGGATCATTATCTGTCTAACATCCTGTAAAATCTGGCACCATCCACGGCTGAATGTGGTAAGTAATAACTCCTGAGGCGAAGAGAAATGCTCTGCGATCTGTAAATTGGCTGCCAGATGCCCCTAACAGCACAAACACCACAAGACCTTGTTCGATACAAGATGGCGGCTCCGGAGGACGCTGGCTGCTGAAATCCTCTCCCCAATACGGTGCTTCACACTCAGGGAGCCCACCTGGCGATACTGATCTGCCTACCCGCTGATCAACCCTCGGCACATTGTGAAGCGCTGTATACTGCGCCCTACTGGCCCTGCGACGTGCTGGGCGGCTGCCATTTTGCGACTCTGGACACTAAGGTGAGGTGTTCGCTCTGCGGCCCCTACCTGCTTCGGTGGCCGAGGAGATGTGAGCCGCACTGGGAAATTGAGGGCTGCGGACTTACGAGCAACACACCCGTCGTCTTCTATTGGCCCGTAACACTTATATGCGGGCCTGTAACTCCCGTACGCCTGTGTTCAGTGTCATCCACATTGAGGCCCCTGCACTGACGGCTGCCGCGCCCCGAGTCAGCAGCGCGGCTTCCCAGATAGTACCAACCACAGGTCTGACCTCATACGGCTCTCTGTGTGGCGTTGATCTGCGCACCTTCCAGCTGTGTTACGAGCGTGGTGCCCTTGCTGACGACATGTTTTGGGGAGTGCTATGCTTGAACTAGCTGGCTAATCGTCACAGCACCAGCTGTGGCGCAATCCCATATATCGCTTGTTAAAGGTCCTGGAAATGCTGCTAGACGGAGTTCAATAGTTGTGGGGGCTGAGATCCTCATTGTGCTCTCGGCTGCAGTGTTCACTGCTCGGCGCACCTCACGGGTGAGCATAGATTCCAGTTCTGCTGCTGCTGACAATGCCTAGTACCACTACTATACATCTGCCTCTAACGCAGTTGCACCTGAAACACTGTTAGCTCTTGCTGCCCACGCCTCGCCCACCTATTAGCGCTGGGAGTGAACATAGCACTAGGCCAAAGCTGCATGTACCGCCATTGAATTGCCCTGTGGCTGACCAGACCCATGTGCTCTGTTCTCCGCATGGTGCCCCAGTTAATTATGTCGCCGATTGAAAGCATCTAAACATGGGGAGAATGGACAAGCAGCAGAACAAATTGCACTTCGAAGCCAAAAAACACACTGAATCTCACACCCCGAACGCCTAGGACACTGACCCAGATCCTGAATCTGGAACTTCTACAAAGCTGGAGTGCCTGATGTTAACTATGCAACAAAGCTTGCAATCCATTGACGCTAAAATTGATCACCTCAACTTGCGTATGGATACCATGGCGGCTAAGATCGACAAGCATGGCTCGCAGATCACAGAGGCGGAGCATTCATTTTTACTACGGAGGATCGCATGGAGGTCGTCAGCACAGCGTGTACCAACACAGAGAAACTACTGGAGGTAATAAGTGCGAAGAATGAGGATATTGAAGCCCGCTCCGGCAGGAACAATCTCCGCATATCCGGTATTTCAGAAACCAACATCAACGGTCCCATGGAGACATACGTTGAAACGCTACTCACAACCCTGCTGGGAGCAGAACACTTCTCTAAGGTGCTCATAGTTGAAAGAGCTCACCGTTCCTTAGCTGCTCGGCCAGTCCCAGGTGCCCGCCTTATCCCATTTGTGAGAAGTTGGCCTGATATGTGATGTCCACTATTCTAGTGGGCACCCTGTATCAGTCCAAACAACCCTTATGGTGATGGTTGTAAAGTCAACCTTATAGATCAGCTATCCTAGAGGTAGCATGGACAAAGCAGTCTTAGGCTAAAACTTCAGAGGGCATGTAAAGCCAGCTGTTTTACCATATGTAACCCCTTGAATACCAAATGAAAGGACACCACACAGGTTATATATAAAATATATATGTATTTATTACTAAACAACCCCTCTGAGCTCTTTATGAGATCAGAGGCACAAGCATATAACAAGATACTCAATTATCATACAATAAGTTGCACAAAATTAAGTAGGGCCCCAGGGGCACGCTAAACCATATACTAAAATAGTGGTATAAGAACCACGTCACGGACAATGGATAGGCCTAGGGCCTAGGGAATTGCTGGGGCTACGCTGTACTACCAAAGGATAGGAAGCAGGAGGCCCACGGGAGGCGTGTGCAGTGTCTTTACACACACGCGAGTTACCATAGAGTTAGAATGGGAACGAAAGAAATGGAAACTAGTTCTTTAAGGACACTTCCGGATGGACTAGGAGATAGCTACTGAAAGCTGGGACACTAGGATAGTCAATACCCACAGGAGCACCGGAGTACTCGCGTTACCTCACCCACAGGAAGCGGGTGCATAGGTGTCAAAGTGTGTCGGGTTTTGTCGCTGAATCCTATGGAGCCTTGGAGAAAGATGCTGCAGGCGACCAGGAGAGAAGTGTCCAGGTGGATCCAAGGGCGGATCGAGGATGAAGAGTACCTGAAAGCAGAAGCGACAGAGTCTGGGTCACTAGCCAGTGACCAGGAAGGAACCAGGAAGGAATCAGGCCCCTTGAATACCAAATGAAAGGACACCACACAGGTTATATATAAAATATATATGTATTTATTACTAAACAACCCCTCTGAGCTCTTTATGAGATCAGAGGCACAAGCATATAACAAGATACTCAATTATCATACAATAAGTTGCACAAAATTAAGTAGGGCCCTAGGGGCACGCTAAACCATATACTAAAATAGTGGTATAAGAACCACGTCACAGACAATGGATAGGCCTAGGGCCTAGAGAATCGCTGGGGCTATGCTGTACTACCAAAGGATAGGAAGCAGGAGGCCCACGGGAGGCGTGTGCAGTGTCTTTACACACACGTGAGTTACCACAGAGTTAGAATGGGAACAAAAGAAATGGAAACTAGTTCTTTTAGGACACTTCCGGATGGACTAGGAGATAGCTACTGAAAGCTGGGACACTAGGATAGTCAATACCCACAGGAGTACCGGAGTACTCGCGTTACCTCACCCACAGGAAGCGGGTGCATAGGTGTCAAAGTGTGTCGGGTTTCGTCGCTGAATCCTATGGAGCCTTGGAGAAAGATGCTGCAGGCGACCAGGAGAGAAGTGTCCAGGTGGATCCAAGGACGGATCGAGGATGAAGAGTACCTGAAAGCAGAAGGGACAGAGTCTGGGTCACTAGCCAGTGACCAGGAAGGAACCAGGAAGGAATCAGGCGATGTTGTGAAGCAATCAGGTGAGGTCGGGCAGCTTGTCTCTGCAGCCACGTGGACCAGTATGTGTTGACGATGACCAGGAGCTGGGCACGGACTGTCCCACAAAGGATCTCGCTGTCGGCGATGTCGGAATCCGGATTGGAGTCAGCAAGCCTTGGCAAAGGCAATCCACGCAGGAATCGAAGATGGCTTCTGGATTAGACCAGCAAGGTCTGATGGGCTTCTTCTTTTCAGGGAAGCAAGGGCCAGCCTGGAGCAATCAGGCCAGTGGTGGAAATAAATTTGTAGGTTCATCGTCACAGAGGCCACTAGCCAATGGGCAAGTGACCGGACAGACGCGTCGAGCAGGAAAATGTAGAAGGGCCCCACGTGGCACTCTTGGAGTGTGGAGGGCTGATCTTTGGAGCAGATGATGCTCGGGGATGGGGCTTCTCAATCCCCAATGCACAACTTCGTGGGGGCCTCAGAAGTTGCACGGTAAGCAATTCGCAGGCTTTCCAAGATGGCCGGCCCCACTTCTCTCGTCACCTCCATGGGTCTCAGCTTTGCTGTGGCTATGGATCGGGCTGAAGGAAGTCTGGAAGTCTGGGTCTTGTCAGGCTCTGTGCTTGGGCTCCGGCGGGAGTGTCGACAAAGCAAACCGTTGATCGCTTGATGGTGCCTGCTTGCACAGGGTGGTCACTCCTTGACCACAAGGGAGATTCTTCAGTCTTCTATGTTGAGTAGAATGTCGAAGGTCCAGAGGTTCATTTCAAGTTTCAGTTCAGGATAAATCTAAAGTCTCTTGACTCAGCTCCTACCTATATACCAATCTGAGGGGCTGGATTACCTGCTAGGTCCCTCCTATGGGTGGGACCAGGGAAGGGGGTGGTTACACCCCTTTCCCTTTGTCCAGTTTCACACCAGAGCTGGGGCTAGAGTGCCCCAGCAACTGGTCTCAACTGGACTAGGCATGGAGCATCTTGTGTGCCCCAGGCAGTGTCTCATTTCATTCAGCCCTCCCTGCCCCAATACACTATGGCCTGTCCGGGGTGGTGCTAGCACCTCCCAAGACAGGTCAAGTCAAGTCAAGTCATAAAATTTGTATAGCGCACTACATACCCAGAGGGTTTCAAACCTATTGTCCAAGCCTCCCTCGCTGGAAGGACTCCCAGCAGCAGGAGGTCAGACTTGTGTCTGTGGCAGCAGCATCCATTTTGTGATGCTGAGGCTCTGGTTAACTTTAACCGGGTTTACTAGGAACAACATGTCTTCTCCCTCTAGAAGGGTGGAATGCTACCCCCGTTGCCAGAACTGGCGAAGGGGTAGTATTCCAAAGCGTATGGCACCTTACACGACATGTTTTGATAGAGCCAAACCAAAGTTAGCATTCAACGGCGAGGATGATAATGCACTTAAGAGTATATGGTATGGCTATATCATAGAACAGCTATAAGGACATGGTTCCGAAAGCTGCAGACAGGCTCAGCTCATGCTAGAGCCTCATCTCACATAAAACCAAGCCCTCTGCCTCCAGGATTGTTAAGGCCTGCCATAGGAGTGATTTATAGATGTTTATGTGTCTATATATATGGTTAGATATAAGTATACTATATCTAAAGAAAAGGGTGATTACACCACCTTGCCCCAGCTGAGTGATCAGCCAGTTGTGCCAATTTGGATGGCCAGCCAGGGGTGGCATAATACATGCTGCAGCCCCTGGGTAGGCCTTGGATGCACCTATGCCCTGGGTACCTAAGGTTCACTATACAGGGGCTCATACGGTGACCCAATGTTCAATTGGAGATGTACCTAAAGTACATGGAGTCCATTTTACAGTGAGAGCAGATAGCCTGGGGCCCTGATTAGCAGGATCCCAGGCCAACTAAGTCGAAAACCAGCTAAACAAAAGGCAAAAAATCTGGGGTAACCATAGTCAAGTATCCACCTTCCTACACCATTATCGCCAGACTTTTGAATTACCAGGACCGGGACACAGCACTCCGCCTAGCTAGAGAAAAGAGTAATCTCGACTACCAAGGGATGAAGGTGGAACTCTTTCCCGACTTCACTGTCGCCGTGCAACAGGCTCGCCATGAATTTCAGTCAAAAAGAAATTGCAAGCTCTGCATATTTAATACGCAATGCTCTACTCTGCCCGCCTACGGATTCAGCATGCTGGAAAGGCACGTATCTTCACGACACCCAAGGAAGCACTTCAATATACCCAGCGGATTAAGGGTCAGGAGACACTGCGAGAGAGGGGTGTGGACTCAGACTCTGAGGGATGAGCATGTGAGACTTATACTGGTCATTGTACCTAATTGTTATGTTGCTCCTGCTTTGTAGTTTCTCACATGTACTATGTTTGGTTTACCTTTGATCGCAGAGTACCTCCTGATCTTTGTTGGATCTTTGCAGGTCTTCTTAGTTTGGTACGATTTTTGCATGTTCACTGTATGTAACTTATGCTCCTGACAAGGTGGGACACTCATTGTCTGATATTGAGTCATAAAGGGCTTTTTGCCCTGTAACCTTGCTAAATGTCACTATGCCCTGGGCTGGTTAGCCTATCTCTACTTGTCTCGACCCACCCTATACAACGGGGGGGCTGTTGGCTGCTAGCGACGCACAGTATGGGAATTCCGCAAAATGTTCTGTCTTCTGGTTGGGCGCCCTTTGGAGCACCTGTAGGGTTGAAGTTTTTTTATTTTCTTCTCATGCTATAAGATTCATGGATGCTATTGCTTATTTACTGTTTTGTTCTGTGGGGGGATACTCATGGCATGGTTGCAATGCTGAAGTGGGGGGGTCTGTTGGGGAGCACTTTTAAATTGTGATAGCATTGGTTATGGTATGCTGGCAGAATTTGAACTGTATGACACTTATTTTCTAGACAGTAATGCAGACTTTATCAACAGAATTTATAAACATGGCTGAATCCAGACTTTCTACAATCTCCTGGATAAGTTGGATACGGCAGGTGTTATCCTATCTGGACCGGCACCATATCCAGATTGCCTTATTAGCAGGAGACTCATCTTACCAAGCGGGCAGCCACGCACATAGCCACTAGATGGGTGGGGATACGGTTGGCTGCCTCATATTCCTCGTATGCGCGGGGAGTTATGATTCTTGTAAACAAAAAAAGGCATCCCCTTTGTTCCGACGCATGTAGACGAAGATGAAGGAGGGCAATATATTATAGTCCAGGGAACACATTATAACACAAAGCTGACTATTGTGAATTTATATGGACCCAATGTTGACGACCCCACATTTTTTGATACATTATGGGGTAAGCTCTGCAAACTATCTTCCTCAGCTCTTATGTGTGGAGGCAATTTAAATGTGATTTTGGGTCCTGTAATGGATAGGGTGACTGTTGCTGATCCCCTTCCTAAGAGAGCTGCTATATCAGTGCGTGATGGTCTGTGGACAATAGGCCTCACAGATGTATGGATATTGAGACACCCAAACAGAAGAGAGGGTACATGTCACTCATATGTGCGACAGTCTTGGTCTCGCATAGACTACTGGCTGGGCACATAGGAAGTCTGCACATGGACTACACAGATTAAACACTTGCCTAGAACATTGTCGGATCACTCTCCAGTAGTTCTTAGCATGATTCTGGCATCTCACACCCCTCCTCCCTTTCAATGGCGATTGCATTCGTCCGCCCTATTAGATCAGGTCTTTCAGGCGGGGATTCGTGAGGCCATATCTGACTACTTTTCGCTTAATACTGGGTCTGTCCAAACTATGGAGATACTTTGGGAGGCCTTTAAAGTGACAATTCGGGGGGCATGCATAGGTCTTCAGGCCGGGGTTCTAAAATCTCTGCATCGCACCATGGCAACGCTTGAACGTGAGTTGTACGATTTAGAGCGCAAATACAACGAACAGGCAGATCCCACTACACTGGCGCTTATTAAAGGGAAAATTATAGAATATAACGAAGTGGCAGATCAAGAGATTAACCTTCTGTCGCGCCGGGGCAAAGCGCATTACTATGGTGAAGGTGGCCAACCGGTAAGAACATTAGCTAGCCACATGAGGAGCCTCATGCTAAAGCATGTATGGTTAAGGCGATCATTGCAGATGACACTACGCATTATGACATGCCTGCTATACTGAAAACATTTGCGGATTACTACGCCGGGATGTATGCCCATCGGCCAATTGCAGATGGGGCGGAACTCGCGCAATATCTTGACGATGTCGCTTTAGTATGGCTATCACGTGGACAACAAGAGTTCTTGATGCATCCGATCACTCTAGATGAAGTGCGGGACGCAATCATCGCTTTGCCGAATGGGAAGTCTGCGGGCACTGATGGGTTGCCAGCAGAGTTTTATAAAGAATATATCGATCAGTTAGCCCCATGCCTCCTTCAAGTATATGAGGAGGCATATGAGACTCAGTGTCTGCCACCAACCCTCCGCGAGGCACCAGTGGTCACGCTCTTGAAACCTGAGAAGCCGCTGGATAGGTGCGATTCTTATCGACCCTTATCCCTAATCAACACAGACGTAAAAATATTAGCGAAAGTGTTGGCAACTAGGTTGAAATTACTGCTTCCCATCATGGTGCTTCCTGATCAGTCGGGGTTTATTCCAACCCGATCTATGTCACATAATTTGCGTACGCTTTTTGCTGTGATGCATGTGCTAGAGCCTACTTTACCGGCAGTATATTAAACAAAACAAGAGCCAACACTGGGGTGTCAAATTTAGATGACTGGTCAATTTGTGGCGACGGCTGCTTCGATTGAAACAAAAACAACCTATTTTCCTTTAACCACAGACAAATGTATTCTATTAATAAATCAAACTTTTTGTCTTTTTCTGTTTTTTGAGCACACTATTCGTCGTGCATGGAAAATACGAAATATACAAAACAATGAATTATATATACAAAATATACAAACAGATAAATATACAGTTTCAGACACACTTGGCCGTACATTCATACAACATGCATTCACAACAACAAAAAATATATAGAGAAACAATACGTCCGAGCATCGGTCATTCAGTTCAATGGAGAGAATTTCATTCTATGTTTTAACGATCTGTTCTAGTTGTAATTGTCACAGTCTGTCTTGTAGAACCAAATGAATCGAACAACTGTTCCAACAAAAATTGGTGACCAGATGCGGGACAAAGAAGCTGGTCGACGCGTTTCGAACCCCTCTTAATTAAATGGGGGTTCTCCTCAGGACCGGAATGGTTCTGAAACAAAATAGAAAGGGGAGTGGCTTAGGCAAACAATTCAGGATTTAGATGAATAAAAGGGATCAACTCCCTGTGTTCAACAGGGGCTCCATACCTTAATCCAAAAGTATTAAGAACTCAAACAATGGCGGGCAGGTGAAAATCCAAAGTGGAATAGTATTTCCCAATAGGCGTGATCAAAGTCGCTGTGGGGGAAGACAATACAAAAGACTACATTTAGTGTCTACTCTTTCGCAATGGTTCATTCAGCTCTAGAACGTTACGGGGAAGCGGTCGGGTTCATGAAGACTTACCCGTTCGTAACTTGCTTCGTGCTCGCTGTTCTATCAGCCGGTGTCTGTACGCCCGCTCGTCTGCTGCAAGATGGAGCGATGAGAGTTGTTAGGAGGTTAGCGTGGGAGACGCGTGTGCATTGAATGGAAGGAATGCGTGAAAACCTACCGATGCGGGAGCTAGGCGGGGGACCTACTCCTTCGGCGGTGTCCGTAGTTCACACTGCTCGAGTCGTCGAGTGGAAGTGGTGCCTCGGTGCTTCCTGATTTGGATATGGAGGCCTGGGGTTGCTGGGACTTGTAGTCCAAAACCGCGATTTTTGGCTGGAGAATAAAACAAAGGCTGGCGTGGACTGGCTCATGGACTGGGCTTGTAAATTTCAGAAATTTCGTTTAGTCCCCGTACGGCAGTGTTAAATTTCATTATGAGCATAGCTTCACGTTGGGACAATCTAGCTTCAGTGTCACCACCCCTGGGGTCTTTTTCTATTTTGGACAACACTGTCCATCGCAAATCCATGTTCTCATGCTTACATTTGATCCAATGATTGACCAATGGGGCATTTTCCACCCCCCTGCGGACGCGAGATTTATGTTGCGTGATCCTGTTTCTGATTTCCTGTGTGGTTTTCCCAATGTAGACTAGAGGGCAAGGGCAAATGATGGCATAGACTACGTTTTTGGATTTACAATTAGTAAAGGTATCGTGTTTCCAATGAATATTGTCAAATGAAAAAACTGATTCCTCGATAGTCTCATCACAACAAGTGCATGTCCCGCACTTATGATGTCCTTTAGGTGGAGGTAATCCGAAAAGGCTATGTAATGTAGGTGCCCTCGTGATGGGTAATGCTGCCCTAACAACATAGTTGGCCACACTTTTATCCTTTTTGTAAGCAAAAAGTGGTGGTGCTGTGAAATCCTCATGCAGGTTTTTCAATAAGTGCCAATTGGACATGATCAGCTTTTTATGTAAGTTTGCAGCTGGACCGAAGGTGGTAACACAGACCATCCTTTTGACATCAGGTTTGACTCTTTTCTCCAACAACGCCTGTCGAGGGGTCCACCACGCTCTTTTGAGGGAGTTTTTTATTAGTTTTTTAGGGTACCCTCTCTGAATGAGTCGATTTTTCAATTGTTCAGCATGGATAAAATATTCTGCTTTGCTCGAACAATTTCTGTGAATTCTCAGAAATTGCCCATAGGGCAAGTTCTGTCTCAGGCTGCGAGGATGGTTACTAGTAAAATGCAGCGCTTTGTTCCTATCGGAAGGTTTCCGGAATAGTGTAGTGCTCAAACCTCCATCTGAAGGTTCCACTTTGACATCCAAAAAGTTGATGGATTCATTTGAAGCTGAGACTTAAAATTGGATGTCAGTCGTTCTCGAGTTTAACCAACATACGAATTGGTCCAGGTCATCATGTCCTCCTGTCCAGACCAAAAAAATGTCGTCGATGTATCGCATATAGTGTGTTATGCTGCCGCCAAAAGGATTAGATTGGTAAATGAATTTCTCCTCAAATAACCCCATGAACATTACAGCTAGCTCCGGGGCAAAGGGGCAACCCATCGCCACCCCTTTAACTTGATAAAAAAATTCATTGTCAAACGTAAAAAAGTTATTTTGCAATGCAAACTGTGCAAGGTCTAGGATAAACTTGGTCGGGACTCTGACTGGTCTTTCCCTTTTGTCAAGGAACACTGTTAAGGTTTCCATTGCTTGTTCTTGGGGTATCTGGGTGTATAAAGACACCACGTCCAGTGTAACTAGGAGTTGCCTGTCCTGATCAAATTGGATGGTCGAAATGCGGTTTAGAAAAGCAGTGGTATCTTGGAGATGGGCCGGGATGGTCTGAATGAAGGGTTTCAAGAAATGATCGATATATTTGGCTATAGGTTCAAACAGAGATTCGCATCCTGAAATGATGGGCCGTCCTGGTGGATTTTGTTCGTCCTTGTGCAATTTGGGTAGCACGTAGAAAACAGGCGTTCTAGGGTTTTTATTTTGTAGGAATGCTAGCTCCTTTGGTCCTAAAAATCCTTCATCAAAACCTTTTTGGATGATGTCAAATAGTTGATTCTTTAATTCATGTGTGGGGTCCTTTCCAATGCGTCTGTAGCAGTTCAGGTCATTGAGCTGACGATGTACTTCCGATTTATATTTGTTAATGTCCCATAGGACCACAGCTCCGCCCTTGTCGGCTTGTTTGACAACTATGGTGTTATCATTTTTCATTGATATTAGTGCATCTTTCTCTGCTTTGGAAAGGTTGAACTTCACAAATGGCTTCTTTTTTTCAATTGACGTAATACCTGATAGCACGGTGGTTTCGAATGTTGAGACTTCCTTCGGGATTTTGGGTCCTTTAGGACAAAACGTAGACTTTCTCTTAAGGCCTGTGGTTTCCTCATGGGTGTTCTCAATAGCATCTTGAAAAAAGGTTTTTAAACGGATTTTTCGACAGAATTCCATTGTCTCAAGTTTCAATCTTGTGAAGTCCGTAGGTCTAGATGGTACAAAGTTGAGCCCCTTAGTTAGGATAGATGTTTCTGCTGGTGAGAGCGTCCTATCGGATAGATTGTAAATTGGTGAGGGTTCTAGTTGTTGTAGGATTTCTGGCGCGTCCTCATTTGCCATGGTTGTGTATACCGGGCTCGTCCTCTGGGTTTCGGTTGACCCCGTCCTAAAAAAGGCTGCTGATTTTGGGCTTGTTGTTGGAATTGGTTTGGTCGGTTGCCTGCCCTATTTTGATTTGATCTATTGCTGTTATCTGGTTCGCTTCCAGAGGAAGATGTTGTATCTGAGAAAGTTAGAAATTTTCAACGTGATCGTCCTTGGTTATCCTGTAGGTAGCGTCGTGAATCCGAATAGGTAAAGAAGTCTTTGTTAAGGTATGGATAAATTGATTCTAATGAAAAGTTTTTTTTGTCCACTTCAAACTTATTGTTTTTTTGAGTCACCGTGAAGTCTTTAAATTCAAGTATTTCTTTGTCAATTTTCTCTAAAAGAGACTTAGAATCAGTAATCAATTGGTTGGTCTCAATTTCCTTTGTTAAAGTTTCGATCTCTTCTAGTTCCTTCAGTGATATCCTGTGTGCCGTCTCTATGGTGAGGACCATGAGGTCCCTGCTGCACTTTGTTTCAATGCCGCTGAAACCTTTTTTGTACAATGGATCGTCTGTGAATACCACTGGTATGTTACGGATCACTAGACCCGCTGGGATGGTACCAGCCCGAAGGTGTTGCAGTGTCAGTGCTTTTTGACGCTGCAAAAGCTTTTGATTCGATATCCTGGTCCTATATGCTTGCAATTCTACATCGCATGGGAGTTCTATTTGTTTTTACTAATTGGATAAAATTATTGTACACCAATCCTGTAGGACAGGTTAGAATTAATGGGGAACTATCGTAGAAGATTCATATACAGCGTGGCACACAGCAAGGATGTCCGTTGTCGCCCTTGTTATTTGCTCTCATACTTGAACCGTTAGTTTGTATCTTAAGGCAGCGCCATGCTCAAACTGCCTTATGATTTTTTCAGCGTCCTCTTGCAGTCTACATGTATGCTGGTGACATGGTGCTATATGTTCGCGACCCTGCAAGGTACCTTGCACAACTTATACGGGAATATATCTGATTTGAACGATTATCAGGACTGGGCATCAACTGGTCTAAATTGGTTATATTGCCCCTTATGGATTGTACACATCAATTTGACATGGAATACCCACTAACATGGTGCACAGACACTGTAAAATACTTAGGAATATGGCTCCACAGGAATCCGCAGGCTGTCATACAATCCAACTATGGCACAGCCATCACGCGACTTGAGGGACAAGTGAACCATTGGATTAAGTTGCCCCTGTCATTTGCGGATCGCAGAGCGCTGATGAAGATGGTAATCCTTCCACGCTTTCTGTATCTTTTATCAAACATTCCTGTGCACTTAACGATATATTTTGTTGACAGGCTCTGCTCCCTTTTGATCACATTAGCCTGGGGAGGTGAAAAACCTCGTCTTAAGTGGGAGGCAATTACCCTTCCTTATGATCGTGGGGGGTTCGCAGCGCCTGACTTCCATCTTTACCATCTCTGCGTGCAGGCGCATTACGCCTATTATTGGCAACACGACCCAGCATATATTCCTCATGTGGCGGTGGAGGCGGGTGCTGTGCACCCATTACCGCTCAAAGCCATGAACGTCAATAGGCACACGGTTTTTGAAAAAGGGGAGTTCGACACCGTACAAACCAAATCTAGGGCCTGGCAAGAACTGGGCAAGCGAGCACAGAAGTTGCCATTATATGCGCCTAGCATGCCACTACTGCATCACTCAGAACTATCTGTCACTAGGGAAATTGGCACATTAAAGACCCTTAAAGATATGGATATGTCAACAATGTAAGATGTGTTTCCTGGGGGTCAATTCATAGCTTCAGATAATATAAATGCCCGGGGCACTGCCACCACCATGCAACTATTTGTATACACTAGGCTGCGCTCTGCTTTGCGTGCAGTCTATCTGCAATTTCCTACAGAGCCACCGGCACTTGAAGCACTACAAATTATATATGCTACCACAGTGTGGCTCACTGGTTAGAGGCGGCAGACCTGTAAGCAGAGAACGGCCCGGGACCAGGGTTCAATTCCCGACACGGCAGGGTCTTGGACCAGGGTCAACGGACTTGATAATTCTCGCCTCAGTGCCTACTCTAACCAGGGAACACACTTGGCAACTCTGGGCATTAAGCTTACCTCATCTCCACAACGGCCCCCCACAGATGCCGGGGATGCCTGGTTTCACCCTGGAGATACCCAGTAAGGGACCATCTCACAGGGAAAACCAGGACGTGTTCCCCAGCGGTCTATAGCGCCAGGACACTCGGGTAGAGTAACAGTGCGCTTTACAAGTATCCCACATTTACATTTACATCTAGAGCCAAGCTAGTCACTAGACTTTATCAGGCATCACAGAGGGATGCAACTGCTATGGACACATCTGTGTTAGCGAAATGGAATGCCATACTGCCTGATCTGCTTTCTGAAGATGAGTGGTTTGACAGTTGCCATTTACCAGATCAGTTGACGGCGAATGGCAATTTACGATTAGTGCACTTTACATATTTACATCAGCTGCTTTATACTCCCGCTCAGCTCCATAAATGTGGGTTGCGGGATGCTGACAATTGTAAACGTTGTGGTGCGCCTAGTGCTAATTGTTATCATTTAGCTTGGGTGCATGAGTACTGGAGTTCAGTCACACAAATTTCACGTCTGATGGTAGATGGTCCCATTGAATGTACCCTACAAGTAGGCCTGTTGGGTGTCGTCTCTAATATTAAGGCGTCTAATAGGAAGTTTGTGGCCATAGCAATATTGTTGGTTAAGCGCAGGATCTCCATATGCTGGGGGGGGGGGGGCAGGCCTGTGCCTACCACTAAACTATGGTTACAGGATCTGGCTAACTGTCGGGATCAGCTCACATGTTATGCGGCGGAACTGCCTACGACGTCCAAACCAGGGGATATCTGGGATCCGCTCACGTCTTATCTGTTATCGATAACTGCTATTTGATTCCCATTATGTTTTGTAAGATTGTTTTGCCTAACACGTCCACACAATGCACTTTTAATTAATGTCATGTCTGTATGTACCTGTGCTATTAAGTTCTGTGATACTATGTTCTGCAAAATTAGATATATAACATGTCCATGCTGTACCAATACTCTGATTTGGATAACTCTATGCTGTTTATCACTTTTGAAAAATCATTAAAAAAAAAATGTTTTTAAAGATGGGCGGTCCTCCAAGACCATATTCTGAATACAACGCATCTCGAAGAGACAGAGCAAGCTCTCACTAGGAGAGACCTAAAACTAAAAATTAAAATTGATTCCTCACTCCAAAGTTACCCTTGACACCCAAATGTCATCTGTTTTTCATCACTACGTTTACCTTCTTGGATACCATCTCTCCCAGAAGCCACCTGAGAGAAGGGCTCTACCTTCAACACCCAAATAAGGGGCTTATTACGAGTCTGGCGGTCCATGGACCGCCAAACAAGCAGCATGCACAGCAGTGGCGGTCTTCCAACAGCCCTATTATGACTAGGGCAGATGGTCCGTCCTGGGACCACTGCAACCGCCAGGGATCAGAGGTCCCTGGCTGTGGCTCGTCGGTCTTGAGGCCACAATATGCTTGGTAGGGCTGCTGCGGGCCTGCCAAGCATATTACGAGTTTCCTCGTTTCCATGTTTCATTGCGGTGCAACTACCACGAAAAGTGTGGCGCAGTGTGCCTCAGGGCCATGGGTTGCATGCAGGGGGGCACACGTTGTGCCACCCTGTGTGCATGCGCCCCAGTACCTGCACAGCATGGACTGCAGCAGTCCATGCCATGCATGGACTGATTTTGACGTTCTGATTGTGGTGACTATTTCATAGGCACCATTGTGGGAATGCCAAAGAACCGCTCCCCAGACAGAAGACAAGTCCTAATCTGGAAAGCGGTTCAAACACTGGTTTAGCTGTGTGGGGCGGTCCCACTCTCGCACTGCTAAACTCATAATTCCCTGAGTTAACTCACTTTAGCTTGGACTACCCAGATAGCCACCAACCTTCTTCTAAAAGATCCAAAAAACTACTACGGGACTAGTAGAAGGGAAACAGCATTAGGACTCCATCTCACCAACATTGAAATCTCTACTCTAGTTCCAGTTAATTCCTGAGCCACCTCAAAAATAACAGAACCAACATTATAACACAACAACCCTTGATATGCCATATACTGTTCTGACAAAAGCCTTATCCATATTCAAGAACCCACTGCAGCAGATCAATACCTTTTTTTATTTTTTTTATTTTACGAAGTTTTATATAGCGTGAACTCGAACCGGTATCAGGTATCAGAGCGCTTTACATAGCACCAGTTGCGTTACATGAGGACACTTTCATTTTTGTTAGCCACAGGAAGATTAAGTGATTTGTCCAGAATCACAGGATGTTCAGCGCCATTGCAGAGACTCGAACCCGGTTCCCCAGATTCGATGTCGACTGCCCTAGCCGTTAGGCCAACTTCCAAGTCAAGAGCCTTTACTATTGAATACTCTAAATTAACATATTGAATAAAACCAATAACCTCTCTGCAAAGTTACACACCCCACCCCACCACAAAGAGTCTTGCAATAAACCCAATCACCAAGCACTGTATAGCATAGCAATTCCACATTCTCACTACAATGCTGACAACCTCACAACAAAGCTGACCACAAAGCAACAAGACCAATGACCAGCAAATACACTCACCATGCAGCAAAGCCACTCATCATCCAGCAAAGATGACTACCTTGCATCAGTGTTCACATCCTCTCACCAAAGCTAAGCACTTCTTTCTGAAACAAAAGCTCTCAAACCTTGTGTTCTGAACACTTCTTTTTCCATCACAGCTCTAGGAACAAAATGAGTCAATGCAATTTACATAGCTATGCTATTTCAGTGTTTAAATTCATTGAGCTATTGCCTACAAATCCTCTAAGTAAATTCCTTTGCACAACAGTTTTTGAACCACCGTTACCAGCAATCAAATCTCACCGTCACTGCTGTGAGAGAAATGCAAGCGATGGGAAATTATAGCTAAACATTGCATTTCAATTTGCAAGGCTGAATGAAAAGACTGATTGGCCCGATATAATATTAAACAAGGAATATGAAGACCTCGTGAAGTCAGGTTGGGTGGATTCTTTCTTAATTTCTTTAACAAAACAATTGCAGGGTGCATTCTGCAGTGAAAACACAGAGGAAACAAGGATGGAATCGCAATCTATTTTGTTTTATAAAAATAAAGTTTATTAATTTTCTCAGGGTTGACATACATTCCAGCATGTTACCACATACACAACAGTTGCATTTCTCTGTACCAACAACAGTACAAGTCAAAGAAAACAACAAAATCCCCAACTCGCCGCCTCCCCTATCGCGGCTCCCTTATCAGTATTGTCACATTCATATTTCCTACCTGTAAGCAATTGGTACGGTCTACAGTATCCATATCAGTGATCCATATATTTTCCCTTTACCTTGTCTGTGTCCTCTATTCCCCAGCTCCAGCTTCATCAGACAACATCTGCTTCCATGCAGCCCGGTCATCTCCCAGGCACTCATCTTTTCTTACGTATTTCATTCTTATTTCTTCCATCACAGCCCACACAACCACACAAACATATTGCGCAGCCAATTAACATAACTGTTGTAGTGGTTCAAAAGGAATAAAATCTAGACAACTCCAAGATGAAGTAAGCAAGTATTTAATGGACCTTCTTGAAGATCAGCAGTGTAACTGACTACTGACTGATCTTCAAGACATAACATAACATAACATAACATAACATATTCAAAGACATACAAGTGAGAGATGGAACATTACAAGGGAAAGAATGTAGGAGGAGTCTACCTAGAATGAGCTTGGAGAATTCCAAGGAGAATTCTCAGCCAACACATAATACTACACATCCCCTCCCTTTATAAAATGAAAGAAAAGTTGAAAAACAACTTAATTTATCTATACCATACAAAATCATCAAATCTTTTAGGTAAACGTTTTTGTCTTTTAAATGAACTTTGTACATTAGAATACATATCAGAACAAGTAGGCTCAATATTATACAGCTAGATTCATGATAGGAAATTGCGCTCGCAAAGGGCCAGATTCTGAGAATCTGGGCCTTTGCGAGCGCAATTTTTGCATTTGGGATTCAACATCCCAAATGCAAAAATCGCTATTTGCGAAATCGCATATTTGCGAGGAATTGCATTTAAGGAATCTCTATTAGAGATTCCATAAATGCAATTCATTAACCAATTTTAAATTGCGAATTCGCAATATTTGGCCGCTATTTACCATGAAGTCTGACTTCTTGGTAAATAGCGAAAAAATAGAAAAATGCACTTTAGTGCATTTTTCTCTGTTGCATGTTACACACATACATGTCCTTTGGACATGTGTGTGCGCAACACCTGTGTAAATTTGCATTTCAGGGGTGCTACAGGGTGTCCTTTGGACACCCCTGGCACCCTTGAAATTGCTATCTTATTTGCGATTAGCAAATTGCTAATCGCAAATAAGGAATAACTCCCCATTCATTCCTATGGGTTATACTCCCCATTCATTCCTATGGGCCTTTAGGCCCATAGGAATGAATGGGGAGTTATTCCTTATTTGCGATTAGCAATTTGCTAATCGCAAATAAGGAATGTGTAGGAATCGCAATTTATTTAGCGATTCCTACATGAATCCCGTTTTGCAAGTCCTTAATAGCGATTCCTTAATAATCGCTATTAAGGACTCGCAAAACGGCTCTTTGATGAATCTAGCTGATAGTCACTAATCCAGTGCTCATTTGAGGAAACATTGTTTTCTTTTTCTAAAACAACATCATCAATTGAAAAATCAGGATCAAAAGATAATTGTTTCTTGAAAATTTATGGATCTACTTTAGCAATTCTTGAAATGTTCCACCAAGAACCATAATCCAAGAGAACAGAAGTTTAACCAATTTTACAAATTACATAAATATCTGAAAATTTTGATTGACCTTTTTTAACAAAATAAGGTAATTTTACTTTCACCATGTCACCAACACATAGTTTTGAATTAACACAGCAGGTGGGGTTTTTAAGTTTTCAGAAAGAATGAGCGCACTACCTAGTGTACACGTAAAGGTATGGAGAAGTTTATGGTAGGGTTGTGATGCGGAAAGGCGAGCGGATAAGACCCCTTAACCGTTCTAATGTGGGTTAGAATTCTAACCTACAGGACAACAAATAACTACAATGCCCTCGCACACACAAAATACAGTATGACCATATAGTAGGCAAATTACAACAACATTCAAAGTATAGAGCTCAATTGAGACAACTGCAATCCTGAGCTATAATTTTTCTTAGGTGATTGAAGCACAAAAGGACATAATAGTATCATGGTGTTTCATGAAACAACACAGTAAGCACTATGAAGCATTCTGAAGTTAGATGTTTTTCCCTATGTAGATGTGTAAATTAAGGAATCCATACTGAATTGCATCCTTTTGCACCAAAGAAAAATGTTGTTTCTAGTCTGCACAACGTGCCGTATACTTCTTTAAATTATCACTATAATGTAATGTTTGACATAATCTAAGTTGCAGTAGACTGTGATGAACCACACGACACCCCATATGTTCCGAATAGTCATAGAAACAATTGTATGTTTAACAATATTATTTGTTTACAGTCACATTGAGTGGGGTGATCTTTGCGTGTTCTCTATGACACATGTGTGCGGTCAATCACCTTTATCGAACACTCGGTACTTTGACAAATATAGGAAAGATTAAACACATCGACAATCCGGTCACAGCTGACACGTGTTTATACTATCCGCTGATTTAATCTATGATCTATAATTGTAAAAAAACCTCTCACGCGTTTTTTTAACATAAGAGTATCTACTTTCACCAAAGGATAACTTTTAAGATACTTCTCGGATATCTCTAGATTATATTTGAGGCCGGCATTACTATGCTGGTTCACGCTCTAGTCTTTTAACATTGGAAACTATTTAATTCCACTCCGTTTCCGGTCACGTGACCGTATTTGGAAAATGGCGACCGGGAACCACAGGAGGAGGGATAACACGTTCACGGTGAGTCTCTCTCTAAACGAAATACGGAACTAATCGACTTCAATACTTAAGATAACGTCCTAAGACTCTTTCTAACACTATGGTTCAAATTCTATTATTGCAGACTTTCCGGCATCAGGTAGCAAACACCTGACCCGGAACCTGCCCCAGCATCCCCTCCCGGTCTACGGCTTGATGCACACTAATATCAAGGTACCCTACAGTCTTAACTCTGCAGTCCCAACCCTTTTTTCTGCCAGACCTCTGATCGATCTAAAAACAGAACCCGATTTCACATTCATTTGTGTTGTACGTTTTTTCTTGTCCTAGCACCATTGACGATATCAGTCCTAACTAGACTGCTCGACAGCATTATAGAGATGGGACACACACATGATTGAGAATTAGAATAACTTATCCTTTGGACCACTCACAACTACGGTGAGTAGCTTTTTAGGGTCCTTTTGTCAGTGTCTCGATTTAATTCGAAACAACTGGACCACTCTTACTATAGATATTCTGATACACATAAACCCCATTGTGTTTTTATAATTCGGTTGTAGGAGGGAACCACCACACCTGGGACCCAGTAGATAACAGAAGCTTTCCTACCTCCATTTCTTCCGCCATACCAGTGTCTTCAAAACTCGAACGAAATTGCCAATATTACTACGGTGAGAGGCTATATTAGTTTAAGACGAAGGTCTGCGCACAATGGCAGACCCACATATGAAATTTTTTTAACTAATCATCCAGGATACACACCTATGGATGATTCTCCGTTGTATCTTCTCCGTTCCCTTTCACACCCTTACACTTATATTTGCCCTTCTTTGTCATTTTCCTTGTTGCAGCAATCAGACTGTATAGACACATCGACCGAGACAGACAGGTCTTTGGGTCGTGTCATAAGGTATGCAATTTTGAACGTGTCAACAATCTCACTAAACCTTGTCTAAAAGTTGGGCTCGCATGCACGCACGCACGTTACAACACATGATCAACGAAGAACCATACAGTGCATGCCACGTTCCAACACCAAATATTCTGTGGTGTTTCTTTTCTTCGCTCTTGCTGCTAATTTTCTGGTCTTGGTAAAATCTATAACTCTTTAACACCAAGTATTGTTTTATCAGGAATAAACTTGAAATGTAGTACCCCCTTTTTTTATGTATATAATTTTGACAGATTATAATGTCTTTAGGTTCTCCATACTAGCACGGTGCTCAACTGACTCTTGTGCTTCACTAAGGGACGATCCAGGGGATTTCTTTCTATCCTCTCTTCTTCTCTTTGACACGATAGTCACCAATATATACCGACCGATGTACCTAATGTTAAAGAGTTATAAATGCTGAATCATGTGTATACATGCTTTTACACAATACAAGTACTCTGTACCCATACTATTGTGCTTCCTTCCCAGCCCTGAGGAGTCGCAGTGATCTGTTCCCACGCGACAAAACACGTGTCGGCTGGCTTTTGGAACCAATAAACCTACATCTGATTCCCTAATATACAGTTTTGGATTGCAGTTGTCTCAATTGAGCTCTATACTTTGAATGTTGTTGTAATTAATTTGCCTACTATATGGTTATGGTCATACTGTATTTTGTGTGTGCGAGGGCATTGTAGTTACATAGTTTTTAATTAATTTGTGAAGAAACCATTGTTTTAGCAACACAAGTATTCTCTTTAGCTCTTTTATAAATGCTATTCAAGTCAGATTTCAAATTAGTTTTTTCTAATCATGAAGGAGAAATTTCTTGCTGGGGATTTCTTCCTTTAAATAACAAAAATGGAGTAAATTGTGTGGAAAAATGTGGAGTACACAAATAGGCCCAAACTAAATTTGCTACATGACCTTTAACATCAATATGACTTTTAAAAGCCAATTGTATTCCTTCCACTAAAATCTTGTTAAATCTTTCCACAAGACCATTCAAGTTCGGAGAATATAAAGCAGTTTTGATATGTTTAATGTTAGACTTTTTAACAAAAGTATTAAACAAATAAGAAGTGAACTGTGTTCCATTGTCAGAAACAATAGTTGAAGGTAAACCTTCTCTTTTGAAAATATCCTTTAAAAAACAAATTACAGCGACAGAATCAACTTGTGTCAACCATTTATATTCGACCCATTTAGAAAAGTAATCAATAGCAACAATAATATACACTTTGCAAGACTCAATACCTTCATAAGGACCTAGAATATCAATCGCTATCTTACTCCAAGGAACATCAGGAATCTCAATATTTTCACACTTAGAGTGCACAGGTTTTAAAACTTTATCCGAATTCGCACATAAAGAACATTTCTTAACAAATTGAATAATGTGCTCATCCATATAAAGCCACCAAAAAATGTCTCTTACTTTTTTAATCGTGCTAGATTGACCTAAATGGCCTAAATGGCAATAGAAATAATTTTCTGTCTAATAGACATAGGAGGTACATAGCAATCGCCTTTTAAAATAAGACTATCATTGCAAATTAGCTCATTTTTAACCTTCCAAAACACAGCAAGCTCTTTAGAAAGATTTTTCTCAACAGGCCAATCATCCACAATGTATTTAGAAACAATCTTGAGATCTTCATCCAATTCTATGGCTTTAGACCACTCTTCCTTTGTAATTAAATCTGCCATAGACAAAACAACATCCTCAACCGATGCTACAACACACTCATCAAAATTTTCACAATCATTAACAAAACTAAGCTTTGGCAATAACCTTGAAAAACAATCAGCTCTCAAATGTTGTGAACCAGGAATATAGATAATTTCAAAATT
Source organism: Lissotriton vulgaris (assembly GCF_964263255.1). Classification (NCBI taxonomy): domain Eukaryota; kingdom Metazoa; phylum Chordata; class Amphibia; order Caudata; family Salamandridae; genus Lissotriton; species Lissotriton vulgaris. The sequence continues at coordinate 1,118,771,037 of NC_141685.1, read as the reverse complement.
ATACTCATACAGTTTTGCCAAAATACGCACCAATCTAGAAGAAGCTTTTCCAACACCATTGTTAGATAACAAAGAAATCAAAGCTTATGATCAGTCTTTATTTTGAAAGACTTCCCCCACAGATACGTCTTAAAATGTTCAACCCCCCATGAGCAACCTAAAGCCTCTCTTTCGATAGTGGAATACTTAGATTCAGCTGAGGTCAAAGGTCTTGACACAAAAGCAATTGTCAACTCTTTATCACCCTTAACTTGGCTCAAAACAGCACTCAAACCAGAAGCACTTGCATCCACCGTTATCACATTTGATGCAAAAGGTGAAAACTGAGAAAGAGGTTTACAATCAATTATTGCAGATTTCACAATGGACACAGCTTGAGAATGTCCATTAGTCCATTAAAACTTGCAACCCTTTTTTAAAAGTGACCTTAATGGTAAAACAATATCTAGAATAGTATTCGCACAGTCCTAAAAAAGATTTGAGTTGATCTTTGTCTTTAGGCTCACACATATTTTTAATGGCTGAAAGTAAATCATTCTTTGGATGAATACCCTGAAAATTAATCATATGTCCCAAATATTCTACTTCAGATGCAAAAAATTTGCACTTATCTAACCTAATTGTCATGCCTCTTTCATCCAAAAATGATAAGACCTCGTCCAAAGTTACTTGATGTTTTTCAACAGACTCAGAAAACACCAAAATGTCATCCTGAAATGCAATAACATACCTTAGTATTTTTAAATAAGGAATTCATTCACTTTTGAAAAACAGAAGCAGCTGATGAGATTCCAAAAGGCATTCTGATATATCTAAATGTACCATCAGGGGTAATGAAAGTTGTAATATCCCTTGAATCTTCTGTCAACTCGACCTGATGGTACGCGGATCTTAGGTCAATAGTACTAAAAACTTTTACCCCGTCTAACTCTGCCAACAAGTCTTGTATTTTAGGTAACGGATGACACTCCATCACAATTTGTTTGTTAACAGACCTTAGGTCAGTGCACATTCTCAACTCGCCATTCTTTTTTTTAACTAAAACAATCGGAGAAACCCATTCTGAGGCATTTACAGGTTCAATAACTCCTTCTTTGCATAATTTATCAATCATTTCAGATAACTCCCCTCTTACTGATAATGGCACATTTCTCAGTTTATGTTTGGAAGGAACTGCATTTTTCTTCAAAACAATTTTATGTGAAAAACCCTTAACTTTTCCAAGTTCCTTCTTAAACACATTGCTATGTTTACCAATAATATTTGAAATAAGACTCTCCTTACCTTCGTTTACAACACTATTTACAAACAAATCTTCCATAAAACACACTTGTTCTTTTGCATTGGGGCGTAAAATGATATTAAACCTTCCTTGATGTTTCCAACCAAAAACTTGCAAGCCATCAACAGCAACATACACTTTTCCATAAATGGTTTTATGCTTAAAATTTATATCTGAAATAAAATACCCCAAAATTTTAATTTCCTTACCCGCAAAACCAAAAACACGAATATCATTGGGCTTCAGAGTTTTGTTATCCTAAGATTTATAGAAGAAAGAATCTGAAATAATAGTATAAGGAGACCAAGAGTCTGCCATAACTTCAATATTCCTGCCTTCCACTGTAATGGTACACATAGGCGGAATGTATGGTTCAGAGTCAACATCCATTTCATTAGTCATAACTTGACCTAATCTATGAATCTCTGTTATCGCAAGAATTGTATCCTTATCAGGATACTCAACAAGAACTTCTTCTTGAACTTCCACATCCGATAGTAAAGCTACACTCTTGTTTGAGATAGTTACCAAAATGACCTATTTTCTTACACTTAAAACATTCTTTTCCTCTAGCTGGACACTGTTTGAATTGAAAAGAATGGGATCTTGAACCACAACGATTGCAAAATATTTTGTTAGGTGGTTTAACATTGCCTTGAATGAAAGTTCCTCTCGCATTATTTCTATATTTATCAACAACTTGAAACTTTGTGTCTTTAGCATTAACAGCAGCTATCCCAGAAGAGACCTTCTCAACATTGATAGTGTTGAAAGATAAAATAGATCGTTCCACACTTTTTGCAATCCTTATTGTTTCATCTAATGAGGGATTTTGTTGTCTTAACAACTGCTCTTGAATTTTTTATTAGAACAACGAATAATTAATTGGTCTCTAATGTAATTATCAATTTGGTCCCCAAAATCGCAATCAGCAGCTAAAATCCTAAGACACTCAACATAAGTATCTACAGGTTCATTGACTAATTGATGTCTAGTATAAAAATGATATCTTTCCATTACTATATGAGGTTGTTCAGTAAACCTCTTTTTCAACCTATCAATAGCTTCATTAAAGCAATCATAGTCTCCGCTATCCATTCCAGCAGGAGTGAGAGAAACTGGTAAATGTATAAATACATCTTCTGCATGACCCCCTAAGGTGTTCAATAAAATAGCCAACTTCCTAGAAGAAGAAAAACTTGCACCATCAATTGCCAGTAAATAGTGATCAAATAACCTATACCATTTTTCCCATTTCATACTGGGCTGATTAGGACCTGAATAAAAAGGAGGAGGTGGTGTGCCACAAACTGTACTCATATTGGACCTTAAAATTGTTAACCAAATTAAAATAATTAAAACATTCCCTCTGAAAAATAACAATTACCTTACTAGTTTTCCTCAGTATTTGTTCCTAATAACTTCATAAAATAAAACATATCTTGTTGTAAACAAATAAAATCCTTCAAAGAAAACGCTCGCAAAAGAATTTATAAAGATCGTGTGGTTGCTAGGCAACTAAGATAGAAACACAAATGGCCACAAATGCCATGCACGCGTGGGTTCGTATCCCATCCTCGTCGCCAATATGTTGTTGTGGTTCACAAGGAATAAAATCCAGACAACTCCAAGATGAAGTAAGCAGGTATTTAATGGAGCATCCACCTTCTTGACGATCAGCAGTGTAACTGACAACTGACTGATCTTCAAGACATAACATAACATAACATAACATATTCAAAGACATACAAGTGAGAGATGGAACATTACAAGGGAAAGAATGTAGGAGGATTCCACCTAGAATGAGCTTGGAGAATTCCAAGGAGAATTCTCAGCCAACACATAATACTACAATAACCCAGGGGTGGAGTTCTCATCCACTTCATGGCGATGCACCTTTTTGCTAATTACAACCCCAGCATAAAAAATGCACAATTTAGGGCCTGATTACAATGCGGGCTGAAACAGCTTTGACCGTCGGTTGGAGCCCTTCAGTCCACATCGTAATTGGCTGGTCGGATTCCTTTCCGACCTACCCATTTTGATGGGGTCAGTCGGAAGGGAATCTGAATTGGATTTCCAAATGGCCTCAGACGGGCTCGGAGAGCCCGTCCACCATTCGGAAAGCCTTCAGTAATCCCTCGGCTGTCTCTTTCCGGCTGAGGGATTACGATGACAGATTCCCAAAACCTGTCTGTGCTGACCTTTCTGACACAGAAAGGATTTGGGAATCTGTCTTTGGGGACCCAGCAGGGCCCCCATGGGTGCCATGCCGCCGAATGGCAGCCTAGGGGGCACCTATGGTAACGCCCCTGCTGATCCCTGAACCCCCTGGGTGCAGGGATGAACTGCACCCCTGCTCTTTACAGTGAGAGCGTGTATTCCGTTCGGAATGCATGCTCCCATTGTAAAGTATTGGATTGCGACTGAACAGGGTTCGGTCACATACTACTTGCTGGGCTGAACCGACGACAGGAGGTTATTTGGTTCCAGTTCCCAACTGATGTCGGATGGACTCCGGTCCATCCAACATCCGAATCAGCCCCTAAGTTTCTTTTTTGGTGGGACCGTTATCAATCCCAACATTACTGCTTTCAGGCTGCATGTTATCTCCCACCCAGTGGCCTCACTGAGATTCTGCATCACCTCTTCCCAGTAGTGCACCAACAAGGAACAGCTCCATACCACATGAGCAAAATCCACAGCTGGCACAGGACATCTAGCACACCTATTCGATCGTGTCATGAAGTCGCAATCTTAAAGAGGCTGTGAATTATTGGGACCCAATGCAGTACGGAAAGAGATGAATGAACAGTCTAGGGTGCGGGTCATGGCTGATACTGGAGAGTGAGGCCCAAAAGTGGCACTGAAAGGTGAGGATCCATTGCTGCCACTGCATGCTTAGTACCCTGGGCTGGAACTGCACGGTGAGAGCTCTGTGAGGTGAGTGACTCGTATTCTGAACACAATGTAGATCTATCCGAGCATAGTATGGTATAGATAGGGCTGAATCAATGCAATATGAGGGCAACGGCTGGTACTGGAGAGTAAGGCCCAAAACTGGCACTGAAATGTAAGCTCTGGGCTGCCCGCACTGCATGCTGAGGGCACTGGGATGACACTGCATGGTGAGGGCACTGTCCTAACTTTTGATGCCGAGGGCCCAGTGCTGGCACACTCTGGTGATGATCTAGTGCTGGCAAGGCAGGGTGACTGGCCAGTGCTGCCAATGCATGCTCAGGTCAACCGTGAAGCGGCAGTGGCAGAGCACCACTGGTTGTGCTGGTGAAGACAAGTCAGGGGCCTGTCGCGTCACTGCTTCATTTGCCTTGTTGCGCACGGACTGGGTCTTGTGTTCATCAATCAATCAGCCAAAAAACAAAGAGAGGCCAAAAAAAGGGCCTCATGCCTCAAAGTAAATGCAAGCCAACTAAGGTCATCAGGAAAGTAGGGTGGACAGTACTAGGATTAGCTGGGCTATTTGCAAGCGGTTCACACAGTGTGGCCTCGGTCCAGAGTGCCATGTGGATGGTTCATACTGCCATATGATTGGCTGCCGTGCTGGAAATGGAAAACAATATTCCATGCCCCCCACAGGTGGAGTACAAGTTGAGACAACAGAAAGGGGATGGACGAACCTTGGGCAGAGTCAAGAAAACCAGAGCAGAGTCAGACACATATGAAATGTCATATATGAAAGTAATTTATGAAAAACTGGGCTAGGGCCACTTTCCTAAATTCTGCTGTTGGGGATCTGCAAGAACATTTGAGGTACTGTCCATCTACCGTTTGTTGTCTTGTTTGTTGTTTGAGGCCCATGGACTAATGTTGTTTAGGTCTCCGCCTGCGAAAGACTGCGCACATGCGCAATCTCGCTGGGGAGACTTAATGGGATAGAGTGAGTGTCTCTAGCGAGGTTAAGCCCTGCCCCTCTTCTCCATTGGCTGGACTCCTAAACGGTGACCAGCTATTGGAGAAGAGGTTCTAGTGACATTCTTCTTTCCATCTAAGCCCCTTCATTTTTAGGTTTCGCCTGGCGTCCAATGCGCAGCAGTGTTCGCGCAGGCGAAATCTTATGTTTAGCAGTACAGGGCTTTGTCCCGCCTCTCTCTTCCATTGGCTAGCTCCATAAATGGAGGCTAGCCATTGGAAGAGAGATCTGTCCGTAATTGTCGGAGCAGATTTGTGGGCGTTCCGGTGATTTTTCCGCTCTCTGCCCCTTTGTGAACGTCATTGCGGCGGTGGGCGGTGTTTTTTTTTTTAAGGTTTGTTTTGGTCATTTCTCCGAAGATGGCGACCGGACAGTAGCTTACTTGTTAAGTCTCCTGTTTATTTTTTTTTAACGTTCACTTGTGTAACAAGTTTCTCATGTAAAGTAACTGGTCCTATTGTACAGCGCTCTGACACCTTTGGGTGCTGTCCGCGCTATATAAAAATGCCCTAAATAAAAAATAAATAAATACTGCTGTGCTGGTCCTTTCGGATCTCCGACCCTGCTGCCCTCCTTGCGGAAGTCGTTCCTGTCCGTTGCAAATCCATAAGCTGTCTTGAGCCAGTGCTGTACCCCCACGGTCTTCTTCACGACACCACCACTCGTGCTCACGGTACCCGCAGGCATTACAACCCCACAAGCAAGCTAATATGCCAGACACATGAGGAAATACGCAACGTCTGAGAAAAGTAGGCTTAGAAGTACAAAACCTCCACCAGGCACGTCAGTGGTAGTGACTGTTAAATGAATTGGAACACTGAAGCACAATCTAGCAATAGCGTGCTTTTCATTAGTCAGTATGCAAGGAGACTTGACCTTAAGAACATGACTATAGAAACTAGACTGTCATTCATTGAAATGGAAGACGGCCGGTCACTTACCACACCACACGCTGTATTATGGGATGGCCATATTAAGCAGGAAAGAATTTAGGAGTGAGCGACCGGAGACATCTGCTGTGACTGGAGCATGAAGGAGTGGTTTAAACGCAAGTCAAGGAGGTGGGCAAGTCACAGACTATTGTAATCGTTTAATATATATAATATATATTTATCCCTTCATTCTACACTTTGACAACATGATATCGATTGCAAATTGTTCAAAGGCGCTTAGTAAAAAGTGAAGCTTTGAGAATACGCGTGTAATTTAGTCGTGGCAGTAAACCATCGCGGTGCTGTATTTCTTTCGGGGGGAGGGGGTGAGCGCAGGCATGTATATAACCACTGTACAATCCAATATGGCTCGCAGGGCACCTTTCAAAATGCCACTGAGTCTTGTGTCGCTTTCATCTACTATCTAGCGCTTACGTTTAGCGGCCATCTTCGAATAGGTCTCCTTCTGTCGCATGTTATAGTCGTGGCTACTGCTTAAAACGCGATCTTCCCTCGTTTTGACGCTGTACTGTGGGATAGCGGTTATAGTTGGAATGGATGGATACACGGATCAGTTGGCCTGAGCCCTCATGCGTACAAGTGCCACTCGGTTGAGGCAAGCGAGATTGATTCGAGAAAGGCTGCGCCCACAAGTCATTCCATCAAGACTTTTATAAATATCTCATACCACTAATCAGGGTCTTCAAGCTTCCCTTCTGAAAGGAACACACAAAATCACCCAATGAAAAGCTTTTCTGGCTAAGTACATGACAAGACGTCCAGTAACCAATCCAAGGTCGCTACACTTACCACCTCTACTAGACTGTTTCCTTCTACGTGATTGGGTGTGAGCACCTAGATGCCACTGTAAAGCGTTGGGCCCCCTTAAATGTAATTGCGGAACAGAAGACTTCCGTTACAAGAGAAAAAATAATGGAGAACGAGCCCATATTCTTAAATCAGTGAGCAGTTTACTGTATGTGATTGCATTCTGTTTTGTACTCTAGGTTGATGTGCGTAATGCCCCATGGCTGTAAGCTGAGTGCTCAGTATGACACAGATATCAGCGTGCTCAGAAAAGTATTGTGGTTGGCAGCTAGGTTTTTGTTTTCCAGCTGGTGGAGCTGATTTTGCACTGTGTATCGTGGGTGACGGGCCTGGGCATGCAGTGTATTTTGGTATAAAGCTTCATGTGTAGGGTATGGTCGTTGAACTGCACATCATAGGCTACATAGGTGGGTGCTTGCAGTGTATTTTGGTGACATAGGTCTGCTCAGTATAGGTGACATAGCAGAGTGCTTACAATATGTGAACAAGCTAGGTTGAATATATATGTACAAAATAAGCATGCATTCTTTACAGTGTGCAGCTGCCTGCAAATGTGTACTCATTACAGAGCGTTGGTGCACAGTCCTCAACTTATTTTCTATACTGTGTGTGTTGGGGCTGTGTGTGTTGGGGCTGTGTGTGTATTGGGGCTCTGTGTGTGTTGGGGCTCTGTGTGTGTTGGGGCTCTGTCTGTGTGGCCAGCTTTTTTTGTAGGTGGCTCTATGTGTGGGTGGCTCTGTGTGTGTGTGGGTGGCTCTCTGTGAGTGTGCGTGTGGGTGCAAATGCAATAGGTCTCGCATTTGTGAGAGATTAAGCTATTGGCATTGTAAATGACATTTATTTATCTGTTTTCAAAACCAACACATAAATAAAAATGTGTCATTTACAATGCCAATAGCTCTAACTTTTACAAAGGCGAAACCGTTGCATTGTAAATGCTTGTTAGATTGGGGGCGTGTTTTTGACTTTCTTACATTCTTTGATGTAATAACAACAGTCATAAACACGCCCCCCAGTCTGAAAAGGACGGGGCTTACAGACAAAAGGCTGGTTCCGCGTCTGACATGATCACATGCGCTCGTGAATAGAGCCTGCCTTTCTCACAAACCGTCCTTGTTTGAAGGGTGCAAACCTCCTCTCACTAATTTTCACCCTCCATGCGAGCAAAATGCCTCCCGTGGACTGTCGTGTCGGTCGACCCAGGAAAACCACACAGCACGAGGTCTTGGTAAACAGGTATGCCTTTATTATTTCTATTCCATCATGTCCAGAGCGCGACCTCTTCCCCTGAGGTCCAATAGCAGAGTGTTCCCTCTCCCCACCCCTTGACCGGATGTGGTGTCCGGTGTCCCCTCGCCCCTGCGCTGTCCCAGGGTCCTAGTGCCCTTGTCCTGGACAGGACATCTCCCCCCTTGTTGCAAAACAAACATTTTTTTTTTGAAAAAGGAAAGAGAGAGAGAGAGAGAGAGTGAGAGAGAGTGAGAGAGAGAGAGAGAGAGAGAGAGAGAGAGAGAGATGTTGTTCGATGGCCCATAGGCCTCTTCATTTACACCTCCTCAATTAGTCTCTTTTGTTCCATGTTTATCCTTCTTGATCGCTGTTTTCTGATGTCCGCTTGAGCTTCTTCCTTTGGTGTGTCTTTCTACAGTTCTTGCTTTGACCTTTCCGCTTCTCTTGCTTCTGCCTTGCTGACATGCGAAAGGTGCCCTGTGACGTGACACTGGCCAAACTGCCGCCTTTGCCATCCGTTCTTTTGCTTTTGTCATCTTCAACTTTCCTCCTGGGATCTCGTTGCTCCATTTCCTCGCTTGTCCTTCTTTGACCATCGCGATGCCTCCTTTCTTTCTTTTTCGTTTCGTCGCATGTCTTCCTTTCTTTTCATGGGCCTTTGTTGTTGTGTTTGCTGTTTGAGCTCTTGCAGCAGTGTCTTCTTGTTCCACTCTTTTTACCCTTCTTGTGTGTGACAGTCTCACTCTTCTTGATTCCCTCATCGCCGTTCCATTTCTGCTTTCTTGTGCCACCATCTGTCTTCGGTAATTTTTTTCTTGTTGATGTTGTGTCACCTTTGCTATCAGTTCCATTTTGTTGCCATCTGAATTTGGCTCTCTGCGCAGCCTCTGGTCAGCGTGTGCTGGGTCATCCTCGGCCGTCATAACAAATCTGATCTCTTTCAATTCTTTGTGGTGCTCTTCGGTCCCTGTGAAAAGTTTTCCTTTGTTTGTTAGCCCTCTCAGTGAGGTGCTTGTGGCAGTATCATCTTCTTCCAGTCTTTCAGTTGCCATGAGACCCATCATTTGCGTTGTGATGTTGCTCAACAGGCACGGCATTGTTTCTTCTGTGAACTTTCCTCGCTCCATTTCCTTTGCGTCTGCTGTCGCTCTAGCCTCCGCTCTTGCTAGGGCCAGGATCTTTTCTAGTGACATTGGCTCTTTTAGTATTTTTGCACGGAACCCCGTGTCACGGCAGCCTTCTATGATTCGCAATCTTATTGCTTGGGTATTGTCAAATTTGTCAAATTCACAATGTGTTACAAGTTTCCTCAGTCTGGTCGCAAAGTCATCTGGTGTTTCGTCTATTTGTTGAGACGCAGTTGCGAAAGTGTATCGTTCAAGATCAATATTTCTTTGCTGGTCAAATTTCGCTGTTAAGCATTTCTTTAGTTTTTTATAAGTAGTTATTTCCTTTGTTGGTAACGTCACTAGGAGGTCCTCAATGTCATTGCCTGCAAAATTTAGTAGTAGACCCAGTTTCTTTGCCTCTGTCACATCCGTCGCTTCCATGTATCTCTCCAGACGTCTGATCCAATTCTCCCACCTTGTTCCTACTTGTGGCTCTGACAAGTTGAATGGTGGTGGTTTTCTGTATTTTGTACTTTGTCTTTCTGGCTTGGGGTCTGTCATTTCTTCTTTTCTGTCTTCTGTGCTCTTCCTGGCACTCTTCTATTCTCTGTGCTCTTCCGGCACTCTTCTATTCTCTGTGCTCTTTCTGGCACTCTTCTGTTTTCTTCTATTGTCTTTTTCTTTCGTCCTTGTCACCCTTTGTACTTTCTTTATTATTTTCTTTGTCTGTGCTTTGTTCTCTTGTATCTTCTTTACGTGCTCTTTTAGTCCCTTATTCCTTTATTTGTACTTGTTCACTTTGCTGTTGTCTTCTTTTCTTATGCTTGCACTTCTGCTGCTTATTCAATACTTATTTATTTATTTGTTTATTTATTTATTTATTTATTTTGTACCCCTTTTGCCTTTACTTGTGCTTATTTATTCCTTTTTTTGTTTCCTTGTGTCTTTTCTTTTCTTGTTTATTTTTTTCCTTTTCTTTGCCCCTTTTTCCTTTAAATATTCTTCTTATGTCCACTGTTGCCACTTACTTGCCTTTATTTGTCCTTATTTGTGCCTTTTTCTCTTTCATCGGCACTTTCCTATCCTTTTTCCCTTTTTGCCTGACTCCAAAATGGCCGCCGCACTGTTCCTCGTTCCTTATTGGTCACTTTGCCTGACTCCAAGATGGCCGCCGATTTTCTCGCAGGATTTCGCAGCCAATCGGGACGCTGCCTGATTTCAAAATGGCCGCCTCTCTATTCTTCGCTCTTATTGGCTTTCGCGCCTGATTTCAAAATGGCCGCCGAGACTCTCGCGAGAGCTCGCGCCAATTCTTCAAACTTCGCGCCTGTAAACAGCGTCTTACCGGCACTCGTCGATTTCGTTTGCAGCGATCGGGGTGGGCTCCCACGTCGCTGTTCTTCTCTTTGGGGCAATTCTTCTTCAGTTGCCCTTTATGGGCAGTATGCGATCCACGGTGGGCTCCTCTTTTTAAATTGCCAATATTTCTCGTCGATCGTCGATGGCCACACACGATGAGATCGTCGCCGCCCTCGTCACCAGATGTCGTGTCGGTCAACCCAGGAAAACCACACAGCACGAGGTCTTGGTAAACAGATATGCCTTTATTATTTCTATTCCATCATGTCCAGAGCGCGACCTCTTCCCCTGAGGTCCAACAGCCGAGTGTTCCCTCTCCCCACCCCTTGACCGGATGTGGTGTCCGGTGTCCCCTCGCCCCTGCGCTGTCCCAGGGTCCTAGTGCCCTTGTCCTGGACAGGACATGGACTTCATTAGAAACATCCGCCTTATAGCACTTTATCAGTGCCTAAATGTAAACTTGGGTGTGAAAATACATTCCTTCCATTGTTAATAAAGCACAAAATAATAAAGCAATTACAATTACTTACAAAAAAAAATCCTGCCCACCAGAACAAATTACCCCTCTGATTTCAAACCAACCCTCCCATGCCCCCCCGCCCCCACCCTTTACTGCCCGAGTTCTTGCCCTTTCGGAACCATCACAACTGGGTACCCCAAAGATTTGTTTTTTCAGTTGACCTCCAGGCAGGAGAGCGCCCCCCCCAAATGGGAGTATATAAAGCTGGCATTAGTACTCAGTTTTCCACAGAACATAGAAAGTACGCTGGAGTCTAAGGCAGAGGGGGTTGGCAGGCAAAACACTTTTGTTTTACCCTAGTCAACAATTGATATTAATACTGTAGTCAAACAATTAATTATCTCTTAGGCCAATCACAGGGTTATAGAGCATTTGGTGGCTCAGTGAGCTGACTCAGAAGGTGAAGGTGACATTTATTGTGCTCTGAAGAGTACAAGTTCAAATTAAGGCGTTTCGACGTTCCACCCTACCGAGGTCAGTAAATTGGGAACTACTGGATTGTCTTATAGCAGCACAATTTATTTGCAGTTTTAAGTGCTTAGAAACAAAAGAAGAGTTTTTTTGAAGCGCTATATAAAAAGATAATAATATTTATGTTATTATTATAATCTAGAATTACTCTTCACCTGCTTCGGCCGGCGTCCGTGGTAACCAGTAGAATGCATTGTTCAAAATTAAACCACCCGCGTGGGCTATCTGGCCTCCGATTGGTCTATTTAAATCACAGCTCTTCAAAGCCAAAGTCCTATTTTAAATGATGCATTCTCATTTGTCCTGCTCCAATTAACGAAGACGCTGGGATATTGTTGTGTTTACATATGAATCCAAAGCGCCAAATCCAACGTGAGAATCTGGATCCTGGCTAGGGATGGGAGCAAGCTAGACATGTCTGCTTAAAAGGTTGTGAGGAGAGAGTCTAGGAATGGAGAGCACGTTATGGCAGAAGGAAGGCCCGACCGTGGCACTGCTACTTGGCTTCTTGTGAGGGGGACTAAAGCGGGGGTGCTGGGCCTCGGCAGTTGGTACCCCCAGGGTTTAGCCACACAGCAGACATTCTGAGCCCCCCTCCCTGCCATGGCAGATGCTATTGCAGCACATGGGTTACAGCATGCGCAGCCACCGTTCTAACGTCTTTCATACATAGAAAGGGTACATACAGGCAGCGGGAGTGAGCAGCCCTCACACACAATGACACAGAGGTGCCGCACAGGCACCGGAAGGGAACAACTCTCATACACAGGTGCAGCACAGGCACCGGAAGGGAGCAGCCCTCACACAGAGGCGCAGCACAGGCACCAGAAGGGAACAACCCTCAAACACAGAGGTGCAGACCGTGCAGCACAGGCACCGGAAGTGGGCAGCCCTCACACACAGTGGTGTACCATGTGCAGTACTCACAGAGGTGAAGCACATGCGCCAGAAGAACATTTTGGGCACCTACACTTCTTCTTTTCAATTTCTCACACAGAACAGCTGGAGCACAGGCAGCAGCAGCAGGGCAGGTTTAACTCGCGCATAGATACATATGGCGCAGGCAGCCACATTGCAAGCTTCCCCTCACACACACAATACGCACAGCACAGGCATCAGGATTGCGAGTTCCTGCCACTCGCAGAGGGAGAGCACGTGCAGCAGCAGTGCTAACTTCTCTCATGTCTAGAAGAGGTGTAGGGCGCAAACACCAGGCGTGCAAGCCTCAATCACAGAGTGATCGGCGAGATAGGGGTAGAGCACCGGCGGTAGACCACCAGTGGCGCAGCAGCATTGGTTTAAGACCCCTCACAGCGACACGATGTACAGAAGGTGCAGCAGCAGTGCAAACCACTCGCATATGTAGTCCGCAGCAATGAAAGCTTCTCGTGCACTGACCAGTCCAGCACAGACAGTAGCAGAACAAGCTTCTCTCATACACAGTAGTTTTACATTCAGGTATGGTAAAAGCTTGACATATGGTTCGTTCAGTGTTGAGAGAGCGCAATTTGAGTAAAATGTAGAAGTGCACCATATTTACAAGCACGTTGCACGAGTTAGTTAAAGGAACACATAAGAGTGTCGAATATATAGAGTGTGTACACATACGAGTGTTTAATTAATATAGAATGCATAAATCAGTGTGAAAAACTAATGTAGTAATGTTTAGAGATGTTAGAATGTTATTAGATTCCATGTTATGTGACTGTTGCAGAAGAGAATGTAATGCTGCCAAACGTAGAAATGTGTAGGCCTCATGGCAGTGCATTAAGAAAGAAAACGTGCCTTTACAATTTCACATAAGATGGACTACTGTTGTTATAATTCAAAGTATTATCGATCATAGACTGAAAATATGTTTTATAGAAGTGTTTCCTATAATCAGTGTGTAATAAGTTAGAATATTGTTTTAAGCTGAAAAATAAAGGTTTATAAAATGCACAGGCCTGTTTCATGTAATTTAGTAGGCCTGGAGAGATAAAGTCGTTTCTTTTGATCTGCATGTGCTAGTTAAAATTAGGTCATGTTAAGCATAAATTGTGGACCATGCTCGAAGTTTTATGACTTGTGAGATAAGCTGGAGGCCGGGATCTGGGGCCCACTTCATGGGTGTCTGTTTGCAGGTGCGAGGGGGTTCCAATCAAGAGAGTGATGAATAGAGCTCCGTTCTGGGAGACAGGCACAGGCCTGGAGGAGGCTTCAGGAATTTCCTGGGGGGTACCATCTTGCCGAGAAGAGCCTGAGAAGCAAGGTCAAAGCTAACAAGGAGCCCAGAGGAGTATCAGCATGGAAAAAGCCAGAACCGACACCACGTGAGAGGTGTACGTGAGGGGCGTCTCTGAGGGGCGTTTCAACTGTAATTGTGATTTTGTATTAGGGACAGCATCCTTGGGTGGAATTAGAGCAGATGGCCTGAGGAACCTTAGAGAGCGGATGGGTAGGCAGAGAGGGCATGACTGCGATGCACAGATTTACAACAGAGACTAAGGGAAAGTGAGTGATCTTCTTTGGAAGTCACCATGGCTGACACCTTTTTAGGTTAAGATCCTCCTAAGTAGGGATGTCACTTAGTCTAGTGTAGGGACAGTCTAATCTGGATTTTTTCTCCTTTTTGTAAATGACGCTCAAGTTACAACTTGTGTCTATTCTTGCAAACTTGCTGATCTTTGAATTAGTCTTGGTGATATTCTTCTGTCGCCTAAGAGCATTTAGAGAATTCATGTTTGTATTGATGCCAGTATATCTTTTGAACCTTATATTGAGATGTTTGTATCTCCAGTTATCTTTGGCTTTATAATAAAACTTTAAAACTTATTCGTGGTAAGTGGTTCTTCAGAGTTGCGTAAAGTCTTGAGCTGATTAACCTGGTAGTGGATTGCTTTTTTTACTCTATGACAGGCAACAAAGGTTCAGTCGACCTGAGTGGGGATCTAGATCTATAGCAATCAGATAAGAGATCAAAAATCCCGCCGTATCAGTTGGTAGCAGATGAGGATGGTTGCCTTCTAGAGGAAGGTGATCTAGACTAGGTTAAGATTACACCGAGGCCCCTAGAGATCGAGAGATGAGCAACGGAAGAATCGCCTCCCGAAGAAGGTGCTGACGGCGCGAGAGAAAAGCAGCAGAGTTGGTCGACAGTGAGTATAATAAGGGTCATGCGTTGCTAGATTGCGGTGTTTTGTGTCGTATTTGTGTTGTACTGTCATGCGGTGTTGAATGCCTGTAGTGTGATTGAGGCAGGGTTGTGAGTGCGCGCAACATGGTAAAAATCTTAAGTTCAGGGAAGAGCTTAAGTGGTTCGGGTGTATCGGACATCCAGAGTAATTGTCGACCATTGTAAAGGGGGTCATGAGGTACCATTGATCGCCCGCAGGACCGAGATAGGGGGAACGCAAGAGTGAGTGTATGGGTAACGGACGCTTGTCGGAAGTTACCATGTGTAAGTAACCTATCAGTTAAGGCGATTGTCTGGACGTTCACGGAAAGACATTTCGTCAGTTAAGGTGACAATTACAGTTAGACTGTGGGCGTACAGTCAAGAAAAGTGATTGCTTGGTCGGAAGTAATCATTTTTCAGAGTATGAATGGGACGCATGCATGACCGGGAGACGAGCTGAGAAAGGAGGGGAACTGCTGCGAAGGGAGACGAGTGACGTCAGAGAGAACCGCGCTGTGATAGGCCGGTTGGTGTGAAGTCGCGCTGTGATAGGCCGGTTGACGCGAACTGCGCTGTGATAGGCTGGTTGGCGTGAAGTGGCGCTGGGATAGGCCGGTTAGCGAGAACCGCGCTGGGATTGGTGGATTGTCATCAGGAAGTAAACGAACGCAAGGAAATAGGAAAATCTTGTAGATTCCGAACATGAAGTGTTTTAAATGTTTTAGAGCGATCTTTAAGCGAAAAAGGAGAGAATTGTATTACGGGGAAGAGGCCCCGCCAGAGGGTACACCAGCTCATTATATGGCTACGAATGTTGGGTTGCATACTATACTGTGGCTTAGCACTTGGAGTAAGATTACAGAAGGGAACGAGGAGCTGACGTTTCCGAAATACGGAACGTTTAGATTTGAAGTGTTGCATCAGCTAAAAGCAGTTATGTCTTCATCGAGACCTTTGCCTAGACCAACACAGTTTGAAGCCCTTAATGCGTGGATTAGAGCGGCGCACGACAGGAATCAGAACAGGCGTAAAGAAAGAGTGAGACGATCGGTAAGAGCAGTACAAGATGCCAAATGGGATGCGGAAGCCAAGAAATGGAGAGTGCAGACTATTGAAGTGGATAAGTTGTACCCAGTGATAGAGGTTACAGGAGATAAGAGAGCCCCAGAGGAGGATGATGAGAGCGAGACAGAGGATAGCCTAATAAATAGGTTGTTGATAGATAGACCGCCTCCGTACAATAGAGAGATGGAAGGTACCGAGCTCCCAAGGGAAGATAGGGTTGGCATAGGGGAGTATAGACCACTCCCTATAACGGATTGGGAACCCACCAAAGGTGAGGAAACACCTCAACCTAGTCCAGTACAGAGAGTAGTCAGAAGGTTTGTAGTACAGAAGGTGCCAGAAACGGAGCGTGCTGAGTCTTATCAATTGCCAGATGCTCTCCAAGTACCCGTTACCATAGGTCCTATAGTATCGATTTATAACCCAGAGAAAGTGCGAGAGGAGGAACAGGTACGGCTAGACAGAGAAAAAGCAGAAATGGAAAGAAGGAACAACATGATAAATGCCCGGAGGCAATTGCCAGGACCGAGATAATGGAGCACCCCATTAGATTCAGCAGTGGATCCCAGAACAGATCAGGGGGGTCAGAGAGGACCGATGGATCTGAGAGGACCACGGCCGAAATCCTTCAAGGAGTTGAGAGCTGACATGAGGGAGTGGGATGCTACCACAGGAACACCGAGTAATAGGTCAAGAGTGGAAGCTGAATGGGGAAGTCAGGGCAATGGGACATTGTCTCCCTGCGGGGCTAGCGAAAGCGGTCAGGAGTGGGACGGAAAGAGTCAGGAGGGTAGACGAGAGATCCGTCATATTCCCGGTGGAAGTAAGCAGGAGCGAGAAGGTGGAAGTACAGAGTGTGGAAGGGCGTCTCGTCTCATTCACAGTGAGGGAGACTGAAGGACGCAGGAGTACAGGGATAGCTTTAAGTGCACTCACCATGCATCTGGCGATATCAGACAGCATTGGAATCGCGGGAACATGGGGAGCCACGAGGTGTCTCACCATGCGTCAAGCGATCATGGACAGGAGCGGGATCGTGGGAACATGAGGAGCTGCGAAGGGTCTTACCATGTGTTGAGCGATAATAGACAGCAGGGGAATTGCGAAAGCATGGGGAATAGAGCAGTGTTTCACCACACACCAAGAGGGGATGGAACTGCATGGGACCTGGAGAGATGGGCGCATGGTAGGACTCCCCATAACACGCCTGAGACCAGACGTAGGACTCAGAGTTGTGAAGGGAGAGACGTAGATGGGCTCTCTAGAGACGGCACACTGAAAGCTGTGACAAAGGCAAAGAGGCTCGATGTAACCAGTTTAAAATCTGACCTGGACGAGATAATAGATGGTACGTTGCCTTTAGAAAGGATTGACATGTACGAGCAAGATGAGGTGCTGTTTATAGCAAAGGATATTACTCGGAAGGCGAGAGCAATTCACGAGAAATTATCTGAACTGGCAGACACGTATATGGTAGACTTGTCGAGAACAAAGGCATTACAGGGTAACCATAGGCTGCATTATTCAGATCAGGACCTCGATGAGAGGAGGACAATTGGATTAAAAACACACATTAGGGAACTGATCACAGGAATAAGGACATGGAGGGATCTGGATAAATGGGAAGAAAGGTGGTCCAAGAAAGGGACTGTCAGGAGGAGCGCGATTGTGATGTCCCCGGAGGGAGGGCCACTGCGGATGGAGGCATACCCTTTGCGAGAAATAGCGAATGGGAGTTATGTACATGTGCCCTGGAGTAGGGGAGATTTGGCTGCATTTACCAATTCATTTCCTAAGTTAAGAGAAAATCCAGTAGAGTGGTACAAACAGGTAGAGAGGTTTGTGAAAATCTCGAAGGTACTGTGGATTGATCTGAACACCTTATTTGATATTGTGGTCCCAGGAGACTTGTGGACAGCATGCAAAGTTAGTGTCGAATGGCCCACAGTAGAACCAGAAAGAAATGCTCAGACTAATGGACCGTCAGAAAGAGTAATGGAAAAATATGAAAAGGTGATGACATGGCTGAAAGAGAAGGTGCCACCGCAGGATATAGATTGGGTGAAAATAGACCAAACTAGACAGGAACCCAAGGAGACAGTCCATGAATTTTATGAGCGATTGCTGAAAACGTTCAAACAATACGGTGGATTAGATGTAATGGATCCCAAAGACATAGGACAGTTTGTATCGAAATTCGTTTTGGGATTGAGACCTGATATTTGTTTGATGATTCAGCAACATTTAATTTGCTGGCAAAACAAACCATTGGATGAAATTTTGAGATACGCAAGGTATTGCAGTGACGAAATAGATTCCAAAGCAAAGAAACTTAAGGAGAAGTTGATGAGGGTTCAGATGCAGTCGGCTGGAAAGGGTGGACAGCAGCAACAGGGAACAGGGACAATGGGAAGGAGATCAAATAATCAGAATAGGGACAACAAGGAAAATCCGAGACCTAGAGTAGACCTTGCTACCTTGAAAAGGACGACAAAGTGTCACCAGTGTCACCAGGTGGGACATTGGAAACGCGAGTGTCCCTATAATCCTGAAAACGGAGAACTGGAAGTAGAGGAGGAAGAAGTTCAGACCATTCCAGTAAAAGGGGTGACATTACCTAAGGGTAAGGTGGTCAAAGGGGGGACATTGGCTCCTCGAGCCTAGTTCCCTCAACCACCAAAGATTGCGACAGGAGGAAAGACCTATATACAAATGCCTCTTTTAGTAGGAGGAGAAGAGTGTTACTACATTGATCCACTAACTGGACGGCGAGTGAGTAGAGAGGAGGACTGTACTCTCGGGGCAGTTCTCGAGGTGGACCAAAGGGGACCGTTTGATGAGGCTGAGGTGGCAGGATGTCCTACGACATTCTTGGTAGATACTGGGGCTACTCGATCAACTTTGAGATCAGCAGTGGTTCCGGACCTGCCAATGTCGGGGGAGACCATTCAAGTGGTAGGAGTCGCAAATAGGAGAATGACTAACCCTTTGACGGAACCAGTGCTAGTGAGAATAGGGAAATACAGCGATGAACATCAGTTTGTAGTATGCGATTCTAGCCCTGTTTGTCTGTTAGGAAGAGACTTATTGTGCAAGCTAAATTGCACAATATATTGCACGCCTCAGGGAGTAGAGGTACAGACTAACGACGATGATGCCGCCTTTAAAATTCAAAGGTATGCGTAGAGTTGTATCCTACCCTGACGGTGGAAGAGCTCCCTTGGGACTTAAGGGATACTGTGTCATCCGAAGTATGGGATTTCACTGGAGAAGAGATAGGATTGATTAAAGGAGTAGAACCAGTGAAAATCATGATAAAATCAAATGTTGAATATCCAA
The DNA here is from genome assembly GCF_964263255.1 of Lissotriton vulgaris. NCBI lineage: Eukaryota > Metazoa > Chordata > Amphibia > Caudata > Salamandridae > Lissotriton > Lissotriton vulgaris. The sequence continues at coordinate 1,118,751,814 of NC_141685.1, read as the reverse complement.
GAACGCCTCAATATAAATTGACCCCGGAGACGATTGCAGGAATAAAGCCCGTGATCGACTCCATGATTAAGCAGGGAATACTGAAGGAAATCGTGGGTAGTCCATGTAACTCCCCGATTATGGGTTTGCAGAAACCTAGTGGGAAATTCAGAATAGTTCAGGATCTCCGAAAGATTAATAACATAGTTGTTTCATGTTGTCCAGTGGTACCGAATCCATCAGTGATATTGTTTCAGATACCATTCCAAGCTGAGTGGTTCCCAGTGATAGACCTTTGCCAGGCCTTCTTTTCAATTCCATTAGATGAGGAGAGCCAGTTTCTTTTCGCATTTAAGCTGGAAAACCGCGTCTTAACATGGTGTCGTATCCCACAGGGGTATACAGAAAGCCCATCGATTTTTAACCAGCTGCTGAAGAAAAATCTTGAAAGTCTAGTACTGCCACAGAACTCGGTTCTAGTTCAGTACATAGACGACCTACTTGTTGCGTCAGAAACAGAGGAAGCTTGTAAGATAGACACCATCACCTTGCTGAACCATTTAGCTGAAAATGGACACAAGGTGTCTCCGAGCAAATTACAGTACTGTCTGACAGAAGTACAGTACTTGGGTCACCGAATTGAAAAAGGGAAACGGAAGGTGTCACCAGACAGGATAGAGGGGATCATGAAAATGAATTCGCCCACGACACAAAGAGAGGTCAGGATGTTCCTAGGAATGGTTGGTTATTGCCGACAGTGGATAGCTAACTTTTCCCTGAAAGCAAAACCCTTACAAAAACTGACGCACAAGGAGGTGAGTGATCCGGTACCATGGGACAAGGATTGTTTGATGTCATTCCTACAGCTGAGAGAGGACTTGTGTCGTGCTCCTGCTTTGGGAATGCCAGATTACGAAAAACCATTTTTACTTTACTGTTGTGAAAGAGAAGGTTGTGCTTTGTCAGTCCTAGCTCAAATTCATGGAAATGCCCGTAGACCAGTTGCATATTTCTCGGCTACTTTAGACCCAGTAGCCGCAGCGTTGCCCGGATGTCTCAAATCCGTTGCTGCAACGGGTGTCAGCATTGAGAGGTGTGAGAGTATAGTGGTGGGACACCAATTAGTGGTGTATGTACCTCATTTTGTGCAACTGTTGATGACCAGGACCAAGACACAGCACCTGACCAATAATAGGCTCATGCGCTACGAGCAAATTATTCTTGCTGCGGAGAACGTGACCCTTAAGAGGTGCTCTGTTTTGAATCCTGCTACTTTGATGCCACTCCCTAATGATATAGAAGACGAGGAATGTGAAGATCACGATTGCCTTGATGTGACTGAACTATGTACCAAGCCAAGATCAGATATTGTGGATGAGCCGTTGACCGACCCTGATGAAATTTTCTTTGTTGATGGCTCATGTGTAAGAGACAATACTGGTCAGTTGAGAGCAGCTTATGCTGTTTGCACCATTACTGGAGTTGTGGAAGCCGCTTGCCTGGAAGGAGTACACTCCGCTCAGGTAGCTGAAATCATTGCATTGACACGTGCCTGTTTAGCAGGTAGCAAAATTCGAGTCACCATTTACACAGATAGCCAATATGGTTTCGGTGTAGTTCATGACTATGGGCAATTTTGGTCTCAGAGAGGTTACATGACCTCCTCAGGTTCACCTATTCAAAATGGGGAGTTTGTGCGACTATTGTTAGAAGCATTACAAGGTCCGGCAGCAATTGCCGTTGTTAAATGCGTAGCACATACCAAAAATACGGATTTTGTGTCCCAAGGAAACAGGTATGCAGATGAGGTTGCTCGCTACTGCGCAGAGCAAGGATACTCTTTCACGGAAGTGGAAGTAGGTGGGACACAGGAAAAGACAGAGTTAAGCATGATGTTAGAAACAGTTGATACTTGGGACGATCTAAAAGGCATGCAAGAGAACGCATCAGATTTTGAGAAAAAGACATGGGAAACTGCATGTTGTGTAAAAAGTGAAATGGATTTGTGGATTTCAGCAGATGGAAGGGCAGTATTACCAAATGAATTAGTGAGTCCAATGGCACGTCAGATACACGGTCCAGTACATGTAGGAAGAGATGCCATGTTGCGGGTATTTAGGCAGACCTGGTATAACCCCAAGTTTAGAGTAGCCGCAGAAGCAGTGTGTCAGAGGTGTTTAACATGTCAGCAATTGAACGTAGGGAAAAGGACACCAGTTACATTGAGTCACATTGGGAGGTCGGGTGGGCCTTTCAACAGAATGCAATTAGATTTTATTGAGATGCCGAAATTCAACCGTCTCAGGTATGTTCTGGTGGTTGTATGTATATTTTCCAGATGGGTCGAGGCATACCCTACACGCAGGTGTGACACACTCACAGTAGCAAAGTTGTTGCTTAGAGAGTTAATACCACGCTTCGGGGTGCCGGCCTCTTTGGAATCAGATAGAGGAACACATTTCAACAGTGAAATTGTGAAGATGCTTTGCTCTGCATTAAATATTGATCAGAAGTTGCACTGTAGCTATCGACCAGAGGCTTCGGGAATTGTGGAGCAGATTAATGGGACGATAAAGTCCCGAATTGCCAAAGTGTGTTCATCGACATCCTTAAGCTGGCCTGATGCTCTGCCATTGGTACTCATGAGTATACGTAGCACACCAGACAGCAGAACAGGTCTCTCTCCACACGGGGTTCTAATGGGGAGGGCAATGAGACTTCCATCTGTTCCAACTGCAGCTTTGTTGAATATCACAGATGATCTGATCCTGGATTATTGCAAGGGACTTTCTGATGTCATTCATTCTGTGTCTCTTCAGGTGCGGGCTGCTGAAATTCCATCTTCCAGAGACCTATGTCATGACCTGTGCCTAAGCATGGGCGGAAAATCCGTTTCGCTCGCGGATTTTGCGGATTTTCGGGAAATTCGCAATCCGCGAGATTCGCAAATCTCCCGCAAAATCTGCAAATCCGCGAGCAGCGGATTTTGCTCGCACTGCTCGCACTGTTCGCGTGAGTTCGCGGCTTCCCAGTACAACTTCGCGCCCCGCGAATAAGTGCTAAATTGCAGAAATACGATCTTAGCAAAACTGAAACTACTTACCAGGTTCAAAAGTTCAGGCTCATCATTAGTAGCCATTTCCTGTAGTGCTTCCTGAGGGGCCCCTCCAGAGTTCAGTTGCCAGTTGCAACTATTATGTGACCCTGCTCTGAACCTCAGAATAGTTACACATATGCCACAAAGGTCCTGAATTACAGCTAAGGGAGAGAAGCAGGAGCCAGGCTGGAAGTTAAAATCCATTAATCAGCCCCTAATTCATTATTGTCAGTTGGGGCAGGGCAGGTGTTGTAACTAATTTTGCAACAATGAAAGCACTTAGCAAGTGCAAAAGATCACTAATCAGGGCGCACTAAGGAAGCAGGTGCCAGCTAAAAAAATATTCTGTGACACATTAATCAGCCCCAAATTAATTCAGGTCACTTGAGGCAGGGAAGGTGTGCTTTGCTTTGCCGAAAATAATGTACACTGGACAACCAGAGGGTGTGGTGATGAAACAGAGGGTGGCATGGGTGGGCCAGAGGGTGGCATGAGTAGTCAGAGAGTGGCAGTGGTGACAGAGAGTGGCAGTGATGAAGAAGAGTGTCCCAAACAGGCTGGACACGTAGAAACAACAAGTTCGCAAAACTTGCGACCCGACAGGTAAGTTCGCAAATTGCAAAATTGTAAAAACCCTCGCGAACTGGCAGAAACACGGGCGAACACAAAAAAAAAAATTCGCGGGAATTCGCGGATTTTGCGGATTGCGAGTTCGCAAATCCGCAAAATTCGCGAACGCGAGATTCGCAAAATTCGCCCATGCTTACCTGTGCCCTGGTGATTGGGTGGTGGTGAAGAAGCACGTCCGGAAGAACTGTCTAGATGTGCGCTGGAGAGGACCCTACCAAATAATCCTGACAACGAATACTGCTGTCAAGTGCGGAGGGCTGCCAAATTGGATACACGCCTCCCACACTCGAAGAGTTCCAGCACCCCTGGAAGAAACAGCTCCTCTCACAGATGAAAATCCAGTTGTGGACGATGAATCAATAGAGGGGATCAGTCAAGCTGTGGGGGTGTCGGAGGAAGCTGGGAGCGCATCAGATCAAGCGGAAGAAAGACAGGACGACAGTGAAACTGACGTTGCCACAGAAGGAGAAAGTTGTTGTGAATACGACTCAGACACTGATCAAGCCACAAGTGACCAAGAATCGAGTGTGAGAACAAGAAATAGGAGAACAAGGAGTGGAGAAGCTAGTTGGCCTGAAAAGAAGAAGAGGCCGAGCTTGAAGCCAACTCCAGGAAGAACCCTTGCTCCTATATCCGAAGACTCAGATCTGGACGAAGGTGCACATAATCAAGAACAGGAGGGTCCAAGAAGATCAAGGAGGGTGCGCGTGCCCTGCAGAAGATACGCCACTCCTGAGTGGACCTACCTAGCAGCAGATGTCTTGTGCACGGAGATCCGGGAGGGTGAGGGAAGTGACAGTGACCAGTACTGACCCAATCATAACGTTGGAAGTGGCATTGTTGGTACCTGGAGTTGAGGCCGAAGGGTTGCTGACACTCACTGTCCCCAATCCTCCATATCTGAGTAGAATAAGAGAACTGGTTTTAAACAGAGTAGAATTTCCGACTTTTGGTTCAACGGTACCAGCACTCGAGGAAATCATCCTTCGCTTGGAACTTTTAGAATACGTGATTAGAGCTGCTGGAACCCGCATGATTGTAGACACCTAAAGACTTTGTAAATAAACAAGATTGAGAAGATAACCTAGCGCCAAGTGGAAGAAGAAGAAATTTAGGGACTCTCCCATTTAGTGGATGGAGAAGGGCTAGGGTTGTCTGTTGCTATAATTCAAAAGACTGATTTAGCAAGAAGGATTGTCAGCTTCCAGGTGTAATTCGAAAAGACTGAATAAGCAAAGAAGACTGTTGAAGGAGCAAAGAAAAGAGACTTTGTGTTGTAACAGAAAATTAGAACTACACTGTCTTGAGATCATGGAGGCCGGCAATTCGAACCGCAAAGCAAAATGCACAGTAGGCACACTTTTAGTGGGAGTAATTTTTCTTATAGTTCTAGTAGTTACCGTATCATATATAGTGGGACATGAAAATGAAGTGAAGGCAACAAATGAAGCAAAGGTTGTAGTAACATCGAAACCTACTACTGCTGGTAAAAAGGGGGACAATACAGAGAAAGATAAAGCTTTACTAGCAGCAGAAGCTCGTAGGTTGCACGTAGATGAATCACAGGGAAACTTCAAGTCAAATGCCTATGCTAAATTACTGTATGAATACATTGATGCCATGGATGCAAAAGACTGTTACGTCTGCATGCAATTGCCAGCCTCTGTAGACTAAGGTATTAGGTATCATCATCTTCCATTGACTTATGAAATTACATGTAGTTTGTTGCTTAGTATATTTTATGAACGCGATAGCTTTGAGTATTATTTTTCAAATTTTGACGCTGTTTTACCAGAAGTCCCGGCCTACAAGCACATGAATAGATGGGACTATTACAAGAGTGAGGATCGATTAAGGAAATTTTTCATTCCTTGGAGAACGCTAGATACTTCATATGCCCGAAGAAATAATTTGACCTGCAAAGTGTCAGAAATTGAGAAAAAGTTTATAGGGCAGGTGGATGATCGATACAGGAGGCAGAAGATTCTAAAGGCTTCAGGTCAATGGAAAACAGATTGGACCGAGGAGGAAAAGTCGCACAAGAGGAAGGGTAGTAACGGTCCAATAGCTTTAGATCGAGAGCAAAGAGGGAAACTATGTATATACAGGGGTAAAACCTACTATGAGAATGTGTTTGTGGGACAAGTAAGTTGTGAACATGCTTTCCAAATAGAGTATTATACAAAGGATTTCTTGAAGGGAATGCAGGTGATTCCGAATGTATATTTTGTCTGTGGAAGAAATGCATACGTGAAACTGCCGGATAATTGGTACGGATCATGTTATTTAGCAATTGTCTTCCCCAAAATATATCATGCGAAGGATCTAGAAATCATAGCGGGAAGAACTCAAGCCAGAGGGAGAAGGGATGTAAGCAATGATGAGGTAGTTGGGGACATATTTGGTGCTATGTTCCCTCTTTTAGGGTTAATACTGAATGATGTCAAGATCAGGAGATTGGCAACAGTTGTAGATAGATTATCTGCCAGTACTGCTAGATCATTAATGCTGGTGGAGGAAGAGATGCAATTGATAAGGGCAATGGTTCTCCAGAACCGAGTTGCGTTAGACGTTCTGTTAGCCAAAGAGGGCGGAGTCTGTAAGGCTTTGAAGGTCCAGGAATGTTGCACTTACATTCCAGACAATTCAAAACCTCTTGAGAAATATATACAGAATATCACTGAAATTCATCATGAGATTGAGGATCTGACAAAGGTCACTGTATGGGAAAAAGTGGGTCATGGAATGGGTAAAGTTGGAGGTTGGTTTGCCAACCTAGGGAAGAGTTTCATTTGGTACATACTGAAACCTATCATCATAATAGTGATTTGCGTAATCACACTGTGGGGATTGGTGAGGCTGTATCAATGGTATAGGTCAAATAGGTTGCAAAGATCCATGAGAGAGCAGGAGCAGAGGTTAGCTGTGATGCAGGATAACCAGTACAAGAGTCTGAGGGCTCTAGAAATGATAAAGCGAGGGAGTGTTGCAACGAGTTCTGTTTGATTCAATTCATTCCTTCAGGGATGGTGTTGTGATGGTGATGACCTCTAAAGGTCATCAAAGGGGGGAACTGAGAGAGCGCAATTTGAGTAAAATGTAGAAGTGCACCATATTTACAAGCACGTTGCACGAGTTAGTTAAAGGAACACATAAGAGTGTCGAATATATAGAGTGTATACACATACGAGTGTTTAATTAATATAGAATGCATAAATCAGTGTGAAAAACTAATGTAGTAATGTTTGGAGATGTTAGAATGTTATTAGATTCCATGTTATGTGACTGTTGCAGAAGAGAATGTAATGCTGCCAAACGTAGAAATGTGTAGGCCTCATGGCAGTGCATTAAGAAAGAAAACGTGCCTTTACAATTTCACATAAGATGCACTACTGTTGTTATAATTCAAAGTATTATCGATCATAGACTGAAAATATGTTTTATAGAAGTGTTTCCTATAATCAGTGTGTAATAAGTTAGAATATTGTTTTAAGCTGAAAAATAAAGGTTTATAGAGTGCACAGGCCTGTTTCATGTAATTTAGTAGGCCTGGAGAGATGAAGTCGTTTCTTTTGATCTGCATGTGCTAGTTAAAATTAGGTCGTGTTAAGCATAAATTGTGGACCATGCTCGAAGTTTTATGACTTGTGAGATAAGCTGGAGGCCGGAATTTGGGGCCCACTTCATGGGTGTCTGTTTGCAGGTGCGAGGGGGTTCCAATCAAGAGAGTGATGAATAGAGCTCTGTTCTGGGAGACAGGCACAGGCCTGGAGGAGGCTTCAGGAATTTCCTGGGGGGTCTTGCCGAGAAGAGCCTGAGAAGCAATGTCAACGCTAACAAGGAGCCCAGAGGAGTATCAGCATGGAAAAAGCCAGAACCGACACCACGTGAGAGGTGTACGTGAGGGGCATCTCTGAGGGGCGTTTCAACTGTAATTGTGATTTTGTATTAGGGACAGCACCCTTGGGTGGAGTTAGAGCAGATGGCCTGAGGAACCTTAGAGAGCGGATGGGTAGGCAGAGAGGGCATGACTGCGATGCACAGATTTACAACAGAGACTAAGGGAAAGTGAGTGATCTTCTTTGGAAGTCACCACGGCTGACACCTTTTTAGGTTAAGATCCTGCTAAGTAGGGATGTCACTTAGTCTAGTGTAGGGACAGTCTAATCTGGATTTTTTCTCCTTTTTGTAAATGACGCTCAAGTTACAACTTGTGTCTATTCTTGCAAACTTGCTGATCTTTGAATTAGTCTTGGTGATATTCTTCTGTCGCCTAAGAGCATTTAGAGAATTCATGTTTGTATTGATGCCAGTATATCTTTTGAACCTTATATTGAGATGTTTGTATCTCCAGTTATCTTTGGCTTTATAATAAAACTTTAAAACTTATTCGCGGTAAGTGGTTCTTCAGAGTTGCGTAAAGTCTTGAGCTGATTAACCTGGTAGTGGATTGCTTTTTTTACTCTATGACAGGCAACAAAGGTTCAGTCGACCTGAGTGGGGATCTAGATCTATAGTAATCAGATAAGAGATCAAAAATCCCGCCGTATCAGTGTGAAGCCTGACAGTGCTTCACACTGCTATTGCGATGTTTCCAAACAAGACGATGAAAGGTTTATAAATCTAATTCGAGAAAAGGAATTCAAAAACATCCATCCAATGTATTTAAAACAAGCACTGGCAAAAACAAGAGGTCTTGCATTGGCTGCTGGACTTTTTAGTTCTCGGCCTGCGAAAGACTGCGCACATGCGCAGTCGAGCTGGCGAGATTTAATGATGTAGGGAGAGTTTCACTAGCGAGGTTAAGCTCCGCCCCTCTTCTCCATTGGCTGGCCTCCTAAACGGTGGCCAGCCATTGGAGAAGAGGTCCTAGTGACGTTCTCCTTTCTCGCTAAGCCCCGTCCTTTTCAGACTGGGCTCCTTGACTTACGTTTGTGGTAAAAGCTTTCTTATCTTCTTTATGGGGCCATCTGTTTTGCCCCATAAAGAAGATAAGAAAGCTTTTACCACAAACGAAAGTCAGGCCAAGCCAGTCTCAAAGGAACAGGGTAAAAGAGAGGAAACTGTCATAACGTTCCACAGTAGAATTCTCGCAGTGCCCCAAATACCGCGAGAGCTGGGATCTCAGCCGATAATCGGCGATGTGTGGTGCTGGGATCAAGTATCTTTCACCGTCTCACCTGAGGCACCGCGTGACTGGGGCCGCGGTTTGTTAGGCGGGCCGCCCACTAATCCTTATGCCCAGCGCCGCTGGTCTCGCCTGAAGATGGCTCGGCGCTCTACTAGTGCCTGGTGGGACGGCTTCAAGTCGTCCCTGCTGAGGCAGAGGGACGCGCCGCAGTACCTCAGGGACAGCAAGTGTATTACTTCCGCAAGTATCCCGGGGGCGCAGACGATGAGGACCTGCCTTGGTTTAGCGAGCTCCGAGTGGTGGTGGCGGCCGCGCCCGGGCAGGGAGGCACTCTCTCCTCCAATGATGACTCTTTGCTGGACCGAGACCTACTGAATGCCTGCGTCCAGCCCTCCCCCCTGCGAGCCATGCACCGAACACCGGGAACTGTCCAAGCTTCGGCGGGTCCGCAATAGACTGGTGGCGGCGGCAGCTGGGCTTTACCTGGTGTTCATGGTGGGGGAGCTAGTGGGTAAGGTGCACTTTCACCGGCACTGCCAGTCTGCGGGGCAGGCTGCTGCTTTGCATCCCCTTTGAAGGGTGGGGGGAGGGGGTTGTTAAATTCCATACTAATACATTACGAGGGGGGATCGGTGGGATGAGCTTGGTCCAGTGGAAAGAAACTGCTCCTGCCAGAGCGCTATATTAACAGGGCACTAGAGTGCCACATTTCAGCGTGAGGGCCATTCCATCGCATGGGGTAGAGAGAGCTTGTACTCCGTATTTACCACTGGAATCTAGACAAAAGTAGCTGGCGCTGTTCACTGTCCATGCAGACACCTTCTTCCTAGGTTGTGGGGTGTATTAGTGGTTGTGGAGCAATTTTCAGGGTGAATGTTGCAGAGATCGCGATTTCATTAAGCAAAATGTTAATGTGACATAACAACCCTTTTGAATGATGAGAACTGGGTCGTTGGCTTTCAGCTCTGCTTGTGCGTGCAGTAAGTGTGAACTGGAAATATTCAAGCAACTTCTTAGCATAGTGATTTGGGCTGTAATCTCGTTTTGTAATTTGGGGGGGGGGGAGCAATTCCCCAGTCATTGTCTGTTTTTTTTTTAAGCTTGATGGCATCAGCACATCTTCTCACTTATTGAGAGAACCTGTTGCACGCTTGAGATCACACAAACACACTTGCCTGAAAATGTTGAATGTTGGTCCCTTTTGAAGTGCCCTGGAACACTTTGAGTAGTGGTACCACTAGAGACTTGGCCATGGTCAGGTAGAGCTGATCTGCACTGGGTCTTTAATGGGAATCTTTGAGTGCGGTCAAAAAACCCTAATCTGCAATACGAGCAGTCTTGTGTGATATTTCCAGACTTTTTAATTATAGAAACTGATATTTATATTTGGTAAATCTTCCATTAATAGTACCGCTTTTTGTGATAGATTTGTATGATTTCAAGAAACCGTACTACTCTGTGTGTGTGTGTGTGTGTGGCTCTGTGTGTGTGTGGGGCTCTGTGTGTTTGTGTGTGGCATTTGCAAGAGATTAGGCTATTGGCATTGTAAATGACAATGCCATTTATTTAACTGTTTTCAAAACCAACACATAAATAAAAATTGTCATTTACAATGCCAATAGCTCTAACTTTTGCAAAGGCGAGACCGTTGCATTGTAAATGCTTGTTCTACCATTACAATTTCTGACTAGACCTACTTCTATATATGAGCATGGGCAAAAGAAAAGGAATTCCTGGTGCCCCGAGCGCGCCACCACTGCAACCTACATGTTCAACTATCAATAATTATCTAAACCGGGCTGTGGATATGGTCTCAAACAAAATAGGATTGGTGGAGCGACGCCTCTCATTTACTCCAGTGGACCATGCTCTACACTTGCCTCGGCCCCATCCCTAGTCTAACAATCAAAGTCCTCCAGAGCCTGTACATCCGGCCTTAACAAATGTGTACTCACAGGGGAAAGGGCCCAAGTTACCAAAGTTACTAACAATGCGATGGCCTCTCCGTGGCTGTGTCACATTTACCAGTAAAAGGAAAGGGAGCTGACCATAGCGACCAACACTGTTGAATGGATCCAGAAAGCAGTCCTAAACCCAAACGCAGGAGAAAAATCACAAAAACGACAGCAAATATCCTCAAGGGTAAACCGAAGCCTCGAAATACGCATAGCAATGAGGAAGGGTCAGTGCCAGCATCTTCCATTATCGAAGATACTTGAAATCAAATAAGCAGTCGTATAGGTGACCTATTGGACTCTAAATTACGACCCATTATTGATCGCCTAGCACTAATTGAAGACACACTAGCGAAGTTGATTTCCCCCAGGAGAGCCAGTGCACCTTCATCCCTCCCCCCAAAATCAGAATTTTAACCATGGGGGTGGAGCAGTAAATCAAGCCACTGCAACCAACTTTAGTTTGGCTCCAAATAAATCTGCTCGGAGTAGCATGGTGTATCCCACGGATAAACTAGTTGTCAAACAACCGGAAATATGTGATCCCAGTCTGGTTTCTCTTCCTGTGATTGATCTACCCCCGCATCTGCTCCCTATGTTATTGTCCTGGCGAATGTTCCCAGACTTCCAGCTGGCAGCACGGAAACCACAAGGGGACACATGAATAAAAGTATACACTGGCCGAATGCTAAACTTACTGGTCACTGGGATATATCTAAAGAGTCACTACTGTCTAGACACGTGGGGGGTATTGGTGAGAAGGGTAAAATGTACAATGGCGATGAGATTGTGGTTAATTTAACCAACCCTATGGTTGTTCAAGATATATTGTGTGAAGCTAGTGTAGGAATGGTCAAGACCAGCATGGTCAAGTTACTGGCACTTGGTTCCTTTTATAAACTTTTTGCCATTCCATTCTATAACATTGATGTGCCAAGCGATTTAAAGAGTGTATCCTTTAGACCTTCCCTGTAACCAACAGTACCCCTGAAAAATAGATTAACTGTTTTATCTGGATTGGAGGATGACGATTGATGGTGCAGTAAGGAGCGTGACTGCTCCAGTGTTCTGGAAAAGGGTGGGGAAGCCTCTAGTACAACTTCCATTGCACAAGCTCAGAATTATCTCCTTAAAGGGATATTTCTGAGCCTTTAAAGGGATAGTAGCGAGTGGATCCACGTCAGAAGGTTGCACAGACTCTGCATGTATTAACGGACAATCTTTTCTTTAAAATGATGACATAGTTTTTATGCAGGAAACCTGGGACCAGAAGGAGATAGCCTTTGATGGATTTACGTGTTTTATTTTGCCAGAAGTACTGTCGTCTGCGGGTAGAGCCAAAGAGGGGTTGACCACTTGTTTCAAAGTAGGTATTGGTTGCTCTATTTCTCCTCTACTCTTGGATCAGGGGGAGGCACAGGTTCTTTGACTTAGCTGTCATGATAATCTAAAGATTTATATGGTGAATTTTATAATAACATCTTTTCCAGTAAAGGTAATGGTAATTTCAGGCTCTTTTTTTTAGCATTAATCTATATGCTAGTGGAAATCGAGCGTCGGGCCGAACGCCCCCTTAAATTGCTGGTGGCAGGTGACTTTAATGCCAAATTGTGGCAAGCATTTTGGAACCATCGAACTGTGAAGTTGATTGTAATGTAATGGATACTAGGGGGTGGTATTATTTTCCCTGTTGGTTGAACGGGGTTTGGCCAACAAGATTTTAAATCATGCTGGCTGTGACGGTCCTACCTTTATAGGGAGGGATTTTGGAAGCACTATAGATTATATTTTTATTTCCTGGAGCATGTCCCCAATTATAATAAACAGTGAGGTCATCCCTCTGCTCTATAGTGACCATAATCCAATTTTTTCACAATTAATTATCCCTTTTGTGTGGCATACGTTTAAGCCAATGCCTCCCCAGGATTTATTCAGTAAATTTATTTAGTAAGGATGCGGGGCACAGAGTGGTGTGGCATTCTGCGAACTTGCCAAACATTATATCATAGGTAATCTGCAATAGCATGGCATTGGTAGATAGTTGCAACCCTGTTACTTGTAACCCATCCCTTACCTTGACTTATTTTACAGACCTTTTATTGTGGATAAAAGAGAAGCTTTCTAAACCTGTTGTCCAGCCATGCCTCCAGATCAAATCATGGTTTGACAAAGAATGTAGTGCAACAAATAAATCACTACGTAGGGCCTTAATGCAATCCCCCAGAGATCAACGTGTTATTTCAGCCTGAAGAAAGAGCTATCAGTTAGCTATAAAGAGTAGAAAACTATCAATGAAGGAGGAGAAATGGGAGTCTATAACTAAAGCCTGTCAATTAAAAGACCCACAAGCCTTTTGGAAAGTGGTGTGTTCTGTTTTATCACCTTTATTATCTCGAGACAAAGTAACAGTCCATATTTTGTTCAGCTGATGCTTGGTTGGCAAACTATTCTGGGATGTATTCTATCGATAGCAAGGCTGACGATGCATTACAGCTGCTGGTCCAATTGCATCCAAACCTTGAGATCAGGGAGGAAGAGGTCTTTAAAGCGATTTTAGACAGCAGATGTAAGAAGGCTCCAGGGCCAGATGGAGTCCAGCTAGATTTCTGTAGGGAGGATCCAGGGTTTTGGACTCCAATTCTTACATCATTATTTAATGCAGTCTGTAGCCTGGGAGTGCCCAGGTCGTGGCCCATTTTAATAATCGTCCTCATTTAAAAAAAAGGTAATGTGAATGATGCTAAGTGTTATCGTCCGATTTCACTTTTAGATTCCACAGTTAAAATCATTGGGAGAGTTAGTTCTGGACCGTTTACTTGACTAGATCAATAAAAAAAAGTATACTTGCCCAAAGTCAGTATGGGTTTAGAAAGGGGCTTGGGAATATTGAACAGTTCCTCAAGCTTTTGTGGCAAAATATAAATATGCCAAGGGAGTCTCTATCCATTTGACGTTTATGGATCTGTCAAGTGCTTTTGAGTATCCAGATCAAAGCTGTGGGCTATTTTAGAGAGTATGGATATTGATGCGGGTTTGGTTTCCTTTTTAAGACACTTACATCATGATCTTACAGCATCAGTCAGGTATGATAGTGCTGGCGAGTGCACAGAGCCATTTAGCATCAAGCGTGGGGTGCGCCAGGGAAGTGTCCTATCCCCAATCCTTTTTCTCCAATATACGAGCAATCTGGAGAAAACATTGATATCTGTTGGGGCAGACGTTCCGTATGTGGAGAAAAAGGCGGTGGCCGCACTTTTATATGCTGATGACACAATCCTCTTGGCAAGGACAGCCAACAGCTGTAAGAAGCTTATTTTTAGTTATGGTAGTTTTATGAAATACCTGGATCTGGAGACCAACCTTAAGAAAACTTTTACCATGGTATGTAGTCCTAGAAATACGAAAACCTGTAACTTAAATATCAATGGTAAAATATTAGATAGGGTCAGTACCTTTTCTTATCTGGGCCTAGATTTCGATGATGATGGATGTACATGGTCAACTTGTACTAAAAATAGGATAACTCGTAACACCCATGCTGTGGGTACCACCTCCGCGTTTGCCATGTCCATTTGCAAAAAAACTATCGTCCCGATTTTAGAGATATATTATTGGAAATGCCTCTCAATTTTAAAATATGGAATGCATATTTGGGAATGCAGGGATGTTCATGCGATGCATAAGGACGAGAATAGATTCTGTCACTGGTTATTAGACGTTCCACCCTCAACCCCACATTTCCCACTGCATCAGGAGCTAGGCATGGAGTACGTTGAAGATATCATCAATGCCGCCCCGTTAGCTCTTTATAATAAAGAAGCTACTCCTAATCGGGGCGTCCTTAGAGACTGCTTAGCTTGTGCTCATGGTCTGGCTATTCCATGGCCAAAATATATTAAAGATAGTTTTTTGGCCCTTGGTTGTGTCCAGATGTCCGAGCATCCTGAGTCCATACAAAAAATGGACAAAAAATGGATTTAGGATAGCTTTCATAAGCTTAAACAAGAGAAGAGGGAACTAACGGTAGTGTCCAAACCTCAAGTCAGAAATTATTGTATTATTCAAACAGTGCCTAATATCGCTCCATATTTATTATATGTGATCAATGTGTATGAGAGAACACTGTTGGCAAGATTTAGGCTAGGTTCATTTGTGCCGGGTAATATGTTTTCCCTTAGGCCAGTACTCACCTGCCTCTATTGGCATCCGTCCCTGTGATGAGCAATCTAATCAAACTATTTTACAATTTGTCTTTTTTTGCCAATTTTACTTGCCGTTCACTAGGAAGTTTTTATTACCTTTGCTGCGTAGATACAAATTTTCCAAGTGCAAAGCTGATCTATTCTTTTTATTGCAACTTCATGACTGTAATGTATGCTACGCAGTTGCTAGTTTTCTGAAATGCCCTTTAGCTAAACGAAGGAGTATGATGTTTTGACTAACAAGCTTTTATATTTGTCTTAATTAGGTATTTCTGGCTGTGTACTGCAAAAAGTATACTGTTTTTTTTATATTCCTTGTTTTACATTGTGCAGTCTCATCTGGTCTGATGTTTTTGGAATTAACTTTTATGCAATGTCACTTTTCAAAAGTGATTTAACTAATGATCTCTCCTTTTTTAACCATGGATGCTTCTTTTAAATATGTGTTTGTTATAATGTACACTTATTTAATTGTGTGTATCTTTTATGATCTGCCTCTGCAAGACCGAATAAAGACAATTGGTTGAATCAGAAGGCTCAACGTAGATTGCGATTTGCTAGAGAACATGAATTATATACCCACTTATGAAAAATGAAAGGATGTTATCACCCTCAATCAACCTAAACTTGGTAGCAAGGGCACGAATATTTACCAAGCATTGGTAAAACCAACAGGTTGTGCCTTTAACGTATTGGCTTTGTCAATGGAGTTTGCTGATGCTGTAAAGTATTAGCAAACAGAAAAATGCACACACATTCCAATCCCTTGATTCTCCGAACATGCACATACATCACCACGAAAGTGCATGCAAGCCTACAGAATGGAGCGGGTGCCGCCATTTTCCCTTTTTTTTATTGACTAACCCAAGATGGCAAACTCCACTCAGATCAGTAAATAGAAAAATTGTTTTTTTTGTCTCAAAAGGTAAAATAAAAATAAAAAAGGACAGTGGGTGAGTGGGGTCAACAAAGGATGTGGGTGGAGAAAGTGGAACACAGCACACAAGTAAGAGAGCAACACTGGGGATAGGGGAGAGCACATAATATAAAGAGCAACACAGAGCATGGCCGAGGTGGGAGGAAAGAAGCACAAGAGCAAGACAGAACACAACACATGAGAGAGAGAGAGAGAGCAAAACGTGGCCGGCGGGGAGAAGCACATGAGGTAAAAAGTAATAGGGGCCAGAGAGTTTGGGGGAGAAGCACATAAGAGAAAACGAACGGATTACAAGGGAGAGAGCAACAAAGTAACAGGGGCACTGGTATATGGTGGGTGGAAAAGTACACAAGGGAGAGAACTGGAAAACACATGCACTCCCATGGAGTGCTTAACCAAAAAGGAAAAAGTTGTTCCCTAAATGAGATCTGTGGAAGGATAATCAAAAGGATGGTAGTGAGACTATGCTCCAGGGGAGGGAAACACACAAGAAGAGGAAAGAAACCCAATGAATAAGAAGCAAGCAAATGAGACTGACAATAAAGCCAACCAATGATAAGCAACAGGTGGGCTGCAAGCCTACTGTAAGTTAACAAAAGGTCTTTCACAAGCAACAGGTGGGCTGCAAGCCTACTGTAAGTTAACAAAAGGTCTTTCACAACCAGAGTAGTTGAAACCTAAAATGAAGGTGATGATATCTCGAGCTGGGGGTAATTTACTTCAAGACAGGATAAAACCAATCTATCACTTTTATTCATCGAATTCTTTAGCAAAATGCTACAGTCACTTCCATTTCACTTGTGTCTGAGACCACCACCATGTTTGGTTTTCTCCTCTCGGAGAATAACAGAGGAGGGTTATTTCCAGTTCATAAACCTTGTGAACATTACTTAAATTTCTATCCAGGATAAAATCTGAGAGAATTTCCCCCAACTCATGACGTTTTTGTCGTGAGACACCTGGCTCCTTAAGATGACCATACTCCCAAAATTGGTCAAAGATAACCCTGACAACTAATTTCGTGTTACATTCACCAGCTAAAGCAATGGAAGGACCTAAGCTGATTTCTGAATTATAAAATAACAACTAAGCATCAAAGAAATTGAATAGCCTTTAGAAAGTAGCATAATTGTTAGGGACAAAATTATCATTATAAACATTCAGCAGAAGGATGTTGTATTTCCTGTCATGTTTAATGGACTAGGGCTGAATATTTGAATAACTGATTTACAATGAACTTACAATACAGCCTAAGGAAACCACCACCCAAATAATTAGCCCCCCCTTCGCCATCCTAGCTGCAGAGGCAATACTAGGCATGGTATATGTTACATATCTATCTAGGTGAAACTCTAAGATGGCCGAGGTCTCCTGAAAAAACACAATGTGAAAGAGTTTTATAAAAGTTATCCATTCTTCATTGCGCACTTTTATCATGAGATCACCATTATGTTCCATGACAATATTCTCAAATCCCCCTTTTTAAGAGTGAGATATGATTTCTACACAGAACTTTAGATTTGACCATCAAAATCTCTGCCAGAACAACTAAACTATTTGTCAAACCAAGATCGCAATCAGGATAACATGGTCAATTATTATCCAATGACCTGGTGTAAAACGATTTGTAGTTGGAAGTGAAATTGGGTCTGGAAGAAAAAAATCTGTTAGGTGTAATGAAAGCAGTCTGCGATAAAATAGACTGAGTTTATAAACAAAACCTGAAGGCAAAACCTTAATCCTACTTTCTTGTGATTCATTAGATAGGTGAACTTGGACAAATACATTCTTCTCGTAATCATTTTTTATATGAATTACAGTGGGGTGGAGCTAGCCACTGAGGAAGATGGCAGTGCCTCAATAGAGCTCCACTTGAGCTGACATCCCTAGCAGCAACAACACAGGCCCCAGGGCACCAGAGACCTGAAAAAGGCCTTCCGGACATAAGATGAGTGGTGGCTCCTCCGCTAAGGCAGAGGAGCGCCATCCCACTGCTTAGTGAAGTAAAGGAAACATAAAATGATAATAACTCGCATTATTATAATTTTATGTTTCCTTCTGCTGCAGCTTTGCATTTTGGGCGGGGCTGCTCCGACGACAGAGGAGCAGGGGAGGAGTGGTTTGCACACTCCTAAGTGCCCATGACTGTTTGGTCAGCCAAACATTCACGCGTTCTTTGGATCTTCTCCATGCAGAATGCATTACAGCCTGCGTGGAGAACATCCCCAGGCCCCTATTCCCTGGCTGAGAGCCGATCCACGGCGCTCAAACCAATCACAATGCTGCATTGCAGTGTTCTGATTGGCTGTCGGGAGGCTGGGAGCCGGGTGCTTAGTGTTGCTTCTTGCTGCATCCCGGAATCAGGAAGAAAAGGTCATAGGAGAGCGGCAGCCGGCCAGCTGTCACAGGTAAGTGTTTTAAAAAAAAAAATGTGTCCCCCCACTCCCCTGCTCCCGCTTCCGCTCCCGCCCTCGCCCCACCACCCGGGTCCCATAGTGCTTAAGATAGCCCACTGAGAAGAAGCATACATACGAACCTCCACTCAGTATTGGTGTCACATTATATCATACCTTATATCATACCACGAAGGCACGGCCACTGGTGCTTGTGAGCTATTGTTAAAACCTTGTGAGCTATTGTCACAACCTAATCAACTGCCATTGTTTCCAAAAATAGACATTGTTCCTAACATCTCTTTCTATAATAGGTTTGTTCTCTTAGCTGATTGTAGGAAGGTTGATACCTGACTATGGTTATCCTAGATTTTTTGCCTAGTGTTTAGCTGGTTTTCGACTTAGTTGGCCTGGGATCCTACTAATCAGGGCCCCAGGCTATCTGCTCTCTCTGTAAAATGGACTCCATGTACCCTAGGTACATCTCCAATTGGATATTGGGTCACCTTATCATCCCCTGTACAGTGTACTATAGGTACCCAGGGCATAGGTGCATCCAAGGCCTACCAGGG
Source organism: Lissotriton vulgaris (assembly GCF_964263255.1). Taxonomy (NCBI): domain Eukaryota; kingdom Metazoa; phylum Chordata; class Amphibia; order Caudata; family Salamandridae; genus Lissotriton; species Lissotriton vulgaris. The sequence continues at coordinate 1,118,732,918 of NC_141685.1, read as the reverse complement.
GCTGCAGCATATCTTTTGCCACCCCTGGCTGGCCATCCAAAATGACACAACTGGCTGATCCCTCAGCTGGAGCAAGGCGGTGTAATCACCCCTTGCTTAGATATAGTATACCTATAGCTAAACCTATATCTGGACACATATACACCTATAAGTCACTCCTATTGCAGGCCTTAACAATCCTGGAGGCAGAGTGCTTGGTTTTATGTGAGATGGTGCTCTAGCATGAGTTGAGCCTGTCTGCAGCTTTCGGGACCAACTCCCTTAGCTGTTCTGGGATATTGCCATACCATATACTCTTAAGTGCATTATCATCCTCGCGGTTGAATGCTAACTTTGGTTTGGCTTTATCAAAACATGTTGTGTAAGGTGTCATAGGCTTTGGAATACCACCCCCTCGCCAGTTCTGGTGATCGGGGTAGCATTCCACCCTTCTAGAGGGAGAAGACATGTTATTTTGCTTAAACGCTGTTAAATCTAACCAGAGCCTCAGCATCACAAAATGGATGCTGCTGCCACAGACACAAGTCTGGCCTCCTGCTGCTGACCAAAACTCTGGCAGGGGAGGCCTGGACAAATGGTATCCTGTCACAGGGAGGTGTTACACCACCCCAGACAGGAGATAGTGGATTGGGGCAAGGAGGGCTGAATGAAACTAGACACTGTCTGGGGCGCACAAGACGTCCCATGCATAGTCCAGTTCAAACCGGTGCTGGGGCACTCCAGCCCCAGCTCTGGCGCGAAACTGGACAAAGGGAAAGGGGTGTAACCACCCCCTTATTGGATCCCACCCATAGGAGGGACCTAGCAGGTGATCCAGCCCCTAGATTTGGAATAAAGGTAGGAGCTGTGCCAATGCAAACTAGATCATCCTGACTGAAACCTTGAAACTAAACTCTGGACCCTTCGACATCCTACTCAACGTAGAAGACTGAAGAATCTCCCTTGTGGTCAAGGAGTGGCCACCCTGTGCAAGCAGGCACCATCAGCGCATCAAGACTTCCTTTGCCGTTGCTCCCGCCGGAGCTCGAACAACAGAGACCAACAAGACCTGGACTCCCAGACTTTCAACAGCCCGATCCACAGACCTAGCAAAGCTTAGACCCGTGGGGGCGACTTGAGACGTGGGACCGGCCATCTTGAAAAGTCGACAAAGTGCTTCCTGTGCAGCTTTTGAGGCTCCCTTGATGCTGTGCTTTGGAGTTTGAGAAGCCCTAGCCCCGAGCAGCCTGTGCTCCAAAAATCACCTCTCCACACTCTCCGAGTGCTGCGTGGGTCCCTTTTGCACTTATCCTGCTCGACGCATTGTCCGGTCGCTTGCCCATTGGCTAGTGGCCTCTGTGACGACGAAACATCAAAACTACACCGCTGGTCTGGTTGCTCCAGACTGGCCCCAGCTCCCCTGAAAAGGAGCCATCGATCTGACCTTCCCGGTCCGATCAAGAAGACATCTTCGAGTCCTGCGTGGGTTGCCTTTGCCAAGGCTTGGTGACTCCGATTCAAGTACCAACACCGCCAACAGCAAGAGCCTTTGTGGGACAGCTCGTGTTCACCAGCTGGTCATCCTCGATCCTTTCTGGTCCACGTGGCAGCGGAGACAAACACCTCAACATCACCTGATCGCAACCCGACATCGCCTGGCCCCTTTCTGGTTCCTCGCTGGTCACTGGCTAGTGACCTGAACTCTGTCCCCTCTGCTTTCAGGTACTCTACATCTTCGATCCAACCTTGGATCCAACCGGACTCTTCTCTCCTGGTCCCTGCAGCATCTTCATCTCCAGGCTCCATAGAACTTCACGACGAAACCTGACACACTTTGGCACCTATGCACCCGCTTCCTGTGGGTGAGATAACGATATAACTCCGGTGCTCCTACAGTGGATTACACCTCTAGTGTCCTAGTTTTAAGTGGCTAAGTTCTAGTCCAGTCGGAAGACTCCTAAACCTATAACTTTCTGATTTTCACGCGCCATTGACTTGTATGGTAAACGCGGTTGCCTATAGACACTGCACCCGTATCCTGTGGGCCTCTCCCGACCTAACCTCCATTATTCCAGTGTAGGCCCAGCGATTCCCAAGGCCCTAGGCCTGTTCATTGTTCGTGACGTGGTACTTATACCACTTTCTTAATATATGATTTGAGTGGCCACCCGGCCTATGCATAATTGTGCAGCTTATTGTATGTTATACTGTGTCCTTTGTTTAACGCTTGTGCTTCTGTGCTCATAAAGAGTATAGGGGATTATTCTAGAAATAAATACATATATTTTGTAATATATAACTTGTGTGGTGTCCTTTCATTTGGTATTTAAAGGGATTGCATATGGTAAAACAGCTGGCTTCACATGCCCTCTTGAGTTTAGCCTAAGACTGCTTTGTCCATGCTACCATTAGGATAGCTGGTCTATAAGGTTGACTTACAACCAATCACCATAAGGGTCGTTTGGACTGGTACAAGGTGCTCACTAGAATTAGTGGTCATCATATACCAGGCCAACTTCTCACACTGATGCAGAGACAATCTCTGAGTTTTCTCCCACACGAGAGACACAGATCACAATTCCTGCCTAACCTATAGTTAACAGTGCCCTACAGATGTAAATGTTGATACCTCCATGCCATCTACAGACACTGGTGACTCTCTCACTTTGTATTGCAAACTGGATAACTTGAAGCACTTAATCATTTCTTTAACATGAAGAATAAGAAATACAGAAAGCAGTTCCATCAGCAATTGCTCTTGCAAATGCTTCTACAAGCGGGGAGATGAGGGGCTCCAAGAGGGGTTTCAATGTGGAAAACGTTTGCTGTCGGGAAGCCCTTGGGTCTCTCGGCTCTGATGCAGGCTCTGTTGCAGTCTCATCCTTGTGCCCAGGAAATAAATAATAATGATGTGAATCAAGCACAGCCTTCAGGTACTAAATCTATGCAGAGTTTGGATCAACAGATGAGAGACCCATATATGCGACAGAACAAGATGGACTCTACATTTTTTGGGCTTACCTGACAGGCCTTCTAAATGCTTGTATGGCCCAAGACAATCTCATGTATGTTGCATCGATCAGCCCACTGTTCGACCAACCCCTTTGGAGTAAGAGAAACCACTTCCACCAAACATCTGGACCAGCATCGTCCAAATTCCGTGCAGAGACCCTCCTATTCAGATCATGGTGAAAATCCCAGAAGGGTAGTTTTTTTTTACTTTGGTTCCTAAATTGGCACCAGAAGCATTTGAAGATACAGAGTCCTTGATTAATAAGGTAGCAAACTGGATCAAGGTAAAGTGTAATTGTCTTTCTTTAATACGGTCTGACATTGAATATGCAAGACAGTGTAATGTGGGCTCGGCAATTTCTGATTTCATTCTTATGTCATTTAACAATGAGAAGCTGGTTGACGGCCTTATAAATCTTGAACTTCGCACTTACCATCTCCAAGGGTCTCCAGTTTCTGAAATTAGTCTAAAACTGTCTTGCTCGAGTCCCCAATGCACTTCTAATAATTCAAGGCACCCCCTCGACCCAAGGTTCCATGTGCCACAATCTGCTGCTGGACCAGAGGTATCGAGTCTGAATACAAACGATTGACTAAGGCATCTGATCCATCCCGCTGCACTGGCCGATTGCATTGGACTGATATTATAAAACCAGCTGATAAATGGGTTATCGAAAGTGGGGAAAGATACTGGTAACCAAGCTGCTCTAGGATTAACATCGAGCAGGCAATTATCTAATTACTATTCTACAGATGTGTGTGCACCACAAGTAAACTTTTCTATGATCTCATGGAATTTAGCAGGGATGAAATCTAAAATAATTGACACTGAGTGGTCATTTTATATAGTAGATAATGAGGTATGTCTGTTCCAAGAAACCTAGGTAGTGAACAAAGTCTTTGTTAATAGTTTTACATGATATTGTGTTGAAGCTAAACCCCCAGGGAGACATGGCAGGGCTGCTGGTAGGTTGTTAATATTAGTAAACAATCATAGAAAATGCAATAGGTCTCGCTTTGATTAAGTTAAAGCCATTTGCTTTGCTAATGGTATTGTATAGCAAAGCAAATAGCTTTAACTTAATGAAAGGCGAGACCTATTGCATTTGTAATGCTTGTTTTTATTGTATTTACCACTCCGTCTCAGATGAGTGATTAAAAAAGGGGGCAAAGCGCATACATAATTTTACAGGCACACGCATAGCGTACATAGTGATGCATGCGCTCATTTACAAAATGATGTGGCAGCAACGTTCGCGTAATAGCATGTTGTTTTCTCTCTCTACAGCATAGCTATACCGGTTGACGAGCCAATACGTCCTAAAAGCGAGATGTATTGGCTTTGCCAGTGCTTGTTTTTGAAACAGTGCATGTCGGGAATGGGGACAGAAACAGGTGGAAGTGCTCATTACTGACAAGCATTTAAAGTCACAAAGCGCTGGACCAAAAACCACAGCGCCCACCGTAGATTAATTGACACTAGTACAATTTATATTGTTTATTTCAACAGTTCAACATTTCCCGGGGGCATCAAGAGAGCTACTCAGAATTGTGTGCAGTATAAATATTGCAATTCATTTGTATGTGTCGTAAATATAAAATACGTGCTTTTTTTTTCTCTCGCTACCGCATCGCTATACCGGTAATGAGCCAATACGTCCTAAAAGTGAGATGTATTGGCTTTGCCAGTGCTTGTTTTTGAAACAGTGCATGTGAGGAATGGGGACAGAAACAGGTGGAAGTGCTCATTACTGACAGGCATTTAAAGTCACAAAGCGCTGGACCAAAAACCACAGCGGCCACCACGGATACATCAACACCAGTACAATTTATATTGTTTATTTCAACAGCTTGACATTTCCCAGGGGCATCAAGAGAGCTACTCAGAATTGTGTGCAGTATAAATATTGTAATTCATTCGTATGTGTGGTAAACATAAAATACGTGATTATAACTACCAGGTGACGCCATGTCAAAGGTGCAATACTTTTGATTTAACAAATCACTGAATTCTGGGAGTTGCATGGTTAGTTGTATTCAATTAATACAATTAGAGTAATGCATTAGGGTTTAAAGGAGGCTGGTGATAGTGGCCTGCTGGTTATTCTCTGCATGTGAGGGCGCCTGTGGGGAATCCAGAGCGCAAGGCCTTCAGCCTTGCCTAGGAATGCGCAGTGTGCTCTGCAGCCAGCAGCCGAGAATTGTTGAAGCAACCCCAGCTCTCCTCCGAGAACAGCGAGGCACATAAAAGAGAACAAGCACGGTCGAAGCGTACTGCACTTGTTTGGTAAAATAATTAATAAAATACACACGCGTGTCCGAAGTGGACCGCACTTGTGCGATGACATAATTATTTAAATACACAAGCGCAGCCGAATCGGACCGCGCTGCTGAGATTAAATAATTAATTAATTGCACGCGCTGCTGAGATGAAATAATTAATTAAATACACAAACGCGGCTGAAACGGACCGTGCTTGTGCGATTAAATAATATAAAACAACGAGGTGGGGGGCTGAAGCAGGAGAGGCTGTCCGAGCGGTCATTACAAGCGTGGGGACGGCGCTGCAAATGAAAAAAAAAGTGCTTACTATCCTTTAAAGGAAAGCGTTTAAATCCGCCTGTAAAAGATCCAGTCCCAGTGGGCGTGGCCAAACGCAGACAGGGTGGTAACCAGGAGGGACTAAAAAGCCTCCTGGACAATCAGTACACCCCATTTCGCATAATTGGTGACGTCAAATGACGCACACCAATCAAAATTACGGCCGGAACCAAAAGTGAACTTCGCAAACCAAATGATTCAAAAAAGCCTCGCAGGGCAAGAGCAGCGCATGCGCTGCTAACGCCAGGCGAGACCTAAAAATAATGTTTTGTGTTCACATAACTGACGGTTGACTCCTCTGATTTAATGGGAGTCTCTTATAAGTTCCCTTCCGGGTTGATTATTGTATTATTTAATGCCTATGTTAGGTCAGCACCTGCCAGCTATGACTCACCTGTTTTGGCTCTTCTTAATGAGCTTATGGAACTTCAACAACAGAATGCAAAAGTAATAGTGACAGGTGATTTTAATGTGTCTTTTGAGCCTTTACTGAACATCAATCCAATAGTAGAACAGGAGGACGAACAATGGAATATAGCTCACTTAGTTGGTAGCCATCATCATTATTTTATTAACAAAGCCCTCCAGCTGACAGCCATGACTGTATCCCAGGGTCTAAGGGCCTGATTCCGATAGGGAACCCACCTTTAAAAGATGTACCTATTTTATTTTATTTATTTTATAAAGTTTTATATAGCGCGATCATGATCCCAAGGGATATCAGAGTACTTCACAATTTCGGTTGGTCAAGGTTAGGCAGGGGTCAAATACATAACACAGGAAACAATTACAAAGGGTGCAAACACAACATCAGAGTAAGTCCAGTAACTTCAAGCAAAAGATCGGAGCCCCATTAAGGTAAGAACTTGCACATAAGGAATTGTTATACTTCAATTTTGAAGGCAACCATGGAGGTGAGACTGTGAATTTCAGGGGTGAGAGAGTTCCAGATCCGTGGGGCTGAGCCGGAGAAAGCTCTTTGACAAGTTCTCTTTTTTCAAAATAGCTGTGGTTTCAGAAGGAAGGTCAAGGTATATTCCGGGAGGCCACATAGTGTAGCACTGCCATAATCTAGCCTCGTTAGAATCAGCGCTTGAACAACCTGCTTGAAGTCAGCTTGTGGGGGGAAAGGTTTGAAATTCCTGAGTAATCTCATCTGGTAATTTTCTCCCTTGCAAACCTTTACTAATGTAGTTCTTCAAATTTAAGTGTTTGTCCAGGGTGATTCTGAGCAATTTGGCTGAATCAATGATGACTGAGGGAATTGAAAGCAATGAGATGGTTCAACCAAAGGTACCTTGGGGGTATGATTCGGAGGAGAAATGAGCAAAAATTCGGTTTTGGAAGTGTTGAGTAGGCGGTGGTTCTCCGTTAGCCAGTTTTGAGTGTTCATGAGGGTAGTGTTCAGTGATATGAGATTGTCAGGGGAGGAGATTTTCATGTAAAGTTGCGTGTCATCTGCATCCATATGTAAGAGAATGTTCATTGAGTTTAGTGCATTTGCAAGTGGTTCCAAGAATGGGTTGAATAGAATGGGAGAGAAGGCGGACCCTTGTGGAACACTCGTGGGTACAGGGAAGGGCTGGGATAGAGAGTGGTTCGCCTTTATTCTTTGGGATCTCTGATGGAGGAAGGACTGTAGAAGCTGAAATAGAAATAATAAGGAATAATACAAATAACACAAGTCTCTCTCAGCACAACTGTTAGTACGATTTATTGAGGGAAAAACAAATAATGCAAAATTACGTGCAGCACGGAGGCAGACAATATAGACACCGAATGCCCAAAGATGTGACGTTGGTGACAGCTTTTATAGGCCAAAACCACAAAGGAGGCGGCATCATCACATAATTAGCACAAATTAAGCCCTATCCATTTGACCAATTAGCAAAGACCTAGATTATGCTATATCTTTTAAGGTCTGAAATATACAGTTCCTAACCACGTGTCCCAAGTGGGCAGCTATGTGTACTTTCCACTGTAATGCAATCTATCAACGTTGGTACCTTCCCAGATAATTATTGCAACATAACAGAAAGGACCAGCCATATTGCAAAAAGTGCTATGCTGAAATGTCTGTCTACGTGAGCATCTTCCCTGTCACATATTATTCCTGAGCAAACCTTGTGTTACAAAAGCTGTGTCTCTGAAGCAAATGGAAAAGTACAAGCATTTTGTGCACAGCTTTTTATGTCAACTTAGCAGGGCCTAAAAGCTTACAGCATTTGATATCATACAAGACAGATGGCTTCTACATTGCTCCATCTGATACCAAATCACTATCTTTTAACCCCTCACCTACCTGCCGACCATTGATGAACGGTATTTCAATGTCTTTTTTTTTTTGGTTGTAAGACTTTATTTGTAATTGCCAGAGATACATCTTAGTTCAATATAACCCGGTGGTTTGTCGTTAATCATACAGAAATTCACCTTCATTGTTACACAGCTCTTCAGCAGACAACCTTCCGGTCCGGCAGCGTTTGTCGACACTTTACATAGGGCATTCGCATAGTATGTATGTAGTATAACTAGTCTTACTTTTATTTTATGTAACAAAACATTAGACTCATTAAGTTTAGGTATTTACAGACATCAAAGGCAGTGTACCTTAAGCATCTCATGCTGGTTGTGAGTCTCAGGCATCCCTTCATATCCCTCTCCTGTCCCCATGTCCTAGTGGAACTTAGATGCGTTCGTGTCCCAGTTCCCTTCCCGACTCCTCCCAGCCGTCCTCTGGTGTATCAGTCATCCATCCCTTCTTCGTCCCCTGAACTATCTAAGTCATCTTCAGGTAAAGGTTCGCACAGATCCCCCCTATAACTGTTCCATGCTTGCCAAATCTTATTCCATTTGCGAGGGTTAGCCCTCATTTTGTATACTGCTCGCTCAATCACCATAAGTCTGTCCATTTCCCTGCACCACTGCGCTAAGGTCGGTGACTCCGCCACCCCCCACTTCTGCGCTATATCTCGCTTGGCAACCATGACCCCAATCGTCACCCACTGCTGCCCCCGACGCGCCAAATCACTTCCTTCCCATACATTCAGTAAGCATACCCGTGGGTCCAGTGCAAGTGACGTCTCTAAGGTTTGGGAAATGGTGCGCATGACTTGCCTCCAGAATGCAGTGATAACCGGGCAGCCCCAAAGTGTGTGTATCAGTGTTCCTTCCTCACCACAACCTCTAAGACAGTTCGGGTGTTCCGCTCTCTGTATTTTATGTAGGGTGGATCTAGTGTAGTAAACTCTGTGCAGTATCTTAAATTGCACCAGTCTAAATCGTGCTGAAACGCCTGCCTCTCGTGGCGATGCCAACGTGGCATTCCAGTCTGTCTCATCCATGGCACCCAGTTCAGCCTCCCATTTCTCCTTTAGTTTAAGCAGGGGGTCTGGAAGATTATTCAATAGCTTCCGGTAGGTGAGGGATGTGGCGCCTGTTTGCATAAGATTCAGGGACTGTCGACCCTGGCTCAATACTGTTATCAATGCATGCCGTATTTGTATGTATCTGTAGGTTTCGTTGGAGCCTAACTCGTACTGTTGCTGCAACTGTGAGAAAGGGACCATCCCGTTACTGGTCCATAAGTCTCCCACTGTTGTGATTCCGATATTATCCCATTGGGTAAATCCCTTACTTAATCTCAGGCAGCCGAGCTGTTTGGCGTCCCACAATGGTGTAAGCTTAGTAATAACCCCACTCCATTTGAGTCGCATCTGCGCCTTATGCCAGAGCAGCACAGTGTGTCTGGTTGGGCCAATCAGCTTCGCTGCGAGGCCTTTATTATATAGTGGGGCCAGGAGGCTGTGTGTACCTAGTTGTGCTCTGTCTGCTAGATACGCTGGGTCGTTCTGCGGGGCGTGGATCCATTGATTTATCACCTTAAGTTGTGATGCCCAATAATACAATTGTATGTTTGGCAGGGCTATTCCCCCGTCATACCATCCTCGATTAAGTTTTATATGCGCCACCCTGGCTGGGCGTTCTCCCCATAGCAGGCCTGTCACCACCGCAGTCACCCTCCGAAAGTAGGAAAGTGGTACCACGTCCGGGGTGTTTTCCAATATATACAGGAGACGAGGCAACGCCATCATTTTAAACAATGCCACTCTTCCCAGAAGCGTTAGAGGGAGGGCCTTCCAATGTCTCACGTCTGCTTTTAAGCGAACGAGTGGCGGTAGTAAGTTCTGTGCATAGAATACCTCCGCGTCTCGAGTGATATAGACGCCCAGATATTTAAACGAGGTGCTTGCAATCGTTAAAGGGCAGTCAGTAGGTAGGTTCGGGGCAGGACCTCGTAGTACGTAGATGACGATTTTGACCAGGTAATCGTATATCCAGAGTTTATTCCATGTTTATCACATAGTGCCAATAATCTCGGGATGCCGGCCTCCGGGTCAGACAGATAGATCAGCATGTCATCGGCATATAGGGAAACTCTATCTTCCCAATTATCTCTCCACTGCACTCCTTTTAATAATGGGGTAGTCCTAAGGACCGTGGCCAATGGTTCTATGACCAAAGCAAACAGTAGGGGAGAGAGTGGACATCCCTGCCGCGTTCCTCTGGCTACAGGGATTTCTAGGGATATGAGGACATTGGCAGCTACGTGTGCGACAGGGTCCGTGTATAATAGTTTTATCCAGGAAATGAACCTGGGGCCAAAGCCCATATGGGCTAGTACTGCGAAGAGGTAGTGCCATTCCACCATATCGAACGCCATTCTGGCATCTAATGATAGTATGGCCGCCGGGTCTGTCAGCATGTGGGCCCTTGCTAGCGCTCCGTGCACGCGTCTGAGGTTCAAAGCCGTGCTTCTGTGTGGCATGAAGCCCGATTGGTCTGGGTGAATCAGGTGTGTGAGGTGGGGCAGCAGTCTATTGGCTAGCAGTTTCGCCAAAATTTTTGCTTCTGCATTAAGAAGTGAAATCGGACGGTATGAGGTGCATTCAGTGGGTGACTTACCCGGTTTCGGAATGGCCATGATGGTCGCCATTCATTGGTCCAGGGGCAGTGTTCCTCTCCCCTGACTCTCCATGAACATGGCTAGCAAGGGCTTGCACAGCACATCCGCAATAGTCTGAAACCATTCGATCGGGATCCCATTGGGGCCCACCGCCTTACCCGTGTGGAGCGCGTTAATTGCCGTCCGTATTTCTTCCACCGATAGGTCTGCTTCTAGGTCGTCCACAGCCTCTTGCGGCAGGGTCTCGGTCTGTACATTAGTAAGCGCTGCCATCGCCGCCTCCGCTGTGACCTCCGCCTCCGGGGTATACACCCCTTGGAAGTGATCAGCTAGGATGTCTATAATTTCGGAGGGGCGTGAGTGTATCAGCCCCTCTGCGTCTCTTAATTGCAGTATATTCCTGCCACCTTCTTTTTTTTATCTAGCCATGCCAGGAGTTTACTGGCTTTGTCCCCTATATCATATACTCTGTGTGTTGTCGCCTCTATGTTCTCAACTGTCCGTCGTCTGAGGTGGTCGCCATGTAATTGTTGGCAGAGGCGAAGCGCATGAAGCGCGTCCTCCGTCGGGTTTGCCATGTGTTCCGCGTTAGCCTTTTCCAGTTTCAGTTCTAAATCTATTAGTTCTTGTTGTTGTGTACGTTTATGTCCTGCTATCGTCGCAATCGCCTGTCCCCGTAATACTGTTTTATAGGCCTCCCATAGGGTCGTGGGGGATGTTACAGAGTCTGTATTTTCAGAAAAGTAATACTTGGTTGTTGTTTTCAGGACCTTACGGATGTGAGGGACCCTAAGATACCCTGGATAAATTGGATATATTCTTTTGCGTGTACTTTCAGAACATGACAAGCTCAACGTTAGTGGGGAGTGCTCTGATATACCCCGGGGTCTGATCTTCATGTCGCTTATTGTGAGGCGGCCCTCTCCCAGTGTGAGAAAGTAGTCAATACGGGATAGGCTGTTGTGGGTTGCCGAGTAATAGGTGTATTGTTGGCCTTTGGGGTGAAGACGCCGCCGTATGCCCTGTAGACCTTGTGCTTCCATGAATTCACTAAAGCGGGATGGGCCGGGTGTCTGGGTTCTGACCGGAAATCTATCCTGTGTATTATGAGCTACAGCGTTAAAGTCTCCCCCCACTATTAGATCACCTTCCGGGAGTTCTAACAGGAATCTACCCAGGTCTGGAAGTGCGGCCGCATGTAGCACCGGTGGAATATAGACAGATACTATGTTAAGGGGCGTTCCTTCCCATTACCCACATGCCGCTGCGAAGTGGCCGTGTTCATCAGTTTTGATGGTCTGTAGTATGAACCGGGATGTCTTCTTCATTAAAATACCTGTCCCCCGGGATCCTGAAGTGAAGTCTGAGTGGACTATCATGCGATAGCCTCGTCTATCTAGTGCCTTACTGGTGTCACCTGTTAGATGTGTTTCCTGTAAGAGGACCAGATCCTGATTTACCCTTCTGATGTTCTGCAGTACCAATCCTCTCTTTATCTTGTCCCCCAGTCCCCTCACATTCCAGGACATCAATTGCAGTGGAGTCACCGGGCCCGATTGAGGACTCCTCTCTATGTTATCAGTCTGCGCAACTTGTGCCATCGCTTAATTGCAGAGTGTTAGTGTTGGCCTGTAGTGGTGGGTCTATTCGTGCCCCGGACTGATGCCATCGTGACTGGCGTGTGTTAACCAGCACATTGTGCCATGTAATGTACCTCGCATATTCCTTAAGAGTCAAACAGTTCAAACAATCAAACCTTAACTTCCCCCCTTTCCCCCATGGTCCCCCCACCCTGCCCCCCTGCTACACGGACTTTGAACTGCCCGCCACCCCAATTTAGCAGAGTGCCTAACCCAACCCACATATATACTCAAAGTTACTTGCTCGTTGGGGGTGAAGAACACTCCAGAGTCAGCGACCCCTCATACTCTCCTCAGAGGTCCTCAGCCCAGTGTCCATGGCAGCCCACTCGGCAATTCCATCACAATTAAATGGTCCTTGTCCATAGGACTGTTATTCTTCCGTCTCTATGTCCCCGTGAACACTGTTTCTTGTTGGTGAGTGACTCGCTGCCTCAGGTCCCATCGTTTGAGCGTCCGCCCAATCATCTGTACGTTGCTCTCTAGTGTTCCTGCCCGGGCGGCGGGATTGAGAAGACGGTCTCCAGCTATCCAGCCAGTCTCTGGCTACTTCCGGATTATCAAAAAACCATGTCTTGTTTTTGGCTACCACACGCAGTCTAGCTGGGAATAGCATGGAGAATGGGATCTCTCTTTGTCTCAATTCTTTTTTAATTTCTAGAAATGTCTTCCGCTTACGGGCCACCTGCGCTGTGTAGTCCGGGAAGAAGGCCAGAGTGGAGTTCTGGATCCTCACCGGAGGGGATACTCTTTCTGCCTGTAGGATGGCATCCCTGTCCCGAAAGTTAAATAGCTTTGCTGATAGGTCTCGGAGATGCCCCTTGTTTTGGCCATCCTCCCGGCACTCTATGCGCCCTCTTGACCGAGAAGAAGGTCGACAGACCCTTAGGTTGGAGTTTCGATTTAATCAGGTCTTCCACCAAGAGATCAGTTGCTCTGGTACCTTCAGATTCCGGAACTCCAAGGATTCTTATGTTTTTTCTTCGGGAGCGCCCTTCCTGGTCGTCCAGCTTTTATTTCAGCGCTTTGTTCATTTCAATGTCTTTTGCAAATATTATTATGAGCGCAGTCACTATTATCCCTGGGACTGATGTCAATATTGCTCCTAACACTAATGGCTATTTTCAGTCCGTTCTTCTGGTACTTGGCATTGTTCCTTTCTTTCACTTGTTCAGTTAATGTCTCTGATAAGACCAGATCTGTTCTCTTCTATTGCATAAATCACACAATCCAAAATGTCAGAATGCGATATCTTGTGCTGTTGTTTGATGTCCAAAAGTGGGGAACAAGATGTCTTGCAAGATCAGGTCTCTTAACCCACTAAATAGCGGAGGATTTGGCACAGTTAGTTCCAGCCCACTATTTAATTTTATTCCAGGACACAATAACCTTATATGAATTATTAGTTGTAACTCTTCTACCCTCACTTGTGTAGATCTAGGCCTTCCAGATCTTGTTGCTGGCATTTGTCGTAATTGTGGTCTACTTAAGTTGTTGCATACCCTTAACCAAGTGTTCAATTCAGTTCTTTGATGTTCCAAAGCCTTGTCCTTGATATTTAACTAGCGGGTGATGCACCACCATGTGCCTAATTAGAGCATCACCAGCAACTCTAACTAGCGGGCTCTGCACCTCCTAGGTGTCTATTGGTGCAGACACCAGTCAACCATTTGGAAGAAAACGTTGGTGCCTTCATGGTGTACCGTCAGAGGTTACTAGCACATGACAGTTGGCACTCCCTTGGAAAGCAGACAGACGTCTTTGGAGGAGTGGTACCTAGAGGCATGGACTTATTGTGCGCAGTAGGTGACTGCCTCTGGTGTCTTCTGTCTTCTGTTGGAGGCCTAGCCAGCCCTAGCAGGTATCTGCCTCTTATTTCCCGTTGATCTTGTCTTGCATGGTGGATCGAAGGTTGTACCTCAGAGGTGCCTCAGACGTCACTGGTGGTGCTGGTGGAGCTTATTCTCTGCTGTCTGGCCCTTCTGCTTTCTTGGTGTGGGAGCGGTGAATCCAGGATGTCAGTCTTGGCACTTGACTGATGATCTGGTGTGGTCCCTTCCACCTTAGATGGAGGCAGTGCCGTTGGGTGTGGGCCTTTACCTGGATTCAATCACAAGGCTGCAGGTCATGTGGCGGTGGAGTTGCTGCTTCTGGAAGAGCCTGCAGATCCTGGCGGTGAAAATAACGTAAGGTCTCTGTTAATTTCTTGCAAAAACATAAAAGCAGGTCGTCTGTTATTGATAGTGGAGCTGTGGACATATGGCCTACAATGTTCATTGGGCGGCCAAATACTATATCGTGGGGGCTGAGCTTTGTTACCCTATCTGGCGTGCTTCTCATTGCCAGCAGGGCTAGTGGTCGTGCATCTACCCATGAAAGTTCAGTTGATGCACAAATTTCTCCAATCTTATTCCTCAACACCCCATTCTTCCTCTCCATCGCACCCGCAGCGGGTGGGTGATAGGCGCAATGTAATTTCTGTGTGACCCCAAGCCCCTTTCATAGTTCCCCAATCACATGGGAGATGACCGCAGGGTCAGTATCTGAGCTCAGGAGGGATGGAATCCCAAATTGCGGAATGAGTTCTTTTAGAAGGCATTTGGCCCCAGTCTGTGCAATACAGTTCTTGGTGGGACACGCTTCTGTCCACTTGCTGAACATTCACACTATTACCAAAACATATTTGTACTTGTGGGTGGGAGGCATGTCTATGGAGTCCGTCTGTAGGCTTTCAAATGGTCCGTGGGGAGGAGGGAAATGACCAGGTGCAGTTGGTGTGGCCTCTCCAGTATTGTATTGTGCGCAAACTGTGCATTGTCTGTAAAGTCTTTCTGCTATTTGGCAGACCTTGGAGTTGTACCAACATAGGGAAAAGAGTCTTATCATGCCATCTCGGCCAACATGTGAGGGGCTGTGAAAAAGGTGTGTGATGGAAGGAAGGATTGCTGAAGGCAGGCATATCTTCCCAATGGGCCCTGTCTATTAACTCCACCTTTGTTTGCACACATCCTCCTTTGGCCCATTCCTCTTTTTCATCCTCCTCTAACTTCCTCTGAATATTTATTGGGTCAGAGTGAAATGAGTCACTGTTATCTTTAGTGTTCTTCTCGCTGCTTGTTATTTGTACCTTTTCTAACTGCCAGCCTGCCAGTGCTATTCTCTTTTCTTCCCCATCAATAAATGCGTTGCCCTTCGATACATACTCCTTTGATGATGTGTGCACACTGCACATTTTAATATAGCCACTTTGAAGGGTCCAAGTAATGCTTGGAGGAGGGCACTAATTAACTGTGCATCTAGTATTTGTTGGCCTGTGGATGTGAGGAATCCCCTCATGGAGAGAGAGGGAGAGAGAGAGAGACAACCTTTTAATAAACACAGAAGGTCATTGTTCATGTCAGACCTTCATCCACTTTTATCTAACCTCAGAAGAATTATTATGTCTGCCATTTTCAGTATTAAAAAACCAACCTTTCTCAGCATGGGATTTCTTTTTAGAGAAGAGCTGGTGAAAACCCTTAACACATGCAAGTTAGTAATTTTGCACATACTCAAAACGGCCTTTCAGACCTATAACTTTTTCTTACCATTACCTTCAGCCCCTGTATGTAGATCTGTGGAAGGTGGCAGCATAAGGTAATAGTTAGTATTCAAACCCTACTATGGAAGGAGCCCTGGCATAATCAGAAATGCTATTTTAGGGATCTTATATAATGATATTGCTGCCATAATTTGTCGCCGCATTACATGGCACAAAAGGGACAAGTGGTTTTTTGTTACAGAACACCTATTCACAAACACCCCTAAAGACTGCACCTGTATATTAAAAGACATATTAAACCTGGACACATTGTATCCTTAAAACATCATAATACGAAGCACAGTTATTCAATGCACACTATCTTTCTGCATTGGCATATACTCATTACTAATGATCAATAAAAAAACATAATATTACTACTCTTTGTCCAATTCTTTGTAGCCCCTGGTGAATGCACTGCTTCAAAAAGCATGTTAGCCCATTCACCTTACAATATAATTCGTTATATTTCCTGCAACTCTGAAGAACCTAGAAATGAAAACATTATTAGACATAAACAATATTTCTTTTAGATGTGTACATAAAATAGTACTTCTCCTTGCGCCATTCAATTAGGCAAAACCCTTATAATCTTGCCCCCTTCCAGAACTTTTCTAGCCGTGCCCACTGTTTAAGAATTTTGCAGTGAGCTTGTGTTGTTGCTGAAGCATGAACCAGAATTAGAGCTACATCTCCATCGGGGAAAGGTGTGCCTCTGTAACCAATTGGGAGAAATGGGCCAGAGACCAGATCTAGGTATGTAGGGTTTTATTTTAACAATGGACTTCTTCTTCTTAAGTAAATGTCTTTCACGGGAAGGAGCAGCTGGATCTGTTGTGGCTATGAAGGGCTTGGGGGTTCCCCGTCAGAATGTCTCCCTCCTCGTCGTTATCCAGAGCCAGGGCAGGAATTCGGGGTGTTTCAGACTCTTCCTCCGAGGTACAACGTGTTAGAACAAAACAGAAAGGCAAATAATCAGACCTCCGCCTGAGGACTAGGTTGTTTAAGGGACCCAGGGTGTGGGGGAAATCACCGGTGCTCTAAAGAATATAGGCGTCATTGTAGCCTTAAGGGCAGTGGTGAAACAGGGTGCAAAGGACAAAGAGAGGGGGCAGAGGAATGTGGAAACACAGGAGAAGTGCACAAACTACAATAAGCTTCCACTACCTCTTTTCAGACCCACCCCGCCTCCCAACCCAGCTCGACACCCGTTGTCGTACCTGGGAAAGCCACACTCCTCCGTGAGTGTGGCTTGGCGATCCGCCGTAACGGTGGCATCCAGGCTTCGCTTCTTCTTCTTTGGGCTCGCGGTTTCCTCGTTTCGCTTCTCCTTCTTCTTCCCTCTGGTCACAGGAACGAAACTCCTCTCGTTCTTCTTCGTCGGTGACGTCACACACCGACTGTAGGATTTTCTCCCTTTTCTCCAATGGACTGCCTTCCACATCATTCCAGGGTGGATCTTTCAGCCCGGGATACGCCCCCTTAAAGTGAAATACATCTTTTTCCTTCTCTTGTGGTCCCCAGAGCGGGTCTTGTCCGTAGCTCCAATCATTCTGCGTGGATCGGAAAGAGGGGAGAGTCGAGGCGTCAGCAATCCACCATTCCAGTGAAGGAGCTTTGAAAAGTTACCACAGGGATAACTGGCTTGTGTCGGCCAAGCGTTCATAGCGACGTCGCTTTTTGATCCTTCGGTGTTGGCTCTTCCTATCATTGTGAAGCAGAATTCACCAAGCGTGGGATTGTTCACCCACTAATAGGGAACGTGAGCTGGGTTTAAACCGTCGTGAGACAGGTTAGTTTTACCCTACTGATGATGTGTTGTTGCAATAGTAATCCTGCTCAGTACGAGAGGAACCGCAGGTTCAGACATTTGATGTATGTGCTTGGGTGAGGAGCCAATGGGGCGAAGCTACCGTCTGTGGGATTATGACTGAACGCCTCTAAGTGAGAATCCCCCCTAAACCGTAACGATACCGCAGTGCCGTGGAGCCTCGGTTGGCCTGGCATAGCCGGCCTCTCTCGGGGGGCCGGTGCGTAGAGCCGCTCGTTTGGGGACCGGAGCGCGGACGGAAGGGGGCCGCCTCCATCGCCCTTAGTGCACCGCATGTTCGTGGGACGCCCGGTGCTAAATCATTCGTAGACGACCTGATTCTGGGTCAGGGTTTCGTAAGTAGCAGAGCAGCTACCTCACTGCGATCTATTGAAAGTCATCCTCTGAGCCAAGCTTTTGTCTCTCCGTGAGTGGGTGCCCGCGGACGCCTCCCTCCACCACACCCAGGGGTGGGTCCCTCTGCCGCCGGGCCGGTGGGAGGGACGCGGAGGGGGTAACACGGGTCAGTGGGAGGCTGCCTCCACCACGTGCCCTTCGGCACTGGAGACTCCCCCTCCTGTCCCTGCCCCACCAGGGTGCGGGGATGAGGGCCACCATCCCTTGCAGGTCAGCAGGGTGACCAGATGGCCCGCTGCTCCTGGGCAGGGATTTGAGCAGCAGCCACCCGGGGGAAGGAAGCTCCAGAGCGTCTGCCTTGGTGCACCTGGCCACCCTCGCCGGACTGCAAGGGCGAGTAGGTACGACAGCCTCCCAGGCCATCTGAGCGCTGGGTCGTCGCGGGCCATCTGGTTGCCTGGCTGCGCGACCAGATGGCCCTGTGGGCTCGGTGACCAGATGGCCCTGCGGGCTGGGTGACCAGATGGCCCTGCGGGATGGGTGACCAGATGGCCCTGCTGGCTGGGTGACCAGATGGCCCTGCGGGATGGGTGACCAGATGGCCCTGCGGGATGGGGGCCGGGCTAACTCCAACTTTTGTCCCCCCCCAGAGTTCTGTAAGCCCCCAATACATGGGGGCTTAATAGTCGAGAAAAATGGGTTCCCCAGGCAGGCAGTCGGGGAGTGGACGTGGCCTGGGCTTAACCCTCCTTGGGTCCGGCCAAGGGTCCGTGCGCTGGGGATGGGGCTTCCAGGGAGGCTCTCCCCGGCCTGGCTAGGGTTCAGAAGGTGGGACTGGGCCCAGGGCTTGAGCTCTGTCCGTCTGGCCCCGGGGTGCATGAGCCCCCGTCCTGCAAGCCATCAGAGGGTCCGGGCGCTGGGGACGGGGCTCCACCGGGGCCCGGGGAGGCTCTCCCCGGCCTGGCTAGGGTTCGGAAGGTGGGACCGGGCCCGGGGCTTGAGCTCCGCCCGGCCGGGCCTGGGGTACGTGAGCCCCCGTCCTGCAAGCCATCAGAGCGTCTGGGCGCTGGGTACGGCTCCACCGGGGCCCGGGGAGGCTCTCCCCGGCCTGGCTAGGGTTCGGAAGGTGGGACCGGGCCCGGGGCTTGAGCTCCGCCCGGCCGGGCCTGGGGTACGTGAGCCCCCGTCCTGCAAGCCATCAGAGCGTCTGGGCGCTGGGTACGGCTCCACCGGGGCCCGGGGAGGCTCTCCCCGGCCTGGCTAGGGTTCGGTAGCTGGGACCGGGCCCGGGGCTTGAGCTCCGTCCGGCCGGCCCCGTGGTGCGTGAGCCCCCCGTCCTGCAAGCCATCAGAGGATCCGGGCGCTGGGGACGGGGCTCCGCCGGGGCCCGGGGAGGCTCTCCCCGGCCTGGCTAGGGTTTGGAAGCTGGGACCGGGCCCGGGGCTTGAGCTCCGTCCATCCGGCCCCGGGGTGCGTGAGCCCCCCCCGTCCTGCAAGACATCAGAGGGTCCGGGCGCTGGGGACAGGGCTCCATTGGGGCCCGGGGAGGCTCTCCCCGGCCTGGCTAGGGTTACAGAAGCTTGGACCGGGCCCGGGGAGCAGGTGTGGCTGGCTTCATCCACTACGCTGTCAGAGCATAGTTTTCTGCCCACCCCTAGTCAGGATGAAAATTACAGATTAAGGAATTAATGACAATATTTCAGAAATGGGGAGAATTAGACAGGTGAAAAACAAGGTGGACCAAGAAAAAGGAGGAAGCACAGGTAAATAGGACCGCATCAGAATATTTATTAAGGGAACCTAAAAAGACAGAAAGGTTATGCCCCATGAGGGAGGTACCAGGAGAGGATATGTACATGTTCCAATGACCAGACAAGATATTTTGTCATTTACTAATGATTTTCCGAAACTACCAGAGAAGCCAGTTGAATGGTATAGACAAGTTGAAAGGTTTGTGAAAGTTTCTAATGTTTTGTTGAAGGATTTTGATGGTCTGTTTGACATAGTAGTACCTGCAGATCTATGGACAGAATGTAAAATCACAGTCTATTGGCCTAGTGATGAGTGCCCAAGAGAGGAGAAAACAGGAGCACCCTCAGAGGAGGTAATAAAGAAATATCAAATCAAATCAAATCAAATTCGTCTTTCTTCGATCATGAGTAATCATAAAAGACACATAACACAATACAGGGCAAATAAAAAAAAAACATAATAACTTCTCCTAAATAGATATTAAACAGCTCATCATCAAATTATTTTAAAATTTTAGGCACATGTCAGCAATAAAATGAATATAAAATAGTTATATATATATCCTTTCCTCTATAAAAACCAGATACAAAACATTAAAAAAATTATATCCATTTTACAAAGTTTTAGCAGCAAATTTCATTCTTATGAGCAAGTAGATTGAAGAAGCTAAGAACACAGTGCACTCTGCATTATCATGGTACGTAGACCCCTGCAAAGTAGTCCTTCTAAGGGCCACGTCCAACTCCAGATCTTGGCCATAGCAATAACTATGACTTCACTAGTATCAGTTTTTAGGATACGCAAAGCCGATTGAGAAGATCTTGTGCCTAGTAAAGTGCAAACCGGCTTGAGCCATTTGTGACGAGGGCCCTTGTAAGCAGGGCACATGAACAAAACATGCAATAAGGTCTCTTCCTCACATGGGCAGAAATAACATTTGGTGTCTTGATTGGTCCCCCATTTTTTAGTAAAAGATTTTAGGGGGAGAGAGCCCACTCTAAATTGGTGGTAGAGTTTCCTGCCACCAGAGCTCATAATGGTGTCAGGGTTTGCCAAAGGGGCCTACAGAACTACATGACCCACAAGGCCCAGCGGCTGGGAGGAGCAGGAAAACCTATTTAGTTTGCTAAATTGCATTGTGGGTCGTACGTGATTTGCTGCTCGAACCTGAACCTGAGCTTTGTACTTTTCGGACCCGTTCTAGGCTGAGCTGGCAGCTCAGCAGAGTGCTACTTCTGTTGGATTTGTAGCGTTGTAGGCGGCTGCCGAACGCTGTAGCCGGGAGTATCTCGTTCCTAAATGACGAGAAGCCCGGTAAAATCGGAACCGCTAGTGTGTCGGCTGATACGCTGGTACGGCTATCTGTTACTCGCTGTTTGACTTCGTGCGCGGCGGCTGCCGAGCACCTTCCTGGGACCCCTTGTTGTTTGGACTTAAATCAATAAAGACGGGGCCGGTTGAAGAGTTTCTGAACATTCGTGAGTACATGCGTTCTCGGATGTGACGCACTTCGTTTCTTTACACTCCCCTCTTAACTGGATACAAAGGATTTCAGTGAATGTTAGTGGAACTTACAGGTTGAGACTTTGTTCATTACTTGGATATTTGGATATAAAGGATTACCAGTGACTGTCTATGGAACTTGCAAGTCGTGACTTTGTCTAGTCCTTGGATTACAAAAAAACTTGTCAATCCCCGGTTTTCTTGGATTTGGTTCGTGCACAACTGGGTTAATCTTGAATCCCTCTACAACATTTCTTTTTGTTTCCTTTTTGTCCTAATAACAATATCTTTGGAGAGGGTTTACTTATTTTGTATCCGATTGGGAAGACTGGAAGGTATGCATGTAATACAGAGTGACTTGATCTAGGGTGATTGGTGTTTGGTATCGTTTTGATGATTGTTTATTCTTGCTTGTGTATTGCAGAAGAGCTAACAGGGTATAGAGACGTTTATCTGATACCTACCAAAAGGGAGAAGAACAGCCTACAGCTAGTTAATTTGGTAGGTGGGGTTTTAGCGAGAAATTACTGAGAGTAGTTCGAGATTTCATGTACTCATCAGTGTGTTTTCTTTTTCTTCTCGTTTCAGCCTCCCTTTCCCGTTCCAGTCCTTTCCTTACCTTTTCCCTCGCCTAATTTCCTTTATACTCTGTGTTGCTATACAGTCAGAGTGTAGGGCAATTGGGAGGTGGACCACTTTTAAGCATCTACCTGATCCTGAGGAAACAAGGTCGTGACAGAATCACGTACCCAAGATTGTTTTTCCTCCCGGTCAGGGGTGTTTGGAAGATGGCCACTATGGATGATGTGTTGCATGCTTTGGGTTTGGTGCAACATGAGTTGGAAGCATTACGAGCTGAAACAGCAGCTTTAAAGGAACGCTTAGATAGGAAAGCTAGAAACCCATTTGATGCAACGGCTAGCGGTTCCCCAATACAGGTTACGGTATCACCACCTAAACCTTTGGCTAGCCCGGAACGCTATGCTGGTGACCCTAACATTATACAAACCTTTCTGACTCAAATAACTTCACATTTCTTATGTAGGCAGCATCATTTCCTACGAATTTATCTAGAGTAGCGTATGCTATTTCATATCTGACCGGGGATGTGGCTAATTGGGCTGTGCCGTTGGTAAGAAAGGACGATCCTTTGCTGGCAGACTGGGAGGACTTTCGGAAAGAATTCGAGAGAGTCTTCGATAGACTGGCAACCACGCTCAGTGCAGATAGGGAACTTCTGGGGTTGCGACAGGGCAGAAAGGAGCTTGTTACATATATGACCGCCTTTAATAGGTTGGTGGTGGAGACATCCTGCCCAGAAGAAAAGAAAATGGCCTTATATTACCAAGGTCTGAATGAAGACCTTAAGGACGTATTGGCACAGATAGATCCCCAGCCTCGCAACTGTACTGATTTAATCAATCTTACTTTACGGTTGGATCATCGTATGTCGGAAAGAGGAGGAGACCGCAAGAAAGGTGACAGATCTGGAGGTGGGTTGGAAGCTGCTGTACGCACTGGAACTAGAGATACGGGTCCAGAACCCATGGAGATAGGAGCAGTTAGACCTCCTTTGACTAAGGCAGAGAGAGAGAGCAGGCGTGCTCAGGGTCTCTGTATGTATTGTGGTAGCAAGGGGCATTTTGTCAGGAACTGTACAATGAGACCAAAAAAGAATAATCCCTTTTCTTCCGGTAAACAGGTTGCAGTTATGAAGGCAGTTACTAACCCAGTATGCCCGCAGGATAGCTTGAAAGCGCTCATAGACCCTAAGTCTTCTCAAGAGTGGAAGATACCTTCTTTGGAGGTGTCCACCTGTAAGAATACTGAAACACATATTGTGTTATCCATGCTATTGAACTCGGAATGTAACAGATATCCAGTTTCCACCATGATTGATTCTGGAGCAACCGGAAATTTTATCGATCAAGGCCTGGTAGATAGATTGGGGTTAGTGAGTGCCGACTTCTAAACCTGAGGTAGTTCTGGCTGTGGATGGCACACCATTGAAGTCAGGTCCTATTACCGCACATACTGAAGCTCTGGAACTCCCAATGCTAGGAGAGGTTAACAACCACATTGAGAGGATTGTGTTGAATATCATTGAGGCTCCTCAGTATGAGGTGATATTGGGTATGCCATGGTTGTGGCAACACAACCCTTCCATTGATTGGAAGAGTAAATCTGTTAGTTTTGAGTCAGAGGGGTGTGTGTCATTGTTTGCAGTCTTCAGTGTCACATGCGTATTCTTTGGCGCAGGCTTTCACTATCGCCACTGCTGCTGAAAAGGAAGTAGAGGTACCTCAAGCATACACAGGATATCTTGGTGTGTTCAGTGAGGCGAAAGCTGAGACACTTCCCCCCACACAGGGATTATGATTGTCGAATAGATTTGGAAGACGGGGCGGTGGTGCCTTCATGTAGGGTATATGCCTTGTCCGTCTCAGAAACAGCTCATCTGAAGACGTACCTGGAACATTTTTGTTCTATAGGTTTTATCCGTCCCTCGCGTTCTCCTGCAGCCTCTCCATTTTTTTTCATTTTGAAAGCGAATGGGGAATTGCGCACATGCATCGATTATAGACAGCTTAACAAAATCACCATCCGTAATCGATACCCGTGTCCGCTCATTCCCGTCCTGCTGGATCGGGTTCGGGAGGCTGTGATCTACACGCGCCTGGACCTGAGAGGGGCTTACCAGTTGGTTCGTATCAGGGCGGGTGATGAGTGGAAAACGGCTTTTAAGACTTGTTTTGGCCTGTATGAATATCTGGTAATGCCGTTCGGGCTATGTAATGCCCCTGCGGCATTCCAGTTTTTCTTGAATGACATCATGAAGGACTACCTGGACCGCTTTGTGGTCATATATATAGACGACATCTTGATCTATTCTGAGTCCCCAGCCCAGCACGTCAGTCATGTCCTTTTGATCTTGCAGAGGTTACAGGAAAACAGCTTATACTGTAAGCTAAGCAAGTGTGAGTTTGATGTGAATGAGGTGGAGTTTCTGGGAGTGATTCTTAACCCAAAGGGGTTCAGAACAGCGGAAAGAAAGGTGAAGGCGGTGCAGGAGTGGCCTATTCCGGTAAATGTGAAGAATGTGCAGTGCTTTCTGGGGTTTTCAAATTACTACAGAAGGTTCATTTCCCAGTTTTCTCAATTGGCTTCACCAATCACTCGTTTGTTGAGGAAGGGTGTACCAATTTGCTGGACTCCTGAAGCCACGGGAGCTTTTGAACTGTTAAAAACAGCTTTCAGTTCTGCTCCTATTTTGTCGCACCCTCAGATGGATGTGCCTTTTGTTGTGGAAGCGGACGCCTCTGATGTGGCTATCGGGGCGGTGTTGTCACAAAGGGATAAACAGACTGGTCAGTTACATCCTGTGGCTTTCTTGTCAAAACAACTTAATCCCGCCGAAGTGAACTATACAATAGCAGAGAAGGAGCTTCTGGCAGTGAAGAAAGCCTTCCAGGAATGGAGACATTATCTGTGGGGTGGGTGTCATCCAGTTACGGTGTATACCGACCATCGCAATCTTCAATATTTAAAAACAGCAAGACACCTTTCTCAGCGTCAGATGCAATGGATGCTTTTTTTTGCGGAATTCAACTTCACTATAACATTCCGACCAGGAGCTGAGAATAGAAAAGCAGACTCTTTGTCCCGGCAGATGGATTTGGAGGGGCATTTGAGAACTGATCCAAAACCCATTCTTTCTCCAGATATAGTGTTGTGCTCCATTCAGGTTGAACAGTTCCTGGAAGCGGTTGCTAAACAACGTTCTTTGCTTCGTTGGAAGGAGTGGGCAGATGCGGATGTGCATCGTTCTTTGAAACATGGTCTTCCGATGATGCACAATTGACTGTTCCTCCCAGTGCACGCCCTTCGGTTAATGGCTTTCAATTGGTGCCACAATGCTATGGTAGCTGGTCATCAGGGACATCAGAAAACGGTGCATGCATTGCAAAGACATTTCTGGTGGGAAGGTATAGTTCAGGATGTTAAGCTGTGGGTAAATCAGTGTGAAACTTGTGCTAGAGCGAAGAGTGACCAAACAAAAGCTGAGGGACTGCTAATGCCGCTTCCGACTCCTTCCAGACCATGGCAAGTCATCAGTTTGGATTTTGTGTTGGGTCTACCTTTGGATAAAGGTAGTGATGCCATCTTGGTGGTAGTGGATAGTTTCTCAAAAATGGGACACTTCATTCCATGTAAAAACCTTCCTACCGCTTCTCAAACTGCTCACCTGCTATTGACTCAAGTGGTTCGTCTTCATGGTATCCCTCAAGTCATTGTCTCTGATAGGGGTCCACAGTCCATCGCCCGATTCTGGCAAACCAGGTGTAAGGCGTTGAATATTTCAGCTGCTCTATCGACAAGTTTCCATCCTCAGTCTGATGGACAGACGGAGAGGTTAAACCAAACCTTGAAGAAGTACTTGCGCTGCTATGCCGACGAGGCAGCGGACTCATGGGTGTCTTTGTTGTGGCTGGCGGAACTCTCATATAATAATGTGTGGCACTGTTCCACAGGTGAGACACCTTTCAGAGCTAACTCAGGTTTCCATGCAAATACTCTGCCAGTGACGGTTCCCAGCGATGTACTGAATCATCCAACGGTGGCTGGCCAGGTAAGGCTCTTTTGAGGATCCATAAAAGGGTACAGGCACATCTGGAGAAGGCTAAGGTTACTTACAAGAAATGGGAAGATCGGCATTGTCAAGAAGGACCGGTGTATAACGTGGAAGATAGGGTATGGCTTTCCACCAGGAATATTTGCTTCCGTTTTCGAAGCATTTTTCATCCTCGCTTCATTGGGCCTTACACAGTGGTGCGATGTGTGAATCCGGTGGCTTACAAACTCAAACTCCCGGCGTCTTTGAAGATCCATCCGGTGTTCCATTGCAGCTTGCTGAAACCGGCTAGATCGGCTCGCCGAAAGGCGGTACCCCCAGTTCTTCGCAATGGACACTTGGAATATGAGGTGCGTCGGATCCCGGATTCACATTTCCGGCAGGGGAAGCTTTGGTTTCTGTTGTCATGGAAGGGCTATGCCGCTGAAGACAACTCGTGGGAACCGAGCACTGGTGTCCATGCCCCCCTTGCTGTACGCAGGTTCTTTGCCCGTCACCCGGAGAAGCCTGGTTCTAGGAGGCGCTTGTGAGGGTGGGCATACTGTCAGGGTTTGCCAAAGGCGCCTACAGAACTACATGACCCACAAGGCCCAGCGGCTGGGAGGAGCAGGAAAACCTATTTAGTTTGCTCAAAGGTTCAAAATATGCTTTATTCGATATTCAGCAAAGAAATATCATATAAGCGTAAAATTTCATAAAATATCATACAAACATACAATTACAAAAATAATATAAAACAAACAATTCGGTCAATTCATTAAAATAAGTAAATGACAACCATTTAAAAAGGAAGATCTGGAGAGCCAATAGCATGTACGAGAAGATACATATATACAATTGTTAAGAGCATATTGGGCTTTTTCCATTTTACATGTCTGGGTATAAGAATGGTAAACACATGGTGGCCAGAGTCCCCTTTCACCAAGTGTTATTGTTCATTACTCTGGGGCCCGGATAAAAATCAAACAAGTCCCAAGTGGAAATAGGGCCATCACCGGGTTTTGGTTGGGAAAGTCTTAAAAAGGGGACAATGTTCCTGTGTTTAAATCTGATCAATATCAGGTCTCCTGAAATGTCTTTAGGCAATCTGCCTAGCCACCCCACCCTCCTGACGCTCACAATTCCGCCATCTAGGGCGGGCGGCAGCGGTCTGTTGTTGTTAAGCCAAAAGATGGTCTTATTTAGCAGCTCCTCGCTTGTTTCGTGATTGCCCTGACCAAGTTCAGGTACCCCGGAAAGAACGGACACGTAGGGGGCAGCTTTAGGGGGTAAATTAATTCTATGCCTTCTTGGCTGAGGATAACTAGAGGCTTTAAAAGGAGGACTATTATGGTTAAAAGTGTTATTATGGCCTCTTGGGAAGGGTATACTCAGGACAGGGTCGATTGTTCGTACTTTTCTGAGTTCAGTAGGAATTG
The DNA here is from genome assembly GCF_964263255.1 of Lissotriton vulgaris. Taxonomy (NCBI): domain Eukaryota; kingdom Metazoa; phylum Chordata; class Amphibia; order Caudata; family Salamandridae; genus Lissotriton; species Lissotriton vulgaris. The sequence continues at coordinate 1,118,705,667 of NC_141685.1, read as the reverse complement.
GCTTATCCGGGTTTAAACAGAGCATAGAACGTGGGGAGACAGCCGAATTTACGGTTGGTGGGTGAGTCATTTTTACTATTTGTTCCACACTGGACAACCTGTCTCCCAACTCCTTAACTTTAGTGACCAAGGGTAGCAGAGCAGCGTTCAACAATCGCTCAAATTCGGCCAGTAGGGTTGATTGAAGGGGGGAAACAGGATTATTTAATGTAGACCCTGCTTTATGTGGCGTTAAAACAATTGGATTGGCGGGGAGGGATGAGGAGCTACAACACATTAGATTAGCATTTGAAGGAGTTTCCTCGTTGTTAAACAGGATTAAATCAGGGGATACAGGAACAGCTTGGGTGGTACAGGTTATTAGATCAGTGTCTTTACCCACTCTGGGGGGTGTTAATATATCAGGGACATAGCTAGTGCCGCACACGGCATTAAGCTCTTCCCAAAAAGACATCATGGGAGGACTATGTAGGGCCCGATGACGACACTGGACGAATGAACATAAATATGCATACGGTGTTATCTCTCTGTACCTCTTATGTTAGGGCCAAGTGGGGTGGCCCGCCCCGTCCTCCTCAGGTCCTCCGAGGGCCACAGAGGGCCCGCCCTTTGCCCGGGCTTAGCCCGGCGGTCCCGCGCGCGTCGCGCGGGGCGGGAGGTGTTTCGCGGTCTTGAGGCACCTCCAGGCGCAGCGGGAGCGTCACGAGCGCGCCAGGACCCGGGGCTGCTGGGAAATGTAGTCGTTCTCTGCCCGCCTTGGCCAGGAGACTCCCAGGTGGTCCGCTTGCTCCGTTGCCTTTGCCGTTCCCCTCACGGCTGGATGAGTGGAAGGCTCGCCCTGCCGTTCCCCTCACGGCTCCCCACGAGTACAGGTGAGTTCAAAAGAATGCCCCCAGGCCCGCTCGGCGCTCCGCGGTCTTGAGGCGCCTCCAGGCGCAGCGGGAGCGTCACGAGCGCGCCAGGACCCGGGGCTGCTGGGAAATGTAGTCGTTCTCTGCCCGCCTTGGCCAGGAGACTCCCAGGTGGTCCGCTTGCTCCGTTGCCTTTGCCGTTCCCTTCACGGCTGGATGAGTGGAAGGCTCGCCCTGCCGTTCCCCTCACGGCTCCCCACGAGTACAGGTGAGTTCAAAAGAATGCCCCCAGGCCCGCTCGGCGCTCCGCGGTCTTGAGGCGCCTCCAGGCGCAGCGGGAGCGTCACGAGCGCGCCAGGACCCGGGGCTGCTGGGAAATGTAGTCGTTCTCTGCCCGCCTTGGCCAGGAGACTCCCAGGTGGTCCGCTTGCTCCGTTGCCTTTGCCGTTCCCCTCACGGCTGGATGAGTGGAAGGCTCGCCCTGCCGTTCCCCTCACGGCTCCCCACGAGTACAGGTGAGTTCAAAAGAATGCCCCCAGGCCCGCTCGGCGCTCCGCGGTCTTGAGGCGCCTCCAGGCGCAGCGGGAGCGTCACGAGCGCGCCAGGACCCGGGGCTGCTGGGAAATGTAGTCGTTCTCTGCCCGCCTTGGCCAGGAGACTCCCAGGTGGTCCGCTTGCTCCGTTGCCTTTGCCGTTCCCCTCACGGCTGGATGAGTGGAAGGCTCGCCCTGCCGTTCCCCTCACGGCTCCCCACGAGTACAGGTGAGTTCAAAAGAATGCCCCCAGGCCCGCTCGGCGCTCCGCGGTCTTGAGGCGCCTCCAGGCGCAGCGGGAGCGTCACGAGCGTGCCAGGACCCGGGGCTGCTGGGAAATGTAGTCGTTCTCTGCCCGCCTTGGCCAGGAGACTCCCAGGTGGTCCGCTTGCTCCGTTGCCTTTGCCGTTCCTCTCACGGCTGGATGAGTGGAAGGCTCGCCCTGCCGTTCCCCTCACGGCTCCCCACGAGTACAGGTGAGTTCAAAAGAATGCCCCCAGGCCCGCTCGGCGCTCCGCGGTCTTGAGGCGCCTCCAGGCGCAGCGGGAGCGTCACGAGCGCGCCAGGACCCGGGGCTGCTGGGAAATGTAGTCGTTCTCTGCCCGCCTTGGCCAGGAGACTCCCAGGTGGTCCGCTTGCTCCGTTGCCTTTGCCGTTCCCCTCACGGCTGGATGAGTGGAAGGCTCGCCCTGCCGTTCCCCTCACGGCTCCCCACGAGTACAGGTGAGTTCAAAAGAATGCCCCCAGGCCCGCTCGGCGCTCCGCGGTCTTGAGGCGCCTCCAGGCGCAGCGGGAGCGTCACGAGCGCGCCAGGACCCGGGGCTGCTGGGAAATGTAGTCGTTCTCTGCCCGCCTTGGCCAGGAGACTCCCAGGTGGTCCGCTTGCTCCGTTGCCTTTGCCGTTCCCCTCACGGCTGGATGAGTGGAAGGCTCGCCCTGCCGTTCCCCTCACGGCTCCCCACGAGTACAGGTGAGTTCAAAAGAATGCCCCCAGGCCCGCTCGGCGCTCCGCGGTCTTGAAGCGCCTCCAGGCGCAGCGGGAGCGTCACGAGCGCGCCAGGACCCGGGGCTGCTGGGAAATGTAGTCGTTCTCTGCCCGCCTTGGCCAGGAGACTCCCAGGTGGTCCGCTTGCTCCGTTGCCTTTATTTATTTATTTATTTTTTATTTATTTATGGGCTTGTAACGCGCTGGCATCACACCCGAAGGTGTACCTCCGCGCGGTGCTGTGAAGAACAGGACAGACAGCGCTCCAACTAGAATAGAGTTGTCTTTAGGAGTTTCCTAAAGGCTAGATGGCTCGGGCACTCTCTAAGGGAAAGGGGGAGATTGTTCCATAGGCGCGGGCCCATAATGGAAAGGGCACGACCTCCCTGTCTGGTCTTGTAGTGTCTAGGAACCTGGAGTAATAGTTGGTTGCTGGACCTGAGATTGCGGCAGGGGCGGTGGTATACAAATTTCTCGGCCAAATAGTGTGGACCGAGGTTGTAGAGACTCTTGTGTACCACGCAACAAATCTTAAATTCCACCCGTTTCCGGATGGGAAGCCAGTGGAGGGCCTTGAGAAGGGGCAGAGATGGAGTTCTAGGGGGGGCATTGGTCACCAGGCGGGCCGCGGTGTTCTGAACCACCTGAAGTTTATTAAGCACTCCTTCGTTAGCTCCCAAGAGAAGGCCATTACAGTAGTCCAGGCGGCTCAGAACGAGGGCCTGGACCAAGGTCTTTCTTGTGTAGTCTGGAAGAAGGGGGAACACCTTCCGCAGGAGGCTTATAATGTGGAAGCAAGATCCCGCCGTGGTGCTGGCATGATGGGCAAGGGTGAGGTCATGATCTAAACGAACCCCCAGGTTTTTCACCACCTGTTTAGGGGAGGGGGCCTGCCCCAGACTGGAGGGCCACCAGTCAGGGGTCCACAGGATTTTTGCCTCTCCGAATAACATGACCTCAGACTTTCCCACATTGCACTGGAGAAAGTTTGTGGCCATCCAGCTGGCGGTCGCAGTCATGCCGTTGGAGAAAGATTGTCTTATCTCCGGAGTAAATTTTTTAAAAGTGAACAGCAGCTGCGTGTCGTCAGCGTAAGAGATGGGCATAAACCCGAAGGACCTCATAATATTAGCCAACGGGGAGACATATACGTTAAACAACGTAGGGCTAAGACAGGAGCCCTGCGGGACTCCTCTGGTGATGCTGGCCGAGGGGGAGCTGAAAGAGCCCATATTCACCTTCTGGGTACGCTCGGAGAGAAAGCTGGTAAACCACGCCAAGGCAGATCTATCAATACCAATCTCCTTTAATCTGGTAAGGAGGATGGCGTGGGATATGGTGTCGAATGCTGCGGACAAGTCCAACAGCACCAACACCACTGACATTCCTCTGTCCAGGGACAAGCGTATAGCATCTGTGACGGAAAGAAGAGCCGTTTCGGTGCTATACCTTTGCCGTTCCCCTCACGGCTGGATGAGTGGAAGGCTCGCCCTGCCGTTCCCCTCACGGCTCCCCACGAGTACAGGTGAGTTCAAAAGAATTAGTTTGCTAAATTGCATTGTGGGTCGTACGTGATTTGCTGCTCGAACCTGAACCTGAGCTTTGTACTTTTCGGACCCGTTCTAGGCTGAGCTCGCTGCTCAGCAGAGTGCTACTTCTGTTGAATTTGTAGGTTTATACGCGTCACACCACCGCGCTCCCTACAGCAGCGCTGGTGTGATTTTACCTTCCCTCAGCCTGTTGTTGACAAGGCTGACTCGGCAGCGTATTGCTGCACCGCATCACGGGGATAAACGCCGATCTTTACGCGCGAGTGATTAACCCCACGTGACCTTCCACCCAATAATGGGAGGGCTTATTAACACTCCCTCGCCAGCTGTCGGTACCTCCGCAGATGGCCAGGACGCCGGCCAGGAGTACCGACGGTTAGGTAAGGTGAACCCTCGCGTTTTTGCAAGCATATTCACAACAGGGCTATCTACACACGCTGAGCTCGCCTTTTTAAACATTCAATTACTCTGATTGGTTTAGATGACCATGTATTTTCTGCTATTGGAAGCCACAGGAGCCTTGTTTCTATCACGTGCAATTTATGTGTTAATGTGTGTCCTACATGTTTTCTAGAGCGGTGCTTCATTTTTCCCCTGAGCCACTGCCAGGTGGGGTGAGGCCATCTGACCTTACATGTTAAGGTAAGAGTTTACTAGCATTTGGTATTACAAACTTTTTACCCAAATGTATCTAAATCATGTCTGCATTCAGTTAGTGCTTTTCTTAATAACACATTGTTGTGTTCCAGTCCAAAGCATATTTGATGGTTGGACCATATGGCCCATTTATTATTTGAAAGCCTTTCTCCTCGCCTTCTTCCCACAGTGTTTTGCACAGACTGTAAGGACACCCAGAACGTACAGGTGACTGTATGCACTTGTTTTGTGTTTCTAGGGTGTAACTTTGTTCACTTGGTATAGTAGCTTTTATTTTTAGTTATTGGTCCTGAAGAAAGCAATGACAAAATCAGTCCTTTAATTGCTGAAACTAGTCGACCATATTGTCCTGAGGCTGTCCACATAATTAGACAGTCAGCGGGCGCACTGTTTTTAACATTGGTATGGTAAGCACAACTAGAATAAATCTTTGCTTGGTGCTTATTCTTAACCAATTTTAAACCCACTTCTTTTGGTTTTTTTCCTTCACACCTTCTTTTGCACTGCACACCCCAGTCCCATCCTTTCTACCACTCACCTACATCGAGTGGTATACCACACTGTCGTCTCTTTACTCTAGTGAGGATACCCCCTACCACCGGGTTGACCTCCTAGGAGAGTACCAATAATCTCTGACGGGTGGTACGGATAAAATCCCAAATGATGAAGGGCGGATCCGAATGGTGACTGATGGGTATTTGTCCTCATCCACGGAGAGCTCTCTGTGACATAACCTGGTTGTAAGGGTGAGTTCTTGTCTGGTTTTTTGTGTTCATGGGCACATTTACCTGAGACCCTCTGGTACCTTTGTTGTGTATTGGTTTGTAGGCGGCTGCTGAACGCTGTAGCCGGGAGTATCTCGTTCCTGAATGACGAGATGCCCGGTAAAATCGGAACCGCTAGTGTGTCGGCTGATACGCTGGTACGGCTATCTGTTACTCAGCTGTTTGACTTCGTGCGCGGCGGCTGCCGAGCACCTTCCTGGGACCCCTTGTTGTTTGGACTTAAATCAATAAAGACGGCTCAAACTCAAAACGTATCTTTTCTCACAGATTTCATTTTCGTTGATTCTGACAAGTCTCCTGGGTCGGAGAGTGTTAACAACTATTTAGGGGGTCGACTGCAAGCATAGCGCGGGGACACACTGTGCTGAGTGTAACCAGGCGCTTTAGAAATGGTTTTATTATTATTATTATTATTATTAGACTGGGCCGGTTGAAGAGTTTCTGAACATTCGTGAGTACACGCGTTCTCAGATGAGACGCGCGTCGTTTCTTTACACTCCCCTCTTAACTGGATACAAAGGATTTTCAGTGAATGTTAGTGGAACTTACAGGTCGAGACTTTGTTAATTACTTGGATATTTGGATATAAAGGATTACCAGTGACTGTCTATGGAACTTGCAAGTCGTGACTTTGTTTAGTCCTTGGATTACAAAAAAACTTGTCAATCCCCGGTTTTCTTGGATTTGGTTCGTGCACAACTGGGTTAATCTTGAATCCCTCTACAACATTTATTTTTGTTTTCTTTTTGTCCTAATAACGATATCTTTGGAGAGGGTTTACTTATTTTGTATCCGATTGGGAAGACTGGAAGGTATGCATGTAATACAGTGGAGTGGTGTGGCTCACTGGTTAGAGGCGGCAGACCTGGAAGCAGAGAACGGCCCGGGACCAGGGTTCAATTCCTGACGCGGCAGGGTCGTGGACCAGGGTCAGCGGACTCGATAATTCTCGCCTCAGTGCCTACTCTAACCAGGGATCACACTCGGCAACTCTGGGCATTAGCTTGCCTCATCTCTACAACGGCCCCCCACATTCGCCGGGGATGCCTGGTTTCACCTTGGAGATACCCAGTAGGGACCATCTCACAGGGATAGCCAGGACGGGTTCCCCAGCGGTCTACAGTGCCAGGACGCCTCAGGGCAGCAGTGCGCTTTACAAGACCACATACATATAGAGTGACTTGATCTAGGGTGATTGGTGTTTGGTATCATTTTGATGATTGTTTATTCTTGCTTGTGTATTGCAGAAGAGCTAACAGGGTAAAGAGACGTTTATCTGATACCTACCAAAAGGGAGAAGTACAGCCTACAGCTAGTTAATTTGGTAGGTGGTGTTTTAGCGAAAAATTACTGAGAGTAGTTAGAGATTTCATGTACTCATCAGTGTGTTTTCTTTTTCTTCTCGTTTCATCCTCCCTTTCCCATTCCAGTCCCTTCCTTACCTTTTCCCTCGCCTAATTTCCTTTATACTCTGTGTTGCTATACAGTCAGAGTGTAGGGCAATTGGGAGGTGGACCCCTTTTAAGCATCTACCTGATCCTGAGGAAACAAGGTTGTGACAAATGGTGCCCCAGTAGGCCTCCAGCTTGAATTCTATTTTGTGATCCAGAAAGATACCGGTTAGGGAAGTACAGTTTAGCTGAGACAAAGACTTTTAGCTAACCATATCCCTATATAGAGCTTTAAAATCTGTTTTTGAGGGGAAATCATTCCCTTCAGGGTCCTCCCAGAGGTGGGCGAGACCCATTTTGGATAGGGTGGCCTTGATCTTTTGCAGCCATGTGATTTTGTTAGATTTGTCGGCATCTCTAGTGTACTTAACTGCTTGTGCATAAGGAGCTAACTTTGGGGTAGTCCAAAGTCTTCGCCAATAGGCGAGTGGTCTAAAGCCCGCAGCTTCCTCAAACGAGATATAACCCAGATCTGCCAGTAGTGGTCTGAGTGGTGTCAATTGTGGGAGGCCAGTCAGTGCCCTCAGAAACCTGTTTTGTGCTTGCACTAATGGAACTAGATTATCGAAGCACCAAAGTTCAGCGCCATAAGTAATTGAAGCTCTGACCTTCCCTTGATAGATAGTTATAGCCGGAGCAACTGGCTTAGTTTGGGATAATCGGTGTTCTTTTAAAAGGGCCCCTGCTAGTTGGTTGTGCCTTAAGACTAGCAGATCCGTCTGTGGCTTCCAGTTCATCCTTTTGCCCATAGTTACGCCCAAATATGTAGAGGAATCGGTTTGTTCCAAGGACGAATTATTAATTTCCAGCCTAGCTCTGACATTTTTATGTTTGTGTAAGACCATAAACTTAGTCTTGTCAACATTGACTACTAGGTCATGGTCATTATAAAAAAGACTGAAGTGGTCGAGGGCTCTTTGCAGACCAGCTTGAGTTTTAGACAGAATCAGAGTATCGTCTGCAAACATTAAAAGAGGAACCCTCGATCCAGCAAGAGTAGAGGCGTCTGTGGGATAATCAATGTAGTATGAGATAACATTATTTATGAACAACGAGAAGAGGGTAGGAGCGAGGACACACCCCTGCCGAACTCCCTTGTTCACAGGAAAACGTTCTGTTAACTCACCCTGTTGGCCCCATCTGACTTAGGCATAGGTAGATTCATGTAATTTTATAATAAAATATAAGACCTCCGCGGGCATCCCTTGTTACTTAAGACTGTCCCACAGCTTGTTGCAGGCACTAGATCAAATGCAGATTTAAGATCTATAAATGCTGAGTACAAGGTCCCCCCAGCTAAAATCACTGTGTTCCTGTCAGAAGGTGTGTTCTCACCAATGCACAGGAGCAGAATGTTGCAAGTTCCCAATGCCTCTCTAAGGTTTCTCAGCAACACACAATTTAAGCATGTATGCCAACTAAACCCCAGGGGGAAAGGGGATGGGATAGAGATGAGACAGCCACACCGCGTCTGGTTCTTTATTCAGCTTCAGACGTCTTCTTCTGTAGTCTTCTTCAGATTAGTACGAGTTGAAGTTTTCACTGTGAGGAAAAAACACTCATTAATGCTCAACTTTCTGCCCACTACTATTGTGCTGTATATTCTATTTATAGGTCGGCCTACGGCACTGTGATGGACACTATGAGTCCCCCCACCTGATGGGAAATAATAGCATGGTCTATAGAAAACCCCTAAGGGCAGAAGAGAAATTTTACGATGACAATGCCCTTCATCCCGGGACCCTAGACATTCCAATAAGAATCTAACTACGCGTTCATTATTCAAATTGGCAACCACAAAGTCACCCCCCATCCTTGGTAGAATGTCCAACCCAAGACGAGCATCTAGCCATGATCAATTGATTACAAATATCCCACCCCTGCCTCCTTCATATGTACATTGAGCCAGTACTTTGGTTTTGCCATTAATTGCTCAGTGGATTCATTTTGCCCGGGGTGTAGGGAAGGGACATTCCCCAAAACCACCATCAGTGGAGCGGCGGCAGGAGGGAGATGTAAAGCCTTGTGATCCATTCTGGGTAGGTCAGGAACCATACCACAACCCACTACTGTGGAGCCATGACCAGGTCGCCCAGGGGCAGAAATAGGTTGATTATCTAAACCACAAATATAATTATTTGGTTGTATGTTACTCGCTAGCCTTGCTGTCCTTGAACAGGGTTTATCACCCTCCACCCTTGGAGTGGTCAGAATGAGCTGGGAAAACTCGCCTTCATAACCTCCATGTGCCACCACACCAACATCAGAGGCAATGGTGGTGTGGTGTGGCTCACTGGTTAGAGGCGGCAGACCCAAGAGCAGAGGACAGCCCGGGACCAGGGTTCAATTCCTGACGCGGCAGGGTCGTGGACCAGGGTCAGCGGACTAGATAATTCTCATCTCGGTGCCTACTCTAACCAGGGATCACACTCGGCAACTCTGGGCATTAGCTTGCCTCATCTCCACAACCGCCCCCCACATACGCCGGGGATGCCTGGTTTCACCTTGGAGATACCCAGTAGGGACCATCTCACAGGGAAAGCCAGGACGGGTTCCCCAGCGGTCTACTGCGCAGAGATACTCCTTCAGGATTCGATTCTAGCGCATTACAAACCCACAATTAATTAATATCAGCCACATCATTCCTACTAGATGATGTAAACATTAGATTAGGTGTTATTGAGGTGGCTAATGGGGGATTAGGATTTACAGAATTTCGGAGCACATTTGTTAACGTTAAAGGGGACCGAAGATTTCCCCCCAATGAGGCTTTAGTAGAACCAGAGTTAGACACAGCAAGCATTTCAAAATTAGATCATTTCCCCTCAATTAATGACAACCTCTCAAGAATTAGCAGCATAGATTACGTGATTAGAGCCCCCAATTTAACCCAAAAGCCCTCGTCAATATGGGGCAGAAAAACACCAACTGGGTCCAGGGTTGGAGCGCCCAATGCGGGAGTAATTGACTAAGGCTCTGTTATCATTGGCAATGCTGTAGTCACAGACCCACCATTCTTGTTCGTTTTGGGCACCTTTGCATTTTTTTGTCTTTGATGGGCCCCCTCCCCGCTTCCTCTTAGTAGCGGGCTCTGGTACTTGTTCCATTTCTTGGGATTGTACATAGGAAAAACAAATCAGGAAATCAGACAGAGATTATCCCAACATAAATCAAGGATAAAGAAAAAAATCATTACAGCACCTCTTGTACAACATTGGATTGATGCGTCACATGGAGACTTGGCTTTTCGATGGACTGTCATCTCTAAATTAGAGCATGACCAGAGGGGCGGAGATCTAGAGGCCAAACTTAAACAACGTGAAGCAATGTTGATCCTGAAATTCAACTCAGCCACTCGTGGCTTGAATGAAATGTCGGAACTCTACAACTTATAAACAGAATTGTATTGTCCCCCACAACCACTATAAATTTACAGACCTTTGGACCACTTTCTCCAACACACGATCTATAATAAACCCACATGCTCTTAATTAATTTGACTCACGTTATTGCGCTACTTGGAAGGACCAAACAACAATGTTCACAACACTACCATTACCACAATAAACTACGATTCCCAGAAACCCGAGCACCGTTTTCCAACTATTTTTTACAACCGGGTCACCCAGGTCAAACACCAACGCGCCTCAGCAATGGACGCGGACGCGTAAGAGGGAGACTTGCAGAATTGATATCGGTAAGATTTCCACCCCGCGCAACTGCATTATAAACTCAGGTCACACTCGGGGACTCGCATGCCCGTTAAATACATGATAAATCATGGTTCATTGTAACGCCGAATTGCAGGATTCACTCGGGGACTCGCATGCCCGTTAGTACACGTTAATTCATGGAGCTCTGAAACGCCGAACCCCACGGGACTGCCTACTATCTCAGGCTGCACTCGGGGTCTCGCATGCCCGCTGACACACATGCCTATTCACGGAGCGCTGCAGCGCCATTTGTCACCGATTACCACCCCTCCTCTCCACCACAGTATCATGGTTGCACTCGCACGCCGTCCACCCGTCCCCCGAGATTCAGGCACCCGCTGCAAGCCCGGGTTTTAAATGTGAGCCAACATAGAGCAAACAAGCGCAAAAGGATATAATATATCCCTTTCCCTTCCTTATAGACTCTGAAGAAAGTGAATGATCTAACCACGCGGCCAGACCGCCGAGACATGTAAGTTTTTGAACTGATGCAAGCTATCATCTAGATTTGCCTATCAGGCATTCCACTTTTAAATGACGCTCATTCAATTCTAAATATTACAGCTACATCATCAAACCAGACTCTGGGACATCTACCACTGAAAAATAAAAATACAGGTATGATCTGAGTGAGTGCGGGACTGTTTCGAAGTTGGGTGTTGCGTAGCATGACTGACTGAATGTTTATTTATTTATTTTGTAGATTGATTCCACATGGTCCTGATGAGAATCCCTTTCACATAAGGGATTCGAAACGCGTCGACCCCTGTTCGCACGAACCTCCGTTCCCTTAATAGACCAATCCCCCCATGATTGGAATTCAAAAATTAACTACTGGATGGTCTATTGCATAAAATATGCTTAAACAAATCTTGTACTAAGCACTATTACCCGCACCTGTTGCTTCAAAAGAACTTTATTAAAAACAGGGCGTGTACATTCACTTCAGAATAGTGAATTTTGGGCACATTTTTGTCAATTTGTCTTGTCTTGTATGTCTATGTCCCTAAGTGTACTGAGTGTAGTCTTTTGAATGTTTCATGTGTTCACAAAACGTTTTGCAAAATGATACATATTGTTTTTGAGTTATGATATATTGTCTATTTTGGTGTTCTTGTATATATTAGATGTTTTGTATATACCTTACAAGTCCCTTCTTTTGAAAACAAAGGCTCATATAAATATATTGCTATAACGTCAAAAGAAAAAATACAAATGAAAATATAAAATAAAAAGATTTATTCATAAGATTTCAGACTAAAAGATTGGTCTTTCAGAATTGAGGATTGTTACTCAATTGTCTAAAATATTGAATTGTAGTGCAGTACTGGCATCTCTTTGTTGATTCTCACTGGTTAGAGGCGGCAGACCCAAGAGCAGAGGACAGCCCGGGACCAGGGTTCAATTCCTGACGCGGCAGGGTCGTGGACCAGGGTCAGCGGACTAGATAATTCTCATCTCGGTGCCTACTCTAACCAGGGATCACACTCGGCAACTCTGGGCATTAGCTTGCCTCATCTCCACAACCGCCCCCCACATACGCCGGGGATGCCTGGTTTCACCTTGGAGATACCCAGTAGGGACCATCTCACAGGGAAAGCCAGGACGGGTTCCCCAGCGGTCTACTGCGCAGAGATACTCCTTCAGGATTCGATTCTAGCGCATTACAAACCCACAATTAATTAATATCAGCCACATCATTCCTACTAGATGATGTAAACATTAGATTAGGTGTTATTGAGGTGGCTAATGGGGGATTAGGATTTACAGAATTTCGGAGCACATTTGTTAACGTTAAAGAGGACCGAAGATTTCCCCCCAATGAGGCTTTAGTAGAACCAGAGTTAGACACAGCAAGCATTTCAAAATTAGATCATTTCCCCTCAATTAATGACAACCTCTCAAGAATTAGCAGCATAGATTACGTGATTAGAGCCCCCAATTTAACCCAAAAGCCCTCGTCAATATGGGGCAGAAAAACACCAACTGGGTCCAGGGTTGGAGCGCCCAATGCGGGAGTAATTGACTAAGGCTCTGTTATCATTGGCAATGCTGTAGTCACAGACCCACCATTCTTGTTCGTTTTGGGCACCTTTGCATTTTTTTGTCTTTGATGGGCCCCCTCCCCGCTTCCTCTTAGTAGCGGGCTCTGGTACTTGTTCCATTTCTTGGGATATGGGTTTAGGGGTGGACCTTGTAGTAACACGAGGAAATGTACTGCAAGCAGCGTCCTCTTGCGCTGTTTCGGCGGGCAGAAGGTTTGAAGGAGATCCCGATATTGTAGAGATGCTCGCAGGTTCCTGAAGAGACTTGCTGTTACCTCCGCCCAATTCAAGGGGGTTAGTGCCTGTGACAAAAAGATGTTCGGGAGAGCGCTCAGACATTAGACCTCCCAACGAAGATCGTTTAGAATGCTGGGGGTCTAGCGATAAGAGACGCTCAGTCATGGCAATTTCATGGGCTACTTCTTAAGTGGCTCTGATTATGAACTGGTTCAGCGTCCCTGCCACACTTCCGTCCATTATAGCATTCCTCCCCTTTCCCTTACGGGTGGTCATCATGGACTAGATACTGTCCCAGGAGGTCAGACCCCAGACCAAATAACAATGCACAGATAAACAGACACAGAAATAAACTGACCTTAAAGTATTGCAGAGTTTAAAATGGGGGGCCCGGCCGAGCCTCTAACGGGCTCAAACGGGCCCATCCTTTGCAGCGAGAGCCCCAACAAGGCTTTATGGGCCGGCTGTCGCAGCCTGAGGTGGCTCCTGCCGCAAGAAGTGCAATGCCCCCTGGGAGGTGGAGTCCTGGGGCAGCGCGCTCGGGCGAAGGCAGAATGGCAGAATGGCAGAGTCTGCTTAAGGCCGGTGGCGAAAATGCAGCCCAAAAAAATATAGCAAGGTTTGATGTAAAAGATAAACAGGTAAGGGGCACCCTAGCTCGTCCAGGGGTTTTAATGACGTTGCTAGAGTTGTTATATATCTTATCTCCTGGAGTAGAGTGCTTTCTGTGGTTGTAAACTGTTTTCTGTGGTTCTCTGTATTGGCAAGGTGTGGCAGTAGGTATAAGTTGACCTTAGGCTTGTCCTAGACGGGTCGTCTTGGCAGTCTGCCCGCAGCCCTCCTCGGTTGCCTCAGTTGCCGGCAGCCAGCACCACACAGGTGTAAATGCCAATAATTACACTCAGTAGTAGGGAAGGGAGAAAGTGGCAGCAGCAGATCAATATCAGGCCCCCCTGAGAGGTCCGCCCGTCAGGCTCCTGCGGAGGGGACCGGGGACCATGAAAACGAACTTTGGAAGGCAACTTCAGACATGAGAGGCTCGTCAAAATCATCAAGATCACCCGCAGCAACACGACGCCGCGGGCGGATTCAGCTCTCACCTCGTTCGTCTCCGCTGACCGTAGACCTTTTGCCCATTTACCTGAGATCCCAACCGTCAGGCAGCACACAAACCTGTACGCCCGGTAGGCATGAGGCTTTCCAGCTTCAGATTAAACTCAGCTGGAGTGGGAGCAGGAGAGGGAGCAGAAGCGAGGGCTCTGCCTCAGGGCTCTGCCCCAGGGCTCAACCGCTCTACCGCTCTACCGCGTATGGGTTGCGGGTTCCAAGGGTTGCGAATTTACGGGTTCCAAGTTTTGCTGGGCGTCCAAATGTACAGCAGTTATTAGCCACTTCGATAGCTTTCGGCAGTAAAGGACTCGGTTTGGTGATGAGGAGTGGCGCGATCTCCCCCTCCTTCCTCTTTCGAAGCTCGAAACGCTCTGAGCACAGCTCCAGCACCAGAAATGAAGAAATATCACCAGGTGATAACTTTCTTGAAAGGGAAAATTGCCCAAAAGGAAACATGTTGGATACAAATAGACAGAACAACTCAAGAAGTAAATGAGACTGAACATGTTTATTATGAACGTCTGTTACAGGTTTTCCAGCAGTATAGTGGGTTTGAGAATATTTATGATAAAGGTATGGGACATTTTGTGTATCTGTTTGTATCTGGATAATGCCTAAGATTTGTCAGATGATTCAAAACCATATGTTGCGCTTGCAAGGAAGACCAATTGATGAAGTATGCAAAATACTGTGGATATGAGATCCAAAATAGACGCAAAGATTTAAAAGAAAAAGTAATGTGGGCTCAAGTAAAATTGGCAGAACAGCAAGAGCTTAAATGAAATAACCAGAATAATGATCAAACTACAGGATCTGGTCAGAATGAAAATAGTGGGGGGAAATCAAGAGGGGAAAATGAGCAGAGAGGAAGCAAAGAAGAAATGTCCTGGTCATGGGGCGGAAAATTGGGGCACTGGAAAAACAAATGTAAAAATATTCAGAATAATAATGGCCCAAATCAAAATTTAAATCTACAGACGTAGAATGAGGTGATATTGAGTCAACCGCAACCGGTTGTTAATCAACAGAGTCAGTTACCCCCTGCCTCTATGCCAAATTTTGTGAACAGAGCAAAGTACATTGTGGGCACCAGATTTCCAGGAAAAAGTGGTAAAATAAATTCTATAACTTCACAATTTCTTTTACAGAACAGTTGTTCTTCTGAAGATGAAAAATGATGGTGCCTGAGGGGGGAGGATGAAGAGTGCGCACTTGGCGCATCCTTACCGGTAGATCAGTCAGGTCCATATATTGATGGAAAGGTAGAAGGAAAAGATAGTACCTTTTTGTTGGATACTGGTTCTACCCATTCTACTGTGAGAACAGCAGACATACCAAACCTACCCCTCTCGGGTGAAGCAATACAAGTAGTAGGAGTTTCAAATAAACAATCAGAACTCCAATCGCAGAACCCATGGAGGTATGCATTGGTAATTTTAGGGAGATGCACAAATGTGTAGTGTGCGATTCTAGCCCTGTAAACTTGTTAGTAAGAGACTTACTATGCAAGATGAAATGTACCATTTATTGTACACCGGATGGTGTTGCAATTCAGACCCCTGATGATGATGATATTTACAAAACAATGCTAGCAAAACAAGGTACAGAGGTAGATGAGTTGTATTCAATGACAAAAGATGATCTATCTGATTAATTAAAATTAACAGTAAATCCGGAAGTGTGGGATTTCACTGGAATAGAAGTAGGGTTCATGGCAAATGTAGATCCAGTAAAAGTGACTGTGAAAGAAGGGGCTGTCTACTCCCATACAAGACAATATAAAATGAGCTCAGAAATCAAAGCAGGTGTCATAGCAGAAATAGAACGAATGATTCAACAAGGCATTTTGAAAGAAATAATGAGCAGTCCTTGTAATTCACCTATAATTGGCATTAAGAAACCTAACAGAAAATATTGGATAGTGCGGTATCTGCGAAAAATAAATAAAATTGTGGTGCCTTGTTGTCCTGTAATGACGAACCTAGCTGTAATTCTGTATCAAATACCATGGAATGCAGGATGGTTTACAGCAATTGATTTTTGTCATGCATTTTTCTCCATCCCGTTACACCCAGATATCCAGTATCTCTTTTTGTTCAAATTTGAAAATCTTATTTATGTGTGGAATCGGGTTCCTCAAGGGTACAAAGAAAGTCCTTCAATTTTTAATGAAATTCTGAAGAAATGTTTAGAAACTCTAGTAATGCTCTGAAATTCAGTTTTAGTCCAATATATCGATGACTTACTTGTTGCATCAAAGTCACGAGATGATTGTGTCCTTGATTCTATTGCTTTGTTAAACAATTTGGCAGATGGAGGACACAAGGTGTCACCAGAAAAATTGCAATTCTGTCAAACCAGAGTTAAAGATTTGGGACATTATTTGGCGAGAGGAGTGAGAAGAGTGACACCTGAATGAATAAAAATAATAAAACAGATGCAGTTACTGCAAACCCAGAGAGAGATCAGAATGTTTCTTGGTGTAGTAGGGTATTGTAGGCAATGGACTGTAGGAATTTCCTTACTGGCCAAACCACACATACAAATTACATGAAAAAGAGCAAAAGACCCTATAGAATGGGATGATGAAAGCATGGAGCTCCTGCTCTCAGTATGCCAAACTATACAAAAGAATTTGCATTATTTTGTTGTGAATGAGATAATTGTGCTTTATCAGTACTAACTCAGCGACATGGTTTTTTTTTATTGGCTTTTTACATGTTACACACAGCACTTGGCATTTAGGTACAATTATAGGATACATGTACATATTTCGTCGTAATATACATTTCTGGTTTACACATCAGGCAATATTCATTACTTTCTGTTCAAAACTAGATTGTCTCCACCATAGCGAGCCACAGGTGCTCCCGAAGTCAGCGACATGGTTTGATGCGACGTTCAGTGGCATATTTGTCTGCTACTTTGGACCCTGTAGCTTCAGCTTTAACTGGTTGTTTAAAAGCAGTGGCTGCTGCTAGCACAAGTCTTGAACAAAGTGAGTCCATTATGATGGGACACCCAGTAAAAATCTATGTCCCTCATTCAGTGGAAATTCTCTTAACTAGAACACAAACTCAGTACCTTACTCCAAGTCGAATAACCAAATATGAAAGGATTATTTTAGGAGCAGAAAATGTGACAATAATCAGGTGTACCATCCTAAACCCAGCTACACTACTATATGATGTGCATGGAGAATAAGTGAGGGATGATGTTGAACAAGATTACCTAGATGTTACTGAATTTTGTACCAAACCTCACCCAGACATACAGGAAGAGCCCCTGAAAGAATGTGAAAATGAGCGATTTGTAGTCGGCTCGTGCATGAGGCATGAGGAAGGAGGATTAAGTGCTGCTTATGCTGTCTGTACATTGGCTGGAATAGTCGAAGCATCCTATTTACCAGGAGTCAAGTCTGCACAAATAGCTGAATTGATAGCTTTAATTAAAGCATGTAAAATTGGGAAGAATTGGAGAGTAACCATTTACACTGATAGCCAGTATGGTTACGGGGTTGTGCATGACTTTGGCCAACTTTGGATGCAGAGGGATTTCATGACTTCTTTAGGAACCCCTATTGAAAATGTAAAATTTTGGAGGAGGAGCTACGCTGGCAAACAAGATGGCTGCTTAGGCTCCCGGCTCCGCCGACCTCCGTATCCCGCCACAAGATCCTGTATATTATCCTGATTTTACGCCCAGCCCCTGTGTGAATGAACTGTTCCTCACTCCGATGGTGAAATCCGGAAACTTTTATCAGCTGTTTTGACGAAGTTACATCGAGTTGAAAATTGTGGCCTACTCCAGCGGTGAAGCCGGGGCCTCGAGTATCTGCAAAGCCGGGCTGCAGTGCAACAACATCGGCTGAGAGACCCAGGCAGGGTCCGGTCAATCGTAGTGGAGACTTCTTTTACGCCTGAATTTGGCGGCGATTGTTTCTTGGCTCAACATTGATGGAGGAGTGATTTTGCTGCTGCTGACTGTGGGCGGGGGTCCCCATCCCGCGGACCCGGTGTTGGTCCCCGCTGGGGTTCGGTGGGTCGGGGCCCCGGCCTGCGGCGTTAAGTCGTGTGAACGCGGCTGCAGATAACGACGGGTCACCCTCCACATTTGCTCTTTCGTGATCCTGTTTGTCCCCCCCGGAGATGCCAGATTCACCCGGGGAGTAGATTGTGATTGGTATCGGACGTGAGACTATGGATCAAACGGTGCCTGTGCAATCGCTGAGGTCAATATTGGCAGAAATTTGGGCGTTTCACTCACAAGTGGATGTTTTATTGAACAAATTGGATGCAAGCCTATCTGAGATGTTGCTTGTGGTACCGGACCCTGCCCCACTGTTGGAACAGCAATCTGCAGCCATTCAAGCCGTGGCCATTTTGACTCCGTGCGAGGACCCCGAGGGGAAGCGAGTATTGAAACCATCAGATGGTGCCTTGGAAGAGGGTGTTCCTGAGGTCGTGAGTGTACAACCGAACCTTCCATCACTACTGACTTTGGAGGTATTGAAAGGCGTTCCCCCACCGGAGACTTGTGCTGTAGACTCTTCTTTCATCTTGGGGTCGTCTTCTCCCTTCTTGGAGATTTTACGACTCCGGGGCAAGATACATCGGGACTGTCCATCTAGGAGAAGGAGACTTTCTGTGTCGGAAGTTCTCGTGGACTTACTATCTACGAGTGGTAATGGCTTGACTCTCGATGACTTCCTTCTCCTCTGCGACTCCTCTGTATGCTTTTGGGTCTCGCTGGGGGGGGTTCGTGTGCTGGTTCGGAAGGGTCAAGGTTAAGATCAATTAGATCGGGACGGTTTGGAGTGGCTATTATAGATATTCGATCGGCAATTGTTTGATTTAAGAGGCTGGGCGGTGTATCACGGTGTACCCTAATTTCTTTTATAAGGGTGGTTCTACATCGGTCTTTTTGCGATAGGGGGTGTCTGTTTCTGGCGGGTCGTCTAAAGGGGCTGGGAGCACACACAGATATGCCCTCCTCCACTCTTTTTACTACTTTTAGGGTTTTAGTTATTTGGGGCGACAGGCACGCTGCTAGTGGGGGTAGGCTGTAGCCATCTGCAGGGGTGCAGGGTGGGGGGGGTTGGAGTTTTTTTTTTATTTTGCCTTTATTATTTTCAATGGCCTTTTTCTTCCTCTTCTTACTTTTCTTTAGGATCAGTATAGCTCGTGAATTATTCTGATTTTTACGGTGTTCTGGAGTTTGTGCTCATGCTTCCTACGTCATCCGGATTTCCGGGTGGGCAGGCCCTGAGAACTGGCGCTTACGAAAACGTATATTGTATTGTTGTTTACTCCGATTCATATGCTTTTGGCGCCAGAGTTCCAATTATGGCTGTTCTTAGGTGCATATCCTGTCTCTTGGACTGTCCCCCGCATCCCTTTTGTTTGATTGTATGGCACCTGATCCATTTATTTAGATAATATAAAATAAAACCTCTATCTCATCCTGTCGTTTACTTAAGCGTTCTAATACAAGTTCTATCCTGAATCGCTGCCGAACCTCAGGGTTGTCGGCTGATGAGCTGTGTTGTACCATGATATTATGGGTCCTAATTATGTTTAGCGGCCGGCCCCTGCGGTTGTAGGCCAATGCTTGTATTTTATGAATGCTGCAATAAAGGTTTTTCCAAAAAAAGAAAAAAAGAAAATGTAAAATTTGTAAAAGGGCTTTTAGAAGCAATACAATTGCCAAAGGAAGTGGCTGTGGTCAAGTGTACTGCACATCAGTGTGGAAACAACTATGTGACTGCTGGTAATCGATATGCTGACCAAGTTGCCCAGTACTCTGCCTAAACCAAATTGGCAGTAAACAAGAAAATTGAAACAACTGGAATCAGATACCAACTTATGCTTATCTCTGCAATAGAAACATGGGATGAAGTAAGACATTTACAGGATGAGGTGGAAGTAAGTGAAAAGGAAGGTTGCATAAAAACAGGATGTCAAAGGAGAGCAGAAGATGGTATCTGGATTTATCCAGATGGTAGATCGGTCATGCCACATTGCTTGCTCTCAAATTTGCTAAAATGTACCATGGAGATACACACATAGGTAGAGATGCCATTATCAGACTCTTTAGACAAGATTGGTACAATCCGAAGTTTAGGAATGTCGCAGAGAGCCTTTGTCAGAGATGCTTAATTTGTCAACAGAATAGCCCAGGTAGGAAGACAGTGGTCGGTTGGGGAAGATTTGGAAAGGCAGAAGGACCATTTGTGAGGTCGCAGGTTGATTTCATTCAGTTACCCCCATGTAAAGGATTGAAGTACATCCTTGTCATAGTATGTTTGTTCTCACGATGGGTGGAGGCATATCCTACCAGAAGAAATGACAGCATGACAGTTGCAAAAGTATTATTGAGAGAACTGATACCTCATTTTGGTTTTCCAGTAGCTGTGGAATCAGATAGAGGATCTCACTTTAATAATGAAATAATTTGGTTGATCTGTGAAGCATTTAAAATTTAACAAAAATTGCACTGTGCTTACCGTCCGGAGGCTTCTGGGGTAGTAGAACAATTGAATGGCACAATAAAATAAAGGTTGGCAAAGGTGTGAGTATCTACATCACTGCTTTGGCCAGGTGCATTACCTCTCGTTCTGATGGGACTCAGAAACAATCCTGACAGAAACACAGGGTTGAGTCCCCATGAAAGACTCATCAGGAAGAACAATGAGATTAGCCATTATCCAAGGACACAGACTGTTAAGTATATCTGATGATCTGGTGTTAGACTATTGTAAAAGATTGGCTGCCCTAGTGCGTTCTGTCTCTCACCAGGTTGTAGAAGATGCAGTTGCCGGGCAGCTGGATCAAGCACATGATCTAAATCCTGGAGACTGGGTGGTGGTGAAGAATCACACCGAGAGACGTGTCTAGCACCCAGGTGGAGTACTCTGAAACCGGTCATACTGGTTATGCCAACAGCAGTGAAATGTGCAGGTTTGCCTAACTGGATACATGCTAGTCATACCAAGAGAGTACCAGCTCCTGATGAGGAAAATCCTCACCCGATACCAGTAGTTGAGGTTGCAGAAGGTTGTGCAGCTGAAGAGTCTAGAATAACAGATTCTGAAGTAGATGAACAAGAACAACCAAGCACTAGTCAGGGGGATTGGATGCCAGTTGTTGTAGAAGTAGAACAAATTTAGAAAAGAAAGAAACTAGAGAGGACCAGACAGGTATAGAAGAACAAGCTCAGGAAATTGAATTTGAAATTGTTGGAGAGAAAAACACACTCAGACAGAGGTGAACCAAAAAATTCACAGATCTGAGGAGGGACAGATAGGCTTAGAAGAACACGTTCAGACTGCAAAACAGTCAAGTGCAATAAGACCAGTTAGGAAAAGAGGAACAAGTTCAGGAAGAATAAGAGCAAATTAGAATAAAACTTGAACAGGACCAGATAGAAGAAGCAGAACACGCTCAGACAAATGATGTCACAATAAGCAGCCCTGAACTAGGTCAGTTAGAGAGGGATTCAGAAGACGAAGACAATCAAATTGTGCCACAACATAATGTAAATAAAAGAACTCGAGAGAGTGACAAGGAAAGTGAAAGCGCAGTGCAAACAAAAAAGGTTAGAAAGGGTGATAATTGGCCTAGATATGTCAAAAGATTAAAAGATCACCTAAAGACAATAAATGAAAAACCTGACCAAGTGAATGAAGTCACTAGTCAGTCAGGACAGATAAACGCGAACACCAGGCGAAGGAGTCAAAGAATAAAAATACTGAATAATAAATTCAAAGCCCTGAATGGACCTATGTGATTCTTGAGAAACTTGAGAATTTAGATTTAAATGAAGAAAGCAGCGAAGAATTAGTTGCTGATAAGATTGATGAAGGAGAAGTGAGACCCCCTTGAAATAATAAGAGAGATTTAAAATTATAGAAATAAAGTAAAGGAAGAAGAGAAATCTTCTTAAAATGGCTAAGGATAGAGTTGCTGAAAGACCAAAATGAAATTGCTTAAAGAAATGCTGTAGAATATGCATATGTAGCATTTTAGTAGTGATTGTGGTTAATTTTAACTATAGCAATACCAGATTTGATGAGCATAGAAAACAGAAATAGTACAGGCACAAAGGGAAAATTAGCTAACTTAAAGGGAGATAGAATAGAATTAGAAGCATAAGATGAGTCAGAAATGCATCACATGGTAACAGATAATAACACAGACTTAAATGTTATCACCAAGTTATTGTTTCAATACGTAGACTCTATGGAAATTAGTGATTGTTATGTATATATGAAA
The DNA here is from genome assembly GCF_964263255.1 of Lissotriton vulgaris. NCBI lineage: Eukaryota > Metazoa > Chordata > Amphibia > Caudata > Salamandridae > Lissotriton > Lissotriton vulgaris. The sequence continues at coordinate 1,118,683,477 of NC_141685.1, read as the reverse complement.
TTACCAGCTTCTGTAGCAGAAGGTGTCACATATCACCATTTACCACTAACATATGGCATTTTTATGTAGTGTATTAACAAGTCTGTTTTATAAAACAGGCAAATTGTAGTATTATTATTCAAACTTAGATGTAATATTTTCAGAGGTTCCTGTTCGGAAGAATATGAATCCAGTACTTAGTAGTCTAGCATCGCAATTTATGGTTGAATTATTCTTAACCCAAAATGCAATAGATATAGCCGAAGCTCACAAGCATTATTTAACATGTTCACTAAAAGAAGAAGAAAAGATATTTTTGACTTTAGCAGAAGAAAAGAGAAAGGATTTCCAGAAAAAGGCCAATGAACAGAAAATGCATATTCCACCATGGGCTGAGAAGGAAAGAATCCATACATCTGGCAAGGCTCAGGCTGCAATGTCCCTAGATTTTGAAAAGAAAGGAAAAATCTGTCTCCATAGGTTAAAGACTAACTATAACAATGTATTTATTGGTTCCAGTGAATGTGAACATAACTTTTTGGTTATTGGAGGATGGAGATTAAAAGGGGGAACCGATCCTGTATTTCCTGGAATTTATTACATATGTGGAAATAAGGCTTATTTTAGGTTACCTGCAAGATGGAATGGGAGTTGATATTTTGGAATAGTATTCCCTAAAGTTTATCATGTAAAGAGAATCACTGGAAACAATGAAAACAATAATGAACTAATCCGTAATAAGAGAGCTAGTTTTGCAGAAATAGTAGGAGACATATTTAGTGCATTGATACCTTCAGTGGGAATTTGTCAATTGTCCACTGTAGTTGATTGTTTATCAACTGATACTGCTGGAGGTTTTTTGATGATCAATACCGAAATGGTTGCGATCAGATCAATGGTTTTGCAGAATCGACTTGCCGGAGACATATTATTGGCAAAAGAGGGCGGAGTCTGTAAGATGCTGAAAGCACAACATTGTTGCACTTACATTCCTGACAAAGGTGTACAAATAAGGAAATACATTAAAAAATTACAAAATTGGAAGAGGATTTGAAACCGCTGGAAGTTGACAGTGTATGGAAGAAATTAACAAATAGTCTATCATCAATAGGGTCTTGGTTTGCTAAATTTGGTAAAGAAGTTGTAGCTCAATTAATACTACCTATACTTGGAATACCTATGATAATTGCAAATGTTGTAGAAGGAGAAGAAGGTACGAAGTAAATAAACAGGGAAAGAAGAGAAAATACGAAGAAATTAAGCTTGAAGAATTGAAAGGTGAATTTTACAGGAAAATTAAAAACATGAAAGAGAAAGATGAAGTGGAAATTGAAAAGACAGAGAAGGGAATTGAGATGTGCTAGAGTTGGCATTTGGTTGGGTATAAGTAGTTTATGATGGCATAAATGCCATCAGAGAGGGGATTGATGGAGCAAGGACTTGTATAAAAGAGACTTGCTCAGACGCAATCCTCTCATATAATCCCGTAACGAAGTATTAATAATGTTTGTAATACTAATTATGCACAACATTCCGTATATTTCTAGATAAAGGAAGCTTGCCTATGTGTTTTACTAACAAGTAACCTGAATGTGATTAAGATGGCTGCTAACGCGAGAAAATTAACTGCACATGCGTCAGCTGCATGACGTCTTAACGCTTGGAGAGAAAATTCTGCTTCTGCGCAATAGCATCTAATATGGCCGCTTGGAAACTCACGTGCTAACATCTGCTTTGCTGAAACTAAACTGAGTTATATACTAAGTGCTAATGCATAAATAGTTTTTATAAGTAAATGGGATTAGAGTAGAGATAAGTGGTAGACAGTGAAATGATTTTATATTGAACTAGCAGCCCGTCCCGACGTTGCCCGGGTATGAATTAGAATGTGTGCAATGTGTGTAATAGGCAAGGGAAATTTATTTTAAAATCTCGCGGTAGACAAAATTTTTAGCATGAAGGGTCACAATAGTTAGGCATCTATGTGCAGATACTGTGTGTACCTCGGAGTAAGAAGTATTAGCAGATGTCTCTAGTGTGTATGTACTCCACTTCCGTAGGTAAGCGTGTATGAAAGTGCATTCAGTTGTAAATTTCGTGTCCCCGCAGGAACGCTGAATAGCGTCATCCCCCGCTTGAGGCCCGGCTCCAGTTTTGTTTGATGTTGTGCTTGTGGTGCAAAGTCGTTGATGCAGAGAGTTGAGTGGGTGAAAGCGCGCGCTGAAGACGCTGCACGTGTGGGAAAGTGCAGTCAGTTCAAAGGTTAGTGTCCCAGCAGGCGCACTTAGTCACGTCATCCGCCGCCTGAGCCCGGCTCCAGCCCTGGTTGATGTTGTGCGCCTGGTGTCAATTTGTTTATGCAGAGAGTTGAGTGTGTGACAGCGCGCAGGAGACGCTGCAGTTAGTGTCCCCGCAGGCATGGTCCTTTATGCAGAGAGTTGACTGGCTGACAGCGCGCAGGATACTGTGCAGTTATTGTCCCCGCAGGCACGATCAGTCGCGTCTGCCCCCGCCTAAGCCCTGGCAATTGCCGTGCCCATCGGCCACGCCCCTTGCTCCCACGCAATTGCCGCACCCATTGGTCTTGGCCTCGCCCCCGGCCCAACGCACACGTTTTTTTCCACATGTCCTCAAGGCACGTTTTTTTTTAGGGATGTGCCACGCGATTGTTGCCGTTTGTCGCGCCCATTGGCCACACCCCTTGGTGCCGCGCAATTGCAATTGCCGTGCCCATTGGCCTTGTTCACGCCCCCAGCACACGCCCCCAGCACAACGCACACGTTTAAGGAACGCTTTTTTTTTGTCATCATGCCGCGCCCCGCCCACGCCCACAAGGGACTACTTCGCTGGTAAGGTTCTTTTAACTTTCAAATGTATATGGTGGGCAACTGTATAGCCTATGTCCTTCTGTTGCAACTGCCCTTTCCAATGCTATATTGGGTGTTGTGATTGGTGCTGTAGTTCCTGAGATTACCCGCCTCAAAGGTTTGGGCTCTCTCTTTCTAATATTAGTATGGATTTAATACTTTGTCTTTTGACCTCTCTATTAGTTCGTATTTGGGCCTCTGAACGATGCTACAGTCTGACACCCACGTGGGTTTGCCCGCATGTGCAAGAGGGACAACTCCGAAACAGTGAGCTCAAGTCTTGGGACTCCTTCAAGGACTTTTTTCACACATGTCCTGGGAACCAGCTGAACATCCTGAAGATTCAATGGACAACTGTGAAATTGTATACATTGTTGTTGATAAAGTCTACAAATATGGGTGGGAAATAAAGCTTGGGAGAACACATTAATTTGGCGGGAACTTAAAACAATGAGCTAAAGAAAATTATTAAACTTAGCATGGTGTGATGATCATTCCCTCAACTCGTCCAATCAAAAATAGGAGTTTCATAAGGTTGAAACATTTGGGGGTGGTACATGCCATTAAGAAAGTACAATTGGGTTAGTTAGTTAGATTAGGGAGAGCAGTCGCAGCCAAACGCTGAGAGACCGAGATGCTGTCTGAATGCTGATCGAAAACCTGAATTAGAATTTCAAAGCAAATTAGAATTAGGAGAAGATTGGGAAGAATCGAGGAGGAAGTTAGTATCAGAGAGGGGTGAGACACAGGCGTCCAATCCAGAGGAGGGGTCATCTATCCTGTCCTATCCTGTCCTGAAGTACCTGTCACCTGAACTTTATAAGGGGCCCATTAACTCTTGGCCTGAGGGGTCTGATTTTTGCACCATCCTAGGTAAATATAATTCTGTGTATTGTGTCAATGTGCTTTCTCTCTCTATACACTCTTTCCTGAGGTACTAGTTGTTGCTAAATCTTATTTTAAATTGGATAGACTGATTTTACTTCCTCTGAAAGATAGAATTAACACTGTAATTTGTTTTGCTCTTATGATTAATTTGATAAACATTTAAAATGTACCCGAGTCTGTGGTTAATCAATGAGATAATCAGGTAAAGGAACTTATGTTATAATCATCAACTCCTATTCAACTAAAATAGATCCATAGTTATAGAAAGGGTTTTGGATCAGTAATAGATTAGAGAATGTATAAACAAATGAGCCTACAATTTTAGCCCTATAAACTTGATCCCTAGCGGTGTTAACCGGCCAATATGAGTGAGTGTGTTTATGGGCCCAGATGAATATATAGTGATATGTGTCCGCAGGTTGGTAGCCCGGTTGATCACCGGATTGGTGTTGGTCTAGGAGTTTGAAATTTTCAATGTGAGCACAAAATTGAGATTGGACAATTTTTTTCAAGGAGTTTGGCCAGAGTAGTGATGTTGGAGATAGGGCGGAAGTTGTTAAGGTCTACACTATCAGAATAAGGTTTTTTTAAGATAAGGGAAACCTGACTGCTTTTAGGCAGTCGGGATCAAACCGTGAGACAGCGAGGCATTAACAATCTTTGTCCAGAGTGGTGTGAGGACTTCCTTGATTTATTTGAAGACGGAGAGTGGTAGTGAGTCATTGAAGTGATTGGATGGGTTGATATTCTGAAGAATGTTGATGATGTCACTTTCACTAAAAGGGGTGAAAGTGTCCCAAGAGGCATTGTTTTTGGTGCTCAGACTAACTGGATCAGGCTGTTCAGCGGGGGATGAGGGTGTCGCAAGGCAAAAGGTTGGTAGAAAGGCCTTTTTAGATTCCAGTTCAATATTGATGAGTCTCGACTTCTCGGAGAAAAATGTAGCCAAAGCGTCACAAGAGGGTGGGCTGTGACGTGGGTCAGACCGAGAGGGTGCTTCACACGATTGTTGTTTAACAATTTCATAAGTTTCCTGAGATGATTACAGGCTTGGATAAGTTGAGATCGGAGGTAGCCGGCCTTGGCACTCTTGATTTGTTTGTTATGGGAGCTCCTTACTGTTCTGAGGACTTTTAGCAGTTCTGAGGAAGGCTTAGATTTCCAGGATCGTTCAGTTGCCCTTAGGTTACGTCGTTCAGAGTTTAAATTGTTGTTAAACCATGGTTTTGAGATTTTTTTTGATGCATTTTTTTGTTGGATCGGTGCAACGGAGCCCATGATACTTGAAATAGTAGAGTTGTGAAAGTCAGTGAGTAAGTGAACCTCAGGCTTGACAACTTGGGTGGAAAGGGCAAGTCTACATTGGGTTGCTAGCTCAGCTGTATTGATATGTCTAAGGTCCCCTTTCCATACCTTTAGCTTCTTCGATAAAGGGTTCCTCTTGGACACCTCCCAGTTAATGTAAAAGAGGATGATGTGATGGTCAGACCAGTCACAAGTGGAGATGTTATCCAGAGATATGATGTTTCCTTTGGAGATGATGGGAGACCTATACGAGTGTTATAGATTATGTCCTGTTGGTTGTGAGGCTCTGGTCACTGCTTGTTGACATGAAAATTGAAGGCCTCATGGATAGCAAACACAACACTTTGACTACATTTTTTACTGGTGATGCCCTTCGGGGGTTTCACAATTTGTCACACTGCAGTCCCAGAACCTATCCTGATGAATAATCAAAGGAGAGTTTCTTGGCCAAATATCTTGCTTGATCATAAGCTACACTGTAAAATATATTATTAGTATGTGGCCTTTCGGTCATACTATGAAGTCCTGCCACTGAAATTCCTATCCTTGAGTTACATGAAACGCATTTTAATAAACTACAAGATACGTTTTATTAGGAAGTTGGTCATAAGCAAAAATCTTCTGTGAAGGAAATAAAATGGGTTAACTCTGAGTGTAAACTTGCAAAATAATTCTTATGGAGAACAGTTAAAAGGTGCATACGCCTGAGGTTGTAGAAGCCAGGTGGATCTACAATGTGGCTCTTGCAAAAGCTCAGAGAAATTGGAAAGAAAAGAATTGACAGGACTTGATGCGCGCTGTCAAATCGAATGGTAATAGATCATTTTGACACATAATATTCCATGGAAGCATTGATCTTTCCACTACCACATTCAACCTGAGAAAGGGGTTGCATATGTTTCTACCCTCTAGGCTCAATTGGAGTCCGATGACCTGCTAGTTTGCTCAAAATCTAGAATACCTCCTAAGGACAGACACAAGGATAATGCCTGATATGAAAGTGTAATAACTTTTAGCCGAGGAGATACTTCTACTGATATAAACTGCTTTAAATCAGCGAAAGCTCCTTGTCCCGATAAAATATCTGACAAATTGTTTAAATCAGAGCCCCAAGTCTGGATTAGCTACATTAATCTTTTATTGAATACATTGCAGCATGGGGGGATGGAATAATTCCTGTCTATAAGAAGGACAATGCCTGCAGCCCATCTAACTATGGGCCTATAAGCCTAATTGACAATTTGCAGAAGGTATTTTAAAGGCAAGTCCTTGATAAATTGTAAAACTGGATAAATGAAGAGTGCAAATTGTCTTCACTTCAGGCTGGGTTCCATATGAAAACCAGCACCGCCAACCAGGTTTTTAGATCTGCCCTCTTGCATTGGAAGTTTTTATTGCTGAACAAACAAATATTATATGTGGCTTTTGTAGATCTGTGAGTTGCATTCAATATTGTTCCCCGTGAGAACTTATGGAGAATTTTAGGGGAAATGGGAGCTCCTGGGAACTTGATTAATCTTATTGCAACAATGCATTATAAGAACTATGCTCAGGTCAGCTGGGGCAGGCAGGGCAAATTGACCAGCTGCATCCCCATTCTATGCGGTGTATGCCAGGGTTGTGTTCTTACCCCTGCCCTGTTTACGCTGTACATCAATGATGCAGTCAATGGACTTATTACCTGTAGAAATGAATAGCCCTTCTTGAATTGTGAGTAGATCCCCATACTCCTCTTCACGGGTGATTTTTTCTTTATTTCTAAGACCCCGATGGGGCTACAGAATTTAATTGATAAATTTGTTGGGTTCTGCAAAGATGGAGCCCTCGAGCTGAACACTTCAAAAACAAACTATGTAGTGTTTGGAGCTGTTGCATCCAGAAATTGTACAATGAGGGCCGAAACAAACTTCTAGGAAGGGTTCATTGCTTTGATTACCTGTGGGTCAAACTATCTGATAAAGATAGGTGGAACCCTCGGCTTAGCAAGAGTTTTCTGTTAATACAACACATATCCAAGCCAGCCAATCATCCAGAAGCAAAACAGAACTCGTTCCCGATCAATTTCCCCTGCCCCTCAAGCCTATCGTGCCGTGGCACAAAGTGCATTACTTTTTGGGGCTGAAATATGCAGCTTTGCAGACCTCCAGAAGCTGTCCGCAGCAGCGAATAATTTTGCCAGATCACTTATTTTAGTTCCAGCTAGTACTACCCTCAATCCTCTGTTTTTTAGATATGGATATTAATAGAATATCTGATGTGGCACAACTGAAGTCCCTAATGTATTGGGTACGTCTCTGGTCCATGTCAGAGTAGATAGTTTATGGGAATTCTTTTAGGGAATTGATAAAAATGACCAATGCAATAAAGGGTCTCTGGTTCAACTTTGGTTCAAGAAGCTAGTGAAAATCCAGGCAGTATTCATAAGGTTGAGATCACAGATCTGAAATCTCGAGATTGGGCCTATGTTTGTGAAAAATATGCTCTGAGTGGGAAAAATGAGCACTCGACAAATCAGTTCCTAGAGTTTTAGATTAATTCATGTTTTGAACTATTTTTAGATATTATTACACCACCTTTAGCCAGGAGTCTGTATGTCCACTTTCGTCTGGTTAATTTGCCCTTGAGATCACTCACAAGTAGATGGAGCAAATGTCAGACCTCTGATTTGTGTCTTTCTTGTGGACTGGCACCTCAGAGACAGATGAGCATTTTATTTTTTCTTCTGCTCGGAATATCTTGGGTCTCGCAGCAAGTGGATGCGCCCATCGTGCCTGAACATGGGGGTGACACGCTATCTGTTTGGCAGGAGAATTTTGAAAACTGATACTTGTATTTACTGTTAGTCACTTTCTGTTACAAGTCTGGTACACGCGAACCAAGCTCTTGCAATAAAAGGTACATTGTGAATCAGGTATTGCTGTAAACAGCGTTGCTTCAGTATTGTTAAGGGGTAGGCCCTCTGCCTTTGAAACCAATTAGCCATTTCTGCACTATTTCACAACCACATTTCATTGCCATATTGTTAAATCATTGCACTTTTATGACTTTGCACGTCATCTTTTTATATCCTTCAGGCTGGTTGATAAATAGTTTTAATGTGTATTGTCTTATATTTAGCTATGTTTTTATGCAGAGTGACTGCGCCATTTTTAACCATTTGTCAATCGCTAAACTTTTAATATTTCTTCATCTGTATTTATATAATGCTATTTTTACTGTCAGTTTTTACTATCTTTTTATTGTATGCTTTGATGGCTAAGACACCGAATGAAGTGCAATTGACTGAATGACTACATAGTTGAGCAGTGGTCAGAACTTTTTCTAAACCATATCAAATGCCTGTGCGAAGCCCGGTTGAAATTGGTGTATTATAAAATCATACATAAAAGGCACCGGTCTTTCTTAAAGGTAGTTAAGAGCTGGGATTTCTACATCTTAGGAATGCTGGAGATGCCACCAATTGGATGTTGACATCGTTCACATAGTCTTGGAATGCCAAAAGCTAAGGTCCCACTTAAACAAAATGTAGAAAGTGATGACAAACATTTCCGGTGTCACAGGGGACTTGTTAGAATCAGCAGTATCGTACCCGGAGATTGCCCCACAATTAGGTTGATGGTTTGCCACAGCTTTGGCCGTTGCTATACATCTTGTGTTACATCACTGGAAAATGCCACCGATAGCAACACTCAATAGCTGGCTACATGAAATGTATCAGGTGGCATTCCACGAACAAATAATCTATAAATTGAAAAAACGCCTACCTGATGTTTGCTAATATCTGCAGAGGGTTTCTTAAGAGATGAATGTGATCCATGGATCATGTGGCGAGGAGGATTCTGGGAGTGTAATAATATTAGGTCCTGTGAGAGTGTATTTGGGCGTGAGGTGAAAAGCATAGAATGGTACATCTCCAGACGCAATTTTGTGGCTAAGTGTTCGTTGTACAGATATCGTTCTATTCATAGAGTGCATAGGGGGCTTGTAAATTCTTTTTATACTTGTTGTTGTTATGGGTGGGTTGATCTGGGGGAGGATTGGGAGGGAAATGGGAGGTGGGTGGGGAAGGTAAGGCCCATAGGCCTTAGGGATTGAACACTGATTACTGTATAACACAGAAGACTAAAAACATGAATGAATTACAAATGAATGTTCAGTTAAGTATTTTGTCAATCATGGCAGCCACAGAGTGTGCTAGAAATCTCTCTGTTTGTAGGTAGGTGCCTTTATCATGAGAACTAGCCGCAGGAATGGCACTGGCTTTAATTCTGCCTGTGTTATATAGATAGTCCAGGAGAATGGTCCGGGCCCAGCCTCTTCGGGCTACTGATGCTGCAGAGGAGTCCACCTTCAGAATGGGCTTTGTCCAGGGACATCCCGCGCTACAGAAGGGCCACCCTTAATTTATGTTGCACACTGGTCAGTGATTCCCAAATGCTTCCAGAGGACCTCAGTACTTCTGTAAAGTGCCCTCCCACAGCAATGTATCCCGTGCTTCTGGAGTCCCGCCTTATGTTATGTCGCACACTGGTCAGTAAAGTCTGTTGACACCAAAGATTGTGGACGTTGTGGTCCCCATCCAATCACAGAAGGACCTCCGCGCATTTGTAAAAACCCCTCAAGCATAATTGCATTCCATGCTGCAGGAGTGCTGATTTGATTTTATGTTGCTCTCAAGAGGACCTTGGTATGCCTATAAAGTCCTTTCCAGCAGCAATATATCCCTGGTTCATGGCGGACTTAAACAAGATCTTCCTTCCTGTGTTCAGAAGAACCCATCTTCATTCCCTGTTATCTTCATTTATTTATTCGTGTATTTATTAGTTTTGTGTAGTATGCTACTACACACATGGGCATCTTGGTGCTAAAACACTGTGAACATAGACAGAATCATAAAAGTTAAAGCTTAAACAGATATGTCTTCAACAGTTCTCTGAATCCATGAGGATTGGAAGTCAACTGCAGTGAGAAAGTGAGCAAATTCCATACTCTGGCAGCAGAAAATAAAAAAGTTTGTCCACCAGCTCTAATCCTGTTGATTTCTGGTAGCACCAGTAGTTCTGACACAGCTGATCAAAGAGTTCTAAGAGGCTGGTGTGAAATCAGTATGTAATGGAGAAATATAGTACTGTTCCTGTAGATGGTTTCATGGCTTTATAGCAGATTCAAATGCTGTTAAATTGAATAATCTTGGCGATAGGGAGCTAGTGATGGGTGTCTAAGATTTTGAGAAATTGCTGTCTATTGAGGTCTACCAGCAACCTAACAGCCAAATTCTGAGTCAGCTGGGGCTTTTATAGTTACTATTTTAGAAGGGCCAGATAGAATGCAATAAAACAGTAAAGTCTTCACCTGACAGTTATGTGAATATCTTGAAATCTTGTATCGGTTGTAAGAAAGGGTTGTAACTTTATGAGTTGTCTCGGAAGAAATCCGCATATGTCATGATTTCCAGTTTGCAAGATCTAAAAAGCTTTCCTAAAGGGACACACATAGATTAAACAATGTAGGGCTCAGAATTAAGTCCTGAGGCACCCCACAAGACACGTCTCAGAATGTTCATCCAAAAGGTGGAATAGTGAATGCCTGAGCCAATCCAGAAACAAGGGATCTGATCCAGCCTTTAGCCTGGTCCCTAACACTGGCAACCTGTATTCGTGAAAGTAAGATTGAAACGCCGTGTGAAATGTCCCTGATAAATTGAGTAAAATAGGCACTGCAACACTTCCCTTATCCCAGATCATGTGCAGTTGGTCCATAACTGATACAAGCGCAATTTCAGTTCCATGAAGTATCTGGAAGCCTGCTGTCTCCCTATCTAGAAATGTGTGTATTTCACAGAAGCTTGTGAGCTGTTCATTGACTTCTCTTTCGACTATTATTGCCATAAAAGGCAATAAAGAGATTGGTTGAAAATTACTTAGAATACCTCAATCAATACATTTATAGAGCGCGCTACTCACCCTTGAGGGTCTCAAGGCGCTGAAGGGAGGGGGGGGGGGGGGGGGGTGCTGTCACTGCTCGAATAGCCAGGTCTTGAGGTGCTTCCTAAAGGTGAGATGGTCCTGGGTCAGTCGTAGGTGTGCGGGGAGGGAGTTCCATGTCTTGGCGGCCCGGTACCTGGAGTAGATGTACAACAGCTTGGACATTGTGGGGAGAGAAAGAAGTATTGATAAATGAAGTAAGAACAGGTACAACGGTATTGTTAATCAGATAAAATATTTTGCTGTGCATGGATCCGGGCGGGATCCCCACCTGATAGCCAAACACTTTGGCTATTAGTGTCCTCAACGCTGACCTGGGCAAATGGAGCAATGATAGATTTTCCTTGGTCTGAAAATTCTGACCATTAGCTATCTAAAGAATGCATAAATGCCAAACTCTGAATAATTAGTTAGAATTTTAGAAGAGACAAAAGAAAAGATGGACAACAAATGCCAGCTTCCTAGGGCAGGGTGTGATACTGTACACCAGGCTTATTCAAGCCAGATTGTCAATGATAGAAAGATGTACATTCTCAAATTGAAAAAAGCTCATAGCAGTATATCATGTATGAAAACAGTTCCAACTTCAGGTTTAACTGTGTATTTTATTGGTGAGATTGAACATAGTTAGGTAGCATATGTAAGTCACAGAGGGAGCACATTCCATGGCACTGAATGCTGACAGGCTGGGGGCTTTGGCAGAGTTACACCATCTGTCCATATCTGCAGTTTACATCAATGAACAGGACAGGGCAATGTCCACACAGATAAACCTATTAGCCTTTTCCCTTCATCACAGAAACTGTCTTTGTCTCCATTAATATTTCAGAATGTGTGTAAGAAGTTTGGCACACCATTTCAGAACCTATTTGCTGCTAGGTGCAATGCTGAGCTCCCCAGATTTTACTCCCAATCCACAGAACCAGGAGCTTGGGGAAGTCGATATGCTGTTGCCCAAGACATTACTACATGTTTACCACATTTTATCTGACTCTAGGATTTCTGAGCAAAGTTCAGGTGGGTGAGGCAAAAGTTGTGGTAGTAATTCCCTATAGCAACTGAAGTTCATTATTTGGAAAGGCACTCAAACAGATGCCGAAAATTTCATCATCAAGCTCAACTGTAACAGTTATAACATTCTTCTGTCAGGCAACATCAGCAATAGTCAAACTGAATTTTTGGATGTCAAACTTGAGATTAAGGACCACAAAATCTGTACTTCACTATATCGTAAGGCCACGGCAGGTAACAGTGTTCTGCACGCCCTCAGCAGCCATCCTGAAGCTCTCAAATGGAGCATTCCCTACGGGGAGCTGCTGAGGGCTAAGAGAAATTGTAACACCACTGATTCCTACCTGAGAGAACAGAATACCATAATGACTAGATTCGAAAGCAGAGGCTACCCCAGTTGGGTCCTCAAAAAGGCCAAAGAAAGAGCTAGTGGCATTGAAAGATCCCAAACCCTAGAAGACAATCCTGTCACTGATACCAGTGAGAATGATGAATCTACCAGACTAATTTTGACGTTTAACTCTGAAGCAGAGAAAGTCAAAAAAATCCTTACTAAAAACTGGGAGATTCTCAAAACAGACTCCATTCTGGGCAATAGCATACCAGATCGACCCACTATTACCTATAAGAGAAATAGGAATATACGAGATCTAGTGGTCAGAAACGACATCACTCAATATTCCAAAATCTCAGAACATGGCTTAGTGGGTTTTTACCCCTGTGGCCATTGTAAGGCCTGTAAACACAGCAACTACAGGGGCTCTGTAGAGTATAATGGTATCACTAAGAAATTGACTCCTTTCCTCACCTGCAGTACAACTTTTGTAGTATATGCCATCGAATGTACTTGCAAACTCTGGTACATTGGCAGCACCAGTTGTGCTGCCAAAAAAAGAATTCTAGAACATCTCAGGGCAATCACAAATAAAGACCCCAAATACCCTGTCACACGCCATTTTGAGCAACAACACTTTTCCAATATTGCTGATCTAAACTTCTTTATATTGGAACATGTCCCTAGGCATCCCAGAGGTGGAGATAGGGTATTGAATCTGAGAAAACGGGAATCTAAGCTCATAATCGAGTTTCAAACAAGATTCCCTGGGGGTCTCAACTTGGATGAGGAACTTGCGAGTCATTTGAGAGAATAATGCAGACTATCTGGGAATTGGTCAGCAGTCGCTCTACTACGAGTTATATGTAGCTATGTAAACTCTTCTTCTGTCATTGCATTTAAATTTATGTATCGTTGATTTTAACATGCACTTTGTTATTGTCTTTTATTCCACAGGAGGAAAGGAGGGGGCCCATCACTGGAATTCACTTGCACGGGCGTACCCAACCTTTGCACTCCGGGAATCACTGCTCGTTGTTTAATCACAATTTGAGACACCGGCATATAAGGTTTGACTTATAATCACTAGATTCTGGTGACCATATACATATGTTTCTCAATATGAAATCAGGATTTATGCACGTCTGTGACTGACAACCTTGATCTGGACTTCCTGTGATCTGTATGGACTATATTTGAGTCTGATTTTTGACTTAAGAGAGTACGATATTTTCTTTCATACATGACCTTCACTCAGGAAACTTTAATACTTACCAGTGATACATATCAGCGCTTTACGCTGTATGGGATAGTAGCTTCCGGTCACAGCTCTGGACCTATTTTCTTCATGTTAACAACATTAGGAGCACAAACTTTTGGCTGACACCACACTATTCCAAAATGTTCAGGAGCAGTGTCAGGTTCATCACTTATGTATTTTACAATAATTGAATGAAATTAAGTTTGAGTTAATAACTGTGATAATCACTGGTATTAAGAAGTCACCGGATTGTCTGAGAATTTTGGATCCATGGCATGCTCATCTTTAAGTATTATACAGGGATTGTTGAACTTATTTTCATTTTCATTTGTTATTGGCATATTTTATGCTAGTTTAAATTATCGAAATGAGCTTAAAATCATGTTGACAGTATTTTACCACTCCAACATGTCTGCCATTCATATTCTGTAGTCCTATGTCGATGTCGACTTATGGTCCACAATGCTGAACTTTATTTAAATGCCGGTGTCATTTGTGTGAGGTTACATGTGAACAAGGCTGTTGAGCTGAAACGCGTTGTGTAATAAACTGCAAACCCCATACTTTGGATCCCTTTGCCTTTTTGCCTGAGAGCGCAAGATGAACTTCTTTGTTCTTTTGGATGTACTAAATTAACCGGACTGCTTCGCCGGTATCTACGCCAACTTCCTCGGGTCCCAGCACTCCGGAAGAAGCGTTGTTTCTCTGTATATATATATATATATATATATATATATATATATATATATATATATATATATATATATATATATATATATATATATATATATATATATATATATATATATATATATATATATATATATATATATATATATATATTCCTCCAGGTGCCCCAGTACTACAGAGACGCTACTCCACGGGCGATAGTTTTCACAAACTTTATTAGGATGAGCCACAAAGACAGCCCCGCCTGGTGTGTGTCCCGTCCCTACGCGTTTCGGTGCGCCTGCACCTTAATCATGGGAAGGGGAGATGGCAAGCCCGGACTGGAACATCAAAAGCTTTGTCCCTTATGGCATCACGCTCTCCAGTGAGCTGAATGCCGTGTATTGAAGTCCTGATTAACCCTCTCAGTAGGGTCCGTAGTTCATGCCACATGTTTACTCCCGTTTTTCTTTCATTGTTTTAAGCCCTCCAGTGGGCTGCAGGGCTGTATTCCTGGCTCCGTTTTGAATCGTCCGTGCTGGCAGGCTGATGAAGTTCCAACCTCGCAGTCCTGTAAAAGTTCACAAGCGGTGCATCTCTCGCGGCTTGGAGCCTGCCGCGTGTATTCATTCCTCCAGGTGCCCCAGTACTACAGAGACGCTACTCCACGGGCGATAGTTTTCACAAACTTTATTAGGATGAGCCACAAAGACAGCCCCGCCTGGTGTGTGTCCCGTCCCTACGCGTTTCGGTGCGCCTGCACCTTAATCATGGGAAGGGGAGATGGCAAGCCCGGACTGGAACATCAAAAGCTTTGTCCCTTATGGCATCACGCTCTCCGTTTTGAATCGTCCGTGCTGGCAGGCTGATGAAGTTCCAACCTCGCAGTCCTGTAAAACAATGAAAGAAAAACGGGAGTAAACATGTGGCATGAATCAGGACTTCAATACCCGGCATTCAGCTCACTGGAGAGCGTGATGCCATAAGGGACAAAGCTTTTGATGTTCCAGTCCGGGCTTGCCATCTCCCCTTCCCATGATTAAGGTGCAGGCGCACCGAAACGCGTAGGGACGGGACACACACCAGGCGGGGCTGTCTTTGTGGCTCATCCTAATAAAGTTTGTGAAAACTATCGCCCGTGGAGTAGCGTCTCTGTAGTACTGGGGCACCTGGAGGAATGAATACACGCGGCAGGCTCCAAGCCGCGAGAGATGCACCGCTTGTGAACTTTTACAGGACTGCGAGGTTGGAACTTCATCAGCCTGCCAGCACGGACGATTCAAAACGGAGTCAGGAATACAGCCCTGCAGCCCACTGGAGGGCTTAAAACAATGAAAGAACAAGCATTTACAATGCAATGGTTTTGCCTTTGACAAAATTTGAGCTATTGGCATTGTAAATGTCAAAATTTTCACCTATGTTTTTTTTTGTAAAACAGAAACAAATGGCTTTGTCGTTTACTAGTAAATCGCTTTATGGTTACGAAATGTGAGACCTATTGCATTTGCACTTATACACACATAGGTATATGTACACAGAGCTATACACACACACACAGAGCTCCTCCTCTACACACATTGACAGGCTTTGTATACACAGCTACATACACACACAGCTACAGACATGCACAGTTATGCAGACAGACACAGTTACACACACACACACACAGTATTATACATACATAGCATCACACATACATAGCATTACACACAGACAGCATCACTCAGCTCCTGGACACATCTGCACACATACACAGCTACAGACCCACACATACACATAGCATAATACACATATAGCATCACACACACATACACAGCATGACTTAGCTCTTGTACACATAGCTGCACACATACACAGGTACGCACAGTCCGTCAGTCTGCACAGTCAGTCTGCACTCACAGCCTGCACTCACAGCCTGCACTCAGTCTCACAGGCACGAAAACGGAGGCACAAGCAGGCAACAGGGGCACAGGCAGGCAACAGAGTCACGGCACGAAAACGGAGGCACAAGCAGGCAACAGGGAGACACGAAAACGGAGGCAGAAGCAGGCAACAGGGAGACACGAAAACAGAGGCACAAGCAGGCAACAGGGAGGCACGAATTGTAACTTTAAATAAAAGCAACCTTTCTCACCGATGTGTCTGTGTGTATTTATTTATTTAATTCTATGTTTGTGTGTCTCTGGCATCTGTTGGTTGTGTCTACCCTTTCACACTGCACAGTCGAGTGGGATCACCGACTGACTGCTCAATATAAACCAATGTCTGCAATTACCCCCCCCCCCCCCCCCCTGCCGCCCTTAGAACAACAGTGCGCTCTAAACTGGCTTCTCGAATGCCACTGTCCCAAAAGCAACACCTCTCTACTACTCTGTCGTCCTCACACACTACAGACTCACACTCAAGGAGCCACACTGTGGTGTACACGCCTTGTGGGTGTTTTGAATCGGTCTTGGGGCTTAACAAACCCCATGCAAATTCCTTGTTGCATAACCGGTGGACTAATGCAGTGATGCCCTGCTGCAGAAGGAGGCCAGGGGCACCTGACGCTCCCTATCTCACAGAAGTTCATAGACTTTGGGCTTATCGGGACCCCTTACGGGACTGCGTTCTGCCCCGGGCATTACACGTGCCACAAATACTCTGAGCCCCTGGCTAGCACTTGGTATTAAGAAACTGCTATAATTGTGGTGCGCCGGTCCTTTACCACCCGAGCCTGGTGCCACTGCACTGGCTGTACTGACAATAGCCACACCCTTGCCGCCGCCACCACCACAACACCTGTGCTCCCTCTGGCCTACGCGTGGTCTATGGACTCCCCAGCCAGGAGAAAGCCCCGCCCCCTGAGCTCTCAAGAGGAGGGGCCGGTACTGACAGGCCAGTGACAGAGCGAGTTGCCAGTTGCTCAGTGCTAACATTAACCCTTTCACCCCGACCCTACCCGTCACTGATGGCAAACAGGAGCCTCGGCAGGTCTTCCCATCTGTCCTCGGCGGACAGGCTCCTCACAGGAGGCGCTGAGCCGTGCATTCCTGAGGAGGGATGCACCTCTCAAAGGCTGTCTGCAGAAGAGAGCTGTAGCTCTTCCTTTTAGTGGTTTCTGTAAATTCTTTTCACAAAAGCTCGGTCTCGCTCCCAGTGACGCCTACCAAATAATTGAGCCAGGCGGTCTCTTTAGCAGGCTCCCGTCTCCCCCAGCCTGCGCTCTTTCTGTAAATGAATGGCTGCTTCTGTGCCTCATGCATTGGCTAGTACAGGTGCCTTCCAACAAGACATCAGTCATCCTCTCCTGTGATCCAACATTGATTTTTGGTTTCAAGTATCCTTTGTTCAGAGGTATGAGGGACACTGCCTCTCTCTCGCCTAGTAGAAACTAACTTGAACAAATAAAACATTTATTTTTGATTCTGAGAGGCCCAGACCTATAGAAGGCCTGCTTGGCTCCTCTGCAGTGATGGTTTCATGGCAGGTTGTAAGGAGCACCGTTAGGCACCGGCTGATAAAGAGTTAACCCCATTCCTCCCCAGTGTTTCATGTTTTTTTTCTTTCTAGCCCAGGCAATGACAGCATTGTCTGATGGCGCTCTGGGAAGAGACGGAGAGAGAGCGCCTTGCAAAAGCCTCGAGGGATGCGCTACACATTGCACATTTACAAAATAACATACAAAACATAAACCAGCACATAAGTATGTGCGCTCCACACACGTCACGCACCTATCCCGGCCGCAGAGGGCTCTGAGCGCGGCTGTAAGACATGGTTCTGAACTAAAAATTAAACAAAGCGTTCACGCGCACTGCCCTCAAATCACGGCTTGGTTATGTCACGCGCGTTTAATATAAAGCTGCAATAAAATATATTTTAAAAAATGAAATTGAAGTTGCTGCATAGACAAAAGCAGGTCGAGAGCAGTCATCCCGGATTCGTTATGTCTGCGCGGAGGCTCAAGGACGCCATGCATGCTCGTGGCATATAGCGCTTCAATGAAAGCATACATTCCCCCCAAGAAAGCCCTTCATGGACAAAATGCAATTTAAAGGCGCTGCTGGGACACGGGGAGACGTGTCTGTCGAGTGTGTTGTTCGCATGTGTCCTGCAGCTGCCGTGACTCATACTTCATATAATGCAGGCTGTGGGTCTCCGGGGGTGCGGTAACGGGAGCCGAGGCAGCGATAGGGGGGCGGGAACTGGGAGCCGAGGCCGCGTTTAATATAAAGCTGCAATAAAATATATTTAAAAAAATGAAATTGAAGTTGCTGCATGGACAAAAGCAGGTCGAGAGCAGTCATCCCGGATTCGTTATGTCTGCGCGGAGGCTCAAGGACGCCATGCATGCTCGTGGCATATAGCGCTTCAATGAAAGCATACATTCCCCCCAGGAAAGCCCTTCATGGCCAAAATGCAATTTAAAGGCGCTGCTGGGACACGGGGAGACGTGTCTGTCGAGTGTGTTGTTCGCATGTGTCCTGCAGCTGCCGTGACTCATACTGCATATAATGCAGGCTGTGGGTCTCCGGGGGTGCGGGAACGGGAGCCGAGGCAGCGGTAGGGGGGCGGACAGCTCTCAGGGGCAGACACTTTACATACTGCCGAGGGGTCTCAATTTCTGTCTCATAGTTTCCTTTTACACGTTAAAATCACGACACGGCCCTCTACCATCTGACAAGCAATCCGTGGGCGTCTGTAAACCAGCCTAAAATGAGTATGCAGAGACTTTCTGGAGCGCCAGCAACTTATCTCACGGGGTGATAGAGGGGCAGAGGGGTGACCCAGCACTTGAAGCGTGTCAATGTGCAATTAACCATCGAGCCGCACGTTGGGCTGTCTTTACCTAAAATTCGTCATCGCCGACTTTACAACAGAACTTCCTTTACTTTGAAACCATACTCACTGTCTTTATTTCTAAGCACATTTACCCTCAACCTGTCTTCACGGTCTATAATTTTAAGCCGGCAAAATCAAGAACACAGAACGAAGCTGCGGCCAATCGCAGGGCGGCTCCAGCGATGACGCGACGGCTCAAGAACCAATCCTAGTGCGGCGGCACTGAGGGGGCTCGACCGCCTCAGCCAATGGGAGGGCAGCTCCTTCGTTCTTGCTCATGATGCGGCGGCTCGAGAACCAATCCTAGCGCGGCGGCACTGAGGGGGCTCATCCCACCAATAGGCAGGAAGGCAGGAACACCGGCAATGCCGGACCAGATTCGGGGGCGTTCTCGGCTTTTGGCTGACGTAGCGTGACGTCGCCAAAAGCCAAAAATTCTCTGGAACGCCCCCGAATCTGGTCCTGCATTGACGGACAGGCCAGTCTTCCAATGGATAGCCTCCATTTATGGAGCTAACCAATGGTTGACGGGGGCGGATTCCAACCCCTATACTATACTCATTAGTTTTTTTCTAGCGAATGCTTACTTCGTAAGCATTGGCTAGGCAAAACCTAAAAACGGGAGTAAACATGTGGCATGAACTACGGACCCTACTGAGAGGGTTAATCAGGACTTCAATACCCGGCATTCAGCTCACTGGAGAGCGTGATGCCATAAGGGACAAAGCTTTTGATGTTCCAGTCCGGGCTTGCCATCTCCCCTTCCCATGATTAAGGTGCAGGCGCACCGAAACGCGTAGGGACGGGACACACACCAGGCGGGGCTGTCTTTGTGGCTCATCCTAATAAAGTTTGTGAAAACTATCGCCCGTGGAGTAGCGTCTCTGTAGTACTGGGGCACCTGGAGGAATATATATATATATATATATATATATGTGACGCTCAAAATCCTCTCCGTCCGAAAGGAAAACAGCACTCCCGGGGTCGCAGTGAGAAAACTTTTCTTTAATCACAAAATAAACAGACGCGTTTCGGCATTAGCCTTCGTCAGTGTTACTGACCATCTACACACAGTGCTCCTAATAAAGTTGTGTTACAAATGATAGACATGAACAAGGGACCAGCCCAGCCATAGCAAATATTGGCGCCATTTTGTAACGTGTTTCCCAAAATGAGAAGCCTAACAAATTAATGTCAATAACCAATAAAATGGCGAAAATGAGATGGGCATTTTTTGAATAAATGTACAATTTCATGACATAAAGCCGTGGATCGGCATATATCCCATTAAAGAACATGTATCATGCAAGAAATACCAATGAGTATGCTGGTGTGATAGTTATTCGCAGGAAATGGGTATAGATATATAATACATAATTCCATACTTTTCAATATCAGTTCTAATGGAAGATACCACGTTGATGAAACAACTTAGCCCTTGTTCCAAGAAGAGTAGGCATTAAAGATAAATAAAATATAATGCAGTGGGATATATCAGACAGATCTATGTAAGGAGAAAGTTCATACGATAGATACAGGAAAATCCTAAGAATAGTCAAAAAGGCACTTATATCAAGACATAATTAATCCCATTAATGGTTCAAAGCAGCAAATCACAATAAAATACAAGTTTCAGTCGTATATCACAGTTATAGATTATATCACAGGTATGGGTAGGCAGAAGTCTAAGTCTGATGTAATGGGTATAGTTCATTTACCTAAATGGACTGCCATTTCCTCACCACTATTTAGACCCTTTGGATGCTTGGTAGATAGATCAATGATGTACCTGGATTCTAGGCGTCTCAACCGTCTTAATCTATCACCACCCCATGGATTGTATGGAACATGATCCAGCCCAAAGAATTGTAGTTTACTCCTATCTTTCTTGTGGTACTCCGCGAAATGCCGGGCTACTGGGTAAGAAGGATCTACCCTATCTATGGCCCGGAGATGTTCTAACACTCTCAGCTTGAGCTGATTGATAGTGCTTCCAATGTAGCGGAGACCACATGGACATATTAAACAATACACTGCATAGGTAGTGCTGCATGTGATGAATTTTGATATTGTGTTAGTCCTCCCTGCATCTGGGATGTCATAATGCAGTATCCTCCGGCTGGTGGAGCACGCCTTGCAGTTCCCACAGTGATAAAACCCACTCATTTCCTTGAGAGTATTAGGCTTTGACATGAATACCTCTAGATGGCTATGTACCAGCATATCCCCCAGTGACCTAGCCTTGCTAATGGTCACTAGCGGGTATGGTGGCAGATCTTCTCTAAGCACACCATCAGTTAGCAGAATATGCCAATTTTTTCGCATCATTGCCTTTAGATTGGTTGCTCCGAGAGAGTAAGGTGTTATCATTCTGAATTTACCCTGCTCTTCAGTATTAGTAGCAGCAGGCCTCTTTAAAAGTAGGTCCGCCCTAGGGATCCTCTTAACTCTCCTCAAAGTGTTCTGTAGTAGTGGTTCCTCATAGCCTCTGAGGCGGAAGCGATCCAGGTATTCTGAGGCGGCCGCCTCGAATTCCTTGTCCTGTGTGCTATTCCTTTTGATCCTTAAGAGTTCCCCGTAGGGGATACTCTTAATGAGCTTAGATGGGTGACCACTGTTCGCGAAGAGAACGGAGTTGCCCTCTGTCTCTTTCCTATATAGCGAGGTATGGACTTGTCCATTTTCAATGTACACCCATAGGTCCAAGTAGTTGGCTGCCACCCCGCTAATTGTCCCTGATAGGTTCACATTGAAGTTGTTGTTATTAAGACATTCAATATACTTCTCCGCTGTCTCCCTCGTACCCTGCCATACGATGAACAAATCATGGATATAGCCGTACCAGTGTACCACCCTCCCAATATCAGGGCCAATCTTACAGCTCCTGGGCACCTGCTCCTCCCACCAGCCAACGAAGAGGTTCGCGTAGTTGGGGGCAAAGCAGGTGCCCATCGCCATGACAGAGGACTGCCTGTAAAGTTTATCCTCAAAAAGGAATATATTATGAGTCAGACAGAATTGTATGAACTCAAGAATCATCACATTGTGTTGTGCAAAGCGGATCTGACGGTTATCCAAGTAATGTTTAACGGCTGCTAAACCGTGTTCATGGTCAATGATGGTATATAGGCTGGTGATATCCATCACCAGAAATAGATAATCTGGCCTCCAGCCCATGTCTGCCACTTTATTCAGGAAATCTTTAGTGTCTTGAATATAAGATTCCAAGTTCATAACCAAGGGAAAAAGGATGTTATCAATAAATCTGGACATGTTCTCGGTTAATCCATCAATTGAAGCAACAATGGGACGGCCCGGCGGTGAGATGCTGTTTTTATGTAGCTTGGGCAAGTGATAAAATGTCGGCGTCATTGGGTTGCTGCTGCGTAGAAAGAGATGTTCATCATTGTCTAGCATTTTAAGATTATACCATTTCCGAATCAGGTCGTCATATTCCCTGATGCTGGATTCATAGGTTTCCCTTGTAATGATGGTATAATACTTATTGTCTGAGAGTTGCCTAATGGCCTCTTGTTGATTGTATTTTCTAGACAACAGAACAACATGTCCTCCCTTATTCGAGGGTTTTATGATGATTTCCTTATCGGCCATCAGATCTTGTAAGGCCTTGTTCTGTGCCATCGTGATGTTCCGAATGCTCGGGCTTGTTGCCTTTCTATGCTTGACCAAATCCATAGTCATGGCTTCTGTAAAAGCATCAATTGCATCCCAAGGTGATTGAGGGATGAATGTAGAGGGGGGTTTGAATTGACTTTCTTCCCTCTCCTGTTCAATCCCCTGTATTGCAGCCCTCTGTACCATATCCATGTCTGTTGTCTGCACAGATTCCATCTCAGTTCTCAGAGATTCCATAGCCTCAATACATGACATATCTTTGCCACTTAGGGCATCAGTAGCCGTCAGTCTAGTCCCTTGTTTTGTTGACACCTTGGTGTGTGGTCTCAACTTGAAATATTTGTACAATTTTAGTTTCCTGGTAAAACGAAAAAGATCGATTTTTGTTTGTGTGTACTCCAAGTTTGTGTTGGGGCAGAAAGTAAGTCCCAGGCTCAGGAGTTCTCGTTCTTCATTGGTAAGGACTTTGCTCGTAAGGTTGACCACAGTCAAATTGGTCATTCCTATATTCTCGTTGGACCTTCTTAGTTCTTTTTGGTGCGGCTGGTCCAGTTCTGAGTCTTTGCTCTTCCCCGTCCTCTTCCTTTTGCCACCACCGCCTGATCTCCTGGTTCGCCTTTTCGTGCCTCTGGGGGCTTGTTCTTTCCCCCTCTTAGCCAATTCTGTCTTATCAGTTGAAACTCGGCGTGAAAAGGGACAGCCACTCTTCTACATTCATTAATGGGGTCCCGCTGCTCATCACTCGATTCGCCGGCAGTTCCTTCAGACTCAGAGGTCGCCGCACTAGAACTTGGTGTTGATTGTGTGGATTGAGTGCCTTGGGTATCTTGATGCATTGCTTTTCTAGTGGCATCGTACTTATTAGCAAAGGTTAGAACACGCCCTTGGAGGTAGTCGTTCTCATCGCGCTCGAACTTCTCCTGTTTGCGCGTCATGATCTTCTGTTCATATCTCACCAGGCGTGCTTTCATTGCATCCTTGAGTTCTTGTACCCTTGTTGTGTCCTCCTCTTTAGCGACCTCTTCTTCAAGCGTTTGGATCTCTGCCAGAGCCTTATCTCTATCGCTCCAGGCGTATTTTAGCAAAATCTTGAGTGTGCCCTCGCAATATAATGCTGTGTGTTCATGCCAGTCAGTGAGCAGTTGGGGATCGGGGTGTTCGTATGAGGGAACCGTGTAGACCCTCAACTGTCTTGGCACCCGTTTTTCTTCAATGTAGCTGCTTAACCTGGTGGCCTCCCACCATTTGCGAATTTCACGCTTGTGTAATTTCTCCAATTTCTGCATGATATAATTTAATTTACTACTCCCTGTTTCCAAGGGCGGAGCCGTCACAGTTCGTGGTTTGTCTCGTCTTTTAAACATATCCTGCGCCAGAGCCCAACGCTCTGTTTCACCCAGCATGCTCATATTGGTATTTTAAATTGGTCAGTTCACTCTGTAATGCTCAGATCCCAGTCGATCGAGCCTCCGCTCTCACTGCTGTCCTCCAGACGCTCTGCCGCATATCTGCTGTATAGTCACTTTCGTAAATGCAAAAGGGAAATGGGCTCACCGGTACGACGCGTATGAATGGTCCCGTCGGTAAGTGCAGAGAGATTTCACTGTGTTGATCCTCTGTGTCCTCTCTTGTATCCAAGCACAGCTGCAGCGGTGCTGGAGATGTTAGGTCCAACGCTCAGTTCACCACGAATAACTCGAGCACTCTGGAGCGGGTGCTGTTAGCGGGCCGTGGACACCCGCAACATATGACGCACAAAATCCTCTTCGTCCGAAAGGAAAACAGCACTCCGGGGGTAGAAGTGAGAAAACTTTTCTTTAATCACAAAATAAACAGACACGTTTCGGCGTTAGCCTTCGTCAGTGTTACTGACCATCTACACACAGTGCTCCTAATAAAGTTGTGTTGCAAATGATAGACATGAACAAGGGACCAGCCCAGCCATAGCAAATAGTGGCGCCATTTCGTAACGGGTTTCCCAAAATGAGAAGCCTAACAAATTAATGTCAATAATCAATAAAATGGCAAAAATGAGATGGGCACTTTTTGAATAAATGTACAATTTCATGACATATATATATATACATGATAAAATGGCTCGTAAATACAGAAGAAAAAAAAAGAGCCATTTCATGTCAAGTTACTTAAAACAATTGTTATTGACAAGGTGACATAATGTCTCTGAAAGTGTTTCAAAGAAGTCTGTTCTCTTTGAATAGTTCTAGTATAAGCAGATTACTTTGCCAAAAAAAGAAAAATACAAATTTGGAAGAAAAAATGTATCAAAGGAAAAAGTTCCAAGTTTAGTTTTTGTTTGGAAAAATGAAGGGCAAATTCAGAGTCTTCCCGCAACACTGTGTGCTGAATCAAAAGTCAGTGTATGGGGATGGAGAAAAAATGAAATCTTCTCATCCTGTAGACAAAAAGTCATCTACCGTTGTAGGTGAAAGTTGGATTACCTCGTTTAGAAGACTAACCGCACATAGATGGGAAGCATCCCCTTCAGCATTGGTCACATCAGCAATGTTCGAATCGGATGATACAGAGTGCACGAAGTTGGGAAGTATTCCGAGGACTGCTTAAAAAGGTGCTAACAGTCCTGAACACACGTTCTTAAATATATATACATTACATCTTGTATCAGACATGTTTAAGATACGTTCCAATATTTATGAGAAATGTATAGGGCAGTTTGTATTCAAAAGGGCTTGTATCTCTGCTGAAGTCCTTGCGACTTGTAGATCATAGGTTTCTTTGGCCGAGGTCAGAGGCACTGTTTGTTGTAAAAGAATCAATCAATCAATCAATCATAACACTTGTATAGCGCGCTACTCACCCGGATGGGACTCAAGGCACTTGGGGGGAGGGGGACGCTACTGCTCGAACAGCCAGGTCTTGAGTTGTCTCCTGAAGGCGAGGTGGTCCTGGGTCATCCGAAGGTGGATGGGGAGGGAGTTCCATGTCTTGGCTGCCAGGTAGGAGAAGGATCTGCCTCCGGCGGTGGCTCTTCGGATGTGTGGAACGGCGGCGAGGGCGAGGCTAGCTGAACGTAGCTGGCGGGTGGGCGCGTGGAAGGTCAGGCGGTCGTTGAGGTACTTGGGACCCAGGTTGTGGAGAGACTTGTGTGCGTGGGTGAGGAGCCTGAACGTGATCCTCTTGTTGACAGGGAGCCAGTGCAGGTTCCTCAGGTGGCCGGAGATGTGGCTGTGTCGAGGGATGTCCAGGATGAGTCGGGCGGAGGCGTTCTGGATGCGTTGTAGTCTTTTCTGTAGCTTGGCTGTGGTTCCGGCGTAGAGGGTGTTTCCGTGGTCCAGCCGGCTGGTGATGAGTGCCTGGGTGACCGTCTTCCTGGTTTCGATCGGGATCCATTGGAAGATCTTGCGGAGCATGAAGAGGAGACGGCGTTGACTTGTCTGGTCATGGAGAGGGAGGAGTCCAGGATGAAGCCCAGGTTGCGTGCGTGGTCTGTCGGCTTGGGGGCGGTGCCCAGGGCAGGGGGCCACCAGGAGTCGTCCCAGGCGGAGGGTGATGGTCCAAGGATGAGGACTTCCGTCTTGGCTTTCATTCTGCTTAGAGTATCAATTCGTATAGAAGAGAAATTCAGTGAACGCCATAGAGGCGACTCCATGACTGTCTTATTCGGGGGAACAAGACTTGCATACAGCAAGTGACACTGGATGTAACTGTTACTAGATATAGAATGCCTGGCAACATGCCAAAAAGCAAAACCAAAGGGGATGATGAACGGAGTGCTGAACATTGCAAACACTCACCCCCAGTCAACTGATCTGGGTTTAATCCATCATCATTCTTTAGCTCACGCCACCACCCTGGTTCAGACATGGCCATATGAAAATCAGTCTGACCCTGATGGGAACAGTCCAGCCCAAACCGCCAAGCCATGTCTTCTCTGGACCGGAAACAAGCATTCTGGGACCGGTTTCTGGCTAATCAGCCATTGACAGACAGGCTGACAACATGCCACAGTAGCTGTGATCATTCAACATGAGGTAACTTCCATTCGAAAGTTGGCCAAAAATTGGATTAATCACTGCAGCTGGTGAACCTTGCAGGTGGCAGGATAAGTTTGAAGCGGAACCTTCACAGGCCCCATGTAAATTAATACCCTGACATAGGAGAGAACCGCTTAGAGCGTTTTCACAGTTTGTACTGCTAAGAAACACTTCACGCCCCCCGCTCCAACATCTGGGTGGGTAAGGTAAATCCCAGGATGTCTTGATGTATTCTTTAGCCAACCTTTCATATTTGCCTGCTGGTATATGTTTTAGGCAATACTGAAAATGGAAAGTAGTAACAGGCAAAGTAATTTTACCATGTATGATCCACTCAATAGCAGTTTTTTCTGCCACCGTGAATGGTAATTTTTCCAGTTTTTCAATTCTCAGCACCGTCTAGTCTGCTCCCCTTTGTGCCAGTTTGATTTGTTTGTCAGTGAGATTGAATTCTGAAAACAGTGACGTAGTGTTAAATTAAACGCCAAGGCACATAGCCTACACGCACGTTTTGAAGCGTCCAGCCGAATAGCATGATAGAACGTATTTGAGGCTGACCATGTTGCAACATGACCAAGTCCTGTTCCATAATGTCTATGACAGAGGATACTATGCTGTCCAATGAATACATCCGGGACGACAGAGTTGTCAACCCATTGTCTACTACAGCAAGAGATTTCTCTAAATTAATACGATCAATTTCTCATATTGTTTCTGCAGTTTCTGCTTGGGTAACCTTCCATATTTTATTATATTCAGCGTAGATACAGGCATATATGAAACGTTTTGGACGCGGTTTTCCTGGACCTAGCAAGAATTCCCTATGGTCTGCGGCTTCTTTAAGTAAAGATAAGTGTTATTTCATATTCTAGTGTAGCTTTCTATAGCCAATCAAGGCAAAGTTTCCCTCTACTGTATGTTTTTACTACCCCTGGATGCTGTCTTTGAACATAGCGTGGGTCTGGTCCAGGGCCGGACTGGTAACCAAAACCGGCCCTGGCAAAGTGCTCGGCCGCCCCCCCACCCGCGGGGGATTGGGGGTGCCGCCGAGCTCTTTGCCAGGGCCGGTTTTAGGCCGATTTTGTTACAGGGCAGTTTTTGCAGCTAAAACGGGCCTGTAACAAAATTGGCCGTCAGGGGCCCAAAACCGCCCCCCACCCGTGCGGCGCACCGGGGGAATGCCCGGTGCCCGCTACAGCCAGTCCGGGCCTGGTCTGGCCTATTGATAGTGAAACCCTGTGCTTTGTTCATGAATCGCTCTTGACAGTTGTTTGTGTCTGTGGGCCAGAGCAACCATTTGTTTCAATCTGGATCTGATCTGTTGTGATACAAAATAGTATGTACATCGACCTCTCCCAGTGTAGTGCTATTACTTGCAGGTATGGACGGAGTGTTCATGTCTTTGATCTTAGCTAACCCAAGGCAAGACGTTTGTTGGACAGTGACAATTTGACAATTTTATTAATAAACTGCATGATTACTTAAAATCTTTACAGTATAAAAGGGAAAAAAAGAATAAAAAGCTTTATGAACGTCCCGACTCCCCCACTCTCAAGTCCCATCCAAACATAAAAGTGAGAGTCACTTTAAGTTAAAATACTAACATATTAGTCCTGATTAGCTGTCCTAAACATGGTTCTTTTAAAAGGAGTGATGAATAGGTTGTACAAGTGTTTCCCAGCTGATAAAGGGGGGCACATGAAAGTTCGGTAGAGTCAATTCATGTACCAAGAGCTGTTGACGAAAGATGGATTCTTCGTGGGTCTTTAAACCAGCCCAAGTTAGATAACTGGGGCAGAAGGCTTCCAGTTACTTTGCAGACAATGCCGTTAAGTGGGAGTCGAGTGCCATTTTTACCTGGTGTATAAATTTCCCAACTCTGGCTATTAAACAGGTCGTGGAGACTGAGAGGCACCAGTCCGAGGCCTCTCTACAAGTTCTATAGGCCGTGTTCCGTAAAATCGGAAGCAGCAAGCGATGGCGGTCATTGGCCAGCTTTGTGCAGCAGCACAGCAAGTGTAGCCAGGATTCCCTACGGTAATTGCATAGACGACAGGCCAAGGTGCCATCCGTGCGGGCCCATTTGGGGTTGAAGTCCATGATCCTGAGGGACAGTGTCATTCAAAAACATCATTTGCTCAGGGATGATACAGGCTCTAAACAAAGCTTTTACCCCCTGCACTTGCCAATCTTTTGACCCCAGACAGATTTTGTCTCAATATTGCCTTTCCAAAAAGTCGAAACCCAGTCTAGGAAGTTGAGCAATAAAGGCTGCAGAATAAATTTGTTTTGTATTTGTTAACATATTTTTTGTTCCTGTCTTGTTCACATGTTTAAACAAAAACGTTTCTGGATTTGACAAGTTGAACCCAGAAAAATATGAAAAATGTTTTTAAAAGTTTTTGAGCTACCCTTTGGAGGTGTAGGACAATGTTCCCATTGGTTATACATAAATAAATTTCTAGGTGATGCAGTTCTATGCAAGAAATGATGACCATAGTGGTTAAAACAATACATTTGTTCATAGTCTGATGAACCCTCTGGATATTAATCGTTTGTGAATACTGCAGACATTTCTAGATCAGACATCATGTTATTAACAGTCTAGAAGTCCCAATCATCAGAAAAGGTACTAGAGGTAATAAAGTCACTTAATGAAATTTTAAACAAGTGTGGAATCTTCAAGAGTTCCGACGGGCCAAAAATGTCATATTCAGTTTTGTCCCAAACTATACCATCTGGTAAAGGAACGGCTGTGATGTTGACTGCTGACAAGTCTCTTGCTTCACGATAGGATGATTTGTGTGGATGGAGAAGTAAGTTCACTCTTTTACTTGCTGTGTCCATTTGAATATATCTTCCATTTATTAGCATACCCATAGTTATTACCAGAGGTAACCAGAGTAGAAAGAAGAATATTCCCAAAACAATCCATAGTTCAATCCATGGTGAAACCAGATAAGTATTTTTCAGGTGATGAAAAAAGTCAGTTGCTTGTTCTTTGAAAGTTCTTTGTGCTGGCGTCGTTTCAGGTTCACTGGGATCATCAGAAAATGTATCAAAGTTAATGAACTAGCCAGAGGCTGTTTTGTGAATGGTTGGAATTGCTTCAGGATTAGTTGAAATCGCTGGAACCAGTTGATCACTTGTTACTTCGTTGTGGACAGGTGTTTCAGGACGAACTTTTATTTGGGTTTCAAGAGGAACGAGTTCCATAGCTTTGTTGCTTAGTTCTTCTTTTCTCACTGTAAAATCTTCAACGGTGATGAGTCTCTCAGTTTGAACCTCTTGGGTGTAGCTAGAGGAGTGCATCTGCTACATTGTCAGAGTCCAGTTGGCCTACTGCTTAGTATCGGCCACATAGTGTGGTTTGATCAGGTCGATGGACTCAAATCTTTTCTCCTTTTTTTCAGCAAGGGGCAGCAGAAGTACTGTTCTTGATCCGTGGATTGCTAGGACAGGTACTGGTTGTCTCTAAGAAGACCCAAATTCCTTCTTGTCCGCGATATTTTCTCTGACTAGATCACCAAGCTTTGGGATCCAGACAGGCCTTGCTGGGACGGTTGGTTTTTCCCCAGTGGTGGTTGGCTTCAAGAACACGTTCCTTTGTTTCGATCTTTGTTCATTTAAGTCCTGTAAAACAGCCAAACGATCTTTGATATCAAACTTTTTATTTTCCACCACTGTGCCTTTCATGTACCAACATGCTAGTCCCAAATAGGACCTCATATAGACTGGCATCCCCTAGAGAACATCTAGGCAAATTATTTAATGAAGAAAGAAGGTATGGAGAGGTTTTTTTTAGACATACGGCAGGACTGCGCAGATAGGAATTTATCAGAGATAGATCATTTGTTTACTCATTTTTCAGGTGTTTTTGTTTTTTTGCCATATGATAGGTGAGTGTAGCTTGGTTTAACACATACGTTTTTTTTCTGGACACTTTGTGCACTACATTTTATTTAGGCTGCATAAGCTTCACATTTTATTTCACACAAGGTTCAGGTGCACTTTTGGATCCACAGCTCGGTGAGCATGATAACAGCATACACCGCAATTGTGGTGAATTTGGGTCTATCCCTATCCCTAGATTGTTATTAGGATTTGTTTTTGATTCATTTTTATTGTTAATTTTTAGTATTCCCCTGATTACGGTTATTTAACCGAAATGCATTTGGAATGATGAAGATATTTTGAACTCTGTGAATGGCATGATTTCAACGATATGAAGAATACAAAATTAAGTTGATGGAAATAAACACAAGACGATTAAAGAAGATTGATAACTCATCCATGATGATAACATTTAGATTTATGGTGTACAATTATTATGTATAGTTTGTGAAGCTTCAGAATTATAATTGTAAAAAAAGTGTTGTACGTTCAAGAGAAAAATTGCACAGTCAGGTCATGTGAAAAGTGTGTCCCACAAAGAACAGTTTCTGTTTTTCTTGTTCATAATGATGTCTCCGCCATGTGGGCACTCCCTGACAAATTCTGGTGGCCAGTCCTGTTCTACTAGAAGTATATCATAACCCTTTGAAAGTCGCTCCCAAAAGAGTGGTTTCACTTTTCTTGGTATGTCTCCCTCCATCCGGAGTGTTATTTCATATAACTTTTGTGGAGAACTAACCCTGGTGTCTACAATCTCTACTTGTATGTACTCATTCAAGTCCACTATCTCCAGAAGTTCCTTCAGGTTCTGGTGAGCTATTGTTACTTCTACTGCACTGTCCAACATTGTCTGAGCCCATTCTCTGTTCTTGAGTTGTGTTGGCATGTCTGATCTTCAGACCTGCTACATTCTTTTTGGAGAATTGAGGTTTTGGTTTGTTTTTCTGAATGTGTTGATCGTCTTTGGACTTCACGTGTTCTTCTTTTCGATCTGATCGTCCTCTTCTTTTGGATGTCTGTGACAATATCTGAAAGGTACGAGAGGAACGTGTATCAGTGTATTGATACCTGTCAGGTTTTCTCAAATTATCCCTATTCCTGAGGTTGTACCTCCTTTCAGAGGGCTCTTTTTGAGGAGACCTACCTCGGGATTGAGAACGTTTCTCTTTTGAATGTTGTTTGTTATTTTCCCACTTCTTTTTAGAAGAGCTAGTAATGTGTTTAATAGACTCCTTCTCAGGATCTCCAGACAGTTGTGGTTTAACTGGTTTCCCACCCAAACTCTCTCTGCCTAATTCTTCATAGGATTTTTAAATTATTCTAGCTAATTCTTGTGGTTGTTTTGTTACATCAAATTCCCTTAACTTCTGGTGGATTGCCACTGATGCTGCTTCTCCTTTAATATTAGATAATATTATTTTTGAGGCCTGGTCAAAATTTTTCAGTAACTTCATACATAAATTCACAGCAGGTTCTGCCCCATATTCGTTTTGAATTTGTTTCAGGACATCAAGTATTACCGCCATAGACAGAACACCATGTGTTTTAGTATGGATGGCAGCAAAGACTGTCCCCCACGAGGTGCAATCTTCCAGATGTGGTGTTATCCCAATTGGTAAACAGATTGTTAGAATTCTGTGTTTCTCATAAGGGCTAGTATTAGGAAATACTGCTTCGATTTGAGCAATTTTTTGAGCTATCCAGAATGGAATTTGTTCACGTTTTGTGGCCATTTTACCCATGACTGCGTGTAAAGTCTGTGGAGAAATTTTCTGTGTATTCCCCTGGGGAGGGGTTTGATTTGGAATGGTTAATGGTGGTTGGACTGTGAAAGTCTGCATGACATATTGAACTAATTGTTTGTAAATTTTTATTAACTCTTTGAGTTGAGCGAGTAATTCCTCGTCTGACATTACTTCGATGTCAGAATGAGGTGTGTAGCCGGCTAAAATCGGCCATGTAGTTCCTGGTCTACCTAGTGAACCGAGCCTTGTAATGTGATTGTAATGTTATAGGGGACCTTTAAACCAGAGCTGATCCTCCTGGTATGTGAGTGGAATTTCAATATCCTTGAAAGGAATATATTCCTCAGGTGGCTCATCTTCTTTGTAGAAGTGAAACATTTTAATTACTGGATGTGATTCAGGGAATACTA
This sequence comes from Lissotriton vulgaris, assembly GCF_964263255.1. Classification (NCBI taxonomy): domain Eukaryota; kingdom Metazoa; phylum Chordata; class Amphibia; order Caudata; family Salamandridae; genus Lissotriton; species Lissotriton vulgaris. The sequence continues at coordinate 1,118,650,660 of NC_141685.1, read as the reverse complement.
TCCATGAGTAGAATACCTCTGCCTGGTGAGATTCATGTGCCCCTATCACAAAAATTGCTCTACCACCTCTTGGTGTTAGGACATGTTTGATAAGTTTTAGAGTAATGGCTCTCCTTAAATTTGGAGCGATGATTATCGCATTTTCATCGGTTTCATTAAAACCTGTATAATTAAAAGCTACCGCAACATTGTCGGGTACAGCGCCACTGGTTCCGGTGATATTGTCCTCGGACATTGTTTAATGAAAAATGCAGAGCAAGTTTCAAGGGAACAAAGATAAGGTGCACAATATTTTGGAACACTGTGGGGCATATTAGCAAGGGCAATATCGCTGCTTTAGCAGGACTTTTTCCAGCTAAAGCGGCGATATTTTTATCGCCCTATTAGCAAGCTGTTGCTAACAGCAGTTAGCGACAGCTTTCAGGCAATAGTGACCGGTTTGCGGCCCGCTTTGCATGGCAGCGATATTTATCGCTAATGACATGCAAAGTGGGCGTACCCAAACTGGTAGCGACTGAAAGCAGTTGCTAAGACAGCTATCGCCCATTAGTAAGGCAGGCGAAGCGATAAAAAAAATCGCGCTAAGCGCAATTATCGCTATGAACTAACGCCTGCTAAAAAGTTGACTTACCTGTATAGTCAATGGGGGGGGGGGGGTGATTATCAGATTAAGCCCCCATTGCGTTAATGCGAGAATATTGCTGGATTTCCAGTGATATTTTCGCATTTTGCCGCTATCGCTGGATATTTTAGCACAATGGAGAAAAACGTTGCTAATAGCATGTTTTCTCCGCTAAAATATCCAGCGATAAAAAAAGTCGCTAACAACGTTTAGCAATGAATATCGCTATTTCTTGTTAATAGGCCCCTGTATCCTTCAACGTTGAATAAACCAAACAGCTAATACATAGGATTTTCGTCCTACTCAGCCATGGCGGATATTATCCCTACCCACTCCAGACTTCTTATGGAGTTTTATGAGTAGGGGTCTCTGAGAAAAGCACGACTGAGTTACTTCAGTATCTAGCGTTAAATTAGTGCCTTACCAAACCGTTGAGTGCCATGTAGTGTAGTTCCTATATCCCTGATAGGCTCTGCGCATTGGAATAATATACACTATAGATTTGACATAGGACTGAGGTCAGTATGTCTCTATCGAGTACATTAAACTTAATTACTTGTGTGCGCCAGCTAACTCAGAGGTCACTATAAACTTCTCGAATAAACAAGAAGGGATTAATTTCTGACAACCGCATAAAAATGACAACTTTGTTTCCCTTTAGAATCGGACCAGTCTTAGAATTGTGGAAACAATAGATAACAGTTTCACTCAGTCAATCGTGCATGCTTAGTTTCTACAGAGTTTACACAGAAATATGTAGACGGCGTTTCAATAAAAAGAGTTTATTGAACAGTCTTATTTCTCATGCAAGAGATATGAACTGCTACAATCGTAAGACAGAATGCGAAGTATAATACGTACAGCGTTAGCAGTAAGATACAATAATACTGCAATAGTATGGTTTGTAGCTATGACATATATTCATAAAAATACATACATAAATAACACAGGCTAAAATGTAAATACTCATCCGATGCTTCTAAATAGTTCTACCCTAGTGTACCTAACCTAAGTGTAGTACGAGGTAAGAAGTAGGTGTTGTAAACTAAAGTATAGCTAGCTATAGTTTAGTTTTGCCAGAGTTGTCAAGAGTCGCTCTAGGTTCTAGTCGGCTCCATACCTTAGAATGAGAAAGGTTGGAATCTCTTTCTGGGTCTCAATCTCTAACACTGGAGCTGGATTCTCTGCTAGGAGGATGACAGCATCTGGTCAGTGCGTCAGGCGGGGACTTGACTACCTTCGGAACTTGCAATGGCGAGCCGGGGTGTGCAAGTAGGCAGCCGAACTATGGTTTGCCATGACAAGTGAAGGTATATTTATACCTTGAAAATGTTTAGGAATGCTAGTATTGACGTAAAAGTCCGGCAGAAGAACGTCATGAATGAACCCCTAAGGAATAGATGTTCATGCATAATAAATGAGCTCTTGGAGAAATCAATAATCCAAGCAAGGGGAAGTCCTAAAGGCTTAAGAGTCTGGTTTTCCAAGAACTCATTGTGACGTTGATGAACGGATGTAGGTGGCCATGCCTGTATTTGGTTAGCATGGATAATGCCTAAATAAGGGTAGGATTTCTATGCCTAAATATGGGCAATGCAAATTGTGGCCGTATAAGGGCATAAATCGGGAAACCTATGTACTGTATCTAAATCGACACACAACAGAACCACTAGGTTTTGTTGACTTGTAGTTTCTTTCATATACAGTGGCCTTCTTGGTGGCTATTAGTTCAGTGGAAGGAGTTGGTGGGTTTGATGCTTTATCATGCTCTCCTACCGTGTTCTGATTTTTTGGAGGATGAAGTTATGTTAAGACCGGAGTTGTCATTTCATACTTCCCGGGAAGTACTTACCAACTTTCTTTCCTTTTCCTTCATCTGAAGAAGAAAACATAATTTTCTTGATGTTAAAAGAGCTTTGTCCATTTTTCATGACAGGTCCAGCTGATTCAGGACAGGGCCATACTGTCTGTTTATTCCATCTTACTTTCCCCAGTGAGCTTGAACCGGTTTTCAAGGGAATAGAGCACTGCTGTCTCCTCTTGAACCTTTCCAGCTGCTTCAGATAAGTCAGCTGGTGCAGTCAGAGAGAGAGAGAGAGAGAGAGGAAAGTTGAAGAGGAAACCAGGTGAAGCAAGCGAGAGAAGGAAAGAGAAAGATGAGAGAGGAGGACTGGAGTAGGCTTGTTTGAACGTTTTGTAAGGACTGCTTTCAGACTACTTGTTTCTGGCTTCTAGTGAATGTAACAAGGTATCTTCGATGACTATAGAAGATGAATAAAATACACTATTGCCTTAGCTGCCAAGTTTTCAGTTTGGTGATACAGGATATTCATATCATTAGAGTGCTTATGTGTTACATTTCAATATGTAGTGTGTGACACTTTCAGTGATATTTATCCCAAGAACAATAAAGCTGTTAGGTCCATGTAATGTAATGCATTTTGCAAAAAGGAAACGTCGACCTGCATTGTGTAGCTTCGAAACCAAGTACCACACTGGATTCACTGATATAATTTTGAGGCAACAAATATCAACTTACATAATTATTGAAACTTTAATATCATTAACAAAAATATCAAGACCCTATACTTAATTAAAAAGTCATTAATATGTTACAAACAAATATCAAAGCCAAAAGTATTTAATCTAACATATATCTAAAACAAAAATATTGGCAACAAAAATATCGTGACCTATAACTAACCATATACTATGGGCCTTATTATGAGTACGCCGGTCCAAAGGCTGCCCTACACACAGTGGTGGTCTGACCGCCACAACCTCAGCATTCCAACTTCCTGATTACGAGTTTGGAGGTCAGGCAGTCACCAGCCTGACACAAAACCACTGCCCCGCCAGGATCCTGAATCCTAATGGGGCAGCGGTGGGGAAAGCGGTGGTCTGCATCAACAAGCTTTTCATGGCGGGGACTCCCTCAGAAAGGCAAGGAAAGGAGCCTCACATATCTAATTATTAATCATTCAAATATTTAAAATTATTGTAAAACAATTAGAAGGAGGCTAAAACAACCAATAATATAAAACGATACAAAACTAGAACCAATAAAATAGCTTAACCAATTAAACAAACAATATAAAAGCCACAGTAATTTTACTTAAAAATAGCTTAAAAAATGTCAAACCTTTGAAGAGGAGGAAACTCTGCCGGATTTTCTCTGAAAAACAGAAGCCTGCAACATATGCACCGTACATCCACTTCTCCAAGTAAGTAACAATTATACTTAAAATAGGAAGTTAAATATGTTTAACCTTAAAAACAATTCATAATAAACAATTACTAACACGGTTTTTAACATTTATCCTTTTCTACAGCTTATTCAACCTTCAACTAAACTCCATCGACAAGAGTACATCAAAGACCACAAAAAAGTAAGTATATCTACAAAAACTGATTTAAACCTACTAAATCAGAAACAGTTAAAACTCTGAATAACCTAAACACCGTTAAAAATCAAAAATATATATATATTGTGCAATAAATAAAACTACATTTTCTCTTCCAACAGGAAAAATCACCTGTTTCAAGAGGAAGCTTGCTGAAGAAAAAGTTTCTGAAAATACAATACTTTGCTAAAGAAGATACAAGTATGTTTAAAAAAATGAAAATGTCTATTTAACTTTGTTAATTAAAACAATTATTATTAATAACTAGTTTTCTGTATTCATGTTAATACAGTAAATAAAGACATAGGGCCTGATTATGATGTCGGTGGTAGCCTGCCACATTACAATGTTGTGGGTGGAGGCTTCTGGCGGAGCGACTGTCCACAGCGCTTCTGACGGGCTCAAGGAGCCCGTCGGAGGGTGCTTAATCCCTACAATGAGGGCGGTGCCTGCTCAGGTACAGCGTAGGGATTACAATGTACTTTTCATGGCAGTTCACCTGCCATGAAAAGGCAGACAGAAAGTGACTTTGGGGGGGCCCTAGCAGGTCCCCTTCTCCCCTGGCCCTCCGCCCTGGGGCCTCAGGGGCACCCATGGTGTCCTTCTAAACATCCCTGCACCATGCGGCAGGCCCTACATGGAGCCTGCCACATAGTGCAGGGATGTTTTTAATGTGTTTATTTGCTATTGGGGCGTGTGCTGCAGCCCACAGCACATGCTGCAATAGAAAATATACACATTGCGACCACCGTGAAGGTAGTCGCATCGTAATACGGGCAGCAGGACAGCTCACTTCTAGTCAGGCGGTCATGCTTCCGCCATGGTGCCGGTCGGGAGAGAGTCCTACCTCTATCATGATCTGGCCTATAATGACAGAAAGTGCAAAATGTATAACATTAGAGAACAGGAAACTTTTACTGCATAACATGGGATACACGTAAAGTTAAGAAAATGATTCTTACTGAACATATTAATTGGAAATGTACCAAATATTATTCTAATAATTGTTATGGGAGGGAAACTACCAAAGAAACTGTAATATTTAATATAAAGGAGCATGGCCCCCATCCCAATGTAACAGAAATAGAGGTGAGAGAAGTATTAGAAGGTATAAGAGAAGTAAGCACTAGTTCCCAAGAACCCACAGCACAAAACTTAAAAATATACTACCCCACATACCAGAACATATAACAGGCCAGTTACCTTCAATACCCAGCTTAAAAAGCCTCATAACACAAACTAAAAGGGCCACCAGCGATAACCCACCTGCTCCTAAAACATTCAGAGATCTAGAAATTCCACCACAGCTTACAATAACCCATAGTGAGGAACAATTCATATTATCTATATATATAAAAACGAAAGTATGTCTGTTTGTCCTTTATGCATTACTACACCATTCATCTGATTGGCATGAAACTTTGGGAAGTTGTTGAGTACACTTCCGCGAAGGTTTTTGGCAAAAAAAAAAAAAAGTAAAAAAAAAAAAAGTGTTAAAACTTGTTGAGTACACTCCCGCGAAGGTTTCTGGCAAAAAAATAAGAAAAATGTGTTAAATATCGGCCCCCCAGGGCCCTCATAATCTTTCCAATAATGAAAATTTACAGTTTCCGGTGCAACTCGCTTTTACAATGACCATCAACAAAGCACAAGGACAATCGCTGCAAGTGTGTGTTGTCAGGTATGCCACCGCACATTTTAACATTAAAATTTGGCTTGCCTATCATTCTTCTCCGAAACATCAATCCACTACGACTATGCAACGGTACAAGACTTTCGGTGAAAAAGATTATTGACAATGTCATCAAAGCGACAATTTTGAATGGGAACTTCAAGGGCGAAGATGTACTGTTGCCACGTGTTCCAATGATCCCAACAGATATGCCATTTGAATTCAAACGTTTACAGTTTCCGGTGCGACTCGCTTTTGCAATGTCCATCAACAATGCACAAGGACAATCGCTGCAACTAGATTTGGAGAATCCGTGCTTCTCACATGTACAACTGTATGTAGCCAGCTCACGCGTCGGAAAACCTTCTGATTTATTCGTCTATGCACCGGACGGAAAAACAAAAATATTGTGTATCCACAAGCACTCGAATAAATAAACAGAATTAAAACAACACTTTGAAATGTTTTACATATTAAAATGACTAAGTTTCAATAAAAATGACACAATGTAAATTAAATGTTATCATAACAAGTTTCCTTAAATTTCCTTTCTTCTGAGATCGCAGCAACGCGCGACGGGTAAGCTAATATGATAATAAAAGTCATGACAAATGTATACTTATATTTGCTACCCCTACAAACCTACTCAAACTAACCCAATGTCAAACATGGATGACGGATGGCATATTTGAAATGTGTCCCAAACCATTTCATCAACTATATACAAGGTGGATTTCAAAAAACTAATAAACATATTGTGTATATACTTCTCCCAAACAAACAAAGCATTACCTACATAGAACTACAAAACCACATTAGGTAACAGACAAACAACTATTTCCCCCCAAAAATATTATTGACTTTGAGCAAACTATGATTCAATCTATACTAAAAATATGTCCCCCACTGCAATACAACTTACCTCAAAGAATGTTTTGGCTACTAAAAGTGTTAAATAAACTATTCCCACTCCAAGATTACTTAAGTCAGGGAAGGTGTTGGACACTATGGGCCTAATCATGAGTCTGGCGGCCAATGGACTGCCAGACTCATGGAGGCACGACGGTGGTGGTCTTCCGACCGCCCTATTACAATTAGGGCGGTCTTACCACCATTGTGCCGCCACAGCTGCCAGTGAACCGCCGTTCCCTGGTTTCCTCTCCACCACGGTTTTCATGTCAATTCTACCGACATGAAAACAGTGGTGGAGAGGAAACAAAGGGGGCCCTACAGGCTGATGCAAACAGTGGGGCACAACATGTGCCCCCCACTGTGCATACACACCAGTTCCTGCACGGGATGGACTTTACAGTCCATGCCGTGCAAGACTGTACTTGGTGTGCCCATTTTTAGAGGCACCATTCTGGTAAGGGTAATAAAAGCCAAACAGACACGAGAAATACTCGTATCAGGCAGGTGGCCCGACCACGGGTTGGGTGGTGTGGCGGCGGGGTGGACCCAGCGTCACACCACGAAACTTGTAATCAGGCCCTAAAGGGGCAAGATTTGTTATTCCCACTCCAATCTAACTTAACTCATGGAAGGTGCTGGACACTAAATAGGTAACATTGACCCATTACACTGAAAGAAAACTTATCACGGGGAAAGTTTTGGACACTAAAAAGGTTAAATATACTATTCCCACTCCAAGATAAAATAAGTCAGGGAATCTGTTGGATACTAAAGGGAAACATTTACTATTTCCACCCCAATCTAACATAACTCATGAAAGGTGCTGCACACTAAAGAGGCAAAATTAACCATTCCCACTGCAAGGAAGCCTATCTCAGTGTAGGTTTTGGACACTAAAAGGGTTAAATATACTATTCCCACTCCAAAATAAATTACGATCAGTGGCAACTGGACCTAGAATGAACTCTGCTGTTGGCTTTCTGACTGACACCCTGTCCCAGGCCTGACCGTATCCTCAGGATCGAACCGATGCTCTTAGGGGTCCATCTCTCAACCGCCTCAAGTCTGGATAATAATCCACACAGACTAAAGGGTGGTTAAGTGGGGGAAGGGAAGTATGGGGACAGCAGGGAGGGAGACCTGTAGTCACCTTTCTCTCTTTCTTAATCTCCCTTGGTACCCATACTTCCACTAACCTGTAAAGAAAATAAAGATTACTGGTAATAAACAGGGACCCCCTGAATGCGATCAGATTCCTGGATCAGGGCTAAACAATTGGTAAAGAAATAAATCATCCAGGCAAGAACAATGTAAGTGGCTGGCAATAAAATAATTAGACAGGTCTAAATATAAACACAGGAAAAAGAAAAATCTTCTAAAACAGGAAATGTAATCATACACAAAATTTAATCACATTAATAAGAATTGATGAGCATGTTCAATCAGATACAGAATTATAACAAAATGTAAAAAGAGAGTACAATATTCAATTTTAGTAGTCTCTAACGTTAAAAGGAAAAGTTAACAAGCATTGGAAATGCAATAGGTCTCGCATTAGGAAAGTTTGAGCAATTGGTATTGTAAATGACACTTTTTTTATTTATGTGTTGGGTTTGAAAATAGCAAAAGTAATAGCTTTGTCAGTTACAATGTCAATAGTTTTAACTTTCGCAAATGTGACACCTATAGCATTTGTAATGCTGAATGTGAATTTGTACGGCTTTGTGTACCATAGCTTATGTGCAAAAACGCGCAGCCAGCGCGAAGGAAACTGCAGAAGAAAAAAGCTCTTCCACGCGCATACACCATGGCAAGTTTTCTACTGCTCACTTAAGGATCTTTTTGTTTCTAAGCGCGGAACTGCTCTTGTGGAGAAACGAGTATGCTGAAGAATGAAGGGTGGAAAAGCGTTTCCGTGCACCGTCAATTATTTCAAGTTGCGTCCGAGAAAAGCCTGCCCCTGGTGTGCTCCGGAAGTGTTTTGTAGTCTCTTTGGTGACGCTACCAGTGGATGTAATTTACCTTACAATCATCATGAAAGGCCACATCTATTGAATGGACCGCCCCTCCAAAAAACAAGAGTAAGCTGCGGTATTGATCGGAAAATAGTGTACAGGAAGCGTACACGTCTTTGCCTGCACCTATCCAGACAGTACAGCGTTGCATCTTTCTAAGTTTACTAGAAAGATTGGCGGGACGTGCAACACTCTCCGTGAATTCCTCCGATGAACAGCAAGCACAAAAAAGCACTTTGAGCCTCCCAACGGCTCTGATACCTGATAGTAATTATTTCCAATTACTCTTTTTCATAAAGTGCAAACACACACCCTTAAAAGCTCAGAACGCGTTCCATGCGTCCAAAGATTATGTATTCAAATAGAGCTACCATGCACTCTCTCTGGAAGTGAATTTGTACAGCTTTGTGTACCATAGCTTATGTGCAAAAACGCGCTGCCAGAGCGAAGGAAACTGCAGAAGAAAAAAGCTCTTCCACGCGCATACACCATGGCAAATTTTCTACTGCTCACTTAAGGATCTTTTTGTTTCTAAGCGCGGAACTGCTCTTGTGGAGAAACGAGTATGCTGAAAAATGAAGGGTGGAAAAGCGTTTCTGTGCACCGTCAATTATTTCAAGTTGCGTCCGAGAAAAGCCTGCCCCTGGTGTGCTCCGGAAGTGTTTTGTAGTCTCTTTGGTGACGCTACCAGTGGATGTAATTTACCTTGACAGCAGAGAGGTGACCAATGGACGGAGGGAAGAGAGAGAAGGGGAGGGTTGAGGAGAAATGCGACACGGCGGGCAGGGGAGGGGGCGGAGCGGGTAAAAAAATAAATAAACAAGACGGAGGGAAGAGAGAGAAGGGGAGGGGGGAGGAGAAATGCGACACGGCGGGCAGGGGAGGGGGCGGAGCGGGTAAAAAAAAAATAAACAAGACGGAGGGAAGAGAGAAGGGGAGGGGGGAGGAGAAATGCGACGTGCGGATGAGGGAACTGATGTGCACGCGCTTTTAAGCTCAATGCGCATGCGCATTGAGCTTAAAAGTCACGGGCACTGCAAGGAATCGCCACGATTCCTTGCAAGTAGTTAAAGAGTGGATAAGCCCCCATAGTCTCGCAAGCTCGATGCGCATGCGCATCGACAGGCGAGACCTAAAAACTTATGATGATTCCCATAGTTGATTTTAAAATAGATGTTTTTCTGACAGCGCGTTTCGACGCAGACAAAGCGTCTTCATCAGGGCAACAGCGTTTATCTATAATTGAGAAGATTATATTGTTTAGAGATCTTTTGCCTGTGTTCAAACGGATAAGTCTTTCATTCAACTATAATAGTTATAATAAAACAAGAGAGCCAGACATTTCTTACAAAAGAGACATAATATACCGCAAGATAAGGACACATAGAAACAGCTCGTAAACATGTACATATATAAATTACCCCTATAATTTTTATAAACAGACTATCCTACATATATTCTGCAGTGGGGTATAAACATTTTCTCTTATATCTTTTTTCCTTTCCTCCTAGTTATGTAACAGACCACAAAAATTATTACAACTTTAAATAAACAGTTAATGACAAATCATTCATAAACAAGTTCTTGTAAATAAGAAACAGATAAAATACATAAGATAGAGACAGTATAGAGAAGACCAAGAAGTTATTTAAATTTTAATCCAAGGTTAACAAGCTCTAATTAGAACCAACCGTTCTTTTATTATTATCTACAAGTAGGGTTTTGAAATCCGATTGCACATCTGTATTAGGGGTAGCCTAATGATCCTATATTTACTATTATCCTGAATATTCATTTGTTTGTTTAGGTCTCCTACCCACCTCACCGTTTAATCCATTTGAATTTATGTGAGTATGATTACAACATCAACACATACCAATGGTAGCTTTTCACTCGTTTTTTTCAACAAACGGGATGGTTTCAAAAGTGCAAGATGTAGTATGCTTTATTCTTGTCACGTTTTAATCTAGAAAGACAAATATGTTGCAATCGATGTAAACATGGGTCCTATGTACATTAATGATTGCACTTTACTAACAGTGCATGGTTCACTGTTTTTTTTATTTTAAAGGTAAAATATTTTTACCTGTCAGAATCTGAGCCAGAGGATCAATCAGTCTGAAAGGATAGTTCGTACAAAATCTTCCTCGTCTTTAAAGCGAGCACCCTGTGTTAATTCTGCTGAAAACAGAAGAAGGACAATACGGAAATGTAACAAATGTATTCAAGTGTATCTAATTGATGACTGCCTCGTGTTATGAACCCACCTTGGATACTTCAAGGGTTAGAATGTAATTGTAGTGAGCATCATCAAAGGGGAATAATCCCGATGTAAGTACGATCGGTGCAACATAGGACACGCCGTATGCAAGTACCGGATATTTTTCTCTATAAACAATTTAGAAAAAGAGAGAGGAATTATTGGAGCGGCAGGAGTAAGCAGCGGGGGTATGCGGATAACGCAAAAAGATCTACGACTGAACGTACTTGTAGTTGACTTCTTTAGTTCTTCATGTTAGCACGATCACGTTCAGATGCAAGACGCGTATGGGTTTGATCGAGAAAGAAAGAGGGAGCCGAAAAGCAGCACCAAACTTCCGATATATATACACAAGGCCTGCAAATATAATATGGCATAATGAGACGCATATATCCAGCGTTTCAATGATGACAATTCTTACGCTTACTTAGAGCCGGCATATAATCAGTATTCAAGTCTGAACAGACTTCCTTTACTAATCTAAGCACTATCTCCGGCTTGTACGCAGTACTTCAGTGTGTATCTAGAAGAGTATTAGGCACATGTCATTCTCTCATTACGGCGCATACCTGTTTTCTTAGTCCCGACGAACGTGGTCAATGGCGGCGATTCTATCCGTGACCGGAGAAAAAGATGAACGGTGAAGACCAATTGGTCTATATATAGTAATTTCTGATACATGGTTGGGTATGGCTCCTCCTATTTTAAAGTAACATACTATAATTAAATAAGATACTATTATATTACCGTACGATACCAGAAGTGTAAAAAATACTATTCCCACTCCAAAGAGTGCAAGCGTAGGGAAAGCGTTGGATAGCGTAGGGGTTAAAATTACTATTCCCACTCCAGTGGGTGCAACAGTAGGGAAAACTGACCCTGAACCCTAAAAATACCCCTTTACCCAAAAACCCCAAACTGACCCTGAACCCTAAAAATACCCCTTTATCCAAAAACTGAAAACTGAACCTGAACCCTAAAAATACCCCTTTACCCAAAAACTGAAAACTGACCCTGAACCCTAAAAATACCCCTTTACCCAAAAACTGAAAACTGACCCTGAACCCTAAAAATACCCCTTTACCCAAAAACTGAAAACTGACCCTGAACCCTAAAAATACCCCTTTACCCAAAAACTGAAAACTTACCCTGAACCCTAAAAAAACCCTTTACCCAAAAACTGAAAACTGACCCTGAACCCTAAAAATACCCCTTTACCCAAAAACTGAAAACTGACCCTGAACCCTAAAAATACTCCTTTACCCAAAATGTATTAATATTATTTAATTACCAATTAATTATTAATTAACAATAACAATAAAGTAAATATATTAGCACATTAGCTGTAATTAATTTAATTTAATAATTAATATTATTTTTTCCCAATTAATTAATTAACAATAACAAAAAATTATATATATAAATAAATTACTCTAATTAATGTAATTAACTAATTAATATTATTTAATTACCAATTAATTACTAATTAATAATATGTACAAAATTATATTAATTAATTAACTAATTAATATTAAGTAATTACCAATTAATTTTTAATTAAAAATATTTACAAACATATATTAATTAATTAATTATGATTAAATTACTCCCCACCCTTATCCCCTATTAACCCAACATCCCGCTCCTAAACATTAACTACAATTTATATTACTATTAATAATTTTTTTTATTTTTGTAACCTTTTTTCTACATATTATTGAAATTTTTTACTTTGACTATTTATATATATTTTGTCGATATTTTTGTACTCGATATTTTTTTATCATTATTTTAATCGATATTTTGACCAACGATATTTTTGTTCTCGATATTTTATTATTATCGATATTTTTAACTCGATATTTTGTCCATTCAATATTTTTGAGTCGATATTTTGTCTGTGCACCTCGTAATGTATCAGAAAGTAAGATTTCCCTTGCATGAACTCTGTGGGCAAGATTCAGGGAAGAGTTCGTCAACGCAGGGAAATATAGAACAGTACACCCAAGTAATCTACATCAAAGTATTTAGGCAACAAAAGTGAGCAATGTACTTTTTCGCTTGCAAAAGCTCCAGTAGGATATGGTAAGAGCTCTTCCAACGTAGGGGGAAAGTAAGCTACAGCTAAAATAAGCTACAGAACACTCCAGTCGCGAAGATCCAAATCAGAATAGATAGGCATTAAGGATTACAACCAGGAATTCCATAAGGGTAAAATCAATCAATCAATCAATCAATCAAGAAATTTGTATAGCGCGCTACTCACCCAGAGGGTCTCAAGGCGCTGGGGGGGTCTGCTACTACTCGAACAGCCAGGTCTTGAGTCACTTCCTGAAGGAGAGGTGATCTTGGGTAAGACGGAGGTGGATGGGGAGTGAATTCCAGGTCTTGGCTGCCAGGTAGGAGAAGGATCTTCCTCCCATGGTGGTTCTTCGGATGCGTGGAACGGCAGTGAGTGCGTGGCTGGTCGACCGTAGTTGGCGGGTGGGAGTGTAGAAGGTCAGGCGGTCGTTGAGGTACCTGGGTCCTAGGTTGTGGAGGGCTTTGTGTGCATGGGTGAGGAGGCGGAACGTGATTCTTTTGCTGACGGGGAGCCAGTGCTGTGGCGTGGGATGTCCAGGATGAGTCGTGTGGAGGCGTTCTGGATGCGTTGGAGTCTTTTCTGCAGTTTGGCTGTGGTTCCGGTGTAGAGCGTGTTTCCATAATCCAGTCGGCTGGTGACAAGTGCCAGGGTGACCGTCTTCCGGTTTCGGTGGGGATCCATCGGAAGATCTTTCGGAGCATGCGTAGGATGTTGAAGCATGAAGACGAGACAGCGTTGACTTTTCTGGTCATCGACAGGGAGGAGTCCAGGATGAAGCCCAGGTTGCGTGCGTGATCCGTTGGTTTGGGTGCGCTGCCTAGGGCCGGAGGCCACCAGGAGTCGTCCCAGGCAGACGGTGATGGTCCAAGGATGAGGACTTCCGTCTTGTCTGAGTTCAGTTTCAAGCGGCTGTTCTTCATCCATTCGGCTACCTCTTTCATCCCTTAGTGTAGGTTGGATCTGGCGGTGGCGGGGTCGTTGGTGAGGAAGAGTATCAGCTGGGTGTCGTCGACGTAGGAGATGATGTTGAGGCTGTGTTGGCGTGCGATGGCTGCGAGGGGGCTCATGTACACGTTGAAGAGGGTGGGGCTGAGTGATGATCCTTGTGGCACGCCGCAGATGACTTTGGAGGCCTCAGATCTGAACGGGGGGAGGCGGACTCTCTGGGTTCTTCCGGCGAGGAACGAGATGATCCACTCCGGGGCCTTCCCTTGGATTCCGACGTTGCTGAGGCGTTGTACTAGGGTGCGGTGGCAAACAGTATCGAACGCTGCAGAGAGGTCCAGGAGGATGAGGGCCGCTGTTTCCCCGTTGTCGAGCAGTGTTCGGATGTCGTCAGTGGCTGCGATGAGGGCGGTCTCGGTGCTGTGATTGGCTCGGAAGCTGGACTGTGAGTGGTCAAGGGATCCATTTGTCTCGAGGAAGGCACCCAGCTGTCTGTTGACGGTCTTCTCGATGACTTTGGCAGGAAACGGGAGGAGCGAGATGGGGCGGTAGTTCTTGAGGTCGGTGGGGTTTGCCAATGGTTTTTTCAGGAGGGCGCTGAGTTCGGCGTGCTTCCAGCTCTCCGGGAAGGTGGCGGTGTTGAAGGAGCAGTTGATGATGTCCCGGATTTGGGGTGCGATGACGGAGTCGGCCTTGTTGAAGACGTGGTGAGGGCATGGGTCGGTTGTTGAACCGGAGTGGATGGTGTTCATCGTCCGGATGGTATCTTCTGTGTTGACTGGGGTCCAGTCACGGAGGGTGGTGGTGGGGGGCGTCGGTTCTGTGGTTGGGTGCGTGGACTGTTCGCCGAAGCTGTTGTGTATGTCTGCGATCTTGCTGTGGAAGAACGTGGCGAGTGATTCGCAGAGGTCCTGTGAGGGAGTGATGTCGTTGTTACCGGCGCTGGGGTTGGAGAGCTCTTTGACGATGCTGAAGAGCTCCTTGCTGTTGTGTGCGTTGTTGTCTAATCGTTCCTTGAATGCTGTCTTCTTGGTGTTGTGGATCAGCTGGTGGTGTTTGCGGGTGGCTTGCTTTGGGGCGTTCATGTTGTCTGTGGTCGGGTTTTTCGCCAGGCTTTCTCGAGGGTGTGGCAGTTCTTCTTGGAGTTCTTTAGGTCGTCGTTGAACCACGGGGCTTTCTTACTTCCGGGCCTGTTGGGATGGGTTTTCAGGGGTGCAAGGTCGTCGGCGCAGTTGGTGATCCATTGTGCCAGGTTGTGGGCTGCTTGGTTGGGGTCCGTTGATCTGGCGGGAGGGTTCTGTATCAGTGATGCGGTGAGCTGGTCGGTCGTGATCTTGTTCCAATTCCTGCGGGGAACTTGTTGCGGGAGGTGGTGGGTTGTGGTCTTTCTGAAGCTGAAGTGGACGCAGCTGTGGTCTGTCCAGTGGAGTCCAGTGGAGTGGCTGAAGGAGACGTACTTGCTGGAGGAGAAGATTGGGTCAAGCGTGTGTCCGGCGTAGTGGGTGGGGGTGTTCACCAGTTGCTTGAGTCCGAGGTTAGCGAGGTTGTCCAGGAGGGTGGTGGTGTTGTTGTCGTTGTTGTTTTCCAGGTGGAAGTTGAGGTCTCCTAGGCGGATGTAGTCGGCGGAGGGAAGGGCGTGTCTGCGATGTCTTCGCTAAATTGAGTACGGGGTCCTGGGGGTCTGTAGATGAGGGTGCCTCTGAGTGTGGTCTTGGGGTCGGTGTGAATCTGGAAGTGAAGATGTTCGGCGGTTGTGAGGGTGTCGTCGGAGTTGGTCGTGATGCGGATGGTGTTCTTGTGGACGATGGTGATGCCTCCTCCTGTACGGTTGGTGCGGTCCCTCCTGGTGATCTTGTATTCGTCCGGGATGGCGATGGCGATGTCGGGCGCTGAGGAGGCGTTCATCCAGGTTTCCGTGAGGAAGGCGACGTCTGGGGATGTGGTGTCGAGCAGGTTCCATAGTTCCACGGCGTGTCTGTGGACGGAGCGGGTGTTGAGCAGGATGCACTTCAGTTGGTTGCTGTTGGTGTTTGGCTTGGTGGGTGCGGGTGGGTTGTAGGTCCTGATGCAGGCGATGGAACAAGCGGTGCCAACGGCACCCTTACCCGACCCAGAACAATAAGATAACGGCCAGCGATGATCCAGGGACCAGTGGAATAATCGGCAGCGTCCAGCCCAGCAGCCTCGCTACTTCACTGCTTCCGCATCAAGTGATGCACGGCGTCTGACGTTAGACATCACGCTAAGGCAGCTGGGAATTGAAGTAATTCCTGAGCCTCAGCACTTGCCTGCGCGATTGAAGCTGCTGTGACCCCTGACACACCATGTAAGTCTCTAAGTGCCTTCCCTAATATCCTGGAGGGCTTTAGATGTGTACTACTGTGGCGAGTGGGACTTAAAAGACTTAAGGCCTGATTTAGACCCAAGCGGTATGGATACTCTGTCGCCATGGCAATGGAGTATCCATAAAACCAAGACTGTGGTTCGCCTACTAGATATATATGCGGGCCGGTCTTTGGTTTCATTATGGTGGATCCTACTCTGTCACCGCCGTAATTGAACCCTTCTGACGGCCCTACAGACAAAGGGCTTTAGGAGGCAGACCTCTAATTCCGCCCACTTAATATAGATGGGCTGAGTTAGAGGTCAGTTTTCTCTGACCGTCACTGTCAGGAAAACTGAGGTGATAATGGGTAGTGAAAACTGCTAAATGCTTCCCTCGCCATGAAAGCAAACTCCCATGGCTAGGAGAGCATTTTCTTTTGTATTTTCAAAAAGAAAATCATGCTTCAGGATTTTCTTTTTGAAAAGAAAAAAGAGAATAGTTTCTTTTCATGTTGATGGACCCATGAACCATACTTCAAAAAGCATTGAAGGTGGTTTCTGGTAATGCTTTGTAAATGTCCACCAGCTTGATTTGCACTACCTAGAGCTACTAATCACTATCACAGAAAGATATAATTTTGGACGTAATGTGCAAAGACACAGTGAGTCTGTCAAAGAGTACATCACAGTGCAAGGGAAGTTTGCAGCAGGTTTAGAACACTGGAAGAAAAGCACATTAGAGACCAATATATCTTGAACTGTAGAAGTGAGAGAATTTGTGAGGCACTTTGGCTCAAGGATGAGTCATCCCTGGATGACGTTATTTTGACTGTGAAAAAGGTGGACCACATGATGAGTTATGTGGATGAGTTGTGAAGAGAGAAAGTTGTGAAGGCTGAAGTGGGTATGGTTGACATGAGGAACAAAAAGTAAGTGCTATAGATGGGGGCAAGTGGGCAACATGGCCAATGATAATGAGTGCCCTGCATTATATGCTACCTGTCCTAAGTGTGGCCACACAGAACAATTCTGAAAATTGCTGTCCTGTCTTGGGTTATTCAACCAACACACAGCCTTTAAACTGTTCTCTAGGAAGGTTGTGTTGTAGGTGTTTAAAAATGGTTCAAAGGAACCCCTCTGAAAACATGTTGGTGGGGAAGCAAGATGGCGACCGCGTAGCTGCGGCCGAAGGGTGCAGTAAGCAGTGAGGACTTGGTGTAGCTAACCACCTGGCGGAAAATGGATATTATATAACCGCACCAGCTTTAAACGCTCTACTGGACCAATGTATGCTGTCCTTACCTGGCGGCTGATCCTGCGAGGCCCGGCGATCTGGTTCACGGAAGCAGCAGCCGTGGATCGGGCTCTCTTCTCCCTATCGGGCTGGAGCTTCGTGACTGCTGGTGGGCGGAGTAATTGGAGAGGGGCTGGAGCGGAGCGCCGAGGGAACTCAGCGAAGCGGAGTTGGAGGCGGACACCACTGACCCAGAAGATCGGGAAACAGCGAGGAGGGGACATGGCGCCGAAAGCTGCTGCTGCAGGGGCTAAAGGATTAACAAAAAAGTAACTAGCAAACGAAATGACAGCGGAGGCGGCGGGAGCTGAGAGTGGAGTACCGCTGAAACGCCCTCACAGGAGCTGGAGCGGGTGAAGAAAAGCAAACAGATAACAGTTAAGACCCGCCAGGCCACGGCCTCCACCGCAGAGATCTTCACCAGGAGTGGTAAGGAGAAGGGGGACAAAACTACAGAGGTGATGATCACGAGGGATAGCGCGGTTTGCACAGGCGAGAGGGTTACTGCTGGCACTATAGACCCCCCGCAAGGTGAAAATATAACTCCAAATGCCCCGTTGAAGGACACTGCCACCACAGTCCTTGGAGCTGTAGATCAAGAGTTCAACTGTGACAATGGGCAGCTTACGGAAAGAGAGGGAGTCAAAGGCAAGGAAGGGAATGGGGATGGGGTCACCACCCAAGCACAGGGTGACTCGGATATGACTCTGACTTTGAATCAAGAGGTCCCACACCCCCGCAAGCTACTGGTGGAAATATGGCCTCTCTGCCCCCAGGAGTCTTTACACAAAATAGAGCCCCATCAGACATAGAAAGTACTAGGGGCGAAGGCCCCGAGTGAGTGCTTTTTTTCAGTATCTGAAGGGGCGGACTGGTCACAGGAGGAGGAGGAACGTAGCTCCTCCATGGGCGATAGCAATGTGGAATCCGAGAGTGACCCAGAGCAGGAGCTTTCTGAAACGGCAGTGAAATCAGCCAGTCTAGCAAAAACGCAGGAACATCCTCGTAGGAGTCTTAGCTGGGAGCACTTATCTACTATGCCATTGCAGGGTAGTCCCAGTCCAGAAACAGTCCAACTTTCGCTGCTGGAAGTAATTCATCAGGAGATCATAGAGCATAGGGAGGCAAGGCAAGACAGCTGCAAGTCTCAGGCAGCTATGAGAAAAATGCAAGGCGTGATGAGGAAACTGTCCAAGGCATGCGCCAATGTAGGCGACAGAGTGTCGAATCTGGAAGAGAGGGTGGTCTCAACAGAGGCTGAGGTCGCCGCGGCTACTAGTAAGGTTGAGTCCCATTGTGCCCAAGTAACAGACATGCAATGGAAGCTCGAGGATATGAAGAACTGGCGCAGGAGGAACAACCTAAGGATCCTGGGCATTCCCGAAGGGTCAGAAGGATCCGATGTAAGAGCCTATGTCATCAAGCTCTTTGAGCAAGCTTTTTCGGAGCTATCCAGCTGGAGTTGGTCTGGAGAAGTCCAAGGGGCACATCACACTCCCTTTAAAATACGCCGCAATGCTAAGGAAGGGGACAAACCCTGGGCAATCTTAATCTTTATGGGCAACTTCATATTGAGGCAGGACATTGCCGAAAAAGCAAGACCAGACGCCAAGAGATCTGCTGACGGGGTGACATTTTTTGTCCGACCGGACTACTGTCATACCACAGTTGAGAGACGCTGGAGATTGCGACAAATGATTAAGCCATTCCAGGAAAATAAAACTACAGGCATATTTGATAAACCCAGCGCAACTGAAAATAATCAATGAAGGGCGGACACAGTATTTTTCTTCAGAAAATAAGGCACAGGAATATTTGCATTCTCTGGGCAACTACATTTCTTGTTCGTTTAAAAAGCTCCATGCCCGCCTGTCTCTCCTGATATCCGCTTATAGTATTTTGGTTCTTTTTTTTGTTTTGTTTTTTTCTCTCCTATAGTAATTATAGCATAATCTGACTTGGTTAAATATGCATAACGCCGATAAATATGTGATATCAGGGGTAACTAAGGTTTTCTCATAGAAGTATTTGTTAAGATAGTCCTCACTGCTACACTGCAACCCATCACATGCACAGACTCAGTCTGAGCGCTTCCCGAGGGAGGGTGCAGGGTCTAGGGGGTTTCATGGGGGTGGGGGGGTGTTGGCTGGGGGAGAGGGGGAGGGGGAGGGGTGGGCAGGGGGATGGTGGTGGTGGGGGGGAAATGTAAAAAAGAGAATTTTTGACACAATGGTAGATGTTGTTATAATCAGATCCATGTTTTAAAAATGTCTCCAGTATACTAGCTAGATTGGTTGAAGAGAAAGTAGAATGTAGACAGAAGTATGTCCAAGATTAAGATTTGTTCAGTAAATATAGGGGGCCTTAATGATTGGAAAAAAAGGGGAAGATTTGAGGAGTTTGTAAAATCAGTGCAGGCTGACATATGGTGTCTACAAGAAACGCATCTGCCATGGGGGAAAAAACATTGGTTAAACCTCAGGGGTTATGAGATACTCTCCTGTTCCTCTCAGACTTCAACTATTAGGGGGGTGGCCATCTTAGGAAGGGTTGGTCTGGGGGGTGCGAAACGGTCTAAGGCAGATACCCTGGGTAGATGGGCAATATGTGAGATGAACATAGGTATCACCATATGCGGGATATATGGTTCAAACCAAGACGATCCAGAGGTCTTTGACTGCATAGAAAAGAAGTTGGCAGGTTGGCCTTCCCCTATGGTGGTTTGTGGGGATCTGAATATTGATGCAGTTTTTGCGGAAGGAACTATAAATGCTGGACGCAAACCATGGGTTTACCAGGCAGTTTGTTCAATGATACAATCGCACGGACTAAGTGATGTATGGGGGAACAAGGAGCCGGGGAACCCGGGGTCCACGTATTTTTCCCACCCATATCAGAAATACTCCAAATTGGATTACTTTATGATCTCCGCCTCGGAACTCAGCAGGGCTAAAATTTGTAAATTGCCAATGATAATATCGGACCACAACTCCCTGTTCCTAACAATGGATATCAACAGGCCGGTCAAAAAACATAGGCCCTGGACTTTCGACAGGAAGCTTTTAGCAGATGACACTTATGTGGAGCATATTAAGAACTGGACACAGGTGTTCTTTGACGCAAATAGATATAGTACATCAAGGATTGCGGTCTGGGATAGCTATAAAGCAGCACTAAGGGGTTAAACCATCAGCTATACTGCCCAGAAATGGAAAAAGATCACTAAAGAGAGGGAGCAATTAATGGAAAAGCTGATGAAGGCTGAGGAACTGCATGGGAAAGATATCTCTCAAGGGAAGCAGGGAACAGAGAGTCTTGAAAGAGTAAGCTCAATTAAAGCAGAGATTCAGAATCAATTAGCACAAAAAGCAGCCGCCGAAAATCAAGCTCAGAGAGGCAGGCTTTATGAAACAGGGGAACAAGCAGGGAGGGCACTGGCGCTCCATATCAGACAGGTGGCCTCTAAAAATGTGGTAACTCGGATCGAAGAGCAGGGCCGGAGCTACGAGGAACAGATGGAAATCCTGAACGCCTTTAAAAGATATTATCAAGCTCTTTATCAGGAGGAACCATTGGTAGAGGTTCCAAGGGAAGAGCGGGGGAAGCCGGAATCAAACTGGCTGAGCGAGATAGAGAAACCCTGGAAAAGGATATTTCTTTAAAAGAGCTAGCAGGTGCCCTACAAGATCTGGCAGCAGGGAAGGCAGCCGGCCCTGACGGAACACCCCTGGAGATATATAAAAAGGTATCAAAGGAAATCTCCCCACTGCTCCTCGATTTATTTAATGGGGTCATAAATACTGTCAAAATCCCGGAATCGTGGAGGAGCACTAACATTGTGGTGTTTCACAAAAAGGGCAAGCCTAAAGAAAATCCGGGCTCATATAGACCGATTTCCCTTATAAATACTGATAATAAAATGTATGCAAAAATATTGGCAACCCGTCTGGGGGGGATCATTGGCAGTCTGGTCTCTCCCTGGCAGCATGGTTTTATCCCAGGCCGGGGCACCACGGATCACATAAGACGCGCAATTACGCTGTTTGACATCCATGCTGCTGGGGAGGGGGGATGGCAAATATCCTCCTCGACGCAGGGAAAGCTTTCAATCGGGTTAGGTGGGACTTTCTCTGGGGAGTGCTAGAGGAAAGAGGGTTTGGTCCAAGATTTCGGATGGTTATCCAGGTAATGTATGCGGCTCCAGAGGCTAAGACCCAAATGATGGGGGAAAGCTCGGAAAAGATCCATATCTCAAGAGGGACGAGGCAGGGGTGCCCGTGTTCACCTATCCTTTTTGCGCTC
The DNA here is from genome assembly GCF_964263255.1 of Lissotriton vulgaris. Classification (NCBI taxonomy): domain Eukaryota; kingdom Metazoa; phylum Chordata; class Amphibia; order Caudata; family Salamandridae; genus Lissotriton; species Lissotriton vulgaris. Next base: position 1,118,628,826 of record NC_141685.1, on the reverse strand, counting down.
TACATAGATCCCTAAAGACAGTGGATAATAGCTAACCCTGTTATTCAACCGGTAATCACTAAGGGCTTTGAAACCAAAATCTTGGCATATGCCGACGATTTGGCGGTAGTTTCGGTAGGCCCTGATGTAGCTCTGCAGGAACTGGTTAACATCACCAAGCTATTTGGAAGATACTCAGGGTATCGCTTGAACGAGGGAAAGACTCAGGTTTTGTGCTCCAAGAATATAGCCAAGTCGGACCCTAAGTTTGTGGACTCGGTGGTATATCTAGGGGTAACGATAAATACGCAGCCACATTACATCATCAGAGATAATTTTGTTCCCCTAATGCAATCAATGGAGGTAGATCTAAAAAAGATGGATAAATTACATCTCTCAATAATAGGCCGTGCCAACGTCATCAAAATGACTATGTTTCCGAAGATATTTTATTTATTTCGGGCTATTCCGTTGGTTATAGAGGAAAAACTGATTAAAGCAATGGAAGCTATCTTCATTAATTTCCTGTGGCAGTACGGAAAGGTTAGAAGATCCCTAAAATGTATGTCTTTACCACAGGAGCGAGGGAGTCTAGGAATGCCTAACCTCAGGTACTATCACTGGTCCTGTCTGCTGGCGCAAATGTCTATTCTATTTGACCCAGTGGCAAATAAAGGGAACACCTCCAACGGACAAGAAGCTCTCCCTTCAAACTTCGAACTGATGTTAGGTAGGGAGGTAACTGGTGTTGTATTAAGGAGGACGGAGAGGCGGTACTATAAAAGAGCAAGATATAAGACACTGGAAAGTATATGGGGGGTCTGGACAACAGTGCAGAAATTTCTGGGAATCTCTAGATTTAATCCTCATACCCCACTTTGGAATTCGGAGCTACTCTCTAATCTGAGTAGTGACGGTAGCTGGAAACACTGGGAGCAACAGGGCATCCTAACAGTGGGTATCATTAAGATCAGGGACGAGATTAGACCCTTAGAGAACCTTAAACAGAGGTACTCCCTTAATGGCAGTCAGGACTTTAAATACGCCCAAGCAGTACAAACAATTAAATCAAAGAGACCTCGTATTATGCTAGGCAAAAGATGGAGCATACTGGACTACCTGAGGGCAGGAGGGCATAAAATTAAAGGAATATATAAAACCTTTATGGAGGGAAACCAGGATGACATAGAAAAAACTGAAGCTGTATGAGCCTCTAAATTGGAAAATCCCGACGTTGACGTGGATAGAGCATTATTTTTGGACAACATTTTTTTACGATCTTCCAATCTTAAAGCGCAACATTTTAAAACACTTTTTAATCCATATTGTACCCCCTCCAAATTATTCGATTGGGGCAAAAGGGAGGACAACAACTGCCCCAGATGCTTAAAGGGTCCAGCTGATCTCACACACATGTTTCATCAGTGCGAAAAACTAAAAAAGATCAAAAAAGAGATTGAGGCAATCTGGGAGGGGCTGCTAGATGTTAAAATAAATCTATCCCCAACACTTATGATTTTAGGATGTGAAAGCAAACTCTAACTTAATGCCGAGAAGGAGGCTCTGGTATTTATTTCTGTGGCAGTGCTCCGAATTTTGATATCTGCAGCCTGGAAAGACGCAGAGGCCCCCACATTTCAAATGTGGCTGACCAGACTGCTGGGCATGCATAATGTTGAGGCTGCCCTGTATGAGCTTAAGGGCAAAAAAACACGAGGTCTGGGCCGGAAGATCTGGGCCCCGGTGGCTGCCTGGAGGGCCACCAGGATACAGGTGTAGAGAATATGGGGGCAAATGTTTTAAATGTTTAAAATGTTAAAAATGCCTTCAATAGAATTGTAATGTGAAGTATAATTTACGCAGAGGAGGTCTCTTACGATAATCCATTAATTATCTATTCTGAGGTGTAATTTTTTCTTTTTCCCTCTTCGCTTCTGTGTTTTATTGTCCTGTTTTAATCAATTGACTGATTAATGCTTCTCTCAAGTTTTATATACTGCTGGATGAATTGTATTTATTATCTTTTGTATAAGGTAGTCAATCTTTTACAATGTGTCTTTTAAATTCTCAAATAAAAAATAAAAAATAAAAAAAATAAAAGATAACATGTTGGTGATTGAACATGATGTGCATATGTGATTAAACATGATGTTTGTCTTATGCTCCAGGCTAAGCATAATTTCAGTGATCTTTTTCTCAGGAAACATCTTCATCGTATGGACAGGGTATGGTGGACAAAAGATCAAGATGCAGGAGTATATTGTGTGTATGGCAGAGTGATTCCGGGGCAAGTTTATGTAGACACCAAGAGGGATAACATACTAAGTGGGCTTCACAAAAAGAACTTAGGGGGTTTCTTAGATCCCAATTACCAACACCAAGTCTGTGTGCAAAGATGTTCACAAAAAATGTGCGCTGTCTGAAAAAGTATGTTCACCATATTAAACTCACAGAAGGGATGGTCCCTTGTGTTTCTAAGGTCAGGAGGATGCCTTTGGGCATTCAGGTTGCTGTGTGCAAGAACAGGAAAGGGGCATCAGTACAATCATAATATTTAAAGTGAATAAAATAAGAGCAATACCTTACTAAAATAAACTTGAACATATTGTATGAATGCAATGGTTGCTTTATGCAGGAGTCCGGATTATATTTTGACATTTACTACACCCAAGTATTGGAGAAGTGCCATGGAGTGTCCAAAGCAAACTTCTCTTATCAACTGAGGGGTCTACTGAAAGAATGATCACACATTGGGAGGGCTTTCTGCAGCCTCCACAGCTCCCAGAAGCTCTTTGGTACATAGTAAAACTCTCAAGAGAGAAACATTTATAAGGCAGGCTCTAACAGGTATGGCATTTTGCCTGGTGTGAGTGAAAGCTCAACCCAACCTCCAAATATTTGTGTCTTACTCGCAATGAGAGTGACTTGAGGTCTCTGAAGTAAATGGATATGTACAAATCTGTGAGCTTGTGGATAATCATGTACCCCAAGCTGGTAGTTTCTCATTCTGCAAATGTACATAAAGTACTGCTGTTATGGGCAGTAGTAGTGTGTTGCCAATATGGGAAAGTGGTGCGTGCAACTCGCTTTTGTTTGGTCAGTGTAAGGGAATTTGGTTCACCATGAGGAAAAATATCTTTCTTCTGTAGAAGCAACACTTTGCTAATGCACCCATGTCTATGGGGTCCTTTTTTTCAACCCCTGTGTGCAAGAAATTGATTTATTATTTGTGGTGGGTGAATACCCACCCCAGGAAAAATCACAACTCTTGTCACAGTGAACCCTCAAAGTCGATACATTCACCCCCTGGTAGTTAAGGAGCAGAGTAGAAAAGCTTTACTTATATTCAATGTGTAAGGAATGTATGCAGCACTAAGGTTTTATGTAGAAATAGCACCAAGAAACATAAAGTGCCAATGATAGTCAATGAACCTAGGGGCAATTTGATGCTGACTGCGATGGAGCGCAGATCGAACATGCTAACCAAGTTCACCCTGGTCAAAGATTTTACCTTCTGACTTTAGTCTTTAAGTCCTAGTTCACCACAAGAGTACACTTCTAATGCCCCCAGGACCTCAGGGAAAGCACTGAGAGACTCACAGTGTGCCAGGTAGAGGCTGAACAGGTGAGGCCAGTCCCGATTCAGTTGCCACTGGTCTGGTGGGCAGTTTCAGGAAAAGGTCTCTGTAGGTTGTTGTGTCCCTGTAGCTTTAACAGGAGGTCAGATTTATGACCCCCAGAGTCTGCTTCTTTGTCGTGGGTACACGAGAGAGAGCAGGTCCAGTCCTTTCAAGTTTCTTCTTATGTCACAGCCCGCAGGTTTAGTCCTCTTCTGATCTTTCTCAGGTCCAGGAATGTTCTAGGCCTGGGTGGAGTTCGCGGAGTTCTGCTATGTAGAAATTCGTGAAGTTACCAAAAAATCACTGTCACGCTACGCAGTGTTCTTCTAGCGACAGAGTGCGTTACATTATGCCATTTGCGCTGATTTGTAGCATCGGGTGTTTGTCCCATGCTGTAAAATCAGCGCGAATGGAACCACGCGCAAGACAATAGGGTGCGGCTTGTTTCTGTCAATCGGGTAGATGTTCTGCTTGACAACAGCTTCCTCAACATGAACAGGTTTCTCAACGCGAGTGGTAGGGACCATCTGCGACCACTCAAGTTGAGAAATCTCGTTGGGTGGTGGTCTGGAGCAACATTTTCAAAGCTCGCACTCCCCGACTTAATGTTGGCAAGCGAGAAAAAAACTCTCCTCTGCTGAGTTATTCTGAACTCTTCGCACAACGCAGAGTGCGGAGTGGGGAAAACTCTGCGGAATTTCAGGCCCAGGCCTAGAGTGTTCTCAAGTGGATGTCTGGACATGCCACAGTAATCCCAGACACAATCTAATGGGTGGACATGACTCCTGATCATGCCCTAAGCAATGGGGTAGAGGTTCATTGAGGTAACCCACTTTGGGCATTTTCAAGATAGTAAAAGTCTTCTGCCACATTAAACCTGGGCTCTGAAGGCTGAGAGTGTGTGGAGATTGCACTCTGGAAATCCTGGTGTCCTCCCACACCTAACACTAAAAAAAAAACTGTTTGTGGCAATGATTGTAACCACAATAAAGTCAAATACAGCAGTCTGGTTTTCCAACCAGCAGACTGTGGATTCAACAGAATATTTTGGCATTCTCTTTTTTGCCCTTTATGTTATATGTAAAACTCCAACAGAGCTGTCAAGCATGATTTGACATTCAAGCTGGATTTGACACTGTAATGTCAATATTCTGTCAGGTTTAGATGGATCATCTCTACCATTCAGGTCAGCCTAGTGTTTGCGCCTGTGAGGCTTTTCACACCTATCTAAATGCCAATTACTGGCTGGCAGAAGTGGGAAAGCAAATGCAAAAGACCCTCCAGAGTGGAAAGGAGAAATTACCTTTCTAAAAGTACCTTTTCCTTAATATTTATCAAAAATATAAATTCACAATTATATTGAATTTTAATAACTATTAAAAGGTGTTGTTTAAATATTTTTTCTGGGGGACGTGGCCTGGAAACATGGATGTAAGCACCTTAGCTCCCAGCCGGCCTAGCTGCAAAATCCTGTTAAATCCTGTCTACTCCTACAGGTGATGCCTTTTCCACCCTCTCCAGGGCATCGCAACCTGATTGATGACAGGGGACGGTGCCTTCTTTGGAGCCTTTGTCCTGTGAGAACTGCGACATGCAAGGTGGCTGGGTAGGGGCCTGTGGAGCCCTGTACGGCTGTGGTGGCTCTCTCCATGACCTGAGGGCGTGAAAGACAGCATTTGTAGGCTGCTGGGTGGCATCGCAGGGGAAGCGAGACAGGCCGCTGGCACAGCACTTGCTGCCCCTACCTGAGGTGCGGATTACCTGGTGGAGGGGGGAGCTGTGGGGTTTGGACACGGCCCGGAGCTCCTGGACTGAGATGTCCCTGCTGTGTATTGCTCCTTGTGCGGCGGCTGGCCTGCACATACCTGAGGCCCTGGTTTAGTTACAGAAGGCTCTGGCCTGCACATACCTGAGGCCCCAGCTAAGGCACAGAAGGCTTCCATTCTCTTCTCCCCCTCATCCATTTTCTTCCACCGGAGCCACGGGCTGTCAGTTGAAGAGGTGCTCCCGGACCCCCCAGGCCTCCTGTGGTGGAGCCAGGGTGTAATGTGCTCGGCCGCGGTTCACCTGAAGTTGGGGAATATGGTGGTGGGCTCCAGTTCTGCTGGGGAGGCCCTTGCTTTCCTGCTGAGCAAGGGGCCATGCTGAGTGAGGTTCCAGAACGTAGCTGAAAGTGAAGGCAGAGTGGTAACTTCAGGGGATAGGTGCCAGACTGCCGTCCTGCTGTCTCTGCGCAGCCGGTCCGACGATTTAATCACCTCCTCTCCCAGCTGCTGAGAGCACCCGGGGCATCATGGGGCGTTGGCTGGGACTGGCTGCTGTGGGCGGCTCCTGGAGCACGGTGTCCCTGACTGCAGGTGGGTACAGTAACAGATGCAGTGGGTGGCTGCAAGCTTCTGAGGAATATGTTAACACTTAACTGGAGGGTCCCTGCTGTTTCAGGGCTTTCCCCCTGTTGAGGCCATAAATAAAGATGTCAGACCAGATTCGGGGGTCCTGCCTTTAGGCATTTGCTGGACTGCCTTTTCTCTCCCCTTCACTTAACTGACTCTACGGCGGTAATGATGACATTTTGGTGAGGAGTAGAGGCGGCTGACACTGATAATCCTGTGAAGTTAATACTAGATGGACCTCACTTGAATGTGCGGCTGCCAGACCTAAGAGGGGCGCCCTCCCTGCACTCTGGATAAGTCTGAGGACTAGCTCTCTTGCTTATTGTGGCAAAAGAATACTCCATGCTTGAAGACTTCTTCTAGTTAACATCTGGACAGTGGTACTTACACTTAATTGCTTTGCACAGGCTGAACTGTACAATAGCTCCTGCTGCATTGTGGGCAATAGACAATGTGTGGGGGTAGGGTCTGTGTGGATTGAACAATACAGCAGAAACCTGCTGAGACTGCTGGTGACGGCGGGGAGTGGGCTCCTTGTCTGTTGCGAAGTGGGCTCCTCTGCATCTGTTGCTCCTAGTAACTAGAGGAAAAGATGAGCTGCATCAAGATCACAGCTCAAAACCATCATGCAATATACTACGCGGCGGCAACCCCCCCCCCCCCCCCCCCCCTCCCCCCATGGATAAACCGACAGTGGACAGCGAGGGCTCCATAGATGCAGAGTCTTAACCCAGGAGGGCGAAACTGTTGGATGCAATCCAGGGGTTTCGCCTTTCCTTAGAACATCTGATAGACTCTATATCCATCTATGTCACCCTACTGCGGGCAGACATTAGCAAAGTAGCAGATAAAGTCACTATCACTGAAACACATATTGAGGCTTTACATGGTGAGGTTGCAACTCTTGAATGACAGATAGCCACCATGTTGATGACAATGGCGGAGCTGGTTTGACGTGCGAAGGACACTGAAGGCCACTCGCACCACAGCAACATTAGGGTCCTGGGCTTTTCTGAAAAGGAGGAGGGCTCGTCTGCAATGCACTTCCTGGAGGATTGGGTACACATGGTCCTCAGACCGCGAGGTCTATCTGCCTTTTCTGAGGAGGAGAGGGCGCACAGGGACTTGATGCCTCTGCCGTGGCCGGAGGCTCCACTTCAGACCACCATCACTAAAATTCTTACCTACCAGGATAGGGATTGTATACTACGGGTGTATAGGGAACAAGAAATTTCCCACTTTGACAACAGCAAGGTCACCATATATCCAGACTACACCAAGCAAGTACAGGAACAGAGCAAATCTTACATCGCAGACAAACACAAGCTACGGTCACTTCAGCTGCAGTACATGCTCCTATATCCGGCACGGCTGAAAGTAATTTTTCAGGATAAGGCACATTTCATTGATGAACCGGAAGATGTTTGGGAGTGGCTCAAACCTAGGGATGTTACTGTGGCGGTCTGGTACTTGCCAAGAATCCTAGGGTTGTTGATCCCATATGGGACGTCCTTGCTCCGACTGAATTGGAGATGACCCGAACTTGGCTCCCATAGGAGAACATCATGTCCTGATAGGGGAAGTTGCTGCTATGCATTTATCTGCAGTGGAGGGACCGGCTGCCGAGGAAGACACTGCTGATCGAATGTCATCGGAAGGCGAGGGCAATACCTTTCCAATTTATGAACCGGATGGGATACCTGGTACAATTGCTCCTGGGGCAAAAGAGGGGGTGCTTACACAGGGGGGGAGGCTGGTTGAGTTTCAGCATGGGGATCAGTTTGTTTAGTGGACTTTGGTGAGGGTCAACATGATCATAGGAGAAGGTATGACTGGGATTATGGGTTGCGTGACCTCGAGTTGCGAGTCTGAACTAGGAGGGTGGTGGCAATAACAATTGGAAAGGAAATTTTGAACAGAATGCCTGTGATGTGATATAAATAATGGATTTTCAGGTTATTGTGGGGTGGCAACGTTGAAGTATGCAAGTATGCAGCTGGCTGGTTGAGTAGCGTATTTTTTTGGGTGGGGTTATTTTGTCCTGGTTGGACTATGGGGGGGTGGAGTGCTCATCCTGGCACAAACTATAGGTAGGCTTCAATAGACACTATGTTGGGCTGTTTTTGCCTGGGGTTGGGAGGAGGGGGACTTTGGCTTTGTTTTTCCTGTTTGGAAATGTAGTCTCTCGAGTTTGGCAGCTTTGGGTGGAGGAAAAGGTGATGCAGGAGGAGGGGTCGAGTGGGACCGCCTTCGAGCCTTATGAGACAAGGTGAGTTCAGGGTTCTCTCCTGGAATGTAAGGGGCCTGGGCATGTATGTGACGAGGTTTAGAGTGCACTCCTTCTTAAAGCGGAACAAAATAGATATTGCATGCTTGCAAGAGACACACCTCGATGATTCCGGGACGGCCTCATTGGCTAAGAAATTGAAGAGGCAGGTGTTCCATTCCTCCTACTTGAAATGTGCAAGCGTTACATTAATATGGCTGACTCCAGGAGTCCTGTTCACACACACACATACTTAGAGGCTAATGTTGGGGGCAGATATGTGCTATTGCAGAGTACTTTGGATGGTGGAAAGGTGTCCATACTGAATACACATGCCCCACATACTGACGATCCGGCCTTTTTTCAAGCCATGCAGGAACTCTCAATGCAAGCTCACGATATGCCAATATTGTGGGTTGGAGATTTTAATTGTGTGCTGGATTCATCACTGGACTGGAACTCCCTGAAAGTGGGAACAAAACCCCAGATGATGAGGGCTATGCAGGTGGTGATGCATAATTTGGGTTTGCATGATGCCTAGAGATCAGCACACCCCACACACAAGGTCTTCACTTGTTCCTCCTTGGCTCATAACACCCGTAGTCGCTTAGACAGTGTTGGTTAATGTGTGGTGGGCGACGGTAGGGCTCACAGTCACACATTTAGAGTGTATTCTATATGAACATGCAAGGGTCCTCTGTCGGATATCTTGGAGGAGAAGTAAGACTGGGCGTTTAACTCCGCTCCGCCAGCGAAGTTTGCGGAGTTTTAGAACTCCGCAATCCGTTTGGAGTGCGAAGTTTTCCAAAACTCCACAATCGCAGCAAAGCGGAGTTTACCGGTGCTGAGGACAGGAGTCTAGGACTTGCCTTCCTCCCGAATGGTGTCCTGCCCCTGCAGCTGGCTGCACTTGGCTTCTACTGCTCCGCATCAGAGAATTCAATTAACAGGAAGAAATGCAGTGCGCATGGCGTGATGCGTGAAGGAATGCCTGACCCTTCATGGAATTTCATAGGGTCAGGCATGCCATCACGTAATACGCCATGTGCACTGCAGATCTTCCTGTTAATTGAATTCTCCGAGCCGGGGCAGTGGAAGCCGAGTAAAACCATCAGCAGGAGCAGGAAGGAAGTGGAACCAGGAAGACTGGTGGCCAGGCTGCACTGCTGTGGACAGCCGGCGCCGCGATACCCACCCACCAAAGAGGGGGCTGAGGAGTGGCAGGTAAGGTCAGGCCTTACTACTTGGGGTGGAGGTGCAGGGGGGTCGGGTTTAGCAGTGTGTCAGTGGGGGCATGACATGGTTGGGGTAACTCCACTTGGCCATCTCCGAGGGATTTCACTGAGTTTTACAGTAACTCTGTGAAATTCTGCAGAGTACACCTCCGCAAGCTCCGCCCAGAGTTAGGGAGAATGCATCGGGGAGATACTTCATAGAGGTTCCTGGCGTACATATTGGAAGAGCGAGAGGCACTGTCTCAAGCACTGATTGGTTACATAAACATTAATTGGGGCACCACGGTCAGTTGAGCTATGGAATGGGAGGCCCTAAAGCTGGTGTTACAGGACGTGTGTATAGGACTTACTTGTGGGGTGAGCCACCAACTTAGAGCGGACCTCCAGCAGTCCAAAGCTAGTCTGGCGAGACTGTAGTTGGATCCCTCGGCAGGCGATGACTTCTCCATATGGGAATTAACACTTAGGCAGTGAATAGCTGAAGTCTGTGATCGCCTGGATAAATACACCTTATGTCAGTACACAGGGAGGGTGACAAAGCCGGGGGGTTACTTGCCTGGATAATACGCAGAGAACAAACCTCATCGGTAGTGACCCACCTTAGAACACCGGAGGGTGGGGAGGCCACATGTACAGCGGACATCTTAGTTACGTATTGAACACATTTGCAATGAGATTATTCCATGGATCCGAATGTAGATCATCACTGTTACACTCCTGTAACTGGGCTAGGTCTTCCGCCGTTGGGGATAGAGGAGGTGGAGGCTCTTGAAGCCCCACTGGAAATGGAAGAGAATAGAGATCAGTGCCGCGATTAGTGATCTTCTTTGTCTAAAGACCCTGGCAGGCAGGTTGCCCAAATTGGGCATATGCTGGGAGACATCCCACTTCAGATATTAGGGATAAATGTAGTGAACTCGCAGGAACTTCAACTTCGGCACAATATGGGTAGGGTCTTGTAAGGACTGCGGGCCTCAGTGGTATTCTGGAATACATTGCCCCTCTCATTAATGGGTGGGATGGCCATCGCTAAGATGGTGTTGTTACCTAGATGTCTGTATGTACTGCAGAATTCCCTTTCTCTGCTCCCCGCTCGTATATTCCGACAGTTGGATACCATCCTTATCTTTCTATTGTGGGCCGCAAAACATAGCAGAGTGGCGTTGTCGACTCTGACTAAGCAGTGTTCGGATGGGGGACTTGAGGTCCTGCACCTTGATTTATAATATTTTGCTGCTCAACTGTAGTATGTGGCTAGATGGCTGGACTCTTCATATAGTCTCGATAAAAAGCTGTTGCTAGGCATGGGGCAGTTGACAAGTCTTCCAGAACTCCTAATGGAGGGTGTGGGGTCCCATCGGACACCCCTTATGTTTTCAGGCATACTGCCACATTGTAGCACAGGCTTGTACGGTCCATATTGAGGCGGGCTCCGTTCCACAGAGAATTTCCAATCTGGATTTTGAAGCCTGTTCGATTAATACTGGATAAAATGTCATTTCAGGTGTGAAGAGAGGGTGGTTGTAAGAAACTCGGGATATATATAAGGATGAGCACTCATTTCCTTTGAAGAGGCATGGGACACATTTCAGCTTGGTTCTGGTAATTTTTTGCAGCATGCGGATTGGCAGACATCGCTAAAGTGACCTGGCCCATTTACCCTGCCATTCCTCCTTCTACTCAAACCTTGAGCATAATGTTGATGTGTGGAGAGGGCAGGAATCTGATCACACTCCTGTATAGAGCTATGCGCGAAGACGCAGTGGGGCCCACACCTAAGGCAAGCTTAGCCTGGGAAGTTGACCTGGATATACCCCTCACAGACAGGGATTGGGACAGAGTCAATAATCTCACACATAAGGTGTCCTGTATTGTGTGGTTTAACACATTATATTTTCTTGCATAAATCCTATATAACACCGCAGGGACTTCAGCGCTGGGATCCCACCAGCTCGGAGTATGCCCCAGATGTGGCATGAACAGGCACATTTTATGCATTTACACTGGGAGTGTGGGGAGGTCCAGAGGTATTGGGCATGGGTGGTGCCAGAAGCCCAAAGAGCAGTACGTATTACATTTGATTTCATTCCAGCTTGCTGCGTCTTGGGTAATATTGTGAGGCCAAAGGGGAAGATAGTGTCCTATAGATTTCTGCAGTAGTCCCTGGTCTTGGCCATCCAACATGTGGCCATTACCTGGTTGGGGGAGAAGGCTCCTGACTTTGATCGTTGACACAGAGATGTTATGGAGAGGGCAGTTGCAGAGGTAGCCTATATAAGACTCAATAGGGAAATGAGAAGCCAACATAGGATATCGCTGTGTGGAGTGCTTTGTGTGCAGGGTTCTTGGATCCGGCGACTGATGAAGAGAGTCAAGATATTGAGAGTGAATGTGACTCTGAGGGTGATTGATAAACCGGGTGGAGGATATCATTTGTATGTAATGGGAGATGCAATGTGGTTTGGGGATTACGTGGTGGGTGAACAGTTCCACTTCGCTGTAGACTGGTGAGAAATGGAAAGATCCTATTGACGATTTGCTCTGTCTCACTGAATCACCTAAGATACATTTTGACGTACTCCTGTCTCTCTTCTCCTACAGTGCTGTATTGTTAATTGCTTTGAAACCGTAAATAAAAAGTTTTAAAAACATATATAGATTTTTTCCAGCTGTTTCCTAACGGAAATTAGTAATAGTAATAATCCATACTTGTAAAGGCGAACATACCACTCTTTAAGGTTTCAAGGCACTGGGGGCAGCTGGGGAGATTCAGCGAGCTATTGCCCAGAGTTACATGATGCTGAGCTACTGCTGGCACCGAACCTTGATCCACAAGCTCCAGAGTAAGCCATTCCGGCCGCTGCGCCACACCTTGCCCATAACAAATTTAGCAGGTTTAATTGCAATAATGTAACCCAGTGTTTATCTATGGAAGAGCCATCCGTGCTGCAGGGGAAATAGTTTTTGGGACTGGTTCAATGTAAGGACATTTTTAACCTTAAAGTCCTAACCATCCTACTTTTAACTATGGTACAATCTGTCTTATGGGCAATACGGCTTACAAAGGGGTGACTTGCAAATATTGAAAATGAAGGTTTTAACCTGTGAAAAAGAGTTATTTTGACAGGCCAAATTTGCAGTTTGAAACTGCAACAGCCAGGCTACAAATGGTAGGCCTGTAGTTATGTTTGGACCATCAATGCAGTGGGGGCACAATGGGTGCTGCAGTCCACTGCTGACATGTAACTTACAGGTCTTGTGTACAGTTTGTGCCATTTACTATGGACTTATAGGTAGTGGATGCATTCTATGCTTTGGTTTTCAATCACATATAAGGGTTAATGGGGTCTGTGATACTGGAGGAGCTCCTGAGTCGACTTGATGACTATAGGGGAATGCTGATCCAAATTAGGTACACAGCATATTGCAGCTCTCGACAAAACCAGGTAAGACCTATCACAGCATTAATCTGGAAAACCGATTTCTGGGGTCACTCATACTACTCTTTGTGACATTCATTTTTTAAATATAGTATTTTGGCGTTTTAAGAAACTAGTTCAATAAATGATAATAATATACCTAGGCAACCCCACATTCAATCAATCAATCAGGGGTTAATAAAGCGTGCTACTCATCCGTAAGGGTCTCAAGGCACTGGGTCGGGGTGCAGCTCTAGGTCAGCCAAAAAGCCTCTTCCTGAAGTTGTGCAGGGTGGGAGAGTGCCTGATATTGACTGGGAGTTTGTTCCAGTCTTTGGTTGCGACATGGGAGAAGGCTCTACCCCAGCTCTGGTTCTGCGGATGCACGGGTCGTTGCTAGGGAGAGGTTGGCGGAGCGGAGGTTTATTTTGGGTGCGTGGAAAGAGATTCTTTCATTGAGGTATTTGGGTCTGATGTTGTGGAGGGATTTGTAGAGTGGGTGAGTAGCTTTTAGGCTACTCTCTTCTCGACGGGAAGCCAGAGAGGGTCTCGCAGGTGTTGGGTAATGTGCTCATGTCATGGGGTGCCGAGGACGATCTGGCTGGCAGTGTTTTGGAAGGTCTAGAGTTCCTGTAGCAGGGATTTGTTGATTAGCGCGTAGAGGGCATGTCCTAAGTCCAGTCTACCGGTAATGAGTGCGTGGGTGGTGGTTTTTCTGGCTTCGGGTGGGATTCACTTGAAGGTCTTGCGGAGGATGCAGAGGGCGTTGAAATAGGTGGGAGCAATGGCGTTGATCTGGCGAGTCATGGTGAGGGAGGAGTCTAGAATGATGCCAAGGTTCTGGGCCTGGTCTGTCGGGGTGGGTGGGTTTCCGAGGGCAGAGGGCCACTAGGAACTGTCCCATGCAGTGGGTAGGGTCCAAGGACGAGGATCTCTGTCTTCTCTGAGTTCAATTTCAGGCAGCTGTCGCTCATCCAGGCTGCAACGTCTTTCATTCCTTCTTGGAAGCTGAGTCTGGTGTCTTCGGGGTTCTTCGTGAGGGAGAGGATGAGCTGGGTGTCGTTGGCGTAGGATACTATGCTAAGCCCATGCTGTCTGACGATGACGGCGAGAGGGGCCATGTAGATGTTGAAGAGCGTGGGGCTGAGCGATGATCCTTGGGGTACTCCGCAGTTGATCTCTGTGGGTTTCGGAGAGGAAGGGTGGGAGTCTGATCCGTTGAGTTCTGGCGGTGAGAAAGGAGCTGATCCAGTCGAGGGCAAGTTCTCATATGCCAGCGTCGTGGAGTCTGGCTGTGAGAGTGCTGTGGGAGACGGTGTCGAAGGCAGTGGAGAGGTCTAGCAGGATGAGGGCTTTGGTATGTCCCTGGTCAAGCAGCATGCGGATGTCATCTGTGTCAGCAAGGAGGGCGGTCTCAGTGCTGTCATTGCTGCGGAATACGGACTGCGAGGAGGCGAGTATGGTGTTCTCTTCGATGAAGGTGGTCAGTTGTGTGTTGTCGAATTTCTCTGTGACTTTGGCCGTGAAGGGAAGGAGAGAGATGGGCCGGTAGTTTTTCAGGTCTGTCAGGTCAGCCGAGGGTTTCTTGAGGAGGGGCTTGACCTCAGCACGCTTCCAGTCATCAGGGAAAATGCAGGTTTCAAACGTGGCGTTGATGGTGCAGCGTAGTTCGGGCGCGATGGGGGTGGTGGCTCTGTTGAAGATGTGAGGCGGGCAGGGGTCTGTGGGGGCTCCCTAATGGGTGCTTTTCATGGTCGTGGTCGTGTCTTCGATGGTGACATTAAACATGGATGAAACGGGAAAACCACACCCAATTAGCCAAAATAAAATATAATACAGAGTACAGGGAATAAAAAAAGGAGGAGAAAATAATCAAATACAGTAATAAAACAAACTTTCATCCGACATGAGATCCAGCGATCTATCATCATTGGCACTTTTTCACCCGGACTAACAACAGCTTCAAGAAAGAGTATCACAGAAGCTGGTCATGGTCATGCAAGCCTTGGGGATAGATGTGCCTCCATAAGCTCTTTGCTATGCATACCTTCATTGTGCATAACATCAATCTGCGAGTAGTTCCCAGTTTCTGTTATAGGATCCAACGTTGCTTCGAATGCACAAGGCATTTTGACGATCAAACGAGTGATGCCCAAAAAGTTTGATCATCAAGCAGCCCCTTGCCGGCTCATCAGCTAGTCCAAGATGATGGCCAGGAACACTCATCAGATATTTAATGAGCTCCAGCAGAGCTGAGATGCCTTCAAGGCTTTTTGGGCAGGGGAAGAGAGCTGTGTTTCTGTAATGCTGTGATTTTGCAACAGATTGACAGGTACATCATTTTGCATCCAGGTTAGTGGTTCATGGATTGAATGTGTCCAAGATTTGGATAATTTCACCTATCATAACCTTTCAAAGAAGTGACTGGAATCCTGTTTAGCCACTTAGCATTGACGGCTGGAATGGGAGTGCCTCTATGAAGCCTAGAATAATTCCAAATTAAACAATCTGAAATTGTAACTATCCACAGAGAAGTCTCCGTACCCTTGTGATGGTACTATGGCCTAAAAAACACCGGGAACCCCTATGCTAGTAAATTCATATTTTCCCTCCAAATCTGAGTCTAGTACGAGCATCTTCAATCAGTGGTGGTGTCTCTGATCTTACAAAGGGGGAGAGAGCCCTGAATTACTCCAATGAGAGCCTCCACAAAAAAGACGACAGCAGAGAAGTACATTGGTGATGCTAGATGGCACTTTAGGAGATCTCGCAACGAGAGCATTTGGAATAGAATATGCTACATCAGCACTTGATAAGAGGGTGGGAGCATTTGATGCATCTGCAGCAAAACATTGCAAATTCTCGCGTCAGTGTGGTGGCCTTCATCATCAAAGTTGGACATAGGCTTAAAAGGCTTAAAAATGGCGACCAGCGTCTATTATTTACCTGTTGATGCAGTGTAATGATGGCAAGGACTTAGATATTTAGTCCTTTGTCAGGTTTTTATTGAAGATTGAAGTCGTTATGACTGATGGTTCCCTACACATACATACAACTGAAAGATGCACAGTGAGAGTGCCTATAAAAAAGAAATATAGAAGCAGCAGCTTGTGGAGCGGGTTTGTTGGTCCTACCAAATGAGAGCCATCGAGATCTGATTCTGCAGTGATCCACCCGGACTGGAAAGATGATGCACCAATTCGAAAGCATGTATTTTTCCTGGATGTGTATCGACTGTCAATAAGAAAATGAAAACGCACAGCACAAGAGAGATTTTTGTGACTAGTCTGCATTCAGCGGAGGGTTAAGATGGAATCTATGCCTCACCCTGTTCTATATCACTCACCCTCTCCAGCTCACTCACCCGCAACCCTTAAAGGACAAAGTTTTGCAAGCTCATCTTAATATGCTTAAGGACGAAAAAGCAATCATTTGAAATATCATTAAAAAATCAGAGCCATTTCCAACTGATTTTCAAATGACAAACTGAAACAATGGAGGTGGGTAGATCCAGTGAGTTGAATTTTGGAATAAGCATTTTAAATTCTTTTAGTCTTTTTGTCATGGCACGGGCTAAATTAAGGTACTTACAAAAGGTATATCTGGGAGGCATAATAATGCGTCTCTTCTCACAGGTTTTGGTAAGTCTTCGCAGCCACTTGTAAATTGCGACAAATAAACTTGCCTGTCAGGCAATAGTTGATTGATTGATTGATTGAGCTTTTATTCGATATGCAAGATATCTTGTAAGCGTACACAAAATACAGCCATTACAAAACTACAAAAGACATTATTTAAAAAAGCAATTATTAAATGCACATTTAAAAAGGATAAAAGGACATATGATGCCAGAATAAATTAACTAAAAGTGAATTAAACCGCTATTGACAGTCTCTTGCATCGAATCAACCAAAACTGTTTAAAAAATTTGGCTATACCACAAACAATAGGGGGGGAAGTGTCCGTCATTAGGATGCGCAGGGCTACTAGATAACTACGTGTGCCCATATTGCGGCAAAGGGGTTTAAGCCAAAAACTCCTGGATTTTGTATAGTCCGGACATTCAAATAGGATATGCGTAATGGACTCTATCCTAGTAGGACAACATGCACAAAAAGGGGACGTGTAAGCACCTGATTTCCACTTAGACACCAGAGCCCCAACTGGAAGGGAGCCCACTCTAAATTTAAAATACAGTGCTCGATCGACTGGAAGAGTAATTAGGTCCAGATAAGGCTCATAGACTACTGCATCTTTTACTGTTAAAAAGGCAGCTGTGGATTTACAGTGTTCAGAGTTTGTAACTAGTTGTTCCGCAACCCAATTCCAGTAATGTCTCTTCAGAACCTCTTTTGGTGGAGCCGATCTTGATAACCAACAGTCCCCCAGTCCAATTTCCTCCAAGAGTTTTTTGGTGTCTCTCAGCCATCTAATTTTTGCCCAACCGCCCAAGCTCATTATCTCCGCCAACCCTTCAGCATACGATTTTAACTCTTCACCCCTCCAGATACGTGTCCATAAAAGGAGTGGGCGAAGCCGGGCTTGGTCTTTAATGTTCTTACAACCTGTGTCCAGCAGCACAGGTACTGTTGGAGTGCTCGGAGGGATGGCGATTAAGGATTTCAAGAGCTTGCTCTCTGCTGTTGCCAAGGAGCCCAGACAGCAATGCCCCCACAGTTCGGCCCCGTACAAGGCTGATGTTACTACCTTGGCCTTGTAGATGTCAATTACTGGGGTAAGCGACCTCCTTGGTGATGCCCGGAATTCCCTCAGGAGGGCACCTCCTACTCTCTTGTGGTTGAGGACCATCTTAGCAATGTGAGGTGACCAGTTCATGCTATCCGTGATCCGAATTCCGAGGTAGTCAAATTCGGATACTTTCTCCAAGGCAGCAGAATTGAGAATAGGAGGGCGGCCCAGTTTCCTTGGAGGATTTAGGACTAAAAACTTAGTTTTATCCACATTGATTACTAGGCCCTTTGCAACACAGAAGTTCTGGAAACGGGTTAACAGTTTCTGGAGGCCTTGCGGAGTCTTAGAGATCAAGAGCGTGTCGTCCGCAAAAAGCAGGGTGGGGATCCGCACTCCTCCGAGACAGGGGGCATCGGCTGGTTCTTGCTGGAGATATTCCACCACCCCATTCACATATAATGAGAAACGGGTGGGCGCCAGAACGCATCCCTGTCTCACACCCCTAGACACTGGTATTTTCTCTGTTAGCTCTCCATTTCTTCCCCAGCGGACCTGAGCAAAGGTGTGGGCGTGAAGGCTAATAAGGAGGGACAAGATGTAAGGAGGCAGTCCCAGCCCATAAAGCACCCTCCATAGCTCCTCCTCGGCTGACAATATTATTCTGCATTGTTGTACTTCTTTGAACTCAGCCACATGGATGCTTTTGCCTGTGGAGGATTAAATGACAGACTTGCATGATTGTATTTTGGTGACAGAACAACAAACTAAAGGCAGAATTTATATGTGAAATAAAGAGCTTTATGGGTGGATGGGTCAAGTTTTAAACTACCCACAGGGAAAACTAGAGTAGTGTATGCTACAGCTACATTGGAAACAGTAATAGAGACTAGACACATATCACAATTGTGAGCCCAAATATCAGAAATAATAGCCCTCACCTAAGCATATGAATTAGGTGCAGATTTGACAATGAGCATCTATACTCACAGTCAACGTGCCTGTGGGTTTAAGCACAATTTTGGTAGCTGTGGGAGGAAAGAAGATTCCTGACCTCTAGTGGTGCTAAATTAAATCATGGTATCTTAATTGTGCACCTCCTCAATGCATTGGTTTTGCCCAAGGCTTTAACGACTATTAAATGTGCTGCCCGTCAGAAAGTGACAGATGATGTAAGTAGGGGTAACAATGTTGCTGATCAAACTGCTAAAACTACTGTTCTAGCTGAGACAAATACTATGTATGTCGCTCAACCAGAGCAAATGTTACAAGCAGATTATAATTTAAACATGGATCCCCATTTGTTACAACAGAATGCAACTGATGAAGATAAGGATGAATGGCAACAGGAGGGTACTGAGGTTGATGGGATTTTGGTAGTGCCTAACTGAATGATTAATTGCCAGATATACAAAGGTTTTTTGTGTACGCAAATGGGTTTTAGACCAGTTTGCGCTCGCAAAAAACATGTGGCCCATCAAATCAATTTACGACTCGCAAAATAGGATTAGCAACTCACTATTAGTAAGGGGCGTTCCAAGGGCGTCTCCTCCTAATAGCGACTCCACAAGCTATGTAAGAACGTTTTGCAACCGCAATTGAGGTTGCAAAACACACACAGTTTACTACCCTTCTCAGAAGGTTGGTAAAGCACTCTCAAATGGTAAGGGGTCCCCAGGGGACCCCTTCCAATTTGCGCATGAATGCACAAATATTCTTTAAGGGCAGGCAGTGGTCCCAGGGACCACTGCCAGCCCTTAAAAATGAAACTTAAAAGTTTCATTTTTCGTTTTTTAAATGCATCCCGTTTTACTTTAAGGAAAACGGGCTGCATTAAAAAAAAGACAACTGCTTTATTTGAAAGCAGTCCCAGACATGGCAGTGCCAGCCATTCCCAATGGGGTCGCAAATTGCGACAGCCACATTAATATGCATGAGGCATGCAGTTTGCGACCCCATTGGGAATCGCAAACAGTGTCTCAGACACTGTTGTGCATCCCAATTAGCGAGTCGCAAATGGAATGCAATTTGTGACTCGCTAATTGACAGGTCGTTCATCTGGCCCTAGGTTGTCTAATGCTCTGGTGTATAATTTGGCCCTGACCATTCATAGTCCTGCACATTTGGGACACAATGCCATGTGTAAATATTTTCCACAATGTTGCTATAATAAGAACTTTTAAAGAATGCCGAGGCCACCTGCAAAAACTGCATTAGATGTGAACTGTTTAACAGCAGTAAGGGAACACCTACAACTTCAGGACACTTTCCAGCTCCCAAGGTGCCTTTTGAATATTTACAAATGGACTTTGTGGAGTTCCCGTTTGCATACACACTTTGGTGTGCACTGGTGGTGGTCTGTATGTTCTCTGCCTGGATTGAGGCCTACCCTACGAAGAAGAACGATGCACAGACAGTGGCTAAGTGTCTGCTGAAGAAACTGATCTCAAGATTCGGGGTCCCATGCAGGATTTCATAAGATAACGAACCACACTTCGTGAATAAAGTGGTAAAGTGGCTATGTAGGGCCTTGGTGATGAAGCAAATGTTCCATTGCGAGTACTATCTACAGGAAGTGGGGGCAGTGGAGAAGAGGAGTGGTATTCTTAAAGCAAAGATTGTGAAGATGTGTGTAGTGACTGAACTGACTTGGGTAGATGCATTGCCCATAGCACTTCTAAGTATGTACAGCACTCTGAATGCCACCACTAAATTGAGCCCTCGTGAGATTGTGACTAGCAGATTGATGGCCATATAGGGGACTCTCAAAGGAAATGCAATCATGCACATTGGTGAAGCAACATTGAGAGATGATTGCATTGCCCTGACTAAAAGGCTGAATCTTCTGTACAATCAGGTGAAAGACGCCCTGCGTCCACATCGTCTATGACTGAAGGACACAGTCTCCAGCCCAGAAACTGGGTATTCACTAAGAACTTCCAGAGCAATAATTCATAGACTTTATTTCGGTTATTATGACCATAAAAGTGCAAATGCATAGGGTACAAAATGTTGATGTTAAATATGTGACAATAACTCATTAAACACATCACAGCACTTAGCAATTGATTTGTACCGGCCAATTATAAAACAAATAAAACAACAGTTAGAGAGATTAAAAAAATGTGGTGTCAGAGGCTTATACCCTGTTAAGTTGTACAGAGTGGCCCACTTTATAATCACAATGTTAAAAATTAAACAGTATACTAAAAATGTAAAACATGGAAATATTATCTAAAATCTGGCTAAAAGAGTTGATAAAATATTGGATCTAAGCATTGTCACGTACCTTCTAATAATCCACATTTTACCAAGAAACTTGGCAACTGCGCAAGCAACTACAGTTCTAGAGTTGGTTTTTAAAATGTGCAGCGCTTCTTGGTGGCATTGAGTTCCCAACAGCCTGCAGACGGGGACTAGCAATTTATTTCTCAGGGAATTGTACATCTGACAGACAGATTGACTCAATAGAGCAGGGGAAACCAGGGCAGTACTGCGTTGCGGGGAAGGGCTGTGGCCAGGCTGCTGTAAATGAGTTCACAGGAAGGGAGCCGAATCTGAATTGGATATAGATCTTCCTAACCTGTGGGATTGTGATAACCTCCATGTGTTGTTCATAGATGCTTAGGAGTTTGAATTCCATAAATTCTAATGTAAGACATCCTCCAGATACATGAGTAACAGTAAATTGCGCCACCCAGTTCCAGTATTGGGTTTTAACCACACCTTTGCTCGGCAACAAACGGGAATCGTTAACGTCCCACGCACTCCCCAGGCCTACTGCTATAAGCAGTGACTTGACTTAAGTAAACCACCCAATTTTCTTAAAGTGGTCAAGTGTACAGACTTCATCAAGTGCTGCAGCATTATTGGAGAGCTCTGGAGTTAGTTTCAAGCACAGCCAAAAAAGTAGCGGGCGGAGCCTTGCTTTATCCATAATAGACGCTTTGCCCATGTCTAGCCTTAATGGGAGGAGCGGGCTACTCTGGGGAAGAGAACAAAGGCATCTCAAGAACGTTTGGCCCCATACAAGGTAGAACCCACTACCTTGTGATCATAAATCTGAAGTGGGGCTGCTATTGGTCTAGACTGAGAGATTCTATGCTCCTTAAACAGATCTCCAGTCGTCTGCTTGTGCTGGAGAATCCGCATCATAATGTGATACTTGCAGGCCATTTCTTCGGAGAGGGTCACGGCCAGATGATCAAATGTGGCCACTCTCTCTCGAGGGGGGGGTCCTACCCAGTAGCATTTACCCAATAAACAATTTGTGGGGTTCATCAATAAGAGTTTGGTCTTCGAAGTGTTGACCTCCAAGCCTCTCATACCACAAAAAGCCTCAAAGTGATCTAAGAGCAGCTGGAGACCACTGGGGGTCTTGGAGACCAATGACATGTTGTTCGCAAACAGTAAAGTTGTTAAGTTGACACTCCGAGGAGTGGGGGCAATCGCGGGGACTACTACTAGGTGTTGGACCACTCCATTGATAAAAAGCAAAAACAGAGTAGGAGCCAATACGCAGCCTTGTCGGCCCCCCGTATTGACGCTAATCGGATCTGTCAGTTGCCCTTGGGGCCCCCAGCAGACCCTTGCGTGGTTGTCCTCATGGAGGCGGACAACCAATGCAAGGATCACGAGAGGAAGGCCCAGCTCCTGCAGGTCGTGCCATAGTTTATGCCTAGGGATGAGGTTGAACGCGTATTTCAGATCAATGAATGCTATAGAACAGGGGTCTCCAACCTTTTGTGTAGTGAGAGCTACTTCTGGTCAGTGAAAATCATCGTGAGCTACCAAACCCCAAGCAACTCGCACATTTTTCAGAGAGACCTCCCACGCCCAGTTTCATTGCCATTAAGGTTAAAAAAAACTATTTTCTTGAGAGCCCACTATAATGTGGTTTGAACGCAAGATTTAAAGTTCCCTAGAAACACTGAAAGGATTGATTTTGGATTTGTGTTGTGTTGTCAAACCACTTTACAAAATTTCACATTAATAGCTTCAAAATCAAGACCTCAGTGAAATAATCATTGTAATGCAGCTCAATTAACAAACAAACAGGAAAAACAATCCTACCTTCAGTGTGGAACTGTAGGATGACCTCTAAGGCTGCGTAATCTGGTAGCCTGGCGGGGGCAGTTCCAAATCACTTAATCTCCCAGCGCTTAACAAAAAGTAATTTGTCCGTTTGTAACGTAACTGGTGCTCATGTAAAGCGCTATGATAACTTCGGTTCTAGTTTGCGCTATAAAACTGCACACAAAAAAAAATGACACAGTTCCCCTTGAAAAGTACATTCCCCAGGGCCCAGCCTGAAGAACATCACTGCTGTTCAAGACAAGCTGGCATACTATTGCAGCCATACAGGAAGATGATGGGTACTGGGCAGCATGTGTGAGCCTTAGGTGGGAATGTACGTTAAGAAGACTCACAGACAAAACAGTGAGACAACAAAATAAAGCATACGCCACAATAGTGACACAACACAAGGCGTGAAAGAGGAGGCCACTGCTTGTCGGAATGGGGAAGAAAAGAGGCCCAGGCACCAAATTAGAAGTGCACGTCTGAGGCTTAATCCTATCCTGTGTGGAAAGTGTAGGTGTGTAAAAACAGGAGATGGTGAGAAAAGGTGTTAGAACAGGCTCTACTACTGAACACACATGAGAATGCAACAATTGTCCCATGAGACTCACTTATCACAGTACATCTCATATTTTTGAGGTACACAACGTCGTAATGGAATCATTGATCACGTATCAAATAATACCAAAAATGAGAACAGAACAATTCTCTTAGTTTCCACAAATAACTAACTTACTAGGAACGCAGTGCAATATGTAATGATAATGCAGATGACACACTGCTCAAACGGTGGACTTATACAAAAATGACACTGTACAAAGGCCCACGTTGTTTGTAAGATCTGAAACAAATGTGATAATTAGATAGTAAATTAAATAGCGCTACACACAAGGACACTTTCAGTTTTGATGGCTCTTTTTTTCCATTTCTTTATTTTTTTCATTTAAGGTACAGGGAGATTAAGTGATTTGGCCAGAATCACAGGATGTCGGAAAGTAGAAAGATGCATGTGCCCAGCCCGGAGAGCTTGCTCAACCCCTGCCACCAGAGCCTGACAGTGAGGGTGCACAGCTCTTCGGTGCCCTCCCAATGAAAGACAGAAAGTCTGCCTCTATCAAAGCTCTTCCTTTTCTGCCCAGTGCTCTAACGCCCGTTTCAAGGAGCAGGGGAATGTTGAAGCGAGCGAGGGAGCGGAAGGACAGGATTAAAGGGTTGGTCGGAGAATCATATATATTCGTACAGCCAGCGTCTCATCCCCGGCCTGCACAAACACAAACATATCCCTTGGACAGGTTCTGTGACCTTGGATGCTCGGAGTGCAGGCGGGTGGATTACATAGGTTTGTGAGGCTGAAGAGGCAGGATTCTAGCCTATATGTGTTGCTTTGCTAGTTTGCTGTATTACCCAGTCCCGGAATCTTGTGAAGATTATTAGAAGCAAACGCAGGGAGACAGCCTTAGGTCGTCGCTAACAGAGATTCGCTGTGGGGCTGGGCTCACCTGGGTAGGGTCGGCCTATAGGTGGCTGGAACGCACGGTGCCAGTCACAACCCCGGATCTCCAAGTACAGGCACATAACCACAATGCAAATGACTGTACAGATCTGCTAGCTACGTTACCGGAATAGTGCAAACTGGTGTGTTTTAGCCACGGTACATCAGAGGACTTGGAAAGAAGATGACCAACCGCTTCTCTGTCCCTCAGTAAAAGACCCTGCATGCTGGGCGGAGGCTTACACATGACGGCATGCACTATTGCAGGGTCTTTAGCAGGCTTGGCCTTTAGTGTCGTATTTCAAGACTCCATGCCGGATGTGCGCCCATGGCTTACCTGCTGCTCTGGGATTTTATTTTATGCGTTTTTATATAGCTCGGACTTTACCCGAAGGTGTCAGAGCGCTTCACAATAGGAACAGAACTGATACATGCAAATATTACAAGTGAACAAATTACAAAAGCAAAAGTTACATTACATGAGAACGCATTGGCAGTGAACAGAGACCCTCACAATTAAAAGAGAAAGCGTGCCACCTTCTGTTGTGGAAGGACACGCATGGGGACTGCAGGTGGAGGGAGAGACTAACTGGGCACCTGCTGTCATGGCCTGCATCCCAGCTGAGCCCTCCCGCTCCTATCCTCTTACAAATAAATAAAAGAAAAAAGTAGTTTGGCTTGGGAGACGAGACGCGCTAGTGGCTAATTAGGTAACTGTGGAATTAAGTTAAAAGAATTCTGATCCAGGCTGTCCCCCTTGACCCTGCATCGTGTGATCCTCGGCAATTTTCTTGCCATTAGCTCCCTCCCATATGTACGCCAGCCTTCCTGCTGCTCATCGGGCATTCTCAAGCGGAAAAGAAAGCCCAACACCTGAAATCACCAAAGGCAGAATACGGAGCTGTACAGTATTTTTTATTCTTTTTGCAATTTTATATAGCACAAACTTGAGGGCGGAAGCCGCCCGCCGTTTTTTTTTTTGATCCCCGTCTGTTGAACACCGACACCTTCACTTTAAGAAGGGAGATGCGAGAAGGGATCAGACTGCGGGTGGGGGGTGGGGGGGGCTGCGGGGGGCAGGGACACGGGAAAAACATGCTGTGAGCTGCTGACATACCCGTGCAGGATCCCGCATTCTCCCTTCCACTGAGGATCGAGGGAAATTAGGTGGCAGGCTGTGCTGCTGAAAAAAGGCAGACGGCGCGGGTCACAGCTGTTCTACACAGTTTGCGCAACCGGCATCTCTGCCCATCCACCTGCTCTACCCTGCCCGCCTGCTGCAGCTACGACGCACCCTTCCTTCGCAGCCCAAACAACACTGAAGGGCTACTAAATTGAGCAGGAAGCAGCGCGAGCTACTAAGAGGGTCTCTGCGAGCTACCGGTAGCTCGCGATCGACCGGTTGGAGACACCTGCTATAGAAAGACTACCCTGTTCAATGGTCATTGTCTTCCCTGCCAATAGTGAGAATTGAAAAACCTGATCGATGGTGCTGGCGATGGTGCTGACTTTCTGTCTAAACAGTGCTTGGAACGCAGATAGGATGTTATTCTCCTCCATCCAAGCTGTAATCTTCATGAGAAGTGCATGGGAGAAGACCTTTTGAGCACCATCGATCAGGCTAATGGGCCTACAGTTGAATGGTAATGAACGATCCCCTTTTTGAAAACTGGAATCACCTCGGCTCCCTTCCACAAGGGCGGTATTGAAGCCGCAGCGGCAATTCCATTAGCAAGTGCCCAGATATATTTAGAGCAGTTAACAATGTTGTTAAGAAAAACACATCGCCAGGAACCCCGTCGGGCCCGAGGCTTTGTTCCTAACTACTGAGTTTATGCTTTGTGTAATTTCAGCTAGGGAAAATAGCTCGGAGGTCTGAAGGCTAGTATTATCAACAGTAGGACCTTCAATAGCCATATCCCCTGGTCCTGTATATACAATGCGGAAAAGTGTTCCTACCAGGTGGTGATGGCAATGTTATTAGTGGGTGGCCTTGATCTTTCTGTGTCTACCCTAGTGACTAAAACCCAAAACTGTTGTGAGTGTTTCCTCTGGCAAGCCTGACAACTCTGGAGCCAACGGTTCGAGTCCCATTCACTTTTGGCTCTAGCCAGAGCTATCTTATAGGATCTCCTTGCTTCTCTTAGGTCCACCACATTGTTTGCTCTGATAGCGATGGCCAGGTTAGTTCCTGTTGGGGTCCAATTGTCTGCTTAGGTCTATATACTTTTAAAAAATCTCTGTCTAGCAGAAGTTTGACCTGGTCAGTAAGTTCTAAAATTAATGTACTTCTGCCCCCAGATCTATTATAATCCTGGTAGTGTCCTGGCTCACTGATGTTGTCTCTTTTGAGGGGCCCTCAGCCCTTCACTCAATTTGACCTTTCTCTATAGGTACAGAGGTTTGTCTCGTTAATGAAAGATCCACCTCTAGCTCCAGCTCATCTCCCTGCTGATTACAGGACAAATCTTGTAGTGGTAGAAACCTATTGGACAGGGCAAATATTGGTGTTACTGTCGATCTTAGTGCCTGCTACAGTTTTATCTACAACAACAATGGAGGTTAGTGATATCCCTGCCTCCAAATTGTTGGTGGCTGCTGTGTGTTGAGTGGCGGTAGAATGGCTCTAGGATAGGTTTTTTGTACTCTGTGTGTTCCGCCTGGTGAAAATGGAGGGAATGCGTTTTGCAGATTTAGGGTTTGAGCTGAAAGGATGGAATGGCTCAGCAGAAGGGTGTGGGTTATCTATTGTGGCTGGTTGAGTGGCGGGAGCTATGATTCCCTGGCATTCCACTAATAGATTGTCAATGCAATCCAGGACATAGTAGTTGGCCGCGGGCTTGCGAGCCAATTTACTTCTGCTCGATTTCGAACGGGTCCCACCCCTCCCCCCCACGCAGTCAGTTGATTATCTTTTCCCTATAACGTTTCCAAAACTATGTAACAGTTAAAATGGAATAATAGCTATTATAATGAGAATATAAACAATGTTGTGGCAGTGACCAGATAGCACCTGCAGTTGTCTGAAAGCTAACGAGCAAGTGCACAAGAGGTGTACACGAAGCTCAGGTCACTCTATCAAGTTGTTCAAAATAATATTTAAGAGCTAATGCTATAAACAACATCGACTCACAGTTTGAGTAATGGCAGTCCAAAAAGCCAATGGATATGGCCGAGCCCTGCCTCTTCCTGGCAATGACGGGCCTGACCTTGGCCCGGGTTTTGCATGGGCAGGGACCGGAAAGCGGGAGTGCTCAGCTGCAGATATGTGGTGGTGGCAATGGGAAGTGACGTCACCCTCGTTGGAGCCTGGGGGCTGAAGTCCTGCCCAGCTCTTCCTGGTTCGCGTCCCGCGCAGCGGGAGTGCTCAGCTGCAGTTATGCAGTGGCGACAACTAGAAGTGGCGTCGCCCTCATTGGAGCCGAGGGGCTGAGAGTCCCTGAATTACACCACCACCAACTTCCAAAGCAACAATTGTATTCAGCAGAGATGGAAGAGCCCCACCCAGGTCCTGCTGGTTACTAACACAGCTCAGATCTACCGCAAGCAGTGCATACTGACAAGCCCTGAAATATTCTGCATTCAAGATCTATAAGACAATCTTCTGATTCCAACAGACTGGGCTCGGAACTTCATATATGCTGGAACCATCTGGAGGCAATGTTATTTTGAGGAGTGTGCTGAATAGCTGTCAAAATAAAACCAAGCGTGTCTTTAAAACTTAATAAACAGTATTGAATACAAGGATATACAATTATGGAGAGACATGAAAGGGAGCTCAAAAAGAGACTATTAAGTTCCCCTTCTCCTGTTATGCTTGTTATTGTTCTGCTCTCTTTGACCCTTTTTCTTTCAATTGTGATATATAAAATAATGGCCCCAATTGGCAAACAGGAAGTTCAATTTGTAACAACTGTTGCCCCGGCAATAGATTTGCACCATTATCATCATGTTGAGTATAGGGATAACGTTGCAATACAAATGATGAATGTGTACCATAAAAAAATTAACGTTTCAGACTTACAAATGTATATAAGCTGAGTAATTTGTAAGCTTAAGCAGACTCTCTATGCAAACACTCAGTGATTCCCCTGCTGCAACTGAAGTCGAATAAATGATACTGGAGATTCCCAATTACTGACTCCTCCATTATATAAAGATTTCTTCCTTTCAGCTTTAACAAGTCTGTGTTGTGGTACAAACACCGGTCCTGCAGGATCTGTAATTATTTTAAGTTTGTCCATTGGATAAATGTCCCCCCCTAGAGAACTGAGGTGAAGGTTAGCAGGCTATATTTTACTGGGGTTAACTGTGATTCTGTCAAGCCTTAGTTGAGTGCCCGTGTACTGATAACAGTCAACAATATATCTCTGCTTTATAACCATTGGCCATCAATCGCAATGACGTGAAACCTCCTGTTTATCTCTGAGAAATATTTTAATATACTTAGAAAAGCGTTCAAGCTGATTCTGCTCAAAGTGCCATAATTCAAGTATTTTCCCAGTCTTATAACCTTTCCCAATGGCCACCTGCACCTCTGTGCTCATGATAAAACTTTTGTGATGGACTATGTCGTGCCTGCCGCGGCCCGTAGCCAGCCGCAGCTGGAAGTATAAAACTCTCTCGATACCGCATTAGAATGCTTCATGTTCTAGTGTCTAGGCCTGATTCCTGCACTTCCGGTTACTCATCTTTGCTTCCCTGCTCTGCTTCAACGTGCGTGGCTTCTATTCTCTGGAGATTTGCGGGTTACCCTGCACAGCGTTGCGATGTCCTGTCTTCGTCTTGGCTTGTTTCCCTCGGCTCCTCCTGCGTGACAAGCATCCTCCCGCTGTTATCCACTTGCGGCAGCATCTTTGGTCTCGCCCCTCCCCGCTTGGAGGAACTTGAATTGCGGGGAAGGCTCGTTGGCTCATGGGACCAGTCTACCTAAAAACACCAAAAGAAAAGAAAAGAAACCATTACGGTTAGTAATTTATATGCATGAAATTGGCCATGATATAAAAAATACATATCTTTGCATGTTCCTCCATCTCTGGGGATCTGCCTTTTTCTTTTTGGTTGAAGCTCCTAGTAATAAGAATTACAATTATGTTAGTTGTCCTCAAGAAAGGAACCACAAGGCCAACCCAAGTCGACATTGATAGTCTGATTTCTCTTGTGAATAGATGTTCCTAGATTAGGTGAGTGATTTATGTCTTTTTCTTTTCATCATTATCGGAGGTGTTTTTGTGGGTATTTAAGTTCAAATATAACTTTTCTTTATGCACATAGCACCTTCATATAGTACCTGGGCTAGTGTTTAAAAGATGGAAGAGGGGAGACGTTCAAGGTACCTAGATCACACCCTTGTTTGTCTTTTGTACAATCACTTAGAATTTAAGACCTAAAACGCACTTTCTCCCTTGTTGCCCCATTTAGGTATTTTATTGTGTGCATGGCCGGACATCCAACCAGGGGTCATCGTGGGACATTGTTTCTCTCTCTCTTCCCTTCCTGTCTTTCCTTTCTTTCCCTTTGTTCTTTTACGTAGTTGGGCACCATTGGTGAATAGGGGACGGTGGGATTTATTCATTTTGCATGTTGTTCCAGCTGAAATCTAGGTAAGAGCTTGACAGACTATGCCTACACTCAGGATTGTATGTGACTTTCAGTGTATGTCCAACATAAGGTGGATATTAGCTCTCTTTCAACTTTTTGTGGAAAAAATGGAAAATAAAATCTCCTTGGAGAGTAGATTTAAACTTTAATCAAGCAGAAGCATTAATTTAGGTGTTTAAAATCCCTATAAATGATGTATAGATTATCTGGGCTACAGTTTCATCATGTTCAAATAAGAATACAGATTTGTGAAATAGTAGTTGTGTTTTTTCTGGTTAATGATCACATTCTTATGCAATTGAATACCATTAGTTGAACCACCAAATAAGGCATCACTGAGCTCAGAAGGCTCTGGCAAATCCTTGTTCTTAATAAAACAGACAAGTTCCTCATTTAATTTTAGCATTTCCAGCCAGGTGTATTCACACAAATTTCTGACAATATTACAATTCTCTGCACTAGGGCTTTAACAAAGTCTGCATGTGGCACCTAGTAAGCCAATGAATGTATGAGGTTTGTAGGACTGTGGACAGTGTCGGAAAAACAACCATCATATTCAAAGACGATCAGCGCACTGTCACCTAGGGCATATCTGTCTGGGAAACACCAGCCCACCCTTTAAAGAATGCAGAAAAAAAATATTTTTTATAGTTGTACATCAGCCATTGAATGGAGTGCTCAGAATCCTGCTTTTGTTTGCCGCTACACAGATTGAGGGTACCAGGGCAATGCTTTCAGTTTAAAAATTATGTTTTTATAAGCAGCCATTCACATTGAAGACACCAATACAATATTTCCTTAATATTTGCAAGACTCATCCCTAAATGGATTCGAAACAATACTTAAAATAAACATATTTTCTTGGCAATATGCTTTTGACTCTACCTTAAAATAAAAGGCCTTATCACTGTTTATATGGTGCCATTTTAAAATTTTATTTTTCTCAGCCAGCATCATGAAGTTTACACTTAAGTGTTCAGGTGTAAGAAGAGGACCAGCATAATTGTGATTGTTCAAAAAGTGTGGCAAGGGATGGGACAAGCTTGCCAGCCTGCCAGACGGATGGAGCACTCCGTCACATCCTGGTTCTTCTGTAGAAGCCAGAGCAGCGACATCCATATTCTCTACACCCATTGAAATCCAAGTGGGCACCTTGGCAAAGTGCGGCAATTCATTAAAAGAGTCACTGCCCACACCGGGCATGTAAACAAAGAACGCATAACAATGGGAGCTGAGTTAGTGCAAATTGATGTGGGAGGATGCCACTCTTTGGATTTTTAGAGGCAGCTTGGGGAGTTTTCTTAAATCTTGTGGGGGTCATTTTTAGGTTTGTGTTAGCCAAGAGTTTTTGATTTTACTAAATTATATATAGGACTTACTTATATGGTCTTTCAGCCCGTCATCTTCATGCATTGGCCTGTTGTTGTGTAATTCACATTTTGATTCCACCTACTGCATTATACATCACGGGACAATGGGTCAGCCCATTTCAGCCATCGACTACTTTCAGTGTGAGTGATAGCATTCTGTTCTTTCACAGCAATATGACCTTTTTGAGACCAAAAATAGATTTGCTTTTTTCCATTTTTTTTTATATTGGCAAGGGCCCAGCAGCTCTCCCAACAATAAAGTTTTAGCAAAACCCTGTCGGAACAAGCACAAAGCCAAACGTTTGGCAGCCAAAACCAGCCCTATCAGCATTACCAATGCTTGTTATTTTTCAGTATTCAGGACCGTCAGGCTTTCCCTCGTTTCCCTAAACAGGAAAAAATTATCATGCAACATCCACACTTAATTGAGCATTGATTAATGGCCCAATTTCCGATGGGTGTCATTCAAATATTTCCACAAGGCACCACCACAGAGGCTCCACTGGCAGAAAAGTGGTGGTTCACCTGACTCAGAATATTGCAGGCAGACTGAGAATTTGGTGGTCAGGGTATTCTGACACTTTTGTGGTGGAGTGCCAGTCTATCAAACTCTAAATAAGGCCATTAGTGTTGTAAAAGTAGTTACAAAGTGAACACACATATTTCGCTCCCAGCAAACACTTAAGGTTTAAGATGCCAGGGAAATTCTTGACATTGGTGTAGCACATAAATAGTCTTCCACTCTGTGAATTTGTAGTACTGCTGTAGCCTGCTATGATACAAAGTTTTACCAGTTATTTCCAAACAAATTAAATTTCCATAGCCTCCAAACAGGTTATGGGGTATTTTAAGATCAACTTGAGCTTGTTGAATCGTAGATAGTATAAAGTTGTCTGTAATGGCACATTGTGAGAGCAACCTAGCCATGTTCGTCCCCAAACAGGCATTGGTCTTGTAGTAGTTAAAGATGAGTAACCAACTTTGGTTCTTTTCATAATAAT
Organism: Lissotriton vulgaris; assembly: GCF_964263255.1. Lineage (NCBI taxonomy): Eukaryota > Metazoa > Chordata > Amphibia > Caudata > Salamandridae > Lissotriton > Lissotriton vulgaris. Next base: position 1,118,596,682 of record NC_141685.1, on the reverse strand, counting down.
ACTGAAAAGAACATTCATTATTTCTATATGCCTCCCTGACAAATAATACTGGTCTTACTCTTTTGACTCCTCTCTTTTCCCTAACTTCTTTTTCTTCTTTCTGTAGTGGAACTGTATAACTTGACTCAGTGTTGCTACCTCAGTGAGGCAGTTTTCCTTGAAATATTGAGCAGCTGTGTACTGTGTCCTAGATCTGCTGGTTTTGGGTTTTGCCATGGAGCTACTTAATAAAATGAAAAAATGCAATGATGATGCAAATCAATTTTAAAAGCCCCCTAATTCTTCTTTTCCTCTTATCTCCCACACCAGCATTTGTTGTTTGATATAATTTATGCACAGTCATGTAGTAAGTAGCACTCATTGGATCTACTGTCATTTTCAATTGGTTGCAAGAATTAATATCCGTCTAATATCATAATCTATAATTTCAATAAGTGGTCTATAGCTTCCATTATTCCAAGGGGTTAATTGCAAGATTTGTTTAATTTTGTTTAATTTTGTTAATCCATGTAATATTAATTTACGTTCCATTGGAGGATTCTTTATAGTTAGTTTCTTTTAGTGGTATTTTCTCACACAATTTTTCATTCCAACATAACTCACAAAAATACACCTTCATAACCAAGCAACTATGTCTTGTTCTAAGTGAAACTCCTATGATCAGTCCACATAGTGGATTTACATAAGGGGCATTACCAATGTCTATACATGTCAGTACAAAATGTGGACAACTGGTTTAAGGTTTCAAGAAGAAAGTTGGCCCTACAATCCTCTGATAATATAAATGTCAGGATATGTATGCTGTACTTACCTCCTCATGCTTTGTAGTGTAGTTCCTATATTCCCAATAGGCTCTGCGCATTGGAATAATATATCCTGCAGCTTAGACGTAGGACTGAGGTCTACTAGGTCTCTACCGGTTATATTAGACTTAATTGTGAGTGCCAGATAGCTCAGAGGTCACTAGAAACTTTCTCGAATAAACAAGAAAGGATTAGTTTCTGACAACCACCTAAAACATGACAACTTTGTTTTCCAATAATAAGAAATCAAATCTCTAGAGTCGCGGAAACAATTGATAACTATTTCACTCAGTCAATCGTGCATGCTTAGTTTCACCAGAGGTGCAAGAAGAATAGAGAGACGGGCGTTTTCAATAAAAAGGTATTTATTGAACAGTCTTATTTCTCAAGCATTGAAAATGAACTGCTACAATAGTAAAGCTTACTATGAAGTACAATGTGTATAATACGAACAGTATTATAAAGTAATACTGTAAAAGCATGATATGGTTTCTAAGCCATAAAGTGCATAAAATGTATAAAATACATAAAATACATACAATGATAAAAGGATGACTAAAATACTCAACTGGTGCTTCTAAATACGCCTACCCCGGTGTACCTAACCTAGGTCTAGTATGAGGGAGGAAGTATAAGAGGAGTAGCTTAAGTTTTAGGAGTTCTCTGCCAGGAATCTGATTCCAATAATTCTCTAAGAGGTCTCATCAGCTCCGTATCTTTGGCTCTAGAATGAAGGAGGTCTTGTATTTTGTTCTCGGGACTCGATTTCCCAGATACCCGCAAGGGTAGACTGGAAACACTGGAGCTAGATTTCTCAGCAGGAGAAATGACAGAGTCTCGCAGTGCGTCTGCTGGAGGGTCGGCTTCCTTCGGCACTTGCTGCTGCAGGGCGTCGGGCAAGTAGATAGTCGATCTGCTCCAAACCACTGTGTGTTTGTTTAAGCAAATCAAGGCATATTTATACTTTGAAGGTGACAAGTTTGACGCATGTTTGGACTTAATAACATCACTCAAAGGCTCATTTCTTGGAAATCGCCGGGAGTTCTAGGGGAACTTAATTTCAAGCAGGGGAAAGTACGGGCTGCTGAAGGCGGGTTTTTCCAAGAAAACATAAATTCTTGGAGCTTAGTGGAAGTATCCATGCCGTATTTGGGCTGTATGGTTAAGGCCAAATATGGTAATGATTTCTATGCCTATATAAAGAAATGATAAAGTATACCTATATAAGGGCATGAATCGGGAAATTTATGCTAGGGTCCGAGATTCATTTACAACACCCACTCCACGGATATTAAGTTCAATAAAGCTAACCTAGCAAGCACTGAACATATCTAAAGCTAGTGTTTACAATCCCATCCCAATACAAAGAATGCATTTGAACTGGGTATGCAGAAAAAATATTTTTAGCATTTTCTACATTACTCAATATACTTAAGGGAAAAATTTCTAAGCATACAGTCTTTAGTCTAATTTATGCAATTTGAAAAGAATCATGAGATTACATTCATGATAACGTTTCTTAAATACAGAAGAAAAGTCGAGATCATTTCATAACATAACTTGTCATAGCAATCTTACTATTAATAGGGACGAGGCCAAATAGTTCTTTTAGTCAGTCTTCAAAAAATGACTTGTTCTCTAGGAATAGTTCTACTTTAAGCAGATTAGTCTGTGCCAAAAAGTTCAATGTTTTGGAAAGAGAGAAAAAATTCAATTTGTTGTGAAAATAGAGTTCCAAATGTTAGAAGTCATTGTTTTGAAAAATGAAGGCCGACTTTCAGAGTTCAGAGAACACTGTGTGCATGACTCAAAAGTTATTCTCGGTGTCAGGAGAAAACATCAAGTCGTCTAGGCTGGCAAAGAAATCATCTACCACAGTAGGTGAAAGTGGAACCACTTGATCTAGCAGATCAAATGTGCATAGATGAGAAGCATTGCCGTCAGCGCTTGTTGCCGCGTTAGCAATGGTCATATCAGATGGTACCTGTGTGCCTGGTGTTTCTCGTATCTCACCCTCAGTTAGACTTACTGGTGAGATCTCAATGAATGCCGTCATCAGGATCTGTAGCCGTTGGGGGCAACACAATGCATCAGCCGTTACAGGACCTAGCAAGGCGTCGACATCCGATGGCAGGACTGATGGAAGTGTAAGACAAATGTCTAACATGCATTCCTCTCCGCAAAGCAGGCATCGTAGAACAGGTAAGATGCAATCTTGCCAGATTAGTCTGAACAATAGAAGCCATGTCGTATTCAGATCTCTTAAACGAGCCAAGCCGAGAATCTGTGTTATTCTCTCACGATACCTCTGGGCATGGACCGTTTGTTCCATGAGGTTCTGGGTGTCGCCGGTTACTGGACTTGCCATATCGGAGCAGAAGAAATAAAAATAGTATTCCTGCTACTAGTCCCAAGATGAGAGGCAGGCCGCCGAACACAGAGTGCACGAAATTTGGGAAAATGCAGAGGACTGCTTAAATGGTGCTAACAGTCTCGACAAAATCGTCTTAAATACATGTGCGATGCCACTGGTATCAGACATGTTTAAGATTTGACTTAACATTTCTGCGAAATGTACAGGGCAGTTTGTTGATAATAATGCATGTATCTCTGCAGATGTCCTTGCAACTTTCAGATCATACGTTTCTTTTGATGATGTCAGTGGCACAGATTTTTGCAACAGAATAGACTTTAGTCTGCTTAAAGTATCAATTCGTATAGAAGAGATATTCAGTGAAGGCCATATTGCGGTCTTACTGTCTGACTTGCGAGTTGGATACAATACTTGCATACAACAAGTGACCATGGACGACACACTAACCATATAAACTTTCCTGGCACCATTTCACAGCAGCTGTGATCATTCAAATTAACGTAACTTCCATTGGATAGCTGCCTGAAAACGGGTTCTATCAGTGTGGAGGGAGTACCGTGCAGGTGGCATGAAAGGTTATTTGCAGAACCATGTAAATTAATACCCTGGCACAAAAGTGTACCACTTAGTGAATTTTTACAATTGTTCCCACTAAGGAATACTTCTTTCCCCTTATTTCAACATATGTGTGTATATGGTAAAGTCCATGTTGACTTAATGTATTCTTTACCCAACCTTTCATATAGGCTTTCTGGTATATGCTGTAGACAATACTGAAATTGGAAAATTGTCACTGGAATCATGATGGTGCCATGAATTATCCATTCTATTACAGGTTTCTCAGAAACTGTCAATGGTAATCTTTCCAGTTTTTCAATGCTCAGCAGTGTATAGTCTGCTCCTCTTTGTGCCAAAGAGATTTGTTTATCTGTAAGGTTAAACCCAGTAAGCAATGACGTTGTGTTGATAAGCCTCCATGGCACGTAGCCTGAACGCAGATTTTGTAATGTCCAGCCTAGCTGCATTATAGAACGTAATTGAGACTGGCCATGTTGTAACATTAGCAAGTCTTGTTCCATTATGTCAATTGCAGAGGATACAATGCTGTCCAGTGAATATATTCTGGAGGACAGAGTAGTTAACCCATTGTCCACTACAGAGAGAGCTTTCTCCAAGTTAATACGATGAATTTCTCGTATTCTTTCTGCAGTTTCTAATTGTGTTATTTTCCAAGCCTCGTTGTACGCAGCATATATACCGGTGTATATGAAACATTTTTGCCGTGGTTTGCGAGGTCCCAATAAGAAATGTCGCAAATCATTGCTTTCTTTAAGTAAAGTCAAGTGTTGTTTAATTTCTGAAAGTGTAGAAGTTTTCAGCCATTCAAGACATAATTTCGCTACACTATATGTTGTTACTATCCCTGGATGTTGTCTCTGGGAGTATCTTGGATCTGGCCTGTTAAGAATTAATCCCTGTGTTTTGTTCAGGAATCTATCTTGACAGTTATTGGTGTCTGTGGGCCAGATTAACATTTTTTTCCAATCAGGACTAGTTCTGTTTAATTTGAAAATATATTGTACGTCTATCTCCCCTTCTGTCGTTTTGTTATTTTCAGGTATGGGCTTTGGTATAGACGGTTTATTTAAATCTTTTAGTTTTGCTATGCCAAGACAAGAGGTTTGTTGCACAGTGTCATTTAAAAACATTATTTGTGCAGGTATAATGCAGGCTCTGAATAAAGCTTCCAAACCTTGCACCTGCCATTCTTTTGTGCCCCAGACAGTTTTTGTCTCGATGTTGTCTTTCCAGAAGTCGTAACCCAATGTGGACAACTTAGCATAAAAGTTTGCAGAATAAATTTGTTTGGTATTGGTGAACATTGTTTTCAATCCTGTCTCATTTACATTTTTTAAATAAATCGTTTCTGGATCTGTAACATTAAACCCTGAGAAGTAAGGAAACTTTTCATAAAATGTTTTAGAGCTGCCTTTTTGTGGTGTTGGACAATGTTCCCATTGATTATACATAAAAACATTTCTAGGGCTTGCAGATTTGTGCAAATAGTGATGACCAAAATGGTTAAAACAATACATTTGTTCATAGTCTGATGACCCTTCTAAATAGTCATGTTCAGTATATTTCGCAGACATTTCTAAATCTGACATCATATTATTATTTGTCTCAAAGTCCCAATCATCAGAGAATGTGCTGGATGTTACAAAGTCATTCAAAGAAACCTTGAACTGATGTAGAATCTTCAGCATCTCTACCGGGCCATAGATATCATAATCAGTTCTATCCCATTCTATACCGCCTGGTATAGGGATGGCTGTGATGTTTACTGATGACAGTTCTCTTTTTTCAACATGTGATGATTTTTGCAGTTTTAGGACCAAGTTGATTTTCTGACTTGCTGTGTCCATTGTACTGTATTTTCCATCTATCATTTGTCCCAGGCTTAAAACCAATATTAGCCAGAGCGGGAGAAAAAAATGCACCTAAACCAATCCAAAATTCAGTCCATGGTGAAACCAGATATATTTTTTCAAGTTCATGAAAAAGTTCTGTCGTTTTTTCTTTGAGAGTTTTCTTTGTTGTTGTATCTTCAGGTTCACTTTGATCCGCAGAAAAGTTATCAAAGTTGATGAAATATCCAGATGCCGTTCTGTCAATTGTTTGAATGGCATTGGGGTTTGTTGAAATCGCTGGAACTGATTTCTCCTTTGTCATGTTAGTGTATTCAGGTGCTACATCATTGTAGACTGGTGTTTCTGGTCGAACAGATATTTGGGTCTCAAGAGGCACAAGTTCCATTGCTTTATTGCATAGTCCTTTTTTCACTGCAGGTTTATAAAAAGAGATAAGTCTTTCAGTTTGAACCTCTTGGATTGTAGCAAGATTTGACTGTCTGCTACATCTTGGGAGTCCACTTGGCCAACTACTTATTATTGGCCACATGTTGTGGTTTTACCAGGTCAATGGATACAACTCTGTTCTCCTTTTTACCAGCAAGGGGAGGTAGTACTACTGATCTTGTTCCTTGGATTGCTAAGACAGGTACTGCTTTTCTGTAAGAAGACCCAAATTCCTTCTTCACGGCTATCTTTTCCCCGACTAGATCCCCAATTTTTGGAATCCGGCAGGTCTTGCTGGGACAGGTGGTTTATCTTCAGTGGCTGTCGGCTTTTGTGTTGTGTTACTCAGACTTCTTCTTGTTTTATTTAAGTCCTGTAAGACAGCCAAACGATCTTTGATATCAAAGGGTTTCTGTTTTACCACTGAAGTCTGACAATCAAGATCCTCGATCATCATTCTAGTACCAAATAGTAGCTCATAAGGAGTGATTCCCCCCAGAGAATTTCTTGGCAGATTGTTAAGACTACGTTGGACACTTATTAGATGTTTGACCCACCCATCACTTAAACCTAATACCTTTGCTGTTATGGATTGCTTTATGTCACGATTTTTTTCTTTCCAATACCGTATTACCCTCAGGATGGAAGGGACTAGAATACTGCAATGCAACGCCCAAACTAACCATGGCCTCCTTGTAAGCTCGAGAGCTAAACGCAGGACCCTGATCAGAATGTAGCGTGCCTATTGCGTATGTGCCAATAAAGACTCGGAAATCCTTTATAACAGTTCTGGCGTCAGCCGAGCGCTGGGGCCATAACCAAATAAATCTCGTGCAGGAATCCACTGCGACCATGATATATTTATAGTTGCCGTCCCGTGTTAAGGGACCACAGTGGTCCAGATAAACACACGCTAGTGGTTTATCTGAAATCAGAAGGGGCGTTTGTGCAGGACGTTTCACTGTAGAAACTTTCATTTTCTGGCAGATTTCACATTTCAGTACATAGTCTCCCAGTTTGTTTCCTCATGCGTGGCCACCAGTATCTCTGTTTTACTAATGATACCGTAGAGGAAACACCAGCGTGTGCAGAGCAAGCCCTTCATGTGCTGCAACGATTAGTCCTAACCTGTGTTCCATGTTTGGTATTGCCCTATCCCCCACTCCAGGGATTCGAGCAAAAGGAACATTGTTTGCATCAGTTATATATGAGTACTTTACTGGAAAGCCTTTTGGGAGTGTCTTACCACTGTCTTTGATTGAAGCAGTGACAGCTTGCATTATTTCGCTGTCTATTTTTATTTTTGACCGGGTGATAGCAGCAACGGAAGCCGTTTGCACAGCTGCCTTCGCGGCTTCATCAGCCAATGAATTCCCTGCAACGTGAACGCCATCACGCTGATGACTCAGTGTATGTATCACATGAGTCTTTTGTAGTTCTTTCTGTAAAAGAACTACTTGTTCCCAAAGCAACTTATGCTTGATTATGCCACCTTTAGCGTCTTTGAATCCGTTTTGAACCCAGTTCTGCAGATACTCATTGTAAGATTGGACGCAGTAATACGAATTGCACACTATGCGTGTGGGGAATTCGCGATCGGTATTTTCAAGCGCCATCTTGAAAGCCTGTAATTCAGCTCGCTGAGCTGTACAGTCTCCGAGTGATTGAGTTTTTGTGACCATAGGTCTAAATTTGCCTTCGCGCCAGCGACCTTTAACAATCGCGCACGCAGCACTATAGGCTTGTTTACCTCCAATTGTGGGCTGTGCTGATCCATCTGTATGTATTATACAGCCATAATGTTCAAGAGGAAGAATTTCGATCGGCAGAGGACATTCGTGCTCATATTGGAGAAATTATTGTGTCTTTAGACTAGGGCCAAAAAAGTATTGAACGTCTGTTGCAGCAAGAAAGTTAACCCATTGTATCCATCTCGGATGTAGAGCTTTTGAATTAGGAATGCTTTCTCTTGTCACTGCCTCTAAGGCAGGTACAGGTGTAACGATCATTATGCTACCCTGGGCGAGAGCTCTCTCTTTTGCTACAGCAGTTTGAACCGCTGTCAGAATTTTCTCTGTAGAAGTGAACTTCATTTCTGCTTGTGTGTACAAGTGTGATTTGTAAGCTATTGGTACCGTTTCTCCTTCATTAAAGGTTAGGTACGTGAATCCGCATCTTCCTGGGATGATTAAGATTACAAGGTTGCGCAGGTGTTTGCGTGTGTCTAGTTTAGTCTTTGCTAACATGTCTGTTTGGACTGAACGCAAAATTTCTGTGTGTGTTTGAGTCCAATGTGTTGGTTTAAAATCAGATTTGATTAATCCGTAGAGAGGTTTAACCCTCTCTGCGTAATTCAGAACGTACGTTCTTCCAAAATTCAGGAAACCTAGAATTGACTGTAGGTTTTTCAGCATCTTTGGAGGTTGGAACAGCGCACATTTCTCTAGAAAGTTTGCTGCTAGGCTTTTGCCTTCACTTGACAACTCATATCCCAAGAATATAACACTGAGGTGGGCAATTCTTGATTTTTTAAAATTGAATTTATACCCCTCAGAAGCGAACCCAAGTATTATGGTGTTCACTCTTTTCAAGTCCTTGTGAAGTATTTCGGGGTTCCCAAGGCCTACACGCTCCAGAGATTACCCACTTACACAAGAACTGTTGGCACGGAAACTGTAAAATGCAAAGAACAAGTTTATTAAAACCCCATGGGGTGGTGGTACACTCAAACAGCACCCTTCGGTAATGCAAGAGGTATCACACCGAACACCGGTGTGACCCCGTTTATATACAAGTTTGGGGCAATAAAAGATAGGCGGCACAAGTTAAGACATAGTTTTAGAGACATATATGGTCATGTTTTGGAATACTGCCAGCTCATTGGAGAGTTTCAAACCCACTGGTCAGTTAGCGGCACATTCCTGAAGGTTTACGGGTCAGTGAGAACTGCGCATGTGTGGCTTGACCAGTACTAAAAATAGCCTGTTGCTGGGCAGATGAGAGTGGTCAGTGGAACGGACAAAGGACTAAAGGGCACGTCGGCCACGAGGCCGCTCATGGTCTAAGATGGCCGCTGCAACATTCAAAATGGCGTTTATCGTATATAGCCAAGTTAAGGAGGACAACGTGTAGGTTCAGCTAATCGCTAATCCGAACGGGCCAATTACGACAGACGAACCTTTTAGCGTTTAGCTGAATCTACCTCATAATGAACATAGTCTGGATGTTCGTCCTCGATGTCTATTAACATAATTTGTGTCACCTCTTTGTGTAGCATCATTTTGTCATGGGCAAGAGCCCGCCTCGATGGTAAGCAAGCTGATAGACACATTGAACATAAGGCAGGGCCACATTGGATACACAAGCATATAAAGAACATTGCTCCCACAAGTATGCAGAGAATTGTCAACAGTTTCCAGCCCCAAGTTGCAATCATGGACCAGAACCATCCAGAAAGTGTCCAAGTTCCATTGTCCGGGTGTATTTCGGCAGCTATTTTATGCAGCTTGGAAATCGCATCATACACAGATGGAGAATTATCAGGAACGTAAACACAACAGCTGCTTCCGATGATTCTACATGCCCCCCCACGATCAGCCAAAACAACGTCCAGCACCATCCGGTTTTGGAGGGTGACAATTCTGGAAATCTGCAGTTCTTCGGTAATATTCCCCAGGGCAATAGCAGTGTCATTCGCAACAGCCTCGACAACGCGAGTCAGCCGTCTGATTTTCCGGCTGTTCAATGCAGCCCCCACAAAGGAGAATAGTCCCAGATTGAAATCCACATACTGTTGTAATGCAGTGTCCGTTTGATCAATGTCCTCTAGAGCAACAGTTCGCTTAACTCTGTTCAAAATAAAATCGTGGTACAGAGTATAGTCGTTGTGGTACATCGGAGGGGCAATGAATACAGGAGGTAGCACAAACGATACATAACATGTGCCCAACCACCCCACTGGGAGCTGATGGTACCCCTTCGTTCCACAGATGAAGTAGGTGTTTCGAGATGCAACAAATGAAATGCCATTCGGGCTATCAAACGTGAGAGTAATATTACATTCGCTTTTCCCCACTGCAATCGTGCCCTTGTTTCGGATACATAAATCGGCTTTTGTGGCAATGACATTTATGACATGAGCACTGGATACATTCACATTTCGTTGATTGCTATATATTCGTGGAGCAGATACATTATCAGGCCTGTATTCTTCCCACTCGAAACGTGTACCCTCAGCCCGGGGAAACCCATCCTTGTCATGGGAACATACTTTATTCAAACGGAAAAGCACCCCCCCTTTGGTTGGCCATCTCAAAGTAAAGAGGAGGGTGTACCAGGCATTGCATGACCCATTGTGCGAAAACGGGAGTGGAATAAGTGGGGTGCCCCCTCTCTTCTGGTGCCCAGGCAACATTCCACACACCCAGCAGTTAGAGGTATTGGTCATATTATGCGTGTGGTGAAGAATCTGAATGAAGCTGTTATTTAAGTACGTTTGGCGATGGCGTTCTTCATGGAATGGCAATGTAAAATGGAAATGTTCAGACGGTGCCGGGGTAGTCGGCAGCAAATGTTCTCGTACAGGCACCACAAGTTCGACTACCCAGGCTATAACAGCTATCACCACAATAGTTAGAACAAAGAGAAAGGCACCCAATATTTTCTTGTCACGAGATGCCGTTGATGCCATAGTTCAAGAAAGTTTGTACAGAGTCTTAAGTAGCACGAATTGTTCACAAATTGTCCCAGATACACGTGCGTGTATACCTAAAAAAAAGAAAAATGCGGTGCTGAACTCCGAGGTAGCCGTTGTTTTTTTCTCCGGGCCAAGACGGGTGTCGCTACTCTGGCAGAACTGATCCCCCCCCCCTTGGAATTCCCGGTTTCCGTTTCACAAACCTGGAGCGGTAACCAACCAGTCATAAAAAAGGAACAAAAATCTTCTTATCGCGGGCGTAGATTGTAGCGCTCTCTTCCGGTAGCAGATTGGTCCGGGAAGACTCCCTCCACTTCGGCCGACGTCACAGCTGGGCTCTTCTCTTTCTCCAAGATCTCCTTATAGTCAGTCAGCACAGCAGGAGTCACCAGGTCCGGAGAGACACGGCGACAATGGGTCGAATGCACCCACCGCTTCCTGTTCGTCACTCGTACTGCGGTGCGGGTCGCCAAGAGGACCTGCTCGGGGCCTTTCCACCTGGGCTCCAAACTGCTTGCTCTCTCAAACGAACGGATCATCACGTGGTCCCCAGGACGAAGATCGTGGCCTTCTCCAGTGGAGTTATCAGGGAGCGCTTCTCGAACCTGTTGATGAATAGAGAGCAAATCATTTGTTAATCGTGCCAAATAATCATTCATCATAACACAAGGCACATCATGTATTAATCGCGGCTTGGGCACCCCCCAGATATTCATGGGGCGGCCAAACACCACCTCATAGGGCGTAAGGCCAGTTCGTGAGTGGGGTACTGATCTAAGAGAGAGCAGTGCTAGCGGCAATGCATCTGGCCACTTCAACGATGTAGACGCCACGATTTTGGCCAGCTTAAGCTTCAAGGTGGCATTGTACCGCTCGACCAAACCTGCTGACTGAGGGTGGAATACAGAGTGGAACTTTTGCTGAATCCCTAACCCCTTCAGTACATATTCCACAATCTTTCCAACAAAATGGGGCCCATTATCGCTCCACAGAAATTTACAGACTCCAAAGCGAGGAAAGAATTCCTTAAGCAACACCTTAGCTGTAGTCAAAGCCGTATTGTCTTTCGTGGGGTAGGCCTCAACCCATTTGCTAAAAGCACACACCACCACTAGGACGTACTTCAGGTTATTGCAGCGCTCGAGTTGGATGTAATCCATTTGAAGCACTTCAAACGGTGCAGAAGGTGGAACGAACCCTCCTTTCGGAGTATGGGCCCCCTTCCCAGGATTGTGTTGCAAACACACCAGGCAGGTCTGCACTACTCTCTTTGCAGTATTTGCAATCTCAGGATGTTCCCAAACTCGTGTTAAAAGCCGAGTTATTGCAAGAGCTCCGACATGGGCCAGTCCATGAGTCATCTGGACCATCGCCTGTAAGTAAGCCGCAGGCAATTTCCACTTCTCCATGTCTTTGCTTCTCCAACAACCTTCATCATCTAGCACCCCATCTGCTGCCCAAGCCGCAAGCTCAGATTCTGTAGCTGATTTTTGAATATCCCGTATCTCTGCTCTAGCATCACTCCATCTCTCGGCCTGTGATTGTACCACGTACATAGGGGAGCTAGTTCGGGACATAGCCGTCTGCCTTGCTATGCTGTCTGCAAAGGCATTTCCTTGACCCACTTTATCCGTGATCTTTTTATGGGCACTACACTTCACTATCGCTACTTTCTTGGGGCAAAGCAACGCGTTTAGGAGATCACGCACTAACTCTCCGTGCATAATGTGCTCTCCGTGTGATGTCAGAAACCCACGTTCCCTCCAGAGAAGTCCGAAGTCATGGGCCACTCCAAAGGCATACCGGCTGTCTGTGTATATGTTCACACATAGGCCAGCACTCAATTCGCAGGCTCTTGTTAAAGCTATCAGCTCTGCTGCCTGAGCCGATTTTTGTGGTATTCTAGCTGTTTCAACCACCGTCTTAAGAGTCGTGATCGCATATGCTGCGGAAGTCGTACCATCTGGTAGCCTCAAACACGATCCATCAACCCACAGTTCCCCATCCACATCAGGAAGTGGCACATCCTGTAAGTCAACACGACCCTTTGTCTGTTCCTCAGTCAGGAAAACACAGTCATGATGTTTTTCTTCCTGACCCTCCTCGGCCGGATAGGGCAATAAAGTCGCGGGGTTCAAAGTAGCGCATCTTTTCAATGTTATGTGTGGCGCTAAAAGTGTCAGCTCATATCCTGTAAGTCGTGCGCTCGTGAGGTATTGGGTCTTTGTTTGGTTTAACAGGGCATCTACTGCGTGAGGAACTAACACCAACAGTTTGTGTGATAACACTATGCCCTCACTCTGTCGTATGGCTACTGCTGTTGCCGCTACCGCTCGAAAACACCCAGGCAACCCTCGTGCTACAGGATCCAAAATGGCAGAGAAGTATGCACATGGTCTCTGCTTATCCCCGTGTAACTGCACTAACACTGACAACGCGCACCCATCATTCTCGTGCACGTACAATGTGAAAAGTTTCGTGTAATCTGGTGTTCCTAGCACGGGTGCAGAACAAAGGGCCTGTCTCAACTGCTCAAAGGCTTTCTGACATTCGTCTGTCCACTCAAGAGGCATCGGTGTAGTTTTGGACAATAATGCTAGCAAAGGTTTTATGATATGTGAAAAACCCATGATCCATTGTCTACAAAAAGATGTCAACCCTATGAAGGCACGCACATCTCTCTGCGTGCGGGGGACTGGTGTGTCTAAAATTGCCTGAATTCGATCAGATGTTAATGCCCGCCCCTCCTTAGACAACAGATGACCGAGGTAGGTCACCTGGGGTCTACAGTATTGAAGCTTTTTCTTGGAAACCTTGTGATTGTTTTGTGCCAAAAAGGAAAGCAACGCAAGCGTACTCTGTTCACATTGTGCATAGGAGTCGGCGGCGAGCAGAAGGTCATCCACGTACTGGATGAGCGCCACACCAGACTGCAATTTAAAGGAATCTAGTTGACGTTTCAAAGCCTGGCTGTAGATGCTAGGGCTCTCAGTATATCCTTGGGGAACACGACAAAATCTATACGATTTATTATTGAGCGTAAAACCAAACAGATATCTGCTATCTGGGTGAACAGGGATAGAAAAGAACGCATTCTTTAGATCAATAACGCTAAAAGTGGTGGCTGTCGGAGGAACCAAAGTAAGCAAAGTCGTGATATCAGACACCACTGGGTATTGGGGAATGACAATTTTATTTATTTCATGCAAATCAATAATAAATCGATAGATCTTGCCATCTGAGTCTCTCTTAAGAATCGGTAGAATAGGGCTGTTACAAACATTATAAGGGACCTCCTCCACCACCCCTGCAGAAATCAAATCCTGAACAATATGCGTCAGTGCAATTTCACCTTCCTTCGAGATCTTATACTGTGGCACTCGTGGTAGAGGGGCCCCCTCCTTAACAGTAATGTGTATTGGTGGAACGCGCATCTCTCCCACATCCGTATCTGATGTCGCCCACAACGTGTGCGGCAGAGAGGCCAAAGCGGGAATATCTAAAATGACACAAAATCTGTCAGGGTCAGGGCAATCATCAGGGTCAGGGTAGTTGTCATTCAGAATAACCCGCACTCCCTCTGGAGCGCAGCGTATTGTTGCTCGAAAATATTTAAGCAAGTCAATGCCCAAGATATTATCTGGGGTATGGGGCGATAACAGAAATTGGCCAAAACTAAAGTATTTGTCAATGCATAGTGCAAGGGGCTTGGACAATGGGCTGGGGGAGGGTGTGCCATCAAACCCTACACACGTAATCATTTCGCCAGACAGGGGAGCCCTCGGAACCAAGTTTTTCGACAGAGCGCTACGAGTAGCTCCTGTGTCGACTAGAAACTGATCAGTAGAACCCAAAATACCCGCTGTTACATATGGACCTTGCTGATCTACTGGCACTTCAACTGATTCCTTACCCCATCCTACGCAATCCTATGCATGCACATAATCCTGATGTTCCACATTCTCTCCTTCCAAAATCTGATATTGATTCCGTCTATCAAACGTATTTCGTTCGTCCTGGCCACGGCCCCTCTCCTCAACCTGTCTACGTTCACCTCCGCCACCTCTCATTCCAGTATAACCTCCTCTTGACCTTCCACTACCTCGACCACGCTGACTACGCTGTTCACGAAGTACCGGACAATCGTCGGCCCAATGCCCAAACTCCTTACAATAAGCACACTGATCCTCCGCAATGTCCGTACGACCATACGATGCGTTACCTCCACCTCGTCTACCTCTCTCATTCCCTCTACCCTGTGTTCCCCGAACCTGCGCCAACATCACCTTCGTTTTCAATTCCTTCGTCTTTTTCTCTACACTTTCTTTAGCCTCCACTTCCTGCCGCTCATAATACTGAGCCATAGTTAACAAGGACGCAGGGGTTGCCGTGGCCCAGGAACTCTCACTCGACTTCAATCGCTTTGCAATCTCTGGTAGGAGATTAGCCACATACTTATCTACAAACAAATGCCGACCCGTATCGTCAGTTAAAGATTGACCACTGTAATCATGAAATGCCTCCTCGAAACGTGTAAAGAAATCTGAGACCGTTTCATCGAGTTTCTGCTTGCACGACGTTAACATGGTCCAATCTATCTTTTTGGCAGGAACAAGCGTTTTCAATTTATGCAAGATAGCTGCCGGAAGATCTAGAATTAGCTGACAAGGCTTACATGCTGGTTCTCTATCTAAATCTGCAGCATTTATCTCTTTCCATGTCCCCCCCAAAATCGTTTCGTCATTAGTTTTACGAATTTGCCTCCACATATCAGGTGGTAAAATCAGCCCAAAAAACAAATCTATATCTACAAGAGTCATCACACAAGACGATATAGCCCCCTCCACCCCTTCATAAAATGCCGCCGGATTCTTCCGAAGGTCAGGTAAAGAATTTTTCAAGGCCATCACATCTGCTCTATTCCATGGCGTATATACCCAATTATACACAAAATACCCTTTCGCATCCTTCGACAACTTATCATCATCCGTACCTTCCCCTTTTGGTGGAACATACAAAGGCGCGGCTTCACGCATAGGCATAACATGCAACGCAGAATTCTTATCTGAACCACGAAGAGAACACTCCTTAGCCTCCCCGCTATTTCCCGGCTCGGACTCCTTTTGCCTCCGTTTTCGTTCCTGTCGCAACTGGGTTGTCTCATCCCGCAGCTTGATCAATTGCTTGAACAGGTCGTTAACATCTGTAAGATCAAAATCACCTTTAGCTAAATTCTCACGATACACCGACAACACTTTAGGCTCAAGCGTATCAGAAAGTTCACGATATGCATTTACAACTTCATCCGCCAAACTAGACAGAAAATACATTAATTCAAGATCCGACCACCCTTTCTTCTCTGTTAACAACTGCTCCTGAGTAACACAATGCTTATTCACTTTACGAGCCCAACTACGTAAATGAGCGGACCTATCCGCAGTAAACCTGAGAGCAGATACACCCTTTTGGTTCGACTTATCCTGTCCATCATCCTCGGAATCCGCAGCCGGAGCCGTCGGCAGAACGTACGGAGGCGGTGACCGATCTAACAAAGAAAAATCATCAATTTCATTATTAAGGACAGGATAGAGTGGTCGGCGAATAGGAAATTGACCAGTCGTTTGCAAATTACGCTCCCGTTCCTCCCTTTCTTTCTTCTCCTGAGCCTCCTTTTCCTCAAGCTGTAAAGCCTTATCCCGAGCAGCCTTGCGCTGCTCTTTGTCCGCCAAGGCAACCTCACGCTTCATTCGTTCACGCGCCGCTTTCTCCCACATTCGCACACAATCAAACATGTTTTGTCTAGACCTGCGCTGAAACATACATTGCTCCACAAATTGGATTTTACTCAAATCGTATGACCCGCGTAGGGGCCATTGCAATTCGGGATCGGCCTTAGTGTACTTATGCCACAATTTACTGTACATAATAGGGGGGAGGCCAAACTTGATATACATTTCCCTATTTGGAGTCCCCTCTGGGGGAGCCGGCTGTGATTCCGCTAACCTAATTGAGGCACCTTCTCCAAAACAACACATTCCTCGAAGTGTGCTAAAAACAGGCATGTTCGAAAAGTATCACGAAAGCGTGACACCAGACAAAATGGCACTTACAGTTCTCCTCACGATTGTGCCGCTCAAGGGAAAAAACAAAGTTAGAGAAACATCTCTACATGCCTGCCTATGTGAAGTGCACTACACATATAAGTTCAAAGATCACAAATTCACAATGTTAGCTAACTCAAATCAAAGTTCATAGAATTCGGCAAGCGTCCTCACCGATCACAAAGCACAGATTTTCAGTAAGCGTCCGAAGACTACCTTACCGAACACAATTCGTAGGACTTCAGTAAGCGTCCGAAGACTACCTTACCGAACACAAAGCTTACCAAATACTCAACTGTCCAGGTTCCAACTGCCAAGGTCTTGTAAGCCAAATCAGCCAAACGGCACTCTCTCAGTGATGCGGACACTTCGAAAACTCAGTCGGAGACCGGCGCCACCTGGAAGGTCAGATCGGAAGGAAAGGAAAAAACACCGTGGCAGCCAAGACTCGGGTCACTCGTGGCAGCGCGCGCCCATGGCGGATTTCCAAGCCTTCGTCACGACCTCTCCTTCAGGCATCCGAGTCGCCGATGAGTCCCTTCGTGGTCGCCAATTGAAGTATTTCGGGGTTCCCAAGGCCTACACGCTCCAGAGATTACCCACTTACACAAGAACTGTTGGCACGGAAACTGTAAAATGCAAAGAACAAGTTTATTAAAACCCCATGGGGTGGTGGTACACTCAAACAGCACCCTTCGGTAATGCAAGAGGTATCACACCGAACACCGGTGTGACCCCGTTTATATACAAGTTTGGGGCAATAAAAGATAGGCGGCACAAGTTAAGACATAGTTTTAGAGACATATATGGTCATGTTTTGGAATACTGCCAGCTCATTGGAGAGTTTCAAACCCACTGGTCAGTTAGCGGCACATTCCTGAAGGTTTACGGGTCAGTGAGAACTGCGCATGTGTGGCTTGACCAGTACTAAAAATAGCCTGTTGCTGGGCAGATGAGAGTGGTGAGTGGAACGGACAAAGGACTAAAGGGCACGTCGGCCACGAGGCCGCTCATGGTCTAAGATGGCCGCTGCAACATTCAAAATGGCGTTTATCGTATATAGCCAAGTTAAGGAGGACAACGTGTAGGTTCAGCTAATCGCTAATCCGAACGGGCCAATTACGACACTTGTCCAAGTCGTCATCTGTAAGATAGATGTCATCGACATAAGATAATGCCTCATCATCGTACGTTTGGAGTCACTCCGTTACTCTTGCTGAAAATAACCCTGGGCTATTCTTGAATCCTTGGGGGAGATGACAAAATTGTCGCTGTGTCCCCAAAATTGAGAAAGCAGTCAAATGCCTGCTTTCTGGTGCGATATTTTGACAGAAAAATCCATTTGAAATATCTAATGACATTTTATATTTTTTGCGCACAATGTTATTCATCAGTGCTGCACTGTGTGAGTTTTGTACTGCAAATGTTTTGCAACAAGAGTTTAAGTGTCTGTAATCCAATACTAGATGATATGAATTGTCTGGTTTGGATACAGAAAACAAAGGATTGTTCATAGATGAGGTGCATGTTTCAATCACCCCTTGGTATTCAAGTTGATTTAAAATCTCCCTGACCTGTTTTTTAGCTTCTTGCTTAACTGGGTACTGCCTTTGTGCAGTGGGCTGCTTTTTTAACTGGATTTTATGGTGAGGAGAATCCTCATCCCATCCTGCATGATTTTTATATATTGCTGGAGCTTGGGCTACTGCCCATTTTCTGGCATATGTATATTTTTTATGAATTGGAATGTGATTAGAGAAGGCTGGCATAATTATCTCTTCACCATGTGGGCACTCCCTGACAAATTCAGGTGGCAAGTCTTGTTCAGCTAGAAGAATGTCATAGCCCTTAGAGAGCTTCTCCCAAAAGAGTGCTCTTATTTTTCTAGTTATGTTCCCCTCCATCCGGAGTGTTACTTCATATAACTTATGGGGTACACTAACCCTGGTCACACATTCACCCCAGTACAGAGATCTGGGGCTAAATCCATAGTTTTTTTGCACTCCACACCACCCCAGTTCAGACATGGCCATATGCAAATCAGCCTTGACCCTGTGCCTCATGGGAACAGTCCAGCCGAACTGCCAAGCCATGTCTTTCCTGGACCGGAATCAAGCATCCTAGGACCGGTTTCTGGCTATCAGCCGTCTTCAGCCAGGATAGCTTGACTCCAGTGGTGTGGAGAGCATGGGACTCACGTCTGAGCATAACCATCCCACTCAGGGTGACAAATGCAAAAACAACAGTTGATGGACAGAATGCAGAACAATGTCACACATTTACCCCAGTACAGAGATCTGGGACTAAATCCATCATTTTTTTGCACTCCACACCACCCCAGTTCAGACATGGCCATATGCAAATCAGCCTTGACCCTGTCCCTCATGGGAACAGTCCAGCCCGAACTGCCAAGCCATGTCTTTCCTGGACCGGAATCAAGCATCCTAGAACTGGTCCCTGGCTATCAGCCATCTTCAGCCAGGATAGCTTGACTCCAGTGGTGTGGAGACCATGGGACTCACGTCTGAGCATACCCATCCCACTCGGGGTGACAAATGCAAAAACAGTTGATGGACAGAATGCAGAACAATGTCACACATTCACCCCAGTACAGAGATCTGGGCATGCAGGCTGGGCTGAAGACGGCTGAAATGCCAGAAACCGGTCCACGGAAGCTTGTTTCCGGTCCAGAGAATGCATGGCTTGGCAGTTCGGGCTTGACTGTTCCCATGAGGCACAGGGTCAGACTGATTTGCATATGGTCATGTCTGAACTGGGGTGGCAGAGTGGGCTAAAGAACGGTGATGGATCAAACCCAGATCTGTTGGCTGGGTGTGAGTGTTTAATTGGTTCAGGTGCTCAGTCCATCACCACCCCCTTTTGTACCGCTTCCTATAGGATGCAGGCACCTGTGATTCCTGTTCGTTGATATGAGTTCCTGCTTACTTTCTGGGCCATGTTTGGTCATTTTCTCTGCTGCTACCAGTTTGTTCCTGCTATGGACTGTATTGCTGCTTTTGCTAGCTTCATTGGATCTTGCTGGGCTTGTGACCTCGGATCTACTGGCATTGCGTGCACCATTCCTCTCTGTGAGCTCCCTGTGTGGAGCCGATTGGGGCTGGAGTTGTGTTTGCTGTTCTTGATGTTGTTCTGAGTCTCCTTTGATGGATTTGAGGTACTTCCCGGACTACTGGGCTGGGTGTGGACCTTCCCTCATATGCACTCTGCTGGGATTGTGGCTAAGTAGTTGCTGTGTGATGCCGGAGACGACTTAGTTGAGGACATGTGAATGCCCCCTCCTTTTCTTCTTGTGGTGTGGCTGGGCTTTGGTTTCCCACGATGCTCCGTGCTAGGCTTGGGTCTTGTGGTTTGCTTTTTTGTTTCCTTGTTTCCCTGCCTCGTTGTCTTGCATTGGCCATGGTGGTCCTCAGTCTCCCTACTCTGCTTGGTTGTGGCAGTGTGGGTTTTTCAATGGCCCCCTGCTGAGCTTCAGGCTAGAATTGGGCTTGTTTTGCTGGACGCTGCTGAGGACAGCTGCCAATGGACATTTCCCTGAGCAAGAAGCTGGGTGTGCCGATTTCCTGTGTGCTCTCTGCTGGACTTCCTCCATGTGCAGCACGGAGATCCCTCCATTAGGGTACAGGTAAGTGCGATCCCTTTGCCCTGGTATGGGCACTGCGCTGGGCTACCCTTGCACTACCTACTGGACCTGGGCCTTATGTACTCTGTCCCATGATATCCTGTTTGGGCTCTGTGCCCTTTCCTCCCTGTTAGCTTGTTGGACGGAGTGTGGCACTACTACTAATGTTTGCCTGCCTTCCCTGGCACCCCAATGGACTTTGGAGTGGGCCTGTACAGTGTAGGGCGCTGGAGCCCCATAGGTGACTGCCTCACCCTTTCTTCAGTGTTGAGGCCTGGAGTTAGGCTTCGTCCTTGGCTCCATGCTAGGCTTGGAGTTTGACCTGTGTCACTGTTTCATGTTCGCTTTTGTGCCCTTGCCTCCTTGGTGGGCTTGTGTAGGGCCTGCTTGATGCTGGTTCCGATACTTGACTTGCCATTCCCTGCATCCCTGATGGGTGTGGGCTTGGTGTCGGGAGTGTGTGCATGCTTGTTTACTGAGGACAGTCTGAGCTTGCTTTTCCCACTGGACTCTTGCAGGGCTTGTACTCGCGGATGTGTGCCTGGCTCCATCTCTGCCTGCTCCAGTTGTTGGGCCTACACCTCCCTTCCAATCTTGTTCCTAAGGTCAAGGTTGGTCGCATGCGTGTTCCATGTGCCCTGCTACATGTTGGCTTGTCTGCTATGTGTTCATTGTTGGGTGGCCTAATTTGTGTAACGTGTTATTTTGGCTGCCGGTCCAGCCTGTGGTTCTTTTTGACTTCCTACACCCTTATTGTTTATGTGGAGATTTGTGACAGGCTGTCCTCTGTGCTCCCTTAGTCTGGGCTGGAACCTGTTCCATGTTGGCAATAAGTTGCTTGTCCTGTCCTTCATTTTCTAGTCATACTGGGGTGGGAGTTGGGTGGTTCTTGTCTTCCACCTTTACATTCAACAATGACATGGTGTTTAGGGGGGTGGAAGTTCTGACTCCCTGTTCCACCTTGCAGCCCAGCTTGCCCACCCACCTTTGCTGGGCGCGATGGTTGTTCTTGGACTGACACTTTATTATTTGCTTGGGTCAGGTTTCCTCTGCATGTGCTGCACATCTACCCACTCACTTAATTTGGTCTCTGTCTTTTGTTTATTAAGGATGTTCCCCTTCTCTAATTGGGATTAGTTTCTTCCGGTTGGGCCTTTCAGCTCTCCCTTTTTAGGGCTCGCCTTTCCTATTCCGCAGGAATAGGAAAAAGAGCCCTAATGCAGCTAAACCACTACTTAAGGCCAAGGGCTGCCAAGGGCTCTCCCCAAAAGAGGATTTTGGGAAGTGCACAAGCTTGCCTGAGCCTTCTGCCTATCACCCTGCCAGTTCTCCTCCCCTAATTATTCACTTCACTTATTCACGGCAGGCCGTGACTCTGGCTCTTCAAAGGCTCTGCTCCCCGCCCCCCGCCTGCACTTCACGGCCGCCAGGCCCGTCTCTCCATCTGCTTGCCTTCTGTCCCTTAATCTCCCCGTGACTCCCCCCTCACCTCTACCACTCCACTGCTTCAGGCCCCCACCATTTGCTCAGGACATTGCTTGTTTTGCGGGGGACTCCTGGCCTTAGATCACCGCTGTCCTCAATGTCTCACTCTTAAATTGGCATGCGATGCAATGTCATATTTGTTTTATTTTATAGGCTATCTAGCCATGGGTGGTTTGATTTTCCCATTCGCTCCTGCCGTGTGTTTCTTCTGGTCTTATTGGTCTTTTGGTTATATTTTCTGTGATCCCCCTTTTTATCTTCTTGGCTGCAGGCCGTACATATTTCTATATATCATTCAGAATGCTTTATTAACTCACACGTGTCTGCAGGCTGGCTGCCGACTGATTTGCTGAGTGCAGGCATTACTCCTCCTACGCAGTTCTGCACCTTTGAGAACAGTATGCTTTGTGCAGGCATTAATGCGTGGCTGTTCTGCAGTATGATGACTGGCATGCCGCGTGCATTCATTACCGGCGCGCAGCACACGTGTCTGCAGGCTGGCTGCAGACTGATTTGCAGTGGGCAGGCATTACTCCTCCTATGCAGTTCTGCACCTTTGAGAACAGTATGCTTTGTGCAGGCATTAATGCGCGGCTGTTCTGCAGTATGATGACTGGCATGCCGCGCACATTCATTACCGGCACGCAGCGCAGTAGCCTGGGATGGTGCAGTGAGCTAAAAAACGGTGTTGGATTAAGCCCTGATCTCTTGACTGGGTGAGAGTATTCTGCTTAATTCAGAAACTCTGTCCATCACCACCCCCTGTTGTTTAATTATTTTGTCCACCATAAGAGTGGAAGGGTATACTCAGACGTGAGTCCCTTGCTCATTGCACCATTAGGATTCAAGCAAGCCGGGCCGAAGACGGCTGAAATGCCAGAAACCGGTCCCCGGAAGCTTGTTTCCTTCCCAGTGAAAGAATTGGCTTGGTTGTTTGGTTTGCCCTGTTCCCATGATGCACTGGGCCAGGGGCAGACTAATTTGCATATAGCCAGGTTCTGAGCTGGGATGGTGCAGTGAGCTAAAAAACGGTGTTGGATTAAGCCCTGATCTCTTGACTGGGTGAGAGTATTCTGCTTAATTCAGAAACTCTGTCCATCACCACCCCCTGTTGTTTAATTATTTTGTCCACCATAAGTGTGGAAGGGTATACTCAGACGTGAGTCCCTTGCTCATTGCACCATCAGGATTCAAGCAAGCCGGGCCGAAGACGGCTGAAATGCCAGAAACCGGTCCCGGAAGCTTGTTTCCTTCCCAGTGAAAGAATTGGCTTGGTAGTTTGGTTTGCCCTGTTCCCATGATGCACTGGGCCAGGGACAGACTAATTTGCATATAGCCAGGTTCTGAGCTGGGATGGTACAGTGAGCTAAAAACGGTGTTGGATTAAGCCCTGATCTCTTGACTGGGTGAGAGTATTCTGCTTAATTCAGAAACTCTGTCCATCACCACCCCCTGTTGTTTAGCTATATTATTATTGGCCTAGCTTCTAGCTTTCCGTTTTGCATTCACGTTGGTACCTAGTTTAGACCCGAGAGCTCTTGTTCTCCTGTTTTTGGGTGTTGCAACACTATTTGTGCTCCCAAGGGTGTTCTGCGTTATGTTTATTAAAGGGACCTCAGTCTCGGATCCAGACCTTCTAGTCTGTCATTCATTCATCTGGGAGCTGATGACAGTGTGTCCTCTGTGCTCTTATGTTTGCTGGTTTAGGGTGTGCCTGCACTGCTCGAGGGTCATCTTGCTATTGCCTTTTGATTCTGGTTCCTCTTGCTGCTGCTTTTTGCTTCCTTCTGACGTTCTCATCTTGTGTCCCTGGATGTGTGTTCCTTGACTGGTGGCTGCCCTTGGCTTTCCTGCTGTGTTTTGGAGGCCCCTCTTGAGGTTTTTTTTTCTGGCGGCCGCTTGTTTAGGCCCACTAGTTATCACTTATTGGTTTCTCGTGCTTGTTTGCATGCTTTGATGCTGGCACTTGGAGCTTTTTTTTTTTTTTTGGTCTTTTGGGTTCTATCCTTCCTACTTTGTGTCTGTACCATACCTTTTCTGCTTTATTAGCTCCTTATGATGTAAGGGACTGTGGATAATCCCATTACTCAGGTTCTCCTTTCTCATCCCATTCCTTACAGCACTCCCACTTGTGTGTCTTACTTTGATCCTAGTGAGTTTAGCTTCTTCTGGAGTCGCCTCAGGAGGTTTCCAGGTAGAGCCAATCTTTATTAGCTCACCTAGAAAATTGAGGAGTTGGAACTTTTTTCCTTTAGGCAATCAGTGGAGAGACGAGGACACGCCTCATGATATAAGGGCTCGGGATGATGTTTAAGAGGTGAATGGCTTACCATTCTCTTGAGCAATACCCCAGTAGACACACACACTCTGTTTTTGCTGCCAACATTGATGAGAAGAAAGCCACACCAGGCCTTCCTATTTCATAACCTATAAATAGAAGTGCTACAACAAAAATTAGAGTCCCTCCACAGAGAATGCTGCCCCTTTGCCTTCATACTGAAAATGCTCAACCACTGAATATGTATGTATGTGGTTTTTGTATAGCTTGTACCTAGCCGAATATTACTGTTCTGCACATTTGTTATAAAATAATCAATCAGCCGGCACAAGGCTCCAGAAAATTTTTCTCAATGTCATTTTCTGTACCGTAAGTCAGTATAAGACCCGCAATCCTTTCCAAAGTTGATAAATGCTCACCAAGAGACTCACACAGAGTCTCAACACGCGCTTCTCAAATTATGCTGATTTTTTCAAATCTGCAAGTCTGGCTCAAACTGTTTTACAATTGAACCCACTTTTCTATGCCCCACCACCTCTACTAAGCTTGTGAATGTATTTCCGCATGCACATTGGCACACCTATATTTTCAGTCTCCCTGTGTGCCAAGAATATGCCAGGGCACCAGAAAATGTATATATTTGTGGGTTGTAAAATAGAAAGTGACTCCGTCCTTGATATTTTGTATTTATTTCTTGGCTATTTGCAATTTTCAGAAGAAACATAGAAAAAAATGTCCCTATATGTTACCAGAGGGAGAGTTCTGCCACTGGGGACCTCTCTCCATCGTAAAGTTTAGAGAAAATGTAAAAAGCTTATTAAACTTGAAAACATTTTACAAATATTTTTTGTTAAATATTGATGTAAATTTATTTTATATACTTATTTTGAATGTAGAACATTTTCAAAAAATCCTATCACTATTAAATTAATGTTGAATTAAATAATAAAATATTAATGTTACATTAATGTTTGCATTTAACAAAGGTTAGTGAAATATGTTAAAATGATTTTCTTTTTTTTGATTTTTTGCATTAAATGAAATGTATTTATATGTTTAACTATTTTAAATAATGTCATTTAATTTACCATTATTTCCTATGGGGTTTTATTTTAAGTCCCTACTTCCATTATTTTCTATGGGAGGGTGTTGCAGTATCAGTGGCTGGTCATGTATGGTGCTGGATTTAATACTGCCGACTTTTGGCAGTAGTAACTTTACACTCATATGTTTGCCTCCAACCCCTGTTTCAGGTTCTTTTCAAGATGCAATGTTAATTCTGGTGCTTAATCTGCCTGAGGGGGAGAATGTGGGCAGCGGTGCTTTTCTTGGTTACTATAAGACCGATTTTTCAAAGGTATATATTACTGTATATGCCTTTTATGTTCACCACTTACAATGTACTCATTATCTATGGCTGCTTTTTATAATACTCTTTTTTGAGTGTACATCTTAACTCTGCCTATGCAGTTTGTTCAGCAGCGGGGCTCTAGTCCCATCTTCCAGATTGCTGAAGCCCTAGATGTGGCTTTATGGTGGGATTTTTTTTTCAAAGACAGCTGGGGGCAAGCAATACATACAAATGTGGCTAAATATTTCCAAAGCCTCCCTCTCAACAATAAAGCCTGGCCTGCTGGCTTTGCCAATGCTTGTTGACCCTAGTTTGGCCTTTGCATTTCCCCTGCTTCCATTCCTACTGTGTGATTCACTTCAACTCAATCCTTGGCTCGTTGTATTAGATAGCTTATTGTATTATCCATTTATGGCTTGTTACCAGGTACTCTGCTGTCTTTGGTTTTTAAATGTGGGTTGTTTTGTAATGTATTTTGGAATTTGTTTGTTAGTGACTTTTCCTCTGGTATGGTTTTTTCTTTTGGGATTTTTCGGTTGCGGGAATGCCCCGACAAGCACCACTGACGGGTTCGACGTGTTAAACTAAACAGCTCCCTTGGAACTCATGAATCCTCATCAAAAGTGCTGCAACCAAATTGTAAACTACTTCAATGCTTCTTAGGACCTTATCTAGAACAGTTCCATCTTCCAGTAAATAGGTCAACAGCCTTACCTCTGAAAATCACAGGCCCAACCTTCTGTAGCCATTATTTAATACATTCACACAGCATCCCTAATGATAACCTCTGCTGCCTTGTTTTCCCAAGTTCTAGTGGAAAAAACACTCCTAGGACCACACAAATAGGGCAAAGCGCCGACTACACAAAAAGCATACTCTGCCGATCAACCGCAGCAATGTAAGGTTGTTCTCACATTATTGTATGCCTTTCTGGTGCATATTTTCTCAGAAGCAGTGAGATCCAAAAGGTTTGACCACCACGTCCGGGTACATGGCAGGGATGACTATTGTCCCCATTCTTTGTCGCAATTCCAATGGAAGCGCTGGCATGCTTCATTAAGGAGTTCCTTGAAATAAAAAGCATTCTAAAGAATCAAATGTGTAAGAAAATACTGACCACATCAACTTCATCTGAGAAGACACAAACACAACTTTACCAAAGATGGGGAGTATTAAACATCCCCTAATGATCTATACTACTATTATAAAGAAAGAACTTGCACCTTTAGGCAAGGTAAACTCGGGAACCACAGCACCAATCTACACACCCGATACACCGTTGAAATTGGCAGGGTGTGTAGATGGTCATAGGCTTTAAAAAAATTTAAAATAAACGTTATATAAAAAGTTACATTTTTACAAAAAGTAGTTCCCCCAAAGTAGCGCCGGCCGCGACTGTGCGTCGTCACGTCAGGAGCAGGGGAGGAGCAGCGTCCCAGGAGCGGCGGACATGGCGTGCAGGGGAGGAGCGGTGAAGTGAGGCCAGCGGCGGAGCGGAGATGCGGATATGGCGCAGGGAGGAGCGGCGGCGGACAGGTGGTGAGTGGCAGAGCGGCGGAGCGGAGAAATATGGCCCGGTGGTGTGAGCTGCAGAGGCAAGGTAAGAATCCGGGGCAGCCAGGGTCAGGGCGGGTGGGCGGGGCACGGGCTGCTGGGGAATGTCAGGGCAGGCGGGGGTAGGGGAAGCCAGCATTTCAGGTTTGCGTGCTCTCCCGCCCCGGCCCCCGCCCGCCACAACATTGTGCGGGAGACAGACAATGTCGTGGCGGGCGGGGGCCTGGGCGGGAGAGCACGCAAACCTGAAATGCAGCCCCCAGCCCCCTTCTACCCCAGGCAACGCTGGGGCCGGCTGCTAGTATTGTATAAATTTGAATAAGAGTGAATTCAGTTTGCCAATATACACTACAATATTAGGAAGGTAATTAGAGCATTTTTAAATATGGATCACAGACACACTCTATGCCACTTGGAGAAGGATATACAAAGCATTTCCCTTTTTCAGCATTTTAGTACGGTTACCAATCCTGATTTCTAATTTGTTATGAGACAGTGATCCTTCAGTTCAGTCTGATAAATAAAGCATTTCTGGAATCTTCTATGAATTCTTATAAATTATGTATTTCTGTAAATCTTTTTGCTCTATTGGAAATTAAGATGAACATGGTTCCTTACAAGGGAAGAGTGAACCTTCCAGCCTTCTCTGAATTGTGACTTGGTTACTTAGAGTAAAAGGTATTATTATTATTAAATTAAGTCAAGTTTATTGCATTAATTCCACAGATTACAATAAAACCAGTTTTCAGGTATTAGCCTAGCCACTCTAGGATCTTCATGGAAAGAGACAAAAGACAATGACTAACCTCTCATGTGCATATGAACATTTGGGCAAATCAAGGATCATGTCATGGAGAGTACATCATAAGTGGACGTACACCTCAAATCCAACATCCCAACACGAGTTGAATCCAAAATATTGGCGCTCTCAAAGTCTTATAATATCTCTAGACTTTCAATGAATCACACTGTCCAGTGTTTCCTCACAACCCGTTATACCGCTTCATGTGTCTTCTCATTGCCAGTCTGTAAGGTCTCCCAATGGTACAAAGTTCAGTGAACGCATGGTGCTTCCTTAAGTGCCTTTTGAGTTCAGCAATAGGCAACAGAGCAACTCACTTCGGGGTGACTTCTCCACATCACAGGATGTGTCAGGAAAACTAGTACACATTGTACTGCACGGTAACGTCTTAATGTGAGCACTTGACTCTCAAGCCCAATAAACCTGGAGGAGTTCAAAAGAGATAAGCAGCCATCATGCTGAACAAATAATGGACTATTCACGCGTTCAGCTTCATTTTTTTTGTGATCTTTTTATTGAGATTTTGCATTAACATTACAGCGGCAGGACACAATAACTTACATAGCAATCACAATCCCGTTGGAGGAAGAAGTGGCATATTGTTAAGACACCATGCAACATGATGATGAGTACTCATATCGCAGCGATCTGACTGAGGCAAGCGGAGGCAGTTGTAAGCATTGGTTCTGCAATGATACTTTTAGTGTGTCTGCACAGTACATTACATTCCTGGCCACAGCACTGTATGGCAATGTTATCAAACTGATTAGTAACCTGTCAGCCTACAGTAACCATCAACCACAAAATCATAAACCAACAAGCATTTACAATGCAATGGTCACGTCTTTGTTAAAGTTAGAGCTATTGGCATTGCTCATGACATTATTTTTGTTTTTAAAACATATAAATAAATGGCATTGCCATTTACAATGCCAATAGCTTAATATCTCGCAAATGCGAGACCTATTGCATTTGCATCCACACACAGAGCCACACAGAGCCACACGCACCCACACACACACACAGAGCCACACACAGAGCCAGAAGCACCCACCCACACAAACAGAGCCACATCCACACACACAGAGCCACATTAACACATACAGAGACACACACACACACAGAGCCACACACACACACACCCACACACACACACACACAGAGCCAGCCACACACACACAGACAGAGCCACACACACACACAGAGACAGAGCCACACGCACACACATAGACAGAGCCACACACACACACATAGAGACACACACACACAGAGACAGTGCCACACAAACACACAGAGCCCAACACACACAGAGCCTAACACACACAGACGCCAACACACACAGACGCCAACACACACAGAGCCCAACACACATACAGAGCCACACACACACACACACAGAGCCACACACACACAGAGAGCCACACACACGCAGAGCCACACACACACACAGAACCACACACACACCCACACACAGAGCCAAACACACACAAAGAGCCACACACACACAGAGCCAAACACACACACACAGAGCCACACACACACACAGAGCCAAACACACACAGAGCCAAACATACACACACAGAGCCAAACACACACACACAGAGCCAAACACACACACACAGAGCCACACACACACACACAGAGCCAACCACACACAGAGCCAAACACACACAGAGCCACACACACTCACAGAGCCACACACACTCACAGAGCCACACACACAGAGCCACACACACACACAGAACCACACACACCCCCACAGAGCCACACACACAGAGCCACACACACACACAAAGCCACAGAGACACACACACACCCTCACACCGGGAAGTCTCCTTATTTACAAATGGGTTATTCGAGGCCCCCACCAACTCCCAGAGGTCACCTGTTGCTTCATTCAGTCTAGGTCAGCCACACGCCCATCTCTGCCCAGTAACGCCCCAGGGAACAGAGGCAAGAAAACAACGATCACAAGCAGGGAACAGAGGCAAGAAACAAACTATCACAAGCAGGGAACAGTGGCAAGAAAAAAACGATCACAAGCAGGGAACAGAGGCAAGAACAAGTGGTTTCTGAACATAATTAAACAGGGAAAGAATGATACTAATGTTTAATGATTAATGCTGCAATTGACCGGAGGTAACCATGGCGAGCTTCCTATCATTACTGTTGGATAGTGCGAGTAAAAACACCCCCGTGATCCCCCATGCAGGTTCCCTTGCAGGGGGCTGCTCCATGGGGCCAGGGCATGCCGCCAGGCATCAATATCTGTCTCCCCAATGTACGTTCGTCAAGCAGTCTGCAGTTCAGGCGTCACGCTGCAATTCTTGCTGGGACCCAGGTGATCGAAGAACTCTCCGGCAAGTCAGAAAACGATGTGTGCGCACTCAGCATCAGCACGTTCTCCTCACCTGGGGTATGTCTTCAATCCTGGGTCGCCTCATCTGCTCCCAGGGAAACCTGAAAGCCAGTCAGGATGGCACTCCAGTTAGAGGAAATGGAGTATTTACGGAGGCCCAGGGTATCCTCTTTACGGAGGGATACGCCTTCTGCTCTAGCCTAGATGATAACAGAACATGACCAGGCCTCCACCGATGGATGTTTGTGGGATTTCCAATGCCTAGCAATCAGGTGCTTGGCCACCAGCAGGCCTAAATCCAAAACTTTGTGGTGACTCTATGCTTCTTAGTCCTAGGGTAAAGGCCCACCAGACAAACCTCTGATGTACATGTAAGTTGTCTAACTGTGCTTGTGAACAGATGGCACGTTAACTGCAGAGCTCAGGAGGGGAGGTGTGAAAAAGATAGATGTCTCCTAATTTAACAAGGGCTGTGAAGACCCCAGGAGCGTCAGCCGGCAGTCGGCCTCCAGCTCCTCCGGAGGCACTCCGCCGCAAAGAGAAATGTACCCTCACTAACACTGCCAAACCTGGCTTTAACAGGTCGGATTGTCGCCAGTAGCACGAGATCCCCACACAAGAGTAAGTGTGTGCGGGTTCTCAATAAGCATATAATTTATACAAAACTGAGTACATATTTGCAACAGCAAAAGACATCACTGAGACAGTTAACGGAAGAGTCATATGATGTTGTCTGACATCTGCTGGGTAATATCAAGCAGAACAATTGAGTTAACATCAGATGGACATGGTATAAAGGATTCCTAATCTCCTGAGGACTGTATCACTGATCCAAGATGCCTCCTGGACAGCACTTCGCCTCGCCAAAACGATCTGCTCCAGGTTGGGGAGAGCCGAGGGGCCAGTGGGGATGGCGTTTCCTGCAGTGTGGTTTCATTCAATTCTCGATTTCGCTGCACTCCCTCCTCCCCCCTAGGCCAGAGGCCCGAGGTCAGGACATGCCTCAAGCCAGTCCCAAGCATCCTGTGGTGTATCGAAGAATCGCGTCTTGTCAGCCGTCACTACACGTAACCTTGCTGGAAACAGCTGGGAGTACTTCATATCCAGTTCCTGAAGGAGTTGCTTCACAGCCATGAAGGACCTGCGCTGGAGCTGCACCTCTAGGGTGTAGTCTGGGAAGAAATTACACGTGCATTCTCCATCCTAATATCTTGCAGTTTCCGTTTCTCATGCAGTATTGAGTCCCTATTGGGGTAGTGCAAAAACTTGAATATAAACAATTTGGGGTCAGCTTCAGGGGCAGGCCTACGGGTCGGGAAATGGTGTGACCTCTCCACTGTGAAGTAGCGTGAGAGGGAAGACTACGGTAGTAGTTCCTTGAGCCATCGCTCAATAAATGAAACTGCATCCTGACCTTCTGCTCGATAGGGAAGGCCAACAAAGTGTACATGGTTTCACCGTGAACGACCCTCCAAATCCTCCACCCTTCATTTCCAGGTTTTGGATTCTATTGTCAAAATCAAATCAAATCAAAACAGACTTTATTCGGTAATATTTCAACCATAAAAGTACAATAAAAACATACAGTACATACATCAAATTACATTATAAATTCAGAGGATAAAAGAACTGTGATCATTACATACAGTGATTCAGTCATTGGTCCAGGCAAAGTCGCAGTTTAAGAGCCAGTTTTAAAAATTCAAGAACTTGAAGGACACTGTTGCTGTATAGCAATTGTAAGTATAAAAAGGCTGGTCGTATCTGTTTAAAATTCATTTCTTTTAAAAGAGCAATTAAAAAGCGTTTACGGGGGAATTCATAGTATTTACACAAGAACATAAAATGCATCATGTCCTGTGGAGACTTACCGTCGCAGCCACAGGACAGAGGATGTTTACAGAAGCTCTCCTTTTTGGGTCTGATAAGCAGATGTTGAAACTGATTAAATCTGAATCTTGTAAGCAGGAATTTATCATGGGTGCTGAAAGTGCCGAGTAGATAAGGCTCTGTTGTCAAACATGTTTTTACCATGATGAATTTCCTCACACTAACTTTTTGTAGCTCAGCACCCTCCCTCTCAGCCTTCTTACGCTGGAAGAACAACAGCTTAACTGAGTCAATATCCGCCTTCACAATTCCTTCTGGGTGTTCAAATAATTCCGGACGGCCCATCTCGGTAAAACATGATTTTAAGTACTTCAACCAGGGAGTGCGTGAAGCGTGCTCAAGAGCCAGGAAATCCTTAACAATTAGGTGTGTTAGGGGGATTTCCTCACATAACCACATTTTCAGCCAACATAGCAGAGGTCGTAGGGTCAGGATATCACTCAGGTACCCTACTCCTAGTTCCTCATGTACTATGAAGTTTGAGGTAGAGGCCGAAACGCACAAAAGCCGTTTATAAAACAGATTTTCTGTGGTCTGAAGTTGTTCCCCCACCATATAGCCCCAAAGCTCACTCCCATATGCTGCGGTAGCTACAGATTTTGCTTCATACAATTTAATCATAGCAGCCGTTGGTTTTTTGCCAAGCTTTGACGCAAAGTTAAAAATGGAGGCATTAACCTTTGAAACATCACATTTTTTCTTTGCGAGTTGGGGGGCCCAGGATAGTTTAGAGTCAAAGAGTACTCCCATATTCCTACAATCGCTGCTCCAGCTGATGGGTAGTTTGGTAAATCCCCAAGAGAGATTGCTCCATAGCCCTGACACGGTCGACTAGCTTCCAGTGATCAGCATACAGCAGTGTAAGGTCCGCCACTACATTGTCAATTTTGGACACCAGTGAGACACGAGACAGTTCAATATTTGCCAATACTGCATCAAACTTGTCTCTAGGGGATAAGGGCACTCCGGAAGCTCAGTTGAGTCGGTACCTGTGGCTGGGGAGGAGCACAAAGAGGGTCTGGAGTTGGCATTTTGCCGGCGACCCATCTCAGCAACCCTCATCATCAGAAAAGGCCAATGTAGCATGAGCAATGTTAGGCGAGGGCCCACCTGCTGGAATGGCAGTCTGTTGCTCTATACAACAGCACGAACAGCCCAAGAGTCGGGTCCTGATGGCAAGTGTATACTGTTTCCACCCAAAATTAAAAAATGAGTTAACATAAGGACCATGTAGCGCTGGTGTGAGTGAAGATGATCCATCATCTGGGTTCTGTGGGTGCCCACACGCAAATCTTAGGCAACACAGCACATGCAGCCCAGGGCGCATCTGCCCACAGCGTAGAAGGAGAGCGGAACACCACAAGCAGTGCCAACCAGCAGATCAGTTTCATGTATACCTTACCCCGCAAGATTGCACAGTATTCAGATGGTCACCACCAGGCAGCAAATTCGGTTGGAGGAGGCAGGGATTATGGGGCAGGCTCTAGACTGGTTCAAAGCATTCCTGACTGGAAGATCCTTACGGGTCTCCAGCCCTCCGTTCCTTTCCAAAGAACGTTTAATCGAACAAGGAGTGCCTCAGGGATCTGCGCTCAGTCTGACGTTATTCAATATATACGTCCAACCACTGGCTGAGGTCGCCAAACAATGGGAACTATCGATAGTCTCATACGCGGATGACACTCAGTTAGTGGTGCTGTTGAGCGATGAGTCCAGACAAAATGCGCAGAACTTTAAACAGGGCCTAACAGCAGTAACCAACTGGATGACAGCTAACTACCTTCAGCTAAATGCTGGCAAGACCGAAGTCTTGCTGGTAGGTAAGGAGGCCATGGCATGGGGAGACAATTGGTGGCCTGAGATTCTCAGCAATCCCCCTGAGCCCAAAAATTAGGTAAAAAATCTCGGAGTTTGGATTGATTCATCTCTTAAATGTATCCATCACACTAAAAAGGTTGCCGCCACATGTTTCCGGATCCTTCTGAACCTGAAGCCGATTTTAAAGTTCTTTGATCCCCACACTTGGCAGCTCGTGGTACAGTCTGCCATTCTTTCGCGGCTGTATTACGTGAACTCCCTTCTTTTGGGGGTTAATCAGGCAGAGAGGGGAAGGCTGCAACGTGTGCAAAATGCAGGGGCTAGAGCCTTGACGGGGCTCCCCCGCTGTCACGCAGTTGCAAGCACCTTCACCAAACTCCACTGGCTTCCGGTGGAAAAGAGGATCCAATTTAAGACTCTATGCCTTGTATTTAAAATCTTGAAAACTGCCTCGCCACCCATGCTCTGTCCCCTCTTGACCTCGTACATCCCTCGGCGGACACTACGTTCAGAAGGCCAGAACCTTGTAGTGGTCCCTCGCATAAAGCGAGCTCGGATAAGAGGACGCTCCTTCCGGTATCTCGCGGCAAAACTCTGGAATGCCCTTCCACTCCAAATTCGTAACTTAAATGACCTTCTGTCATTTAGGAAGGCTGTCAAGACTGATCTTTTCCACTAGACTGCTTTGTTATGTTATTACCACATGTTTCCATCTGCTGTGGCCGACTTTCTGCTTCTCTCAGTAGCGCCGGGACGCCCCTTTGCTGGGGCAGCCGTGCACTATATAAGAATATATATAACATATATAACATAACATAACATAACATAATGCCCTGATCCAATATGAAGTGGTCCTGCCATGGGGGCGTCAGCACGGTAGCAATCAGTTCAATTGTTATGTGCCCAAGTGTCCCCGCCCTCAGGGGGGACATAAATCAGCTATGCAGGAGAAGGGGAGAGGCCTCCTAATGCCAAGGCAAGGCCTACCTGCCCCGTCCCAGGCCCAGATGACAGGCCCCACTGTTGAGCTCTCTGCCCCCATGGTCAGCTTCGGGGCATCAGCGGTATTTGTGACAGCTATCACAGTCTGGTTAGAGGCAGGTGGGGGACCAAGTTCTGCCGGTGGGTAAAGAGGCACCCAGAGCATTTCCGTTCAAGTTGGGCCGCATGGGGGGAAGAAGAGAGGCGGTAACGCAGGCCACCGCTGTCAGCGTATGTATGGCAAGGCTGCAGCCACGCACCAGTACAGTTTTGCTGCCCTACCTCTGGGGCTCGTGGCTCCAGCCCTCGTCGTCCTGCAGGGAGTGCCGGGCCACTCTTAATAGTCCCTGGCCCCCTCCAGTCTCAATGGTGTTACGCAGCTTCACAGGCTAGCATCACCCGGCCGCCACTTCTGGCAGCCGCTGCCTCCTCTCCTGCTCCACACCAGGCCTCAAGCCCACTAAGGCAATGCACAGGTCACCAGTATCCAGGAGGGAGCCCCTAAGACAGCACAACAGGGTCCCACAAAAAAGTCATAGAAGCCGCCCACGGGGCAAATGTTTGATAAAGGGGATGGATACCGGAGCAGCTTCCAGGTGTGTCCAACATCTTGGCTCTGCAAGCCACGCTCCACCCCCATGTGTGTTCAGCTTCATACAAACAACACTCTGGATATTATGGCTCACAGAAACCTCTGCATTCCTGACAATTTAAATTAA
The DNA here is from genome assembly GCF_964263255.1 of Lissotriton vulgaris. Lineage (NCBI taxonomy): Eukaryota > Metazoa > Chordata > Amphibia > Caudata > Salamandridae > Lissotriton > Lissotriton vulgaris. The sequence continues at coordinate 1,118,560,973 of NC_141685.1, read as the reverse complement.
GAAGCAGATTTTTACCCCACCCATAGATCGTACCAAAGATGACCAGAGAACTCACTCTCTAACAAATAATACTGGTGCAGGATGCAAATTCCTTTAGTACCACCACAACACCTCTAGAAAACGTTCCATTCCTTTTTTGGGATATTTCCATAAGACTTTCCTTGACATCATAGGTCAGATTATTTTTCTTACCATCATCTTCAGCTACTCTTGAAAAATGGGGCTTAGATTTTATGACATAGGACCGATTTAGAGTTTGGCTGATAGGATACTCTATCACAAACATGATGGATATCACATCCCATTCACTGTTATAGCCTATGGCACACTGCATATGCAATATCACTCATAATTGTGACGGAGTATCCCATCTGCCAAACACTAAAGTAGGAGGGAAGGTGGGGGAGTGATCAACAAATGTTGAAGCACTCAGTGTTCTGTAAAATACCCCTCACACACCTAAAGGCCCCTTGGTGTCATGCTTCATCATCGGGGTCTTCGCACCCCTCTATCGGGATGCGGCGTGCTGCGACCTACGACTACGCTGGAGCACTAATAGAAATGACTATGTGTGGTGTGAGGTGTGTGGGGTATGTTGTTATAAGTGAGTGGTGGGATGTGGGGAAAGATTAAAAAGTACCTGGCACATGAGTATAAAAGAAAAAAAAAATTATTCTGAACTCTGGCTGGTACTGTTAAAAGAAGTGCAGTGCGGGGTAGAATCTGTTATATTAAGGAACAGGACCTCTGGTGTGCGTTGTCGACATTTTTCGGAGACAAGCTCCTTCTTCAGGACGGGGGCACAACCTCCCCACCTTACTCACGTCTTTTTTAATAAAAAATGTGTATTTACAAAAAAGTGAAAATTTATAGGCTAAGTGTGCCTACAGCGGTCTGCTACAAGTACAATGACTTGTGAAGCTTGCTTGTGGGCTTCATGAGCAGAAATTGGACGTCAGGGGTGTTGCTTGATTTGCAATATTAACAGGACGCTATGATCACCGTCTTACCCCTCGCGCTGCTCCGCTGGTGTTGCAGCGCGAGGGGTAAGACGGTGATCATAGCGTCCTGAACCATGACTATCTTTCTATAGATTGGATAGCTCAGCTGTTTGAGGCTGAAAGATATGTGTAACCTGATGGTTAGCTCTGCAGCCTCATAATGTAAAATTGGTAACCTGATGGGCCCCTTTGCTGTGTAACCTAGGAGGCAGTCCTGCAGTAAAATGCGTGTGAGATCGGTTCACCTAAGGGATTCCTTTGCTATCAATGGCCGAAACTGTGATGGCAAACAAAAGGAGATAATGAACGGAGCGCTGAAACTTTTCAGACACTCACCCCCAGTCACGGATCTGGGTAGAATGCTTCATCATTCTTTATTTCACTTTGCCACCTCAGTTCAGACCCAGCCACATGCAAATCAGTCTTGACCCTGTGCCTCATGGGAACAGTCCAGCCTGAACTGCCACTCCAGGTCTTACCTGGCCCGGAAACAAGCATTCTGCTATCTGGTCGCGTGTCTGAAAAATGTAGGTAACCTGAGGGATAGCACCTCTGATCTGAGTAAACTGTTGGATAGGCAGCCAACCTGAAGCCTGAGCCACAAAGATCTGCTGAATTAGATGGTTCTGTTACTTGTTCAATGCACTATATACATGTAATGCCAATAAGCTTCGAGCCTGTAGCACTAATGTCACCTGATGTAAACACTGCTGTATATGTTACGAGCCAGTACTTTCTGATTGAGTCGAGAAATAGCGCTGCTGTTGGAGGCAAGAGATGATTGTGACTGGAAGGACAGCCCTGCTATTTGAAGCCTGCCTTACCTGAAGGATAGTTCTGCTTTATAGGGCCTGAACCTGTGTACCTTCAGGAACAGCTGTGGTTGCTAGGGGATACCGAGGAAAGCATTTTCTTTCTTTTTTAAACTGTTTTTATTATTACAATAGCATTGAAATTGGCAATACAGACATTAATCAATTGCATTCCATTATTGACTTAGCTCGCATTCTTCTTATAATATAACGTCTCCTGATGCTGTGTGTATCCTTTCCCTGTGACAGTGTCCCATCCTAATGCCAACTCCCTCATTATTCCCCTTCTATCTCCTCATCTGAGCTAGGAATGCATTTTCTGAGTTATAGCTCTACTGTTTGAGGACTAAGCCTGGTCATTCCATGTGAGCTGCAGGGTATCTCTCTATGACCTGTGGCTAGAAGGCAATGCTAACCTGCCAGCTAGATCTGCCGTAGGACGCCTCTGTGATCTGTAACCTGAAAAACAACGCTGCTGCCTGAGGACTGAGCTGAGCTGTACGAGCTCTGTAACCTGAGAGATAGCGCTGCTTCATGCTGCTACTCGTACCTCGTATAACTTGAGAGACATCTCGGCTGTCAGAAAGCCTTATAGTCAACCTGACACGAGAGTGAGTGCTCTTGTATGAAACTTGAGCCTGTGTAAAATAAGAGCTGGTGCTGCTGTACCGGAGAAATCGCTCTGCTGCCTGGGAGTTAAACCTGTGTGAGCTTCTGTCAAACTGCGAGCCCGACTACCTGCAGGGGGCTTCGGCTGTGCAAGGTATGGGGTGGCTGCTAGCGTTCTAAGGAGTTGGTCACTGAAGGGCAGGGCTCGGCGTCGCAACCAAGCAGGGGCCAGAAAGATGGCGTCGGGCGTGAGAGGGCCGTGTATACCTCTCCGAGAAACGGATCAGCCGCACACAGGCGCAGACCGAGAGATTAGCGGGTGGAGAGGGGGGGCTGCGCCCCTACCATGTGCATTCGGTAGGGATTACAGGGAAGGCCATCTGTCGCTCTGCACGCACAATCTGCAGAATTCCAAGCCAAAGGTTTCACTGTGGAACAACCATTCTCGAAATTTCTCCAGTGTGCAACGCATTCTTCGTTGTAATCGTAAAAGAGAAAACGTAAAACGCTAAACAGAAAAAAAGCATACGTCCTATAAAATGTAAGAATGAATAGAAAAACCAAAAAGCACCGAAAACCTCAAGACTGGTAGAAACATTGGTTACAGGGCGTATATGACTTACACACTTGCTCAGAGACAAATATGAAACAAAGAAAACAAAAACATGTATATAAAAAGAAATACGCCTAGAAATATTAAGATAGAAAGAAACAGCAAATGGACAAAAACACAACTACATAGAAAACGCAAACGTATAAAAAACGCAAAACTCATAGGAATTACATTTGAAATGAAAGGCAAACATGAGCGGGAAATTAAAACACGGGCAAAGAGCGCTAACTGGGGAGTGCAGTCGATCATAAAGCAAATAGAGCAGTACATTGCATAGCCCGCCCCGGGAGGACATTTTGTGAGAAAATCAGCTCGTTGCAACTAGACGCACACTTCCTTTCCGGGATCAGTCAATGTTCATGACAGACTGGCTGCATGATGGGGTCCAGAGAGGGGGGAAGGGGCGTGGGGGTTGCGACGGTGGGTGCGGGCCGGGGGTGACATTGCAGGCAATGTTGAGGCTTTGCAAAACACTAACATCGAGAGAGACAATAGTGTTATAGTGCTAGCTTCGGTAGATAAAAAAAGGCTTTCTACAGGACGGGATCAGTGTGGCCAGAAACGCAAGATCCCTAAAACAGAACAAGCATTGGCAAAGCCAACAGGTCTGGATTGAATGTGTTGATGCACGCAGCGTTAGAACATTCAAACGACAGACACAGGCGGTGCCAGCAAAGAGGACAGGAAAGGCTACAGTTGCAAAGTAGTCGCTCATGTAAAGCAAGCACGTGCTGGAGGCAAAAGGAGAGGCCACACCCAAGCACTGGTTGTGCTGAGCCAAGACATGACTTGACAGTTTCAAGTCAGTAGCTGAAACAGGCCCGGCTCCAGGAATTTTTGTTTGGGTGGGCCAAGGGCGCATTTGGGTGGGCCACTGCGGGCTCAATGTGTCGCTTCTGGAGGTAGCCTACAAATAAAAAAAACTGTACTCCTGCGTGTGATAGAAGGGGATAACAGGAGATTCAGGGCACTCCATTATTTTCCAAATCTCTTTCTAATCGTTAACACTCTCAACAAGTGTTTTGATCCCATGTAAGGTCCTTTTGATGGGCAGAGGAGGTTTCTGAGGTGGGAGTATCAGGCAAGTAACACTACTCAGCCTGCCTCGTTGCCAGCCTTCAGAGAGAATCTCTCTTCATTATTACCTCCATCTGACCCCAGACTCTGCAGTACACTCCCTTCCAGGCCTGATCATCAATTTTCTACAATCTCTCTACCGTGCACCTTAGCTCACAGCTAACCTTGGTCCCCAGCCCCATATCAGGCACCACCTGGTTTCATTCTCCATAATCCCACTAAAAACATTTGTAAAATCACCTTCAAACTTGTGGGACACCCCCGCGCCGCACGGCCACCAGCTGCTGCGTGTGTTCCCCTCTGCCTGCCTTCTGCCTCGCTGACGCCGTGGTCGCTCCCCTCTGGTTTCCCAGTTGTTTTGCCCTAAATTTGTGCTTGTCTGTTTCTGCCGTCTGCTCGCGTATTTTGCCGTTTTTCCTTGTTTTGCCCTAAATTTGTGCTTGTCTGTTTCTGCCGTCTGCTCGCGTATTTTGCTGTTTTTCCTCGTTTTGCCCTAAATTTGTGCTTGTCTGTTTCTGCCGTCTGCTCGCGTATTTTGCTGTTTTTCCTCGTTTTGCCCGTAATTTGTGCTTGTCTGTTTCTGCCGTCTGCTCGCGTATTTTGCTGTTTTTCCTCGTTTTGCCCGTAATTTGTGCTTGTCTGTTTCTGCCGTCTGCTCGCGTATTTTGCCGTTTTTATTTGTTTTGCCCTAAATTTGTGCCTGTTAATTTCTTTGTATCCCCTGTGCCGTGTCCAGTTTCCTTCCTGATTGGCCGCCTACCTCGCCGCCCTCCGCTCTCGCTTCCCGCCACCGACATTGGCCCCGCCCCTTTTTCTCTTCTGTTCCCTCCCCGCTCCCGCCTCCCAGCTGCTCCGCCCACCCGCGCACTTCGCCTTAAATGGCGACCGTGCGGACGCGCAGCGGTCACGCGCAGCGGGCGCGCCGATTGTGCGCCGAAGGCGCGCCAAAGGTAAGCCCGTCTACGCCCGTCCGCGACCGGATCGCGACCAGCGCCAGGACCCCTGGCCCACGAAGACCCCGACCGACCCGCCTGACGTACTCCGCCGCCACCCTCACCGCTCTCAACACCGGCCGACTCCCAGAATGCCATCAAGCCTCTCCACGACGTACCCACGGACCCTTCAGCTGCCACGCCTGCAAGTTCACCTGCATCCGGACCTGCCTCGCACCAGCACCCACCAAGCCGAACACCAGCAGTACCCACCTCAAGTGCATCCTGCTCAACACCCGCTCCATCCACAGACATGCCATCGAACTCTGGAACCTCCTCGACACCACAGCTCCAGACGTTGCCTTCCTCACGGAGACCTGGATGAACGCCTCTTCAGCTCCCGACATCGCCATCGCCATCCCAGAGGGCTACAAGATCGTCCGGAGGGACCGAAACGCCAACCAGATGGGAGGAGGCATCGCCATCATCCACAGGAGCACCATCCGTCTCACGACCAGCACCGACAACTCCCTGACCACCGCCGAACACCTGCATTTCCAGATCCACACCAACCCGAACACCACCCTCAGAGGCACCCTGATCTACCGACCCCCTGGACCACGCACACAATTCAGCGAGGACATCGCCGACTTCGTCAGCCCACATGCCCTCCCCTCCGCTGACTACATCCTCCTGGGAGACCTCAACTTCCATCTGGAGAACAACAACGACCGCAACACCAGCACCCTGCTCGACAACCTCACCAACCTGGGACTCAAGCAACTGGTGTCCACCCCCACCCACCTCGCCGGACACACACTCGACGCTGTCTTCTCATCCAGCAAGGACATCAACTTCAGCCACACCACAGAGCTTCAATGGACGGACCACAGCTGCGTCCACTTCACCTTCAAGAAAACAACGACCCACCACCACCAGCAACAGACCGCCCGCAGAAGCTGGAACAAGATCACAGCAGACCAGCTCGCCACCTCCCTGAGCCAGCACCCTCCTGCCAGCTCAGCGAACCCCAGCCAGGCCGCCGACAACCTCACGAAGTGGATCAGCAACTGCGCGGACGAACTCGCCCCACTGAGGACCCCGCCCAGCAGACCCGGCAGCAAGAAAGCCCCATGGTTCACCGACGAACTCAAGAGCTCCAAGAAGAACTGCCGAGCCCTCGAGAAAGTCTGGAGAAGGGAACCGACACCGGACAACAGGACCTCCTTCAAACTTGCCACCCGGAAACACCACCAGCTGATCCGCGCCGCCAAGAAAACAGCATTCAAGGACCGGTTGGACAACAACGCACACAACTGCAAGGAACTCTTCAACATCGTCAAAGAGCTTTCCAACCCCAGCGCAGGAAACAACGACATCACCCCATCGCAAGACCTCTGCAACTCCCTGGCTTCATACTTCCACAACAAGATCGCGGACATACACAACAGCTTCAACAACCAACCAACGCACACCATGACCGAACAACCACCCCCCACCACCACCCTCCGCGCCTGGACCCCGATCAGCACCGAAGACACCATCCGCACGATGAACTCCATCCACTCCGGATCACCGACCGACCCCTGCCCTCACCACGTCTTCAACAAAGCCGACGCTGTCATCGCACCCCACCTGCGAGACATCATCAACACATCCCTCGACACCACCATCTTCCCCGAGAGCTGGAAACACGCCGAACTCAGCGCCCTACTCAAGAAACCAACAGCGGACCCCACCGACCTCAAGAATTACCGCCCCATCTCGCTCCTCCCGTTTCCAGCCAAAGTCATCGAGAAGACCGTCAACAAGCAGATGGCCGCTTTCCTCGAGACGAACGGATCCCTCGACCCCTCACAGTCCGGCTTCCGAGCCAACCACAGCACCGAGACCGCCCTCATCGCCGCCACCGACGACATCCGAGCCCTGATGGACAATGGAGAAACAGCGGCCCTCATCCTCCTAGACCTCTCCGCGGCATTCGACACGGTCTGCCACCGCACCCTAGTACGGCGCCTCAGCAACGTCGGAATCCAGGACAAGGCGCTGGAGTGGATCACCTCCTTCCTCGACGGGAGAACACAGAGAGTCCGCCTACCACCGTACAAGTCAGAGGCCACCGAAGTCATCTGCGGCGTCCCCCAAGGATCATCTCTGAGCCCCACCCTCTTCAACGTCTACATGAGCCCCCTCGCGGCCATCGTACGCAAACACAACCTCAGCATAATCTCCTACGCCGACGACACCCAGCTGATCCTCTCCCTGACCAACGACCCCGCCGCCGCCAGAGCCAACCTGCACGAAGGGATGAAAGAGGTAGCCGAGTGGATGACGACCAGCCGCCTGAAACTGAACTCGGACAAGACGGAGGTCCTCATCCTGGGCTCCTCTCCCTCCGCCTGGGACGACTCCTGGTGGCCTCCCGCCCTGGGCACCGCACCCAAACCGACAGACCATGCACGCAACCTGGGCTTCATCCTGGACTCCTCCCTCTCCATGACCAGGCAAGTCAACAACGTCTCCTCGGCATGCTTCAACATCCTACGCATGCTACGGAAGATCTTCTGGTGGATCCCCACCGAGACCAGGAAGACCGTCACCCAGGCCCTCGTCACCAGCCGACTGGACTACGGCAACGCCCTCTACGCCGGGACCACCGCCAAGCTCCAGAAGAGACTCCAGCGGATCCAGAACGCCTCAGCCAGACTCATCCTCGACATCCCACGAACCAGCCACATCTCCGGACAGCTGCGAGACCTTCACTGGCTCCCCGTCAACAAAAGAATCACCTTCCGCCTCCTCACCCACGCACACAAAGCCCTACACGACCAAGGCCCGAGCTACCTCAACAGCCGAGTCAACTTCTACGCTCCCAAACGCCACCTCCGATCAGCCAACCACGCCCTCGCCGCCGTCCCCCGCATCCGAAGAGCGACTACAGGAGGAAGGTCCTTCTCCCACCTGGCCGCCAAGACCTGGAACTCCCTCCCGACCGACCTGCGCCTGACCCAAGACCACCTCTCCTTCAGGAAGAAGCTGAAGACCTGGCTGTTCGAGCAGTAGCGGCTCCCCCCCCCCCAGCGCCTTGAGACCCCACGGGTATGTAGCGCGCTTTATAAGTGTCACTGATTGAAACTGAAAACCCTGAATATAAGAGTAAATATAATTAGCACACACTTTAAACTATGTTACACAGTGGCCCTAATGACCCAACTGCTAATTAAATAAGCAAAAACATTACAGGGTCTATTATAGCGCCAGTGCAAAAGTATTTATTGGTGTCCCACCACTGACCTCTTACTCGATAGACAACTTTACTACCACCCTCCAACAGTGCACTTCATCTCTCCTTAGCCCCTTTCAGTCATGACCTCCTCATCAGACTCCCTCCCTACCTGCCCCCCACCAGTTTCCCTCATCACTCCAAAGCCCCTCCCCATGACCACCTCCTCAGACTCCCACACAAATACCCTCAACCAGTGCCCCTCATCGCTCCATAACCCCTCCCCCCATTGACCTCCTCCTGAGTCCCTCACTGCCACCCTCCACCAGTGTCCCTCATCGCTCCAAAGCACCTCCCCCATGACCTCATCGGATTCCCTCATTGCCACCCTCCTCCTCAGACTCCCTCCCTACCACCCTCCACCAGTGCCCCTCAGTGCTCCATAGCCCCTCCCCATTACCTCCTCCTCAGACTCCCTCCCTACCACCCTTCACCAGTGCCCCTCATCACTCCAAAGCTCCTCTGCCTCATGACCTCCTCCTAAGACTCCCTCCCTACCACCCTCCACCAGTGCCCATCACTCCAAAGCAACCCCCCTCATGACCGCCTCCTCAGACTCCCCCACTACCACCCTCCACCAGTGCCCCTCATGACCTCCTCCCAGACTCCCTCACTACCACCCTCCACCAGTGCCCCTCATCTCTCCGTAGCTCCTCCCCATGACCTCCCCCTCCGCGGATTCCCTCATTGCCATCCTCCAACACTGGCCTTCATCTCTCCGTAGCCTCTTCCCCTCATGACCTCCTCCTCAGACTCCCTCCCTACCACCCTTCACCAGTGCCCCTCATCACTCCAAAGCTCCTCTGCCTCATGACCTCCTCCTAAGACTCCCTCCCTACCACCCTCCACCAGTGCCCATCACTCCAAAGCAACCCCCCTCATGACCGCCTCCTCAGACTCCCCCACTACCACCCTCCACCAGTGCCCCTCATGACCTCCTCCCAGACTCCCTCACTACCACCCTCCACCAGTGCCCCTCATCTCTCCGTAGCTCCTCCCCATGACCTCCCCCTCCTCGGATTCCCTCATTGCCATCCTCCAACACTGGCCTTCATCTCTCCGTAGCCTCTTCCCCTCATGACCTCCTCCTCAGACTCCCTCCCTACTACCCTCCACCAGTGCCCCTCAGCGCTCCATAGCCCCTCTCCATTACCTCCTCCTCAGACTCCCTCCCTACCACCCTTCACCAGTGCCCCTCATCACTCCAAAGCTCCTCTGCCTCATGACCTCCTCCTCAGACTCCCTACCTACCACCCTCCACCAGTGCCCATCACTCCAAAGCAATCGCCTCATGACCGCCTCCTCAGACTCCCCCACTACCACCCTCCACCAGTGCCCCTCATGCCCTCCTCCTCAGACTCCCTCCCTACCACCCTCCACCAGTGCCCATCCCTCAAAAGCAACCCCCCCGCCATGACCGCCTCCTCAGAGTTCCTCCCTACCACCCTCCACCAGTGCCCATCATCACTCCAAGCAACACCCCCTCATGATCTCCTCAGACTCCCTTCCTACCCCTCCACCAGTGCCCCTCATCACTCCAAAGCAACTCCCCCTTATGACCTCCTCCTCAGAATCCCTTCCTACCACCCTCCACCAGTGCCTCTCATCACTCCAAAGCCCCTCCCCCATGACCTCCTCTTCAGACTCCCTCACAAACAACCTCCACCAGTGCCTTCCATCTCTCCGTATCTCCACCCCTCATGATGCCCCCTCGGATTCCCTCATTGCCACCCTCCAACAGAGCCCATCATCACTCCATAGCCCCTCTCTCATATGCATTTTATTTCTTGTATAGCGCTACTCGTAGTGTAGGGTATCACAGTACTGTACATCACACACACATTATGCAGACACAATGATTCATAAAAGTATCCAAATCAGCCTATAGGGAATGTCACATAAGCTAATGAAGATTACCAGGTGTAGGAATCACATCTCATCCATGCTGCTGGTGGCAATATGTATTAAGAGGGTTGGGTCTGGAGAACCACAAACACAGGATTTAAAGCATACCCCAGTGGTTGGCTGTACTGATTAGAAATTATATCTGCCCAAACTCTGTATTGCAACATTAGAATAATGAAATACTGGGAAAATTCGAAATAACTAGCAATGCAAAAAAGAAATCTAATTATACCATTCTGGTTTGTATACACGTCTTTGATCACACTGTCCTATGTATCAAAGGATCTCTGTGACAAAGGCAGTAACCCACTGAGCTATCCACGTTAACTACAGTTCTATTGCATTTAAATACTACAAACCAAAAAAAGAACGCTCTCCAGCAAGATCAATAATCCCCAAGGTTATTTGGACATTTAGTAGTCGTGCATCCTTGAAGAAACACTCATGAATGATACGATTTAAACACACGATGTAAATGAAAATGAAATAAACACGGCGTTCTAAGTATGTCTTTCTCACAGATTTAAAAAACACAATAGCCACACATTCTCTTACCTGCTCCTTATGAACTCTGTCACAGCCGGATCGGGTAAACAAACAGCTCAAGGGGTCAGGAAGGTCAGGAAAACGAAACGGCAACACAAACTCCTCTTTACCAGCAGAAAAGAATTAATTATCCACAAATCCAGTTCCAACGAAATGTTTTTTCCCCGTCACAGTGCCCCTAATGTACCTGCACGAGTCGGCGGGGACACAGCCCACCTACCTAATAGGAGATGCGTGATTGGGGGTGCGAGCCCAGGCCCAATCACGCAACTCCTAAAGAAAGCTAACGTTCGAAGAACGTTTTAACTTGCAGTGGCCATATTCTGCTGGCCTTGCTGACGTCACTGCCAGGGCCAAGGGTTATGTTTGGGTGGGCCAGGCCAAAGTTTGGGTGGGCCCGGCCCACCCGGCCCACCCTCTAGAACCGGGCCTGAGCTGAAAGGGACTGGTAGATGAAAGCCAGAGGCTGAAAGGGGTTGATCCAAAGCCTAATTGTAACAATTGAATATAACAGGGCTTTAAGTGGGAAGAAAACACTGGGGGTCTCTCAAAGGGGTGTGGCCGATGTAATTAGGGCGTGGCTTAAAAACATGTACGCCAAAAATCTGTGTTTAGCATAGTGTGCCGCCCGACTTGTATTTTGCTGTTTCTATCATTGCATCCAGATATATGATGCAATAAGTAACATCATACCTACAACAAGCCAGGGCTATTAGCTTTGTGAATGGTTGTTATTTGAATGAGATAAATAAGCAGCAAATATGGCTTGTCATTATAATATTGAAAAAGCTTCCACTTAAAGTCCTGGTGACGCCACAACGATGTTGCTGTTACTGCGTTTGAAAAAGAGAAGGGAAATCCAGAGAGAAAATGACTCTCTTCAACGGATTTCCCTTCCCCTACAGCGCTCACCTGGCATGACGTCATGCCGTAACTTCTCCACTAGTGAGAAGTACGTAGTGTAAGCACGCGCACATCAATGTGCCTACTGTCACTGCAGTCTGGAAAAAAACTTACTGACTGGGCCAGGCCACAAAACAGAGCCCGATAGATACCAGTTTCAAGGCCTCCTTCAGAAAACTGCCAGTGCTCAGCACCGGCGAGACCCGGCCCTCTTAAAGCCCTGAATATAACATAACCACATATAGCTGTATTTTACCAATAAATCAGTTTGACGGCTTGTAAAAAAGTGCACCCTTTTTGCATGGTTGCCCCCACTTTTTGCCAACTGCTGATGTACTTTGACTGAATGTGCCCTGGGTTCCTGCCAAACAGGTACCCAGGGCCTATGTTCTTTCTCTACACTCCATCAAAAACAAAACCCAATTGGCACTCTTTGGCCCTTGTAGATGGTACCATGGGTATCAAGGGCACTGTGGCCTGGGAAGGCCTCTAAGGCTTCAGCACTTATTTTGCCACCCATAGGGGCCCTGTACCTTTACACACACACTTCCATTGAAAGCTGTGTGTTTGGTGCAGAACAAAGTGAAGAGTCGACATGGCACACATCCCACGCGCCATGCCTACAACACACTGCCCTGGCATAGGTCAGCCACCCCTCTAGCTGGGTGCACAATACCAGTAGTGAGGGTACAGATGCATGAGCCCTGTACTCCTTTTTTTATTTGGGGGGGGGAAGGGGGACCCCTACAAAAACAATATGCTTGCTAGTCGCAGGGAAAAAGCTGTTAGGTAAAGAGACCGTAGCAAACTTTCAATCAATTCTAGGGTATAAACATTCTAGGCATCATAAAAACATGTAACCACAAAGAGTGCCACTAGTAACAGTAGACCAAAACATTTTTTGTTGTTTGTTAATATGAAAATATTTTTTATTTAGTTATTTAATCTATTTTTGGTATATTTGTTTTATCTTAATCAGTTATATAAATATACATTTGTACAAAAATAAACACATATAATATATACATAAGGTAAAAGAAAATCAATCCCAAAGTTACAATCAATACTTATATCTTTCATATAAAATTTGACAGGTTGGATGAAGGCTAGCGGTAGATGACAACTATGCGCGTTTCGGAACTTCTTCCTTCGCCAGGAAACCGTCTATAGCTAAACAAATTCTAACAACAATGGTGTTGTACGACCAAGATCAAACTAGAATACTGTAATGTGTTATTACAGATGTGAGAAAAGATTACTCCCCATAATGGCAACATGATTTTGTATATGTCACACACTATTATGGGAAGCAACACGCTCAGTCCTTAGGGTAGAGTGATGTGGACCACAATAAATATAGTTGTCAGCGAAGGAACGGAAGTAAGTCTTAGTAGCGTACTTCTAGGACTCCGCTGAACTAAATGCGTTTTTAAAAGCCCAAAATGAATCCTAAATTGTATGATTTCTGTCTTTCAGCAGCGAAAATTTGGTTTTTTATATTTAAACGGGGCTCCTTCCCATAATAAAAAAATGTCCACCATAATGGGGTAACATAGTGACATACACAAAATCCTTTTGCCATTATGTACCGCTAGCCTTCAAGAACATGTTTTGGTCTACTGTTAACAGTGGCACTCTTTGTGGTTCCATGTTTTTATGATGCCTAGAATGTTTATACCCTAGAATTGATTGAAAGCTTGCTATGAGCCCTGTACTCCTACAGTGTCTAAGCCAATTCTTATAAATGTGACCCCATTGGGGTTAAATGACAAATTTGAAATGAGTTGTTTCCTTTAATATATTTCAATAGGCTTGATGACAGCCTTAAATAGCCTCCACGAATCCTACAACACACTAGGTATGCACATCTGACTACATACTAGATGGTAACCATAATGGACAGGGTTAGGAAATATGGTGTTTATTCATGAAAGTCTATTACTGTACACATATCAGGTGTAAATAGAAGGCAAGTAATTCACAATTATTTTGTTATTATAATGAATGTTAAGGTGTAAATAGCAGGCAGGCATTTTTAGCATGATTATTCATGTAGTCTTATTCACACACAAGATTCAGGTTTGCTGTTTCAATATCTTTTTTTGGTCGTGTAACCGTGAGGCACTTATTGTTTCTTTAGGCTCTTTGTTCGTCACATAAAGTTATTTGTGGTTGAACCATGACGCTCGCTTGTTAGAGTAGTGGCGACTTTTTATAGAATATACTGACATTTGTGGGTCTTACAATATCATCCGTTTAAATGTGAGACGTGTTTCTCATATATCATAAATTCTAGCGCGTTAAAATAACTGGATTCAGAGGTGATAGTACGATTCAGGTGTAGTCTGTCGTCGATTGCGATTTATTACCCGGAAACAATGTGTATAAGCTGAGTACGATGACACGGAAGTGCATCGTTGAAACAGCCAGGAGGGTTAGTTCGGAGCTACTCGGTTTGAAAATAGGTAAGCCTTGTTCGCTAGTTGCCTCGTGCTTTGCTTACTAGCTTTATCTTTAAAGGTCCTGATGTTACCTTTATTTTTTGTAGGTACAGAGGATTCTTCGTATAGACTGACTATATAAGTTCGTCTACATAGAGGTGAGCGCATTGTCAAAGTAATGGTTACTTAAAATATCTCACCCATAACCACGCTGGTACTAATGGCAGATACTTGTTCCCTAACAGAGTCATCTACATTTAATTTTGTATGGTTGTTGAACCTCGACGTTCGTCTTTTTTGTTAAGGTGAGCACGTGTTGATTTTCACGAGTATACGCAGATCTGGGCGTTCACATCTATTAGTCATAGTGATTGCTTGTTTCGTACTTCTTTTTGTTTTAGATAGAGTATCTCACGTCTTGACAAGGTATGTTTTGGTCATATTCTTCACCAGTGAATTTAGTTATGGTTATTGGAATATGTATTTTCACATCTATGTTTACACTTGATCATTCATTTTTGACTGAGATTTCATCTGTGATCTTTGTGAATTACGACTAAGTCCTGTAGTTGGAAAGAAGAAATGGTTCTATTGAAGTTTTGAACTTTAAGTGTGATGTTTAACTGTTGATTTATTGTAAATATGTAACATGGCATCGGTTTATATTGTTTCCTTGTTCTTTTCAGTTGACAACTGGAACCCCTGACGAAGGGACAAGAACGTCCCGAAATGCATTGGGTGGTGGTTCATGAAATATTTCAAAAACAATGCATATTGTAAATGACATATGAATTGATTCTATGAACAGTCGTTTGATTCTATTTATGGCCTAAATAAATGAAAATGTATTGAATACATTGTGGATTAATTTGAAAAGTTTTTTGAATGTTTATAATTTATACTTAAGTAGTGCGCACTGTAGCCCTAGCAGCCCACGTGGGGTTAGGCCTTAATTCTAAGCCAATTCTTAGACATTGTAAGTGCAGTAATGCCATTAAGAGTACATGGTGCTGGGAGTTTGTCATTACGAACTCCACACCATCATGATAGCTTTACTGAAAAATGGGAAGTTTGGTATCAAACTTCTCAGCACATTAAACCCACACTGATGCCAGTATGGGATTTGATGAAAAATGCACTCAAGGGACATCTTAGAGAAGCCCCCAGAAAAACGCCCTAACACTAGTGTCCACGCTGAGTGGCTTCTTGCCAGCTGCCTTCATCACACATGTTTCTGGACCCCTGAGTCGAGAGCCTGCTGCTCTCGGAGGTCTCAATGCACAACCTGGGACGAGGTGCCAAGCCTCCTCCCCTAGGATGGGTAGGGTCCACGTAGGGGAAGCTTCAAAGGTTTGCCGACTTTGTGAGCTATCCCAGGATTTTGCTGCTTCCAGCAACTGGCCACTACTGGTTCTGATGCCCACTTTGGGCAAGAGAATCAACAGGAAAACCAAGTGAGGAAGGGAAGTGTGCGCACCTTTTCCAATCCCACCCCCCAGGTGGACGAGGCGAGGTGAAGCACGACTCTCAGTCCCCGCCATCTTGCAAATGCTTAACACTACCCTCAGATGAAGCCTTACTGCTCACCCACAATACCACAAATAGAGAGTAAGGTGCTATCTATGTTTTCCTCTGCCTGCGGGGTTCCACTGGAGTCTGTGCACACTATACCTCATTTTGGTATAGTATATACAGAGCCAGGTTTCTACAATGATCCACTACCACCAGTATACATTTCTATTGGGATATGTCTCCTCCCCGGCAACAGTAGAGTGTTAAGCAACCCCTTTTCCCAGTCCTTCTTAGACCTCCCAATCTCCTGCAAATTATGGCCCACTGTCCAGTAGGAGAGCCACTGGAGTTGGCTAGCATAACAGTATGCCTGGAAATTGGAAACTCCCAGTCCCCCACAGCCTGTATCGAGCTGTAATTTTTGAAGTCCCACCCTTCTTCTCCCTTTGCTCCAGAATAATTCAGAAAGCATTGTGTTGGAATCAATATAGGCAAATGGGCAAAATAGTACAAAAGTCTGGACAACAGGACCATTTTAGAGATGGCTACTCTGCCTGCCACAGAGAATGGCAGTGAGGTCCAAAACGCTATCTGGGATTTAAGTGCCTTGACTGCGCGCCCTAAATTACCATTCAACATGTCCTGTGATTCCCTATATATTGGTATGCCGAGGTATTTAAATGTCGTAGGTGCCACAGTAAACATCCACTGTCCAAAAGAAATGGGTTCAGTGCGGGCAGAGTCCTTGAAATAATAAGCGTACAATTTGGATTGAGACTCTGGAACTGTCCATACACCGTGGGTAGAGGTTTGTTAGGACCATGAAGGTTTTTGAGATAAAGTATAATGTCATCCGCATATACAGAGATAGTGAGAGTCATAGTTGCTAGCTGAATGCCGCTGTCTATCGCTACCACACATATGTTAATAGCTAAAAGTTCAAGAGCCAACAGAAAGTCGAAAGTGGGCATCCCTGCCTTGTGCCCCTAGCTATAGAATAAGGCGGTAAAATATGGGTTCCTGTTCTGGCCCGGGCCGGTTGGTCAGCATATAATAGCCTGACCCAAGTTACACATTCTTTCGGTATCCCAAATAGTGGTAAAGCTCTCAACATATAGCACCAGTTTAGTGTATCGAATGCCCAGTTTAGTGTATCGAATGCCTTTAGTGATGTACTTCTACCCGGTACAAAGCTGCACTGGTCTACATGTATCAGTAGGGTGAGATATGCTTGAAACCTTCGGGCTAGGATTTTGCTGAGAATTTTATAATCCTTATTCTGAAGAGAAAGGGGGCAGTAGCTCGACATATCACTGGGGTCTCTGCTTGGTTTTAAGATGGATTTAACTAAAGCCTGTCGTGAAGTGGGGGCAGTGATCC
The DNA here is from genome assembly GCF_964263255.1 of Lissotriton vulgaris. Classification (NCBI taxonomy): domain Eukaryota; kingdom Metazoa; phylum Chordata; class Amphibia; order Caudata; family Salamandridae; genus Lissotriton; species Lissotriton vulgaris. The sequence continues at coordinate 1,118,543,959 of NC_141685.1, read as the reverse complement.
TGACTTTAACGCTGCACTATATAATTTTTCTAGGTGAGGGACTAAGTGTGTCGAGTATGTCTCGTAGAACTCCACAGGAAGGCCGTCAAGCCCTGGGGTCTTGTTACGCTGTAGATCTTTTATTGCCGAGCGGATTTCAGATTTAGTTATAGGCTTTGCTAATTCTTTTTTCTGGGCATTCGAGAGTTGGGGGATGGTCAGACCCTCAAGGAAAACGAGCCATTCCTGCTCTGGCATGTCTACTGGAGGGGTATACCGCTCCTCATAATAAAGATGAAATGCCATGTTAATTCCTAGATGTGTGGTTGCCACGCCTCTTCCTGGCATATTAATCTCTTGCGTTGGAGTGCTTATCGGTATATCTCGTAACATCTTAGCTAGTAGCGGACCAGCCTGTCTGCTTCGACCTGCTGTTTCTGTGTACATTCTATAATCAATTGAGCGCAAGTGTTCTAAGAGCTCTGCATATTTTATATTCACCTCTTGTAATGCCGCCCTTTTGGTGTCAACTTGTAGTGCTTCCCATTCCAGCCCACCTAGTTTTGCTTCCATGTCCTGTAGCTCTCTGTGTACCATGGCAATGGCTCCCACTCTAGTGCTACTTATAGCTACTCCCCGAATAACCGTTTTGAAAGCCTCCCATTGTACTTGTGTAGACCCTGCAGTGTCAGTATTTTCTGCAAAGTAGTGGTTAATGGCCGTAGAGAGGGCATCACAGAACACTGGATCTTCAAGGGCTACCGGCTGCAGTCTCCACATCGGCACTAGTGAAGGGATTTTTTTCCCCACTCAAGCACAGACTGAAGAGGGGGAGGCAGGCTTCCCTGTACACTTCAAAGGGTCCTCTGTGATTTAGTGAGAGGTCACAAGGAAGGGGCATGTGCACACCTCATGAAGGAAATTGGGCTGATAATATAATCATAATGAGTAGGGCTGGGGGTCCTAGGCTAACCTTTTGATGAGCATATCACTGTGGCTGACATCCATTTGTGAAGTCTAGTCACGCCCATGGCATGCGTTGTGGGGCTATCAGCTTTGGAGTAACTCCTGCTGTGACAGGCTGTTTTTCAAGAGGAAGGGAGAACACGAGGAGGGAGTCGGACAGGGAATCTCCAAAAAACTGAAGACAAGGCCTCTGACATTCTTCCACTCTGATGGCCTATTCTGAACATTGGACGTATTTTCCATCTTGATGTTCCGATAGAAACTTTTCTCCACTTGATTGTGAAATTACTAGGGTTGTTTAAATTCTATATGATGGCTTTTGCAAACGTCTGGCTGTTTTAACATTGACGGCACAGTTGGCAGCAGTCAGAGATTTAGAGAAAAACAATGGGGAGGTTTCCCTGAAGAAGATGTGCTATGTGGAGCAAATGACAAACTGCTGTGATTTCTTTTGCCGATTCGTTTTTCCACTTTGAAATTGGTTTTGCATTTGATGGCGAAAGATGATTATGTATGTATTTCACAGCCAGCAGTGCTTTGGTATACTTAAATAGTAATGACAGGGATCAGGATGTAGTGATGATGCTTTACTTATCAGTAATCTTCTTTAGCCTTAGTCTATAACATCCTTGTCACAGTCATTACAACCCGTCAACCCTCCCTTTTATGCTGGTGCTTGATAGGGTGAAGAGGAACTATGTGTAGTCGAATCCTGTATCGATGCCCACAGTGTGGGCGGGTACTAGGTTCAACTTCTACTTCCCTATTTCTTTTTCCCTGCATGAGGTGGGAATCACCTCAAAAGTAATCCCTGTGACAAGAATCTTATCATCTAAAGATCATGAAGATTACTGGTAAATAATTGAAGCCTTAATATATGCTCCAGTGACAGGCAAGTAAGCCTGTACTACCAAGTTTTGCTTTATGTTGTTTGTCTTGTGTTGCCTTAGGAGACATTGACTGATAGGACTAGGTCTAGGACACCGAGAAAAAGAGAATAACACGCAGCGGAGTAACATTTTTTGTCCTAATGAAAAGCCTGGACCTTAAGTAGCCAGTGACAGCTAGCTGAATCATATCTACCATAGAACAGGGTGCAAGAACATTATATCCCTTTCAGAACACCTGCATTACACCATTTTGTACCATACAGGAGGGCACCATAGAGATACCTGGTGCCCACTAGGTATTTTTTTCCTCTTAAAAAGCAGAACACGTTGTAGAAATATCAAAAGTGCTCCCTGAAATACAATTGAGCCCATTCTGGTTTATAGGGAACAGGATGAGACCAGTTGATGAAGTACACTACCAATAGGGTGTTTAAGGGTCACAAAATAGTAATTTGAGTGCTACATTTCAGGTTTTTGAGTATACCTGGACTACAACCCCACAATAAGGGTACAGGAAACTTATAGAGAATGATTTATAATTGGAATTGTATTTATTTAGTGCTTTCTACCCCGGAGGAGGTGTTGAAGTGCTTTATGGAGTGTAGCATGCTACTCCAGAACCCAAGGTTATTGGTTAATCTAGTGATTAAATGTTGGTTATTGCACTTACACAAATCACAAAAATAGGGTCAGGGAGCAAAAAAAAGGAGGACCAGTACCCTAGCTCCCAAGAACAAGTATGCAAAATACAAAGGGGTAGCTGTTCCTAAAAAGACTCCAGCCAAGATGACGGGGAGAAAGTAGTTTCAGGATGGATCTATAGGAAAAGGAGGGAATTCCCTTATTTGGAAGTGTTGCCCTCACACCCGTGACTGTCATGCTTCATCATTGGACGTTTTTGCTCCTTATGGGGTCGGGGCGCAATACCCCACAGGCCCAGCAAGATGGCTTTTTGGCGGAGATCTTTTAAAGTAAAAAACGATGTAATGGTGAGTGAAAGTGTGTGGCGCTAGTGAGTAAGTGGGTTAAAAATACCACCAGGGTACCCAATAAAAGAAGGTTTCTATTCATTGGTCCACCGGATAGAGTAAAAACAGGAGCCAAACTCCTATTATTATTATTTTTTATTGAGCTTAGTCATGTGCTTTCAAGAAAAAAAATGCATGCATTTACTCCAGTAACTTTGTGATGAATTATATCACATCACCATGAAGTCCCTTAAACTTAGGCAAACAGTCATAGTACTTCTCAAAGAACACCAAACCTTAACCAGCAAACTTGTTAGTCCAGCCTTCAAATTTATGATCGTAAAGCGTTCGGAGGTGCACTTTACGGGGCGGACCTCTGGGGCTTTGAAAGATTTGATGAACTATCAAGTATAGTGTTGTGACCACAATATGACACGTAGAGGGTAGGTTTCTTATGTTTATTTCTCTCAGCACGTAACTCCAGTGCGCCTCATCCTTAAGCCAGCGGCTGTCTGACTGACTTGATGCGAGTGCACTGTTTGCATTAGAACGTTGACTGTCCATAACATTCCACGTGGCGCGCGGCCATGGAGACAGGAAGATCACAACATACCCCCTTTCCTCTACACGCAGGTATAGCAATAATATAGAGAAAGCACAAAAGAGAAGATAAAACAGTGCAATAAGAAAACAGAAAGAGGACAACCACCCCAATGGATTACAAAATGAGTGCTAATCACCTTACCATGAAATTGTGTAAGTGTTGGGGGAGTCTCCTAGCTCATAAAGGTCCTTGACATGGCTGAGTATCTTGGGGACCCTGAGGTGCTGGATTATCAATATCGAGCCTTAGGTTGTTACTCAAATTATCACCACTGGGACCTGCCACTCTCAACTCTGTACCGGTGCGGGATCTGTTGAGCAATTGATGATCGTGAGCCAACATGTATCCCGCACAGGAATTACTGTTGACCAGAGCTTTAGGTGGGTTGTCACGTGAGCGATACTTGGCCACCCTGCATAAATTCCACTTTACCCCGTTGGCCAACACAACATACAAGGGATGCACCTCCTGAACTTTGAAAGGACCATGAAACATACACAGGCCTTTGATCTAACGACCAGATCTGACCTTGACCTAGTCTCCAACAAGGAGATTGACAGAAGACTTGTCTTGGGAATGTACGGGAGGGTGTGCATGTGCGAGGGTACCCTTGTCACTTCCACTCACAATCTTCTCTTCCAACAACCCTCTGACCCATGAAGGTACGAGTTTCGAAGACGTTTTTCTACCTCGCATAGCAACAAAGTGAATGACACCAGTGGTAGAATTTTCAGTGGTGCCGTAAGCCCACGCTAATTCATTTAAGGTTTCATCAATGTCCAGGTTGTTGGTGAGAGCCAAACCAATAGCCCTTTTATCATGCGGTTGGCTCTTTCCACAATACCATTTGACTGGGGATTGTACAGTGTGGTGAGGGAATGTTTGATGGCACACTCACGAAGGAACTCACACATTTCTGTGGAAGTTAATTGGGTGCCATTGTCCGTAATAAGGACTGTGGGAAAACCTTCCTCTTTAAAAATGGTGCTCAGCACTTTAATGGTGACTCTAGTGGTAATCTCTGGAAGCAAGTACACAATAAGCCATCTAGAGTGAATATCCATAACAACCATGCCAAATATTTTGCTAGGGGTGTACTCCTGGCATGGGTCCAATGAAGTGGAGGCAAATGCTATGCCACACCACACCAGATTCATGGATGGAACTCAAGACCGAATGGGGGTCCAACCTTAAGTCTCTTCTCGCGTTCTCTGCATTCACTGCAACTTTCAACCCAATCAACCACCTGACTATCCATTCTTGGCCACAAAAATTCATTCCGCAACCGTATTTTTGTCAAAGTCTGCCTTAGATATCCTCATGGGCTAAGTTGTATAGCCTTTTACGGATGCCGCATGACAATCTGATCAGCGACCGAGGATAGTTCATCAATGACAGCATTAAAGGGTCTAACGCTGGTGGGCAGGATACTCTCCCTACGTCTACCTTTAAGAATGAGGTTGAGGACTCCCTTAAGGACGTCATCTTGTGACATGGCTTCCTACACTACATCCACAAACCCCAAACTAAGCTCCGACAATAACCACCTGAAGTGCATCCTGCGCAACACTCGCTCGGTCCACAAACACGCCATTGAACTATGGAACCTACTAGACACCACAACGCCGGACGTCGCCTTTCTTACAGAAACCTGGTTGAACGCCTCATCAGCGCCCGACATCGCCATAGCCATCCCGGACGGTTACAAGATCATCCGAAAGGACCGCAGCAACCAAACAGGAGGAGGCATCGCTATCATCCACAAGAACACCATCCGCATCACGACCAGTTCCGACGACACCCCCACAGCCGCCGAACACCTTCACTTCCAGATACACACCGACCCTAAGACCACACTTAGAGGCACCCTCATCTACAGACCACCAGGACCCCGCACACAATTCAGTGAAGACATCACGGACTTCATCAGCCCACACGCCTCCCCTCCGAGGACTACATTCTCCTAGGGGACCGCAACTTCCACCTGGAGAACAACAATGACAACAACACATCCACCCTTCTGGACAACCTCGCCAATCTCGGACTCAAACAACTAGTAAACACCCCCACCCACTACGTCGGACACACGCTCGACCCAATCTTCTCCTCCAGCAAGCACGTCTCCTTCAATCACGCCACAGGACTCCATTGGACGGACCACAGCTGCGTCCACTTCAACTTCAGAAAGACCACAACCCACCACCACCAACAATAAGTCCCCCGCAGAAACTCGAACAAAATTACCACCTACCAGCTCACCCCATCGCTTAACCAAAACCCTCCCGCCAAATCATCGGACCCAAATCAAGCAGTCATCAATCTGTCACAATGGATCTCCCACAGCGCTGACGAATTAGCACCCTTGAAAAACCATCACTACAAGCCAGGTAGCAATAAAGCCTCATGGTTCAATGACGACCTTAAGAACTCCAAAAAGAACTGCTGCACCCTCGAGAAAGCCTGGCGAAAAAACCCAACCACAGACAACATGACCGCCCTCAAGGACGCCACCCGCAAACACCACCAGCTGATCCGATCCACCAAGAAATCAGCTTTCAAGGATCGACTCGACAACAACGCCCGCAGCAGCAAGGAACTCTTCAGCATCGTCAAAGAGCTCACCAATCCCAGCGCCGGCACCAACGACATCACTCCCTCTCAAGACCTCTACGACTCTCTAGCCTCGTTCTTCCACAGCAAAATCGCTGACATACATAACAGCTTCGGCGACCAGTCCACCCCCCCTTACCACTGAACCGAAGCCCCCCACCAACAACCTTAGTGCCTGGAACCCGATCAGCACTGAAGACACCATCCGCTTGATGAACTCCATTCACTCCGGATCACCAACCGACCCATGCCCCACCACGTCTTCAACAAGGCCGACTCCATCATCGCACCCTATCTCCGGGATATCATCAACTGCTCCCTCAACACCGCCACCTTCCCGGAAAGCTGGAAACATGCCGAACTCAGTGCCCTCCTGAAGAAACCTACAGCAGACCCCACTGAACTTAAGAACTACCGCCCCATCTTGCTCCTCCCTTTCCCTGCCAAAGTCATAGAGAAGGCCGTCAACAATCAGCTCGCCGCCTTCCTCGAGTCTAACGGCTCCCTCGACCCTTCACAGTCCGGCTTCCGAGCCAAACACAGCACCGAGACCGCCCTCATCGCAGCCACAGACGACATTTGAACACTACTCGACAATGGGGAAACAGCTGCCCTCATTCTCCTGGACCTCTCCGCAGCGTTCGACATGGTCTGTCATAGCACCCTTGAACAACGCCTCAGCAACGTCGGGATACAAGGAAAAGCATTGGATTGGATCATCTCGTTACTCGCCGGAAGAACCCAGAGAGTCCGCCTCCCTCCTTTCAGATCAGAGGCCACCAAAGTCATCTGTGGAGTACCACAAAGATCATCGCTCAGCCCCACACTCTTCAACGTCTACATGAGCCCCCTCCCATCCATTGCGCGCCAGCACAACCTCAACATCATCTCCTATGCTGATGACACACAGCTGATCCTCTCCCTCACCAAAGACCCAAACACCGCCAAAACCAACCTACACGAAGGGATGAAAGACGTAGCCGAGTGGATGAAGAACAGCTGCTTAAAACTAAATTCAGACAAGACGTAAGTCCTCATCCTAGGATCATCCCCCTCTGCTTGGAACGACTCATGGTGGCCACCGGCCCTGGGCAGCGCACCCAAACCAACGGACCACGCACGCAATCTGGGCTTCATCCTGGAATCCTGCCTCTCGATGACCAGACAAGTCAACGCCATCTCATCATCATGCTTTAACATCTTACGTATGCTCAAAAAGATCTTCCGATGGATCCCCACCAATACAAGAAAGACGGTCACCCAAGCACTTGTCACAAGCCGACTGGACTACGGAAACACCCTCTACGCCGGAACCACAGCCAAATTACAGAAAAAACTCCAACGCATTCAGAACGCCTCCGCCCGACTCACCCTAGACATCCCCCGCCACAATCACATATCCGGTCACCTAAGAGACCTTCACTGGCTCCCCGTCAACAAGAGAATAACGTTCCGTCTCCTCACCCACGCACACAAAGCCCTCTGCAACCTAGGACCCAAATACCTCAACAAGCGCCTGACCTTTTACACCCCCACCCGCCAACTACGATCGTCCAATCAAGCCCTTGCCGCGATTCCACGCATCAGAAGATCCACCATGGGAGGAAGTTCATTCTCCTACTTAGCGGCCAAAACCTGGAATTCTCTCCCCACCCACCTCCGCCTTACACAGAACCACCTCTCATTCAGAAAACAACTCAAAACTTGGCTAGTTGACAAGTAACGAACCCCCCCCCAAGCGCCTTGAGACCCTCTGGGTGAGTAGTGCGCTATACAAATTTTGACTTGACTTGACTTGTTCAACAGCGTGACGGTCAATCCTAATATGGAGGTCATACTGGTGGTACCAACAAAGTATGGGAGGCCCAGACTCAGCCACATAGACTTTCCCTCTGACAGATATGTTCTTGAAGAGAATGTCTGTCAAAATGTAGCCCAACATATCCATCTGTTCACCTTGATACCCTCCGGGATTTATGTCTTTAGGTAATAGGTTCATGTGGGGCCATTCCTGTTGGTATATCCTCTTGTGTATAATGGTATATAAGGACCCTTAATCCACCATCAAATCAACTTTCTTGTTAGCAATAATAAACTCAGCTTTGGGCCTACGTCTCCGTTTATCATCTAAGGTAGAGGGATTGGTGGGAAGGAGATCTTCATTGTTTACAACATCAATTAGTGAAGGTTCCACGCAAAGAATCCTCTCTGCTCTTAATGAGCATTCACCAGTGTTTCCCTCTTCAGACAACATTGCTACCTTTCCCTTGTTGTGTATATATAGGGGCGTTTTACCCAAACATAGTCACTGGGACCTGGGTTGTATAAGTACTGAGCGGAAGGGGTCCCAGCGTAAGTGTAACAATGTATACGCAATTTGAAAAAAGTCTATAGAAACAATGAATGCAGCCACATTGTTTTATTCACAATGGGAGTAGGTATATTAAATATAGTATCACTTGATTACATATTATAATCGGTTGTACAGTGCCCCAAGGGGAGGAGGAAGTGATTAGGTGAGGATAGTGTGATAAAGAGAATAGTGACGGTAAAATCAACCAAGTATCAGAGATGCATTGGTAAGTGAATTTCTATACACAAAACAAAAGACCATTGGTTCAATACATAAATCAACATATATCATACTTCACAAAATACATTAAATGTCAGAATATTGGCGTGATGTTGACAACCAAGAAGCTATTGTTGACTTTTCGACCCTCAGTAATTCGCAGGGATTAGTGGTGCCCTTAATATATATTGACTAGGTTGCCTGCCCCGCACCCTGTCCTGATGAAGACCCCGCAGCAAGGGCACCACTAATCCCTGTGAATTACTGAGGGTCGAAACGTCGACAATAGCTTCTTGGTTGTCAACTTCACGGGTGACGTGTGCGGACGAGCTCAGCTCGTCATGTATCGCGGTAATTTTAAAAATGCCGCACAGCGCAAAAATCACCGCAGCAGCGATGCGGTTAAGCCAGCGGCTGTCCGACTGACAGGATGCGAGCGCACCACTTACATTAGAACGTTGACAGTCCATAACATTCCACCAAGGCGCACGGCCACGGTGACAGGAAGATCACAACATATAGAACATAAGTTCCTGAGGAACCTGGTGACTGTTCTCCCGGGTACCCAGTTACTCCCATTAAAGATAGATATGGGTAGGAGATAAATCTGCACAAGGCCAGATTGCATCCTCTGCTGTACTGGAGGCGAATAAGGTCTACACCTGAATTATCTTCCTATGTCTTGGCATTCCAAGAGGTAGTTACTCTTGATAAGTGAAAATCCTGCTTGGCTCTTGAACATAAAATCAGCTGGCTGACATTGGATTCCCTGAGATTTGGGATCACACGTCCATTGGCATAATTCCTCCTAAATCTTTGGTGAAAGTTCATTACTGGGAGTGGGCTAGACATGTTGAATACAAATCAATGACAGGAGGTCAGTTGACAAATACATTCCTGAATTTTAAATCTGACTGTGTATTAGAGGCCTAACTTAACACCATTCTGGTACCAAATGAAAGAATTTGTATAAACAGTTCAGGATGGGTACCCTTCCTCTTAATATGTTTATAAGTAGGTGGTCAAAACTATTCCGTATCCAAATATTTCCCTTGTGCTTAGAAGTGTCAGAGACTGTTGTCCATGTATTGTTTGTATGCCCAGCTTACAGGATTCCTAGGGGAGAAAATGGTTGAAACCTGTCTCGAGGGTGCTGGGCACACTGAGTCATTTGGTTGTCCCAAGGATTTCGAAATCCGATCCGTTCACCTTCTATACTTGTGCTGCAGCTACATTTTTAGGACATGTGGGGTATTAGGAGAAATTTCCTCTTAAATCAATAATTTAAACTTTTTAAGAGGAGAATTTGCTCTTAACACGATAATCTTATTTTCAAATCAGGCGTATTGTCTTTTATGGATGGTGTTGTAAGGCCTTATGCAAAAACCACAGGTGATGGACAGAATGCAGAACAATATGTGAGAAAACAAGGACCCCCCTGATGTGGATAAAGTTCCTGGGTCAGGGCAAGTAATGTATGTGAAGTAGCATACCCAGGCAAACAATATGACAACTGGCACCAGTTTAAGTGGCAAACAAAACGAAATTAATGATAGAACACTGAATTAGCATAGAAAGTACATTTTAATTAATTTCATAAAAAATGTCACGAATAAAATCATTGACACATTGATAAAACATTATAAAAATAGATCAATTAGCAAATATGCATTGTTTATACAGATAGTGATATGGTGGAGGGATGGTTTCCTGTCTACGCGTTTCGACACGTTGAAGGTGTCTTCTTCAGGACATTACCATCATGATACTGCAAATAAATAAACAATACTTAAAACTATGTCTTATGCTGGGCTCCACAATGCGGACACGTGACAGCCTTTTAACTGCTTGCTCCCCTGGCCCTGGGTAGGTGGGTATTTGCCGGGCTGACGATCTCTCAGCCCTGAGGCCTGTGAGGTCATCAGCTCGGCAAAGACCTAGCATTACGGCCCAGTCTCCACACCCTGATAACGTGGAGGTAAACATGGCCCGGTGCGTTTCTAAAAATAAGCCCGGTTTTGCCAAGCTTCCACGTCAATCAGGGAGTAGAGAGAGCTTTGTCACCCCTCCCTTCCCTAGCTCGTTACATGGTGTGGGTGGGACCATACCCTGTGACGAGTTGGAAAATGTGTGGCAGACGGAAAGAGTTAGACCAGAAATTGAGTCTGCGCAGACACGACTTGTTGTGTGTCTGAGATTGAGACAGCTTTTCTTCCTGCACGAGCTTGTCATTGTGGAGTTAGACGCCATTGAAGAAAATAAGAGAATCGGAATGCCTGGTAATTTACTAGTTGTCTAGTCTCATCTAAAGCCAATTTCCTCAAGACCGTGGGCCTTGTAACTAACAAGTGCACATTGCGCGCTCGTGCTCACAGACACACACCTCCTCCCTACCGCTCCCTCGAGCACTTACATGATAATGCGGCTTCCTCATGTCTAAAATGGTGCACCGGGACCGAGATCACAGCAACCACCATATACTGCGCTATCAGGGTGGGCTGCATTAAAAACCGCATGCGCGCTAGCGGGTTTTCCCGCTGCGCGCTGAAGATTCGAAAATCGCGGGTTACGTGACAAAGCCAGCTCGTCATGCGCGCAGCGCAGGTAACGCCCATGACGAGCTGGCTTTGTCATCCGCGTCGAAGGGGTTACCTCACCTCAGCATGAGTCCTTAGTGCCCCCCAAGGAATTGCTCAAATGGGGCTTGGCATGATTGATTAGGCAGAGGCGTGCAGCTCGCTCATGGTTGCACAGAAGGACATAAGATTTATTCTCATGTGCGCACACGGGCAGCTCAGTTCAGTGGGCGAATGACAAGATGTCTCAGTTATCTTTCAGTAAAAATAAAAAGTTATTCTTTTCATAACACGGTAAACACGCGGCACAAACAAGCACAAAACACCAGCGCAAAATGCTGGAGTACAATCAGCGCTAAAGAAAGGGCCAAGGAGAAAGCGCGCCATTCCTCTCTCCGGCCAGCATTTCAGAGAAAAAAACTGTTATGTGCTTTTCATTTGATTTGGCTTAGATTAGAAGTCATTCATTCTGCATCTGATCAAGTCACGGCACCTCGTACACCTCTGCATTTGGGAGGCCTAGGAGGACAGCAGAAACATTACTTAATTCTTGTGTATTTTGTTTATTTCGGTAGTGTTCACACAGTCGGACACAAGAATGATTTACTACATAGCTGGCAGCTTGTGAGCAAGACCCCATATGTGAAGGAGTCGGCAGGGTAGCCAGGCCGGCAGTTTACAAGGTAAGGAACTGCAATTATACAATGGGCAGAATGTATGCTAAGTGCTTTGTGGAGCCCATGTGCGTCCAAATTGTATACGTGTTGGTATTTCCATAGTATTCTCACAGGTGCTGGATAGCACAACACTGGATAGCAGTGAGGAGATATAGGAACAATGCCAGGGAAGAGAACGACACACACGTCAATACGAAACAAATTCTGCTGGCTGCTTTAACAATGCACTTTGCTGACACATGTACACAGAACTACCGGAAACTTTAAGACGCAAATTCCAAACTGCCCTTTTCCGGTAGCTGAACAACACGTGCTCAGCACAGACCTGCAAAACGCGGCGTGTGTTTTAATACCGGGATTACTAACATTTTTTATGTACAGGGACATGCCGAAAAACCTGTGTGGCGCTCAGCGTGAGCTTCTGGTGCAGGGCAGATTTCAAGAAGGTCAGAGCAAAGCATCTCCGACAGACACGCATCTTATCCTATCATTGGTGACACGGGGGACCCCCGCAACGTGCACTTTCCAGACACCAACGACAGTACCTTTCACCCTACAACCATACACAGTGCATAGCACGTAGAGTACTGCAGACTGAAACTGCACTTCACAGTAAATACAACAAGCATTTACAATGCAATGGTCTTGTCTTTGTTAAAGTTAGAGCTATTGGCATTGCAAATGTCATTTTTTTCATTTATTGTGAGGTTTTTTTAAACCGATAAATATATGGTATTGTCATTTACAATGGCAATAGGTAAGCATTAGAGAGTATTAGAGAGTAATAGCTTAATCTCTCGCAAATGCGAGACCTATTGCATTTGCACACACCAACACAGAGCCACACACCAACACAGAACCACACACACACACACACAGCCACACACACAGAGCCCCCCATACACAGAGCCCCCCACACACACAGAGCCCCCCACACACACAGAGCCCCCCACACACACAGAGCCCCCCTCCCACACACAGAGCCCCCCACACACACAGAGCCACCCACACACACAGAGACCCCACACACACACACACACACTCAGAGCTACACGAGCTAGACACACACAGAGCCAAACACACAGAGCCACACAGACACACAGAGCCACACACACAGAGCCCCCCACACACACAAAGCCACACACACAGAGCCACACATACAGAGCCCCCCACACAGAGCCGCACACACACACACACACTCAGAGCTACACACACAATCAGAGCTACACACACACACACAGCCACACACACACACACAGAGCCACACACGTAGAGCCACACATACCGAGCCCCCCACACACACAGAAGCCCCCACACACACTCAGAGCTACACACACACTCAGAGCTACACACACACACACAAACAGCCACACACACACACACAGAGCCCACCACACACACAGAGCCCGCCACACACACAGAGCCGAGACCTAAAAAGGGCTAAAAGCGGTAACTACGAATTATTGAAGTTCTACCATGAGAGCGTCACTGGACGTCAAAAATTAGGAATATCTATTTAACAAAGCTAATATACTTTGCTATACCACTGCAATATTATTAAATCTGCAGACTGGCAGCGAAACTTCTTTAACCCTTTCCATGCTCATGACGAGCTCAGCTCGTCATGATGCACGGTTGAGCTGTGGTGGTGACGAGCTGAGCTCGTCATGAAATAATGGAAATAATCAAAAGTCAGCACAGGAGGGGAAAACACCTAGCAGCCAAGGTGTTAAAAGGTTTCCTTTTACATCTGGCAGCAGTGCCGTGCCTAACCTATCTCTGGATCACCGCACTGGGAGATACCACCTACTCTTCGCTCAGCCTCTGGGAGATCACACCATAATGAACAGTTACTTAATCAATAACAGAGAATATTAATTTCAACAAGGGCCCACTTTGTGATGTCCATGAAGAAATGAAACACGTCAGTATTTTACTCGTTATCACATCTGGCAAAACTCAACATGTTCGGGAAGAGTAATTTTATTTTCCATTAAATGGTAAAGACCTAGAGCAGACTGGATTTATAGCGGGTGCGCTACAAGTGCCGCGTACAGAGGAACGATAAGAACGCTTCCCAGTGCAACGGCACAGGCGTACTTTTATTTCAAAGTACTCTACACATAAACAACCTAAATTTACAAGGAGCTATTGTTTAAACACAGATGGTGATGGGTTGGTAAGCTGAGGGGTGACTGTAGGACACACAGGCTCCATCCCGAGCAAGGAGAACTAGGGCAGCCCCCTCTGAGCGTCTCACTCACCGCATTTGAACCAACGCAGGGCAGACTGGGACCGTTGGAGCAGAGCGAGCCAGGGACAGTCCACTAGGAGCTGCGGGGGACCATCCAGGAGGAGCTGCTCGCACAGCAGCCTGAGCTGCCCGGAGCAGACAGCAGGAACTCGCAGAGATCTAGAGGAGCAGCAGGAGGTAGGCAGGGCCAGGATGACGCACACTTGACGAAAACATAGGCTGGGTGGTTTCAGGCTACAGATTGCGCCACTGGACCTGCACGTCTGTGGTCGGTCAGACCTATTTTTATTTATTGTACTTATTATATAGGGCGGACTTTACCCGAAGGTGTCAGAGCGCTTCACAATAGGAACAGTTGTCAGGAAACACCTTGGGTTCCGTCCTTAAACAGAAAGGGATCCACAGAAAGCGAGTTCGGATCAAGCCCAGTCGAGTAAATTTTTGGATGTATTGTAAATAGGCACATTCCCTCCCCCAAGATGGCCGCTGCTTGTACTGTCATGTTGAGGCAGCTGCACAGTCTAGTGTACATAGAGAGTGCGCAAGATTCTATCTGCACACTTCAACGAGCTAAGTTCCCGAGTAGCAGCTTGGCACCGTTGCTCCGTGTCAAACGGTGGTTCTAGTTTTGAGTAACCTCTTCATAGAAACTCCAGGTCGTCTCTCCGCGTCTATATTCATGACGGGAGGCTTCGACGAGACCTTTCAGCAGGAGTTGACAATCCCTCCCGTAGTTCTTCAGAATCCAGTCAGAGGAGTTTCGCAGGAGTCAAGTTCTTCATAGAGCTTTCCAGAGGAGAAGTAGCGATGGTCGAATATTCCAGCTCACAGAACCCCAGCGGAACTTATTGGAAGACACAGTAAGACAATTGCCGCTATAGCATTCGAACAGTGTCTCTAACTGCCAGAAACCCTTATCCCTCCGGTTGCGCTTTTCCTGTTTTCCTTCCTCCCTCTTTCTCCTTACCCTGTCCCCTTCTGCGCGCTTCTGTGAGGAATCTTCTTTGGGAAGAGACAATACAATTTCGTAAGACGAGTTCTTTAAACCTTATGAGTAACCCACAAGGCAAAATAGGAAGAGCAGCAGGTATTTGCAGGTTTGGGAATAACAATTTAGCAGCAGAATAAGAAGTAATAGGAACTCTGTCTTACCCGTTGATTTATTTCCTTCAGAGAGAAACTACCTATCGAGACCTTTTCAATAAACAGAAGAGAGGCGAGAACTCCAAAGTCAGCTGGTAGGACAAGCTCTAACTAGAGTATAGAGATTAAATTTTAGTGGAAGCTGTTGTGGTTGTTTATGCTCTCTCCCTTCATGTATTAGGCACCCTCACCACATGACCAGGAGATACCCTACTGAAGAATCCTGAGAATGCGGCCAGGGTGGTAGCAGTTGTCTGAGTGTCTCTTCTCTCTCATTCCACTTCCCCCTTTCCCTCTCATTGGTGGCGTTGCTTGTTGAGAGGCGACGGCACCGATGGATGGGTGATTGGGACCAGCGTCTTTTCTGCTCCTGCGAAGTTTTTGGGAACCTGACAACAGTAGTGAAACATGAGGAAAAATTACAAGGGAGACGCTTCGTGTGACCGGCGGACCTGGGAAATCTGAGTGCGGGCAGGACTACACAGCCCAGAAATCCCTCCAGAGCCCGGCAGCAGCAGCAGCCCCTCCCTCTTGACACCGGGGGTTACTTCTACTCCTCGCGCCTCCCGCTTCCCGGGAGACGCTTTGTGTGACCGGCGGACCTGGGAAATCCGAGTACGGGCAGGACTACATAGCCCAGAAATCCCTCCAGAGACCGGCAGCAGCAGCAGCCCCTCCCCCTTGACACCGGGGGTTACCTTCTACTCCTCGTGCCTCCCGCTTCGCGGGAGACACTTCGTGTGACCGGCGGACCTGGGAAATCCGAGTGTGGGCAGGACTACACAGCCTAGAAATCCCTCCAGAGACCGGCAGCAGCCCCTCCCCCTTGACACCGGGGGTTACTTCTACTCCTCCCGCTTCGCGGGCGACGCTTCGCGGGAGACGCTTCGTGTGATCGGCGGACCTGGGAAATCAGAGTGCGGGCAGGACTACACAGCCTAGAAATCCCTCCAGAGACCGGCTGCAACAGCCCCTCCCCCTTGACACCGGGGGTTACCTTCTACTCGTCGCGCCTCCCGCTTCGTGTGACCGGCGGACTTGGGAAATCCGAGTGCGGGCAGGACTACACAGCCCAGAAATCCCTCCAGAGACCGGCACCAGCAGAAGCCCCTCCCCCTTGACACCGGGGGTTACTTCTACTCCTCGCGCCTCCCGCTTCGTGGGAGACGCTTCGTGTGACCGGCGGACCTGGGAAATCCGAGTGCAGGCAGGACTACACAGCCCAGAAATCCCTCCAGAGACCGGCAGCAGCAGCAGCAGCTCCCCCCCCCCTTGACACCGGCGGTTACTTCTACTCCTCGCGCCTCCCGCTTCGCGGGAGACGCTTCGTGGGAGACGCTTCGTGTGACCGGCGGACCTGGGAAATCCGAGTGCGGGCAGGACTACACAGCCCAGAAATCCCTCTAGAGACCGGCAGCAGCAGCCCCTCACCTTGCCGGGGTAAATAAAACCAGCTGACGCCTCGCGGATGCCGGGCAAAGGGCGGGCCCTCAGAGGCCGGAGGAGGACGGGACGGGCCACCCCCCTTGACCTTTTTTACATCACTGAGGTAATGAGTTTTTGACCCCTTCCTACACACTTGTTAAGGGATATCCCCACTGGACACTGGCCAAAAATTTCCAAATACCCCGATTGTTTTGTTGTCTTGCATTATTCTAATACTAGCAAACCCCATCATGACTCGCAAGGGGGCTACCAAGAAACCTATCAGCCAGTGAGGCTCACGCCCTGGGTATCAAGATCATGGTAGGTCATCTCCGTCCACCGCTTACACGAATGAACCTTGCCAGTTTACAGATAGCACAGCGACCATGCATTCTCCAGAACAAACGAATAGTACAGCGCAAAACCTCTCGCTACTGGATGAGTTAAATTCTCTTTGCAAAACTAGGTATGCCACTGTAGAAGATAGAAATGAAACAAAAAGTCCCCCATCTTGCCCCTCTAAAAGATCTAGTATATCAACTCCAATCGTCAGCCCACTGGAACACCCGTCATTACCCAAAAATGCAAATACGCAAAATACAGTAATTCCCCAATTCTCATCCAGTAAAAGGAAGTGGCATGGGGTTAATCCCATATGGAACAAACCCAAACTACAAAAACTATGCTCTAGTCCTCCATCGACCGTAGCCAATCCCCCCCTAAACTCGGAGGAAAAATTAGACCAACCAGCACCCCCTTTCAACTTGATTTTTCTGTCTCAGATTGAACAACTGGTTAGATCAATTCTCTCTCCTGATTGAAAAAATTACCACTCTAGAGGATAGGCTGCTGGGAATAGAGAAAAGTATTAAGGCTAACTTACCTCCCACTGAAAAAATAGTAACACCCGATTGTTCCCACCCACTTGGTACAACCGAAGTGCCAATGCCACCTGCAAAAAACAGTAATGACCAAACTCACCCCCTAGTCTCTAACTCACCACCCCCAATTGCCCCTAAAGTCTACTCCAAACCTGGTCTACCACAATACACTGCTACTAGAGTGAAGCCTTATAAAACAACTCATATACAGCTACCACCGGAGGCTGCACCTTTTGTGTGTGTCCTTGCGGGAGTCCCAGCACTCAAACACGGAAAAACCGAATGGGAACAAGACCTACTAAATAAAGTCACTTACTGGCTAACTAAAAATAGGCCCTTGCCTCCAGACCTTGATGGTACAATCATGACTGTTAGAAGGGTGGGCTGGTTAGGTCCCCTACAAAAAGACATTGCCGTGACTTGGTTCTAATAAGATTTAGAAGTAGATCAATTGTACCCTACCACCAAACTTTGCATCCCCAAGAAGGTGACGGCCCTATATCCATCTTGGACCTACACGATTTTTATCCAAGCATGGCAGTCATCCCTCGACCAAGATTAAAGGCAGAGACAATTTACTCGAGGGGTAGAAGCTTCTGCGCATTGAGTGGCAGTGGTCGTCCCACCTTCAATCATCCTGTAACAATGCACATTGACCACAAGTATTGAAAATTATGAATTGTCATATGGAACTAAGGAACTTACACCCACAGTTTGGGTCAATGTTTTTAATGTATGCAAGTTTTTTATGATTGTTTTTAACTGTAAGCTTTTATGATTTTAAACCAAAATCGAATAAAGCTAAGAATAGAATTGAAATACAAGTCAGCATGTTACAAAAGCCATCCATAGCTTTCTTTGAAGAGTACTCAGTCAATGTGTTTTTGCATTGCCTCTAAACCCGTCAACTGTAGGAAGACACAAGTGCAGCAGGTACATACTGTGCTACATACTGTGAACAGAGGGCATTGCTCTGGCTTCAGCACTTGATCGTTATTTCAGCTGATTGCACTCTCTGCGGCAATGTAGCCAATTAACAATTGGCCAAAGGTCTCCTAGCCAATGGTGCAGTTAGGATTGCTGGAATCAATCTTGGGCTGCTACATAAAACATGCTTAAACTAACCTGATTGGCTGCGAACACCTCGATAACAGTGTCTAGTCAGATTTGCCGTAATTTCTGTACTTGCAGGGTAAATCCGTCGCGAAAGCACCAATAACAGACAGTCAGTGGAAAAATCAATATGTATTTGCTTTGGGTTCTTTACACTAAGAGCATCTGTGGTTTAAAATACAGTGAAACACCAAACGGTTCTAACGGACCAATGCAGCCGAGAGGGCAGCAGCCGCCATCTTAGCTTGCTAAGGGACGGGGCTGCGGGAGGAATGGAGCAAGCACTCGCCATGACGTTGTGTTTTCGCTGTAAGCCCCGTCCTTTTCAGACTTGGGGGCGTGTTTTTTCTTTCTCCCCTCTGAGAGAAAGAAACAAAAAAAACACGCCCCTCAATCAGAAAAGGACGGGGCTTACAGTGAAAACACGTCAGAGACCTCTTCTACAATGGCTGGCCGCCGTTTAGGAGGCCAGCCAATGGAGAAGAGGGGTTGGTACAAGTCCCACTACTACAGACATAAGATCTCGCGAGCGAGACTGCGCAAGCACAGCCTACGCTAGCCGAGACCTAAAAATGACATTCACACATTTAAATGTGTATTCAGTCATATCGTTCCAGGGTACCTACCTGGACTTATCTGAGGTCCATGGAAAACCTTTGCCTCTTTGGGAGAGCACTGGAAGGTCATTGCAGGGAAGCCTACTGAAGAAAATAATGATTAATGAATAGGTTTGCGAAGTACATTGGAATTGCAGGCTTGGCTTTGATATGTCAAAAAAATCAATGTTTTAGAAAGAGTTGGGTGGTTAAGGAATTGTATTTCAAAGCAGGCTGGTTTGTAGCATACAACCATCCATGTGACTGCAACATGTCATACCTTTATAGGGCGTGCAGATTTATTCACACAAAGTACAGGCAGCCTCTGAACCAGATAGATAGAACAATAACACTCTGGGGAGTACTAATGAAATTGTATGTTAATGTTTCTATTATTGAATGATGATTAGCTATTGGGATGAATATATAAATTAATACTGGTTTTGCATTTATTCTCGTGTTAGAGTGGTGGTTTGCGGACCCCCCCCCCACCCCCCACCCCCCCCCCCCCCCCCCAAATCATCTCATTCTTTTTTTTCTGTACAGTATTTTTTTGTTATACGCATTAGACCATACCTCAAACATGCTGGACCGTGGCATATTTAGCACGTTAGGATTGCTGATGATGATAGACTTGTTTTGTAAAGCTCTCTGCCCCACCAAGGAGTTAATTTTGTGAATTATCAAATACAAAACAGGACGGATCCTTCAGGTTACAGCGCGCGCTCTCACTGCCACTGAAACCTGCGACCTTTATGTTAGGTGCGCATCACTGCAGCAACCTTCCAACCTCCTTAGCTATCCTTTTGGAACTGGGATCAACGCGTACCTCGCACATGACTTATTTGTGTATTTTCACTCTAATCTCATGAGGCAAAAGGTTTGCGTTGCAAACTATGCCTAGTTATCAGCAGAAAAAAAAACGTCATACGCCTTAAAGTATTGATTTTATGTCAGTGGAATGATAGCTCCAGTCAGTTATTTCACGTTCTGAGCAGCGTTTGCATGGTCCTTATAAGTGAAGACACAAGTCGAGTGGGCTCAGAAGCGATGGACAAGGCGCAATAGGGGTTTTATGCACCGGTGGAAGCATCTTACATCAACGTCACTCGACGACAGATGGTCAGGTCCAGGAACATGGCACCAGAGCAGGGGGCGTGGGGGTCAGCTGGATTTCAGGGTGGTTCTTATGGTACCCCATTCATGTTCTGAGTTGACCAGCAATGACGCGGAGGAAGATGTATGCCTTAATGCCTTTATAGAGAGCTATGATTTTTTTTCTAATAAGTGCACAACAGCTATCAGTGGTGAATTTGATGTGTGCGAGTCTAGCTAAAAACAAGGAGCGCTGCACAAAGATGGTGGCAGAGGGAGGAGTTTACAGGATGGAGACGAGGAGGGAGGCTATGCAATCTTTATGCCACAGGACATTACCACGCAGGAAAGCAACACACAGGCAAGTACTACCAAGACCCATTTTGGTACTTTACACAGCGGTATGTTACCACACAGGACAGTATCTTTTCAATGACATACATATTATGCCATGTGAAAAAAGAGAATGTAAGGGTTAGGTAAGCTTAATTGAGGCACTGGCAAAGAAAGGGAAGGTGTTTTTAGAGTGCTGGGCAGGTAGAGGTAAAGGGTCAGGCTAGGCTGACTAGGATGGGATGTATGTATTTAACTATCTACATAACCACATGCCCTTTACTCTTCACAGTCAAAAAGGAGGGGAGCATTGGCCTAGACTAATTATTAATTACTTTAGGCCAACCCTCATCTCGTTTTTGACTGTGAAGAGTAAAGTGTGTGTGTGTGTTCTCAAATTTGCTTGAAAATGCACCATTTTCCCACTCATTTTTCAGAATCCCCCCGAACCCTCCTTAGGTTGTTTCAAGCTCGCTCGCTCGCCGCAGTGTGCTCCACCACAAATTTTACACCCCACTTTCAAATGTCACTAGCCGCCACTGAGAAGGTGGTCACACAGAAGTTAGAGAAATCAAATGGAAGTAAGTCAAATTGATTGCATCAAATGGAAGTAAGTCAAATTGATTGCAGGATTTAGGGAAAAAACGTATTTTGAGAAGCAAGCAATCTAAGGATGTGCAATGTAGAAAGCAATCGAAGGATGTAAGCTGTAGAAATAAAAAAACACTTTATACATTATGCTCCATATTGGAGGCAGACCACTTAAAACATGGGAGTCAGAGTGTACCCATTACTTAAACAATAAAAGCACTAACCTGTAATGTGCCAACCTTAAGACAGCCCATTTAAACAGTCTGAATTACGCCAACCTTGGTTACAGGACCTGTATCCTGAACAAGAGGACTTGATGCAGAAAAAAGAAAATATCTCATTGATCTTTCATCAGTATTCTGTAATAATTACTATTTTTATGTTTTTTGCATTCACTCACTGAAAAAAGAGAACTGAGCCCCTCCATCGCTTGGTTAGCTGTTGATGCTCACTATTGGTTAGCTTGATCTCTTTAAGAAATCTAATATGTACCTTTTGTCATGTGATGTAGGAGTAAACGGAGTAACGATGGTGTGCTGTGTGCGCTGAACATTAAGTGTTAAAAACCTAGTCTGGAGATAGGATGCCATAAAGTAGGAGTATGTGGAAGTGCAGTGGAGTCATATGCCATTGTGTAACTTTCTGTCATCAGTTCCCCCCAACCCATCCACACAAACACACACATAAAGGGGAACAATATGTCACTAGTGCTATGGGGTAAATAACAGTAAAAACTTAAGAAACTTGAACAATACCAAGAGCCTACGGAAACCAGCCATACGGTCAAACAGTCTCTTGCAGAACTATCCATAAAGCAGGGGTGGTAGAAGACAGTGGCCTTCATGTGGAGAGGTGGGAGGGGGGAACATGTTGGGTGGCGGGCAGGGAATACTTGCATTTGGCAGTCTGGGTGGGTTGTCAACAATCCATTGGCTGTGGAGCAGGGCAGCGGGGTTGCAGCGCCTAGTCGCAACGTGACAGACTAATGTGGAGTAGCTCATAGTACAAAAGATGGCCTGACCAGGGTGGCATTGAGCAGGGTTGAGCCTCCTCTAGGACAGGCAGTGCAACGGGGTGGGGATGGCATTAGATTAAGTCGGCAACTGTCTATGGGGTAACCAACGGGTCGGGAAACAATCCCCCCCCATGGCCTGAAGCATTGGAGGTGTTGCCATCTTCACTGATGGTGGAGTACATTACAGAGACTAGTGGAGGCGAGGTCTGGCAGACTGTCAGCGCTGCTGGTAGTCGCCAATCTGCTGTTCCTGTCTTAGCTCTTGTTGTGAGGGTGCCCCATTGCCTCCTCAGGGCACAGTCGCTTGGCGACTGCCACGCTCCCATCTCTGCCAATGTGATGCTCAATCCAGTCCCAGGCCGATGGGGTTCTACAAAGAAGTAGGTGTGCTGGTCGTGGAGAACTTCCAACTTTGCTGGGGAGAGTAGCAAGAATTGAATATGTAAATCCCAGAGTTGGCACTTCACATCAAGGAAGGTGGAGTGCTGCTGCTGTACCATTACTATGCAGTCAGGGAATACTAAGATCTTACAGTTTTCAAATTCAAGATGGGCCTTTGGCAAGGCCACCTGCAGGATAGCCTCTATGTCAATGTAGTAAAGAAGCCATGCAATGATGGGGCGTGGCTGCAAGCCCGGAAGTGGGACGAGACCCGGTGCACCCACTCCAGGGAAAAGTAAGGGGACAGCAACTGAGCTGGGTTGAAGGATTTCACCCAGTCTTTCAGGAATGTGATCATCGTACAGGAGTTCTCAGCCCCCCTCCCAGAGCCACACCACCTGTATGTTGTTGAGTCAGGCTCATACCCCTGCATCCTCCACTCGCTTTTTAGGCACTGGAGTCCCAGGAAGGTCTCGGGTACATTTTCCTTGTTCTTCCAGCCAGCAAATACGGAGCAGACGGTTGCCTCCAACCAGATGTGGGTCCCCATGGCAGCCGGAAGGGCGAGAAGCAGGATGGAATGGGTCCCACGCCGATTGTGAAGGTCAAAGTTTTGGTGCTGCATGCTTGCAGGAAAGTGCAGCCACTCACCAGCAAGATCAGGGGTCCCAGGGCACTCGCAGGTCTGAGAATTTATGTCCGGGACAGCCAGCAGAAGGCACACAGTTTAACCCAGTCTTTGCCACTGCTTCAGTTCTGTTGTTGGGAGGTGCTTCAAGTACCCCCAGGATGGAATGGGTCAGGGCCCCAGTTGATTCCCTGAAGCAGTAGGAGGGTTATAGTCTTGACCAGCTGCTACAGGGTGATTGTCTTCCTCTTGGCCTTATCATGCACAGGCCCACCTTTGCCAGGTGGACTCAAATAGGCCTGAGATGCAAGGAAGAAACTTGGTATTTGTATAGTTTGATTCATGTGGAACCCTGACACCACCTTCGGCATGAAGTGTGGGTCTGTTCTCATTACCACCCTATCATTGTGAATTTGGATGTAGGGTTCCTGTAATGTTAACACCTGAAGTTCGCTTACCCTACGCAGCGAGGTGATTGCTACCAGGAAAGCTGTTTTCATTGTTAGCCTCTCTAGGGATGCTTTGTGAATTGGTTCGAAAGGATGTTTCATCAGTTCTGTAAGCACCAGGTTAAGGTTCCATGCAGGTAGTGGCACCCTCTTTGGAGGTGCAATCCTCGTTGCTCCTTCTAGGAATCTTTTAACCACTTATGAGGTGAAGAAACTCTTACACGTCTCCCCTCTTGTGTAAGCAACTATCGCTGCTAAGTGAACTCTCAAGGAGGATGAGCTTAGTATTTTGCCTATTAGGTGCGTGAGGTACCTAAGCACCATTGAGTCCCTTTGCATCTTATTGTGCAGCTTCTCTCTCCTGCACCACAGAGTGAATCTCTTCCATTTTGATACATAGCACTTTCGCATGCTGGGTCTCCGTGCCTCCCGAAGTACCCCAGGGTGCTCTCTGGTAGTTTCAGATGCGCAAATTCTATGTCCTCAGGAGCCACGCTACCAGGCTCAGGCTCTCTGGCTCTGGGTGTAGCACCTGCCTGTTTTGCATGGTGACCAGGTCTTTTCTCCTTCTGAATCTGTGGGGTGCGCTCTGTGCCATCTCCATGATCTGTAAATACCATGTCTGCCTGGCCCACTGTGGTGCGACCAGTATCAGTGTCATGTTGCTCGCTCTGCACTTGCTGAGAACCTTGTGCATCAGCGGTATCGGGGGAAAAGCGTAAGCAAATGTCCTCGACCAGTCTATCCATAGGGCATTCCCCAGGGACCCCTCCCCGGGCCGCCTGGATCCGAAGCGTGTTGCAAATAGGTCCACCGACGGTGTCCCCCACCGTCTCCTGTGCATTGAGCTCTCATTCGTGGGTTGCCGATGTCTGTCTGCTGAGCCAATCTGCTTCTACGTTGTCCTTTCCTGGCAGATGAATGGCTAGCAGGTCTATGTTGAGAGGGATGGCCCAAGTCCATATCTCCTGCGCCAGCTTCGAAAGCGTGGCCGATTGTGTTCCACCCTGCTTGTTGATGTAGAACATCGCTGTAGTGTTGTCCGTCTGGATCAACACCCTCTGGCTGTACAGTTTTGTCTGAAAGGCTTTTATAGCAAGGAAAACTGTCTTCAACTCCAGGAAGTTGATGTGCTTTATCGAATCTGCTGGTGTCCACAGACCCCTCACTGAGTTTCTCCATGTGAGCTCCCCATCCCTTCCGGGATGCATCTGTGGTGTTGGTCACCGTTGGCGGCGTTAGAGGCTTTCCCCTTGTCAGGTTCTCCATGTTCCACCATGCCATTTCTTTCTGCACAGCGTGCGTTACAACCACTAGATCCTCCCAACGCCCTGTTGCTTGTGACCATTGCCCTTGTAACCACTCCTGCAAGGGTCTCATGTGCAGCCGCACATTTGGCACTAGGTGAATGCATGATGCCATCATGCCCGTGATGTTGCTTGCTGTTTTCAATGTCTGAGCTTGCCCCCTCTGGTAGAGCTTTGTCTCCTTCACCAGTGCAACTGACCTTCTCGCTTGGGAACACCTTGCTCTGTACGGTGTCGATCTGAGCTCCCAGGAAGATCTTTATTTGTTCTGGTTCCATTGAGGATTTCCCCCAGTGTATGGAGAATCCCAGGTCCATCAGTGTTCTTGTCACTCTCTGTGCATGCTCCTTGCATATCTGGTATGACCTTGCTTTTATCAGCCAGTCGTCCAGGTAAGTGTATACGTGTATCCCCTACCTTCTTAGGTGTGCTGCGACTGTTGCTAGGCACTTTGCGAAGACCCTTGGCGCCGACTTTAGACCGACGCTAGGGTTGTGAACCGATAGTGGTGTTCCCCTATGGCGAATCTGAGTAGATGTTTGTGACTTCTGTTCATTGGTATGTGCAGGTAGGCATCCTTTAGGTCTATGGTGACCATGAAGTTTCCTTTTTGCAATTGAGGGAGCACCTCTTGCAGGGATGTAATTTAGAACTTTTGCGTTCTTATGAATTTGTTTAAGAACCTTAGGTCCAGGATGGGTCTCATTGTTTTGTCTACCTTTGGCACCAGGAAGTACGTAGAATACACCCCTCTGTTCCTTTCTCTGTAAGGTACTGTTTCTATGGCTTGTTTTTGCAGGAGCTCTCCCACTTCCTTCTGGAGTAGCTGCAGCTCTTTCTTTGCTAGTTGCCTTCTCTTTGGCTTTCTGCTTGTTGGTGTCTTTTCCAGCTCTATGCAGTACCCAAACCGCATGATGTTTAGAACCAAATTTGTCTGAAGTTATTCTCTTCCACTCCTGGAAGTAATGTTTTAGTGTTCCTCCCACTGGTCTCACATGCCCGCAGGTACTTAGTGCACCTGACCCCTGCGTGCTGTCCTCGTGCCTCACCCTGGGAGTTCTTATTTGGGTGGGCACACATTGGCTGACCAAGTCACTTGGTGGGGGGTTGCTGACCTCCCCTCCTATTCTGGCCCCGTCCATTGCCTCTCTCGCGAAAGGGCTGGCCCCTATGCTGGTATTGCCAGGACTGCTTTTGTTGGCCTTGCTGTGTTTGGTTCTCCGCCTGGTGGGATTGTTGGACCGCCTGGTGCGATGTTCCTGACTGGTTCCCACCCCTGCCGTTGGGCCTTCGTGATGGGGTGCCCCTTTGGACCCTCTTAACTGCAATTGCCCCATGGACCTTGCTGTTTCATTGTCCTTTTTTAGTTGGCTGAGCTTTTCGTCTACTGGGGCCCCGAACAAGGTCTGTCCGTTGAACGGGGTGTTCAGTATGCTGTGTTGTACTTCTGGCTTGAAGCCTGACACCATGAGCCAGGCTTGTCTTCTTTCTGTGATGCCCATCATCATGAGCCTACTGGAGGTGTCTGCTCCGTCCAGAGCTGTCTTGATGCAAGAGTTTGCCACATTCTTCCCTTCTTTGACTAGGTTTTCAGCTCTCTCTCTGAATTCCTGAGGCATATTTTTCATCAACTTGCCCAGTTCTTCCATGATTTGGTACTGATGTCGGTTTAGTAGTGCGCTGGAATTGGCCATTCGCCAGTGCATCGCAGCATTCCTCTCAATTCTTCTCCCAACCATGTCCATCCTCTTGCTCTCCTTGTCTGGAGGTGGTCCTGAGGTAGTAGACACATTAGCCCTCTTCCTTGCTGCGGCAGCAATGATTGAGTCTGCTGAGACCGTGCCCTGGATATAGGCTGGGTCCTTGGAAGAATGTTTGTACTTCTTTTCAGTCCTTGGGGTGACTGCCTTGCATGTAGCCGGCTCCCTGAAGGCTTCTTTCCCTTGTGCCATGACACTTTCTAGCGTTGGCAGGTACTGGCTCTTGGTCTGTGTGGGGAGCAATGTCTTGAGGAGAAAGTCAGCTTTCTGCTGCTCTTCGTCGAGTTTCACCTTGAAGACAGCCGCTGCATTCCTGATGACCGTGTTGTACACGCCAATGTCATCTGGCGGCGAAGGCCTCGAAGGATAAGAGTCGACGCTTTCTTCGGGACTCTCTGTGTCAACATCTTGCCAGTCAATCTCCTGACTTTCCGAGGTGGCCGAACCCAGGAGCGTCCTGCGGTCGTCGTCCTCCTCCTAGTAGTCGAAGGCCTCGTCTTCGTCCGGTTCGTCGAATGTTTCGACATTCCCAGACTGTTCCTCGACTTCATCCTCTTCCTCCTCGACCACCTCATGCACCTGTGGCTTGGGCTTCGTCGGGATTATGTAGTCTTTCATCCTGATGTAAAAATCCTTCTTTCGTTGCAGGATGTTTTCCATTGCGGCTTCGAGACGCCTCTTCTTCAGCCAGATCTGCGTCTAATGGGTCGGCCGATCTCTTCGGCGGTAAATTTACCGCCGAACCAATTTTCGGCATCGAAGGTTTTCGGCGCCGAGCTCATCTTCGGCGTCGGCGCTGGGGCCTTTTTCGGGTCCTTCTCCCTCGGCGTTGTTTTTCAACGGCTTTAGCTGTTCTTCAGCTCTCGGCGCTGGGGACTCCTTCTCAGAGGATCCGCTGGGCCTGGGTTTAGGTGCGGGCGCCGAAGCTTTCGGCGCCGGCGCTTTTGAGGATTTTCCCTCGATCTTTCGAGACTCCTGGTCTCTCGGGGCTTTAGGGCCATCGAGTCTCCTACCTTCTTTGGAGTCTTCGTAATATCAGTCTCTACGACCGTGTAGCCGTCTTAGTCGGCGGCGTTGTTGTCTTCCTCGTCTGAAGATAGGCCCAGGCCTCGAAGGGATGGAGGCTGGCCCTTGCCCTGCATCGTGGCGTTGGCTGCTCTCTGTCTCGCTCGAACAGTATTCGGCGTAAAAACGGAGCAGGCGTAGCAGTCGCTGCTCTCGTGGTCTACTGGTAGGCAGAGGTTGCAGGCCGGGTGCTGGTCCTTCTGTGCGTACTTGTGGTGGCAATTTGCGCAGAACTTGAAAGGAGTCTTTTACATCTCATGCGTTCAGGGGGCCCCCTGCGCTCCCATTGCTCGATGGAAAAATCGAAGTTCTGGAACTTTCTTCCCTCTTTCGAAGATCTTCTCGATGGTTTAGTCTCCTGAAGTCTTCTCCAATGTTTTTCGTCCAAAAACTGCGTCTTTTCTTCTTTTTCCCCAAAAATGTCTGGAGCCCTCTCGGGAACGATCCAGACCCAACCGCGGAAAAAAGAATCTGAAGATGGTGCCCAAGAGTGGGTGCTTCCACAGGAAGTGTGCCGACATCACCGGAAATACACCAACGGGTGGGACGTCGACGCCCACCTGGGCTACGAAAAAAAAAAAAAAAAACCCAAAGTGAGGAAATATAAATTTTTGGTCATGTTATGTTCCCTAGCGCGTACCCCACCGACTCCATGTACCAGCTTAAAGTGCATGTAACTTCCCTCCTGTGTCAGCTATGAAGACGCAAATACATTTGCGTCCAACGTTAACTTGTCCTCTTTCAGATCCACCCTGAATGGATTAAATGGTCCGTTCCTAAGTATGCTATGCCACCGTCTTTTTGTAGTGTACTTTACATGTTTTTCTGCTCTGGCAAAGTAGGCCCTGAATTTCTGCCATCGAGCCTCTTTTCTGGCTTTCGACTCTGACAGCCTCTGCCCAGGCTGCCTCTGTACCCGTGAACTCTGACTTACTTCCAGCGCGGCCCCTCGCGCTCAGCTCAGCCTGCTTTCTGCCAAGACTGACTATAACCTTCGAGTTATCTGTTCCGCTCCTCGAAAATGCATTCCTGCCTACTAGCTTCAGTAAACATCCTCCCCAGCTGCAGAGCCAAAGGGCCGACCCGTCTCAAGTGCAAGTAATTCATAGCTTCTGTTACCATGCTTCCATGGAAGGCCCCGTGCCCCCACGCTTCTCATGCAGACACTTAGGCGCTTATACACGCATCCACAGTTAGCATAGAATAGCTTCTGCCCTAGAGACCTTTCCGTCCAGATAATATGGTTCCTAAACATCAGATATCAGATATGATAGAAGTACAAGTTGATCTGACATGCCAGACTTCTGTCTCTTTCCGTCAGTGTAAATGTCAAGTCCCCTGCACCCCTCCAATCACACGTCATGCAGCTGCGCGCGCATCCAAGTTTCCAATTTCTGCTGACATTGCCACATTTCTGCTTGGTGCCACCCACCTGTGACACCTATCAGTGACGTTTCTAGCACACACCTCCAGTTCACGCCTCTTGATTACGTACTAGTACCACGTGTATATTGTTATCTTGTCTTCTCTCAGCTGTTACGCCTCCTGCACTGTTTCATATGACATGAGTTAAGTATATAAGCTATGTCTTGTCAATAAAATGTAGCGCTCTATCCCTTCTGACACCCCTGTGGTGGTCAGAATCAGATATCCTGGTCATGACCATTCCTTTTTAAGGAATAAAACCCCTAAGAACTCTAACACCACGGACTCTGGTTTTTTCTTTCCGATCTGAGTTATTATTGATTAAGTACTTACCTGCATAGAAATTAAGAGAGTAAATTAATTATTTACGTCATTTTGGCGCCCGAACAGGGACCCCTCCCCCACCTCACGGCCGGTTGGCGCATTGCAAGCTATGTCCCCTGCCATCAGTTAGATGGAACCTACGCGTACCGGCAGGATTTCCTGCATCTCCCTCTGACCCACGGAGGTGACGAAGACTGCGATCAGTGCCCAGACGAGGCGGTGAGGAGTGCGGAGGATCCCGACCAGAGCCTAGCCGAAAGAAGCAAGGTCCGAGGTGTCAAGAGGCCCACCAGGTTTCCGAGGTTTTCCGAGGTTTTCCGAAGTTTTCCGAAGTGTCGAGTCGAGTCCAGTCGAGTTTTCCGAGGCTTTCT
The DNA here is from genome assembly GCF_964263255.1 of Lissotriton vulgaris. Lineage (NCBI taxonomy): Eukaryota > Metazoa > Chordata > Amphibia > Caudata > Salamandridae > Lissotriton > Lissotriton vulgaris. The sequence goes on along the minus strand of NC_141685.1, from coordinate 1,118,513,961 downwards.
GTTTCCGTGCTTCCCGGTGAGTACCATTGCTGGGACGTATCTAGACGGGTTTGGGTACACAAGTCCGGTCTGCACTGTTTTTAGGCAGTGTATCTGTACTGTTTAGCAGTATATCTAGTATTCTGAATTTCTGAATTTCTGCACTGTTACACCAGTGTATCTGTACTGTTGAGCAGTACATCCAGTATAGGGGGTAGTCATCTATGTCTCAAATGTCTCTTTATGTGATTAATGTCGTGGTATGAATGTGACCGTTTAATGTGCATTATTGTGTTTCTCGTATAAACTAGCTGTAACCAGTATTAAGTAGTAAGGATTGAGTATTCAGTAATAAGTAAACAAGATGCCGTTTTTCAACAAGTTAAAGCAGATAGGAACTAGGAAAGGGATACTGGAGGAAGAAATTCCTATTCCCCCTAGGGACACTCCAGGTAACTTTATATATCATAAACATGGCATAGATGCCATATTGTATCTAGACTTATGGGCCGACTATACCAAGCATCTAGACGAAAGACACAGATGGCCCACTACCGGAACATGGGATGCCGAGTGCACCCAAGATTGACCTACCGAAACAAAGTCTACCTGATCCTACAAAACGACAAATTCAAGTTCAGATACAGACTCCACAGAGAGATAATGTCCAAGCATCCGCTTCAGGAGGTGCGGCCGCGGGTCTTCGGACCCCGCCATTAACACGCAGATTCAATCTCAGGGATACGCAGAGTCCTCTCACGTTCAAGTCTCCTCGCCTTGACGCACTCAGAGAAAACATTTCCGTTTGTAGATATGATCCAGTACCCGGTAAAGACGATCTAATGATATTGGCATCACTACGGTTGAGATCTGCTACTGATATCTTGCTATGCTATGTAGGAATGAAGGACCGTCTAGATAGAATATACGAGTTTGTCCAGACAGGGAAAGACCCTGACAGTATCAAGGATGCAATGGAGAAACAGAAAGTTGACATTCAAGCACAGATACTACGATTTTTCATAAATTGTTTAATAAGAGAACGAGACAGGCCTGGAACAGATCAGAGTGAATTAGATGCACTGAACAAGTGGGGTCAAAATATAGCCGAAGGAAAACATGACAAGGGGACTTGCATAGCCAGTATGTATAAGAAAATTAGAAAAGCAGTGATAGCAGTACACCAAAAAGGAAAAGAAAAAGCTTCCGAGGAGGAGGAAGAAGAACCTGAAGAACCAGAACGAGCTACAGATACTATAGCATATGTAGGTAAGGGAACTTACCTTAGGAAGGGCATCCGTCCGGAAAACAAGAGAGTTTTTCTCTCTGCTCTAACAAACCCGAATTCTTCTGAACATCAGTTCCAGGAGACTGATAAAAGACTACGAGAAAGAATGGGGTACCATGTACTCAATTCGATGGATGAACAAGAACTAGCCCGGTCAGCCATCTTATGGGCCGAAAATCCAGACATATATAATGATGATACCTTAGCACAGACGTTTCTAAACCTTTCCCCTGACGAACAGAAATTAGCAGGTGTATACATGATTCAGCACCTCCTCACGAAATACAGAAATCAACATTCCGATCCAGGTCCCTTACACGAAACATTAGAAGCACTACTCATGGATAGATGGAGAGGTTTCAGTACCAAGTTAATACAAATAATTCTAGAACAACGACATAAATACAACACCTTCATAAGCTCTGAATATGTTCCCACCCCGCCTCCAGAAAGGAAAACGTACCACATGCAATGCGGGAGTGGCATTGAAAGTCAGAACCCCTTACGAGAAGTACACCCAGTTATGGGTACGGATCACACCTTGAAACGTGTATATGTACATACGCCACTGACTAAGTTAGAACTGTTAGAAATGAAGAAACTAGTTCCGTGTCATGATAAAGACCCTGCAGGTTTTCACAGAGAGCTTAAAGACATGTTACTAATGGGGGATTACACGTATGATGATATCATGAAAATGTTGAAGGTGCTGTTGCCCACGGGCATTTACGAGAAATTAAAGGAAAAAGAATGGGAGGTGGGGGACACAAAGATTGCATGGGCAGAAATAGAAGACGAAGAAAGCAAACGGGTCCCAGGGGTAGGCCTTGGGGAAAAGACTAAAGCATTACCCGGTTTAATAGTACAGGTTCTGCCAAGATTATTGACAACTAGAAAGGAAGATTGGGACGCCATCTCGTCCTGTAAACAGAAACATGATGAAGACACTAGTGACTTCTATTCAAGATTCGAGAAATGTTTCATTATTAATAGTGGCCTAAAACCAAGCAGCGAGTCATATCCACACCTTTTTGTATCAAAACTAGTCGAGAACTCCCTACCATTAGTTAAAAACAGAGTGTACAAAGTTGAAAGTACTTGGCAGGCAAATACGCCATCCCAGATGTTACAGATGCTACAATATCATCAGAACAGAATTAGAGAAGAACAAGATCAGGAACAGAAGCGCATGAAAGACACCAAGATGAAAATGTTAGTAGCTCAGACGGTCCCAGCCGACGGTCAAAGGAAGGGTGGGGCCCAGACAAGTCACACTACAACTCCCGTTAAAGGGTCATGCAACTATTGCAAGCAGCCAGGTCACTACGTACATGAATGTCCCGTCCTGAAACATAACATAGCAACAGGGAAAACTAAAGAAAGACCGCATCCGCCTAGACAAGACCAGGTCCAGCAACAGACCTCACAAAATGTACAGCCAATGCAGAATACACAGCCTATGCATGCTCCATCTCATACAGCACAGACAGTAGCAGTACCACAGCCCATTGCCGCGACTCAGCAAGTTTCGCAACAGATGTACCAGTATGCCCAATCTGCATATCCAGATTACCCCCGATATACATGAAACAGCCTAGAGAGGGAAGGTGGCTTGCCTCTTATTGAAATTCCTGTAGATCAAGAAGGTCCTTATGTACACAGTCACGTATTGGGAAAAGACAGAAAGTTTTTAATTGACACAGGGGCAAGCCGCACCACAATCAGTCATAATGAAGTCCCAGGGGCACCCCTCTCAGGCTCACAGAATGTTTCCCTTGGTTTTTCAGGACAGCCTATTGTAAATGAAGTATCGGAACCAGTACCCTTGGCTGTGGGTCCATTATCACGAGTTACAGATTTGTTACTTACGAACTCATGCCCAGAAAACCTGTTAGGAATTAAAACATTGAAGGCTCTAGGAGCTATAATATGCTGTTCCCCGGAGGGAGTTAGACTCTTTCTACGGGATTTCAAGGGTCACTATGTGTTGCGAGAATTTGATGTCAGATTGAAAAATGTACCAGATCACCTATGGGCAAAGGGCCCAACTGATGTAGGTTGTATGCATATCACTCCATACCGTGTTACACTCAAGACAGGAGTTGTTCTACCCAGAATCAGACAATACAAGTTACCACCCGATGCTGTAGTGGCTTTACTGGAAATCATTGAAGAGCTTATTGCCCAAGGAGTGGTCGTAGAGACCGACTCCAATATCTGTAATTCACCCATCATTCCAATTCTTAAACGTACTGACCCCAATGCACCGCCAGTATATCGGCTGGTGATTGATCTTCGAGAACTGAACAAATGTATTGTACCACAGTACCCTGTGGTCCCCGATATCTCTTCCCTATTGACTGCTATTGATTCAGAAGCAACGTTCTTTACCGTAATTGATCTCAAGAACGCTTTCTTCAGTGTACCCATTGATCCGGAGAGCCAGTATCTCTTCGGATTCAGTTTAAATGGACGAAGTTTCAAATTTTCCCGCGCACCTCAAGGTTTCACAGAAAGCCCCAGCATCTATAGTCAAGCACTGAAAAGACAACTAGATTGTATTCAAATGCCAGTTAACACCGCTTTACTGCAATACGTCGATGATCTACTGATCACCGCACGAAGTGAGCCCGAATGTGAACAAGCATCACTGACAGTTTTACATTTCCTGGCCGACAAGGGACACAAGGTGTCTCCTTCGAAGCTGCAATTCTGTGTTCAGCAAGTTGTGTACTTGGGTCACTTGCTGTCCAAAGTATGGAGACAGCTCACTCCTGATCGCATTCAGTTAATTGTAAACATGCCACGACCCCAGACACAAAAGGAAGTGCGGGCCTTCATAGGCCTCACCTCGTATTGCAGACAATGGATTCCTCAATATGCATTTCTAGCTAAACCACTCATCCAGTTAACGACGCAGGAGGCAGCAACTTCGACTGCCCTCCCTTGGACTCAGGAACACACACAAGCCTTTGAGGAATTAAAGAAAGCATTATGCCAAGCACCAGTTTTAGCGACACCATGTTACAGCAAACCGTTTACACTTTTTGTTACAGAACGTGATGGTACAGCGTTGTCTGTCCTCACTCAAGATCAAGCAGGTTCACATAAGCCTTGCGCTTATTTCTCAAGTACATTGGATTCCGTAGCCCAGGCACTCCCTGCATGCTTAAAGTCAGTAGCAGCAACAGCGTTAGCAATAAGACAGAGCGATTCAATTGTTTTAGGTCATCAGTTAACTGTACAAGTTCCACACTCTGTAGAGGTTCTTTTAAACAGAACCCAAACTCAGCACCTGACTATAGCACGACTGACAGGTTACGAATTAACACTATTCCAGCCACACATAGAAATCAGACGCTGCAGCATCCTGAACCCAGCAACACTGTTACCTACAATTATGACAGATCCAGCCCCGCATGATTGCATAGAGATCATTAATGCAGTAACAAAGCCCCGACGAGACTTAACAGATGTTCCATTGACAAATCCAGACCTGACACTTTATGTGGATGGTTCATGTATGAGAACAAGTACAGGAGAATTAGTGGCCGAGTATGCCGTGACCACTGAAACTGAAGTTAAAGAAACACATCGTATTGATACACTGTCTGCTCAAGCGGCAGAGCTTATTGCTCTGACCCGAGCTTGTATTCTAGCCAAGAACAGAAATGTCAACATATACACTGATTCCCGTTATGCGTTCGGAGTTGTACACGACTTCGGCATGTTATGGCAAGAACGAGGTTTTCTGACCTCTCATGGTGCCAAGATCCAACATGGTCCCCTCATTCAAGCACTGTTAGAAGCAATACATCTGCCTTCAGGCATATCCGTCATGAAGTGTAAAGCACATACTAAGGTCACGGATTCCGTTTCCCAGGGTAACGACCTGGCAGACCAGACAGCAAAACATACAGCATTGACTCACACTCAGACAATTGATATGACAAAGACAACAGGACCGACACACTGCATGACAGTCAGGGATCCCACACTAGATGTTATCGATATTCAGACACATGCTACCCCAGAAGAAATAAAGAAATGGATTGAACAAGGAGGGATCCAAACAGATCAAGGTTGGGTGACAAAGGGAAAATCTACATGGTTTCTCCCATGACTTGAACCTCTATGGTTCAAGTCATGATAAATACAGCACATAGCCCAGCACATCTAGGAGAGAAAGCGATGTTAGACAGTTTACAAAATCTCTGGAACAATAAACACTTACGAGCAGCAGCGAAACAGAAAGTGCGTACTTGCATGATCTGTTGCCAGTTCAATCCAGGTAAAAGCGTCCCTGTAGAGCAAGGTGGATTTCATCCTCCCGATCACCCTTTTGAAGTCCTCCAGATGGATTATATCCAGATGGACCGTTGTCGAGGATTTAAATATGTTCTCGTAGTTGTCTGTGCTCTGTCCCGCTGGACCGAAGCATACCCAGTCCCAGATTACACTGCCCCGACCACTGCCAAGCAGCTGGTTCGTGAATTCTTCCCACGATACGGCTTGCCTCGTGTCGTGTACTCAGATAACGGTCAGCCATTCTCATCTGCATTAATGAAAGAAGTTTCTTTATTGCTGGGATACCAGTGGAAATTCCATTGTGTCCGACATCCTGAAGCCGCAGGCCTGGTAGAAAGGCATAACCAGACACTAAAGATACGCCTTGCAAAAATATGTCAGGAGAAAGGGGTCGACTGGATAGTCGCCCTGCCAGTGGCACTATTCTATATGAGAATGGTTGCCCATTCGAGATCAGGGCTATCCCTGTACGAGGTGGTCTTTGGCAGACCACTGAATATGTGGGGGACGCCCATTCCGAAAAAAATAACTGATGTTGATTGTAATATGTTGACAGATTACCTTGCCCCCTTGATGTCTGCACTCCAATCATGTCGTTCACAGGTTGCCGCAGCCTTCCCTGACAACACTGATGTAAAGCCACACGATGTCCGTCCAGGGGACCTCGTATTAGTGCGCAATTTTGATAGAAAGAGTCCGTTGGAGCCCCGCTGGAAATCGCCGAAGACCGTCCTTCTCACCACGAGGACCGCCGTGAAGATCGAAGGGAGAAAGGGGTGGGTCCACACGAGTCATGTGAAAAGATTCCATGAACTGAAACCAGACCGAGACTCGTCCACCCCCACCAAAGACTGTGTTGAGCAAAAAGACTTTACAGTATCTGAACGAGAGAAAACTCCCCAAGAGGAGTACAGAACGAAACTCCGATCTAGCAAGTCTGACAGTTTAATTGTTTAAGTCCTCCCCTAGGTGAATCGGTTAAATAGTTTCTGACATGTATCCCCTAGATCGAGATAGAGAGAGAGAGAGACAAATTAAGAAAGGTGCATATTGCAAATCACTTCGTAGTCACTGTATAGTGACACTATTAATCATGTTTATTCTGAGTATTTTAATTATTATTGCTAGCATCTTATTACCTATCTATTGTCCTATTTTCAAGCGTGAACAATCTGCCTACAATGTATCTGCTGAACACACTTTTAGTGAGTTACCTCCACACGAACTCTCCTACAGACTTGCGCTGCGCAACAACACATTCATTAGTATGCTACACCATTCTCATCAAACTAACAATGCTACAGATTGCTGGATATGTGGCCGACTCCCTCCCTACCAGAATTACAAGGGAGCTCTGCCCCTCTTTCCGTACCCGTTCACTCACAATGGCTCTTGCGGTGCATGGTTTAAAATAATTAATTCCTTAGATCCTGATATTGCTGTTTTCGATGGGGGCTGGGTTTGGGGAAACCTGAACTTAGTCCTGCTCGACGTCTGTTACCCTGATAAGGAGGGACTCCCCACTAGAATAGGAACTGATCTAGAAAATGAAGTGTATGGATTAGGTAACTATACAATTAGCCTTATGATTCTTACTGTTGAATCCGAAGCCGCACCTGTTATACCCACTATGTCAGTATTGCCAGTTACTGGTGAATTATGTATCAGGAAGAAAGGTTCAGTACACTTAGGTCATAGTAAATGTACTACTGTGGTCGAATTCAGTGATCATGGAAAATCGTCCTTTAAAGCTATTCGTCATTTTTACTTTGTTTGTGGTCATACCGCATACATACGTCTACCTCCAGATTGGGATGGTACCTGTTACATTGCATTCCTTCTGCCACCTGTTTTCCTAGCTCCCCCTGATTACCATAGAAATACCAATCTAGTAAAGAATAGACCCAGAAGAGATATCCCACTTGTCGACTACACAGAAACGGCATGGGAACAGTACACCGATTTTAATAAAGGATTCTTTTTCTTTTTAGGACCTGTTCAGAATAGTAAATTAATACGTAGATTAACTAGAACACTTGAAGCAGTAGTGAATGAAACTGCCTCCGCCTTAGGTAACCTAACAGAAGAGCAGTCCGCCATGCGGGTTGTTGTCCTTCAGAACCGTCTTGTTATTGACGTCATCTTGGCAGATAGAGGTGGAGCTTGTAAGGTCATCGGGTCAAGTTGCTGTGTTTTCATACCACAAAACGCACCATCTGTATATCAAGCTATTACCCGTCTCCATAAAATTGCAAATCAGATACACCAGAATCCAGGCACCTGGACTTGGTCCGGTTGGTTCTGGACAACGTTAACCGCTTGGGGATGGAAGATCCTATCCTTCCTAGGCATTGGCCTAGTGCTAGTATTTAGTTGCTGCCTGTGCCTGCAGTGCGGGCCAGCGATTTGTGGACTGTGTGCCACCTCTTGTATTGAACATTCCAGTTTTCTCTCAAAACGTAAACGAAAGAAAGAAGAACAAATGATGTTACAAGAACAAACTGATCGATTCATGAGGATCGACATATCATGAAGGGTCCGTAGGGAACAAGGAGGGAATGAGGAAATATAAATTTTTGGTCATGTTATGTTCCCTAGCGCGTACCCCACCGACTCCATGTACCAGCTTAAAGTGCATGTAACTTCCCTCCTGTGTCAGCTATGAAGACGCAAATACATTTGCGTCCAACGTTAACTTGTCCTCTTTCAGATCCACCCTGAATGGATTAAATGGTCCGTTCCTAAGTATGCTATGCCACCGTCTTTTTGTAGTGTACTTTACATGTTTTTCTGCTCTGGCAAAGTAGGCCCTGAATTTCTGCCATCGAGCCTCTTTTCTGGCTTTCGACTCTGACAGCCTCTGCCCAGGCTGCCTCTGTACCCGTGAACTCTGACTTACTTCCAGCGCGGCCCCTCGCGCTCAGCTCAGCCTGCTTTCTGCCAAGACTGACTATAACCTTCGAGTTATCTGTTCCGCTCCTCGAAAATGCATTCCTGCCTACTAGCTTCAGTAAACATCCTCCCCAGCTGCAGAGCCAAAGGGCCGACCCGTCTCAAGTGCAAGTAATTCATAGCTTCTGTTACCATGCTTCCATGGAAGGCCCCGTGCCCCCACGCTTCTCATGCAGACACTTAGGCGCTTATACACGCATCCACAGTTAGCATAGAATAGCTTCTGCCCTAGAGACCTTTCCGTCCAGATAATATGGTTCCTAAACATCAGATATCAGATATGATAGAAGTACAAGTTGATCTGACATGCCAGACTTCTGTCTCTTTCCGTCAGTGTAAATGTCAAGTCCCCTGCACCCCTCCAATCACACGTCATGCAGCTGCGCGCGCATCCAAGTTTCCAATTTCTGCTGACATTGCCACATTTCTGCTTGGTGCCACCCACCTGTGACACCTATCAGTGACGTTTCTAGCACACACCTCCAGTTCACGCCTCTTGATTACGTACTAGTACCACGTGTATATTGTTATCTTGTCTTCTCTCAGCTGTTACGCCTCCTGCACTGTTTCATATGACATGAGTTAAGTATATAAGCTATGTCTTGTCAATAAAATGTAGCGCTCTATCCCTTCTGACACCCCTGTGGTGGTCAGAATCAGATATCCTGGTCATGACCATTCCTTTTTAAGGAATAAAACCCCTAAGAACTCTCACCACGGACTCTGGTTTTTTCTTTCCGATCTGAGTTATTATTGATTAAGTACTTACCTGCATAGAAATTAAGAGAGTAAATTAATTATTTACGTCAAAAGAAAAGACTACGATTCCGGACCCAACCACAAGACCGCAGAATAACGCACAGCATAGTGAATCCAGAAAGATTCACGCTGCAGAACAGACCCACACTTCATGCCGAAGGTGGTGTCAGGGTTCCACATGAATCAAACTATACAAATACCAAGTTTCTTCCAGAAACCGAAAATAAGCCCTGAACGAGCTCTTCACACCCTAGACGCCAGAAGGGCCGTCATGCAATACATTGAAAGAACAAAGGATCACAGGAAAACAAAGCAATTCTTTGTTTCCTTCGCAAAGAGCTTCATGGGAAAGCCAGTAACTAAAGGAACAATCACGAGATGGATCGCACAGATACAATTCTGCCACAAACAGGCAGGGGAAGAGCTGGCAGGGGGGACACGGGCAGGAAAAAGGGAGCTACAATAGCTTTCCTGGCTTACACACCCATTCAGGACATATGCCTGGTGGCAACATGGGCTTCAGTGCACACGTTCACGAAGCACTACTGCGTGGATATACAGATAAACAAGGAGGCACAAGTCAGACAAAAGGTGCTTCAACACATATTCAATAACCAACACTCATCTTCCACCCAGCCGCCACAAAAATGAGAAACCGCTACAAAGTTTATGCACAGCTTAGTGAATCCAGAAAGATTCACGCTGCAAAACGAATAGTTTCTTACCTGTCGGTGTAGTTTTGCAGCTTGAAGATCTTTCTGGCTTCACTAGCGAACCCACCCACCTCCGTCAGAAAGATGAGGCTGGGGAGGAAGGGGGTTTTAAAAACATGGACAACTACTTGAACAAACAAACCTTGAAGGTTAAAGCGGTGAATGACTTACTAGAACATTGCCATTACTTCGGTAACAGAACGAACACGAGAAAAAAGAATCCGAAGATGGCGCCCACGAGTGGGTGCTACTACAGGAAGCGTGCCAACGTCATCGGAAATACACCAAAGGGTGGGACGTCGACGCCCACCTGGGCTACGAAAAAAAAAAAAAACAAAGAAGACTACGATTCCGGACCCAACCACAAGACCGCAGAACAATGCACAGCATAGTAAATCCAGAAAGATTCACGCTGCAAAAGTATCTCTGCTGCAAGGTCCTTCCGTTAGCTCACTGTACCATATTAATTCATAACAGCTTGCTGTTATTCATAAATCTAGTTTGATCCACAATCTACAGATGGCATTAGCATAGAGTGGCAGGATCAATATACATGTAGTGGAATAGTGCTCTGGCAATATGATGCTTGGTGAAACTGTGCTCCGATTTGCTGAGAAAGTAACATTTTCAATCACATCATAATTAATCTGCAGTTTTAGTAATTTCATATGTGAGAATAATTTATAAAAACTACATTTTGGATTAATTGCTTCTAAGGATGCGGTCTAATTTAATTGTGATGCTCACCTGGGACTTTAGTATTACAGAGAAGTGCAAAAGGAAAAATATTTTATTTCCTGAGCCCCTTCATGACAGACTCTGTAAAGCATATCTTTGAATTTTTGTAATAAAATCTTTAAACTGTTCTGATGACCTAGAACTCCATTATTGAGTAAGCACGTTTACTTGCCTGACTTTTATTTTGATGGACCTCACCTTTGGGACACATTGTTTCATGAAAGTGAGATTGAATAATCTTCGATTAATCGAATTGTGGGCGTTTTTTGTGGTAAAACTGGAACCCCCTAAATCCAGTCTCATGCTGTCTTCTTAAAGATGGGTTACAGCTTTGGTACACCCTGGGTTTGCTGGGCTGATGGCATTGATGTAGACTGCGAGACCAGAGCACTTTGTATGTTAACGTCTGGCCCGGGAGGCGCCGTTATGCTCATTAAGCCGGTGAGGAATTCTGCGTTTGCAGGGGCAGCCCAGCTTTGCTTATACGCAACTAAACATTTGGGTCCTTCTCTCTATGATCTGAATCAGCAAAGAGACTATCTTAAATGCCCGGAACACATGGAAACAAAAATACACAGAGCTCCTGTTCAACATTTGATCCCCTCACATGATGTTTTTACAAGAAATTAATTATTTTAAACATGTCTACTCTAGGTTTGGTCACTATACTGTTATATAGGGAGTAAGTAGGTCTAGGTTTGTATTGGTGACTATAAAGCTTAAGTCAATTCACTGGGCATGGCTTGGAGGCCGATGGGGCAGGCTGCATGAGCTCTGAGCTCCGCGCAAGTCCCGCATTAATCCCGGTATATACCAATCTCTCGACCCGCCTAGCAGCACCAAGTGTATTAGAAGCGGTGCGGGCCTAGGCTGGCGCGATCCAGAGGCTTTTACTAGCGCCAATCGGGAGTTTTGGGCGACTTTCAGGACCGGGGCTGCTGCAGGCGAGGGCTACAAAATGGCGGCGGCACCGAGGATCTAACTCCTGAAGCCGGAGAAGGGGAAGATCGGCACTGCTGATGTAGGAGAACACACGCTGGTGAATTAGAGTGGCCGGCGCAGCAGAGATCTCCTTGCGATCCAGATCGGGGCTGCGTGTGAGGAGTTTGAGGACGGCCGCGTCCTCCCCGGTGGAGGCCCGGTCTAGGGTCTACCAGCAGCAGGGGCGGTGCGGAGACTGGAGGCGCAGGCCTGGAGGCTTTACCTTCCCTGGAGCGATGCTACGAGATCGGGAACAGCACGGCAGAGTGGGACTGCCTGGTACCGTGCGGAAGGACAGCGACACCTTTTCCTGCACTGTTGAGTGGGGTGTGGCACGACCCGGTACCCAGGGCCTCGGAGGCAGAAGCGGGGTGCTGGAGAAGGCCGCGGCCTGCGAGCTGGGGGGCCAACGCACATAGGGTGACGGATAGCAACAGTGACCCCAGGAATTGCTGTGGCATTGTTTGAGGCCCTTGTGATTAACGGGCTTGGAGACGCTGTGGATCTGGACCTGGGGCCCCTGAGACAGCAGGACAGTGAGTGAAGGGGCACGGCGGGGCACAGAAGAGGACGGCGAGGGAGAGTTCTGCACCCAGGGCGAAGCGATTCAGTGCAACCCTGGTGGCCTGGTGTTTTTGGAGTGACTGCGGAAGTGTGGAGCCACAGATGCGACCTGGACCCGGAATAGCAACCAGAGAAACGTGGCCTTGGTACCCGGACTGGCACGGAAAGGGAAGTGCACCCTGAGCAGGACAACAGGCGGTGAGGGTTGCAAGCTTGGGCCTTCTTGGAGACACTGGACCTGGGGTGCTGTGGCTGTCGGCAGGCGCGAAAGCAAGTGGACGGCCTTGGGATCGGCGATAAATGGCGAAGCTGGGACCTTGCTTTCAGTACTCTAGGATTGACATTACTGAATAACAAGGGCGCACCGCGGATTAGGTCACATGAACTGCTGAGCAGGGGAATTACCGGGGAGAGGGCCTACTGGTCTTGCTGGTCCACGCTGAGTCTTCTGTAGGTGGTCGGGACGTGGTGGAGCGCTTATAGCTAACGGAGCACGAGCTGGAAGACCTAGTCATGGGGAAACCAAAGAGAAGAAAGAAGGAGCGCAACAGTTATCGGACACTGAGGTACCAACCCAGAATGAACCGGGGGGTCCTGGAAGTACCTCAGGACCCTGGGATGCAACAACAGTTCGACCGAACTATTGCAGCCATTGCGGATTCTCGCACCGCCCTACAACAGGATATTGCACAGGTAGCGACAGGCCTTGGCCTCTTGCGAGCGGATCACTCGAAGCTAGCGGACAGAGTAAAATAAGTGGAGGGCATACTCCAAAATGTAGCGCCAGCCAAAACTGCCTTGGCGAGCAAAGTGGCGGACGCACTGGACCGTATCCTGGCACTGGAGAGGCGAGCTGAGGATGCTGAAAGTAGAAATCGGCGAAATAACATCCGCGTAGTAGGTCTGCCTGAAAAAGAAGAGGGGTCGGACATTGTGCAATACTTCGAGAATTGGCTGAAGACTGTGGTGGCCCCAGAGGGACTGTACTTTTTTTATACATTGGAACGCGCACATAGGGTACCCGCGAGGCCACCACAACCGGGGCGTCCACACCGCACAGTGGTAGCTCGGCTGCTACATTATAATGATAGAGACTTCTTGGTCCAAAAAGTGGGCACCAAAGGCCCATATCAAGTCGAAAACGGCAAGGTAACTATTCCCGGATTATACTTCAGATATATAGCGCAGTTGCGCGTACTTCATATCGATCAAAAAGGCACTAAGATCGGAGGGGCTCCAGTACTCCCTGCTGTTCCCCGCCAAACTGAGAATAATACTGGACGGTAAGACTCAGTTCTATGACACCCAGACGAGGCGTGGATGTGGTTGGAGTCCAACAGGGCTGGGACGGATCGAATGGGACTCCAGGCCCCAGACTTCGAAGGATCATCAACTCCGCAAGTCACAACGGCTTCGACACAGATGGCGGGGCCTGCGGAAACCATGGACGTCACAAACTGAGGTAGAGCGGCAGGGGGTGCTGGAGGCGGTGTCGGCACTATCGGGGGACCAGCTGACCCAATCACCGGAGGGTACGGACTCAGAACAGGACAAAGCACAGTTGGAAACCGAGACATCGGAAGCAGACAACGCATGCCGCAGGTCCCTCCGTCCACAGCTGATGGACTGTTGGATGAGTAATGGTTTGTACTTTGGGAGGTTGCTGTAGGCCTGCTGGGAGTCAATAGAAGAGCTGGTGTACACTATTGTGGCTATAGGGTGTCGGAGTTTGGTAGCCCACAGAAGGGGGGCTTTCAGAGATCGCTCAGCGGTGCAGGGACTGGACAATTTGTGGGGGCTCAACTGGTCCTGGAGCGGGGCACGGGGTGGGGGGGCGGGGGGGGGGGTGGGAGGATTCGGTGTTCCACTGGGGGAACTAAGCAGAGTGAGTCTTGGAGTTTACGTGGTCGCCTGTTGGCACTGAGCACCCCCGACTGCCCATAAGGCATGCCCGCAGTGACTACTGGTTTGGATGGGGACTGGCAGTTTTGTCCGAGGACCTGTTCTTGAGGGAGGGGGGGGGGGCGGGGGGACAGGGATGTTGGGGATATGGTTGGGAGGTAGGGGCCACTGGTGTGTATGTGCATGTGCAGGGAGAAAGGTGGAACTTGTTCTACTGCAATGGGGACATTACCTGATTTGCGTTGTGTCACTTGGAATGTGAGGGGTCTGCACACTATGCCGAGGCGCCATAAGGTACATGCATATTTAGTCAGGAGAGGAGTACATATAGCACTGCTGCAGGAAACCCACCTTACTAAAGCAGAAGGTCAGGCGTTACAGCGCAGGTGGAGAGGCCAGGTTTTTAGCACATCATATTCGGCATTTGCACGGGGGCGTTGGTCTGGGTGAGAGCAGGGGTCCCTTTTCAGGCAACGAAACAGGCAATAGATCCTGAAGGCAGATTTGTAGCGGTGGAGAGGAGACTACATGGTAGGGACATAGCAACGTGCAGTATAATGCACCAAACATAGACCAAGCGCACTTCCTAGACCGCATATCGGGCGCATTAGCACATTGCATTGCAGGCCCGGTGGTGTTGGGAGGGGATTTTGACTCCTTAGCAGATGTATCCCTGGACAGATCACAACTCCCCCTTAGCAGATTCCCCCATCCGTAGGCTGGCCAAATATAGACTGGATTGGCAAAATAGATGGAACCTGGTGGACATATGGTGCAGCCATCACCCACGAGACTGGGACTATTCCTTCTTTTCAGCGATGCACAAACTACATGTTAGGTTGGATGCAGTTCTATGTTCCCCATCAATAGTACCCACCATGGTGCGCTCTGAATATCTGACTAGGACACTGTCAGACCACAACCCGTTGCGAATTACCGTGCATTGGGTGACTGTGAAATCCGACATTCCCACTTGGAGATTGCGACCCGAAACGTTAGACGATCCTGTTTTCCAAAGGTAGGTTGGGGAGGGAATAATGCACTATTTTATTGAAAATGAAGGAACTGCTTCTACTAGAACAGTGGAGTGGGACGTTGCAGTGTGTGAACCCATGATTCGAGTAGGCACAGAGGCGAGAATTATCGAGTCCGTGGACATTTGAGCTCAAGACCCAGCCGCGTCGGGAATTGAACCCTGGTCCCGGGTCTGACCTCTGCATCAGAGTCTGCCTCCTCTAACCAGTGAGCCACACTTCTCCATCCGGAAGTGGATGCAGAAGTGGTGGAGGCGAAGGAAGCAGTTGCCAGGAGATAGAAAGGTTACGAAGCTTTGATTATAAGACCTATGTTACGAAGGTTCATGCTGAGCGCGACAAGGTGAGAACCTTGTTGGCATGGCTGGCTAATCCTAATTCAAGAGGCTCTCCAATTATGGCCTTGCAAGCACAAGATGGTAGCGCCATATACACTCCGAGTGAGATTATGGCTCGGTTCCTGGAATATTAGGAGGCGTTATATGAAAGCTTGCTAGTGGCAGGGGAGTCGGTAAATGAAGCCTTCTTGGAGAGCGGGCCACTTCCGCAGTTGGAGGAACAAGCATATTTTTTAGGCCGGGATATTACACTTTAGGAGATCCGGAGCGCGATTAAGCACATCGCTCGCAATAAAACTCCAGGTGTAGACGGTCTGTCCGTCGAATTTCACTCAAGATATGTAGATACACTGGCTCCGCGGTTGTTGGAGGTTTATATAGAGGCGCGGGAACTGGGTCACCTTCCTATGTCTATGAGGGAGACTGTCATTATCCCTTTATTAAATTCTGGGCGAGAACGTACAGACATGACTGCCTACAGGCCGTTATCGATGTTATCTACGGATTATAAGATCCTGAGTCGAATATTGGCTTCCCGTCTCCTGCAGCATATGACTGGTTTAATACACGGGGATCAGGCCGTGTTTATTCCAACTAGGAACACAGCTACAAACGTGCGGAAGTTGCTGAGGATTTTGGGGGAAGCTCACCAGGACTTGTCTATGCCCACGATCCTATCAGTGGACATAGAG
The DNA here is from genome assembly GCF_964263255.1 of Lissotriton vulgaris. NCBI lineage: Eukaryota > Metazoa > Chordata > Amphibia > Caudata > Salamandridae > Lissotriton > Lissotriton vulgaris. The sequence continues at coordinate 1,118,497,713 of NC_141685.1, read as the reverse complement.
AAGGCCTTTGATAGTCTGGAATGGCCATATTTATACAAGACACTGGGGCGTTTTGGACTTGGTGATGCGTTTGTGGGCTGGACTAGGGTGTTATATACCTCCGCAGTGGCCAGAGTGCGAATAGGGGCGCTGCTCTCATCCCAATACCGAGTGTCTCGCTGGACGAGACAGGGCTGCCCTCTTTCCCCGCTATTGTTTACCCTGGCAATAGGGCCTTTGGCGGCGAAAGCTAGGTCAGGGCGGAGTTATGAGGGTCTGAGGTTTAGAGGAGATCTGCAGTATATTTCGCTCTACGCGGATGATCTATTGTTGTTTCTGGCGGACACGGGCGGAGCACAGGAGGGAGCCGCAGATTTGTTGTCAAAGTTTGGCGACGTCTCAGGGCTGCAGGTGAATTGGAATAAGACGTGCCTGTTCCCGGTGAAGGCTGGTGGATTAATACCTGTGATATTTAGGGATGTATGCTGGGAGCCGACATGCTTGACATATCTAGGGGTCCGGATTTACCATGAGGTCAATGATATGTTAGAGGGTAGCATAGGGAGATGCATGAGAGCTCTGAAAGGTAGCATGGCATTTTGGTCGACGCTTCCACTGTCGGTGATGGGGCGGATAGCTTTATTAAAAATGGTGGCACTACCAAGGCTGTTGTATTTCTTTAGAACATTGCCTATTTGGGTCCCGGGCTCGGTGTTCAAATTACTGAAGTCTATGATTGTGGGGTTCCTCTGGGGATCTGGAAGCGGAGGGTGGCCCAAACAACACTGGTGAGGCCCAAGGTTGAAGGCGGGCTAGCGGTTCCTGATTTTGAGCTTTATTATTTAGCAGCTCAACTCCACGACTTGACACAGTGAGACGCAATGGAGTTTAGAGGTCCTGAACACCTGAGAGGTACGGGGATTCCAAGACACATACTGTCATTTATAGTCTTTTAGCAAAAGCTTAACCTTAGAGATCTCTTGTTAGAAGAGAAGACATTGAGATTATGCTGGAACCGTAGCCAGCGTAGGGCTGGAGTACTACATCCCTATGCACCAGAAATCCCACTGGGGATGATAACAGCGTTGCCCCATAGTGAAGACTGAACGCCTTTGATGGAGTGGGAACAGGCAGGGATTCAGGTGCTGAGAGACTTCTACGAGGAGGGTGAGTTGCTGCTTTATCAGGTGCTGCAGGAGACATATGATCTATCTGGAGGATGATTTTTGATACATGCCGCTCTGGTCGCCACCATTCGGAAACATTGGAGAGAGGGAGCAGTGGAGCTCAGGACGACAATGGCGTGTCAGTATGTAGTGATGGCGGCAGAGACCTTCAAGGCGGTTACATGCCATTATTCAAGGATGCTAAATGAGGGGCTAGCACCACTGGATACCTTACGACAAAAATGGGAGGCAGGCATTGGGAAGCCCATACCGGAGATCGCATGGGGACATATCCTACGCAGGGCTTGTAAAAGTACTTGGAACGCACAGCCCCAATTGTCGCACATCTTTATACTGCACAGGGCATACCTGACACCGGGTAAGATCAGGAAATCCTTTCAGGCTGAGGACGCAGCGTGTCCTAGATCTGCAAGAGGAGGGGTAGAGCTGGAACACATGCTGTGGGAGTGCCCAAAGCTAGGGGATTACTGGGAAGAAGTGGGAGACCTGTTAAATGCAGTCACCGAGAGACATTTAGGTTTTGATACAGCTACATGCATACTACACTGGTTCCCCCACACTTCCAAAACGAAATTGACAAGTACATTTGTAGATATGGGGTTATTACTAGCAAAGAGGGAAAGAACGATGCACTGGAAGTCGAAGGAGGGTCCCAACAGTAAGAGATGGAGGGCTGAGCTAAGTAAATGGGCTAGTAGCAAGAGTGTTACCAGATTCCAACAGGCGCGATGCTCAAATAATGAGAAAGCACTGGACTCGGCGACAGCATGGGAGGCGCTGGTGCAATCTTTGACTGATCAACAAACAGAGGAGGAATAAACGGAGAGCGGTGTTATTAGAGGAGACCCCTTACATGGCTGTCATGGGTACAATTGGATAGCAGTTGGCTCACAAACTTTCATATTTTGTGCTTACTGTGATACACACCAGTGGAGAGGGAGGGGGTGGGAATTGGTTGGGATCAGAAGTAGTTTAGTAAGTGGGTTGGAGTATGTGTCGAGTTATGTGTAAGGGTCACGACTAGATCACTGTGCCACTATTGAATTGGAGAACTGATGCAATAATGGATTGCTTTTGAAGTGATGTAACAAAGAAGTTCTAGAACATGACTCAGAGAATTATGGCTGTGACCTGTACTGTATTTTGCACTTTGTCAACATGCAACCAATAAATATGTTTAAAAAAAAGGCTTAAGTCAATTCACCAAGTAAAAATGTTATATTCACACATAACGAACCCGCTGGAAATCACAGAGCTTAGCAGTAGACGTAAGGCAAGATGTAGGAATAAGGTTCTCAAACAAAACTGGGCACAATTTACAAAAAGTATTTTTGCTGCTAGTAAAGAATTTTATGAACTGGCTTATGTACAAATAGGTCGATTCATAAAGTTTCAATTCGCAGCAGGTTGCAGTTTGAGGAAGTGGGTAAACTATATCCTTTGATCACCTCCTTTAAACTAAACAAAACAAAAAAAACGCACCCCTCCATCCACAGTTCTAGGTGGTGTCTTTGCACCCTCCTTCGAATTTTAGTGTACTGGATTGCCAGTTAGACTAAGAATTCCATCTCAAACCCAACTTCTAAGGAGAAAAAGGGGGGGGGGCTTGCCTGGCTCTAAGATGGCTGCCTTCTAAAGGAGCTCTGTGAGCCTGGCGACTAATCCTCCACTATACTATTTTCCAGCCAGGCTCTGCCTGTCAATTCCTACTCGGGCGACTGATGAAAAGACAGCGTGGAAGGCCTCGCTGGCCGGACTATCCTTGACCCGGGGAGTGCAGATACAGAGCCCTGTACGCAGCCTGGAGTACGGCCTTCACGAGCTAAGGAGGGGCGGTGTTTGCCGGTACTGCCCAGAGTCTCGGAGGGAGCCCTTCTCGGACTGTGCTGCCGGCGGCCAGGGGTGGATCTGCTTGCCTGCATGGGGGGGGTCTGAGACTTCGCCGGACCTGCGACTGCCTGTCCGGACTGTTAGCTGCCTCTGCAAAGTGGGCGCCCTGCTCATCGCTGTGCTTGAGGCGCCAAGAGTGGCAGAATCGCGATAGATAATGGAGCGCTAATCCTTCTTTGGAGAGAGGTTTTGGAAGACAGGAGGGCGGAAATGAGGTCTCTCTGCTGCTTACCTAGGTGGTCCCTGTTGCTCTGCGGGAGCTCATGTAAGAAGGCCTGCCCCATCCACGTACATCTGATTTCGGCTTGCAGGGGGCGGAAGCGCGTTCCTTGCGGCCTCCTGAGTGTCACCCAAACATCAAAGGTGAAGGATGAGGTGGCATAACTGCACAAGATAAGGAAGTCGGGGTAAACTTTAACACATCGACCTGCGGGGTACTCTCCATACTGCCAGCATCCTTTTGACATTTAGCGGATTAGCGCTCAGGGAATCTGTTTAACAGGGGAGCAGGGATAGCTTCCCCTTTATCCCGAGCTGAATACAGTGTCCAAACCCAGGCAATCATTCCCTCCCCACACGAGGTGTGCATGGACATTGTATGGTGAGCTCTGGCATCGTCTTGGGGTGAATACTCCGCCTAGTCCCATCTGGCAGCATAGGCCCTAACAAATAATTGAACTTTGAACGCTGCTTTGGAGGAGCGAGTTTGGTCTTCACCTGTGCCTTTGGGGGCTTTCTGACCCAGTGGGTTGCTGAAATAGACGTTTGGTGGATTGGTCAGTGGGGCGCTGCGATTGCTCCTATCATGGGGAGAACAGATGAGTCACAATCAAGGCTTCAGTTTGAACCCCGCAAAACACCTAGGCAGCAGGATATGGATAAGAATGCTTCAGAATCTGGCTCTGAGACAGGGGAAACTGCAGCAAACCCTGATCTGAAACACATCCTAACAGCAATGCAACGCAGCCTGACCAAAATTGATGGTAAAATAGACGCATTATCATTTCGTATGGATAGAATGTCTGAGCGCCTTGACAAGCATACAGAAAGGCTTGATGTTGTAGAAAAAAGGGTCTCAGATGCAGAAGACGCCGTGGCCTCTGGTACACTTGCACACACGAAGATGGACAAAATCCTACAGGCATGCAAATCAAGGCAGAGGAATTGGAGGTGCACTCTAGGCGCAATAACATTAGGTTTATTGGCATTGAGGAATCCACCAACATTCCGAATATGGAATTCTTTGTGGAGCATCTACTGGTGACCCTGTTTGGTAGAGATACTTTCGCAACTGTGTTTATTGTTCAATTGACCCTTAGGTCATTGGCCCCCAGACCAGTCTCGGGTGCACCCCTAGGCGCATCATAGCCAAGCTGCTTATTTATAGAGATCGTGATTCAGCCCTACACCAGGCCAGAGAGCTACAGTCACTGCGTTATGAAGGCATGGGCATATCGCTATACCCTGACTTTACGCAGAAAGTTCAGGATGCCCGTCACCAGTTTCTATCGAACAAGAGGAAGCTCCGGGATCTAAACTTAAGACTAACATGTTTCCTGCTAAATTGCACATTCAGGTGGATGCTAAGGCTCATATCTTCCTCGGACCCGAAGCAGGTTCTGCATTTCTTAAAGCAAAAGGAGAATGATAAGCCTCATAAGGAACACTCCGACTCTTCTGTGGCTACAGGGTGAGCTGATCCGGACCGAGATGAACAATAACTCCTTCAAGTGACCCTGCCCACTGATTTCATTTAAGGAGTCTCACCTTGGAGGCGGCATGGACAGCTTATCTGTGAGCTTATTAGGGGTAACCCAATAGCCATCCAGTTACCTTCCTCTAAGGTAGTTTGGCACACAGATCTCATATGGGCATGTTGCTTGGGAAGTACTTGAAGTTATGTTGAGGCCCTGTAAGACCTGGTTTAATACTAGGTTAGGCGAACCTGTACTCTTCGTATCTATTTGATGGTTGCAGCTATGGTCGCACATTGGTGAGAACTTCTCTATTAGCACCCTGAGCTACTTGCCCCAGATAACTTGTCTTGAATACTGAATATGGGGCTGTCACTGTTCTCTCTATAGTGTCTCATGTTATTGTGCTAAAGTGTCTTAGCTTTTTTACAATGTTTAAGCCGGCTAAAAGTAGTAGTAGTACACCAGTAACATCCACCCTTGCATGTTACACACTTCATGACAAGGAAACTGTATTTTTTAGAATTGCACTAATTTAGGTCATGTTTTGTTACAGGATGGTGGTAAGTATATAGTCTATCCCAAGTTGGGGACTGCATAGTGTGGGCGGAAGGGGGTAATAGTTTGCAAATTTACAGGATACATGCAATATGTACATAATGCTCAAATATGGCTGATGATGCAGCGGGGTGGTGGTTGGAGATAGACCGGTAACGTACTCTATGGCTTCTTACAAAATAACACACAACACTCACAACAGAGTCAGATTTGTGACCTGGAACTGTAGGGGCCTCAACGACTTCCGGAAATTGTGCAAAGTTGTGGCGTATCTAAAGCGACATACAGTGGATGTCGCATTTATACAAGAAACACATCTGCCCCCCCATAGCAGCATGCTCACTCGTAAACGATTGAAAGGTCATTATAGTGCTGCTGGGTCTACTACACATGCTAGGGGAGTCCTCTCATGGGTAAATCCAAGATTGGGTATCACATTGGAAGAAGTAGACATTGACCTCAATAGTACATTTGTGACATCCAGGTGCCATAGGGAAGGTTTGAATATTCACTTAGTCAATGTCCACGGCCCAAACCTAACATACTACAGTTGGGGGGGGGGGTTCAATTGTGTCCTTGACCCATCCCTAGACCGCTCGAGGGGCCATCCTCGGCGCCCCTCTGCGGCTGCTAGAGCTATAGAGGACATTAGTGGACAACTGGGCCATTTGGATGTTTGACGTACGAGATTCCCTGGCACAGAGGTTTCACACACTACTTCGCCCCACAGGATATCTACACCAGAATGGATCACTGATTGATTTAACGATTTCTCCTCTCCTGCCCCCCCGAGTGGTCACTTGTAATCCGCTTCCTCGTACATTCTCTGATCACTCTCCTGTACTGTTCGACATTGATATTCCCTCAAAGAGGAGCGCACCCTTCAGATGGAGATTTCCTCCATACTCTCTATTAGACTCAGTCTTTAAGGCAGAGTTGGCCTCATCTATCGAAGACTTTTTTTTAGTGTTAACATTTGGTCGGTTCATCATTTTTCTACAGTGAGAGACATTTAAGATGTTTATTAGAGGGGTGGCCATCTCAAAGCATGCGGTAGTACATTGCTCATTGCAGAACAGGCTGTTGACTCTTGAAGGGCAGATGGCTCGGTTGGAGAAGACTCTCCTACAAGGTGGCGACGCTCAGGTCCTTGAAGATCTGAAAAATGATCTTGAGGAACATCAGGAAGGTGCGGATAGTGAAGTGAAGCACATGGGGAAATATGCTACAGCTAAGACATGGCGAGGGTGAGTTTCCCAGCTCAGTACTTGCTGCACTGCAACAACGCAAAAAAGGCCAGCTAGATAGTAGAGTTGCGGGACGAGTATGGCAGCTCGTTGAAGGAGCCCTCAAAGATTTCCAATAGATAACGCAGACACTACTCAGAGCTGTATAGCTCAAAGGTTGTTCTACACAAAACTGCTATGCAAGATTACCTAGAGCACATACAAATGCCATGGCTTACCAATGCCCAGAGAGCACCTTATGGGCCCCCCTTGATCCCGAGACCCGCACTGCTCTTAATGCTATGCGAGACGGCAGATATCAAGATGGGCTTACAGTGTCCTTTTATAAATAATCTAAGGAGCTGTTCATTCCTCATCTAGCCACACTATTTGAGGAGATGGTGGAGGGAGGTGTGAGGCCTCCCTCTATGAGAGAGGCATTAATAGTGACCCTATTGAAACTGGGAAAGCCTCCGAATGAATGTTCCTCCTTTAGGCCTTCGTCACTTCTGAATGTGGACACAAAACATTTTGCCAAAATCTTAGCGAATTAATTGGCTCAGTTAGTCCCATTCCTGGTTAGACTGGAACAGACGTGCTTTGTTCTGGGGCGCACCTTAACGTATAATCTGAGAACTGTATTTGGGCCCATTCAACATGGGCCTAAAGCTGCTTGCTGTGGTCTTAGACGCAGAGAAGGCATTTGATTCACTGGAATGGGCTTTATGAAAGCAGTGCTACGATGGGTTGGTGTGGGCGATGTCTTTCACAAACTGGTGACAATCTTTTATAACTTGCCGGTAGCCAGGGTTAGGGTGGGTGATACCGTCACGTCTCCTATTGCTATTTTGAGCGGCACTCCGCAAGGTTGCCTGTTGTCCCCACTACTATACTTTATTGTGGCACAGCCATTGGCTTGTGCACTAAGAGTACCATGGACACAGAGGAATTTGTTTTCATAGTTATTATCTCATTCTATCTGTGTATGCTGATAAGCTTTTATACATACAAGAGCCAAGAACAAATCTCACCCCTGTACTTACCAAGGTTATGAGATTTGGCACCACATCTGGCCTCAGTCAACTGGACTAAATCCATAATGTTTCCACTGACTCCTTCCATGACATCTACTGAGCTGGATTTCCCTTTGCAATGGTCCTCTGATCCGGTTCGCTGTTTAGGCATTCAAGTGCACACGGATTCGGAACTGGTGCTCAACGAGATTTATGGGAAGGCTATCTCCAAGCTTGAAGATGATGTGGATCGATGGATTTGTCTCCTATTATCATTGATATGTTGCATCTCCCTTATGAAAGTGATAGTTCTTCCCAGACTTCTATACATGTTCCAAAACATTCCAATAATACTCCTAAAGCATATGTTTAAAGTTCTCCGCTCAATATTAATAAAGCTTGCCTGGGCTGGGAAGCAACCTAGTTAAATCAGACATACTTACATGGCCCTATTCCATGGGTGGCCTCAACGTGCCAGATCTAGAATTATATTACAGAACAGCGCAGTGCTCCCATGCGCACTATTGGATTCATTGCCCGCAGAACCTTCTGCACTTGCAAATTGAAAGGGTGGCAGCTGGTCCTCACACTCTCCTGCCAAAGCTGTTTCAGGCCCCCATCAGGAGACCCGGTACACTTGACTCCATTAATTCTACTGTCCATACTTGGCAGGATTTATTAAACAGACAGGCAAGCACACTCATGTACTCGCCCCTGATCCCATTGGAATGGTGTCACTGGCTCTCAGCTAGCAGAGAAAAGGAAGTAATACAAGCTCTAATGACACTAAGCATTAATAAGATGGGAGATTTATTTTTAGATGGAGGAATCGGCAGGTGGGTTGACATTGAAGTCAAAGGACATGACGTCACACCACCTACACAATAACACTTCTATAGGGTCAGACATGCTCTGCATGAGTTGCTGGGCAATGACAAGCAGGAACCCCCAGAGTTACTATCCCTTTCTTTCCTTCTACGTCCCGCCTGCCCCTCTAAGAATGTGACTACTATTTATAATTTGACGCAGGAAACTAGGAGGACACGTTCCAATAAAGCCAGACTAGATTTGCAGGGCGGTCTAGGTATAGATGATAACACTTGGCGGTACGGTTGTGAAATTACTAAACATTCCACTAAACGGAAAGCACCGCCTCATTCACCTTAAATTCCTCAACGGGGTCTATTGCACTCCGAGAGACTGTCCGTATGGCCTGTGTGACTTGGCAGCTTGCTATCGCTGCTGAGAGGGTGAGGCTGGGTTCATGTACGACGCCTGGTATTGCCTGAAGGTTACAACATTTTGGGACAAAGTAATCCGAATACTAAATGAGGTCACATGGCTCTCACTAAAACTAGACCCGCTACTTGCCATGTTGGGTTATACCAAAAATCTAAATAAGCAGGTCAGACGTTTGGTAGCGATGAGTTTACTAATTGTCAAGGGCAGAATAGCAATGTACTGGGCTAGGGGCCCAGTTCAGACCATAGAGGATTGGTCCAAAGACAAGTTATAGCAACAAGCAGTCAGAAATTTACAACGAGCTGTTACCTCCTCAGAATCAGCCTAAAGGTTTTTGGGGGCTATATCAGCAATATCTTGTGGGAAAGGAAACAAACTGGAGAACCAGAAGGAAATGATGATAATTAGATTTGCTGAATCTCAAACTGTATTGCAACCAGACTGCTTCTGCACATTTGGGGGTTAAGTCTGATGTGTTCTTCGGAATTCAATAATATGTATGCATATATTCCTATTGTAAGTTATTAAGTGCATATAATATATAATGTCTCTAGTTGTGATATTAATCACGTTTTAAGAACCCGCTGTGGGTCGGTGCTGCATCCAGCCAATATCACGGTGTATCGTTAAGAGGTCATGTAATACTGTAAAAGGTTTAAATAAAACAATTTAAGAAAACATCTAAGGAGAAAGCACCAATCAATGTAATCAAATGTTTTCTTTGCACCTAAGAACAACATGGGTGGCTTATAATTCCATACAACTATAGAGCCTGTAAAGCTGCAGTCTAATGGATCTTCGGGACATGATGCCAAATAGTTTAAGTGTGTAAGGGTTGGGATCATTGGGTGTACTGTATTGGCCATGACTATTGCCACTATGTTTGGCTCTAGTTGTAGGAGGAAAATTGCACAGCAGGATGATCGTTCAATCACTGTTATTCAACATTATGTACATCAATATTCCAGGTACTGTTTTGCAAGGTCATATACTTTAAGCAAACCAGTCCCAACTTGGCTGAACAGTCTTTTGAACTGGATCATTCAGCCTTAATATTAGGCCACCAACAGATCTCAAGAGGGGATATTTTTTATTTTTGGGCAATCACTAGCATGTCACCTGGACCATGAAGAGACAGACACACAATTAATACACCTTTTAAACAGTCCTCAGTCTGGATATAAATCCTCTGATCCTTTAAAATTTGAAAAAAGGAAAAACTAGATAATACTATACCAGTGGTCAGTCTTACTATGCTGCACGAGTCCAGAGAAAGAAAAAAAACACAAGAAGTTGAAACTAAGTAACCATTTTATTTACAAAAAGCAGAAACTCTCCAAAATATATCAGTTTTTGTCACTTGTGTAAAAACCTTCACAAAACAAAATATTCTTTGAAATAAAGAACAAAAAATACTTATTAAAAAACTAAAGTAAATAACTCCCTGCAACCACCCCCTAACAGCTGTAAGAAACATTATTTACTACAAAATTCTAAACCAAAGGCACAGATTTCGGAGGAGAGGGTAACCACCTGGTGAAGAAATGACTCTTCACATGTGCACAACCATCTGCGCAACAAGCACTCCTGCCTCTTTTCCTGTAAACCATCACTAAGTCTGTTTGTGCAACACAGGGCCCAACTCTGCTCCACCACAATCATATAATATACAAAACAGCAGCAGCAATAGGGTTTGTGAGGAATACACCGCCTCGACACCCTGCTGTAGCAGGTCTTGCCATGGAGGAACAGCAGGATTCTCATGAGGCTCTGCATCAAGAGAATGCATACATCCAGTGCAAAGCTTCTGGAGCAAAGCTCAGGGAAACCCAGCAGAAGCAGCCTTTGCAGTGGACAGCTCCAATAAGACGCCCTCCCTCAAACCTGAACATTTCAGTCAAGAATGAGGAAGTTCCTAAACTGAGGTAGAACGGACACATTCACAGTATGAGGCGCCCCAACCAGCCATCGGAGACCAGTGAGACGCCTTTTGTAAACACCCACTCAAGGGCCCGACTGGACATAAATACATCAAAATCCTGCGAACATAAATTAGATCATGTAACACACCCTCTGACAATCAAAATACTGAAGTAAGGGGAATGGGGGAGAGGAGGAATACACAATGGATGTATGCAAAAAAGAGAAGAAAAAAAAAGTGAATGACTACATTGCCTCCACCTCATCTAATCCTGGAGTGTGGAGTTATAGACTCTCTCACTTTATATGCAGGTGACAGAGCAACAGAATCAGGACTTTGCACCTGGTGAGGGCTCTGCATAAACCGATAGATGTAGATACCACAGTGAACCGGACCAGTATAGAGATGGAAGCGAAATTTAGGACAGAGTCACACATTAAACTTCACTTCCTGCAATCCCACACTGTACATAAGCCAGCGGCATAGAGCATTCCCTTCAGCAACAGCTCCAAACAGGGTGAAGTGCTCACATCACAGTGCACTTCTTTTCATCCTCACCAAAGGACCGCTCCACACGGTCAATCTCTTCGATGATCTTTGTGAAGATGATGCAGCTCTTCTGTGAAAAGAAAAGAAAGAAGATCAGGTTGCAGGTATGGAGCAAGGGATTGAACAACGGGCTAGAATGCGAGAGCGTACGTTGCATGTTGTCAATAAAATGGTATTACAACACAACAGGCACACTGTAAATGGAATCTTCACAAGACAACTTCTGTTTGAAAGTGGAACTGCTCATACGTTTAAAGGTGGGTTTCTTGGACGGCAAGGTTATTTGTCTCTGCAGAAGACATGACATTCCCATTTTTCCTCCTCTAACAGCTGCACGTTTTTCATTAATTGCCACTTCTGGTTGGGGATAGGCAGCGCTTTAATGAATTGCAGAGGATTTTTTGGAGTCGTTTCTCAGATTAATTTAGGGGCGACGTGAAATACAGGATAATTGGATCACCACAGCGTGCATTAAGAAAAGAACCTACTCTGGGAACAGAGGACATAGTAAAGCAAAGATGCATTTTATTTATGTAAGTGCTGTGGAGCACCAGATCAGTTGCTATGAAGATGGTGCTATGATGGGGCATTAGGATTTTGGCTTAAGTCCTGCCTTACATTTGACTGCAGTAGATTTGAGAAAACTTGTGGTTCACCTTTGGTCAAGGTCTGACTTTTTTGGCTACGAAACAGAATGATTAAACATGTTTTATAAGTTTTGAAAATAGAACATATGAAACCATACAGCCATCCCGTGCTGCAGTTGAACCATCGTATTCTAAACAAGAGTAAGTTAACAGCCATACATGAGAAAAATCAGGAATAATGTTACAAACATAATATCTGTAGCAGGGGTCTCCAACCTTTTCTGTACTGAGAGCCACTTTTGATCAGTGAAAATAATTGTGAGAGACCAAAGGCCAAGTCACTCGTGCATTGTTTCCAGACCCCCCCCCCCGTCTACCTTCATTGGCTTTAAGCCCAATTTCCATAGAGCCTGGTACTATAGTTGGAACAAAATACTTTGACTAGGGGGACTAGGAAAGGGCTGCCATGTGTGTCAGTGAGAGTGTGGTCTTTGGGGGATGTATGAACATGTGTGCATATAAATGAGATGTGTGTGGGTGACTGGGAGCTTGTGTCGCATGTACCTATGGCACAGGACATCTTGTTCGTCATTTGTGGCGCTTTTACATGTATAATGCAAATATACAACCATTTTTTTGTAAATGGGAGAAATGTTAAGTGCAGAATTTTTTTTATAAAAAATGTACACGATATGGCACATTTTTTCTGCACTTTACATTTCTCCCACTTAAAATGTATTTTTCAGTTATAAATAAGGTACAGTCTTTACCAGCAAATGGACAGTGATGCCTGCTGTGTGTAAAGGTGGCACTTGGGAGAAAATTAAACTAAAGAGTTAACTTTGTTCTTACAGATTCCATAAAACTCATCATTTAAATGTTCTACCACTTCCAAGTGTCACATTTGCAAACACCAGGCATCTTGCTCCAAGTGGCCTGGACACGGTGCCATATTTATAAACAGAAAAAATACAGCCATTTGTTTAAATGGACGGAATTTATAAGTGAAGAAACATGCTTTATTAAATATTAAGATGTAACTGGCTTTATTTATTGAAAGTGAAGAAAGATATTACAACTTACTGGTAGATAGAAATATTTTTCTTGACTTTAAATTTCTCCAATCAAAACAAAAATAATAATAATTTTTAGTTATAGATATTGCGCAAGGTCTACTGACCACTGGGAGCAAGAGGCCTGCTATTTGACACTTTGAAATGAAGAAATTAAAATGAAGAGTTATTTTAATCATTGTGGTTACTTTCACTAGAATTTACTCCCATTTAAAAGCATCCAGAAACATAATTTTGTTCTCAGCTCCAATACTGAGCAGACAAGGTGTTTTATTTAAGGAGTGAAATACTTCAGTGCTTTACCTCTGTGCCCCAGCTTATAAATCTGATTGAGCACTGCTCATTATCAAGCCTGGTTATCTGCAGCCTTATGCCAACAATGTAAAACACAGTCTTCCCTTAACTTTGTAAGGAAAACGTGACCCTGTGCTTATTTAAAAATCAACTGGAGGCCATGAGCTGCTCCGAAGGTGTCTGAACAACTGATAGCTTGTGATAGACTGGTTGGAGACACCTGATCTATAGCAATTTATACGTTTGTGTGACAGAATACTCCGCTCAAGACGCTGCATTATCAGTACCATGCTTATTAACATGCTAAGCAATTATGCAAATAAAGTATAATAATTAAAATTGAATTCAAGCTAACCCTGTTTGGCTTGGATTCTGGCACAATTGTCTAGGTATTACATGTTATATAACTGAGCGCTCTTAAAATAATAATGGTGATTTATCAAACTTGGTGAGTAAATAAATCAATGGGCTACCAATTCGGGACCAACGAAAATATCTCGCCTCCCAAAAGTGTGTGACACAATAGCATCACAAGTGTAGTTTAAGTTAGCAGGTTGTGCTGCAGTGATTCCAATAAAGGAAGCATTGAGTTGCTTAAGTGTTAGATACGCTGAAACGTTGCTCACCCAGTGGGAGGAGCCATTCCATGCCATGCCTGAATGATCAGAATGAGTCCTCGCAGACCGGGGACTATGCAGCGCACAGCAATCAGGCAATTATGCCTCAAACATTTACAACCACATTTTCAAAAAACTTTTTGTTTATTTTTTTAAACGAAAAAATTATCAAATGGTGCAATTATCTAACACAATTTTCAAAAAATACATCAATAAATCATAGCTTCAGGGAAATTCATGAATGCATCAATGCAAATTTCATACAATTATATCAAACCAATATCATTTTTCAAGCAAAAGTAAATAAAGCTTTCAAACACCCAATGCATTTCGGGTCCCTCTTGACCCTTCCTCAGGGGTATAGTAAAGTTTCAAATATTCAAAGATTTCAAAAGTTCAAAGTTTGAATCCACAGGGATGGTTCAGGTAACGTATCTACAACAGAATGTGCATTGCATTCAAAATGAATTATATACATTGCATGTCTTACATTTATCACATTCACCGTGACCTCAGGGTTTGCATTCTCCCAAATATCCAGTGATAAAAAGAGAGAAGTGGAACTATCAAAACTTTTTAACGGAACAATAAAGTGCCTATAGAGATATGAGAATAAAAAGTCAAAGTTACATCTTAGAAACCACCCATGCGGTGTGAACATGAAGGTCAAGCTCACCAAGATTAGTGCTGGTCTCCCAAAGAGTAGAAACTGGTAAGGGAGTGACGGGAATGCAAAATAAAACTCGTGGTATTGAAAAATAATAATGATTAAAGTATACTCTGATAAATAATTCAATTATGTACCGTATCGTATTCACAAGATGACACTGATTAATGGCGCCTCTTGAATTATCCTGGCCAAATCTGTGAGTAGGTAGATAAAAATCAAAACCGTGTGGCCCTGTATGTGTCAATTCTCCTAATTTTATCCACCTTAATCAATATGTACATACCAATCTCTATCTAGTAGTATTCCTGAAGTTGTTCCCAAATCACAAAGGCCGTCAATATGTGAATTATATGCCTGGTAGAAGAATGAAGATAAACAATCCCCGTTTAAACCGGTTCCTGATATGTAGATTGTTAAAAAAACTCAAAAAAAGGACCGTAGTCTCCTTCTTACCCCAAGTAGAATGAGACGTACACAAATCTTCCACGTTCCCGCTTCTATCTTCCTCCTTCTATTTCGTAAATCAAGTCTACAAACAAGTTGACTCTCACTTAGTATTATGTATCACCAAAAATTCAAACGCTGCCTGTGCTCGCGCCAATGAAGCCCGTACCTGTCGTGCACCCGATTTCGCCGACAATGTGGAGCAGTGAGCTGCCGACCGATAGAACTGCATATATTCGAACGAATGCGTGTAACAAAGAACATCAAAAGGGGACTGTTCCTCATTTTGCTCCTTCCAGATGGTTCTTGCTCAAATATCGAGCAGCTCCAAAGTAGGAAAGATATACCAAAGTTACATCAATACCAGGAAAAACCGCGAAAGGGTACGAATGGTCAATTATCCAATTGTGAAAAAGTGAAGACATCGTAATAAAATAAAAAAAAGGTGCGAGTGCGATAAAACTAGTTCAAATAAAATGAAATAAATGACCTCAAAAGATAAACTGATATTCCAAAAGGATGCAATATTCCCCCTTACAATCTAAGGCGCATGTTTTTTCACAAATAGCATAAAAGTTCATAGTGGTCATTCAGACCCCCCGGGATTATGGTCCCCAGTTTTTTTATCCATGCAGTTTCTTTTCTAGCTAAAGTGGTGTTGATATCCATGCCTGGGTGTGATGTGATATGTTCTAGGATAGTAAAGCGAAGTTGGGGAATGGTGTGTGTAGCATTCACCCGATGTGCTGCCAGTGATGAGTTTAAGTTCTAGTTCCTAATGCGAGTTTTATGCACCACTATCCTGGTTTTAATTTTTCTACTCGTTCTGCCAATATAGACTAACCAACATGGACACTTTATTGCATAAATGACATTTTCAGTCGTGCAGTCAGATGTGTGTTTCAAAGGTATTGGTTTCCCAGTCCTAGGCTGTTGAAAGACTTTCCCTGTAATGACATTCCCACATTGTCCGCAGTTGTGGCATTTCCTCATGCCCTTGAAACCCTTGGAACATTGTTGGCTTGAAGGTTTTTTCAAAAGTTCCCGTAAATTTTGTGCTCGAGTGTGCGCAAATAAAGGGGGTTGAGTGAAAATATTCTGAAAATCAGGTTCATTTTCTATCAGTTCCCACCTTTTACGGATGATGGCTTTGATCTTCGGAGCTTGTACAGAGTGTTTTAATCCATACACTTCTCTCTTAGATGTGGCCTTTATTTGTTTTTTCAAAAGATCCTCCCTTCGTTTGGTGGACACTGTCCTTTTCGCTTCACTCAGTGTATTCTCTGGGTACCCCCTCTTTCTATATTGTCTTTCTTGTGTTTCAATCTCTTGTTGACAATTGTCCTCATCTGAAGTTATCCTCTTAATTCTCATCATCTGTGAGACTGGTAAATGTTGTTTCAAAGATAAAGGATGCGCACTTGAGAAAGGAATACTACTCGATAGAGATTGGTATGTACATATTGATTAAGGTGGATAAAATTAGGAGAATTGACACATACAGGGCAACACGGTTTACATTTTTATCTACCTACTCACAGATTTGGCCAGGATAATTCAAGAGGCGCCATTAATCAGTGTCATCTTGTGAATACGATACGGTACATAATTGAATTATTTTTATCAGAGTATACTTTAATCATTATTATTTTTCAATACCACGAGTTTTATTTAGCATTCCCGCCACTCCCTTACCAGTTTCTACTCTTTGGGAGACCGGCACTAATCTTGGTTAGCTTGAACTTCATGTTCACACCGCATGGGTGGGTTCTAAGATGTAACTTTTTTTCCTCATATCTCTATAGGCACTTTATTGTATCTTTAAAAAGTTTTGATAGTTCCACTTCTCTCTTTTTTTATCACTGGATATTTGGGAGAATGCAAACCCCGAGGTCACGGTGAATGTGATAAATGTAAGACATGCAATGTATACAATTAATTTTGAATGCAAAGCACATTCTGTTGTAGATACGTTACCTGAACAATCCCTGCGGATTCAAACTTTGAACTTTTGAAATCTTTGAATATTTGAAACTTTATTATACCCCTGAGGAAGGGACCCGAAATGCATTGGGTGTTTGAAAGCTTTATTTACTTTTGCTTGAAAAATGATATTGGTTCGATATAATTGTATGAAATTTGCATTGATGCATTCATGAATTTCCCTGAAGCTATGATTTATTGATGTTTTTTGAAAATTGTGTAAGATAATTGCAACATTTGATAATTTTGCGTTTAAAAAAAATAAATGAAAAGTTTTTTGAAAATGTAGTTATAAATGTTTGAGGCATAATTGCCTGATTGCTGTGGGCTGCATAGTCCCCGGTCTCCGAGGACTCATTTCAGACATAGTACCTAGGGGTTGTGGTACCCTCTCCCTATGCACACAACTTTATCACACACCATACACTGTGATTAAATAGGTTTACTAGAGGAGTGCAGACCCACCCATCCAATTGAATGATCAGAATGTCAGAGGGTGTAACATCGCAGTGTACTGCCAACATGTTTTCTCTGTATTAACTAGTGCATTATAAGTTGTTCAATGTTTAACTGTCGCAAAACTTTAGAGCTATAAAAGCACACGTTTAAGAAGGGACTGCAGGAAAACCCAGTAGTGTTTTGTCCCAATGACTCACTAAGGTTTTGTTTAGTCTTTTCAGACTTCCCCTGTGAAGCTATATTCTCTATTTGTGCCCATTTTACCTAGTCATGCTGTTATTGTGAGGGAACAAGACTATTTCCATTTCATATCAATTGCCGTCCTGGCCATTACTAGTGCCAAGTTTATGAGCATGTAACCCACCTTTCAAGTTGTGGGACGAGCGAACCATCCCAGCAGACAACATTCTCGCAGGTCGGTGCTGTCGGAGGCAGCCTGCAATCAAACCCCTCCCCAATTTTCTTAAGTGAGGTCACTGGCCAATATGTAGTGGTGAAACTTGTCGCAGAAGTCCATCTTTATGAAAACATTTTCTTTCCATTTCCAAATACTCACTTGCGCATTACGGCAAGAACTGGTGCGAGAATGACTTTATCCTTGTACAGCATGGGACATCTAAGCCATCAATGGCACTCCATTGATTTAGGGGAACTGACTCCTTATGACGGATGCCAAATTCTATAAGATTTCAGCAACCTGCAGCACTGATCGAACATAGAAGGTAGTTGGTATAACAATTCTAAACAAGCATTTGCAATGCAATAGGTCTCGCATTAGGAAAGTTTGAGCTATTGGTCTTGTAAATGACAATTTTTTTATTTATGTGTTGGTTTTGAAAATAGCTAAATTAATAGCTTTGTCATTTACAATGCCAATAGTTATAACTTTCGCAAATGTGACACCTATAACCTGGGGTTGCGCTGAGTGATGCTGTGGTGGTGCTGAGTGATGCTGTGGTGGTGCTGAGTGATGGTTCTGAGGTGGTGCCGAGTGATGGTTCTGAGGTGGTGCCGAGTGATGCTGTGGTGGTGCCGAGTGATGGTGCTGAGGTGGTGCAGAGTGGTGCTGTGGTGATGCCGAGTGATGCTGTGGTGATGCCGAGTGATGCTGTGGTGGTAACGAGTGGTGCTGTGGTGGTAACGAGTGGTGCTGTGGTGGTAACGAGTGGTGCTGTGGTGGTGCCGAGTGGTGCTGTGGTGGTGCCGAGTGGTGCTGTGGTGGTGCCGAGTGGTAATGTGGTGGTGCCGAGTGATAATGTGGTGGTGCCGAGTGATAATGTGGTGGTGCCGAGTGATGCTGGGGTTGCGCTGAGTGATGCTGGGGTAGCGCTGAGTGATGCTGTTGTGATGCCGAGTGGCGCTGAGGTGGCGATGAGTGATGCTGGGGTGGCGTGGAGTGATGCTGGGGTGGCGTGGAGTGATGCTGGGGTGGCGTGGAGTGATGCTGGGGTGGCGTGGAGTGATGCTGGGGTGGCGTGGAGTGATGCTGGGGTGGCGCTGAGTGATGCTGGGGTGGCGCTGAGTGATGCTGGGGTGGCGCTGAGTGATGCTGGGGTGGCGCTGAGTGATGCTGGGGTGGCGCTGAGTGATGCTGGGGTGGCGCTGAGTGATGCTGTGGTGGCGATGCTGTGGTGGCGTGGAGTGGTGCTGTGGTGGCGCGGAGTGATGCTGTGGTGGCGCTGTGGTGGCGCTGAGTGATGCTGTGGTGGCGCTGTGGTGGCGCTGTGGTGATGCTGTGGTGGCGCTGTGGTGGTACTGAGTGATGCTGTGGTGGTGCTGAGTGATGCTGGGGTGGCACCTCACACAATGGACGACTAATGGCTTTCAGTTTCTCCCATAGCCCCAGATAAAAGTACCTGATAAAATACACACTGCAGTAGACACAGCAAATGGCACAAAATCAACTCCGCTCAACACAATATGCAAAAGCATTGGAGAAATGGACAGTCAAGACAGACCACAAATTCAGATGCATGCTACTATATAAATATAGGCGAGATGACATTATTAAACAGATAAATCGTCGTCTATGCTACACACAGGCATGATACACACACACAAAACAAAAGATACATTAACCCCTTCCCTGCTCATGACAAGCTCAGCTCGTCATGAGGCACAGTGGAGCTGTGCTTATGACGAGCTGACCTTGTCATGAACAAGTATAGATCTTACTTTCCAGCACAGGAGGGGAAAACCACTAGCAGCCAAGGTGTTAAAATGAAAAACACCCAACTCCGTCTTTGAATGCAGATAACACCACCACAAAAAGATAATCATCATACACAAAAACACATACAGATGGATTCTTGAATGCATACACCAACATCGGTTAACACACACTTACACATTACATAGAATATACACACGCGATGATCTTTGAATGCATACACACCAGACACACACACACTTCCAATGCACACATGCAGGGATGGGTTTTCAACACTATTCAGATATACTCGCATACAACCACGTCGTCACATACAAACACGTCCTCGCATGCCAGTGTACACTGAGATAAACTGTTTCAGACACACATGCATGCACACACACACACACACACACTGCAGAGACACGCGTGATGGGGGTAATAGCAAGGTGGTGAAAAGGGGGGCTGAAGGTAGGAACAATGCCAATGGAATGAGTGAGGGGGAGAGTGGTTAGAGTGGTGGGAGGCAGAAAAGGAAACAAGGCTGAAAAGAGGGCAGTGCCGAAGGCATGTAGGGTCGGGGAAACCCAGAGCCAATCCGTGACTGGCATTACACGGGTGAGAGCCCGGGCTGAAAAAAAAACTAGAGATATTTAGAAAGAGGCATTCTGTTTCTGGTCCAAAATGTGTGGTAAACATTTTGTGGTTTAATATTTAGAGACACTGCGAGCTTTGTCTGCATGGCATTCTCAACAGAGATGTGGGGGATGCGGCAGCCCCCGGTGGAATGCTGCTGAGTACAGAAAAGAAAGAGCGATGAAAGGAGCGAGAGAGAGACAGGAAAGAGAAAAGAGCTAAAGGAAAGACAATAGGAAGAGAGCGAGTGGAAAGACGAAGGGGTTCAGAAGGACAGCAGAATTAAGAGGAAAACAAAGGAGAAATGATCTTGAAGAAGGACGAAGAGAAAGGTCACAGGGGAACAGGAAAATGAGAGAGAGGGAAAGAAGAGCTTAGATGTTCATAAGCAGAGGGAAAGGATGAGAGGAGAGGCGACAACTCAGAAGGGAAGGAAAGGGGAGAAAAGGAATAAACTACGAGGGAAGGAAAGATGATGACGAGAGGTGAAGAAAGAAGAAAGGGAAAAAGTTGCCTGAAGGGGAAAAAGAATAGGAACATGAAAGGAAGTACATGAAACAAGCATTTGAATGCAATCGCGGCACCGAGCTGCAACCTGAGATGTTTACAGCTAAAGCACGAGTGCTGCGGCCCGCGATTGCATTGCAAATGGGAGGTGACACCGAGGGAGGGTGGCGGAGGTGGGGGGGGGTGGGCCCTTATGGGGCGTGGGAGCGGACCCTTTGATGCCGAGGCTCAGACAACAAATGGTGTGGCACACAGATTCAAGGAGACACCAACAGAGAGAGAAGGGGGGGGGAGGAGAGAGCACTAATGCTGGGACAGTGATATAAAGTGACCCAAGAAACAGTGAGACACACCAAAGATCAGGGAACCCCAAGCATGGACGCTGGAGCGGAATGACACGGGACACAAAGAGGAGCAAGCTGCAATGCTGGAAAAAAAGAAACTGCAGGTGCGCGGCTGCTAAAATGAAATTGTGCCGTGCCCATGTGTGGCAGAAAACATCAGAGTAGGAATCAGCCATAAGGGCCATGAGGTACCAGAAGCCGAAGGCCAAGTTCTACAAAAAAACAAAGCGCTTGGCACACAAAGTGAAACTTCAGCAGGCAGACTGCAAGGAAGTGATCGAAGAGTTTGTGAAGGTTTGGAGGGTGGGACCGGGCAGGATGGGAAATGCCACTATTGTTAAGAGTAAAAGCGCACTGTAATGCGCTGAAACTAAAAAAAAAAAAGCAAGCACTGTAAAAACAAACAAGCATTGCTCATTTAACGCTTTAGTCCGGAAGCAACATGGAAGCTTGGGAGGGCGGGACTGGGTGGTATAGAGACGGCCGCTATTGTTAAAAGTGAAAGCGTGCAATTAACAAGCAATGACAGGGTGGGGTCGGAGGCCGGCCGTGGAAACAAGGCAGCGCTGGGAGGGGGGCTGGGCAGCAATGCGAGTCACGGCCTGGCGGCCGTGAAGTGTGAAGCAGTGGGCGGGGAGGTAGGAGCAAATGGTAAGGGGAGCCTTTGAAGAGCAAGGCAGGGGGATAGAAGCGCGTTCACGAGCACGTGCACTTCTACAAATCCGCATCGTGAACTCAGCTTTGTGGTTTGACGGCAATAGGTCTCTCTGCAAGACCTAAAAACTATCTCAAGGCCCAAGTACTGGTACTTTCTAAATTATGATCCAAAGTGATGCTGGTTTCATTGTGCCCCCCCCCCCCCCAATAATTGAAAATGCCCAGGATCTAAACTTATGTGCCAAACAAGGATGCTCCAAGAAAGCTCAAATAACCATTTCAAGAAGTGTTTTCAATTATAGATATATTTCTGGAGTCAATGTACCCCCAAACTTCTGCCCAGTGTGTGGCTGCATGTAGATCCTTGGCCTCACATACATTTACAGTATATGGAAGCCCTTCTTGCACATCTGGAAGATAATCTTCACAGCCCCAAAGCAGTACTGTAACACAGTTGTGCACTTTGTTTTGCAATTTGAGAGATTACTTAACGGGACCCTTACCTAATTAATAAAACTTTGACTCATTTTCTAATCTAAATCTGTTACAGTACAATATTTGGTCTGAGAGAACAGTGCTGTTTAAGTCCACATAGTTATTTTCTTATTTAGAATTGTGGACAGGACCGAAATTAGCAAAGCACTTTAGAATATGGGAATGGCTCACATTGGTCTTCAAATAGAGTACAAGCAAAATGGTCGGTGGTAACCAAAACATCTTCAAGTGAATGGACATGGGACTGGACAGGCTGTAAGAAATGACTGGGAACCTCAGTCTCTCTAAACAATGCAAAAGCTTTAATTCCTCGAATGTTGTGGAGAGCACTAGAAGCAGGCCAAGATTCCCCTCTAAGAGTTCCATATTTTGCAATCAAAAGATTAAATCGAAAAGGCCTCTTCCCATCTCCTGAGGTTTTTCTGAAAGCATGTCTGAAATACAGATATAAATACAAGGAGACGATGGACGGAGCGCTAAACTTTTCAGACACTCGCCCCCATTTACAGATCTGGGTTGTTTAGCTCACTTTGCACCTCAGTGCAGACCCAGCTATATGCAAATCAGTCTTGATCCTGCCCGAAACCGGTCCCAGAATGCTTGTTTCCGGTCCATGGAAGACATGGCTTGGCAGTTCGGGCTGGACTGTGCCCATGAGGCACAGGGTCAAAACTGATTTGCATATATCGGTGTCTGAACTGGGGTGGCAAAGTGAGCTAAAGCATGATAATGGATTCAACCCAGATCTGTGACTGGGGGTGAGTGTTTGAAAAGTTTCAGCACTCCGTCCATCATCTCCTTGTGTTTGCCTTGTTCGCCCTAAGTTGGCAGGGTATGCCCAGACGTGGGTCCCTTGTTCACTTTGCCACTGGATTCAAGCTAGGGCTGTTAGCCTGAAACCGGTCCCAGGAGGCTTGTTTCCGGTCCAGGGAAGACATGGCTTGGCAGTTCGCGCTGAACTGTTCCCATGAGGCACAGGGTCAAGACTGATTTGTATATAGCTATGTCTAAACTGCGGTGGCAAAGCGAGCTAAAGAATGATGATGGATTCAACCCAGATCTGTGACTGGGGGTGAGCGTTTGAAAAGTTTCAGCACTCTGTCCATCATCTCCTTGTGTTAGCCTTGAAACACAGAGATGCCAGAGATTAAATACAGCGTGTCAGATCGCAACACAGCCTACTTAAGGCAAGTAAAGACAATGCATTATTAATGATTGGACACTCGACCTTACTAAAAGGAATAAAAAACAAACCGCATCAATGGACCACAAGTCCCAGTAAACCCTGTTGGCATGACGCACAAAGCACATGCTCACTGAGGGGCTTGTTTCTAATAAAAGGTCCAAATGAAATTGATGCAATATCGTGTGCCTTCATTTGCAGCCCATGAGGAAGGGGGTGGTTCTCTGAAACGTGTCGGGCGTTTGAATGAAATGTGAAGCGGCAAGGCATGCTGAGCTGTAAACCCAGAGGGAAGAGACCTGCAGTGTGCCTCTTAAATGCTTAAGGCACTTCAAGGATTGATATATATATATACATACACACACACAAACATCACTTAACTAACTACATAGTCCGATTTAGTGGAGGTAAAACATACAGTGTACCAAGGGGGAACCAGACAAACCTCTTAAGTGGAGCTTTGTGGAAAACATGTAATACAAGTGTCTCCAACTGCAACTTGGGGCAGTATATAAAATCAGTTTGCAATTCTACTTTTAATAAACCACTCAACATTTAGACATAGCAGTCACTGTCTGCTCATGTTAATGATGAAAACACAATAGCTTATGTGAAGTCAGTATTGTTTCAGCAATGCTCTTAAAGTAGTGTTCAAAAGTTCAGGATGCTTCCATTGTGCTGGAAGTTTCATGTAGATCAATGATATTCAAGGTGTGGCCCCCTGGTCAACAGCAGCACTGGGCTGCCGTTTCCCGACTCAACAGTAATGTTGAAAAATTGTTAAAATGAAGGGGAACATATTTATTTACAGCTTAACTGACGTTAAAGTAAGTAATTAAGGTGTTGTGCACTACTTAAATTTAGTAACACCTTAATTTTAAAGACGTGTTGCAATTGTAAAAATCCGATAGTCTCTTGAAAATTCAAAAAGTGGATTTCATTAACATACAGAAGCATTTCATCTTAGTACATCAGATTATATCAGCACATTGAGAATTCTTTTTCTTTAAGGTGATAGTTTGCAAAGATGATTTAGAAAAATACATGCTTTCCCTCCACCCGGCAACTCTGCAAATAATGAACTAAGAGGCAAATCCGTTGTTTTGTTTACCTCCCTATTGGCCAGTGTTCCCATTACATATATATAACATTATAGTTTAGCAAATAAAAAGCAAGATAACCTTTTGTACAGTGCTCATCCTGAAGTCATGTATTTCGAGGTCCTCTTATATGCGATAATGAAGAAAACGAAGGTAAAGTGAGGGACATTTTAAGGATTTCGGGGCCCTGGGACAAACATTTTTGGAGGCCCTGTATGAAACAACTTTGAATTTATGGTACAAATTCAGCTCTCTCATGCCCTTTTTGGCCAGGTTACTGACAGTGGACAGGTGCGCTCGCCCAAATTCTGTGTTTGCAGCAAATATTTAAGGATATTGATATGTGTTTATTGTTACACAGCAGAAGGTCATTAGTATTATTGCAAATAATCTCAGACACCCTCCAATTTCTAATTTGTGAGGTCCTGTTGTGATCTAAAAGAAACTATTTTTTGTGGATTCTGCATGAACCATAAACACATTTCTCTGCAAAATGTCTGTAATAGACTCTCACACAACACACATGTTAAAAATGAATTAAAGGAAAATGCTGATTAAAAGAATAGGTTTAAGAATTACTCAAGCTCACCAGGTCAAGACTTCTCAGAACAGAGCTGGTTATATTAGGGGGGGGCTTGAAGGGCTGGGGCCCTGGGCTAGAGCCCACTTTGTCAATGCCTTAAAATGTCCCTGGGTAAAGTCAAAGAAAACAATTGTCTACACACAAGTGGGAAAGCTGGTTTATCCAAGGATTTCTTGCTTGTTTCATAATGTGCAATTCAGCCTTTATATGTACATGCTTTGCTTCCCCTAGGCACACCTTATACCTCCCACCTGCCATTATTGCGGCCCTCGATAATACAACAGACACACTTTTTGGCCCCAATGATGTAGATCCTCTATACATAGTGCGAGATTGGTTGGGGGGGGGGGGGGGGGGGGGGGGGGAAGAAGGGAGGGGGTGTCTCAATACCAGATTATATTTTCGTGCATTTCATAGTTTTATTTCCCGTTACACTACTTACAAATATGCTGCAGCATTAAGTCAAATCGGCAAGAAGGGGCTTAAGCAGAGGCACAAACAGCTTATAGCTTCAAGGTGGGGTGGGGGGGTCTATGGTGAAGGAACACAACAGTCAAGAAAGGATCTGATCCAAGGAAACGATTGGCAAGTAATCTGGCCATTGCGGACTGCTTTTGTAGCTTTATACCTGGTATAGATTCACATGCCTTGAATTTTCCTGCAATCTAGTGTTTGGATCCAGAAGACCCCCCCTCAAAGAAATCTCTTCAGACAGACATCAAATTAAACTTTAACAAAAATCAGTATATCGATCGGGATCCAACAAGAACAGGTTTTATTTGTGGATCTTTCAATGTTTAGCTGGGACAATATGAAGATGGTTCTGTCCCATTAGCAGGTGGGTAGAATCCATATAATGTAACAATGTTTATTTGTAAAGCACGCGTTCACCCATAGGCATCTTGGCGCTAAAAAAACAAAGATTTTTTGTTATCCAAATCAATGGTTCTATAAGGGTTCAGTGGCCATTTGTAACGTTCCGTGTTGGGGCCTCCTGGCTCTCACATCAGGACACAGGGGCAAAACGCAAACTTTTGCAAAAATTAATACACCTTTAGAAAAGTAACCAAGGTGGTGTGACCAAAGGAGTGAACTAACTTAGGTCAGTACCTACCAGTAAGACTGTGAAAGTAATCCAGTCAGTTAACTTACTCCTTACAAGGTCAGTAACCGGTCTGCCAAGATGACAGGCGAGTATAGTCTTTTACGTTATTACTGCATTCAACATGTGACAAACCAAGTTTCTCCACAAACACTGCTGTCTCCAACTGTATGGAACTGTGGTAATGTCCTCCTTTACCAGAATATTAAACTGCAGAGGTTGCTAACAGCCATGGCAGCTGCCTCTATCCATCCGTGGAGCCAGGTTTATTCCGAATGGTAACACTTTAGACTTCAAATCAGAGAGCTTGTGAATACTAGATTACAATATTTTGGATGAATTGAAAGGTCAATTTACACTACAACTTGAGCGTGTGTGCTACTGTAAAAGAGACCCAGTGCTTCAGGGATCCGTCAAGTGTTTAACTTTGTATGGGTTTCCCCTCACCTGCACAACCCTTACCTTAAAAAACAAAAAAGAACCAGAGAAGCTTGGGCCTGGGCTGCATTCGGAGTTCAAACGCAAACCGCTAAATTGCTGTCATCTGGTCTCATTGCACCAGATCGATGTACACTGCTTCTCGCATTCACCTAGTGAATTTATATTATCTTTAACAGAAACGTCTGCCATCCGCTCATGCCATTCATTTATTCATCCATCTTCTTCCACAACCATGAACAGCAACAACGCTTTCCATTGATCGTCTGGTGTGCTTTACTCTCCAGGTCGGGTTAGTTTCATTAATAGAATTGCTCAATGTTGTCATGCAATATTCGAGCAGTGTACTGGTCACTATCATTCATGCCAGGTCCAGTGTTTTTTGGAGAGTTAACATAGCCTTTTTAAAAATAACAATACTGGACCCTCCATCACATATCAGTGCACAATAATTTTGTTCCTAATGAATAAACGTTATCGAGTTGAAGTTTGTGCCCAAAATTCAAAGGGCGTTTGGCATAAGCAGGTTTTAGTCAGAGTTATTATCGATGCAGAATGATCTTTGGCTCCAAGACTGATATTAGCCAAAGTTGTAAGTGATGTAGAGACAGCAGGAGTAGATGCAGGCTGTCTGCTTTGGGGCCCCAGGCGCAATGTTTTAAGAGTCTGATGGACTGAAAAGTTTTTCCTGGGATGAAAGTTGAACAGCTATGATCTTCCCCATTAAATCAAACCCCTTATAACCAGTCCAATATTTAGGAGTCACAAGGCTAGTCCATTGGTCAAAGTATTATTTAGGTCTGAAACCCTGAATCCAAGTTGTACAGTGCTTCTGGAACCCAGTCTAGACCTCCACCAGTCACATGCAAATGTTTTGAATGAAATCTGTATACAGGTTAGCCTGATGTTTTTAAGGACGACAGCAGTTGCACAGATTTATTTACTGCAACCTGGAAAAAACTAAAAAGCTTACTGCACTATAACTCCGCTAAGCTGGAAAAATCAATGAGAAAAAAAACCATTCATAAAGCCTGCTCCCAGGTTTTACGGGATACAATACACATTCATCGATACCAAAAGCAAGGCTCATTTCTGTCGAATTACAGTGGACTTTCCACAGGATGATAAAGCCGAAAAACAAAAGACTGTGGCTTACAAAACATGCGGGGGAGATTCAGCATAATAAGGGAAAGTAGGAGGTTATTTAAGTCGGTTTCGACAAATATATGAGCTATTTTAGTTTCTCTGCCTGTAAAGCGGAGAACAAATCTGGGTCAAGCAACTAGATGGCAGAAAATAAACCTAGCTTTCCACACAGGACCAGTTCCATCAGATGTACCAGATTGTCTCCAATTGCTTCATAGTCTCTAGAGCATTTTTCACTAACATTTTAGAACCATAATCCAATTTATACATCAAACTTTCATGAGCCACCTTACTTTAAAGGAGATGGGCAATTTTTGGATGTAACTAAAGCATAGTGTGGTAGTGCATTCATTTACAGATAACACATTTCCCCCCTAAAATAGCCACTTAATTTGCACAGAAAAAGCTTTACTGAAAAATGTATGGCACACAAGTGTTAATATATGGAAATCAGGTTTATGAGAATATCTATCATTTGTGCATCATCAAGTAAAGGGTCTTGATTTCCTTGTGATATCAGTTTCCAGCACACTTTAGATTTACAAACAAAACTGTGCATACAGTTTTTCACTGCTGAACACATACAGTTAATTTACAGGTATTTACATTTTCGTGTGCTGCAAAAAAAATATGCATTGTAATGTCTTACCTTTCTCATACCCTATACTCCTGCAAAATAGTCACACAAGTTGCTTTAAAATACTCCTCTTGCTTTGCAGTCACCAATCCCCATGTTAAAAGAATAAGCTGCAATTTGTCAGGAGACGTAGCCTTGTTTTAAAGGTCTCGGTCTTTAACAGCATATGTGGCAGGCTAAACACAGAATTTAAGGACCTCTTTATTGATAGTTTGGACTTTGCCCGACCACCAAAAATCAGCTCGACCCAGTTGGGGAACGCTGCTCTATAGACTAATCAACAGAAAGCAGCACCCTTAGTGCACCCTCTGTTAACCACTGCCCCCATGACAGCCCACTTGCATACCTCAGGGTCTTTGGCAGATGACTCCATGAAGGCTGCACCCCAGGCATCAGCCAACTTCTGCCCCTCTTCAACCTGGACCTCCCGACTGCGTAAGACAGAACAGAGGTGAGATTATTACATAGTGCACACAAGATTAGGGCACAGATAATAAATCCAAAAGGGCGACTTACCTGTGGGGAGGAAGATCGGTCTTGTTCCCAACCAGGACAATTGGCATTCTGTGAGAGAGAAAGCAAAGTGATTCAGAGAGAACAGGAGTAAGAGTGCTCGAGTGGCAAAAGTGGACAGATGCACTGGATGGTCTACAGCACCGTGGGGAGATTTTTTTTTTTTTTTTTAGGTAGAAGGGTCCTTTCAGGATGTGTATTAGAAGAAGAAAGGGAGGGAAAATGCACCCGCTTGAGTCACTAGCCCAGAGCAACAAATGGATGCACCCAGAGTTTAAAAAAAATGCGAGGCATATTTCATTTGAAAGAAGTGACCGCGATTGTACCGGGCTGCTGGGAAAGTGAAAGGGCTCATGTTGCGCTGAATATTGCAGGAAAGCATGTCGCGCCTGCAGTAGGAGAAACTCTTTAAAGAAAATAGTGCTTACAGAATAAATAAGACATACCGTGTAATAACAGGAGTAAAACGGCTAGTCCTCATGAAGGTTACAAGTGAAGACAAGGCGGTACTAAGGAGGGACTAACAACCCTATTAACAAACCAGAAGCCAGCATTTACAAAAGGACAATGACACAGGCCAAGGAAAAATATGGGCTGAGCTTCAAGTCCATACTCCAATACAGCATGCCTCACAGAGCAGCACATGGGCTGCCCAGGCTGGACCTAAAATGGGGTAGCGCACACAGGCACATCAACGCGTGCGGTTAGATATGGTGGCCAAATGGATGGATGTCACTTAAGGTTCTACTTTCCTGTCATGGCTGGGCCTTGGCACAAACTTAAAAGGTGAACTAATGGAGGTAGTGAGATATCCCTTGCTCACGTCCGCCAGCTTGAAAAGTTAATGGGCTGAGGGAGCAGAAATAAACGGAGGTTTAGCAGTGCTTAATTTGTGCCGGTGGTTTCCGGGGCTCAGCACTTATGACAGGTGCCATATGGTGGCACGATTTGGTAAATTTAGAGATAATCAAAACAATAGTTGTTTATTAATTCAATATACAATTAAATTACTAATACCTGCTGCCCAAGCCATTCTTATAGCTTTATGGGGCTGAAATTGTCACACTTTTAGGAGTGAGGTGGTTAGGAATTGTATTGGTACTGTCATTAGTAGCGCAGGTATGGGCAATGTGTGGTGCCGAGTGAGATACCCTCCTAACGAGGGCTCTGGAACTTATTTGTTTTTTTTACAAATTAATCACTGGAGGATTGGGAGCGTTCCTGGCCCGGAAATTATCCTAAGAGTGGCGTTGCTTTCCCTGGGCTGTGACACACATTGTATTGGCACAACCTAAGAGAAACGCAGCTTGTTCAGAAGAGGTGCGGCCCAGACTGTGGGTGCTGCCCATGATGGCCCCCACAGCACTCAAGCTTTGGGCATTAAAAGCCAATCTTTCTGACTTTGCCAATGCTTGCTTGATGTTGCGCTTAATGTACAAGTCCTGCAGTATGACGGCACTGTGAATAACAGAGGGCTGAAGTTAATTGCAACCTCCGAGTGCCACCCGCTCACTCCGAATTAATGTGCCAGATGACGTGACTCGGGCCCTTTAAATCCCCACACCCAGATTTACTGCTCCCTTGTGATCTGCAGCCGCCACCGGAGTGAAACCAGCTGCACCAACACCCTGCACCCTGGACACGCAGGTCGGGGTGGCTCTGCCAGGGTTGTATGGCGACACAAGCAGTTTTACTTAAGTTTGAATGTTGGTGGCGCGGGTAGTGCGGGCGCATGAATGTCTAACATTAACGGCATTCAACAGTTATTGAATTCAGGTTTTACTTGTTTAGTTCCAGTAACAAGCACTGCCCCTTTTCTCCATTTTGGCTCAGCCGGTCATCTTTTCCATGTCGATCACAACAGTACCATGGAGCCCGGTGATAACAAGGACCTTACCCACCCGCCAGTAGATTATAGCAAGCCAGTTACAAGAAAGTGCTTCTTCATGGAAAACACGCCTGAGCAGCCCTAGTCGCCATTGTCATTGTGGGTGCCGATGAGACTGCGCATTGCGTTGTCTGCCAGGGAGTTTTGCGTCTTCTGAACATGAAGACAGCTGAATTATTGTTAAAAATGGAGTTGCTGTGTTGGTTATAACTGAGACCAACCAACGCACGTATAACGATACCAATAAACGGTATCACAAGATTAGCATTTTTAGTTTAGGTTGCGTAAAAGTCCCATTTAATGTTGCGTTTGAGTTTGTAACTTTTAACGGTGTCCTGGTGGAGCTGCGAAAACACTGCCCAACAAAGTTTGTCCAGCGGCGCTGAGGAAATTGAAAGTGTGGCTCGCCGAACTTTGTTTTTTTCAATATTTTATGTGTTTCGTAAGCAGCGCAGCATGTCGCCTGTACAACGCTGCATGTTCAAAGCCTAAAATATTTAAACAAGGCAATGAAAGATAGTGGCAGCTGGCCAAACGACTTAGCCTTAAAAAACATTTATTTCATCAGTTCAAGACGTACCTCGGACACGCACGATCCCCAGCTGGCCTCCTATGACCCAGCAACAGTCAGCAATGTCACGTCTTGGACATAAGGACTGATGGCACTCATCGTCAGCAGCGTGGAGCATTCTGCTAGACAGCAATATGATCAACAAGCATTGGTGGCCGCGAAATTGAATTAAAACAAGCTGTGAGCTTGCACATCCCGAAACCGGAAGTTCGGGAGCGTCACGCCTGTCGTGGTGCGGAACTTCCGTCTTCTGAGGGAAGCCCGCGCCCACGGAGTGGCTGGCCCAGAAGAGCAGTGGTGACGCAGGACTCCCATGCCTGAGGGAGAGACCTGCGGAGGCTGCAGAAATTAGAAGTGGTGGCAGAGGCCGCCTGTGCGGTGAGTGGGGCTTACTTGTACTGGTGGAGGCGGGGCCGGGGGTGTGTGGGTGTGTGTGTGTCTGTGTTGTGTGTGTGTGTGCGTGTGTGGCCTAAGTAACGCGAAGCAAAAGCAGGGGGGAGGGGGTGTGGCTGTGTGTGTGCGCCCCGTTACTGCATGCGAGAAGTGCATGAGGCTTGCAAGGGAGACAGATGTGCACAGCGCATAACTGTACGTGGTGAACACGCGCATTCACCAATCCGATCTGGCCTGCAGGCTGCGCGTGCCCATCTCCTGTCCCCCTTTAAGCCCTTGAAAGCATAGCCGACGGCTATAGGTCTCGCTGTGACAGAGCTTCGCGCAGCGTTGCAGGTGCGAGACCTAAAAATAAAAAACTTGGGAGTTGCAAAGGTAGGAGATGTTTGCAAGAGTGGTTACTTGACATACGTGTGCCTTGGAGACAGATATACTTACAAACACTTTCCTCTCCGGTCCTGCAGCTTGGAGAAGATAGATTTTGCAATGATGAAGCTGGAAGAAGAAAGAAAAAAAACATTCCTATATTGAACTAACATATCCCACCGCCACAAATAGCCTTCTGTATAGCACTGGGATGCGGCGCATCAGAGACACAACAGTGAGCAGCTTTGCACTTGGTATGTTTCCTGTAGTGCCAAAAAGGTATAAATGAAGCAGTGATCAGTTACAAAAGGGGACAGTACTTTACCAAGGGATACGTTAACTCAGGGTAAAGATATATACAGATAGGCTTATGAGAATGCCTGAAGAAAACTGGCCACTTCAAATACAATTTCCGCTGACCTACATAGATCGAGGTGTTCAACACTTGTAGTATTGTGACTTGTAATAATCTCCCACCCCTTTGACAGCAAGAAACTGTCACATATTTTGCAAGGAAGAGAAGCCTTTGGTTCTTGCAGTAGTTCCATGCATACCATTTTATTTCACCACAAGCAGAACGCCAGTGTGCACGAAGAGGTATGGGAATACTTTTTGCGATTCTTTCCTTTTATAATACAAGAGCTACTAAAAGGCTACTGCAAACTCACTTTCCAGCAACTATAGGTATTTTAGAATAACATGCGATTTTGATTCACCTGCCACGTACACACAATTATCTGCATAGTTTCAAGTTTTTAAGTGTCACCAGCATGGTATATGGGAGTCCAATTTATTTTTATTTAATGTAACTTATTTTGGCGTTGCCGCGCATCTATTGAGTGAGCAGAGGCCCAAGCCCATTCCTGAAAATTTTACATCCAGGACCTGTACAGTTATCTGGGGCGGTGTGCTAAGTGTGTCCTAATAGTGGATGAATGACTATAGGCGCAGTACTGGGCATAGCACAAAGTTGTGCTGGCAGAATATAGTGTTTTATGAATCTTTAGTATCAAAAGCACTTTATGTCTCTATCAATGAGAGTGCGATCTATTTACCATTCCTGTGTTGAGTTCTTCTGTTGTATTCTCCAGAACCTTTTGCCGTCACTCAGTGTGCATGGCAAATACAAGGAGATGATGGACAGAGCACTGAAACTTTTTAGACACTCACCCCTAGTCACAGATCTGGGTTAAATCCATTATGAATTTTGCTCACCATGCCACCCCAGTTTAGACCCAGCCATATGCAAATCAGTCTTGACCCAGTGTCTCATGGGAACAGTCCAGCCTGAACTGCCCAAGCCATGTCTTCCCTGGACCGGAAAGAAGCATACTGGGACTGGTGTGCCTTGCCCTTCAGGAGACTGTCAAGTAAGAGAAGCCTAGTGTGTTCCTGATGTCAGGGGGATCCAGACGCAGCATACCTTATCAGAGGGCGTAACCATTCGCTTACTATAAATTGAATTGTAAACATGTAGCTCTGTTGCATGATGAAAGTATTTGCTTCTTTTGAAAGACAATCACTGTACTGAGATATATATTTGGGGTGATCAGGCTACTCAGCTGATCCTAGCCCTGTGTGCTGGATTAGACACTAGAGAACACAGACCCTGAGGAACTCCGTTACTAAGAGGGAAGGCACTGTACAGTGGAGCACTGAGAATCACAGACAGGAGTTTAGCCCTGTATTGCACGCCCTTAATTGTGATGTGTAATATTAAGTAACGCGATTACAGTACTTTCTTGTACTCAAAAGACTAGAACTGTGCTGGACCAATACTTTACTGTGCCTGTTGGTTGTTTGTTGATTTCACTGGTGATTAGAAACTAAAGAAACAAGAAAGCACTGGCAAAAGCCAACGGGTCTTGCTGTAGAGACCTCCTGTTTACGCAAATGTATTTTCTTCATGCTCTACAGCATCAGAGCAGATGTTGTACAGCATAAAGGAAAGGGGAAAAAATAAATAAACAAACAGTATAATTATGCGGCCATGAGGCTGTGTCATTTTCTACAAAATGAGGAATGCCAATGACTTCTTCATTACTCTTATTTTGGTAGGAGAGGAAGGACAGAGAAGCACAGGGGCAAGAGCTAGCAATGTGGAGCGGTGAGCGAATCACACAAATGAATGAGAGAGGAACATGGAAGAAAGGCAGGGGGCAGGAGAGAAAACAGAAGGAGGCAACTGGAATACACATGTGCTCATTAGGCACTTTAACAAAAAACAAGCAAATATGCTAGTCTTATATAATAAAATATTGTTTGCGTCACCGATGGGTTTAGGCACACAATAAGTAAATATACATGCACTAGGTCACTCGCCTTTGCACGCATGCATCCATACACTGACTCACTCCTACATTTATCTTTTCATAAAACCGCAAAAAAACAGATTCAACAATATAATATAAATTACAATACAAGTAAAAAATTAAACATGCTGCTATATTAATACTGCGGGCCTATGCTTCCACAAAAGAAGCTAAACATAGCAGCAGTCATCCATATTACAGAGGTATTGTAAATAGTCCTTTCTTGTTTTAAAGTTCCAGCAGGGCTACTACATTTAGAACCAGTGAGCTGGCCATCGTGAAACGGTAAAATAATAAGAGGCCAATAAAATATAGAAATTAAAAAAAAGGGAAAATGGTGCCAGTATTATTTAGTAATGATTCAGAAAAGGGGGTGGTGATGAACAGAGTGTCTGAATTAAGCAGACCACTCTTACCCAGTCCAAAGATCAGGGCTTGATCCATCACCGTTTTTCAGCTCACTGCACCATCCCAGCTCAGAACTTGGCTATATGCAAATTAGTCTGACCCTGGCCCAGTGCATCATGGGAACAGGGCAGACCAAACTACCAAGCCAATTCTTATACTGGGAAGGAAACAAGCTACCGGGGACCGGTTTCTGGCATTTCAGCCGTCTTCGGCCCGGCTTGCTTGAATCCTGATGGTGCAATGAGCTAGGGACTCACATCTGAGTATACCCTTCCACGCTTATAGTGGACAAAAATGATTCAGGGTATACTCAGACATGAGTCCCTTTCTCACTGCACCATCAGGATTCAAGCAAGCCGGGCCGAAGACGGCTGAAATGCCAGAAACCGGTCCCCGGTAGCTTGTCTCCTTTCTGGTGAAGAATTGGCTTGGTAGTTTAGTCTGCCCTGTTCCCATGATGCACTGGGCCAGGGACAGACTGATTTGCATATAGCCAGGTTTTGAACTGGGATGGTGCAGTGAGATAAATAACGGTGATGGATCAAGCCCTGATCTTTGGACCGGGTAAGAGGGGTCTGCTTAATTCAGACACTCTGTTCATCACCACCCCCTTTTTTGAATCGTTTTCGGCCACTATAGGTGTGGCAGGGTATACTCAGACATGAGTCTCTTTCTCACTGCACCATCAGGACTCAAGCAAGCCGGGCCAAAGACGGCTGAAATGCCAGAAACCGGTCCCCGGTAGCTTGTCTCCTTTCTGGTGAAGAATTGGCTTGGTAGTTTAGTCTGCCCTGTTCCCATGATGCACTGGGCCAGGGACAGACTGGTTTGCATATAGCCAGGTTCTGAACTGGGATGGTGCAGTGAGATAAATAACGGTGATGGATCAAGCCCTGATCTTTGGACCGGTTAAGAGTGGTCTGCTTAATTCAGACACTCTGTTCATCACCACCCCCTTTTTTGAAGTATTATTTAGTAGGTGTGTGGCAATCGCAGCAACGCCATCAAGACTCATTTTCCCCCTCAAATACTTATCAGCATCAGCAAAAAGCACTGGCAAAGCCAGTTGGTCCCAAAGTGTTGATCGGTTGTCAAATCCCTCCTTGACCAGCTGGAACCAGTACAGTTGCCGTGAAGTGGGAGGGTGGGTGAGCTAATTCTGGCTGCCATTTACCCAACTAACAAATGTAGGGACTACATACATACAGGCAGAGAGCCACTAGAATTATGCGACTGAGGCAGCTGTGTTTTATTTTTGTGCAGAACTAGATTTCGCCCTATAATTGCATCATCTGCAGATTTTAACAGAAAAATTAATTCATTTCCAGCTCAAACAGTTCAAAAAGTTAATAAAAATTAGGCAACATGTGTTCACGTGCAGTGGAAGGCCCTTTGCACAGGTTGACCGGTCCCATTTCGGTTGCTTCTTGCTATATTTGGGTGTTAAACTAGTACTAATACAGTGCAACCAATGCCCAGCCAGTGTTAACAAGCGTAAAACTGACAAAATAATAAAGTAATATGATCACAAAATTTGCTGCATACTTTACCTTTCCTTGTTGCATAATTTACTCAAACCTGCCACATAATTTGACCCTCCCCTGCTGCATAATTCAAATGGCCCTACATTTAGGATGGAACTTAAACAAGGAATCCTACCCTAGCCGCCGCAGGCACTACACATAAGCTGGGGGAATTGAGGGAACAAAGTTATGAAATTCTACATGGACTGCCAGAAGGCAAACAAATTTGTGCTACACAGAAACAGGTGTGTTAAGTTGAGGACAGAGTTGGCACACTGATTGCTTTTGGTGCGATTTGCTAACTAGCATGTCAACTAGGAGACTATCCTCCCCCAACTGTTGGGAGGCCAAGGTATTGTTTGTTACTGTGGAATTCACACCTGCGAGCAGGATTATATAAGATTTCCCTCAGTAGCTGTGACAAGCATCAGTACTTCTTCACAGGTAGCTGTGTATAAGCAAAGGATGCTGATCACATGTCAATAGACTGACGAAAGCCTTGGCGCTGCCCACACATGCAGGGACGTACCTCTTCTGTGAGGCGACCGAGTACACAACGATGTAGCCATGAATTCCCAGGACAAATGCAGGAGGTAGCAGACTGTACTCATCCTGAGAAAGAAATAAAAAATAAGTTATTACCAAAACCCAAAACACAATGCCAACACTCAATATTTTCCAGTTCACATTCAAGTAATATATTTTTAAAACAATGGTGCTTTCATGTGCGAGAGTATATTGGCAATGACTCAAAATCCAAAACTCCCAAGTGCAGATATGTGGTTTTCTGTAGGAAACGAAAACTTTTGCAAAATGGATTTGCTGCTGGCAATGTTTTTTGTTGTTGTTTTTACAGCTGCAATATTTCGAATGCAGTGCTTTGTTTGAATGCACCCTGGCATGATATGCAAATCTGTCATTTTGTATTATATTTTAGTGCAAAATACATCCGCTCATCAATTTTGCCAAAATTGTGTGCTATTCTGACACCGCAAATTACGCACCGCCCTAACTACTATACATTCATTATGCTTCTCCCATTCCCTGCGGTTGGCTAACCCACCTTTCGCAATACTTAAGTACAGCACAATCTGATCCCACACATTTGGAAATAGGCTCCAATCCCCTTCACATGACAAGAAATCAGACATGAACAAGAAAGACAAAAGAACAGGATCAGCATGGATTCTATGCCAAGACCTGAGGCACAATTATGACTGCAAAATCTCTGGCAGCCCAAACACCAGGTGCCTTTGAGATCTACAACAGTAAGATACCAAAGGCACCTGTTAGTGCCTCTATCGCTATAATGTCACAGACACCCCACGAATCCTACACACGTTACACTACTTAAGAACGGGCTGAACGTCATTTCTCCTTTGCTACTCAAGGAGATTGGTGCATTTTAATCGACATAGCTAATATACAGAACAGTAACTACCATCAAGCAATTTTAGGGGGGGAAACAAAAGCGGATGACAATGTGTTGCCAGATGAAGACCCTAATAAGAAGCATTAGTTTTACATATGCGTGTAATGTGCAACCCTCACCTGCCCAGCTGTGTCCACCACCGTCATCTGGAACTCGTCTTCTCCAATTTTAAATGTTTTGTTAAAGGCTATAAGGCGGGGGAAAGGGAGAGGAGAAAAACTGGCAGTCAGTTTTCAAGCCACTACAAAGAAATACAATGTGTGTCTCCCACCCACCCAACCCCCACTTCCAAACAAGTGTCTCAGGCAGGTGTCAGAAGCCAGACAACAAATATTCATCAGCAGAGAGAATACCAAAGATAAAAAGATATGGCATCACCATTCCAATTAGATATTATTATACTGGGTGTTTCGTGTACAGGTCAGTCATACACAAATGCTACACTAAGGACATTTTACCTCATGCAATCAAAAGGTACACATTTCGATGAAGTTTGAAAAGAACCAGGGCCAAAAGGGGCATAACTGAATGTTGGCAAGGAAGGAGGGGCATTGGTGGTTTGAGGAGATTTCCTTCAACTCCGCATATGCAGCATCGGGGTACCTACTGTTCTCAATAGTAGGTTCATAATCCTCACAGAAGTTTCCCCGAATGAACTGCAGGGCCAAAGAGGATTTCCCTGTTGAGAGAAAGATACAGCGTCAGCATCCACAGCCCCCATGTGGACAGATAAACACAGGCACTATAGCCTCCATGGGGATAAATTTATCAGGACTACAGCCCTTCCTTCATAATAGATCATTTACAAATTCGTTTTCTGAAGCACATCAGAGAATGTCAGTTAAAAAAACCTTAAAAGGTGGACCCAATCCTCCTCCCACCACCTATTCTTCTGGGCCTATGGCTGAACTAAGGGCCACTCACTCCTAAGGAAGTATTGCCATGAGTGGTTTAACGAACCATGGTTATAAAGGACTATTTACTTATACTTTTTAAATAGCATTCATATCAGGCTTTCTGGGCAGTGCAGTGCTTTACACCGTAGAAAATAAGTAATTTGGTGAAACTCAATTTGACATTATAGAAAGCAGAGACCCCAAGGAAAATTTTGGGAAATCCAAAGTGATTCCTAGATAGCGGGGAAGGTTTATTTGCTAAAGAAGGGGTCTTTGCACACACAAAAAATAAAATGTGTCAAGTTAAACAAATGGCCAATCCTAATACTAGATTTCGTTTGCTTCTGGAAGTGCATTTGCCGCCAGAGATAGTGTTCTTTCTTGCCAGATATTTAGGCATGCTTGGGTTATATCGATAATTTTTATTTACATCTTTGCTCCAGAGGGCGTCACTGGAGGTCGTTTAGCACAACGGTATTATGATCACTGTGGTATTTTCAAGCAAGCAATCTTGCAGTGGCATGTAATACTGCTTTTCAAAGATGCCAATCTGTAATTCGGGAAACCAACTAGAAATGCATTACCATAATCAATTCTGTTCAGAACCTAGGGCTGTAGTACTACTTCTAAATGATCTTGATGTGACTGGTTTCATTATGTAATATGCTCCATCCAGTCAAAACATCATAACACACACATATATATATTATGCGAATAAATCAAGGTTTTTTTCAAATCAAATATCTTTTTATTTAGGTTTTCCAAACACGCCATATTACATATCTTCCAAATCAAGAAGACCGCCTGAATGTTAGTGTCTGGAATCTAAGTTATTTAAAGGGGGACAAAAATTATAGGAAGGAAGACCCCCCCCCCCCTCATTATGCCCATTTAACATATTACAGAATCTAGTTCAACACAATCACCCCCCTCAGATTTCATCTAAAGGGTAATCCCTTAATGTACTGAGTTTGTCATTTCTTTCAATGAAAACTCAACCCCTCCTACCAAGAGACCCATTGCCCTTGAGCGCAGGAGACATAGAATGTTGGACAAACCCCGGCAATGGTTTCAAATTAAATTTCCATCCTTGTGGCAGCCTTCTTAAATCTGAGATGTAAAACCCTGTGTCAAACCTGTGCTTATCTCAGTCTTTCTTCCTCATCTATGTGACAGCCCTCCTTGCACTGTTCAAAAGATTTGACAATGCGGTCATGTTACATGTCCAAGACCATTTCACAACAACCCTTTAAAAAAAAAAAATTGAATACCTAAATATTGAATATGTCGCTTAGCAAATCTAAAGGGAAAAGCTGGACCTATTCTTTGGGGGCGGGGGAGATGGGGGGTGTCTATTAAATGTTTCCGATTGTTCATTAATCTTATAACCTAACACACTCTCAAAGGCTTCCAATTGTCTCCTTACTTCTGGAAAGGAGGTTGTAAGTGATCCTAGACAAAAAAGGACATCATCTGCATACAACTTAATATATTAGTTTATCCCAAATGTAATACTTGTGTTAATTGGGGATTGTCTCAATAGCATCCGTTTTTGCTCTGAGCCCGCCTGAACAAAAGGTTTTGAGGTCAGAGCCCCCTCCAAAACTTTATAACATAGACTGGGGGTGCAGAAGGGGCATGGCTTATGAGATGGTCTCTGGGGTACTTTTTCTGTAACTCCTAATCCACCCTAAATGTGAGGCCTATAAAAGAGCAAATGTTGTTATAGATGAGATCCAAAGTAGGATTCTGCCTGCTCTTCCCCCTTCACACCCTCCCCACAATGCCTGTCTATCACTCCTATCTTGAAACAGTCGACCCGTCCCTTTTGTGAAAGGTGAATAAATAATAGGTCTCACATATTGCCCCACTCTTTGGAGCAAGGGTGCCTTCAGCAATAATGCTAGCAAGTAATACAAGGCCTGACACCCTTCTTGTAAAGCAAGACAGACATAATTGTGATTCACTGGGCCGGGCACACAGCTGTGCCCCAGTGCCACTGCACCGGCTTCACTAATGATAGCTGCTAACTTCATCATTGCCAACGGGCTGTCTACTCTGCACTGTCTACTATCACATCCCTGAACAACTAATCCAGACCTTGGGGTGCCTTTTGCTGAAGAGAAAGAGAGAAAGAAGAAACAGGCCTTCTCATAAGGATGCCTGCTATCTGAAAGAAACGTAATTGTGTGGAATGTGTTAATCACCAAATATAAAGGCTGCCTTGAAGCCAGTATGGAGAAAAACAGGATGATGTGGAGGGATACCACACAATTTGCGTAGATAAAGCATGACTTAATTCCTACTTATAGGTACACAGCCCCTTCATATTTATTTGCATTAATTTCTCCAGTCACATATCACCTCCAAATGCAATTAACCCCTTCGATGCGTGTGACAAGGTCAACTCGTCATGGGAGTTACCTGCGCTGTGCGTGTGACGAGTTGACCTTGTCACGTAACACAGGATTTTTGAAATCTCAGCACTCAGCGGGAAAACCGCTAACGCGCATGCGGTTAAAACAAGGAATTATGAAGTTAAACTTTTTCACAACATATAAAATACATAGACCATTAAAAGGACGCATGGCATTTTTTACATGAATGTATGTATTTTTGATGATGCTTCCCGACCGCTGGGAAAATGCAATTAGGTCCCAAGAGGAGACCTATTCACTTTGCCAATGCCTGCTTCTTATTGTTACAAGAAGGTTTGGATATGTGTTTTTTTTCCAAGTTTTTTCAAGTGATTTCCGTCAGAGAGCCCTGGATAATTCTACACAATCCTTCTGGCATAGGCAAATTGTTCAGTAGAATCATGGAAAAGGATATAGATTTGGAGAGAGAGAGACATATGTTAGGAGAGACTAGTAGGTTGTAGGTACGATATTGGAGTGTTTTGGGGAGTATAAAGATGGCACAAAATGTGAAGAAATATTACACTGGCTATAACGTTATCTAACCCTGTTCCATAAACAGCAACATATACAACAGTTCAGCTGCTCTTATAAAAGATCTGAAACCTTATCTTGGTTCCCAAGTCACCATTTCCCACTGAAGTGTGGTGCATTACGTAAACTGGGAGGTGTAATCCAGAGGATCTTTCAAAGTATTGTGGGCTGGCTTCTCAGGGCATCTGCATTAAACTCATGACATTGGTAGATCTGTGAGAACCAACCTAAATTACATGTTAGGGGCTTGCAGCAACATTTGCAGTGGGGACTGTTTTGGAAGACCTCACACTATCCCAGCTGCATTGAATTGAAGTCTGTAGTCCTATTAGTGTTATCCAACACAATATACATAAGGAGTACAAGATCGACATTACCATCTGCTAGTGGAGTGTCTCTCACTACTTATTTCTCAAAGGACAGGTCAACTTGAAATGTTGGTACACTGCCAAGCATGAGACTGTATATTGTGCTTACTGTCTGGAGAAAAAGAGGAGACTCATTGAGCTGACAAATCGGGCAAAGCTAAAAGAGGAATGGAATTGTGAGGCAAGAGTAATAAGAACTCCAAGTACGTGAAACAGCTGACAGGAACCGGATGAACGGTCAATATGAGTGTGGAATTCCTATAGCCCAACTACCAGGACATATTGTTTGGGGTCAAGGACTAGTTTTAATGTTTATTTTGTCCTTGGGACAAGTAGGCCTAACTTTCATGGAGTACAACCCGTTTGGCTGGCAGTTTACAGTACCCCATTATGGATCAAGGAAGGGCATTGTCTGCAGTTAAGGTAATATTTGTATTCATATGTTAATGCTGTTTGAACTTCTATTTATGGTTTGTTAATGCAAAGCCTTTATTTATATGGTATGCACTCTAAGGAAATGTTGTAAGCTGGACTGCACTGCTGACAGTTGTCCAAGGATAAAAAGGTGTATACACGTTGTGAAAGTTTATGATGCTATGTATAATCCTCCCAGTTTAGATGCAAATATTTGCAAGAGTTTGAACACAAGATTGAAGAGTGTGCTTCAAATAATTTGTTCGCAAAAACATGCAACTAGAAAAAAATAAGTTTTTGCTACACTACTGTAAAATGAACTATTTCTTTGAAGCATTAGCTACTCAAATGTATTGATGTATGCTAGTATTCCCAAAAATATTTATAATTGAAAAGTTAGTGCAACCAGTTTCAACAAGATTATGGGAAACATGAAATAAACAATCACTGGCAAAGCCAATAGGTCTGACGTTGGTGGTCAGCCTTTTGGTTTTGTCAATGCGTCTTTTTCGTAAAACATTATTGTTTTTACAATGCCAGGCCCTCATCATTATAACAAACATTGGCAAAAGGGAATAATATTTTTTGGTCTAAAAAAAAAAAGCACATTGCCACAGTAGTCTCTGGCACTTGTCACTTAGCAAAACTATTTTGTGTGCCGATATGCTCCTTGTCAAATAAAGCTATCACTCACAGTGCAGCCAGTCTATAGAGAGAGAGAAACTGAATTTTAATAAAAATAGTTTAGGTTAACTAAAGTCTAAATTAAATGCCTAATTCTTAAGTAAAGTCACTAAAGCGTACCCATTTGTTAGTACAGATTTACAGCTTTCATTAATTCACAATAATTTACAGAAAGTAGGCCAAGAAATCTTACTACTGAAAAATATTTGTGAAACACATTTTAACCCAAGCACGTATGCATGTGTGGATTTACTCCCCCCCCCCCCTCTCCCCCGAAACAGTGGAAGAAGTTTAATTTCTTCTCTTTTCAGGACTACATTTCCACCCTCTCTCAGTGAGGGAAAAAGATTTCAGAACAGCATGTGAAAACCCCTAAAAACATACAAGCAAGCATGTTTTCACATACCCTGTTTCCAGCCCTGAATTATTGATCTACGCTACCTCCAACCCCAATATGTAGATCTGAGGTAAGGTGGCAAAACGCGGGGACTGCTGGAATTCAAACTCTACTTTAGTATGAGCCCTGGTATAATCAGTGAGGCTATTATAAGATCTCCTATATAATGAGATTACTGCTATAATTTATCGCCGTACTACATGGCACCAAAGGGACAAGTGGATTATTTAACAGAACATGTATATTTCTGAAGCAACCGTCCCATCGCCAAGTAGCTTTGATCCAAAGGACCTGCAACTAAATGGAAAGTTAGTAATGTTCCTGCAACAAGCAGCACCATAGCAAGGGCCAGCGGTACCCTGAGCTAGCGTAATAACAAAAAAACTTCAGCCTTCACAATTACAACTTGTGTATTGATCCTGGACTGCCCCGAGTACAGCGGGAATATTGGAAACTTTTCAGTTTTTTTAAATGACCTAACAAATACAATTTTAATCAGAGTGCATTTTTGTTATGGTTTTAATTAATCAAAAACAATAGAAAAAATTACTTTCCCCATCGCCAAGTAGATATTTTATTAAATTTCACAACCCTGACTAAGGGAACAAAATCTGTCAAC
The DNA here is from genome assembly GCF_964263255.1 of Lissotriton vulgaris. Taxonomy (NCBI): domain Eukaryota; kingdom Metazoa; phylum Chordata; class Amphibia; order Caudata; family Salamandridae; genus Lissotriton; species Lissotriton vulgaris. The sequence continues at coordinate 1,118,453,615 of NC_141685.1, read as the reverse complement.
AGTTAGACCTAGGTAGCTTTGCAGGATTCAGACGGCAAGGACTGGTCTTGTGTGACTTGGATTATGCAGTCACTTGCAAGCCCCATGCATGTCAATAAACCCAATGGAGACTGCAATATAATTAAACGGGAGAAATACATTCTGATTATTTTTTATAAGTCTCCCACCTTCCTCTTCCTAAATGTTGGCATCTAAAAAAAAAAAAAAAAATATATATATATATATATATATATATATATATATATATATATATATATATACATACATACATACATACACACATACATATACACACATACATACACACATACATACATATACAGGCACACACACACCCATTTATTTGGAAACAGCATTTGACTTTTATAAAATCGGGGGGGGGGGGGGGGGGCTTATTTTTCACAACTGAAAGGAAAGCAATTGTAAGTGGAAGAAAACTTAAATGAAGTCAATTTTTGCATTCAAATATGTGTCTACCACCTGAATCGATCGGGTGTGTTGGCATGATACACTCATACATAGAGTCGTCTACTTTGACACAGCCTGTCTATCGCAACACATCAATTCAATTACTTTTTGTGGTAAGGCAAACTACGAAGGAGTACACCGCATGGCAGAAAAGGGCCGCAGGGAGGACCTTCGGACGCGGAAGGTGGATATGAAGCACACCAGAAGAAGGCGTCTCCCGGTAAAGTAGCAAATAAACTAAAGCTTTTTAAAATAAAGTCGAAACTTTAAGGGCAGAAAAGCGTAAACGAGGCAGGAGACGTGTGGCGAGAACACGAAGATATCCTAATAACAGACACTAAGTAACACATTCCTCTTTCAGAGAGGTGCAGTTCATTTCTCTCTAAAAGAGCTGTCCTCTTTACTCTCGTACAGCGCATGCGCAGTAACCGAAGCGCGGGATGCGTATTTCTTCGATGCACGCATGCGCAGTATGACGACGGTTTTTCACTCACCGACCGATGGGTAGCCAAGAATTACTATTTTACGGAACTTCGGCATGGTGCGAACCAAACAAAGTGTTCAGGAGGGTTTAGGCTGGCAAAGAACTAGCCGAACCGGAACAGTCGTGTATGAATGCTGGCTGCGACGGCAAATCGTAACACGAACACTCGCGCTTCTAATTAGCAGACTGAAAAATTCCGAAGACCAAGCGCTACTCCTACATCCTTTCCGCTTCCAGCCCGCCATAAAGAACACCCCGCTGGCTGCCCCTCCCCGAGGCAGTACATTCCAGCGACCCATTGGCTGAAGGAAAGAGACGTAGGCCTGGTGGAACATGCGCGGTGCGGCACTCGCTGACTGTTCATTCAAGAATTTTTGGGGCACCGCCTATCCTGGCTAGGGGGCGGTTCATCGGTCGAGTGATTGGCGGTTAACGCCCTACTCTTGCACGTAGTTGGCGGGCAGAGACCGCTCTGTACTGTTTGCAAACAAAGCCATGTGAGAGGGGGGAGGGTGCGTATTAGTGCCCGCTTGTCTAGTCAAACGAGGCGGAGCGGACTGGAGGACTCCTGGTGTTTTGTCTAAAGTGGGATAATGGGAGAGCACACCAACGGCCGATAGAAAACGCCTTGAAATAAAGATCACCCTCGATCCTATTATTACCTGGAATTATTGGATCGCGCTAAAATTGGTAGAATACCCGGTAAACAATCTAATAATAAAAATAAAAGGAACAAGATAATTAAAGCTGAATGAATTTTAATGGACACCCACCGGGAGACTTGTGGCTACAGCAAGGTTACAATAGGGAACTGACCAACAGCTTGGATCAACACATTCCAGCTGATGTCATATGCATTCTTAACAGAGAATGCTTCACTTAAAGGACTAGTTACAACACATCTCCCTTATATAATAAAACAACTAAAAAAGAGAAAACAAGAAATAAAAGTAAAAGATGAAAATGAAATAAGGAAACATAACTCAAGACAATAACCATTAATTCAATTCAAAATTTCTTTATTCGACTGTAAGTAAATTCAGTCATAAAAGTACAGAGAGAAGAAAAATACATATGTAAACAGTTCATTGGTTAAAAAAAATTCAGTTTAAAACGGTGGATCTCGAAATAGCCTATCATAGCTCACGCAAGCATAAATGTACAGTTTATCAGAGGTTTGTATACATAAATAATACGGGACAAGTAGAGGTTAGCCTTCCATACTTTTTCTAAATTTCAGGGCTGTTTTTAAAAAGTTGCATGTAAATAAAGTGCTTTCACAGTGCAGCATTTTAAGATAAATTAGTGCAGGCCTTATTTGCACAAAATTCAGTTTTTTAAAAAGAGGTTTTAATTTTTTTTTTCGTGGTAACGTATAGTAGGAGCATATAAATAAAAAGTGTGCCAGGTCTTGCGGAGACTTATTGTCGCAGCCGCAAGCTGGCAACACTTGTCCCCTATGAGCTCCACTGGGCACAGCTAGCATCAGGTGAAATAAATCAAAGCGAAATCTAGTCAATAAGAAGCGCTCATATCTGGAAATGGACCAGGATAGGTATGGTTCTATTTGTATACATGATTTTGTCAAAACATGATTCATCACACTACCCTTCTTCAGTTCGGACCCTTCCCTGGTCAGCTGCCGAGCCATCAAAAAGGCGTCGTTTACAGATATTACATTGCGCTTAGATACTTGCTGTGGTGTTAGGAAGAGGTCCAACCTGCCCTATTCTTGAAGACAATTTCGGATATATTTTATCCAGGGTATCTTGAATTTACCTTCCCAATTGAGTGCTTCAAGTAAAATGTTTTGGGTGAAAGGTATTTCATTATTCAACCAACTGTTTAGCCAGCACAACAGTGGGTTTAGAGCAATTTTGTCCTCTAAATGGGGCATGCCCAGTTCCTCATGAGTGGAGAAGTTAGCCGTGCTCTTCGGTAAACATAAAACTTGTTTTAAAAAGTTGTTTTCAGTGGTTGCAAGATCGGTCGCTGGTAAGAAACCCCAAAGATCACTCCCATAACAGGCGACTGATAGACTTTTGGCTTGATATAGTTTCATCAGTGCAACCACTGGGGTGCTACCCATTTTGCGAGCAAAGTCAATTATTGCGGCATTGGTCCTTATTAGATCTCCTCTCTTTTTCCTTAATGCAGGGCCCCATGTGAGTTTATGGTCAAACAATACACCAAGATATGAGAAGGTTGTTGTAGTAGGTATTTTTTCCCCATTAACAGAGAATGGGTAGGACTTTTTAGATCCAGATCCTACCTTCATGACATATGACTTGGCATTGTTGATACAGAGGCCTCGTGAATTCATAAAATAGAAAAAAGAGTCTAATAAAGTCTGAAGGCCAAGCGCAGTTCTGGAAATAAGGACGGCGTCATCAGCATAGAGCAGGACGGGGACGCCCCTTTTCCCTATGTATGGGTAGTCCGTATTTGTTTTTAAAAGGTGCTCCTCTAGGTCGTTGATATATAGATTAAAAAGAAATGGCGCTAAAATACAGCCCTGTCTAACCCCCCGATTTATTTTGAAGTCTCTGGTTACTTTTAAGTCTTTTGTATACCGCACATTTGCTCGTGTATCGCTATGGAGGTCGGCCAGAAAGTTGATCAGATTTTTTTCAACCCCCATTTTCAACAAGACATCCCAGAGTTTACTTTTGTCAACGCAATCGAAGGCCGATGAAAGGTCCATAAAGGCCATATTTAGTGTTCCATTTCTGACCAGGGTGTATTTGCCACTGATTAGGTATAGATTCAGGCATTGGGTTATTGTAGAATGTCCTGGTCTAAAACCGTATTGCACTGGTGACATAACTTTGTTGTTTTTGGCCCATACAGTCAACCTGTTTAAAATGATCCCTCCAACAACCTTAGCGACTGAGTTGATCAGGGAGATTGGCCTATAGCATGCTGCATTGCTTCTGTCTCCTTTCTTGTAAACGGGTACAATAGTTGAAGCTCCCCAAGACTTTGGTACCCCAGTGGCAGCTCCAGCATTAACAACCGCCGTGAGAATTGGGGCCCAAAAGGAAACATTGGATTTAAATAAATCAGGGGGAAGGCCATCTGGACCCGGGGCCTTATTGCTAGTTAAACAACGGATCCCCCTTTCCACTTCCTTATCTGTAAACAGCAGAGGAGCTTCTACGGGAGGAATAGGAGCTTGTGTCGGCCGAGGATCATCACTCTTGAAAATTAGGCTAAAATGGGAGATCCACTCATTTTCTGGTATGATAGATCCGATGCTTGCAGCATTGGGGTCATCGAACATCGGTTTGTTGATTATGCCCCAGAATTTGGAGCTGTTTCCCAGGATTGATGGGTCAAGTAGAGACTCCCAGATCTTCGCCTTTATGACCTTTTTGCGGGATACCAAGGCAGATTTGTATTCATAGCGCAGGGATTTAATTAATACAGGATCCCTTGGATTGTTCTTAAGAGCCGTTTTCAGTTGTCGACTGGCTCTTGATCAGGTGTGGTCAAACCATCTTGGCTGTTGGTCAATTGGTCCCTTCAGTGGTACTGAGAGTAATTGATCGACTTTACGAGTCATTACGGCAAAAGCAGATAATATAAAATCAGGAGGTGTAATATTAGAAATGCAGAGGGTAAGTTCTTGATCACAGCTCTTTTTAACGGATTCGAGCAGAGCGTCACTGTTTATCGAAGTCCACTTTTAACGGCGGTTACCATTGATTAGTTTTAGGACACCCGGATCTTTGCGATTTTTGCGAAGTTCAAAGAGTCCGTTTTTAACTTCCACTGAAATTGGATTATGGTCGCTGTAGATGCTTTCGTGAATATTGAAATTTATAGCTGAGTTAGCCATGTCAACAGAAAGAAGTATATGGTCTATAAAAGATCCTTGCTCAGAACCTTTGTAAGTTGGTATTTCATAGATGAAGGAGTCCTCTTTCAGGGACATTGCAATTTTCAAATCCAGACCATCTATTAAGTTGTTCATGTTCGAGCCTCGTGGGCAGTGCGCAAAGTGAAGGCCTGACCTGTTACCACAACCCAAAGAGCCCAAAGTTGACGTTGTCGAATGTCCACAGATATGCGCATTAAAGTCGCCAACGATTATTTTGTTCCGTGGTAGATTTGCCAAGTTGTCGTGAATGTGGTCATAGAGTTTGGTAATATTACATTCACCGAATGGCGTTATGGAATTATAAAAGTTGACCAGGGTTAATGTCTTTTTGCCCTTCCTAAGCTCCAGGGTCTGAATATTCCTGTTGTCCGATTGCTTGTTTTTTGTCTGTAGGACCAGGGAGAGGCTGATGAATATTGCCAGGCCCCACTTGGCCCTACCACTGGGTGATGGAGATGCAGGGACAAAGAAGCTTTGAAACCCCTCAATAAAAACGTTATTATCGGTGAGCCAAGTTTCCTGAAAGCACAATATGGTGTAATTTCTGACAAAAGCTACCCACATCTGGTCGTTAGCTTTTGCAGCCAAACCTGCAATGTTCCACGATAGAATTTTAATGGAGTTAGGGTCATTATGGTCTTTCACTGGCTCTAAGGACATGTACAAAGGTGGATGCAGGTTTAAGTTAGAGTGACTTTCGAAATCTATGTGGTAGTTTCTGTTACTTTCTGGAAAATTGGAACATGTAATATTGGAGGGAGGGCATGGGTCAACAGTAGGATGGACAGGTGCACCTTGTGAGGAAAAGCTTTCAGGGCTAAGTGCTATCTGCTCTGTTTTAGAGATATCTAATGCCGTACTAGGGGAAGCATGGGTACTCACAGATTTATTCAATTTTACTGAATTGAGAGGTTCAACAGGGTTTATCTGACCAATTAAGGAGCTAGAGTACGGGATGGATGGCAGTCAATCCACCTCGTCCAGATAGTCATATGTGGACAGGGCATCATATCTGTTTGAAATTGGGATCTCGTATTGGTTATGGGCCAGGTATGAATTTGTAAAGTCTTGTTTATATGGATAAGGAACAGGTTCTAATCTCTCATACATTGGGTGGGATGGATAATTATAGGTTCTTCCTTCCCAATAACCATTACTTAAGATAATAATCTTGCAAATACAATGGCAACTTCTTAGTTCTAGTACAGCGAACAAAGGAATCAGAACTGTCTCTGCTGTAGGTACTCTGAGAGGGAACACTTTGTGACAAACTGGCCTGACTTCTCAATTTAAGATGAGGATGACCAACTTTAAATTTGTTTTTGTTTTGAGTGTGACCATACTTAGTTTGCACAAATCGAGATTGAGACTTAACATACTCACCCCCCTTCGTACATTTTGTCAAGCAAGACATACTCCAAACATCCCCACCAGCAAGCATAACAGCATTGTTCATAATCTTGGTAATGCGCCTTGGGCCAAAATATTTTGACTCAACTTTAGGTGACCACACTCCTTTTTTCACAAAAACAAGATCACCCACTTTCCATAACAATTTTCTTGCCCCCATTTTGATGTCAAACCTTCTTTTATAATTGTTTTGATATTTCTTTACTTTCCAATTATTGACAAGACAACCCCTGTCCTTTGCGCTCAACCATAAAGGATTCAGTTTAGAACCAGCAGTCCTACCCTTTAGTATTTTAAATGGAGAACAACCAGTCACACTGTTGGGTGTATTCCTGTGTGATCAGTAAACAAGAAAAGAGTGTCAAATGGTTATACCAGACCACAGTCAGGAGCATCTAAGAAAGGAGTTGACGGCCTCACTCAGGACGTTAAGGAAAGCCCTCACTCACCACCTGGTGATGAAATGTATTCCTGTGTGAATCTCGCGTTGGACGGAATTTGCAGGGCGCAGAGGCAGGGATTAAGACACGCCTGATCGGCGTCCCTGTGTGGCACTGAATAAGGGCCCGGCTACAACCGGTAGCAGTGATAGGACCTTTGGGCATTCACTGTGGGGAAACACGATTGATTGACACATATTAGACTTCCCCTTCCTACCATGCATGGTTGCAGGTATATATGATGTACGCAACCGGATGGTTTGATGTGAGCCTACCATGAGATTTTAATTTGGAACCCCAGCAGCCCTGAAGAAGTTGCCTGAAATTCCTCATGGGCAATGAAACATGTCGGCGCAATTGATTATGGTTTGATTGGAACCATTTTTAGTTTGGGAAGATAGCAGCATTAAATAAAGGTAGTTTCAGCTAGGTAGCTTCACCAAGTTTTAGTTGTGAGGATTCTCTGTTTATATCCTCTTGTGATCCATTGGGCGTACATGCTAGGAGCATGTTATGACACTTAGGTTTTGAGTTTTGACTGATTTCATGGGTTAATGTCTTTGTTTAATAACACATACACACATGTTTCTTTAAACAGGAAAGGTGGCAACCCATGATGATAAGTAGACTTGCTGACGAGTACCAGCTAGCAGTCCCCTTGGTTTTACGACCGTGAGGTGCCTCCTTTCCTCTCCACACTTTTTAATTAGGTTTCGCCTGGTCGAAAGCTGCGCACCACGCAGCTTTTTGGCGCAGGCGAAATCTAATGAGAACAGTATATGGCTTGGTCACCGCTTCTCTGTTCCATTGGCTAGCTCCATAAATGGAGGCTAGCCATTGGAACAGAGATCTGTCCGTCATAGCCGGAGCAGATTCGTGGGCGTTCCGGCGATTTTTAGGCTTTTTGCAACGTCATGAAGACGTGTCCACTGTGGGCATGTACTTATTTTTTTTTTTACATGGCCATTTGTTCGATTGTCCTGGTCCCGCATGGTTGTATCCCGCTGTCCGCCCCACTCCCGCTGTCTGTGTCTTTGTTCCATCTTCCCAGTGGTTTAGAAGAAGTCTAGTTGTTTTTATTGTTAAAAGCAGTAATGTTTATATATAGCGCCACGAACCGCACTCCTATTTCTAAGCGCTAACGTCTATACAACTCTTCAGAAGATTAGTTGCTCCAGACTGGACTAATTCGCGATATACTACGGGTTACATGGTAAAACCAGAATCCTACTGAGACAACACATGCTCAAGCGCTTCAACGCCTCGCATTGGGGTAGGAAGCGATAATTAAATACAATGTATATGTAGTTTGCCCACACTGTAACACGGTCTCCCTTCACCCTGCTCTCTTAGCAGCAATGAGGGAGCTGCAAAGCACAGGGTGAAGGCATACTCCACCTCCTCCCGCTCACTAAAGAATGCAAGCGCTCACAACACGCAAGCCCTTACCTGCTGTGTGATGCGGGGGCTCTGGAGCGGGCCCCCCGGGCTCCTACAGCCTGCCCGGGCTCAAGGTCCCATCAGTGCCTGGCCGGAGCCGACCCGAGCAGCAGGAACGCAGCTGCTTGCAGCTCCCGCCGGCTCTTCCCTGCCACCTGCGGAGTCCATTTCCTCCCGGGAGGGAGCCGCGGCAGCAGGCCCCAGCCCCTCCGTCCTCCTCCTCCCGGCCAGGCTCCGCCCCTGCCTCATAGGTGGCTCTCCACCTCGGCCCCCGGTGCGCTGCAGAAGTCCCCGGGCCGCCCCAGCCCCGCTGCTCTCCTCTTTCTGTTCAATTAGAAGTCAGGAAGGAAGTTGTGAAGCCTGTCCGGGGTCGAACGGAACAAGTTTCTGCTCTCTCTCCTACCGCTGCCAATGCTTGGCAGGCCGCTGCAGGGAAACACTCGGAAATGTTCCATTGTTAAACTCGAAAAATGTCGCAGCCTTGGGCTTTAAAGATGCAGCGTCTATTTTTTTTTTATTTCTACATGGCCCCTTATTGTCAAACGTTTCGAGCCGTATGAGGACATTGACAAAGTTTATTGTTTTATTCTATTTTTGGGGGCATCGCAGTGGTTGCAGACGGACTCCGGTCGAGCCATATGAGAACACTGGCAAAGTTTATTGTTTTATTTCATTTTTGGGGGCATCGCGGTGGTTGCAGAAGGACTCCGGGCGGCACCGGGGGATTAATTTTATAGTTTTACGCTGTGGCCTCTGCACGAGGCTTCCATGTGGTTTACAGTTTATTCTGGTGTCTCAAGTTTGGGCCCTTCGTTTTCAGGTTTGTTCACACAAAAATGTTTTAGGGTGAAAAACAAACAATACAACGAAAAAAAAGTTTCTCTTTTCGGTTCCATTTGGAACAACGCAGCATCCTGTTTTTAGTTCTTTCGAAGGTTAAAAAAAGTTACAGTCGTAATGCTTTGATGTCTGGACTGTGAGCTGTTAAGCAAATATTGCAAAACAAATATTGTCAAAGCCAACAGACTTGGCTTTTTTATAGTAAAAAATATTATATGCGTGCAATAATAGTACAATTGCTATAAGTTATCTTCTAATACTCAGCTTAGAGATTTCAGATACATAGAATTTACAATTGCAGATTTTCTGTAACACTCCTGAATGAAAAACATTTGCGAATTTATACTTGCAGCTATGCACAGGGCTTTCCGCATGCTCACTATTACATAATGTACAACTGTGCACACAAAAATGTTTTCTGTCCTGTTCAATTATATATTTTTTCTTCTATTACTTTTTCGACAGAGAAAACTATTTCTTTTATTTCTTGTCTCAGTTTGCGATCACATGGTTGTAGAATAACTCCGCCTCGTGTTTCGAAGGAGTGTTTCCACCTGTGGTGTTTACGGCGAGTTTTCTGATTATTAGTTTGCATGGAGGATAACTTTGTTTTAGGGATGGCGTAATGGGCGTCTAGGCCGCCAATGGCGAGAATATGCTGGTTTCCACGCCGCATCCTGTCTCTACACATACCATAAATCAAGATTTTTGCTCCTGTTTGGTTTATTTTTAGTGTTCATGGTTGCTTTTGCTCAATCCAGCACTCCGCATGGGCTGAATTGATTAGCAGAGTAGCTCGCTGGCGCTGCTCAAAAAGTGCTGTTAGCGCACTTTAGTTCAATTACTTGTGGATGAATGGAGTTAAGTGGTGGCTAGTTTTCAGTACTGCAGCGGAATGTCCGCCGCAGCGAAGGAGCTAATTGCTCAGGGGCTGAGTCCCTATGTGTGGATACTAGAAGCTTAGCCCCGCCCACACTGTCGCTGTATGTGCACATTCACCCTGGTTGCCTAATATTGTCCCTTTCTTGAGTCCTCCTGACTTCCTACCAAGTGGCATCCTGCATAGTCCTGTATGTGCGCCACCTCCTGCACAGCGCTCATTTACAGTTTTCCCTGGACCTCTGAGTGTTCGCATGTTTCAGTACTATGGAATATGGGCAAATGAATTCTTTCATTTGTATGGGGCCAGACGTGCAAGAATGGAACTGCATTCAGTTTTACAGAAAGAGGATTATTAATCCTTCTGTAAAACAAAACTGTTCTAGGGGCACAGCAGACATGCTAGAGGGTAATTTGACACGAGGCATGACTCCTGCGTTCAGATCCTGGCTCTCACACTTCATCAAACAAGCATTTGCAATGCAATAGGTCTCGCATTTGCGAGAGATTAAGCTAATGGCAATGTAAATGACAATGCCATTTATTTATCTGTTTTCAAAACCAACACATAAATACAAATTTGATCATTTACAATGCCAATAGCTCAAACTTTTCCAAAGGCGAAACCATTGCATTGTAAATGCTTGTTACACATTGGGTGGATTATGATGGTATAAACATTTTTAGAATTTGGATACACCACAGCTTAGGGACCTAGTTAGGCCCATGAGGGAGCGAGAACATTTTTTAGTGACCTCTCCATTGCTGGATATACAGTGTTGGGTGTATTGTTTGGTGATCAGGCCTATTGTTGATTGGTAACACGTTGAGTGGGGGGCTGCCTGATCCCATCTTCTTCCCCCTATAGCTCCTATTTTTTGGATGATTAGTGAGACTAGGGCTAAGATGCCCCTCATGTGCAAGAGTAATTATTTTTTCACGCATCATAAGTGGAGGTATCAATCTATCATCACGGAAAAGCTCACCGTGCACAATGTTTAACTCGTCACGCACATTCCAGTAACCTTTGACACAGTCAGGAAAATCTTTCAAAGAAGGCCAACCATTTACAGTGAAATCCATAACTGGCGCCCTAGCTTCCTCACTGTCAAACATTTTTTCCACTCATCCTCATTGAAGGCTGACTCTTTTACCCAAGAAACATTCGCACAATCATGATTACTTTGAACATGTTTTTTTAGAGGCATCCTGGAAAGAAAATCTGCTGGAATATTTTTAAGACCACGCAAATATTCCACACAAAAATTATATTCCCAGAGTCCTTCAATCCATCTCTTGATCCTTGGAGTGGTGCTTTCAACATTCCTACAAGAAAACATATGCACAAGGGGCTTGTGATCAGATCTAAATAAAAAAGGCAAACCCCACAAGTAAAATCTAAAATGGCTTATCGCCCATGAGCAGTCTAAGGCTGCACGCTCTATTAGTGAGTAACTTTCTTCTGCTTCTTTTAATGATCGTGATGGAAAACCAATGTCTTTTTCACAACCATCCACCATTTGAGATAGGACAGCCCCTAAACCTCGCACACTTGCATCCGTCGTCAAGATGGTCTTTTTGTGTACATCAAAATGCCCTAAAGTTGGCATCTTGGCAATTTCACTTTTAACCTTATTAAAAGTGTCAACACAATCAACATTCCAATCAAAAACAGCACCCTTTTTCAAAAGTAGTCTTATAGGTTGCATAACACTAGCAAAATTGTATACAAACTTCGAATTGTATTCTGACAAACCAAGGAAAGATTTCACTTGGTCTTTGTTGCAAGGAGGTGGTGCTTGTAATATGGCTTCAGCAAGGTACATTTTTGGGCTAATACCCTCCCCCAAGATGGTATGTCCAAGATATGATACTGAATTGACCCTGAATTTACATTTCTCACTCTTTAAGGTGAGTCCATGTTTCTCCAATCTAGCTAAAACACTAAAAATAACGTCATCATGTTTAGCCTTGTCTTGACCATGAACAAGAATATCATCCTGGATAAATATTACTGAGTTGATTCCAGATAACACATTTTTTATTACTCTTTGGAAACAAGCAGCAGCACTTGCTAAACCAAAAGGCATTCTTATAAATCTGTATGCACCTAAAGGAGTTACAAAAGAGGTTAAATGTCTTGATTCTTTATGGAGTAGGATCTGATGGTACGCTGCTGATAGATCCATATCGCTAAACACACGAGCCCCTCCTAGTTTTGTCAAGGCTTCGTTGATATTTGGCAGTGGTTGTCTGTCAACCCAAATTTAATTATTCAAGCTTCTCAAGTCCACACACATCCTAATCTTAATTCCTTTATCCTTAGGTGCCAAAACAATGGGAGCAAGCCATTCCGGTGACTCTATCTCCTCAATTACTCCCAAATCAAGTAGCCTGTCAATTTCCTCCTGAAGTGGCTTCATCATAAGGTTGGCCACTTTTCTTACATTGTGCACAACTGGTTTTCAATATTATTTTGTGAGTGAAACCATTCAAAAGCCCAAGTTTATCTCTGAAAACTCCAGGAAAGTTTTCAACGATGTCCTCAGCATCACTCTGAGAGATTAACATAACTTGTTCAGGTGCATTAGGGTTCAGAATGATGCCAAGATCTCTCTGGTGGCGCCAACCTAAAAGATTGTCACCACGCTTAGCAACATAAATTTTGCCCACCGTTTCTCTGTCTTTGAACACATTGGACTGAATAGTGTAACCTACCAAGTCAATGGTTTGTCCTCCATACCCTACAGGGTTAATGTCAGGAGTCAGGAGCTTTATTTTATTGTCCCCAAAGGTGGAAAACCAAAACTTGTCGCTTATTAGACTAGAGTATACGGGGAACCAGAATCAGCTAAAACTGGAACAATTTTATCAACAATGTGTATGTCACATTCAGGCATGGTAACACTGTCAGAATCCACAGGCTTCACATCATTGACAGGTTCAGGTGTCCCTTCAGTAATACAATGAATTGCTTGTTGATGAAATTCCTCATTATCATCAACAAAATTAACTTTTGTGTTCCTACACATCCGTGCATAATGACCTTTTTCCCCACAATTCCTGCAGTTTGTACTTCTTGCAAAACAATTTGGAAAATTCGGCCCGTGATTTTTTTTTAACAACTCTTTTTATTGAAAGATCACAATATCACCACAGCACTCCGAACCCCCGGAGGCACTGCAAACAAATACTTCCATCAGCAATTACGATCTGTTCAATTTATAGTATTATCCCCCCAACCCCCAACAACCCTCCACTCAACAAGCCCTCCCCCACCAGAACTCCCACCCTGCCCCAAGTCCACCCCCGCACAGTGTTGCTAAGTCCCTATGTAACACAGAAGTAAAATACACATACAACTACCTTGTGTACTATATCACCCCCTGGCACCTTCCCACTGGTCCCTCATTGTCTCTAGTTAGTGGCAGCGGCTCCAGCCATATCCCCCTGTAGTCTGCCCACCGTTTCCATATTATGTAGTGTTTCTTAGGGCAGCCTCTGGCTTCATAAATAGGTCTTTCCAATCCCATACAAAAGTCAAGGCCTTGTTTCCATACCATCACTCTAGGAGCCCGAGTGTCTTTCCAGGCTTTAGCTATATCCCTCTTTGCGACCGTGAGGCCCAGTAGCAACAAATGTCTCTTGTAAACATTGCCCCCAACTCCCTCAAGGACATGAAGGAGCCCCGATTTGGGGGTGCGTGGGAGGTCCCAACCCAGTACCTCTGATAGGCAGTCCCACACTCCCTTCCACCACTGCGTCAACCGGTCACAACTCCATACCGTATGCAGGAATGTACCAACTGCTTGACCATATCTCAAGCATTCGGGGGGCGCAATCAAACCTGCCTTCCACAATCTCTCCCGCGTGTAGTAGGCCCTATGCAAATATTTGAATTGAATAAAGCGCAAGCGCACAGCGATAGTCGCTCCCCTTGGGGCCTCAAGCTTTCCCGCCAATCCTCTTCCTCTAATTCACCCACATCCCCCGTCCAGACCTCCCGCAGGTGTTGTAGGGACGACGAACAGTGTACTACTAAGATCTGGTAGATACAGGAAATTTTCTTGTCTTCTCGGCCCGTGATTTTGACTTCCACACTTGGACATTTGAATTTTCCATCTTTATTTTGATTAAAATTAAATTTCTGTCTGTCAGGCTTTGCATAGCTTTTCTCTTGTTTACTGTTTACTTTGCTGACAGTAGCAACTTGGATATCAGGTGAAGTGTTCTCCTGGTAATCTTTGTTAATATTGGCCAAAGAATCAGCATTGCCCGTGCCCTTACGTATTTCTTTCACCCAATGAGAAGTGTGTTCAACACACACAACGATGGTTATGGCCTCTTTTAAATTAGGATTTTTCGATAGCAATTTTTCCTGAATTTTGGGATCATTTGTACAGCGCACAAGTTGGTCACGAATAAGAGAGTCGGTCAACTAATCAAATTCACATGTTTGCGCTAATGATTGCCAACCCTCTCTCCTTTAGCTTGTACACACATGAAAAATTTGTCTCTTTCCATAACCACATTTAGACGGGCTCCAAAATGTTTTTGCAGTAAAAGAACACTCATTTCATAAACATCACTTGGTTCTCCAGCCCCTCTTCTGATGGGTATAGGATCTAAGCTGTCATAAATATTTCTTCCTTCAATTCCAAGGTTGTGTAACAAAACACCTTGTTTTCTGGCAGCAGATAATTTTTCTCCACCAATAGCAACCAAGTAGGAGTCAAAAAGTGGTTTCCACTTTTTCCATGGAAGTACAGGTTTACCTTGTTCACTTAAAAATTGAGGAGGTTGACTCATTCCACTGGCCATTGTCATCCTATAAACTCAAAACAACTTAAAAAAATAACAAAATAGACTTAAACAACTATCCAACTTAACAATTTAACATAAGAAGTGAAAAATAACAAGCTAACTTAAATTTCATGTAACTGTTACTCTTTTTCTTGAAGCTTAGACTTGTAGTTGTTGCTCTAGTTCTTGTAGTCTTTATGTAGATTTTCATTTAAAAAAATTAGATAAAAACTAACATAACAAGTTAAAATAATTAACTTCCTTCTTTTTTTTTGTTAAAATGTTATCTCTTCTTTCGTATTAATTAACATAGAGATCGCTTTATTGTCAATCTTTAAAGTATCTTGCATTTCATTGTCTTTGAAACTCTCCTTGCTGTGTATGTGCCACTCTGTTCTCTTTCACGTTTTAGACAGTTTCAATATCGTGTTTCTGAGCAACACTACTGCGCATGCACCGCTTTCTATTCACCGCTATGTCTTTAAAACTTTCCTTTTTTAGGTCGAGTTTACTCGAACCCATTGTTGTCAACCCAAAAAATTCCTAAAATTCCTTTCCTAACAGGCGGATTCGGCGGATTTTGGACAGTGCACGAGAGAGTCATGTGACTCCTTGTGGACGAGCATGCCCAGCCCTCCCACTGCCAGCAGCATTTCTCCACGGCCGCCAGGCCACATCAAAGGCTTCCCCAGCACTGCCCCGCCCATCAATCACCCTCCCACTGCCAGCAGCATTTCTCCACGGCCGCCAGGCCACATCAAAGGCTTCCCCAGCGTGCGCTCGGCCGGCATATGGTATTTCTCCTCCCCTACCCCATTCTGCCCTGACAATTTTAATAATGAATCAACAGTCACATCAGTTGTCTTGTTTCATGTATGTCTTAGCATTTGCCGGCTTCCTACTAGACGTCTCCCAGCAAATATGACTTAAAACGATGCTGAAATGCAGTGTTTTTTAAAATTATTATTTGAGAAGAAGGATCGACTGCCCTTGTAGTGGATCGGGAAAGAGATTTATACCAATACATGGGTGCACTGAATTAGAAACGACAGTTCCTGGCCCTCTCCTCCCTTGCGCCCACCGCAAAGATGTCTCAGCTGCGCTGAATTAAAAGTGCATGAGGTTTTGAACATTTTTTTTCTACGCGCTCAGTTTCTTTTGACAACCTTCCCTGACTGCATCAAGGGAATGCTTTGTAGCCGGGGGGGGGGGTGACAACTGCTACCAGCGCCAGTTCACGGCCGATGCATAGAACTGCAGTAAAATGTCACATCTGACATTTGAATCACTGCCCCAGAGCCTTTGTACAGTCAGAGCTGCCGTGTGGTATTTCTAGCTGTTGCATTCATATAGATTCTGCCCCGCCTCTCTCCTAACATTTCTGAGCTGGTTCCAGGTAGACACAAAAACACTTATCACGTCAAACAAATCTACTCCCAAAACCACGTCCTGCGCACGTTATTTACATTAAATGCACATTCGCAAGGTGTTTAATGATGTATTTCTGACGTTGACGTGTATTCTTCGTCAAATCAGGTTGTGGTTTGCTCAAAGAGACCGTGTTGGTTAAGGATAAGTGGCACCATTCTGTAATTTGGTATCAAGTGGCAACTCCATCTTTTCTGAATGGATTAGCCAACGTGTTTTTTCTAACAAATGCTTCCGATTTAATTTGTTTTGTCACATTGTATAAAAACCCTGTTTGCAAAATCTGTAGAGAAAAGAAAATCACCGCAAAAAAAAAGGGTGGTAGACAGTTTTCAGCCCAACAGATGGCTAACTTCTAGAAGCAACTACATGATAATAAAAATAAATTAACGTTAACTAACATTAGCGCATGGGAAGCCGGCAACCAACTTGTAAAGCAGCCTTCACGAGCAAAGACTTCATTCGCGTTCCTAGTTTCCTTGTAAATAAACAGGAACCACGCTGTGGCCCCATTTTAAGGCACGCAGGTCGGTGTTCAGCCATTCCCAGGAAATGGTGAGGCAGATGGGCCGCACCCGGCAATGGTTGTTCTCACATTCAGTGACCAGAGATGCTTGTGAGGAGTGTCACTATCAACAATGGTCCCCAGCTGCAACTCATTGTAAAGGGCCACCTCCACTAATAAGGTTCATCACAATGCGTATCTATGGCAACCGACATTAGTAAATAGAACCGGGGTGCCCTCTGGTTTACCGCTAGAGCTGCAACTGTTCCTTTTCATCTACCAATAATCTGATAAAATCACGTGATTGGGTTCTTTTTTTAGGTTACTTCTTGTTTGCCGTTTTTTCCCACCATCGAAAACTCAGAAAATTGCATCACTTAAGGTTTCTAAGAATTGCTTACGTTTTTAACGTAGTATATTCCAGTAATGCTGTCTTCCTTATGATCTTTATACACTGTGAACCTTCGTTCTTAGGCTCTATCAGAAACCTTCAGTTTCACAACATCACCTTAATACAAAGTTATAAAAATGTAAAAAAATTACATTGTATAATATTTTTAAAAATGGATGCCAAGTCTGTGCATTTAACATGCTATATTTTCATAATGCAGGTTAGGGGTGGTATTGATATTTTTAAAAGGTAGCGTTCAATTTTGGAATCAATCAGAAACCCTCAATGGCTTGATAAGCCCATTTAACACACAGTTTAGCTGGCTGTTAACACTCACTGTAACTATCATGGCTATACACAACAGACAATGTTTCATAAAACAGAAAGTCTTCACAGATATAATCTATTTCACCCAAATGTGCCACAGTTCCTAAAGAAAAGCCTTAGTGACAACAAATGAATTCAACCCAAACCCCATTTGTTTATGTGAGCTGGTTCGTTTTTGGCAGAATTCGTATGTATATTAAACTATTTGTACATGTTACTACTGACATACTCATCATTGTTTGTCATACACGATGAATGAGACATGAGTCTGGTTTCTGCCACATTGAGAACCAGGACACTCTTAACAGTCCACTGTCAGTTATGGTTACCTTGGAGCATTAGGACTGGTGCAGGGCTATGCAAGAGGAACAGCAGTAGTTAGAGCATAAATGTATGAGAGGAATGATCTCTTATCTAATATTCTTCTGTGCACGCGCTTTTCTCCCGAGCCTCGGCATCACTCTTCAAAGGAATTCCTTCCGCTCCTTATCTCCTCAGGCACTTAGCGTACACGTGTGTCTCCCAGGCTCCTCACAGTGCCATATGTCCTCAGGGCATTACACTTCTAACGTCAACGACCGTCTGCTCCTTGGAATGCTGGCATGGTTGCCCAGTGCTGCCTGATCTTCTTCAAAGGCAGCTTGTAACCCGCTCAAAGCAACATACATTCCAAATACCACTCAGTGCCACATAGTTATATGCAACATAATTACACTGCACACAATGCAACATACACTCCAAATACCACTCAGTGCCACATAATTACACACCACATAATTACACTCTACTGAATACAACAAACACTCCACACAATACCACTCAGTGCCACATAAATATATGCTACATAATTACACTGCACTCAATGCAACATACACTCCAAATACCACTCAGTGCCACATAATTACACACCACATAATTACACTCTACTGAATACAACAAACACTCCACACAATACCACTCAGTGCCACATAATTACACGCCACATAATTATACTGCACTCAATGCAATATACACTCCAAAAAACACTCAGTGCCACATAGTTATGCGCCACATAATTACACTGCACTCAAGGCAACATACATTCCAAATACCACTCAGTACCACATAATTACACGCCTCATAATTACACTCTACTGAATACAACATACACTCCACACAATACCACTCAGTGCCACATAATTATATGCAACATAATTACACTGCACTCAACGCAATATACACTCCAAATACCACTCAGTGCCACATAATTACACTGCACTCAATGTAACATACACTCCAAATACCACTCAGTGCCACATAATTAAACTCCACATAATTACTCTGCACTCATTGCAACGTACATTCCAAATGCCACTCAGTGCCACATAATTACACGCCACATATTTACACTGCACTCAATGCAACATACACTCCAAATACCACTCAGTGCCACATAATTACACGCCACATAATTACACTGCACTCAATGCAACAGACACTCCACACAATACCACTCAGTGCCACATAATTACACACCACATAATTACACTCTACTGAATGCAACACACACTCCACACAATACCACTCAGTGCCACATAATTACACTCTACTGAATGCAACACACACTCCCCATATTACCACTCAGTGCCGCATAATTACACGCTACATAATTACACTGCACTCAATGCAACATGTACTCCAAATACCACTCAGTGCCACATAATTACACGGCACACAATTACACTCTACTGAATACAATATACACTGCCCATTTTACCACTCAGTGCCATATAATTACATGCCTCATACTTACACTCTACTCAATGCAACATAAATACACTTTATCTATCTGTCTCTCTATCACCCTCACTCTATCTATCTATCTATCGCCCTCACTCTATCTATCTATCTATCGCCCTCACTCTATCTATCGCCCTCCCTCTATATATCTCTCCATCTATCGCCCTCACTCTATCTATCGCCCTCCCTCTATCTATATATCGCACTCACTCTATCTATCGCATCACCACAGCATCACTCAGCACCACCAGAGCATCACTCAGGGGTACCACAACATCACTATGCGCTACCACAGCATCACTGAACGCCACAGCATCACTTGTCGCCACCACAACATCACTCCGTGCCACCACAGCATCAATCTGTGCAGCCATTCAACAACTGGTTCAAATATGTTCTCTCAATGTTTCAAGCTTCATTACGAATGTCACAGAAATATGTTAATAGTTCACTTCTGTTCTTGGATTTTCATCACAATAAAATACAATGAACATAATCTTCACAAAAGTTATTTACAAAAGCTATTGCCATTATAAAATACAATAACTTAAGTATTAATTATTAAAAGAATAAAAGCCATTTTTATTTGTAATATCAATACATCTAAGTCACGTAAATACAACACATATTGCATTACAAATGCTATAGGTGTCACATTAGCGAAAGTTACAACTATTGGCATTGTAAATGACAAAGCTATTCAATTCACTATTTTCCAAACCAACACATAAATAAAAAAATTGTCATTAACAATACCAATAGCTCAAACTTTCTTAATGAGAGACCTATTGCATTGCAAATGCTTGTTTTTAATATGCTTCAGTGCGCATGCTGCGTCATTCGCATCGCTCACAACTAAGGATTCTTCAAGCTTCCTTCCTCGCACACACACGCACGTAGCCTCAGTCGCGTTGCCTCAGTCGTGTCTTGTTCCTTGTGCTTGCAACAACAAAGGATTCGTCATGCATCACGCCTCTGAGCTTCCATCATGCGCGGTAAGGTTTTAATGCCTCGCGCATAGTTTAAATGATGCTCAACAACATTCGATCAGCTCGCGCTTCCGTTTAATAATTCATATCTTTACGTATTACCGCCACTGCTTCCATCCTTTCATTTACTCCAATTCAAATATTCCACAACTCTTTAAAGTAAAATCGATGCTTTCCAACTCCTCTTAGCATGAATTATTTTCACCAACCTTTTTCAAGTTGAATTTACCGATTTGTTTCTCTCCTCACTCTGGGTTCTTCAGTGGGTGCCCTCCCGTCGCCAGTAATAAAACGAAAGGAACAAGATAATTAAAGCTGAATGAGTTTTAATGGACACCCACCGGGAGACTTGTGGCTACAGCAAGGTTACAACAGGAACTGACCAACAGCTTGGATCAATACATTCCAGCTGATGTCATATGCATTCTTAACAGAGAATGCTTCACTTAAAGGACTAGTTACAACACAATCTTTACGTATCCTGGTTCAAAGGGATCGAAATAAAAAAACAAGCATTGGCATAGCCAATAGGCCCTCGCTTTTGGGACCTTCTAAGTATTTAGTTATGCAGCACAATATCCTTGGTGCAACAACATCCACAGGTCTCGCTGAGATAACGCACATGCGTTCTCAGCAAGACTTATGTAAGGGGCATTAAAAAATGCTCCCAAGCAGGCGGGTTGCCTACAGTGCATGTGTGCAGGATCGTGCACATCGAACACCATTTGGCAGCCTGTGAGCCTCTCTCCGCACTCACACTTCAAAGGAATCCGCATCCCCGCCCCCTGCAACGCATTGCAGAGAGCTTTTGTTTACAGACAACACCCCAGTTGCTTTTGATCCGGAATCCGCTCCCCCGCCCCCCCTCCTCGCAATGCCAGAGCTATGCTGCACACTCACTACTCTCTACTACTCACTCTCTAGTACACACTCTCTACTACACACTCTCTACTACACTACTATTCTCTACTACTCACTCTATACTACACTCACTAGTCTCTACTACACACTCTCTACTACTCACTCTCTACTACTCACATTCTACTACACACTCTCTACTACACACACTACACACTCTCTACTATACACTCTCTACTATCCCCACTCAACCACACACTCTCTACTACACACCTTTTACTACATACTCTTTACTACTCTCTACTACTCACTCTACTCTCTATTCTCTACCTCTCTCTCTGTCTCTCTACTACCCTCTACCTCTCTACCTTTACCTCTCTACCTTTACCTCTCTAACTCTCTCTACGCGCGCATATATGCACATATATATGTATGTATATATATATATATATATATATATATACATTTATATATATGTATATGTGTATGTGTATATATATATATATATATATATATATGAAAATTCACAAGTTTGCCCATAAGCAAAGCCGCGCACTCAAGGAGATTCAATCAGGAAAGATTTATTTACGGATAACGCTACGTGTGATCAAGAGACTGTGGGGTGTCGAAACGTGTAGCGTTATCCGGACATAAATCTTTCCTGATCTTGGCCATCGTAAGACTGTCAATAAGTTCGGGTGACATGAAAATATAATCTATAATTGAGGAATGATCTCTACCTCTAAATGTGGGGACATAGTTATCGTTAGGAGTTGGGCTTTCATCCATGATATTAGTTAACATATGATCACGGATAAGCAAGTCCAATTCTTGCCCCCTTTTGTCTGCTCGGTCGTTACAGATATTTACCCCTGGTCGATCTAGATTAGAAATTTTAGCATTAAAATCCCCAGCTAGAATAATCCCTTTACTTGTAGTATTTTCTAGGGGTTCAGTTATGCTGCTGAAAATTTTGGATAGTTCAATGAAATTAGTATTTGGGATTGAATGGAAATCGTTGTTATAGAAATTAATAATATAAAATATAAAAGGGGACCTTTCTTTTATATTCAATAATCTGAATATTAGGGCTTTTGGTTGGTATTACCTTGATATTCCCACCTGCAGTAACCCTGATGCCAATTAACAATCCGCCCATCGGTCTACCAAAATCAGGTTTGCCCGCAATTACACTGTTACAGTGAAAGCCCTCAATGTGCAGGATAGTGGTGGCCCATGTTTCCTGGAACATAATTATGTCTATATTGGAAATAGTCTCTAACCAATTTAGGTCATACAATCTTGGCTCCAGGCCAGCCACATTCCAACTAAGGATCGATAGATCAGAATTAGACTTAGTCGGTATGTTAAGTATGTTAGTGCTGACATCTATCGTGCTTTCAGCGATTACAATCCTTTCTGGCGGGGTTTTCCTTGCCGATAGCAAGCTATCTATACCCTTGCTGCTACTTGTTGTTGGTGTTGTTATTTTCTGTTTATCATTATTTATCCTCATGGGTGAGGGGTTGGAAGTCTGATTAACATTGAGTTGCTGATTATTTCTACTATTGTACTTGCTGTAACCACCCTGTTCTTTATGTGGGTTGATGGTTGGTATCAGTCAGTCGACCATCTCAAAGCAGCTATATCTGTTGTAGGTCGAAAGCCCCATGAAATTGTCCATGGGGCCTACATCTCTTCCCATGTTTCCTCCCCAGTTACCCATGTTCCCTCCCCAACTTCCCCATTCTTCCCCAAGTAGTGTGGCTCACTGGTTAGAGGCGGCAGACCCGAGAGCAGAGGACGGCCCGGGACCAGGGTTCGATTCCCGGCGCGGCAGGTTTCTGGACCAGGATCAGCGGACTCAATAATTCTCTCGCCTCGGTGCCCACTCTGATCAGCGATCACACTCGGCAACTCTGGGCATTAGCTTGCCTCATCTTCACTAACGGCCCCACCAGACCGCCAGGGATGCCTGGTCTCTCCCTGGAGATACCCATTAAGGGACCATCTCTCAGGGAAGCCAGGAAGGGTTTTGCAGCGGTCGAAGCGCCTTGGGACCCTCCGGGTAAGTAGTGCGCTATATAAATGCCTATACATTACATTCTTCACCCCAATCTTGGTAGCCCGATCTGCTCCAATTCCTATCATGGCCTGGCCAGACACGACTCCTGGGAGGATAGAAAAAACAGAGTCTTTTTGTTTCTATGTGTTTATCGGAGCCTTGTGTGTTCCAAGAGCATATGTAGTCTACAGTACGAGGATCCTCAAAGTTAATTATAACACAGTCACCCTGGGTAGTCTTGCGCTCTTTTCCTATCCAGGGTACTCTGCGGACTGTTAGAATCCTACTAGTGTAGTGTAAAGGTAGTGGTCGGTTGACATTAGGCCAATGTTGTACTTTATTTTTTAGAGACCAACTGGTTTCAGTGATGTGATCAGCTACCTCTGGAACCCCGGTCATGACTACTACCAATGAGCTAGCCTCTGGAGGGAGGTGAACCGTATGTCTATGCTCTTTTTCTCCCTTCTTCTGGTCCTTATCCGGGAGCACAGGGGTTGACTTAACTTGGCTTTCTGCTTGTTTAGTGGGTTGGGGAGGTACAGAATCATTTATCGGTTTCGCTGGGTTTTTATTTACTTGGGCTACTGATGTCTCTGTTGTTACGGTAGTACTCAACACTTGTGCTGTGGTCTTCTTGCGCCCTGGGGCTACAGTATTGTTGTTTCCAGTTTTAGTTTTAGTCCCACCTGTTAGAGAGGGCCCAGGATTAGGTGTGTTTGTGACAGTCTTAGGGATAATTTTGGATGAAGCATGCAGCCCAGCTAGTTGTTTCTCAATAGTTGAGAGTCTGGTCTCTATTGGGGAAAAATAAGATCTAAAAAGCTCCTCAATTTTTACTAGCAGGCTGCTGGTTGCTTCGCAACAGTTATGCGTATCCCCCCCTACTACAAGTGTTTCTATACTTCCTAGTTCCAAACCCTGTGTAGTCTCGCCAGGGGTTAATCTACTACTCCCATTTTTTATTTGATGATTTTTTACTTTGCTAGGCTTTTTCGTTGGTGCATTTTTCTCTTTGGCCAATGCCGCTTTAGCTGGTTTCTTTTGCTTTGGTATGGCACCCTCCCTCTTACCCCGTGACTGTCTATTCCTTACTTCATCTGGCGTGTGATTAATAAGTAAATCAGGTGATTTTTCTAAAGCCAGACTTAGTTGGGATTCTGATAAGAGTTGGGATGCAGACAAGTCAACTATATTTGGCAAACTGAGTGTTTCTATCCTAACATCATTCATCCTGAATCCTGGGTTTGTGCTGGGGTTCTTGCTAGTGCGAGTAGTCCCTAGGATGAACGCCTAGCTATTTGTAAGTCTTGGGATACTTTGCGTTCAAGGAGAATGATGCCCTGATCTATAGCTTCATTCGCCCTTGTTTTAAAATTATCCAATGGCCCAATTATCTGTCCTCCTCCGGCCGCGGTTTTACTTCTGCTTCCCCTTGTGGACATATTATCAACTGGTACCTTATAAGTAGAATAAAACGTTTGAACGTCAAGTCTTCAAAGCGGGTACAGAACCAAAAACCAAAAACCAAGAGAGGGGGCCCGGTCCGGTCACAAACGGTCTCTAACGGGCTCAAACGGGCCCGCCCTTGGCCCGGGCTTCGCCCGGCGTCCCGCGACGCGGGGGGTTGCCCCGGTTAAGTGCGCCTCCTGGCGCGATCTTGTGGCGTCAGTCCGTTGCGCGGCACCGCTAAGACTGCTGGGAAATGTAGTCCCAGCGTGGCTGCGGCGATGCTGTGGACTGTGGTGCTATGACGCGCTCTGTGGGTGTCCCCGCTCCTTCCTGGCTGCCAACAAGTGACTCTCAGTGGTGGCGACAGAGTTTGGAAAGTCACCGCTCCTTGGCGGGCTGCCCCGGTTAAGTGCGCCTCCTGGCGCGATCTTGTGGCGTCAGTCCGTTGCGCTGCGCCGCTAGGACTGTTGGGAAATGTAGTCCCAGCGCGGCTGCGGCGATGCTGTGGCCTGTGGCGCTATGACGCGCTCTGTGGGTGTCCCCGCTCCTTCCTGGCTGCCAACAAGTGACTCTCAGCGGTGGCGGCAGAGTTTTGAAAGTCTCATGGTTTCTTCTAACATATACATTTCTAATTTTGATATAATTTTTTCCAGTATGGTAAATGTATCTTTCTACTATGTAGTTTACATGGTTCTAGTATAAAGCGCTTATACCTAACTAGATGTATGTCCTTCAACCAAAGTGACTTCCAACTTAGGATTGAATATTATAGGGCAGTGGGATCTAGCCAATAGCCCTTTTCCCCCCCCTCAGTGATGGTGGGAACCTCTTTCAGAATTTGTTGATAAAAATTACGTATTAGTGTTCCCGGCACCCGCTATTGGGTTATCATTCTATTTCTGTTGGGTAACCATAACAGGTATTTTTGTAGGATGCTTTGAACAAATCTATTTGTGATGGGTTACTGTGGGCATTGTTGCTGGAAGTGAGCTTGAAGCCGAACGGGGATAAGAAATACTTCTATGCTTTAATTGTGTAATTTTCCTTTTCCGGATGTTGGGGTCTCCCATGCTGTCATGTTTTTAGATTACTCGTGTGATGTCTAGCACATTCATACGATTTGGCTCTGGTGTATGGTTTGACCATTTGTAGGTTTAACTATTAATCATCGGTTGATCATGTCAAGTAGCAGGTTTGTTAGCTGTGGGTGGGTGGTGAAGATTTATTAGGTCGCGCCTGGGCAGTGCATGCGCTGCTCTGCGAGGTATGCTGTATTTGACTATGGACTTGAAGCTCCGTCCACTTACCATCCTTATTAGGTCTCGCCTAAGCAGCGTGCATGCGCTGCTCTAGGAGATGACCTTTAGAAATTGGTCAGCTCTTTTCAAGCACTCATGCTGGCATCTACCTTACGGGAGCGAGCAGCGGCGCTCGCGGCCATGCTAATTGAAAACAGATGGCCCACGCGCCGCTGCTCGCTCCTGCAAGGTGGAGGCCAGCACAAGCACAAGTGCTTGAAAAGAGCTGTTTGCATTTGCCTGCTCGCGGTCGCTTTAACTTTCAGCGCGCAAGGGTCCATCTGTTTTTTTTTCTTCTTGTTTTCGTTTCGTGTCCTCTAACCACTATTCATTTATTTAATTTACCATTCTAACATAATACAAAAGATTCCTAGCTTCCCTTTAAAGAGAGCCTCTACATCCGCACCTAGTTGCCAGACTTGTGTCAGAATCTGAAAGCTTTATGCCATGATGAAAACTGCCTTGCTGCCGGTATACTAGCTTGAAGGTGTCCCTTAACTATCAGCCATTCTCCTTAGTGAACTACAGATTATTTGTATTCGGCTTGCAAGTTGTCTGGAGTATACGTGGGCGTCTTGAGCTGTTTTCTTTCTCTACGATATGTGCATTAAAGTGTTATAGTTGTTTTGATAGTCTGTTGGGGTGTATTCCCTTTGCTCCTAAAAGAGAGTAGGCTTCTAGAGTCCCAGTGACTTCTGAATGTTTACAAACTTTTGATGGGGTTGTCCAACTTTGATGTGTGCGAGTACGGATGGGTGACTGCTGTTCTTGGTTGCAGTATTTGGATGCTATACATGTATTGAGCTCGGTGTTATTATGATCCAAAATTATTTTAAAGTTGCAACAATACTCTATGCTGTTCATTGTCGCAAAACTCAGGGCATCTCGAACTGTCTGGATGATGTGTGATAGTTCATTGGTTGTAGAAATTGGCGTTTTGTTTGGTAGACCATTGGAATCCTTCTTCCTTTGTTGTGTTTTGTTTCTGTGATAAATGCATCAAATTTGTATGCAGATTCAGCTTGGTTCCAAGAGTTCTTTCTTGACAACACAGAGTAATGTGACATAGTAACTGATTGCTTGGTAGTTTGCTGTTTGGGAGTTACTTAAAGAGTGGTGTGCTTGTTCATATGCGTTGATGTATGGTTCAGACTGCAGGAGAAGAGTGGCTATGTGTGGACAGAGGAGCAATAGCTTGGTTTTTGAGTAGTGTGCCTGAGCCAGGTATCTCTGGGAGTGTATTCCAGAATTAAGTTGCTTATTCCAAAACATGGCACCTTGGATGTCTTCTAGCAGTGTATAAGGGTGACTAAGCAAATCAAATCACACAGTTAGGAACTCTCTACTATCATTAATTCCTAAAATTGACAGTGGTGTATTCCCAGGATAGAACTATTCGCCACAGTAGAACGTGATGTGTGAACAATTTTGCATGTTGGTGTTTCCTCAAATGCATTTGCATATTCTAGCTATAATTGAACAAAGACCTGGTTCAGTTCAAACTGGGCGCAAGGCATCTTAGTAGTACTGGACTGGACTAGAAGTATGTGGTCCCTAACACTATTGAGCGTTTGTGCTTCGATCAGGCTACCAGTTCAGGTGGAGCTTCTTTCCCAAAACACAGGACGGGCCTCTTGCATCTGAGCTACCAAATATGACTTGCAGTCCAAAGTGGTTGATGTTCAAGTCCATGGGTGCTGGTAGACGTTTATTACCTGTTTTATGTCTGAAATACCTCTACCCCCCACCATTACAGGCCAGACTCTCAGATGTTCCTTTGTTGGTCTCTCTGTAGCCTGGCAGGGTCTTGTTGGTACTGTGAAGGGTTGCATTTATACCCTCTTGTCTTCTTTGTTCTTACCAAACCATTTGTTCTTGTTAATGTCACTGTTTGTGATGTTTATAATTAAACGCTTGACCTATATGGAAGCCATCTCCACCCATCAACTGTTTGAGATGCCTCAGTGGGACCTGACACTGGTCCTGACATTTTTTATGTACACACCATTTGTGTCTAAGCTTAGCTTCTCTTTGGAGTTCTTGACGTTGAAAACTCTTATAGCCATCACACCGGTATGCCATGTAAGTGAACTACAGAAGTTGTCAGCCAATCACCATACACCATTTTCTTTCCGGACAAGTTGGTGTCCGGAAAGGCTATCAAAGTTGAATCTAAGAACAGGGAGCGGTGAAGAGATGGCTTTCAGACACTGAAGTGCGAATTTAAATGATAGTGGCCAAACATTTACTTATAAACTGAGACAAGGGGCTTGCTAACAAGCCTTACTGCGCAGCACAAAAAAAGCCCATTGGTTCAGGGCACCACGTGCCCCCTGCAGCCCCACACAGTGCTAATTTGTGTGAAAAAATGAAAGTGCCTGGGCTCTGGTCAGGAGGCCACTGCAAGTTGCACCACGCATTGCCACTGCCATGCTGCCAATGGTACTATTCACCATCACACCCCTGCAAGTATTACAATTTGGACTATTTCAGGCCCCCAAAGCTAAAAGAATGGATTGGGCGGCAGGTAAGGGTCCTTTTTTAATGAATATTGAATTAATTAACTGTTGTTGTGTTCATCTCTAAATTAGCCAGACAGCTCACCTTGTGGCAGATTATCATAAGCATCTGTGTTGACAATAAAGAGCTGCTACCACCGGCTCAAATTAAGCACTGGCCCACCCCTCCAAATATTAAATATGCAGCAGAAGCGGGTTGTGACTGAAAAGGATTGATCCTTTGTGCTGGTACAATTTTTCCGGGTTTAGTGTAAGCTTTGTAGGTAATTCACGAGCTTCAATGCACTGGGTGTCGTTCAGGAACGATTCATTTTGACAAAGTATAAGAAACAATATGTGATAGGGCTATAAGCGGGATGAAAAAACTAGGGGGGCCTCTCAAAGAGGCGTGGCCAATGTAATTAGGGCCTTGGCTTAAATACATGTAAACTAAAAATCTGTGCTTAGCATAGTGTGCCGCCCGACTTGTATTTTGCTGTTTCTGTCATTGCATCAAGATATATGATACAACAAGTAACATCATACCTACTAGAAGTCAGGACTATTGGCTTTGTCAATGGTTGTTAGTTGCATAAGATAAATAAGCAGCAACTATGGCATGTATATATTTTTGAAAAAGCTTCCACTTAAAGCGCTGGTGACACCACAACAATGTTGCTGCTCCTGAGTTTCAAAAGGAGAAGGGCATCCCGCCCCCTGCCAAGGAGAACCATGCAACAAAAAAAGCATTGCCATAGCCATTAGGTCTCGCCTTTGGTTACTTATAAGTGTTTAGCCATGCAACAGTTGATGTTGTTGCACCAAGGATATGCTGGATAACTAAACACTTATAAGGTCCCAAAAGCGAGACCTTGGCTATGCCAATGCTTGTTTTTCATTGGCTTGTGTCAATGTCCTTTGTAAATGCTGACTTTTAATTCCTTAATAGGCTTGTTAGTGCCTCCTTAGTACCGCCTTGTCTT
Organism: Lissotriton vulgaris; assembly: GCF_964263255.1. Classification (NCBI taxonomy): domain Eukaryota; kingdom Metazoa; phylum Chordata; class Amphibia; order Caudata; family Salamandridae; genus Lissotriton; species Lissotriton vulgaris. Next base: position 1,118,424,398 of record NC_141685.1, on the reverse strand, counting down.
CATTTGTAACCTCCCATGAGGACTGGCCCTTTTACTTTGTTGTTACATGGTTTGTCTTATTTAGCCTGTAAGCACTATTTTCTTTAATGAGTTTCTCCTACTGCAGGCACACATGCTTTCCTGCAACATTCATGAATGCTTTCAGTTTCCAAGCCGCCTGGGGCAATGGCGGCTGCTTCGTTGAAGTGAAATAGGTCTCGCATTTACAAGAATTTCAGCTATCAGCATTGTAAATTACAATGCCTTTTATTTATGTGTTAATTATCAAAACAGATAAATAAAAGGCATTGTCATTTACAATGTCAATAGCTTAAACTCTCGCAAATGCGAGACCTATTGCATTGCAAATGCTTGTTGTTAGGGCGGATGGTTTGCTTGCAGTCCGTAATGTTTTCTTTCTTGGTTGATGTATGAGACGGGGACTGGGAAAGAGCTTGTGGTGACGTACACTTTTCTGTATTTCTGCCTTCCCACTTGGACAGACTGACTTGACTTCCTTCTGCCATAAAAGCTTTGTTATCTTTATGGGGTGAAACAGATGGCCCCATAAAGATAACAAACCAAAGGAAATCAGGCCGAGGCCATCCAAGTGGGAAGGCCGAACAAGCATTTACAATGCAATGGTCTCGGCATTATTAAAGGTAGAGCTATTGGCATTGCTGTTGACTTTTTTTTTTATTCATAAATAAATGGCATTGTCATTTACATTGCCAATAGCTTAATCGTTAAATAAATGGCATTGTCATTTACAATGCCAATAGCGTAATCGCTCGCAAATGCAGGACCTATTGCATTTACACCCACACAGAGCCACACACACAAAGCCACCCACACACACATACAGAGCCGCACACACAGAGCCTCCACACACACCCAACGCCCCCCCACACACACCCAACGCCCCACACACACAACCAACGCCCCACACACACCCAGAGCCCCACACACACACCCAGAGACCACCACACACACACCCAGAGACCACCACACACACACCCAGAGACCACCACACACACACCCAGAGACCACCACACACACACCCAGAGCCACACACACACCCACACACCCAGAGCCACACACACACCCACACACCAAGAGCCACACACACACCCACACACCAAGAGCCACACACACCCAGAGCCACACACACCCAGAGCCACACACACCCAGAGCCACACACACCCACACACCCAGAGCCACACACACCCACACACCCAGAGTAACACACACCCACACAGCCAGAGACACACACCCACACCCAGAGACACACACCCAGAGCCACACACACCCACCCAGAGCCACACACACCCAGAGACCACCACACACACCCAGAGACCCCCCACACACACACCCAGAGCCCCACACACACACACCCAGAGCCCCACACACACACACCCAGAGCCCCCCACACACACACCCAGAGCCCCCCGCACACACCCAGAGCCACACACACACACCCAGAACCCACACACACACACCCAGAGCCCACACACACACACCCAGAGCCCACACACACACACCCAGAGCCCACACACACACACCCAGAGCCCACACACACACACCCAGAGCCCACACACACACACCCAGAGCCCACACACACACCCAGAGCCCACACACACACTCAGAGCCCACACAAACACCCAGAGCCACACACACAGGAGAGCAAGCAGAGCGAGGGGGCAGGGGAGCAAGCACAGCCAGTGTGCAGGGGAGCAAGCTCAGCCAGGGGGCAGGGGAGCAAGCACAGCCAGGGGGCAGGGGAGCAAGCACAGCGAACTTAAAGGAAGGCACGGATACACACACTTGATTACAGGTATTATCATTCTTTTAGCACAAAAAAGGTGGAGGTAAAGGGATCAGAAGGAAAAAGCGAAGGAAGAAGACATTTTTTTTTATATATAAATAAATGGTATTGTCATTTACAATGGCAATAGCTGTGCAGGCCTCAGTTCTCTGGCAGCAGGGGGGGGGGGTGAGATGCACTGATAGAGCTATGTATGTGTCATTTCTCGGGCAGAAGGAAAGTTGACATGCACTGAGGGGTGTGCAGGCCTCAGTCTTAGTTTTGTGGCAGCAGGGGGTGAGATACACCGACATGATAAGGCCGCAGTCTCTGGCAGCAGAGGGTGAGATGCACTGAGAGAGGTGTGTTAGCCTCAGTTTCTGACAGTCGGATTCTTGAGATACACTGACAGATGATAAGGCCTCAGTGCTGTAGCGGGGGGAGATGAGATGCACTGAGAGTGGTATAGACATCAATGCTCTATGGGGGGAGATGAGATGCACTGAGAGGAGTGTAGACCCCACAGAATGATGATGTTTATACCACTTCCCGCTCACGGACACCAAAGCTCCCACCCTTCCAGCAGGCCTCAGACACACACCTACGGAGGGGGGGGGGGGGGGGGGAGCGGCGGCTTGGGGCACTTACCTTTGACTTGGCTCTCGTACTCCGCCAGCACCCCTCGCTCCTTCCGCAGCTTCCCGTGTGACGTCATCCTCAGCCCTTGAAACTCCCCTTACTCCACAAATGAAAAGTTCCTCTCTGCTCAGTGCCCCCCAGCGGGCTCCTCTGGCATTAGGGGCTCCTGCCCACCGTAGGTAGGGGCAGGGCAGCGGTGCCGAGTTCAAGGGCAGTCCCAAAGGGCAGATGTTTAAGGCAGAGTGCGGAGTCTGCTCCGGAGGAGGGCAGGCATAGCTCCCAGCAGCACCGACAGGCAGGGCGAGGACACGTAGGGGTTAATCACCAGATGCAGCAAACACTGCCAGCTTTCAGCATGAATAGGGTCAGGCGCTGGGAGTCTGCGGGGGGGAGGAGGTATGGGCAAGGTGATGCAGGCAGTGAGAGGTACGATGGGAAGGAAGCGAGTGGATGGTGAGAGCGTGCAGGCGCGTGACAGGTGAGGGATACCACTGTGAGAGTGAAGCGAGGGAGAGGGCGACGCAAGGCTGGGAGGTGTGACAGGATGGGTGACGGAGGAGTGGGAGGTGTGTGGTGGGGGGCTGCACACGGTGAGGATGTAAGGGTGGAGAAATGCAGGGAAGGGGTGTCGGTGGGCAGACGGTTCGTGGTGATGCAGGGGGAACACTGTGGGGGGATGGGGGCTGAGAGGAAGAGGGCGTGAGGACGATGGGAAGAGACACCGCAGAGAGTGAAAGCAGTATTTTAATGCAGGGGGTGGGGTTGTGAGGGTTAGAGGTGAGAGAGGGGTGGGACTGTGAGGGTGAGAGGTGACAGAGGGGTGGGACAGTGAGGGTGCGAGGGGTGAGACAGTGAGGTTGCGAGGGGTGGGACAGTGAGGGTGCGAGATGACAGAGGAGTAGGACTGTGAGGGTGGGCGGCGACGGGGGGGGGAGAACTGTGAGGGTGCGCAGAGACAGAGGGGTGGAAGTGGTGGAGGGATGGGGGTGCAAGAGGACAGAGGGGAGGGACTGTGCGGGTGAGGTGAGAGAGGGGGAGCCCACACTGCGAGGCCCAGGGTAGGCTGAGGCGAGATGTGCTGCAGGGACAGAGGCTGTGAGGGTCACGCACATAGAATTAAAAACAAAGCATAAACAGTTGATGTTAAAAACGAGAGACGGAGGTAGCCACCTAATAGGTGAATTGCATAATGATAAACTAAAAATCCTGGCTCCACGTGTGACCAAACTGTGTGATCCTGACTCGAATCGTGCTCTGAGAGTCCAGCCGGACTCTTAGCTCGAGTCTGGCTCGACTCTCCATGTTACTTGTTGCCTCGCCCACCTCTCCCTCCAGCCATGCTCTCCTGTGTGCAGACACAGTTGTCACTTCCAGGCCATCACCCCGCCATATCGCGTTGCTTTCCCCGACTAATGAAGTCGCTCTGCGCAAGCCTGTTTATTAGCCTTTCATTACAAGATAGCAGAGTGTGCCCTAATTACACGATACATGTCACTGACTGGCGACGCAAATGGCCATGCCGACCTCTGAGCAGACTGCTGGGTAGCGCCTGGAGCCGGGCTTCGGCCGCTGAGCTGGTGTTTGCTGACCTTGAGCCGAATGCAACTAACCGAAGAGAGGGGGGCTGTGAACTCCCCGGGTCTTAGGTCCCCTACAACTGCCCTTCATCCACCCCTAAAGCGACAGCCGGGTATCATCGGCGGGAAATCGGCGTTGCCATGTCGGGACAGTGAGGGTGCGAGATGACAGAGGAGTAGGACTGTGAGGGTGGGCGGCGACGGGGGGGGGGGGGGGAGAACTGTGAGGGTGCGCAGAGACAGAGGGGTGGAAGTGGTGGAGGGATGGGGGTGCAAGAGGACAGAGGGGAGGGACTGTGCGGGTGAGGTGAGAGAGGGGGAGCCCACACTGCGAGGCCCAGGGTAGGCTGAGGCGAGATGTGCTGCAGGGACAGAGGCTGTGAGGGTCACGCACATAGAATTAAAAACAAAGCATAAACAGTTGATGTTAAAAACGAGAGACGGAGGTAGCCACCTAATAGGTGAATTGCATAATGATAAACTAAAAATCCTGGCTCCACGTGTGACCAAACTGTGTGATCCTGACTCGAATCGTGCTCTGAGAGTCCAGCCGGACTCTTAGCTCGAGTCTGGCTCGACTCTCCATGTTACTTGTTGCCTCGCCCACCTCTCCCTCCAGCCATGCTCTCCTGTGTGCAGACACAGTTGTCACTTCCAGGCCATCACCCCGCCATATCGCGTTGCTTTCCCCGACTAATGAAGTCGCTCTGCGCAAGCCTGTTTATTAGCCTTGAAATAAAAAACACGGACATACAACACGAGAGGGAGGGTTCCGAGTTGGCGGAGATATGGCTAAACAGAAGCGACAGCCGGGTATCATCGGCGGGAAATCGGCGTTGCCATGTCGGGACAGTGAGGGTGCGAGATGACAGAGGAGTAGGACTGTGAGGGTGGGCAGCGACGGGGGGGGGGGGGGAGAACTGTGAGGGTGCGCAGAGACAGAGGGGTGGAAGTGGTGGAGGGATGGGGGTGCAAGAGGACAGAGGGGAGGGACTGTGCGGGTGAGGTGAGAGAGGGGGAGCCCACACTGCGAGGCCCAGGGTAGGCTGAGGCGAGATGTGCTGCAGGGACAGAGGCTGTGAGGGTCACGCACATAGAATTAAAAACAAAGCATAAACAGTTGATGTTAAAAACGAGAGACGGAGGTAGCCACCTAATAGGTGAATTGCATAATGATAAACTAAAAATCCTGGCTCCACGTGTGACCAAACTGTGTGATCCTGACTCGAATCGTGCTCTGAGAGTCCAGCCGGACTCTTAGCTCGAGTCTGGCTCGACTCTCCATGTTACTTGTTGCCTCGCCCACCTCTCCCTCCAGCCATGCTCTCCTGTGTGCAGACACAGTTGTCACTTCCAGGCCATCACCCCGCCATATCGCGTTGCTTTCCCCGACTAATGAAGTCGCTCTGCGCAAGCCTGTTTATTAGCCTTGAAATAAAAAACACGGACATACAACACGAGAGGGAGGGTTCCGAGTTGGCGGAGATATGGCTAAACAGAAGCGACAGCCGGGTATCATCGGCGGGAAATCGGCGTTGCCATGTCGGGACAGTGAGGGTGCGAGATGACAGAGGAGTAGGACTGTGAGGGTGGGCGGCGACGGGGGGGGGGGGAGAACTGTGAGGGTGCGCAGAGACAGAGGGGTGGAAGTGGTGGAGGGATGGGGGTGCAAGAGGACAGAGGGGAGGGACTGTGCGGGTGAGGTGAGAGAGGGGGAGCCCACACTGCGAGGCCCAGTGTAGGCTGAGGCGAGATGTGCTGCAGGGACAGAGGCTGTGAGGGTCACGCACATAGAATTAAAAACAAAGCATAAACAGTTGATGTTAAAAACGAGAGACGGAGGTAGCCACCTAATAGGTGAATTGCATAATGATAAACTAAAAATCCTGGCTCCACGTGTGACCAAACTGTGTGATCCTGACTCGAATCGTGCTCTGAGAGTCCAGCCGGACTCTTAGCTCGAGTCTGGCTCGACTCTCCATGTTACTTGTTGCCTCGCCCACCTCTCCCTCCAGCCATGCTCTCCTGTGTGCAGACACAGTTGTCACTTCCAGGCCATCACCCCGCCATATCGCGTTGCTTTCCCCGACTAATGAAGTCGCTCTGCGCAAGCCTGTTTATTAGCCTTGAAATAAAAAACACGGACATACAACACGAGAGGGAGGGTTCCGAGTTGGCGGAGATATGGCTAAACAGAAAACAGTTAGGAACCTTACCTGGGGGCAGAAGGCAAGAACGGGAAGCCAGAGTTTGTGTCTCCTACGCCTGGAGCTCGGAACGGGAGGAGTGAGAGCGCAGGGAGACGAGAAAAAATGGCGCCCGCCAGCAGCCCGATTCTACCCGCACCTTGAAATAAAAAACACGGACATACAACACGAGAGGGAGGGTTCCGAGTTGGCGGAGATATGGCTAAACAGAAAACAGTTAGGAACCTTACCTGGGGGCAGAAGGCAAGAACGGGAAGCCAGAGTTTGTGTCTCCTACGCCTGGAGCTCGGAACGGGAGGAGTGAGAGCGCAGGGAGACGAGAAAAAATGGCGCCCGCCAGCTTCTGTATTTTTCGTATCTGGGGGCGTGGTTTTGTGGTTCTGAGTGACAGGCAACGTCACTGTCTAAAGAACGCAAAAAATCACGCCCCCAAATCCGAAAAAGACGGGGCTTGTTTGAAGTGACCGTTCTCTCCTCCAATGGCTGGCCTCCGTTTAGGAAGCCAGCCAATGAAGGAGAGAGAGGGCATGGAGGCGGAACCTTCTGCGCTACTACAAATCATTAAATCTCATGCCTAAGACTGCGCAAGCGCAGCCTTTTAGGCCTTCGACCTAAAAACAGAAAACTCTACGTCATGGCGTCATGGCAACTAAGGCCACATTTACGCCTGTACCGTGCTTAGGAGCTTTTACTGTGGTTCGGCTGGGGACGGAATCACGCATTCACTATTGTGCCTGCCGTTATTGACCTTCACTTCTGCTGTCTGTTCCGATGCTCTTTGCAGGCACTTATGGTCATATGCAGTTTGTCACACACTCACCGCTCCATGTTGGCCGCTGCCTGAAGGTTGTGACAATGAACTCTCAGCCGCGTGCGTTCTTCTTCCCGTTCTTCAAAGTTCCTGCGGCTGCTCCAATACTTTCCTTGTTGCGCTGGGCACCCTGTCACCACGGCCCGCTCTCACGGGCTTTTTCTTGTACGGCGGCCATTGGTGGGCTCCGATGTTACTGGCCAGGTTTCTGTCTTGCTTTGGGACATACGAAGCTCCAGGCGCTTCCATTTTCGTTATTGCCTTCCCCTCCGCAAGGGTGCTTTTCTCTTCGCCTTAGCTTGGTGACACTGAGATCCCGACCAGTTTCTTTTGTAGCTCGTGGCTTTATGGGGCTAATTTGCGGCGGGGGAGCGATGGAAACACTGTTCCCTGCCCCCCTTTGCCTTGTAGCCGACGTGCCGCCAGATGCTAAGTGGCAGGTGCGGTGTGTCGGGCACGGGCAGTGAACACCAATGCAATGCCTCTGGTGTGGTCTAGGGACGCGGACAGTTACTACCGTTGTGTGCTTCGGGCACGGTGTGGATGTGCGATTGCGATGGCCTTCCTGTTTGGGGGTGGGCTGTTTGATGTGAGTGCGCGTGGATGTCTAACTGGGCATGTGGCTGGGTAGTTTGTGTGCGTACATTTGCTTGGCCGATGTGGAGTGGGTGCCAGAGGTCTGTAGTGTAGGCGTTTGTGTGTGGAGGTGTGTATTTGTGAGGGTGATGTATACGTATAGGCGCATGCAGGTGTAACTGCGCTGGCTGATTGTGTCCACTGTCCACCAGGCTAACCTGCTGCTGTTGGAGGGCACTCATCCCCTGCACTAGGAAGGAAACCTTGGCAAAAGGCCGAGTAGCCCATTTATAAAATTTCCCCCTCTTGGGCTTCCGCTTGTCTGTCACCACATCCGGTTGTTGCTGTCCATCACCGCTTGTGCATTCTGGGGACACTGACACCGCTGCTTTTTAGCAGGTGACCAGAGCTTCTGAAATACACTAACTAATATCAGGGGGGCAGCAGCTGTGACCTGACACATATACCCGACCACTCCATATATATCCTGGGCACCCACATATACTCCGTGCAGGCGAATCCACCTCTGGCCCCGTCGCGAACAGCCCTAGGGCTGTGCTCACAGACAACTGCGTGGCATACCGCCCCCTAGTATACACTGGTAGACCCCGGGGTCTGTCATAAATTATTCAGTTTTATACACAGACAAGGGGCCCCGATGAGTAACTAAGGACCCCGGGTATCGATTATTTTCGTTAACAATGGTCTTTAGAATGACAGTATAAAGGAAAAAATCGGATATAGACCTAAATGGGTACTAAATAGGTCCTGTGTCCAGCAGAACAAGGAATTTTTAATAAGACAATGTATTTAGAGGTAGCAAGAAATATACAAGAGAATGGGACGCAGTCCTGCACCCGATACAAAGGAAAGGGAGAAAACGCAACAAACAACTTGTTCTATAGCTTGTTCTGTCGTAGTCAATCTGACAGGACCTTGTTGTTTGTTTCCCTGTCTGTTTTTATCCCAACAGGTACTTCATTATATACCAGTCAATCTTAATTAATTAGTCCTGATGATGATTGTGAGAAGGTGGCCCGATATGCAGCGTTCGCTATTCTAGCGACCACTATGTATCGTTCCAACGACCCTTATGGTGATTGGTTGTAAGTCAACCTTAGACCAGCTATCCTAGTAGCGTGGATACGAGCAGTCTTCGGGCTAAACTCTAGAGGGCGTGTTAAGCCAGCTGTAATACCATCACATACCCCTTGAACACCAAGTGAAAGGACACCACACAAGTGTTATGAAAATAAACAGTATATTTATTAAGAATCACAACAGCCCTGTACTCTTTATGAGGACAGGGTACTAAGCACAAAACCAAAAGCTCTTAGAAAATACTTCAAGTGCACAATTAGAAACAAGTGCCCGAGGGCACGGAAAGTTTAGTGGTCTCGGGCGGATCCGATAAGGCAAGTCGGAAGCGAGGGACTCGGGACCCTAGAGTAAGGAGGCTATGCAGGCACCGAAATGCCGAAGTTACCTAGCCACGAGGGCTGCGGCTGCACAAGTCTTACAGGCGTTGGGGGTCTTCGCTGACGAGCCAGGAGCCGGAAGAAAAGGAGTTGCTGGCCGGCGACCAGTGATGAATAGTTCGTAGAGATCCAAGCCTGGATCAGTGATTGTTGACACCTGAAAGCAGAGGGGACCAAGTTCGTACTACTAGCCAGTAGTCAGAGGGTACCAGGAAGGCACCGGATGGCCGTCACCTCGACTAGGTGAGTGGGCGACGCTAGGCTCTGCAGTCTCACGGACCAGGAGGCGTTGTCGGCGACCAGGATGGAGGTGCGAGCTGTCCCACGAAGGTTGATGCTGTCGGCGTCGCTGGGCCCAGGATTGGGGCAACAAGCCTTGGCAGATCTCAGGGCCACGTGGTGGGCCTAAGATGGCGTCTCGAGTGGACCAGGAGGGTCCGGGGTGCTCCTCTCGAAAAAGGGAGCAAGGGCCGGTCTGGAGCAACCAGACCAGCAGCGTTGGTTGTCGGATGTCGTCAAAGAAGGGCACAAGCCAGCGGCTAGTGACCAGACAACGTGCTGAGCAGCGAGCAGAAGGGCCCCACGCAGATCGTGGAGATGCTGGTAGACTGCACTTCGGTGCTGGAGCTGCTCAGGGTCGGGGCTTCTCGGACCCCAGAGCACTCACCAGAGAATTGCTTCGATGGTCGTGCTGGTTAAGAAAGCTTGCAGGTTTTGATGATGGCCGGTCCCTCGAGGTCTCGTCGCACCCACAGATCTCAGCTGAGCTGACGACGTGGGTAGAGGTCAGAGGTGCCAGGGAAGCCGGTTCTCGTCGAGCTGGGCCGTCGGATCCTTGAGGAAGGACTTGCAGCAAACCGCAGAGTTCTTAGATGGTGCCTGCGGATGCAGGGTGACTACTCCTTAGCCACCAGGGAGAAATCTTGAGAAGAGTCTCGAAGTCCTTTCGTAGAAAGTATTCTTGATTCAAAGATGATCTAATTTGGAAGGGTCCCCGCTCCGGCCTTTATCCTAAAGAAAGGGGCGGGTACATGACTAGGTCCTGCCCTAAGGGTGGGACCAGGAAGGGGGGTAGTTACACCCCTCTCCCCCTGCTGGACTTTCCCCAGGTCAGGGGCTGCGCGCCCCTGGAACTGGTTCTAGCCGGCAGATGCGTAGTGAGCACCGGGGTGCCACTCCGCAGTCACCTTCTTGCAAAGCCCTACCTACCCAGAATACACAAACCCTGTCTGGGACGGTGCGAACACCGCCCTTGACAGGAAACCCTTTGTCCAAGCTCTCCTCGCTGGAAGGACTCCCAGCAGCAGGAGGTCAGACTTGTGTCTGTGGTGGCAGCGTCCATTTTGTGGAGCTGAGGCTTCAGTTAACTTTAACCGGGGTTCACAGTTACGCACATGTCGTGTCCCTCTAGAAGGGCGGAATGCTAACCTCGTCGCCAGGAATGGTGAGAGGGCAGCACCCCGATTCGTATGACACCTTACTCGACATGTCTTGATAACGCGATACCGAAGTTACCGATATGGGACGCGTTATCATGGAACAGCCATTGGGTCTTAGTTCCGCAAGCTGCAACCGGGCTCGGCTCGTGCCGGAGTCCAATTCACACAGTTCCATGCACTCTGCCTTCAGGATTGTCAAGGCCTGCCATAGGAGTGACTGATAGGAAATCGGGTGTCCATTTTAAGGTTAGGCATAGGGATACTATACCTACAGCAACGGGCGAGTACGCCACGCTGCCCCAGCTGTCGTGCTGCCAGTTGTGTCAGATTTAGATGGCCATCCAGGGGTGGCATAATACATGCTTCAGCTCCTGGTAGGCCCTGGGTACACCGATGCCCTGAGTTACAGGGTCTGACAGGGTGGCCCAGTTCCAATTGGGTAATGCACCTAAGGTACACATATCAATTTAGCGAGAGAACAGCTAGGCTGTGGGTCTGATTGGCAGGCCCACAGCCCGAGGAAGTCGTAAACCAGTGAAACAAAAGCAAAAAGTCCGGGTGATCATAGGATTGCAGACCCTACTCTCCTACAATGATCCCTTTAATTAATGAGCTTGGGATCGAAACGTCGTCGACAATGCAAAGTAGTACCACATGTTCCACAGTGTATAATTATTGTGGTCACTATTTGGTTTAGCTTGTTGTATTACATGGTTATTACAAGCTTCCACAGCTCCAGTGTTGGGATTTAGATCGGGCTGCACCTCAGTCCTCTCTCTATGCGCATGCTGAAGTTTACACCCCTCCCTCCTTACCCATGTGATCGCTTTTAATGGAGAGGAACCGGGCATTCTGTGCTTGGTTTTGAAACCGGTCACGTTGTCTTTTCTGGTGACCATGCTTATGGGATTGTTCGGCTGAGTTTGTGTTTTCGCCCTGGGACTGATTTGGGTGACAGAGCGAGGCTTCGTTCTGAACCTAAAGAACATTTTCTGGATTCCGGATTTGGATAACGGACGTTGGAGCGCTGGATATTGCAAGTGACACTGCAACTTGCTCCGGATCGGCGTTGGATTCTGTGCGCGGCTGCGTGCGGACATTGTCATCACGCCGGTGTAGTCATTTCCGGGTGTTGGATGTCTCTCGGCGTGCTTGTGTGAGAACTTTAGGTTCTTTTACGAACCGGCTGCTAGTTAACGTTTTTCTTCATTTTTTCCTTTGTGGCCTCTGATTTTTCGGGAAGTGGGGTAAGCGGGACGTTTATATTGCACGCAGTGTTTGAACAGGGGTTTTTTCAGTCACATGACTTTTTCCCCTAATGTGTATACCAATACGAGGAAAACTATCCTAGAGTGGTGTTCACTCTTGAAGGCTTCCGTACAGCAAAAGAAGAACGGAGTCTCCTATGCAGCACTGCTGAAGCCCTCATCGGGTAAGAAGGAGGGAAGAGGTTGTTGTTGGTCCTGATTATGGTATGTGCGTAGAGAGAGACTCCAGAGGTGATTTCTCCTCATTGTTTTTTCTGTTTATCTCTCCTCTGCAGGGTGCAAGGTTCTTTGTATGCCCCTTGAGATTTATGAGAGCTAGCAGGAGACTTACTGGGTTCCCGAAGCCTTCTTCCTCCCTGGGTTTGTTATTTTTACCCTTCCCTCTCTCCTGGCTCAGGCTGTAGTGTGAATTGGTATTTATATCGTGGCCTGCAGTCTGTGTGGGGGTAGAGAGAGGGGAATATCGTCGCTCCTGCAGCGTGGTTCCCGTTGGGTGACAATTTGACATCCAGTTTTTTTGCCTGTAACTTGTTTTGTTTAACCCTTCACTGTTTGTTGCGTTTTCTCCCTTTCCTTTGTATCGGGTGTAGGACTGCGTCCCGTTCTCTTGTATATTTCTAGCTACCTCTAAATACATTGTCTTATTAAAAATTCCTTTTCCGGCTGAACACAGGACCTATATAGTACCCATTTAGGTCTATATCCTATTTTTTCCTTTATACTGTCTTTCTAAGGACCATTGTTTACGTAAATAATAAATTATTCAGTGGCATGGTCCACATATGGGGGGATGCATCCTGAGACATCGGAGGAGCCCCTAATCTGACAAGTGGGTCTGGAAGGTCGTCCAGTACGGGGAGGATGCGGTCGAGATTGCAGTTTTATATAGAGCGAACTCGAGCCCAAGGTATTATAGCACTGTACATGATCACCATTTACGCTACATACATATGTTTTAGGCACGGTGGGATTTCAGGATTTGCCCTGTACCACAGGACTTTGAGCGCACTCCGAGACTAGAACCTGCAGCGTTCCCGACCACTAAAGTCGGCAGCACTGGCCATTACGCCACATTTTATCCCCCCAAGAGGTGAAATGAACTCCCATGACAATCTTTTTTACACAAGTTACACTTTTTTTCTAATCACATGCCTGTTATGCTACGTAACTGCTTTGAATCGTACACCATGGGAATGGTCATCATGGTTATTTTAGCGCTGTTCTCTGTGTTCATTACCCATTTCATGGAGGCTTCTGTTTTCTACTTGTAATGCGTCTGCGCCTCGGCCCCGTGGATGCGTCAGCACCCCCACCCGCCCTCTCTCTTTCTCCTCAGGCCGGGACATGCTGCTGTTGCCGCCTCGTGCCCTCGGATTTCCGCCGGCCCAGGGGAGCCCTTCGTAGTCACCGTCACCATGCCTGTGTACTTCCAGCAACCTGAGAACGCCCTTAAGCGGGCGAATGGTGAGTGGGTGCTCCCTTCCTGTGGAGAGAGGCTGTGTGAGTTCTGGAACAGTGGCCCGGAGTCTGGCGCCATGTTAGGGACACTGAAAGCAGTGCAAGGAGTTCTACAATGTATGGCTGCCAACCAGCTCCCATGGGCCTAAGAGTGGGCTACTGTGTTGCATGCTCGATCCTACGTGCGGACTCCACCAAGTGTATATCGCCCACACTATAGTACTGTTTAGTATGATGGTCAACATGACGTTGAGACTGGAGATATGATGTAGTAGTTGGGTCTTTTTCAAACAGTTGTTAGCCCAGCTCGATGGTCACTGTGGGTCGGCTTTATAGATTTCCATGTTGAAAAGCCACATATGTCAGTCTGTTCTCTCTTAGAACCTCTTCCTCCCTGGTTATCTGAATACTTCCCCGTTTTCCGCCTTATCTTCCCCGCCTTTTCGTCTTTATCTCTTTATTCTTAATTAGCAGCTCGTCCCGACGTTGTCCGGGTATGAAATAGAATGTGTGTATTTGGCAAGGTCAATTTATTTTAAAATCTCGTGGTGTACAACATTTTTTGTTTCATTTGAATGGGGACGTAGAAATTAGAGTAGTGATCGCCGCCTGAGCCCGGCTACAGCCCTGGCTGATGTTAGCAGGCGCGTGTAATTTGGTTTAATGTGATAGTTCAGTAACAGCGTGCATGAGAGGCTGCAGTAATTGTCCCCGCAGACACGCTCAGTCGCATGTGCCCCCGCTTGAGGGCCAGCGGCGACCGTCGAACAATTAGAAATCTGTGAGTCTTGAATGATTGTTTCCCGCTGTTCTTATTTTTTTATGACCCACACCGACGCTCTTCAGCCCGAGTGCTTTTCATACGCACCCAGGCCAAGCCACACACTGCGTTCGGTGCTTTCAGACGCACCCAGGGCAAGGCACACACTGCATTCGGCACCCCCAATATGTGTGAGACAACGGGCAGTCCCCATAGGGAGTCGAGCGAATGTTTAACTACCACGCTTCCTGGTGAACGCCTTTGTAACGCCCCCAGCACACGGCCACAGCAGACGATCTGATTAATGTACGACCCAGATGGCATGAAGTGCGGAACGTAGCACATGCACCCAGCATGCCCCTTGATGCGGCGCAATTGCTTAATTGGCACTTCACATGGCAAGAGGGGCGGACACACGCCCACAGCGTATGTCACGGCCCCAGCATGTCACGCCCCCAGCGTGCCCCTTGATGCGGCGCAATTGCGTAATTGGCGCTTGTATGTACGACTCACCTGGCATGAAGGGCGGAACGTACCACACGCCCCCAGCGTTTGTCACGCCCCCAGCACACGCCCACAGCAGTTTGTCATACCCCAGCACACACCCACAGCAGAACGCAGACACGCCCACAAGGGACTACTTTGCTGGCACGGTTCTTTTACCTTTTAAATGTATATGGTGGCCGTCTGCATAGCCTACGTCCTTCTGCTGCAACTGCCCTTTCCAACGCTGTATTGGGTGTTGTGATTTGTGATGTGGTTACTGAGATTACCCGCCTCAAAGATTTGGGCTCTCTCTTTAAAATATTAGTATGGACTGCTACTGCCATCCGCGTTCTCTATTCTTTTCCCCTCCCCAGCCCCCTCCCTCCTCCACTTTTCTTTTATTCTTTACTGATCAAGCCCCACGCAACCTTTGTCGTTCCGCCATTCTCCTTTTTCGTTTTCATTTTGCCCTTCTGTTCCTCTACCTTCCGACAAAATTCCAGGAATGGATCTGCTGGAAGGAATGCCAATTCTAATTATGATAGGCGTGTATAGGTAAAGAAAATGAGGAATATAACAAAAAAAAAACAGAAGAAAATAAAGAAAGCGAGAGTGAATGTTTGAAAAATAGAGGAAGGAATGAAGACCGGAAGATGTGTTGGGGGAGGGAGGAAAAAGAAGGAAGGAACATAGAAAAGAGAACAAGATGAAGTACTAGAGGAGCTGTTGGGAAAACGGTAGGAGAAAGGAAATGGAAAGATTATTAGAGAAAGGCAAAGGAAGACCAGAAGGACAACAAGCATTGAAAATGCAATAGGTCTCGCCTTTAATTAAGTTAAAGCCTTTTGCTTTGCTAATGGTAATGTATAGCAAAGCAAATGGCTTTAACTTAATAAAAGGCAAGACCTGTTGCATTTCTAATGCTTGTTTGTGTTTCAATACTTTATTAAATTTTGTGCCGGTCTTCTGGCTGTTTGATACATGTGAGCTACGAGTGTATCCGGCTGTATTTTGACAATGGTACTTTTGTATCCTATGCGCGGCAAAAATAACATCTGACAAGTTTTTTTAACACCATGGCTCCTCCCTATCTTGCAAAATTCATGCATTCAAAGGGTATTTAGATATATTTGCCCTCCGTCGCCCCCAGTTCATATTGTGACTGGACTGAATTTCCTCACCAAACAAAAGCTAATGTAGGTCAACACAATTGCAGGCAGATAAGTGGGTTATTTGAGAAGAGGCACAGGGCGGGGACACCCTTGATTGCTGGGGTCACAGTCGTGCTCTGTCTCCGATTAAAGCGATCTCTCACTAAGGTTTTACATTAGTGTTCTCACGTGGCCATAAGAACCATGGGTGCGAGAGGCGCTGAAATACCAGGGCTCCCTGATATTTTGCGGGTGCTGGGAAGGATTATAATAGGTGTTTGTCCGTGGAGTAGTTGGGGCATAGTAAAGGGTGCTTCCTGGCAGTCAAAGTTGCATGCTTGTCAGCAAGTGCACGCGAGAAGGATCAGTGCGCGCGCAGGACAAAAATCAGGAAACTAGGTAATTTGCACCAGCAAAAAGGGAGGGGGAGTGATGACTGGTGGCATTTCGTGGCGCGCAAGGGTGTAGGGCGGGGACAGAGCGCGTGGTGAGTCGATGCACGTGTGCGTGTGCACGGTAGAAAGCGCACGCAAGAATGGCCAGCGAGAGCATGTAGAATGTGGACGGTTAACAAGACATGGTGAGCGAGTAAGTGCACGTGTGCGCGCGCGCTCGGCGTGCATGGCGATACTTGAGAATGGGGGCGTGTGTGACTTGTGGGAGCGGGCACATGCATGGCGGGAAGTATAAACGCGGGAGAGGCGAGTGCCAAGGGTGGGGGCTTGCGTGGAGTGTCTTTCCAGGTGGGTCATGACCTGCTCTTTGCCCCTCCCCGCCAGGGGTCCTGTGAGTTCGTGTGTTGTTATCTCAGCTCCTCTATCTCCTGTTTTCTCGAGGATGAGGTAATGGGGGGCGGTCTCTGTTGTGAGCTTTCAACATCCCAGTAATTGCATCACAATCTAGAGCAGTGGGTTGTAACCTTTTGACTTCTGTAGATTACCAGAAGCGTGGACCCCAAATGAATCGTTATTGGAATCCGGTGACCCCCATTTAGTCATTACTGGATTAAAAGGACCCCAGCCTAGGTACTTCCAATTATATGAACCGCAAAACAATACACAACATACAGAAACAAGTATTTATCAAACAAATACACAAATTCAATATTTTATTTAATCCCCCTCCAAAAATATTTTAAAATCAAAAGCTTTCAGTTAATAGGAAGGTTGGAGTTTTTTAAAATTCAGTTGAGGTAACGCATCCTTTAAACTATGGTCTTTTTATGCACTTGCACAATCGATCTGAGTATACTACCATCATTTTTAGCCTCCCATTTTCAAATTGCTTCACAGTTACAGAAAGTTTTACTTTTTTCAATTGTATATTTTGCTTTTGTTTCCTATATGGACTTTATTAATCTGTTAATATTATTTAACTTTCTAAGCAGTCGGCGGTGCGGCTCCTAGTGGTCCCTGGACTACAGGCTGAGAACCACTGCTCTAGAGATAAACAGGAAGCTAGTAACCCCTCCACTCTTGTATGTACCGATCCCACAATGGCCCTTTCTTTCACGTGCAAGGAGTTTGAATGACCCACTACTATGTGGTGTAGGACCTTGCGGTACCACTGCTGATAAGAGTATGGTCCTGCAAGATTGTCCAGATACAGATGTAGGGTTGTGCAAGATCTGCTGCTTACATATGCAGGGACTGTAGGGCCCAGTACTATGTTATTATAGGAGGTAAAACACCCAGGCAACAAATATACATTGGCAAAGTTTCAAACAAACAAAATGAATAAACAAGCACTGGCGTTGCCAATAGGTCTCGCAGTAGGAAAGTTGGAGCTATTGGTTTTGTAAATGACATTTTATATTTATATATCGTTATCGGCATTGTCAATAACAATATATAAATATAAAATGTCATTTACAAAGCCAATTGCTCCAACTTTCCAAATGCGAAACCTATTGGCAACGCCAGTGCTTGTTTTTAAAGGACGCATTTGCAATGCATTAGGTTGCGCATTTGGGAGAGTTTAATCTATTGGCATTGTAAATGACAATGCCTTTTATTTATTTGTTTTAAAAAAGTCATAAATAAGAGGCATTGCCATTTACAATGCCAATAGCTCTAAGTACCATAAATGTGAGACCTGTTGTATTGAAAATGTTTGTTAGATGGAGCCACTAGCATGCTTACCCTAAAGGCACCAATGAAAGCTAGAATGAAGGCTACCTTAAAAGGGTCATAAATGCACTGTGGGCATATTTCAAATGCTCCGGCATCCCCATTGGCCCACTCTTGCAGTTGCGTCACCCTTTCCACCTCACCCCTCTCCTGTGTGCTCGTGGGGACGGGTGCGTCACATCCTGCCCATTGTTTGTGTCCCCTCCCTAGGACCTTTGTTCCAGGGCGTTGGCACCATTTACTGCGCCGGCCCCTTCAGCCCCCTTCGGGTTAAAGCTTGCCTTGTGACACGAGGCGAGCCCAGCATGTGAAACCCTGTAAGGATAAGCTGTTCCTAAAATACACAGGAGGCGGGGCTACGGGAGGAGGAATCATGTTGTGATGTGCGGTATTACTGAGCAGAATGTGAGAACATGCACAGACAGCATCAATTCCCCCAAAAGAGTTCCAAAAAGCTTCCTTAAGTGCAAAAGACTGTGAATTTTGTGGTGAATGGGGTGAAAGATAGTAAAGCAAAGGCTGGTATTGAGCACGGAGGGAAGGCAAGGCAGAGAAGGGGAGGGGGGAGGAGAAATGCGACACGGCGGGCATGGGAGGGGGCCGAGCGGCAATGAGGAAAAATCTTGGGGATACCGTGAAACTCTGCTCCCAAGCCCTGCAGGCGTGAGGGACGCCCAAGGCCTGGGCTTGGCTGAGCCTGTGAGAATTTCCATTCATGTTAAAGCTTGCCTTGTGACACGAGGCGAGCTCAGCATGTGAAACCCTGTAAGGATAAGCTGTTCCTAAAATACACAGGAGGCGGGGCTACGGGAGGAGGAATCATGTTGTGATGTGCGGTATTACTGAGCAGAATGTGAGAACATGCACAGACAGCATCAATTCCCCCAAAAGAGTTCCAAAAAGCTTCCTTAAGTGCAAAAGACTGTGAATTTTGTGGTGAATGGGGTGAAAGATAGTAAAGCAAAGGCTGGTATTGAGCACAGTGGGAAGGCAAGGCAGAGAAGGGGAGGGGGGAGGAGAAATGTGACACGGCGGGCATAGGAGGGGGCCGAGCGGCAATGAGGGTGATAGTAAAGCAAAGGCTGGTGTTGAGCACGGAGGGAAGGCAAGGCAGAGAAGGGGAGGAGAAATGCGACACGGCGGGCATGGGAGGGGGCCGAGCTGCGTGCAGTGGAGCGCGAAGAGCAGTACGAAGAGAGCACGAGTCTCTAATGTAAAATAAATACGCTGTGAGTAGTGAAGCGTGAAGGAGACCCTGAGCCTTCAAACTGAAAGTGAAAATGCGCGAGGATCAAAAAGCGACGAATATCTCAGGCTGGAAACACATTATATGAAATGCTGCTGCTGCTAATTAAATATAAAAAGTGTTTAGGGAGTCACGGCTGCCGAGAGTAACAAGGCAGTGCTGGGAGGGGGGCTGCGCACCAACTGAAGTGCTCTGGTTGCACGGCCTGCGGCCGTGTGAAGTGATAAGCCTTTGAAGTATGTCACGGCGCCTGAGGGGAGAGCAGAGAGAAGAGAAGGCGACATGCTGTGACGGAGGTGTGAGAGGTCTGGCAGGGAACAGATGGCCTGGCCGTGAAGCAGGGGGCGGGGCAGCGCTGGGGAAGCCTGTGGGAGGGTGATTGATGCCTTTGATGTGGGGAGGGAGGAGAGCCTTTTGCGAGCCTTGTGCAGGAGAAATGCTGCCGATGCGCGTGCTTGTTTAATCACGTGATTCACGTGAACTTAAAGAAAACCGCGGCTGAAAGCCCGTGGTTTGACGAGGATTTTGCCGACATGAATTCTCGCTCCGCTCAATGCGTTTGCGCGCATTGATAGGTTGCGAGACCTAAAAATAGTGATGCATGGTGACTGTGGAAACCATTTAATGAAGGTGCACAGCCACACAACCAATTACTACCAGGTGCAAAGACCTGCAGGAGCAGCTGATACAATACAGTACATTTGTAAAGCGCACAGCTACCTAAAAAGGTGTCCCGGTGCTAGCGAAAATAATTTCCACCTTGTCTAGGCAAAAACAAACTTAAGAAGGGGTTATTGCAGAGTCAAAAAGAAGCTTTCTAAGCTTTTTCCTGAAAACCATTTCAGATGGACAACTTCTCAAAGCCAGAGGTAAGACATTCCCCAATCTGGCTGCCAGGTAGGTAAAAGAAAGGCCTCTTTTTCTGGATTTAACAATATGAGGGGTTTGAAACAATTGAAGGTTGTTGAAACGAAGGGAACACACCTGGGAGAAGAGCTCGAACCAGCGCCTAAGATAACGAGGTCCCCTTGAGTTAAAAATGTTGAAAGCAAAAGTGAGGGCCTTGAACTGGAGCCTTCTCTTAATCTGTAAACAATGAAGCTGATGCAAGTGACTTGATCGAGCACCTGGGGAGGGGGGGGGAGGGGGGGAGTTTCAGGATCAATCAGGCAGCAGCATTTTGAATGATTTGAAGACGCTGAATCAGAAAGGAAGGAAGCCAGAGATACAGACTATTGCAGTAGTCCAGTTTAGAAGTGATCAAAGCTGATCCTACCAGGTGCAAGGAACAGGACCCACGATTGCCAGAACCCTGCATGGCTCATTATACCAGGTGCATAGAGCCTGCATGAATCACCACAGCCTGTACTAACCACTACTGCAATGTCCAGGGCCCACCATGACTTAAAAAACCCAATTTCGAGTGAGTTGCAGGGACCACTTCTACCTGATGAAGGCCGCAGTCGCCAACTACTACTGCTGGGTGCAGGATCCCTTACCAATGCTTGCAGGAAAAATGTCTCACTGCTACTAGCTTCAGTAAGGCTTCAGTAACCACTGGAACTAGGTACCAGTACTCTTTATTACCCTCTGCTAGCTGTGCATAGCTATGTAATAGCAAGCACTGGCAGGTGCAGGGAACAACATTAACCACTGCTAGTAGGTACAGTGGCGGGGTCATGGTGGACCTTGCAGAGTGCTGGGCCTTCAAGGTCCAGTAGTAATAAGTGCAGTGTTATATGGCACCCACATACCAGGTGAAGGGAGGTTCCAGGACTGAGTACTGTTGGGTGCAGGACCACCATTAAGCAGGTGACCACCAACACAAGCTTTATGGCATGCAGAACCAGCACTACAAGGAATAGGGCTGTGCAGAAATAACTATTACAGGGTATTTGGACTCTTTAGGAACCACTACTTCCAGGTACAGGATTTGTGAAATCCACCACTGGTAGGAGGTACTCCTGCAAGATGTAAGGTCCTTCATGACCCGCTTTTCGGAGATGCAGGGGACCTGTAGGGCCTACCACTAACAGGTGCAGGACTTACTACTATCAGGCGTAGTGTAGGGCTCTGTTGTGCAGGGAGTCTGTGGGAAACACTGTAACCAGGTACAGAGCCTGAGAATCAGCTGCATTCAAGCACACATTAATGATTATTGCATACTGGTGACAAAACAGTCCAAGAAAAAAAACAATGCAATTTTCAGGAGCTTAAAACCTTATTGATAGCCTATCATCACCAACTGACCTACATTTCAGAAAAAAAGCGGAAGACACGCATCTTGAAAGAGCACCTCTGCTGACCTGACAGTGCACACGTTTGAGCTTCTCTCAATTATTGCATCTTCCCTGGTGCTATGCCCTCGTTCACTGTTCTGTCGCTCTTGAGCTAGGTTTGCGCTCTACAACTACCCGCACATACACACATACATCCAAGGGAGCGAAAAGAACAGTTCTATTTGCCCCGTCTTGCATCACAAACAATCACTAGCAAGAAGCATTCTAAAATGTCCCTTTGATGAAATCTACTTGGATATGTAGATCTTTTATGATGGCATTCAACAGATGGCCATTATAAAATTGAATCAGGCCCCTTAGTTGTGACACTGTTTTATTTATTTGACAATATACTCATGTGGCAACGTTTTTTGTGTTTTAGAAAAGGGGGTGGTGATGAACAGAGTGTCTGAGTTAAACAGACCACTCTTACCCAGTCCAAAGATCAGGGCTTGATCCATCACCGTTATTTATCTCACTGCCCCATTCCAGCTCAGAACCTGGCTATATGCAAATCAGTCTGTCCCTGGCCCAGTGCATCATGGGAACAGGGCAGACTAAACTACCAAGCCAATTCTTCACCAGAAAGGAGACAAGCTACCGGGGACCGGTTTCTGGCATTTCAGCCTTCTTCGGCCCGGCTTGCTTGAATCCTGATGGAGCAGTGAGAAAGGGACTCATGTCTGAGTATACCCTGCCACACCTATAGTGGCCAAAAACGATTTAGAAAAGGGGGTGGTGATGAACAGAGTGTCTGAGTTAAACAGACCACTCTTACCCAGTCCAAAGATCAGGGCTTGATCCATCACCGTTATTTATCTCACTGCCCCATCCCAGCTCAGAACCTGGCTATATGCAAATCAGTCTGTCCCTGGCCCAGTGCATCATGGGAACAGGGCAGACTAAACTACCAAGCCAATTCTTCACCAGAAAGGAGACAAGCTACCGGGGACCGGTTTCTGGCATTTCAGCCTTCTTCGGCCCGGCTTGCTTGAATCCTGATGGAGCAGTGAGAAAGGGACTCATGTCTGAGTATACCCTGCCACACCTATAGTGGCCAAAAACGATTCAGAAAAGGGGGTGGTGATGAACAGAGTGTCTGAGTTAAACAGACCACTCTTACCCAGTCCAAAGATCAGGGCTTGATCCATCACCGTTATTTATCTCACTGCCCCATCCCAGCTCAGAACCTGGCTATATGAAAATCAGTAAAACCTTATTGATAGCCTATCATCACCAACTGACCTACATTTCAGAAAAAAAGTGGAAGACACGCATCTTGAAAGAGCACCTCTGCTGACCTGACAGTGCACACGTTTGAGCTTCTCTCAATTATTGCATCTTCCCTGGTGCTATGCCCTCGTTCACTGTTCTGTCGCTCTTGAGCTAGGTTTGCGCTCTACAACTACCCGCACATAAACACATACATCCAAGGGAGCGAAAAGAACAGTTCTATTTGCCCCGTCTTGCATCACAAACAATCACTAGCAAGAAGCATTCTAAAATGTCCCTTTGATGAAATCTACTTGGATATGTAGATCTTTTATGATGGCATTCAACAGATGGCCATTATAAAATTGAATCAGGCCCCTTAGTTGTGACACTGTTTTATTTATTTGACAATATACTCATGTGGCAACGTTTTTTGTGTGGCCGTCGCTGCATCTTCAGGGAACCCAATTTGGTACTAAAGTCTTTATATCCTATAATTTGCCACTGTGACTTTATTTTCAGTACAGTTATCGATCTGTAGCGTGTGATGGCTCACGTAAAATTTGCGGGCGGGTGGCAAAAATCTGTGTGAACGTTATGGGGGTATATGGGAAAGGTCTACATGGGAAGAATTTGTGGCCTGTACATATGAAGGGCGCGCTTTTTCATATGTGAGGGATGTAGCAGAATGTAGAAGTGTGTTTTGGTGTGTAAAGGTTGTGAGGGCCTTCACGTAGGATCTATGTGGTTGGGGATATGTTTAAAAGATGTGTATCTTTATGAAAGATGTCAGACTTATGTGGCATGGGTCTGTATGTGTGTGAGAGGCATGTGGGTCTAGATGGAATGTGGAGTTCTATGTGCAATGTTGGTCTGACCTAGACAGTGCCCCAAAGGACTGGTCTGACATGTCAGTCTGTGGCCGATTTTTGGGCTGTTTCTGTGCCGGTTTTATGGTCGGCTGGGCGGGTTTTTAGTGTTTATTTCTCTGATAGTGAAACAAAAATTGGCTGCAGCCAGAACATATCCGTGCAGCCTTCCACTCGTTGCAAAGCACCCATACAGTGTCTTTACAAATTCAAAACTGCCCCAATTTTAAAACATGGGCCACTTTTCTTTCTATGTGATTCACTAAAGGGGGCCACTTTTATTTTGATGCCCGGGCTTATATTCTGTTCCAGTCCGTACATGGGTGTGTCTCTCAAGGAAATGTAGTGTGGAAAATTTCTAGGGATTTCAGATGGTATAAGGGTATGTAGTGATCTGCTTGTAAGTTGGGTGGTATGGTCTATATATACGAGTGGCATGCGGCCATATGTGTGGGGTGACGTGGGAGAGATGTGTTGGTAGGTACGCAAAGTTTGGGAAGGTCTGTATGTGTGATAGTCCTGTATTTATTTATGCGTTTTTATATAGCGCACTTTACCCGAAGGTGTCAGAGCGCTTCACAATAGGAACAGAACTAATACATGAGGAGAACATTACAAGTGAACAAATTACAAAAGCAAACGCTAAGTTACATGAGGCAAAAGTGACAATCGTGAGCAAACAAGTACAAGAGGTAGAAAACGGTGCATTACAGGAGGAAAAAGTGACATGTGTGCAGGTTACAAAAGCGTACAAAGTACGAGTATAGGTAAAATACTGCAAACATGGCAGACACTAAAACACAAGAACAAACGTTACGTAGGCAATGGTGGCACTTGTGCAAGTATGGAAAGCAAACAAAATGTAAGAGGTAGCAAACAGCGTGTTACAAGAGAAAAGTGACGTGTGCATGTTACAAAAGAGAACCAAACACAGGTAAAAGGGTAGTAAGGATGGGGCCCGTGTGAAGCCTTTTGTGAGCGGTTTTTGGTTGGAATGAGATGAGTTGACGCTGTGTGTGTGTGCGACTGTTTTTGAGGTAAGGACAATCTCTGAATGTTTGGGGAGTCTGGGAATCTGCCTGTGATTTGGCAGACAAAAAGAGGGGACAGACCGCTGAGAAACAACAACAGAGAGGAGAATGCAGGAATGCAAGGAATTCAGAGGGGGCGGGTGGATGTTTGGAGAGGGGGGGACGCTGAAGGCCGTGTTATGGCGCGAACAGGGTCAACGCCTTTCTGTGTTTCTTATCCTTTTGAACCGCTCCGACCTCCAATTCCACGGACCGGTAGAGACAAAGAAACGAACACGTTCGTCATAGGGGCACGCACATCCACGAACTCACATACAGGTATCAATTGCACACAGATGTAAACACAAACACACTAAAGTAACAGAGACCTGCACACAAAAAAGGGACATGGCCCGCTCGTCGGACTAGACAAACATATGGAAACTCACATATTAGTAAACGAGCACACACAAACACACTCCGTGCACCAATAGTCACACACATGAATGCAACTCTGTAAATATGTCTCCTATACCGGAAGTAACCTATTTCTTGCACCTCTTAATTGATCTTTACCTTTTCATTGATTAGCCTGATTGTATTTGTTACTTGTTAGTGTGTAATTCTCATTATGCATCGTACTTGGTTATATTGTAAAGCACTCCTTTGCTTTGGGTAAAGTCCGCGCTATATAAAACTGCATTAAATAAAAGTAATTAAAAAAAACACAGGGAGTTAAAATGCACACAAAGGCACGCGACCATGCTAACGGCCACTTTCAATCAAATACAGACATCCGAGACCAATACAAAGCCGTGGGAGCACAATCACACACATCTCAGTTAGAGAAGACCCTCGCAAGAGACAAGACCAGGCGCGGACAAACACTCGGGCACAAACACATGCACTCACTCACATATTTTTCTGCACACGCACACAGAACACAGGAGCAGATAAGATACACTGCACACAGATAAAGTGATGCAAACACTTCTGCTGTTTACTGTGTGTATGTAACGCGCTCTGATACTTACGGGTCAAGATAGCGCTATATAAAACGTTTAAAAAAAAAAAGAAAGAAACGCGTACGCAACCGGCACACGCACAGATACACAGGTACTAACACACCTATCTATACACACCGAATTTCAGACAAACTCAGACACGCATATACATCCTGCATTTTATTAATCTACATAGACATCCATGTACACACGTGCTCTTTCACACAGAGGCTCGCACATGCTTTTTACACCTACTTTCCCACAGACGTGCACGCACATGATTACCAAACATAGGCCTTTTCTACAAAGGACACATTTCGTATTATTTAAACTGGACTTGAGATAATTTCCGGCAATTTAGGCAAAGGTTTGGGTCACACGAGAACAAGTGAGATTGTCGTTCACTCTGAGAGACTCCAACGAGGTCCGGGACTAGTCTCGTGGCAGTGGTACAATGTGTTGGTGGTACAATGGCTCCAATGAGCTCTCTCATAAATTCTTTAAGGGAATCCGACTGTCTTGCAAGGTCCTCCCGAGTGGCATACACTGGCTGGACAAGGACAGGTTCTTTAGAAGCAGCCTGTGCCACCCCCGGCAAAGAGTTTCTTGGCGGGGGCTCCATTTGTGCGGACACAGCTCTGCTTTTGCCTGCAGAAACGCCCGGTGACGCACCAGGCAACGCTTGTCTGGGCGGAGGCTCTATTTGTGCGATCACAGCTTTGCTCTTGGCTGCTGGAGGGTCAGGCGGGAACTCTTTGGATGTTTGTTTCTTAGCCCGTTTGGAAAATCTAGTTGGCCCAACCTCTTGCGATTCAACCTCGGACAATGGAGCCTCGCAGATGACCCCTGAATCATCCTCTTCCGCCTCCTTCAAGAGCCCCTCGACCCAGGCTAAACCCTTCCTCTTGGCCATCCGCATGAAGGCCGCACACTGTGGTGCTTGGCTCGCATCAGGCAGCGAGTCTTCCACCTGCGACATCTGAGTGAAAAGCGATGGGGATCCCTGGCTTTCCATGATGGCTGATCCGTTCAAAATCTGAGGATAGGAGGATAAGAAACAATGAGCAACGTCCTCCGCGCTGTGGTGATATGGGCTCCCCTACACAGGTCCAGCACCGAACCCGACCCCGCCCTGATTACTTACTTTGAGTGCGGCGACTGCTCGCGTGCGCACGAACTCCCGACCAGACCACCAGCGCTTGCACTGCTGCCCCCAATCCGGTCCGCAGGTCCACCCCGGGCTTATATTGCTCCACCACTCCTTTCTGCAAGAGAAAACCCAAATTAGGAACGTGCCCCCAAAATTCCAATTTTATATACTTTGCTATGTGACTTACTGACCACAGTAAGCCAACCGTTTACCTATGCCGTTCCCGTTGACAATCCCGAGACCCTTTGCCTTTAAATTTGTCTGTAAAATTAAACATATGATGAGATGCCCCATGCCCCCCCCTCCCGCCCCTTAGCCCAGCTGACCCCCCCGACCTTAATCCTAAACCTTGCCTAACCTTCCGCAGTCATTCCCCACGAAGGTGCGTACTACACATGCCCCTTTGATAAAACCCCACCACCTGCGCAACTCCCTGCGTGAGCTGTGAATTCTCCATCCGTGAAGGAATCCTGCATAAAGACAAAACAACATGTGAGTCGCCCCCCCCCAACCCCCATCCACTTTGGGCCTACCCCTGCCTGCCCCCCACTACCGCACCCATCGAACACGCACTTCTTGGTAATCCCATCCCTGACCCCTGTTCCATAAATCAAACCAGTCATCGAAAACCCCCCCCCCACCCCTGCCACCCTCCAAATATGGCTCCTCTAAGTACATTAATGGATATGCAGAACCGAGGTGAAACGGCATTCATTAGCATCTCAAATTGTCAACATGCATCAAAGGTCATATGGAAATATAACACATACGCACTAACGTTCCTAATGCGTGCATTCCTTCATTATGTAACATTCCTAGCGTTTCTCGTTTCTAAACATAAATCGAAAAACATTTATTTATTTATTTTTTTAATGTCCAGCCATTTCATTTATATAGCGCCTACCTCCCGTGACGCGGAGTCAAAGCGCACTTTCAGCCAGTAGCACTGACGCCCACCACAGGCCCGCCGCATTCCAAAACCCGCCCCCCTTACCCGGCCCGAAGGTGCCAGGCGCGAGCGGCCACCCCACGTGCCCCCGGCCAGCCCATTCCTAACCCGCCCCCCCTCCCTCCCCTTACGGCCCGAAAGAACATCTCCCGCCATCCCTCCCCCCCCCCCCCCCCCCCAGCTGCATTCCAGCCAACCGCATTCCAGGACCCGCCCGCCCCGTCCCCGTCCGAAAGGTCGCCTACCACAAAATTGTCTCCTCTAACTATGTCCTCATTGAAATCTTTGCCGCCTGCTGCTCTTCTGTAAAGGGGCATCAAAACCCGGGGACTTGTAATGCCATCCACGATGCCTGACCGATCAGTCCACCCCACAGGGATGTCCCATCCGTCACTGTCTGTAAAGGGGCATCAAAACCCGGGGACTTGTAATGCCATCCACGATGCCTGACCGATCAGTCCACCCCACAGGGATGTCCCATCCGTCACTGGCGCAGCGAAGGAGCGCCCCCCCTCCCGTGCGCCCCCCCAAGTCAAACTTCAATCAGGGCGCCCCCCCCCCTGTCGAGCGGGACGAATGCCAGGACCTCCGCCGCCCGAGAGCGCGCGGCCCCCCACGTGGGCACCTACCGCTCAGAGAGGGATACAAGTTCGTGTGACAGTCAGGGTGTAGCGATGCACTCTACAATAATACACACAGTTCGAGGAGCTAATTACACAACATCAACCCATTTCAAGTCGCAGCTCTGGAGCCAGCCTATAGCTTTATGGAGCTTCAAAGTCCCGCTCACTCGACTGCTTTGCAGAGATGAATGCTGCCTTCGAGGGGAAAGGCTTCCTGGCTTTGCCTCCTCTAACTGCAGAAATGTGGCTGGAGCCTGACATTTACCAATTCATTCCGTTCTGCATAACATTTTGCCGTGCTACCTTACAGCTACGCACAACCACGCATCCATTGCAAACTAAAGCAATGAACCCGGACCAACGCCCGCCACCCCACTAACCAGGAGAGTGCGAGGCCACCGCCGGGGGCACCCGCCGACTTTACCTGAAGCGCTGCCACCCCTCCCCGTATCTCTTTTATCTTTTTTTTTTTTTTTTTTTTTAAATTCCGTAACACCAATCGCTCCTAAAACACGACGCAGGTGAAAACTCAAGCCTGCATCCGCCACAAACATATCCGCAGCAAAGCAAGATACTGTAAGCGCGCCCAGCTCTCACCACCGGGCAAGCCCCGCGCCCCCTCCCCCCAGCCTTCCCCCTCTCCCCACGAACATCGCACAAGTCCCTCACCTTCAACAAAAGGAACGCCGGGCAGTCCGGGTCCGCGCTGCGGGATTCTCAAGAGGTGGGGGGCGAGGGTCTACGCGCCGCTGCACAGGAACAAAAGAGGACGCCAGACCCTCGCCCCCCGGGCTATATAGCCCTCCCCCCCTCTCCCCCAGGACAGGAAATGACCTCACGCGTGGGGGAATCCCAGGTTGACCACTGGCTGACCACCTAGTCAGCCAACTACTAGACCGCTCAGGGTCCGTGCCATCCTATGGCACTAAGGATGGCCGCCCTCGCAGGTAGCCACCTTTGGTGTCCCGGGGCAGCCTGTCAGTCTCGTGGCAGCAGTAGACTCGCAAGCTCCACCCTTCTTTCTGCCCCCGCGTGCATTTTTCAAGCCGGCCCATAGGGGCCAGTGCAGGCCCACACCTGGGCAGAAGGAGAGCGTCTGTGGAGTAGGCAGACTTATTGGAGTTGAATTATTCTCAAATAATGTTTCTGGTGTATTCAAATTTGCTGCTTGCATAGGTTCGAAGCGTTGAAATTCTGGTGGGATGGGGCTTGTAATGTTCTCATGTATCAGTTCTGTTCCTTTTGTGAAGCGCTCTGACACCTTTGGGTAAAGTCCGCGCTATATAAAAACGCATAAATAAATAAATAAATAAATACATTTGTCGGGGAGGGTGTGCGGTGGGCGTGGTTCAGTAGGTAATGTTTTGCCCGTCTCCCCAGTATGTGGTTTGACGCAAATGTCCTTGGATGTCCTTTCGGAGAACCTTCGCCACTGGCTGTGCCCAAGTATTGCTGACACAATATTCAATACAGACGTTTACATTAGAGGTTTTGATGAGGTTTAAATGAGATTATGACCCTTCACGTTGGGGTGCGGGGATGGAGGGAGTTTAGGAGAGCTGAAAAAGGCAGATATTTTTGAGCACAAATCTGACTCCTGTTAGAGGCTCTAGAGAAAGATTTTTGGTGTATTTGGCAACATTACAGTTTGCATTTGGTCCCCCCCAGCGACAAGATCATATTTAGCTATTTTTTTGGGCAGTTTATCACCCCGTCTTGTGTCTGAGGTGCCTCCTTTCGCCATAGTGTAGCAATGGCCCGCTTGTATGGACCGTTCAAAGTTTATTTATATATAAATTTTTATGTAACGACATTACCCAAAGGTGTTAGAGCGCTTTACAATAAAACAAGTTTTATTAATGTAGGAAGTTGGCTCTGTATATACTATACCAAAATGAGGTCGTATTTCACCTTACCGGGCCACTTGCAGTTGGGGGGGGGGGTCTTCGTGCAGAGGCTGCAGGTGATGCTGGGGAGCCCTGGAAGGGTCAACCCACAGTGCAGGGCTCGAGTCGGGGTACCACGCGGGTGGACGGCGTCCCCCCAGTTATTTTACCGGGAGCTCGATAACTGGAGCAAATTGAGCCACACATTCACTCTTTGACCTCTTTGGGGCAAGATCGGAGCCCATTCAGAACGCTGATCACTCGCTGGCTTCTCTGATGCAATCGCATCTAAGGGGTGAGCAAAGGGAGGCAATGAGTTTGATGGTGCAAGCCACCTTTTGTGAAGTCACTTCCTGTCATGATGTCAGCGTCCCCCCCACTTCTTTTTTTAGAACTAGTGCCCTGCCACAGTGGACTTGGACTCTGGAGCGATGTGGGACTTCGCTGGGACTGGTGGGCCACCCAGATCTGGGCCGTCAGCATCGGGTGCAGTGGCGGTTCCAGGCGTCGGGTTTCTTTGTCCTCAGCAGGTTCAGAGTCTGTCTTGGAAGTTTTCTTTTGAACAGAGCTGCTGATTACAGGAGATTTGGTCTTTGTTGAGGGCAGTCAGTCCTCCCAGGATTCTGGAGGTTGCTGGCTGCAGAACAAGGCGACCTTTGGCGCAAGATCTCTGGAAACTGCAGATGTGCCGGTAGTGCTGGGGCCAAGTCAGTTCTTCTCTGCAGTCTCCTCTTCTGGGCGTCTTCTTTTGTCCTTCTTCCTAAATTGCGGGAATCTGTCTTCTTGGTTCAGGTCTGCCCCCTAAATACTGCATTTATGGGACGTTTTAGGGGTCTCGAGGTCAGTAGCCAATGGGCTACTGACCTCAGGGTGACTACACCTTGGTGTGCTCACCCCACGTGGGAGAGTGGGCACAATCCCAAATCCTGATTCGAGCGTGCAAGGCCTTTGAAGCTCCCCTGCCACAGATGGAGGTTCCTGGTCTGGTGGAGGTATAACCACCTCTGCCAACGAAAGGCTACCACCCAGGGGTCCAGAAACACGTCTCATGCTGGCAGGCTGGTTTGTACTAGTCAGGGAAACTACCAGAGGCTGGTTGTTTTTCAGGGGGAATCTCTAAAATGCCCTCTGTGTGCATTTTTCATTAAATCCCACACTGGCATCAGTGTGTGTTTAATGTGCTGAGAAGTTTGATATCAAACTTCCCAGTTTTCAGTAAAGCCATTATGGTGCTGGGCAGTTCGTAATGACAAACTTACAACACCATATACTCTTAAAGGCATTACTGCACTTACAATATCTAACAATTGGTCTAGATACTGTAGGGGTACTGGGCTCATGCACCTGTATCGTCACCACTGGTATAGTGTACCCAGCTAGAGGGGTTGACCTATGCCAGGGCAGTGGGTTAGGCATGGCACATTGGGATGTGTGCCCTGTCGACTCTTCACTTTGTTCTGCACCAACACATGCAGCCTGCAATGGCAGTGTGTGTGTGTAAAGGTAGATGGCCTCTAAGGGTGGCACAATAAGCGCCGCAGCCCTTAGAGGCCTTCCCTGGCCACTATGCCCTTGGCACACATGGTACCTTTTACAAGGGACTGACATGTGGCCAGTGAGGTGCCAATTGGTGGTACAAGGTACAGTTTTGTGAAATAACACAGGTCCTGGGAACCTGATTGGCAGGGACCCAGGGCATATCAAGTCAAAGTGTATCAGTTGGCCGGCAAAAAGTGGGGGTGTTACTGCAATAGAAACCCAGCTTCCTACAAATACAAGGGATACGAAATTGCTAGTTAGTATCATTACAAAACGCACAAAGTGGCGGATAGAAACATAGGGATATTTTGCCTATGTCAGCTTGTAGTGTAGTTCCTATATTCCCAATAGGCTCTGCGCATTGGAATAACATAAACAGCAGTGTAGACGTAGGACTAAGGTCATCTAGATCTCTACTGACTATGTTAGACTTAATTAGTTTTGCCAGCTAGCTCAGAGGTCACTAGAAGCTTTCTCTAATGTTCAGGAATGAGTTAACCATCCTGATTTAGACAAGAAAGGATTAGTTTCTGACAACCGCATAAACATGACAACTTTGCTCCCTCAGAATAAAGAGTGTATCTCTACAGTCGTGTGAAAACAATAGGCAGCTATTTCACTCAGTCAATCGTGCATGCTTAGTTCCACCAGAATGTAGAGAAATAGAGAGACGGGCGTTTTCAATAAAAAGGTGTTATTTTATTGAGCAGTCTTCTTTCTCATTCAAGAGAAATGAATTGCCACAATTGCAATACTTATTATAAAGTAAAGTGCGTACAGTAAAAGTAGTATTATGAAATAATACTGTAAAAGCATTAATATGGCTTCTTAGCCATATGATACTTTAAAATGGATATAATATATACATACATAAAAACATTGACTAACAGACTCAACTGATGCTTCTAAGATACGCCTACCCCTGTGTACCTGACCTAAGCCTAATACGTGGGAAGGAGTAAGTAAGTAGCAGTTTTAAGTTAAAGTTAGGTTTTTGCCAAGGATCGAATCAAGAATTCTCTTTAAGGTTTTAATCAGCTCCGTACCTTGGTTATAGAATGAAGGAGGTCTTGTATCTCGCTTCTCAGGACTCAATCTCCCAGCAACCAGGCGACGGTAACTTGGGAACACCGGAGCTGGATTTCTCGGCGTGAGAAAAGGCAGCTTCTCCAGCGCGTCAAAAAGGGAGGGGCGGCTTCCTTCGGCTCTGGCAACAGCTGGGCTCTCGGACAAGTAGAACGTCGCTCTGCTCCCCACCACTGTGTGTTTGCTTAAGGCAGCGTTGGTATATTTATACCTGAAAGGTGCCGGGTTTGACGTAAGGTTGGACATAAGACGTCACTAAGAACTAACAGTTCTTTCTGGACTCCAGGAGTTCTTGTGCAAATCAAAACAAAAGCAGGGGGTTTTCCCAGGCTGCTGGAGGCTTGGTTTGTTTAAAGAACGCGTTGTGCTTTCTAGGAGTCTATGGGAGTAGCCTTGCCGTGCTTTGGACTGCATGGGCTATTACTAAATATGGTTTTGATTCTTATGCCTTTATAAGGATATTATTTATTATACCCACATAAGGGCATGAATCGGGAATATCGAATTAGGGTCCTAGATAGAAATACAACAAGCTGTTACAAAGGCATGCATTATATACAGATTATAAGGGGCGGTGGGTGATGAAGGTAATAATAGCTAGTTAAGGTGAGATAGGTAAGGTGGGACTAGAGTAGTGCAGTTGGACTCAGTCTTGGGAGACGTTATCTAAGGGCACTACTGTCCAAAATGTCTTTGTAGGAGGACTTTCACCTCCTTTTTGTAGATCCGCAATGAGGTGGTGGTATGTAGTTTTAGGGTTAAGGAGCTCCATTTTCTCGTTGCACTTCCCGAGAAAGATTGTGTCATGAGCAGTTCCTTTGAAGAGGTCGAGGGCTACAATTAAAAGCCTCTCCATTTCAAAATGGTATGGTACCTCCCAAAATCTCCACTTTGTTCACTAGGAAGCGAGAGTAGTGGATGTATGAGAGGCCTTATTGGTGAAACAGGGAGTCTTATAAATCACTCTGGCTTCTATGGGTAGCCAGCGAAGAGTGGCAAGTATTGCTGAAATATGGTTGTTTCTTTTTAGCCCATAGACAAAGCGTGCCGCTGAATGTAAAACTGATTTCAGAGGGGTGAGATGGGTCTTGGGGAGATCGGTCAAAATAAAATTGCAATAGTTTATTCTGGAGAGAACCAGTGATTGAGCAAGAGATTTCAGGTCTTTCTCAGGAATGTAGTGGCAGATTCCCCAAAGAAGGTGTAGCTGATATTGAATATTTCTGGTCATGGTGCTGACTTGGGTTTGAAGGTTGAGCCTTTTTATCCAGAGTGAATCCAAGAGATTTGTCACTGTCAACAATGATAGGTTTGCTGTTGAGTATATTGAGAGTACCCATCCAGGACTGTACAGGCGGTGGAGAATTTGAAGAGGAAATGAGGAGGAATTCGATTTTGGAGCTCTTCAGTTTTTGGTTGTGAACAGTCATCAAGTCTTTTTTTCTTTTTTTTAAGTTCTCATTTAAAGATAAGTGAGAGGTTTGTAGGCAAACCATAGGTTAATCTCAGATCTCCCTAAGTAGAATAACGGAACCATCTTAGTTGATCAGGGCGATCCAACAAAACCGTCTGCCATGGTGTTATAGGAAAGGTGAACATACCATATCTCTTTCCAAGTCTCACTTATAACGTAATCATTGGACCTTATAGGTATGTATTTACAGGATATTCTATGATCAAATTATTTACCCAATTATCCCAGACTTCCCACATTCTAATTCTTTTTCTTGAAGAACTGCAAGATCCAGTCTATGAATGCGTTTCACAGAAGAAACCCAGTCTAGTAACGTTGGAGGTTGAGGGGAGATCCATTTTATGCATATTTCCTTCCTTGCAAGCAAAATTAACAAAAATAAAAGTGAGGCTTGTAAGTTGAATGATTATAATTTAAACTCTCCTCCGGGAAACCTGTAAGAAAGTGGCTCTATATATACTGGACCAAAGTAAGGTGCAGTGTGTATAGAGTCCCCAATCCCCAGAGATATAACAGAGGTCAAAGTCAGATCTGACCTTACTCTCTATAGTGGTAGCTTGGTCGAGTAGTAAGGCAGTATCAGAGGACAGTGTAAAGCATTTGTTGTACCCACTCAGTCAGCAAAAGGTTTCAAGAACTGAACTCTAGGCCAATTGTTTTTATATCAAAATATATAGTTGTTTTATTTTAGAACCAACAGGAATCAAAATATACTTTTCTAAATATGAGTAACTAGAGGTATTTACTTTGCAGAAAGGCAACGGACTTTGTAAGTACAATAGCTACAGTGGTTGGAATTGGCAACACAATTCTAAACACAATTTACCATTGAGCTCAATGGGTTTTTCTATAAAAATGTAATAGATTACTTTCAGGATTACTTTGCTTACCACAGGACTGGATTAGGGATTCAGTCCTGGGTCCTAAGCTGTAAACAGTTAAGTAAAAGCGTTTTGGTTACAGTTGTACATTTTAAAGGATATAAATGTATTTTCAAAGTTGACACTTTGAAACTTTTCAGAGAAAAACTAGCAATGTTATCCTGTGGAAGGAAATTCAAGTCACAGGTAAGGTAGGTTCTCGTTACTTTTGTAATCCAGTACTGGACTCCTAGATCCAGCACTAGGACCTCTACCTAAGACAGGTAAGTATTTACGTTTTAGCAGTTGGTACGATTTTTAAGGAATATTTGTTATTTGCAAAAACAGAGAAAAACAGTCAATGGTTTCCTATGGAAGAAAATGCAGGTAACTGGTAAGTACAGTTAAGTTTAATTTTGAGGTTCTGCACTGAACTAGAAAGTACAGCACTGGCTTCTCTCCTGATCCCAGGTGAGTATTTCAGAAATCGTTATTCAGCTGATTATAGAGAAATATTTTAACGTTGCAAAAATCGACACTTAGAAGAAATTTCAGTGAAAACCAGTCAATGTTAGCCTATGGAAGGAAATGAGTTATCGGTTTGCAGGCGAGTACTCGACTTTTGAAGTTAAGGTTCTGGGCATAGACTCAGGGGTCTCCCAGGGTCGGAAAGGTACCCAGGGTCGGAAAGGTTACACCCTCAGCGGCACAGGGCCAGCCGGGTGCAGAGAGTGTAGGCCCAATGCTTTCCAATGGAGGGGAGGGGGCCTGCGGTTGGTGGCTGCAAGCAAGCAGGCCACGCAGCTGTTGGAGCTGAGCCCCTGGTCGTTTACCCAGGGCAAGTGGGGAAGTAGAGTAGGGTAGTAGGTGCACTCCCAGCGGCACTCGAGCGGCTATATGCAGGGTGCTTTTGAGCCGTCGGGTGCTCAATGTTATCCAATGGGAAAGTTACAAAGTAAAAAAAAAGGCTGCAGGCTCGGGGACGGAGATTCTTCAGGTGCGACCACCACTTCGAGAGGTAAGTTGGGATCTTGGAGAAGAGGTAGGTACCCCAAAGGAATGCACAGGGGGCCGCGGGGCGCCGGTGCAGGGGTGTATTTTGGCATCGGGTAATCTTACCCTCAGCTGGTCGCGGTTGGAGGGGTCCCTGGTTCTGAGGCGGCAGGCGTTGTCTGGGTTGTTCAGGAGGCTCTTTGGGCACTAGACTTCGGGTCCCAGTCGCCGGGGGGACGTCCTCGTGGTCTTGGATCACTCGGGCACAGTCCGGGCTTGGTGGGGGCAGTGTGGCTGGATTTGCGGTTCCTGGCTGGCACCAGGGGTATTGCTGTTGGAGCAGAGCCTCTGCTCCGGGGAGTTCCAGTCTGTTAGAGGGTAAAGGCAGGCAGGTCCTCCAGGTTGTCCAAGGTTGCTTTCCGCAGGGGTCGCCGGGATTTAGCAGGAGCAGGTTCCTGGATCGACAGGCCGGTAGGGCTGGGGACAAGTCAGTTGGTGTCGTCCTGTTGTTAGCAGCTGCTCGGCAGATCTTCTTCTTGATCTTCTTTCTTGTTTTCGTATCAGGACCAGAGGAGGGAAGGTTCAGGGTGCCCCTAAATACTGAATTTAGGGGCGTTACAGGTAGGGAAAGGGCAGGCACCAATAGGTCCCTGTCCTGGGGTGGGTACACCCCCTAGCCTGCTCCTCTCCTGTCGGAGGGGAGCAGGAGCCTAGCTGTGATTGGGTAGGGCTCCCCATCTTCAAGATGGCCGGAGCCTGAGGTCATGCTTCACCTCGCCTCTCCCACCTGAGGGGTGGGGTTGGCACAGGCTGGCACACCCCCTTCCTGACGTATGGTTTTCCGCCAGTCTTCCCACCAGAGTGGAGGTCAGAACTGGTGGGGGCCAGTTGCTGAGTACAGCAAGTGGCCTGGAGAAGCTCACAAGGGCGGCAGGGCTTTGAAGCTTCCCCCTGCCCATCCTGGGTGAGGAGAGCTAGCACCTCGCCAAGGATGTGCATTGTTGCAGGCCCAGGAGAGCGGGGGGCTCTCTACCCAGGGGTCCAGCAACATGCCTGCTGTGTGGCAGCCTAGGTAGCCTCTCAGTCCAGACATGGATTGTAGGTTAGGTTTTATTGGGTCATCTCTAATATGCCCTCTGGTGCATTTTACATTAAATCCCACACTGGCATCAGTGCGGGTTTAATGTGCTGAGAAGTTTGATTCTAAACTTGTCAGTCTTCAGTGTAGCCATTATGGTGCTGTGGAGTTCGTAATGATGACCTCCCAGTACCATATACTCTTAATGGCATTACTGCACTTACAGTGCCCAGGAATGGCCCTGGGTACTGTAGGGGCACAGAGCTCATGCACCTGTGCCCACACCGCTGGCATAGGGCACCCAGCTAGAGGGGTGACTGAGGTAGAAGGGCAGTGGGTTCTGTGGGCATGACACACAGGGATGTGTGCCATGTCGACTCTCCGTTTAGTTCTGCATTTAGACACTCAGCCTGCAAAGGCAGTGTATGGGTGTCAGAGTACAGGGCCCCTAAGGATGGCATAACAAGTGCCGCAGCCCTTAGGGGTCTTCTCTTGTCACCATGCCCTGGGTACCTAGGGTACCATTTACTAGGGACTGACAGGTGGGCAGAGATGCCAATTGGGTTTTGCTTTCAACACAGTTTTAGGGAAGGAACACAGGCCCTGAGCACATGGTTGGCAGGAGCCCAGGGCACACTCAGTCAAAGAACATCAGCAGTTCAGCAGCCCCCCCCCCCCCCAAACGATAGGTGATGAGACTACCCTTGCACTAGGGAGTCTTCATTGTCTAAGTGGAAGAACCTGGAAAGTCCATCTGCATTTGCAGTCCCTGGTCGGTGTTCCACTTCAACGTCCATACCCTGTGGGAGATGGACCATCTCAGTAGTTTGGGATTTTCCCCTTTCATCTGCATTAGCCATCTGAGAGGTCTGTGGTCAGTTTGAACCAGGAAGTGAGTTCCAAACAAGTAGGGCCTCAACTTCTTCAGGGACCAAACCACAGAAAAGGCCTCCCTCTCAATGGCACTCCAACGCTGCTCTCTGGGGAGTAGCTTCCTGCTTATAAAAGCAACAGGTTGGTCTTGGCCTTCCTCATTGGTCTGGGAGAGGACTGCTCCTATCCCTAGCTCAGAGGCATAACTCTCCACTATGAGCTGCTTGAAGTAGTCTGGTGCTTTTAGAATTGGTGCTGAGCACATTGCTTCTTTCAAGGTGTCAAAAGCCTTTTGGCACCCAAAGGTCCAGTTCACTTTCTTGGGCATTTTCTTGGAGGTGAGTTCTGTGAGGGGAGTCACAATGGACCCATATCCCTTAACAAACCTCCTGTAGTACCCAGTCAAGCCAATGAATGCCCTGACTTGGGTCTGGGTGGTTGGAGCTGCCCAGTCTATGATGCTCTGGATCTTGGGCTGTAAGGATTGTACCTGGCCTCCACCCACAAGGTGGCCCAAGTACACCACAGTGCCCTGCCCTATCTGGCATTTGGATGCCTTGATAGTTAGCCGTGCAGATTGCAGGGCTTGTAAGACCTTCCCAAGGTGGATCAGGTGATCCTGCCAGGTGGAGCTAAAGACAGCAATATCATCAAGATAAGCTGCACTAAAGGACTCCAACCCAGTCAGGACTTGATTTACCAACCTCTGGAAGGTGGCAGGGGCATTATTTAACCCAAAAGGCATTACAGTAAACTGATAGTGCCCATCAGGTGTGGAGAATCCTGTTTTCTCTTTTGCTACTGGAGCCATGCCAATCTGTCAGTACCCTGCAGTTAAGTCAAAGGTACCGAGAAATGTGGCCGCCCCCCAATTTATCTATCAACTCATCTGCTCTTGGAATGGGGTTATCATCTGTCCTGGTGACAGAGTTGAGCCCTCTATAGTCCACACAGAACCTCATTTCTCTCTTTCCACCCCGTGGATGAGGTTTGGGGACCAGAACCACTGGGCCCAGGGGCTCTCAGAGGGTTCAATAACCCCTAACTCCAGCATCTTGCTGACTTCAGCTCTGATGCTTTCATTGACTTGGTCTGATTGTCGGTAGATTTTGTTTTTGAAAGGGTTACTGTCACAAGTGTCCACATCATGGGTACACCAGTTGGTCAGACCAAGGGCCAGGGAAAAGAGACTAGCATACTGTTGCAAAACTTGCTTGCAGTCAGTCTGCTGTTGGGCAGAGAGGGTGTCTGAAAAGACTACTCCATCCACTGACCCATCTTTTGAGCTGCAAGAGAGGAGATCAGGGAGAGGTTCACTCTCTGCTTCCTGTTCCTCATCAGCCACCATCAGCATGGTGATGTCAGCCCTGTCATGGTAGAGCTTAAGGCGGTTCACATGGATAACCCTTTTGGGTGTCCTGCTTGTGCCTAGGTCCACTAGATAAGTGACCTCACTCTTTTTCTCCAGGATAAGGTAAGGGCCACTCCATCTGTCCTGGAGAGTGATTGGTGCCACTGGCTCTAAAACCCACACCTTTCGCCCACATTGAGATTCAACCAGTGCAGTTTTTTGGTCATACCAGTGCTTCTGAAGCTCCTGGCTGGCCCCAAGATTCTTAGATGCCTTTTCCATATACTCAGCCATTCTGGATCTTAGGCCAAGCACATAGTCCACACTGTCTTGCTTGGCTTCTTGAGAGGCCTCACCCACCCTCTTTCACTAGACAAAGTGGTCCCCTTACAGGATGGCCAAACAGAAGTTCAAAGGGGGAAAACCCTACTCCCTTCTGTGGCACTTCCCTATAAGCGAAAAGCAGGAATGGCAACAGGACATCCCATCTCCTTTTGAGTTTTTCAGGTAGTCCCATGATCATACCCTTCAATGTCTTGTTGAATCTCTCAACAAGGTCATTGGTTTGTGGGTGGTAGGGGGTAGTAAACCTGTACTGCACCCACCACTCCTTCCACATATGTTTCAGGTGAGCAGACATGAAGTTGGTACCTCTGTCTGAAACCACCTCCTTAGGAAACCCTACCCTGCTGAAGATACCCAGGAGGGCCTTGGCTACTGCAGGAGCTGTAGTAACCCTAAGGGGAATTGCTTCAGGGTACCTAGTAGCATGATCAACTACTACTAGAATGAATTTGTTCCCTGAGGCTGTGGGAGGTTCAAGTGGGCCCACAATGTCCACCCCTACCCTTTCAAAGGGGACCCCCACCACAGGCGGTGGTATCAGGGGGGCCTTTGGGTGGCCACCTGTCTTGCCACTGGCCTGACAGGTAACACAGGAGCTCACAAACTCCTTCACCTTTTGATGCATCTGGGGCCAGTAGAAGTGACTAACTAGCCTTTCCCAAGTTTTGGTTTGCCCCAGATGTCCAGCTAGGGGGATATCATGAGCCAAAGTTAGGAAGAACTCCCTGTACTTCTGGGGCACTACCACTCTCCCGGTGGCTCCAGGAGTGGGGTTTCTTGCCTCAGCATACAGCAATACCTCTTCCCAATAAGCTCTGTGGGTACCACTGACATCTCCCTGTGCTTCTAGAACAGCTTGCTGCCTCAGGCTTTCGAGAGTGGGACAGTCCTACTGACCCTGGCACAGCTCTTCCCTAGTGGTTCCCCCTGGGCCCAAGAGCTCAACCTGGTAAGGCTCGAGCTCCATGGGCTCAGTTCCCTCTAGGGTTTCCAAGTCCTCTCCCTGAGGAGAGGGGCCCTGGGGGTTTTGCTGTGTAGAATCTGGTCTCCCAGTCTTCAGGTTCTTTGTCTTGGTTGGTTGGGCCACACTTACAGGTTCCAAACCTACTTGTGCACCCTTCTTTTTACTCTGTGCCTTGGTTTGCACACACACCAGTCTAGGGATACCCAGCATAGCTGCATGGGTTATTTGCTCAACCTCAGCCCAGGCTGAAGTTTCCAGGTCATTTCCAAGCAGACAGTCAGCTGGTAACTGTGTAATACTTTTTCAAGTTGGGTGGTAACCCAGCTACATTGGCAACCTCCATTTCCCCCAAGGAGACTAGACTAGCTTGAGCGTATTCCCAGATTTGCTCTGGGCACTCCTCTGATCCCATCTGTTGACTTGCTGTCCCTGGAGTAGCTGTACTCTGTGCCTTAGAGGCTTTGTTGTAGGGGCATTTTTTGTCTACAGTTAAATGTCCCAACTTCTTACAGTTGTTACAATAGGCCTTTTGGGATCAACGTTCTTCCCCCTATAGGGCTGAGGCTGATAGGGAGTAGTTTGGTAACCACCCACCTGGACAGGTTTTTGGGGCCCTTTGGAAGACTCCGACTTTTTTATCTTGGGGATTATCACCACCTTTCCCCTGGGGAGGTTTTGTAACCATCTTCTTTTGGTCACCCCTAGTGGTTGTCCTTGTCACCCTAGTCTTGATCCAATGGTCTGCCTTCTTTCCCAATTCTTGGGGAGAAATTAGACCTAGGTCTACCAAATGCTGATGTAACTTTTCATTTCTGCAATTACTCAAAATGTGTTACTTCATAAATAAATTGTGAAGTCCAGAAAAATCATGCACATTGTGTTCAGTTAACCAACCATCCAGTGTCTTTTCTGAGTAGTCTACAAAATCTATCCAGGATTGGGTCTGGGTTTTGTGAGCTCCACTGAACCTAATTCTGTACTCCTCGGTAGTGAGCCCAAATCACTCAATCAGAGTTTTCATCATGAGGTCATAGGACCATGCATCTGGCCCAGAGAGGGTCAGAAGCCTGTCTCTGCAGTTACCAGAGAACAGTTCCCACAGGAGTGCCCCCCAGAGAGGTTTCTTTAATCTTCTCATATCACTGGCCCTCTCAAAGGCTGTGAACCACTTGGTGATATTATCACCTTCCTCAAATTTAGGGACAATCTCTTTGGGGATTTAAGGATCATAAGATTGCTCTCTATCCTTATTACTGGTATTGCTAGATGGGGGCTAAACCTATCTCTTTCCTTTCTTTTTCCAGAGCCAGGAGTCTGGACTCTAGATCTAATCTCTTGGCCAGGTTGGCTAACAAGCTGTCCTCTTCACTGGGACTAGTCCCAATGTTTTCGCTGGGCCCTGGCCCACCTGTTTAGGGCCTAGGGTCCCAGAGTGTGATTCTTGGAGTTAAGGGTACAGGGTCCCTCCTGTCCCTAGAGATGATTGGGGGGGATTATCCTCCTCCTCTAACACCTCTTCTTCCTCTGTTCAGAGTGGTGGCCTTTAGCATACTCAGCAAGGAGCTCCTGAAACCCTACTTTGGTTGGATGCAGGCCTATTGGTATATTCTTAATAAGGACCTTACTTCTCTGAAATTTAAGTGTAAGTAAGGTGTGAGATTGAGCTTCTCCACCAGGTCCTGTGCAATATTATCTTCACTAATAGTTGGGGGTTGTTGAGACATTCTGACCTGACAGTTCTAACCCTCTATCCTTGACTATAGTGACTTTTATTTTCTACAATCCTAATGGGGCTTA
Source organism: Lissotriton vulgaris (assembly GCF_964263255.1). Taxonomy (NCBI): domain Eukaryota; kingdom Metazoa; phylum Chordata; class Amphibia; order Caudata; family Salamandridae; genus Lissotriton; species Lissotriton vulgaris. The sequence goes on along the minus strand of NC_141685.1, from coordinate 1,118,382,048 downwards.
AGTAAGGCCCTTCAAGTCTTTTAGTATTTTGGAAAAAACAATTTCAGAATTCTAAAGGCAATTTATGAGTTCTGTCGTGTGATCAGATGGTAACCAAGTAGTCCAAAAAATGCAAGTTTGTATCCCTCCGCTGATCCACCAATGTAAGAAAGTGGCTCTATAATATATACTGGACCAAAGTAAGGTGCAGTGTGTATAGAGTCCCCAATCCCCAGAGGTATAACAGAGGTTAAAGTCAGATCTGACCTTACTCTCTATAGTGGTAGCTTGGTCGAGCAGTAAGGCAGTATCAGAGGACAGTGTAAAGCACTGTTGTTGTACCCACTCAGTCAGCCAAAGGTTTCACCTGCCCAAGAACTGAAATCTAGGCCAATTGTTTTTATATCAAAAGATATAGTTGTTTTATTTTAGAACCAACAGGTATCAAAATAAACTTTTCTCAATATGAGTAACTTTAGGTATTTACTTTGCAGAAAGGCAATAGACTTTGTAAGTACAGTAGCTACAGGGGTTGTAATTGGCAACACAATTCTAAACACAATTTACCATTGAGCTCCATGGGATTTTCTATAAAAATGCAATAGATTACTTTCAGGATTACTTTGCTAACCACAGGACTGGATCCTGGGTTCAGTCCTGGGACCTAAGCTGTAAACAGTTAAGTAAAAGCGTTTTGGTTACAGTTGTACTTTTTAAAGGATATAAATGTATTTTCAAAGTTGACACTTAGAAATCTTTCAGAGATAAACTAACAATGTTATCCTATGGAAGGAAATTCAAGTCACAGGTAAAGTAGGTTCTCGTTAGTTTTGTAATCCAGTACTGGACTCCTAGATCCAGCACTGGGACCTCTACCTAAGACAGGTAAGTATTTACGTTTCAGCAGTTGGTACGATTTGTTAGGAATATTTGTAATTTGCAAAAACAGAGAAAAACAGTCAATGGTTTCCTATGGAAGAAAATGCAGGTAACTGGTAAGTACAGTTAAGATTACTTTTGCGGTTCAGCACTGAACTAGAAAGTACAGCACTGGCTTCTCTTCTGATCCCAGGCGAGTATTTTGGAAATCGTTATTCAGCTGATTTTAGAGGAATATTTTAAAGTTTCAAAAATCGACACTTAGAAGAAATTTCAGTGAAAACCAGTCATTGTTAACCTATGGAAGGAAATGAGTTATCGGTTTGCAGGTGAGTACTCGACTGGTGAAGTTAAGGTTCTGGGCATAGACTCAGGGATCTCCCAGGGTCGGAAAGGTACAGTAGTTACACCCTCAGCGGCATAGGGGCAGCCGGGTGAAGAGAGAGTAGACCCAATGCAGGCCAATGGAGGGGAGGGGGCCTGCGGTTGGTGGCTGCAAGCAAGCAGGCCACGTGGCTGTGGAAGCTGAGCACCTGGTCACTTACTCAGGGCAAGTGGGGAAGTAGAGTAGGGTAGGAGGTCTGAGCGTTCCCAGTGGCACTCGGGCGGCTGGGTGCTCAATGTTATCCAATGGGAAAGTTACAAAGTGAACAAAGGCTGCAGGTTCGGGGACGGAGATTCTTCAGGTGCGACCACCACTTCGAGAGGTAAGTTGGGATCTTGGAGAAGAGGTAGGTACCCCAACGGAAGGCACAGGGGGCTGTGGGCGCCAGGTGCAGGGGTGTCTTTTAGCGTCGGGAAATCTTACCCTCAGCTGGTCGCGGTTGGAGGGGTCCCTGGTTCTGAGGCTGCAGGTGTCGTCTGGGTCATCGAGGAGGGTCTTTGGGAACTGGACTTTGGGTCCCAGTCACCGGGGGGATGTCCTCGTGGTCTTGGATCACTCAGGGACGGGCCGGGCTTGGCGGGTGCAGAGTGGGCGGGATTTGCGGTTCCTGGCTGGCACCAGGGGTATTGCTGTTGCAGCACAGCCTCTGCTCAGGGGAGTCCCAGTCTGTTAGAGGGTCAAGGCAGGCAGGTCCTCCGGGTTGTCCAAGGTTCCTGTCCGTAGGAGTCGCCGGGATTTAGCAGGAGCAGGTTCCAGGATCGACAGGCCGGTAGGGCTGGGGCCAAGTCAGTTGGTGTCGTCCTGTTGTTAGCAGCTGCACGGCGGATCTTCTTCTTCTTGATCTTCTTTCTTGTTTTCGTATCAGGTTCCGAGGAAGGAAGGTTCAGGGTGCCCCTAAATACTGAATTTAGGGGCGTTACAGGTAGGGCAAGGGCAGGGACCAATAGGCCCCTGTCCTGGGATGGGTACACCCCCTAGCCTGCTCCTCTCCTGTGGGAGGAGGGCAGGAGCCTAGCTGTGATTGGGCAGGGCTCCCCATCTTCAAGATGGCCGGAGCCCGGGGTCGTGCTTCACCTCGCCTCTCCCACCTGAGGCGTGGGGTTGGCACAGGCTGGCACACCCCCTTCCTGACGTAGGGTTTCCCACCAGTCTTCCCACCAGAGTGGAGGTCAGAACTGGCGGGGGCCAGTTGCTGAGTACCAAGAAACAACTAAGGGTTGGCTCTAATCAGCAAGGCTGAGCCATGAAAGTAGATAACAAAAGAGAGTTGCCAATACTGATCACCAAACAATTCATATACTTTTGGATACAGTACTTGAAACAACATTCAAGACCAATAGCTAATTAATAACTTTTATTATTCTTTGAGATTTTATCAACACAAAAACTCATATTTTTAACGAATGCATATTCCAAGAGACAAACATAGAAAACATATTCAGCAGGGGGTCAATTTTAGGAATCATTCAACATATCACACATATCACAAGCATACACGATGCAACCATTCAAGAAAGGGAAGGGGTACAATAGCTTTTAGAGCAATACAAAATGTACAAAAGTTTTTCAATATTTACAAGATAACACCAGACAAAAGGGGAAAAGAATTGAGAAAAGAAGCCAAGGTCTGCGGGGCATTTAACACTATAGTCACTTAATAATTAGTCTCGCATCAGGTACAATCATATAAAGAAATTAAATGTTATTTAGAAAAGGTAATGTACACAAAATAGGGACAAGCAACAAAACAATTCTTAACATCAGTGCTTGTCACTCTTGCAGACAACTGTGTGGCTATGGCCTACGCGTTTCGAATCCCGTTGGCTTGTGGGGATTCTCTTCAGGGCCTTGGGTTTTCTCAACAAGCAACTGAATGCGGGGGGCTGGGGAGCCTCAATTTTATAATAAGGTGGAATATGGCAGAATATTTCTTTCTTGGGAAAGATTTTCACGAGAGGAAGAACCAGGTTCGCAATGAGATACGGTGGAGACCTAAAAATAATCTTGCTAAAGGTTCGCCTACGCCGAGAAGAGAAGACTCACAGAGGAAGTCGAGCTTCAAATGAAATTCTCATGCAGTAAAATGCAGGGGCGACTTATTCCTTTCAGTCCGTTTCGTGTTTTAGGTAATCGAGCTTCAAATGAAATTCTCATGTGGTAAAATGCAGGGGCGACTTATTCCTTTCGGTCCGTTTCGTGTTTTAGATAATCGCGTAGATGGACACCACTCATCAATCTGCGCCGGGCGGGTCGCTAGAATGCAGCCCTTTCGGGCGCCGGCGTGTCAATTGCCCATAATCCGACGGAATTAGGTAGAAAAGGTTAAAATGGAGTTCTCAATCAGTTCAGTTCGGCGGCGTCTATGGTCAGCACTGGTCACTGGCTCTTGCGTGGTAGCAACCACGCAAGAGCCAGTGACCAGTGCTGACCATAGACGCCGCCGAACTGAACTGATTGAGAACTCCATTTTAACCTTTACGCGATTATCTAAAACACGAAACGGACCGAAAGCAATAAGTCGCCCCTGCATTTTACCGCATGAGAATTTCATTTGAAGCTCGATTACCTAAAACACGAAACGGACTGAAAGGAATAAGTCGCCCCTGCATTTTACTGCATGAGAATTTCATTTGAAGCTCGACTTCCTCTGTGAGTCTTCTCTTCTCGGCGTAGGCGAACCTTTAGCAAGATTATTTTTAGGTCTCCACCGTATCTCATTGCGAACCTGGTTCTTCCTCTCGTGAAAATCTTTCCCAAGAAAGAAATATTCTGCCATATTCCACCTTATTATAAAATTGAGGCTCCCCAGCCCCCCGCATTCAGTTGCTTGTTGAGAAAACCCAAGGCCCTGAAGAGAATCCCCACAAGCCAACGGGATTCGAAACGCGTAGGCCATAGCCACACAGTTGTCTGCAAGAGTGACAAGCACTGATGTTAAGAATTGTTTTGTTGCTTGTCCCTATTTTGTGTACATTACCTTTTCTAAATAACATTTAATTTCTTTATAGGATTGTACCTGATGCGAGACTAATTATTAAGTGACTATAGTGTTAAATGCCCCGCAGACCTTGGCTTCTTTTCTCAATTCTTTTCCCCTTTTGTCTGGTGTTATCTTGTAAATATTGAAAAACTTTTGTACATTTTGTATTGCTCTAAAAGCTATTGTACCCCTTCCCTTTCTTGAATGGTTGCATCGTGTATGCTTGTGATATGTGTGATATGTTGAATGATTCCTAAAATTGACCCCCTGCTGAATATGTTTTCTATGTTTGTCTCTTGGAATATGCATTCGTTAAAAATATGAGTTTTTGTGTTGATAAAATCTCAAAGAATAATAAAAGTTATTAATTAGCTATTGGTCTTGAATGTTGTTTCAAGTACTGTATCCAAAAGTATATGAATTGTTTGGTGATCAGTGTTAGTTGCTGAGTACAGCAAGTGGCCTGGAGAAGCTCACAAGGGCGGCAGGGTTTTGAAGCTTCCCCCTGCTCATCCTGGGGGAGGAGACTTGGCACCTCACCCAGGATGTGCATTGTTGCAGGCTCAGGAGAGCGGGGGGCTCTCCATCCAGGGGTCCAGCAACATGTCTGCTGTGTGGCAGCCTAGGCGGCCTCTCAGTCCAGTCATGGATTGTAGGTTAGGTTTTCAGGGGGCATCTCTAAGATGCCCTCTGGTGCATTTTCCATTAAATCCCACACTGGCATCAGTGCAGGTTTAATGTGCTGAGAAGTTTGATACCAAACTTGTCAGTCTTCCGTTTAGCCATTATGGTGTGGAGTTCCTAATGACGACCTCCCAGTACCATATACTCTTAATGGTATCACTGCACTTACAGTGCCCAGGAATGGCCCTTGGTACTGTAGGGGCACAGAGCTCATGCACCTGCGCCCACACCACTGGCATAGGGCACCCAGCTAGAGGGGTGACTGAGGTATGCCAGGGCACTGGGTTCTTTGGGCATGGCACACAGGGATGTGTGCCATGTTGACTCTCTGTTTAGTTCTGCACTTAGAATCTCAGACTGCAAAGGCAGTGTGTGGGTGTCAGGGTACAGGGCCCCTAAGGGTTGCACAATATGTGCTGTAGCCCTTATGGGTCTTCTCTGGTCACCATGTATGCCCTGGGTACCTAGGGTACCATTTACTAGGGACGAACAGGTGGCCAGAGATGCCCAATTGGGTTTTGGTTTCAACACAGTTTTAGGGAAGGAACACAGGCCCTGGGCACCTGGTTGGCAGGAGCCCAGGGCACACTCAGTCAAAGCACATCAGCAGTTCAGCAAAAAGTGGGGGCATACCAATGTAAGAAAGATGGCACTTTCTCACAAACACCCAAAAGGTAACCAAAATCAGGGTTACCTTAATTTCTTGCCCCAACACCTCAGTAAGAGTCTTACTGACATTATACCAGAAACCCTGGATAGAAGTACACTGTCACAACATATGTAGAGCGTCTGCGTCATCAGAGGCACACTTCGGGCAGACATTCTGCCGATCTCCTCCCAATTTGGAAAGTTCCTTCGGGGTCCAATATACTCATTGGAGTGTGAAGATGGGCAGCTTTAACCACATTCCGTAAAGTGCGCATCAGCACTAGCCATAGATATGTTACGTTGGTCGAAGGCAGGTCTTTCCTCCAGAGTTCTTCCATTGGTAGTGGCATTTAAAGCTTTTCTCAGAGGTTTACTAAGCGCTCTGATGATCAGAAGGAATACATTTAGGAGGAGGATGGAGGAAGAGCGCCTCTCAAAGATTAAGTTAAAAGAGCAGGAGCTCCAGAGGGCATCGGCTGATCAGCCGAAAATTGCACCACGGCTACAAACCAAATTAGTTGGCTTACGGGCAGAGTATCAAGCAAGCCTAGATAAGATCTTAAAAGAAAGGTGGGACGCCAGTAAGCTTAAAAAAAAATTTCCTATGGTGAAAAATGTGGTCGCCTTCTGGCCTGGAAAACCAGGGCAGATAGGGTCAGAAATCATATCAATTGTCTATCTCAGCGTAGTACAGGAACTATCATTCACGATGATGATCAAATCAGGGAGGAGGCGAGATTATTTATGCAAGGCTTATATAAGGAAGACATCTGCTCTATTCCGCAGAGAGCTGAAGATTGGCTGAACCAGTTAGGGCTCCCTCATATATCGGAAGCGGATAAAGCTTTTCTTAGCTCAAGTATAAGTGAGAGTGAAGTTAGAATCCAGGTTAAGAAAATGACCAGGGGAAAGGCAGCCGGTCCAGACAGGCTTCCAATAGAGTTATACCTGATAGTTTTTGATAAAGTTGTGTCTGTTCTAACGATTTTGTTTAATAAGATTTACCTATCATGTGAGACCACTCCAAAATCATGGTCTGAAGCCACTGTTACCCTATTCCTGAAGCCTAATAAAGATCACTTAAAAATGGAGTCTTATAGACCGATTTCATTGTTGAACTCGGACTACAAGATCTTTGCGGGTGTTCTGGGCGGCGAGAATGGCAAGAGTTATCAAAATCGTTGTACACCAGTGTTGGACAGGCCACATGAAGGGCCGCTCTCCCCCGGCCCAACCAGGCCCGAGTCCGGGCCCGCAAGTACCACACACCACCATTACACGTCCTCTGTCCCCTCAGGGACCCCTGCCCTCGAGCATGTCAACCTCGCGGGTCCGATCCACTGCCGGCCCTCGCGCCCATCCTGGGGCGCCATCTTGGACCCTCCACCACGAGGCCGCCTGGCCCCCGATCGACCTCAACCCTGGGCCTGGCCCGGCCTCAGACATCCCGGCACCACCATCCACCCAGGAGGTGAGCGGGCTACTTGGCAAGTCAATGGGAGAAAGAGGTGTCGATGGCTCTCCCCCGCCAAGTGCCGCTCGCCCATCGCCTCCCCGGGCGCCGGCTCCACCCCCCTGCTGGGTGTCTGGACTCCCCCATCCCGGACCTCCCGACCTCCAAGTGCGAGGGTCCGGACATCAAAGCACGCCAGCCCTATAACTGGGGCAGCTCCAGAGCAGGAAGGCAGCTCGAGGATTGAGAGCTATTTTGTACTCATTGGTAACTAAGACTGTCCCGCTACCCCTTTCCTAAACCAGAGACTAGAACCGAGGGGACCTCTGAGTCCAGACCTCCTTGTATCCATCCTCGTAACCTAAGAATTGCATATAAAGTCTCGTTAACCTTCAACCTTGTGTGGTGTCCGTCTGTGGGGGGGAAGTTACTTATCTGTACAGTCGTTGGAGACGGCTCTCCCTGGAGACCTCTCCCCGTAACCTCGGCCGACCCTCCCGGTCCGTCTAACATTGGTGGCCAGCGGCGCGATCCGAATCACCGCATAAACGTACAGAGAGTAGCTCACCCCACGACGAAGTCACAATGACCACGAAAGAGAACGGATCAACCGAGAAATTCCAAATGGAGAAATTGGAGGAGTACAACCATCGTGAACTTAAACAATTCTGCATCGAACTGGGTATCGCTACCACCGGACTGAGTACCAAGGACGATTTTAAGCATGCCCTAGAATCTTGGGCAGAAACCGGGGCTGCCGGAACCCCTGATCAAAGCACCGTAGAAAAAACGACCACGGCCCCGGAAGGGCAAAGAACGGGTCTCTCGCAAGGCGAGATCCAGGAAAGAGAAAGGACCCGACTACACGAACTAGAAATGGCCCGACTTAAAATGGACGTTGAACTTAAGTTGGCCGAACAAAAAATCAACTTAGAGCACCTGCGTCTCCGAGAAGAAAGAGAGGAGAAACAGAGACAAAGGGAGCTCGAGGAAAAAAAACTAGCGTACGAACACGAACGAAACCTAGCCGAGATCAACCTACGCAAGCAGAATAAAGAAGCAGGGGTACCCGAGCGACCCCCCACCTCAGGGGCCACAGACAAAAAGGTACACATCCCCAAGGATGTTGTCCGAGAATACTTCAGAGAGGACGACATCCAGCAATGGTTTAAAGCCTATGAAATCGCTATGACTGCACACCGGATCGATAGAAGCGACTGGGGAGCCGGTCTCTGGGGAAGATTCCTCAATGAGGGCCGCGACACCCTACTACAGCTCCCGGACCACCAGATGACCTCCTACGACCATATGAAAGCGGCCCTCCTCACCCGCTATGGTCTCACACCCGAGATGTACCGTCAGAGGTTCCGAGACTGCACCCGCATCCCGGGTACAACTTGGGTGGACTATGTAACATACTTTAGCCGAGCCTTCGAGGGCTGGATCCGAGGAAGCAACGTCACGACCTACGAGCAACTATTTAACCTGATGGTATGGGAGCATCTGTCGAACAATTGCTTCATTGAACTCCGCCAACACCTCCTCGACAGCAAGTTAACGGATCCCCGGCAGCTCGCAGCCGAAGCTGACCGGTGGGAGATCACCAGAGTGGGCCGGAATGGGTCCTACGAACAGAACCGGAACAACAATGGTCAGCACCGACCCAGAGGAGGAGGAGGGGGCCAAGGGCGAGGAAGAGACAACGCCCCGGTCGCCCCCGCTACCAACACCACCCCCCCGGCCAACCGGGGCAGCACCCCAGCGCGACCGGGATACAGAGCCAATGTCACGTGTCACCGATGTCAACGAGTCGGCCACTATGCGAACGACCCAAACTGCCCGCAGTACCAGAGCCCAAGACCCCGCCAAGTGGCCGCTGCAGCCCTAGGAGAAGAACAGATCTCCGAGGAACAGGAAGAGTACGAACAAGAGCATCAAGAGTGGGAGCCAGCCGCCATGACTCTAGCCTGCTTAGGGGGGAAAGACATGGTCCCGCGGGTCCCCCTACCCGCTAACACCCAGAAGTACAGCCAATGGGTGAGCATCAATGGACACCAGGCCGAAGCCCTTCGTGACACCGGGGCCAGTGTAACAGCCGTCCGCTGTCACCTGGTGGCCCCAGAACAGTATCTACCGAACATTCTCTGCCCTGTACGATCAGCCGATAACTCGGAGAGCCTGTGTCGGATGGCCTGCGTCCCCTTCGAATGGGGGGGGGTCTCCGGCATGTTGAAAGTGACGGTCCGAGACGATGCCCCCGTAGACTGCCTCCTGGGCAATGACCTGGAAAGCTCTCCGTGGGCCGCCGTGGAGCGAAAGGAACACCTGGGGATGTTGGGCGTCCCCGACTGGGCGTGCGTCACCACCCGTTCCATGGCCGCCCGTGCCAACCACCAGCCAGAAGAACCCGAATGGCCGGCGCCACCGCCTCCGGTTGCCCCGGCCGAAAACACCGACCGTAACACTCCCGCCGAACCAGCTCAACCCACCGACCTCGCTAACCTCGACCAGTGGCCTCAAGAAGGGGGGCCCACGCAAGAACAATTTCGCAAAGAACAGAAGACCTGTCCCTCCCTCGAGGGACTCCGCCAGCAAGCGCTCGCCCAAAGCGCAGGGGATACCCCCGGAACTCATTGGGTCTACTGGGACAATGATCTGCTGTACAGCGAGCAAAGAATCGCCGAGCTGGGGAGCAACCGAGTACTAGTGGTACCCCTCCGTTTCAGAGACTTCCTGTTAAACCTGGCCCACGATGTCCCCCTGGCAGGACATCTGGGACAAGATAAAACCTACAGTCGCCTAGTGACCCACTTCTTCTGGCCCAAAATGAGAAACGATGTGCACCAGCATTGCCGATCTTGCCCCACGTGCCAAGCCAGTGGGAAGAGCGGCCGCAAACTAAAGGCTCCCCTGCAACCTTTTCCCGTGGTCACTACCCCGTTTGAGAGAGTCGGAATAGACATTGTGGGGCCCTTGGACCCACGCACAAAACAAGGCCATCGATTCATCCTGGTGCTAGTGGACCACGCCACCCGCTACCCTGAGGCTGTTCCTCTGCGAACTGTGACAGCCCCGGTGGTTGGCCGGGCCCTGATGGGGATCTTCTCCCGTGTGGGCTTCCCCCGAGAAGTCGTCAGCGACAGAGGCACGAACTTTATTTCCAAATACATGAAGTCCCTCTGGCAACAGTGCGGGGTCACCTACAGATTCACAACCCCCTATCACCCTCAAGGGAACGGACTCGTTGAGCGGTTCAACCGCACGCTAAAGGGAATGATCGGGGGGTTGGAAGAGCCCCTCCGTCGCCAGTGGGATGTGCTGCTGCCGTGCCTCCTCTTCGCATATCGAGAAGTCCCCCAGAAATCCCTGGGCTTCAGCCCATTTGAACTGCTATATGGACACCCAGTGCGAGGGCCGCTCAGTCTCGTCAAAGAAGGCTGGGAGATGCCTCCGCTAAAGAACCCTCCAGATGTCTTCCGGTACCTCCTCACCCTCCGCAACCAGACCCGGCGGTTCAGAGAACTAGCGAAGGCCAACCTAGAGGCCAGTCAAGAGGACATGAAAAAATGGTATGACCAGAATGCCTCATCCATTGAATTCGAACCTGGCCAACAGGTATGGGTGATGTCCCCCACTGAGCCATGCGCCCTGCAAGACAAATGGACGGGGCCCTTCAAAGTAATAGAGCGCAAGGGGCCTGCCACTTATCTCATCGACATGGAATCCTCCCGGAACCCTCTCCGGGTCCTCCACGCTAACAGACTAAAGCCCCACTTTGTGCGAACAGAGCTCAGCCTCCTGATGGCCACAGACACTGGGGTTGAAGAAGACTCCGAGCCTCTCCCTGACCTCCTACGGACTCAAGGGCAAGACGGCTCCGTGGATGGGGTCCGGCTCTCAGAGGCCCTCACCAGAGAACAACGCCAGGAGTGTCAAGCCCTCCTATCACAGTTCGCCAGCCTGTTCTCCCTCACCCCGGGTGTCACTTCCTGGTGTGTGCACGATGTGGATACCGGGGACAGCCCCCCTATCCGCCACCGGGCCTACCGCGGGCCAGACCGGGTACGGGCCTGCATCCAGGAAGAAATAGCCAAGATGCTCACGATCGGGGTCATCGAGCCCTCAGACAGTCCCTGGGCCAGCCCTGTCGTGCTGGTCCCCAAAGCAGCTGCCCCCGGCACCACACCCGAACTCCGGTTCTGCGTCGACTACCGGGGCTTGAATGCGGTCACCAGAACGGACGCGCACCCCATCCCCCGGGCAGATGAACTAGTCGACCGAATGGGAGCTGCCCGCTACCTCAGCATCTTCGACTTGACAGCAGGCTATTGGCAGATCGGCCTCACACCCCGGGCGCAAGAACGTTCTGCCTTCTCCACCCCCGATGGCCATTACCATTTCACGGTCATGCCCTTCGGCATGAAGAATGCCCCAGCAACATTCCAACGGCTCGTCAATCAGGTCCTGGCGGGGCTCGAAGGATTCAGCGCCGCCTACCTAGACGACATCGCTGTATACAGCCACCATTGGACCGAGCACCTCCACCACCTCCGAGCAGTGCTGCAAGCCCTTCAGCGAGCTGGCCTCACGATCAAGGCCAGCAAGTGTCAAATTGGGCAAGGGTCTGTAACCTACCTCGGACACCAGGTGGGAAGCGGCCTAGTGGCCCCGCTACAGCTGAAAATTGCCGCCATCCAGGCCTGGCAGCCCCCCATCACCCAAACCGAGGTACGAGCCTTCCTGGGCCTCACGGGCTACTACCGAAGGTTCGTAAAAGACTATGGTACCATAGTGGGGCCCCTCACAGAACTCACGTCAAAGAACCAGCCCAAGAAAGTCACCTGGACCCCAGAGTGTCAAACTGCATTTGAACAATTAAAGGCCGCCATGTGTTCCGCCCCTGTGCTCCAGGCCCCAGACTACAGCCGGGAGTTCGTCGTCCAGACGGACGCCTCCGACCAGGGCATTGGGGCAGTCCTGTCTCAAGTGAACACCGAAGGCCTTGATCAACCGGTGGCCTTCATCAGCCGGAGACTCCTACCACGGGAGCAACGCTGGAGCACCATAGAGAGGGAAGCCTTCGCTGTGGTATGGGCCCTCAAGAAGCTCCGGCCCTACCTTTTCGGCACCCACTTTCGGGTGCAGACCGACCACCGACCCCTGCAATGGCTGATGCATATGCGGGGGGAGAACCCAAAGTTGCTACGCTGGTCCATCTCCTTGCAAGGTATGGACTTCACAGTCGAACACCGGCCTGGGCCAGATCACGCCAACGCGGATGGCCTGTCCCGGTTTTTCCGCCTCGACGAGGAGAGTCCCCAAGAGGATGGGTAACTCTCCCCGCCTTCAGCTGGGGGGGACGCATGTTGGACAGGCCACATGAAGGGCCGCTCTCCCCCGGCCCAACCAGGCCCGAGTCCGGGCCCGCAAGTACCACACACCACCATTACACGTCCTCTGTCCCCTCAGGGACCCCTGCCCTCGAGCATGTCAACCTCGCGGGTCCGATCCACTGCCGGCCCTCGCGCCCATCCTGGGGCGCCATCTTGGACCCTCCACCACGAGGCCGCCTGGCCCCCGATCGACCTCAACCCTGGGCCTGGCCCGGCCTCAGACATCCCGGCACCACCATCCACCCAGGAGGTGAGCGGGCTACTTGGCAAGTCAATGGGAGAAAGAGGTGTCGATGGCTCTCCCCCGCCAAGTGCCGCTCGCCCATCGCCTCCCCGGGCGCCGGCTCCACCCCCCTGCTGGGTGTCTGGACTCCCCCATCCCGGACCTCCCGACCTCCAAGTGCGAGGGTCCGGACATCAAAGCACGCCAGCCCTATAACTGGGGCAGCTCCAGAGCAGGAAGGCAGCTCGAGGATTGAGAGCTATTTTGTACTCATTGGTAACTAAGACTGTCCCGCTACCCCTTTCCTAAACCAGAGACTAGAACCGAGGGGACCTCTGAGTCCAGACCTCCTTGTATCCATCCTCGTAACCTAAGAATTGCATATAAAGTCTCGTTAACCTTCAACCTTGTGTGGTGTCCGTCTGTGGGGGGGAAGTTACTTATCTGTACAGTCGTTGGAGACGGCTCTCCCTGGAGACCTCTCCCCGTAACCTCGGCCGACCCTCCCGGTCCGTCTAACAACCAGGATCAGAGGGGCTTTATCCCCGATAGGCAATTAAATGAATTAACTTTTCAAGCTATCGCGGCCATTGATGTTGCAATAGATAAGAAGCTTCCGCTGACTCTTGTAGCCATAGATGCCGCCAAGGCTTTCGACCAAGTGAACTGGTCATATCTGTGGAAGGTGTTATCGGGGTTTGAATTTCCAATAAATTTTGTGTCAGCAATCAGGTTTCTTTATTCCAGCCCTCGAGCAAAAATTTTAGTTAACGGACTTCTCACAGACTGGGTAACAATCTCTCGTGGCACCGGGCAAGGGTGCCCCCTGTCACCCCTATTGTTCAATTTATATATTGAACCCTTTGTCTGTCAGCTTAGGTCTGATCCTGTTATTAAACCTTTTAAAATCACAGATCTGGAACTAAAATTTGCTCTATATGCCGAAGATCTGCGTATGCTTACTTCTAATCCAGCTGAAGCTATCCCGAGATTAGTAGGCCAGGCTGAATCATTCGGGGAAATTTCGGGGTACAGAATAAATAAAGATAAAACCGAGATCATGGAGTGGAATCAAGATACGGAGACACTAGGAGCTAAGCCACGAATGAGGTATCTGGGGATGTATCTGGCCCAAAAAATTGATGATATACCAAAAATAAACTTAGCTAGAGTCTCCAAGGTCGTTTGTGGCTTGCTTCATCGGTGGTCAAGTCTCCCTTTAAACATCTTTGGGAGGGTCAACTTGATAAAGATGATCATCTTGCCAAAAATAACTTTTTTATTTAACTCTATTCCTTTATCCTTTACCACGCCGGATATCGCGAAATTACAGGGAAAAAGTGGCTCCTTTATTTGGAACACTAAGTCCCCAAGAATCTCCTGGAAAAAGCTAAGGAGGAGTTTAAATACAGGAGGGTTGGCTTTGCCGGACACACTTATTTATTGTCACTCATTCCATTTTAAGAACTTCAGAATACTGGCTAACAGGTTAGATGCATTGTGACTAGGCATACTCTTTAAGGCCTTATTGCAAGATATTCCTCAGGGACAAGAGTTCTTCCTTTTTAAATTCGGTGATCCAAAGTTTTTCAAAAAAGTGAGGCCTAAGATCCTAGGTGCAGCCTTGAAGAACTGGCTATATATTAGAAAAGTCTAAACATCCCCTATTATTCATTCCAGGCCCCGATTTGGGACTCTCCGGGCACGCCAGTTTGTCTCAAAGATCAATTGTCCCGGCCCCTAAGAATAGCTGGTTTAAATTGTTGGGGGGACTTGCAGAAAGATTCGCAGCTTTTAACCCCTTCGATGCTCATGACGAGCTCAGCTCGTCATGAGGCACAGTTGAGCTGTGCTTCGTCACGAACAATGGGGATTCTGGGAATGCAGCGCAGAAGGAAAATATCGCTAGCCGCCAAGGTGTTAAGTTGGGAGTCCCTCTCTAGTATGACCGGTGGGGGAAACATTCTTCACAACGCAACTTTTACCACGCAGTGCCTTTACAACGCAGGTTTTTGAACACAAGTCATGACAATGATTTGCGCTGGGGGCACTCTAGGATAGGTAATAGTTTAATTTACTATCCAACACCTTCCCTACTATCCACGGGGACTGGAGTTTGAATAGTAAATTAAACTATTCACTATCCAGCACCCCTCAACCCAAGTCGTTGTAACGACTTGCGTTGAAAAACCTGCGTTGTAAAGGCATGCGTGGTAAAAGCATGCGTTGTAACAACGTACATCCGACTGGTGGTACACTCACTAGATTCAAGTATTATCAGTTGTCAGGATGGTGGCCAACTATATCCTGGGACTTTGAAGAATTTAACTCAAAATTCGACTCAGTCTCAAGGATGGGTAGATGGAAGCGTGAGGTCTCCTTCTGGTATTGGGCTATGCTAGAGGCTGAGCGAATTACAGATTCTGAACTACAAAAACTTTGGGGCAATGTCACCAGTCTAAACACTGATAACATTAAGGACATTTGGGGGGGACTCTTTTACTATCTTGCAGGCAGCGTCAAACCTGCTGCCCTCAAAATAAACCATCTATACACTATGCATAGGGTATACATACACACCTAAAAAACTAGTTAAGATCACCGGCCTAGAATATCATTGTCCTAGGTGTAAGCAGCCGGCCGCGGATGATTTCCATATGTTTGTCGTTGTCCTGAGATAATAAATTATTGGACTAAGATACCTGAATTTCTGGAGGATGTCCTCCATCACCAATTGGAAGTCAGCCCGAGGACTATTCTCTCTGGACCTAAGACAGATTACCATCTAAATGAACTTTCTACAAAATACATCTTTTATGTTATCATCCTGGCAAGGCCCGAAATATGTAGGGCCTGGAAAGATGCAAATCCCCCAACTTTCACAGAATGCCTGAATTATATCTATACTACTATTATAAAGAGAGAACACAAACCTTTGAGCCAGGTAAACTCGGGAACCACAGCGCCAATCCACACACCCGATACATTGTTGAAAATGTCAGGGTGTGCAGATGGACATAGGCTATATAAAATAAAAATGAAAAGTAAATTTAAAAATGTAACTTTAAAAAAAAGTAGTCCCCTGGAAGTAGCGCCGGCCGCAGCGTAGCGCTCGCTGCAACGTAGCGCTGTCTGCGACGTAGCGCTGGCCGCGACGTGTGTGATGACGAGGGGGAGCGGCGGACATGAACGGCGGACAGGTGGGGAGGAGCGGCGGACAGGCGGGGAGGAGCGGTGACGAGCGGCGAGGATCGGCGGTGAAGTCAGGAGCGCCGGATCAGGTAAGGCAAAGGGACACGTAAAATGTTGGGGCGGGAGGGGGCCGGGGGTGGGAAGTGGCTCCAGGACACGGACAATGTTGGGGCGGGCGGGGGCCGGGGCGGGTGGGGGCCTGGGCAGGCGGTTGGCCCTGAAGCCTCATTGCCCCCGGACAACGTCGGGGCGGGCTGCTAGTAATCTCTATAAGTGAATCTGACATGGCATGTGATAGTACAAGTTATGATAAGATCTGGGCGGCCCTCGTGGCTTGGCGTAACAGGTAGGTGGTGTTCCAATGATTTCCCCTGGCACTGTTGGTTCTTTTCCTTCAAAGTAACACAGGGTCCCCGCTGTGGTGTGAAATGGAGTGGACTAAGAAAACAGTAGCGGCTTGAGGGATCTACATCTCTCTCTCCAAACATCTGGGTCGGAATAGGATGACCAATCGAGAGAGGACGTGTTATTTCCCGTCAAGAATGCCCTTCATGGTGTATGAAGAAAACCAAAGGAAAAAAAAAAAAATGAACCCCTTCTGGTCAGGCTGGATCAGAGAACTCATTACCGGGTTCAATCTCCCTGCTAGAATTTGCGCAAAGATTTTATAGTCGCAATTCAGCAGGGAGATATGCCTAAATAACTCACATTTCCTTGGGTCTTTATTTGGTTTTAAAATCAAAGAGATGCCTCCTTCTTCTGGTGCCCTTCCCTCGGCTACCGTGTGGAGTTCCTACTGGGGTATCGCAGCCCCTGGCCCTAGTGGAGCATGGCAGCGGCCCGCCACAGGAAAGAGAAATCCCTAAAAGACATGCTCTTAAAACAAGCAGTAGCATCCTCCATGGCAGGCGAGAAAATGCAGAGTCTGAGTGATGGAGAAGACACCCCGGCTGGTTGGAGCTGTTTGCGGCCATTAAGGAGGATATACAAGACCTCAAGGATCAGCTTGGCGCGGATCTACGTGAAGTGCGGAGAGAAGTGGACGGCATTGGGGAGCGTGTGGCCTTTTTAGAGGAGCATGACATTAGCCGTGAAGAACACCTCCATCTCCTTCAACAAGACATGCTGCGCCTGCGGGAACAACACCTAGACCTGCAGGCGCACGCCGAGGACCTCAAGAAGCGGTCTCGGCGAAAGAACGTGAGGATCCACGGTGTGCCATGGAAAGAGGAGGGAGACGACCTGCGGGGCTATGTGGGGGCACTGTTTCGTCAGGTTTTGGAGGAGCTGGACATGACGGACATTCAAATGGATCGTGTGCACAGAGTGGGCCTCCCGCAAGGCGCCAATTCCCCACCACCAGACATCCTCGCGTGTATACACGACTTCCATCTGAAAGAGCGTATTGTACGAAAGGCGAGAGACACACAGGGCCAGATGTAGGTCGCCAAATACCGGTCGGTAACGGCCGATTTCGGCCGTTACCGACCGGTATTTGGTTTTTGACATGTAGGGGGCCTCATATTTACAGAATAGGTATATTTACCGATTCTGTAAATTTACAGAATCGGTAAAATACTGAATCGGTAAATATACCGATTCTGTAAATCCATATGTAGGTGGCACTGTAATCAGTGCCACAGGCCCTTACCGAATCGTTATTTACCATGGAATACTATTCCATGGTAAATAACGAATTCCAGTGTACATGCACATCTGTGCATGTACACCTGTGCCATGTGGCACACAGACATGCCCTAAGGGCATGTATGTGTGTCACATGGCACACAAGCCAGAAACAGGGTGACACCCTGTCCCCCTTGTAAAATCGGTAAATTTACCGATTCGGTAATTACCGAATCGGTATTTGCTATGGAATCCTATAGGCTTCAAGGCCCATAGGAATCAATGGCAAATACAGATTTGGTAATTACCGAATCGGTAATTACCGAATCTTACGGATTCGGTATTTTTACAGAATATTTTACCTACATAGCAATTACCGAATAGTAAATACCGAATCGGTAAAATTCGGTATTTACCATTCGGTAATTTGCTATTACCTACATCTGGGCCACAGCCCCTACACTTCAGAGGTCACTCCCCAGCTATCATCCAAGACTTAGTGGCCCCCACGCTTATCAAGCAACTCGAATTAAAGGCAGTGACAATGCATCTCAGAGAGCATGGGATCCCCTATCCTTGGGGTCATCCCTTCTGCATCATCTTTAAGCATAAAGGAAAACTCCTTCAGATCCGCTCCCTGACCGAGGCCACCGAGATTCTTCGGTTGGAAGACACCACTGCATCGCCACCAGCTGAACAGCCAAGAAATCTGAATCGCAGCTGCACAACAGGATTGCAGAAAGTAGGAAAGGGGTCCGTGGTGCAGAAGCGTGACCAAGCCACGCAGGACAAGGAATGAGGAGCAGCCTTCACATCGCAGTTGCAAGTAATGGAACAACCGGACACTCCATGAGTTATTTTGTCACAGACTCTGGGGGGGTCACCTTGCTGGGTGTCGGGGGGGACCGGAGGGCTGTCCTGATCCAATATTGACGGCATCTCTGCAGGCAGGTAGGCATGATCTTAGCCCACTTTGGGCTGGGCAGTTGCCTCGTGCCATGTCCCTTTGGGAGTATCTTTGTCTGACGGACACTTGCCAGTCTTATTGTACGTTCTTTGGATTGCAGCATTGTTTCTTTTCACGGGGGTGCTTGTTTGGGTATTACTTTGGGGACTCCGCACCAGCCAATGTATCTGGATTGTAGTAGGGATGTGCTAGGCACCTATTGATTCACAGTTTAAATGGGCATTATTATGACTCTACATTGCCTTCCGCCAGGGTTACATACTTGGGATCGGTAAAGATCTTAAAATAGTTAGCTTCAATGTCAGGGGTTTGAATAACCCAGTGAAGAGGGGAGCTGTCTTGTCCCTCTTGGATAGTGTCGAGGGTGACATATGTCTCTTACAGGAGATACATCTTCTTAAAGATACAGTACGGATGCGTGATCGACACTTCCCCCAACAGTTTTGGTCTACTGGCCCCTTTAAACGGAATGGGGTAGCTATTTTGTTTGGGGCTCGTTTTTCAGCCAACGTTTTACCACCTGTTGCGGAAATAAAGGGTCGCTTACTGGCTATTAGCATACTTTGGGGGGACATTCACCTTACTGTAGCGTCACTCTATGCTCCGAGCACACAGCAGGAGTCCTTCCTCCGTTCCGCTCTTGCGGAAGTCCTTACCTCTCCAGATGCAGCGCTCTTGGTGGGGGGGGGGCGTCTGAATCTTGTTCTGGACTCAGCACTCAATAGATCAGGGCAGCACACACACCAAGCAGGGGCACTTTCCACTAATGGTACTGAATAGTTGAGGGACAATGGGTTAATTGATGTATGGCGCACTCAACACCCTGGAGAACGGGACTAAAAGTATTACTCTGCAGGACACAAAACCTATGCACGACTGAACCATTTTCTCTCATCGGCCTCCCTATTTCCTCACCTCAACGCTACTACGATAGAACCTCGCTCTCTCTCAGATCACGCTCTTATTGCTACACACCTCCTAGCGCAGCGATCACGGGACTTTCCCTCTAGTTGGCGCCTCCATGAGTCTCTGCTGCATTCTGAAGAGTCTGTGCAACACCTCAAGCAGGTAATAAAGGATTAGCTAGTGCTTAATGACGTGGGCTCAACATCCCTGTCTGAGATGCACTAAGTGGCCAGAGAAGCGCGGGGCGTTAGAAAAAGGAGTCCTAGAGCTTGAGTCAATTCATAAACGCACGGGGGCTCCGAAGGTTTGGAGGGAATTGAAAAAGCGCTGTGGCATGCTTAAACACCTAGAGCTAGATTGGGCTGAATACGCCCTTTAAAGACTCTGTCATAAGTTCTTACTTAGTAGCGACAAGTGTGGCAGGATGTTGGCACATAGACTGAGAGTTCAAATGCAGACCTCGCTCATACAGTCTATTCGTGACCAAAGGGGGGAAGATCAGGCTTCGAATTCTAGCATTCTGGATGCCTTACATTAATTTTATTTCTAGAGCAACAGTGGTCCCATGAATAAAAGATATACGAGCACAAATAAATATAGACACAATGGAAGCTATATTCAGTAATGACTTGTCCAGCCGGACAGAGGTCCAATTTTACTTAGAAAGGGGTTCACACAAAGTTACCTTCAACAGTTCTACGAAGTAGGGCACAAGCCTGTACCCAAACGTATACAGATTGGCATGGTGAAAAAAGTAGTCAAGAGATAGAACAGAGTTTTTAGGCAGAAGCTGTAGATTTCTGTAGGTTACACAATAACAGAAATTCAATTGAACACCATTACTAGCCTAACATAGAAGTTACACATTCACAGTATATGGTGTTTAAGAAGTTGACGGCGTTTCGATACCATTAAAGAGTCAGAGGGATCATCATCAGGACAAAATAATGCCTAAATGGTACAAGCCATAATAGCCTAAAGGAAAAAAAAGGGGGCGGAAAAGAAAAATCATACAATGTACAAGCTAGAGAGACTCACAGTAATGAAAAATCATACAATATACAAGTTAGAAAAAATTAGAAAATACTCACAGTAGTGAAGAATTCACACAGTTGTTGTGATTGTGACTTAGTTTAACCCAAATGTGGTTGTGACAATGCTATTGCCGTAAAGGCCAGTACGTTCACGAATGGGCACTAGGGGTCAATGTGGCTGCACCCCAGGTGGACAAGGCCACTAAGATGTGATAAGACCTAAATTCCGTAATGTGAGGCTAAGCAACGGCGGTAATGGTGACTTAGTTTAACCCCAACGCAATTGTGACAGTGCTAAAGCCATACAGTCCACGAATGGGCACAGAGGGTCAATGTAGCTGCACCTTACAAGGCCACTAGAGCGTGAGAGGACCTAAAATCCTTAATGTGAGGCTCAAAACCGGCGGTAGGCGACGAAATAAAAGTGAGATTAAAAAGGCAGACTTGCCGATTATCGGTGAAATAACAGTGAAAATTATAAGGAAAGTGGATTTAACAGGTGGCTAGGTCGCGAGGTGGGCAGTTGTATCGCGTCGCAGTGTGAGGGTGCTTACCGTAGGTATCGTGCAAAGGCGCAGCGGATGTCGGCCAGGTAGATATAGGGATGTCAAGGGGATCTAAAATAAAAGAGGGTAATTAGGGCCTAAGACTCCCATGTAAATATACAGTTAGGTGGTGGACTAGGTATGTCTCTTGCCCGTGTTGGGGAGCCTTGCAAACACAGAGCATTCAGGATATTCAGTTTCGTGTTTTACTGTTTTATAAGAGATCAACCTCCTGTATAAGAGGGAGAGTGGAAGATTGGAACCACTTAGTTAACGGCATGCATGGCTTGGAAAGAGTGTCAACAGTGGTAATGCTTACCCGTAATAGGGAAGAATTATGGAAACGCGCCGGCGGATCGCTCGGTCGCGTGAGGGGGGAGATGAGCATGAGTCAAAAAGAAGGAAGAACCGGATTTAGTACACACGGTCAATCTCCAAAAAGTAATTAATAATCGAGTAGAGCCAGGGGGGAAGCTTACCTGTTCAATGGGCTGTAGTGTCTTCCCTGGCAGTAGCAGTGGCTTTCTGCCGATGGGAAGATTTAAAAGTACTCGTGGTTGGCTGAAAGGGAGTCACATGCGATAATAAAAGTAAAAGTAGGACATTGCGGCGGCCATATTGAGTGAGTGGTAGCATGCACCTGGAGTTAAAAGGGCTCCTTATTGGCTGGAAGGAGTCACATGCAACGGTAAGAATAGGTGTAGGACAACACGGCGGCCATATTAGGTGAGTGATAACATGCACCAAGAGTGAACAAGTGAGCAAGGAATAAAATACTATACTAAGTACACTTGACTTAAAGACGTTATTGACGTTATCATGACCCAAATTACATCAAATTACATTAAGTTAGTCCAGTCCTCCTGTAGGTTGAGCCCCGAATTCAAGCTATCAGTTCGTAAGATCCATTTGAGCTCCTCTTTGTTTAGCATTTTGGATAAATCACCACCTCTTGGGGGCAAGGTCACTTGGCTGATCACAGTCCATCTTATCTCATTCTCTGTGTGTCCTTTTTCAATGAAGTGCTCCACAAGAGGAGCATTCACGGTTTTACATCTGATTCTGCTCCGATGTTGCGAGATCCTTAACTTGATTTTTTGTTTAGTCTGTCCCACGTAGATCAACTCACAAGGGCACAGGATTGCATAAACCAAGTTACAACTGTTACAATTGGTGAAAGTTTTCAGCACATTTCTCGTTACTCTAAATACAAATTCTTTCCCTTCAATGCAATAGTCACATACTACACAACAGCCGCATTTAGAGTGTCCCCTCAAGGGAGGAAGTGACCAAAGGTCAATAAGGGTGGAATTGACTGTTCTCGGGAGGGGGAGAGCGGCCCTCACCAGGTGGTCTTTTAGGTTTTTGCTTCTCTTGAAAGCAAACATGGGAGTATCTAGATCTAGATTTCCCGAGTTGAGGATATGCCAGTTCTTTTTAATGCTTTTGCGAATTTTGTTGGACACAGGGGAGAAAGTGGTGACACAGACAAGTTTGTCAAATGGCTTTTTCTCTTTTGGTTCTAGTAGAGTCTCACGTGGACAATACCATGCCCTTTTCATGGCATTCTTTACTAGGCGGCGTGGGTAGCCCCTGAATCTGAGTTTATCGGCCGATGTGTTAGCTTCCCTGAAGTAATCTGATTTAAGAAAACAATTTTGTCTCAACCTCAGGAATTGGGAGTATGGTAGGCTGTCTTTTAAGGCTCGAGGGTGGTAGCTGTTATAGCTTAATAGTGTGTTCCTCTCAGTCTGCTTACGGAAAAGAGAGGTAAACAACAGGCCATTCTTATGCTGAATACACAGATCTAGGAAAGGGATATTCGTTTTACTGTGGGTCAAGGTGAAAGTTAGGCCATTACAGTTGTTGTTCAACCAGTGCTGAAATAATGGCAGAGCTTCAACTGGTCCACCCCAGTTCATAAAGACGTCCTCTATATATCGCTTCCATACAAGTACCCCTAGGTGAAATGGGTTGGTAGATGGAAGGATAATGTCGCATTCAAGCCAGTCCATGTATAGAATGGCCAGAGTGGGAGCAAAAATTGCTCCCATGGAAGTGCCTTTTACCTGCTGGAAGTATTCATTGTCATACATAAAGAAATTCCGGGTCAGGCAGATTTCCAGCAGTTGAATGATGAACAGGGTTGGTACAGTATGGGGACGTGGTCGGGTGTTCACAATTCTCTCCATGACAATTAGGGCATCTTTTTGGGGAATGTTCGTGTAAAGCGATTCAACATCTAAAGTGCATAGTTTCGCTAACAGGGTCAAAAGGATGGTTCTCGATAAGATTTATCATAAACATGCTGTACCGGACATAGCAATT
Source organism: Lissotriton vulgaris (assembly GCF_964263255.1). NCBI lineage: Eukaryota > Metazoa > Chordata > Amphibia > Caudata > Salamandridae > Lissotriton > Lissotriton vulgaris. The sequence continues at coordinate 1,118,358,826 of NC_141685.1, read as the reverse complement.
TGTGATGGGTACAAAATCTTTTAGAAAATAGTTGGCATAATGCCCAAGAGGTTCCAACACAGAGCCACAGCCAGAGACTATGGGACGGCCGGGGGGATTATCAAGCCGTTTGTGAATCTTTGGAAGGGTATAAATAACCGGGGTTCTGGGGTGATCAACATTCAGGAAGTTCAATTCATGTTTAGTGAGGAATCCAGTTTCAAATGCCTCTGTCATAATTTGTCTGATTAGGTTTTGTAGCTCTCTGGTGGGATTAGTATGAAGTCTGCAGTAGTGGTCTGTGTTGGAAACTTGTCGTGATAGTTCGGTTTTAAAGCTGTCTAGGTTTTGCAACACAATGCCACCTCCCTTATCAGGGAGTCCCAACCTTCTAGATGATCTTGAGAAACAAAAAAATTAATTTGTACGCCTTGAGCTAATGACCCTTATGCTAACCGAATATCTGAAATCCAAAACCATACCAATAGGGTTACAGGTACGAAATATCCCATGGGTCTTCGCAGATAACCCCAAATACATCACCGGTTTCAGCCATATAGGAACTACTTGTTCCAGACAGTGGCTAGTTCTGGGCATAGAAACGGCCGGTGAGGAACTTAAGAAACTAGCTGATATTATTAAAGAATTAGAGAAACAGATCTCTGAAAACGACACCATTACTGACGCTAAAAAATTGCTAGAGAAAATTGAGAAAAATATAACTGAATTTCATCGCATAGTACAGAACAAGAAATCTGTAAAAATCAAAAAAGACATTATGGGCCAGATGTAGGTAGGCGTTTACCGGGTGGTAACGGCCGAATTCGGCCGTTACCGACCGGTAAGAGCAATTTGACATGTAGGTCCCTGTATTTTACAGACTCGGTAAATTTACCGATAGGTAAATTTACCGAGTATGTAAAATACCGAGTCGGTATCATTACGGATTCCGGTAAATTGGTATGTAGGTGGGACTCTTCTGAGTCCCACAAGCAGTACAAAATCGGTATTTTACCATCAAATACTACTTGATGGTAAAATACCGTTTCTGGTGTGCATGCACATGTGTGCATGCACACCTATGCCATATGACAGGCAGACCTGCCCTTAGGGCAGGTATGCCTGCCACATGGCACCCGAGCCTCTTTTGGGGGTGCCAGAGGGTGTCAAAGTGACACCCCCTGCACCCTTGTGACAGTCGGTATTTTCCGATGTGGTAAATACCGACCGGTAAATGCCCAATCAATCCTATGGGCTTCAAAGCCCATAGGAATGAATGGGCATTAACTGGTCGGTATTTCCCGCATCGGAAAATACTGACTGTTTCCGATTCGGTAATTGCACATCTGCATTTACCTACATCTCGGTACTTTTATTTTCCGACCTCTGAAATACCGAGTCGGTATGACTCGGTATTTAAGAGGTCGGAAAATAAAATTTACCTACATCTGGCCCCAAATCTTTTACCCAGGAGAGGACATACCCCTATCTCCAAAAATACTTTTACACTAATCGCAATTTCAACCTAAAACCTCAAAACCCTAGACCTTGGGGTCGGTTTAACTGGAGGAATACGGTGGATGGGTTTACTGACTCTTCTGCTGATTCTTCAGATAACTCTGACTCGTGTGAAGGCCCTAGTACTGCTAACCGCAACCCAAACCCACATTTTTTAGCGAGAGGACGAGGGTAAGCACCCAAAAGGGGCCGGGTAAAGCAGCAAGCAAGATGGCACAACCCCCCAGGGGAGAGGCAAACGAGGAGCAAGTTCTATCAGTGGTAACTGACACTGATCCCTTAGACATGACTATCCCTCTAATCAATTTATCAGATCACAACCTATCATCACAGGAGATTTCTATCCCGAGTAAAGGACTCTCGTTTGTACCCACTATCTACCCCAATTTTCTTGACCTTCAGTCCGAACTTTTGGGTTTCTTCCGTAAGATAAGACTACGGGCCTTCTTTGACCAAAATCCCGCCCAACCTAAAACTGCCCTTACTCCATTTCTACCACCCTCTTCCTTCTCCCCTACATCCAATATGATCCCCAAAGAGATCATTACTTTTGAAAAGGTTGTTCTCAAGGAAATTATAAATCTGGCGAAATCCCACACGTTTATCCCTTATAACATCACACTCAATGAGAAAATGGCCATCTCGTCACTACGTGAAAGGGTTGACTTAATTATTAAGCCTGCTGATAAGGGAGGTGGCATTGTGTTGCAAAACCTAGACAGCTATAAAACCGAACTATCACGACAAGTTTCCAACACAGACCACTACTGCAGACTTCATACTAACCCCACCAGAGAGCTGCAAAACCTAATCAGACAAATTACGACAGAGGCATTTGAAACTGGATTCCTAACTAAACATGAATTGAACTTCCTGAATGTTGACCACCCCAGAACCCCGGTTATTTATACCCTTCCAAAGATTCACAAACGGCTTGATAATCCCCACGGCCGTCCCATAGTCTCTGGCTGTGGCTCTGTGTTGGAACCTCTTGGGCATTATGTCAACTACTTTCTGAAAGATTTTGTACCCATCACAAACTGCTATGTCTGGGACAGCATGTTTATGATAAATCTTATCGAGAACCATCCTTTTGACCCTGTTAGCGAAACTCTATGCACTTTAGATGTTGAATCGCTTTACACGAACATTCCCCAAAAAGAATCCCTAATTGTCATGGAGAGAATTCTGAACACCCGACCACGTCCCCATACTGTACCAACCCTGTTCATCATTCAACTGCTGGAAATCTGCCTGACCCGGAATTTCTTTATGTATGACAATGAATACTTCCAGCAGGTAAAAGGCACTTCCATGGGAGCAATTTTTGCTCCCACTCTGGCCATTCTATACATGGACTGGCTTGAATGCGAAATTATCCTTCCATCTACCAACCCATTTCACCTAGGGGTACTTGTATGGAAGCGATATATAGACGACGTCTTTATGATCTGGGGTGGACCAGTTGAAGCTCTGCCATTATTTCAGCACTGGTTGAACAACAACTGTAATGGCCTAACTTTCACCTTGACCCACAGTAAAACAAATATCCCTTTCCTAGATCTGTGTATTCAGCATAAGGATGGCCTGTTGTTTACCTCTATTTTCTGTAAGCCAACTGAGAGGGACACACTATTAAGCTATAACAGCTGCCACCCTCGAGCCATAAAAGACAGCCTACCCGACTCCCAATTCCTGAGGTTGAGACGAAATTGTTTTCTTAAATCAGATTACTTCAGGGAAGCTAACACATTGGCCGATAAACTCAGATTCAGGGGCTACCCACGCCGCCTAGTAAAGAATGCCATGAAAAGGGCATGGTATTGTCCACGTGAGACTCTACTAGAACCAAAAGAGAAAAAGCCATCTGAAAAACTTGTCTGTGTCACCACTTTCTCCCCTGTGTCCAACAAAATTCGCAAAAGCATTAAAAAGAACTGGCATATCCTCAACTCGGGAAATCTAGATCAAGATACTCCCATGTTTGCTTTCAAGAGAAGCAAAAACCTAAAAGACCACCTGGTGAGGGCCGCTCTCCCCCTCCCGAGAACAGTCAATTCCACCCTTATTGACCTTTGGTCACTTCCTTCCTTGAGGGGACACTCTAAATGCGGCTGTTGTGTAGTATGTGACTATTGCATTGAAGGGAAAGAATTTGTATTTAGAGAAACGAGAAATGTGCTGAAAACTTTCACCAATTGTAACAGTTGTAACTTAGTTTATGCAATCCTGTGCCCTTGTGAGTTGATCTACGTGGGACAGACTAAACAAAAAATCAAGTTAAGGATCTCGCAACATCGGAGCAGAATCAGATGTAAAACCGTGAATGCTCCTCTTGTGAAGCACTTCATTGAAAAAGGACACACAGAGAATGAGTTAAGATGGACTGTGATCAGCCAAGTGACCTTGCCCCCAAGAGGTGGTGACCTATCCAAAATGCTAAACAAAGAGGAGCTCAAATGGATCATGCGAACTGATAGCTTGAATGCGGGGCTCAACCTACAGGAGGACTGGACTAACTTAATGTAATTTGATGTAATTTGGGTCATGATAACGTCAGTAACGTCTTTAAGTCAAGTGTACTTTGTATAGTATTTTATTCCTTGCTCACTTGTTCACTCTTGGTGCATGTTATCACTCACCTAATATGGCCGCTGTGTTGTCCTACACCTATTCTTACTGTTGCATGTGACTCCTTCCAGCCAATAAGGAGCCCTTTTAACTCCAGGTGCATGTTACCACTCACTCAATATGGCCGCCGCAATGTCCTACTTTTATTTTTATTATCGCATGTGACTCCCTTTCAGCCAACCACGAGTACTTTTAAATCTTCCCATCGGCAGTAAGCCACTGCTACTGCGAGGGAAGACACTACAGCCCATTGAACAGGTAAGCTTCCCCCCTGGCTCTACTCGATTATTAATTACTTTTTGGAGATTGACCGTGTGTACTAAATCCGGTTCTTCCTTCTTTTTGACTCAGGCTCATCTCCCCCTCACGTGACCGAGCGATCCGCCGGCGCGTTTCCCTAATTCTTCCCTATTACGGGTAAGCATTACCACTGTTGACACTCTTTCCGAGCCATGCATGCCGTTAACTAAGTGGTTCCAATCTTCCACTCTCCCTCTTATACAGGAGGTTGATCTCTTATAAAACAGTAAAACACGGAACTGAATATCCTGAATGCTCTGTGTTTGCAAGGCTCCCCAACACGGGTAAGAGACATACCTAGTCCACCACCTAACCGTATATTTACATGGGAGTCTTAGGCCCTAATTACCCTCTTTTATTTTAGATCCCCTTGACATCCCTATATCTACCTGGCCGACATCCGCTGCGCCTTTGCACGATACCTACGGTAAGCACCCTCACACTGCGACGCAATACAGTTGTCCACCTCGCGACCTAGCCACCTGTTAAACCACTTTCCTTATAATTTTCACTGTTATTTCACCGATAATCGGCAAGTCTGCCTTTTTAATCTCACTTTTATTTCGTCGCCTACCGCTGGTTTTGAGCCTCACATTAAGGATTTTAGGTCCTCTCACGCTCTAGTGGCCTTGTGAGGTGCAGCTACATTGACCCTCTGTGCCCATTCGTGGACTGTATAGCTTTAGCACTGTCACTATTGCGTTGGGGTTAAACTAAGTCACCATTACCGCCGTTGCTTAGCCTCACATTACGGAATTTAGGTCTTATCACATCTTAGTGGCCTTGTCCACCTGGGGTGCAGCCACATTGACCCCTAGTGCCCATTCGTGAACATACTGGCCTTTACGGCAATAGCATTGTCACAATCACATTTGGGTTAAACTAAGTCACAATCACAACAACTGTGTGAATTCTTCACTACTGTGAGTTTTTTCTAATTTTTTCTAACTTGTATATTGTATGATTTTTCATTACTGTGAGTCTCTCTAACTTGTACATTGTATGATTTTTCTTTTCCTCCCCCTTTTTTTCCTTTAGGCTATTATGCCTTGTACCATTTAGGCATTATTTTGTCCTGATGATGATCCCTCTGACTCTTTAATGGTATTGAAACGCCGTCAACTTCTTAAACACCATATACTGTGAATGTGTAACTTCTATGTTAGGCTAGTAATGGTGTTCAATTGAATTTCTGTTATTGTGTAACCTACAGAAATCTACAGCTTCTGTCTAAAAATTCTGTTCTATCTCTTGACTACTTTTTTCACCATGCCAATCTGTATACGTTTGGGTACAGGCTTGTGCCCTACTTCGTAGAACTGTTGAAGGTATCTTTGTGTGAACCCCTTTCTAAGTAAAAATTGGACCTCTGTCCGGCTGGACAAGTCATTACTGAATATAGCTTCCATTGTGTCTATATTTATTTGTGCTCGTATATCTCTTATGCATGGGACCACTGTTGCTCTAGAAATATGTTTCCCGAGGTTCTATGCTGACTCGAATGGGTGCCCTTGTTGTTCTTTATAATTACGTTAATTTTATAGCGCTCTATACTCTGAGCAAGACCCTCCGGGGCTAGACCCGAGTTAATATTTAAGCAGCAGTGGGATCACACCACTCCCTGAGGCTTCAGCCGAAAGGCTTGACAGAGCTATTGGAATTGAGGAGGTGCTCTCAGTGATTTCTAAGCTGAAGACTGGCAAGTCCCCGGGACCCGATTGATTTGCGGCTTTCTTTCATATGGCCGTTTGTGCGGATCTGGCTCCTTTTTTAACAAAACTGTTCAACTCTTTCTTAGAGACAGGTAGGGTGACCTTCTCCATGTCAGAAGCGGCGATCTAGGTCATTCTGAAGCCTGGTAATGTCGCGCTGGAGTGTGGTTCTTACAGACCCATCTCTCTTAACGTTGACACGAAGATTTTTGCTGGTATATTGGCTGCTCGCCTTAACACCCTCATGCCCGACCTCATAGAGCCCGATCAATCTGGTTTAATCCCTTCTAGGCAGGGGGGCGATAATACTAAACGATTCCTCCACCTCCTCGATAGTACCCAGGGATCGAAGAGGCAGGCCTTCTTGTTAGCAATTGATGCAGAGAAGGCATTTGACAGAGTGGGGTTGGCCTATCTCTTTGAAACCTTGCGTCGCTTCGGGTTTGGAGAGAATTTTATCAATTGGATTTGTTGCATCTATTATGTTCCCACGGCCTTTGTGCGACTCAATGGTAGTAGGTCCCACTCCTTTCCAATTGATAGGGGACCCGACAGGGGTGCCACTTATCCCCACTTTTATTTGCGCTCTATATGGAGCCTTTGGCTCAGTGAATTAGGGCAAACAATCGTATAATAGGGATGAAATTCTGTGCAGACATACATAAAATTAGCCTTTATGCAGATGATGTGATTCTCTCTTATGCAGCCTCAAACCACATTGCCTGCACTGTTGGAGGAGCTCACTGCTTTTGCCGATATATCAGGCTTTAAGGTCAATCTGGCTAGGTCAGTTATCTTAAATCTAGGATTCCCCCCGACGATATGATGGCGATGCAATTACAATTTCCGTTTCCATGGACGCACCAGGACATTCTATATCTTGGCATCCGGCTGGCTCCTACCATTGCCCGCACGGTGACGCTTAATTACACAAGGCTTCTAGAACAGACGACCACAGCGCTGGACGCTTGGGCTCACCTGCGCCTAGCGTGGTTTGGACGGATTGCAGCGGTGAAAATGACCATTCTTCCGCGAATTCTCTATATTTTTCAATTGCTTCCTATATCTCCCCCGCCTCGGGCGATCAAGCAATTGCAGGTTCTCATCAATAAGTTTATATGGAGTGGGAAGAAGCTGCGTCTTTCGCTTGCCTAGATGGCAGGTACAAAAGCCCAGGGTGGAGTGGGCTTGCCTTTGATTAGGGGATACTATCAAGCTTCCAGTCTCCGCTACATAGTGGAGTGGAACAGGTCTATGTCCAGCAAGCACTGGAACTTTATGGACCAGTCGGTTGCAGGAATTAATATTTGGAGGGAACTATGGTTACCCCGCAAAGCAAGCACAGGGCTTGGGGCCTTTATTCATCAATAGTCACGGGGCCGACACTTTGGACTGTAGCAGGGTTTCCGTTCTCCCACAGAACTGTGCATAGAGATCTAGAACCTCAGTGAGTTAGGATGATCCAAAACTCACCTCAGTGTCAGAAATCCCCTTACCTAGCTAGCTACAGTGTCTCATGGCTCATTATGGAATGATCCATGTCTTAGACAAACCAGAACATGAACTTTAGAATACCTCAGGAATCGTGGAACACATGAACACTCTTTCGTTATATAATCATTTCAAACCAAAACTGAGAGTCAAAGAACACAAGTGCAAGTTTGAAATATTTATTATTCAATGCAAAGTTCTCAAACGCAGTATCTTGTATAATACCAAAATGCAGATTATAAAAATCAGAGTCAGCAGCATAGTCACTAATCCATAGTAAGCAAAAGGTGATAGCATGTTACAATGCAAAATCTATCGAAATCTATATCACCTATATTTCGCGCACCCTATTTAACATATTATTTTATATCTAAGAAGGTCTCATTCGGGCTTTAGCAGGGCGAACCCATACCTCTAAATGTCAGTAGGAGTAGATCACATCAACAGCTACCAGCTCTCTTCATGCGCAGCACCAAGTGTCTGCTTTCATTCCGTGTAACTCTATCTTAAACCCGCGTAGAGCCCAAAATGTTGGCATCAACATTATTTGTGTTATGTCTAATGTGGTGCGAGGATCAGGCCTCCCAGCAACCTTGTGTTAGGTTATTCTTAGAGTGTGCAGCTCTCAGTGTGCAGACAGTTGTACCAAGTGTACCAGGCAAAGCTGATAGCATAGAAATAACACATTATTCTCAAATAAATCACCTCACCGCTTCTAGGGTGAAAGCGACAACAACAAGTAGGTGTCGTGTGCAAAACTGAAGCCGAAGGAAAAACGGCTGTTTAAACATGTAATACACTCATGCTAACTTAACGCAATATATGTAACGAAGTATCCATATGACACCCCCCCATTGATCCGAGCACCGTCAATCATAAGGGAAAAGGCAATACTAAATCAGATACATAAAATGAAAGCAAAGTTCAATAATCTTGAGCTAAAATAAGCTAAAAAAATATGTATGAATGAACATGTATGAATGCCTACAGTGGCCTCAAATCTAAAAATAAAAATAAAACTTTCGAACCAAAAGTTATCCGCCAGGTCTCAAAAATATGCAATGTAGGACCAGGTCGCATTAATTCTAATGTCTGTAAGAGAAAAAACAAGGCACTTATCCGATATCCAAAGTCATGTGCCACATTGACGTTATTCTCAGCGACATCACATGATTGAACTCTCCATCATCTGAACACAGTCCATCCCTCCAATCCAGCAAGGGGAAAGTCATATTTCATAGCAATCCTCCCAGGCATCTCACGATTGGACAGTATATGCAAAGAAAGTTGCAACAGCCTCCAGTATGAAATCACTGCCATCATCCGAAAATAGTTCAGCAATCCAATTCAGCAATGGGAAAGAACATACGTGCTCCTCCAGCATCGGATCCTCCTGTAACGTCAGAGGACAACTCGGTGGGTTCACCAGATCGCTGTGTGTCAGAAAGGCATGCGCCGCTGCAGAGATCTCCCATTGGCCCAGTACTCCATTTATCGCTGCCAAGGCCATAACTCTTTCGCCAGAACAGATCAGCTCGTGAGCCACCACGGGACGCATTAGCTGATCAAAATCGACGTCAGGAGCAGTCCTCAAGCATAGGCACAAATCAATGGCCCAATCGAACTCGCAGCTCAGGCAGTGAAACACAGGTTGGACACACGTGAAGTCGGTGAACCGAAATGACAATCTATAAGCCGTGCTTAATGCTGCAAGCGGCAATGTTCCATAGTAATTGAGCATCCGATTACGGCACAGTGTCAGGAGGCGTTGAATGGCTTCTTGCGCAGGATGGGCATCCATGTTTTATGAAGAAAAACACCAACAAAATGCCAGCGGCTACAGCCAGTAACACAGGTAGTCCACCAAACAAACTCGAAAAAATAGAGTGGAAAAACGTGGGAATGATACCAAAAACTTTTTCAAACGTAGTCACGAGGCCACTGCTAACCAATTTAAAAAAATGTGCAAGCCCAGACGTGGAAGATGCATTAAAGATCTGATGCACCAGCTCACAGAAATGAAACGGCAAATCAGTATTTAAAAGCGCCTGCACCTCTGTGCGTGTGTTAGCTATGTGAAGGACATAATTTTCCCGGGCCGAACTCAGGGTCACTTGTTTTTGAGACAAAAGGGCCCTTATTCTGCTTAAACCATTGAACTTCGCTTCCAAGGTTGGAATCCGTGGCCAGATGGAGACATCTGAAGACCCATGCGTGGGTGGGTATAGAACATTCTTGCAACACACCACACGCTCTGATACAGTTACCACATAAGCCACACCAATTAATAACCCACAACATAACTCGTTGTTTAAAAGCAAATAACTACCATTAGTCAATAATGTAAACGTGGGAACTACTGCTGGAACTGGCGTGCCTTTTAAAACACATGCTAAATTTGGGCGGTCCTGATTACAAGAACCGTGTAACTGAATGTGTCTGCATATTAATGAATGGTCAGGTGACTGTGTGCATTCCTCACCATTAAGATTCACTTCTTTTCCATCCTTCAGACATCTGTATGTGTATGGTAATGACCATGCCTCATGTAGGAATGCATTTCCTAGTGGTTCATATCGTCCTATAGCAATATACCGCATACAATTAGTAAATTTGTATAAGGGAAATGGTAACGTAATTAATCCATGAATAAGCCATGTGGCAGTAGTGGTTTCAGCAACAGAGAAAGGTAAGGATTCTAGCTTTTCAATATGTAACATAGAAAATGACGCATCACGCATAGAAAGCATGCGTTGCTTTTCAGTCAGATTAAAAGGGGCGAAAAGGGACGAAACGTTCAACGAGTTCCAGGGAACTCGACCAGCCTTAAGTGTCTGTAGGGTCCATGCAAACTGCATTACAGAACGTAACTGATTTTGACCATGGTATAACGTGGACACTTCATCATGTACAATATCAACAACAGAAGAAACAATATTATCCAACGTGTAAATCCTGGAAGAAAGCATGTTAATACTGTTATCGACCACTGCAAGCACTTTTTCCAAATTTGCCTGATCAATAGCTCTCAGGCGTTTAGCAGCCTCAATCTGTGAAAATTTCCAAATTTCATTGTACACCGCATAAAGCCAGCGTTTAGATCTACCCCTAGCTGGGCCTTTTATAAAATCATTTAGCTCTATGTTTTCATTCAACTGGGACAGATGCAGTTTAACTGCAGCCAAAGTGGAATGTTGTAACCAGTTCTGACACAATTTGCCTACTGAATAAGTAGTAACAGTGTGATCTGTTTCAAACCTGGGATCTGGCCTGACGTGTGTAAAACCTTCAGACAAACCCAAAAAACGACGTTGGCAAGAATCAGAGCTTCTTTGCCACAAAAGCCACCCCTCTGAATCAAAACTGGAAATATTAAAGGAGGAATTGTGCAAAAGTGCTCGTATCCCACTGATGGACAATGTAGTGAAATTACTCCAACCTGAATATTCTTCCAAATCAGGGATAGTAGGTGTATTTAATTTTTTAGATGTAGCCAATCCAAAGCATGTTGTTTGGGAAATAGTAGAATTTAAAAACAACATGTGATTCGGGATGAGACATGCACGATGCAAAGCCTCAGTGCCTTGTACCTGCCAATCTTTGGTACCCCAAACCGATTTAAGGTCAATAGCCTCCTTCCATAACTCATAGCCATCTATAGCTAACTTGTCTAGAAAGGACTTCGAATACAGCAATTTTGTATCGGTAAGTCTAACTTTGGACATGAATTTCTGTTTCACTTTAAAATAAAACGACTCAGGATTTGATTGATTAAAATCTGTAAAATAAGAGAATTTCCTCAGAAATGTACTTGAGCTCCCCTGTAAAGGAGCAGGACAATGTTCCCACTGTGTGTAGTTCACAGGAACCCTCCTGGAACTTGTTTTGTGTAAGAAGTGATTCCCATAATGTTGAACAAATCACCATAATTGACAGAATCTAAGTACAACTCCTCAGCATCAAAGGCCGCATAATATTTCAAATCAGAGAACAATTCTTCTACGGCCTGAAGATCCCAATCATCAGAACAAATATCTTGCTTAATCACATCTCTCATGTTTACTCTAAGCACATTAGGAACATTAATAACTTCTGTGGGGCCATGTATCTGAAACCTAACCGCATCCCACACAATCCCATCAAGGACAGGCCAAGCAGTAATCTCTACTGTATTTAAGTCTCTCTTTAGTCTTTGTGCTGAATGTGAGGAGGAAAGAGGGGCCAATGTTCCATTAAGGTACCGAATTCCTGTTCTTTCTTTCACATAATGGCCATCGATCAGGCGGAAAAAATAAAACACAAAACCAATTGACATAAAAAGATAAAATGAAAATAGTATCAGCCAAATGTATGTCCAAGGTGGAATTAGAAAATGTTTTTTAAACAACGTGGCATATTTTGCAATAGTCGATGGTTTCTTTGAAAGTTCCGAATCAGAGTCAAAAGAGAATCGGGACTGGTTAGCCAAACGGGCTTGTAAATCGGACATAGATAAATCAGCAGGATCTGCATAGGTCAATTCATCAAAGTTAGTAACAGGAATAGTATTTAATAAAGGACTCGATATAGCAGGCATCTCGAGGGATACCTCCTGTTCTGCACCAGATGTAATAGCCAGCACAGAGTGCCTCACCATGGAAGGACAGGATACAGCCGGTGTCATGCTATGAAGAATCGGCCACCCTGTGTGTCTTGACATTGTCAATAGAAATAAATCTGTTTTCTTTACGACCTGGAAGTGGTGGTAAAATGACTGTTCTTGTGCCCTTCACTCCAAGAACTCGAACCGGTGCTCGATATGAGGGACCAAACTCTTTCTTGTTATCGATCTTCTCTCGAACCAGTTCTCCAACTTGGGGTAGCCAGCCAACTACCGGGATCTGCAACGCATCATCCGACGTGGAGGGCAAGTGTTCCTTAGCAAGACTGTCTCTGGTCTTTTGTAGATTCTGTAAAACATTGCAATGTTCATCTACGTCAAAGGCCGCGGCCTGGGCCTGGCAGTCTGCACCATCGAGGTCAGGGACGTACATCTTGATACCAAAGAGCATTTCGTATGGGGTCCGCCCACCCAGAGACCTTCTAGGGAGATTATTAAGCGCACGCTGCACGCCATAGAGGTGGGTCAGCCAGTTTCTACCAGTGCCTATAACTCGGGCTGTCAAAGATTGCTTTAAGTCGCGGTTCATTCGTTCTACTACACTATTGCCCTCAGGCCTGTAGGGACTTGAAAACTTGACTTGGACTCCCAACGAAACCATAGCATCCTTATACGCCTTAGAGGCGAAAGCCGGACCCTGGTCCGAATGGAAAGTACCACAGGCAAAGATTCCCACAAAGACACGCAAATCCTTAATGACAGTCCGCGAATCAGCGCTTCGATGCGGCCATACCCACACAAAGCGTGTGCATGAGTCAACTGCTACTAAGATGTATTTATACGCAGTATCAGAGGAAAAAGGACCGCAGTGATCCAAATAAACGCAACCAAGCGGTTTATTAGAGATGTACAACTGTGTCTGAGGCGGACGCGCAGCAGTAGAAGGCTTAATCTGCTGACAAATGTCACACATAAGGACATAATCGCGCGTCTGTTTGTACAGTCCCCGCCACCAGAACCTTTGTTGTAGCTGAGTTACAGTGGCTGAGACGCCCGCATGCGCAGACGCCACACCTTCATGAGCCGCTGTAATCAGAGAAGCTCTGCGATCCGAGTTGGGAACTAGACGTTCGCCAACTTCAGGAATTTTCACATAAGGAACCTTATCGGGACTTAAGTGGTATGTGTACTTCGAAGGGAACCCCGCAGGATATTTACCTCCCTTCTCCGTGGCAGCAACAGCCGCCAAGATGTCATCATCTATTTTGCTTTTGGACCTCGTGACTGCTGCAACTAAGTATTTCGATACCGCAGACTTCGCTGCCTCATCAGCAAGCGAGTTACCAACAGCGTGGACCCCCACGCGCTGGTGGCCGAGAGTATGAATCACAAACACGAGCGGCAGCTTCTCCTTAAGTTCCGCCACTCGGACCCAGATCATTTTATGTTTTATTGTGCTACCTTTGGAATCACGAAAATCATTCTGAATCCAAAAGAACAAGTTCTCATTGTAAGACTGGACACAGTTGTAAGAATCACTTACGATTAAAGTCGTCACACAGGGATCAGCGTACTCCAATGCGAGCATAAGAGCACGAAGCTCTGCTAATTGTGCGGTGCAGTCCCCTAGTGTTTGCGAGTGCACAACACTGGACTTGAACTCATCGTTCACCATGGCACCGACTACAATGGCGCAAGCGGAAACGTAGGCATGTTTAGAGCCATGCGCAACCTGCGCCGAACCATCAGTGTAAATGATACAATGGAAATCCTCCAACGGCCGCATCGCTAAAGGAGCAGGATGACCAAATTCATACTGTAAGTACTCCTGCGACCGTAAAGCGGCGTCAAAAATAAACGTGACATCCTGGGATGTCAAGGATGTAGCCCACTGAATCCACCGAGGGTGCAAAGCTTTAGAATTCGGTACACTGGCTTTCGTGACCGCCTCCAAGGCAGGACACGGGGTAACAACCAACATGCGCTTTCCCTGCGACAGGGCACGTTCCTTAAGAATTGCCATTTGCACAGCCGTTAAAACTTTCTCCACAGTGGAAAAACGCAGTTCAGCCGAAGTGTACAAGTGTGACTTGTAAGCAATAGGTACAGTATCCCCTTCATTAAAAGTCAGGTACGTGAAACCCACCGTCCCAGGGATAATTCTTATCACCAGGTTGGTTTGGTTATCACGAGTCTGTAAGTAGTCAGAAGTGAGCAAATCAGCCTGCAAAGACTGCAGAATGGCTGAATGCTCAGGCAGCCAGCATGATTTGGAAAAAGATGGTTGTATCAGCGCATACAAAGGCTTGATACGCTGGGCATATTCCGGAATGTATGTTCTACCGAAATTCAAAAAACCCAGTAAAGACTGTAATTTTTTCAGCGTTGTCGGAGAGCGCAATTGTGCGCACTTCTCCAGGAAGTGAGGAGCCAACCCCTTTCCTTCGTGGTTAAGTTCATAACCCAGAAACAACACTGTGTACTCCGCAATGTGTGATTTTGCAAAGTTAAACTTGTAACCCATGTCTGCAAAGTTACAAATTATGCTGTTTACTCGACACAGATGCTCCCAAAGTTCGTCATCTGTGAGATATATGTCATCCACATACGAACAAGCAACTGGATCGAAGCTCTCCAAAAGAGAGACTATGCGGGCGGAAAACACTCCAGGACTATTCTTATATCCCATTGGGAGTCGTTTAAACATTTTTTGTACGCCGCCGCACGTAAAACTGGTCCATTGGGAACTAAGACCATCTAATCTGTGTGCATAAAAACCATTGGAAATGTCAAGCGTGGTTTTGAACCGTTTACGCTCAAGACTATTCACTAGGGCAGAGCCGTGAGTATTCTGTACTGCACAGTTACGGCAATGCGAGTTCAAATGCCGGTAATCCAAAACCAGACGATATGAGCCGTCCGGCTTGTTAACAGTAAAAAGGGGATTATTCATAGGTGACACACACGTTTCAATTACACCTTGATATTCCAATTGTTCAAGGATAGCCGCGACTGAAGCTTTAGCTTCACGCCGTATGGGATACTGAGGTTGTGGCTGCGGCTGTGACCGTAAAGGAATCTCATGGCTAGGGGACAATTTATCCCAGCCACACTGATTTCGGTACACAGCCGGCGCAAGCGCCAGAGCCCACTCTTCTGCAAAATGCAGCGCTTCCACTCTCGATACAGTGTGCGCGAAACTGGGGAGGATCACCTCCTCCCCTCGCGGAGCTGCGAGAACAAAAGGTGGGGGCCAGTCAGCCTCCGAAAGCAAAATGTCATACGTAGACGAAAGAATTTCCCAAAATACCCCTTTTACAGTTCGCTGCATGTCACCTTCAATTAACAGGACAATTTCAAAAAGTTGTTCAGGGGGAGCAACATGTGTATCAGCCGTTTCAATCACAACATAAGTGTCAGTCGCTGTCACCTTCAACAGTGGACGGAGGGCCTCTCTCACTATGGTAATCTCCGCCGCGCTGTCCAGCAAGGTCAGAGCCCACGTCAGATTCCGAAGCCGCGTTCTCACTATCTGGGGCATATCGATGCGCCGTTAAGGCTGCGACCTTCTTCTTGGCAAACTGCGGTCTCTTTGGCGTAGAGTCGTCCCGCTGATCCCCTTCACTTCGCGTGCGGGGCTGGCCACGTCCTTGCTGGCCACCCCTGCCCCTGCCGCCCCCTCCACCACCGGTTGACGGAGCCGATGAGTCCTGAAAGGAACGAGGAGAGCGTTGGTCAGAAGCCTGAAATCTTTCAGGAGATTTAATCGTCGCGCGATCGCGCAAATCATAAACTCGATCTGACTGCGCAGGTTGTGAAGGCGCCGGACAAGAAACCTGTGTCTGCTGTTGTTGTTGCTTACCCTGATTCTGCTTTTTAGGCCAATTTTGTTTTTTGGACTTGGGTTGTCCACCCGTTTCCGAAGACTGTCCCTGGGGCTGCTTCTTCTCTTTTTCAGAAAAAGCCTTTACACCCTTAGAAGTGCGGCCAACCATTTTATAAGCCGCCACAATAATTCTTGCTAGCTGACGGGGTTTCTCGGCATCGGGAATTAACGCCAGAGCATTGGCCACCTGAAAGTTCACTGCATCCCCCTTGACATTTGCAAGGATAAGACCGCAAACTGTCTCAAACGAGCCGCTCAGGCGCATACCCAATTCAACCGCCGACTCCGGTCCGTGATCATCCTGAACACGTTTAAGGACCGCAGAAAGGTTTGACACAGACGGGGTGCCATAGCACCTCGAGTAAACCGCTGCAAAAGTCTTACCCCATGTTTCACAGTCAGCAAGTTCAGGGGCTAAATCTTTCGGTAAACTAAGCGTAAGAATCCGGTGTTTTTCACCCGGAGTCGTATTAGGAAACACAGCCTCCAGCTGGTCGAATTTCTCGGCAAGCCAGTAAGGAAAATCATCCTTATCCTGGGGCTTCTTGCCCATAACGGAATTCACCAAGACAGGACTGATTTTCAAACCAGCCTGTTCTGCTCGAAGCTGCGCACCTGCGGATACTGCGCCATGAACATTACGACCAATGTAATGAACAAGCGCCCTAATCACTCCAACCGCGACATCATGAAGACGCCGCAGGTCAGCTACACTACAAGTAGAGCGATTAGGGTGAGGAGTAAATCCACCCAAAGCGGGCCAATTTGTGCCCGGAATGGACAAAGGACCTAACCTCGGAGCCGTTAAAGAATGGGGTAGGGCGCCACCAAACCAAACTCCGTGCTGCCAAGCATCGATAGGTACTTCCAGTGCCCTGTACGGAGCATAAGCCGCCGGTACAGCCGAGGCAGTGTATGAATGGAAGACACCCGAATTAGCGTCCACTTCCGGAAATGTCACCCAGGAATAAAACAATTCGTACGGGTACGCATGTTCCGCACTCACCACTAGAACCACAGCCAAGCCCTCCACAGGGACATTATATGCCCGCAAGTGGTCGCGAACCGCGACGCGGCTATGCTGCGGTATGTCCACGGCCATGATAGCACAGGAAGAGAAAAAAGACAAAGAACACTTTGTAGCACAACTGGGTAGTAATTCAAAGAAACCGTTTTTTAAAGAATTCAAGCTTGAAAAGACCTATTTAAAAAATAGGTAGGTTATTCCGACACCACCGTTTACCAGAAACGGGAATGAAGGTGTCAAGGTTTGAATGATATACTACTCGAGTGTCATGATATAAGGCCAACAACGTACGGGCGCCATGTAGCAGGGTTTCCGTTCTCCCACAGAACTGTGCATAGAGATCTAGAACCTCAGTGAGTTAGGATGATCCAAAACTCACCTCAGTGTCAGAAATCCCCTTACCTAGCTAGCTACAGTGTCTCATGGCTCATTATGGAATGATCCATGTCTTAGACAAACCAGAACATGAACTTTAGAATACCTCAGGAATCGTGGAACACATGAACACTCTTTCGTTATATAATCATTTCAAACCAAAACTGAGAGTCAAAGAACACAAGTGCAAGTTTGAAATATTTATTATTCAATGCAAAGTTCTCAAACGCAGTATCTTGTATAATACCAAAATGCAGATTATAAAAATCAGAGTCAGCAGCATAGTCACTAATCCATAGTAAGCAAAAGGTGATAGCATGTTACAATGCAAAATCTATCGAAATCTATATCACCTATATTTCGCGCACCCTATTTAACATATTATTTTATATCTAAGAAGGTCTCATTCGGGCTTTAGCAGGGCGAACCCATACCTCTAAATGTCAGTAGGAGTAGATCACATCAACAGCTACCAGCTCTCTTCATGCGCAGCACCAAGTGTCTGCTTTCATTCCGTGTAACTCTATCTTAAACCTGCGTAGAGCCCAAAATGTTGGCATCAACATTATTTGTGTTATGTCTAATGTGGTGCGAGGATCAGGCCTCCCAGCAACCTTGTGTTAGGTTATTCTTAGAGTGTGCAGCTCTCAGTGTGCAGACAGTTGTACCAAGTGTACCAGGCAAAGCTGATAGCATAGAAATAACACATTATTCTCAAATAAATCACCTCACCGCTTCTAGGGTGAAAGCGACAACAACAAGTAGGTGTCGTGTGCAAAACTGAAGCCGAAGGAAAAACGGCTGTTTAAACATGTAATACACTCATGCTAACTTAACGCAATATATGTAACGAAGTATCCATATGACAGGACCTTGGACAAGTGGCGCTTAAGAGGCTCTGGACCTCTTTCCCCTCACCGATGATGCCCATTGGTGATAACCCTGATTTCCCTCCGGGTCAAGGCTCGGCGATCTTTCACCAATGGCAAGAAGCCGGCTGTAAATGAGTCGGATCCCTATTTGACACAGAGGGGCTGATCCCGTTTGCACAGCTCCAACAGGATTATGGCCTTTTACCTACTGACGAATTCCCCTATCGGCAGCTGTCTCAATGGGTTACGATGCCCTCTAACTATCCCCACATGTCCAGGCCTCTCACCACATTTGAAAGATTGTTGGTCCGTAAATCCGATGACCATCGCCTTATCTCTGAATTGTATACTATGATAATGTCAGACCCGACCCCACGGCACACTAAGGCACAGGTGCGCTGGGAGGCCGAATTGGGTAGGCCACTATAATTTAAGGAGTGGAAACACATTTTATACCGCACTCACCATACAGCACACAATACAGCGTTGATGAAATCTTCTTTTAAGCTTTTTTCTTACTGGTATTACACACCCGCCCGCATCCAGAGTTGGGATAAGAGTAAGACATACCTCTGTTGGAGGGGATGTGGGATGTCGGGTTATTTAGCACACTTGCTGTGGCATTGTTCAAATCTGCAGCGCTACTGGTCTAAGGTTCTCGATAACATTGACACGGTTTTCGGCATCGCACTGCCCAGAGCGCCAGAGTACACACTCCTTGGCCTTTCTCATCCCAAAGTTTTCCCATTAAAGTCCGAACGGGGTAGGCAGATAGCCCTCACGCTTTTGGCAGCTAGGAAGGTTATACTAGCTATGTGGGGTACAACCTCAGAACCTGATTTGTTGTCCTGGATACATCGATGATGGCACCTGTTAGCAATGGAACGCATGTCTATGAGGGTGGCGGGAGTAGGTAAAGACTTTGCTAAACTGTGTGCCGCCCTTTTGGACTTGCTGACGAGAGACATGAGAGAAGTTACTTGCCTCAAATATCTGTAAATTCTCCTACTGATACCATTGAATCATGAGTCAATGGGTGAGTCTTCGGCAGCATAACCTGTTAAGCATCTCTTGTAATTCTGACTACAAACTGTATTTGCATAAGGAAGCAAAGGCTGGTGTGGAGAGGGTGGAGTGTGGGCCAGGTGGGGTGGAAAGGATTTTGTTTTTTAGTCTGTACTGTTTTCAGGTGATGTTCTTCCTTATGTTGGAAAATCCGGAAGAGGTGATATGATTCAGAAACAGCCCTGCTCAATACGTGGCCTGCCTCCGGGTTGTTGGCTTTAGAGTAGACGCTGTGTAATTTACTATATGATCGCTCTACCAGCGTGACGATGTAGGCAGTAAGCTATGTCTACTAATTATGTCTTCCGTTAATAAAAATTACTGATTCCTAAAACTTGGGATTTACACAGTTATCTGAAAAAATCCCATCCAATAGAGTGATAAGTACAGGGGCGATCTCTTCTATCAAAGCTATATAAAATGCATTAGGGAAATCAATAGGTCCTGCTGGCCAACCCCTTTTTAGGTGTTTCATTACAGACTTTAGTTCTATCAGAGAGATGTTCTGATTTAGCAGGCTGGTCTGATTTTCTGCAAGCGATGGTAGCGACATATCCTTAATATATCTTTTAATTTGGGATTCAGAGACTACTAGGTCTTCTCTATATAATTCCTGAAAGAAGACTTCAATGCCTGTTCTATTTTGGAGTTATCTGAAGAGATCTCCCCTGAATCAGACAGAATTACTTCTTTAATTAAATTCCTAGTCTGATTTATCCGAGACTTCCAGGCAAGGAGTTTCCCACACCCTTCCCCACATTCGTAATTGGCTAAACTGCTCGCCTCCCACTTTTTCCTAGTGATGTCATCTAGGTGATCTATTAGCAGTTGTCCTTTAGCTAACCAGTGTTGAATGGATTTTAACGTGTTGGCAAGATGGGAGACCTAATTTGCTAAATAGACCTTTAGGTAGAGCTGGGTGCCATCTGCATACTAATGGTAGAGGATCCCAGCCTTTCTTTGTAGGACTCCCAGAGGTTGGATATGGAAGCGAGGACGGGGGTAGGTCAACGCGATTACATGATCAGAGAATCCAATACAGATTCAGGTGTTTTTTCTGATGTGACGTCCTCGTGAACTATGAGGGTTACCCCTTTTAATTGGAGGGTAACTCCATCCTAATCAGACACCACACTACTATGTGGTGGTCTATACTGGTTGTTAGATGTAAATTAGCAGATTATCATCCTTTCACTTGAAGAGAACAACACACTTTTGAGCTCCTCATCCTCTTTAGAAGATTAGTTTTTTTTTGTAATAGGTCCTGACGACATGCCAACAGGTCGCTTCTCAACTACTAAGAGCATGAAACATGTTGACCATTAATATAGACCCAAGCACAGCTTGGTCTCTGTTACACGTTTTAATCTCGACATCGACCATAAATATCATATTAAATACATTGACACATATGGTCTATAGTTGATTTTAACCCACTTTTTCTTGTTCCACATATTCCAATCTTTTCCCTCACTGACTGGATACTCACTCATTTGTCCAGTCCTTTCACCTGGCAATTTACAAAAAAGATCTCTGGTAAAGTGCCCCCTAGAGGAGCCAGTCAGGCATTGCAGTGCCATCCCGACATGGATCAAACCCAGATGATGCAGCATGCCACCCTCGGGTGGGTGAATGCAATTGTTTCTAAGAGCACACACTCCCAGTAAACTCATTGGCTCTAAAGAGAGTCTTTCTAGTGTTACCTTTGGTGAAGATTGACAGTCATCAGTTTTGATCCTCTGTGATCTGCCCACGAGGAAGGATTAAACCATTTAAGGACCATATCTTCAATGCCCATCATATTTTGTTAGTGTGTCTAAAAGCCTACAGTGATTTAAGGTATCAAAAAATGCAGACATGTTGAGGAGAGTAAGGAGGCAGGAGCTGGCCGAGTCAAGGACTCAAAGAGCATTGTCGGCAACCAGAAACAGTGCTTTTTCGGTACTGTATCCTTGATTGAAGCTGGATTGGAAATAATCCGGAAGGTTATTATCTTTGATGTGTTGGATGAGTTGTTTTCCTGCACATCTTTCGAGGATTTTTGCAAGAAAATGTAGGTTGGTGATAGGGCGAAAGTTTTTGCAGTCATTCACATCTACCAAGGGTTTTTAGAGAAGTGGGTGACTTTTGAGGAAATCAGGAAAAGATCCTCAGCTGAGAGCAAGATTTACTAGGTTTGTCCAGTAAGGGAGCATGTGTGTGTAAAGATCTTTGGAAATCTTACTCAGAATAGTGTCCACAAAGTGATTTGAGGGTTTGGTTTTCATGACGTTTTTAAGTAATACGTTCTCCCCAATAATGTCAGAGGTTTGCCAGGTATTCTTGGCTTTGCAAAACGTGATGGAGATACGATGATATTCTTGGCATAGGAGTGATTTCCCCTTGGAATAAAAAAATTGTACAAACTCTACTGCTTTTTTGAAGGGATCATCGAGTATGATGGAAGCATGCAAGGGATCCTGGTAGCTGTTTTGATCAAATCAAAGAGTTGTTTCGTTGATTCTTGGCTGAGTCAAAAAGGGATCTGAAGTGGTTTGATTCCGCATGAAACGTGTGCTTTTGGTAAAATGATCTTGCATTGTGGAAGAATGCTGGATCAGTGGTGGAAGGTGTCTGTTTCCATTTCTTCAACAGAGATCTGAAAGTTTTTCTTTTGTCGTATAAGGCTTTATTGAACCAGAGAGCAGATGGTGTTGGTCTTTCCTTTTTGCGTTGGATTGGGGCTTCTTCGTAAAGCAAAACAGTGAGCCCTGCAAAGCAGTTCGATGTTCTTGATGTCGCGAAACTAGGAGGTCATTCTTTTTTGATTGCCTTTGGTCACGACGTTTGAAAGTTTTAATGAGAAAGCAAAAAGAAAGTGCTTAGACCAGTCTACCGGAATGGGTTCATTGACTATGAGCAGGTCGTCATTGGAAGTTATTAGATCAAGAAGGGAACCTTTCTTTTGTGTTGGTTTAAGATTGTGTTATATCAGATAATTTGCGGAGAGAAAGGTGGCAAGCTGGTTGATTGCAGTATCTTCTGTGTTGCCCCAGTGAAGATAAAAATCACTTAGAAAGATCACTTTTTCGATCTGTGTTGCTTGGTCACTTGCAAGATCAATGTATTCCTTGATAGTGGCAGAGTTTTCAACTGGTGGGTGATAGATTACATTAAGTCTGAAAGGGGAGTTGTTTTGCACATATAGTTCCAACGTCATGCATTGGAGTGTAGAAAAAGGGTAATTGGGAAGTTCCTTGAATTGTAGGGCATCTGTGAAGATGGCAGCCACACCTCCCCAAATCTATCTGCTCTGTTATTTCTGCTGATGGAGTAGTTCAGAGGAAGAAGAATGTAAAATATGGTGTGGGATGTGTCATTGAATCAGGTCTCTGTGAGAATTAGTAGGTCTAAGTTATAGTATGTAATAGTGTCGGAAATGTTAAGGTTGTTTTTCATTGCTGATCTGCAACTATGAAACATGCAACATAAGGTTGATGTGTATGATTTGGTGAGAAGAGTGTCTGGGGTTTTGTTTGCAATAAGGAATATATTTCTTATGGCAAGTGCCTGCTTTAGGAGAGAACGTTTTTGGATCGAGTCGTAAATAATTGGAATTTGGCGTAAGTTTGAGTTGTCTGGGGTAGTGACAGAATGAGAGGTTGATAATGTCAGGGTGTTGTAGGTTGCAAGTAGGTTTGCAATGTTGGCTTGGGCGAGGTAAGGGGTGGGTCTCTTGTGGTGAGGGCGCTGACTGCTCCTTGATATTGAGTATCTAGGGTAATGCGCATTTTGCCGGGGTAAAAGAGAGTCGAATGCAGTAGATAACCTAATGCTCAGTTATAATATAGTGATATCAAGTTGGGATAGTGTTGAGGTGAGGTTTAAGTATGGGCGGAAAATCCGTTACGCTTGCGGATTTTGCGGATTTTCGGTAAATTCGCAATCCGCGAGATTTGCGAATTTCCCGCAAAATCCGCAAATTCGCACGCAGCGGATTTTTTTTTTCTTGGTGATACAATTTTGCGGCGCGTGGCGTTTATCATCGTTTGCCGAGTTGTTTTTCTCGATATTTTGCGAGTGCTGCGCCATTTTGGATCTTGCTGCGGGATACCGCGGGAATTTGGCGAGCGCGATTACGTCATCGCGGCTTGCCAACTTGCACAGCGAGAGTTTGTCAACGCGAGTACGGAGATCACGTCTCGCGGTACTTCGCAATTGCGAGATTTGAGATGCGGCGAGCAGCAACAATCTCGCACAAGCGAAAATATAAAATGTGGCTGATTCTGAAAGGAGGAGGAGCCGAACCCACACAGCGAGCAGAGTGAGTGAGAGAGAGCGAGAGCGCAGCCGTAACGGTCGGAGGACGCCGAAGGCATCGAAAGCGGCTGAATGCAGCGGTGACAACCATTGCTCACGCGCCCCCCCCCCTGCCAAAAGAAGACCGGGAAGCTTGAGGAAACGCAGCAGGAGCAGGAGGTAGGAGGCTGCCGTAAACCGTAAGCGGGGAACACCTACCTGCCGTCTCCCGGTTTGATTGTCCGTCCACCCGCCGCGTGCTAATTGGCTGTAGCTGCTGCCCCCCGCCTGTTGCAGCCATTGACGCTGATGCGAACTGGACCGTGAGCGCCCTAGAGCTGGGTGCTGGGCATTGGGCGCAGGCTCGGGCACGGGTGTGGGTGTGAGAGCGGGCTCAACTTCTTAAACAGTCCCGCAGCGGCTTGAAGCGAATTGGCTTAACCGGCAGCGC
Organism: Lissotriton vulgaris; assembly: GCF_964263255.1. Lineage (NCBI taxonomy): Eukaryota > Metazoa > Chordata > Amphibia > Caudata > Salamandridae > Lissotriton > Lissotriton vulgaris. Next base: position 1,118,334,641 of record NC_141685.1, on the reverse strand, counting down.
CCAAAACCACAAAAGAGACAGTGGGAGACAGTGAACTGTCCGGAATCTTGCCAGGAACTGCAGTTGTGTGAGTGGGTACAATCCTTTAATTTGCCCCTCAGCCCTGCAGCAGCAATTAGTGATTTTGGCCCAATCGGCAGTGCCTTAATCCACTAAGGAAACGTCGGGTGGTGCAAGTGCCGAGCAATTGACAATTCGTACAGTTGGATAATTGAATAATTTCTGAACATAGTGCTTAATCGATCTTAGTTGAGCGGCAGTAACAGCAACACCTGCTGCAATCCCTTGCTGCTATCTAACCTGCAGCTTCGAAGGGGGTACAGTTGGACAGCGGACAGTGGTAGCAGGTGGTGTGAGCGCAGGAAGTAAAGGCATAGCGCTGTGACAACAACACTCCCTGAATACCCTGAAAGTCCTTCGTATTACCACCACATCAACCATCACTAAAATCTACACCAGTGACAAGTCCAAACTGCCTCATAGATAGCTACTGCTGAACAGGGAAAGAGGGATAAAACGTGAATCAGCAGTAAGGTCGTGATACACACTGCACCCCGCCTGGTACAGGGTGGGCAAGCCAGGGGGGTGATCTGTGCGCCCTCTCAAGGTCTTCAGTGTTAAACAAGGTGCGAGGCTGTAAGTACCCAAGCCAGTACCGGGAAATCTCAGAAAATACCAACTAATTTAAAATCTAACAAAGTAAACCACCTGGGAAACAAAAAGATGAGATCTGGGAAGCTGAGAACAATTCCACTTAGAACCACCAGGAAGAAAGTCAAGACTAAATCGCCCGCTCACCTTCAACAAGCTGACCCACTTCCCAGTTTAACATCCCCTACCTATCCAATTTTTGGAACACTGAAACATTCCGGGAAGTTTGCATTCATGAAGGACCCAATGTCGGTGATCTACTCTATGCCGGCAACCCCAAATGGTCTACAAAAACCTATGACGCCGAACACTTGTAAAACAAAGTCAGAGAAAACGGACATGACGGTTCCTAAACCAGTCTCAAGCACAACGCCGAACGGAGCTGAATTGAAGCACAATTGCGTGGATCTAACCCATGACACAAATATACACATGATGCAATGTCAAGCCCAAGTCCATAGGAATAATACTACATCCAACCTGCCAAAAGGACTTGACGATGAGAATTCATTAACAACAATGCCAGCATCAAAAAGATCCCTCGACACCTCTCTGGAAGGACACACAAGCAAAGTAATACCTAACAACAGTGGAACAAACTTACCCATGATTGAAAGTAAGTGTTCAGTAAGCACAAGGGATAGTCCTTGCGAGAGGAATAGCCCTCACAAAATTAATTTGAGTGACTCCCTAGACAAGGCTCACCCTAATAACCATTCAACTCCAAGACCGGTTCCACGCCCAAACAAAGATTTAAAATCTAGTACAGCAAAAACAAAAGACCAAAATCTGGTATGCAAACCACACATAATAATGAATAACAATGAAAACATCGCAAGGCACAGGAACTGTTCATCCATTAATGCAACTAGAAGTGATATGGACCAAACCAGTACAAGCGACAAATTACTCCTTGCTGCACTGGAGGACCAAGTAATAACGATTCATGACTCACAGTCACAAGTTTCATTAAATACAGGTCGAATGAACAAAAGCAAAATAAAGACCCTTAGTAGAACGAAACCGGCATCAGATAACGAAATGCTTACATATGCAAAACCTTGTGACAAGGATGGTCCAAAGAAAGCATCCATATTAGAAATATCAAGCTTATCTTCATCAGACACTGCATCAATAGTAAGCAACCCAAAACTTGAACAAAATCGAATCCAGGCAATGAAACAAGAAACATTGTTCAGCGAACAGGCACACCTGGATATCTGTACTAGTCAAAATAAAGACCGCAGCAACCAACCAGAAGTTGAACAGGACGTAAAAAGCAACCTAGAAGCCATTTTGACTCTCCATAGCGCGCTGGGGTGCATATTGGAAACGTCCATAAAAACCCTCAATATGCAATCAGATAAACTTGACATACAAATATACTTAATGGGCTCAATAGCTGAACATATAGCTGGCATAAATAAAAAACTTGACACTATGGCTGGCACATTTAACAGCTTCATGGAGCAAGTTTGCCCAAGTATGCCAACCCAGCCGTGCACCTGTTATCCAATACTGGACAAACTGCAGGACTTGCCGCACTTACTAAAGGATATCCTGAAGGAATGTAAGCAGGCAAGTCAATCTACTAACAATATTCAACCAAGTGGCGATTTGATCTCTTTTGACCATCAAGCGACCAAACCAAGCGATGCAAGCAAGTCTAGGAACGTAGAGGCAGCTCACAAAGCTGTTCCTCTACAACAGCTGACAGAAGGAAATGATAATCAAATCAACCCAGGCATAATAATAGATGAAGGAATGGGTAACACAAATGTAAAATCCAACATTCTTTTGATAGGTCAACCCACCACCACTAAAACCCCCACAATTGATCAAACTACCAAAATTGACAATGGGACAAGACTTACCAAACGTCAGAAAAAAAGGGCCAGAAAAAACAGAAATCAACAACCTAGATGCGAACCTGAAAACAAACAGAGCATAGCAAACTTCCCTATTTTTGATCAAGCCAAATCAAAAGTAAAAAGCAGGAGTGTCACCAAAAATGATTCACCACAGTTGACGATAATGAAAGACAAAAAATATAACGATCAGAAGAATGTACCTGACTGCAGGACAGAAACTCTTAGCAAACAAGCACAGAAAAACTTGTCCAGCAGACCCCCATATGCAGCAGTAGCCACCTCCCCAAAAGTTTTGGATACAGGGAACCTTCCAATTACTGACCAATGTAATTCTATTGGATCAAGTTCCTCCTTTGATCAAGGAGTCAGCCTTGAAGGTCAATCAAGTATGCCATTAATGACTTATCAATTCAAACTAGATAAACCTGATCTTGCCTCGACACAAAGTCCTAGTCTGCAGAGTACAAATAAGCGGCACCCAATATTAGAGAAAGAGCAAAACAATGGCAAATCTGGTAAATACAGGCTTTACAGTCAGGTTACCAAAAAATCAACCAATAACGGCATAGCATCCCCAATTTTAACCACCACCACCAGTGCGGACACAGAAACTGACAGGCAACTGGCAACAAACGTTAACAGGAAAAATTTGGAACTCATCAAAGTTACCTTCCCCACCGACATAAAGGTAGTTAACGCTGAAACAACAAACAAAGTAAGGGGAAGAGATCACCCTGAGAATCCGGTCGACGCAAATGAGTGCTTAGCAGCAATGAGGCAAACAACAAGTGTGGAACAAGAAGAAAAAACATTAACTATACCACAAATACGACTCCAGAATGGTGCACATCATTTACTCAAAAACTATCACACCGTTAACATAATAGACACTGGAAGTCGCATGCAAACGAAACAACGTCAAACCGTTAAAACTTGTGACAATTCGCAAACGATAAAGGAGGAAACCACTAACATAGGGAAACTTCTCTTTATCCCCGAATATGAACTACAAGGCTCACTAGATTACCTAAACCGAGGGAACATACTTCGTTTAACATCAGCAATCCCAAGCCTTGGTCACCTCACCTCAGCAGATCTTCTCTCGGTTGAGTTTATAACAACGAATGACGAGGCAAAAAAAGAATGCACGGTTACAACATGGAGGGACGCAAGAATAGTGACCCATATTCTCTCCGAGATGGCTAAATTTAAGAAATGGGGAATCGTTCTGAAGGAAGTAGCCAAGGCAGCGTATCTGTCCCCGCTCCTAAAAAGGAGCCACAAGAACGTAAATCAAGTACAGACGAACCGACCAACGCGCTCAGTCCTTCATGGTGCTAGGGGACCCGAAGTAACTGAGTGTGAGCACCTATGGCCGCAATCGACATCCCCCAATTGAATCTCCCGCAAGTCAACTAATACTGAAAGACAAGTTATAAAGGTACTCTCTTGGAATATTGCGGGCGCAAAAGACATTGTAAACAAAAATGGCAAAGCTGCCACCTGGGCTCCATACGCAATAATAGCCCTACAAGAAACGTGGCTAATCGAACCAATTGACATACCAGGCCGGCTATGCTATCATGTAAGTGCGACCCGCTCTCAACGCTTCGGGCGAGCTAGTGGGGGCCTCTCCATCTATATCTCAACAGCCTTAAACATCAAAGCATCACAACTGGCTGCAACAACGGCGGACATGCAAATTCTAAAATTGGAAAGTACGATAAGGGCCATAACCAGAACTTTAATTTTAATAAACACATATGTTAATCCAAAAAAAACTCCCAAAAAAGCACTCTTCCAACGTATAATAACAGTGGTCTCAAACATGCGTTTGGAACACCCCAACTGGGAGATAATTCTCACTGGTGATTTTAACTCTAATCTGCTACAAGAATCAGAAGATGAAACTAACATCAACTCAGCTAATGAATTTTGGAATGTTATGCCGCAGGTGATTCCTCAAGTTAGGAAGAGGGACAAGGAGGGCAAACAATTCATGTGGGATCTAGAAAATCTTGGCCTTAGGGTACTAAATGGAAGATCTAACCAAGATAACCCCCCCTCCATGACCTACACAGGTCACAACGCAAGCTCCATTCTGGACTACACGTTAGTCACATTACCCCTGTTAAGTCAAGTACAAGACTTCCACATAATTTGTTCCTTGGACAGTGACCATTCAATGCAACATCTTGAGATTAGGACGGGCATAACTAAACACGCACCAGCGCCCATGTTACCAGGCAGCACCACTACCATTAACTTGAAGCGGCTTAAGTGGACGAGCAAATCCCTCCCTCAAATAGCTAATGATGCTAAGAACTTATTACAAGCGCTCCTTATAGAGAACGTTCTGAGCCCAGAAATTTGGAGTGACTATTTGAAACAACTCCCGAGGACCAGTACAAACAACAAAACCAAAACTCCTCTCAAATTTAACATCAGATTCGATAGCTCAGCACGATCATTAAGGAGGCACTTGAAAAAATGAACGCATCGAGTACATGGTCAAACCCAAAATTCCAGCGTTTGGGAAGCAGTACGTAAGGCCAGGAAACAATATAAGAAATTAATATGGACTGAAAAGCAAAATCTTGTAAATGAATTCTGGTCTAAATTACTGCATAATATAAAGAGAGCAGACTCGAGGGCGTTCTGGTTACAAGTTAACTCCGTAAACCGGACAGCTCAACCAATAAGTATGACCTGTATAACCGAACCGGAATGGACCCAACATATAACGGATACATTTTCAATAAATAATTGGGTGACACCGGCAACTTTGCTAAGCAAAGTACCAGATAAATCAGTGGGAGAACACATTGTCCAAGTCCACCAAGGGAACCGCCTAAAAGCTGGCGAAAGCTTGGCACCACACCCCAGGCAAGACGAAGAGCAGAGCATATTAAAAATAATCAAGAAAAGTAGGCAAGAAAGCGCCCCTGGTCCAAACGGCGTTCCGCAAGCCATTTATAAGGAGGACCCACAGTACTGGGCTAGTAAATTCGATTTGCTCTTCCGAACAGTAAACAACACAGGTGGTATCCCAGAGAGCTGGAGGGGGGCGATCATAACCCCAATCTACAAAGGCGGAGATCGTAAAGATCCAAATAACTACCGTCTGATCGCCCTCATCGACGCTGAAGCAAAATACTACGCGTCAATGATACTAGCTGACCTGGCCCAATGGTCAGTTAAGAACAACAAAATACCACTGAACCAGTCTGGGTTCCGCCGTGGCATGGGAACAATGACGAATGCTATGGCCCTATGCCTGATCGCAGAGAAAAGCCTACAGAACCGCCAGGAGCTCTACACCTGTTTTGTGGACTTCAAGGCGGCATTTGACCGCGTCAAAAGGCAATTGCTATGGGCAAAACTAAAAAAACTGGGCCTACCGGACTCTATTCTCTTGCCCATCATTAACCTGTACACTGACACCTGGATGCAGGTAAAAATTGATAACGGGCACTGCTTAACCCGGAAGATCAACACTGCCGACGGTCTAAAGCAAGGCTGTGTTTTGGCCCCACATCTATTTAATCTATTTATGGGTGATCTGACAGAAAGCCTGGACAAGGTCAACGCACATCCTCCCCGGTTAAGTAGCCTCCGTGTAACGCATTTATCGTACGCGGACGATGTGGTATTGCTGAGCCAGACAAAAATTGGCCTCCAACGCCTACTGCATGACATGTCCGATTACACAAAAAAGAACCTGTTAACCATAAACACCAGGAAAACAAAGGTAATGCTCATAACGCGACGACGCAAAACTTCACCAAACTTCCGAATAAACAATGATCAACTGGAAGTGGTAAATAGCTATAAGTACCTGGGGGTACATTTAGACAACCTCCTCAATTTCCAAGTGCATTTTAAGGACATGGAAAAAAAAGGGTCCACCTTACTGCACGCTTTCACTAGTTTGGCAGCAGAGCTAAAAGGTCCTCTTGTCTCCCCCTTGCTAACCGCAATGAAATCAAGGCTGTTACCCACAATAGCATATGGGAGTGTATTACATCATGGGAAAAGTGCTACTCTCATAGACAAAATACAAACTAAAGTCTATAAACGGGTCTTTTCCCTACCGAACAGCTCCTCACCAGCGCAAGTAAGACTTGAATTTGGATTACAATCTCAAGTACTACTGAAAAAATATGAGGCAATCAAATTCTGGTACAACGTTTGGAGGAACAAGGAGAACAAAATGAATGGGGCATTGTGGGAAGCAATCCACACAAACCCGAGCTCCGAGCACGCAAAGTACCTAAAACTCTCACTAGATACAACCGAGCTGGGACCATTGTGGGAAACAAAACTGCCAGTTTCTTCGTTCAAACAAGCGGTCGTGAGGATCGCCAAGAAACACTCACTTCTCAACGATAAAATAACCTTCAGCGCCCGGACCCACGCCTGGATGACCATCAAATCATACATAAAGCCCATACCAGCAGCTTATTTAGACATTGCCTTCTCGTTTTTTATCAAATGTAAATTTCTTCAATTAAGGCTGGGTAACCTCCTGACAAGATTTGATCAACCAAAATGGAAACCACAAGAATCAATGGAATGTGACCTTTGTGGCGCAGGTAAACAAGACATTATTCATATAGTTTGCATCTGTCCGGCTATGTATCAAGGTCGGCGGTATTGGCTAAAGGACAAGCTCAATGAGCAAGGAGTTTGTACCTGCCGGACTGCGATAATCCAAATCTTATGCACTGCGGATCCTCAACTGATTGTAGATCAGTTAAATTCCTGGACAGTTTCGTGGAAAAAATAAGACCTATTGTCACAGGCCCGACCTTCATGCTGACTTAAGAACCCTGTTTCCAAAGACAATTTGTGTCCTGAATAATTTCACTGGAACTCACGACAGTCTTTTGGACACTTAGAATTCATACTTTCTCTCTTTTTATATAGTTAAAAGTTCATTTTAAACATTGTGGAATTGTATATATTGTAATGGTTTTAATTAACCAACAATAAAGAACTACTTTACTTTAAAAAAAATTCTGCACAAGAAATCCACCAGCAAGCAGCATAAACCTTCTTGAAATGATGATTTTTATCTGAATAACTCCTTAGGTTGACATTTGCCTGCACTTTTTTAGCGAGGAGTCCATTTTGGGGAGGGGGGGAGGGGGGTGGGAGGAAGGAAGTGCCCCACAGTCTTCAACTTCCTGTTCCTGTCCAGCAGGCTCCTCCCAGTGCTTTGTCCATCTCCTGGTCACTTTTCGTTTGGATCTGGAGCTGGAAGGATTACTTTTTGTGGATGCTGCTGGATATTTGGATTTGAGGCCTTTTTGACTTTCTTTGGATCACTGTTGGATTAGAAATTTTACAAGTAAGTTTGTTTGGGGCATTACAGTTACTGCAACTACAATTTTGGAATTTTCGATTTTTGGGCTGTTTTGGGGCCTTTTGCCCAGGGGTACTCAGTGGTGGGTGGACTGAGTCTTTCTGTTGGGTGTCTTGAACTTAAACATCATGGAGGACATGGATGGATTGGGATTGTGCTGATTTTTCAGTGATTTTCGTTTTTTGGGGCAGTACTTGTGGCCTTTTCACCAGGGGTATTTGAGTCTAGCATGAGCCTAATCTTTCTGTGGGGTGTCTTGAACTTAAACATCATGGAGGGCATGGATGGAATGGGATTGTGCTGATTTTTCAGTTATTTTCGTTTTTTGGGGCTGTACTTGTGGCCTTTTCACCAGGGGTATTGAGTCTAGCATGGGCCTAGTCTTTTTGTGGGGTGTCTTGAACTTAAACATCATGGAGGGCATGGATGGAATGGGATTGTGCTGATTTTTCAGTGATTTTCGATTTTTGGGGGTGTTCATGGGGAGGGACAGGCTATGTGGCTGGGGGCCATTTTGAGTGCTGCTACAGGCCCTGGCCATGTGCAGGGAGGCAAGTGGCCATTTTGAATGTAGGCATTATTGTTAGGCCTGCAACCATTTTGCCTACTTTTCAACCTTTATGCCCAGGGGTAGTGAGTCTTGCATGGGCCTAGTCTTTCTGTGGGTTGTCTTGAATTTAAACATCATGGAGGGCATGGATGGAATGGTATTGTGCTGATTTTTCAGTGATTTTCGTTTTTGGGGGCTGTACTTGTGGCCTTTTCACCAGGGGTATTGAGTCTAGCATGGGCCTAGTCTTTTTGTTGGGTGTCTTCTTGAACTTAAACATCATGGTTGGCATGGATGGAATGGGATTGTGCTGATTTTTCAGTGTTTTTTGATTTTTGGGGGTGTTCATGGGGAGGGACAGGCCATGTGGCTGGGGGCCATTTTGAGTGCTGCTACAGGCCCTGGCCATGTGCTGGGAGGCAAGTGGCCATTTTGAATGCAGGCATTGTTGTTAGGCCTGCAACCATTTTGCCTACTTTTCAACCTTTATGCCCAGGGGTAGTGAGTCTTGCATGGGCCTAGTCTTTCTGTGGGGTGTCTTGAATTTAAACATCATGGAGGGCATGGATGGAATGGGATTGTGCAGATTTTTCAGTGATTTTCGTTTTTGGGGGCTGTACTTGTGGCCTTTTCACCAGGGGTATTTGAGTCTAGCATGGGCCCAGTCTTTCTGTGGGGTGTCTTGAACTTAAACATCATGGAGAGCATGGATGGAATGAGATTGTGCTGATTTTGCAGTGTTTTTCGATTTTTTGGGGTGTTCATGGGGAGGGACAGGCCATGTGGCTGGGGGCCATTTTGAGTGCTGCTACAGGCCCTGGCCATGTGCTGGGAGGCAAGTGGCCATTTTGAATGCAGGCATTGTTGTTAGGCCTGCAACCATTTTGCCTACTTTTCAACCTTTATGCCCAGGGGTAGTGAGTCTTGCATGGGCCTAGTCTTTCTGTGGGGTGTCTTGAATTTAAACATCATGGAGGGCATGGATGGAATGGGATTGTGCTGATTTTTCAGTGTTTTTCGATTTTTGGGGCTGTACTTGTGGCCTTTTCACCAGGGGTATTGAGTCTTGCATGGGCCTAGTCTTTCTGTGGGGTGTCTTGAACTTAAACATCATGGAGGGCATGGATGGAATGGGATTGTGCTGATTTTGCAGTGTTTTTCGATTTTTGGGGGTGTTCATGGGGAGGGACAGGCCATGTGGCTGGGGGCCATTTTGAGTGCTGCTACAGGCCCTGGCCATGTGCTGGGAGGCAAGTGGCCATTTTGAATGTAGGCATTGTTGTTAGGCCTGCAACCATTTTGCCTACTTTTCAACCTTTATGCCCAGGGGTAGTGAGTCTTGCATGGGCCTAGTCTTTCTGTGGGTTGTCTTGAATTTAAACATCATGGAGGGCATGGATGGAATGGGATTGTGCAGATTTTTCAGTGATTTTCGTTTTTGGGGGCTGTACTTGTGGCCTTTTCACCAGGGGTATTTGAGTCTAGCATGGGCCTAGTCTTTCTGTGGGGTGTCTTGAACTTAAACATCATGGAGGGCATGGATGGAATGGGATTGTGCTGATTTTTCAGTGATTTTCGTTTTTTGGGGCTGTACTTGTGGCCTTTTCACCAGGGGTATTGAGTCTTGCATGGGCCTAGTCTTTCTGTGGGGTGTCTTGAACTTAAAGATCATGGAGGGCATGGATGGAATGGGATTGTGCTGATTTTCCAGTGTTTTTCGATTTTTGGGGGTGTTCATGGGGAGGGACAGGCCATGTGGCTGGGGGCCATTTTGAGTGCTGCTACAGGCCCTGGCCATGTGCTGGGAGGCAAGTGGCCATTTTGAATGTAGGCATTGTTGTTAGGCCTGCAACCATTTTGCCTACTTTTCAACCTTTATGCCCAGGGGTAGTGAGTCTTGCATGGGCCTAGTCTTTCTGTGGGGTGTCTTGAATTTAAACATCATGGAGGGCATGGATGGAATGGGATTGTGCAGATTTTTCAGTGATTTTCGTTTTTGGGGGCTGTACTTGTGGCCTTTTCACCAGGGGTATTTGAGTCTAGCATGGGCCTAGTCTTTCTGTGGGGTGCCTTGAACTTAAACATCATGGAGGGCATGGATGGAATGGGATTGTGCTGATTTTTCAGTTATTTTCGTTTTTTGGGGCTGTACTTGTGGCCTTTTCACCAGGGGTATTGAGTCTAGCATGGGCCTAGTCTTTCATTGGGGTGTCTTGAACTTAAACATCATGGAGGGCATGGATGGAATGGGCTTGTGCTGATTTTGCAGTGTTTTTCGATTTTTGGGGGTGTTCATGGGGAGGGACAGGCCATGTGGCTGGGGGCCATTTTGAGTGCTGCTACAGGCCCTGGCCATGTGCTGGGAGGCAAGTGGCCATTTTGAATGTAGGCATTGTTGTTAGGCCTGCAACCATTTTGCCTACTTTTCAACCTTTATGCCCAGGGGTAGTGAGTCTTGCATGGGCCTAGTCTTTCTGTGGGGTGTCTTGAATTTAAACATCATGGAGGGCATGGATGGAATGGGATTGTGCAGATTTTTCAGTGATTTTCGTTTTTGGGGGCTGTACTTGTGGCCTTTTCACCAGGGGTATTTGAGTCTAGCATGGGCCTAGTCTTTCTGTGGGGTGTCTTGAACTTAAACATCATGGAGGGCATGGATGGAATGGGATTGTGCTGATTTTGCAGTGTTTTTCGATTTTTGGGGGTGTTCATGGGGAGGGACAGGCCATGTGGCTGGGGGCCATTTTGAGTGCTGCTACAGGCCCTGGCCATGTGCTGGGAGGCAAGTGGCCATTTTGAATGTAGGCATTGTTGTTAGGCCTGCAACCATTTTGCCTACTTTTCAACCTTTATGCCCAGGGGTAGTGAGTCTTGCATGGGCCTAGTCTTTCTGTGGGTTGTCTTGAATTTAAACATCATGGAGGGCATGGATGGAATGGGATTGTGCAGATTTTTCAGTGATTTTCGTTTTTGGGGGCTGTACTTGTGGCCTTTTCACCAGGGGTATTTGAGTCTAGCATGGGCCTAGTCTTTCTGTGGGGTGTCTTGAACTTAAACATCATGGAGGGCATGGATGGAATGGGATTGTGCTGATTTTTCAGTGATTTTCGTTTTTTGGGGCTGTACTTGTGGCCTTTTCACCAGGGGTATTGAGTCTTGCATGGGCCTAGTCTTTCTGTGGGGTGTCTTGAACTTAAAGATCATGGAGGGCATGGATGGAATGGGATTGTGCTGATTTTCCAGTGTTTTTCGATTTTTGGGGGTGTTCATGGGGAGGGACAGGCCATGTGGCTGGGGGCCATTTTGAGTGCTGCTACAGGCCCTGGCCATGTGCTGGGAGGCAAGTGGCCATTTTGAATGTAGGCATTGTTGTTAGGCCTGCAACCATTTTGCCTACTTTTCAACCTTTATGCCCAGGGGTAGTGAGTCTTGCATGGGCCTAGTCTTTCTGTGGGGTGTCTTGAATTTAAACATCATGGAGGGCATGGATGGAATGGGATTGTGCAGATTTTTCAGTGATTTTCGTTTTTGGGGGCTGTACTTGTGGCCTTTTCACCAGGGGTATTTGAGTCTAGCATGGGCCTAGTCTTTCTGTGGGGTGTCTTGAACTTAAACATCATGGAGGGCATGGATGGAATGGGATTGTGCTGATTTTTCAGTTATTTTCGTTTTTTGGGGCTGTACTTGTGGCCTTTTCACCAGGGGTATTGAGTCTAGCATGGGCCTAGTCTTTCATTGGGGTGTCTTGAACTTAAACATCATGGAGGGCATGGATGGAATGGGCTTGTGCTGATTTTGCAGTGTTTTTCGATTTTTGGGGGTGTTCATGGGGAGGGACAGGCCATGTGGCTGGGGGCCATTTTGAGTGCTGCTACAGGCCCTGGCCATGTGCTGGGAGGCAAGTGGCCATTTTGAATGTAGGCATTGTTGTTAGGCCTGCAACCATTTTGCCTACTTTTCAACCTTTATGCCCAGGGGTAGTGAGTCTTGCATGGGCCTAGTCTTTCTGTGGGGTGTCTTGAATTTAAACATCATGGAGGGCATGGATGGAATGGGATTGTGCAGATTTTTCAGTGATTTTCGTTTTTGGGGGCTGTACTTGTGGCCTTTTCACCAGGGGTATTTGAGTCTAGCATGGGCCTAGTCTTTCTGTGGGGTGTCTTGAACTTAAACATCATGGAGGGCATGGATGGAATGGGATTGTGCTGATTTCTCAGTGATTTTCGTTTTTTGGGGCTGTACTTGTGGCCTTTTCACCAGGGGTATTGAGTCTTGCATGGGCCTAGTCTTTCTGTGGGGTGTCTTGAATTTAAACATCATGGAGGGCATGGATGGAATGGGATTGTGCTGATTTTTCAGTGATTTTCGTTTTTGGGGGCTGTACTTGTGGCCTTTTCACCAGGGGTATTTGAGTCTAGCATGGGCCTAGTCTTTCTGTGGGGTGTCTTGAACTTAAACATCATGGAGGGCATGGATGGAATGGGATTGTGCTGATTTTTCTGTTTTTTTTCCCGATTTTTTTGGGGTGTATAACTGAACTGATGTTCCTCTGTCTTCCATTGTTTTTAGGTGCACAAGACTCAAGAGAACCCCCAGTGCCAGGAAGAAGTCCTGCAGCGGTGTGTGTGTGCAGCATAACGTCACGCGACGTCACGTCTGGCCTCAGACAACTCTACAATTCGTGCAACTGCGGCCTGCTGTCTGACCTGCTCTGAAGAAGATGGCCCCAAAAAAAGGTCTCCGTAGCTCCTCTAGCAAGAAAGTTGCTAGTAAGGAGCAGAAGAAGCAAGTTACCAAGGAGGCTGGTGTGCCAACCGCCACGTTTTTTGGGAGCAAAACAAAAAGTACGCCTGCAGCAGCAGGATCTGCTGGGGACCAAGCTGGGAGCAGCACCCCCGCCCCCGCTCCATTGGGTTCAGTGCCTCCACCACCACGTCAACTTAAGTCAAAGCCCTTGAGTGCTTCAGAGGCAGTCAGTGTACTTCTCCAATCACCATCGACCAGTGATGTTGGCTCATCGCAGGAAAGTAGCAGCAATGTCCCTGAATCAACACAGGTTGTTGTAACTCATCTGACAAGTGCTGAACAACCACAGCCGCAACAACAACATGTGCAAGTAGTACAAGCCCAAGTACATGTGGAAGGAGAGGCAGCGCAAGGAGATGCGCAAGCAGATGTGCATGGAGGGTCACAAGTGCCCACAATAGTTGTTCCTCCCGAAGTAGGGGCACATCAGGAAATTGACAATCAGACCGAGGTATCATTTGAGGAAGCCACTCCTCCTGATGATCATTCATCGTCTTCCACATCCCTAGCAAGGAAAAGATCAAGGGGGGTGTCTACATCTTCTTCAAGCCCACCTCCTACTGATGATCTGGATGACGATTGGGTACCACCACGGCAGCCTGAGAGTGAGGCACACCATGATCTGGCAAAGATACCTAAGCGTAAAAGGAAGGTCGTCGAAAAACTCATAGCTATGGAGTGTGATGAGGCTCAACAAGAAGTGACGCATACTGCTGCTGATGAAGCCCTTCACGACGACGATCCAGTCATCATAATGGTCACTGCAGCCCCAGCGGGCATGCAGCAAAGAGACATTTTGACCCTATCCCGAGAAGCTGCTGAGCGTGATGATGATGTCGACGAGGAGTCAATGGAAACACAACAATCATTGGATTTGGAGTTAACTAGTACACCAACACCTACCGCTTCCATATTTCTTCCTCGCAAGAAGGGACTTCCATCCACCTCGACCTCAATTAGTGGTGGTGAAAGTGCAAAACGTACTGAAGTTCGGCAATCCACATCCTCCACTTCATCTGGCATTAGCAGCAGGACCACCACCACCAGTATCGCCGCCTCCTCCGGCCCCCAAAGACATTTCAAGTTTCCAGTTTGGGACTTCTTTAGTGTTTGCCCAAGAATGGAAAACGTAGCCATTTGTAGCATGTGTAAGCTTCGAGTTAGTCGTGGTAAGTTTGGTACCAACTATGGTACCGGAGGCCAGAGAGGTCATCTTAGGAGAGCGCACCCTGTCCAATGGTTTGCGCACCTAGAGGCGGTCAAGGAAGCCCGAATTGCACGTAATGAAAACGTTGATTTTTCATCTGATGATGACGAGGAGGAAGAAGACGATTCAAACATTTACATTTACATTTACATTTACTTACACCCAGTACCCCTGTCAGCAGCACACCCCATGTGAGCCACACTAAGAGTGTGGGAGAGAGTGAGACATCAATGCGGAAAAGTTCATCAGCGACGTAACTAGGTCGAAGATATCATCATCCCGTAAATCCTTGGTCCAGGGCAACATTAAAAAGATGTTGTTTACAGAAGCGCAATATGAACGCAACCACCCACTGACGCGTCTGTATAACACTAAGCTGGCTAAAATGCTAGCTCTGGACCTTCTCCCTTTTTCTTTTGTAGAAGGGGTTGGTTTTCTAGAATTAGTGGCAGCGCTCTGCCCTAAATGGAAGGTTCCTAGCCGGTTCTATTTTGCCCGAGTTGCGGTTCCAGCACTACATGAAGATGTTCTGAAGGTGATTGGGGCAGCTTTGCAGAAGAGTGCTGTTCACACTATACATCTGACAACAGACATGTGGACCAGTGGCGCAGGCGCTGATTACATGTGCATCACTGCACACTGGGTCTCTTTTTCAGGGGCTAAAGCAAAGCTAAACGCAGGTGTTGACGCGGACATTGTTTTTAAAGCTGCTCGGAAACATGCAACACTAGCCATGTTTGGTTTGGAGAAACGTCACACAGCAGAAAACATTTTGGATGTCTTTAACACAAAGGTCCTTAAGTGGCTGTCCCCAAAAAAACGCCAGGTTGGTTATGTTTCCACGGACAATGGCGCCAATATAGTTAAGGCCATGAGGCTGGGTGACTATTTCAGAGTGCCGTGTTTGGCGCACTGTATAAACCTGGTTGTCCAAAAATTCTTGGGTAATAAAGGCAGTGCAGCGTACAGAGTATTGGACACCTGCCGAAAAATGTGCAACCCTTTCAGCCATTCTTTTAAGGCCCGGAAGCAGCTGAGGAGCCTGCTATATCAACGTCAAATGCCAGTGAAAGCACTCATCCAGGAGGTGGTAACACGTTGGAACTCAACCTTCTACGTGCTTGAGCGTCTGTATGAGCAGTATACGGTACTCGATCAATATTTCTTAACAGTGGGTACAGCTCAGGAGGACCTGAGGATGGGTGCGGCGCAATAGAACATAGTTCAAAGCCTGACACGCATGCTTCGTCCTTTTGAGTTCTTCACGCGTGCAGTCAGCAAGGAGGACTGTAATTTGGGAAAAGCTATCCCATTGTTGTACATGCTGGAGCACCAACTGAAGGAGGTGTGTTCTGTGTTTGAAAAAGATGTAAAAAACCAAGACTCTTTTGTTCTGGCTGAGAAATTATTAGAGCTCCTACAAGGTGATGAACGTCTTAAAATGATCCACTCAGAAGAGCATTACATTTGTGCTACTATTCTGGATCCACGCTACAAAAAGGCGCTGGCAGGCCAAGCATTCTTTCCTTTTGATGATGAACATGTTCCAAAGTACAAACGTTGGCTAGCCTTGTCAGCCAAGAGGTTTGAAAGAGAACAGCAGAAAATTGAAGGAAATGGCAGTACATCTGCAGGCCATCCCCAGTCAAAACAATCCACTTCTGCACCTGTGGCTGTGGCACAAGTGACCTCTCAGCCGTTAAAGACACCGGCAACCGGATCATCTGCACCAGACACAACAGAAACATTGGAGGCTGAAGAGGATTGGCTAGCTCGGCTTGGGTATGGTTCTCAAAAGGTCAGAGGCACAGCAACAGCTAAGCAAAGTGGAGGAACCTTGGATGAGGACCTTGAGTCGATGGTGAAGGACTATCAGAATGACTCAACAGAGGTCTATGTTAATGCTGACCCATTGGCGTATTGGCATGGGAAAAAAGAATTGTGGCCAGAGCTCACCAACCTGGCTTTAAACTACTTGTCTTGCCCACTCGCAAGTGTGTCTTCTGAACGTGTTTTCAGTGCTGCTGGTGGCATTGTAACTTCCAAACGGAGCCGCCTCTCGCCCAAAAATGTGGAGAGGTTAACAATGATCAAGATGAATCAGCACCTCATACCACCAGATTTCAGAGTACGAGAAAGCGCGCCGGATGAAGACGAGGTGGCCAGCAACATAGATGAGGGAATTTCTACTCTGTCAGGTGACACTGAGCTCACCCTGCCTGAATTCGCAGAGTATGATGACGAAGCCTTATTCTTATTCCTGGACCGTGATACCGAGCCCTGAAAATGAGACAACGAATCAATAACTTTATTTTTCGTCCTTATTCACTTTTATTCCTGAGTGTCTGTCTTTCTTTGTTGTGCACAGTTAATATATTTCAAACTTTAATCAGATAATCACAAAAACAAGCCCATCAGCAGAACTGTCTTCACTGGTTTGCTAATTGATTTGAAGGTGCCGCAGTCTGCATTCCTCAGGTTCACAAGTTCAGAAGAACATGCTCCTCTATCCTCCTCCTCCAGACTCCTATTTCCATCAAAGCAGAGGGCTGGTTTACGCCCAATGAAGAAAGACTCAGCACTTGTGGGGGTGTTGTTCTACCTCTTTGCAGGTGAGTTGAGGGCTCTGGGACCATTGTTGGGAAGCTCTAATACCGGATAAAAGTGGTTTGGACCAAATCCGAGGCGCAAATATTTTAGTGTTTTTGCTGACTTGCTTGCCTTTGAGGTGCTCTTAGGGGGGGTTCCGTCTGTTTGTGGGTGAGTTTCGGGGTCTGTCAGCACTGCTGGGACACTCTAATCTTGATTGCATTTGCTTTTCAGGAAATCCGTGGTGGCAACCCCGACTTATGGCCTAGCTACGCAGCGCGTTTGGACCGAAGGCCGAGAAATATTGTAAGTAGGAGATGTTGCTTTTGGCCTGTTTGGGGGTGTTATGCTTTTTGGCGGGTGGGTTGGCGGGTCTTGTGGGAAGGTCTAATACCGGGTAGAAGTGGTTGGGACAAAATCCACGCCAATTTTTTGTTGTTGCTATTTCTGACATTTTGCTCAATGTAGCGTTTTCGGGGGCCTGTTTGGGGGGCTTCCTGGTGTTTGTGGGTGAGTTTCGGGGTCTGGGAGCACTGCTGGGACACTCTAATCTTGATTGCATTTGCTTTTCAGGAAATCCGTGGTGGCAAACCGGACCTATGGCCTAGCTACGCAGCGCGTTTGGACCGAAGGCCGAGAAATATTGTAAGTAGGAGATGTTGCTTTTGGCCTGTTTGGGGGTGTTATGCTTTTTGGCGGGTGGGTTGGCGGGTCTTGGGGCATTCCTGGGAAGGTCTAATACCGGGTAGAAGTGGTTGGGACAAAATCCAGGCCGATTTTTTTTTGTGCTATTTCTGACATTTTGCTCAATGTAGCGTTTTCGGGGGCCTGTTTGGGGGGCTTCCTGGTGTTTGTGGGTGGGTTTCGGGGTCTGGGCGCACTGCTGGCTATATATACTTTACTTTGCAAGAGGTTTGAAGCAAATCCATGGTGGCAGAGGGGAGTTAGGGCCTAGCTGCAGAGCGCGCGCGGAGTGATTTGGGAAATTTGGAAAAAAATGACTAAGTCCCCATTTTTGTACTTTTGCTCTTTGGCTGTTTGGGGGTCTTCTACTCATTTTCTCCTGGGTTGACGGCTCTGGGGCCATTGCTGGGAAGCTCTAATACCGGATAAAAGTGGTTTGGACAAAATCCACGCCAATTTTTTTGTGTGCTATTTCTGACATTTTGCTCAATGTAGCGTTTTCGGGGGCCTGTTTGGGGGGCTTCCTGGTGTTTGTGGGTGAGTTTCGGGGTCTGGGAGCACTGCTGGGACACTCTAATCTTGATTGCATTTGCTTTTCAGGAAATCCGTGGTGGCAAACCGGACCTATGGCCTTGCTACGCAGCGCGTTTGGACCGAAGGCCGAGAAATATTGCAAGTATGAGATTTTGCTTTTGGCCTGTTTGGGGGTGTTATGCTTCTTGGCGGGTGGGTTGGCGGGTCTTGGGGCATTCCTGGGAAGGTCTAATACCGGGTAGAAGTGGTTGGGACAAAATCCTCGCGGAAAAGCCTTTTGGCACTTTTTGTAACTTAGGGTTCGTTAGGGTTAGCCCTAGCAGCAGGATTGCATGTGTTTCGGGGTGTTCTAGATTTTTGCAACTGAGTTCTGGGGTCTTAGAGCACTCGTGAGAATGTGTAATTTTGGTTGCAAGTCATTTGAAGAAAATCCATGGTGGGAAAGGGGGGATTTGGCATAGTTAAAGAAAGCCTTTGCCACTATTCTTAACTTAGGGTTCGTTAGGGTTAGCAGTATTTCTATTGCATGTGTTTGGGTGGGGGGGTTTTCGAGTCTTGGAGCGATGCTGGCTATGGATACTTTTGCTTGGTTGCTTGCAAGTGGTTTGAATGCAATCCACGGTGGGTAAGGGGGTACTTGGGCCTACTTTTACTTTCAAAGTACGTTTTGTCACCAGTTTTCTGCTAGGCCTCGTTTTTTGAGATTTGATTGGGGGTCTTCTACATTTTTGCGACTGGCTTTAGTAAGGGTCCGGGTGGGAGCACTGCTGGGAAGATCTAATTTTGTTCTAAAACACAGTTTACAGGACACCTAGCTTGAGGGGAAAGATCCGCTACATTAATTTGCTCATACTTATTTATCCTTGAAAAGGTGACTCAGACAGAGTACGCACTTTCAAAAATATTGTACTGTCTACTAGGAAAATCAAAGTGTGACTTTTTGCACTCCACAGCCTACATACCTTATATTTATCAGTGGTGTTGTAATATTATATCACTTCCTGTTTTTCGTTGAATAATTACAGGCCGGGTTTCAGTCTGTGCAATGGGGAAAAAAGGATGGAGTCAGGCTTCACATTAGCGAGCCACAATTCAGCATCAGGCAGGCAGTGGACAGGGTGTTTTCTGGTGACCAACATCGATGGACGAAGCGTCGGCTGCAATGGAGGAGTGCCGCTAATAAGAGGATTTTTTTTTCTGCAGGCAACTTACTTACCAAATTCAACAGGACAACTACAACAACATACAGATACAGTATCCTTTGTCTTTTTCTCTGACTGTGACTGCATTTCTTGGATCTCTCTCTGCTTCTAAATTGATCCCTTAACACATCACTTAGTCCACTCCACTATCACATCTGCACCACACATAGTCATTTGTAAGTGCTCCTACGTAATTCGCAAGTCGCAGCACGCCCCAGCCCGTAGAGGACTGGGATGGCCCCAATGATGAAGCATGTCACCAAGGGGCAACCCTGGTGAGTGAGGGGACACCTAGAAAAAGAGCAATTTCTCCTTTTCTATCTACTATACCTTCCAGACCAACCCCATTGAGTGTTGTGAATGGATTTATAGTGACCAGCAAGGCTCTCAGGTATCTGGCAACAGAGACCTTATGTTGAATATAGTTATCAATAATTCCACACACGCCCTGTACTGTCGCATTCTTTCTTCCACAGTTGTCGAAAGTACTACTTACTTTTCACTGACATGCATGCAGTAGTGCATGCACTTTCAAAGATTGATGGATAGGTTTGTACCCAAAGATTTGTTTATGTTCACAATTGTTTGTCCATGCTGTGCTATTTTTTCTTGTCTCCCAAAACCTTTCCCAAAAACCCCCGTACCCATCCATTTTTCAAACCCTAACCCTCTTCCCCCGGGCTGTGTGGTTTTGATTGATGTGTGACTAAATTACAGCAATAAATCCACACACTTGCTGGGGAGGATAAGGTGATAGCAACAGGCTGGTGAAGAAATCCGAGGATATATTCGTACTCTGCTTGACAAAGACCCATGGCTAATGTCAAAGAACTTCAACCGAATTAGTTATACTTTACCATTTGTTAGGCTACAATGTGGCACTGTTCTAGTGTACTTCTGTCACCTGCTATATTCTCTATTGTACCGTTGTATTGCTCAGGAGGACAAACCAGATTTCATTTTCTTTTTTTTCATAGGCATGCAACTGCCACTGTGTCACACCACTAGTACCACTGCTATGAGGAAATTTTATCCGCCCAGGATTGCCAACCTTATTCGCTGTTTCCCGTGGAGCCAGCCCTGGGCCTAGCCCTACTTGCAAACAAAAATTACAGGTAAGATAGGCGTTTGGTTGGAGGTAGTATAATGGAGTATTAGGAGAGACGAGAGATTGGATTGACGGTAGTACTACTAAAGTCCTAGGACTATTCAGGAAAACAAACTTACTGTTAAACCCCCACCCACCAGACTCAAAAGCAGTAAAAAACAGGTATGGTCAGATAAAGTTTCAAAAAGTATATTTTTATAGCCCTAACAAAATAATCTCCCGCAAGACCCTCCCTAACCCCAACGATTGTCCTTTAAAAGTCCCCAAAAAACCCAACTCCCAATTCCCACCCCCCAAAAGTCTCTAAAAAAGGGGCAAGGGACACTATGTCATGGTGCTGTTGGATTTAGCAGCCAGGGCATCATGCTCCTTGCGGAGGGTGGCAAGTTCGAAGCGGAGGCCCTCCACCAAGTTCTTATAGTTATGGACCTCCTGCTCCAGGTAGGACAGTCTGAGGGATAATCGGCGCCGGTGTGCCTTGCAAATCCTGTGAGGGGCAGCTGCTTTCTTTGCTGCTCGGCGGTGGCGTTTGGCTTTGGTAGCCCGGCTCCGTACCGCTGGAGCACTGCGCTGGCTGGCAGCCCGCACAGAGGAGGATGCAGCTGTCCCAGTTGACGTTGTTGATGTACCAGACTGCGTCTCCTCCTCCTCCAGGGCCACCAGCCGCCGATATTCAGCGACAATGGCATCCAGCCTCCGTTGCTGGGCCATTCGAGCCAGCTCCTTCCTCCTTGATGGTGTCTTGGATTTGGAAGGAGCAACTACATGAAAAAAGAAGGACATAGTCTGTAACCAATGCTCCTTAAGATTAACACAAAATGATTGAGCAGAAAGTTGTCACAGTACAAGTAGCAAATTGAAAGCACAGTACATAACTATTGAGGACAGTATCTATGTAACCTCCGACTTCTTCATCCTTGCTCTAACATTAGTGGGAGTTTAAGGAACAAATTCTACGAGCACTATGGACTTCCATTACAGTCGAATATGACAGTACACCACTCTTCTTCTTCTTCTTCTCTCTTGTTTAGGAAAATTGGTATGTTATCTTATGCAAGCCGGCATAATGCAGCGCAGTGAACTTGCACCCGAGAAAAACAGACGCACACCATGGTGAGTGAGACAGACTTGCGTTACTGTACCGGTCCAGTACATGCAGGTGGTGAAGCTCTTACTTTTCTATTACGGGTGGCACTGAGAATACTCTGTTAAAAGGGCTACTGCTTAATTAATTTAGCTTTCACCCTAGAGTGCAAATGAGTATTAGAAAAGGAAAATGAAGAAGCTAAATTATCTGATTATCTATCACTTCACATGGGATATATTTGATGACATATGGGATGACTTTAGGTGCTTTGCTTATTATTGAGTGAACAGTGATACCCCCACACATGAATGACGTACTACTACTAAACTAAAGTTATTAAGAGAGGTAGGGAGTGTCCACCGTAATAACCGGATATATGCTGTGCTTGCAGTTGCAATACAAACTACTGCTACTATTCATGGTAGTATTTGGACAACGTTACAACTTCTTTTCCTTGCCTTTCCTACACTGGAACGGACGTGCGGGTGCGGTGTTACATGCTCTTCAAAGTAACACTTAGTTCATCCAGTGACCGTCTACTCTCTCTAGATACACATATGCTATCTAAGAGTCAGATAGTACCATGAATGATCCAGGCATCCATCCATTCAAAGTATATGCACACATACAGTTTCTGTCTCACCCACCCAGGCTGTTCTCCTTCCACCCATCCTTGCTTCATCATTCACCCAGCCATGCACCATACCATATTCTTTCCTTCCCAGCCACCTCGGGGACCAAGCAAACACATATCATTCTTCTTTGCCAGTCATCATTACATTTCTCGTCCTTCCACACTTACTTACACCCTTCTTTCGCTTTTCGTTCATCCCATCCATCAAGTTCACCTCAGATCTGATTGGGATTCTTCTCGCCAAAAACTTCACAGCTAAGTCGAAGTACATTTAGAGGAGGCTACTACCTGGTTTATTTATAATACACCCGTGCAGAAAGCACACTCTGCAGTCTTCAATCTCAATGACTAAGGAATGTATAGCTTACCTCTGCCCGCCACCACCGTGTGAACCCTCACAGGCATGTCCTTGTCCGGCACTTGCACCGCCTCCTCCCCAGAGTTGTCCTCCTCGTCCAATGCCACCACCACCTCCGCGCTGGCCCCGTCTCCAGATGTTCCACCTACAAAGTACATTTAATAATGTTAGAATACACCACTCACTACTATATAATATTTGGTCTAGGAGGAAGAAAGAAATGTGAAAAAAACAGTATACAATTTAATAATTTATGACTGTGTACTCTAAAGTAAAAATGTCCCTTTTTCCAGGGAAGGCTGTTGTCTTGCTGCACTTTTTGGCACAACTGATGAATGTTTGCTTTTTACTTTTTAACACGCAACACTTTTTCTCCTAACAGACAGAAGCTTGACTTCTAAGAACACGAGCAGGATCAAGTTCAAACCAGGTGAGAGCTCGGCTCGACCACAAGAAATGTGTCCAATTAATCGTCAGCACTAAGCACTTTTCCATTTTCAGTTACACGTTCACTTTTATGACAAACTTGATTTTAATAAATGTGTTTACTTTTAATAAAGCTTTTAAACTTAAATGGACTCTGTGGTTTTTAGTCCTCCAGACTAGAGTGGATGAGCTAAAGGTTTTGGAATTTTTGCAAGCATGAGTCCGTGCCTCTGCCATCGGTGACTTTGGGAGCTAAATGACTCTTGTAACAAGAAGGGGGAACAGGGGTTGGACAAATTTTTAACGGGGTCCAATGTACGTGTCCTCAAACGTAGATAACAACAAAGAATGTACAGAGTTCCCCAAAAAGATTATTTGACTAAATTAACCCATTAATACCTCTCTCTTGAATGTGTGATAGAGCAGGGAAAGTGGGAGTCCCTAATCGGAATCAAGGATGCCTCACACAAGTCAAAGGCTGGATGACTACTGTCACCCCACCCGATGATTGTCCAGTGTCATCATTGGCTATCCTGCTCCTTCGGCAGGCTGGCGATGCAATGCCCGTCGGGCAGCACAAAGTGCTGCACTTTAGCGGAGATCTTTTATTCCTTTAGCCAATGAGTGCATGTGTGTGAGGGACCTGGGGAGTGCAATGAGTGAGAGTGAGTGAGGTTAAAAAAGGTCAGTAGAGTCCAACAGGGGAACCTTTAATAGCATGGCTCACTGCCTTGTTAAAAAACCGTGAAAAGTTGAGGGGTATTAAGGCGTGACAGTAAGGGTAATCAGGCCTTATTCAACCCTCAGTCCGGGTTTGGTCGACATGTTTCTTGCCTCTAAGGCAATTCATCAGGACCAATTGCTCATAAGATTGCTCATGGAATCCTCAAAAATTAAGGAAGTATACGACCTGTGAGGTGTCGCAGAATCAACCATTCATTGAGGCCCTCCCTGGGACCGTGGTCCCTGGTTGAATTTCGAACCGGCTGACCTGGTGGGGCCAGTGCTGTGAGGTCGGTACCTGCAAGCTTCTGGCAAGGCGTGTGTCACCTACCCCGCCCACAACGGAAATGCCGCAGGATCGCCGATGTCCGGCACTTGCACCGCCTCCTCCCCAGAGCTGTCCTCCTCGTCCAATGCCACCACCACCTCCGCGCTGGCCCCGTCTCCAGATGTTCCACCTACAAAGTACATTTAATAATGTTAGAATACACCACTCACTACTATATAATATTTGGTCTAGGAGGAAGAAAGAATTGTGAAAAAAACAGTATACAATTTAATAATTTATGACTGTGTACTCTAAAGTAAAAATGTCCCTTTTTCCAGGGAAGGCTGTTGTCTTGCTGCACTTTTTGGCACAACTGATGAATGTTTGCTTTTTACTTTTTAACACGCAACACTTTTTCTCCTAACAGACAGAAGCTTGACTTCTAAGAACACGAGCAGGATCAAGTTCAAACCAGGTGAGAGCTCGGCTCGACCACAAGAAATGTGTCCAATTAATCGTCAGCACTAAGCACTTTTCCATTTTCAGTTACACGTTCACTTTTATGACAAACTTGATTTTAATAAATGTGTTTACTTTTAATAAAGCTTTTAAACTTAAATGGACTCTGTGGTTTTTAGTCCTCCAGACTAGAGTGGATGAGCTAAAGGTTTTGGAATTTTTGCAAGCATGAGTCCGTGCCTCTGCCATCGGTGACTTTGGGAGCTAAATGACTCTGCCACACTATCTAGTCAGTAAGGAGATTGGGGGTTCAACTACAAAGTCTGTTATCACTGAGGCATGTGGAAAGTCTAACAGCACCTATTATAATTGATAAGCTAAGCAATGCATTATTTAGTGTCCATAGTTCTGTTTGTGCAGATTTGTCCCTGCAACAGTAGTAGAATGGATTGTCCTCCTATCCAAATCAAAAGTAAAGTAGTATCTTATTCTTTATTGGTGGTCATTCACCGTTATATTGTTGGCAATGGTCAAAGCATAAACATTTAGAATACTTGAAAAGACATTATGGACAATCCCAGAGGACTGCACTCAGTGCATATAGCTATTGCTGACTAGAATGGGAGTCCAATGGAAATGCCAAATGTGCAATCTTAGTTAGCTACACAGACAGACTAATAAGAATAATCTAGTAATACCACACGGAGTCATAGTCGAGGAAGGATAAGAATTTAGATCCTGTCTACAAGAAGATCAAAGACGATTTAGAAAAAATCGAATGAGGAACGCTAGGAAAAAATAAGTACTCTATATTAAAATTAAAACTTACTGGGGCCAGCAAAGGAGCCCTCGCCTGCCCGGTCCTGGCCTGCATCGTCAACAGCACCCTCC
Source organism: Lissotriton vulgaris (assembly GCF_964263255.1). Taxonomy (NCBI): domain Eukaryota; kingdom Metazoa; phylum Chordata; class Amphibia; order Caudata; family Salamandridae; genus Lissotriton; species Lissotriton vulgaris. Next base: position 1,118,309,225 of record NC_141685.1, on the reverse strand, counting down.
TCCTCCTCCTCCTGTGTCCTCCTCTTGCCCCTGGGGGAAGCTGATGTACAACATGAAAGAAAGAAAAACAGGAAACATGGATGATATTTCTCAACCAAATCAAACATTTCAAAAGAACTAACAAAATATTTTTGCGAAATAGCAAATAGGGAACGACTCCACGGGATATATTATTGACCAATCTCATGTGGTCGACTACGTTATTACTTTAGTATTGCTTGATTTGCGGACCGTCGAATTGGAAACTACCCTATGTAACTCACTAAACAAAGTACTAAAAAGGTTTGCCTAGGATTGGCAGGCAGCAGTCCGCAGCACGCAAAGTGACAGCCAAAGTCCATCGTGATTGAAGATCAGCGACAACACTAAAGTTTCCTACTACATTAACTAGTCATTAAAATACTCAAACTATTAATCCACCACCACTATTTCTTCTTATCGCCATGTGTACAAAGGAAGGACTGGACTTGAGTCTGTAGGGGCTGACTTAGAAGCCCCTTGCGGCTCTTTTGCTCCATTGTTGCGTGACTTTTATGACGCAGCGACAGCACAAAAGAGGCGCAATGGTGCGGCGTATATTAACAACGTGACGCATATGGGAGATGCATCACGTTGTAAAGCCCTGCGCCAATAGGGGGCGTTCCGGCGCAAGGGAGGGCGTTCCTGCGCAGGAACGCATCCTAAAAGTGGCTGAGGGAAATCTACAAGATTTCAATCAGTCACTTTGAGGACAATGATGCGTGACTCAAACCCTGCGCCTGCTTGAAGCAGACGTACGGCTTGACGCAGCATTGGGGAGATAGGGCACCCCAGAGCATTGATGGAGCTGCACCATCGTTGCGACGCAACTCCAGCAATGCGCCGCCTTTACGGCACAGATGAATAACGCTTTGGTGACGTTTTGGGCCCATGGTGCGCCGCATTGTAAATACGGCGCACCATGGGTGATGGTGGCGTGACGCACAATTACTGGCGCATCCCTGCTACTTTGCAGGGATGCGCCAGTAATTAAAAATCAGAACCTTAGTGTGTAGCATTACGCAGTTCTTTAAACTACACTCATACATAATTTCACAGGCCAATGAAATGAACACAAAATCTAAAACAAATAAGCATAGTAGCAACACTACTGAGAAGGAGAGCAGTGTACCTGAAATGCACAGAAGATTTTGAAATATAATTTACCTACAATGTAATGAGCAGCATTATTGCTCTTGGTAAAAAACAAAAAATTGCAATAGAATAACACAGCAGGAGAAAACATAGTAGTAAAGAAATAGCTACTACTACTCACCAAGCCCGGGGATCTCAAGGCCAAGGAGGTCGAGCAGATCTCGCTCACGGGTCAGGACATCCGTCCAGCGGTGGGTGGCCTGGTTGTAGGTGCGCCAGACCCGAGAGTGGTGGTAAATGGCCTGGCACACCTTCTCCCACCGCTTCCGGCGCTCCCGGACCCCGTACCCAGCACTGATCTTGCCGCCTCCCATGATGGTCCTGGGGAGGCGGCGCTGAACATAAAAAATGAGTTGGCCCACCTCCTCCGGGGTAAAGATCTCCCTGGGTACGACCTCCTCCCCCCTCAAACGCCCGCACGGGAGCCGGACACGGGGTGCGGGACCCTTCCCCTTCTCGGGATGCTTCCCGGCTCCCTTCACCATGGTCTGGGCGGAAAGGAATAAAGAAAATAGAATAGGGAAGAGGAGAAAAGAAAAGAGTTTAAAAAAGTAGTTTAAAATTAACCAAAAGTAGCAGTAAACACAAAAATATAGGGCTAGAAAAATAGAGGGATAGATAATAAGTAAAATAGATCAAAAAAAACTTCAAACAAGCAAAGGATGGCAGAGATTGACAGAGGATACAAAGACCATGCCCAGAACCATAGCAATGAATGAGAAACAAGATGGCCGCGCCCGTTCACGACCGCGCGGGTAAGTTCGCGCGAGATTTTCCTTGCGAACACGCGCAAAACTGTACTGGCAAGCCGCAGACTTTGCGAGATTACACTTCGCGCCCGGAAACGGAAATACGTCAGGCAAACAAGATGGCCGCGCCCTTGAACGACCGCGAGGGTAACTTCGCGCCTTGCGCTACGAGCGGCTCGCAAAAACGCACAAAACCTTGCCAACTAACACGACGCAAAAAAAACAAATTGCATATTCGCACGAACCGCTAGAGGTTTACTAATAGGGATAGCCACAGACTGGGAGACAAGCACTGGGGACGACTCCATAGCCGGCAGGGGCACTAAATCTCTTTCTGTATTCTCCTCTGCTCCTAACATTGTTGGGAAATCCTCTAAACCAGGGTCTGTCTCTGACTCGGATAACAATGGGGCGTAACTGTTCTGCAATATGACCGACCCCTTAGGTTGGGAAATAGGAATCTTCTTCATCTCTGTCCGCTTGCCCACCCCATCTAAACCGGACACCGTTTTCTCCATTATTTTAAAATAAGTTTTTAGAGAGGGAGCAGGTTTCAATACAGTGGAACCTCTTTTAGATCTTTTTTCCTCCCCTGCTTTATTTCTCTCTCTTCTCTCTCTCTTCCTCTGGCGTAGGGTAATGGGGACCAGTTGACTAGTAGTTTGGTTAACTGTAGAATGTAGACGCTCTTTCTCTGGCTGAGAGCGGAGTTGATATCTGTTTTTAACTGTTGGGGTGGCTGTTGGGGTGGCTAACGGGGCTAATTGAGCTGACAGAACTGGCTGAGCTCCCCCGTCCGTTTTCTTTTCTCCCTCTTTAACAAACCCCTTCTCTCTCTTATCCTTATTTTTACTGGGCAGCTCTACTTGAATACTAGGGGGGCCAGTCTAGGTGAAATGTCCATCCCCCTACCACCTACTTGTTCTGCTAGGCTAGGACACTCTGCAACCACTTCTACTAAATCGACTTCCAAATTCACTCCGTCGAAGTTTTCTGGATTGAAAACACAATGCTGGTCCTCTCCCCTACAACCAAATTTAGAACGATACTGGCTCATCGCTGTAACCGCAGGTCGAGGATATGTCTTTGCCGCCGCTGCCCGGATTTTACACCAGAGTTTGGCCCAGGTTGTGTCCCATATACTGCTTCCTTTCACCTCTGCCTCCGCCTCGAATCCCGTCATCTGTGCAGCGTCGGCGTCTCAGCGTCCCGATGCCTCCGACCTGCTTCGCACGCCCCAGGGTCCTAGCGCTCAACAGCCGATCACCGAACTCGGCGTTTCCGAAAGAAGCCAAGAGAAAAGCCGGTTAGAAAATACTTTTATTAACTCTAAAATATAATCGCTATAATCTCACCGCTTAAAAGTAGCTTTGAAGGCTTTAATGGGTCCAGATGGTTCGATGCATCTTCGGCATTACCGAGTCAGGGCGGAGCACTCGCAGCCGGCGTCAGCCTGCCGCCATGTTCCTTAGTGTTTTAAAGATAGTTTCTCTCCTGGGGTGGCTCATAAAAGAGAATTGTCCTCTTTTATTTCCTTGCGTTCCAGAGTGCAAATGGGCAAGGAGTCCTCTTTCTCCATTGCCATTCAGCTAGGACTCTGTTGTGTGCAGCCTAGGGTTGCCTCGTGATCTGTTTCATACTGAGGTGACTGGTAATTTAATGTCCCAACTGGTAAGAATTAGGAAAATCAACTAATGCCAGTATTTTCCCCCTTTTAGGTACATACGTTAAACAGTAAATGTGAGCGGAAAGCACTTTAAAGTGTGTACTACAGCTTCTCTATTAGCCCCTGACCAATATTGAAAGTAAACAAACACAAGTAGGTCATGTTAAAAATGAATAGAGACAATTTTGCATAAAGGTCTACTTAAGAATCGTGTTTAAGCATTAGCGGATTATTAAAATGTGAACCAATGACCGGTAATTTTCTCTGGGAAAGGAGACAGCCCCAGCCCAACCCTATTTCTATTTCCATCTCCTGATCAGCTGGGCTCCAGAGAAGAGTTGCTTCCTGCATCTAGTCCTCTTTGTATTTCCTTGTTTTCCAGCTCGTTCATTTTAAAATGGCCTTGGATGAATTATACAGAGTGTATGCGGCTGCCAGCGGCTTCTGCAAGGGGGCCACCATAAAAGGGCGGCGTTACTGCCATTCGGGCACTAACACACCCCTCACTAGTGGTTGGACTCCAGTTAGGAGTCCTCTCGCGGTGGCATGCCACCTGCGTCACTTCCGGGGCACCATGGTAAGGGAGGGTATATAAGCCTCCCCTGCCTTCCTGGCGTTCTCTGTTGCGCCAGCCACGCTGTTGTCGTTGAAGGTCGCCGTCGTTGGTCGTGCGAGTGCGGTCGGTCAGGGACCCCTTCGGGTAGCGAGGTGAGTCAGCCCCCTGCAGTGATCCCTCCTCCCTCTTCACCCTTGTGGTGTGCGCTGCCCTGCCCCGCTGAAGGGCCGCTGGTTTGCGGTATATGCAGCAGGGGGGACGGTGTGGGGACTGGCTGGCGGCCGGAGAGAGGGTGGTCTTGTCCCGGGCTCTTTATTAAATTAATTCAGCCTGGCATGATCGGCGGTGGCGTAGAAGGCACATGTTGGACGGTGGACATTGTGGGTGCAGAGGCCGAGCCACGGGTTGTGTGAGTCGCGGATTAGCGAGGTGAGCTTGGGGCATCTAGGTTCGGGTGCACAGGGCTCCTGCTCTGCACCCGCACCATCTTGGCGGGGTCATCGTTGTGGTCTCGCTGATTCATTTTGTCCTGCTCAGATTGCATGGTGTCTGAGGCAGGTGCTAGCATGGGGTGTCGGTGAGCACATGCGGTGAGTCTGGGGCCCCCTTTGGGTGGCGGTTTTCTTTGCCTCTTGGTGGCACCAGTTGCCTCTGCTTGCCTCTGGGCAAGCTTTTTGGTAGGGGTTCCCGATCTGCATGTGTGGTGGGGGTGAGTCACCGCAGACACAGACACGCCCTGGGACTGTTGGGGGTTGTGGACGTCGCACATTGGGTTTCACAGCTCCAACATTTGAATTGGGGAGGCATGGCGGAAATGCTGTTCGGATGGATTGGTGGACATGCATGTGATCACAGGCAGGGTGCGTGCTGAAATCAGAGTCATTATAGGTTGACTGGACGGACACACTGCAGTTGCACCCGTGTCTGCAGCCCCGTGTTGGATCTGAGCGTGGAGGCATGTTTTGTTTGGTTTTGGGCCCGATAGGTCTTCCCATTACTGGGGCGGCCGCGGGGCACTGGGTGGCAGTCGTGTGGAGCAGGAAGCCTCACTGTTCATGGAGCTTGGAGGCGGCACAGGTGAAGCTCGAGGTGCAGGATAATGTTGTAAGAATGGTGGGCCTTCACCTGTTTGGCGCCTGGAGTCAGCTGTGTGTGGTACTCTGGAGACGGCTGTGTGCTGCGCCGAGGGGGGCCCTCACTTCCGGTCGGGCCGCGGGCCCTCATTTCCGGTCGGGCCGCGGGGTCAACCATTAGAGGAATAATTATCGCAGATCAATGTTAAACAGAGATTATTACAGTGTACAACGCAGAAGGGAGCCTCGAGTTTGGGAATGATGACTGTTATGGGCTTTCAAGTTTTAAAGGACATTGTGGTCATATCATGCTTGCAAGTTGCAGCAGTGGTGCTGGGCGCTTTTCTAAATTCAGGTGCATAGCCCAGGTTGAGTTGCCTTTGGGGATGGAGCCGGTGCCTGGTAGCTTGAGGCAGGCAAGCAGTAGCAGCAGGGCCCCCCCAGTCCATCCTGAATGTGAGGTACCATATTGCAGACAGTGCACTCTGTATTAAATCAGGCAGATTAATTAAGCCCGTAAGCCTAGGGGGTTGCACCACATAGGGAGCTGAGCAGGCAAAATTCCCGGAGGGAATAAGGGATGCATGGCAAGTGCATGAGGACACCCTTGCTCATTGTCACGTACTTCTAGTTAGGAACATTCCTGCGTATCATGATTTAGCAATCAAAGGGACGGTGCAAAATGTTAAGTATGAAACCTTCTCGCCCTAATATCCAAAGTAGGCAAGCGGATTGTGGGGGCGGTCATCGAACAAGTGGGATGCTGTCCCATTGATTGGGGACACAGGTGTTCAGGCAGAATATATGATGATATAACGCGAACATGTTGATTGCGGTATCTTACAACGCAGATTTTACAACGCAAGTCATTTCAACAACTTGCGCTGGAGGGCGCTGGACTTAGGGACAGTACGATTTACTATTCCAACACCAGTCTACATACAGTAGGGAAGGTGTTGGATAGTAAATCGTACTATTCCTTAGCATGCAGCGCCCTCCTGCGCAAGTCGTTGAAACGACTTACGTTGTAAACCTACTGCGGTGAAACTCCCGCGTAGTAAAGGTCGTATCCCGTTCAGGCACACACAATGCTAGAAGGATGGCTGCTAGGTGAGATCAGCAAATGGATGGGGCAATGTGAGCAATGGTGTCTGTAATCGTCCCGTCCAGAGTTGGCACTGGACTGAGTTATGTGAGGCAGTGGAACTATCCCGCAGGAGGGTGATTAGTTCAATGCGCAAGTTCACAGGCCGCCAGACACTAGCCGATCCTGGCTAACTTCAAAGGTGATTGTGATACAGATGGGGTACACTTGTCACCTCTGGGAATGGTCTTGTCCCCCTTCGATTTGCAGAAGGCCTTGAAATGGCAGGTTGCAGGTGAGAATACAGCTGACTTAGGTAAGATCAGCAAAGACATGGGTCAATGTGAGCTCAGGTGGTCTGAGATGATGCCCCGCAGAGGTGGCACGGAGCTAAGTCACAGGAGGCCGTTGAACATCCCTGAAAGAGTGAACAGTTCATGGCGTAAGTTCGCAGATCAGAGGGTCTGGGTTTCATCAGACCAAGCTGATTCAGGCTAATGTTAAAGGCTACTTTGATAAAGATGGGGTCCATTGTCACCATTGGGAATGGATTTGTTCCCTTGGACTTGCAGGGGGCCCTGGAAATGAGAGGTGGCAAGTGAGAAGACAGCTGTCTTGGTGGCACGGGCCATCCAGGCGTACGCCTAAGGTTAAGTTGACAAATATCGAGTGCATTTGTCACAGGTGGGCATGGACACATTCCACTGGACATGCATGAGGTCCTAGAAAGCATGTTGCAGGTGAGAAATGAGCTGTTTTGGTGGGGTGCTCTGGCGGTGACGGGTGACGTCACAGCCATTGATATAACATGTGTTGGCTGGCAGAAGAATCTGAATTCAATTAAAACAAGCATTTACAATGCAACGGTTTCGCCTTTGGAAAAGTTAGAGCTATTGGCATTGTAAATGACAAAATTTGTATTTATGTGTTGGTTTTGAAAACAGGTAAATAAATGGCATTGTCATTTATATTGCCAATAGTGTGTGTGTGCGCATCAGTGTGTGTGTGTGTGTGAATGCCTGGGTGTGTGTGCGCATCTGTGTGTGTTTGCCTGTGTATGTGAAAGCATCTGTATGTGTGTATGTGTGTTTGCCTGTGTATGTGAAAGCATCTGTGTCTGGGGAGCAGTGTGAGGCACTGTGGGACCGATCAAAGTACTGAAAGTTCTCATTGTACCACCCAAAGGGAAAAGCCAAAAAGACACACAAAAAGAGACAGATGAGGAACTACAAATAGAGAGAGTCACCACAACGTCCACTAAGGAAGCAGCAGGAGACATCTTGAGAGTGACATTGTAAGACTAAGAGAGCGACGAGAGACACAGAGATAAACACAAAAAGAGACAGACTAGGATGTAAAGACAAAGCCACCGCAACATTCACTAAAGGAGTGGCAAGAGACATTATGAACCAGAAACTGAGACTGGCACTAAAAAGGCAGATTAGGATCCGGAAGAAGATGGAGCAGCCGCAACATCCACTAAGAGGAGTGTAGAGAGAGGCACTCGGAGACAGGCACAGGGACAATTACAACAAGGATTCTCCTACTGCAAATCTCTAAGGGGGTGGGGGTGATTTAACACCACCAAAATGCATGCCTGCAGCCTACTGCGGTAATCTGAGATTCTAATACTGGCTTCTAGGCTGTAACACAGTGTAATATTAAACCACCTCTAACTCTCTATGATTAGATCATATAATTGTCACAATAATTCTTTTAGGCATACTCCTTTTGTCATAACTTTTCATAATAAACAGATCTGACCTATGGCTTTGGTTTTTGGCTGGTCACCATTAGCAAATCAGTCTTGCTAAATTGATCATATATTTCTCTACCACACAAAAATGGCAATGCAAGTACTATTTTTCAGTGGAAGAACACACTATTCGCCTAATCAAATGCAATCCGTTGTGTTTCCTAAATCTAATTTTCTGTTGATTACATAATGCAAGTGAATGCGCTATTCAAAGATTTGTATCTTTGACCTATAACAACTCCGTGTGGATTTTCAAGAACCAAGCCACCGCATAATTTCTTCAATACTGAACCCATACACAGCAAAAGTACATTATTTGGTACACATCGGTCATTTAAACGCCTCTTCAGGCATGCAGTTTTGTATTTTACAAAGCTACGCTGCAGCTGCTCTATTGAGTTAAACTAGGAGAGCTCTGGTTTTGTCCATCTCGGTTGTACATGGGGCACAAATGAAGTGAAATTGACATTTAAGTCTGCTTATCATTCATCAAAATGTAAAAAGGATTACAAAACTACTTCCGCTCAGTGACCAGGACGATTCTTTGGATTCACCGAATGCAGCTTAAAAAACTGTTGATACAAATGCTGAATCCGTTTATAAGCTATACAATGAAAAACAATACCCTGAGCCTTATTCGGGCTGTTAACAATCATTAGTCCTCTCCAAGGCAGCCTCAGGTGAAAACATTTCCCAGCCATGCCATTTGCAGCCGTCATACTTTGAAAATATGTTTCTTCCTCATCAGTAAACGTTAAGAACAGATTACCGTTTCAAGTACTTTATCCCACCTTCCCATGAGACTATTCTCCAAGGCCTTTGTCCAGGCAGCAACAAAGAACCAGCGAACGCTTAATCCGAGTGCCATTGAAAGTATTTCTGTAAAACACTATTAGTGTTTCATTGTTTCACTTTTAAGCGCTTGGAAGCCTCCCCAAATGTCGTGGACAACAGATCTGAAAAGTAGGCGAAACAGCCCTGCCCGGCTTGTTCTGGAGTCTGCAGTCACCAGGTGCACAGTGGTGAAAGTCAGTGCGGAAATTCACCTCAGGGCTCAGGCAGCTGTGCACAAAGTCACGAGCACCGGCTTTAGCCAATCACCGACGTTCATTAACTCTGCCTGGGGACAGCACGCGCACAGGCAAATGCAATATGATTTCAGTTTAAACGAAGTGCCACTTTTACCCAGGGGAGTTGCCAGAAAAAACTCTGCTACTTATTTACAAATGGAGATTATCAGACAAGCGATCTAACGAAGTGAGCCCTCCTTGTCAAGATCAGTTAAGGGGAATTATCCCCTTCCTATTGTTTACAATGAATTTTATTTACATTGGGACAAATGGCTGATTTTAAAGCCCATTTTGTGAAATTTACGTAATTGTGTGAAATTTCAGGGAACTTCTTCGAAATTATGCCTATTTACTTTTTTTTTTAAATCAATGTTTTAATGTTATATGCTAGCGTAAAATGTGCCCTCGTACTACATTCGAAGACACATTTATTTCATGATAAACAAGTCAGTCCCGGGCCAGCAGCTAATCACAGCGCGGCCCGGGAATGACGTCACGGGGGTGTCCCGGGCCGGCAGTAGGCAGCCAATCACAGCGCGGCCCGGGACACACGGCAACAAGGGGGGCGGGACTTAAAAAAACACTGAGAAACGCCCCCGAATCGCGTTCCGACAGGGAAATAGTGACTGACAGCCAATTTCTTCCAATGGCTAGCCTCCATTTATGGAGCTAGCCAATGGAAGAAGTGGCGGGTTCAAGTCCCCCATACTGTAGACAGAAGTTTTCGCCCTGGGCGGAGCACCTGCTTCGCAGGTGCTACTGCCAGGTCGAAACCTGAAAAAGATTGAAGAACATAAGAATGATGGAATGACTCTTATTTGTGTTTATATAACATTGTGTGTGCTAGGACACTTATGTTCACACTTCTGTTTACAGTTGCAAAGTAATTGCTAACTCCCTCCCCATTGACCACACCCCTGTCTCCAGATACTTAAAGTAGCACAAGACCAGTGCTGGAATGGGAAAAACATTACTCTGGGAACCCATAAATTGGAGGTTGAGGTGTGGCAACAAAAAGGGGACTGGGTCACAAGGGGCAGAGTCATGAAAAACAATTTAACAGTCAACATATACATTTATTTTTTTAAAACTCTGTCACAAAGCAATTTAACCAAAGGAAACTTGACAATATCTCTGTTCTGGCTTAATTGGTTGCAAAATCTGCATTTTAAAATATCTGATAAGGTTAGGGTACGTTCTGGAGAGAGTGTTGTGTGCCCAGTAAATCTCAGGGAACATTAGTGGTAAGAAAACTGTTTTTTGGGGAATTCTGTATTTTGTTTAGTCACATTTTGACTCATCAAGTAGCATAAAGGATTAATGTGTCTCCTGTAAAGCACACTGTGTGACATGCAAATGACAGGTTATTATTGTCTTCTGGTGTTGGCTAATTACATCTGGACCAATTCAGCATATTTAACTGGGGCCAGATGGATCCTCGATCCAGCTCAATGATAGCAGCCAGACCCGGGATCCAGCTGGATCCCCCTTCATTCAAGCTCTGCCCAAGGCATTGCCATTATAGATGAAAGTTACACAATAAGGCTTTGATAGGAAGGCTGTGTGATTTCTTCATTAAGTAAAAGAGCAAAAGGTTGTTTTCTACTTGTCAACTGGCCTTGGGTAGGCCACAGGGCTAGAATGGGAGGGCCAGGACCTCATGGCCCACCCTTTATAACCTGCCCTGGTCCTGGGTCTCCGCTGTAAAGCCTACTGTCTTCTTAAACTGTGGGCCCACCTCATAATTCAAGTGTGTGGTAGGAAAATGGGGCCACACCACTAAGCATGGGCGAATTTTGCGAATCTCGCGTTCGCGAATTTTGCGGATTTGCGAACTCGCAATCCGCAAAATCCGCGAATTCCCGAGAATTTGCGGATTTTTTTTTTTTGTGTTCGCCCGTGTTTCTGCCAGTTCGCGAGGGTTTTTACAATTTCGCAATTTGCGAACTTACCTGTCGGGTCGCAAGTTTTGCGAACTTGTTGTTTCTACGTGTCCAGCCTGTTTGGAACACTCTTCTTCATCACTGCCACTCTCTGTCACCACTGCCACTCTCTGACTACTCATGCCACCCTCTGGCCCACCCATGCCACCCTCTGTTTCATCACCACACCCTCTGGTTGTCCAGTGTACATTATTTTCGGCAAAGCAAAGCACACCTTCCCTGCCTCAAGTGACCTGAATTAATTTGGGGCTGATTAATGTGTCACAGAATATTTTTTTAGCTGGCACCTGCTTCCTTAGTGCGCCCTGATTAGTGATCTTTTGCACTTGCTAAGTGCTTTCATTGTTGCAAAATTAGTTACAACACCTGCCCTGCCCCAACTGACAATAATGAATTAGGGGCTGATTAATGGATTTTAACTTCCAGCCTGGCTCCTGCTTGTCTCCCTTAGCTGTAATTCAGGACCTTTGTGGCATATGTGTAACTATTCTGAGGTTCAGAGCAGGGTCACATAATAGTTGCAACTGGCAACTGAACTCTGGAGGGGCCCCTCAGGAAGCACTACAGGAAATGGCTACTAATGATCAGCCTGAACTTTTGAACCTGGTTTCAGTTTTGCTAAGATCGTATTTCTGCAATTTAGCACTTATTCGCGGGGCGCGAAGTTGTACTGGGAAGCCGCGAACTCACGCGAACAGTGCGAGCAAAATCCGCTGCTCGCGGATTTGCGGATTTTGCGGGAGATTCGCGAATCTCGCGGATTGCGAATTTCCCGAAAATCCGCAAAATCCGCGAGCGAAACGGATTTTCCGCCCATGCTTACACACCACCAGTCCATCGGCCTACATCCAACCCAACAGCCGACTGCCAAGCTCCAGTGTAAAATGTGATTCTATAAATATGTAGAAAATCTCAGTAGCTTAGGTAAAAAAACACGTTTTTGCATAATTTCTTTTATGCACCAATTCATTATTGATTATCAGGCTACAAGTGTCAAAACCCACAGAAAACAACCATTGGCAAAGCCAAAATATCTCATAAAGCTCAAAAGGCTTTGTCAAAGCCTTTTAACCTAGATGTAGAGAAGCACGGCTGCTGTACTGCATGGCTGAAAGTTTAAAAAAAGCACTATGACACGGTCAGTGCTGGCTGCATCATAGCGCCTTTTTTTATTTTTGGCAGGATGGGAGCCAACACAGAGAGGGCATGTGTGTAACAATGCAAAGCAGGGTGTGGAAAAAAAGCAATATGATGCAGCCAGCGCTGGGCTCGTCAGTGCATTTTTTTGTTTACTTCGGAATGAGAGATAGAAGGCAAAACGGAGGGGGACAGAAAGCAACACAGAGGCAGGGAGGGCCAGTTGGGGGCAACACGGACAACAGGAAATGGGAGGCAGGGGCTGAGCAACACAGACAATAGGGTGGGAGAGAGGGACTGGGAGCAAGCACACGGACAATAAAGGGTGCAGGGCAAGCTGATGGACAACAGGGGAGAGAGGCACTGGGGCAAACAACAATAATGGAAGGAGACAGGGTGTCTAGGGGTAAGCAACAGCGGAGGGAAGGCAGGGCAGCTGGGGGCAAGCAACAACAGCAGAAGGAAGGAAGGAGGGAGGGGTGGGTGGGTCAAAAAACAACAGCAGAATGGTGGGTGGATGTGGGTAAGCAACAATGAAAGGAGTGTGGGTGGGAGAGGGACCACAGAAGAGGGAAAAGTACATGGGGGAGCCAACTGAAAAATGCACACTATGGTAGAGTGCTTAAACACAAAGATAAAAGTAGTGCCTAAAAATAAGCAGTGAAAGTACACCAGAGGAGGGACAAACACATGAAGAAGAAGGAAGTGTATGTCAACTGACCAATAAGAAGACAGCAAATGAGAAAGGCAGTGAAAACAACCAATGGTCAGCAATGGATGACCTCTAAGTTCACTATTAGAAAACACAAGGTCTTGAAGAGACAGAGCATGCGCTGTCCAGGCGAGACCTAAAAACTGGCAGAACGAGCTACTCTAGAAACCTGAGTTTTGCCAGCATGAACTTCACAAAACAAGAACTATAGAAACAGAGAATCCTAGTATCTGTAGCAACAGGACCAGCAGTGCCATCTGTCTGTGATTAGAAAAGGCAATTGGCATGCATCTTTTGTTTTTATAGGAAATCCACCTTTTCTGCATGGCACCTCTTATGTTTCACTTTTTGCTGGACCCTATAATATTGCTAGCTTTGGACCTCTGTGCACTTTAACTCAGCTAACCAGTGGTAAAACGCATGTGCTCCTCCCTTAAACATGGTTGAAATTGTACATTTTTATATGGCATATTTAACTTGCTTGTAAGTCACTTATATACGGTATAAAGTGTATCCAAGGCCTGTAAGTGAAATGTCACCTGTGGACCACAGTACCTATTGTGCCATCCACTACAATGAAATTGTAAACAAAATGTCAGGCCTATCCCGTGTAGCCTAATTGAATCAGTGTAAATGTACGTGTAATGCTACCTGTACAAAATAAACCCTTTTGACAGGTCAAAACCTCACATTTAAATATTAATATGTCACCAGTATGTAGGCCTTGTGTTCCACAAGTTAGGGTGCATGGTATTTAAAAGTAAAACATGTAGACATATAAAGCTTACATATCCTTACTGTGACTATCATGCAAGAGCTATTTTCACCTTGGTAGGCCTAGCTGTCCTACATAGAAACCAAAGTATAGATTTAGGATCCTAATACTGTATCTCTGGAATGGGACTAGCTAGAAAAATATTGAAACAACTATTTTTACTAGTTACTAAAAATCCAAATTAATTGTGAGTTGGACTTTTAATAAATATTAAGGAAAAGTAACTTTTAGAAAGTTACTTTTCCCTGCCTGGTGTTCCAGGAAGCTAATTTGCATTTCCTCTCATACTTCTCCCAGCCAGCGATTAGCATCTGAATAGGTGTGAAAAAGGTGTGAAAGGACTCCCAGGAACAAACAATTTGCTGACCAAAATGGGCAGAGATGACACCTATGAAGAATATGAAGAGTGTGGGTTGTCAGCATTGTTTTTGACATGATAGTGTCAAATCCTGCTTCAGTGTCAAACACTGCTTAAAAGGTCTACTGCATTTACATATACCAATGGGGGTGCACTTGAAAGGAAGGGAAACAGGATTCCGAGACAGGTCTTGGCATCCACTGCCTGGTTGTTGGAAAACCCCTACTTTTGTTCTACTAGACTTCTGTCTCTGGGTTTATTGTGGGCATTGTGGCTGCCCCAAATTGGATTTTTGTGCTAGATGTGGGACACTAGTATTACCATGTTAAACTTTCAACACACCCTCTGTGTCCAAGTTGAAAGTGGCTGAAGACTTTCACAATCTTGAAAATGCCCAAAGTGAGTAGGGTTGCCCCAGGGAACTTTTACCACATTGGTTAGGGCATGCCCATAAGTCATTCCTACCCCTTAGCTATTCCCTGACATAACTGTGGCCTCTACAGGCACCACTTCAGAACACTACTTGACCTAAGGAAGAACAGAAGAGCAATGGGCCTGCTGTCTGTGACCTGAGAAGAGCCCTGAAGGACTAGAACTGCTCTCTATTGTACCCAGTACAATGAAGTGGAGTACAAGGGCAAATGACTGACATAATATCGATAACAACAAAATCTTGAAACAAAAATATTGTGTCAAATATATTAATTACAAAAATATTCCAACCCTACACTTATAATGAATGGTAAGTACAAAAACATATAGAAAAAATATTGTTTCACACTAATATGGTAAAGAAATGGAAAAAAAATAGTTAAAAAAAATATATAGTTTAAATTAGTAAATCATAAATATTTTAATATATAACATTAATATAACGTAAATTAAACATAATTAACATTTAATACAATATATAAATATATACTTATTAACCCACAGAAAAAAGTATACTGCTTACTCAGGTCACAATGAAAAATGCAGTTTATTACACCATAAACACAAAACGTGCTTTGGCCTTAGGGGGCCTTGATCACACGACCACCATGGTGGAGACATCATTTTTAACAAGGAAGTGATAACATAGAGAAAGGACTCAGTATTCTGTGACAGCAACTTACAAATTCAGCACCATTTTGTAATGTGTGAGCACCATTACATAGGAGTAGAGAGGTATCAGCACAGTAATGTAGTGTGCTGTAGACTAAAGCCACGCATAATAAATATACCAAAAAACCTCATGATTATAAGGGGTAACATTATGGTATACTTAGGAAGCACTTAAACAAAAGAAGAGAGGTCTGGTCAGTCACAGGACTGCCACAAATTTGGAGCAAATTATGAAAGGATAACACACTCACTCAATTTGAGTAGGAAGGCCCTCACACACCGACCTGGTCAGTGTCATGCTTCATCATCGGGCCCCACCAAAAAGGCCGAGTGCCTCTTTGGTGTGCTGCGACGCCAGAAAGACTGCGGAGCTGGTCGTGTGGGGAGGGCGTGATGTGAGTGAAATATAATTAAAAGTGCATAAGAGGGTATCAAAAAAAGTTTTTTAATGAGTGATCCCTAAGACACAGGTAAGTGGTATATGTGTCTGAATTGACGTGCCAAGGTTGTTAGGATTTGGTTAAATTCAGCTAAATACCACAGAGTTAATTAATCAGTCAACATGCTTCTGCCATACTAGTGGTATAAATTCACCAAGGCATTCTTCAGGACTATACCCCGGCGGTATGGACACTCTAGTAGTCCACCCTAACCTGGGGGCGTGAAAGTGAAAAAAGAAAAGGTGAAAAAAGTGCTTAAAATTAGAAGAGCGGGTAGCTCATTCTAAAGAAAAAAAAACAAAATCAGGGGTATCTCAGCACTTTAAAACAGGGCGCTACTAGCACCATGGGTCTCGGGAGGAGGATTGGAGCGCACCTGGCACATCGCCCTCAGCGCTCACAACCCGCTTTTGAACCTTCAAAATTCCTCGGAACCGGTTCCCGAGACCCATGGTGCTAGTAGCACCCTGTTTTAAAGTGCTGAGATACCCCTGATTTTGGTTTTTTTTCTTTAGAATGAGCTACCCGCTCTTCTAATTTTAAGCACTTTTTTCACCTTTTCTTTTTTCACTTTCACGCCCCCAGGTTAGGGTGGACTATTAGAGTGTCCATACCGCCGGGGTATAGTCCTGAAGAATGCCTTGGTGAATTTATACCACTAGTATGGCAGAAACATGTTGACTGATTAATTAACTCTGTGGTATTTAGCTGAATTTAACCAAATCCTAACAACCTTGGCACGTAAATTCAGACACATATACCACTTACCTGTGTCTTAGGGATCACTCATTAAAAAACTTTTTTTGATACCCTCTTAGGCACTTTTAATTATATTTCACTCACATCACGCCCTCCCCACACGACCAGCTCCGCAGTCTTTCTGGCGTTGCAGCACACCAAAGAGGCACTCGGCCTCTTTGGTGGGGCCCGATGATGAAGCATGACACTGACCAGGTCGGTGTGTGAGGGCCTTCCTACTCAAATTGAGTGAGTGTGTTATCCTTTCATAATTTGCTCCAAATTTGTGGCAGTCCTGTGACTGACCAGACCTCTCTTCTTTTGTTTAAGTACATTTAACCGGGGACTGAGAGAGTGTCCTTGATCCTCCCTACCTCTCCCTTTGTTGAAATATACTTAGGGAGCAAACAATATAATCGCAGATTGCAAGTTATCTCAGCTAACTGAATGCATTCTAGTTAAAAACAGCCTACATTTCCATAGTGGAAAATGTAACTATTTATCCCAAGGCAAACGTGGCATAAGGTAAGCATGGTAGTACAATGTCATAACACCATCCAAAAGTCAATATATCCATAGTGGAAAATTCTATATTAATAGTACTATGGTGGTTATTGTCAAAATTGAAATTGATAGTCACGGATTGTATGTTATCTCAACTCATTAAGTGCATCTTAGTTGAAAAAAGTGTATATTTCCATAGTGGAAAATGTACATAAACAAGGCAAAAGGCAGACAAGGTAGTATGGTGTCAAAACAGCATCACAAAGTCAGCAAATCCATATTGGCAAAATCTTTCTTAATTCAATTAATCAATGTTGTGCAAATCCCATAATATAAGTAAATGAAAATAAGTAATCGCGTCCTGTATTTAGATGTGGAATATTAGATCTCATGCTAAGTCATAACATAAGGCTATACCTTGATTCTTCAACGAAACCGAGTCACAACAACACAATAAGTAACGCAGATAAAAACTAGGTACTCTGTGTACAGCACATACTATGACAGGAATAGTCAAATAATGAATCATAGTGTAGTCCATCTTAATACATAAATACATTCTGGTGCAGCATATAAAGCAATCATACATTAATAATATTAAACAAAGTGAAAAAAACATCTTATCAGAACTGGTTTCCACCACAAATTGTGACAAACAGAAGAAAAGAGTAGGGAGAACCAGCCCCTTTGGGCCATTGCCTCATCTCACATGAGATTCCCTTCCTTCTCTTCCCATGTGAAAGAAAACATAAAAATACAGTTTAATTTAAAGAGTTAATTCCATGATAAAGATTGCCATAGGCACATTAACTTTATCTACAATGTAGGAAATACAATCAATACTGTATAAGTGCATGTCTACACTGATATAAGACTCTAGGAGAGGGCGGGTCCAAGAGGATAATGGGAAAGAGGGTAAAATAGGGAAGGACTGAAAAGTCAAATTACAAAGTTATAACCAGAGCGTAACTGTCCCATAAAGACTACTGAAGTATCCAATGGAACATAACAACATCAGTTACTCTTCAGTGTTCCAACCACCAGGGTATTTGTTTTCCATATCTTTATATATCATTCTGGACTCTTTTCTTCTTAGAATGGTAGTTCTATCACCCCTCCCTAATATTGCATGGTACATGTTCACTGGGATATTAAGTAAACTTAATCCTGTCACTAAAATGTTAATCCTTAAAGTATCTTGCCATCGGGTAGTGAAGACCATTGTTGTCAATAGCCAACATGTGCTCAAATATTCTCTTTTCATTGGCGTGGATAGTACTTCCCACATATTTCTTATTACAGGGACAGGTAAGAATGGACACAAATTTTGTACTATGCGTCAGAAACTGTGTGATTTCTTTGGTGCCCTTGCAGTAGAATACTATGTATTCCCTCACATGTTTACTGTAGCAACAAGCTGTGCATTTGCTGCACAGGAAAAACCCTTTCAGTTCTTAGGTTTGAGTGTCTCTTTTGGTAGTAATGTCATTGTGAACTAACCTTTCTCTAAGGGAACGTCCTCTCTTATTATTATTTTTTTAATATCTTTAATTGCATTTTCGATTTTGACAGAATTGCCGAATAACAGTAAACATATTTGTAAAAAAGGACAATTGATTACATTGTACGTGGCATAACATGTCATTTTCACACTGCCAAAGCATATCTTACTGAGCCAAATGTCTATACTGTATGTCCAGCCAACTTTAGACAGGAGTATCTGTACCTGAACGTGCAGTCAAATCAAAACGATGAGGCAAAATATGATATATATTTATAATCAAAACAAAATAACAAAGCCATTATCTACATGTCACGCCTGGGTCAGTGTACATGTAGTGTGTGTATACTCCATACCCAGTACACCCTTACCATTCTCATCATCCTCTCTTGACCAAATGGATTTGTCCCGACAGATGCCCATGTTTCCCCTCTAGTGTCATTTGCATACTGTGCCTATGGCCCATTTCCCTGTGGCAATCCCCAGCCTCAACTCGAGCCTATATCATTATGTAGCTGCGGGTCCGCGACCTCTTCTCGTACATCAGCTGCTTGCGAGAATCCGTTTCCCCTCTCCCCATCCATGCATGTTAAATCCAAAAGTATGATATTCCAATATTGTGCAATAGGGTATTTGCGTAGTACAGCTATTTCCTCTCTATGTAGTGATGTGCTTTTGGCTTGTGCCCACACTAGGAGCGTTTTTTTCCAACTATTGACGACAGAAAGATCAGTGTGCTTCCATCTTTTAGTTATTAACCTTTTTGGGACTACCAAGCCCAGGTCATTAAATTGCGACGTGCCCTTGTTTGTATATGATCTAGGATAAAGAACTAATATGGAGCACTCCCATGTGCCATGAGTGTCCTATTGGTGCATGTTGCAAGTACTGTGATAACTTGTTGTCAATAAGTATGCATGGAAGCACAAAACCAAAGCATATGTAGGAGGTCCGCATCTGTCTGTAGACAGCGCGGGCACGCCACGGTGTTGGTGTGAAAGTATTGGTTTAGTTTGTCCGGGGAGCGGTATGCCCTCTGCGTTATATATGCTTGAATTAGTATAAACTTAGAGTTTCTCAGAACATTAGTGGGGTTCGCTAGCAATGTGTCCCACTCTTGGTCTGTCCATTGTTGTCCCCTTTCTGTTTCCCATCACGATCGGAGGGCTGTCACAGGTTTCATTGTGTGGATAAGTAGCGCCTCAAGGAGCCAATGTACAATGTGTGATCTATTGCCCATAACATGCGTCTCTGGTTCGGTAGTGATGTTGCCCCATGTCGTGGAAAGCGATCTCATCATTGAATTATATAATAAGAATTGACCTGCGGGCAAGACATAATCATTTGCCAGAGTCTCAAATGGTATCAAAGTGCCCTCTGTGTAGAGATCGCCTAAAGTGCTTAACTCTGCTTCATGCCAGTATATAAGTGCCCCGTGAGAGGTGCTCACCTTGCCCCTAGGCATCCCCAAAAGTGGTAGTGATGGAGCGTAGGGGGTTGTATCTTTTGTTAGATACAGGCTCATCTTATAACAGCGGTGTGCCAAGGCCAGAGAAGTCTGTAGCGGTTGTGGTGATCGAGTAATAGCGTGGAACAAGTGATATATTTGAGATTGAGACCAAGGCGGTTGTGTCTTCTAAACCCTTTCCTGCAAACAATCTCATCACTCATTGTAATTGCGCTGCCAAGTAATACAGTTCCATAGTAGGAACCGCCAAGTCTCCTATACTGGTGGGGGCATATAATTTCCACAGAGCAATGCGGGCCAGCCCTTGTTCCAGATGAGATCTCGGGTCAGTTGTTTGAGGTCACAAAAGGTTCTGGTCGGAACATAGAGCGGGAGATTCGAAAAATAGTACAATAGTTTTGGTAGCATTATCTTCTTGGTGCATGTGATTCTGCCCATCACATTCAAAGGCAGTGACTTCCAGAATTGAGTCTGGACTCTGACAGCAGATATTGCCCTGTTCAGGTTTCCCTCCAGCACATCCTTGGGATTTCGATATATGAAGATGCCTTGATACAGAAACGTAGCTGGGTACCATCGAAGAGAGGAGTTATTCATGCGCATGTTTGTTTTGGCTGCGTCATCACGAATGGATACAGGCCGGATTTTTCCTAATTCACCTGGAGACCTGACACTTTCTCAAACTCCTGAAGTGTGTCCACTCTGGTAGTAGGGATACCATGTAGGTCCCTTAGTTACAGTAGCAAATCATCAGCATACAGTGAAACAGTACATAAACTGTCTCCCAGGTGGATGCCCCACTCCACCCCCTCCCTGCGGAGTCATGTTGCTAACGGCTACATGGCAAGAGAGAACAGGAGCGGTAGCGAGGGGCAGCCTTGTCTGGTACCTCTATTCACCTGTATGCTGTCCGATATGAGTCGGCCCGTCCGAACAGTGGGGCGTTTGTATAGTAACTGCACCATTTGTAAAAACGTGTCGCCCAGCCCATATCCTTGCAGCACCTCGAAGAGGTATGGCCACTCCAAGGAGTCAAATGCCTTTTCCTGGTCCAAAACCAAGCAGCCAGAGCGGGGCCGAATATCTGCCGCATTATGTTGCAACCTGAAAAGCCTTTGTATATTAAGCGCTGTACTTCGAGAGGAGACAAACCTGTTCTGGTCCGTGTGAACTAGATTCCGTACCAGGGGGCCAGGCGTGCAGCTGTTATAGATGCTAGTACCTTGTAGTCATTATTAAGCATCGCCAGTGGTCTGTACAAGCCCAGCACTTCTGGGTCCCTACCGGACTTAGGGAGAGAGATCAGCAACGCTTCATTCTGCGTATCAGAAAGGGTAGAGTCCTGCATTGCAGTCTCATACACCTTCTTTAGTTGGAGTGCCAGC
The DNA here is from genome assembly GCF_964263255.1 of Lissotriton vulgaris. Taxonomy (NCBI): domain Eukaryota; kingdom Metazoa; phylum Chordata; class Amphibia; order Caudata; family Salamandridae; genus Lissotriton; species Lissotriton vulgaris. Next base: position 1,118,288,033 of record NC_141685.1, on the reverse strand, counting down.
ACCTACACATAGGCCTTGTAGAACTCGCGCTGGCAAGCCATCCGGGCCCGAAGTTCTGCCATTTGCCAGTGCACGTATGCTCGCCCTGATTTCCTCCAGTAAAATAGGGTCATTGAGCTTGAGTTGTTGCTCGGGCATGACCTGTGGCAGGACAATATTTACTAAATATTCGCAAATGTCAGTCCCATAGACTTGGATATGGGACTTATATAATGTAGTATAATGTGTTATGAACTCCCGATGTATGCCTTGTTGTGAATAAACTCTGTCACCCTGCATCGACTGGATAGTAGTGACAGGCGATATAACATCATTTTGAAGGATGAACCAGTATAAAATATGAATGATGAAAAAAGAGAGTACTCCCAAATATTTTGAGGCCCAGAGGGGGGAGACAAACCAAGCAAAAAGGAGACAGAACCTCTAGGAGGGCCTATATTTCTTTCAACATTGAATATATCCTAAATGATTAGTCAAAAGATGCCAAAAAGAGATCTTTGAAATATTATTCAAACATGGAAAATTTTTATTAGACTATTTTGTCATTTTTTTAAATAAAATTTTTAAAGACTCATATATAAAAAATACATTGCATTATCATTTCACAAATCAACATTTTACATACATTTGGTGATAGTCCTATCATACCCAACACCCCTGTCTTGGATACGCTTTGGTCAAGTACATCATAACCAACAGAACCACTCCATCTAGGTTCCTATACGTACCCTCTCAAATACACCTTAGAGCTACCACTTATGTCAGTCAATGTCTTGTATAATTTTGTTTAGCTGTTTTTGTTAGGTATGTTCATTATTGTATTTTGATGCTGTGTGATGAATGTGTGTCTCTGTGTCTCTGATCAATAGGATCAATTGCTACTAGAGGGCATTTTTGGTATGATAGGACTATCACCAAATGTATGTAAAATGTTGATTTGTGAAATGATAATGCAATGTATTTTTTATATATGAGTCTTTAAAAATTTTATTTAAAAAAATGACAAAATAGTCTAATAAAAATTTTCCATGTTTGAATAATATTTCAAAGATCTCTTTTTGGCATCTTTTGACTAATCATTTAGGATATATTCAATGTTGAAAGAAATATAGGCCCTCCTAGAGGTTCTGTCTCCTTTTTGCTTGAACCAGTATAAAAGCCTGCCAGCCTTGTCGCCCAGGTGGTATGTGCGCACTGAATGCGCTTTATAATTATGACAACTGAGTTTTTCTGGCAAGCGTGCATGTTTGTCTCTGCTGCAAGTTAACCTCTCATGTGATCCCTCCATTGCCTCTCTTTCGAGGGCACCAGTTTCTTTTCTACTACTGTGAGGTCTGTCTCCAACTGTTTACGCATGCCAGGCTGTGTGCCGAGGCAGTGTCCTCTAGTAACTGTATTAAAGGCATCCCATTCTATCAATGGCGACAAGGCTGTGTTTGTAGTGTCCTCAAAGTATTGTACAGCTGCTGTCTCCAATGATTCCCGGAATGCAGCGTCTAATAGCCTGTCTGGCTGTAGACGCCACCTCGGGACCAGTGGCCTGCTACGGATCTACTCTAACTGCAACGTGTGCAGGTTTGGTCCGAGTGTTTTCTCCCAAGATATTGTGGATTGTCTATGACTGTTAAAAGGTGATCGGACACCATTATTCTGTCAAGGCGGACGTGCCCCAGAGTAGAATGAGTACACCCTATCATGTGGTTTTCTATGCCTCCACACATCTGTAAATTGCCATTGTGTGGCCCAGTTATTTAGCGCCTTCATGGCAGTATGTGTGGGCGCCCCAGGGAGAGAAGGAAAGGACCGATCCAGGGAGACATCGAGCACACTGTTATAATCCCCCCCACTATCATCGGGATCCCATGTCAATTGGACAGTTTGCTCGACAGTTCCTCTAAAAATGTAGCCTGATCAGTGTTCGGTGTGGATATGGATGCGATGACTGGTTGACCATTAGTTTCCCCATTACTATAACATAACAACCTTCTGTGTCAATGAGTGAACCCTCTATGTAAAATGGTTTGCCTGGTTTACCCCAATTAAAACTCCCCTAGTAGATGCTGAGTGACCCGTGGCATGCAACTGTCCTCTCCATCTTCTTTGCAATTGCTTTACTTCAGACCCCAGCAGGTGCGTCTCCTAAATAAGGGCAATCTGCATATGGTGCCTTTTAAGATATGAGTAGATGAGGTATCTACGGGACGGGCTGTGGAAGCCTCTCACATTCCATGTGCATATTGTGATTGGTGCCATGGTGTCGTATCATGGAACAGAATATATGAATGACTTAATTACTTTATTAATCCGCATGACTCTTATCTGAGGAGAGAGTTGTTGTGTGATAACTGTGTATCCGTTGCTCAGTATGCACTGACCCAGCATGCGACCAATGGCAAAACCACTATAAACTAAAACTGACAATACTAAAAGGGCGAAAATGCAACATGCAGACGTCCAAACAGAAAAGGAAAACAACATTCTGTCAATGACAAGGGGAGTTTCCTTGTGAGCAGAGTGTATATATAACACAAAATGTGCAGTACCAATGCTGCTCCCCCTCCCCAAGCAAGAAAACAGGAAGCAGGATCTGATAGCGGATTACATTAACCGGTTCTATAGCAGAAATCTTATAACATATGGCACAAGCCCAATCTTTCACTAGCTCCACCTCCCCCACCTCCAAAAGCAATATAATATACAAGCGTGCATATACGTTACGACAGCTCAGCCTTGTGGCGCATCAATTAAATGGACTTATTATACTTGCGTATGCAGCAATGTAGTCCAGACGGCGCTTATTTAAGATTCTACACCATATATTAAGCAATGTCATCTGCAGTTTGAGGAGTGCCCACCGGCAGTTCATCTGATTCCCGTGCATTCGGGACTTCGTCTGATAGTTCGCCCTCACTTTCTTGTCCCTGTAGGCTGGATACAGAAGACGTTTCTTCTTGTGTCCCTCCAATTTCCGCTGCTGCCTGAAGGGCATTGTGTTGATCATGTAACATCTGCTCCGGGTTAGGGCCAAGGTATTGAGGTGCTTGATTTGCGCCTTTTCTCCCTCCTGCAGATCCATATGAGCCTTCCGTGTTCATGCCATTTGCTCCCGTCGGTGAAGCAGTGTCTCTTGCAGAGCCTCGCACGCACAGCCAGTCCCCCGATGCCTCCGGAGTGTCGAAGAAATTAGTTTTGCCACTTGCTACCACCCTCAGGTGGGCTGGGAACAACAGGGAATATTTAAGATCATGTTGCCGGAGCCTCCTCTTCATTGCCATGAACCAGTATCTTTGCCTCTCTACCAGCATCGTTAAGTGAGGGAAAAACATGATTTTGAGGTTGTTCGCATGTAGTCCTATAATTTCCTGGTCTCTTAGAGAATGACATCTCTGTCCCTGTAATTCAGCAGACATATCAAGAGTGGCCTATGATTGGACACCGAAGGCGGAGGTCTGGCCGGCACTCTGTGTGCTCGTTCTATGACAAAAGGGGGGAAGAGTGTCCCTTCAGGGAGCAGGTCAAGAAGCCAGGATTCAGCGTAAGCTACTGCGTATCTGCCCTCTGTGCCCTACGGCAGGCCCACCATTCTCACATTATTGCGCCTCGATGTTCATTCGGCGTCCTCGGTTCTTCTTTCCAGGAACTACCTCCAGGCAGCAAGGTCCTTAATGTGCTTCTCATCTGATGTTATCTGTGGAGAAATCTCTGTTATGGTGGCCTCCACTGCGGATGTTCTATCTGTAAGTTTGGGGTGGTCCTCATGAAGGAGATTCAAATAAATGAGCACCTTGTCTATCTTGCTTGCTAGTGAATTACAGGTCTGATTCATAGTTTTGCTTAACTTTCCCTCCGCTGCCAACACAGCATCCAATTTGCTGGACGCCGGGTTGGATGTTTCTTCTCCAGGCATTTTGTTGGGCTGGGTGTAGGTCAGGGGGGGGGCTGGGTCGGCAGGCCCCTAGCACCAGTCCGCGGTCTGCCTCCTCGCGACATAGGGTCAAGGTGAGGTGTTTGGCTGCAGCCTGACCAGTCCAGAAATGCAAGATAGGCCAAGGGAGATCACCACTCAGTCTTGATAGTTCCAAATAATAGAGGGAGGAGGGGGAGAGGGAGGCCAGCCTGCACACTATAATGTGTACTGGCGTTCAATCCTGCGCCCTCAGAGCAACAATCATCTTACCCAGGGTTTAAAGTATGCATGGCCCCCCCAACTCCAGTCTACACAGGAGTCTTCGCAAAGCTCCTGGCCTGTTCTGGGTAATCAGGACGTCAAGTACCAGGCACAGGGTCTATAGTCCAGAAATGGTTAAGATGGCACCCCCGGGTCTCAGGCTGCATGGCTACCATTGCCAGTGGCGTTCTTCCTTCCATTGCGCGATGATTTCAACTGGGCGCCAGTTGTTGCGTCATGTCTAGTGTAGCTCAGCCATAACCACGTGGTCGCCCTCCCTCCAGCGTCGACCCTATGCGTTTCTGGGGTTTAAATGCCCAATCTTCCACTCAATCAATCAATCAATCAGTTAATTTGTAAAGCGCGCTACTCACCCGTTAGGGTCTCAAGGCGCTGGGGGGGGGGGGCGCTGCAGCTAGTGGTAGAAGAGCCAGGTCTTGAGTAGTTTCCTCCTCAGGGAGCTCTGTGGTCTATCGTAGGTGTAGGGAGAGAGCGTTCCAGGTGACAGCGGCGCGGTGGGAGAAGGATCTGCCCCCAGGGGTGGCTCTGTGGATGCGCGGGACGGTGGCCAGGGATAGGTCGGCTGAGCGGAGCCTCCTGTTGGGTACGCATAGGGAGAGTCTGCTGTTGAGGTAGGCTGGGCCGGTCTTGTGGAGTGCTTTGTGTGCGTGGATCATGAGTTTGAAAGTGATTTTTTTTTTCGACGGGTAGCCAGTGCAGGTCTCTCAGGTGCGGGGTGATGTGGTCTCTGCGTGGGACGTCTAGGACAAGGCGTGTGGAGGCGTTCTGGATTCTTTGGAGTCTGCTGATGAGTTTGGACGGGGCTCCGGCGTAGAGGGCGTTTCTGTAGTCGAGTCGGCTGCTGATGAGGGCGTGGGTGACTATTTTCCACGTGTTAGTTGGGATCCGTCTGTAGGGTGTGGAAGCATGACGAGGAGACTGCGTTGACTTGGTTGGTCATGCTGAGCTTGGAGTCGAGGATGACCCCCAGGTTGCGTGCGTGGTTGGTTGGTGCCGGGGGTGTTCCCAGGGATTGACGCCACCAGGAGTTGTCCCACGCTGATGGGTTGGGCCCGAGGATGAGGATCTCTGTCTTATCCGTGTTCAGCTCCATCCAGTCGGCGACGGCCTTCATACCCAGGTGCAGGTTAGATTTGGCGGTGAGGGGGGTCCTTGGTGAGGGAGAGGATCAGCTGGGTGTTGTCGGCGTAGGTGATTATGTTGAAGTCGTGTAGTCTGGCGATGCGCGTGAGGGGAGCCATGTAGACGTTGAACAGCGTCGGGCTGAGGGAGGATCCTTGCGGGACGCCGCAGATGGTTTTGGTGGTTCCGGATTGGAACGCGGGGAGGCGGACTCTTTGAGTTCTGTCGTGTGGAAGGAGGTGGTCCAGTCCAGGGCCTTTTTTCGGATCCCTGCATCGTAGAGGCGTGTGCAAAGTGTGTGGTGGCAGACGTGTCGAAGGCGGCCGAGAGGTCCAAGAGGATGAGGGCTGCTGTCTCGTTGTTGTCGAGTAGGATTCTGATGTCGTCTGTGGCGGCTATGAGGGCGGTCTCAGTGCTGTGGTTGATGTGGAAACCAGACTGGGAGGGGTCCAGGATGCCGTTGTCTTTTAGGTAGCGGGTGAGCTGGGTGTTGATGGTCTTTTCGATGACTTTTGCTGGGAACGGAAGCAGGGAGATGGGCCGGAAGTTCTTGAGGTCGCTCGGGTCTGCCTTGGGCGTTTTTAGTAGGGCGTTGATCTCGGCGTGCTTCTAGCTCTCAGGAAAGGTGGCGGTTTCGAAGGAGAGGTTGATGATGTTGCGCAGGTGGGGTGCGATGAGGCTGTTGGCTTTGTTGGTGATGTGGTGGGGGAGAGGGTCCGATGGGAAGCCTGAGTGGATTGTGCACATGGTCTTGATTATGTCTTCGGTGCTCACGTTGGTCCATGTGGTCAGAAGGTCGTGGCCGGTGGGGTTGGGTGAGTACGTCGTAGTGGGGTCTGTTGGGTTCATCCGGGAGTTGAAGCTGTTGTGGATGTTGGTGATTTTGTGGTGGAAGAAGGAGGCAAGGGCGTCGCACAGGGCTTGCGACGGCGGGATGTCGTTGGTGCAGGAGCTGGGACTGGAGAGTTTCTTTACGATGTTGAAGATCTCTTTGCTGTTGTGTGCGTTGTTGTCGAGGCGGTCTGTGAACGAGGCTCTTTTGGTGGTCCTGATAAGGTGGTGGTGGTTGCGGATGGTGTCTTTGTGGGCTGTGCGGTTGGCGGGCGTTCTATCGCTAAGCCAGATGTTTTTGAGTTTCCGGCAGGTGCGTTTGGAGGCTAGGAGCTCCGGGGTGAACCAGCTGGCTCTCTGGCAGGTGTCTCTGTCAGCGGGTTGTCGCACTGGTGCTATGTTGTTGGCGCAGTTTTTCATCCAGAGTCTGAGGGAGCGGGCCCCTTTCTCTGGGTCGGTGGGTCGAGTGCGAGGTGTGCTTCCAATAGTTCTTTGGTGATTTTGCCCCAGCGACGGCGAGGGAACTGTGGGGTGCGGTGGTGGATGACGGGTTTCTGGAAGGTGAAGTGGACGCAGTGGTGGTCGGTCGAGGTGAGCTTCGAGGCATGGCTGTAGGCGACGTGTGGGCTGGAGGAGAAGATGGCATTGAGCGTGTGGCCGGCGATGTGGGTCGGGGTTGTGACAATCTGTTTCAGTCCGAGGGTGGCGAGGTTGTCAACCAGGGTGGAGGTCAGGCCCGGACTGGCCGTTGAGGGCACCGGGCAATTCCCCGGTGGGCCGCATGGTTGGGGGCCGGCTTTGGGCCCCTGGGGCCGTTTTTGTTACAGGGCCGTTATGCTGCAAAAACGGCCCTGTAACAAAAACGGCCGAAAACCGGCCCTGTCACAGAGCGCGGTCGCACCTCTCCCCCCTCCCCTCTCCTCCCAGAGGGGGGCCGGCCGAGCACTTTGCCAGGGCCGGTTCTGGTTCCCAGTCCAGCCCTGGTGGAGGTGTTGCTGTCATTGTTGTTTTCCAGATGGAAGTTCAGGTCGCCGAGCAGGATGTAGTTGGTGGAGGTCAGTGCGTGTGTGCTGATGAAGTCCGCGATGGAGTTGCAGAAGTGGGGGCGTGGGCCGGGTGGTCTGTAGATGAGGGTGCCTCTGAGGGTGGTTTTGGGGTCAGTGTGGATCTTGAAGTGCAGGTGTTCGGCGGTGGTGAGGGTGTCGTCGGTGTTCGTGGAGACCCTGATGGTGTTCTTGTGGACGATGGCGATCCCTCCTCCGACTCCGTTGGCGCGGTCTCTGTGGGCGGTCTTGTATCCGTCGGGGATGGCCATTCCAATGTCTGGGGCGGAGTTTCGTTCAGCCAGGTCTCGGTCAGGAAGGCAATGTCTGGGGATGCGGTGGTGAGATGGTCCCAGAGCTCGACGGCGTGCTTGCGTGCGGAGCGGGTGTTGAGCAGGATGCATCGTAGTCGGACGGTGTTTTGGCGTCGCTGGTGCAGGTGAAGGTGCAGTTTCAGCAGGTGAAGGGGCCGTGGCTTTGTAGCAGTTGGGGGTCCGTCTGTGCTTGAGAGCGATGAGGGTGTTGACGTCGTAGTGGAGTCTTGCTCTGTCGATGGCGTGGGGGCCAGGGGTCCTGACGCTGGGCGCGGTCCAGGCGCGGATGGGCTGCGGCTCCTTGTAATTAGCGAGGACTTGTCTGCTGCCAGCAAGTCTCTGGTAAAGCCTCCCACGTGTATTCCAATCTAGGCAGTGTTTACTTAATTAATGCCCGTTCCCTGACTTAGTGCGGGCTGCAATGGATCCTGCTTGCATTATAAATTATGTTCATTGCGCAGATATCTTGCTGTGCCTGAGACTGCCGGTAGTACCGATACGGCTCAGTTCTCTCCTGCCCCCTCCCAGCCTCCACACCAGCCAGTTGGAGTCTCGGATTGAGGCGCGCCACTCCTTGGTGCTTGGTACGGTCTACCAGGAGAGGCGCGTCCACGGTCTCGCGTAGAGACCAACTTGAGCCTCTGGCTCCCCTGCTTAGCACCTCAATCAATTTACGGTTCTGACAGCGAGTCCAGGTATCTGCGGTGACCGCAGACATAGTCGCTTGGCACCAGGTCAGTCCAGGGTTCGATAGAGTGGCCTCCGGCACCAAAAGTCCTCTGTGGCGGGGGAAAGGGAAGCCAGCGACGGAGCTCTAACTGAGCACGTCCGACTTCATTGCCCTCATAGCCACGCCCACGTGAACGTCCTCTCTTATATTGTGATGTTAGGTATATTGTCCAAGGTGAGATCGCACTTGAGTATGTCCCCGTTGGATTGCAGTATTCCCCTTACTTCTCTAGATTTAGTGTTATAGGTAGTGATGTTCCATGTAGGTTGGTTACTGTCACTCGTTTTATTGTCTTTATGTTCAAACAGAGTCTGGTTTCTATTAATGGTTTTGACACATTCTATGGCTTTGTTTAAAACCCATTCAGGGTACCCTCGTTTAAATCTCATGACCATGTGTCCTTGCTCGTGTAGGTATAGTTCCTTTATAATGCAATTGCATTTGGCTCTAAGGAGTTCCCCTTAGGAAATACTCCATTTGAGCTTGTGGGGTTGATCACTGAGTGCATGCAGTACTGTGTTACCCGAGGTTGTTTTTCTGTGTAAAAGGTTACCAGAGAGTTACCTTAAACATTAATATTGACATCCAAGAAGTCAAAACTGTTTTGACTATTATTGCAAGTAAAATCAAGATTTAGGTTATTTGTTTTCAGTTTCTGTGCTAATTCTTTAGCATATTTTTCAGGGCCTTTCCATATGACGAACAGTTCATCCATATATCTCAGCCATACAATGGAATGTTTAATAAGTTGGGCAGTGTTAGTTGCGATAGAAACCTGCTCCTCCCACCAGCCCCTAAAGTTGCTAGCAAAGCTGGGGGCAAAGTAAGTTCCCACTGCTGTCCTCATCTTCTGAATATACATTGTCCCATTACACATAAACTTTTATTAGTAAGACAGTATCTTATCATCTCCAATATAATTCCTGTGTGTGACAAATAATACAAGAGACGGGCCCTAAGAAAGTGTCTGCAAGCTCCATACCATCATTATGTCCAATACTTGTGTAAGAGAACATACATCAGTAGTCACAAGCAAAAGATCATTAGACCATTAATTACCCTAAGGAAGTCTTTGGTGCCTTGGATGGTAAGCTAGTAAGAAAATCACGTAAAAAGAAATCAATGTACTTTGAAGTACTCTCCAATGCACACCCACAAGAGGAAGCAATAGGCATGCCAGGAAGATTGGTACCTTTATGGATCTTGGGCAGCAGGCACTAAACTGGTTGTCTGGGGAATTAATTATGTAAAATACAATTCTTCAAATTCCAATAGACCCGTTTACCAATTTGTCCCAATAGTTTGTGATGCTCTTGGTAAAGGTTTCTCTGTTAATACTGTCATAACAGTTCCTATTGTTGAGTTGCTTTGCAATTGAAATCGTGAAAGTTTGTTTTTCCAACAGAGATCACAAAAGAGGTCATGTGTCCTGTCAGTATCAAATATGACCCAGAGGCCAGCATGCTGCAAGTTCTCAGAGATGGTATGCATAAATAAGATCACCAGGCAGCGTTGGAAAGAATTCTACTCTCCACATCAGTAAGTTCCACGACTGGTTACAATGCCGCTGCCTTCTTGAAACCACCACCACCATTCAATACCGCCAAAAAGCTGAATATTGGCCACAGATGGACTGCCTGTATAGAGACATTTGATGATGTCACTGATGTGATAAAAGCAACAGATAACAAGAAGATTATCTTGTCTCCATTTCAATTACATTCTTTTCAATCATTTCTTTTTCGGGTCTTAATTTCAACTGATCTTTCACAATGGCGATTTCTTTGGTAGTTGCTTAATGATCCGCCCATGCATATTTCACTACGATTTCAAGCATAATTTTTGAACTGTTGACGGAATTAGTGGCCCACTCTTACAACATTTTAGGATTCGGTCATTCCTATGATAGTACTGTATGTATTCATAACCCACGTGGTACCATGTTTTTTTCCAAATGATTGTCAGGTTAGGCGAACCAATCCCTGGTAGATGGGTGCACTTTTTCTTTGAAACAGATTTGTTTCTCCTCAAACTTAGAAAATCCTTTTTCAAAAGGATGATACTTTAATACCTATTATTTCTTAATTTCATCATCATTTTATTGATTGCTATCTTTATTGCTAGGTGATCCAAACATATTACATTGTGAACATGACTCTTGCCTCACACTTCCTGTTGATTTGATTCTGGCCGAGACGCGGGGCTCCACGCCAGCACCAGGCTACAAGGCACACGTACACGTTTTGCCATTTACCGGACCAATTTACTTTCGGCTTTTCCACGTTTTTTCCTGTGCAACACACTCGTATGACCCCTTATTGGCCTTCTATGAATACACAGACTGAATTATTGCTCATCACGCATATGCAATGTACCTTTCTTATTTGGATGACTAGAGACCGCTACTTTTGACTTTCTTGCTATTGATTTTGGCCTGATGATTATTGCTTACTCGCTTTTGAATTCTGCTTTTGGAACCCAACCGGGTTGGAATTATCACTGGTTCAGGGATTACATATTCAGTCTATTGAGACCCGAGCCCTGAAGAGTCGGAGATTATTTGTCGAAACACATGTCGGCTGTCTGTTTTCTGTGCCAACACACATTAAAGAACAGAGGAAATCACAACCAGATTATGTTTTCATTGTCTCGTATATAATTACATACTGTATACTTAGATTATATGTATGCACAGGACTGTTGTAAATTGTTATGTGTGGTTTGTTATAATTACAAGTAAGGGGTTTATAGGGTCACCCCTTTAGTGTTAGCACCATTTGGATTTAGAACTGTGTCGGACTGACTTCCGGAATTCTTGCTGAGTGCCACCAACTCATCTATACTAAACCCCTAAATGTTCATACTACATTGTGAACATCATCTCCAATTTCTTAAACAACCCAAATGCATTTCGGGTCTAAATTGACCATTTTTCAGGGGTCTCTGAAAATGATACAAAACAAGAGCCAAATCAGTCTTAAATAAATGAGACTTCTTGTAACAACATAAACAAGAATTTGCAATGCAATGGATTTGCCTTTTGAAAAGTTTGAGCTATTGGCATTGTAAATGACAAAATTTGTATTTTTGTGTTGGTTTTGAAAACAGATAAATAAATGGCATTGTCATTTACAATGCCAATAGTTTAATCTCTGGCAAATGTCACACAAAAACACACAGACCCCCACACACACAGACCCACACACAGACCCACACACAGACCCACACACACCAACAGAGCCCCCCCCGCACACACACACACAGCCACACACACACACAGAGCCACATACACAGAGCCACACACACAGAGCCACACACACACAGACCCCCACACACACAGACCCACACACACACAGACCCACACACACACAGAGAGCCACACACAGAGCCACACCCAGAGCCACACATACACACACACAGAGCCACACACACCCACCCAGAGCCACACACACACACCCAGAGCCACACACACCCACCCAGAGCCACCCACACCCACCCAGAGCCACACACACCCACCCAGAGCCACACACACACCCACCCAGAGCCACACACACCCACCCAAAGCCACACACACACTCAGGAAAGCAAGCACAGCGAGGGGGCAGGGAAGCAAGCACAGCCAGGGGGCAGGGAAGCAAGCACAGCCAGGGGGCAGGGAAGCAAGCACAGCCAGGGGGCAGGGAAGCAAGCACAGCCAGGGGGCAGGGAAGCAAGCACAGCTCCTTAGTGAGTTTAGTGTGCAGGGAAATAAAAGATGAACCCCTGGGGTCTTGTTTGTGTGACTCTCCAGCTGACAGCGAGCCGCACCCAATGTTCTTATAAGTGCAAATATTTTGCGATGCATTCGACGGTGCCAGATCCTGCGGCCACGGAAAGTTTGTCTCCAGACACTGTGGGAAAAAAGGTGGCTTTTATCCAAAGCCAAGGACGTAGCTTCCAATTGTGTACCAGGTGCAGTGGCACCTGGACTGAGGGGTGGGTGGGGGCAGAGGGTGCATTCAACCCTGATTAACCCTATCTTTCACCGTTGAAACTGCTGCCAGCAGGGTCCATTCCTTCCTTACACTAGGGCCCATGACACACTGGGTACTGTGCCATTTTCCAAAACTTTTAAAAAACTGTGCCCAAAAATTGTCTGTTGTCTTGCACAAGTCACCTGGTGACTGAATTTCCACAACAAAATTAACCTGACTGCCAAGCATCTTGTCCTGTTTGTTTTCGTAAGTATTGTGTGCTACCTCAACTTTCACAGTGAAACATAATATATTTGGAACAAAGTGTCAGTCTTGTCAGAAATATGAACTTAAATAATGGGCTCGAGTTATGGATCTGGTAATAAGACACATAACGCGTAACCCAAACCAGCTCTGCATTTGAATTGACTGCACATTTTTGCTCAGTGGACGGCCGTGGTGCCATAGCGGCCATATGCTACTCACCCGATGTGCTTCTTCCTCAGGGCCAGGGTTTCATTCTTGCCCATGGGCTCACACATGGTGGCACCTGTGATGCTGGGGGCCGCCGATGAAGTTTGCTGATGTACTCTCGCGGACGGAGAGAACCGAGGTGATGCAATCCAGTCCCACAATTGGTAATCTGAGATTTTCCCGCTCATTTATGTCCATTATTTCACTCGGTCCAATATAACTGAAGAATTTAACAGAAAGTAAAAGCCATCATCAGACTAGTACTGTTGCATCTGAACTACACCCACCGTGCACGTGTGGAGTATCTGTCCAAGTGATTAAGAAGTTCCAGACAACCCAGAAACAGCGCGAGACCGCTCCTTCACCTCCCCTCTCTTCGTGCTCTCCACTGACTGCCTGAATCTAGAGGCTCTGACTTCAAAGGAAAGCGTATAGCTCTTTGTGACAAAAAGTGTGCAAGATCCCACTTCTTGTAACAAAAAAGTTAAAACCAAACTGGCTGCAATCCTGCCCGTTCTTTCCCTTCAACAAATCTAGTACCAGGGGAAACTCCATCGGGGTCCGCAAGGCTGAGACGTGCAATTCTCCATCTGCAAGAAGTGCAAATTAGCACCGGAAACCACCAGCTCAAATTAAGCACTGGCAGAGCTTAATTTGTGAAAGAAAAAGTGCCAGTGCCAGAAGGTATGCTCAGAAACAGCCTGGGCATCAGGTACAATTAAATATCAGTGCATGGAATACCAAGCCTGGTAGTCTTTCATCCACTGCTTCTCTCCCTGCCACTTGTTCTCACTCATGCAGGTTCCTGCTTTCTCCTTTTGTGACGGATTTGCCTTCTTTCTCTCCCTCCATTTTTCCGATCTGTGCTCTTGCACTCATTAAATATCCGGTGCGTGAAAAGAAGTGCTGGTGCCCTCCACCGGCAACCACCGGCTCAAATTAACGACTGATCTGCACAATCTTACCTAATTACCCCAGCCTGTAGTTTTTGCAAATGAAGCCGGATTTACAAAATCTTCCCACATCACATGCACACTAGTTGCTAACCACACCCACCTTGCACAATATGTGCTCTCCACAGCCCATCTGCAAACCTCCTCAATGAAGCCAGTATAAACAACCTCCCACACTCACAATCACCTCGCACAACCTCTCTGATCACACCCCGAGCACCTGACGTGTATTTGTGCGGTTCGTCCTCACACTGAAGTCATTGCTGGTTATTGTTACTGTTAGAACTGGCTATTTCTGGTAGGCTAAGGCTGACGCCAAAGCCAGGCAGAAACCACCAATCTAGTCAGGGCAAGGAAGTCACACGCCAAGATAACCCCTGCTCACCCCCTTGGTAGCTTGGCACGAGCAGTCTAGGCTAAACTCGGAGGCAATGTGTAAAGCATTTGCGTCAGCGCACAATAGCAACAACATACTAGGTACACCACAAAAGAGACTCCACACAAGGTTATTATAAAAATAACTTTTGTATTGTAAAAACACATATCAGATAAACATCACGCAGGTACATTGTGCCCATTGGCACGGCAACATTCATAAGGGATTATTTACAAGACAGGGCCACATAGGCCACTGTCATAATCAGTACCTTTAGAAATAGCACTTAGAAATTAGAATAAGTATATAAAATCACTGTAGCACAAAGTAACAGTTATGAATCACATCCAGTAACTACTGGGAACAGGTAAGTGCACACTACGCAACCCTAAACACCTTAGGAGCATGTCACGCAGGTAACCAGGACCTCACTAGGACCACCTGTACTAGAAAGAACAACCACCTAAGGATAAAATCCACTTAGGGGTATAAATCAGAACACATTACCCATGATGCATGAATATACATTCAGAGGAGTAGTAAAGAAAGAAAACACATGATGTATAGACCTACACATTCAGCGGTGTTAAGGACAGAGCACATGATGCAATCAAAATACATTCAGGGGTGCAGCGCAAGAAGACACATGATGACTAAACATTCAGAGGTGCAGCGCATGAAAAGAAAGACACATAATGCATAAAACATTCAGAGGTGTCAAGAGTAATACCATAGCGCAAATATCACATGAGGCCTAAAAACCTTCAGAGGTGCAGGAATAACACATGATGCAAGAGATCACATTCAGAGGTGCAATAACCACATGATTGCGCACAAACTCACATAAGCCACTACCTGTGGCAATCCCTAGGCCAACGGCCTTGTTGGGGCTCAGACGCCCTGAGTCTCAATGTCAGGGTGCCAGTCTCAAAGTACAAAAAGCTTAAACGTGGCAGATGCCCACTAAGTGCTGGGCACCTGTGTACAAAATGCGGTGACAGGGCTCTCAGTAGCCCCTAGAACGAATCTGCGCCACCTGAGCCACACAGGCTCTCAACCAAACACTGCGCACGTTGGAGCCACACAGGCTCTGGCCACCACTGGTCAAACGTTGGAGCCACACAGGCTCTGGCCACCACTGGTCAAACGTTGGAGCCACACTGGCTCTAAAGCAACATGCCCCCTGGAGCCTCACCGGACTCTGACACGTTGGGGCGGCCCACTGTCAACTGGGGCCGCCCTTGAAGCCCTCGTGGCTTCACACTGGCAACAGGCGCGCTCTTGCGCCACTGGGGGGGGGGGGGGGGGGGGGCGGACACCGACAACGTGTCCCGGCGCCCCTCCTCTCTTCTGCCCCCCTCGTTGGAGTCCCTCGGACTCATAAATATGGAAATGCCCCCGGAGCCCTCTCAGGACTCGTGTCCACAGATGGGGCCTTTGGAGCATCAGGCTCCGCCGAAACGTTGGGGCGGCCCACTGCCAGCTGGGGCCGCCCTAGTGCTCTCGCCCCCGGTGCCACTCTCCGGCACCAGCAACAGCTGCATCGAGCCCCCCCCAGCCCTTCCAACTCACCGGGCTGTCTCCGGGGCGGGGCTCCTCCGGGCGGCGGCTCTTCTTTGCTCGCGGTGGGGCAGGCACCGTCCATGTGCCTCGCGCCCCCTCCGTTACTGCTCTGCTCCTCCAGGGCTCCCTCAGCATGGGAGTCCTGCACCGGCGCCGCCAGCTGCCATCTCCTGGGCGCCTTCGTCCTCTTCCCGGGCCCGGCGGTGATCACTCGGCCATTTTGCGATCCCAAGGACAGGGACCAATCCCGTCGCGGCGTTTGGGGCGAGCCCCCTGATGAGGTCACAGCTCCTCGCCGGACCAGCCAATCACGTTGCGACTCCTACGACGAGCCCCTCGTGACGCGAGGCCGCCAACCAATGGCAGCGCGGCCTCGCCGATGACACGACGATCTACGGGCCAATCCCGTCGCGGCCCCTTCGTGGTGGTTTTTCTCCGCGGCAGATCGAGGTGGGCACTCGTAGATAATTAAATCAATGCAGGCAGGAATACTCAGCGCATCCAGCGCTATAAACGAGCAGGAAAAGCGCTCCAAAGCGCTAGACAGCAGGCAGAGCGCTCCCAGGCGCTCAGGGCGAAGCCCAGCGCCACCAGGCGCTAGAAACCAACTCCAGCGCTCTCCACAGGAAAAGGCAGCTTCTCCATGCTGCCATGGCCCCAGAGCTCCCCCAGGGGCAAAGCCAAGTCCCCCCTTCAGCCCAAGCAGGGCAGAGGGGTCCCCCAGGAGTCCAGGAATCCAGGCATCCAGGGGCTGGGTAGCGCCCACCCCTGGTAGATCCAAGTCAGCCACAAGAACAAGAACAAGAACAAGTTGGAAGGAGACACAGCCCCTTCTTATACACAGAAATGCCTTTGAAGTACTTCTTGCAAGGGGCCCTGAGTACTGGAATGTTTCTGGCTTTCGTCTTCCTGACAGCTTCAGGGCCAGAGGTGACAGTGGGCCGTCAGGATGGAGAGCCAGCAGGGTGGGCGGCAGGCACAGCCCGGCACCACCAGACGCTCTTTCCTCCCATCCCTGACAGCAGATGGGGGCCTCTCATCTACGGCTGACTCAGACCCCCTCCTCTGGGGCCTTGCAGACCCTACAGACCCTGTCCTACTCAAACCAGATAGTCCATCCACCAGCAGGTCCAGGCACTCCTGGGCAGACTCACCGGCCAATCACACGCCAGAACCAACTTACACAAATATACCAACTTCCAAAAGTAGTACTTCTAGACTAGGCACAGTCATGCCGCATACATCATTTTGCAGCATTCATTCTCACGAGTTTATACATACCATACTCGACCCCTGCACTCCCCACACAACAGGAACTACCATGGGCATACATATTCCCCATTCATTCCTATGGGAGGGCAGGTCACTCACCCTTCATACAGAGAGCTCCAGCACTTTACACTGTACCACAGTGAAAAAGTGCGCAGAGGCCTAGAATCACCAACACCAGGTTCCAGAAACAGGCTAGGAAAAAGCAAAAAGTCTAGGGGTGAACCTTCCCAAAGGGCCGGGTCCAACACAGCCCCCTTCCAGCCAAAACGCAGGGTAGACCAATCACTCCACTGATGGGCTTCCCTGCTTTGGGCGACAAAAACCACGGACACGGACCTGCACGGCAGGGACACCCTCCGGTTTTTTGCCACTCTGAACCTACCGGGTTACCTCTAAACAATAACTCTCTAACACAACTAGGATCCCCACTGGTACTCCCTAGTCATCCACAGCCAAGACCATCCAAATCACAGGTCCTAACCAATCCACGGAGCGGGGGGTAGTAACCCCTGGCACACAATAGCCATTCTCCACTCTCTCTCTCAGTGTAGCTACAACTACCACTGATCCAACAACCTAGGGTCCACACCCCCAAGCTGACCAGAGGTCTCGGATAAGAATGCCCCACCCTACCTCTACTTCTGGGTTTCCGCACCCTCACAGAGAAGCATTCCCCAGAACACAATTCTCCTACCAGATCAGGACCTCACTCCGTCACTGGTCTACCACCTGGAAACTATTCCACTTCTGAGGTACAAAGCCCACAGCACAGTCCCTCTTCAAGCAGGTGGGGGGCACAGCACACAGCAAAGTCCCCTTTCCTCTACCTTAGTGGAAACAACAAACTGCAGGCGGGCCCCAGAACACAAAGCATGGGCAGCCCCCTCAGTCTCTTCAGCTGATCCACACTGGCAGAGATTCCTCTTGACCTAGAAGTTTCCTAATCTCCCAACCTAAGATCTAAACCCTCAGGTTGCACCGGGGTCAGAAGTAAGGACACCGTCCCTCTGCACCCCCTTCCAGTTCCATTACTACAGGCCCAGTATGTCTCAGGCTAGACAGAGCACACGCCAGCGGCGTATCAGCGACACACCCTCCTCCAGTACTCCCTATCACAGGGTGATTCCCAGTATGTCCCAGGCTAGACAGAGCACACGCCAGCGGCGTATCAGTGACACACTTCCCTTTAGTACTGCCTATCACAGGGTGATTCTCAGTATGTCCAAGGCTAGACAGAGCACACGCCAGCGGCATATCAGTGACACACTTTCCTTCAGTACTCCTTCCAGGTCAGGCCACAACCCCAACCCGGCTTTCCCCCCTCCTCGGGGAACGACCTCCAGAGGCCCCACAAATGGTCAAGCACTCTAGACGGGCAAATGCTCAGCGAGCCAGGACTTCTGCACCCTCCACTTAGGAGCGGTACTGCCCAACACTAGGACCGCCGGAGTTCTGGTTACAGACACTCCCCGTCCTCTAGACACAGGAAGATCCTCCTCAACTGACCTGTATGTACAGCCTAGGCCCCTGACCTGGCGCTCCCTTAGGGAACCCTCCGGGCCCTGAGATAGGGTTTCAGGCCAACGTGGGACACACCGTCCCACACTCACTCCGCCTCCACTGAGACAGGATGCGAGCCCCTACACCCTACCCTTTCTACTGGGATCTAGCTGGGCTACACATGAACCTCTTCACCTACACAGGATCATCAGATACACAAGCCACTGCTTTTAGAATCACTCCCTAATGCCTTTGCAAGACATCTAGCACACCGCCAGACGCCCACCTTCTTGTCCAGTTCCTCTGCAGGACCTCCTGCACACCACCAGAGGTACACCTCACGTGCAAGCTCCTTTAAAAAAAAACTCACACCAGCTCCTCCAGTTCAAGACACCACCCATCCACACACTCCCTCCCCTCGGACTGGTAAGGCAGTTTCTACCACCCCTGATTCCTCAACCTGACCACACGTGACACAGGTACCAAACTCTGGGAGCGGGGAATGGGACTTCACACGCACCGGACAAATTTAAGCTGCCACCACTGGATCCTACCACACTGGGGAATCCAGACACACACACTACACTCAGGGAACAACCACCCTCCTGAGCTAGTCATTTCTCCTCACACTCCCTCTCTTCCATCTAGCCATATAGGTACAGGATTTGGGATGGGACAAGGGACTCAGCAAGGGATTCCTAATCTATGGGAACCTCCCCCTCTACTGGCGTCCCGCCCTGTCACTTTATCTCATCTGCCGCTAAACATAAAGCGCAGAAACACATTTGAAAATGACACTCTTGAGGAAAAAAAATCAAAAACAATAATCCCAAACATGTGACTATCTAAAGCCAGGCAGAAACCACCAATCTAGTCAGGGCAAGGAAGTCACACGCCAAGATAACCCCTGCTCACCCCCTTGGTAGCTTGGCACGAGCAGTCTAGGCTAAACTCGGAGGCAATGTGTAAAGCATTTGCGTCAGCGCACAATAGCAACAACATACTAGGTACACCACAAAGGCGACTCCACACAAGGTTATTATAAAAATAACTTTTGTATTGTAAAAACACATATCAGATAAACATAAAGCAGGTACATTGTGCCCATTGGCACGGCAACATTCATAAGGGATTATTTACAAGACAGGGCCACATAGGCCACTGTCATAATCAGTACCTTTGGAAATAGCACTTAGAAATTAGAATAAGTATATAAAATCACTGTAGCACAAAGTAACAGTTATGAATCACATCCAGTAACTACTGGGAACAGGTAAGTACACACTACGCAACCCTAAACACCTTAGGAGCATGTCACGCAGGTAACCAGGACCTCACTAGGACCACCTGTACTAGAAAGAACAACCACCTAAGGATAAAATCCACTTAGGGGTATAAATCAGAACACATTACCCATGATGCATGAATATACATTCAGAGGAGTAGTAAAGAAAGAAAACACATGATGTATAGACCTACACATTCAGCGGTGTTAAGGACAGAGCACATGATGCAATCAAAATACATTCAGGGGTGCAGCGCAAGAAGACACATGATGACTAAACATTCAGAGGTGCAGCGCATGAAAAGAAAGACACATAATGCATAAAACATTCAGAGGAGTCAAGAGTAATACCATAGCGCAAATATCACATGAGGCCTAAAAACATTCAGAGGTGCAGGAATAACACATGATGCAAGAGATCACATTCAGAGGTGCAATAACCATATGATTGCGCACAAACTCACATAAGCCACTACCTGTGGCAGTCCCTAGGCCAACGGCCTTGTTGGGGCTCAGACGCCCTGAGTCTCAATGTCAGGGTGCCAGTCTCAAAGTACAAAAAGCCTAAACGTGGCAGATGCCCACTAAGTGCTGGGCACCTGTGTACAAAATGCGGTGACAGGGCTCTCAGTAGCCCCTAGAACGAATCTGCACCACCTGAGCCACACAGGCTCTCAACCAAACACTGCGCACGTTGGAGCCACACAGGCTCTGGCCACCACTGGTCAAACGTTGGAGCCACACAGGCTCTGGCCACCACTGGTCAAACGTTGGAGCCACACTGGCTCTAAAGCAACATGCCCCCTGGAGCCTCACCGGACTCTGACACGTTGGGGCGGCCCACTGTCAACTGGGGCCGCCCTTGAAGCCCTCGTGGCTTCACACTGGCAACAGGCGCGCTCTTGCGCCACTGGGGGGGGGTGGGGGGGGGGGGGGACACCGACAACGTGTCCCAGCGCCCCTCCTCTCTTCTGCCCCCCTCGTTGGAGTCCCTCGGACTCATGAATATGGAAATGCCCCCGGAGCCCTCTCAGGACTCGTGTCCACAGATGGGGCCTTTGGAGCATCAGGCTCCGCCGAAACGTTGGGGCGGCCCACTGCCAGCTGGGGCCGCCCTAGTGCTCTCGCCCCCGTTGCCACTCTCCGGCACCAGCAACAGCTGCATCGAGCCCCCCCCAGCCCTTCCAACTCACCGGGCTGTCTCCGGGGCAGGGCTCCTCCGGGCGGCGGCTCTTCTTTGCTCGCGGTGGGGCAGGCACCGTCCATGTGCCTCGCGCCCCCTCCGTTACCGCTCCGCTCCTCCAGGGCTCCCTCAGCATGGGAGTCCTGCACCGGCGCCGCCAGCCGCCATCTCCTGGGCGCCTTCGTCCTCTTCCCGGGCCCGGCGGTGATCACTCGGCCATTTTGCGATCCCAAGGACGGGGACCAATCCCGTCGCGGCGTTTGGGGCGAGCCCCCTGATGAGGTCACAGCTCCTCGCCGGACCAGCCAATCACGTCGCGACTCCTACGACGAGCCCCTCGTGACGCGAGGCCGCCAACCAATGGCAGCGCGGCCTTGCCGATGACACGACGATCTACGGGCCAATCCCGTCGCGGCCCCTTCGTGGTGGTTTTTCTCCGCGGCAGATCGAGGTGGGCACTCGTAGATAATTAAATCAATGCAGGCAGGAATCCTCAGCGCATCCAGCTCTATAAACGAGCAGGAAAAGCGCTCCTAAGCGCTAGAAAGTCCAGAGAAAGCGCTCTCAAGCGCTTGGGGGAAATGAAGCGCTCCAAAGCGCTAGACAGCAGGCAGAGCACTCCCAGGCGCTCAGGGCGAAGCCCAGCGCCTCCAGGCGCTAGAAACCAACTCCAGCGCTCTCCACAGGAAAAGGCAGCTTCTCCATGCTGCCATGGCTCCAGAGCTTCCCCAGGGGCAAAGCCATGTCCCCCCTTCAGCCCAGGCAGGGCAGAGGGGTCCCCCAGGAGTCCAGGAATCCAGGCATCCAGGGGCTGGGCAGCGCCCACCCCTGGTAGATCCAAGTCAGCCACAAGAACAAGAACAAGAAGAAGTTGGAAGGAGACACAGCCCCTTCTTATACACAGAAATGCCTTTGAAGTACTTCGTGCAAGGGGCCCTGAGTACTGGAACGTTTCTGGCTTTCGTCTTCCTGACAGCTTCAGGGCCAGAGGTGACAGTGGGCCGTCAGGATGGAGAGCCAGCAGGGTGGGCGGCAGGCACAGCCCGGCACCACCAGACGCTCTTTCCTCCCATCCCTGACAGCAGATGGGGGCCTCTCATCTACGGCTGACTCAGACCCCCTCCTCTGGGGCCTTGCAGACCCTGCAGACCCTGTCCTACTCAAACCAGATAGTCCATCCACCAGCAGGTCCAGGCACTCCTGGGCAGACTCACCAGCCAATCACACGCCAGAACCAACTTACACAAATATACCAACTTCCAAAAGTAGTACTTCTAGACTAGGCACAGTCATGCCGCAAACATCATTTTGCAGCATTCATTCTCACGAGTTTATACATACCAAACTCGACCCCTGCACTCCCCACACAACAGGAACTACCATGGGCATACATATTCCCCATTCATTCCTATGGGAGGGCAGGTCACTCACCCTTCATACAGAGAGCTCCAGCACTTTACACTGTACCACAGTGAAAAAGTGCGCAGAGGCCTAGAATCACCAACACCAGGTTCCAGAAACAGGCTAGGAAAAAGCAAAAAGTCTAGGGGTGAACCTGCCCAAAGGGCCGGGTCCAACAGTTACCTATCTGCATGGCGCTCTGTTGTCGACTTTGGAAGGATGAAAGTTTGAGCGGACCCACTGGGATTCGAACCAGTGACCATGAGGTGTAACCCTGATCCCTGAGGCGCAAGCCAACAGACATAACTCTCGCCATCCTGGACAGTGCTCCCTAATGAAGCCGCCTCTAGGCGCCTTTACAGGCCTGTGCATTATGACAGGGCCTGCGATGGTCGCAATACTGACAACTTTTAAGACAGTCACCCTGATAACTTCACCTTCGCACAGATGGTGAAACGCATGTGACGTGCTCTCAGGGTCACGCAAACTCTTCTCTTTTTATAGCAGAATCTTACTGTATCTTAAACTCCACCATGCCCAGCCCGACACATGCATAAAACGTACTTACATCAACTTCCAGACCGACACCATTCCAGCTACCGCCACATTCTGCGACTCCCCGGGTCCCCGGAAGACTTCACCCCGGAACAGCTGCATGGGGCTCGACTTTCCGTGCCCCCGCGCCACCCCGGACACCCCCAGCCTGCGCGAGGCCCGGCCGAGTCTCACCTTTGGTTTCCCTGGAGCGTATAAATAGATACAAGTCACTGGCTGCTGAGGAGGGTGGTCACACCGGCTGGAAAGAGCAGCATCATTGCGTGCAGATGGTCTGCGCCAGGGGCCACCAGCAGCCCGCCGGGGGCCACCAGGAGCACGCTAGGGGAGGGGTCACCAGGAGCCCACCAGGGGCCACCAGGAGCACGCTAGGGGAGGGGTGAAACATCTAAGGCCATTTCCAGAACAATCAGCCAGAAAAAAGGCGCTACAGGTAAATACTCTTCCACTGTGCCGAAAGAAAAACAAGCATTTACAAGTGGTGCGGGAACGGGCACACAGAGAGCGGGAGGGGGGGCAGGGTCGGGAACGGGCACAGGGAGAGCAGGAGGGGGGGTCGGGAACGGGATAAAAACAAAAGTATTAAAAAATGCTGCTTACCTGATCAGCGGCCTCAGTGCACAGCCCACCCCTGCAAAAGACACGGTGGAAATGAAGAAAACATGGCGAGACCAAAAAAAAAAATTGCCCACGCCCACCGCCGCAATGACGGCAATAAAGGGCCTGGATGAGAAAAAATCCCAGAAACGTCCACGAGTCGCCTCGCAGAGTGACGGACGCCTCGGTCTTCCAATGGCTAGCCTCCATTGATGGAGCTAGCCAATGGAAGACTGAGGCTGGACTTTTGCCCATACTGGTAAACAAAAGTTTTCGCCTGCGCGAAACGCTGCTTGCGCAGCTGTTCGCCAGACGAAACCTAAAAATAAACATCCTAATTCAGTGGTTCCCAAGCTTTTGACTCCTGAGGACCCCCATTGAGTCACTACTGGAAGCTGGGAACTCCCAAGCAATTTGTACCATTTAAATTTCAAACATTTACACAGTCAGTAGCAAACAAAATACACAAAGAAGTGCACACCAAACAAATACTCGAATTACTAAAGATTTTATATTGAAAGAAATTTGCAAAAATCACAACATTTTAATGGAAAGGTTGGTGCTACATCTTGGTGACTAACTTTTCAATGTTTGGTTTTATTTCGCGGTATGAGGCTCCTACTCCTGACGTGGCCAGACTGGGAAACCCAAAGCAGCCCTGGCAAATGTTGTCAGACCATTCCCCGTACGGTGCACACCAAGTGCAGTGAGTGAGCCTGGCCATTACAAGGGAGGCTTTATGGGGCCCCTCCTCCCAAGAACATTAGGGAAAAGGGTACATTTTACAACACATCTGTCATCATATATTGAATTGTATTAGCTTTCAAAGCATAGTAAATGATGACCTTACTGTGCACCAGGATATGACAATCTTTTTTGGGACTCTTCAATGATTCCCTCACTATCACCCTACAACAGTGCCTTTTATCTCTCCACAGCCCCTCTGTCAAATGTATTTCATTCGTTTCATAGCACCTCTCAAACCAGGGTAGGGTGTTATGGCGCTTTTCACCACATACATAAAGAAACAATGAATCATAAGTGTGTAAATCAGTGTCTAGAGAATGTTACATAAGGTAGTGTATGATTCACATATCATACATGCTGGTAGGCGTTCCTTAATCGTGCTTGATCTGGAGAAGTACAAACTCAGGATTCAGAACGTAACACAGTGTTTAGCAAGGACTTTAATAATAAAAATGTTTTTATACCCAAACAAACCTTTTTTAGCAGCATCAGGATAATAAAAAACTGGGAAAAAACATAACTTACTAACTTGTACCATGCAATTTGCATGCAGCTCTTTGATGGCAGTTCATAGCTCACTGTGCTAGATTACGATTGTAATTTATGAACTTCAAAGTTCCAACTGGGTCTCAATGCCAAAAGCAGTTAACCACCGAGCTATGCACATAACATTTTTCATTTTTAAGAATCCGACTCTTTCGGTTAAACAGGAAGTATTGGTGCACAACTGTCAATTAGTACGGCAAACCAAGTTTTAACTTCAAACTTTATTGCACTCTTGTGTGGAACGCACACCTAACTAAGCATTTTTGCTTTAAAAGTCAGACCGTTTGGGCACATCGTATGACGTCATCAAGTTCGCGTGAATGAGGAAGCAGGGGCGTGTAGCTTCTGGTGAACATGGACTCGTCCTTTTCTAAACTTCCCGATTATCGAGTAAGTTCAATTATAAGTTTTAGTCACTTCTTAGAATGCATGCGATAGTGCTTTCTTGTTTTGAAGCTTTTTTATACATTGGTTCAAGATATCGGCAATGCAAAACCATTAGCAAGGGCAATTACTGATTGGCATGAACAGGTTTCCTATATTAGAGCGTATGGTTTTTTGGAGGACTAAATATGGGCATTAATCATAGAACTCAATGGGCTCTCAAGCACAAGCATGATAGTGTATGTGTGAATTGTGTACTTTTTGTCTTAGTTTTGTGTATGTATGACATATGCAAGTTTTTCTTGCATCAAATTAGGATGTTTATTTTTTATGTTGTTACATGAAGTCTCATTTATTTAAGACTGATTTGGCTCTTGTTTTGTATCATTTTCAGAGACCCCTGAAAAAGGGTCAATTTAGACCCGTAATGCATTGAGTTGTTTAAGAAAATAATATGTTCGGATCACCTAGCAATAAAGATAGCAATCAATAAAATGATGATGAAATTAAGAAATAATAGATATTAAGGTATATTTTTTTGAAAAATGATTTTCTAAAAGTTTGAGGAGAAACAAATCTGTTTCAAAGAAAAAGTGCTGCCATCTACCAGGGATTGGTTAGCCTAACCTGACAATCATTTGTACTACGTTTCATGGCACGACTAGACACAGTGCTGAAGATGGAGTAGCACATAGTTAATCAGGAATAAAAAAGAATATATTCGATAAACGAGTGCACTGAGAGAACTCACCTCTTTTGAACATGTCTTTGTCCAAATAATTCTGCAGTGAGGTTCCATCCCACCTCTTTGCTATTTCATTTTTGCTTAACTTCTCCAGTCTTTTAAACATATCATTCAAATCAACAGTTTTCATATTAGACTGCGTGCCATCATTCCTTTTAATTGGGTTTCTTCACATATTGAGCTGTGACTCTATAGCTCTACGTGTTTATTTTGGCTTCTGCCATAGTCAAAATAAGACTATGATGCAAGCAAACTGTGCAAGCATCAGGTGAGCACTCAAAGGTATTGAGTTCCCCCTGCCCTAAAGTTTCCAGAGTCACAAATAAAGACAAGTATCAAAAATGTCACAGTTGTATATTTGTAAATAATCAAGGCAGGTAATAAGTGTGCACTTCTTTTGTTAGAGTATAGCGATATAGATGGAATGCAAAATCTAAACAAATAATGTTGAATACGAATAAAATGGGACATAGAGACATGTTGTGCCCCTATACCACTATCTCTCAGATCAGCCATACGTCCTCCGGCGCGCTAAATTTGCCTGACAGAAGGAAGGTCTAAAGCACTCAGCTCTACACCCTGAAGAAAGTGTTGTTGTCATGGGCCACAAATCTCAGCTTACAAGGCGTCTTCATATGTGCTGTTACGTTAGGCATTTGCCGTGCCAGAGAGGGCGCCAGCACTATCACCTCTATTTCCTCACCAATGGTGTCAATTGCACAGTCTCAATTTATATAAACATACATACATACATTTATATA
Source organism: Lissotriton vulgaris (assembly GCF_964263255.1). NCBI lineage: Eukaryota > Metazoa > Chordata > Amphibia > Caudata > Salamandridae > Lissotriton > Lissotriton vulgaris. Next base: position 1,118,261,509 of record NC_141685.1, on the reverse strand, counting down.
GGTATGTATGTTTATATATACATAGATATAACACTGTTATTAAAAATGTATATTTTACATTATATTGAGCAGCTATAGTTACCTGAGCTGAGTTACCTTATGTCCTGCAATGCACTGCTTATGACCTCCCATATTACATCACTCATAACATGGTCAGTGACATCACTGATGACATCTCAAATGATATCACTGATGACACAACTGATGACATCATTGACATACACCCCTCACACACCCACTCCCATCCCCATGTAGTCTTCATACACCCACTCATATGCCCACACAAGCACTACCATACACATTCACAGACCTATACAACTACTCACACACCCACTCAATCATCCATGCAGCCACTGACACATCTACTCACTCACCCCTACAGCCACTCACATGCCCAGTCATACAGCCACTCACACACCCACTCATACATCCATAAAGCCACTTACACATGCAGTCATTCACCCATGCAGGCACTCATACACACATTCGCTCACTCATACAGACACAGACTCACCCACTCACTCACCCATCCAGGCACTCAGACACCCACTCACTCAGCTACACAGACATTTATTCACCCAATCACATACCCATAAGACCAGGAATCAGATTAATAGCCTATTACTCTCTAACTCAGGTGATACCACCTTTGATGACGATCTGATTAGAGAAGAGGCTAAATCCTACATGCAAAATCTGTATAAAACCAATCCGGCAGATTGTATGCAGCGCACGGAGGACTGGCTAAATAACATACAGCTCCCAACCTTGTCTGAGGCTGACAGATCCTTTCTAGCCTCTGAGATTAGAGAGGGAGAGGTGAGAACCCAGGTCCTGAAAATGGCTAAAGGAAAAGCTGCCGGGCCTGATGGGCTTCCCGTAGAGTTGTATAGGATAGTCCTAGATCAAATAATCTCTACTTTAACAACACTCTTTAATGGAATTCTCATGAGGGGAGAGCAGGCCCCAAACTCATGGTCGGAAGCCACTGTTACGTTACTAATAAAACCAAATAAAGACCCGGCAAAAATAGAATCCTATAGACTGATTTCTTTACTGAATTCGGACTATAAGATTTTTGCGGGAATATTGACGGCTAGACTGGCCAGGGTAGTAAAAACCATTATTCATTGTGATCAGAGGGGCTTTATCCCTGATAGACAACTCAATGAGTTAACCTTTCAAGTAATAGCTGCAATCGATGTAGCAACTGAAAAAAAGTTGCCCCATACCTTGGTAGCGGTTGATGCCGTCAAGGCTTTTGACCAAGTAGAATGGTCATATCTATGGATGGCACGGGGGGGGGGGGTTTGGACTTCCAAATAATTTTACGACTGCCATAAAGTTTGCTCCGAACATTAACATCTTAGTTAATGGTTCTATTACAGATAGAATACCCATTGCCCGTGGAACTAGACAGGGCTGTCCCCTGTCGCCTCTTTTATTTAATCTATATATTGAGCCTTTTATTTGTTTGCTTAGGTCTGATCCACTAATTAAACCTTTTATGATTTCCAACATGGAATTAAAATTTTCGTTATACGCGGATGACCTATTAATGTACACTTCAAATCCAGCAGAAGCACTGCCTAGATTAATAGATTTAGCAGAAAGGTTCGGTGATATCTCTTGATACACGATCAACAAAGATAAGACTGAGATTATGGAGTGGAACCAGGAAGTAGCGACTCCAGGGTCAAAGACTAGGATGAGATATCTGGGGATACATTTGACCAAAAAGATTGAAGATATACCAAAAATCATTCTAGCTAGAGTATCCAAGGATGTTTGTGCCCAACTTCAGAGATGAATACATATAATGGGGTGACCCTGTAACCCTCAGAACCTGGGTGAGTAATAAACAAAGTAATAATGGTTCAGTCAGACAGAAATACACACTGTTTTAGTATTTCAATGTTTCCTTCCTTTAAGTCTCGTACCTAACCAGGATATCAAGACAAGTGTGCCAATACATTCACAAACAAAACACACTGACCATAAGGAAAAAATGAAAGCAAATTTTACTCAAATACTTTCCCATGTGAAAACAGAATACTTCAATCACTGTCCCTAACAAACATTTTAAAATATATAAGGCACGAAAACTTTGTGCTAAAGTAATACTAAAAACAGCAAGTAAAATGTGTTACTTCATATACATTTGGGTTAAACAACTATACATGTACAATCATCCTGTAGACACATCAATTAAATCTTGGATCCTACAGGATTTTGAATAGTTTGCTCACGCCAAAAGAGAGGATTGCGTCGACGTTTTCTACCCTGGGGGGGGCGATGCGGTGTTTTCACGCATCAGGTGCGGGTCTTCATCAGGACTGTATATATATATGGGACAGCCTCTTGCAGACCTAGCTCTGCATGGAGTCCTGGTCTCTTCCTGAATCGTATTGTCGGTCCATCTTAATCAGGCCGGCTAGATGTTCACCTCTGTAATGATACAGATGGTTGTAAACTTGCTCCTTTGTATTTCTACCTCGCGCGGGTCGCCTCCTTCACTTTCCGTTCGTGCTGTCATCATTATGGAGTGGAACCAGGAAGTAGCGACTCCAGGGTCAAAGACTAGGATGAGATATCTGGGGATACATTTGACCAAAAAGATTGAAGATATACCAAAAATCATTCTAGATAGAGTATCCAAGGATGTTTGTGCCCAACTTCAGAGATGGTCATCTCTCCCTTTAAACATCTTCGGGAGAGTTAATCTAATAAAGATGACCATTCTGCCAAAAATAAAGTTTCTGTTTAATTCCATTCCATTAACTTTTTTCCACACCTGCCATAAAAAAATTGCAAGGGAAGTTAGGATCCTTTATTTGGAACTCAAAATCTCCACTAATATCATGGAAAAAGCTCAGGAGAAGCCTAGGAACAGGAGGGTTGGCTCTGCCTGACTTATTTGTGTATTGTTATGCATTCCATTAAAAGAATTTCAGACTATTAGTTGGTAAGATTGATTTATCCTTTCACTGCATACACTATTCAGCTTTCTTGCAGGACACCCCGCAAGGACAGGAATCTTTTCTTTTCAAATTTGGAGACCCCAAGTTTTATAAGAAAGTGAGGCTCAAGATTCTGGGGGCAGCCCTAAAAAATTGGGTTTTCATTAGGAAAAGGCTCGATATCCCATATTATGCAACACAAGCCCCGATCTGGGATTCCCCTGGGACTCCTGCCTGTTTGGATGACCAACTGTCCCGACCCCTGAGGTTAGCAGAACTAAAAAGTTGGGGGGATTTGCGGGATGGTGCACAGCTTTTAAGCTGGGAGGCCCTTTCTAATCTCACTGGGGTTACTCTCACCAGATTTAAATATTACCAGCTTTCTGGATGGTGTTCGACTAGAACATGGGACTCTAACGATCCGAACCTGAAATTTGATTCAGTATCTAGATGTGGAAGGTGGAAAAATCCGATCTCATTTTGGTACTCAGCTATGCTTGACCTCGAAATCGTTAATGAACCAAAGTTACAAAAACTTTGGGGTAATGTTCTAAAACCGAATAATGGGAATATAAAAGATCTGTGGTCTGACTCTTTTGTCATCTTGCAAGCAGTGGTAAAGCCTGCTACATTGAAAAGGAACCAACTGTACACTATGTATAGGGCTTACATTACCCCTAAAAAACTGGCTAAATTCTCTAATTTGGAGTACCATTGTCCAAGATGTAAATATTCTGTAGCGGACGATGTTCATATGTTTGTAGATTGCATAGAGATCAGAGAATACTGGATCAAGATTCGGGAATTTTTGGAAAAAGTCCTTCAGGCACCCTTAGAACTCAACACAAGAACCATTCTTTCTGGGCTGTGCATGGACTATAAGGTAAATGAACCTTGTACGAGATTTGTCTTTTATGTTATCCTTCTGGCCAGGCGCGAAATCTGCAGAGCCTGGAAGGATCCTATTCCCCCTACTTTTCCAACTTGTTTAAAACATATTATCCTTACAAGTAAATCAGATATGGTATGTGACCCCATACGTTTAGTCAAGACTTGGGCAGCCCTAGTGGCATGGCAGGATAAGTGAATGGATTTTTCATGATTTAAATGGTTTATTTTTTTCCCTTTTTCCTATGATTTATCTGGAGCCCTGATGGTTCCCTTGCGTCCAAAGTAACACAGGGCCTCAAAAATTATGGTGTGACATGGAGTCGAACTGGGAAAGCAGTGACTACTTGAGGGATCAGGCCTGCTATCTTACCAGTGGTTAACAAAATTAGGGCCGGACCAAGATGACTAACTGTATAGAGGCGGCCAGTTTCCCATCAAGATTTCCAATAATGGTATATGAGGAATAAAAAAACAAAAAAACAAAAAAAAAACATACCCATAAAACCACTCAAACACCCACTTACAAACCCATACAACTACTCATACATGCATGCACACACTCACATAAGCACTCACATACCCACTCATATACTCACAACCCCTCACACACCCACTTACACCCTCATACAAGCACCCACTCACACCCTCACAACTCACATACCCACTCACACATCCATACGTCTACTCACACCCCATACAACCACTCACACACCAACCTACAAACCCATACAACCACTGACACACCCACTCACACCCCATAACAACTCACACACCACTCCTACCTCCATACAACCACACACAAACACCCACTCACACACACAACCACTTACAAACTCACTCACACACTAATATACCCATTCACACATCCACACAACCACTCAGAAACCCACTCACTTTCCCATACAACCACTCACACACCCGCTCACACACTCATACAGCCACTCAGATACCCACTCACATTCTCATACAGTTACACAGCCACCCAGATAACATATGTTAGAAATAGTTTCACTCATTATTAGTTCAGAAAGAATAGTAATGTAGCTTATACAGTAGCTTAGTACATATGGTTAAGTCTCAGAAACATTTACAAAACACTTATACTCACTGGATGATGTCATCAGTGATGTCACTGACAATTTCATAAATGATGCAATGTGTGAGATCATAAGCAGTGCATTGCATCGACGTAAGTTAACTATAACTGCTGAATTTATATGGTTTTGTACGAGTGAAATCTGAGCCTAACTATAACATCCCTGTAACCTTTGTTTTTTCCGTGAATTTATAGTTTTTTAAAATTCTATTTCCTAACTTTAAGGTCCTTTTATCCTTTGTTTTTTCTGTGATTTTCTATGGTTTACATTTTGTTTATTTCCTAACTATAATGTTCATGTAACCTTTGGTTTTGTTTGTGGAATATCTATGGTTTTTTTAATTTGTATTTTCTAACTGTAACCTGTAACGTTTGAGAGTGAGTGTGTGAGAGAGTGCATGAGTGTCCTAGTGGGTGTATGAGTGAGTGTGTGAGTGTCCTAATGGATGTGTGAGTGGGTGTGTGAGTGCCTGAGTGGGTCTGGGAGTGGCTGCCTACATGTCTCACTGGGTGTATGAGTGGGTGTGTGAGTGTCTCAGTGGTTCTGGGAGTAGGTGCATGAGTGTCTCAGTGGGTATCTGAGTAGGAGCATGAGTGTCTGAGAGTGTCTGAGAGGGTCTCTGAGTTGGCGAGTGAGTCTCTGAGTAGGTCTGTGAGGGGGTGTGAGAGTATGAGTGGTTCTGTAAGTGGGTGCATGAGTGTCTGAGTGGGTCTGTGAGTGGGTATATGTGTTAAAGTAGATATGTCAGTGGGTGTGTGAGGGCCTGAGTGTATGAGTGGGTGCTGAGTCTCTGGGTGGGTCTATGAGTACATGTGAGACTGTCTGAGTAGGTCTGTGTGTAGGTGTGTGAGTGTCTGAGTTGATCTGTAAGTGGGTGTATCAGTGTCTGAGTGGGTCTGTCAGTGGCTTTGTGAGTGGGTGTCTAAGTGTCTGTGTGGGTATGTCAATAGCTGTGTAGCTGTGTCAGTGACTGGGCCACAACGGAAACCGCACCTGCTGCTTTATCCAAAATGAGATTACAGTTTCGCACAAAATATTTACCCAAGTGGAGTAGTTTCTACTGGTTAATTACTAAGTGCTACCTCCAGGGGTAAATGTGTAGTGCATATTCTACACTGCTGCATGTGATTGTTCCACATGTGTCTTTATCCAGAAATTTGTGATCACATGAATCTTCCTATAGAGAAAACAACGAGAGTACAAAGCGTTAAATCTCCATCGAACAAGGGTCCTTTTTCTAATCTATACCAAGTAAGTGCTTCCTTTCTTTGGTGGAGATGTCCTCATATTCCTCGGCATCAAGAACACATCACTAAAATCTTCGAGAAACACGCTGGGGGTCCTCCTGTTAAGCTGTCCATCATCATGACAAAAGGCATGAAGACCTCTCGAAACTACTAAGGTGGGCAGGCCAAATGGGAGAAGCTTCCAAGTGATTTTGCACATTTGAATACTCGTAGCAATTTAAAGAGAGAACCATGGACTCTGCTCTTAACAGGTAAGGCTAGAAATGCAGCTCCCTTTGTGCAGGAGCAATCGTTTAATCTATTTTCTTGCCTGCATTACAGATGGCAGGGCAACAGATGAAAACTCCGCTCCCAACAAGTGGGAGTAGTTTGACAGCTCCCGCTTTATGGGAATGGAGGTAGCGTTTGCTCTCACTTGGTGGGAGCTGTCACAGCTTCCGCCAAGTGAAAGCAAACTGCTATCTCTCGAGGGTGGGCACCTCAGGAGATATCAGGAGCCAACCCAGGGGGTGGCGGTCTCCAAAACCATTAATGATGCAGGCCCCCTTCTTTAGTATGCACCGGTCAGCCATATGGAACCAAATATGGCCTGGGAGGGGGACCACGCGGACCGCCCATCCTTTTTTCAGTTATTTTGTGCCCCGGGGGGTAGCAGTCCCTGATGCAATTACTATGTAGGAGGGGGTTCTGCGCGGCTCCCTCTTTTATCATTTATAAGCCTTGGGGAGTTGGAGGTCTTCAGGGCCTTTAAAGGCCTGAGGAGGGGGTAATGCCACCCCCTCCAAATTAATAAATAAAGCCCCAGGGAGGTGGTGGTCCCTGGTGTGTAAATTGGACTTGGGGAGGAGGGCTGAATGCACCTCCTCTCCATTTGTTAATAAAATGGATGCCCGAGGACCTGACCCACTCGGGGCTCAAAAAGAAACAAGTGCGGAGACCTTGCTTGTTTTATTTTCTCTGCGGATTCGAGACTCCATCCCTATTTCGCAACAAGTTTTTTTCAAAAAATGCTTTTTATGTCCCTAGAGCACCTCAGAACCGGAGCTAGAAGGTCAGGGTATTCTTACCTTGTCCCCTTTTTTTAGGTCTAGCCTAGAGCAGCGCAAGCGCTGCTTGCTCGACTTTTAGTAAGGGGGTTTTCAGAGTGCCACCAGAGGCTTTAGCTGGCCTCATGCTTGCGTTCACGCGTGCGTGTACACGCGCAGCCGCCATCTGTCTTTTCTTCGTCGGGTAATTAAGTGTTTTTGACGCACACTTGTTGTAAACTTAGTGAAAGGCTGCATTTTGTTCATGTTTTATATTTTCACCTTCTTGCATCAGTTTTGCACGACCCTTCAGTCACCAGTACATTTTCTGAAACGAAACGGTCTATTCATAAATATACTACTGCAAGCTCTAACCTTTCCTAACTATATTTCGAAAAGAACAGGAAAGTTTGCCAGGTTTTTGAAAGTTCACTGCAACCTTTCACAAGTGCTATTTGATGATTGGTTGGTCGCTCAAAGGACGTCAGATCCTATTTGATAGCAAAGAAATGCGTCCTTGTGCGCTCGCCCTAGAAAGCACTCCCTCCCCAGTCGCCTCTCACTGCTCTTTGCCGGCGACTTCTTTCTCGCAGCCTCGTCTCTCCATACAAATGCGGCCCCCACCTTTTGTAATCCCCCTCATGTGCGTTCAGAAGAAAGGGCTTGAAGTAAGGACTTTATTCGCCATGGAAACTAAGCCAGTGTGAAAATGACGACACGCTTATCTCACACTATCTTTCACAAGCCACAGTTTTGTTACTAATTTATTGTCCCTGTTAACTGTTGCTAGCTGTCCCTCATGTGGAAGAAGACGCGTGTTATGTTTCAACTTTCTCCCTACTACCAAGTCCCATTCCTGTAATCTAGTGCAGGCTAGTGCGGACAAATCGTTCTCTCATACTATGTTACATTTTCCCAAGAGGATCTGTCTTTTTTGTTTCATTGAATGACATTTTATACACACGATCTTTGTTCGCTGGCAGTAAATGCCAGTGCAGATTGGTGAGGCTTGAAATCTTACTCCTTTTCATCCCAGCTTGAAATTCTTACCCTATTGTCGTTTTCCTGCTTAATATTCCTGCACTCTTTTCAGAAGCAATTCCTACATGAGAAATTAAACACACTGAGATACTCAATGCATAAAATCTGCCAGAGTAATCAACTCTACAAAAATAGGCGGTAGATTACCAAAAATTCCAGTAGTCTACTGCAAAAACTCTGCTATCTACTGAATATTTGACTGATCAATACTGCGTTTTTAGGTATCGCCTGCACAGCGCTTGCGCTGTGCTTGAGAAATCTACTGTTTTTTAAGATAAACTTAAAGGGAATTTACATCCTGCCTCCTCTCTTTCCTGGCTTCTCATTGGTTCCTGTGGGTGCCACTTACCTTTCTTCCATTTCTATTGGCTGTAGCATATTTTCCTGCATTTACCAATGATTGTTCCTTGTCTGCTTCTCTCATCAGTTTCCCGCCACCGAAATACTGTTAACATCCGCTTTGGTGGAACTATATTTTCATAAAGTTTTGCCTTTTACTCGTGCAGCATATTTATATAACAATTACACCAGAAAGATTAAGTTATTTGCATAGAATCACAGGATGTTGTAGAGCCGCCAAGACTCGAACTGGGATCCCCAGCTCTCGAGTCATCAGCTCTGGCCTCTGCATCACATCCTCTCCACTCCATCTGTCAGGGAGCTCTTTCCTTTTTTCGGAGATGACTGATGAAAACAGCTCTTTATTCATTGCTGTTGTTTTACCAATGCTTGTTACTTTTAGGTCTCGCCTTCCAGACAGCACAAGCTGTCTGGTTGCAAAAGACCTAAAGTGAATTTACAGTAGGTTTATAGCCAGCCATTGGTTGATTATAGAGTCACTCTTATTTGCTTGCTACTTATTCAATTGCTTTCCTTCCTCTTCTTGCGTTTGAGCTCTCCTGGAGCGTAGCCTCTTACCAACCTTTGATTGTCTGACTTGTATCTTCCCACTGTGTGTGTTTTCCAGCTCTCTCCCCCTTATGGCTCTCCACTGGCAAATACCAACCCAGAGAGGTTCCTCCACTTGGGCGGAAGAGCATCACCCCATAAGCCCCAGAGCAAAAAAATTAATTGGTAATAAAAGTAATTTATTATCATTTTATTGTTCAGCCATCCTTCCTGAACTAAGTGTAAGGACAGGGCATAGCCAGCGCTGCTGAGTGACAGCAGAAGAGAGCTATGCGCTTTCAAAAGCGCATGTATCTTTGGCTGGCCGTCAAGGGCTGGCCAGCCAGGCATGCACATTTTAAAGTCCTCTAACCCAGCAGTCTTAGACAGCTGGGTTAGAGAACTCGCAGGCCTCCACTGCTCTCAGGAGTGGTGGGAGAGTCCACTCTATCCAATCCTGTTGCTACCTTCTTGCTGTGAAATCAGCACCGGGACTCGGTAATGTAGTTTTCTGCTTCCGGGGCTTACAGAAGACGCTGGAGGGAGGAAGACGCTGCACTGAGAGGAAAGGAACAAGGTATGTTTCTTTTATTATTTTTTGTTGTTGTGCCCTCGCCCTCCACTCTCGGTACATGTCAGCTGACACTGTACCAACCTACTGAAAAACAACTATACACCTACAGTCTCTAGCATGTGTACACAATGTGCGTAGAGCTTCCTTAATTTCTCTCTAAACTTAACAAAATGTGTTAGACACAGGGAAAGGCATCCCTTAAGGATAAGACCCCTCACTCACCCAAAGGTGACATGCTTCATCATATGGGTCCCCCTTACCAGTGTGGAAAACCTAGTCACCACTGGGAGCTACTACTTCGAGGTATTAAGGAAGGAGCTCAGAGATGTTTTGAATTGGTAGGGAGTAGAATGGTAATCCCATATGTGTGATGGTGGGTAGTAGTGAGGTTTGCAGCGCTGTGTGAAAGAAGAGTGTGAATTAAAACTGTCTAGATGGAATCACTAATTGGCTTTATTGATGTGTTCTACCTGACAGGATTAAAATGTAACAGCACAGTGGTATGGATATAGAACCACTGTTACTTGTGGGTCAACATGTTTCAGCCTGTTGGTCAATTTATGTACCAGCTGCTTTCTTCAGGACCAGATATAAACTTTGCTGTTGCAGTTTGCGAAAGAAATAATAATAAAATTAATTTTTAATACACCACCAGTATTCCTGCTTGATTCTTTTGTGTGTCAGGTCATACCCAGGGTATCTATGGACAAAACACAAGACGCAGGGGAGGTTATAAGAATAGAGAGAAAAAGAAGAAAAAGCAGTTCAAGCACCAATAATTTGGACACATGGCAACTGTGCATTAGTACTATGTCACAATTCTTATGTCTACTAATGACTATTTATCAGCACTATGGACTTACCCACAATAGTTGGATAGCCCAGCCTCACCTCTACCTGACTGGCTGCTCAGGAGGGAGGCCCCGCGCTGTATGAAAAGACAACAAAACAGTGCAGGCATTAGATTCTGACTACACTGCCTATGTCTGAAAAAGCTTATTTATCTGTTAGACAGAGGAGAAAAACAACTAGATGTGGCAAAAAATCAAAGTCTGCATGTACATTCAAGGCAGTTAAACTATTAAGGGCTGGAAGTGTTCTCTTACAAAGTTAAAACTAAATCCAGGAACAAAAAGTCAGAGGTTACACAACCTATACTATGGTAGTTCAATATGGTAGTTCAATATCCTTCATGGTAACTTACCTGTCCGTCGGTACCTCGTCGCAAAAGAGCTTGCCCCGGGAGGTACCGATCGGAAGGTCTGTTCGCGTTTAAATTCTCTGCGGCTTGATTATTCGCCGCTGTGCAGGGAAAAGGGTCCTTGCGATAGTAGCGGTCTTTACCATCGCCTGAGCGGCTCTTGTTCATTGAGCATGTGCGGGCGAGTAACGCTTTATCCTCGCGCATGCGCTTGCTATGCAGGGAAGAGGTCTCTTTCGATTAGCTAAGCGGCTCTTGTTTGTAGCACATGCGCATGATGCTCTTTACTCGCGCATGCACTACCCCTTAGGATGTAAACATATATATATATATATATATATATATATATATATGTGTATATATGTATATATATATATATATATATATATATATATATATATATATATATATATATATATATATATATATATTACCTACTGGCCGGTTGACGAATCTGCCTGAAAGTTTCCTCAAGTTTGCCTCGTCGAGCTCCGGTCCTTCCCCGAAAGTTTGGGGGGGATTCGTCAAGCGGGGTCCGAGATAAAAGGGGGGTCCCAAAACGTGTTTTCCCCACGTTAATTTCCATAGGGCGGTCAAACTCACTTTTAGCCCGAACGGCTGGATGGATTTCTACCAAACTTGACAAAATTGTAGGGACTGGTAGCCCGATGTGCCTTTGCTATGTCTCAAGATATGTGCTCCAGTGGATTTTGAGTAATTTAGGTTAAAAAAATATATATATATCTATGGCAGCGCCCCGGTTTGCGCACCGGGGCGCGCACCGGGCGTGCTACGCGACTTGCGCACGGAAAGCTGATTGGCTCTCGGGTGTCTGTAAACATTCGAAACAGTCCGGAGAGGCCGCCATCTTGTGTCTCAGTAGAATCGAGACACAAGAGGTGGCAAAAACAAAGGGGGAAATGACCATAAGGGGGCAGAGGAGACCCCCCCCGACCCCCTAGGTTTGATGTGGGGGCCATAAAATGGGCCCCGCGGGGCCAAAAATTTTTTTATTTTTTTTTGATTTTCGCGGGGGGAGTGCCCGGTAGGCGCACCGGGGAACGTACCATGGGGAAAAAAGAATGACAGAGTTTTTAAAAAATGTAGCCTTTTTTTTATAATTTGGAGGTAGTTCTAAAAAGAACTGTTTTTTTTTTCTTTTTGTTGTTTTTTTCAGAACAAAAACAAAACTGCTCAACAGGCGCAAAAAACAAGCATTTACAATGCAAGGGTTTCGCCTTTTGAAAAGTTTGAGCTATTGGCATTGTAAATGGCAACATTTTTATTTATGTGTTAGTTTTGAAAACAGGTAAATAATTGTCATTGTCATTTACAGTGCCAATAGCTTAATCTCTCGCAAATGCACACACAAACACACAGACCCCCCCCCCCCCCACACAGAGAGCCCCACATGAAATCAAATGCTGTAGAATGCACTTGGTGGTGAATAAATGCATGTGCTGTCACCGACACACGGCTGTATATCTGTCCCTGTCTCCTTGGTGGGGTCTCTCTGATCCGGTATTGTGAACACAGCCGCTCCTGGCAGGTTTGAGCTATCAGCCTGGTGTCCCTAGATGGCATCGGGGAGGAGGTTGAGACTTGGGGACGGGGGTGGGACACAGGGCTACCAGGTCGAACGGTGCATACAGCATCCTCAGGAAGGGGCCTGGAGCGCAGTGGGGCCTGCAGCAGCTGCAGCGCACAGAACGTTGGAAACACTGATTCGTGCTGTGGCACTCTAGAACAGAAGCGTGTTAATGCATCCTCAATCAGGCGGGGTGTGTGCTGGCTATATTTAGAGGGACGAGTGACAACTAATTACAGACCAAGCGACTCCCAGCCGGCAAACATGCCTGGTGTGACAGGCAAAATGTGGACACAGCTATCTTCTCGCTTGTACACTCACGTTAGTAGGTCAAATAATAAAAAAAAAAATTAGGTAGCTGTAATGGGGTAATGATTTATTGGGAGAATATTGCGATGGGAGGGGGAGCCATAACACTGAGAATATCAACAAGTCAAAATGCGACAGATTCAAGTTTTATTAATAAGCCCCGGTCATGACTAGTAGGATATCTCAAAATGTTGCAAACTCATTGAGCGTTTCTTGCCTCTTATGCTGACAAAAAACTTTTAGCAGAAAAAGACACTGATCCAATCAAGTAGACCAGGGGAAAACACGGTCACGGAGCCCATAATCTAAAGATGTAAACCAGATAAATTATTATTTTGGGTTAAAAGGGCTCCCAATAATCAGGAAAATCGCAGTTGTCTGCGAATGACATGAATAAACAGCCCCTCAGTATAGAACTTCCTATTTGAAACCGGTGTGCAGCAGTCCTTCAACCATGCCGATTGCAGATCAAGTTAAGTCTATTACAATGCGGCGCTAGACAGTGAAGAGTGTCTGAGACCTTTAGTTACAGACCGTGTGGCGCTTGCGTTACAAAGACTGTGAGGAGCTTGAGCAGGTGGTAAATGTCTAAGTAAAACCCTTCGGTAAAGAGAATAACACGCAGAGCAGCACAGGCTAATTCAATCAATATCCGCACAGTTTTCACCCATTCCAAAAGGTGTAAACTCATAATAGGAGTGTAAAAGGGCAAAGGCGCTTTAACAGTAATCGCGGCTGGCCGGGGTTCCTGCCCATGCACTCCTGACTCATGATCTGAGCCTTCAGTTTATACTATGGTGGAGAAGGCACGCCTCAAACTCTCGCAGTCTAACCTCCTTCAAAACCCGAAAGCTCCAATGCGTAGAGCTTCAGTAACGTGCCATACACATACTGTTGCTTGTATTCGCACCCTTCTATGCCACCCTAAACAGTTACCCCACTAGCTGGTAACAGCGCTATATAAAGAAATAACTTGGCAGCAGTCCCCTTATTTTTTTGGTAAATGTCTAAGTAAAACCCTTCGGTAAAGAGAATAACACGCAGAGCAGCACAGGCTAATTCAATCAATATCCGCACAGTTTTCACCCATTCCAAGAGGTGTAAACTCATAATAGGAGTGTAAAAGGGCAAAGGCGCTTTAACAGTAATTGCGGCTGGCCGGGGTCCCTGCCCATGCACTCCTGACTCATGATCTGAGCCTTCAGTTTATACTATGGTGGAGAAGGCACGCCTCAAACTCTCGCAGTCTAACCTCCTTCAAAACCCGAAAGCTCCAATGCGTAGAGCTTCAGTAACGTGCCATACACATACTGTTGCTTGTATTCGCACCCTTCTATGCCACCCTAAACAGTTACCCCACTAGCTGGTAACAGCGCTATATAAAGAAATAACTTGGCAGCAGTCCCCTTATCAGCCGCTCCGTTGGCCCCCACCAATGTCGGCGCCACCTGCGCCCCAGAAGCAACTCTGTACGGTGCTGACGCATCACCGGCCCAACAAACTAAACACTACACCACAACAGAGCCGAAGCCATCTCCACAACACACACGACAGCAGGGGAATGTCGGGGTGCAGGCAGCCGCCCGCTGTCCCGAGCCCTGCACTTTACTTCAGCATCCCAGTCACTCATTCGCCCCCTCCTGATCCCGCAGTCAAGTCAAGTCAAGTCAAAGAATTTGTATAGCGCACTACATACCCGGAGGGTTTCAAGGCGCTTAGGAAGGGGGGGATTACTTGTCAAATATCCAAGTTTTGAGTTGCTTTCTGAATGCTAGGTGGTTCTGGGTGAGGCGGAGGTAGGCGGGGAGTGAGTTCCATGTTCTAGCAGCCAGGTATGAAAAGGATCTGCCTCCCATGGTGGTCTTGTTGATGCGAGGAATAGTGGCGAGGGCTTGGTTGGAAGAACGTAGTTGGCGGGAGGGGGTGTAGAAGGACAGTCGTGAGTTGAGGCATTCTGAACCGATGTCGTAGAGTGATTTGTGTGCGTGGGTAAGCAGTCTGAAAGTGATTCTCTTATTGACGGGTAGCCAGTGGAGGTCTTTAAGGTGACCAGAGATGTGTTCGTTGCGTGGGATGTCTAATATGAGTCTGGCTGAGGCGTTTTGGATTCGTTGGAGTTTCTTCTGGAGTTTTGCGGTAGTACCTGCGTAGAGGGTGTTTCCATAGTCCAGTCGGCTCGTGACCAGAGCGTGGGTGACTGTTTTCCTTGTGTCGGGGGGGATCCAGCGAAATGTTTTTTTGAGCATGCGAAGAATGTTGAAGCAGGAAGAGGATACGGCGCTGACTTGTCTGTTCATTGAAAGTGAAGAATCCAGGATGACGCCTAGGTTCCGAGCGTGGTCTGTCGGGATGGGTGCTTTTTCGCCTCCCATCACTGCTGTTGCCGGGGTAACTGAGAACACAACATTGGCATGACTGCTGCACTGCGAGTCCGCGCGGAGTGGGAGGGCGGGGGCCACAGTTATAGACGAGGCACATTTCTGAATGAGAGAGGTACTATTATGAAGCCGTGCATAATGGAAGGCAAAGCACAATTGTCTCCGAATGACATGAATAAACAGCCCCTCAGTATAGAACTTCCTATTTGAAACCGGTGTGCAGCAGTCCTTCACGCATGCGGATTGCAGATCAAGTTAAGTCTATTACAATGCGCACATGCCAGAAGGCTAAGAATACCACATATGTGCAGAAAAAAAGTAAAAAGCAAAACCTTCAGAAACAACAATCCCTGGCCTTCAAACATATATTACAGATTGTGTACTGAAAGCAGTCACCCCTGCGGATAGACTCGATAACATAAGGCAATACAGGAAGCATGCCAGAATGGATTCAGCATAGTAGAAATATAGATGCCGCCGAAATTAACAATCGTGCCCTATAGCCCCTATTAACTAAATAAATCTTCACTTACAGCAAGTCCGTGGCAAACAGTCACCATACCAACGAGGTAGAAATCACCTGACCAGTTGGCGCCGAAGAACTATAAGGACATACGTGAGCTGAGTAAGACGTGCGCTGATAGGTTAGTGCTATTGTCAATGGTAAACAAACACGGAATGTTGGAGTCCGCCGCGTCGTGAAGTCATGAAGCCATTGTAGAACAGTGAAAACTGAAAATAACGGTGCATAGACGTTCGCTGCATAGTGATGATAATGTCACCCTAAAATGGTAACAGTGAAAACAACATAGAAATGAACCAGTGACGGTGCCGAAGAACGTGAGCTTAGTAAGACATGCGCTGATAGGGTAGCGCTATTGCCAATGGTAAACAAACACGGAACGTTGGAATCCGCCGCGCAGTGAAGTAATGAAGCCATTGTGCAATAGAGTTAGTGATGCGCACGTGTGCGCGAAAAAGTGCGGCTCACACTGATATTTCGTAGTTGATTGTTTTTCTTTTCCGATGGGTGCAGTGCGGCTTCTTTAAGACAAGCACCTACGAGGACAGGGGGGGGGGGTGGGAGAGGACACGGACGGCGGGAGGGGGTGGGAGAGGACACAGGGGGCGTGAGGGGGGCGGGAGAGAACACGAACGGCGGGAGGGAGGCGGGACCAGATTCGGGGGCGTTCCCGGCTTTTGGCTGACGTAGCATGACGTAGCCAAAAGCCAAAAATTCTCGGGAACGCCCCCGAACCTGGTCCGGCCATGACGGACGCCTCTCTGTTCCAATGGCTAGCCTCCATTTATGGAGCTAGCCAATGAAACAGAGGGCGGGATTCAAGGCACCCATACTAGAAACTACAGATTTCTCTGGAGGCGGAGCTTACAGCTCCGTTCCCCAGCGAAACCTAAAAAGGGGAAGAATTAGGGCTGGGGAAGGCAGCGGTGTTCTTGCCTCTTTCGTGCAATGAGCTTGATGCTCTGCTCACCATAGCAAAGCAGTTCATCGCATTGCTTGCATTTTATAGTAATGTCACTAAAAACAGGTTGAATGTTCGGAATCATCTCCAATTCCGCTGCACGTCCTCTCCCTGATGTTGTGGGTCCTCCTGAAGATGTAGAGGCACCATCCCTTGGGGGATTACGTGCCAGGTCTCGGACACTCTCCCGGGCATAGTTCTGGGGGTGCCAGCGTTGGACGTGGCGAATCATTGTCGAATTGCCAAAACTGTACTTCCTTTTTGGGTCTCCTCAGGAAAGCACAGTATGGCAGATTTGGCATTCTACTTTGGGAGCATTCACCTTTTTAAATCCTTCAGGTATTGAAAAAAATTTCCAAATAAAATGCTCCTTGATCTTGGGCTGAGGAGGCTCTTCCTGAATGAAGCCATCTGAGTCCTCACTACTGCTGGATGGTCTAGCTGCCTTTCTTTGCACAAAATGGTAGGACAGAAAAAACCAGGTCTTGCTGTCTCCAAAGTGAAAGAAGAAATTAAGGAAATGGGTGGGGTTTTCATTAGTTGTAAAAAAAACTGATAACAACCAATTAAAAGAGTTATTTTAAGGACACATGACCAGGGCTTTGATCATTTTGAAACCAAAACTGTCCTGAACCAATAAAAAGTGTTATTTTTAGGTCACATGACCCGACACGCGTCGCGTAAGCGCGTCGCATGCTTACGTTGCGCGATCGTATTCGCTGGAGTGCTTCCGGGTGCGCTTATGCCGTGCGTATCACGCGGACGCGGCTACGCGATACGTCACGATGATGTTTTCGTTCGCGGCAAAAGCGCTAACGGGACGCTCACCCGTGCGCGCCCCGGGGCGTGCCGAAAAAGTGTGCTTTCCGGTGCGCTCACTGGGGCGCGCACCGGGAGCGCTCCAGAGCAAAAAATAAGAAAAAAAAGAAAAGAACTATTACATTTCATAGCTATAGACATTTGCTATTAAAAAACTTTGAAATTCACTGAAAAAAACGTAGGTTTCACACCAGTTATAGTTAGGAATTTGCATTTAAAAAACCTATGAAATTCACTGAAAAAACCATAGGTTTCACACCAGTTATAGTTAGGAATTTGCATTTAAAAAACCTGTGAAATTCACTGAAAAAACCAGAGGTTTCAGATCAGTTATAGTTAGGAATTAGCATTTAAAAAACCTATTAAATTCACTGAAAAAACCATAGGTTTGACACCAGTTATAGTTAGCTGGAAATTTTACTGACATAAAACCATTGAAATTCCCACGTTATAGTTAGTTGGACTCACTATAACTTGCGCGTGTAATGCACTGCTGATGACATCACATATTACATCACTCATTACATGGTCAGTGACATCACTCATGACATATATCAACAAAGGAAGAGTGTCCGACAGTGTGGCGTAAAAATAGAGATAGCACGTAGAAAATACACCCAGCTGTGGTTGTTCAAAAAGCTGGCCTAGCTTTCAAGAAAAAAATTCATGGTTTTTTCAAGAAACCCTCACTCACCCTAGTGGTGACATGCTTCATCATCGGGTCCACTGGGGAGATCGAGTACCTCCCCAGTGTGCTACGACGCCAGGAGACTGCGGAGCAGGTTTTGTGAGAGTGAAGAGTGAAAAAAAGGGTGTGAGTCTTTGCCAGAATTTAAGAAAGGGGTCAAGGGTATTAACCCAGCTCAAGAATTCAATGAGACTGTTTTCAGTGCCCGTCCATAGTATCAGGATATCATCAATGTACCTCCTCCATAATCCTATGGAGGAGGCAAAAGGGTTGGATGTAGGCAGGATGTACTTGGTCTCAAAATCGTATACGTACAACCCCGCTATGCTGGGAGCGAAGGTGCTGCCCATTGATGTCCCTGTACATTGAAGGTACAATTGTCCTTTGTACTCGAAATAGTTTTCTTTCAACGCCATCCTAGCACATTGTAAGATGAATGATTTTGGAGTAACGTATTCCCAAGTCACAGTGTCCAGTGCTTGTGCCAGTACTCGTAATGTTTCTTCCTGGGGGATGCTGGTGTACAGACTCTCTATGTCCATAGTGACTAAGAAGACAGAGTTTGGTTCAAAAGAGATGTCATTTAATAGCCTGAGAAGGCTTTTGGTGTCCTTGAGGTAGGTGCTGGACTTCTGGACTATTGGCTTTAGGTAATGGTCGCAGAAAGTGGAAAGGGGTTCCAATATTGAACCAATGCCAGACACTATCGGACGTCCTGGAGGCGGTAAAACATTCTTATGTGTTTTTGGCAATGTATAGAAATATGGGATCGTTGGGCCCCCTGCCATACGCAGGTAGGCCTTAGCGCGCCTATACCTGTTGAGGCAACACTCGCTTACTGGTCCTGACGAAAGCCCTGTAAATTCAAACACTTAAAGGGCAGAAACATGTTGACCTTCCCATAACAGGGAAACACCTATATTTCGTTTGGATAGTTTCCCTGCACATAGTTCTTAATTTTAATATGTCAAGTTGACCAGCAAATAAATGATTTTTTGGGACAACCTCTGACATTTTTAATCACACCCTTTTTTTCACTCTTCACTCTCACAAAACCTGCTCCGCAGTCTCCTGGCGTCGTAGCACACTGGGGAGGTACTCGATCTCCCCAGTGGACCCGATGATGAAGCATGTCACCACTAGGGTGAGTGAGGGTTTCTTGAAAAAACCATGAATTTTTTTCTTGAAAGCTAGGCCAGCTTTTTGAACAACCACAGCTGGCTGTATATTTCTACGTGCTATCTCTATTTTTACGCCACACTGTCGGACACTCTTCCTTTGTTGATATATCTACTAATTGGGGACTGAGAGTGCCCTTGAACCCTGTCTCTCCCTTTGTTGACTGATCACTCATGACATCACTGATGACACCATCCTTGTGACAGAGTGTTTCAGTTTCAGTTTCATAAACTTTTATTCGATTACCACTTGTTTGTAATCATAAAAAGTACACATTAAAAACAGTAAACATAAATAAAAAGAATTGTAAAATACAGGTATGTCGAATTTAAGGTGGAAGATTCATGTCAGTTATAAGTTTGGCGTATTTTGATACTAGCTTTTAAAAAAGTGACCATGCACTTCGCAACATGTGGCGAGTCCAAAAGCTGTAAGAAAAGAAATGCAGGGTGACATAGTCAAGGATCCTCACTCAGTCCCACCCTCTTCAACGTATACATGAGCCCCCTTGCGGCCATCGCTCGCCAACACAATCTCAACATCATCTCCTACGCGGATGACACTCAACTGATCCTTTCTCTCACCAATGACCCCAGCACCGCCAAAACCAACCTACACGAAGGAATGAAAGAAGTTGCCGAATGGATGAAACACAGCCGTCTGAAACTGAACTCAGATAAAACAGAAGTCCTCATCTTAGGTACATCCCCCTCTGCATGGGACGACTCTTGGTGGCCGGAAGACCTTGGAAAAGCACCCATCCCGACAGACCACGCACGGAACCTAGGCGTTATCCTGGATTCTTCACTTTCAATGAACAGACAAGTCAGCGCCGTATCCTCATCCTGCTTCAACATTCTTCGCATGCTCAAAAAAACATTTCGCTGGATCCCCACCGAAACCAGAAAAACAGTCACCCATGCTCTGGTCACGAGCCGACTGGACTACGGAAACACCCTCTACGCAGGTACTACCGCTAAAATACAGAAGAAACTCCAACGAATCCAAAACGCCTCAACCAGGATCATATTAGACATCCCGCGTAACGAACACATCTCTGGCCACCTGAAAGACCTCCACTGGCTACCCGTCAATAAGAGGATCACTTTCCGACTGCTAACCCACGCACACAAATCACTCTACGACATCGGACCAGAATGCCTCAACTCACGACTGTCCTTCTACACCCCCTCCCGCCAACTACGTTCTTCCAGCCAAGCCCTCGCCACTGTACCCCGTATCAACAAGACCACCATGGGAGGAAGATCCTTCTCATACCTGGCAGCCAAAACATGGAACTCACTCCCCACTTACCTTCGCCTTACCCAGAACCACCTAGCATTCAGAAAGCAACTTAAAACGTGGATATTTGACAAGTAATCCTCCTCCCCTCCCTAAGGGCCTTGAGACCCTCTGGGTATGTAGTGCGCTATATAAATTCTTTGACTTGACTTGACTTGACTTGTCCTGAGAATTGAAGAAGTGGGAGAATCCAGAATTTTCGTGGTAATTTATAATATTTGCAAAAGAAGATATTATGGATTGTTGATTGTGAAGAAACTCCATCACATGGACAGTTCGTAAGAGTGCGAGACCAGTTTTGAACTTCGGGAAAGGAAACTAAACGGAAAAAGGTATTGAAACGAAATCTTGTCAAAAGGTATTTCTCGTGGTTAGACAGATAGTAGGTCAGATAGGGTTGCATACCTTTAACAGTTTGCGTTGCACAAATTTGGTTGTACGAAGTTTTTGTAATCTCCGTCTGGTTGCGCAGCTCTCTCAAATGGGCCAAGCACATCTTTTTTAACTCTTTTCTGGAGATGTCTTTGATGCTAGGTGGGTCGTCAAAATAAGACCTACGGCCAAGGTCATTGAAAAAGTTCCGCACATAAACCAGCCAGGGGATCTTGTGCCAGTTAGTTAAGGCTATACAGTCCGTAATCAAAGATCGTGTCAAATGGCACTCGGGTTTAGACCATATACGTTGCCACAATAAAATTGGTTGGGAACGAATCGTATCTGTAATATATTCCATACCAAGCTCATTGTGTGAAGCATAGTTCAGGGTGCTTTGCGGAAGGGCCAGCAGGTATTTGACAAAACCATTCTCTGTTATCTGTATGGGGTCTATATGGCCATACCCCCAAACGCCTTCTCCGTAAGTAGCCACACTATGGCATTTAGCATAGTACATTTTCAGGAGTTCGGGTGGAGCGGGTTTGCCTAACTTTCTCGAGAATGAGACCAGGGCCGATGTTGCTCTCTGGAAAAGAAGATTTCTACTGGCCGTAGCCTGTCGCCAATTCAAAGAATCATCCACGAGGATGCCCAAATATGGATAAACAGAGGTTTTTTCCAATCCTGTATTGTCCACCAATATTGGTTTGGGTTTTTTGACCCTGGGACCAATATGCATGGTAAATGTCTTTTTTATATTGACTTTCAGGCCAAGTGAACCCATAAAGCTGCTGTATTTGTTAAGTTGTTTTTGAAGTTGATTTAGCGTTCGGGCTAAGATGACGGAATCATCTGCATATAGCAATGTCGGTATTGGACGATGATTTATCTGGGGTAGATCCTGGCTCCCTTCCAGCATGGCCTGCTCTAGTCCGTTGGTGTAAAGGTTGAACAGGAAGGGAGCCAGTACACAACCCTGTCTTACTCCCTTTACTATTGAGAAGGAGCAAGATAGCTCACCGTTGATGCCAAATCTGACACACCCTGTGGCGTCAGAATAGAGTTCCCGGAGGAAGACTATTAGGGGTGGATCCACTCCGAGATCGCTAAGTATTGTCCAAAGTTTTGCATGCTGAACACAGTCAAATGCCGCGCTAAGATCGACATATACGAGGAAGATGCTACCTCCTTTTGCGCCTACATATTTTCCAGTCAGAAGGGCGAGGTTCAAGGCCTGCTCCACGGTCCCAAGACCCTTCTGGAAGCCATATTGCAGGTCGGTCACGATGTTGTTTTCCTGGGCCCAAGATTGTAAGCGGTCCAGGAGCACTCGACCTGCAATTTTGCCCATGGAGTCCAGAAGGGAAATTGGCCTGTAACAGGCCGGATCGTTACGATCGCCCTTTTTAAAGATAGGGAGCAGGATTGATGTTGACCATGACTGTAGTAGCCCAACAGATGTTACTGCTGCCAAAACCTGAGTGATTATTGGTGACCATAGTTCGATGTTATGGAGAAAAATGTCCATTGGGACTCCGTCAGGACCAGGAGCTTTGCCTGGTTTCGACGCCTTAAGTGCTTTGATGACTTCCATATGGTTGAAATAGATGTTTATCGGATAGATGTTCTTCTCCAACGTATGGGCTCCGCTGTGATCTGTTCCTACTGGGTCTTGTTGAGAGTGACCAAAGATTTTAGAAAAATGCATGACCCAATCATCTGCCGTAACTGCGACATCTAGATGCTGCCCCTTTGTAGTGTCGGACAAAAAGGGGGATCTGATGACTTGCCAGAATAGAGCACTGTCCTTAATTTGGCAGCTGTTGTGGAGTTGGGCCCAGAGATCTTTCTTAATTTCTTTTCTACGTTCCCGTCTGGCTATATTATAGAGTTTCCTTAAATTTGAGATTTCCACTAGGTTCCTCGTGGGTCTATGAAGGGCCTCTTTTAAACTCGAAAGGGCCTTTCGGCAGGCTGTGTCAAACCACCTCGGAGAGGAAGGCTTATTGATCCTTGGTTTGCCAGAGAGTTCCTTTCCAATTATCTTCAGAATATTCTGGAAACTACCCACGATTGTCTGAGGAGTGGAGTCTGGTGATAGACAGTCAAGTACCCAAGGTTTAGTTTTTCCAAGGACCCTCTCTGTTACTTCCGCCGGATCAACCTTGGCCCATTTGACTGTATAGCCATTCAGTTTGTTCATGGTTAATGCATTTTGTTGTAGGTGACTCGAAGTAAAAGGGTGTGACTTAACCATTTTTGGCTTAATTCTTATGCTAATCGGAAAGTGATCGCTGCTAGTATCTGTCCCTGTGGAAAAATTAGTCACTTGTCCCTTGAGAATCTGGGAAGACAGAATGAAATCTATAGTGGTTAAGAAGCCTCTACCATGGAAGGTTGGAGAAAAATCTTTTTGTGGTTCCACTAGATCGTTTACAAAGTCCAGTTCTAGGGAAAATATGGCCTTATTTAATTTGTTTCCACAAGTAGAGTGAGCAAAATGGGACAGAGGACTGCCATGTTCGTCTTGCAGACCGCAGTTTCCATTTTTATAATTAGAACATAATGGAAGATTGAAATCGCCACCCCAAATTATGTGTGCTGAATTGGGATAAAAATCATTTTGCAGGGATGCTAAAAAAGTGGTAATTTCAGTTAAAGTTATTAAACAATCCATTGTAGCTGAATTGTTATAATAATTAATCAGAATATAGATACAATCTTTTGTAAAATTTATTTGCAGAATTAGATAAGTCGGGAATTCTTTTAGCTTCCGAATGGATAGGAAAGGGAGAGTGTTGGCAGCATAAACCGCGAGACCCCCCTTTGGTCTGCCCATAACTCCCTGAATTGCTGGGATATGGAAGGTTTTATAGCCCACTAGATGGTTAGGAGTGATAGACCATGTTTCCTGAAAGCAGAGTATCTGATGTTCCCTCACTGTTTCAAGCCACGGCTCAGATGTCAACTTGGAGTGCAAACCTGCGACGTTCCAGTATATTATGGAGAAATTCAAGTTGTTTGGGTCAGATGGTAGCTGGCAGACAGAGGATTTAGGTGGAGAACGCGCTAATAGGATAGTGGTAGTTTCAGTAATAATGCTCAGATTGTTAGGCTGATGAACATTTGTGTCAGTAGTACCCATGGAGGTTACCAGGAATTTGGTCATCGTTTCATTTAAGGTGGCATTGCGAAATTCTAAGGTAGTCCCAGACTGGGAGTTAGTAATAATAGGCGAGATTAATTTTGCTTGGCCCTGGGGTTTAAGCAGGTATGACTGTGAACCGGAAATTAGTGGGGCGACCGTGATTTGTAAGGCCTGGATCTTACTTCTTATGGCCCTTGACGGTCAATCCACCATTTCTAGGCAGTCATATCTATTTCTTGTTGGAAAACCCTGCCAGCCCTCCAATGGATAGTGGGATCTACCTAGTTGCCTGGGCTGGTTGTGCCAATCTCTATTCCTGTTTCTGTTCCCATAGCTATAGCTGTATCCCACCTGGTTCCATTGTTCTTCCTGGGGATGCTGCCAATTTGAAATGGGAAGGTATTGGTGTGTGTTCAGTGGGGGATAGAAGAAAGAAAGATGTTGGGCGTCAATACCGCCCTTTTTTCCCAGGGTTGGCCATGAGCAAATATGGTCCACGGTACTTGGGTCCCTGCAATTTACTATAATACAGTCACCGTGGATCGACTTATGTTCATCACCTATCCATGTTACTCTGCGGACTGTGGAGATCCCGCCAGAATGGTAGGGCTCTAGTGGTCTATTTATGCTTAACCACTGCAGGACCTTATTCTTGAGTGACCAGGCGGTTTCAACCATACCTTCGGTTAATTCAGGAACGCCTGTGAGAATAACCGTGTAAGGGGTTGCCTCCGGTGGGAGGTGCACTGGGCGCCTTGATCTTGGTGCCTTTTTAGGTACCATCGGGGGTTGTGTGACCGCCGTTTTAGAAGGTGAAATTGACGGTCTATTGTTTATAGCTTGATTTATGATTGTATCTGCTGTTGTGTTTACAGGTTTTACAGTTTCTACAGGCCCTGTTCCTGATGGGGTCTGAGGCAAATCAGTAGATATTTTGGCCTTTTGCACACTTGGCGCTGGGTGATGCTGTTTTGCTAATGGAACAGTATGCTTTGATTTTTAAAGGGGGTGGAATGGTCATAGGAGACTGTTTAATTCCTGCACCGGGTTGTGATTGTTGGGGAACTTTTGTAGGGTGAGTAGAGTTTCCCTTCCCTTGACTAGCTGGATGTGAACTCGTCACAGTATGGTGAGTGCGTGATAGAATTGCTATTTGAGCTTCCAAATTCCTTACACTGATTTGTATAGGTTTTAAATGCTGGGAGAAAAGCTCTTTGATTGTAGTTAGTATTTGCGATGTAGATTTACAAACTTTGCATGGGTTATCTATATCCTCTACGATAATGGTAGGTGGTATAGAGTTATTTTCGGTTGGAGCATTTATACTTGGTTGTGTGGGCTGTAGGAGTCGATCCCTCCCAGATTCCAAAGGGGTGTCGGGCGTCACTACGTTACCGCATGGTTTGGTGTTTCCTCGTTTAGGGATGGCTCCTTCCCTCGGTCCCCGAGATTGCTTATCTATGGTTGATTCCATTATGTCCTGTGTTTGACAAGCCTCTAGGTCCGGGGTAACCTCTAAGTCGTCAGATAAAAGAGAGTCAGACTCTGATTGAGTTACTGATAAGTCTACAGAGCATGGTACTGTATGAGTATCTGCAACAGTCACAGATGGAGGGAGAATAGCGGTGGTAGGAGCTTGTTGGATGGGAGATGCCGCAGTTGCTAAAAGGCCCATAGAAGAGCGTTTTGCTTTAATGAGGTCCAAAGAGACTCTGCGTTCCAAAAGGGAAATACTAAGTTCGATGGCCTCGTTGGTCCGTGAGATAAATTGATCTATAGGTCCAGTAATCTGGGCTACAACCAGTGCGGATTTTGTTTTGCTTCTGGTTCTTCCAGGCATGATGGATATATGCAAGAACCTAAGTAAAGAAACGTGTCAGGATTAACAGTAAAAATCAAGAGGGGTGGCCCGGTCCGGTCTCTACCGGTCACTAACGGGCAACAACGGGCCAGCCCTTGGCCCGGGCTTCGCCCGGCGTCCCGCGAGACGGGTCTGATGCCAAATTTAAGCGCCGCCTGGCGCTTCCCCGTGAGGCGGAACACCGCAAGGGCTGATGGACCTTGAAGTCCGCCCCTCGCCCGTCTCCTCTCGGCGGCCCCTGCTCCAGGTGACAGGTGAGCAGTCGGGAGGCGGGAGACAGGCGGGCGGGTCCGCAGCTGGTTTTTGCAGGCAGCAGAGGGTTCGTGGCTCGATGGGACTAGAAACAGCAGGCTCGTAACAGACGTGGTCGAAGGTGATTCCCCCACTCGATGGGGCTGATGCCAAATTTAAGCACCGCCTGGTGCTTCCCCGTGAGGCGGAACACCGCAAGAGCCGATGGACCTTGAAGTCCGCCCCTCGCCCGTCTCCTCTCGGCGGCCCCTGCTCCAGGTGACAGGTGAGCAGTCGGGCGGCGGGAGACAGGCGGGCGGGTCCGCAGTTGGTTTTTGCAGGCAGCAGAGGGTTCGTGGCTCGATGGGACTAGAAACAGCAGGCTCATAACAGACGTGGTCAAAGGTGATTCCCCCACTCGATGGGGCTGATGCCAAATTTAAGCGCCGCCTGGCGCTTCCCCGTGAGGCGGAACACCGCAAGGGCCGATGGACCTTGAAGTCCTCCCCTCGCTCGTCTCCTCTCGGCGGCCCCTGCTCCAGGTGATAGGTGAGCAGTCGGGTGGCGGGAGACAGGCGGGCGGGTCCGCAGTTGGTTTTTGCAGGCAGCAGAGGGTTCGTGGCTCGATGGGACTAGAAACAGCAGGCTCGTAACAGACGTGGTCAAAGGTGATTCCCCCACTCGATGGGGCTGATGCCAAATTTAAGCGCCGCCTGGCGCTTCCCCGTGAGGCGGAACACCGCAAGGGCCGATGGACCTTGAAGTCCGCCCCTCGCCCGTCTCCTCTCGGCGGCCCCTGCTCCAGGTGACAGGTGAGCAGTCGGGCGGCGGGAGACAGGCGGGCGGGTCCGCAGTTGGTTTTTGCAGGCAGCAGAGGGTTCGTGGCTCGATGGGACTAGAAACAGCAGGCTCGTAACAGACGTGGTCGAAGGTGATTCCCCCACTCGATGGGGCTGATGCCAAATTTAAGCGCCGCCTGGCGCTTCCCCGTGAGGCGGAACACCGCAAGGGCCGATGGACCTTGAAGTCCGCCCCTCGCCCGTCTCCTCTCGGCGGCCCCTGCTCCAGGTGACAGGTGAGCAGTCGGGAGGCGGGAGACAGGCGGGCGGGTCCGCAGCTGGTTTTTGCAGGCAGCAGAGGGTTCGTGGCTCGATGGGACTAGAAACAGCAGGCTCGTAACAGACGTGGTCGAAGGTGATTCCCCCACTCGATGGGGCTGATGCCAAATTTAAGCACCGCCTGGTGCTTCCCCGTGAGGCGGAACACCGCAAGAGCCGATGGACCTTGAAGTCCGCCCCTCGCCCGTCTCCTCTCGGCGGCCCCTGCTCCAGGTGACAGGTGAGCAGTCGGGCGGCGGGAGACAGGCGGGCGGGTCCGCAGTTGGTTTTTGCAGGCAGCAGAGGGTTCGTGGCTCGATGGGACTAGAAACAGCAGGCTCATAACAGACGTGGTCAAAGGTGATTCCCCCACTCGATGGGGCTGATGCCAAATTTAAGCGCCGCCTGGCGCTTCCCCGTGAGGCGGAACACCGCAAGGGCCGATGGACCTTGAAGTCCTCCCCTCGCTCGTCTCCTCTCGGCGGCCCCTGCTCCAGGTGATAGGTGAGCAGTCGGGTGGCGGGAGACAGGCGGGCGGGTCCGCAGTTGGTTTTTGCAGGCAGCAGAGGGTTCGTGGCTCGATGGGACTAGAAACAGCAGGCTCGTAACAGACGTGGTCAAAGGTGATTCCCCCACTCGATGGGGCTGATGCCAAATTTAAGCGCCGCCTGGCGCTTCCCCGTGAGGCGGAACACCGCAAGGGCCGATGGACCTTGAAGTCCGCCCCTCGCCCGTCTCCTCTCGGCGGCCCCTGCTCCAGGTGACAGGTGAGCAGTCGGGCGGCGGGAGACAGGCGGGCGGGTCCGCAGTTGGTTTTTGCAGGCAGCAGAGGGTTCGTGGCTCGATGGGACTAGAAACAGCAGGCTCGTAACAGACGTGGTCAAAGGGGATTCAGAGTGACAGACCTCCTTTCACTGTAAAGTAAACCTTGAAACACATATTCAAAAATAGAAACTAACATTTTCAAAAAAGTGGAGATACCCATACCAGTTACAACAACCAATTCAGTAATTCCACCATTTATATACACATCCACTCATTCATCAACAGTTCTATATAGTCACTCATACATATACTCACTCATCATATGTAGGGATACACCTATACATCCTGTAACACACCGCCAGTCTTCCAAAAGTTGCTCACACACATACTCACACATGCAAATAAACTATTGAATATCCATTTATTTGCATATACAGCTATACACACACTACCATCTTACTTCTAAGGAAACTTACACATACTTACTCTCTTAAACAATCACTTATAGAAACACATACTTATTTAAACAAGAACTCTTTCAGTCTCTCACTCTCACATATACTCACTTATATACATCAATACTCACATATACTAGA
Source organism: Lissotriton vulgaris (assembly GCF_964263255.1). Taxonomy (NCBI): domain Eukaryota; kingdom Metazoa; phylum Chordata; class Amphibia; order Caudata; family Salamandridae; genus Lissotriton; species Lissotriton vulgaris. The sequence continues at coordinate 1,118,232,765 of NC_141685.1, read as the reverse complement.
TTAAAACATATGTAGTTACTGATAAAGACACTAGTGAGACAGTCATTCACTTACTAACACACACATATACACACTCATCCATCCATACAGTCCTGCACATATGCCGTCTTCCAAACACATACAAACAGTGAGTCAGTCATTGATGCATCTATGTACTAAGTAATACCCCCACCAAACCATACAGACACTCATACTGATACTAAAAAAACATCTAATAACCCATATACACACACATGTAGCTACTCACCAACCCATGCAGCCACTTATACACAAAGTGAAACACTGATACAAACATTTAAATATTTAAACAATACTCGCTAATATATGTATTCACTAAAATACACTTAATAAGCCAGTTAACCAATCAATTTCTTTTTAAAAAAACATCCATTAAGACACTTATTTAAACACTAACAGCCCGTCCCTACCTTGTCCGGGAGCAATCAGGCTTCCCCAACCCCCGCCCGCCCGCCCCGTTGAAAATATAGTTTACAACCAGAATGTTCATGTGCAAAATTCCACTACCACAAAGTTCGGAGAAGTACAAACATGCATTTAAACATATTAGTAGAAACAGGATTTTGTGCGTCTCCACACCTTCCATGAGAGCAGCAGTCGGGTATAGAAAAACGCGTAGGCGCCAGTATTTGTAAGCTTCCCTTTCACTTCCGGGAGGCATAAACATACGGTGGTGGAGGGGATTTAAACCAGATAGTTGTTCAATTAAGACCTGTCTCCTATGCCCTGGGGAGTCCTGGCCCACAGCTATTAGCCCGGCCCCCGCCCGGCCCGTCCTCCGCCTGCCCCGACCCCTGCCTGCCCCTGCAGCAGCCCGGCCTCCGCCCGGGCCGACCCCCGCCTGCCCCGACCCCCGCCTGCTCCGACCCCCGCCTGCTCCGACATGGGTCCCCTTACCTCAGCCGCCGCTCCTCAGTTTACCACTCCTCGCCGCTTCACCTGACCGCCGCTGGCCTGTCCGCTGCTCCTCACGCCACCACTCCTCCCCCGCGCCATGTCCGCCGCTCCTCGTCTGGCTCCTGGACGCCTCTCCTCCCCGCACTCCTGACGTGAGCACGTACGTCGCGGTTGGCGCTACTTCGGAGGGACTATTTTTAAATGTATATAGCCTATAACCATCTACACACCCTGACGATTCCAACGGTGTATCGGGTGTGTGGATTGGCGCTGTGGTTCCCGAGTTTACCCGCCTCAAAGGCTGAAAGTTCTTCCTTTATTATAGTAGTATAGATTTATTCTTCCATCGACCTTTACATATACATATATAAAACATATTTATTTTTCAGAAAGACACACATTCACTGGATGGTGTCATCAGTGATGTCATGAGTGATGTCACTGACCATGTCATGAGTGATGTAATATGTGATGTCATCAGCAGTGCATTAAACGCGCAAGTTATAGTGAGTCCAACTAACTATAACGTGGGAATTTCAATGGTTTTATGTCAGTAAAATTTCCAGCTAACTATAACTGATGTCAAACCTATGGTTTTTTCAGTGAATATATATATATATATATATATATATATATATATATATATATATATATATATATATATATATATATATATATATAAGCTCACTGTCCGTCTGCTCCCCTTCACTCACGGCCGGGTGCTGTAGCAGCGGGTGACGGCACCACGCGGGTCACACTAAGACCAAAGCTCAGTTGCCCAAAAAGTACATAGCACTCACGGGGACAAATCCAATAAGTTTATTGGGCAAAACACTCTCTCAGAAGCGTTTCGGCAACCGCCTTTCTCAATTAGAGGCCGGCGCCACCATCAGGCAGTGTTTAATACATCCGATCAACAAAATAAAGAAAGGACATCATATATGCATTACAAACCGCCATTACTAAGTGGTGTAAGTCCAGTTGAAATCACTGTCATCCTATATATATTCACCTTACTTTAGCGAACAAAGCACTTTTTGGCCACTCACAGCGGCGGGCCGGGACGGGGTAAGCAATTCCCCAATATCCAATCATTCTCGCTCCACTCGATCCAAGAAACGAAATCCAGGCCATCATCCTTTGTTAAACGAGCATTTATTGCAGCTCACTTAACGGAAATGTTTACCTTGTTGCACTATCAATTACGTTTACTTTTATATAGCACTTGCTTTTGTACTGAAATGTAAATATTGAAAGTGTCCCGTAATGTGATGTAACATTTGATGACCAACAGAGTGCATAAAGTGAGTCTGCCTTCATAGCTCCGACCAGTTGTAACTCACATTGGTAGTCTATTGTTTATGTTTAACACAGTCAGTGTTACATGGTGTTTATTTAAACTTTATTGAAAAAATGCACTCGTACTCGTGAACAAGGGAACTTGTTTCCCGAAACACGTCGAGTGAGCTGCAATAAATGCACGTTTAACAAAAGGATATTGGGCTGGATTTCGTTTCTTGGATCGAGTGGAGCGAGATTTATTGGATATATATATATATATATATATATATATATATATATATATATATATATATATATATATATATATATATATATATATATCGAGTCCAAAAGCCCCTCACATTGCATGAAGAACCAGGCACACACTCAGGATCGTTTTCTAGCCAGCAGATTTATTGGAAACGGCATGATGCATTTCGGAGTAATTCCTTCGTCAGATGCCTTTTCCCGACTGAAAAGTGCTGTTGGACGTCCAACTTAAAAGATGCCTGCTTTGCTACGATAGGCTCAACGACCAGATGCAAGTGGCGGGGATTTGAGAGTCTGTAGTAAGTACTTCCCCATGTGGGTGGAGCTCTCATCTTCACCTCCTGCACCTTTGTCTTAGGCATCCTCTGCTGGCTCCACAATCCATCACCCTGCCGCTTCAAAGCTCCTAGGGAAGTCCCGAAATGGAGTCAACAGGTAAGGAAGCGGCGGCGAAGCAGCATTTCCAGTTCATGAAAAACACGCCACAAAGTTGCCACTTTCGCTGCCTCGCTACTTGTAGGGTGGGGCGCCCTGGTGCATATATATATATATATATATGCAAGCTCCAGGATGTGTCCATCAGTTTGGTTTGCACTCGACCAACAGCAGCAGAGAGTTGGACTCTCTTAAGGTACAGGCGGTTGCCGCTTGAATCACTCCGTGCAGGTGTGCCTGACGCGTTTCGAAAGCTCCTCAGCTTTCTCTTCAGAGGCTTTCACGGAGATTCGCGCTCCCAGTTTCAACAATGCACGCCCTCCAATAGGATGATGATGTTGGCTGAGCATTGTGGGAGCGGTAGTTCTTATGGATGCGGATATGGACTCAGGCAGGGGGGTCCGTCTATGATCCCTGCTGTTACCCCACAGATTCGAAGAGGTGTCTTCTCCTCGAGTGGTCCCCTTCTTTCGGGGAGGTGCACAACCCCGCGGCAGGACGGCCGCGTAAATATGCAAGCTCCAGGATGTGTCCATCAGTTTGGTTTGCACTCGACCAACAGCAGCAGAGAGTTGGACTCTCTTAAGGTACAGGCGGTTGCCGCTTGAATCACTCCGTGCAGGTGTGCCTGACGCGTTTCGAAAGCTCCTCAGCTTTCTCTTCAGAGGCTTTCACGGAGATTCGCGCTCCCAGTTTCAACAATGCACGCCCTCCAATAGGATGATGATGTTGGCTGAGCATTGTGGGAGCGGTAGTTCTTATGGATGCGGATATGGACTCAGGCAGGGGGGTCCGTCTATGATCCCTGCTGTTACCCCACAGATTTGAAGAGGTGTCTTCTCCTCGAGTGGTCCCCTTCTTTCGGGGAGGTGCACAACCCCGCGGCAGGACGGCCGCGTAAATATGCAAGCTCCAGGATGTGTCCATCAGTTTGGTTTGCACTCGACCAACAGCAGCAGAGAGTTGGACTCTCTTAAGGTACAGGCGGTTGCCGCTTGAATCACTCCGTGCAGGTGTGCCTGACGCGTTTCGAAAGCTCCTCAGCTTTCTCTTCAGAGGCTTTCACGGAGATTCGCGCTCCCAGTTTCAACAATGCACGCCCTCCAATAGGATGATGATGTTGGCTGAGCATTGTGGGAGCGGTAGTTCTTATGGATGCGGATATGGACTCAGGCAGGGGGGTCCGTCTATGATCCCTGCTGTTACCCCACAGATTCGAAGAGGTGTCTTCTCCTCGAGTGGTCCCCTTCTTTCGGGGAGGTGCACAACCCCGCGGCAGGACGGCCGCGCAAATATGCAAGCTCCAGGATGTGTCCATCAGTTTGGTTTGCACTCGACCAACAGCAGCAGAGAGTTGGACTCTCTTAAGGTACAGGCGGTTGCCGCTTGAATCACTCCGTGCAGGTGTGCCTGACGCGTTTCGAAAGCTCCTCAGCTTTCTCTTCAGAGGCTTTCACGGAGATTCGCGCTCCCAGTTTCAACAATGCACGCCCTCCAATAGGATGATGATGTTGGCTGAGCATTGTGGGAGCGGTAGTTCTTATGGATGCCGATATGGACTCAGGCAGGGGGGTCCGTCTATGATCCCTGCTGTTACCCCACAGATTCGAAGAGGTGTCTTCTCCTCGAGTGGTCCCCTTCTTTCGGGGAGGTGCACAACCCCGCGGCAGGACGGCCGCGTAAATATGCAAGCTCCAGGATGTGTCCATCAGTTTGGTTTGCACTCGACCAACAGCAGCAGAGAGTTGGACTCTCTTAAGGTACAGGCGGTTGCCGCTTGAATCACTCCGTGCAGGTGTGCCTGACGCGTTTCGAAAGCTCCTCAGCTTTCTCTTCAGAGGCTTTCACAGAGATTCGCGCTCCCAGTTTCAACAATGCACGCCCTCCAATAGGATGATGATGTTGGCTGAGCATTGTGGGAGCGGTAGTTCTTATGGATGCGGATATGGACTCAGGCAGGGGGGCTCGTCTATGATCCCTGCTGTTACCCCACAGATTCGAAGAGGTGTCTTCTCCTCGAGTGGTCCCCTTCTTTCGGGGAGGTGCACAACCCCGCGGCAGGACGGCCGCGTAAATATGCAAGCTCCAGGATGTGTCCATCAGTTTGGTTTGCACTCGACCAACAGCAGCAGAGAGTTGGACTCTCTTAAGGTACAGGCGGTTGCCGCTTGAATCACTCCGTGCAGGTGTGCCTGACGCGTTTCGAAAGCTCCTCAGCTTTCTCTTCAGAGGCTTTCACGGAGATTCGCGCTCCCAGTTTCAACAATGCACGCCCTCCAATAGGATGATGATGTTGGCTGAGCATTGTGGGAGCGGTAGTTCTTATGGATGCGGATATGGACTCAGGCAGGGGGGTCCGTCTATGATCCCTGCTGTTACCCCACAGATTCGAAGAGGTGTCTTCTCCTCGAGTGGTCCCCTTCTTTCGGGGAGGTGCACAACCCCGCGGCAGGACGGCCGCGTAAATATGCAAGCTCCAGGATGTGTCCATCAGTTTGGTTTGCACTCGACCAACAGCAGCAGAGAGTTGGACTCTCTTAAGGTACAGGCGGTTGCCGCTTGAATCACTCCGTGCAGGTGTGCCTGACGCGTTTCGAAAGCTCCTCAGCTTTCTCTTCAGAGGCTTTCACGGAGATTCGCGCTCCCAGTTTCAACAATGCACGCCCTCCAATAGGATGATGATGTTGGCTGAGCATTGTGGGAGCGGTAGTTCTTATGGATGCGGATATGGACTCAGGCAGGGGGGTCCGTCTATGATCCCTGCTGTTACCCCACAGATTCGAAGAGGTGTCTTCTCCTCGAGTGGTCCCGTTCTTTCGGGGAGGTGCACAACCCCGCGGCAGGACGGCCGCGTAAATATGCAAGCTCCAGGATGTGTCCATCAGTTTGGTTTGCACTCGACCAACAGCAGCAGAGAGTTGGACTCTCTTAAGGTACAGGCGGTTGCCGCTTGAATCACTCCGTGCAGGTGTGCCTGACGCGTTTCGAAAGCTCCTCAGCTTTCTCTTCAGAGGCTTTCACGGAGATTCGCGCTCCCAGTTTCAACAATGCACGCCCTCCAATAGGATGATGATGTTGGCTGAGCATTGTGGGAGCGGTAGTTCTTATGGATGCGGATATGGACTCAGGCAGGGGGGTCCGTCTATTATCCCTGCTGTTACCCCACAGATTCGAAGAGGTGTCTTCTCCTCGAGTGGTCCCCTTCTTTCGGGGAGGTGCACAACCCCGCGGCAGGACGGCCGCGTAAATATGCAAGGCAACCGCCTGTACCTTAAGAGAGTCCAACTCTCTGCTGCTGTTGGTCGAGTGCAAACCAAACTGATGGACACATCCTGGAGCTTGCATATTTACGCGGCCGTCCTGCCGCGGGGTTGTGCACCTCCCGAAAGAAGGGGACCACTCGAGGAGAAGACACCTCTTCGAATCTGTGGGGTAACAGCAGGGATCATAGACGGACCCCCCTGCCTGAGTCCATATCCGCATCCATAAGAACTACCGCTCCCACAATGCTCAGCCAACATCATCATCCTATTGGAGGGCGTGCATTGTTGAAACTGGGAGCGCGAATCTCCGTGAAAGCCTCTGAAGAGAAAGCTGAGGAGCTTTCGAAACGCGTCAGGCACACCTGCACGGATTGATTCAAGCGGCAACCGCCTGTACCTTAAGAGAGTCCAACTCTCTGCTGCTGTTGGTCGAGTGCAAACCAAACTGATGGACACATCCTGGAGCTTGCATATTTACGCGGCCGTCCTGCCGCGGGGTTGTGCACCTCCCCGAAAGAAGGGGACCACTCGAGGAGAAGACACCTCTTCGAATCTGTGGGGTAACAGCAGGGATCATAGACGGACCCCCCTGCCTGAGTCCATATCCGCATCCATAAGAACTACCGCTCCCACAATGCTCAGCCAACATCATCATCCTATTGGAGGGCGTGCATTGTTGAAACTGGGAGCGCGAATCTCCGTGAAAGCCTCTGAAGAGAAAGCTGAGGAGCTTTCGAAACGCGTCAGGCACACCTGCACGGAGTGATTCAAGCGGCAACCGCCTGTACCTTAAGAGAGTCCAACTCTCTGCTGCTGTTGGTCGAGTGCAAACCAAACTGATGGACACATCCTGGAGCTTGCATATTTACGCGGTCGACCTGCCGCGGGGTTGTGCACCTCCCCGAAAGAAGGGGACCACTCGAGGAGAAGACACCTCTTCGAATCTGTGGGGTAACAGCAGGGATCATAGACGGACCCCCCTGCCTGAGTCCATATCCGCATCCATAAGAACTACCGCTCCCACAATGCTCAGCCAACATCATCATCCTATTGGAGGGCGTGCATTGTTGAAACTGGGAGTGCGAATCTCCGTGAAAGCCTCTGAAGAGAAAGCTGAGGAGCTTTCGAAACGCGTCAGGCACACCTGCACGGAGTGATTCAAGCGGCAACCGCCTGTACCTTAAGAGAGTCCAACTCTCTGCTGCTGTTGGTCGAGTGCAAACCAAACTGATGGACACATCCTGGAGCTTGCATATTTACGCGGCCGTCCTGCCGCGGGGTTGTGCACCTCCCCGAAAGAAGGGGACCACTCGAGGAGAAGACACCTCTTCGAATCTGTGGGGTAACAGCAGGGATCATAGATGGACCACCCTGCCTGAGTCCATATCCGCATCCATAAGAACTACCGCTCCCACAATGCTCAGCCAACATCATCATCCTATTGGAGGGCGTGCATTGTTGAAACTGGGAGCGCGAATCTCCGTGAAAGCCTCTGAAGAGAAAGCTGAGGAGCTTTCGAAACGCGTCAGGCACACCTGCACGGAGTGATTCAAGCGGCAACCGCCTGTACCTTAAGAGAGTCCAACTCTCTGCTGCTGTTGGTCGAGTGCAAACCAAACTGATGGACACATCCTGGAGCTTGCATATTTACGCGGCCGTCCTGCCGCGGGGTTGTGCACCTCCCCGAAAGAAGGGGACCACTCGAGGAGAAGACACCTCTTCGAATCTGTGGGGTAACAGCAGGGATCATAGACGGACCCCCCTGCCTGAGTCCATATCCGCATCCATAAGAACTACCGCTCCCACAATGCTCAGCCAACATCATCATCCTATTGGAGGGCGTGCATTGTTGAAACTGGGAGCGCGAATCTCCGTGAAAGCCTCTGAAGAGAAAGCTGAGGAGCTTTCGAAACGCGTCAGGCACACCTGCACGGAGTGATTCAAGCGGCAACCGCCTGTACCTTAAGAGAGTCCAACTCTCTGCTGCTGTTGGTCGAGTGCAAACCAAACTGATGGACACATCCTGGAGCTTGCATATTTACGCGGCCGTCCTGCCGCGGGGTTGTGCACCTCCCCGAAAGAAGGGGACCACTCGAGGAGAAGACACCTCTTCGAATCTGTGGGGTAACAGCAGGGATCATAGACGGACCCCCCTGCCTGAGCCCATATCCGCATCCATAAGAACTACCGCTCCCACAATGCTCAGCCAACATCATCATCCTATTGGAGGGCGTGCATTGTTGAAACTGGGAGCGCGAATCTCCGTGAAAGCCTCTGAAGAGAAAGCTGAGGAGCTTTCGAAACGCGTCAGGCACACCTGCACGGAGTGATTCAAGCGGCAACCGCCTATACCTTAAGAGAGTCCAACTCTCTGCTGCTGTTGGTCGAGTGCAAACCAAACTGATGGACACATCCTGGAGCTTGCATATTTACGCGGCCGTCCTGCCGCGGGGTTGTGCACCTCCCCGAAAGAAGGGGACCACTCGAGGAGAAGACACCTCTTCGAATCTGTGGGGTAACAGCAGGGATCATAGACGGACCCCCCTGCCTGAGTCCATATCCGCATCCATAAGAACTACCGCTCCCACAATGCTCAGCCAACATCATCATCCTATTGGAGGGCGTGCATTGTTGAAACTGGGAGCGCGAATCTCCGTGAAAGCCTCTGAAGAGAAAGCTGAGGAGCTTTCGAAACGCGTCAGGCACACCTGCACGGAGTGATTCAAGCGGCAACCGCCTGTACCTTAAGAGAGTCCAACTCTCTGCTGCTGTTGGTCGAGTGCAAACCAAACTGATGGACACATCCTGGAGCTTGCATATTTACGCGGCCGTCCTGCCGCGGGGTTGTGCACCTCCCCGAAAGAAGGGGACCACTCGAGGAGAAGACACCTCTTCGAATCTGTGGGGTAACAGCAGGGATCATAGATGGACCCCCCTGCCTGAGTCCATATCCGCATCCATAAGAACTACCGCTCCCACAATGCTCAGCCAACATCATCATCCTATTGGAGGGCGTGCATTGTTGAAACTGGGAGCGCGAATCTCCGTGAAAGCCTCTGAAGAGAAAGCTGAGGAGCTTTCGAAACGCGTCAGGCACACCTGCACGGAGTGATTCAAGCGGCAACCGCCTGTACCTTAAGAGAGTCCAACTCTCTGCTGCTGTTGGTCGAGTGCAAACCAAACTGATGGACACATCCTGGAGCTTGCATATTTACGCGGCCGTCCTGCCGCGGGGTTGTGCACCTCCCCGAAAGAAGGGGACCACTCGAGGAGAAGACACCTCTTCGAATCTGTGGGGTAACAGCAGGGATCATAGACGGACCCCCCTGCCTGAGTCCATATCCGCATCCATAAGAACTACCGCTCCCACAATGCTCAGCCAACATCATCATCCTATTGGAGGGCGTGCATTGTTGAAACTGGGAGCGCGAATCTCCGTGAAAGCCTCTGAAGAGAAAGCTGAGGAGCTTTCGAAACGCGTCAGGCACACCTGCACGGAGTGATTCAAGCGGCAACCGCCTGTACCTTAAGAGAGTCCAACTCTCTGCTGCTGTTGGTCGAGTGCAAACCAAACTGATGGACACATCCTGGAGCTTGCATATTTACGCGGCCGTCCTGCCGCGGGGTTGTGCACCTCCCCGAAAGAAGGGGACCACTCGAGGAGAAGACACCTCTTCGAATCTGTGGGGTAACAGCAGGGATCATAGACGGACCCCCCTGCCTGAGCCCATATCCGCATCCATAAGAACTACCGCTCCCACAATGCTCAGCCAACATCATCATCCTATTGGAGGGCGTGCATTGTTGAAACTGGGAGCGCGAATCTCCGTGAAAGCCTCTGAAGAGAAAGCTGAGGAGCTTTCGAAACGCGTCAGGCACACCTGCACGGAGTGATTCAAGCGGCAACCGCCTATACCTTAAGAGAGTCCAACTCTCTGCTGCTGTTGGTCGAGTGCAAACCAAACTGATGGACACATCCTGGAGCTTGCATATTTACGCGGCCGTCCTGCCGCGGGGTTGTGCACCTCCCCGAAAGAAGGGGACCACTCGAGGAGAAGACACCTCTTCGAATCTGTGGGGTAACAGCAGGGATCATAGACGGACCCCCCTGCCTGAGTCCATATCCGCATCCATAAGAACTACCGCTCCCACAATGCTCAGCCAACATCATCATCCTATTGGAGGGCGTGCATTGTTGAAACTGGGAGCGCGAATCTCCGTGAAAGCCTCTGAAGAGAAAGCTGAGGAGCTTTCGAAACGCGTCAGGCACACCTGCACGGAGTGATTCAAGCGGCAACCGCCTGTACCTTAAGAGAGTCCAACTCTCTGCTGCTGTTGGTCGAGTGCAAACCAAACTGATGGACACATCCTGGAGCTTGCATATATATATATATATATATATATATATATATATATATATATATATATATATATATATATATATATATATATATATATATATATATATATATATATATATATATATATATATATATATATATATATATATATATATATATATACATATATATAATATATATTTTCACTAACAAAACAAAAGGTTACGTCATGTGATCAAGTCCCAAGCAAGGGACGAAACGCGTCGTGACTGCCCCATCTACTTTTGTACTTGCTAATAAATCACCAAGGGTAGTTCAATCTTTGTGGTCCGTGCTCTTCATTTTCGACAGCCTACGACAGGCACTACGAGGCTGAGGAGAACTAAGCAATATACATATATATATATACCTCAGCCGCCGCTCCTCAGTTTACCGCTCCTCGCCGCTTCACCTGACCGCCGCTGGCCTGTCCGCTGCACCTCACGTCACCGCTCCTCCCCCGCGCCATGTCTGCCGCTTCTCGTCGCGCTCCAGGACGCCGCTCCTCCCCGCGCTCCTGACGTGAGCACGCACGTCGCGGCCGATGCTACTTCGGAGGGACTACTTTTTTTTTACTGTAATTTTTTTAATAACGTTTGTTTTTTAAATGTATATAGCCTATAACCATCTACACACCCTGACGATTCTAACGGTGTATCTGGTGTGTGGATTGGCACTGTGGTTCCCGAGTTTACCCGCCTTAAAGGCTGAAAGTTCTTCCTTTATTATAGTAGTAGAGATATATATATATATATATATATTTTTTTTTCACTGAAAAAACGAAAGGTTACAGGGACTTTACAGTTAGGCTTACATTTCACTCGTACAAAACCAGAGAAATTCAGTAGATATAGTTAGCTAAGCTAACAATAACTCGTGCCACCCACAATGCACTGCTTATGAGCTGAAGCTGAAGGATACTGCTCAATGGCAGCCCGTGACTACACGGGAGAGTTGGTGCAATCTCGCCAATTCGAACCCCAACGCACCAGCGTTTTGAAGGTTGGAACGTTTTGCGGGGATTCAAGGGGTCAAGACGGCAAGAAAGCACCTCATCAGGTATGCCCAGACTTATGAACGCCAATACCTAAAAGAAACAGCTTTGGTATCCCACAACACGCATCCCAGACATATGGCATTCTGGGAGTTGGAGTTTAACATACACTGCAACTCGGCGGTTGATCACATGATTGGGGTGGCGCTCATAAGAGGACTTTTCATTAAGCCACTAACAATTCATAAGGGCAATACGGACGTGAGGAGCGGCAGCTAAGGGTGTCTGACGAAGGTTTCATTGCCGAAATGCATAACGCCCAGGCTGCCTAAGTTTCCATTAAACTTGAACCCCACCTGAAAAATCCCTGCGTGTGGCTCCTTCCTTTCACTCGTTGGAGGGCAGATGGTGATGTTACGTGTCGGCCAGAGAGACGCCAGGGAGCCGCCGTTCCGTCAAGTGGCTGCCTGCTCTTCTGGTGAACTTCTGCGCTGCAGATATGGAGTCGGCCCAGGTATGGGCTTACAGGCAGTCCACCTACTTGACGCTGAAGCTGAAGGATACTGCTCAATGGCAGCCTGTGACTACACGGGAGAGTTGGTGCAATCTCGCCAATTCGAACCCCAACGCACCAGCGTTTTGAAGGTTGGAACGTTTTGCGGGGATTCAAGGGGTCAAGACGGCAAGAAAGCACCTCATCAGGTATGCCCAGACTTATGAACGCCAATACCTAAAAGAAACAGCTTTGGTTTCCCACAACACGCATCCCAGACTTATGGCATTCTGGGAGTTGGAGTTTAACATACACTGCAACTCGGCGGTTGATCACATGATTGGGGTGGCGCTCATAAGAGGACTTTTCATTAAGCCACTAACATTTCATCAGGGCATTACGGACGTGAGGAGCGGCAGCTAAGGGTGTCTGACGAAGGTTTCATTACCGAAATGCATAATGCCCAGGCTGCCTAAGTTTCCATTAAACTTGAACCCCACCTGTAAAATCCCTGCGTGTGGCTCCTTCCTTTCACTCGTTGGAGGGCGGATGGTGATATATATATATATATATATATATAATATATATTTTCACTGACAAAACAAAAGGTTACGTCATGTGATCAAGTCCCAAGCCAGGGACGAAACGCGTCGTGACTGCCCCATCTACTTTTGTACTTGCTAATAAATCACCAAGGGTAGTTCAATCTTTGTGGTCCGTGCTCTTCATTTTCGACAGCCTACGACAGGCACTACGAGGCTGAGGAGAACTACGCAATATACATATATATATATATACCTCAGCCGCCGCTCCTCAGTTTACCGCTCCTCGCCGCTTCACCTGACCGCCGCTGGCCTGTCCGCTGCACCTCACGTCACCGCTCCTCCCCCGCGCCATGTCCGCCGCTTCTCGTCGCGCTCCTCCCCCGCTCCTGACGTGAGCACGCACGTCGCGGCCGATGCTACTTCGGAGGGACTACTTTTTTTTTTACTGTAATTTTTTTAATAACGTTTGTTTTTTAAATGTATATAGCCTATAACCATCTACACACCCTAACGATTCTAACGGTTTATCGGGTGTGTGGATTGGCGCTGTGGTTCCCGAGTTTACCCGCCTTAAAGGCTGAAAGTTCTTCCTTTATTATAGTAGTAGAGATATATATATATATATTTTTTTTTTCACTGAAAAAACGAAAGGTTACAGGGACTTTACAGTTAGGCTTACATTTCACTGGTACAAAACCAGAGAAATTCAGTAGATATAGTTAGCTAAGCTAACAATAACTCGTGCCACCCACAATGCACTGCTTATGATCTCACATATTACACCTTGGTATATATTTAACTCTTATTAACTTTTTTAAACTACTCACAGTCACTAGATGATGTCATCAGTGATGTAATTTGAGATGCCATCAGGGATGTCACTGATCATGGCATGAGTAATGTAATATGTGTGGTCATAAGCTGTGCATTGTGGGGGCACAAGTTATAGTTAGCTTAACTAACTATGACTATTGAATTTCTCTGGTTTTGTACAAGTGGAATGTAAGCCTTACTACAACTTCCTTGTAACCATTTTTTCTCCGTTTATGTATACATATATACACACATACATAAATATATATGTATAATTATATAAAACATAGAAAATGTTAACAAATCAAATGCAAAACATTAAATAAATTACCAAATGTATTACATTTAAAAACAAAAAAATATATTTACTCAAATTTTAAATTATATAAAATATGTATACATACATGCATATATATATACATATAAAAAATAATATTAAATTAAACAAATAATATTAGCTATATTTCAACAATATTTTAAAAAGTATTGAAGTCTGTGAACAATAAATATAACATTCCCAATCCAGTCTGTGTAACAGAAGGAAAAGTGTTGGAGTTGGGAGTGGTTAAATTTACAGCTGCCACTCCAGTCTGTGCAACAGTAGGGAAAGCGTTGGACTTTGGTGGAGTAAGACTTACGATTCCTACTCTAGTGTGTGCAACATTGGGGAAATCCTTGGACTTCAGGTGTTAAATCTACTATTCCCACTATAGTCTGACCAACAGTAGGGAAAGCATTGGACTCCAGAGGGATAACATTTACTATTCCCACACTACAATCTGTGCAACAATAGGAAAAGCGTTGGACTTCGGAGGGGTTGCATTTACTATTCCCACTCCAGTCTATGCAGCAGTAGGGAAAGTACTTCACTTCAAACATATAACATATATGAAACATAATCCTATTAATTTATAACAAATTTAAAACTCTTAACATAAACGTATTTAATTAAGCAAAAACATGAATATATAACAACAACAAAAACAATTAACATTATTAGTAAACAATTTAATATTCAATTTTCAATAAAAACAATTTGGCCATTATGTAATACTTAAATTAATAATTAATTGGTAACTAATTAATACTTGATTTATTAATTATTAGCCTTCCCCTATACCCCATCAAACACAGCAACCACACCTAATATATAACTTAAAACATATAATTATTGCACAATTTAAATAAATAATAATAATGTAATTAATAATTATTTTTTTGAAAATGAATTGTTAATTATTTATTATTTCATTAACTTCCAATCCTATACTCCTACAAAGCCAGCAGCCGGCATATAATATATAATTTAAAAAAAGAATTATTACACAATTAACAATCAATTAAATAATGAATAATACATTAATAATTAATTATACTTAATTAACTTTCCACCCTACAAACCTAGTAACCTGCTTCAAAAATATATAATTTTTATAAGAAATTAAATACAAAATTATAATTCAAGTTAAATGACAAACTATATTTAAAAATATTACTAACAATTACACAAACAATAATAACATCTCCAATTAATATATGAAGTAACATACATAAAGATAATTCAAAATGATATTTTGTACAACTATATTGTTGAAAAGGATATTAACAGCAAAGATATTCTTGAAACCGATATTACTTACCTGAAAAATTGATATTTTTGGCAATGATATTTCTGCATCACAATATTTTTGTATCACAATATTTCTTTTCTGACATTTCTGCAACTCTATATTTAAAACTCAATATTTTGTCTAAATACCTCTAGGTTCATTCAGCTGACCTGTTGAAGCCACAGTGATCCAACAAGCTACAAGAGGCCTTTCCTGCAAATGCCCAGATGCCAGACAAAAACTGTACCTTGCTGTTGGCCTCTGCCTGACACTTTGTGAGTCTCTTAGTGCCCCCATTGAATAGCTAGTGGCTTTAGAAGTGTTTTCCTGTGGTGTGTTGTGATTTTCAAGACCCACTCAGAGGGTAAAATCTTTGACCAGGACAAACATTGTTGGTGTATTCGACCCGCACTCCATGGTAGTCAGTCTCAAACTGTGCCTAGGCCCCCATATACCGCACCCATTCACTAGCATTGGCACTTTGTGCTTATTAGTTCTATTGCCACTTAAAACTTTAAAAGTTGATAGCTTCGGCTTCTCCTTATTAGCAGATTGGGGAACAACCTTACCCTCCACCTCCGGACCTGCTCCTCCCTGCTTGAATTCAGGAAAGGACTCAAAACCGGGCTGTTTGAAAGATCACTCCTGAAGTAGCAGGCCTCTCAGCACTTGGATACCCTCATGAATGATTAGCCGTGCTTTAAAAGTCATGTTTGATTGATTGAATCTGCACCCATCCCCGGTTGGCAGGAAGCCCGCTAGACAGAGGGAAAGTCTTGAAAGAAAAACAAAGGGTAGGGTTGGCCCACTATCCATAGGGCCATGCCCCCACCACACAAGGGCCCTTTACAGTCTTTCTTACCCCTGGTTGGCAGAGTGGGGGATTTCCCTCCCAAAAAGAACATGAAACACCAGGTAAATTCTTAAAAAACATAAATGAGTGTGGGGAGCCCACCATGCCATGCCCCTAGCCCAAAAGGGGGGCTATACAGTATTTCTGACACCCCAAGAGGTAGATTAGGCAGTTTTCTCATATTCTGCACTGTCCTACCAGGGTGGCAGAAAGACCACTAGGCAATGGGAAATCATAAAAACAGAGGGGTGCAGAAGCCCACCCTGGCAAAGGGCCATAACCCCACCTCAAAAGGGAGAACACAGTCTTTCTACCCACCTGTGGGGAAGATAGAAGGTTCATCCAGGATGGGGCCCCGAAATCCCACCCGACACCCAGGGAGGTGCACTTACTTAAGTGGGATAAAAAAATTATTAGGAAAAGTGAGGGAATGTGGGTGAAAGGAATTGTAAGGATCCCTGCTGATTTTGGAACCTTCCCTCACAAAAAATGTGAAGAAAATATGTGTTTTTAGCTAGAGTTTGAGGTTTGCAAAGGCTTCTGGGAAAGAACATTTTGTGAAATACTGGCACCGCACAGCACCATGGACTTCCTCCGGTGTCTAGTTTTCCAACCTGCCTGGGTTTGGTAGTCTTCCCTGGGTGGCTGCTGAGCCCAGGCCCAAAATCCACAGATACCCACATCACAATAAATGGTTGGTTTTGAGTGGAAAGATTTGATCTGTCCATGGTTTGTTTTGGGGCCTTTGCTGTTGCAGATGCTAGGCCCGCTCACTCAAGGTTGGTACAGTTTTTATCAGGACATGTGTTGGAATCCTGGGTGGTAGGAAATTTTCAGATCTCCGACGATTCCAAAACTTTTCCTCACATTAATATGAGAAAACGTGTGTTTTGTGCCTACGTTTGAGGTTTGCAAGAGCTTCTAGGTAAGAAAACATCACAAGATCCATGCAAGACACAATACTCTGGTCTTCCCCTGGTGTCTAGTTTTTAGAAATATCTAGATATGGTAGGTTTCAAGTTTTCCCTAGGTGGCAGCTCAGCCCAAGCCCAAAATCCACAGGTACCAACACTGTAAAAAAAGGGTTGGTCTAAGTGGAAAAAACTGATATGTCCATGTTGAGTTTTGGACTCTTTCTTGTTGCAGGTGCTAGGCCCACCCACACCTGTTGGGTACCATTTTGATTGGGATGTTAATATGGAACTTGATGCATTTATTAATGGAAATCGTATCTCGTCCTTATTAGCAGAATCATCTGTTGTGAACTCTAGATCAACCAGACTCGCAAATATGTAGTCAAGCAGGCCCTGAGACCAAGGCCCAGGATTACTGATTGATAGGTCACAGATGGGAGGGTGTGTAGCTGGCAGGCTAATGCTCAGGCAGGAAACTCATATTCATTCCCACAAAGAGTCAAGGAAGATTGCGCTAGCATAGCACACTTGGCTGGAGGGGTTATGCGCGATCCTACAAACACCATAAAAGTTAGATGGCACGTGAATTAGGAACACATAGCCAATCACGACCTAGCACAAGTAGTGATCACGCTCTCCACATGCCGGGCATCTAGACACGTTATCCACTGGCCACATTGTATCCACGCAAAGTAGAGATCCACCTGTGGTAACCATTAGACAATTAATTTATGACTCCAAAGGCAGCAACTAACATTCCTCACCATATATGGTACAATGGAACATTTTACAACCTATCCTGTTTTGTATATAAGATGGACATATGCTGAATGTAAATTGAGATAGTCCTCAGACCTTGTGCCTGTAACTGTTCTACCAGCCATAATGTTTAATTAAACACACTGTTCCTGTTTTGCAAAAACGCTTCTTGTCTTCTGTTTTTTGAGGAGTTTTGAACTCAAGCAACAGGTAGATGAGTGGAAAGGCTAGACAGTAGTAAATGTGTGAATCTGCAAAGATTCTGGAACTTTCCCTCAGAGAAATTTGAGGAGAATGTCTGTTTTTCTGCCAAAGTTTGAGGATAATAAGGGCTTCT
The DNA here is from genome assembly GCF_964263255.1 of Lissotriton vulgaris. Lineage (NCBI taxonomy): Eukaryota > Metazoa > Chordata > Amphibia > Caudata > Salamandridae > Lissotriton > Lissotriton vulgaris. The sequence continues at coordinate 1,118,214,904 of NC_141685.1, read as the reverse complement.
CTGTAAAACAGCCATGTGAGATCACACCACTCCACTGGGTGTTTAGTTTTCAGATATTTATGGGTTTGGTAGGTTTCCCTGTGTGGCAGCTAAGCTAGGGCTCGAATTCCACAGCTGCCTACATTGTTTAAAAAAAGTCGACTCATAATGTCCACAGTTCACATTTTGGGGCCTGCTTGTCATAAACTCTCGGTCCGGTACACAAGTGGGACAATAATTTTACCAAGAGGCATGTGACTACATAGAATAGTAAAACATTTGTTAATACCATTTGGATTTCTCTGCATTTGTGCCTTTGAAATGTAAGCCAGCGTGCAAGAAAAAAGACACTTTGCAAAATGCTCTCTGAATCACATGATAGTATGGGTAACCACAAATTCAGAGATGTGCAAAAAAAACATTGTTCCGAAAGTATCTTATGTACATTTAAAGAAATACATAGGTTTCCTTCTTACCCATTTCTCATTCTTTATATTTTACCATATGAATTACTGTATAGTTGATACACAGTGCAGCTCATTTGTTGGCTCTGAGTATTGTATATTTTGGGAGACCCCACAAACCCTATATATCCCCACGACCAGAGGGGCCTATCAGGCATAATAGTATATTGCTTATGTAAATCGCCATAGCGACCAAAAATTACAGATGAAAACGTTGTTATAAATGGTTGTTTTTGCCAACGCATTTTACTTTTTTTTTAATTTCAACAATTAATTTCTTTGGGAAAACCTTGAGATAAGGTATCTAACAATTGACCCTTCGCTGGATGCAGAATTGTTTCTAATTCTCAGAAACTTATAGCTTTCCAAGATCACTCATGGGTTTCACACCCGTTTCCAACATAAACTGCAAGTATGTTGAAACCACAAAGATCAGGAAACATAGACTGCCTCTTGGTAAAATGCGTAACCGGTGGAAACAAATATGTGTTTCTTTTTACAACTCTGTTCTTGGAAGCTAGGAAGACGGTTGTCACGTCGTCTCGCCTGACCTGACCTTGAGACAGGACAGGCGCAGGAAGAAGGAAACGGAAGTGAGATACAGGAAGGGTTTTTAGTTGTAAGCCAGTGCGAGGCTGGCAGGGAATAAAGAAGGAAGTTCATGTTCAGCCTCCGTCTCGTTGTGGTTTATTTATGGTCAAGTTAGGACACTGGCGACGAGGGTGGGATATCCCTGAGACCCACTACCTGCAACATCACCAAGCCACCCAGAGTGGCCGACCACCGAGACGAGCAGCCTTTTCCACCGGCGGCGCGAAAAGAAAGAAAGAGCGCGAACTACAAGTCAGCGCCGGAGCTGCCAACATCATCCCAACGCTGGAGCTGTTTCCCCGCGCACTCACCAGAAAAGCCCAGCGTCCTACAGAAGCCAGCACACCCCAGTCGGGAGAGCGTACATCAGAGCGCTGCCCCCACGTGGTCCCAGACGCGAACAGCCCGGACAACACAGGGCGCCGCCGTGCAGAGCGAAGAAGGAACTGCCCGCATCCGACAGTGAAGCGAGGGTGAGTCATACCCGGCAGCTCTTCCCCGCGACGCCAGACCCAGGCAGAGGTCCAAGCAGACACGGCAACAAAGCCGAGACGTCCCGCGCGGCGGCCATTTTAACGTCAGGCACCCAATACATAACCCACGACCATATCATGGCGGCCATTTTAAAGTCAGGCGCCAATCATTAAGGAAAGCCCCAGCAAGGTGAAAAGAGCGGGAAAAACGCACAAAGACGCAAGAAGCACATGAGAAACCCGGATTCTTTCCCAACAACCACATTTGCAGCAGGACACACGCGCAAAACAACACAGGAAAGCCTGAATCCCTTCCCAAAGAAAAATAAAACACTGAAACGCAGAACGACCCTACCTGCTCCTCGCAGAAGCACCACAGATGTCCAACACATCTCCCGATAGCTCATCTGGAGGAAGCAACACCACAGGCCCAGTCCCACAAGCAACTACTGGAGGACCGTCCAATCCAGGCAACCTACCCACCATGGCCAACAATCCCATTGGAGCCTCGTTTATGCGCCAACCTCAGCCACTGCCACTAACACCAGGTAACAGCATGGGTCCAACATGGAAGCGGTGGAGTGAAGACTTTGAGGACTATATGATAGGCTCCCGGGTGGAGGACTCCAAGCAAAAGATAGTGGCGCTGAGGAACCTGATAGGTCCAGATATTGCACAGATTATCAAAGAATTACCAAACGCAGCGACCGCCACCTATGATGAAGTAAAAGTTGCTCTTGACGGGCGATTCCTCCACAAACGCAATGTGGACTATGAAAGACACACCTTTCACCTAGCCACTCAAGACAAAGATGAATGCATGAGCGATTTCATCATGCGCATCCGAAGGCTAGCACAATATTGCGACTTCGACAACTTCAAGACAGAAGATGCTCTGAGACTCCGCATCATTGGTGGATGTCATTCTGAGACCCTCCGTCGACGACTTCTAAAGAAACCATACTCCCTAGGGGAAATCGAGGAGCTAACCCGGATAAATGATCAAGCAGAAGACTACGCCAAACGAATGGGCACGCACAAATCTGACCAGAAGGACCACGCGCTGCGTGTCCAGACGCACAGATCATCTAAGTCATCCAGACCCAAATCCAGCTCCCACAGATCTCATACCTCCCGAAAATCACCGTCCAAAGGAAGCTCACGACACTCCAACTCTGCCAAGTCAGCACCCACCTGCTACAGATGTGGCCAAGAGTACCCACACTCAGGACAATGTCCAGCAATTGGCCAACGGTGCCATCGCTGCGGGAGAGACAACCACTTCGAGGTAGCTTGTCAAGCCAAGCAGTCAACCCACAAACCATCGACCAGAGGCCGTGACACCCGCCACCGTGACACTCGTCACCATGCAAGAGCCGTCAAAGGGAGGGCAAGTCACTCATCCAGCTCCTCAAACTCCAGCGTCCAGTCAGCTTACTCCAGCCAATCAAGAAGTCGCTCTGAGAGCAGTTATCGGACCAGGCACCACACTACTGACTCATACCGGTCTCGCAGAGACTCTTCTAGCGGGTCAGCCTCATCACGCACCCCACCATCTCAAGACAGTGATGAGTACATCTGCATGGTATCAGACCCCGACCGCCTCAAGAGATACCCAAAGCTAGACATCCTGATAGGAAAACATCCTGCGAAGTTTGTCCTGGACTCAGGTGCGTCGCTAAACTACATCTGCGCACTAGAATACCACAACATGAAGCAAAAACCCAAACTAGAACCGGCTGCTGTCCGCATTTTTACGTGGATGTCACGCAAACCCCTACCATGCCTAGGCCGTTTTCACACCACTCTCACATTCAAGGATCGGACAGTGGATGCGTACATCCATGTGGTAGAAGGACCAGATGTAGCAGACTGTCTTCTCAGCCTACCCACGGCAGAAAGACTCAAGTTGGTAGAACTCCTTTACATGACCGAGGATGCTCCCGACATCGTAGCGAAATTCCCAAACCTCTTCAAAGGCCTCGGGAAACTTAATCACTTCAAAGTAAAGCTCCACATCAATGAGAAAGTGACACCCATTGCCCAACACCATAGGAAAGTGCCATTCCACCTCCAACAAGCTGTTGATGACGAGTTGCAAGACCTACTTCAGACGGACATCATCGAACGCACGTCAGGACCCACTCCATGGGTATCCCCAGTAGTGGTAGTTCCCAAAAAAGGACAAGACAACAAAGTCCGACTGTGTGTCGACATGCGTGCGCCCAACACTGCCATAGAGCGAGAGCGCCATCCTGGGCCGCACATCAGTGATATGATCACGAAGTTGAATGGTGCCACTGTCTTCTCCAAACTCGACCTCAACAAAGGTTATCATCAGTTGGAGCTTCATGACAAATCAAGATACATCACCACGTTCACCACGCACCAAGGCCTATTTCGTTATAAACGCCTAAATTTCGGCATCTCCTCAGCTGCCGAGATTTTCCAGGAGGCCATCAGACGTGTCATACAAGGCATTCCCAACACCTTCAATTATAGTGATGACCTGCTAGTGTTCGGCAAGGACCAAACTGAACATGACACGGCACTAGACAGGGTCTGCCACGCGCTGTTGACCGCAAATCTGACTCTCAACGCCAGCAAGTGTGAATTCCACAAGGATACCCTGAAGTTCTACGGACATGTCACCGTTGATCATGAGACACTAGTTGAAATAGACCGCAGAAACAAACATAAAATGAAGACATACGCGGATCAGCGTAGGCACGCCAAAGACACTAACATCCAAGAAGGAGAGTGGGTGATTGTCCGGAGTGACCGGCGCACCAAGGCAGACAGTAGATACCTTGACATTCCCTTCCAAGTTATCAAAAAGAAAGGGACCATGATCACAGCTAAAGCCGATCACAGACAAATAACGAGGAATATCTCACACTTTAAAATATGCAATCGGAATACCCAGCGTGAGACGTCACCAAGTCAAACTTCAAGTGAATCCTACAACCACAGTGACAGTAGCGACCAATGTCCTCATAGCCCTACACGAACCAATGAAGCCACAAGTCACCAGAGCCAAGCGTCAGGACGAGAGCAGCGTCCTCAACGTCTAAAAAGGAAACCTCGACGACTAGTTGAAGAAATGTCGTAGAAGCAAGACTTTGTGAAACAGGGGAGATGTCACGTCGTCTCGCCTGACCTGACCTTGAGACAGGACAGGCGCAGGAAGAAGGAAACGGAAGTGAGATACAGGAAGGGTTTTTAGTTGTAAGCCAGTGCGAGGCTGGCAGGGAATAAAGAAGGAAGTTCATGTTCAGCCTCCGTCTCGTTGTGGTTTATTTATGGTCAAGTTAGGACAACGGTGACCCTAAAAGCAAATCTTTTGTTGATACCATTTTTAGGTAACGGAAAAAAACATACGCTTTCTTACACTTTATCCAATTTTCCACCAAAAATCTACCTATATTTTGGCCATTTTCTCTGTTCTCTTCGTGCGAATACAACTACACTCCAATTTGAGACCGTTTTCGACCTGCAGGTGCCTCAATAAAGGTCCTTCCTTTGGATGCATTCATATATATTGGCCGCTGGAGGCCAGTAAAAGACCACAGATCGAATGATGTGCCTGTTTTCGTTTCATTCTATGTTGCATTTTATTCCCTCCATTTTTTTCTGCTGTTCGATCTAGTTTGTAAGATGTGCTCATTGAGTCAGTCACCCCCTTAGGACATCACACCTTAGGACGTCTTTTACGGTGATCCTTTGACTAATAATATTTTTATTAATAATAACAAAAACAACAATAACTTGATTTTTATAGTGTTTATTATGTTGCACTTTCACCTTGGGTTGCCCTCATGCTGGACATGTCCGGAAAAAAAACTGCCCAGTTCACGATTACTTCTACTATGAAGTACTTACAGAAGGCTCTCAACCCCAACCAGTCGGCCAAGACCAGAGCTTCAAGTGGGTCGGGTCGTGCCGGTGCTCAGCTCTGGCAGTTCTAAAAACCAGGAATGCAGCCCTCTGTTTTTGCCCCCACCCTCAGTATAAATAAAATCTGGCCTTTATAGCCGTAGCACTCATCCCCGGCCTTCGAAGTCAATTCTAAGAGAATTCTTTGTTATGGCTGCTACAAGGATCAGCAGCTAATTCAAGATGTGGTCACCTGATAGTGATGTGCACGGCACAGAATCCGCAAGGGGACATAAGGGGTGGGCGAGGTGGGTAGAGATGGGTTATACATGTGACATGTATACAGTGATTTTGCCACTGAAGGCTTATAATGAGGCATTCTTTTTCAACTCTTCCTTCCCCGCAGTTAGTGGGATCGAACGTTCACTGCAACTGGTGCAAAGTTCTGTTGAGTGGCTTTTTTTTTTACACTTCTAGTTAATGAAACTCTTACTGTGATTAACTTTTTGATTTAACATCATGCTTTAGTGAAACACAGAGCAACGAGAGTCTGTCAGCACACCTGCAATAAGAATCCTAGCCTCTCACACTCTGCTCTCTTACTCTGGCAGGCTGGGCACTCAGTGGCATTGCTGCTCGTCGCTCCTGGAGGTTTCAGAAGTTCATGCAGTTCGACTGTAAATGTGTCCCTTGTTTAAAAATACCAAGTTTTTTTTCTAAAAATGTCCTTTTCAGGCCTACAACGTCTAATGGCACAGAAACATGTTTCTATAATCAATTAAATGTATGGTTGCTTGTGGTTTTCAGTTTATGGCTTTGTGAAAGAAGTGTTTGTTTATGAACCCGTACAGTGCAGGATTGTAATGCCCTCTACTAGGCCACACCCTTGGTTACATAGGCCACGCCCCTTTGGAGCCCCCCCCCCCCCTTTTTCCATGCCACTTAGAGCATTGGCCAAGAGTAATGCAGAAAAGTTACCCTGCCTGCTCCTGTATTGGTGAGGAAGTTTCTTCTCTGGAAGAGGGTGCCTATTCTAAAGACACGGCCTGGGAACTCTGAGCAGTGGTAGCTCCTCCCCTACGGCGGAGGAGCGCCGCCCCCACTGCTCTCTGAGCAGTGCAAAGGAAAAATAAAACAATAACACGTATTATCATTTTATTTTTAGTCTGGAGCCAGGTTAGGGTAGGGCAGGGCTCTCGTCAGAGGGAGGAGGAGTGGTGGGCCCTCTCTAAGTGCGCATGCGTCTTGGGCCGGCCAAACCATCATGCATTTAGAGCACGGGTATTCATATTACGGCCTGCGGGCAGCCAGCGGCCCGGCAAGCCTTCCTTGGCAGTCCGCGGACCTTGCAGACATCTTACCCGTGTTTAAAAAAAAATAAAAATTAAAGAGTGTCTGCAAACACTGCACCCGCCTCTGAGAGACTCTGCTGCTCTGTAGAGGCCCGGCATTCCAATGATAGTCAGAGTATAGCTGCAGGGGCGCTAAGAGGGGAAATACAAAAGCCGCAACATACAAATGGTCTTTTAACCCATTGGGCGCGGGCGGGATTCTGCGCCTGTGCGGCCATTTTAATGAGTGGGCGGGTTCATGACAGCCCCCAGCCGTCATCAGCACGCGCCCACTGTGATGCATGACGGATGTGGGCCGTCATCAGCATGGAAGGGGTAAAGACCTGTAAACTTCTCGGCTGTGTGTGTGTGTGTGCCCGGAAGCTGTCTCAGCCCGGGCACACACAGGCAGGGTGAGATGAAGAGGGTGATAGAGGGAGGGAAAGGGAGGGTGACAGAGGCAGACAGAGGGAGAGGGAGGGAGGGAGTGAAAGGGAGGGAGAGCGAGGGATGGAGTGAAAGGGAGGGAGAGGAAGGGAGAGGGAGGGAGAGCAAGGGAGGGAGGTAAAGGGAGGCAGATAGAGGGAGAGCGAGGGAGGGAAAGGGAGGCAGACAGAGGGAGAGCGAGGGAGGGAGGGAAGGAGGGAGGGAAAGGGAGGCAGACAGAGGGAGAGCGAGGGAGGGAAGGAAAGGGAGGGAGAGCGAGGGAGTGAGGGAAAGGGAGGCAGCAGAGGAACAGCGAGAGAGGGAGGGAAAGGGAGGGAGAGCGAGGGAGGGAGGCAGACAGGGAGAGCGAGGGAGGGAGGGAAAGGGAGGGAGAGTGAGGGAGAACGAAGGAGGGAGAGAAAGGGAGGGAGTGGGAGGGAGAGCAAGGGAGGGAGGGAAGGGAGGTAAAGGGAGGCAGACAGGGAGAAACAGGGAGGGAGGTAGAGGGAGGGAGACAGGGAGGGAGGGAAAGGGAGGAGGAGGAAGAGCGAGGGAGGGAAAGGAAGGGAGAGGGCGGGAGGGAGAGGGCGGGAGAGAGAGGGAGGGAGGGAAAGGGAGGCAGACAGAGGGAGAGCGAGGGAGTGAGGGAAAGGAGGGAGGGAAAGGGAGGCAGACATAGGGAGAGCGAGGGAGGGAAGGAAAGGGAGGGAGAGTGAGGGAGTGAGGGAAAGGGAGGCAGCAGAGGGAGAGCGAGAGAGGGAGGGAAAGGGAGGGAGACAGGGAGGGGGAGGGAGAGCAAGGGAGGCAAATGGAGGCAGACAGAGGAAGAGCGAGGGAGGAAGGGAAAGGAGGGAGGGAAAGGAAGGCAGACAGAGGGAGAGCGAGGGAGGGAAGGAAAGGGAGGGAGAGCGAGGGAGGGAGTGAAAGGGTGGCAGACAGAGGGAGAGTGAGGGAGGGAAAGGGAAGGAGAGGGAGAGCGAGGGAGGGAGGGAAAGGGAGACAGAGTGAGGGGGACAGAGAAAGGGAGAGGGAGGGAGACAGAGGGAGGGAGACAGACTGAGACAGACAGAGGGAGGGAGACAGACAGAGGGAGGGAGACAGACAGAGGGAGGGAGAGGGTGACAGAGGGAGGGAGACAGACAGAGGGAGGGAGAAGGTGACAGAGGGAGGGAGACAGACAGAGGGAGGGAGAGACAGAGGGAGGGAGACAGACAGAGGGAGGGAGACAGACAGAGGGAGACAATCATAGGGAGGGAGAGGGTGACAGAGGGAGACAGAGGGAGGGAGAGAGTGACAGAGGGAGACAGAGGGTGGGAGACAAACAGATGGAGACAGAGAGAGGGTGACAGACTGAGGGAGGAGGGAGGCAGAGGGAGGAGGGAGACAGAGGGAGGAGGGAGATAGATGAAGGGAGACAAAGAGAGGGAGACAGTGGGAGACAAAGAGAGGAAGATCGAGACAAAGAGAGGAAGTCAGACAGAGGGAGACAAAGAGAGGGAGAGGGAGGGAAACAGAGGGAGACAAAGAGAGGGAGAGGGAGGTAGGCAGAGAAAGGGAGGGTGACAGACAGGGAGGGAGGAGGGTGACAGACAGAGGGAGGGAGGAGGGAGGGGGAGGGGGAGGGGGAGGGCAACAGAGGGAGGAGGGCGACAGAGGGAGGAGGGCGACAGACGGAGGGAGACAGAGAGGGAGAGGGAAGGAGAGAGAGGGAGAGGGAAGGAGAGAGAGGGAGAGCAAGGGAGGCAAATGGAGGCAGACAGAGGAAGAGTGAGGGAGGAAGGGAAAGGAGGGAGGGAAAGGAAGGCAGACAGAGGGAGAACGAGGGAGGGAAGGAAAGGGAGGGAGAGCGAGGGAGGGAGTGAAAGGGAGGCAGACAGAGGGAGAGTGAGGGAGGGAAAGGGAAGGAGAGGGAGAGCGAGGGAGGGAGGGAAAGGGAGACAGAGTGAGGGGGACAGAGAAAGGAAGAGGGAGGGAGACAGAGGGAGGGAGACAGACTGAGACAGACAGAGGGAGGGAGACAGACAGAGGGAGGGAGACAGACAGAGGGAGGGAGAGGGTGACAGAGGGAGGGAGACAGACAGAGGGAGGGAGAAGGTGACAGAGGGAGGGAGAGAGACAGAGGGAGGGAGAGAGACAGAGGGAGGGAGACAGACAGAGGGAGGGAGACAGACAGAGGGAGACAAACATAGGGAGGGAGAGGGTGACAGAGGGAGACAGAGGGAGGGAGAGGGTGACAGAGGGAGACAGAGGGAGGGAGACAAACAGATGGAGACAGAGAGAGGGTGACAGACTGAGGGAGGAGGGAGGCAGAGGGAGGAGGGAGACAGAGGGAGGAGGGAGATAGATGAAGGGATACAAAGAGAGGGAGACAGTGGGAGACAAAGAGAGGAAGATCGAGACAAAGAGAGGAAGTCAGACAGAGGGAGACAAAGAGAGGGAGAGGGAGGGAAACAGAGGGAGACAGATAGAGGGAGACAAAGAGAGGGAGAGGGAGGTAGGCAGAGAAAGGGAGAGGGAGAGAGACAAAGAGAGGGAGAGGGAGGGAAACAGAGGGAGACAGATAGAGGGAGACAAAGAGAGGGAGAAGGAGGTAGGCAGAGAAAGGGAGAGGGAGGGAGACAAAGAGAGGGAGAGGGAGGGAGACAGACAGAGGGAGGCAAAGAGAGGGAGAGGGAGGGAAACAGAGGGAGACAGATAGAGGGAGACAAAGAGAGGGAGAGGGAGGTAGGCAGAGAAAGGGAGAGGGAGGGAGACAAAGAGAGGGAGAGGGAGGGAGACAGAGAAAGGGAGAGGGAGGGAGACAAAGGGAGGGAGAGTGAGGGAGACAGAGAAAGGGAGAGGGAGGGACAGAGAAAGTGAGAGGGAGGGAGACAGGGAGAGGGAGGGAGACAGAGGGTGACAGACAGGAAGGGAGGGAGGGAGGAGGGAGACAGAGGGTGACAGACAGAGGGAGGGAGGGAGGAGGGTGACAGATAGAGGGAGGGAGGGAGAAGGGTGACAGACAGAGGGAGGAGAGAAGGAGGAGGGAGGGAGGAGGGTGACAGACAGAGGGAGGGAGTAGGGTGACAGACAGAGGGAGGGAGGAGGGAGGGGGAGGGCAACAGAGGGAGGAGGGCGACAGAGGGAGGAGGGCGACAGACGGAGGGAGACAGAGAGGGAGAGGGAAGGAGAGAGAGGGAGAGGGAAGGAGAGAGAGGGAGACAGAGAGGGAGAGAGAGAGAGAGAGAGAGAGAGGGAGACAGAGAGAGAGAGAGGGAGTGAGATAGTCTGCATGAGACCGAGGGAGAAATAGGGAGAGATGGAGGGAGAGAGGGCGGGAGAGAGGGAGAGAGAGAGAGAGAGAGAGAGAGAGAGAGAGAGAGAGAGCGAGAGATGTGTGTATGCCGGGTCTGGTGGCTCAGTGGACGAAGGCGTCCGCTGCAAGGACCTGTGTTCAACTTCATGGTCACAGTTTTCTTTGTTGCTCTAGCCCCGCTCCCGCCCCCGCCCCCACCGGTGCGGCCCTCAGACGCAAACCACACTGTAAATTTGTCCCCCGAGAGAAAGTTTGTGAGTACCCACGGAGGGTTACAGACAGAGGGAGGGAGGAGGGAGGGGGAGGGCGACAGAGGGAGTAGGGCGACAGAGGGAGGAGGGCAACAGAGGGAGGAGGCGACAGAGGGAGCAGGGCAACAGAGTGAGGGAGACAGAGAGGGAGAGGGAAGTAGAGAGAGGGAGAGGGAGAGAGACAGAGAAAGGGAGAGGGAGGTAGACAAAGAGAGGGAGAGGGAGGGAGGCAGAGAAAGGGAGAGGGAGGGAGACAAAGAGAGGGAAGGGAGACAGAGAAAGGGAGAGGGAGGGAGACAGAGAAAGGGAGAGGGAGGGACAAAGAAAGGGAGAGGGAGGGAGACAGAGAAAGGGAGAGGGAGAGGGAGGGAGACAGAGGGTGACAGACAGGGAGGAAGGAGGGAGGGAGGAGGGAGACAGAGGGTGACAGGCAGAGGAAGGGAGGAGAGAGGGAGCAGGGTGACAGACAGAGGGAGGGAAGGAGGAGGGAGGGAGGAGGGTGACAGACAGAGGGAGGAGAGAGGAGGGTGACAGACAGAGGGAGGGAGGGTGACAGATAGAGGGAGGGAGGAGGGAGGGAGGAGGGTGACAGACAGAGGGAGGAGGGTGACAGAAAGAGGGAGGGAGGAGGGTGACAGACAGGGGGAGGGAGGAGGGAGGGGGAGGAGGAGGGCGACAGAGGGAGGAGGGCGACAGAGGGAGGGAGACAGAGAGGGAGAGGGAAGGAGAGAGAGGGAGACAGAGAGGGAGAGGGAAGGAGAGAGAGGGAGACAGAGAGAGAGGGAGACAGAGAGAGAGGGAGAGGGAGACAGAGAGAGAGAGAGGGAGACAGAGAGAGAGAGAGGGAGTGAGACAGTCTGCCTGAGACAGGGGGAGAAATAGGGAGAGATGGAGGGAGAGAGGGAGGGAGAGAGGGAGAGAGAGGGAGAGAGAGAGAGATAGAGAGAGAGGGAGAGAAAGAGAGAGAGAGAAAGAGAGAGAGAGATGTGTGTATGCCGGGTCTTGTGGCTCAGTGGACGAAGGCGTCCGGAACAGGGACCTATTTTCAACCTCATGGTCACAGTTTTCTTTGTTGCTCTAGCCCCGCCCCCGCCCCCACCGGTGCGGCCCTTGGACACAAACCACACTGTAAATTTGGCTCCAGAGAGGAAGTTTGTGAGTACCCACGGCGGGTGACAGACAGAGGAAGGGCGGAGGGAGGGCGACAGAGGGAGGAGGGTGACAGAGGGAGGAGGGCGACAGAGGGAGGAGGCGACAGAGGGAAGAGGGCAACAGAGTGAGGGAGACAGAGAGGGAGAGGGAAGGAGAGAGAGGGAGAGGGAAGGAGAGAGAGGGAAGGAGAGAGAGGGAGACAGAGAGGGAGAGGGAAGGAGAGAGAGGGAGACAGAGAGAGACAGAGAGAGGGAGAGAGGGAGAGAGAGGGAGACAGAGAGAGAGAGAGATAGAGAGAGAAAGAGGGAGACAGAGAGAAAGGGAGTGAGACAATGAGTGAGACAGAGGGAGAAATAGGGCGAGAGGGATTGAGAGAGGGAGGGAGGGAGGGAGAGAGAGAGAGAGAGAGAGAGCGAGAGCGAGAGCGAGAGCGAGAGAGAGAGAGAGAGAGAGAGAGAGAGAGAGAAATGTGTAAATGCTGGGTCTGGTGGCTCAGTGGACGAAGGCGTCTGCTGCAGGGATCTGTGTTCAACCTCATGGTCACAGTTTTTTTTGTTGCTCTAGCCCCGCCCCCTCCCCCACTGACCCCGCCCCCATCGGTGCGGCCCTCGGACACAAACCACACTGTAAATTTGTCCCCGAGAGAAAGTTTGTGAGTACCCATGATTTAGCGTTTCTCCACATGGCTGTGTTGTACAACCGGGTGTAGAACTGTCCCAGGCTCCCAGCCACTGCCTGATCGGCCAATCAGGCCGCTCAGACCAATCACGATGCTGCTGTCATGCTGGTGACAGCAGCGTTGTGATTGGCTAAGGGGAGGCTGGGAGCCTTGGTGCTGCCGGGAGCCAGGAACAGAGGCAGGATGGAGGAGACGCTGCACTGGTGCCCAGAAGGTAAGTCGTCTTTTCCTTTTGTTCTCTTTTTTCTAACCCCAACACCCCCCTGCTACTGCTCCCTTGCAGCGGCCACAGACTCAGGAAAAGGGTATAATGGATTGAGGGACTGGAAGTCTTCAGGATATTCAAGGAAAATGCTCTGGGAGGTGCAGGAGATACCCCATTTGCACCAGGGCTCTGGGAGGTGCAGGAGATACCCCATTTGCACCAGCATTGTGACCAGGTTAAAATTAAAGACATTTGCTCCTGAGGACATCTGGCACAGTTGATCAGCCCAGTGGGAGCTATTGCCGAGGTGGTGGGCTAGGCTGCTCAAGTCATAAGGGAAAGAAGCAAGAAACGGGCTCCAGGTGGATGCCAAAGCCCCTCCATTCCATTCAAGACAAGGCTGTAGTCATGCCTTAGTCGGATGGTAACATCGTTCCATTCATGGACAAGCTCACGAAGGATCCAAAGTGAGAGCACACATGGTTCTGAAGTTCTTGCAAATACACGTCATTAGCTCAATAAGGAGCCATGACAAAGGTATTAGAGATAGCTGGATTGGTCAAGGAAAGTGGGGGCATATTGTCCTCTGGCTAGGCACTGAGAACACCCTGTTGATTGGGGAACACACCGATGGCCCCTTCAGGGTGGACCTGAAGATGGGGGACTTCAGAGTCAGGAGCAGAGGCCAACGTTTGCCTCCTCAGTGATGTGTGTTCATGTATGAGCTCTGCCAGTTCATTCAGACATTTACCACCCATGACAAGGGGCGCACCCTGTTGAAAAGAGTTTTTACTCCTTAGATTTTTCAAGGGTGCTTATTCCACCGTGGCCATTCAAAGGTCTTCAGGGCGATTAAGCGCCAAAGCAAAATGAAGGTCTTCTTCCTGTCAAGGCCAGATCCAACCATGTGACTTCGACAAGGGTGGAAGAGGAGCCTGCACAGGTGAGAGTTTTCCCTTCTGCCCAAGCAAACACTGAAGGAGGGATTCATTGTGTCTGCACAAATGAAAGAGATAAGAGTCGATGCCTGCGTCCTTCAGATGGTAGGGGGGATCAAAACAGAGCTCTAGTGAAACTCAATGAGGGCAGTCCTTAGAGTTTGTGCAGGATCAAGCAGACCTGGTAGACTAAGCGAAGCGCAACACAGACAGAAATGGTGTAATCCCGCAGTCCTTTTTTGCACCCAATGGCTTATATGAGCAATTTCTTCCTGGAAAAAAAAGAAGGAGATAGGTTTGTGACAGGTGCTGATCCTCGTGGTGTTCAATGGTTGGCAGGCCTGCTGGCACTTCCGGATAGAAAGGATCCATCTTCTAATGGATATGCTCCTGGAGAATGATTGGTTGGTCAGGATCAAGCTGAGAGATGTCTACCTAGCACTGTAGACACGACCACTTGAATTATGCAGCAAGGAAGCGAACCTTTTACAGCAGGGTTGACTAAATTATGCAGCAGCCAATGCAATTTATACAGAATAATGCGACATAATGCGCCACATTTTGTGGCAGTATTGCTTCATTAGTTTGTTATTTTTACACTTGTTTACTCTACCTGGGTTAATGTTTTACCTCATTAGTATCAGTTTAAGACCTAAATACATGCAATCAGCACGTGAAATGTGACCTGTTACCTTTGCCAAGGACTTGCACTCCATGGCAACATGTGTGGCAGCGTGTTTAGTCATTTTTGATCCTCGACGAAGAAACACATTTTTGTTCGAAACAACAAAGTATTCCTTTTGAGTAAGAATCATTATTACAGTTAGATGAATGAGATCTTTTTTCATTTTCCACGGTCCAATTAAAATCGATATCAAAATCGGCTTCCTGGGAGCTAGGGTATAGAATAGACAGAGGGAAGAGTAAAATGAAGAGAGGAATGTTCCATTCCAGTGGTTTTTGTCTAATGAAAAAACCTCAGCTATACATATCCTGGAATCTCCCCCATGGAGTTCGGCGTTTCTTCCTTCTGTTAAGGCAAAACTTACTCCCTTTGAATTGTCTTTTATCTAAATGGTATGGCCGTTCCGTCATATGCGACTTTTGTAATACCAATTCCCAGGATGTGTATCATGTCATTTTTGTATGTCCGGCACTTATGGTATTTAGACGCAAATGGTTAAGACCTATGTGTTTGCAAATGGGTATCCTTACAGCCTCTGATTTTATTGAAGCAATGTTTAACCCTCCAAATGAAATGTTTTGTTTTAAATTGTTTAATTTTTTTAAATGCTTCCTACCGTTATTTTGACAAACTGATATTATACTTTTCTATGATATTTTTGTGTTTACTGCTTGTTTGAATTTTTATGTGGACCTCAATTGAGTTCCGATATCATAAATAAATAAACTTGGAGTAAGAATATTTTTTTTTGGTTCAAATCTACTAATTATCCATTAGATGATGTCTTACTTCCACAGGTACTCATTGTGGTTCATTTTAGGTGGACCCTGGGGGTTAATGACAAACCGAGACTAGTCAGATTTGATTCCGAGTGACAAATCAGATTTATGCGGTTTGTGATTGACTCTGCGTCACAGATGTTGCAGCTGCCTTAATTAAAGTGGTCTAAATAAAGAAGGGTCAGTAGAAGGAGAGCCTCATTTACAATATGGCAGCGCCGCAAGCCTGCTACAGCAAAAGCAAGGGGAACAAATGCAGCATATCTATCAGATACAGCCCATTCCTGTCCTCTTTCCCTGCGCTGCCGCTCCATTGGCTGCCATGTGCCAATGCAGGTACCCTTGCAGCATGGTGACAGGGGTGTGTGCATAGTGACTGTGATAGTGCAGGAAGGGGCACCTTCCAGCACAAAAGCAATCAATGGAGGTGATTTCCTCTTTCTATGTGTGCTGCAGAATGCCATCTCTGGGGTGACATAGGCTTTTGATGCATTCCCAGGTTTGCAGATTGTTGTAAATCTGGGAAATTGTCAAATGCCATGGGTGTTACTTGAGAACACCCACTGTAATGCCCATGGCACACCTCCCCATCGCAGTATGAAGCAACGCAGCGACTGTGTGTTGCGTTGCCTCACTCCATATCTACAAGGCTATGAAAAGCCATGTATGGTGGCTTTACATGCCCTTGTAGACATAGGTTAGTCCTTTGCGCCACAGCAACACCCCAAAAAGTGACAATCGGGGGACGTACAGGGCTTGTGAATGAGCCCTTGTGTGCCTGGGATTTTTACAGAGAATAGTAGGCATTATAGATTCCCCCAATATACAGGGAGGAGCTTCGCGCGCATCCAAGATGGCTGCATGAGCACAGAGCTCCCGAGACCCTCGTAGCCCCCCGAATATATCCTGCCACTTATCCTGTCCGTCGTTGAACTCTCAGTGTTGCTGAACTACGGGAGAATCGAACGCCGTGACCCGTGTCCCGAACGGACCCCGGATGCCAGAGTTGTGAAGTTAGAGAGTTTGCGGCCTCTACCTCCCGGATGCCCGGCGCTTGGGTTGGCAGAGTGCCCGAGGTGTAGTTCAACAACAACGGCGCTGTTTACCGGAAGTGGCTGCTCTGGCCCTACTTCCGCTTTCGATTTCATCAATCGACATCAACTTCGGACCTGGGTGCATTTCACTAGCACGGACGACTCTATCGCTGTTAAAAGAGCTGGTTGACTGCACAGTTCGATGAGGGACAAATTCTTGCCTTGAGAGCTGGGTTTCTGGCCGACCATCGCTGGTGCTTTGCCTCAAGGCCTTCCTGTACCTTGCCTCCGTGGGAGCGGTGTGATCGCGTTTCGCAGATCCGAAGCTGAGGGATCGATCGCGGGCATTTGGAAGTCTTAACCCCCTCCCTGAACTGTACGACGAGTTGTGGATTGTACCGGAATGGCAAACAAGCCGGGGGGGGGGGGGGGGATAAGCAGAAATTGAAGATCACTAGACGGGGTGGATACACCCAATCGAATGTTATGGACCGCTATGCCCAAGTTAAGGTATCGCCTTGTGGACCGGGTAGGTCACAGGATGAGGCGAGGAATTCCTCTGGTCTGGCAACTGAACCAACGTTACAAGATGTAATGGCTGCCATTGATGGGATCAAATCCTCCCTTGGGAAGCAAATGGAGACTCTTGCTCATAAGCTGGACACAGTATCCATTGAGGTGAATTTGATTCGTACAGGCCTCATAAAAACTAACGAAAAGGTCAAATCATTAGACATTAAAACATCAAGTCTCACGGATGACTTCACAGAATTGCAGACCGAGGTTCGGAATCTGAGGGCCTCGAATGACCTTGTCGTCCGTCGCCTGGAGGATTTCGAAGGGAGGGCCCGGAGGAATAACGTGCGTATCATCTGAGGGGGAGATCCACTTACCTGCCGCCACCGCCGAGAGTCATACCTGGCCACGCAAAGCACTCGCCTGAGACGACGCCCAAGCCGCCACCGCCGAGAGTCATCAAAGGGCATTGGAAACCGCGCCGCCGCTCCGGGAGGACTTCAACTCCCGGCAGGCCTCGCGGCGGCGCGTGAAAGTGACGCGGGATGCGCCGGAAGAGCGCAGAGTGCCCCATAAAGGAGGAGGAGACCGGCAGAGCGGGGGGAGATCCACTTACCTGCCGCCACCGCCGAGAGTCATACCTGGCCACGCAAAGCACTCGCCTGAGATGACGCCCAAGCCGCCACCGCCGAGAGTCATCAAAGGGCATTGGAAACCGCGCCGCCGCTCCGGGAGGACTTCAACTCCCGGCAGGCCTCGCGGCGGCGCTTGAAAGTGACGCGGGACGCGCCGGAAGAGCGCAGAGTGCCCCATAAAGGAGGAGGAGACCGGCAGAGCGGGGGGAGATCCACTTACCTGCCGCCACCGCCGAGAGTCATACCTGGCCACGCAAAGCACTCGCCTGAGACGACGCCCAAGCCGCCACCGCCGAGAGTCATCAAAGGGCATTGGAAACCGTGCCGCCGCTCCGGGAGGACTTCAACTCCCGGCAGGCCTCGCGGCGGCGCGTGAAAGTGACGCGGGACGCGCCCGAAGAGCGCAGAGTGCCCCATAAAGGAGGAGGAGACCGGCAGAGCGGGGGGAGATCCACTTACCTGCCGCCACCGCCGAGAGTCATACCTGGCCACGCAAAGCACTCGCCTGAGACGACGCCCAAGCCGCCACCGCCGAGAGTCATCAAAGGGCATTGGAAACCGCGCCGCCGCTCCGGGAGGACTTCAACTCCCGGCAGGCCTTGCGGCGGCGCGTGAAAGTGACGCGGGACGCGCTGGAAGAGCGCAGAGTGCCCCATAAAGGAGGAGGAGACCGGCAGAGCGGGGGGAGATCCACTTACCTGCCGCCACCGCCGAGAGTCATACCTGGCCACGCAAAGCACTCGCCTGAGACGAAACCCAAGCCGCCACCGCCGAGAGTCATCAAAGGGCATTGGAAACCGCGCCGCCGCTCCGGGAGGACTTCAACTCCCGGCAGGCCTCGCGGCGGCGCGTGAAAGTGACGCGGGACGCGCCGGAAGAGCGCAGAGTGCCCCATAAAGGAGGAGGAGACCGGCAGAGCGGGGGGAGATCCACTTACCTGCCGCCACCGCCGAGAGTCATACCTGGCCACGCAAAGCACTCGCCTGAGACGACGCCCAAGCCGCCACCGCCGAGAGTCATCAAAGGGCATTGGAAACCGCGCCGCCGCTCCGGGAGGACTTCAACTCCCGGCAGGCCTCGCGGCGGCGCGTGAAAGTGACGCGGGACGCGCCGGAAGAGCGCAGAGTGCCCCATAAAGGAGGAGGAGACCGGCAGAGCGGGGGGAGATCCACTTACCTGCCGCCACCGCCGAGAGTCATACCTGGCCACGCAAAGCACTCGCCTGAGACGACGCCCAAGCCGCCACCGCCGAGAGTCATCAAAGGGCATTGGAAACCGCGCCGCCGCTCCGGGAGGACTTCAACTCCCGGCAGGCCTCGCGGCGGCGCGTGAAAGTGACGCGGGACGCGCCGGAAGAGCGCAGAGTGCCCCATAAAGGAGGAGGAGACCCGCGTCGCGGGACGCGAGCGGGACGCCCGGGGCGAAGCCCGGGCAAAGGGCGGGCCCTCTACGGCCCTCATCGGCACAAGTCGGCCAGGCTAGGCCACCCTATTAACACTACTTCCTTGTGCACCAGGAAATCATTTGCGTGAGTGACTATAGCAAGCAGTGGTGTTCCAGACGCTGGTTGACCGCCTTTTGAGCCCAGGCCATCCAGACGGGGGTCGGTAAGCAGGCCATATAGCTTCTATCGAATCGCCCAGGAGCCTGGGTTAAGAAGGGGGCCCACGTGGAAACGCCAATCATACTGACGAATTCGGAAAGGAGTCAGCTGGATATCTGCACAAGTTTTGAAGTAAGACTTTTTGTTTTAACCTTGGGAGCGATACTTTGTTAATTATTCAAGCAGTGGGTATAAGACTTTCACACACCTCTGCAAAATTATACGTAAAAAAAATCTACATACGGCATCCGAAATACCAAAGAACACCATGGAAAACTACCTTGTCCAAGTGGTTAGCAAAATAAACAGCGAACGCAGACAATCGTTAGGTCTGTCCCAATCACCTATTCTTCCTCCCATGAGCCCACCCACCTCCTCGCAAATCAATGAGTCCCTGTTACTAGACTCTAACAACGATTCTCATGCACCAGCTTCCCCAGTAACTGTCAACATTGATGTAAGCACAGTGATGTGGGGGACATTGAACAACACGCGGTAAATGACTCAGATGCACAGCTTGTCATTGAGGTTGAAGGAAATAATGACAAAGAAGACGTGGAGGATGATCCACCGGCTAAACAGACCTCAAGGGCAGTTAGAGCCAGTCGCAGATTGCAAAGCAAACGTGGGGGGGCACGTTCTGGAAAAAACAAGACCACATCACCACCAAAGGAAAAAAATATCTGCCAGATCAAGGAGGTTAATAATTTGAGGGACATTTTGGACGAGGACTTAATGTCAAAAATAGCGGAGCTGTTAGAAATAAAAATACAGACAATTGTTAAGCCACTTATTAGTAAGATTGACAAACTTTCTGCAGAGATAAAGAAACTTGGAAGCACACAAAATGTCTTAGCAGATGCAATAGGTAATGTCTTAAGTAATGTTAACAAAGGCAGTGATCCCCCAGAGAAAGATATTGAATCCAGGGTAACATCAGATGATACTCCTCCAGGAGTAATTCCTGCAGGATACCCACAAACTTCTGGCCAAAATATTAACAACTTGCCATTAGAAGCCCCAACTGTCCGATTAATTGATTCAACACATGCTACAGTGCCCTCTAGTTTTG
This sequence comes from Lissotriton vulgaris, assembly GCF_964263255.1. Taxonomy (NCBI): domain Eukaryota; kingdom Metazoa; phylum Chordata; class Amphibia; order Caudata; family Salamandridae; genus Lissotriton; species Lissotriton vulgaris. The sequence goes on along the minus strand of NC_141685.1, from coordinate 1,118,194,920 downwards.
AAGAAAACCAAACACAATTTGTAGTTGAAGCAGCACCGTTAGTGCTAGTGTTAGCCAACACACCAACCCTATCACCGGACCAAACTGAGTCAGCCTCATCACTCAAAAGTAAGGCACTATACTGGCTCTCAAATAATATGCGGATAGCACAGGGGGGTGAACAGCGGTTGGCTGATGAAATTAAAACAGCAAGGAGGGTTGGTTGGATAGGAAATAAGCAAAAAAAATGGAAGGGCGACTGTGTGATACTAAATTTTTCGACTGCAGCTGCTCTTCCGGATATTTTGCCAAATATCCTTCCACCACAAAAAAGAAGTAGCTCTATAATCCCTCTCACATTAGAATTTTTCTATACTGATTCACAAAAGGCCAACAATCAAAAACCCCGGAAGCCAGTTTGGTCAACGAGAGAACATGGTTGGGGAGGGGGTCCATCAGCTCCTGACATGAATTACGCTCCCCAAAATAGGGTAGGTCCATGGCTACCAAATCACCACAATATTTTTCAAAACACTACCCCAGGGCAAAATTGGAATCAAATGGGCAGACGAGGGCCTGGTATAATAACCAATAATTGTGGGCCTACAGGAAATGTTAAATATAATGGAGGATGGCCAGGCATGCAGCAGAATGTATTGTATCCTAATACCCCAGCACCCATAGGTAATGCTGACTTTAATGGAGGATGGTTGGGCTCTTATCAGAACCCACCCTTTCCCATTACCCCTGCACCCAGATGGAATGCCCCCACAAATGGTTGGGGCTTTGGGGCCCCATCTTACAACTGGGGAGTTAGCACTTCAAATAGGTTTGAAGCCTTAGCTGGTTTAGCTGACTGCGACTGACTTGGGGGAAGGGCCCTGACAACGCCATGTAGTATAAACCACACATACCCTAGGTCGTACCTCGAAGTCGAATCAAAGCAGACTGCACCTACTAAAACCTTGCAACAGTCATTACATCTTGTTGAAACAACAACACAACAATTGCATTCAGAGACATCTAGGGTAACTCCACCTTGTCAGGTAGCAGAAACAGGAGGGGTTCTAGGAAGTATAAAAATCATCTGCTGGAACATAGCAGGTCTGAAAAAAAACCTTTCAGATCCGTCCTGGCACGATTACCTTTCGAGTGGGGATCTAATTATGTTCCAGGAGACATGGGGGCTTGAAAACTACTATAAGGTGGACTATAGATCTTTTTTTATACCCGCAGTAAACACAAATGGGGGGAGACCCTCTGGCGGATTAACAATCTGGGTGAAAATCACAGGAGGCCTATCCTTCAAGCAAATCGATATTAATAATCCCGACATTTTATTGCTCGAGTTAAAAAATACCAAGGGTCGCAGCACTTACGTGATCAATATCTATAATAGACCACATCGATCATGTAAAGAATCAACTGTTGTAACCCAGCTGAGTAACCTTGTGGCGGGATTTGATCAAAATGCACAAATGATTATAGGCGGTGATTTTAATAGAGGTTTTGAACCCATAATAGGTCTAGAAGACATCTACAAGGATGAGGATAGTGCAAACAATATTCCCTTAGTAGATACAAATTACAAAGCACCTTGCTCAGTGAGCGCCTTACAATTACTGAACCTGACATTAGAATCAGGCTTACGTGCATGTAATGGGCGGTTGCCCTCAGACTGTCCCAGTAGACCAACGTTTACTAGAGGGGCACACTCCAGCCACTTAGATTATTTATTAGTCTCCCTGAACCTGTGGCCTATGACCATCGATCTATTAGTGGATGATCGCACGGAAAGCGACCATTATCCTCTGATTTTATCTGTCCAAACCCAGATTTTTAAAACCCTTGACAAAAGTGCTAACAGCACAATGTCTTTGCCACAAGATCCCCTAGTGGCAAATAACCGCAGATCCCTGAAATGGCCAATAGTATTAGACAACTCTAAAATCATTAGTCAAATCTATAATGTTTTTGTGAGCCATATGTCTTCTCTCTTAGGTAACAGTACGGTCATCCAAAATCTTAGTTTGATAGAATCCCATGAACATTTAATTAACCAACTTGGCGGGATCCTGACCAGGGCAATAAAAAGATCACACAATGCCCAAAAGAGTAAACAAACTGGGATTACCTGGTATAACCAGGACTGCCGGAAAGCCAAGACAGATCTAATTATAGCGGTCAGGGGGGGTTCAATGGATATTGTGAGAACTAAGAGAGCACAGTACAAAAGAATTCTATCAAAGGCCAAGAAAGAGTGGGACGAAAGGGTTTGGTCCGATTTACTGGATGCATGTAAGTGCAAAGATCAGACCACTTTCTGGAGCCTCATTGCTAGAGGCACCAGGGGGGTGACAGAATGTAAAGACAAATTTTTAGAGGAAAAGACATGGGTCGAGCACTTTACTATGTTATACTCTTGCACAAATTCAGGTGAGAGTGGAGGTTGGGATAGTTTGCAGGCCCCCTTGGTAGCGTATGATGCACCCCTTGTTTTTTCTCTAACAGAAACTATCTCCGCAATTAAGGCAGTTAAGTCAGGGAAAGCACCAGGCCCTGACAGAATACCAGGTGATCTTTGGAAACACGAAAATTACATCTGGGCTCCTTATTTCAATTTACTATCCAATGAAATTGCTCAAGGAGCTGCTATTCCGGAAACCTGGAAGGGGGCAGAGATTGTGGCTCTGTTCAAGAAGGGTGATAGGTCAAATCCTTCGCATTACCGACCTATCAGCCTTATTGACGTGTTACAAAAAATTTTTGCACGACAGGTTCTTGGTCGGCTCACCTCTTGGATTGAAGAGCACTCTATTTATACAAAATATCAGGCAGGTTTTAGATGTAAGATAAGCACTGTTGACCAGGTTTTTAGATTTTTATGTTTAGTCTGGAAATATACCATTATAAGGAGTTCCCATATATACGTGGCTTTTGTTGATTTGAAGGCAGCTTTTGATATGGTTCCTAGGGCAGCCCTATGGAAGACATGAAACAAAATGGGTGTCCCTGGAAATAACCTTCAAATTTTAACTAGACTCCATGAGAACAATTATGCACGTGTGAGATGGGGACCGAATGGAGAAGTCACTGAGAAAATAAAAATAGCAAAAGGGGTAAGGCAAGGGTGCGTAATGGCACCTACCTTATTTTCTTTATATGTCAATGACATCCCTGATACTCTTTTGGGCTGCGAGCATGACTCTCCCAAATTGAGTGGGCAAGCCGTTCCGGCACTACTATTCGCAGACGACACAATTTTAATTTCTCAGACACCCAGGGGGCTCCAAAACCTTTTAAACACATTCAGTTTGTATTGTCATGACAAGGAATTAGAAATTAACTCCTCAAAAACAAAAGTTATGACAATCAACCCCCATAAAGGCTTTAATAAGGTTTTTAAAATAAACAATGAACCTATTGAAGAAGTCCCTAATTTTAAATACCTGGGCATTATTTTAGACAGTGATGTCACATGGAAAACGCAATTGGAGAATTCAAAACTAAGGCTAACCCAAAATCAGGTACCAATCTTAAAGAAGCACAAGAATAGCCATTACAAAGCGGTCTCACCAGCTATTGAATTATTCAAATATAAAGTGCAATCTTCTTCACTTTATGGTGCGGACCTTTGGGCCTATGCTTCAAAGGATACCTTCCGAGTGAGGGAAAATTCCTTCATCAGGCAACTTCTAGGGATACCCGGGTCAACTCCAATGACACCCGTATTATGGGACCTTAATTTTAGGCGTACTGATGATTATGCTTCTCTTCGCCCGCTACTCTACTGGGTCCGTCTATGGTCCACTGAAGAGCTGGCTGATTATAGAGAAGCATTGCAAGAGATATTGGCAATAAAGAATATCACGCCCTTGCCATGGCTAGAGTATGTCAAAAAATGGTTCGAAAAATTAGGGTTAAGTGATTTTTGGTTTGACCCTGATTCTCTTACAAGTAGTTCAAAACACATCTTGAAGCAAAGGTACTGGGACTATATTAGAGACTCAGCGCTTGCAAATCCCAGAACAGGGACTCTAACTTCGAAATTTTTTGAAATTAAAATGAATATGCAACTAGAGCCCCTCATGGACGAAATTCACCCTCCATTGGCTAAAAGCCTATATTTAAAGTTCCGTTATGGCATTTTGCTATTAAAAGATAGAACAACTAGCTGGAACTGTAATAAGGGGCTGACCGGGGTCGCTGGCTCTAACATATGTGAGTTCTGTGAAATGGGGGTGAAAGAAGATGAGTCTCATGTTTTATTTATATGCCCAGCATACCTTAAAGCAAGGAAAAAATGGCTCAAGCCAATTTGTAATAGGTTAGGCCTTAGACAAATTAAGGTTGGACTTAGAATATTCAAAGGAGATACTGCACAACCGATTGTGTTTAGCCTAAGTCGTTTTCTCCTATGTGCTGCCTTGATTAGGAGAAAGAAAAATCAGAAAACTTAAATGTAATGGGCTATTTTACCATGTTATTGACTGTTTGTTAGTTATAGTGCTGCCTGTCTTATTGTTATGGTGTATATCACTTTTTAAACAAAACAGATATTTAATTTATTATTTTACTATTGTGTATATCTATTCAGTGTTCTTTATAGAAAGGGGACCGACCAGGATCTAGTTAATCCCAGTTTAGATGACTTTTGCGTACTTTGCACAAATAAGATGTGATGATATATTTTTACCCACTGCTGCTATTTACTATGTATTATAATGATGTGTTATGATTTTAATGTATTGTATCTTACAAGGTTTTTTAAACCGAATAAAGATTGAAATTGAAAATTGAACCACGGGAGAATCGAACGCCGTGACCCGTGTCCCGAACGGACCCCGGATGCCAGAGTTGTGAAGTTAGAGAGTTTGCGGCCTCTACCTCCCGGATGCCCGGCGCTTGGGTTGGCAGAGTGCCCGAGGTGTAGTTCAACAACAACGGCGCTGTTTACCGGAAGTGGCTGCTCTGGCCCTACTTCCGCTTTCGATTTCATCAATCGACATCAACTTCGGACCTGGGTGCATTTCACTAGCACGGACGACTCTATCGCTGTTAAAAGAGCTGGTTGACTGCACAGTTCGATGAGGGACAAATTCTTGCCTTGAGAGCTGGGTTTCTGGCCGACCATCGCTGGTGCTTTGCCTCAAGGCCTTCCTGTACCTTGCCTCCGTGGGAGCGGTGTGATCGCGTTTCGCAGATCCGAAGCTGAGGGATCGATCGCGGGCATTTGGAAGTCTTAACCCCCTCCCTGAACTGTACGACGAGTTGTGGATTGTACCGAAATGGCAAACAAGCCGGGGGGGGGGGGGATAAGCAGAAATTGAAGACCACTAGACGGGGTGGATACACCCAATCGAATGTTATGGACCGCTATGCCCAAGTTAAGGTATCGCCTTGTGGACCGGGTAGGTCACAGGATGAGGCGAGGAATTCCTCTGATCTGGCAACTGAACCAACGTTACAAGATGTAATGGCTGCCATTGATGGGATCAAATCCTCCCTTGGGAAGCAAATGGAGACTCTTGCTCATAAGCTGGACACAGTATCCATTGAGGTGAATTTGATTCGTACAGGCCTCATAAAAACTAGTGAAAAGGTCAAATCATTAGACATTAAAACATCAAGTCTCACGGATGACTTCACAGAATTGCAGACCGAGGTTCGGAATCTGAGGGCCTCGAATGACCTCGTCGTCCGTCGCCTGGAGGATTTCGAAGGGAGGGCCCGGAGGAATAACGTGCGTATCATCTGAGTACCGGAAAAGGCGGAAGACCAGGCGGCAGACCTCTTTGTCGAGGATCTCATTGTCAAACATCCTGCACCCAAAGGCCTGAGCAAGTTCTTCACTGTCGAGCGGGCACACAGGGTCCCTGGCGGGAAGCCGCGAGTGGGCGCTCCGCCTAGGCCTATGATAGCTCGGATATTTAATTTTAGAGACAGAGATACCATCCTCCAGGCCTCCCGAGCGGGTGGGCCCTTGAAGTATGAGAATTCGTCCATCAGTTTCTACCCGGATTTCACACAGACTGTTCAAAAACAGAGACTCAGTTTTCTGGGAGTAAAGAGAAGACTTCGGGAGATGGGACTCAAATATGCGATGCTTTTCCCTGCTAGGCTGCGGATCGAACACAGTGAGCGGGCCTACTTCTTTGACAAGCCGTAGATTGCGGCTGACTGGTTGGACACTTTGTCGGCCCAGCAAGAACCAGAGGGACAGAGTGGTGGTGCGGAGGGAGGATCACAAGAGCAGGAATGAGCGCTGTTGTTCTGGTATCTGGGGACACCTAGGGTGCTGATTATTGTGATGGTTCTGATCTCATTATATTGATTGATGCAATAAGGTGGGAGGTTAACGGGCAATCGGGGGGTCTTTCTCCTCCTCAGATCTACTTCTTGTAGTTTAGTTTAGATGTGGGGGCGACAGGCACACTGCGAGTTGGGGTGGCTTTATAGTCGGAAGCAGGGGTGCAGGGAGGGGGGTATTGTAACTGGAAGTTTGGGGGGTGGGGGGGCATTGACTCTTTGTTTTGTTTTGTTCATGTTCATGCAAGGCACCATATCGCAAGACTTTTTCATTATTGTGCTAGACTCAAGGGAGGGTTGGGTCTTCTTCCTCTTTTATGATGGGGTTAGGGGGTTGAGGGTGATGAGCTGGAACGTAAATGGGTTGGGCGATAAGATTAAACGCAGTGTAGTATTGCAACTACTTAAAAGGCATTCTCCTGATGTGGTGCTGCTTCAAGAAACCCACTTGATAGGGAATACGTGCAAAGCGATGAATAGGAAGGGGTATCGCCTAGTGGCTCATGCTGGGTTTGTGACTGGTTCCAGAGGAGTTGGCATCCTTCTCAAGAATTCTCTTCCATTAGAGGTGGAATCTATTGTTTTGGATGATAGGGGGCGCTATGCTGCTGTATCGGGATGCTGGGAGGGCTATACGCTTTCTCTGGTGTCTATTTATGTTCCTCCTGGCTTGCAGTCTGCAACCTTTTCTGACCTGGGACGGGTTATACTGGATATTCCGGGTGGTTTCTTAATCCTGGGTGGTGATTTTAATGCAGTGGTTTCCGGTGTGTTGGATCGATATCCACCTAGGGATGTCGGAAGGACCCATAGATGGTTGCCTGACTTCATTGAGACAATGGGCCTGATGGATTGCTGGAGGTTGCTTCACTCCAATCAGCAGCAATATACATTCCTCTCGGGCGTCCATGGCAGTCTTTTGAGGATAGACTATGTTTTGGTACCTGCGGCCCAGGCGCCGTATGTCGCTGAGGTCAGGCATATGGCTAGGGGTGTTTCGGATCACTCCCCGCTTTGGCAGATTTGAACTAGCTCCTGGCTCAGGGGGGAGGCCCATTAACCCTTGGTACCTACGCAATCCTAAGATTCGGACTGATTTGGTAAAAGCGTTGGAGCATTATTTCCAGGATAATGAAGGCTCAGTCTCCTCGTCGGTCTCGCTATGGGAGGCTTTTAAGACGGTGATTAGGGGCCAGGTTTTGTCCCTTATTACAGGTGTCAAAAGGCAGAAGGAGGAAGATGTGGTTAGGGTTGAGGCCGATATCGTCAGCTTAGAACGGGAGCTTGAGCAAGAGGTGACCCGTGCTAGACTACATGTCCTGCAGTTGAAGCAGCTAAAATACAGAACGTTGGTTACGGGCGGAGCGAAGGCCCTTAGTCGGGAACAGCAAGGGTGTCTTTATGACGTTGGTGAAAAGGCTGGTAAATTGATTGCCTGGCTGGACAAGAAAGATAGAGCTAGTCGCGTAGTTCCTGAGGTTGAGGCGGAGGGTGGTGTTTGTATAACTGATCCGCAGGAGATAGTGGACTGCTTCGCCGATCACTTTCGTTTGTTTACTCTTCTGTATCTGATAGACCGGAGGATGATTCTCGCTTATTGTTACGGGACATAGCGCTTCCGTGTCTATCTGTCGAGGATCGTGACCTCATGGACGGTAGGATTACCGTGGATGAAGTGGCCTTAGCGGTGCGCTCCCTGAACTTGGGTAAGGCAATGGGCCCCAATGGTCTCCTGATTGAACTTTACAAGCTTAGGCCAGACAAGATTGCTCCCTATCTGAGAGACATGTTCCTAGAATCTCGGGAGTGTGGTCTTCTCCCTCGAGATCAGAGACTGGTGTTGATAGTGGTGATTCATAAGGAAGGGAAGCCTAGGAATAGATGTGCTTCATATCGGCCGATCTCGTTGTTGAACGCGGAACCCAAGATTTTGGCTAAATTGTTAGCTACCAGATTGCTTAAGGTCATTAGTGATCTTGAATACAAAAGGGGGGCATGTGTGGGAAGTATTTAATGACCTAGCATTGTTACAATCCCTACAAATACTGAAAAAACAAAGTGTAACAATGGGTCAACAAGAAAATTGTGCAGCTATCTAAATGACTGTGTGTGTATTGAAAGAACACAATCCCTGAATCCAAGGTATTCTTGGTGAAAAATATGTTCCCATCAGATACCCGTCCTGTACTGCCCTACATCACTTGGGATCCTTCACCCGAAGGAAGTGGAAAGGACCACTTAGGATTAGGTAGATTGTGGCCTAATCAAATGTGAAGGAATACCGGGTGTATGAGTATAGACTGTGTGGTGGTATCAGGGGGCACAAGAAAATATATAGGTAAGCAGTGCATTAAGTGCTCGCGAAAAAATTAATATTGGGTTGTGGGAGTGGAAAAAGAGTTTATTGGGGTCCTACCCACACCCAAGGTTAAAAAACAGTGCAAGTAGTATTAACAAATAACTACTGAGGTCTTATCTAGGCTGACCTCCCACAGTCAGCCTAGAGGAAGGCGCGGAGTACCGACGGACAGAGCGGTGCTCCATTTGTACCTGAGCTGTTGCCGGGTGAGGTGGAGAGTCCATTCCCCAGATCATGGGTGATATGATTTTTTATACACACTTTACACTTTAATATTAGCAGTAGCACTCTATTAACAACAAGGTCCTGATGAAGCAGACTGGTATCTTTTGAGCCAATGAAACTGCAGAAACATGTCGACCTAGATAAGACCTCAGTAGTTATTTGTTAATACTACTTGCACTGTTTTTTAACCTTGGGTGTGGGTAGGACCCCAATAAACTCTTTTTCCACTCCCACAACCCAATATTAATTTTTTCACTATCACACGCTACAGCGAGCACTTAATGCACTGCTTACCTATATATTTTCTTGTGCCCCCTGATACCACCACACAGTCTATACTCATACACCCGGTATTCCTTCACATTTGATTAGGCCACAATCTACCTAATCCTAAGTGGTCCTTTCCACTTCCTTCGGGTGAAGGATCCCAAGTGATGTAGGGCGGTACAGGACGGGTATCTGATGGGAACATATTTTTCACCAAGAATACCTTGGATTCAGGGATTGTGTTCTTTCAATACACACACAGTCATTTAGATAGCTGCACAATTTTCTTGTTGACCCATTGTTACACTTTGTTTTTTCAGCATTAGTGATCTTGTCCATCCAGATCAATCTGGCTTTATCCCGCACAGGAATACTGCGTTGAATCTTAGGCGTCTGCATGGGGTTCTTGCGAGGGCCTCTACGTTACGGGAGCTGGCTGTTTTGGCGTCGTTAGACGCCACGATGGCTTTTGATACAGTTGAATGGCCGTATCTATGGGCAGTATTGACCAAGTTTGGTTTCGGCCCGGACTTCATCAGCTCGGTGCGTCTTCTCTATACAGCACCCCTCGCTCAAGTAGTGGTTAACAGTCGTGTTTTGGGCCATTTTGTCTTGGGAGGGGAACCCGACAGGCCTGCCCACTTTCTCCTGTTTTGTTTTCTTTGGCCCTTGAACCTCTCGCGACTTGGCTTCCTTGGGAGCCTTCAATCAAAGGTATTCAATGGTCTCCGCACTTCGAAGATCGCATTTCATTATATGCGGACGATATTTTATTGTATCTGACCTCTCCCAGGAAATCTTTGAATGCTCTCTGCAATGTTTTGGCTTCCTATGGTAGAAATTCGGGATTGGTTATAAATTGGGCGAAATCTTATTTGTATGTCCTATGTGGTGATGCACCTGTGTTGCCTCGTAATTGTCCGATTCAAATTACAAAGGACGAGTTCAAATATCTCGGGATATATGTCTCTATGGATCCCGTAGTCAGATACGAAAAGAACCTTCTCCCCCCGTTGATTCTGCTGAAGCGTGATGTTGCGTGGTGGCAGAAGCTTCCGCTGTCTATGTTGGGTCGGGCTGCCCTCTTTAAAATGATGTCGCTTCCTCGTTTTCTCTATGCCCTTCAAAATACTCTTGATATTGTTCCAGCAAAGTATTTTGGCGACTTGGAGGGTTTGCAACGGAAGTTGTTGTGGGATGGTAGACCGCGTATAGCGTTGGCTAAATTGACGCTCCCGTGGTATGATGGGGGGATTGCTCTCCCTGATATTAAAAGATGTTATTGGGCATCGCAGTTGAGGGCTATTAATCATGGTACGTACGGGCCTGTGTCTGATCCCGGCTATGCCATGGATAGATGGATACTTCCTGGAGGCAATTACAACAGAGCGTTGTATACTAGGTCTGTGGAGAAGAGTTTGACTGGGCCGACTAGGACGGCAGTGCGGATATGGCAGGCATGATGCTACTAGCTCGCTTGGATGGAAAGGCCGTTTGACTTTAGCGACCCTGCTTTTCGGCTCTGAGAGGTTCAGCAGACTGTGGAATACAAAGGGTTTTGACAAATGGGATCTTATTGGCATTTCCACAGTAGGCAACCTCTGGGTGAAGGGAAAGGTTAAATCATTTGTAGATTTACAGACTGAATACGAATTGGGAGAGACAGAATACTTTTGATATGCGCAAGTTTGTCATGCACTGACATCGGTTTTCCCGGAGGGGGTGGAAATACCGGAGACAACCCCATTGGAGGTTATCTGCCTGATAGTACCATTTCCCTTGTCTATAAGAAGCTGATCAATCATAGAGCGGACCTTTTGACACAACTACGGGATAAATGGACCCGAGACGGCCTAGAACTTGATGATGAGGACTGGCAATCAGCGATCTCCTCACCAAAGGAGGTCGCGATTCCAGCACGATTGAGATTGGTTCAGCTTAAAATACTACACAGAGTTTATGTCACGGGTCCCCGTTTGGTCCGAATGGGTTTCACGACGGAAGGTCTGTGTCAGCGGGGATGTTGTCACTTGGGGACGTTTCTCCAAATCATATGGGAATGTCGATATGTGGTTGAATATTGGGGCAGGGTCCACGGGGTGATGCAGGAAGTGACAGGGGTGGCTCTATTGCCAGAAGCTAGGCGATGTTTGTTGAATGTCTGGGAGCCGACTGATCTCAATACGGCACAAACTCAGTGGGTGACTTTGGGGGCCATGATTGCTAAACGGAACATAGCACAGCAATGGGGGTCCCAGAGGCCACCCACTATTGAGATGTGGATAGAAAACATGGATTGGTGCATGTCCCGGGAAAAAACTGTGTATTTGGCTCGGGCCGCCCAAGGAAATTGAATAATGTATGGGGCCCGTGGAATCGATTCAGGGGGAACATATGTGTACCACCTGCGACTGCAACCTTTGATGTCCCACTTTCCCCCTGACCCCTCATTAATGACGCTGATGTTGTATCTCTTCAGTACCCTATCTTCCTCTCCCCTCCCCCCTCCTCAGTTCATCACTAATTGTATCATATGTTGATATTATGGACGACCCTCGTATGTTCTTTGCACTCATGTATTCTGTGGTTGCCTTGCTTTAACCCCTTGTATGCTGATGACGAACCCCAGCCGTCATGCACTACGGTGCTCGTGTGCTGATGACGGCTGGGGTTCGTCATGGCCCGCCCCTGTTCATTTGTTTACCGCACAGCGGCGGAAACGGGCCAGCAGCGAAGGGGTTAATAAAAAGAAATATAAAAAAAATAGATTCCCCAATATAGGTTATTTCAAAGCGACCCCATTACCATGGCATTCAGAGGCTCAAGGTTCTACATTTGCTGAAGGGTCTTTTGTATTCAGAGAGAGATCTGCCTGTCAGAGGATGTGATGACAGATTTTCTGTAGTAGCTGGACTACATGAAGCCCTGATGTTCAGCGCCAGGCATTGTTACTGAACTTGATGCTCGTGCCCAGGCTGTAGGGGCTCAGTGTGGGGGAGGTCTTTAGAGGAAGGTGGTGTACAGATAAGTTGCACACCAGCTGTCTAATGGTGGTTCTTCCCAGTTCAGTGCCTCTCCAGGAACAGGATTCAATGCTGTTCCCTTAACAGAATGGGCATGTCAGTGATACAATATTTCAAGAGACTTTGGAGGGTGGATCCGGTCTAAGATTTCACAATATTTTCATGGACTTCATGTTATGTTATTGGCTGAGATATGACCATGTGATTTTAGTTTATTACCCTGGATTTGTGAGTATTGTAGTTGGTTATGTTTAGAGGTTGCTATTACAAAGTAGTAAAGAAAGTACAGGATAATCCTTATCTCCATGTCCTTAATAGAGTTGTACCTTACCTTCAGGATAGCGAGGACATTTTATAAACCTGTGACCAGCAGATCATAGTTGTTGCTGGCATAACACTGAACCGTCTTGCTGGCCAAAGGCTGAGGCCTAATTGTAAATTTCATCAGAGTTCTTGAATACACTATTAGACTATAAGAATCATCACACATCATATAATATTTTTATATTACTTGTTTTTATGTATTTTGCTAATCTTTCTACAAACAGTGATACAGTAAATCAATGATTATGCATTTTTTGTTTTATGAGACCATTAATTTAGTAAAATAGGCAAAATGGTAATAACGTTCTTTATTTGTGCTGCCGGATGGTCTCCTGACTGCGATAAGCCTACCATTTAAGTGAAGCCACAATAATAGGACTTTTCAACGTTTATGGAGGGAAAACAGTACAGCCTATGCTACATGACATATCATTGCACACACATATTAGCATAGCGCTATAAATTGATACGTAGCACAGCATGGCACGGTGTAGCAAAAAACATAATATTTCATAGCTTTGTAGAGCAAAGCTAAGTTAACCCAGCAATGTAAACAAGTGTAGCACTGTGCAATATTGTACAGCATATCATGGTAAAGCATTATGTAAAATTAAATAAAAAACGCAATAAAGAAATGCTAAAATGAAGAATCTGAAATGGAGAAATGTAGACAATAGGGATTAATAATAAAGAGCACTGAAGCAATTTAGATTTTCCATATATATATATTTTTTTTATTTCACATTAATCAAAATCGGGTAAGGCTTGCATATAGGGTCAGATTTGGGTGCCAGAGTTGGAGTTAAGAGTCAAGGCAAGAGGTATCTTAGTCTTAGGGTAGAGGTAAGTAGAATCGTCATCAATGTGATATGTGTGAGGGAGAGTGAGGTGTGTGTGGGAGAGTGTGGTGTGTGTGGGAGAGTGGGAGAGTGATGTGTGTGAGGGAGAGTGGGAGAGTGAGGTGTGTGTGGGAGAGTGAGGTGTGTGTGGGAGAGTGAGGTGTGTGTGGGAGAGTGGGAGAGTGAGGTGTGTGTGGGAGAGTGAGGTGTGTGTAGGAGAGTGGGAGAGTGAGGTGTGTGTGGGAGAGTGGGAGAGTGATGTGTGTGAGGGAGAGTGGGAGAGTGAGGTGTGTGTGGGAGAGTGAGGTGTGTGTGGGAGAGTGAGGTGTGTGTGGGAGAGTGGGAGAGTGTGGTGTGTGTGGGAGAGTGGGAGAGTGATGTGTGTGAGGGAGAGTGGGAGAGTGAGGTGTGTGTGGGAGAGTGAGGTGTGTGTGGGAGAGTGGGAGAGTGGGTGTGTGTGGGAGAGTGAGGTGTGTGAGGGAGAGTGGGAGAGTGAGGTGTGTGTGGGAGAGTCTGTGGCAATATTACATATTAAGGACGTGTTGAGTCTGATATCACTGATGGGGACAGCATTTTTTGATTCCTGTTTGAACTCATCCTGTGAGTGAATTTACACCGGGTGAGGCTGAATAGTGGACAAGAAGAGTCAAATGTTACTGGATATTCAAAGTTCTAGGAGACCTTCATGATTACAGTCAGTGATCTTGAAGCAGCCGGACTCTTGGAGCAGCCAGTAACATTGGAGCAGGTGTTAATCTTCAAGTAACCGGTGCTCAAGAGAAGACGAGGAAGCTGAAAGAATTGAAAAGAGAGAGAACAGGCTCTTGGGAGTAAATTGATTAAATGTGAGAATGGATGACAGCACAGAAGATTAAAGTAGAGACTGGAAGAACACTACCGGCAAGGACTTTTGTTGTTTAGGGTGAGCTTAAATGGATGCTTTACAATATTTTTGCGTAAGGGCTTGATAGAGGTATGTTACATTATTGCACATATGTGACACACATTTTCGAGTGGAATAAAATAAAGGTGTTACCAGTTGAGAAAAATCCTGAATAAATATCGTTGATAACAATTCAGAAAACCCAAAAACCTTTGGAATTCTTTGATATTCTTTAGTGCAGCCCATTGCAAAATAGTCTGTACTTTTAATTGATGCATGGCCACATTTTTGGCTAATATGATAACCAAGATAATCAATATGTTTCTGATAGAAGGAACAATTTGGCACAGAGTTGATGAGTGCACAATGTTTTGTAAAACTTGTTTAACGTTGAATATTTCAGTAAAACAGAAAAGTATGGATGTAAACAGTTTTCCAATCACCTCCTTGTAATATTTATAGAAGATTTAAGCCCCTCATAAATCCAATTTAATATACCAACATGCTCCTTTTAAGTAATTTCATATAGTTTGAATCAAAGGTAATTGATATAATTTTTTAATACATATTGTTATCCATTCAGTTCCCAATAAACTGTGCATGGTCTTACATCTCCTCAATGTACTTTATGAAAATTATAGGAGCCTCCGCTGGAGATTGCGAAACTCACATAAAGCTTTTGTGACGGCTATATTCAAGATAAGTTCTCAAGATGTATTTTTCTGGTCCAGTTATTGGATAGATTTGACAGTGTGGAATAACAACTTTTTGTTCACGGTCAATGGAACAACATATGGCCTGCTGGGTGGCAATTGTCTGGCTTCTTTTTAACTGAAAATGCAATTGAAATTGAATATTCAAGAAATAAACAAATTGCTGATACAACTTAATTACTTAGGCCCTAATTACGATGTCGGTCGGACAAGTATCCGACCGACATCGTAGCGGAAACAGGACCGCCTGACAAGAAGTCGGCAGTCCCGCTTCCATCATTATGAGCGAGCGCCTTCACGGGGGTCGGAAAGTATATATTTTCTATTGAGGCTTGTGCTGCGGGCTGTAGCACAAGCCTCATTAGAAAACATTCACTTTGAAAACATCCATGGACCTTGTGACAGGCTCCATGTAGTGCCTGCCACACAGGACATGAATGTTTGGCGGGACACCACGGGTGCCCCCCAGGACTCGTAGCAGATGCCGTGAGGGGACGGGGGCCTTGCTAGGGGCCCCAAAATCCACTTTCCGATCGCTGCTTGAGAGTTTCCCCTGCTGTGCTGGACAGCAATGAAAACAGGTGTGGTCATGACGAGCTCAGCTCATCATGAGCACAGGAGCACTGTGCCGCATGACGAGCTGAGCTCGTCATGAGCATGGAAGGGGTTACATGTCGGAAAGGCAGACATGGAAAGGTTGTTTGAAACAGACTTTTAATCCCGATGGCGGTACCTGAAAAGGCACCACCGCCATTTAGGGATTATATGTCCAATTGATGCCCCGACGGGCTCTCCGATCCTGTCGTAGTCGTCGATCTTTTCCCCAGCCTGCAGCGGTCTGACTGACTGCATCGTAATGCAGAGGTCGGACCACTGCTTCCGATGTCGGGTGGATCGCCACCGACAGCCTGTCGTGATGATCTGCCCAACATCGTAATTAGGGCCTTAGTCTTAATTGAGATTCCAGAGGTACTGCAGTGTCTTCTGTGAAGGAAAGGCAGCTTTGTTGGCATGAAACAGAATTAAAAAGTAGTTTGATTATCTGTTGCCAATCTACTGTAGGATTATATTTAATGAGCCATGGAAAACCCAAAATATGGTTGGTATCTGAATTAAGTCAAAAGTGTTTTTTTCCCAATACTTGCCACAGTTCATCAATAGATTTGGAAACAAATGAGTCACAGAACTATAAGCCAAAGATGTACAATCGACCCACACACCTCTTTGGGTTGTTCTATCTGAATCCGAGCTGTTTTAAAAGAATGACAGAATCTATTGTCAATCTGATTTTCAGCAGCTGCAGAATCTAAAATAGCTGGTGTTCATTATAGTCTGTCATTAAGTAGTTGTAAATGTATTGGTAGGACATATTGTATTGGTTTTCTGATCGGGCACTGTAAGATTACTGGGGCTGAAAATATATTAGTGCTCGAATTTGATAACCCCTATAAGGTCGAATTTTCTTGTTTCCTAACTTGGGTAGAACAGGGAATTCTCAAATAGAGTGATTGTTCTCTCCACAGTGGAGGCACAGGGAGTTTGTAATCTGTTGTGTTTTTTTCCTTGGCCAAAAGTCCTAATATACTTGTCCCAGTCTGCATTGGTCGGGAACTGAGCCAAATGTCTCATGGTGTCTATGCTGGAAAAAGGGTGGACATAGTCCAAACGAATGTCTAAAGATCTGATCGTTTCATCTTTCTATATGCCTTTCTTGTAATCATTACTCTATTTGTACCACCAACTCAATTAAGAGTTTGCAACTGCAAAAACATGAATATTCAATGTACAAAAGGACACCAGAGCTGAATAATTACCGAATCGGTAATTTGCGATCCAGGGGCCAGATGTAGGTAAATCTTATTTACCGACTCTAAAATACCGAATTTTACCGATTCCTTGAGGCCCATAGGAACCTATGGCAATTACCGAATCGGTAAATACCAATTCGGTAAAATTACCGAATTGACAAGGGGGACAGGGTGTCACTTTGACACCCTGTTGCACGCCTGATTCAGGCTTGTGTGCCATGTGACATACATACATGCCCTTAGGGCATGTCTGTGTGCCACATGGCACAGGTGTACATGCACAGATGTGCATGTACACAGGAATTCGTTATTTACCATGCAATAGTATTACATGGTAAATAACGAATTCTTAGGGGCCTGTGGCACTGTTTGCAGTGCCACCTACATATAGATTTACCGATTCGGTAAAGTTACAGAATCGGTATTTTACCGAATCAGTAAATTTACAGATTCAGTAAATTTACCGAATCTGTAAAATTTAGGCCCCCTACATCTCAATCACCAAATACCGGTCGGTAACGGCCGAAATCGGCCGTTACCGACCGGTATTTGGTGACCTACATCTGGCCCCAGATTAGCAATTTCCAAAAATCCATTAACAAATAGTGAATTACAATTGCTACGTACAAACAATTTTCAAATTGCAAATCGTCGTAAAACTGAGGTTTTGCCTTTGCTAATTGCCATCAACTTGAAGCGAGTGGTAACCAGGTGAAAAATATAAAAGGAGGCCAGGGTGCTTTTTCATTGTGACAAGTGTTGAACTACTGATTGATATTACACTGTGTGCGCCCTACGCCATTGGCATGTCACACTATACTTGAAAGAAGTGACACCTACTGAAACAACCTTCTTATTGTCCCAGATGATCACATCTCTGATAATGTTGTGCCGCAAACCCAGAATGACTCAAGGGCTGCAGAAGGAAGGGCACACAGTGCACAGAGTGCACAGGCCTGAAATGCCTCAGAATCTCATTGAACCACTTCAGCACATTACTTGAATAAGTGAAAACACGTACAATGTTTGCATGTAGGACATACAGTGTTCTGTTTATCCACATGTATCCAATTGGAAACAACAAAATAACCTAACTTCGCAAAATTTGGCATGTACCCAATGAAATGCAACTTTGAGGGTACTAAAACAAAAACGATGCTTGTATGCCCTTAACAGTTGTATTTTCACTGTTGTAGGAGATTTCTAAAGATTAAATAGCGGTTGATTCATGAATAGGACTTGTATATGTTAGAGTACAACATATAGTATAGTTTCTATCACCTTCTTGTTGGTGTTGCCCAAATGACTAGTACATTAAAGTTATGGATTCTGAGGGTTAGTGATGAGGGGTGCTCCGCGACTGTTTGATTTTGGTTCTGTCATGAAGTGGGCGCACAACAGTATTAAAATAGCCTCCAATAATTACATCCAATGTGGGGGAAAAAATTGGTGTAGAATTGTTCCCTGTCTTCATTGGGGGGCGTATACCGGTAATAGAGTAATGGGTATTTGGCCCAGTCTGCCTATTATTCCTGCCAACCTTCATTCCTTACCTATGGATTTGGGCTTGGGGGGCAGTAACCCCAGGTTTCGTGTACCATTTTTCCACTTCACCTCCCACCAGTTATGGGGTGATACCCTGAGACTGGTCACTCAGCTAAGGGTCTGTACCCTGAGGCTGAGTAAGAAACAGGGATGGATTCACCCTCAACCTGTTCCTCCCTCTAGGGACCTGTACCTCCAGCTTGGGGGAGGCACTCCAGAACCCTGGACTGCTAGGCACCCGAGGAGGCCATCCCCCTCAGTTCCCCTTGGGGCAACTAATTTCCCAGATTGCAGTCAATGGGCACTATGATCCTACTCTGGGTCAGCTCCCCACCCCATTCTATGGAAACCAGGGTCATAGGACGGAACAAGTCCTGCCCATGGGCTGGAGTTATTCTACACACTTGGGCAATGTACTGTTCTGGAGAAACTAGTCTATCCGCCATCATGGTATGGCTATCCCCGGTGTCTCTTGGAGCAGTGACTGGGACCCCATTCACTCCTACCTGGTGGAAGTGATGACTCCCACCGTCAGGGATCACTAACGTACCCTCTGAGTCCACCTCTCAACTAAGGGAGATCATAGCATGGTCTACAACCTGCCCATGGGGACTGCCCTCCCTGAAGGCCACATTGGCCACCCCTGTAGTAGTACCTCCAGTGGATGGCTGTGGCCACTGGCGGCATCTGGGATCTCATTTAATGTGGCCCACTTGGCCACACGCATAGCACTTATTGGGTCCATCTCTACAGACTTCTCTCAAGTGACCCATGGTTTCTTATTTCCTCGGATGGTGTGAATCTTTACCCTTGTCCCACCACCCTTTTGCTGGGGACCCTGCCCACTCTTGGAAGAGTCTCCCCATATGCCTTCTTGTGGACCCTGGTACTCACCCAGCGGTCCGCCTCCATAGCAAGCTTCCTGGGGTAAGTCAGCTTACTGCCTTTCAAGTGCTGTCGAAGCTCTGCAAAACATAGACTATACAAGTGCTCCCATCCGGATGTATGACGTTACAACGCATGCTTTTACCACGCATGCCTTTACAACGTGGTTTTAACATCGCAGACCTTTACAACGCATAGCGCTTAGAGGTGCTGGATAGTGAAAAGTTTAATTTACTATTCCAACACCAGTCCCAGTGGACACTAGGGAAGGTGTTGGATAGTAAATTAAACGTATTCCCTATCCTAGAGCGCCCCCTAGCGCAATGCGTTGTAATGGTTTGCGTTGTAAATACCGCGTTGTAAAGGCACTGCGTGGTAAAAGTTTTGTTGTAAAGGTTGTTCACCCTCCCATCCAATCAAATTGTACAACTCCTGAAAATGTGTCACATTGTTGTCCTTCACCGATCCATTCAGTGACCTGCAAAAATAATCTACACATTCTAACCATGTCAGATACTCAGTTTTCTTACTGTTTCTAAACTGGTTCCTGTGCTTGTCAGGAGTGAGACCATATCGAGTGAGAAGGGCTACTTCATATCAGTGAAGGTGAGGTTGTACCCCTTACCCAAAGCCAACAATGTGTTCCTCCCCTCTTCTGAGAAAAGAGGTCACAATCCTGCCCCCAATTCTTTTCAGGGACCCCGTTCATGTGGATAGATGCCTCATAGCCCTGAAACTCCCTCTGTATGTCATCTCCATTCTTGTACTTATTCCCTACATTCTTGGGGATGTGTACTATTCTATCTGAGTGCATTAAGGAATTGCTGCCACCATCTGTGCTGGACCTACTCCTTAGCTCCAGATCCTTGATACCACGCTCCTGATCAAAGATCATATTCCTCTCTTCCATGGCTATTCTTTTGTCTTCCCTTTCATTCCCCAGACAGAGTTTTTCCAGTTCAAACTTCCTTGCCTCCAGCCTTTCTTCCAGCTCTTCTGGGTAGAGACCACTGCTGCCTGGCTTGGAGGGTCCCTTCCTTCCCAAAAGCACATCCAATTGGCTCTTCGACCTGCCCACTAGGAACTTCAGATTGCCCACTGGCCTTTCTGGCTGCTACTCAGACCCTCAGTGCCTTTTACAGCTCCCCTTTCATGGTGAGGCCTTTATTTTGGAATTCAGGTTTTTGCACAAAGCCTACAACTCACTCACGTTGTAGCCTTCCAACCTATCCTCCTCAAAAAACACATCTAGGGATGCAACTGATGATGCTGTTGATTTGGGGAAGATACAGCAGGACGTTCAATTAAAACAAAAGCTGGAAATACAAAAATTGACCAAGAAGAAAACTGTATGTGGTACGTAGTTGTCTGTGATATGGTTGTAGTGTACACCAATGACTGTAGGTCAAGTGCAAACTCAAGGTCTTTCCTCACCGCTTACAACCAGTATTAGAAATGGGGGTATCTAGTTGGCAGGTTGTTACCCTGTCTAAGTAGGGACCCTTCTTACTAGTCAGGATAAGACCAGCAGTAATACAGTGAAAACACTACAAAAGGACACCACACCAGTTTTAGAAAAACAGCCAATATTTATCTGTGTAAAACGAGCGCAAAACAATAAATATCCAACATACAGTTATTTAAAATACTCATAAAGCAAAAATAGACTTTAAAAACCGTTCCTGGAAGTTGATAGCTCAACCGGGGCTATCAGAGTATGGTGAACCAACAAATCAAACAGTTCTGGTCGACAGCGACGTTGCGGGCCAGCTACAGTGTAGGGAAGAGCTGCAAACAGTACCTTTAGCGATGCATCAATGTCAATTTGGAGCACCGGCTTCAGTGGGACTAGGGCTGCGGTGCGAAGTGGGAGGGTGCTCCCTGCTCTATACAAGTGGTGTCCTCAGGTCATGGTGCAGGCAGCGATGTCTTTTTAGAGGCTGCCGTATGATGGGTGTCGGTGAGATGATTACTGACGTGAAGTGGTGGGGTGTGAAATAAGGGATTACACTGGTATGGGAGATCCTGCACTGAACTTTAATGAAGGCATTGCGCTTCCAGGGATAAAAAACTATGACAGGTAAGTGCTACCTCAGGGTTTGAAAGGAACTCTGGTAGTCTGGGTATTGAGACTACATAGGAGAGTCTCCTAATGTCTCAGGGGAGGGACCTAACTACAGTCACTCCTTCACAAATGTGTTGACATGTTTCCTTTTTCTACTGGTCATAGGGATAAATGGAGCTTCATCAGAACAAAAAAACATATATAGTAGACAAACTACCCGCACTAAGTTGGTGCCCCTAGGTGCTACCTACTGTGTATGTGTTGTTCCGGATCTGACCTGTAGGAAAGGAAAAACAAAGTAAAAGAGAAGATTAAAATCACTGGTAGAGTAGTCAGTAATTTACTAGTGATGTCCCTAAGTAATGGACCCATAGAGTGGTACCCCAACCATGTAGAATGAACAAAGGGGCATAAAGAAAGCATGTAAAAATGCATATAATTAAAAATGCATGCTTGGATCAAAAACATACAAGACAAAGGTGAGCACCGTTGTGACTGTGACCCTGGTATCCACAGTCAACACATAACTCACTCTTTTGTATCTGGGATAAGTATCTAAGGCAAGAACTAGTAAATGTAAATAGTCATAAGGAATCAAGAGTATGTCATGACTAACGCCTGTGTTGGCCCGAGGATCTCCCAGGTTGCATGTATCATTGGGTGTGTGCCTCAAAGCAGGTTGCTGTCGCAGGAGATCATGCCCCATATGATAGATACAAATGGTCACAAGAGAAATCATGGCTGTGTCGGTTCTGGCCTGAATGTTTAATAGGTTTCATGTATCTGAAGGAATATATGGCAAGCAAGCAGATCCCGGTCATTGAACATCATGCCCCATAAGAGCGCCATGTGGAGGAAATGACCATCCTCATCATGGCTCTGGTGACTGACATCGTTGACACAGACAATACATACACACATGAAACAGAAAGGGAGCACACTCCTGACCTCTTAACCGGGTCGCCCCATCGCATTGTGGTCAATGCAGTTCGTACACCTCAGGATACAATTCATGGGTATAACACCGAGTTGGTGCAAGCAGGTGCTAGTATATGTTGTCTCTAGACGCGAGACATGGCTTGCGTTTCTGGATAATATCCGTCATCAGTAGAGATAAATCCGGGGTGGTTAAGAGGCTGCAAACAATCCAGGCTTCGTTGCCTCTCGGGCGTGGAGGTGCATCTCCTACGGCTCGTCAGCCAGGAGGCTCGAGGGAGCCCCAGAAACAGGAAACAGAAAGGGAGCACACTCCTGACCTCTTAACCGGGTCGCCCCATCGCATTGTGGTCAATGCAGTTCGTACACCTCAGGATACAATTCATGGGTATAACACCGAGTTGGTGCAAGCAGGTGCTAGTATATGTTGTCTCTAGACGCGAGACATGGCTCGCGTTTCTGGATAATATCCGTCATCAGTAGAGATAAATCCGGGGTGGTTAAGAGGCTGCAAACAATCCAGGCTTCGTTGCCTCTCGGGCGTGGAGGTGCATCTCCTACGGCTCGTCAGCCAGGAGGCTCGAGGGAGCCCCAGAAACAGGAAACAGAAAGGGAGCACACTCCTGACCTCTTAACCGGGTCGCCCCATCGCATTGTGGTCAATGCAGTTCGTACACCTCAGGATACAATTCATGGGTATAACACCGAGTTGGTGCAAGCAGGTGCTAGTATATGTTGTCTCTAGACACGAGACATGGCTCGCGTTTCTGGATAATATCCGTCATCAGTAGAGATAAATCCGGGGTGGTTAAGAGGCTGCAAACAATCCAGGCTTCGTTGCCTCTCGGGCGTGGAGGTGCATCTCCTACGGCTCGTCAGCCAGGAGGCTCGAGGGAGCCCCAGAAACAGGAAACAGAAAGGGAGCACACTCCTGACCTCTTAACCGGGTCGCCCCATCGCATTGTGGTCAATGCAGTTCGTACACCTCAGGATACAATTCATGGGTATAACACCGAGTTGGTGCAAGCAGGTGCTAGTATATGTTGTCTCTAGACGCGAGACATGGCTCGCGTTTCTGGATAATATCCGTCATCAGTAGAGATAAATCCGGGGTGGTTAAGAGGCTGCAAACAATCCAGGCTTCGTTGCCTCTCGGGCGTGGAGGTGCATCTCCTACGGCTCGTCAGCCAGGAGGCTCGAGGGAGCCCCAGAAACAGGAAACAGAAAGGGAGCACACTCCTGACCTCTTAACCGGGTCGCCCCATCGCATTGTGGTCAATGCAGTTCGTACACCTCAGGATACAATTCATGGGTATAACACCGAGTTGGTGCAAGCAGGTGCTAGTATATGTTGTCTCTAGACGCGAGACATGGCTCGCGTTTCTGGATAATATCCGTCATCAGTAGAGATAAATCCGGGGTGGTTAAGAGGCTGCAAACAATCCAGGCTTTGTTGCCTCTCGGGCGTGGAGGTGCATCTCCTACGGCTCGTCAGCCAGGAGGCTCGAGGGAGCCCCAGAAACAGGAAACAGAAAGGGAGCACACTCCTGACCTCTTAACCGGGTCGCCCCATCGCATTGTGGTCAATGCAGTTCGTACACCTCAGGATACAATTCATGGGTATAACACCGAGTTGGTGCAAGCAGGTGCTAGTATATGTTGTCTCTAGACGCGAGACATGGCTCGCGTTTCTGGATAATATCCGTCATCAGTAGAGATAAATCCGGGGTGGTTAAGAGGCTGCAAACAATCCAGGCTTCGTTGCCTCTCGGGCGTGGAGGTGCATCTCCTACGGCTCGTCAGCCAGGAGGCTCGAGGGAGCCCCAGAAACAGGAAACAGAAAGGGAGCACACTCCTGACCTCTTAACCGGGTCGCCCCATCGCATTGTGGTCAATGCAGTTCGTACACCTCAGGATACAATTCATGGGTATAACACCGAGTTGGTGCAAGCAGGTGCTAGTATATGTTGTCTCTAGACGCGAGACATGGCTCGCGTTTCTGGATAATATCCGTCATCAGTAGAGATAAATCCGGGGTGGTTAAGAGGCTGCAAACAATCCAGGCTTCGTTGCCTCTCGGGCGTGGAGGTGCATCTCCTACGGCTCGTCAGCCAGGAGGCTCGAGGGAGCCCCAGAAACAGGAAACAGAAAGGGAGCACACTCCTGACCTCTTAACCGGGTCGCCCCATCGCATTGTGGTCAATGCAGTTCGTACACCTCAGGATACAATTCATGGGTATAACACCGAGTTGGTGCAAGCAGGTGCTAGTATATGTTGTCTCTAGACGCGAGACATGGCTCGCGTTTCTGGATAATATCCGTCATCAGTAGAGATAAATCCGGGGTGGTTAAGAGGCTGCAAACAATCCAGGCTTCGTTGCCTCTCGGGCGTGGAGGTGCATCTCCTACGGCTCGTCAGCCAGGAGGCTCGAGGGAGCCCCAGAAACAGGAAACAGAAAGGGAGCACACTCCTGACCTCTTAACCGGGTCGCCCCATCGCATTGTGGTCAATGCAGTTCGTACACCTCACGATACAATTCATGGGTATAACACCGAGTTGGTGCAAGCAGGTGCTAGTATATGTTGTCTCTAGACGCGAGACATGGCTCGCGTTTCTGGATAATATCCGTCATCAGTAGAGATAAATCCGGGGTGGTTAAGAGGCTGCAAACAATCCAGGCTTCGTTGCCTCTCGGGCGTGGAGGTGCATCTCCTACGGCTCGTCAGCCAGGAGGCTCGAGGGAGCCCCAGAAACAGGAAACAGAAAGGGAGCACACTCCTGACCTCTTAACCGGGTCGCCCCATCGCATTGTGGTCAATGCAGTTCGTACACCTCAGGATACAATTCATGGGTATAACACCGAGTTGGTGCAAGCAGGTGCTAGTATATGTTGTCTCTAGACGCGAGACATGGCTCGCGTTTCTGGATAATATCCGTCATCAGTAGAGATAAATCCGGGGTGGTTAAGAGGCTGCAAACAATCCAGGCTTCGTTGCCTCTCGGGCGTGGAGGTGCATCTCCAACGGCTCGTCAGCCAGGAGGCTCGAGGGAGCCCCAGAAACAGGAAACAGAAAGGGAGCACACTC
The DNA here is from genome assembly GCF_964263255.1 of Lissotriton vulgaris. NCBI lineage: Eukaryota > Metazoa > Chordata > Amphibia > Caudata > Salamandridae > Lissotriton > Lissotriton vulgaris. The sequence continues at coordinate 1,118,169,673 of NC_141685.1, read as the reverse complement.
CTGACCTCTTAACCGGGTCGCCCCATCGCATTGTGGTCAATGCAGTTCGTACACCTCAGGATACAATTCATGGGTATAACACCGAGTTGGTGCAAGCAGGTGCTAGTATATGTTGTCTCTAGACGCGAGACATGGCTCGCGTTTCTGGATAATATCCGTCATCAGTAGAGATAAATCCGGGGTGGTTAAGAGGCTGCAAACAATCCAGGCTTCGTTGCCTCTCGGGCGTGGAGGTGCATCTCCTACGGCTCGTCAGCCAGGAGGCTCGAGGGAGCCCCAGAAACAGGAAACAGAAAGGGAGCACACTCCTGACCTCTTAACCGGGTCGCCCCATCGCATTGTGGTCAATGCAGTTCGTACACCTCAGGATACAATTCATGGGTATAACACCGAGTTGGTGCAAGCAGGTGCTAGTATATGTTGTCTCTAGACGCGAGACATGGCTCGCGTTTCTGGATAATATCCGTCATCAGTAGAGATAAATCCGGGGTGGTTAAGAGGCTGCAAACAATCCAGGCTTCGTTGCCTCTCGGGCGTGGAGGTGCATCTCCTACGGCTCGTCAGCCAGGAGGCTCGAGGGAGCCCCAGAAACAGGAAACAGAAAGGGAGCACACTCCTGACCTCTTAACCGGGTCGCCCCATCGCATTGTGGTCAATGCAGTTCGTACACCTCAGGATACAATTCATGGGTATAACACCGAGTTGGTGCAAGCAGGTGCTAGTATATGTTGTCTCTAGACGCGAGACATGGCTCGCGTTTCTGGATAATATCCGTCATCAGTAGAGATAAATCCGGGGTGGTTAAGAGGCTGCAAACAATCCAGGCTTCGTTGCCTCTCGGGCGTGGAGGTGCATCTCCTACGGCTCGTCAGCCAGGAGGCTCGAGGGAGCCCCAGAAACAGGAAACAGAAAGGGAGCACACTCCTGACCTCTTAACCGGGTCGCCCCATCGCATTGTGGTTAATGCAGTTCGTACACCTCAGGATACAATTCATGGGTATAACACCGAGTTGGTGCAAGCAGGTGCTAGTATATGTTGTCTCTAGACGCGAGACATGGCTCGCGTTTCTGGATAATATCCGTCATCAGTAGAGATAAATCCGGGGTGGTTAAGAGGCTGCAAACAATCCAGGCTTCGTTGCCTCTTGGGCGTGGAGGTGCATCTCCTACGGCTCGTCAGCCAGGAGGCTCGAGGGAGCCCCAGAAACAGGAAACAGAAAGGGAGCACACTCCTGACCTCTTAACCGGGTCGCCCCATCGCATTGTGGTCAATGCAGTTCATACACCTCAGGATACAATTCATGGGTATAACACCGAGTTGGTGCAAGCAGGTGCTAGTATATGTTGTCTCTAGACGCGAGACATGGCTCGCGTTTCTGGATAATATCCGTCATCAGTAGAGATAAATCCGGGGTGGTTAAGAGGCTGCAAACAATCCAGGCTTCGTTGCCTCTCGGGCGTGGAGGTGCATCTCCTACGGCTCGTCAGCCAGGAGGCTCGAGGGAGCCCCAGAAACAGGAAACAGAAAGGGAGCACACTCCTGACCTCTTAACCGGGTCGCCCCATCGCATTGTGGTCAATGCAGTTCGTACACCTCAGGATACAATTCATGGGTATAACACCGAGTTGGTGCAAGCAGGTGCTAGTATATGTTGTCTCTAGACGCGAGACATGGCTCGCGTTTCTGGATAATATCCGTCATCAGTAGAGATAAATCCGGGGTGGTTAAGAGGCTGCAAACAATCCAGGCTTCGTTGCCTCTCGGGCGTGGAGGTGCATCTCCTACGGCTCATCAGCCAGGAGGCTCAAGGGAGCCCCAGAAACAGGAAACAGAAAGGGAGCACACTCCTGACCTCTTAACCGGGTCGCCCCATCGCATTGTGGTCAATGCAGTTCGTACACCTCAGGATACAATTCATGGGTATAACACCGAGTTGGTGCAAGCAGGTGCTAGTATATGTTGTCTCTAGACGCGAGACATGGCTCGCGTTTCTGGATAATATCCGTCATCAGTAGAGATAAATCCGGGGTGGTTAAGAGGCTGCAAACAATCCAGGCTTCGTTGCCTCTCGGGCGTGGAGGTGCATCTCCTACGGCTCGTCAGCCAGGAGGCTCGAGGGAGCCCCAGAAACGGGAAACAGAAAGGGAGCACACTCCTGACCTCTTAACCGGGTCGCCCCATCGCATTGTGGTCAATGCAGTTCGTACACCTCAGGATACAATTCATGGGTATAACACTGAGTTGGTGCAAGCAGGTGCTAGTATATGTTGTCTCTAGACGCGAGACATGGCTCGCGTTTCTGGATAATATCCGTCATCAGTAGAGATAAATCCGGGGTGGTTAAGAGGCTGCAAACAATCCAGGCTTCGTTGCCTCTCGGGCGTGGAGGTGCATCTCCTACGGCTCGTCAGCAAGGAGGCTCGAGGGAGCCCCAGAAACAGGAAACAGAAAGGGAGCACACTCCTGACCTCTTAACCGGGTCGCCCCATCGCATTGTGGTCAATGCAGTTCGTACACCTCAGGATACAATTCATGGGTATAACACCGAGTTGGTGCAAGCAGGTGCTAGTATATGTTGTCTCTAGACGCGAGACATGGCTCGCGTTTCTGGATAATATCCGTCATCAGTAGAGATAAATCCGGGGTGGTTAAGAGGCTGCAAACAATCCAGGCTTCGTTGCCTCTCGGGCGTGGAGGTGCATCCCCTACGGCTCGTCAGCCAGGAGGCTCGAGGGAGCCCCAAAAACAGGAAACAGAAAGGGAGCACACTCCTGACCTCTTAACCGGGTCGCCCCATCGCATTGTGGTCAATGCAGTTCGTACACCTCAGGATACAATTCATGGGTATAACACCGAGTTGGTGCAAGCAGGTGCTAGTATATGTTGTCTCTAGACGCGAGACATGGCTCGCGTTTCTGGATAATATCCGTCATCAGTAGAGATAAATCCGGGGTGGTTAAGAGGCTGCAAACAATCCAGGCTTCGTTGCCTCTCGGTCGTGGTGGTGCATCTCCTACGGCTCGTCAGCCAGGAGTCTCGAGGGAGCCCCAGAAACAGGAAACAGAAAGGGAGCACACTCCTGACCTCTTAACCGGGTCGCCCCATCGCATTGTGGTCAATGCAGTTCGTACACCTCAGGATACAATTCATGGGTATAACACCGAGTTGGTGCAAGCAGGTGCTAGTATATGTTGTCTCTAGACGCGAGACATGGCTCGCGTTTCTGGATAATATCCGTCATCAGTAGAGATAAATCCGGGGTGGTTAAGAGGCTGCAAACAATCCAGGCTTCGTTGCCTCTCGGGCGTGGAGGTGCATCTCCTACGGCTCGTCAGCCAGGAGGCTCGAGGGAGCCCCAGAAACAGGAAACAGAAAGGGAGCACACTCCTGACCTCTTAACCGGGTCGCCCCATCGCATTGTGGTCAATGCAGTTCATACACCTCAGGATACAATTCATGGGTATAACACCGAGTTGGTGCAAGCAGGTGCTAGTATATGTTGTCTCTAGACGCGAGACATGGCTCCTGAGGTGTACGAACTGCATTGACCACAATGCGATGGGGCGACCCGGTTAAGAGGTCAGGAGTGTGCTCCTTTTCTGTTTCCTGTTTCTGGGGCTCCCTCGAGCCTCCTGGCTGACGAGCCGTAGGAGATGCACCTCCACGCCCGAGAGGCAACGAAGCCTGGATTGTTTGCAGCCTCTTAACCACCCCGGATTTATCTCTACTGATGACGGATATTATCCAGAAACGCGAGCTATGTCTCGCGTCTAGAGACAACATATACTAGCACCTGCTTGCACCAACTCGGTGTTATACCCATGAATTGTATCCTGAGGTGTACGAACTGCATTGACCACAATGCGATGGGGCGACCCGGTTAAGAGGTCAGGAGTGTGCTCCCTTTCTGTTTCCTGTTTCTGGGGCTCCCTCGAGCCTCCTGGCTGACGAGCTGTAGGAGATGCACCTCCACGCCCGAGAGGCAACGAAGCCTGGATTGTTTGCAGCCTCTTAACCACCCCGGATTTATCTCTACTGATGACGGATATTATCCAGAAACGCGAGCCATGTCTCGCGTCTAGAGACAACATATACTAGCACCTGCTTGCACCAACTCGGTGTTATACCCATGAATTGTATCCTGAGGTGTACGAACTGCATTGACCACAATGCGATGGGGCGACCCGGTTAAGAGGTCAGGAGTGTGCTCCCTTTCTGTTTCCTGTTTCTGGGGCTCCCTCGAGCCTCCTGGCTGACGAGCCGTAGGAGATGCACCTCCACGCCCGAGAGGCAACGAAGCCTGGATTGTTTGCAGCCTCTTAACCACCCCGGATTTATCTCTACTGATGACGGATATTATCCAGAAACGCGAGCCATGTCTCGCATCTAGAGACAACATATACTAGCACCTGCTTGCACCAACTCGGTGTTATACCCATGAATTGTATCCTGAGGTGTACGAACTGCATTGACCACAATGCGATGGGGCGACCCGGTTAAGAGGTCAGGAGTGTGCTCCCTTTCTGTTTCCTGTTTCTGGGGCTCCCTCGAGCCTCCTGGCTGACGAGCCGTAGGAGATGCACCTCCACGCCCGAGAGGCAACGAAGCCTGGATTGTTTGCAGCCTCTTAACCACCCCGGATTTATCTCTACTGATGACGGATATTATCCAGAAACGCGAGCCATGTCTCGCGTCTAGAGACAACATATACTAGCACCTGCTTGCACCAACAAGGTGTTATACCCATGAATTGTATCCTGAGGTGTACGAACTGCATTGACCACAATGCGATGGGGCGACCCGGTTAAGAGGTCAGGAGTGTGCTCCCTTTCTGTTTCCTGTTTCTGGGGCTCCCTCGAGCCTCCTGGCTGACGAGCCGTAGGAGATGCACCTCCATGCCCGAGAGGCAACGAAGCCTGGATTGTTTGCAGCCTCTTAACCACCCCGGATTTATCTCTACTGATGACGGATATTATCCAGAAACGCGAGCCATGTCTCGCGTCTAGAGACAACATATACTAGCACCTGCTTGCACCAACTCGGTGTTATACCCATGAATTGTATCCTGAGGTGTACGAACTGCATTGACCACAATGCGATGGGGCGACCCGGTTAAGAGGTCAGGAGTGTGCTCCCTTTCTGTTTCCTGTTTCTGGGGCTCCCTCGAGCCTCCTGGCTGACGAGCCGTAGGAGATGCACCTCCACGCCCGAGAGGCAACGAAGCCTGGATTGTTTGCAGCCTCTTAACCACCCCGGATTTATCTCTACTGATGACGGATATTATCCAGAAACGCGAGCCATGTCTCGCGTCTAGAGACAACATATACTAGCACCTGCTTGCACCAACTCGGTGTTATACCCATGAATTGTATCCTGAGGTGTACGAACTGCATTGACCACAATGCGATGGGGCGACCCGGTTAAGAGGTCAGGAGTGTGCTCCCTTTCTGTTTCCTGTTTCTGGGGCTCCCTCGAGCCTCCTGGCTGACGAGCCGTAGGAGATGCACCTCCACGCCCGAGAGGCAACGAAGCCTGGATTGTTTGCAGCCTCTTAACCACCCCGGATTTATCTCTACTGATGACGGATATTATCCAGAAACGCGAGCCATGTCTCGCGTCTAGAGACAACATATACTAGCACCTGCTTGCACCAACTCGGTGTTATACCCATGAATTGTATCCTGAGGTGTACGAACTGCATTGACCACAATGCGATGGGGCGACCCGGTTAAGAGGTCAGGAGTGTGCTCCCTTTCTGTTTCCTGTTTCTGGGGCTCCCTCGAGCCTCCTGGCTGACGAGCCGTAGGAGATGCACCTCCACGCCCGAGAGGCAACGAAGCCTGGATTGTTTGCAGCCTCTTAACCACCCCGGATTTATCTCTACTGATGACGGATATTATCCAGAAACGCGAGCCATGTCTCGCGTCTAGAGACAACATATACTAGCACCTGCTTGCACCAACTCGGTGTTATACCCATGAATTGTATCCTGAGGTGTACGAACTGCATTGACCACAATGCGATGGGGCGACCCGGTTAAGAGGTCAGGAGTGTGCTCCCTTTCTGTTTCCTGTTTCTGGGGCTCCCTCGAGCCTCCTGGCTGACGAGCCGTAGGAGATGCACCTCCACGCCCGAGAGGCAACGAAGCCTGGATTGTTTGCAGCCTCTTAACCACCCCGGATTTATCTCTACTGATGACGGATATTATCCAGAAACGCGAGCCATGTCTCGCGTCTAGAGACAACATATACTAGCACCTGCTTGCACCAACTCGGTGTTATACCCATGAATTGTATCCTGAGGTGTACGAACTGCATTGACCACAATGCGATGGGGCGACCCGGTTAAGAGGTCAGGAGTGTGCTCCCTTTCTGTTTCCTGTTTCTGGGGCTCCCTCGAGCCTCCTGGCTGACGAGCCGTAGGAGATGCACCTCCACGCCCGAGAGGCAACGAAGCCTGGATTGTTTGCAGCCTCTTAACCACCCCGGATTTATCTCTACTGATGACGGATATTATCCAGAAACGCGAGCCATGTCTCGCGTCTAGAGACAACATATACTAGCACCTGCTTGCACCAACTCGGTGTTATACCCATGAATTGTATCCTGAGGTGTACGAACTGCATTGACCACAATGCGATGGGGCGACCCGGTTAAGAGGTCAGGAGTGTGCTCCCTTTCTGTTTCCTGTTTCTGGGGCTCCCTCGAGCCTCCTGGCTGACGAGCCGTAGGAGATGCACCTCCACGCCCGAGAGGCAACGAAGCCTGGATTGTTTGCAGCCTCTTAACCACCCCGGATTTATCTCTACTGATGACGGATATTATCCAGAAACGCGAGCCATGTCTCGCGTCTAGAGACAACATATACTAGCACCTGCTTGCACCAACTCGTGTTATACCCATGAATTGTATCCTGAGGTGTACGAACTGCATTGACCACAATGCGATGGGGCGACCCGGTTAAGAGGTCAGGAGTGTGCTCCCTTTCTGTTTCCTGTTTCTGGGGCTCCCTCGAGCCTCCTGGCTGACGAGCCGTAGGAGATGCACCTCCACGCCCGAGAGGCAACGAAGCCTGGATTGTTTGCAGCCTCTTAACCACCCCGGATTTATCTCTACTGATGACGGATATTATCCAGAAACGCGAGCCATGTCTCGCGTCTAGAGACAACATATACTAGCACCTGCTTGCACCAACTCGGTGTTATACCCATGAATTGTATCCTGAGGTGTACGAACTGCATTGACCACAATGCGATGGGGCGACCCGGTTAAGAGGTCAGGAGTGTGCTCCCTTTCTGTTTCCTGTTTCTGGGGCTCCCTCGAGCCTCCTGGCTGACGAGCCGTAGGAGATGCACCTCCACGCCCGAGAGGCAACGAAGCCTGGATTGTTTGCAGCCTCTTAACCACCCCGGATTTATCTCTACTGATGACGGATATTATCCAGAAACGCGAGCCATGTCTCGCGTCTAGAGACAACATATACTAGCACCTGCTTGCACCAACTCGGTGTTATACCCATGAATTGTATCCTGAGGTGTACGAACTGCATTGACCACAATGCGATGGGGCGACCCGGTTAAGAGGTCAGGAGTGTGCTCCCTTTCTGTTTCCTGTTTCTGGGGCTCCCTCGAGCCTCCTGGCTGACGAGCCGTAGGAGATGCACCTCCACGCCCGAGAGGCAACGAAGCCTGGATTGTTTGCAGCCTCTTAACCACCCCGGATTTATCTCTACTGATGACGGATATTATCCAGAAACGCGAGCCATGTCTCGCGTCTAGAGACAACATATACTAGCACCTGCTTGCACCAACTCGGTGTTATACCCATGAATTGTATCCTGAGGTGTACGAACTGCATTGACCACAATGCGATGGGGCGACCCGGTTAAGAGGTCAGGAGTGTGCTCCCTTTCTGTTTCCTGTTTCTGGGGCTCCCTCGAGCCTCCTGGCTGACGAGCCGTAGGAGATGCACCTCCACGCCCGAGAGGCAACGAAGCCTGGATTGTTTGCAGCCTCTTAACCACCCCGGATTTATCTCTACTGATGACGGATATTATCCAGAAACGCGAGCCATGTCTCGCGTCTAGAGACAACATATACTAGCACCTGCTTGCACCAACTCGGTGTTATACCCATGAATTGTATCCTGAGGTGTACGAACTGCATTGACCACAATGCGATGGGGCGACCCGGTTAAGAGGTCAGGAGTGTGCTCCCTTTCTGTTTCCTGTTTCTGGGGCTCCCTCGAGCCTCCTGGCTGACGAGCCGTAGGAGATGCACCTCCACGCCCGAGAGGCAACGAAGCCTGGATTGTTTGCAGCCTCTTAACCACCCCGGATTTATCTCTACTGATGACGGATATTATCCAGAAACGCGAGCCATGTCTCGCGTCTAGAGACAACATATACTAGCACCTGCTTGCACCAACTCGGTGTTATACCCATGAATTGTATCCTGAGGTGTACGAACTGCATTGACCACAATGCGATGGGGCGACCCGGTTAAGAGGTCAGGAGTGTGCTCCCTTTCTGTTTCCTGTTTCTGGGGCTCCCTCGAGCCTCCTGGCTGACGAGCCGTAGGAGATGCACCTCCACGCCCGAGAGGCAACGAAGCCTGGATTGTTTGCAGCCTCTTAACCACCCCGGATTTATCTCTACTGATGACGGATATTATCCAGAAACGCGAGCCATGTCTCGCGTCTAGAGACAACATATACTAGCACCTGCTTGCACCAACTCGGTGTTATACCCATGAATTGTATCCTGAGGTGTACGAACTGCATTGACCACAATGCGATGGGGCGACCCGGTTAAGAGGTCAGGAGTGTGCTCCCTTTCTGTTTCCTGTTTCTGGGGCTCCCTCGAGCCTCCTGGCTGACGAGCCGTAGGAGATGCACCTCCACGCCCGAGAGGCAACGAAGCCTGGATTGTTTGCAGCCTCTTAACCACCCCGGATTTATCTCTACTGATGACGGATATTATCCAGAAACGCGAGCCATGTCTCGCGTCTAGAGACAACATATACTAGCACCTGCTTGCACCAACTCGGTGTTATACCCATGAATTGTATCCTGAGGTGTACGAACTGCATTGACCACAATGCGATGGGGCGACCCGGTTAAGAGGTCAGGAGTGTGCTCCCTTTCTGTTTCCTGTTTCTGGGGCTCCCTCGAGCCTCCTGGCTGACGAGCCGTAGGAGATGCACCTCCACGCCCGAGAGGCAACGAAGCCTGGATTGTTTGCAGCCTCTTAACCACCCCGGATTTATCTCTACTGATGACGGATATTATCCAGAAACGCGAGCCATGTCTCGCGTCTAGAGACAACATATACTAGCACCTGCTTGCACCAACTCGGTGTTATACCCATGAATTGTATCCTGAGGTGTACGAACTGCATTGACCACAATGCGATGGGGCGACCCGGTTAAGAGGTCAGGAGTGTGCTCCCTTTCTGTTTCCTGTTTCTGGGGCTCCCTCGAGCCTCCTGGCTGACGAGCCGTAGGAGATGCACCTCCACGCCCGAGAGGCAACGAAGCCTGGATTGTTTGCAGCCTCTTAACCACCCCGGATTTATCTCTACTGATGACGGATATTATCCAGAAACGCGAGCCATGTCTCGCGTCTAGAGACAACATATACTAGCACCTGCTTGCACCAACTCGGTGTTATACCCATGAATTGTATCCTGAGGTGTACGAACTGCATTGACCACAATGCGATGGGGCGACCCGGTTAAGAGGTCAGGAGTGTGCTCCCTTTCTGTTTCCTGTTTCTGGGGCTCCCTCGAGCCTCCTGGCTGACGAGCCGTAGGAGATGCACCTCCACGCCCGAGAGGCAACGAAGCCTGGATTGTTTGCAGCCTCTTAACCACCCCGGATTTATCTCTACTGATGACGGATATTATCCAGAAACGCGAGCCATGTCTCGCGTCTAGAGACAACATATACTAGCACCTGCTTGCACCAACTCGGTGTTATACCCATGAATTGTATCCTGAGGTGTACGAACTGCATTGACCACAATGCGATGGGGCGACCCGGTTAAGAGGTCAGGAGTGTGCTCCCTTTCTGTTTCCTGTTTCTGGGGCTCCCTCGAGCCTCCTGGCTGACGAGCCGTAGGAGATGCACCTCCACGCCCGAGAGGCAACGAAGCCTGGATTGTTTGCAGCCTCTTAACCACCCCGGATTTATCTCTACTGATGACGGATATTATCCAGAAACGCGAGCCATGTCTCGCGTCTAGAGACAACATATACTAGCACCTGCTTGCACCAACTCGGTGTTATACCCATGAATTGTATCCTGAGGTGTACGAACTGCATTGACCACAATGCGATGGGGCGACCCGGTTAAGAGGTCAGGAGTGTGCTCCCTTTCTGTTTCCAATACATACACACATGTTTAAAAAGTTCCAGGTTTCATGTATCTGCAGGATTATATGGCACACAAGCAGACCCTTGACATAGAATATCATGCCTTAATAGAACGCTGTATGGAGGAAATTATCATCTTCATCATGACTCTGGCGACTGACATTGTAAACACATTCGATACAAAAACACATGTATAACACGTAAAAGTGTCCCCGAATACTTGTGCCTCAAAGTTCTCGTGGTGGCTGATGTACAGACAGTTGGTGAACAATTTTTGCAGCAAAGACACATTAGAATTATGTCCCTTGGACTATCCTCCTATCAGTCACTTGTGATGTCATTCATTGTAGTGCTTCCATTATAAATCTAAAAACGGGTCAAAGAGACCAGGGTCGTGGTGCTTACCTAAGTTAGACAAAGTTATGGCAACATCAGGTGGTGCGGAGGAGCCGTGTTGAAGCGTGCTATCTGTAAAATGTAGCAGGTTTTACTGCTGGAAAGTTACCAGGTAAAGCGGGAACAGAAAAGAAATTGGCCGATCAGGGATCGGGCAGAGCACTTACAGCTTCGGGGTGCAGACTTCGTGTCAGCACCTGCCAATCACCGTGTCCCCGGGAGAATGATCCGGGAGGGGCCGGAGCTTGTTATGACCGGTTCCAGTATTGGAACACTAGAGCACTAAGCCGCCTTTGTGGCGGTACTACACATACCCAGCGGCCATCTTGGAGTGTCCGCGAATCACAAAATGGATTAAAAGATACATTCTATGGAGGGTGATAGGTGGCGCACGAGCAAGATGGCCGCACTTCAGTGAGGCTCTGGCAGCTTGGCAGCATAATCCATTCATATATCCTGTCCAGCAGCTACTACACAGCGTCTTAACGGAGGCGACAGATACCTGGGAGGTCCGGCCATACAATGTAAGTGTTTCGCATTGATGAGAAGTGCAGCGATCCTCTAGTACGTTGGCCGTCAGTAGAGGCCCGTACGCAAGATCAAGGTAACAGACGGCAGCAGAAGACGTTACGCAACACTGCAGCGTGAAAACGAAGGCAAGGCTGCATAGATTATTGGCAGACGGCCATGCCGGTAAAGAGCGCACGCAGGCCGCAGATACCTAAACTTTCTGCTAACGGGCTAATGAAGCAGCAAAAAAAGGAACGGGACTTCGTAATTCTCTTCCTCATTAATTTCCAGCTGCCTCACTCGAACTCGGCCCAGGCATAATTCGTACATTGCGCGGAGGCTGCCTGGGAAGGCCTAACAATCAGAAGGGGTGGCAGATGGCAACCCCAGAGTAGCCGAGGGTGGAAAAGGCTGCTGGAAGGCAGCGTGACATAGCCAAGAAGCCACTGCATATAAAATAGAGACATTATTACTTGGGATCCCCATCCGGAGGTGACTCACTACGTGGAGACAGAGCCAATGGTAATGGCACAGCTTGGAAATTAACAGCGCACACAGGCAACTGGAGAACAACTTTGGCATAAAACATACTCCGTGTGTGCAATGCTCATGGCGCAGATCCCAGAATTGGCTAGTCAAGTCTAATATCCTTGAAAGCAGTGAACACTGGGCAGACGACAGCTAATGATGTGAGGAAGGTGCTACTTCACTTTGTAGGTGGGCTGACAAAACTCATGCCATTGGCGACACGCTGCTGTATAACTGGAAACTTGGCTAATACTTGTACTACTATTATTAAGCTTCTTATATTCCGCTCTTGATGTACAACAGTTAAGTGCTGCACTCGACCTTCAATGAAGAAGCCAGACTTGGAGTCATGGATTTACCTATCGGCGCACACATCGGAGCGGCTTCTGTCTCTACAATGGGGAAGACAGACGGCAAGCAATCAAAGAACTCCTATTAGCCATGAAACACAGCCTCACTTCTATTGAGACTAAGATTGACTCCATGAACACTTGCATGGACTCCATTGTGCACAAACTGGAAAAACATGATAAACGCATCAAGGAGGCAGAAAAACGGATTTCTGTAGCTGAAGACACCGTGTCCAGTGTTCATAAGCAAGTGGCCCAGATGGACAAAGTACTCAAAGTTATCGCCGCTAAAAATGAAGATTTGGAAGCGCGCAGTAGACTCAACAATATATGCGTCATTGGGATTCCTGAGAGCATGAATACTGTGCAGATGGAAGAGTATGTTGAGCGGCTGTTTCGCATGGTGTTTGGGGCATATTCCTTCTCCTCACAGATGGTGGTAACAAGGGCCCATCACTCTTTGGGCCCCAAACTGCCCCCGGGGGCTACACCACGTCCAATCATTGCAAGGATGCTGAACTTCTGAGATGTGGCACTGAGACTTGTCCGGGAAATGAAGCACCTCCACTTCGAGGGAACTGAGTTCACTATCTACCCTGACTTCACAGCTACTGTGCAGGAAGGGAGGCGAAAATTCATCCCGACTAAAGGCAAACTATGACAGGCGCAAATAGACTATGCATTAATGTATCCAGTGTGCCTACGAGTTACACATCAAGGCAAACAATATTTATTTATTAACACGCAACAAGTGGACGACTTCTTGAAACGCATCTCATGGCAGTAATCCCACCAGAATGCTAAAGACCTCCAGAGTAGGCCATCATCCCCTACATCGGATTAATGTATCTGCAGCAACCAATATGACTATAGGTTAACATTGCCTCCCAAAATCCGTATGGGATTACAGGACATTTGCCTATTTTATGGATCGCTGAAGGTGTGGGGCACAATTGCAGCCAGACTTTTGATGGGAACAGACTTTACCTGATCAGACCTCCAAGCTTGCGAATGGACACATCAAGGAAATAGGTGCATAGCTGGGACTGGTTAACCAAAATTTACCAAGCACCCCCTCCCCCGATAAATATTCCACCATTTGGGGGGGAAGGGATAGACTGTGTGAGCTCCCTGGCATTCCCCGATGGGTGTTCCCCCTATGTGGGTTAAAATGTACTTTAAAGTTGCAGTTGGGGATTGTTTGGGGGGGGGGTGGCTACCAGCATGATTGGGATGCTGTTGTGGGTGGGGCGGGAAGGGACAATTGTTTTATAATTTTGGCAGGGCAGGGCATGAAATACATAGAAACGTTCCAATATGAACAAGGTGGTACAGGCAGTAACAGGTCTCAGGTCTCTCTTCAAACATGCCTCTAGATAAGTCCATAGCACACGTTAACTCGGAACCGAAACTACAGCTCTTAACTTGGAATGTCAGAGGACTTAGCGGCCCAAGAAAATGTAGGCAGATATTAGAATATTTAGCCCACCATCATGTCCAGATTGCGATGCTGCCGGAGACCAATCTAGACCCCCCGGGGAACTCCCTCCTTTGCTAGGAACTGGGCAGAACATAACAATGTCTCCTCCTATTCTACATACTCCAGAAGAACAGCGATCTTAATCAAGAAACACACTCCGTACTACCCTCTGGGAAATCTCTGGACCAACTAGGGAGATACTGTATTATGTGGGGGAGACTGGGGTCTGACTCGATCACATTGGTAAGTTGTTATGGGCCTAATGTTGATGACCCAGACTTCTACAACACCTTATGGGGGGAAATATCAGCGATTGGATCTACCTTTTTAATTTGGGGAAGGGAATTCAACACAGCTCTGGACCCTTTGCGCAATAGGTCCAATCCCCTCCCACATCACTTTACTAGGACGCATAAACTACTGCAAGGTCTGCTGACTGAAAAGGGACTTGTAGACGCATGGAGATACGTATCTCCTGAGATGGCACACAATACACTGCAATGCATTCTTCTTGGGCCAGGTTAGATTACTGGGTGGTATCTAGGGGCATAATACCATAGATTACTGTAGCAGAGCATTTGGCAAGACCATACTCGGATCACGCACTGTTCCTGCTGACATTTCCCCCACCGATGATCACTCCACTCCACAGAAATTGAAGACTTATGCCTTTAACACTGTTAGACATGGCGTTTCGTAAGGAGTTGGTTCAGGAAATTGTAGACTTCTTTGTGCGCACATTGGGTCGGTTGCACGACTGGATATGGCGTGGAAGGCCTTCAAAGTTACAGTCAAGGGTTTCTGCATTACAAAAAGCTCTGGGGTTCTTCGAGATATACGCAAGACACTACAAACATAAGAAGTGGATTTGAAGTGGATGGAGCAAGAGAGGGGCAAGGCCACAAATGAAACACTTCACAAAGAGTTCAGGGATAAACTATCGGAGTATAAAGAGACAGCAGACAGGGAAGTACTCTTCCGTGGTAAATATTTTATGGCACATAAATATGGTGAAGGGGAGCGCCCTGGCAAGGCATTGGCGGAGGAGATTCATAGGCCTTGCTTCTCTAGTTATGTGCTGGAAGTCTCAGACCATGACGGTACGAGACAAAGGGAGAGTACTGAAATACTCAGGGTGTTTACTGCGCATAACGCTGCATTATACAGCACCAGACGGAAGCAGCCACTCGAGCTAGATAGACATTTGGTTGATGTGGCCCTAGGCTGGCTGGGCAATACGCAGAGAGAGTTTCTTGCGGCGCCCCTAGAAGAAGATGAAATACGTGCCACGATAATGCAGATGAAATCAGACAAAGCACCTGGCCTGGATGGCCTTCCAATAGACTTCTATAAAGCATTTATTGATCAACTTGCACTCATATTAAAAACTGTCTATGAGGAAGCCCTAGACACTGACACTCTTCCTCGATCTATGCGAGAGGCCCTCATAACCTGTTTCCTAAAGCCTGGTAAACCAACGGATCAGTGTGACTCAGTCAGTCAGAAACCTTTATTCGATTCCAGATGAATCATAAAAGTTCATAAGGAAGACACAGTGTGACTCATATAGAACTCTATCTCTCATTGAAAATGATGCAAAACTTCTGGCCAAAGTATTAGCTAACAGACTTAATTTTCATATGGAGAAGTTGGTGTTACCAGATCAAGGAAGCTTTATCCCTGGCAGAGCAACATCCCACAATCTTCATACCCTCTTTTCCATTCTACAAAACATGACTCGGAATTGGCAATGGTGGCGGTCTTTCTAGGCGCCACGAAGCCTTTGATTCGGTGAACTGGGATAACCTATTAGGGATACTGCAATGCATGGGGCTGCCTATAGGCTTCCTTGCATGGATAAAACTCTTATATAACTCTCCAGAAGTCAGAGTTCTGATCAATGGACAGACATTGCCACCCTTCTTCATCACGAGGGGCACGTGGCAGGGAGGCCTGCTATCCCCTTTACCATTTCCTTTTATGCAGATGATGTAAATCTATATCTCAGAGATCCACAACAGAATTTAAATCCTATTCTGAGAGAGTTCATTATATTTGGGGAGACATCAGAAATACACATTAACTGGGAGAACTCTCAACTCTTCCCATTCACAGCTGCTGCGACACCCTTTTCACTTGTTTTTCCTATAGAATGGTGTAATTCTGGGGTAAAATACCTGGGGATACATGTCTCAACGGACCGGGCGGAGCTAATGCGTCTTAATTATGGAACCGCATTGGCAAATATCATAAAAATGGTGATTCTTCCTAAGTTATTGTATTTATTTCTGAATATGCCATATTACCCAGGTAGACATTTCTTTGCTGCCCCGAGGACGGAATTGATTAGGCTGACATGGGGGGGCAAAATACTGAGGCTAAAATGGGAAACAATCATCAGGTCTTATTCACAAGGAGGCTTCGATGTCCCCAATTTAGAGTTATACTATATATGTGCCAAAGCTCACTACGCAAGTTAATGGTTTCATCCACCCAAGCATATGCCACAGGTGACAGTGGGACAATGGCTTGCAGACCCGATTCCGCTGACAAGAGTAATACATCCTACACCTAAACCCCGCGAGAAAGACCCTACGACTGTAACATGCACGATAAATGCGTGGAAGCGCATAGCTAATGCACTAAACGTCCCAATGGTATATTCGCCCCTTCTTCCATAAGTGTATCACCTACATATACAAGTGATTCAGGAAACAAGTTTCAAGCAAGACATGAGAAAAGCAAACATACAATGCTGGGGCGACTTGTACCAACATGGGAAACTCTGCACACTAGAACAGTTTTTTAACACCTTAGAACCCACTCCCATGGATATATTTTTATAAGTATGACTGAGACTAGGCATTAAGGAAAACACACCCTCCTTCCCATTGGAAAAAAAAATACCCCCACTACATATATTATTGCAATCTGAGACACCCCCCCCCATATTGTCTCATCTGTTTATCATACTATTCAAACCACACAGGTGTTAGATCATTGTAAAGTGTAAGGACAGTGGGACAGGGAGCTCGGCTCAGCAATAACAGATAAACAATGGGAATACTTCTGCAAACAAACAGAGCAGGTGGTTACAAGTAGTCGCTTATGGATTATCCATTTTAAATTTCTACATCACACTTATTACAGGCCTGTCAAAATGTACATATATAAGCTTAGAGATAACGATCAATGTGACAGATGTGGAGTGGAAGGAGGCTACTTTTTGCACCTGGCCTGGAGCTGTAGTAGCATAAATCAGTACTGCAACAAGTGTTTGCAGCATTGACGCAGATGATATCAGTGTCTATAACAGTGTCTCTGATCGTAGCTCTACTAGGATACACTGAACAAATTGAAGCAGGATGTAGAAAATATGTGTCACTCGGGCTTCTGCTTGCTAAGCGCAGAGTGGCATGCAAGTGGGGATGAGGCAGAGCCCCCAAGTTTAAGAAATGGACCAGAGATCTCCTATTTATGCAGGAACAAACACTCGCCTATGCAGAGTTGCTTCTACTCACCTCCCGTCAGAAAGACATCTGGGACCCTCTTAAAGACTACTTATTATCCCACCCAATGGAAGTTACATGGGACCAAGGGCCACGGTGAGTGAGGAGATATGGACATAGGATGGGGCACCTGATGGGTGAAGACAAGGAATATACATAAAGGGAGGAAGACAAGATTAGGTTTATAATACTTTCATTGCGAAGGGTCGAAATAAGACACATGTAAGAACGGTTTGAGAGACCTGTATGAGAATGAGGAACAAACATTTTTTATATGTTATAAATAGAGGAATCCATTTGCATGTATGACAACATATGGTATATGTTGCTACTATATATGGAGAGATGGAAATGTAACTGCCTGATACTGGAAACTGCAAACATTTAATGCATATATGTGATACAAGTGTATATTTCTGCTGATGTACCTGTATTACATTACATGATAAATGTTTAATAAAGAAAATTAAAAAAACAAGGTACAAGGTACATTCTATGGGAACTGAGTGGCTGAGTTGTACGAAGGGGGGGTGTGTGTATGGATTAAAAGTGTTTGGGGGGCCGATCTATTCAAATAGAGACTGTGTAGTGCGAGTCTTCCAGGGGAGCCTAGAGGTAAGCTTCCAGAAAAGGGTGTTTCATAGAGATGGTCATGGGGATGTATGGTAACTCATGGTGGTATGATGCCAATTAGGAGGGCATTGTCTCACGTCCAGAAGTACAAGTTCCCTTTTTAGTAATGGGGTCATGACGTGGAGGGGGATAAAGTGGTGATGATGGTCTAGGTAGACGTAGAGGCCACTCTTAGCCGAGGAGCCATTAGTGGGGGTCATGCAAGGGTCGTTTTTTGGGGTATATGTGCAGCCCAATAAGAGGTTTTCCCGATTGTCGCCGTGGGGGCAACAAGAAACCCTTTGTTGACCCTCCCCAAAGAGTGTAGTATTGCTATAGCTGGGGGCTCTGATAAAGGGTGTAGGTTCTTAAACATCCCAGTCCAGGTAGTGTGTCAGTCAGGTCACGGTGGGAAGGAGATACTTTGCAGGTGGGCAAGAGTGTTTAGACCTCCGTCCAGGGGATTTCATAATTGAGCCGGCGTTTGTTGGTCAAGAGGCGAAACACCCAGCGTTGTTCCTGTCTGAAGAGAGTGCTAGCGCTCCAGGATGGATTTGTTTCCAGAACTGTCCATATCAGGTATGCAGTGGAATGGTTTGCCTCCTTGTAGTGGTTTCTCATTTTGATCGCACTCCAGCCACATCTGATGGTGCTTCTGTGTTCTCCCTTTCTGATCTTCACTGGTCTTGTAGTCATGAATACATAGTACATGGTGTATGAGCAGGTAATGAAACAAATACCGTTTTTTGTGTTGCGGTTTGTATGCTCCCTTTGAATCCACCGTAAGGTGCCCAACTGGAGGAGGGTGGAGTGGGTAGTGGAGTTGCACGCCATCCTACTGCCACAAGGGTGGTGTCCTGTGACCCGTGGGAGATTTCAGAGGGTGGCCTGTGTGTTGGATTTCTTTACATGTGGTCTGGTATGTACAAGTTGATCCCTCAGGTTGGACGTTCTCTTGAATGCAAAACGGGGGCGTTCCAAGCTTAGGCTACCAGAATTCAAAGTCCTCCAATGTCTTAAGATGATGGATTTCACCTTGTTGGAAAGGGGAATAAAGGAGGTGACACATGTCATAACATCATCTTTGGCGTGGGTTTTCTTCCAGAAGTGCCACTCTGTTCTTGTTCTGTGCCCTCTTCTCTGCCAGTCTCACTACTTTCTGTGGATATCTCCTTACAAGGAGATTGTTGCTGAGTTCCTTAGCTTGAGTGCGGTAGCAGGTCAGGTTGCTGCAGTTGAGTCGGAGGCAGAGGAACTGTCCATACAGGAGATTCTCCCGTAGAGCCTTGGAATGGGGACTCTCAAATGAGAGGAGGCTGTTGTAGTCGGTGCTTTTTCTGTAAGTCTTGGTTTCCAAATGGCCTTGTTTTAGGCTGATAAGTAAGCAGAGGAATGGAATTTCTGTGTCGGAGATGGTGCTGGTAAACTGGAGATAGGGATTTAAGGTGTTGATCTATTTTGTGAAGGAGTCACAGCTGTTTCTGTCACCCCTCCAAAATACCAGGACATCGTCAGTATACCTCCTCCATAGCAGGATGTTGGCCATGAACGGGTTGGGAGCACAGAGTATGTGTTTTGCTTCAAAATCTGCCACATACAGGCAGGCCAGACCCGGGGTAAATGTACTCCCCATCGATGTCCCTTGTACTTGATGATAGAGCTGGGTCTTGTACAGGAAGAAATTGTTGTTGAGTGCAATTGTATCGCATTCGATGATGAATTCTGCTGGAGTGGGAGTCGGAAGGTTGGTCGTTCTCAAAAAGCTCTCTACCACTTCCAGGGTGGCGTCTTGGGGGATGTTAGTTTAAAGAGACTCCATGTCCAACGTCATGATGAAGGTCATCTCTCCTGGGTTCTCAATGTTGGCAATTAGGCTCAGTACATCCTTAGTATCCTTCTGGTAAGGGGGATGGTCTGGACCAGGGATTGAAGGAAGTATTCGCAAAACTGGCTGAGTGGTTCTAAAACAGATTCTATCCCTGAGACGATCGGTCTCCCCGGGGGCGGGTGTGCCGCTTTGTGAATCTTGGGTAGTACGTAGAAGTACAGGGTGACTGGTGTCTCATAACCAAGAAGGCTGAATCTTTCTTGGATATCCAACCTTGAAGCTCAGCTGAGTGGGCTAGATTCTGTATCCTTTTATGGAGATTGTTTGTAGGATCTGTGAACATCTTGGCATAGTAAGCGGTGTTCGCCAACTGTTGCTGGCATTCACAGTAGTAATGTTCCAAGTTTATGATGACTGTAGCTCCGCCCTTGTCAGCAGATTTTATGATGATGGCGTCGTCCTGGGTAAGGTTATTGATGGCTGCCTTCAGTCTGGTGCGAAGGTTCTTGTAGTTTTTGTTCCTTTTCAATTTACCCACATCCTTCAGGACAGCTTTCTCAAAGGTGAGTATCTCACTGGGAGTCATGGCTGTTGGTGGAGTGAAGGTGGATTTGGGTCTCAGGCCTGTGTCTGTTGGTGTGGAGGTGGGCTCATGTTGGAAAAAAGAGTGGAGTCTGATTTTCCGTAAGAACTGGTGTGACTCACTCGAGAGGCGAAAGGAGAAAGGTTGAGGGATAGGGCTTTGGAAAATGGTGGAAAGGGTTGCTGCCCTGCGAAGCCTGGGTAAAACATCGTGTTGCTAGCTTGAAATGGGCATCCGTGGAAGCTCTACACCTGGGGGGCCGAAAGTAACCCCTGGCGGCCTCTGTTGTTGTGGCGGCTATCACTGCTGGAATTGCTGTGTAATGATTGGTAGGATCTGTTGGACGAGGAAGAACCGTCATCTGAGGATTGGTCGCTCTCAGAGGGTTGGTAATTCTCTTTTGTGTAGGGATAAATACGTTCCTTGTCGAACATGCGGATGTTCGTACGCAGTTTTTGTATCTTCTGCTGCATGAAATAGTCTTTGTACTCATTGAGCTCAGTATAGATCTCTGCCTAGTGGGTCTTGTAAGCTGAGATAGTTATACTGGTTTTCAGTGCATTTTCAGCGATGTTTATATTGATTATGAGAGCGTTTGAGAGGCGCTTCACTGTGCTGATTATCAGGATGAGCCAGTCCCACGTGCACTTCCATGCTATCTGGCTCTATTCTCATCTGAAGATCAAATCCTCCAGAAATTGGCGTGGCGCTGTGTTCACAATTAGGCCATTGGGTGCTTCAGTCTGTCATGATTGCCCCGTGGAGTGCTATCTTCATGTGCTGCTTCTTTAGGGCCGCAATGAAATTCCAATCACGCTGGTTGTTACTAAAGGGAGTGCTGCCATCTTTGTTCAATAGAGATGGGGTTCTTAGTATTTCAGCGACCAAATTTTCGCCATAGCTCAGGCCAAGATTGGGGTCAATGTCTGTGTCTTACTGGAATCCAAGTGTAAGCTGTTGGCTCCTCCGGTCAACCCCGCCCTCCCGCTCTAATGTACACTAGAGTCACTAGGGGTGATGTAAGTTCTTTAATTTTTTTGATATTTACGCAGTCTATAGGTCTTCCGTGGAGTTGAGTCACAGCCTCCGCTTCTCCAGTAGGAGTACTGGACTCTAGGGCGTTATTCCGAGAGTGGTCTCCTCTCTGGTGGTCCTCTTCAATCAAGAACCAATCTCAAGTTTTCTCTCCTTCTTCCGTCTCTAGCACTTCCTCCTCGAGTCTGATCCCTGGCGTTTCCTTATCGTCTTTGGCCCCGCCCACCTGCTCCTTGATAGGTAGTCCACGGGTTCCTGCTGGAGCCGCAGGAATGCTCACCATGCTTCCGGTCTGGAACATGGTGTCCGCCACGTTGGATTTGTCGGGGCCACCCTCCGTTGTGGGACAACCCTTCGTCGCGGGAGGGAAACCCTCACACCAAGGAAAGGAGGGGGGAGAGAATAGGAGATAGTGTCCCTCAGCTAGGTTGCCATGCTAATGACATATCAAGAAGGACCCCTTGCGAGAGACAAAAGGGGTACAGGGGACAGGGAGCCTATTGGGCGGTCCAAAAGCCTGTGCTCCTAAATAGATTCTAAAATTCAACAAGGGGCTTATGTGCCTGAGAAGGAGAGAGTGAAGGCACGGTCTCTCAAAAGGTGGAGAGTGCCTAGGTCAGAGTACTGGATAGAGACAGTCAGCAAGACTGTTTATGGTGCCCTCACACATCCCCTAGAGAATGCCATACTTCATCATAGGGCGGTGCTCTTCGTCGGGCCGGCGCTGCAGTGCCCTACGGGTCCTCCGAAGAGTCACTTTGGCGGAGATCTTTTTAGAGGCTGCCGTATGATGAGTGCGGGTAAGGTAATTTGTGACATGAAGTGGTGGGGTGTGAAATAATGGATTAAAACTGGTAAGCGAGATCCTGCACTGTACTTTAATGAAGGGATTGCCCTTCAAGGGATAAAAACCTATGACAGGTGAGTACTACCTTAGAGTTTGAAAGGAACCCTGGCAGTCTGGGTGTTTGGACTAGATAGGGGAGTCTCCTACTTTCTCAGGGGAGAGACCTAACTACGGTCACTCCTTCACACATATGTAGGTTCACCACAGGAGGTAGACACAGCTTTGTGAGAGGCAGACCCAGTCCATTCAGGTGCAAGCGACGACTCCTACCACTACTTTATATGCAGCCAGGTCTATTCAGCATGGCTATGAATCACTCAGGAAAGGCAGGAAACACCTCAACCCCACTTTGTGTCTGTCTAGTGTGAATGCACATCCCTAACCCTGTCACTCCAAACCCAGACCATGAATACACAAATGGCAGAGGCACACAGGATGGTTAACCAAGAAAATGCCCAATTTCCTAAAGTGGCATTTTCAAACATACAATATAAAATCATCTTTACTAAAAGATGTATTTTTTAATTCTGATTTCAGGAAGCATAAACTCGATTTCTCTATCTTGTCCCTTTGAAAAGTTCTGATTGTAAGATGGTACAAAGCAACTCCCACGTTAGCCTATGAGATGGATAGGCTTGCAACAGTGAAAAATGAAATGCACTGTATTTCACTATTAGGGCTTGTAACACACACCAGTACATGTCCTACCTTTGACAAGGTCTGCACCCTGCCCACAGGGGCACCTTGGGCCTACCTTAGGGGTGTCTTATATGTGAAAAAATGGAAGGTTAGGGCCTGGGAAGTGGGTGCACTTGCCAGGTCGACATGGCAGTAATACCTGTGTACAAACACTGCAGTGGCAGGTATGAGACACTTTTGAAAGGCTACCTCTTTGGGTGGTACAACCAGTGCTGCAAGCCCACTAGTAGCATTTGATTTACAGGCCCTGAGCACACATAGTGCACTGTAATAGGGACTTACCAGTAAATCAAAATAGTTAAATCGTGGAAAAACAATCATGACACACTTTATAGTGGGAACACTTGCACTTTAACTCTGATCAACAGTGAGAAAGTGTGCAGAGACACTAAACCACAAAAACAAGGCCAGGCAGCAAAAAGTCTGAGGGTAAATCCGCTGAAAAAAATGAAATCTAACAGCTTTACAGAGAAATCCAAACCTCATCGAAAGAGCAGGGCCAACCCCTCCATTGTCTTGGTTTTATAAATAGCATGAAACTGACGGGGGAACCAGCAGCATGTTAGCCTCATTGCGCCTTTTGTGAAGAGATGAGTGTCCTGTAGGAGGGCCATATCTGCCTCTTCATAGTTAGAACTAAGGAGTAACCCTCTATACTTAACTGGGGAGTGAAGACCTTGTACATTCACAAAAAAACGTTAGTGGAATCATTAAATACCAATAAATGGTTTGCTGATGTTGGACTCTTAGCAATATGTATCCGACAGATTTTAGAAGGTGCATACATGTGTTCTTTAGTGATCCCTCCTTGTGACGACTCTCATTTACAGAATTCAACCCATATGTGCCTACTAAGTTAGAAAACCAGTGGAACTCCCACAAAATCCTAGGAACTGCCTCACAAAAGGCCTCTACACTCGTGGCCTCACAGTCGTGAGGAAGTCTCCGCTATGAGAATTCCCATTGCGGAGATTCTGCCCGACACTACAGAGTCCTGTCTGACCACTGCAGTACTAATATCCAGAGTACTGGGCCAGTACGGCGAGCACACAGGCTCCCCTTTGCAGTTACAAGGGAACACCTAAAACCTTAGGGTCTGGAGGAAAAGCCTGATGGTGCCTTCACTGCAGTCTGTTTCTCCCTTTGGGGATTGCGTCTTGTACACAATGCATTTCTTTAACCCTTGCCCGAGGTCTGGATCTGGTGGTGTCTGGGCCTTTCTTCTTTCTTGTGCAGGCACAAGAAGGTGTCTCTCCTCCAGGCTGTCTCTCATGGGTGTAGCTTGGGGGGGTATTTGGAGTGTTACTCCCCTTTAATGAATATATTTTCTGATGAAAAGTTGCGTAGTTGCTTACAGGTGCTTTCAGTCGAATATGGTAAGGCAGGGATCTCCAAACCGGTCCTGGAGGGCCGGATCCATGCCAGATTTTTAAAATAACTACATGTATCTCAATGGGGATATCCCAAAAATCTGGCATGGATCCGGCCCTCCAGGACCAGTTTGGAGAGCCCTGTGGTAAGGTGTCTGTTGGATTTCACCTGGGATTTGTGCATGCACACACTGACAAAAACGCACGCTCTCTCTCATTTCTGTTTTGAAAGTCCTAAAAATCTTGATTATTTTACAAAATATTGTGCTTCTCTCACTTAGTACTCCGATGAATCCGTATTCCTCTCCCCTTCCACTGCCCCTTCAGCTCCTCTCATGCACCCTGCTTGTAATATAATGTATTTTAACATTATATGCCAGCCTGATTGTTGGGAAATCTGAAGATCACCCCCCACCCATCTTACTGACCAAGCTACGCCCCTGCTGTCTCTCCCGCCTAATGACAGCGCTTTACTATATACCCTACTTAGGGTCTGCATTTGTGTATGTTATTCACCTGTCTCTCGTGCACACCTGGCAGCAGATGTCACATACCCCATCAGAAATCTCTTTCCTTCTGACTGACTCTCCCTCCTGCAGTCTGACCCCCCCCCCCCCCCCCCCCCCCACACACACACACCATTGGCAGACCCTTCACACAGTGCATTCCTGGTGACCTGCTTGGACTATAGGAATGCCCCCCCCCTCAAGGAACAGGCCTTGCAGCAGGCAGCTCGCCCTCCTGCTGGAGGTGTTTGCCCTCCTGCTCGCAAGCCTTACCCTCCCGGTGTCTGTCTCTCCCTTCTGCGGGCAGTCTCTTGCACACAATGCATTCCTTTACACCCTGCTCCGGGGCTGCATCTGGTGACCAGGGTGGGGGATTAAAGGGTGCAAAGCCTGTATTCTTTCCCTGCTAATCAGCTGCTATCTGCAGATAAACATTCCTTGGGGGTTTAAGGCTGCTTTTGCTGTTTGTTTTCTATCTGGAGACGGGGTCACTTCAGGAAGATTTGGTCTGAGGTGATACTAAGGGAGGTTAGTTGTGCCACTTGAGAGGACGCGGAGTTGGCGTGTGAGAGATATTGGCGAATGACAACATAGGACACACGAGAGGTTCAGGGACAGTGGCCGGAGCCCTGTCTCCCTTTCACAAATCATTGTTATTAGGTGACTTAATCTAGTTGATCTCCCTGAAGCAAACCAAGATAATGAAATAATTTGTGAACAAAAAGCTCGGGACTGGAAACAATGTGCCCTGACATGGAGGGACTGGTTTACCCCGGAAGCAGTTGGGCCTGTTGTGCCCTTTAGAGAGGCTGCATGCGCATATGTCTAGGCCCTGGCGAAATGTCATTACGCTGGTGTAATTAGCGCATTTTCCATCAATTCGCGTTAAACCTTTTACCCAAAATTCAGCAAAATCACAACATTATGCCACTAAATGGGAGTCGATGGGATAAAAATAACTATTAGGGGAGCACTGGAAAAACTCCAACAGAAGGCAGGCATCTCATGTTCGAGGCACTTGTGATTTTGTGCTTTTTTTTCATTGAGTAATGCGTTGTTGTATTCATTTTGGATGCGAGGACGCCCTTTGAACTAAATTTGCATTTCATGTCATTTTTCCAAAATGTAATGGTATTACAGAAACAATTACTGCACAAATTTCACACACCCCTACTTCCATGCTTCTCAAAACAGAGGCCTGCTGAAATCACTTTGGCCTCCCTTGAGCCCCAGTCCAGACCAGGCAAACAGCTGGTCTTGCTGCACGATGCACTATTTCTTGCATGAAAGTATGCAGAGTTTACAGAAATTGCCCAGAAATCACTTAGAGTTCAAATTGTATGCTATTTTTTTTCTTTGATCTCCTCACTATCTCGTCACTTGTTTTGTTTGCCCGATAGGTAGAGCACTTGTTTTATATTTTATATAATTCTTGCATGAAATAGCTTGTATCATTCTGGCATTAACGGCATGATTGCAGAAAAGTCTTAAATAAA
Organism: Lissotriton vulgaris; assembly: GCF_964263255.1. Taxonomy (NCBI): domain Eukaryota; kingdom Metazoa; phylum Chordata; class Amphibia; order Caudata; family Salamandridae; genus Lissotriton; species Lissotriton vulgaris. The sequence goes on along the minus strand of NC_141685.1, from coordinate 1,118,143,552 downwards.
AAAAACGTGAATGGGGGGGTTCAACTCGCCAAGCGGAAAGGTGGGTTCTCTGGAGGCAGAGGGGCAAGAATTCGTGGTGAAGGGATGACTTCATCATCATAGCTCAAGAGCGTTCAACCTACTTCCAGGAGCCCCGGGTCAGTGTCAATTTTTCAGGATTACCAATCACTATGGAAAGAAGTTCTATTTTGATTTTCTCTAAGCCTTTTCTGGATCTACCAGAGAATCTACAGTGGATGGGGCACTTCTCAACCTGTATATGTTTTATTTATTAAAGGTTTGTGTGTAGGTGTTGTCCTTCATGGTGATATAGTCCATTTTAGGTACTTCTGGCTTCAAGGGCCAGCCAATGGAGATCCATCTGCAATGGAGTAACATGAGTTTGATTTCTTTGCACCCTTGCTGAGGTGAGCTGCTGCTTTAAGGGAGCCAGAATAGACTTCTAGAGACCTGAGATCAGGGTATTGAGCCAATCAAAGTGTAAAAAGATCAGGCCCTTCAATGCTTTTCAGAAATCAGTGTGGCGAATATGTGTTTTTAGTTTTTTTAATGGAATCAGTTGGTATGATGCAGTGTTCGTAAGTTCCGTGACATGGGGTAACATCCAGAGATTTGTTGGGCTGTTCTGTAATAACTCTCTTCCATGGGAATGTGTGATTCAACCAACACTCAATCACTGTGCAATGCTGTTTATTAAAATACGAAGTGCTTTTAGGTAATAGCCATTGTTACAATACAGAGCAGGCAAATCTCACACAAAAAAACAACATTTCAAAATCCAAACAAAGCTCACCCAAGGAATTTATTTCAATTTAAAAATAGAAAAATAAACTCTACATAATTTTGTCTGGGGAGGAAGGGGTTAGAACAGGAAAGATTTGCACCTCGCAGCTTATATCTAAAAAATATATTCTTTCCGAGCAGCCGGTCAGACTTTAAATCTTACAAATGAGCTTTGCATGCATGTGCAGCTTAGCATTTCTGATAATCCCCTAACAATCCTGCACTATATTTCACCGTATTTCCCCAAAAAAACATGGGCCAGTTAAAACAACGTCTGATTGTATGAGCACTTTTCCAAAACACAAAGCCTGCTGTGAAGCAGTGGGCATGGAGATTTTCTAGACAACCAGTGAAGGAAGGTCCTAATAAGCATTGGCAAAGCCCAAAGGTCTGGCTTTTTGTTATGAGTGTGTTTGGTAATAGCTGGGTGACTGTGTGCATTGCCCAGAACTATCCCTGAAAGAAAATCCCACGATGAGGCAACATATTTGACAAAAACAATATGGACCCTGGGAGTTGGGCCCACTTGCTGAACATTCTGCATCAGCAGTGTGAAGCTGTACAATGCGGTTTAGCAGTTGAGTGTCAGGAAAACGAGTCAGAAGATTAACTTTGCACTGTAACTGGTGAACTTAAAAGGTAAACACACCAAAATATTGCATAAAATATACTTTTGACAAAGGGCTAGGATTTTCGTTGCATCTTTAAGAAAGCCTATGGGGAGGCACACCTTTTTCTTTTTTTCGACAAAAAGCAGCAAACCCATGTTACTGACAGTAATGTAGAACAAGCGAATGTGCAAAAATGATTAGTGAAAAATACTGCATCTTTATAATAGGCTAGGGCATTCAAACCATAAGCATTACCAAAACAAAAAAAACCAAAATCCAGCAATTTAAATGTTGTTGTGCCAGCAAAGTAAAACATAAAAAAAACACTTTGGCTCCTGTTTAACAAAATGACTACTTGTGCTTCACCACCACAACCTAAATAGAACACAAATAGGACAATGTAACCATCCACGAAATGCCAAGGCCTTCAAGAACAGCCCATCCAAGCAGTAGCAAACCATGAAAAACACATGCATACCACTGGCTGGATAGAATGATGCAGTGCCTACTCTGGGTCAGTACTTTTTGAAGAATTGATGACTGTGGATTAAAACAGTTAAAGTTGCCTGGAGCTAGACCTAGGCAGGAAAGCCAACCTTTCTAGCATGCTGGTGCCCCTAAAAGGCCTGTTTGGCTAGGTCAGAGTCAAGGCCGAAAGTGGCAGTGAGCAGACTTAGTCTGGTGACAAACACTCCTCCGTGCGCCAGTCCTTTCAGAGGCCCTGTAGGCATTGGGAAATCTCCAATTTTCTTCTAGGCCAGTCTAACCCTGCCAACTGCCAGGGTTCACTGTTTGATAACTGATTAATAACATCAAAAGCCACAAGAAGGTTTTGAATTACCACTGTGCCCGGGCTTGGTTAGCATATCCGCCATTTTGTAGATACCTTTTTTAGTGAAGTTGATGCATGACCACTACATTAAGACTTTCAGCATGCCTACTGCTTGCTTCACATCCTGGCTGTTCCAAGGAAGTACAACAGGCCCCCGGCATAAGAGTATGTTGATGACTGTGCAGCAGCTTTGGGTCGTGGCTGAGTACTAACTAGCGTGTTTGTTGTGTCGCAGGTGGATTGCATGTGCGCTACGCAGATATTTGTGCAGCTTTTTCATTGTGTCACAGCTTGCTTAGCTTATATATTGCTGCATAGCTCACTAACCATCCATTCTGCATCAGGAAGAGGTACAATGGCTGTCATGTCGATAAGGCTGGGCATGCCTGTTGCATAACAGCTTGCTTGGCTTTATGAGACAACACAGGAAACAGAAATATTAGATCATTAGGAATTTTATGAGAAACCAGATGGCTATTAATGCTGTGACTTATCCGAACAACTAAAAAGTGGATTCGCAGTATTTTGACCCCACGAGGATTCCAAAACCATTGCAGCTCAGTGCACTTGGAATCTTTGGGGTAAGTAAGGCAGACATGAGCTGTTGGCTTAGCCAGAAGCCATCCTGCCCTTCTCCCAGACAGCCTTAGAGCCGGAGGCTAAAGCCCAGGGTAGCTGGAGGTTAAGGCATCAGACGGCCACCACAGCATTGTACCTCGTAATCAAAGAAATAAAATTCGGGAACAGAGAATGAGCCATAAAATGAAAAGCAAATGTTGTAAACGCAGACCGTATGCAGATCTGGCAAGCTAGATTGTTTTTCAGATACGTCATCTAGGCTTGACGAATCCTTCCATCCAGAGAGGCTACAACGGATTCTCATTCCTCTTGCCGGGTGCCTAAACTGCTGGAGTCAAGACGGTAAAGTGTTAATTGTTGCTAATTTTTGGGTATATTTTAAGAGATGGCATGATCCAGTTCTGTAAATAATCCTCCTAGCACAGCAGTTAAACATTCTATTTTATGACTGGGCCCTTTTCGAAGTGTCCTTGTGAGCATTTATACTTCTCACTGTGACAAAGCCATTTGGCACTCCAAAAGCATGACACCCCACACCAATAACAAAAGGCCTGAGGCCTTCCTCGACAGCACCCTCCCTAGTACCTCAGGTGCTTGGCTGGACAATCCCTTCATGTTGGGCCTTAGCTGGAAGTTCTTCAGTTGAACAGACATTGGAGAGTCTAGCAATGCTGCACACTGATTGGTTAACGTCCAGAGTTTACTGTCGGCCAGCCAATCAGAATCTGACTTTCAATCTATGAACACAACGGCCCAAACTTACTGAACGTTTATGCTGGCTTTTCCATAATACAAAATACTACAAACAGCATCGGTGATCCGCTTTTGTCCTATTTCTAGGCCTTTCGCAAGGCAGTACTGTGTTTTTCACGCATCACTCATGTTAAGGGCAGTAAGTGAGCATTAATGAATCACCACCCTGTGACAGCAAACAGGGCTCTTGCCCCAGTTTCCATATGACTTTCCTTGTGTCCTTCACCTCCAAACGATAATGAATGACAAAAGTAGAAGACGACGACCAAGTTGCTGCTCTGCAGATATCTGACAAGAAGCCACTGACACTTCTGCCATGTGCACCTCACGTATGACCCTCCTGGAATGGGTCTGCCTTCAAAAACATGAACACACTGAATCCACCAAGGCCGTCTGGTCAAAGAGGATCCTAGAGTGGCAACTTCAGTGCAAGAATAGTTTAAACATCTAAAAAATACGTTATGCTCCCCCTTCACTAGAAGCAGGGGCATGTTTGACGCCTTTAGTTGACATGAGCTACACTTTAGTGGTGGCCCCATAAGGCAGCTGCCTAGTGTTACCTTAATGTAGATTGTGATCCAGTTGAGTAGACCTGTTTGCTGTGTTCCTCCTCAGGAATCCTGGCCCATTCTTCTTGATCCTGAATACCCCACAATCCCTAAAGGGCTCTCTTTGGCATAAATCCAAAGACCAGTGAAAGATCTCAAAGACAACAAGCTGCTCCCGGTGTGGCAGCAAGGGATTTCTACCAATCCCCAAAACCTGGTAAACCAAATGTATCATATACGTAGTCACAAACTCTGCCTGTGTCATAAAACATATGGGACCCAGAGGAGGGTTTAGAAGGGCCTTCCCAGACTGGTGTCTTCTTAACCCCCCTTCATATAGTAGGGAAATACGAGAGCAATGCCTGTGCTACACGACCTATAAAAATAAGAATATGATTTGGGTAGCTAGTAAAAGGGCACGTTTCCTCTCCGTAAACAAACTGTGTCCAGCAGTTGGGACCAAACAACCTCTCCAACAAAGGGGAAAATCCTAACTGCTGCTGTTTGCATCTCCTCCACATTAAATATTCTATATCACATCTGCAGCAGCAGAAACATCAGCTGCCATTGACACTGCCCTGAGAACACCAAACAAAGCATCAGACAAAAACTGCACCTGATCCTCAGTTTTGCTGAAGAGATCAGCATAGTCCTTCATCACCTGGAGGCCAGAGGCAAGGTTCTGAAAGTCTATCACGAAGAAATATGCTGAATAGTTGTGATCTAACAGCAAGGCTCGAGTACAGCCTCGGTCATTCGGAGCAGCTTCTTCCATGTCCAGAAAAGTTGACCACTCGGCTGACATGCATGACGGCAACACATGCTGAATAAAGGGGGTCCATATTACTAATGGATTATGTTCTGAGCAGAAACTGGGAAATTGATGCATTTCCCTTCACTAAAAGATGCTTCATAGCTCTGCACTTGGGGAACATGAAAGCAACAGACCCACAGGGCTGTGGAAATTAGATCCAACTAGTGACAGGAGTTCCAGTGAGCCTGACACATCAATGACTTTACACTGGTGTCTATGAACCTCCCACCCCAACCCATTCCCTAGGAATCAAATGCCATCTCGCCCTCTGTGGTATTCAGACTTTGGCAGGATGTAGTCACTCAGTGACTTCAGAATGATTCAAAGGACATCTTCCTTTCTTTCGTGAGCCATTCCCAGAAGAGGAGGCTGAAAGAGGAAGTTTGAAGTTCAATTTCTGAAAACCTAAAAGAGCTGCTTAGCCCAAAGAATTTCCACAAGATATCTCCCAGCATCTCTTCAGTCTGCGTCCAAATATCAAGTAGATGTGGTGAGGAGGAGGCAATTCATCTGCAATGGTTCTCAGATGCCTTCAATGCTTCCACAAGAGAAGATGTTTGTCGCTTTGTGCTGTATTTATACATACTGTCCAACCATTATTGCTACTTAAGTGTGTGAAGCACTATGCTTCTCTTTGCACCATTTAATATAAAATGGTACCTCTTCCACCCATACTTCTTCGAAACTGGACACATACATGCCCCAGATGCTTAGTATCTGCCAAACTCCCAATTTACACAGGACAAGCTTTCTGGGTAATGGCCCAACTTGTTTCATTCCAAGATGGAGTCACCTGAGGTTCTTGCAGTCGAGCCCCATTGAAATCAATCAGACTTAAACTACAGGGGGTGCTCAGGCAATGGGGATCCATCCCTGAGGCGACAGTGCTGAGGCTCATATTCTTCCACCCAAGTGACCCTAGCAGGAAACAGAGGCATCCCCTGTAGCCTACGAGTAATTCTGCATAAGACTAGCCACCCTGGCACCACAGTGGTTTGCATTCTCTCTTTAAATTTTCATAGGACTTTCAGAGCAGTGGCATCTGGTGAAGTACACAGGTGTCAATTTTAAAGTTTCTCTTTCTGAGCATTGGGGTGCCTGTAGTGAGTACTGTAGACACTTAATAAGTAATGACAGCGAGGTGGGAAGGACGAGGAGGTAATACCGTTTTTGAATCTTGAAAACTCTATAAACCAATAGAAACATAGCTTTTCTATCTGACTGGTTCGACTCGACTAACATAAACTACGTTTTTCTGTTCTCATTGCCCTTCTCGGCCAATAGAAAGATCATGTTTTTTACCTGGCAAGTTTTCCTCAGCCAATAGCAATTTGCTGTTTGCTCATGAGGCCATTTTAAATGAGACATTTCTAAATGAAATATTTCAAAAATCTTTAACAAATGATTTGAGTGAAATAACCCTACTGACTGGTCTCTGGCACATTAGATCTGCCTCCACCCAACCGGATCTGTCTGTCTCTCTTGATATGCCTATCCTTACTTGTCTTTCACTGTCTCTACATGTCTTTGCTGGTCTCAACCTTTCCTGAGCTCTCTCTATGCCCCCCTAAGTGACTTTGAGCCCCGCAATTGTTCCCCCGCAAACTGAAGCCCGCCTGCATCTGTCTATGCCCATCTTAATTGGTGCCAGGGACATTTTAAGGATTTTGGATGCCTGGGGCCAAACATACTTTGGAGGCCCCTGTTTGGAACAGCTTTGAATTTATGATCAAGTTTCAGCTCTTTCATGCCCTCTTTGGCCGTGTCACTGGCAGTGCACAAGCACATTCCAAATGCTAAATGTGTTTACATCTAATATTCAGAGATGGTCATGTGTGTTTTCAATATTGTAACACAGCAGCAGCTCACTAATATTACTGCAATAATCTCTGTGACACCCTCCCATTTATCAGGTTTCTGTCTTAATCTAAAAGAAACTTTTTTATGGATGTTGCATGAATCTCATAAATAATATTTCTCAGCAAAATGTCTGTAATAGTCTCTCAAACATCAACCACAGTAACAATAAATAAAGGAAAACGGTATTTAAAACAATCTGTTTAAGAATGATTCAAGGTCATCAGGGCAAGACCCTCTGCAGAACAGAACTGGCTCTAAAACGCCCATGCCTTAAAACGTCTCGGATGGCGTGCCTCTTCTAAACCGTCTCTGCCCTCGTGCTGTCACTAGAACTCCCTGACCAGCTGATTGTTGTCACTTCCAGCCCCAGCCTGTATGCCTCTGCCCCCCCTTAACTTCGTCTGTCTCAGCCCACATACTACGACCGCCTCTGCCTCTCTTGACCAGCAGTCTCTTTCTCTCAAAGTACGTCGGTGTCCCCCTCCCAGTCTGCCTCGGGTACTCATAATTTGACTGTCTCTTCCTCTCCTGTTAAGTCTCAATCACGTAGGTCTTTTAGTCTCGTCTCTGCTCCAGTCTCTATCCGGTCCAGCCCCGCCTGTCTCTTTGTTTCTCTGTCGCTGCTGCTCTTTGTCTCTGAGCCATTGTCCTAAAACACTGATTGGTCGGGGGCAGGAGGCGTGGTCTAATTAAAGGCAAGCTTGCCTGGCCGGAACTGGCCGGTGGCAGTGACAGTGCTTTCAATCTACATGGCAGGGTAGACTGATCCGATCTCAGTGTTTATATGTTGCCGATGGAGTTCTTTTACTCTGACCGAGTTAGCTAGTTATGCATCAAGCTATCAAGAGTTTGTGCTCATATTCTGATTAAAAGAAGTTGACAATCAGCACGAGCAAAACCAAACCCTCTAAGAGGAATATAAAAGGGGACCCAATAAAGCTATCCTAGAAGTCTACAAGATAAAGGCAATTACAGCATCGATTTACAGTCCAGATATCTGGGGCTATGCAAGGATGCCTGAGTTATAGAAAATCTAAGTCTATTTCTGGAGGAAATGCTGCTTCCGGACCAGACACACCACTGAAGTCCAGGTCAAACCCGTAAAAGCAGCGATGGAGGTTAGCAAGGATATTATGTGCAAGGATTCGGCTAAATCCCCATGCTGAAGTTCATTCATAAGCTCTCCATGAAGTTACCACGTTGGATTAGTAGGGGAAAACTATAGGATAACCCTAACATGTTAAGTACAACAGGTATTGCAGTGACAAACACTAGCTATTGGCAGATGACAACCTACAATTGCTACTGAGGGTTTGTTGCTGAAAATGTATCTGGATCTAAGGGAGAAGTGTGGCTCAGGGGTTAGAGGCGGCAGACCCGGACGCTGAGATCGGTCCTGGACCAGGGTTCAATTCCCCGCCTCGGCGGGTCTTGGGCTAAAAATTCCACAGACTCGATAATTCTCGCTCCGGTGCCTTCTCGACTCACGGGTTCACACTCTGCGACTCTGGGCAATAGCTTGCTTAATCTCCACAACGGCCCCTCGCGGCGGGATGCCTGACTTTCACCTTGTGGATACCCGCTGGGGCTATCACACAGGGGAATATCAGGACGGGTTCCCTAAGCAAGCGCCGGGACACCCACTGCGGGTAGCTGTGCGCTATATAAGCTCAATTACATTTACAAGAACTGAAATACGCATTGTACCCTACCGTGATGCAATTGTGTGAATAGCTACATAGTCTCCATACTTAAAATTCGGGCCATTGCCTCTATTATCTATCACTGCAGCATGGTCTTCACATAACATACATAGTGGTTTATGTAATTGGTAATTGAGAGGCCCAAAAACAATGGTTCATTTCTTCTTCTTTTGTTCTAAATCTGCTGTCCTGCTGAAGCACATGTTGGTCCCCTGATAAGGAACGAAAGACTAAACACCGTTAATGAAACAGTGGTGCTACGCTGTGGAACTGAAACGCCGAACATCTTTGTTACTATCACAGCCAACATTGAGATTCCCAGGCCTCTTTTTAAATGTCCTTATTAACAATTCCATAAGAAATGATTACTAGGACTTTGATTTTTGATCTGTGAACTAACTAACAATGCTTTCCCATCTCTTGTCCCTGTTGGCTAATGGTCTGTATTGTTAATTCTATTCTTTACTGGTTCTAATGAGCATTGGATATTTGTTATGCATGGGTTTTTATTGGAATTTTGCATGTTTGAAATTATAATATTGTTTATAGATGATATTGCTTTTAGCTGAAAGATTAAAATCTTTTGCTGGTTGATTGATTGCACGCCTGTTTCACTCATTTGCTCTCCTCTTCTTCTTTGGAGTCAAATCTACCTGCCGGGCATCCAGAAGCTGTTCTACAAAGGCCAAAATGACAGAGATGGCAATTAACCCCCGTGCAATGTTTCTGCCTAGAGGCAGAAATCCGCACCTGAGTCCTGGCAATGGTTCAGCCAATGAAGAGAGGAATCTGCGTGAATCCACATTTGAATCACAAGGGGGTGGTGGTGATGGGGGCTCGGAGAAGAGCCCCCAGCCACCCCATCCCCATTGAGTAATGAGTTATAGATCAGTGGCAACAGAACCACCTCAGAGATCATTTATGTATTGCTTTGACTAAGACAGAGGCTTCAAGCTACATGGTGGAACCTTCAGTGCCTGGTTCTTCAAAGTGCCTCCTACAACTTCACTGCAACTTGAAAGACAGATCTGCCCCTTTTTCTGACAGTTGTCTTGGTATTCCATAAGACCCTTCTAGATAGATTGTAACTAAGTCCCAGTTCTATTTATGTAACTAAGGTAATAAAAGATAGCCCTAGGTTTACCGGCATTTGTGCAGTTTTTAATTGCATTACCTATGGTTTGTTTGTGTGTGTTTCAGTTCCAGGCATTAATTTTCAGATCTACCACTGACCAGTGTTAAAAGTCTGCAGCTTTGCATTTACTTCATTGTCATTCAACCCAAGGATCTCCTGTTAATTAGTGAAACAAAGGGTGTGGTCTCCGGAGACTTGGTAGAAGTAGAGCGTCTCTGCTTTGTGGTGGTTCAGCATGGGAAGCGGTCGGTGATCATTCAGAGCATAGGGTTGTGAGGCCTATTTGCACAATGAAGCAGCCACACTTGCCTTTTGACCTATTTTTACCCCTCTCTCTTACTCTCATTTCTCTATGATTGTCTTCCTGTCTCTTTCACGCAGAGCCTTGATAAATGTCTTTCTTCCATTGGGAACTTCCAGGGTAGTGAATCTGTGGGTATTTCCGGGACACCCGGGGTTCATTCCAGATCCTGTCTCTTGCTGCCTTTGGATGATGTCTCTGTGGGACTCTCTTAATTGCTAGGTTTCTCTCTCTGCCCTTCTTTACATCCCTACATCTTCACTCCATAAGAAGCTGGAGGGACAGAACAAGTATCTAGGGAAGCAGCAACATCACCCCTAGGACGTCTTGTGGGTTTCTTGGACTGCTGGGAGGTTCTGCTAAGAGTCTGGAGCTGGATCCCTCTCTCTAGGTTTTTGTCTAAGCCAGACTCTCTCGTAGTGGGGGGATACTGGAGTCAGAGGTCCACAAACTAGAGAGGATCTGAGAGTCATCGTCGTTTAGACAAGGAAGCAGCATCTCTAAGACTAACAGAGTCTCCAAGTCAGAGCTGATCAGGTTAGGAAGCTCTGGGAGTCTTACTTGCTTAAAAGGGTAGCCCCATCAAGGGACATGGCGGCCCCAGACTGCCATTCCCTGAGTCAAAGTCCAGTAGAATCGAAGGGCCTAAGCTAAGGGTCAAATGTGCCCAGACTAGTTGTGTCTCAAAGTATGGGGTGCAAAGCGTATATGCAGAACAATGTAGAGACTCTACGGTGGTACTCGCTACACTTGATCACCAGAGGGCGCAGTATGTAAGGGCACCCCTCACTGGCCAGGCAGGGCACTGGTAGCATCTTCCACATTTGGATGGAACACCTGAAGCCTCGGGTCCAACTCTGTCCCAAGGACGGACACTTATCATTTCCTTAAAAAACTAAAGGAGTGAGGTTTTGAAAAAACCGTGGAGTCTCAGAAGCGCAGTTTGATTAAAACACACAGAGGTGCGACCGATGGCCCGGCAAGGCACTACCGGCTTTTACACACAAGTCTCAGTAGAAGCGTGTCAGGGACCTTCCAGCGCAGGGCAAAGGTCGGTAACACAAAAGCCTACAGCAAGCCCCCCAGTGCTCATGCTGGCCTGGGGGTATAATTTGGGGCTTTGTCCTGCGCACTACAAGGCACTCGGCAGAGGAGAATGTGCAGGGAGGGCAGCGTTACAGTTGTCCAACTCTCTGCCCTTGCTGCCTGCTCCTGGGCACGGTGGGCATCGACCACCCTGGGTTCCGCCGCCCCTAGACTGCCCTCATGGATCTTTGCTTTTCACCCAGGGATTCTTAGGGGTGCGATCGGTCCCATTCAAGAATGGCCTGTGCCACTCTGTAGAGCAGCTGAGGGTACCAATGCACCCCTACACTGGGAGTGCTTGTGCGTCCTACACCTGGCCCCCAGGAAGGCAAAAGCGACGTTAGTGTGTGGACCAACCTCAGGGGGCTGAATGCCCAGTGTGCCCAAGAGTGACTGTCGATCACTGCGTAGCAAGACGCCAGCACATTGTTCACCAGTAGAGTTCCCTGTGCCGTCAGCGGAGCGTAGACCCCCACATCCTCCTCCATGGACACCCTGATCACTCTAGCGGGGCGGAGTTGAGCAACGCCCTTGCTGTAAGTTTGCACCCAGTCCCCCACCCGCACCAGACTGGCATACACTGGGGAAAAGTCTGCTGTGCTATTGGCAACAATGCTCCTGGCCACAAAGACCAGATGCGAGGGGGTGAGGAGCAATTTCTGCGCAGGAGGGTCCATCTCCACCGCAACAAAGGAAGTCTGTCGATAAAAGTCCCGGTCCAGGAAGAGCAGGACCTCAGTGGGCACCACCTGCCCCATGCTGTCCACAGAGAGCACCATGTCCCCAAGACGCAGTTCAGAGAGGCTGACACGTTGCCCGCTCAGTAGCAGCACAGTGGCGGACCCTGGGAAGCAGCCGCCAGCTCGAATAGCCAAAGAGTTATCTAGAAGTCAGAAAAGAGAAAGAATTTAGACAATGAAGAGGGTAGAGCTGAGCGTCATAACTCAAGTACAAAAGAACTCATGTATTTCTACAACTATAAATGAAGGGGGCATTGAGGACATTCACACCAGTGCATTGGGAGTTCTGTAACAAATGAATGTGCACGCTTGTGTCAGGGGCGGCTCTAGGCTCATGGCGGCCCTGGGAAGGGGGCCCCGTAAGAGGGGGTCCGGGCGGGGTGGAGCACGGAGGCCAGTTAAGAGGGGGGTGGGTCAGGGTGTTTGGAATTGGAACAGAGCCGGAGGCCACCAAATATCTGCCAGGGGCCGCCACGCAAATATGTATCCATCCTCAGAGGATTATTATATTAAGGATATATATTGGCGCGGTGGCCCCTGGGGTTTGGTGGCCCTGTGCAGGTGCACAGCTTGCACATGCCTAAGGCCGCCCCTGCTTGTGTTCAAAACACACAGAACTGTTATATATGATTTACAATGTTGATGTGATTTTTAAATACGAATGAACTACAATTCTGTATTTGACATATGTTTGAATCACAATTTTGCATGAAGCGAGTTTGAATTATGATGAAATGATCATAAAACATATGACTCATAAGATTTAAAGAGTGTTGAATTTTACTGAAGACACTAGGTTTCCACAGCTGTGCATCACGTAGGCAGTGGTTTCCAGTGCCTCTCATTGTTTTATAGCTATTGGGGTGTTTGGGCTATACCCCACATACGTGATAGCATGCACATTTGTGTTTAAGATATTTCAAAGAGATACACAATAGAATTATAGAAACACAGAAAAGAGGTGTGCAGGCCCACTACCCTTATTGGCTGTTCTAATGTCAAACACATCTGTACATTCACACCAGTACAACATATGTTGACATGGCCCGTGGCAATGTCAGACCCAACCTGGTCATTCACACAGTCCAACAGAGATAGGACATGGCTTATGGCAAGTCAAACACAACTTGCACATTAACACCAGCCCTACAAAAATAGAAAAAAGCCAATGGCAACTTCAAACCGAACCAATCCATTCACACCAGTCCAACATAAGTAGGACATGGCCTGCGGCAATGTCAGTCCCTGTAACAGGCAGCGCACTACCCAGATGCATTCATGAAGTTTCGGGCATCAAGACATTTCCACCCACAGCCAGTGAGCACCCATTCACATCTACTCTATCAGTTCCAAACTCAGTTGACTGTTCCAAAAGAACTTTTCAACCCTCCTCTAAGACTTCCAAAACTCCAGTTCCCTCCTCCTCTGTTAGTTCCAAAATATGCATTCCAACTTCCTCTGTCAGGTCTAACCACCCCTGACAGGTCCAAATGACCCATTTTAACCTCCTCTGACGGCTCCAAAAGATGTCTTTTATCCTCATCTGACAGTTCCAAGAATTCTTTCCAACTTCCTCTGATAGTTCTGAAAGACCTATTCCAACCTTCAATGCCACCTCCAAAAGGCCAAAATGCCTGTTCCAGCCTCATCTGACAGTCCCAGAAGAACCATTCCAACCACCTTTGTGAGAACCCAAAAACGTGTTCAACCTCCTTTGACAGTTCCAAAATATTTATTCGAACCATTTCTGACAGCTCCAAAAGAACAGTTCCAAACTCCTCTGACAGTTCCCAAAGACCCTTCCCAATCTCTTCTGACAGTTCCAAAGAACAGTTCCAGACTCCTCTGACAATTCCCAAGACCCTTTCTAACCTATTCTGACAGTTCCAAAATAACAGTTCCAAACTCCTCTGACAGTTCCAAAAGACCCATTCCAACCTCTTCTGATTGTTCTGAAAGACCTGTTCCAGTCTTCTATGTCACATCTAAAAGATCATTTCGACCTCATCTGACAGTTCTAAAAGAACCATTCCAAAAACTGGTTCCAAAGTCCTCTGACAGTTCCAAATGCTCCTTCCCAACCTCCTCTGTCAATTCCAACTTCCTTTGACAGTTCTAAACAATTCATTCAAGTCTCCTCTGACAGTTAACACCTCTGACAGACAGTTCCAAATGATCCATCCCAACGTCCGCTGTCAATTCCAACCTCCTTTGACAGTTTCAAATGATCCTTCCCAACCTCCTCAGTCAATTCCAACCTCCTTTGACAGTTCCAAAAGACTCATTCAAGTCTCCTCTGACAGTTCCAAAACATACATTTCAAAATCCTCTATCAGTTCCGAATGATGCCACAACCTCTTCTATCAGTTCCAAAAGACCCATTTCTACTTTCTCTGTCTGTTCCAAAAGATCTGTTACAAGCTCCTCGGACAGTTCCTAAATAACTGTTCCAACCTTCTCTGTCAGTTCCAGGAGACCTCTTCCAACTTTGTCAGTTTTAAAAAAACGGTCCCAGCCACCTTTGATAGTTTTAGAAGCACCCGCTCCATTCTCCCATGTTAGTTCCAAAATACCAGTTCCAAACTTCTCTGTCTGTTTTACAACACCTGTTCCAACCTACCCAGTCTGTTCCACAAAACCGGTTCCTACCTCCTTGTTCCAAAATACCTATTATTAAAAACCCATCTGACAGTTCCAAAAGACTTGTTTCAACATCCTCTTACAGTTCCAAAACACGTTTCAACCGCCTCTGACAGTTACAAAGCACACGTTACAACCGCCTCTGACAGTTCCAAAACACACGTCATGCTCCCATGTCAGTTCCAAAAGACCAGTCCTTACCTCCTCTGACAGTTCAAAAAGACCCGTCCCACCCAGCCTTCCCTGTCAAGTACAAAAGATCTGGCCCAATCTACACTGACAGTTCCAAAAACAGTTCCTACCTCCTCTGAAAGATCCAAGAGACCTGTTCAAACCTCCTATGTCAGTTCTAAAAGATGGAGGGCATTGGGAACAAAACATCCACCTTCTCCCATAATCTGCAAGAGACCAAGGGCGCCAAGCAGTGCCTGAACTCCCCTACCTCATAGCATCTGCGTAGCAGAGAAACGTTGATTTTTGTACTCTCTTTCCTGGACTACCACTAAATTGCAGGTAGGCGAACTGCTTACCATCACAAGCTATTTAAATGTAGATTACCCTATCTTTTACTTCAATTCGAAAATTCAGCCTCTCAAACACAGGGAATGTTCTGTTGCCCAAGAAGTTATTTCTAAATGAATCAAACGTTCCTATAGCTTTAAAAAAAAACTACAACAGAAGGTCATCATGAAGAAACACTACACTACATCCATAGACGTGTCTGAGTAAATAGTCACCTACATGAAGTGGGGAAGGCCTATCTCTAAAACCTTCCCTGCATGGTTACATGTTGGCTAGCCATGCTGATAATGTTCTGTGTGTGAACACAGTACAGCAGACCACCTGTTCATGCCACTGGGAATAACCTTCAGAAGAGTGGTATGAAGCACTTTAAATATATACCTTATTACCTGTCTGTGAATTTGGATGGAGTGGCAATTATGAGGGCTGTCAAATGAAAGAAGCCCATTGGACAATGTTGCTCTTTTTTTGGATCAGAATCTTACAAATCTTATGCTAGGGATATATATGTACATTGATATACATACATATATATACATATATATATATATATATTACCTACTGGCGGTCGCCAGTAGGCAGTTATAGTTAGGACCTAGTTTCCATAGGAAATCCGCAACATTCTATTGGGAATAACTTTGGCGCCGGTTGATGAATCTCCGCGAATTTCTCAAAGAAGATGGCCCGCTACGCTCCGCTCCTTCCCTGACAGTCTCGGGAAGATTCGTCAAGCGGGGGCCGAGAAAAAAGGGGGGTCCCAAAACGTGTTTTCCCCATGTTAATTTCCATAGGACGTTTAGACACGGCTACAGCCCGAACCGCTGAACGGAATTACACCAAATTTGGGAAAATGGTAGGGTCTGGTACGCAGATCATGCTTTTGTTTAAATGGTGTAAATCCCTCCAGTAGTTGCTGAGAAAATTAAAGTTGAAATCAATTATATATCTATAAGCACGCACCGTGCGCGCACCGTGCGCGCACCTTGCCGTGTACGAGCTTCATGCTGATTGGCTGCCACTGTCTGCCAACACTCTAAAACAGAAATTGTTGGCAGCCATCTTGTGCCTCGGTAGACTGAGGCACAGGAAAGCAGAAAAACAAACGTGTAGAACTCATATATATATATATATATATATATACATACACATAGATAGATATACACACACACACACACACATATATATATATATATATATATATATATATATATATATATATATATATATATATATATATATATATATATATATATATATATATATATATATATATATTCACTGAAAAAACCATAGGTTTAACACATGTTATAGTTAGGAATTAGCATTTAAAAAACCTTGCAAATTCACTGAAAAAAACGTAGGTTTTACACACGTTATAGTTAGGAAGTAGCATTTACAAAACCTTTGAAATTCACAGAAAAAAACGTAGGCTTCACACATGTTATAGTTAGCTGGATATTTCACTCATATAAAACCATTGAAATTCCCCGGTTATAGTTAGTTCAGCTAACTATGACTCGCGCGCCCGCAATGCACTGCTGATGACGTCACATATTACATCACTCATGACATGCTCAGTGACATCACTCATGACATCACTGATGACATCTCAAATGACATCACTGATGAAATCATCCAGTGAATGGGTGTTTTTCTGAAAATTAAATATGTTTTATATATGTATATCTGAAGGTTGATGGAAGAAGAAATGGGTATATACGTGTATAAATGGCTGCTTTTTTGGTGAAAAATAGATTGTATAACTGACTGATTAAGTGTATCTTAATGAATACATGGGTTAGTGAGTAATGTTTTAATATATACATTTCTGTATCAGTCTCTCACTTTCTGTATAAGTGGCTGCATGTGTTGGTGAGTAGCTATATGAGTGATACATGAGTGTCTATATTAAGCATGGGCGAATTTTGCGAATCTCGTGTTCGCGAATTTTGCGGATTTGCGAACTCGCAATTCGCAAAATCCGCGAATTCTCGCGAATTTTTTTTTGTGTGTTCGCGCGGGTTTCTGCCAGTTCGCGAGGGTTTTGTACAATTTCGCAAACGCGAACTTACCTGTCGGGTCGCAAGTTTCGCGAACTTGTTGTGTCTACGTATCCAGCCTGTTTGGGACACTCTTCTTCATCACTGCCACTCTCTGTCACCACTGCCACTCTCTGACTACTCATGCCACCCTCTGGCCCACCCATGCCACCCTCTGTTTCATCACAGCACCCTCTGGTTGTCCAGTCAGTGTACATTATTGTGGCAAAGCAAGCACACCTTCCCTGCCTCAAGTGACCTGAATTAATTTGGGGCTGATTAATGTGTCACAGAATATTTTTTTAGCTGGCACCTGCTTCCTTAGTGCTTCCTGATTAGTGATCTTTTGCACTTGCTAAGTGCTTTCATTGTTGCAAAATTAGTTACAACACCTGCCCTGCCCCAACTGACAATAATGAATTAGGGGCTGATTAATGGATTTGAACTTCCAGCCTGGCTCCTGCTTGTCTCCCTTAGCTGTAATTCAGGACCTTTGTGGCATATGTGTAACTATTCTGAGGTTCAGAGCAGGGTCACATAATAGTTGCAACTGGCAACTGAACTCTGGAGGGGCCCCTCAGGAAGCACTACAGGAAATGGCTACTAATGATGAGCCTGAACTTTTGAACCTGGTAAGTAGTTTCAGTTTTGCTAAGATCGTATTTCTGCAATTTTGCGCTTATTCGCGGGGCGCGAAGTTGTACTGGGAAGCCGCGAACTCACGCGAACAGTGCGAGCAAAATCCGCTGCTCGCGGATTTGCGGATTTTGCGGGAGATTCGCGAATCTCGCGGATTGCGAATTTACCGAAAATCCGCAAAATCCGCGAGCGAAACGGATTTTCCGCCCATGTTTAGTCTATATAGGTTATTGTTTGTTTGATTATCAGTAGGAGTGTCTGAGTGTCTGTATGCTTCGTTGGGAGGTCTTACGTAGTGCATAGATGCATGAATGAGTGAGTTTCTGCTTGTATGTGTTGAAGGCAGCATATGTGCAGGACTGTATGGGTGGATGAGTGTGTGTGGTGAGTATCTATATAGGTTATTATTTGTTTTTTTTCTGTATGGGTGGATGAGTGTATATATGGGTGTGTTAGTGAATGAATGACTGTCTTAATAGTGTATTTGTGAGTAAGTACATATGTTTCAAACTAGTACATATGAGTTATGTGTGAGTAACTCTATAGATGAGTGTTGGTGTGTAACAGGATGATCACGATGTATCAGTGTATGAGTACATATGATGAGTGAGTACATGTATGAGTGACTGTATATGTCTGTTGATGAATGAGTGGATGTGTGTATAGATCTTGGAATTACTAAATAGGTGTGTTGTAAGTGGCATTGGTATGTCTATTGTATTGAAAATGTTATTTTCTAATTTTGAATGTGTGTAATAAAGGTCTTATTAGGGTGAGAGAAGGTCTGCCACTCTTCCACAAGGATGATGTCATCAGTGATGTCATTTGAGATGTCATCAGTGATGTCATGAGTGATGTCACTGACCATGTCATGAGTGATGTAATATGTGACGTCATCAGCAGTGCATTGCGGGCGCGCGAGTTATAGTTAGCTGAACTAACTATAACGGGGGAATTTCAATGGTTTTATATGAGTGAAATGTCCAGCTAACTATAACATGTGTGAAGCCTACGGTTTTTTCAGTGAATTTCAAAGGTTTTGTAAATGCTACTTCCTAACTATAACATACGTAAAGCCTACGGTTTTTTCAGTGAATTTCAAAGGTTTTGTAAATGCTACTTCCTAACTATAACGTGGGTAAAACCTACGTTTCTTTCAGTGAATTTCAAAGGTTTTTTAAATGCTAATTCCTAACTATAACATGTGTTAAACCTATGTTTTTTTCAGTGAATATATATATATAAGAGAAAACCATAGGTTTCAGGGTTTCAGGCAGGTTATAGTTAGAAATTAGCATTTGAAAAACCTTAGAAAATGACTGAAAAAAACATAGGTTTCAGGGACGTTATAGTTAGCTGGACATTTCTCTCATACAAAACCATAGAAATTCCCCCGTTATAGTTAGTTCAGCTAACTATAACTCGCGCCCTGCAAAACTTTATAAATAAATAAATGCACTGCTGATGACGTCACATATTACATCATTCATGACATGGTCAGTGACATCACTGATGCATCACTAATGACATCTCAAATGACATCACTGATGACATCATCCAGTGACTGGGTTTCTCTTTAAAGTTTAAATATGTATTATATATATGCCAAGGTGTACTGTAGAATGAGTGGGTGTATAAGTGTCTGAATGGAGGATTTAGTAGGTGCGTGACTTACTGTTTAAGTGAGTGATTACATGTGTCTTACTGAATGCATGGGTTAGTGACTAAACTGTGTGAATGTCTGTTTCAGTCTGTCTGTTGTTGTATAAGCTGCTGAATGGGTTGGTCAGTAGCTACATGAGTGTCTATATGGGTTATCAATTTGTGGCCTGAGTATTGGTATGGGTGCCTGGGTATGTGTGGGTGGGTGGAAGGTGTGAGTCTGTGCATAGATGTTTGAGAGGTTGATTCGCTGTGTGTATGGGTTCAAGAGTACATGTAGAAACAGCTGTATGGGTGGGTGAGGGTGTGTTGGTGAGTGAATGGGTGTCTCAATGGTTCATGCCCAAGTAACTACATTAAGGCAGTGTATGTGAAAGTTGAAGTATATAAATGACTATATGTAAGAGTCAGTGATTGTGAAAGTGGCTGTATGGATGAGTGTGTACTTGTATCAGTGATTGTAGAAGAGAGTACGTATGCATTTGTTTCTGTTTGAATAAGTGATGTGGTGTGTGTATAACTGTATAGGTCAGTAAATGGAAGTGTGATTGATTCTTTTCATGACTGACTAGGTGTGTGAGTAACTCTGGATGATTGGTGGTGTGTGAGTGACTGTATAGGTGTATGAGTGCTTATGATTGTGTTGTATTGATGAGTGACTACATGTATGAGTCACTGTATGGGTGAATGAGTGGATGTGTGTGTGTAGACCTAGGAATCAGTGCGTGCGTATGTAGTAACTGATATTGGTGTGTCGATGGTTTTTAAAATAGTAGTCTGTATTTTACATTGGGTGTATCAAACGTTATATTAAAGTTTGAGGAGGTGGATCAGATTTTCACGTGGATGATGTCATCAGTGATGTCACTGACATGTCTTGAATGATGTAATATGTGACGTCATCAGCAGTGCATTGCGGGGACACGAGTTATAATTAGCTAAACTAACTATAACGGGGGAATTTCTATGGTTTTGTACGAGAGAAATTTCCAACTGACTATAACGTCCCTGAAATCTATGTTTTTTTCAGTGAGTTTCTAAGGTTTTTTAAATGCTAATTTCTAACTAGAACGTACCTGAAACCTATGTTTTTTTCAGTGAATTACAAAGGTTTTTTAAATGCTAATTTCGAATTATAATGTTCATTAAACCTTTAAAACTTTAATATCCTAAAAATAGTTTTTGTCATTGTTTTTGTTTGTTATTAAAATGATATATCTTCTGTTTTCTTAAATATTAATATATACATATATATGTTTTTTGTTGTTGAGAAAAATGTGAAGTCGCACACCCATTGTGTACCTAGCTCGGTAGGTGTGCAGATTCAAACCGCCATCTTGGTAATGTTGTGAAGGATGCGCGTTTCAGTCAGCCCACTCCGCTTGCGCTTACAGGGAAGGAACTACAACGCTACATGTCATCAGCATGCCACAGCCACTCCCTCATGGCTGATTTACACCCACACCACACCCATGCAGCACAGGCGTCACAGGACATGTGACCCTGCCAATAAAAAGGGCTGGGCACACGTGCTCAACCCCATTTTCACTCTCTATCTGGGTGTATCTGTGTGCTTTATATGTTGGTGGCAGCCGGGGCACTTTGGCTGACATGGACCTCCCGCAACGTGGCGATGACTTGAGGTGCACAGAGTTGGTGGCAGCCGAAGCACTTTGCCGGACGCTGGCCTCCTGCCACGTGGCGATGACTTGAGGTGCACAGAGTTGGTGGCAGCCGAGGCATTTTGGCCGCCACGGGCCTCCCGTCACGTGGTGATGACTTGAGCTGCACTGAGTTAGTGCCACCAGAGCTGAGCGGGTGTGCAACCTGCGATGATGCGTAGGCCTCAATACATCATCCTGCCAATCAAGACCCGATTTGAATTGTGAGCTCGGCTGGACCACGTGTACACCAAAGGTAGCAGGCTGTGCAGACATGACTCCTCGGCATGGTGCAGCAGGATGCGCTGGGGGCCTGTGCCGGGGAATCCAGCGACAGCTGAGGAGGTTGTTCCGGCAGATGGGGGGCCCTCTTGTAGACACGCCGGTGGCAGCAGTAGTACATGTGTGCAGTTAATTGCCCCCAACACAAGCAGGAACCCTGCTATTGCGGGGTTCCCTTGTTTGATCTCCAGCTGTTCCTGCGCAGTGTGGGTGAAGTGAACATGCAGGTGTATCAAGCTGAAACGAACCGTGATGCTTACAAGTATGATAAAATCCTGCATAATGAGACCGTAACAGAAGTTTGTGTGTTTGTAATGTTCCTTTTCTTTCCTACGAAGATTACGACCACACAAACTTCTGTTACGTACATTTTGTCCAGAATTGATCATACCTGTTATCATTCCGGTTTGTCCAAGTGCAATACATTGTACCATATTATGTTTGTGACCATACTAACGCTTGATTATTGTCTTCATTTATCCAACAGGCTTCTGAATACAGAGTTTTGGGATTTCCAGGACGATCTACAGTTATTTCGATGCACAAGTTGATGTTCCCCGTTGGATATGTCACTTGTTGTTTGATGTTTTTGTGTTGTTAATTTATGTTTTTCTAATAAAGTACTGTTTTTCCACTACTGTTGACTACTAGACTTCATGACCTGGCGCACCCCCATTTCAGTGACTACAATCTTGGATCTGGAGCATGGAGGCGTCAAGCAATGGGTGTGGTTGGTTGTGCAGAAATACTACGAATTGGGATGAGCGGGTGGTGCGGATAAAGGGGCGCTACTTAGCTTTTGTAGACATGCATCCGAGACGTGTGAGAAAGTTCAATAGGGCTGGCTGTGAGACTCCTCCGACTCTCGTAGTTGTTAGTTAGAAGGTACCAGAGGCCAACAGGTGCAGCACAGCCAGCAGCTTTGTCTGCGAAAGGATGTTGATTGTCCGCTGTGTTGGTACCGTCAGCCTGTGGGCAATGTGGCAGTGTGCACCAACTTGTGAATGGGGCGATAATTCTTTCGCCACTTTTGCTGTGCTAAAGTGCCGATAACTCAGTGATAAGTCCCCACTGTTCGGTCATAGGGTGACTCTAAAACAAGCCCTTGTGTTTATTAGGACTTTGTTGTAGCTACATGCGAATCACAAGAAAACAGATGAAAAAACAAGAAAAGTGGGCCGGGTACAAACACCCTGACCACCTAGGCCTGTTCAGAGGATCCCACAAAAAGCCCCAGGGCCAAAAAATGATGACTATTTTTGATAAAAAAGCGGCTGGGTGCACAAATCCGGTCGAAAACCCCCCCAAAAAACAATGGGGCATATTCTCAAGGACTTATCGCCGAGTTATTGGTACTTTAGCGCAGCAAAAGTGACGAAAGACTTATCATCTGATTCTCAACCTGGTGAAAACTGCCGATATCGCCAGTTTTCCAGCTATACCTTCCGCAAAAAACATCGCCACGAATGAGAGCGACAACTAACACTAGTGACATGCAGAGTAGGTGTTCCCATGGAAAAAAAAACGAAAACACCACTTCACGATATTTTCAACGACCAGCCAAATCTGTGATGCGATCTAAAAACAGGTGATAAGTCGAGT
This sequence comes from Lissotriton vulgaris, assembly GCF_964263255.1. Lineage (NCBI taxonomy): Eukaryota > Metazoa > Chordata > Amphibia > Caudata > Salamandridae > Lissotriton > Lissotriton vulgaris. Next base: position 1,118,120,760 of record NC_141685.1, on the reverse strand, counting down.
TAGCAGTAAGAATTTAACATCTGCCTTTTACTGGTGTAAAGCAGGATGACTACCTACAGTATGAAAGGGAGCCCCGCCCAGAACAACATCTGAAGACCAACACATGTCATAGAGCTACTGATAATGCAGGTCTGACACCCAAGAAGGCCACAACACCCACCGCCACCACCCCCAGGACCTCCCCCTCGGACCCTCCCACTACCACCGAGGCAGCGCAGAACGGGACAGCGTGACCTTCCCAAAACGGCATGGCCCCTCACCTACACAATAGCTGGATGTTGGAAGAGGTGGGAACCAAGTATGTGTGAAGGAGGCAAGTCACCCATCAACAACAATGCACACAATGCCAAGTGTAACAGTGATGTGCTGGACAGACCTCACTATGCAGAGCACAGACCTCGCCATGTGTACATATACTGCTGGTGCTTGTAGTGTTGTGGACAGTGGAAGCAACCATGTTACTTCAGGCAGTGGGGAAGATCTCTCTCATGTAGCTGTGTCGTCCCCTCCTGTAAGCGGAAGCGGAGTGGGCTGGTCCAACAAAGGCCACTCCAGCTTAGGAGTGTGAATAAATAGGCTGGGGCTCTGGGCGTGGTTCACTTCTGGGAAGGCCAACGCGTCTGCCAGAGCAGCGGCCCTCACCCTGCCATGAGGCCGCCGCCATGGCCGACAGCCTCCTCCACACAGGCCCCCTGCGAACCCTGCGGCACAGCACTGCAGAGTTATGTCTGTACAGACTACTGCCTTCGATGTACACTGCGGACAGCAGGGCTCACAATTCAGATCGAGTCACAATTGCATATGACTCACTCCAGTAGGCAAAAGACATTGCTACCAGTGCGGCCCGCCCGAATCACGCATCATTGAAGGCTGTGTACTCGCTAAATGCTTCTGGTGCCACTAACTGTGCAGCTCAACTCAACTCTACGTGGCTGTGGGCCCTTGCTGACCACTGCCTTCGGCCTACACTGCGGACAGTAGGGCTGACAATTCAGATCGAGTCGCGATTGCAGATGACGCAGTCCAGTAGGCAACAGACATTGCTACCAGTGCGGACCACTCGGACCACGCATGATCGCTGGCTGCGCATATGCTGAGTGCCTCAAGTACCACTAACTCTGTGCAGCTCAAGTGAACGCCACGTGACTGTTGGCCCTTGCTGACCGTGGCCTCCGGCCTACACTGCGGTCAGCAGGGCTGACAATTTAGATAGAGTCGTGATTGCAGATAACGCAGTCCAGTAGGCAACAGACATTGCTACCAGTGCGGCCCGCCCGGACCACGCATCATCGCTGGCTGCGCACACGCTGAGTGCTTCAAGTCAACGCCACGTGGCTGTCGGCCCTTGTTGACCACTGCCTCCGGCCTTCACTGCGTTCAGAAGGGCTCACAATTCAAGATTAGTACTGATTCAAATTGTGTAAGAGACTTTAATCGGTTAAGAAGACCAAATGCTCCCAATCTGTGCACCACAAGTCAACACCACGTTGCTGTGGGTCCTTGCTGACCGCTGCCTCCGGCCTACACTGCGGTCATCAGGGCTCACAATTAAATTGGAATTGTTATCAAACAGGGGTTGACCCAGTTTAGTCAAAGGACCTGGGTATTCGATAATATAGAAAACAGTTGGTCCTCGACATATATTCAACATATAAAACAATTATTGCATTTGGTTAAGTTAATTTTCGTCAAACCCAGACTAAATCTGTATTGTTGGTTAAATAGGTAATACTAGCCCACATTGTCAATCAATCAATCAATCAATCAGTGACACTTATAAAGCGCGCTACATACCCGTGGGGTCTCAAGGCGCTGGGGGGGGGGGAGCCGCTACTGCTCGAACAGCCAGGTCTTCAGCTTCTTCCTGAAGGAGAGGTGGTCTTGGGTCAGGCGCAGGTCGGTCGGGAGGGAGTTCCAGGTCTTGGCGGCCAGGTGGGAGAAGGACCTTCCTCCTGTAGTCGCTCTTCGGATGCGGGGGACGGCGGCGAGGGCGTGGTTGGCTGATCGGAGGTGGCGGTTGGGAGCGTAGAAGTTGACTCGGCTGTTGAGGTAGCTCGGGCCTTGGTCGTGTAGGGCTTTGTGTGCGTGGGTGAGGAGGCGGAAGGTGATTCTTTTGTTGACGGGGAGCCAGTGAAGGTCTCGCAGATGTCCGGAGATGTGGCTGGTTCGTGGGATGTCGAGGATGAGTCTGGCTGAGGCGTTCTGGATCCGCTGGAGTCTCTTCTGGAGCTTGGCGGTGGTCCCGGCGTAGAGGGCGTTGCCGTAGTCCAGTCGGCTGGTGACGAGGGCCTGGGTGACGGTCTTCCTGGTCTCGGTGGGGATCCACCAGAAGATCTTCCGTAGCATGCGTAGGATGTTGAAGCATGCCGAGGAGACGTTGTTGACTTGCCTGGTCATGGAGAGGGAGGAGTCCAGGATGAAGCCCAGGTTGCGTGCATGGTCTGTCGGTTTGGGTGCGGTGCCCAGGGCGGGAGGCCACCAGGAGTCGTCCCAGGCGGAGGGAGAGGAGCCCAGGATGAGGACCTCCGTCTTGTCCGAGTTCAGTTTCAGGCGGCTGGTCGTCATCCACTCGGCTACCTCTTTCATCCCTTCGTGCAGGTTGGCTCTGGCGGCGGCGGGGTCGTTGGTCAGGGAGAGGATCAGCTGGGTGTCGTCGGCGTAGGAGATTATGCTGAGGTTGTGTTTGCGTACGATGGCCGCGAGGGGGCTCATGTAGACGTTGAAGAGGGTGGGGCTCAGAGATGATCCTTGGGGGACGCCGCAGATGACTTCGGTGGCCTCTGACTTGTACGGTGGTAGGCGGACTCTCTGTGTTCTCCCGTCGAGGAAGGAGGTGATCCACTCCAGCGCCTTGTCCTGGATTCCGACGTTGCTGAGGCGCCGTACTAGGGTGCGGTGGCAGACCGTGTCGAATGCCGCGGAGAGGTCTAGGAGGATGAGGGCCGCTGTTTCTCCATTGTCCATCAGGGCTCGGATGTCGTCGGTGGCGGCGATGAGGGCGGTCTCGGTGCTGTGGTTGGCTCGGAAGCCGGACTGTGAGGGGTCGAGGGATCCGTTCGTCTCGAGGAAAGCGGCCATCTGCTTGTTGACGGTCTTCTCGATGACTTTGGCTGGAAACGGGAGGAGCGAGATGGGGCGGTAATTCTTGAGGTCGGTGGGGTCCGCTGTTGGTTTCTTGAGTAGGGCGCTGAGTTCGGCGTGTTTCCAGCTCTCGGGGAAGATGGTGGTGTCGAGGGATGTGTTGATGATGTCTCGCAGGTGGGGTGCGATGACAGCGTCGGCTTTGTTGAAGACGTGGTGAGGGCAGGGGTCGGTCGGTGATCCGGAGTGGATGGAGTTCATCGTGCGGATGGTGTCTTCGGTGCTGATCGGGGTCCAGGCGTGGAGGGTGGTGGTGGGGGGTGGTTGTTCGGTCATGGTGTGCGTTGGTTGGTTGTTGAAGCTGTTGTGTATGTCCGCGATCTTGTTGTGGAAGTATGAAGCCAGGGAGTTGCAGAGGTCTTGCGATGGGGTGATGTCGTTGTTTCCTGCGCTGGGGTTGGAAAGCTCTTTGACGATGTTGAAGAGTTCCTTGCAGTTGTGTGCGTTGTTGTCCAACCGGTCCTTGAATGCTGTTTTCTTGGCGGCGCGGATCAGCTGGTGGTGTTTCCGGGTGGCAAGTTTGAAGGAGGTCCTGTTGTCCGGTGTCGGTTCCCTTCTCCAGACTTTCTCGAGGGCTCGGCAGTTCTTCTTGGAGCTCTTGAGTTCGTCGGTGAACCATGGGGCTTTCTTGCTGCCGGGTCTGCTGGGCGGGGTCCTCAGTGGGGCGAGTTCGTCCGCGCAGTTGCTGATCCACTTCGTGAGGTTGTCGGCGGCCTGGCTGGGGTTCGCTGAGCTGGCAGGAGGGTGCTGGCTCAGGGAGGTGGCGAGCTGGTCTGCTGTGATCTTGTTCCAGCTTCTGCGGGCGGTCTGTTGCTGGTGGTGGTGGGTCGTTGTTTTCTTGAAGGTGAAGTGGACGCAGCTGTGGTCCGTCCATTGAAGCTCTGTGGTGTGGCTGAAGTTGATGTCCTTGCTGGATGAGAAGACAGCGTCGAGTGTGTGTCCGGCGAGGTGGGTGGGGGTGGACACCAGTTGCTTGAGTCCCAGGTTGGTGAGGTTGTCGAGCAGGGTGCTGGTGTTGCGGTCGTTGTTGTTCTCCAGATGGAAGTTGAGGTCTCCCAGGAGGATGTAGTCAGCGGAGGGGAGGGCATGTGGGCTGACGAAGTCGGCGATGTCCTCGCTGAATTGTGTGCGTGGTCCAGGGGGTCGGTAGATCAGGGTGCCTCTGAGGGTGGTGTTCGGGTTGGTGTGGATCTGGAAATGCAGGTGTTCGGCGGTGGTCAGGGAGTTGTCGGTGCTGGTCGTGAGACGGATGGTGCTCCTGTGGATGATGGCGATGCCTCCTCCCATCTGGTTGGCGTTTCGGTCCCTCCGGACGATCTTGTAGCCCTCTGGGATGGCGATGGCGATGTCGGGAGCTGAAGAGGCGTTCATCCAGGTCTCCGTGAGGAAGGCAACGTCTGGAGCTGTGGTGTCGAGGAGGTTCCAGAGTTCGATGGCATGTCTGTGGATGGAGCGGGTGTTGAGCAGGATGCACTTGAGGTGGGTACTGCTGGTGTTCGGCTTGGTGGGTGCTGGTGCGAGGCAGGTCCGGATGCAGGTGAACTTGCAGGCGTGGCAGCTGAAGGGTCCGTGGGTACGTCGTGGAGAGGCTTGATGGCATTCTGGGAGTCGGCCGGTGTTGAGAGCGGTGAGGGTGGCGGCGGAGTACGTCAGGCGGGTCGGTCGGGGTCTTCGTGGGCCAGGGGTCCTGGCGCTGGTCGCGATCCGGTCGCGGACGGGCGTAGACGGGCTTACCTTTGGCGCGCCTTCGGCGCACAATCGGCGCGCCCGCTGCGCGTGACCGCTGCGCGTCCGCACGGTCGCCATTTAAGGCGAAGTGCGCGGGTGGGCGGAGCAGCTGGGAGGCGGGAGCGGGGAGGGAACAGAAGAGAAAAAGGGGCGGGGCCAATGTCGGTGGCGGGAAGCGAGAGCGGAGGGCGGCGAGGTAGGCGGCCAATCAGGAAGGAAACAGGACACGGCACAGGGGATACAAAGAAATTAACAGGCACAAATTTAGGGCAAAACAAATAAAAACGGCAAAATACGCGAGCAGACGGCAGAAACAGACAAGCACAAATTACGGGCAAAACAAGGAAAAACAGCAAAATACGCGAGCAGACGGCAGAAACAGACAAGCACAAATTTAGGGCAAAACAAGGAAAAACAGCAAAATACGCGAGCAGACGGCAGAAACAGACAAGCACAAATTACGGGCAAAACAAATAAAAACAGCAAAATACGCGAGCAGACGGCAGAAACAGACAAGCACAAATTTAGGGCAAAACAAGGAAAAACAGCAAAGTACGCGCGCAGACGGCAGAAACAGACAAGCACAAATTTAGGGCAAAACAACTGGGAAACCAGAGGGGAGCGACCACGGCGTCAGCGAGGCCGGCGGCGAGGCAGAAGGCAGGCAGAGGGGAACACACGCAGCAGCTGGTGGCCGTGCGGCGCGGGGGTGTCCCACAATTGTCAAGATATCATACAGAAAGCACCAAGAACCTTAGGATTTGAAAAGAATCCAATCGGATTAACTTGTTTAATATACAATTCAATAAAGTTTAGAATTTAGCATATCTTTATACACATATTTACATTAATAATAAACAAAGGTATATTCCAACAATAAAAGAGAAAACGTGCACAGAGAAAGATCAAAGTATGTGTTCAAGTGAATGATCAAGGGGATCAGAGAAGCAAAGTGTAGATTATTTATATACAAGAAATTGAGCCTGCCCTAGAGAACGCTTGTAAAAAATGTACTTCTTTTTTACTAGCTTGTATGTTATACAAAGTTCCGTTGTCCTTAATTTGCACAGTTGGCAAAGGGATTTGGAAATGGGGCAAGGGGCAGGGGTTAATAGGTGCAGGCTCCCACAGGGAATTGTCGACGTTTCGACCCAACCATAAAGCGGGTAGTTCAAATCCTCAACACAGGGTCTTCATCAGGACGAGATATAGGGAGGGGGCGCAAAAAGTCTTTCAGAGTGCACGTAGGTTAAAAACCATTGTCATTGGGCACCTGTAATAATAAATGAAAAGATGGGGCTAAGTATCACTAAATCATATCAAACGAAAGAGTTCATTGCATGGTGGGCATGGAATTGCACTCACCCTTCTGTGGTGCATCCACATCTGTGCGACGTTTTGTCCGCACTCAAAAATTAGTAGTTGACAGATTTACTCTGTAAATAAAGGAGAAGGTAGCCATTAGTGCTCCTCTGATCATTCCCATGTGATTATGTTACATGGCACATGCGGGAAGATTTCACTAAGATATTACATCATTTGCTTAGAAAAAGAATCTCAATTATAAGTTGCATCTTCACGCATATATCGCATCATTTACTCAAAGATTCCAACAAAAAAAATTCCAAAGAAATTGAGTAGAAATGCTAAAAAAGAGCGAAAAATTAATTTCTCCGTGTTCTAGACAGCGAATTTAGGTAGGTCCATATAGGATCCACATTTCCTCAACTGAAACACACTGTATCTAGTAACAGTTTGTGTGTTCATAACCTCGGCTTCTCATAGAGACGCTTTTTGCTCTTTTTTAGCATTTCTACTCAATTTCTTTGGAGAGCATCCCCGAACTAAGCGGTGGGTGAGTACTAATGCACATGAGTTTTTCTCTTGAATAGTGGTTTTATACACACTTTAGACTCATCCGTTTTTTATACTCGGGCTACATGTGTAGCTAACAGTCTAACTGGCTACACTAAGCCACAAGCAGGAATTAACTACACGCTATAGTGGTTTTTCTTCCACTAACTGTTGGAATCTTTGAGTAAATGATGCGATATATGCGTGAAGATGCAACTTATAATTGAGATTCTTTTTCTAAGCAAATGATGTAATATCTTAGTGAAATCGTCCCGCATGTGCCATGTAACATAATCACATGGGAATGATCAGAGGAGCACTAATGGCTACCTTCTCCTTTATTTACAGAGTAAATCTGTCAACTACTAATTTTTGAGTGCGGACAAAACGTCGCACAGATGTGGATGCACCACAGAAGAGTGAGTGCAATTCCATGCCCACCATGCAATGAACTCTTTCGTTTGATATGATTTAGTGATACTTAGCCCCATCTTCTCATTTATCATTACAGCTGCCCAATGACAATGGTTTTTAACCTACGTGCACTCTGAAAGACTTTTTGCGCCCCCTCCCTATATCTCGTCCTGATGAAGACCCTGTGTTGAGGATTTGAACTACCCGCTTTATGGTTGGGTCGAAACGTCGACAATTCCCTGTGGGAGCCTGCACCTATTAACCCCTGCCCCTTGCCCCATTTCCAAATCCCTTTGCCAACTGTGCAAATTAAGGACAACGGAACTTTGTATAACATACAAGCTAGTAAAAAAGAAGTACATTTTTTACAAGCGTTCTCTAGGGCAGGCTCAATTTCTTGTATATAAATAATCTACACTTTGCTTCTCTGTTTCCCTTGATCATTCACTTGAACACATACTTTGATCTTTCTCTGTGCACGTTTTATCTTTTATTGTAGGAATATACCTTTGTTTATTATTAATGTAAATATGTGTATAAAGATATGCTAAATTCTAAACTTTATTGAATTGTATATTAAACAAGTTAATCCGATTGGATTCTTTTCAAATCCTAAGGTTCTTGGTGCTTTCTGTATGATATCTTGACAATGTGGGCTAGTATTACCTATTTAACCAACAATACAGATTTAGTCTGGGTTTGACGAAAATTAACTTAACCAAATGCAATAATTGTTTTATATGTTGAATATATCACAATTAAATTGAGCCAGGACACCCTCGGGTAACAGTGCACTCTATAAATGTCAATACCATTAACATTAACAAAATTGAGTCTTGATTCATTAATTGCAGAGTCCAGTAGGCAACAGACATTGCTCCAATGCGGCACGACCGGACGACGCATCATCTCAGGTACCACTAACTGTGCAGCTCAACTCAATGCCACATGCTTGTGGGCCCTTGCTGACCGCTGCCTCCGGCCTACACTGCAGTCAGCAGGGCTCACAATTCAAACTTAGTCTTCATTCATTAATTTCAGAGTTCAGTGGGCAACTAACTGTAACGTCCCTGAAACCTACATGTTTCGACAATGTATTCCATACATATTTCATCTTTTGTTCCATACGCCTACACTGCGGTCAGCAGGGGTCACAATTCGAATTCAGTCTTGATTTATTAATTGCAGAGTGAATTGTACTCTATGTTCCCGGATTTTGTCAAGAGGAAGTGACAAAAAGAATTCCTCGATGTCTGTGCGGACTACTGCCTTTCATCTACACTGCGGACAGCAGAGCTCTCAATTTAGATTGAGTTGTGATTGCAGATGACACAGTCCAGTAGGCAAAAACAACAGTTGATGGACAGAATGCAGAACAATGTCATACATTCACCCCAGTACGGAGATCTGGGCCTAAATCCATCGTTTTTTTGCACTCCACACCACCCCAGTTCAGACATGGCCATATGCAAACCAGCCTTGACCCTGTGCCTCATGGGAACAGTCCAGCCCGAACAGCTAAGCCATTGTCTTTCCTGGACCGGAATCAAGCATCCTAGGACCGGTTTCTGGCTATCAGCCGTCTTCAGCCAGGATAGCTTGACTCCAGTGGTGTGGAGAGCATGGGACTCACGTCTGAGCATACCCATCCCACTCGGGCTGACAAATGCAAAAACAACAGTTGATGGACAGAATGCAGAACAATGTCATACATTCACCCCAGTACAGAGATCTGGGCATAAATCCATCGTTTTTTTGTACTCCACACCACCCCAGTTCAGACATGGCCATATGCAAATCAGCCTTGACCCTGTGCCTCATGGAACAGTCCAGCCCGAACTGCCAAGCCATGTCTTTCCTGGACCGGAATCAAGCATCCTAGGACCGGTTTCTGGCTATCAGCCGTCTTCAGCCAGGATAGCTTGACTCCAGTGGTGTGGAGAGCATGGGACTCACATCTGAGGATACCCATCCCACTCGGGGTGACAAATGCAAAAACAACAGTTGGTGGACAGAATGCAGAACAATGTCATACATTCACCGCAGTACAGAGATCTGGGCCTAAATCCATCGTTTTTTGCACTCCACACCACCCCAGTTCCGACATGGCCATATGCAAATCAGCCTTGACCCAGTGCCTCATGGGAACAGTCCAGCCCGAACTGCCAAGCCATATCTTTCCTGTACCGAAATCAAGCATCCTAGGACCAGTTTCTGGCTACCAGCCGTCTTCAGCCAGGATAGCTTGACTCCAGTGGTGTGGAGAGCATGCTTTATTCTGGTCCAGGAAAGACATGGCTTGGCAGTTCGCGCTGAACTGTTCCAATGAGGCAAAAGGTCAAGGCTGATTTGCATATGGCCATGTCTGAACTGGGGTGGTGTGAAGTGCAAAAAAACGATGGATTTAGGCCCAGATCTCTGTACTGGGGTGAATGTATGACATTGTTCTGCATTCTGTCCATCAATTGTTGTTTTTGCATTTGTCACCCCGAGTGGCATGGGTATGCTCAGACGTGAGTCCCATGCTCTCCACACCACTGGAGTCAAGCTATCCTGGCTGAAGACGGCTGATAGCCAGAAACCGGTCCTAGGATACTTGATTCCGGTCCAGGAAAGACATGGCTTGGCAGTTCGTGCTGGATTGTTCCCATGAGGCACAGGGTCAAGGCTGATTTGCATATGGCCATGTCTGGACTGGGGTGGTGTGGAGTGCAAAAAAATGATGGATTTAGGCCCAGATCTCTGCACTGGGGTGAATGTATGACATTGTTCTGCATTCTGTCCATCAATTGTTGTTTTTGCATTTGTCACCCCGAGTGGGATGGGTATGCTCAGACGTGAGTCCCATGCTCTCCACACCACTGGAGTCAAGCTATCCTGGCTGAAGACGGCTGATAGCCAGAAACCGGTCTTAGGATGCTTGATTCCGGTCCAGGAAAGACATGGCTTGGCAGTTCGGGCTGGACTGTTCCCATGAGGCACAGGGTCAAGGCTGATTTGCATATGGCCATGTCTGAACTGGGGTGGCGTAGAGTGCACAAAAACGATGGATTTAGGCCCAGATCTCTACTGGGGTGAATGTATGACATTGCTCTGCATTCTGTCCATCAATTGTTGTTTTTGCATTTGTCACCCCGAGTGGGATGGGTATGCTCAGACGCGAGTCCCATGCTCTCCACACCACTGGAGTCAAGTTATCCTGGCTGAAGACGGCTGATAGCCAGAAACCGGTCCTAGGATGCTTGATTCCGGTCCAGGAAAGACATAGCTTGGCAGTTCGGGCTGGACTGTTCCCATGAGGCACAGGGTCAAGGCTGATTTGCTTATGGTCATGCCTGAACTAGGGTGGTGTGGAGTGCAGAAAAACAATGGATTTAGGCACAGATCTCTGTACTGGGGTGAATGTATGACATTGTTCTGCATTCTTTCAATCAATTGTTGTTTTTGCATTTGTCACCCCGAGTGGTATGGGTATGCTCAGATGTGAGTCCCTTGCTCTCCACACCACTGGAGTCAAGTTATCCTGGCTGAAGACGGCTGATAGCCAGAAACCAGTCCTAGGATGCTTGATTCCGGTCCAGGAAAGACATAGCTTGGCAGTTCGGCCTGGACTGTTCCCATGAGGCACAGGGTCAAGGCTGATTTGCATATGGTCATGTCTGAACTGGGGTGGTGTGGAGTTCAAAACAACGATGGATTTAGTCCCAGATTCAAAAGAAGGGGGCGGTGGTATATTTACAAAATCCGGCTAAATTAAAAGTAACGCTAAAAGGGCAAACTACGTTTTTTTGGTCAGAGATTCAGGCTAAAGAGTACTTGGAATCTATTTAGGGAGTGCAGAAAGGTGAGATAGCCTGGGTCAGAACTGGACGTTAAGGGATCGGATATGTCTTGCAGGGGAGAGACCTTCTGAGCTTGTTGTTGAAGGGGGCTGATTTTCTCTTTTTTTGGGGGGGAAATTTATTGGCAATATTAGTAGAATGCGCCATAAAGGTGTGTTTTTTTTCTTTTTCAGGTCTCAGGGGGCAGAGGGGAGGACATGGCACTCCACCAATGCAGGGACTGATAGTCCTTGGGCCTCATATGATGGGAAGGCTGGGTGGGGGGGAAGGAAGGGCAGATGGGAGAGGGGTGGGATAGGGAGGTGATTGGGGGTGTGGTGGTGGGGATGGGGAAAAAAAGGCAGCAGCAGGCAGCTTGGAAGAGGAAAAGGGCTGTATAGTTTAGAGGGTGGGGATAAACTGAGCAATGTATTTCAATGTATTTCAAGAAAGGGAAGAGAAGTCTGGAAGAATGGTTTATAGGATCTAAATTTGGTTACCTTAATTTAGAATATGGCGTCAATAAGAGGAAGTGATAGGAAGCTTAAGATTTGCACCTTAAACATCTGTGGTTTGAACGATCCGAGGAAACGTCGAATGTTAGCAAAAATAGTTCAAATATTAGGGGTTGATATACTTTGCCTACAGGAAACCCATGTGGATTGGGTCAATAGGGATTATTTGAAAAATATGGGTTTGGAGTTGATCGTTTGTTCTAAACAAACAGCTATTAAAAGGGGGGTGGCGATACTAAAAAAACGGGGAGTGGGGGAGTGTATGAAGACACTGGCAGATAAGTGGGGTCGTTGGGCCATTGCAGGGTTTAAGCTGGGAAGGTATAGATTTACAATCTGTAATGTTTATGGCCCAAATTTGGACGATGCAGAGGTCTTCAATTTCTTAAATCTCGAGTTGGCACAATGGACTACACCTGTGCTGCTGTGTGGTGATCTCAATATCAATATAGGCGTAGATTTGCACATAAGATCCAACCAAGTGTATACTGGTAGAAAGAAGCTAATGTATACCGCATTACGGCAATTATGTTTGGATCATGGTCTCTATGATATATGGCAGGCAAAATACCCCACTGACCCGGGCTTTAACTTTTTTCAGCTCCCCACTCAAAATTCGTACGGCTAGATTATATTTTCTCCTCTACTGAAATTTTTGCCAAAAGTACTATAGCAATCTGTCCTAAACTGGTCTCGGATCACAATCCGATCATAATTGACTTGGCTTTAGAAATAGAAGGATTATTAGAATTTTCCTCATGGTCTTTTGATCGAAAACTGCTAGTAGATGAGGAATATTGTCAGTATATGACCCAAACTATTCAGTTTTTTTTTACATAAATAAAGGTACTGCATCACAAGAAATAGTATGGGACGCTTTTAAAGCCGTGGTCCGTGGGGAGACTTTAAGCTTTTCTGCATTTAGGCATAAACAGATGCGCCTTAAACAACGGCCGGAGTTTAAGCAGGTTTTGCAGGCAGAGGAAAAACTATCTGAGGTTATAAGACTAGGAGCAGAAGTAGAAGAACGCAACCAAGCTCAAAAAGACCTCACTATTAAAAGGGCTAATGTCTATGCCAATATTGCCGAACAAATCACAATTAATTACTCACAACATAAAGAAACAGCGTATGAATTTGGGGAAAAAACAGGCAGAATATTGGCGAAAAGGGTAAGGGAGAAAGCGGTATACAATGCGATATTAAAAATTAAGAATCCGCAGGGAATTATGCAGGAGACAAAGGAAGGTGTGTTGATCGCCTTCCAAGAGTATTATCAGCAGCTATATAATGATGATATTGAGGTTGACACAGACGCGGTTTGTGAGTATTTATATGAGGTGACTCCTGTGACCCTAACTGAAGTCGAAAAGGCAACCTTATCGGCACTGCCACATTGGGAAGAGATCGAGATAGCTATCTGTGGGTTAGCACAGGGAAAGGCTATGGGGCCTGATAATACCCCTCTGGAGTTCTAGAGAAAGTTTAGACACTTATTAAGAAGAGAGCTAGAGGCGGTGTGTCAGCAAGCGTTTTTGGGAAAGGCACCGAGCTCCTGGGCAGAAGCCACTATTGTGGTGTTTAAAAAGAAAGGCAAAAAAGAGGATGAACTGGGGTCTTATAGACCTATATCACTACTTAATTCAGATATCAAAATCTACTCGAAAGTTATTGCTAATCGGCTAAACGACCTGATGCCAAGATTTGTCTCCCTTAGATAGCATGGCTTTATACAGGGTAGAGGCACTACAGACCATATAAGGCGTATAATATCGTTGCTGGACTGGTCGCAGGGGTCTGGCTCACCCGTCGGCGTGGCCCTGTTGGACGCCGAAAAAGCGTTCAACAGGGTCACGTGGACCTTTTTGTGGTCTGTTTTGGTTAAAAAAGGCTTCCCGGAAGAACTGATTAAGGCTGTAAAGGCACTGTATTCACAGCCATCTGCTGTGATTCGGATTTCAGGGAAGACCTCTGGTAGGGTGCGGATAGCAAGGGGGACGAGGCAGGGTTGCCCCTGCTCGCCCTTGCTGTTCGCACTGTACATTGATCCGTTCGTTAACAAGTTGGAAACAAACTCGGCAATAAAACCAGTACAGATAAATAACTCGGATTTTAAAGTTTGCGCATATGCAGACGATATAGCCATAGTATCGTCGGAGATTGCCAGTGCATTACCAATAATAGTGGACTCTGCGGAGGAATTCGGCCAGTATTCTGGATATAAATTAAATATCAATAAGATACAGCTTATCCACTCGGTGGCAGGGCGTCCAGAGAGTATAAAACTTGATAAAGAGGCCACCTATCTAGGAATCAAGATTACTGCAAACACGGAAGATATTATTCCTATCAATTTAGATCCTATAATAGGCTTTTCGAACAAAATTCTTGAACGGATAAATAACTTGAAGCTCTCCCTTTTAGGACGTAGTAACGTGATAAAAATGCTCATTTTCCCCAAATGTTTGTATGTATTTCGTGCTATTTTAAATTTCTTACAGTTATTTTGTTCGTATAGATAGAATGTGCTCAAGGTTTCTTTGGGGGTACCACCGGGCTAGGAGAGCACTTAAGTATTGTGCAATACCCAGAGAGAGAGTGGGATAGGGCATCCCATATTTCCAGTTTTACCATTGGAGTGCATTACTGCAGCACATGGGGTTCTTAATGTTTTCAGAAGACCCCACAGAGGAGTATATGAGACCATCTATATATGAAATGCTCTTGGGCACTGAGGCAAAGCAGTGTCTAACCAAGGTCATTGAACCTCGTTACTACAAAAAAACCAAATTTAAGATTTTTGTAACGGCTTATTATATATGGAGAAATTTAAAAAAGAGATTTTGTTTTGGCCCGAATATTAATATTTATACTCCGCTGAGGGGCTGCATGTTTTTACCAGAATTATTTCAAGATGGGGTGATGCTTAGATGGTACAACCTGGGGATTTGTAAGTTTGGGGATGTGTTTCAGGGGAATGAGTTTGTCTCTTTTGAGTATTTAATGAAAGAATATCAGGTCCCCCGTATGGATTTTTTCAAGTATCTACAGGTTCGAAGTTTTTGTATGCAGAAAATGTCAAAATCCATGATAGGATTAGAGAAGAATGAGTTGCTAGAAGCAGTTAAAAGCCAGCAGAAAATTGGGTCTGTATATATATTATTTGTGGAGACGTTGGAAATGATTTAGCAATTAGAGCTGTTAAGTGGCAAAATAAAATGGGTATAGAATGTGTTAATATAGAGAAAAGCTTTGAGTTAGCTGGTAAAGCACTGTTGAATGAACCCCTGATAAGTCAGCATTTTATGTCAGTATTTGAGCTTTACTATACGCCTAGTAAGCTAGCAAAATGGAATTCTGGGCGGGGGACGATGTGCAACCCCTGTAGTTTTTATGCAGCTGATGCTGTTCACATGTTCCACGCATGTCCTAAATTGGGTCAGTTTATTGCCGATATAGAATTTTTTGTGCTGAGGAATTTAGGTATTCCTATTAAAATAACCGCATCACTGGCTATTTTTGGTTATGAAGAGGGGTTGAATCAGCAAAGAACTAAGGAAGCAGAAGGCTTTATCTTTATTTGCATGTCAGCATATCGTTCATGTATTACATCTCATTGGCTTGACACAGACCCACCCAACTTTATAATGTGGCAAACAAAGCTCTTATCTATGTTTTATCTAGAAACTGCATTATATAAAATGAAGGGTATAAGAAGGAAAACTTATGGTCGGAAGCTTTGGGCCCCAATCGCTAGCTGGATAGGTTTATAAGTTTTCACCCTATTGATTGGATCTGTTAAGGACAGTTGAAATTGAAATCTGTGTACAGTTTTTTGTATATCTTTCTGTTTGAAGTATATTTGTATTTTGTTTGTCTGCTGCCAAGAAAAACTCAATAAAAAAAAAAAGCATTTAGGGCCATATGTATCATAGTTCCGTTTTGCGATTCCTAAATTGCGATTTTTAAGGAATCACTATTTAGGAATCGCAAAATGGTATGTATGAAGAAATTTGCTTTTAATTCACGATTCCTTAATCTTCCTTAATTGCGAATTCGCATTTTGCGAATTCGCAATTAAGGAATAATTTCCAATGCATTCCTATGGGCCAGGAGGCCCATAGGAATGATTTCCAAATAATTCTCAAATTGCGAATTCGCAATTTGCTAATCGCAATTTGAGAATTATTGCAAGGGTGCAGGGGTGACTCAAGGACACCCTGCTGCACCCCTGTAAATTACATGTGTGTGCATATGGCGCACATACATGCCCTATGGGCATGTATGTGCGTCACATGCCACAATCAAAAATACAAATTAGTGTATTTTGAACAGAAATCGCAATTTACCACCAACTGGAAGTTGGTGGTAAATTGCGATTCCTTAAGCTGAATTCGCAACAGTAAAATGCTTCATACATAGCATTTAAGGAATCGCAAAATTGCGATTCCTTAAATGCTATGGCAAATTAAGGAATAGCAAGTATTTGCGATTCCTTAAGATGCGATTGTTTGATACATTTCAATTCATGCTAATTAGCCTTTTGCGATTCGCAAAGGCCGAAATTCGGCGAATTTCGGCCTTTGCGAATCAAAAAAGGCTTGATACATATGGCCCCTAGCGTTTTGCGATTCGCAAAGGCCGAAATTCGGCGAATTTCGGCCTTTGCGAATCAAAAAAGGCTTGATACATATGGCCCCTAGGCCCAGATCTCTGTACTGTGGTGAATGTATGACATTGTTCTGCATTCTGTCCATCAATTGTTGTTTTTGCATTTGTCACCCCCAGTGGGATGGGTATGCTCAGACGTAAGTCCCATGCTCTCCACACCACTGGAGTCAAGCTATCCTGGCTAAAGACGGCTGACAGCCAGAAACCGGTCCTAGGATACTTGATTCCGGTCCAGGAAAGACATGGCTTGGCAGTTCGGGCTGGACTGTTCCCATGAGGCACAAGGTCAAGGCTGATTTGCATATGGCCATGTCTGAACTGGGGTGGTGTGGAGTGCAAAAAACAATGGATTTAGGCCCAGATCTCTGTACTGGGGTGAATGTATGACATTGTTCTGCATTCTTTCCATCAATTGTTGTTTTTGCATTTGTCACCCCGAGTGGGATGGGTATGCTCAGACTTGAGTCCCATGCTCTCCACAACACTGGAGTCAAGCTATCCTGGCTGAAGACGGCTGATAGCCAGAAACCGGTCCTAGGATGCTTGATTCCGGTCCAGGAAAGACATGGCTTGGCAGTTCGGGCTGGACTGTTCCCATGAGGCACAGGGTCAAGGCTGATTTGCATATGGCCATGTCTGAACAGGGGTGGTGTGGAGTGCAAAAAAACAATGGATTTACTCACAGATCTCTGAACTGGGGTGAATGTATGACATTGTTCTGAATTATGTCCATCAATTGTTGTTTTTGCATTTGTAACCCCAAGTGGGATGGGTATGCTCAGACGTGAGTCCCTTGCTCTCCACACCACTGGAGTCAAGCTATCCTGGCTGAAGACGGCTGATAGCCAGAAACCGGTCCTAGGATGCTTGATTCCGGTCCAGGAAAGACATGGCTTGGCAGTTCGGGCTAGACTGTTCCCAGGAGGCACAGGGTCAAGGATGATTTGCATATGGCCATGTCTGAACTGGGGTGGTGTGGAGTGCAACAAAACGATGGATTTAAGCGCAGATCTCTGTACTGGGGTGAATGTATGACATTGTTCTGCATTCTGTCCATCAATTGTTGTTTTTGCATTTGTCACCCTGAGTGGGATGGGTATGCTTAGACGTGAGTCCCATGCTCTCCACACCACTGGAGTCAAGCTATCCTGGCTGAAGACGGCTGATAGCCAGAAACCGGTCCTAGGATGCTTGATTCCGGTCCAGGAAAGGCATGGCTTGGCAGTTCGGGCTGGACTGTTCCCATGAGGCACAGGGTCAAGGCTGATTTGCATATGGCCATGTCTGAACTGGGGGGTGTGGAGTGCAAAAAAACGATGGATTTAGGCTCAGATCTCTGTACTGGGGTTAATGTATGACATTGTTCTGCATTCTGTCCATCAATTGTTGTTTTTGCATTTGTCACCCCGAGTGGGATGGGTATGCACAGACGTGAGTCCCATGCTCTCCACACCACTGGAGTCAAGCTATCCTGGCTGAAGACGGCTGATAGCCAGAAACCGGTCCTAGGATGCTTGATTCTGGTCCAGGAAAGTCATGGCTTGGCAGTTCGGGCTGGACTGTTCCCATGAGGCACAGGGTCAAGGCTGATTTGCATATGGCCATGTCTGAACTGGGGTGGTGTGGAGTGCAAAAAAACGATGGATTTAGGCCCAGATCTCTGTACTGGGGTGAATGTATGACATTGTTCTGCATTCTGTCCATCAATTGTTGTTTTTGCATCTGTCACCCCGAGTAGGATCGGTATGCTCAGACGTGAGTCCCATGCTCTCCACACCACTGGAGTCAAGCTATCCTGGCTGAAGACGGCTGATAGCCAGAAACCGGTCCTACAATGCTTGTTTCCGGTCCAGGAAAGACATGGCTTGGCAGTCCGGGCTGGACTGTTCCCATGAGGCACAGGGTCAAGGCTGATTTGCATATGGCCATGTCTGAACTGGGGTGGTGTGGAGTGCAAAAAAACGATTGATTTAGGCCCAGATCTCTGTACTGGGGTGAATGTATGTCATTGTTCTGCATTGTGTCCATCAATTGTTGTTTTTGCATTTGTCACCCCGAGTGGGATGGGTATGCTCAGACGTGAGTCCCATGCTCTCCACACCACTGGAGTCAAGCTATCCTGGCTAAAGACGGCTGACAGCCAGAAACCGGTCCTAGGATACTTGATTCCGGTCCAGGAAAGACATGGCTTGGCAGTTCGGGCTAGACTGTTCCCAGGAGGCACAGGGTCAAGGATGATTTGCATATGGCCATGTCTGAACTGGGGTGGTGTGGAGTGCAACAAAACGATGGATTTAAGCGCAGATCTCTCTACTGGGGTGAATGTATGACATAGTTCTGCATTCTGTCCATCAATTGTTGTTTTTGCATTTGTCACCCTGAGTGGGATGGGTATGCTTAGACGTGAGTCCCTTGCTCTCCACACCACTGGAGTCAAGCTATCCTGGCTGAAGACGGCTGATAGCCAGAAACCGGTCCTAGGATGCTTGATTCCGGTCCAGGAAAGACATGGCTTGGCAGTTCGGGCTGGACTGTTCCCATGAGGCACAGGGTCAAGGCTGATTTGCATATGGCCATGTCTGAACTGGGGGGTGTGGAGTGCAAAAAAACGATGGATTTAGGCCCAGATCTCTGTACTGGGGTGAACGTATGACATTGTTCTGCATTTTGTCCATCAATTGTTGTTTTTGCATTTGTCACCCCGAGTGGGATGGGTATGCTCAGACGTGAGTCCCATGCTCTCCAAACCACTGGAGTCAAGCTATCCTGGCTGAAGACGGCTGATAGCCAGAAACCGGTCCTAGGATGCTTGATTCCGGTCCAGGAAAGACATGGCCTGGCAGTTCAGGCTGGACTGTTCCCATGAGGCACAGGGTCAAGGCTGATTTGCATATGGCCATGTCTGAACTGGGTTGGTGTGGTGTGCAAAAAAACGATGGATTTAGGCCCAGATCTCTGTACTGGGGTGAATGTATGACATTGTTCTGCATTCTGTCCATCAATTGTTGTTTTTACATTTGTCACCCCGTGTGGGATGGGTATGCTCAGACCAGAGTCTCATGCTCTCCACACCACTGGAGTCAAGCTATCCTGGCTGAAAACGTCTGATAGCCAGAAACCGGTCCTAGGATGCTTGATTCCGGTCCAGGAAAGACATGGCTTGGCAGTTCGGGCTGGCCGGTTCCCATGAGGCACAGGGTCAAGGCTGATTTGCATATGGCCATGTCTGAACTGGGGTGGTGTGGAGTGCAAAAAAACGATGGATTTAGGCCCAGATCTCTGTACTGGGGTGAATGTATGAAATAGTTCTGCATTCTGTCCATCAATTGTTGTTTTTGCATTTGTCACTCCAAGTGGGATGGGTATGCTCAGACATGAATCCCATGTTCTCCACACCACTGGAGTCAAGCTATCCTGGCTGAAGACGGCTGATAGCCAGAAACCGGTCCTAGGATGCTTGATTCCAGTCCAGGAAAGACATGGCTTGGCAGTTCGGGCTGGACTGTTCCCATGAGGCACAGGGTCAAGGCTGATTTGCATATGGCCATGTCTGAACTGGGGTGGTGTGGAGTGCAAAAAAACATGGATTTAGGTAGGCCCAGATCTCTGTACTGGGGTGAATGTTTGACATTGTTCTGCATTCTGTCCATCAATTGTTGTTTTTGCATTCGTCACCCCGAGTGGGATGGGTATGCTCAGACGTGAGTCCCATGCTCTCGACACCACTGGAGTCAAGCTATCCTGGCTGAAGACGGCTGATAGGCAGAAACCGGTCCTAGGATGCTTGATTCCGGTCCAGGAAAGACATGGCTTGGCAGTTCGGGCTGGACTGTTCCCATGAGGCACAGGGTCAAGGATGATTTGCATATGGCCATGTCTGAACTGGGGTGGTGTGGAGTGCAAAAAAACAATGGATTTAGGCCCAGATCTCTGTACTGGGGTGAATGTATGACATTGTTCTGCATTATGTTCATCAATTGTAATTTTTGCAACAGTCCAGTAGGCAACAGACATTGCTCCCAGTGCGGCCCTCCTGCACCACGCATCATCGCTGGCTGCGCACACGCTGAATGCTTCTGATGCCACTAATTCAGTGCACCACAAGCCATTGCCACGTGGCCTTATTGAGGCAGAATTCATTAGGCAAAAGACATTGCTCCCAGTGCGGCCTCCCCGAATCGCGTATCATCGCTGGCTGCGCACACGCTGAGCGCTACTGTTGCCACTAACTCAGTGCACCACAAGTCAACACCACGTCATTGTGGGCCCTTGCTGACCGCTGCCTCCGGCCTATACTGCGGTCAGCAGGTTTCACACATATCCAATCCTGACCTGCACGGACATGCCATCATTGCTGGCTGCGCACACGCTGAGCTCTTCAGGTGCCACTAACTCTGTGCATCACAACTCATGCACCCTTTATGATTGACTTTCGTGCTGTAGACACCGGACGCAACAATGTCACCTCAGGCAGCAGGAATATCTTGAAGGGACATGAACAATTTCTTCACATGAGCACGCTCATCTCTGGTGCCCCTACCTAAGTGCACTGCTAGTCATGGACCCTTTACGATACAATATTTTGTGTGTGATTTAATATCTGGTGTCCCTGCCTTAGTGCACCACAAGTCATGGACCCTTTATGAATGAATCTCTGTGTGTGATCCGATGATCACTGTTGTAGTTGTTGCCAGCCCCAACCATTCCCTGATGGCTGGTTTACACTCATCCCACATGCAACCAGCACAGGCGTCACTGGACATGTGAGCTGGTAATAAAAAGGGGCAGAGCGCACGTGCCCGTAGCCAGTTCCACTATCTATCTAACTGTGTCTGTGTGTTCATTATATATGCATGATGGCCCTGGGCCCTTCCACATTACATTGTGCTGGTGAATGCGCACGCAACCATGTTACCTCTGGCAGTGGGGAAGACCTCGGTTATGTAACTTTGTCTGGGTCATTCTATGAGTACATGGGTAAAGAATGGGTGATTGGAGTACTGCAAGGAGAGTGTATGGTGATTTTTATAAGTGCTTGGGGATTGGCGGAGTGATTGGATAAGTACATATGTTGGCGGAGCCTAACCCCTGAGCACAAGCTTGGCTCTAATTGGCTGCAACTAGTGGCAATCCCGGCGGAGCATCAGGATTGCAAACCAAACCTCGGGAGAGCCGATGCTACGCATGGAGCGTGAGTAGGCACTGCGCCGGTTCCTGAGGTACCCGCCTTCTTTGCTACGGGATCCCCACAGCCTTTGCACTAGTACCCTGGGTTCCCACCCCCTAAAATCTGGGCCACATGCTAACGGGAATACCGCACGGGTGACTGGAAAACCGAGTCCAGGAGCTTGGAACTCTCAGTGTGGTATACTGCATTATCATTCAGTGGATACCCTCCCAGGTCATTGATCTCTGGATCAAGGAATTCTGACTGTTGGATCTTCGGAGTCCCTTCCACTGGATCCCCTAAAGCGAGCTGCTGGGTCCATGGAGCACCGGTAATAAAAGGCCCAGAATCCTGTCTGCAAGATATTCCCAGACCCACAGCTGGATCATTGACATACGGCAGATAGAATCTATGGAATTCTGTAGGAGTAAGCGGAGTCGGCAGAGCTGGCGTATGCCAGTCAGGGGGGCAACTAGAGCCAAATTTCGGGGGAGGCTGATAACATTTTTGGGGGGGGGGGCTTAATTCTTTCAGTCATAGGCAGAGTGGAGATGCAGGGGCTCTAAGAAGGGGTGAAAACACAACAAAACAGGTAAATGGTCTTTTAAAGACCTGTGAAGTACTCAGGTGCAGCGCTGAGAGCCGCCCACCCAGCGCGTTGACACTAGGGGGTCGCGCTGAGAGTCACGCACCCAGCGCGTTCACACTAGGGGGGCGTGCTGAGCGCCATGCTATGATCGCCACTCTAAACATTTCTAAAAAAAAAACGGTCTACTTCCATTAATTTGCATTCGTCCCGAGGACCCCATCCCCCGGGGCATGCCCAATTCTTGAATATTTTTATTAATCATTAGGAAGGGGGTTCGCATGGTCACCCTTCCCTTGTCCACTTCTGGCCCCGGGGACCCCATCCCCCGGGGCCTGGCCTCTTCATTGGGGACTGTGGGAGGAGCTCCAATGCCCCCACGGTCCCGCCGGCTCCCGGCCTCCTGCAGGAACCGGCATTGCTTTTGGGCAAGGGACGCTGCTAACATGCAGATCCCCTTGCCCAAAAGCAATCCTGCTTTGCTTCATTGAAGCGAGAGCAGGGTTTCCTCCTCTTGCTTCAAAGTAGCAAGGCAGAGTTTGCTATGGCGGTGCCAATAGGTAATTATAGTTAGGACCTAGTTTCCACAGGAAAAGCATTTTTTGACTTGCCTATAACTTTGGCGTCGTTTGAGCAATCTTCATGATTTTTTTCCAAAAAAGTGTCAAAGTAGGTTCTGTGTGTCATGGAAAGGTTGGGGGTGATCTGCGCAGTGGGAACTGAGAAATAGGGGCGCGAAAAAAGGGTACATTTGTAATGTTAATTCCCATAGGACCCGTTGTCGAACCTACAGCCCGAACCGCTGGATGGAATTACACCAAAGTTGGCAGAAAGGTAGATTTAGTTAAGCAGACTGTGCATTTTGTTATTTGGTGCCAATCCGTCCAGTAGATTTTGAGAAATATAAGTTGAAAACTATAGATATATCTCTGGCTGGGGATATTTCGCGGTGGTTTCACGAGTAATCGCCGATGCGCGTACCTACAGGAATGCTGTGATTACTGGACGTAACCTGAACAGAAAGTTGCAGCCATTTTAACGTTCGGGAACGGGTCCCGGGGCTGAAAATTTGTGCGAAAGCTAACATAAGAGGTCAGGGTGGAGATACTCTGACCTCAAGTTTGAGAAATGGGTTTGTTAGGGACACAAGTTATGTGTCCAAAATAGATTTTTTTTTATCACGTGCGATATTCGCGATGGCGCAGCGATTGCCAGCCTGGACCCCCATGTACCATCACGAGGACATCGCGAATACCGCAAAGTCATCGCTAATATTGGTGAAAATATATTTAAATATATATATTTGTACACACTCACTGGTCACTGTCACTGTTTATGAGTATGCACTCATAAACTAACTCAGACACTTATACACCCATTCACATACCCACTCACACACTTATACATCCAGTCACATACCTACTCAGATAATCATGCACTCGCATAATATTCAGGTACTTCTGCACCCACTTACAGACTCACGCGGAGAGTGATGCACGCATATACAGACCCACTCAGAGACTCATGCACCTACTTAGATACTCCGTCATAGACTCATGCTTACAGTCTCATACCTACTTAGAGACTTATACACCCACTCACAGACCCACCTGGGCACTCATGCACCCACTCACAGACTCACTCAGATACTCATGCACCCACTTACAGACTCACTCAGAGAGTCACACACTCAAGTACAGACCCACTTAGAGACTCATTGTCATACTTAGGCATTAGTTAGTGGAGAGTGGGTCTGATTACGCTGTTGAGTGTGACTGAGGAAAGA
Organism: Lissotriton vulgaris; assembly: GCF_964263255.1. Taxonomy (NCBI): domain Eukaryota; kingdom Metazoa; phylum Chordata; class Amphibia; order Caudata; family Salamandridae; genus Lissotriton; species Lissotriton vulgaris. The sequence continues at coordinate 1,118,097,077 of NC_141685.1, read as the reverse complement.
AAGGGGGACTACATGTCCCATAAGGCCAAGAGCGTAGATTGTCCTACCTCTTTTTTCCCTTTTCACTACTTAACCTCCTCCCTCCCATCACCTGGTGCTTGTCACCTGTAATCATAGAAGAGGGATCGCTTGTTCCGTGAACATCTTTCTCAAGAACATTTCTGTTTTGGACCCAAGGAAATTACCGGCGGATTCAGGCCGCCTAGACGAGTCCTTGCACATGTTCGCGTTGGAGCGCGACCACGTTTCCTCTTCATTCTTTTTTCATCTGGCGGAGTGCTGAGGATTTCCTGTACTTCCCCCTTCATTTCCTCCTAGGCATTGGAAGCGCGGACATTGCTTGAATACCCAAGCGTTCGCATTTCTATTGCACCATTAATCACGACGCGATAGTGCTCGGCGCCTCTTTTCTCGTGAAAGCGCTGGAGCGCGAATAACTCGTGAAGCCTATTTTCTTATGAGCCATTGAGAGGCTCGGGATACCCTTCCTCAAATCGGGGAGAATATTTATTTTATTTTATTTTCTTGTCAATTATCAAACACTCGCTGGAAGTCGGTGTTATTGGAGACTACTAGCCTGGAAAGGATATACAACCCATTGCCAGACATCTGATTCAGATAAGTACAATTTAAGGTGACTTCTAGCTGAGATCTGAAATGGTTGCCACAGTGCGTGCTCTTCTACTTCTTGGAACTTTGGACGTGAAGAGACAGTCTTGCTTTCTTTTCTTTCTTTTTAGGGCTCGCCTGCTGATGCGCTTCTGCGCATCGCTGGCGAAGCTCTATTACGGCTTATCCAGTGTTGATCCACCACTGGCGATTCCAGTGGCGATTTCTTCAAGTGCATGTGCTTTTTAGGTCATTGCGCAAGCGCAAGCCCTAAAAAGCGCGTGCACAATGCCACCAGCCGCCTGCCTGCCTGCCTCGCATTACCAGATCAAAGGCAGCCCAGCCCCCCTCCCACAAGCTTCTCAGCGTGTGCTCTGCCTCAGGCCGGCATTTCTCCTCCCCTCGGGCAAACAGATAGCCACAATAACACCCTCCCTGCTCCGCTTTTTTTCTCAATTTCTCCCCGTCTACACTTCCCATTAGGAGCCCTTCCTCCCCCCAGATAAGCTATCTCCATAAGAGATAAGCAGCTCTTCCACCATCTCAAACCCGTATGAGTGCTCCTCACTATGCATGTTTTTACTTAAAAAATCAGCACAATGCAGCAGTGTGACATCAAGCCAGGTTCATCGACATCACTGCAAAAGTAAAGTTTTTATTCCCCATTTCCTCTTCAAGAAAGTGACTGCGCATCAGCCTCTACGGATCAGAAAGCGGAGCCCCCCCACTGACCGGGCTGCGAGTCAAATTGCCATGTTTCACAAATTATGGTTTTCGTGGTCTTATTCTGGAGTAGCCCTGTTGGCAAGAGAGGAAAGAGCAAGGCTCTGACAGTCAGTCCTCCTCTGCTTCATAGTATGCCGCGCCACTATAGTAAGTTGAACAAGGGATATTATTTGACAGAAAGAGGCAACCTGCATCTATTCACGGAAATACATTGAGCAGTCTACATTTTTATTTTTTAAAGCTACATACAATGCACCATAACTATTCTAGGTCTACAAATGGAAATACATAACAAGCAATATTTTTATTTATTTTTTAAGAGGTGCATACTTAAAAAAATGATTACAAAAATTAAACATCAACTAGTAATTAAAAAACCTAGCAATTAAGATATGCCACGTCAAATAATAACTTTTGTCGCCAATTAATTATCAGTGTCTGGAATGGATATGGTCACACCCTCACTCACCCTCAACCCCTCACCCTCACTCACCCTCAACCCCTCACCCACACCCTCACTCACCCTCAACACCTCACCCTCAACCCCTCCCTCACGCTCACCCACCCTCACCCTCACCCTCACTCACCCTCAACCCCTCACCCTCACTCACCCTCAACCCCTCACCCTCAACCCCTCACCCTCACTCACCCTCAACCCCTCACCCTCACTCACCCTCAACCCCTCACCCTCAACACCTCACTCACCCTCACGCTCACCCTCACGCTCACCCACCCTCACCCTCAACACCTCACCCTCAATCACCCTCAACCCCTCACCCTCACTCACCCTCAACCCCTCACCCTCACTCACCCTCAACCCCTCACCCTCAACCCCTCACTCACCCTCACTCTCACTCATCCTCTATCACCCTCAACCCCTCACTCACCCTCAACCTCTCACCCTCACTCACCCTCAACCCCTCACCCTCACTCACCCTCAACCCCTCACCCTCACTCACCCTCAGCCCCTCACCCTCAACCCCTCACCCTCACCCTCACTCACCCTCAACCCCTCACCCTCACTCACCCTCACCCTCACTCACCCTCAACACCTCACCCTCACCCTCACTCACCCTCACTCACCCTCACTCACCCTCAACCCCTCACCCTCACATTCACTCACCCTCACTCACCCTCACTCACCCTCACTCACCCTCAACCCCTCACCCTCAACCCCTCACCCTCAACCCCTCACCCTCACTCACCCTCACTCACCCTCAACCCCTCACCCTCACTCACCCTCAACCCCTCACCCTCAACACCTCACCCTCACTCACCCTCAAACTCAACATACATACATACATACCCTCACTCACCCTCACTCACCCTCAACCACTCACCCTCACTCACCCTCAACCCCTCACCCTCACTCACCCTCACTCACCCTCAACACCTCACCCTCACTCACCCTCACCCTCACTCACCCGCACGCACCCTCACCCTCACTCACCCTCACTCACCCTCACCCTCACTCACCCTCACTCACCCTCACTCACCCTCAACCACTCACCCTCACTCACCCTCACCCTCACTCACCCTCACCCTCACTCACCCTCAACCCCTCACCCTCACTCACCCTCAACCCCTCACCCTCACTCACCCTCAACCCCTCACTCACCCTCACTCTCACTCATCCTCACTCACCCTCAACCCCTCACCCTCACTCACCCTCACCCACCCTCAACCCCTCACCCTAACTCACCCTCACCCTCACTCACCCTCAACCCCTCACCCTCACTCACCCTCACTCACCCTCACTCACCCTCAACCCCTCACCCTCACTCACCCTCACCCACCCTCACTCACCCTCACCCTCACTCACCCTCACCCTCACTCACCCTCACTCACCCTCAACCTCACTCACCCTCACCCACCCTCAACCCCTCATCCTCACTCACCCTCACCCTCACTCACCCTCAACCCCTCACCCTCACCCTCACTCACCCTCACCCTCACTCAACCTCAACCCCTCACCCTCAATACCTCACCCTCACTCACCCTCACCCTCACCCAACCCCTCACCCTCAATACCTCACCCTCACTCACCCTCACTCACCCTCAACCCCTCACCCTCACTCACCCTCAACCCCTCACCCACACCATCACTCACCCTCACTCGCCCTCACACGCCCTCACTCACCCTCACTCACTCTCACTCACCCTCACTCACCCTCAACCTCACTCACCCTCACCCAGCCTCAACCCCTCATCCTCACTCACCCTCACCCTCACTCACCCTCAACCCCTCACCCTCACTCACCCTCAACCCCTCACCCTCACCCTCACTCACCCTCACCCTCACTCACCCTCAACCCCTCACCCTCAATCCCTCACCCTCAATCCCTCACCCTCAGTCACCCTCACCCTCACCCTCACTCACCCTCAACCCCTCACCCTCACTCACCCTCAACCCCCTCACCCTCACTCACCCTCAACCCCTCACCCACACCATCACTCACCCTCACTCACCCTCACTCACCCTCACTCGCCCTCACTCGCCCTCACTCGCCCTCACTCGCCCTCACTCGCCCTCACTCACCCTCACTCACCCTCACTCACCCTCACCCTCACTCACCCTCAACACCTCACCCTCACTCACCCTCAATGCCTCACCCTCACTCACCCTCAACACCTCACCCTCAACCCCTAACTCACCCTCACTCTAACTCACCCTCACTCACCCTCAACACCTCCCTCACCCTCAACCCCTCACCCACCCTCAACCCCTCACCCTAACTCACCCTCACCCTCACTCACCCTCAACCCCTCACCCTCACTCACCCTCAACCCCTCACCCTCACTCACCCTCAACCCCTCATCCTCACCCTCACTCACCCTCACTCACCCTCAACCCCTCATCCTCACCCTCACTCTCACTCACCCTCACTCACCCTCACTCACCCTCACTCACCCTCACTCACCCTCACTCACCCTCACTCACCCTCACCCTCACCCTCACTCACCCTCACCCTCACTCACCCTCACCCTCACTCACCCTCAACCTCACTCACCCTCACCCACCCTCAACCCCTCATCCTCACTCACTCTCACTCACCCTCACTCACCCTCAACCCCTCACCCTCACTCACCCTCAACCCCTCACCCTCACTCACCCTCAACCCCTCATCCTCACCCTCACTCACCCTCACTCACCCTCACTCACATTCACCCTCACCCTCACTCACCCTCACTCACCCTCACCCTCACTCACACTCACCCTCACCCTCCCTCACCCTCACCCACCCTCACTCACCCTCACCCACCCTCAACCCCTCATCCTCACTCACCCTCATCCTCACTCACCCTCACCCTCAACCCCTCACCCTCACTCACCCTCAACACCTCACCCTCACTCACCCTCACCCTCACTCACCCTCAACCCCTCACCCTCAATCCCTCACCCTCACTCATCCTCACTCACAACCCCTCACCCTCACTCACCCTCAACCCCTCACCCTCACCATCACTCACCCTCACTCACCCTCACTCACCCTCACTCACCCTCACTCACCCTCTCTCACCCTCAACACCTCACCCTCACTCACCCTCAACCCCTCACCCTCACTCACCCTCACCCTCTCTCACCCTCAACACCTCACCCTCACTCACCCTCACTCACTCTCAACCCCTCACCCACCCTCACCCTCACTCACCCTCAACCCCTCACCCTCCCTCACCCTCAACCCCTCACCCTCCCTCACCCTCAACCCCTCACCCTCCCTCACCCTCAACCCCTCACTCACCCTCACTCTCACTCACCCTCACTCACCCTCAACCCCTCAGCCTCACCCTCACTCACCCTCAACACCTCACCCTCACTCACCCTCACTCACTCTCAACCCCTCACCCACCCTCACCCTCACTCACCCTCAACACCTCACCCTCACTCACCCTCAACCCCTCACCCTCCCTCACCCTCAACCCCTCACCCTCCCTCACCCTCAACCCCTCACCCTCAACCCCTCCCCCTCGACCCCTCCCCCTCAACCCCTCACCCTCACTCAGCCTCACTCACCCTCAACACCTCACCCTCACTCACCCTCAACACCTCACCCTCACTCACCCTCAACACCTCACCCTCAACCCCTCACCCTCACCCTCACTCACCCTCACAACACATATTGTGTTACAATAGGTGTCACATTTGCAAAAGATAAAACTATTGGCATTGTAAATAACAAAGCTATTAATTCGCTATTTTCAAAACAAGCACATAAATAAAAAATGTGTCCTTTACAATACCAATAGCTCAAACTTTCCTAATGCAAGACCTATTGCATTGCTGTGCTTCTCTCCCCTGCTGCACTCTCCTGCTCTCTAGAGATGTGGCCTAACGACAAGAGCTGCCATCTAAGTCACGTAAATACAAAATATGTTGCATTCCAAATGCTATAGGTGTCACATTCGCAAAAGTTATAACTATTGGCATTGTAAATGACAAAGCCATCAATTTAGCAATTTTAAAAACCAACAAATAAATAACATATGTCATTTACAATACCAATAACTCCAACTTTTCTAATGCGAGACCTATTGTATTTCCAATGCTTGTTTACCTTTTGTGCCTTTTTCTCTTGGAATGATTGTGGCAGCATTTAATGTAAGTGCAGTATATAAGCTTTGACATTATATATATATATACTTCCGGGTGGGTTAGGGTAGGAACTCATGCGTCTTGTGTTGTGTCTTATATACAGGAAACACCGGCGATCATAGGAGTGAAGCCTACAACTCCAGGGGCCCAACGCCACTGAGTGTTCTCACTGCTGCAACTTTATTGTTTTGTTTGTCCTTTTTTTCCCCTTCCCCTGTTGTGGTATGATCTGTGGAGTGAGCTTGTGTATACTCGCAGGTGGTACCATATAAGAGGAAAGGGTTACCTAGCATCCCATAGCTCCTGCTGTATCCGGCTTTTCAAGATTAGTCAACCAGTCTCTGTTGTGACAGAGTGACAAGCCCACGGTTGCCGATGGATACCAACACGGCTCTTACTTAAGTGTTGGAAACCTTGACCGCCTTGCGGATGGAGGTGGTTGTTTTTCGGGGGGAAAACCTGGAATTGAGAAATGAGATAGGCACCATGAGACGAGAAGTAGCAGGCCTGTCCTGTGCTAGCCCTTCAGGTTCCAGAGGGCCCTCTTACATTAGGAATTGGACACTACCACCACCCGCATCCCCCAACACGATACAGGATCAGGGTGAAAGTGTAGGAGCATCCACCATCCAGGTGATACAGCCCCTGCAGTTTCCACTAGCCCCTCCCGAGAGGTTCTTTGGGGATCCCAAAAAGTTTGGCATCTTTCTGGGACAGTGTAAGCTACACTTAATGTGCAAGCCCGCTGTGTTTCCTGACGATCAGGCCAAGACGGCGTTCATGATGTCCTATTTGGGAGGGATCGCAGCCAGTTGGTCCTTTCCCTTAATAGAGAGAAATGACCCGGTATTACTAAATTTCTCTGACTTTAGTGAGGAGATGCACAAATTATTTGATAGAAAGGCCCATCAGCTTTCCATAGATAGGGAACTCATAACACTTAAGCAGGGCACACAAGACCTACTGACATACATAACCACATTCAACGACTTGTTGTAGAAACCGATTGGCCCGTAGAAAAAAGGACTTCTTTGTATTACTAAGGGCTGCGAGGCAAACTGAAGGACGTGTTGGCCCAAGTGGTTCTTTTGCCCTCTACCTGTGATGAATTTATTGACCTCACAGTACAACTGGATCATCGACTCCAGGAAAGGAAGGGGGATAAACAGCGTACCGAAGCAAGGTTCCTGCTTCCTCGATCAAAGCCGCTACCTGAAGAACCATAACCGAGTGATAGAACAGAACCAATGCAGATAAGAGGCGTGCGTGGTCCACTGAGCCCTGATGAGAGGAACCGAAGACGCAGTCAAAGACTGCATGTATTGCGGAAAGCCAGGTCATTTCACTAAGGATTGTAAAACAAGAACCAAGGCTATGTACCAAGACAGCAAAGGAACTAGGAACGTGCCTGTGGTGGAGTACCTGCCAGATACTCTGGGAAACTATTAGGCCCAAATAAGCCAGAGACCTCTTGTCTGAGGCCTGAACCTGAGGAGGTCTTATCAGCTGTGGCCAACAGGGCGCAAACCTCGGTGCCCCACATGAATGTGTGTGTTACCATGGAGTGGCCAGGAGTGGAGCCAGTGGTTGTGCATGCTTTATTGGATTCTGTAGCCATGGGCAATTTTATCGACCAGCAAAATGTTCAAGAATTAGGAGTACCCTGCATAAGAAAAAAGATTCCAGAACCTGTAAAGGCCGTGGATGGAAACGCGCTAACATCTGGTCCGGTGCGTTTTCATACCCTTCAGATCCTAATGCTGGTCGGAATGACCCATTATGAGCATAAACAATTTGATCTCTTTGATGCCCCTCATTTTAAACTCATTGTGGGGATGCCATGGTTTACACAACATGATTGCTACGTGCAATGGACAGCTGCACGGTTACAATGAATTCATCATACTGTTCTGAAAATTGTACCCGCAACAGAGTACAAACGTCTTATCAGATGGGAAATCCAGCTGCACTACTGACCAGTGGTTGCAATAAGCAGAGCGATTGCCTTATCTCCGTACTTCCGGGAAAATACTGGCTTTACAAGGATATGTTCAGCGAACAAGAAGCAAGCAGGTTTCCCCCACATAGGGATTATGATTGTGTGATAGAATTGGAGGCTGGAGCCAGCAAACCTTGTAGCTGCATCTATGCCCTCACAGAGGCGGAAACCACCGATCTGCAACAATACCTGGATAAACTGCTATCATCCGGTTTCATACGTCCCTCATCCTCCCCGGCTTCCTCGCCCCTATTTTGCATTCCGAAACGTGAAGGGGGATTGAGAGCATGTATCGATTATAGGGCTATCAACAGGGTGACAAAAAAGAACAGATATCCCCTGCCCTTGATACCAATACTTTTGGACCAGCTGAAGGGAGCCAAAGTCTTCACCAAACTGGATATCCGGGGAGCTTACCATTTGGTATGAGTGCGGCATGGGGACGAATGGAAAACAGCTTTTCGTACAAAATGTGGGCTGTATGAGTATCAAGTGATGCCCTTTGGCCTCTGCAACGCCCCCACCGCATTCCAGTATTTCATGGATGACGTGTTAAGGGGTTTATTGGATTTCTCATGTATCGTGTACATAGATGACATCCTGATATACTCCACATCACTGAAGGAACATGTTCACCACGTGTCAGAGGTGTTAGAGAGCCTTCAGAGGTACGCTCTGTACGCCAAACTTGAAAAATGGCTGTTCACACCACAGGAGTAGAGTTTTTGGGGTATGTCATCGGGCCCAACGGTATCTGTATGGACCAAAAGAAGATTCAAGCCATTATCCAATGGGAATCCCCTACGTGTGTGAAGGCCTTGCAAAGTTTCCTGTGCTTTGCAAATTTCTATAGGAGATTTATCAAGGTGTTCTCCAAAATCATTCAAACATTGACACACCTGCTACGGAAAGGAGCAGCCTTTTTATGGACAGACTCTGCAGAGCAGGCATTCCAAATGTTATAAACCTGCTTTACGAGTGCTCAGATCTTATGGCATCCCCATGCCAGTCAGCCATAGAAACAGACACCTCGTATTACACCATTGGAGGCATCCTATCCCAGAGACACCCCGAAACAGGACAGCTTCATCCAGTTGCCTTCTTCTCCAAGAAATTGACCACGTGCGAGGTGAACTACAGCATCACCAACAAGGAAATGTTGGCAATAAAGAGAGCTTGCGAGCAATGGAGACGCCATTTAATGGGGGCCCGATATATGGCGGAAATATACACCGACCATCGGAATTTACTCTTTTGAAGAGTGCTCGAGCCCTGACTCCTCAGCAGTTCCGCTTGACACTGTTTTTCTCAGACTTTGATTTTGTGATCAAATATAGACCCGGACCTCAGAACGGTAATGCGGATGCTTCTCAAGACCCATTCCTATTCCAGAAACCAACACATCTCTAACGGAGGAACCTCCCATAATTCTTCAAAAGGCTTAATTCCCGACTGAAGTAATGGCTTTGACAACCTCTTCCACATTTCTAGAAGAAGTGAAGAAGCAAGTGAAGACTCTAGACAAAAATGCATGGGATTCCGAGAACTGCTACATCGCTCTATGGTGAACCACTTGTTGTTTTTTGACAAACAGTGTTATGTACCTGAAGGGCAACTGAAAAGACAAGTCTTACAATGGACGCACGACTCTACCTCGGGTGGACATTTGGGAAAATAAAAGACCCTACAAAACATGTCCAGATACTTTTGGTGGGAAACACTGCGGAAGTACACTGAAAAATATGTCTCAGAATGTCCATCTGTACGCAGGCCAAGGCTCAACATTAACGGCCCAGTGGATTGCTCAGACCCACACCCCTACCTCCAGCCCCTTGGCACACCATGTCTATGGACTTTATCGTAGAAATGCCTCTCAGCCTTGGGTATAACACCATTCTTGTGGTCATCAATCATTCAACCAAGATGGGTCATTTCGTAGCCGTTACTAAACTACCCACTTCAGGGGACTTGGCTACTATCTTACAACACGTAGTACGTTAGCATGGGATTCCCTCGGTCATCATCACCGACAGAGGGACCCAATTCCAGGGGTGGGCGGAATTTGCATAGTCGCGCTACGCAAATCTCCGCAAAATGGTAAAATATCTCCGCAAGCATGCAAAAGTTCCACGTACACACAGGATTGCTTGTTCTGAGTGTTCACAATGCTTTCTTCCTGTTCGAGAACGCTGTTTGCGTGCTCGAGGAGAAATATCTCGCGAACACGCTTTTTGGAAGCGCGAACAAGCAAATAATTCAGCAAAGCCGCGGATCGCGGAATTTTTGGCAATTTCGCCTTCTCGGTGGAATGCGAAATTACCCAAATTCCACGAGCGGAACTGAATTTACCACCCAGGCCTACCCAATTCACGTCAAGGTTTTTGAAGGCATTATGTGTCCTCTTGAAAATCGATGCCAGACTGTCTACGAGTTACCACCCTCAGACGGATGGCAAAACAGAGAGGCTAAATCAAACACTAGAACAGTACCTGAGATGTTTCACATTACAACACAGTGAATAATGGAGAATGCTTTTGTGGACAGCGGAGTTCGCCTATAACAATGCAGACCATTCCTTATTGGGTTGTTCACCATTCTTCTGTCTCAATGGATATCATCCTAACATGCTACTTTTCAAACAGCCAGGGGTGTCTACACATCCCACAATCCAAGAACACCATGCACATCTCACAGGATGTACAACCCATTGCCAGACATCTGATTCAGATAAGTACAATTTAAGGTGACTTCTAGCTGAAACCTGAAAGGGTTGCCACAGTGCGTGCTCTTCTACTTCTTGGAACTTTGGAGGTGAAGAGACAGTCTTGCTTTCATATTTTTACCTTTTGTGCCTTTTTCTCTTGGAATGATTGTGGCAGCATTTATTGTAAGTGCAGGATATAAGCTTTGACATTATATATATATATATATATATATATATATATATATATATATATATATATATATATATATATATATATATATATATATATATATATATATATATATATATATATATATCTCAGGGTGGGTTAGGGTAGGAACTCAGGTGTCTTATGTTGTGACTTATAGTTAGTTAACCAGTCTCTGTTGTGACACTCATGCACCTACTTAGCAACCCACTCATAGACTTGTGTGTACAGTCTCATACTGACTTAGAGACTCTTATACCTACCCACAGACCCACTTGGCACTCAAGCACCCACTCACAGACCCTCTCAGATACTCATGCAGCCACTGAGATACTCATACACTCACTCACAAATCTACTCAGAAACTCATGCACCCATTCACTCACCCACTCAGACACCTATTTATACACTCATATATCCACTCACAGATCCAGTCAGACAGTCATGTACTTACAAATGGATAAAGGCATTCATGCACCTACTCACAGATTATATGAGAGACCAATGACAGACCCATTGTGACACTGATGCATCCACTCATAGATGTACTGAGGCAGTCATGCATTTCATTACAGAAGTATTGATAGACTGATGCACTGTCTCACCGATCCTCTCAAATACGTATACAGTGAATGAGAGACTTAGTGACACAGTGATTTATGCAGTCATAGATTACACTGAAAAACGTATGCAGTGTGTTATAGAGATATTAAGGGAGTTGTACATGCTAAAATACAGTCATTTAGATAGTAATGTGTTTAGTGTGTTGGATATAATCCATTTTTCAGTTGTATGTTTTGAAAGTGGTGCTGGCTATTGAATATCTACATTTGTTTTGTCATTTCGCCACGTATTTACAACATAACAACATATTTAAACTGTGCAGGAATAAACCCTTAGTGTCTAAAATACTGTAAAATGTGTGCATATATAATTGTTTTACACCTCTTAAAAAAGGCGAGATCATCGTGGTTACCAAAGTCATCTCAACTTTCGGCGTCATCACGAAAACGGGAAGTACGGTTCAAACACAGTTTTTAGAAAAATTACTACAAATATATGTGCACAAACATGTTCATTAAGTTAGTAATGTGTGTATTGTATTAGTATAAATACATTTTTAAGTTATAATATTTAATGTGGTGGTGGTCGGTGAATATTTGCATTTGTTTTGCGATTTCGTGACACGATCGCAATCCTCAGAACGCCACCGTAAATTTCATAAATTCCTCCCAAAAAATCATTTAACAAGTACATGAACAGCATTTTGGGTTCTTGGGTGGCTCTGACAAGAGCCTTTGTGTTGAGGGTGTGTATAAGTCAGCTACATATAAGACTGCATGCAAAGTTTCAGGTTGTCTAGAAAAAACCTGTTCCCTTCATCTGTAAAGTGAACTCCATCACCTATATATATTCCATACATGTCAAAACGCAGATTGTTGTTGTAAATAGAGCCCATGTTATGGTCAGGAGAAACAGTTGTATTAACATGGTTCCTGGACTTGTGAGTCTGTGCACAGAATTGATTTGACCACTTCCATTTCTGTCTTTGGCATATATTAGAGCACACCAACACAGTGTGAGTGATGTCCATGTCATGAGTGATGTAATATGTGAGGTCATAAGCAGTGTATTGCAGGGGTGTGAGTTATAGTTACCTTAGCTGACTCTAACTGCTGAATTTCTCTGGTTTTGTAGAGTGAAATGACAGCCTAACTATAACGTCCGGGTAACCTTTGTTTTATTCAGTGAATTTCTAAGTTTTTTAAAATTCCATTTCCTAACTATAACGTCCCTGTAACCTTTGGTTTTTCATTGAGTCAGTGAATATATTCACTGAAAAAAACATAGGTTTCAGGAACGTTATAGATAGGAATTCGCATTTAAAAAACCTTCGAAATTCACTGAAAAAAACATGTTTCAGGGGTGTTTTGGTTCGGTGGAGGGTATTACTTAGTGCATTGATGCATGAATGAGTGACTCACTGTTTGTATGTGTTGAAGACAGCATCTGGGCAGGACTATATGGGTGGATGAGTGTGTGTATGAGTATGTTAGTGAGTGAATGACTGTCTCAATAGTATCTTTATGAGTAACTACATATGTTTTAAACTAGTATATGTGAGTATTGGTGTATATAAGTGAGTATATGTGAGAGTGAGAGATTGGAAGAGTTCCTGTATAAATAAGTATGTGTTTCTATAAGTGATTGTTTAAGAGAGTAAGTATGTGTAAGTTTCTGTAGAAGTAAGTGTGGTGGTGTGTGTAAATAACTGTATATAAAACTACATGGATGTTTGATACTTTGTTTGCATGTCTGACTGTGTGTGAGTAACTCTGTGGATGAGTGTCAGTGTGGAACAGGATGTATAGATGTATGAGTGCATATGATGTGTGAGTTCATGTATGAGTGACTGTATAGAACTATTGGTGATTGAGTGGATGTGTGTGTATATCTTGGAATTACTGAATAGGTGTGTTGTAACTGGTATTGGTATCTCCATTTTTTTGAAAATGTTAGTTTCTATTTTTGAGTGGGTGTATCAAAAGTTATATTAGGGTGAGAGGAGATCTGCCACTCTATCATAAGGATGATGTCATCAGTGATGTCATTTGAGATGTCATCAGTGATGTCATGAATGATGTCACTGACCATGTCATGAGTGATGTAATATGTGACGTCATCAGCAGTGCGTTGCGGGCGCGCAAGTTATAGTTAGCTGAACTAACTATAATTGGGGAATTTCAATGGTTTTGTACGAGTGAAATGTCCAGCTAACTATAACGCCGCTGAAACCTATGGTTTTTTTCAGTGAATTTCTAAGGATTTTTAAATGCTAATTCCTAACTATAACGTGCCTGAAACCTATGGTTTTTTCAGTGAATTTCAAAGGTTTTTTAAATATTAATTTGTAACTATAACGTGCCTGAAACTTATGTTTTTGTCCAGTTTATTTCAAAGGTTATTTAAATGCTAGTTTCTAACTATGCCTACAGAGGTTGGACATGTAAAGAAAGAAGAAAAAACACACAGAAACAAGAAAAGAAATGCAGAAAGAAGAAACAGAAGTACTCAAAGACGAAGAAAAGTGCACGAAGAAGGAAGACATGCAGAAAAAACAAACAGAGGAGCAGAAAGAGGCGTTGTTACAAAATCATTGTGTACCCACATCTTTTACACATGGGTACTGGTGGTAACTGACTCTGACTAACCAGTCCTAGAGCCAGTGCTATGCTAAAAGACACTTAGAATACAGTTAAAACACCTACATACACTAGGAAACACTATGCGTTTGGGTACCCCTGTAAGCCCCTATTATATAATAGGGCAGGGGAGATTAAAACTACCTCTTAAAACCCGCCACAGGGCGTGTTTGCAAACTGGTGAAGGGAGGGGGCGCTGAGCTAACATCTGCAAACAAGTCCTGTGGCCGTTTTAATTTGGTGGATAAAGTCCCCTTGAATCCTGAGTGTCCCTTGGGTACAAGTAGCCCACCAGGTATCTCCAGTTAGCACCACAGAGCTGCGTTGCAGAGAGGTGTAAAAAGGGGCGCGGCCTGGACCATCTCTTTACAACGAAGCGTAGTGGCGCTTACTGGAAGCACCTGGTGGTCTTGTTGGCCTCCAGAGGCCCTCTGGATTGAAGGGGAATTATTTCCCCAACTTAAAACACGCCACAGGGCATGTTTACACACGTCACCTCAGGCCCTCTCCCTTCACCACTATGTAAACGCGTCCTGTGGCCGTTTTAATTTGGGAGATTAAGTCCCCTTGAATCCTGAGAGTTTCTAGGATCCAACTAGCCCACTGGGTACCTCCAGTAAGCACCACAGAGCGGCGTTGCTGAGAGGTGTAAAATTGGGTACGGCCTTGGCCACTTCTCTGCAACGCAGCGCAGTGGTGCTTACTGGAAACACCTGGTGGGCTAGTTAGCCCCTAGTGGCCCGCAGGATTGAAGGGGAATTATTCCCCAACTTAAAACGCACCACAGTGCGTGTTTGCACACGTCACTTCAGGTCCCATCCCCTCCCTTCACCACTGTGTAAACACGCCCTGTGTCCATTTTAAGTTGGGAGATTAAGTCCCCTTGAATCCTGAAGGTCCGTAGGGTCAAAGTAGACCACTAGGTACCTCCAGTAAGCACCGTTGGAATGAGGTGTAAAAAGGGGTACGGCCTGGACCACCTCTTTGCAAAGCAACACAATGGCGCTTACTGGAAGCACCTGGTGGGCTAGTTGGCCCTCAGGGGCTCTCATGATTGAAGGGGAATTATTCCCCCAACTTAAAACACGCCACAGGGCGTGTTTGCACATGTCACCTCTCAGGCCCCGTCTCCTCCCTTCGCCCATGTATAAACACGCCCTGTGTACGTTTTAAGTTGGGAGATTAAGTCCCCTTGAATCCTGAGGGTCCCTAGGGTCAAACTAGCCTACTAGGTACCTCCAGTAAGCGCCACAGAGCTGCATTGCAGAGAGGTGTAAAAAGGGGTGTGGCCTCTGAACACCTCTCTGCAACACAGCTCCATGGCGCATACTGGAGCTACCTGGTGGGCTAGTTAGTCCCCAAGGACCCTCAGGATTGAAGAGGAATTCATTCCTCAACTTAAAATGCACCACAGGGCGTGTTTGCACAATGGTGAAGGAAGGGGGCAGGCCTTAGGTGACATATCTGCAAACACGCCCTGTGGCGTGTTTTAAGTTGGTAAATAATTCCTCCTCAAGCCCGAGGGTACCTGGGGGCCAACTAGCACCCCGGGACACTGCAAGAGCCGGCCCTGGTGGTCCCCTCCCAACATTTTCAAAGCCCCGAGGGGTGGCGGTCCCCAGGGGTTAGGGGACCCCCAAATTTAAACTCCTAGTGCCCCGGGGAGGTGACAGTCCCCTGGGGATGTGGGGGGGGGGCTCAAGCACCCCCCCCCCTCACCCCCACAGGTTTATTTTTTTTTTAAATGCCCAAGGAGTGGCGGTTCCCGGGGCTGCGGGGGGCGTAAGCCCCCATATATACTCTAATGAAGCCCCAGGGGGGTACCTTTGAGCACCCACCCACTTATACTGAAGTGAGGGATGGCGGTCCCCGGGGCTGGAGGGGCTGTGAGCCACCCCCACATAATTTTTAAAAGCCCCAGGGTTGGTGGTCCCTGGGGCTGGCAGGCCCCTCTGGGTCCCCAATTCACATAAAAACATTGCCCCCGGGATTTTGTCCCCCAGGGGGCTAATTACCAACGAAGCGTGGGAGGCCGCGCTTCATCTTTTTTTTATATCGGCTGGTTCCGGACACCCTGGGCAGATTTTGCCTATTTTAAAAAAAAAAAAATAATAATTTTTGGCCCTAGGGGGGTCTTGTGGGACCCCCTAAGCAGGCCTAGGGGGTCAGGGTGTTTCTACCCTGCCCCCTTTTTGCATTTTCCGCATTTTTTTCTCTGCTTTCTTGTGCCTCGGTTCTACTGAGGTACAAGATGGCTGCCAACACTTCCTGATTTGGAGTGTTGACAGCCAATTAGCATGAAGCTCGTGCTCGGGAGGTTGCGTGAAGGGTGCACGGATCCTCCGTGGCCATAGATATATATATGATTTTACTTTTGATTTTCTCAGGAACTACTGAACGGACTTACACCATTTAACAAAAAAGCACAACTCTGAACTAGGGGCTACCTTTTTGCCAAATTTGGTGTAATTCCGTTAAGCAGTTCGGGCTGTAGCTACGACTAAAGGTTCCTACGGAAAATTGCATAAGGAAAACACGTTTTGGGACCCCCCTTTTATCTCGGCCCCCGCTTGATGAATCCCCCCCAAACTTTCAGGGAAGGACCGGAGCGCCGCGAGGCAAATTTGAGGAAATTTTCAGGCAGATTCCTCAACCGGCGCCAAAGTTATTCCCAATAGAATGTTGAGATTTTGCATTGAAAAAAATCCTAACTATAATTAACTACCTACTGGCGACCGCCAGTAGGTAATATATATATATATATATATATATATATATATATATATATATATATATATATATATATATATATATATATATATATATATTACCTACTGGCGGTCACCAGTAGTTAGTTATAGTTAGGATTTTTTTTTCAATGTTAAATCTCAAAATTCTATTTGGAATAACTTTGGCGCCGGTTGACGAATCTGCCTGAAAATTTCCTCAAAATGGCCTCGCCGCGCCCCGGTCCTTCCCTGAAAGTTTGGGGGGGATTCATCCAGCGGGGGCCGAGATAAAAGGGGGGTCCCAAAACGCGTTTTCCCCATGTTAATTTCCATAGGGCGGTCAACCTCACTTTTAGCCCGAACGGCTGAATGAATTTCCACCAAACTTGGCAAAATTGTAGGGACTGGTAGCCCGATGTGCCTTTGCTATGTCTCAAGATATGTGCTCCAGTGGATTTTGAGTAATTTAGGTTCAAAAAAATATATATATCTGTAAGCGCGCCCCGGTACGCGCACCGGGAAGCGCTCCGGGCGCGCCACGTGACTTGCGCACGGAAAACTGATTGGCTCTCGGGTGTCTGTAAACATTCTAAACAGTCCAGAGCGGCCGCCATCTTGTGTCTCAGTAGGATCGAGACACAAGAGGTGGCCAAAACAAAGATGGAATTGACCATAAGGGGGCAGAGTAGACCCTCCCTGACCCCCTAGGTTTGAAGTGGGGGCTTTGAAAGGGCCCCGCGGGCCAAAAAAAAAAGTAATTTTTTTTCCGATTTTTGCGGGGGGAGCGCCCGGTACGCGCACCGGGGAGCGCACCGGGGAGCGTACTATGGGGAAAAAAGAATGACAGACTTTAAAAATTTAAGTCATTTTATATAAATGGGAGGTAGTTCTGAAAAAAACTTTTTTTTAAATTGTTTTTGTTGTCTTATATATATTTTTTTGTGAACATTTTTTACTTTTTTTGGTTTTTCAAAACAATTTTATATATATATATTTTTTTTAGTACTTCGAAAAAAACAGAAGGATTTGAAAATGGCTCAACAGGAGCAAAAAAAACAATAAAGAATCATTGCTTTCGTTTGTGAGAGCACTTGTGGTTTTCTTCTGCTCTGTTAATTAAGTTGATACTTTTTTCACCATAAGTAATAGTAGCCCCACAATAAATACAAACTATTTTGAAGTTTGAGAATTTGCTTTGGATGTTGGGCACCATTTGACGCCCTTCAGGTGCTGCAAAAGATGATTCCGCACTTGAGGTGCTAGGCTGAGGGGTCTGTGGGTTTTCAGCCATAGCTCTCACCTGTGCTTGGGCCGAATTATTTGGGTGCCACCTCTCCATGTGGCGAATCATGGTGTGGTTGCCAAAACTATATTTTTTAGCAGGATTGCCACGTGAAAGGATGTTCTTGCAAATTAGACATGTTACTTTAGGGGCATTAACTTTCTTCAGTCCTGCAGGAAACTTAAAGAATTGCCAAATGTAGTGCTCCTTTACACGAGATGGGTGGGGTTCCTCTGGTAGGAACTGTCTCTCCTGCTTCTCCGGCTCCTCTTCCTCCTCTTCGTCCTGCTCACCACTAAAAAGCAGAGGTGGTGGTGGTCCTTTTGGTGGTGGTGGTGGTGGTGGTGTTGGAGCACCTGCAGCAGCAAGTAGAGTAGCCATTATTGGTCTCTCACAAAGAAATAGCTCTTGCTCTCTGAAAGAAGAAAGTAAGAATGAGGAAAAAAGGTGGGGGCTTTCCTCATTTGGAAAAAAAAAATATTAGGAACCAATGAAAAGTGTTATTTTTAAGTCACATGACCCGATGCGCTTACGTTACGTGCTCCGGCGCGCTTACGTTACGTGCTCCGGGCCGCGCCGCGGAGCGCTTTCCGGGTGCGTTTATGCAGCGTGTCATAAGACACATCGCGCGGCTACGCAATACGTCACGCTTACGCGACGCGTCACGGTGTTGTTTTCGATCGCGACATTTGCGCTAACGGGACGCTTCCCGGTTCGCGCACCGGGGCGCTTCAAAATACTACGCTTTCCGGGGCGCTCACCGGGGCGCGCACCGGGAGCGCTCCAAGACAAAAATAAAAAATAAAAAAATATATTAATAAAAAAACAATAGAAAAATTGTAAGGACTGGTAGCCCGATGTGCGTTTGCTATGTCTCAAGATATATGCTCCAGTTGTTTTTAAGAAAATTAACTTTAAAAAAATATATATTGGGCTTTATATATGTTAGAGCCCAAATGTAGCCCAAATGTAGCCCAATGTAGCCCAATGTAGCCCAATGTAGCCCAAAGATGGCTACCAGAGACAAAAAAATACAAATGTAGCCCAAATATCAGCCAGATGTAGCGCAACTATAGCCCAATGATAGTATGTACCAGAGTGTTCTAAAGAACAACTAGAGCGCTAACAGTCTTACTTATAAAGTAAGACTTTTAGTTAGGAATTAGCATTAAAAAAACCTTTAAAATTCACTGAAAAAACCATAGGTTTCACACCAGTTATAGTTAGGAATTAGCATTTAAAAAACCTATTAAATTCACTGAACAAAAACCATAGGTTTCACACCAGTTATAGTTACCTGGAAATTTTACTGACATAAAACCATTGAAATTCCCACGTTATAGTTAGTTGGACTCACTATAACTTGCGCGTGTAATGCACTGCTGATGACATCACATATTACATCACTCATGACATGGTCAGTGACATCACTCATGACATCACTGATGACACCATCCTTGTGACAGAGAGACTGACCTCCTTTCACTGTAAAGTAACCCTTGAAACACATATTCAAAAATAGAAACTAATATTTTCAAAAAAGTGGAGATACCTATACCAGTTACAACAACCAATTCAGTAATTCCACCATTTACATACACATCCACTCATTCACCAACAGTTCTATATAGTCAGTCATACATATACTCACTCATCATATGTAGTGAGACACCTATACATCCGTTAACACACCGACAGTCTTCCAAAAGTTGCTCACACACATATTCACACATGCAAATAAAATATTGAACATCTATTTTTTTGCATATACAGCTATACACACACTACCACCTTACTTCTAAGGAAACTTACACATACTTACTCTCTTAAACAATCACTTATAGAAACACATACTTATTTAAACAAGAACTCTTTCAATCTCTGACTCTCACATATACTCACTTATATACACCAATACTCACATATACTAGATTAAAACATATGTAGTTACTGATAAAGACACTAGTAAGACAGTCATTCACTTACTAACACATACATATACACACTCATTCACCCATACAGTCCGGCACATATGCTGTCTTCAAAACACATACAAACAGTGAGTCAGAGATTGATGCATCTGTGTGCTAAGTAACACCCCCACCAAATCATAGACACTTATACTGATACTAAAAAAAATCTAATAACACATATACACACACATGTAGCTACTCACCAACCCATGCAGCCACTTATACACAAAGTGAAACACTGATACAAACATTTAAATATTTAAACAATACTCGCTAATATATGTATTCACTATGATACACTTAATAAGCCAGTTAACCAATCATTTTTTTTTAAAACATCCATTGAGACACTTATTTAAACATTTATTCTTCCATTGACCTTTACATATACATATATAAAACATGTTTATTTTTCAGAAAGGCACACATTCACTGGATGGTGTCATCAGTGATGTCATGAGTGATGTCACTGACCATGTCATGAGTGATGTAATATGTGATGTCATCAGCAGTGCTTTACACGCGCAAGTTATAGTGAGTCCAACTAACTATAACGTGGGAATTTCAATGGTTTTATGTCAGTAAAATTTCCAGGTAACTATAACTGGTGTGAAACCTATGGTTTTTTCAGTGAATTTAATAGGTTTTTTAAATGCTAATTCCTAACTATAACTGGTGTGAAACCTATGGTTTTTTTCAGTGAAAATGTATATATATATATATATATATATATATATATATATATATATATATATATATATATATATATATATATATATATATATATTCACTGATAAAACCATAGGTTTGACACCAGTTATAGTTAGCTTGAAATTTTACTGACATAAAACCATTGAAATTCCCACGTTATAGTTAGTTGGACTCACTATAACTTGCGCGCCTGCAATGCACTGCTGATGACGTCACATATTGCATCACTCATGACATGGTCAGTGGCATCACTCATGACATCACTGATGACACCATCCAGTGAATGTGTGTCTTTCTGAAAAATAAATATGTTTTATATATGTATATGTAAAGGTCGATGGAAGAATAAATGTTTAAATAAGTGTCTTAATGGATGTTTTTTTTTAATTGATTGGTTAACTGGCTTATTTAGTGTATCTTAGTGAATACATATATTAGCGAGTATTGTTTAAATATTTAAATGTTTGTATCAGTGTTTCACTTTGTGTATAAGTGGCTGCATGGGTTGGTGAGTAGCTACATGTGTGTGTATATGGGTTATTAGATGTTTTTTTTAGTATCAGTATGAGTGTCTGTATGGTTTGTTGGGGGTGTTACTTAGCACATAGATGCATCAATGACTGACTCACTGTTTGTAAGTGTTTTGAAGACAGCATATGTGCAGGACTGTATGGGTGGATGAGTGTGTTTATGTGTGTGTTAGTGACTGACTGACTGTCTCACTAGTGTCTTTATAAGTAACTACATATGTTTTAATCTAGTATATGTGAGTATTGATGTATATAAGTGAGTATATGTGAGAGTGAGAGATTGAAAGAGTTCTTGTTTAAATAAGTATGTGTTTCTATAAGTGATTGTTTAAGAGAATAAGTATGTGTAAGTTTCCTTAGAAGTAAGGTGGTAGTGTGTGTATAGCTGTATATGCAAATACATGGATGTTCAATTGTTTATTTGCATGTGTGATTATGTGTGTGAGTAACTTTTGGATGACTGTCGGTGTGTAACAGGATGTATAGGTGTTTCACTACACATGATGAGTGAATATATAGAACTGTTGGTGAATGAGTGGATGTGTATATAGATGGTGGTATTACTGAATTGGTTGTTGTAACTGGTATGGGTATCTCCATTTTTTTGAAAATTGTAGTTTCTATTTTTGAATATGTGTTTCAAGGGTTACATTACACTGAAAGGAGGTCTGTCACTCTGTCACAAGGATGGTGTCATCAGTGATGTCATGAGTGACGTCACTGACCATGTCATGAGTGATGTAATATGTGACAGCATCAGCAGTGCATTGCAGGCGCGCAAGTTATAGTGAGTCCAACTAACTATAACGTGGGAATTTCAATGGTTTTATGTCAGTAAAATTTCTAGCTAACTATAACTGGTGTCAAACCTATGGTTTTTTCAGTGAATTTAATAGTTTTTTTAAAATGCTAATTCCTAACTATAACTGGTGTGAAACCTATGTTTTTTTCTGTGAATATATATATATATATATATATATATATATATATATATATATATATATATATATACATACACACCACACACATATATATATATATATATATATATATATATATATATATATATATATATATATATATATATATATATATATATATATATATATGATCTTAGAAAGCTTTCCATCTTCACTCATGCATGCCACTGCTGACAATGAAGGGCACTCTTTTTCAGGCACCTGTGCATTTATGGTTAATCAAGATGCTGTCACTCCTAGTGCAAGACAGCCAATGGATGAAGTGGGCTGACCCAATGAGACATGACATATGCCGTGGTGCGCAGAAGCAAAATGTGAATGACACTTGAACAAACCAAAAGAAGAGAGCTAACTGAAAGCTCACATATGTGTGTATATAGGTATGACTTTTTTTTTAACATAAATCTGGCAAGAAAGCTAAACCTGCCTCTAGGCCGTACCTAAAACTTGTTGGGGTCCAATGGTGCAAGTCAGGTGGGCAAAGGCAGAAAAATTGTTCGCTTAGTAGGTTTAAAACCCTGTGATGTCCTTGAGCATTCTGCCTGTGTGATGTTACTTCTGATACCCCTTACATTTTGATAAATTTACGTTCCTGCTAATTACCTGCTTTCACAGACACGTGCACATGTGCCTTGGATTCATAATACACCCAATCAAATCCGGCCTCCACAGCCAGCCAGGCCAGCATGCCGTACTTGTTTCTGTCACGGTCTGAGGTGGTGATGTCGAGCGCCCGGCCCTCGTAGTGCAAGGAATCGTGGGAGTGATGGCCGTCTTCGTCCCAGCCTTCCGTCACCCGCAGCTTCAGCCCGGGCCACATGTTCATGACTGAGATTGCCAGGGCGTTCACTCGGTCCTTGCAGCGCTGGCGTCCACCCCAGGGAGGAAAGGAGGGAGATGTCAGTATTCACAGTATAGACCGCTGGCGCATGCGCTGTGCGTATCTCCTGCCTATTCTCTAGTTTAAAGTGAGAGGATGGCTCGTTACGCCAGTGATACTAGGGCCTGATCCTGAGATGCCAGATATGCAACCTCTGATTGAAGGTCCTCTCACTTTGTACGTTAGCTGGAGAGGGCAGGATAATGACTGCCTCTGGGACCAACCAATCCCATCAGGCAATACAGAAATTACAACATCTGGGAATTGCATGCAGGGATTACATGCTTTTGGGCCAAAATGACTTCTCCCCTTATAAAGTATTTATAACTTCTAGGCTCTAGTAACCTCTGTTCCAATGTAGGAATTACTCGCTCTAGGACCAAACAATCCCTCTCAGGTAAGAAACAGTAGCACCAAGCATCAAACAACTCCTCTTCCAAAGTAGGATCACAACCTCTGGATCCAGATATCTGTGCTAGAGTGGGACTGAAGAACCTGCTGCAGTCCCTCAGATTTTGTTTTTTTTTAAAAATATTTTTTAATTTTTCCATCAACATCAGATTTACAGATTCATAATACATTGCCAGAGAAACAGAAAAAAATGTATCTTACAATTCAGAAAGCATTATCATCAGGTTTAAAACAAATAAAGTATTTTTTTCCAAAAACACACAAAGGGCTTTAGACTGGGTAAAATAGGCTAACAAATGGGAAAAAAATTGTCTCAGAATTAATAGAAAGCCATCATTAAGAAATATCTTATAATCTTAATTGCGTCTGACTTTCCCCTTAATTCATCTTAAATCTCTCCCAGTCTCCTTTTCCATTCAATTATTGGGGCCCATATCCTCCGACCGGCCTCTTTTTTTTCCCTCCCTCTTTTTTCATATAGGGCCATTTCTAAGATATATATTGCCAGTACACGTGAGATCCATTGCTGTAATGTTGGGGGATTAGGATCCTTCCAAAGTGTGGCTATGCATAATCTGCTAAGGGTCATAGCTAAATACAGAAACTCGTAGTGAAGAACATCTACACCCGCCCTCACTACACCCAAAATCATAACTTCATCTGTCAAAGTTAAATGTATCCCCAGAGAGTCGGCAAAAAATTGTTCCAAAGATTTTTTATATATATCCAAAGAGGGGCATGATGCAAACATGTGTATTGTATCTGCTTGCGTGGATTGGCATCTAGGACAGATTCCCCCGCTATTTCCCCCCCATTGCGCTATTTTATGAGGAGTATAGTAGAGTTTGAACATAGTCCTGTAGTGTTGAGATTGTAAATTTGCCACACTTAAGACCGAATTTGATAGTTTTAATGACTTCTCTGCCTCATTTCCTGTTAGACCAAATGTGTCTCTCCACTTCTCATACATTCTTTCGCAATCATCCTTTTTATGTTTACAAATTTCTTTGTATAATTGCAAGATGGAGGTTCCCCCTTCATCCCTTACACATTCCAGCAATTCGATTCTTTGAAAATTCATGTCTCCTCCCTGTTTCTTTATCAGAACTGACCTCACTTGTAGGTACTTAAAGAAGTCTCTACACCCTAGGGTATATAAGCGTTGTGCCTGCTCAAAAGAGATCAGACCGGTTGCCCCTATAAGGTCCTCGATAATTTTAACCCCTAATACATCCCAGCCCTTCATAACTGGGTCGTGAAATACCCCCAGCAGTGATGGGTTCCCATACAGAGGGGTATAATAATTCATTCTCCCTAGTTTTAATTTTCTCCTTATCCCAGACCAGACTGATCTTGCGGCCACCAAGGTCTTAAACCTTACTTTTTTGTAATAGCTCCTCTCCTCATATGTGAGTAACCATTGATTAGAGTTTTTCACTACTAATTCATATACGTCTGGGACACCATCTCTACCTCTCCATCTGTCTAAAACGCTCCCCCCAGCATACCTCTGATGTATTGTAGGACCGTTGCCCAATAATATGCCTTAAAGTCTGGTAGCGCCAGCCCACCTCTTTCTTTTGGGAGTGACAGAAATTTTTGGCTGCGGCGTGTTATACCCTTGGCCCAGATAAATCTATTTGTCACCTTTTCTAGCTCCCTGAACCAGCTATTGTTAAAGATCAGCGGTATGGTCCTAAATAAGTAAAGCACCTTTGGCATAAACACCATTTTAATAACATTGCAACGTCCAATTGTTGTTAGGTGTAGGTTATTCAGTTTGTCAAAATCAATTTTGGCCTTATCTATAATGGGGCTTAAGTTCTTAGATACCACTTTAGAAAGGTCTGAGGTTATGCGAACCCCCAGATATACTGCTGTCTCTACCACTCTTGGATCGACTAGAGATATTTCCTGGTTTATTACTACTTGGGTTTTGTTTGCATTTAATTTGTACCCAGACAGTCTTCCAAATGCAGCCGCTTCCTGTTCAATTTCACTTAGGGCTGACATTGGTTCGCTTGATGTTATAGCCAAGTCATCCGCATATCCTAGTATTTTAGTTTCATGCCTATTCAGTGCTATGGGCAGAATGTTTCTGTTCTGCTCTATCCTCCTAATGAATGTATCTATGTATAGAGCGAAGAGTAGCGGGGAGCAGGGACACCCTTGCCTAGTTCCTCGTCCAATATCTATTATACCACTCAGCTCCCCCATGGTTCTAACTCTTATTCTCGGATTGTGGTATAAGGCTTTCAGAGCTCCCACAAAGCACTCCCCCAAGTTCAGCTTCTCCAGCGCAGCCCAGAGAAATCCCCACGAGACCCTATCAAATGCCTTCTCAGCATCTAAAAGGATCAGCGCCATAGGGTCTCGTGAGGATGCCGTGCCATCAAATAACGTAAGCACTCTTCTGACATGTTCCGCTGTTCCTCTCCCAGGGATAAACCTGTGCTGCCATGGAGAGACGATCTTGCCAATTACTGCTCCTAGCCTATTTGCCAGCATCTTTGAGTAGATTTTCACGTCGCTGTTCATTAGGCTTATCGGCCTATAAGATCCAGGATTGGTTGCGGGCTTGTCTTTTCTCAGAAAGACTATCATGGTTGCCTCTCCCCATGACTCCGGAGGTATCGCACCCTCTTGTATATTTACAGCCAACTCATATAGTTCTTCTTCTATCTCGGCTAAAAATGTTTTGTAGAACTCCCAAGGGTATAGAGTCTGGGCCTACTGTTTTACCAGATGGTAAGTCATAGACTGCAATCTATAGTTCTGTTTTATTAAATGCCATCTCCAATGCCCCCTGTCCTCTATCGTTAGTTTCTCTAGTCTGACACTCCCAAGATACCCCTCTATATCCTCGATAGGTGCCGTATTGGCATCTTCATATAGCTTCTGATAGTAGTCCCGAAAGCTAGCACATATACTCTCTGGTGTTGTTGCGACACTTCCGTTCTCAGATCTAATCTCAGAAATATCCCTTTTAGTAGCAGCCTGCCTTGTTCGAACTGCTAGCATGCGGCCTATCTGCTCACTATACTCATATTGGTCCTTTCTCCATGCCAAATACTTCCCTGCTGCTTTAGACGCAAATAGCTCCCCAACCGCTGCCTTAGCCATAGCAAGCTCATAAGTTATACTAACAATATCCTGATTCGCCCTGATTGCTCTACTAAGTTCATGTTCTAGTCTAGCAACTGCCCTTATTCTCGTTTCTACTTCCTCCCTCTCTGCCTTATTCCGCCTAATTGAATACCTGATTGTCTCCCCCCTTATACCTGCTTTCAGGGTATCCCATACTACTGCCGGTGGAGCAGAGCCTTTGTTTAGTACAAAAAAAATTCTCATCCATTCTTTCATTAGAGCGGTATACTCTGAGTCCTGTAACAAGGCTCTCTCAAATGTCCAATTTGTCACCTTCTTTTGCTGGGCAGCGGTTGTTATATCTAAAATAAGCGGGTTATGGTCAGACATTACCCGGGGTAGTATGCTAATCTTTGCGGTGGATGCTACAGCAGGTGATACCAAAAAATAGTCTAGCCTTGCTAAGACCTTATGAGGGGCAGAATAATATGTACTACCGCTCCCTAAGTTATTTTGCAGCTCCCATATATCTACTAGACCATTATCACACATCAGTTGAATCAGTGCTCTGTGGCTTCTCTTCTTCCGACCGGAGAATTTCCCCGGGTCGTTCTTCCACAAGCCATTCAGTCTATTAACATTTAAGTCTCCACAAACTATTAATGGCAGGGGCCAGTTGGCTATTTCTAAGTTAACAGAGACCATAACTTCGGGGTCGTCTGCAGTGGGAGCATACAATGAGCATAATGTGAAATTGTAGCTCTGTATCTTGCACTCCACCAATACCCATTTACCATTGCAGTCTGATTTTTGTCTATTTACAACCACGCATCCATGCTTTGCTAAGATCACTACCCCTCTTGTTCTTGTTCCTTGCGTCGTATATGATACTAATTGGTATTCCAGCTGTTCTAAGAGTCCCTTTTGAGAGGCCTCTATATGTGTTTCTTGTAGGGAAATCAGCTCAGCATGCAATGTTCTTAAATATTCCCTCATAGCTCTTCGTTTCCTGCCATCATTTAGTCTGCAAACATTCAGCGAAGCTATCCACATAGTCATTTCTGTTTTTTTTCACGCTCCCCTAGTTAGTTTTTGTTAACCTGGCGTCTTTAGTTTCTTCTATATCCTGATGTGATGAAATTTTTCCCCTCATTCTTCCCTCCCCGGCCCTCTCTTATCCCCCCTGACCCGTCCCACTTCTCGCTCCTCTCCGCCCCTACCTGTTCCCCTCCCTCTGTCCCCCTCCCTTCCCCCTTACCATCCTATGAGGCTTGCTGGGTCCCCGAGTACCCAGGTATGGGCGTCAGTGTGGTCAGAGTGCGCCTCAGTGCGTCCCGCGGGCAGGTCCTTTATACTTTGGTCGTATCGGGTGGGTGGGGTCAAATAATGCCATCAGATATTTGCCCCAGACCATTATTTAAATACACCAATTTTTTGATACATTTATTCCTTACCCCCGCCCCCCTCCACAACCCCTTTTGATTGGTCCCCATGCTTTTGTGTTCATAGACAAGTTGCTGATTTGCGTTTATATTCCTGAATTCCCTTTCTCAGTTGCTGAGATTTCTCTTAGGTAAGCTTCGGCTTGAATTTCGCTTGAGAAGCTTCTTGTTGATCCCTTGTATATTATATTTAGCCGTGCTGGGTTTTGCAGGTAGACTGTTGCTCCGATTTTTTCAAAAGGTGCGATTAATTGTCTCATTCTCCGCCTTCTCTCAACAGTTGCGTGGGCGAAGTGTGGTCTGGTGAAAAACATAAAATCTTAATGTTTCCTCTGCTTTGTTGGCCTTGCCAGATCATAGAGGGCTTCTCTTAGAAGGAAATTCCCAAAGTAGACCAACATTGCCCGGGGATATTGACGTGATTTTTGTGTTTTGGTAGCGTCAGAGGGAATCGATGGGCACGCTGAATTTCTCTGTCCATGTCCCAGGTACTAAGTTCCGGGAAGGCTGATTTCAGCAGATTAATCATAGAGCCCCTTGGGTCGTTCTCTTCAAAGCCTTCAGGTATTCCAAGGAACCTCAGATTGTTTCTTCTTGACCTGTTTTCGTGATCTTCCACTGTCATCATGAGGTCTTTTATGATTCCATCGTGCTCATTCTCCTGTTTTTGCAGCTTAATTACGTCCATTTCCAAATTTTCTGCACGTATCAGTCTCTTCAGATGTAGCTTTCTCCACCTTATTTTCCTTGGCTTTAGATCCTCTGGTTTCAGGTCGTCTTTGTGTGTCCTTATTTTCCTGCAAGGTGTGGCTTTTTATACTCTGTGTGGTTTTTAAATCTTCCCTGTTCCCCAGGTTTCCTGGACTCTCTGTGCTTTCTAAGTCTCTGTCTGGGACTTCAAGGTTCTGCACCTGCGTCTGTATCTCTTGCATATTTCGGATTGCTCCCTCCTCTCCTTTTCCCCCTCTTTCTAGATTAAGCAGCAATGAGTTTTGGGCAACTATTCCATTTATTCCAGCCATATCCTTTATCTGTGTTTGCTCAGGTGCTGACGATCCTTTATTTGGTTTTTTATTTATTATTGCTTTTAGGGCAGCCAAGGCTCTTTTTTTAGGCACTGTAAAAGATCGGCTGTGAGCTTTGAGGGAGCTTGGGGCTTGAGCCCGTGTAGGATTATAGATTTGCTTGGTTATGTAGATTTTTAGTTCCACCTCAATTTTGGTCACAGATTTGGCGGGAATATCTGTGCTATCTGAGTCTAGCAGTGCACCGTGCCCCCTTGGGCCCACTGCTTGCACTGCTTGCTCTGCTTGCTGCACCGTTCCTGTAGCTGTTCCTGTGTAGCCCTCACGCTCCAGTTCCTGCTGTTGTAGCTGCTGTAGCTGCTGTGGCTGCTCTCCTTTCATTCAATCCTTTCCTTAGTGTTTTGCCACCCTTTACCTTTACCTTTCTTAATTTTCCTCTTGTTAGCTTATCTTTTCCCCCTTCCCCTGAGTGTTCAATTGACTATTATTGGCTGTCGGCTAATCGGCTATCGGACAGCACTTCAGTGTCTCCCTGACAACGTTGCATGCAGCACGCAGCACACGCAGCCCACATGATTTAAAGACGTGGCCTGCAAGTCTGCAGATGACGCCTGATGTCGAGCAGGGGAAGGAGGGTATTTTGGCTTGCGAGCGCCGTAGAGCTGGTGGTGAGAGCCCAAGTAAGAACCAAGTAAATGAATAGTTAAGAGAAAGCGATAAGAGAAAGAAAAGGGGAGGACATGTGCGCTAATATTTAATCTCCTAAATCGCTAGACGCTAGACGCTGACACCGAGCCCCTTGTCTAGCTCAGTCCCGCTCGGTTTCTTACTTCGATTCACGCAGCGCCTGGCTCCCTTCTCTTCCCTTTTTCATGCGCTTTGGTTTTGGGTAGCTACAAACGGTTCAATACGATTCAGTGCAGTTCAGGAGAGATACGTGCAAGAATGATCCCATGAAAAGCAGGGAGGCAGGGGAAACAACCGATATTATTCGTTTGATGGCACAGTCTGATTCGATACTTCAATACTTCAGTACTCACGATTCCGAGGCATGCGCCGCTCAGGAGTGTGCTCAGAGGGATGTGCAAGCAGTCCCTCAGATTTTGAGTCTAGAAATAAACCCTCAATCCAGCGGCGGCTCCTCTGCTAAGGCGGAGGAGCGTCGCCCCACAGGAAAAATAAAATGAAAATAACACCATTTTATTATTTTATTTTTCACTACTGGCTCTGCAGGGGCGGGTCTGAGTAGCCAACAGGGGGAAGAGTGGTGGGCACTTTCTAAGGGCGCATGACGGTTTGGCCGGCCGTCTGGGGGCGGCCAAACAGTCATGCCCACTTAGCATGTTCTCCACCTGGCTGTATTACACAGCCTGGGTGCAGAACATGCACAGCCTCCTACTCCCTGCCTGAGCGCCAAACCAGGCCGCTCAGATCAATCACGATGCTGCTGTCATACTGGTGACAGCAGCGTCGTGATTGGCTTAGGGGAGTCTGGGAACCTGTGTACCTCCTGTTTCCTGCGTCGACCGAAGAGGACGGAGGCCACCAGGTAAGTGAACCTTTCTTTTTTACTTTTAAGTTTTTCCTTTTTTCCAGATCCCCTTCCCCACCCTACCACTACTACTCCATAGCAGCTGCTACTGCCTCGACTCCAGATGGGGCCTCTAGAGCTGGGCATTACTTCTCATAGGTGGTCTCGAGAAAGAACATATGACGGCAGATGTGGACTTTAAAAGTAGAAGCAATACATTCTGATTTCACACATCATTCTAGATTTTCTTGATACAAGACCCAGGATCAGTCCACCAACAATAGAGACAACACACGTGATGCAGCACCCACAGCTGTAAACAATGAGCCAAATTTAGCCCCTCAAAATAGTAGCAAGTCCTCAAGGTGAAGTACTTAGTACTAGACACAATCCCCCAGATGAGCCATTCAGACCTGGGCACAGTGTGCCCGATGGCAGATGAAACCTTATACATGATGAGTGCACAGCTTAGTTGTAACTCAACCTCACTTTTCGGGTGCTTTTATTTTATTGTATTTATTCCTGGGCTGTACCCGGCTCTGTGTGTAATGGAAGCCTGTACTACTGCCTGTTAATGAAGTATGGTAAAAATATTGGGTGAACAACCTTTACAACGAAACTTTTACAACGCACTACCATTACAACGTGGTCATTACAACGCAAACCATTACAACGCATTGCGCTGGGGGGGCGCTCTAGGATAGGGAATAAGTGTAATTTTCTATCCAACACCTTGCCTAGTGTCCACGGGGACAGGAGTTGGAATAGAAAATTAAACTTTTCACTATCCAGCACCTCTAAGCGCTATGCGTTGTAAAGGTATGCGATGTAAAAACCGCGTTGTAAAGGCAGGCGTTGTAATAGCCTGCGTTGTAACGTCATACATCCAAAATATTGTCACCGTAAGGAAGCCAAACCGATTGACTTTGTCATTGCTTGTATATTTTAAGTTGTGGCACAGAGTGTCGCCCTTCTCAGTATTACACCTCTGTAAATACCATAAAGCTAATGATAAACCAGGATTGTCAGAGCCACTCACAAGAGACCTGGAGCAATTTAGGATTTCATTTTCTGTTGGCCCCAGAGCTAAGTGAGGTAGATGGAGTGCTGGTGTGGACCCCTCTGTACCTCCAGGGCATACTTAGGAGCATCTCCGATGCGAGGTCCCTTTGCATGCACGGTGCCTAGAGGACATCAGGGCATTACTGTTACAACCTCTTGAAAAGATTTATTTTTTCTCAATTGTGTGCATGGAAGTGAAGCAACACTACAGCTTCCAGATTGCTTGCGATACTTGAATAAAAGGCCTGTTCTTGAAAGTGCCCCCCCATGAAACGGAGTCTTCTTGTCACACTACTCAGATAGCAGGGGCAAAACAATCAACTTGGTAGATATTAAAGACACATTAAACATGCCTAGTCCAGATAATCCTGCTGCATCTGTCTATAATGTCTCCTGTAACAGAAAACAATGGTTATGATTGTTTCTCTTATAGATGCTTCAATTTCTTAGGGTCAGTGAATGCTACCTAGCGAATTAATCATATTCAGCAATGTTAGACCACAATATTTTTCGTAAAGCTCATAAACACACGGTTATGATTAACATAGGTTAATGTATGTAAATATCATTGATGGCATCATTTGATGTTCCAAGTGAAAGAACGGCGTAACGCATGTGAATAGTGACAGTGGGGATGATTATAATGTAAAAACAAAGAACAGAAAGGCAATTCAAACTCAGTGGGAATGCTGAGCCATGTCAATATTAATACCATAAGGTCAAATAATGGGGCTTTTCCTCAAAGGTATTGTCACATTGAAATATCACCTCATTGGTGATTTTCTAGAGCCATTTTCTTGTGAAGGTCCATCGTTGCCTTTACATTTTTTGGGGATTTTTATCTTGTATTATTGACATTCTCTCTAATTTCCATATAGGTGCATTTATTCAGTCGTGATGAAGACCCTTCCTAAATTGTGACTGGGGATTGAAACGTTATTTTTTGTTTACTTTGGCTTGGTTTCTTAGATGGACTCTCAAACTGCTAGGCAGGAAGAGCCGATTTCCCTCTGCTTGGTGTTTATACAAGCTATCACTTTTCCACATTATAATTAACACCACTGTCACAATGTACGTGCACTGTGCTTTTCTTTCACTTGGCAAAAGACACACAAATGATGGACGGAATGCGAAAGAAATGAAACATTCACCCCCATCAAGAGATCTGGGTTAAATCCATCCATTGTTCTTTTGCTCACCATGACACCCCAGTTCAGACTCAGCTATAAGCAAATCAGTCGCTCCTCATCGAAACAGTCCAGCCCGAACTGCCAAGACCGGTACTCCCTGGACCAGAAACAAGCATCCTGGGACGTGTTTAGGCGTATCACCCCATATCAATCAGGCTAGCTTGAATCTGGTGGCACAGTGAGCCCGGGACCCAAGTCTGGGCGTACCCGGCACACTTAGGACAAGAAAGCAAAAGACACACAAATAATGGACGGAATGTAGAACAAATCAAACATTCTCCCCCAGTCAAGAGATCTGGGTTAAATCTATCATTCTTTTGCTCACCATGCTACCCCAGTTTAGACCCAGCCATATGCAAATCACTACCTATTTTTTTATCTGTACTTAGGGATACCCCAAGCATCCCTATTGCATCTATCTAGACCTAATTTATCTTCAAGATCATTAACCTGCACATTTTTCACATAGCAACACCACAGAGAGTTTTTTTCTCCCGGATTACATAAAACTACGGACTACCGACAAGCACCACAAACACAGAGCTCTAACAACCAACCTGATATCCTTAATCATTGCCAAAAAGCATAGTCTTAGGATGAGCTGCATTAAATTAGAACTCCTCTATTTTTTACTAAATGACACACCCTCTCTGGCAGACACACTGAGCGTTTTCTTCTTAGTCCCAAAAAACACTGGAATCCCTGAGCGGCAAACGCTTTCCATCTCAGGTTCCCTTAACCAGAAATGTAGGCTATGTATCACTGCGGATGAAACTGGGAAGGTCATTCTACACACCTCAGTAAACAATTTCCAAAGCTTCACCACATTGAAACCCTGAAGACCCTAAAAGCGTCAACGACACAAAGGGACATTAATATGGATGCCATAGCGTTGTCTATCTCTTCTGACTGTGACACCTCTAGCTAACACTCTTTCATTCCCCTTACCTCCTTGGTGGCAAACACATAAGCCTGAGCTATTAAACCAGACTTCATAATGCTAGCATAAAACCAGGTAGGTGAACCATAACCCGGAACAAAGCTGGGCCCACATTCACACCGATCAAAATACAGTCCGGGATCAACTTCTGAGCCCTACCTGCAGAAACCGCCACCTGCGGTGCAGCCTGCCTCTGCTAAGCAACCTCCTAGTCCCGCCTAAGGCAACAGAACATATATTTAATCTTCACAGGACTAGCTCACCTATGTGCATGAATCAAATGAGAGGTATAATAACTCGCCTCATATTTCATTGCAGACATTCACTGCTGTATCAACAATGGAGGGAGCTAGAAGGGCAATATTTTTTACGGGATCCAGTGTTTACGCCCTTGAACCATAACAACAAAAAGAAATACACTGTTCCCCAGGAGGAGATACTAAAATGGCGTAACCAAGCAAAAAAAGCAGCGTGCAGGGGGAAGAAAAAAAGGCGGGGGAATTCCCCTTTCGGAACTGAAACCCTCACACACCCAGC
Organism: Lissotriton vulgaris; assembly: GCF_964263255.1. Lineage (NCBI taxonomy): Eukaryota > Metazoa > Chordata > Amphibia > Caudata > Salamandridae > Lissotriton > Lissotriton vulgaris. The sequence goes on along the minus strand of NC_141685.1, from coordinate 1,118,062,724 downwards.
AAGCTAGGTGTCATGCTTCATCATATGGGTTTTGCTCCTCGTCAGACTGGCGCTGCAATGTCTGACGGGCACCCATGAAGGGGCTCTTTATTAGAGATATTTTGTTCCTGCCAGTTGGAGCATGTGGGTATGAGGGCTTCAGGGAAAGTGTAGACGTAAGTGAGAGTGGTGAAGGTTAAAAAAGGTTAGTGAATCCACGGCAATCTTTATTGGTGTGGTTCACCACCTTACTAAAAACAGTGAGGTGAAAACACATGCTGGTGCAAAGATCCAGCCGTGTGTATCCTACCTAAAGGTCGACATGGACATGTTTCATGCTTTGAGAGCAATTCGTCACCCTCCGCCTGGGACGACTCCTGGTGGCCCCCCGCCCTGGGCACCGCACCCAAACCGACTGACCATGCACGAAACCTGGGCGTCATCCTGGACTCCTCCCTCTCCATGACCAGACAAGTCAACAACGTCTCCTCGGCGTGCTTCAACATCCTACGCATGCTACGGAAGATCTTCTGGTGGATCCCCACCGAGACCAGGAAGACCGTCACCCAGGCCCTCGTCACCAGCCGACTGGACTACGGCAACGCCCTCTACGCCGGTACCACCGCCAAGCTCCAGAAGAGACTCCAGCGGATCCAGAACGCCTCAGCCAGACTCATCCTCGACATCCCACGAACCAGTCACATCTCCGGACATCTGAAAGACCTTCACTGGCTCCCCGTCAACAAAAGAATCACCTTCCGCCTCCTCACCCACGCACACAAAGCCCTACACGACCAAGGTCCGAGCTACCTCAACAGCCGAGTCAACTTCTACGCTCCCAAACGCCACCTCCGATCAGCCAACCACGCCCTCGCCGCCGTCCCCCGCATCCGAAGAGCGACTACAGGAGGAAGGTCCTTCTCCTACCTGGCCGCCAAGACCTGGAACTCCCTCCCGACCGACCTGCGCCTGACCCAAGACCACCTCTCCTTCAGGAAGAAGCTGAAGACCTGGCTGTTCGAGCAGTAGCGGCACCCCCCCCCCCCCCCCCCCCAGCGCCTTGAGACCCTACGGGTATGTAGCGCGCTTTATAAGTGTCAATGATTGATTGATTGATTGATTGACCTACAATATTATAGTGTTACACAAACAGGAAGGGGAAATACTACCTTCCTCTAGAAGTTGGACTGCAGGCCAGATGGGCCTGCTCTGTCTAAGTGGGACCCCACTTAGACCAATATGGGCGTCTCTGGTCGTCTCTGTAGTGCACGGCACCTGAGTGGTTGGTACCTGTCCGAAGTACGGAACACACCGTGTCACCTACTCGCACGTAGGGGTCGGGGAGAAGCCGGACATTCACTGATGCCAGAGCACACATTTCGTATGCACTCCCCAAAATGAACTGCTTGAAATCATCTAAGGTGGATCGTCTGCATAAAAAGATAAAAATTCAGCAAATTACAAACTCTCCAGGGACTGCCCAACCAATTCCTTTACACCTCCCTGGACACAACTACTCCCGGAGACCTGAATACAGACACAGATACCAGTTCCAATGCTCCGAAGCGCTGCTCACAAACATTACCTCTAATGGGCCCTACACAACTGGCTACTCTTTGAGTGCAGATACGACAACACATCCAATCAGCTAATTGCCAGACCTAGAAGACCTAAGCAATCTACCCAGACACATCAAAAGAATCATCTCCTACACATCCCACCAAAGATGCCCTTGTGAAATGTAGGTGTGCAGTGTCTAATGCCAGGGCCTTATCTGTCCTCATCCAAGACTGTGAGCGTAATGCTATTGCTTGTCCTCCAAACCCCTGTAAGATCTTAACCGTCTACTAAGTCTCAACGTCCTCCGCCTCGTTAGAGCATAAAAACTGCTGGAGGCTGCCCTTATCCACAATGAGCCCCTGAAGCAAGCAGTTTAATGAAACAATCTCCTCCTTAGTCCACATCCTTTGCTGGAGGTTATGAACACCACACTAAACCCACCATTGCAGGACATCTAAAACCTCTCACCTGGCCACAAAAAGAGTTTATTGATGCTTTCCTTGATTATAGCTCTGGTCAACTCAGCTCCTCTTGTGATCAGATTTTCTGGTGTGATTTCAGGCACCAATTGGATGAAGACAAAGGCAGCCATGCATCCCCTCTTTCTTTCAGAAGACAGTAACATTGCACCACAATAAGGGCTATGGACGGTGGCCGATTTTCATAACGAAACGCCATATACAAATCTATGATCGTCTCAAATCGGGTTGGTCTGGCTACTTCGTTGCTTTCAAAATCCTGACCAGAAAGCACTCTTAAAGCACCCTCTCCATACTAAACTGGAGGTGGACATTGTAAAATCCGGAGACCACAAACACACTGACAACAACAATGGCAAATCAAATATGTCTGGTTTTAATTTGCTAACACATGCAAGCAAAGAGAGGCATTCTCAACTTATTTCTTTCTGTGCTTGCTATGACTTTGCTGTGCTCTTTATTCCTTAACTTTGAAGTGCTAGGGTTATCACTCCCCAAACGTGTGGTGTTGGTTTCATGCCAGATAATGCCACAAACAGTCTGTGCATGTTGGCATGCCTGTGTTTGCATGTGTTAACATATTAAAAGCAGACTGCTTTTAATATGTTAACACATGACCAAAACATTTAAATCAACTTTAATAGAACTCTTTCTTGACTCACAAAAGTTTACCCAATGGGCACTAAGCTTTTCTTTATATTGGCATTGCCATCTTTTTATCTTCGTACTACTTTATACGGTTTTTGTGTTGTATCAATAAATGGTAATTTGCCTTTGTGGAAAGGACATTGTGTGTAGTGACACTGTATGCAGTGTATGCCACAAACATTGGAACTTTTGTACTAAGAGCAGTTCCATGGAATTATAGATTTGTGGTATTTACCACGAGACGCCAAGTGTAAATCAAGATCCCTGTGTAATGTTTTTGCTGTATGAATTGAAACATTGAGTCAATAGACCTAAACTTGAATGCAGAGGCAAGAGGACTATTTTTTATTCTACAACTTTTCCCAGTGCTTGCAAGAGGGAATGAGCCTCCCATTTCGAGGGCATCAATTAAGTACAGGACTGGAGTAGAGGCAGAAAGTCCGAAGAAATATTTTAATACTACGCTCATTGCATCAGATTACGGAAGCCAGCCTGCCTGACCCTCTCCTAGGGGTTCTGCAAGCTCTGGCCTGAATAACTTTTTATTTTAAACAAATCAGGGTAAAGGAATCTCCTTATGCCACACATTTACAAGTTTATTAATGACATTTATGTGAGTTTTACAAACAGTTCTGTACATAAGCTCTTGAACTATAATATTGTTTCATCATCAGGCACAGTACCCATATGCAATATGGCTGCTTTTGGTACTGGGTAAAATGAAATGAAATTAAATACCAGTATTTGTAAAGCGCACAGCTACCTCCGAAGCGGTGTTCCGGCACTGGAGGCCCTCGGGAAGATTAAGCATGCTATTGCCCAGAGTCACATGGTGCTGGGCTAACCTGCCGCCGGCACCGGGGATCGAACCGTGAACCCATAGTCCGAAGTGCGGCACCCTGGCCGCTGCGCCACACCCAAAATCCTGATCCTTACCTAAAATCAGACTACGCCCTCCAGCTTTTCTGCATTTCTCCAGTGCATCATTTGCCCAGTGTAGTCCTGTATAGGTGGACATAATACGTTGCTGTTTGGCACACAATGTGGCAAGAAGAAAGTGCTGGATGGAATGCTTGAATCATTCTCACCCACCGGCAATTGCTTGCGCTGCATCCCAGTCCATCATTTTTCACCCACTAGTCACCTAGGCAAAGACCAATCATAGTAACATCAATGTTGGTCCTGCTCCAATAGGAACAGCCCAACACAAACTGAAAGACCAGGTCCCCTCCAGATGGGGACACAACTAAGCCAAGACGGATTTTAATCCAGATCTCATCTGTGAGGTAGAGCTTGAGTCCTGTGGTGCAGTGAGCATGGGACCCACATCTGGGAGTACCCAGCACTTTTAGGATGTTTACTGCAACAGGAACAAAGTGATGAATGGAATTCTTGAATTAATCTCAGCCACTGGCAATCGCTCGAGGGCCACGTCTAAGCCCATTGTCTCTTACTCACTTTGGCACGCTAGACAAAAACTGGCCATATGGAAATCAGGCTCGGTCCTACTTTAACACCTTCGATGCTCATGACGAGCTCAGCTCGTCATGAGGTACACCTCTCGTACACTCATGACCAGCTGAGCTCGTCATGAACAATGGGAATAAATCAGGGCCAGCACAGGAGGGGAATACCATCAGCATTGATGGTGCTAACAGAAACAGTCCTGCCTGAACATCCAAATCTGGTCCCCTCCAGACCTGAACGTACCCAGACCAGTTGCTTGTGTTCCCTTCTGGAGAGGGGCCTCACCTGGCATGAGGAATAGGGCATTTACCGCTATTGCGAAAACAAACTGTGGAGAAACTACGCTGTCCCTTAATTGTGCTTACATTGATTTAGAGACAAGCTTCAATATGATGGACATGTTTTATTGTTCAAACTTTGGAAACTGGGCAAAATTGCAGAACTTCTTAACTGCGCCCAATTACTTTATGCTGAGATATGCACCATGGTAAGTGAGGAGTTAATAAGTGGACAATCTAGAATAATAAACACGAGGAGTGTGATACATGGTAGTGTCCTGGTTCCCTCATTTTTAATATATTTCTGTCAGACCTAAGCTTGGGCTTACTACATGTAAGTGTTTTCCACCTCAAACAACTCAGTGCCATGTGCAAGCGCTTTGACCATACAGTTCTGCTAAGATGTGAATCTCTGCATCTTCATCACTCACTATCTGATTTGAGATTGTATAGCCAAACCAGTGTTCTGAAAATTAAGTTCAAGAGATCAAAGATGAAGGTCTTTGAGTTTCACAAGCCGTGGGGCTTGGCTTAGTGAGACGGGGTCGCCCACGGGTTCATCTTCGAAAATAGGCCCTGGCTTAGTGAGATGGGTCGCCCACGGGTTCATCTTCAAAAAATGTGACAGAAAGGAAAAATGGTTACAGATGGCCTCTGAAATTATATGCCACCTCAGATAGCCCAACAACAAGGGCTATTCTAAAAGTATTGAGGGCTAAATTACTACCGTCGCTCAATTATGCGCAACAGGCATTTCCAGGGAGGTTATGTTATGTTATGTTATGTTAAATCAATTTGTTAAGCGCGCTAACACCATTAGGTTTCTTGGCGCTGTACAGAGGGAGTCGGGAGGAGAGACAGAAAATAACATAACAGAGGAAGAGACTAGTGGTAGGCTACCGTAAACAGATGCGTTTTGAGGGAGGATCTGAACGTGGAGTAGGGGGAGAGCAACCTAAGAGAAAGAGGTAAGGAATTCCAAAAAGACGGGGCTAAGAAAGAAAACCTAAGACCACCGTGTTTCTTCCGCTTGAATCTGGGGACAGAAAGTAAAGCCAATTGGGAAGACCGAAGGGTACGGGAAGGGACATAAGGATGAAGCAAGGAAGAAATGAAGGAGGGGCCAAGACCAGTGAGAGATTTGAAAATGATGCAACCGAGCTTAAATTTACAGCGGGCAGAGACCGGGAGCCAGTGGAGACTTTTTAGGAGAGGTTGGACATGCTGATCTCTAGGTTGATGGTAGATCAAGCGAGCAGCTTGATTTTGGATCAGCTGGAGTCTCCTGAGTTGGTATGCAGGAATGCCTACATATAGCGCGTTTGCGTAGTCAAGCCTAGACATGACTAGCGCAAGCAGGGCCAAAGTAAGGGCATCGATGGTAAGTAGGCGGGAGATTTTACGTATTTTCCTGAGCTGGAAATGGCTGGAGGAAACTACAGCGCTGATCTGGGGTGTCATAGATAGGTCGTTACTTATGACAACTCCCAGACTTTTTGCAGAGTTGACGGGACAGGGGGGGCTGCCAAGACTGGCAGGCCAGAAAGAAGAGTTCCAGGGATTGGAGGGCCCCCCGACAAGAACCAGCTCAGTCTTGTCGGGGTTGAGTTTCAGGTGGTTTGTGCCCATCCAATCACTGATAGAGCAAAGGGTGTTTTGAAAAGTGAAGATAGATTGATCGCTGGAGTCAATGGTGAAAACCAGTTGGATGTCATCCGCGTAATTAAACGCGGAGACATTGAATCGGCGGAGGGAGCGGATAAGCGGGGCCAGGTATAAATTAAAAAGGAGAGGAGATAAAGAGGAGCCTTGCGGGACACCACAAGACAACTCGACTTGGGAGGCAGAGAACTGGGACAGCCTGACAGCTTGATGGCGATGGGTCAGGAAAGAGCGCACCCAGTCCAGAGCTGTGCCCTGGATGCCAGCCTCTCTGACACTGTCGACCAAAATGTCATGGTCGACCGTGTCAAAAGCGGCCGACAGGTCCAAGAGAACCAGGGCCTGATAGGTGTTAGAGTCGGCGCCCCTGCGTAGTTCGTCCATCACAGAGAGGATGACTGCTTCTGTGGAATGCGCAGGTCTAAACCCAGCCTGCTGGGGGTCCAAAACACCAGAGTCCTCTATAAAAGAAGTGAGGGTTTGAGTAACGTGGGACTCCAGGACTTTGCTGAGGAAAGGGAGGAGGGAAATAGGGCGATAGTTGCTCATGGTGGACGGATCAGCCATAGGTTTTTTCAAAATGGCGACCACCTCTGCCCGTTTGAAGGAGGCCGGAACCACCCCCATAGTTAAAGAGTTGTTTAAAAGAGCTAAAGGGGGGTCCGGACAGGAAGTAAAAGCTTCTCGCAGGGCAGAGGGGGGGCAACAATCGCTGTGGGTTCGCACAGGACTTGTAAAAAATACATTGCACAGCGTATAAAAATAAATTTCACTTACCAACCTGCACTAGAAACACCTTGATTTGCCTTGAATTTGACCTCAACAAAAAAAATTAGAAGAGCTGGCCGCCTTGACAAAATATTTCTATCTAACAACTACGGCTCCAGATAACAACATGAAGGCCACCATAAAATCCATCTTTCTACAACCAAGTAACCCTTGGTCTGCCAGCCTCGCCACATCCAAAGATCTTCTGCAACTAGCGACAGAGAACTGGGACCCCAGCACAATCAACTACGAAACCATTAAATTAACAATAAAAAAGCACGTATGTTTACGCTTTCGCAGTCTGGACATGGAATCCCTGGGAGCCAAAGACTTTCATGAAACCCAATGTCTCCCTCACATTCTGCTTAGTCACACGCCCCACCTCTCGCAGCCCATGGGGAGACAAGCATTACATAGGATTTTGACAAACAAGACTACACCCGCTCCCCTTAAAAGAACTATATCCATCCTGGAAAGCGCGGCTTGGCATTAGGGATTGTCGTCTTTGCAATTACAAAAGAGAGCCCCTGGCACACATTTTATTATGCTGTCCTGCCTTGCGACAAGTTCGCAGTATACACCGTAGACCTATTCTTCTTCAACTGGGCACCCGTACATCGAAGGAGCCCGTCCAACAGCTCTATACTTTGGACATCGTTAAATACACGGCCAACTTTGGGAAATTTGTACTCCATACTCGCTCACTATTGAAGGACAGGTCTTCACAGGCAGAGTGTGACAAACAGCCCGGTTGCCTCTCAAAATCAGGTTCACCGCCCCGGAAGTCTGGCCACCACTGAACAACTGATTCATCATGGGGCTCTTCGAGCCTTATACCGTCCTGATGTTCTATGTTTTAAACAACAACAAAAATACATTATGACTACATTATCCGTGCATACATCACTTTGACGGTCCGGACTCTAACATTATGAACTTTCTTTTTTTTAAAACTGTTTTTAACAATGTCCTGCACTTTTTTTGAGATACTTTTTTACTGTTGTACATTTTAATGGTTTTAAGTAACCACACAAATAAAATAATTCATTCATTCATTCAAGTCTGGGCATAGTTAGAACATTAGTGAATACGTTTTAGAATTTGTTCCAAATTGTGTTACGTCGGCTTGCAGTTGGTGGGTCGTCTATCAGGGAAGTGGTTGGTTCAGAATAAAAACATCTAGGGCAGAAAGAGCCAGGGGTGGTCTGAAGTATAATAAAAGCTCAGTGGCTTAATGTTACAAATGCACATACTGGTGTATGATACAAGCACATCTTTCATGGATCACTTCAGGATTAGATCTTTAAACTTAATAAAAGCCCCATTCAAAATGAAGTTGAGGGGGCTATGACCCATTATTTGTAATCAGGAAAAAATAACTGAACATGCGCAAATCTCAGCCGAAGCTGTGCCATTAAAAGGTTCTGTTATTTGGCCATAAGCATCCAATGGAGGGAAGCATCCAATGTTGGAGGAGCATTCAATGTAGCTAAGCATTCAATGGAGGGAAGCATTCAATGGTGGGAAGCATTCAATGGAGGGAAGCATTCAAAGGAGGGGGGCATTCAATGGAGGGAAGCATCCAATGGAGGGAAGCATCCAATGTTGGAGGAGCATTCAATGTAGCTAAGCATTCAATGGAGGGAAGCATTCAATGGAGGGAAGCATTCAAAGGAGGGGGGCATTCAATGGAGGGGGGCATTCAATGGAGGGAAGCATTCAATGGAGGGAAGCATTAAATGGAGGGGGGCATTCAATGGAGGGAAGCATTCAATGGAGGGGGGCATTCAATGGACGGAAGCATTCAAAGGAGGGAAGCATTCAAAGGAGGGAAGCATTCAAAGGAGGGAAGCATTCAAAGGAGGGAAGCATTCAAAGGAGGGAAGCATTCAATGGTGGGAAGCATTCAAAGGAGGGGGGCATTCAATGAAGGGAAGCATCCAATGGAGGGAAGCATCCAATGTTGGAGGAGCATTCAATGTAGCTAAGCATTCAATGGAGGGAAGCATTCAAAGGAGGGGGCATTCAAAGGAGGGGGGCATTCAATGGAGGGGGGCATTCAATGGAGGGAAGCATTCAATGGAGGGGGGCATTCAATGGAGGGAAGCATCCAATGGAGGGAAGCATCCAATGTTGGAGGAGCATTCAATGTAGCTAAGCATTCAATGGAGGGAAGCATTCAAAGGAGGGGGGCATTCAATGGAGGGGGGCATTCAATGGAGGGAAGCATTCAATGGAGGGAAGCATTCAAAGGAGGGAAGCATTCAATGGAGGGAAGCATTCAAAGGAGGGAAGCATTCAAAGGAGGGAAGCATTCAATGGAGGGGGGCATTCAATGGAGGGGGGCATTCAATGGAGGGGGGCATTCAATGGAGGGGGCATTCAATGGAGGGGGGCATTCAATGGAGGGAAGCATCCAATGGAGGGAAGCATCCAATGTTGGAGGAGCATTCAATGTAGCTAAGCATTCAATGGAGGGAAGCATTCAAAGGAGGGGGGCATTCAAAGGAGGGGGGCATTCAATGGAGGGGGGCATTCAATGGAGGGAAGCATTCAATGGAGGGGGGCATTCAATGGAGGGAAGCATCCAATGGAGGGAAGCATCCAATGTTGGAGGAGCATTCAATGTAGCTAAGCATTCAATGGAGGGAAGCATTCAAAGGAGGGGGGCATTCAAAGGAGGGGGGCATTCAATGGAGGGGGGCATTCAATGGAGGGAAGCATTCAATGGAGGGGGGCATTCAATGGAGGGAAGCATCCAATGGAGGGAAGCATCCAATGTTGGAGGAGCATTCAATGTAGCTAAGCATTCAATGGAGGGAAGCATTCAAAGGAGGGGGGCATTCAATGGAGGGGGGCATTCAATGGAGGGGGGCATTCAATGGAGGGGGCATTCAATGGAGGGGGGCATTCAATGAAGGGAAGCATCCAATGGAGGGAAGCATCCAATGTTGGAGGAGCATTCAATGTAGCTAAGCATTCAATGGAGGGAAGCATTCAAAGGAGGGGGGCATTCAAAGGAGGGGGGCATTCAATGGAGGGGGGCATTCAATGGAGGGAAGCATTCAATGGAGGGGGGCATTCAATGGAGGGAAGCATCCAATGGAGGGAAGCATCCAATGTTGGAGGAGCATTCAATGTAGCTAAGCATTCAATGGAGGGAAGCATTCAAAGGAGGGGGGCATTCAATGGAGGGGGGCATTCAATGGAGGGAAGCATTCAATGGAGGGAAGCATTCAAAGGAGGGAAGCATTCAATGGAGGGAAGCATTCAAAGGAGGGAAGCATTCAAAGGAGGGAAGCATTCAATGGAGGGGGGCATTCAATGGAGGGGGGCATTCAATGGAGGGGGGCATTCAATGGAGGGGGCATTCAATGGAGGGGGCATTCAATGGAGGGAAGCATTCAATGGAGGGAAGCATTCAATGGAGGGGGGCATTCAAAGGAGGGAAGCATCCAATGGAGGGAAGCATCCAATGTTGGAGGAGCATTCAATGTAGCTAAGCATTCAATGGAGGGAAGCATTCAATGGAGGGAAGCATTCAAAGGAGGGGGGCATTCAATGGAGGGGGGCATTCAATGGAGGGAAGCATTCAATGGAGGGAAGCATTAAATGGAGGGGGGCATTCAATGGAGGGGGGCATTCAATGGAGGGAAGCATTCAATGTAGGGGAGCATTCAATGGAGGGAAGCATTCAATGGAGGGAAGCATTCAATGGAGGGGGGCATTCAATGGACGGAAGCATTCAAAGGAGGGAAGCATTCAAAGGAGGGAAGCATTCAATTGTGGGAATCATTCAATGGTGGGGAGCATCCAAAGGAGGGAATTATTCAATGGTGGGGAGCATCCAAATGAGCTAAGCATTCAAAGGAGGGAAGCATCCAATGGAAGGAAGCATTCAATGGAGGGAAGCTTTCAAAGGAGGGAAGCACTCAATGGAGGCAAGCATTCAATGGTGGGGCGCACTCAATAGTGGAGAGCATCCAATAGTGGGGGGCATCTAATGGTGGGGAGCGTCCAATGAAGCTAAGCATTCAATGGTGGGGAGCATCCAATAGTGGGGAGCATCCAATGGTGGGGAGCATCCAATGGTGGGAAGCATTCAATGGAGGGAAGCATTCAATGGTGGGGAGCATCCAATGGTGGGAAGCATTCAATTTAGGGAAGCATCCAATGGTAGGGACATTCACTGGTGGCGAGAATTCAATGGAGGGAAGCATTCAATGGAAGGAAGCATTCAATGGTGGGGAGCATCCAATGGAGGGAAGCATTCAATGGTGGGGAGCATCCAATGAAGGGAAGCATTCAATGGTGGGGAGCATTCACTAGTGGGAAGCATTCAATGGAAGGAAGCATCCACTGGTGGGGAGCATTCAATTGAGTGAAAGTCATACCTGGTTGTCATTGTTACTTGTGTTTGCATGGATTGGTATTATACAGTCAGGACGTGAGTTGTCTCTTTGTGACGTTTTCATTGGGGTAACTCTCAGATTATGAGGAGATAGATGGGAGGCTGAAATGGGATTCTGTAAACCTGATAATCAGGGCCTCTGGAAATATGGAGCAGCGGAGGACCAAATTATGCGGCAAGTTTGACCAAATTATGTGGCAAGAAAAGGCAAACTGAATACGGCATTTTGTGACCGTATTACTTCATTTTTTTTGCAGGTAAAGACAGTCTCTTTGTAGGTTTTACCCCATTAGTACCATTTAACACCCAAATGCGCAATAAACAACAGAAAGAGGCCAATCGACCTGTGCAAAGGGACGTCCACTGTGTGGCTACACGTTGCTGCGATTTTAGTAACCTTTGACCCGTTTGAGCTAGAAACAACTTTTTTTGTCAAACTCTGCAGATTATGCAGCAGATGACACGTTATGTGGAAAATACGCAAATCTATAATGATGCGGAAAGTAAAATCACGACTCCAACGGGCCTGCTGGCTATTTGACCATCAAATGTCCCAACACGTACTGTACAGGAATGAACGTAGAGAATCATATTTTATGTGCACAGAAGCAGCTTTAAAATCATCGTCTATAAATACTCAATCTGAAGTGACTTTTTATATGAATTCTTTAAAAAATGTTATTGAACTATGTTTGATTACTTTTATGGTTTGATATAAAGCACTATAGACTGATTTTAAAAAGCGCGAGAGGAAATATAGAGTCTGCTTGCCGAAGCGCTGGGTTGCAATTGCGGGCGTTGGGCGGCGGGTGTCTGGGTAAAGATGATGCTGAGTGGACTGAGCGCGAGCGGGCAGTATTGGAGTAAGAGGGGCCTGGAGTATGGGGTGACCCTGGAATGGGCAGAGTTGCTGCTGGAGCTCGGAGTCTGTAGTGAGTGAGAGACGGCCGAGCGCTCGGTGTTACTTGGCCGAGGGATGTGATCCGCACTTTGTGAGGGTTAATACTTCAGAGAGGGTACTGTAACTTCTTACGAGCGCCCTGGCCAATCAGAGCGCAGCCCCGTGGAGCGCATTGCTTGCATTCCGCAGATAGTTAAATATTACACAAATCTCAGTCTGGGAGGGAGTGCTGGCCCAGCTCCAGGTCACCGGAGCAGGCACCTGCTGGCGAGCACCTGAGCAGAACCGCGGGGGGCACTGGGGCCTAGAGGCGAGGGCCGCTGCCGCTGGTGTACCGAGCTGCCAGCAGCACTGTCTCTAAGCTACACTATAGCGCAGAGACGGGGATGCTGGGAGTACGAGGCGCGTCACTGCGAACTCCACAGCCCAGAGGCTGTAGGGCGGAGTGTGCCACTGTGAGCCCCACAGGGCACAGGCGGCATCACTGAGAGCCACGAAACCCCGAGACGGGGTCTATTTTAAAGACAATAAACAGGGGCGGGCAGGGGCAGATGATAGGCCCAGGCATGAGCGTAAAAGCATGAGCGTAAAAGAGCCCCTATTACGGAATCGGATAACTGGAAAAAACCTCCTACGTTTGCAAATGGCGAGGTTTCAGACTTGTAAAGACACACTGTATACGTTTTCGTGCAGGGTGTGGGAGACTGCATGAATTTCTGCTTGTTGAAGCCAACGTTTGTAGTAATATCAGGGAAATCAACAGTAAATACCAGCCCACCAGACCATAAAACAAGGCTACAAGCAGCCATAAAACCAGCCCACATACCGACTGTCAGGCCAGGCCTGGTTCTGTCGGATAGCCCTGGCTGTCTGACCCCGACAATACACTGGAAACAGTAGTGAGGTGAGCTCTCGAGGACACGAGGGGTATGGCAGGGAGCTCTCGGGGGCTGGGGTGGTACCACAGTGGGCTTTACATTGCATGGCTAGTAATCCAGTCTGACAAATGGAGCACATGAGGTATGCAGGTGTGCTCTACAAGCTCACCTGGTAAGAGGCGGCATCACTGCGAGCTCTACAGGTGAGAAGCAGTATCACAGTGAACTCTACAGGTAAAAGGCAGCATCACGGCGAGCTCTACAGGTAAGAGGCGCAGTTACTGCGAACTCTACATGTATGCAGCGGCATCACTGAGAGCTCCACAGGTAACAGGCAGCATCACTGAGAGCTCTACGGGTAAGAGGCGGCATCACTGCGAGCTCTACAGGTGAGAAGCAGTATCACAGTGAACTCTACAGGTAAAAGGCAGCATCACGGCGAGCTCTACAGGTAAGAGACGGTATCACTTGGAACTCTACAGGTGAGAAGCAGTATTATTGAGAGCTCCACAGGTAAGAGGCGCAGTTACTGCGAACTCTACATGTATGAAGCGGCATCACTGAGAGCTCTACAGGTAAGAGGCAGTATCACAGTGAACTCTACAGGTAAAAGGCGGCATCACGGCGAGCTCTACAGGTAAGAGGCGGTATCACTGGGAACTCTACAGGTGAGAAGCAGTATTATTAAGAGCTCCACAGGTAAGAGGCGCAGTTACTGCGAACTCTACATGTATGAAGCGGCATCACTGAGAGCTCTACAGGTAAGAGGCAGTATCACAGTGAACTCTACAGGTAAAAGGCGGCATCACTGCGAGCTCTACAGGTAAGAGGCGCAGTTACTGCGAACTCTACATGTATGAAGCGGCATCACTGAGAGCTCCACAGGTAACAGGCAGCATCACTGAGAGCTCCACAGGTAACAGGCAGCATCACTGCGAGCTCTACAGGTGAGAAGCAGCATCACTGAGAGCTCTACAGGTAAAAGGCAGCATCACGGCGAGCTCTACGGGTAAGAGGCTGCATCACTGCGAGCTCTATAGGTAAGAGGCGCGATTACTGTGAACGCTACAGGTAAGACGCGGCATCACTGCGAGCACCACAAGGAAGAGGCTGTATCATTGCAAACTCTACAAGTAAGAGGCGGCTTCACTGCGAACCCTACAGGCAAGAATCTGCATCACTTCGAGTTCTACAGGTAATAAGCGGTATCCCTGCACGCCCTACAGGTAGGAAGAGGCACCACTGCGAGCTCTACAGGTAGGAGGCAGCATCACTGCGAGCTCTACAAGTATTTGACAGTATCACTGGGAGCTATACAGATAAGAAGAGTTATCAGTGCAAGCTCTACAGGTAAGAGGCGGTATCACTGCAAATTCCAAGAGGTGGTATCACTGCGAGCTTTACAGGCAAGAATCGGTATCACTGCGAGCTCTACAGGTAGGAGAAGGCATCACTACTTGCTCTACAGGCATGAATCAGCATTGATGCAAGTTTTACTGGTAAGCGGTGGTATCACTGTGAGCTCTACAGGTAAGACGAGGTATTACAGTGAGCTCTACAGGTAAGAGGTGGTATCACTGCAAGCTCCAAAGGTAAGAGGCGGCATCACTGCGAGCTCTACAAGAAAGAATTGGCATCACTGTGAGCTCTACAGGTAAGAGGAGGTATCACTGCAAGCTCTACAGGAAAGAATCAACATCACTGCGAGCTCTATGCATAAGAGGCGGTATCCGTGTGAGCTCTACAGGTAAGGGGCAGCATCACTGCAAGCTCTACAGGTAAGAAGAGGTATCACTACGACCTCTACAGGTAAGAGGCGGTATCACTGTGAGCTATACAGGTGAGAGGCCGTATCACTGTGAGCTCTACAGGTAAGAAGAGGTATCCCTGCAAGCTCTACAGGCAAGAGAAGGTATCACTGCGAACTCTACAAGTGAGAGGCAGCATCACTGCGAGATCTACAGGTAAGAGGAGGTGTCATTGCGAGTGCTACAGTTAAGAGGCGGTATCACTGCAAGCTCTACAGGTAAAAGGCGGTGTCACTGCAAGCTCTACAGGTAAGAGGCGGTATCACTGCGAGCTCTACAGGTAAGAGGAGGTGTCATTGCGAGTGCTACAGTTAAGAGGCGGTATCACTGCAAGCTCTACAGGTAAGAGGCGGTGTCACTGCAAGCTCTACAGGTAAGAGGCGGTATCACTGCGAGCTCTACAGGTAAGAAGAGGTATCACTGCAAGCTCTACAGGTAAGAGAAGGTATCACTGCAAGCTCTACTAGTGAGAGGCAGCATCACTGCGAGCTCTACAGGTAAGATGAGGTGTCATTGTGAGTGCTACAGTTAAGAGGCGGTATCACTGCAAGCTCTACAGGTAAGAGCCAGTGTCACTGCAAGCTCTACAGGTAAGAGGCGGTATCACTGCGAGCTCTACAGGTAAGAAGAGGTATCACTGCAAGCTCTACGGGGAAGAGAAGGTATCACTGCAAGCTCTACTAGTGAGAGGCACCATCACTGCGAGCTCTACAGGTAAGAGGAGGTGTCATTGCGAGTGCTACAGTTAAGAGGCGGTATCAATGCAAGCTCTACAGGTAAGAGGCAGTATCACTGCAAGCTCTACATGTAAGAGGCGGTATCACTGCAAGCTCTACAGGTAAGAAGAGGTATCAATACAAGCTCTACAGGTAGGGGGTGGCATCACTGCGATTTCTACAGGCAAGAATCGGCATCACTGCAAGTTCTACAGGTAAGAGAAGGTATTACTGCGAGCTTTACAAGTGAGAGGCAGCATCACTGCGAGCTCTATAGGTAAGAAGAGGTATCATTATGAGTGCTACAGGTAAGAGGCGGTATCACCACAAGTTCTACAGGTAAGAAGAGGTATCACTGCGAGCTCTATAGGTAGGAGGCGGTATCACTGCAAGCTCTACAGGTAAGAGGAGGTATCACTGCAAGGTCTATAGGTAAGAGGCAGTATCACAGTGAGTTCTACAGGTAAGAAGAGGTATCACTGTGAGCTCTAGAAGTAGGAGGCAGTATCACTGCAAGCTCTACAGCTAAGAATCATCATCACTGCAAGCTCTACAGGTAGGAGGTGGTATCACTGCGACCTCTACAGGTAAGGAGAGGTATCACTGCGAGCTCTACAGGTAAGATGCGGTATCACTGCGAGCTCTTCAGGTAAAATAGGGTATTACTGCGAGCTGTACAAGTGAGAGGAGGCATCACTGCAAGCTCTACAGGTAAAGAAGGTATCACTGCGAGCTCTATAGGTAAAAAAGGTATCTTTGCAAGCTCTATAGGTAAGAGGCACAATTGCTGAAGTGTAAGGAATGGAGAGAGGCAGAATAAGAGGGAGAAAGTGAGTTAGAAAGAAAGTGACGAGAGGGACGAGAGAGAGGGACGGGGAGAAGGAATTAAAGACAAACCGCAGAAAGGGAAAGAAAGAGTGTGAGAAGCAAAACCAGAGAAACAGCAAGAGAGAAAGTAAGAGGGGGGTAAAGTGAGAAAGAAAAGCAATGAGAAATAGAAAGAGAAAGAAAGCGAAAGAAAGAGGGAGTATTGGGATTTGAGAGAGAAAGTGAGAGAGAATGAACACGAGAGGGGAAAATTGAATTGAATGGACGAGAGAGAGAGAGAGAGAGAGAGAGAGAGAGAGAGAGAGAGAGAGAGAGAGAGAGAGAGGAAAAGACAAGGTTGGGTGTCGAGA
Organism: Lissotriton vulgaris; assembly: GCF_964263255.1. Classification (NCBI taxonomy): domain Eukaryota; kingdom Metazoa; phylum Chordata; class Amphibia; order Caudata; family Salamandridae; genus Lissotriton; species Lissotriton vulgaris. The sequence continues at coordinate 1,118,045,991 of NC_141685.1, read as the reverse complement.
AAGAGATAGCCAGTGAGGGAAAGAGGGGGAAGTCTAGAGAGAGAATGACAAAGGAAGGCAGGGAGAGAGAACGCGAAAGCGAGAAAGTCAGTGAGAAAGAAAGAAATCCATATAGGCAGAGAAAGAGCGCGCTTGCTCTGGGCGGGCTGGGCTCAGGAGAGAGGTGGGTCTGTCAAGTCGGCAGTGCCAGGCCAGCCCCTGCCCTCCCTGCACAATGGCCATTCTCCGTCCCCAGAATTACTTAACTGGGCGAGAATTCTGAGCCCCTGAGTTCAGGACATACCAGCTCACTCCTCAGCTCCCGCCACAAAGGCTCTTTTCAGACGCAGGCTCCCAGCCGGTTGTGCTCGGGAAAGGGCACTGTGGGATCGGAACTAGGGGACTGGGTGAAGGGCGGGTGAGAGCGAGCCTAGGAAGGTTGGATTCCGAGGCCTTGCCCTGTGTCAGCCTCCTCCACAACTGGACAGCGCCCAAACATCACCCTGCCTCCCAAAGCCTCACCCAGTCATCAGCCATCCTCGCTTAATCTGAAAACATCCACTCAACATTGCCACACCACCAACAAACAACACAGAATCACGAACAAACACTACTTAACCACCATCACCAAACCACCACCCAACGTTACCCTACTCAACCACCAATCAACATAAAACAACCAACATGGCCCATTGAGCAACCAACATTACCCACACACCAAAGCACATGCTAAGTCCACCGATCAACATTGTGCCTCATTGTGAGTGAGTATCTCGAGGCGCCTGTCCATTTCAGAGCTACCTTGATACAAGCAGAGTTTGCACTCTACAAATACTGATACCCACGTACAGACTCACAGCCAGCATTTCCCAACCGGCACCCGACATTACAAACCAACACCACAGAACCAGCCACCGACATCACCCATCCACCGACCATCACACAACCATTGCCTGAGCCAATTGTACATTATACACCTAGCAGACAAACAACTAGTATCGGACAACCACCAACCACTGACACTGGGAGGTCTACATCACATGATGCAACTTGACAGATACTGTCAGTGTGGTATTCACCCGTTACAACGCATCTTTTACTCCGCACTACCACTACAACGCGGGCATTACAACGCATACCGTTACAACGCATTGCGCTGGGGGGGCGCTCTAGGATAAGAGGTAAGTTTAATTTACTATCCAACACCTTCCCTAGGGTCCACGGGGACTGGAGTTCGAATAGTAAATTATACTTACCACTATCCAGCACCCCAAAGCGCTATGCGTTGTAGCGGTATGCGTTGTAAATACCGCGTTGTAATGGTACGCGGAGTAAAAGTATGCGTTGTAACGACATACATCCGTCAGTGTCTGTAAATTGCCACGTGCTAGGGCCAGTGTAAGCAAGCAGTGATTCAGCAGAGGTTTATATTAGCATTTTAAATCTGGCATTGTGCCCCGTTGCCCTACAAATAGACAGAACCAAACCGTCATTCGGCCTTACTTAACCACTCTTTAACCTCACCGAACCCCATCAACCATCAGCCGTTGCCACTCAACCTTGCAATGTACAACACCACCCAGACAATGTCACCCGCCCACCAAGCGACATCGCCAAATCGCGAACAAACATCACTTAACCGTCAATTCATATTCTGCTACCACAACACCATCCCACCACCGTCAATCCTCACAGAACTAGAAGGTGTACATAAGATCATCCAACTTTCCCAACAGTAGCAGTAGGGCAAGCTAACCCATGTTATGGACTAGTGGAGATTAGTGGAAACTAAAGAAGACAATTAGAGCTTCAAAAGTTCCCCATGGAGTAAGACTCTGAAGCCTAGTCACGGCAATATCCCCCACAATTAGACAGCCCCCAGCCTTCAATCACAATAACCAAAATTAACCTGTCACCGAATCATTGCCCAACTACTAATGAATCTCACTCATTGTACAAGGTCTCTGTCACTCTAACAACCTTTGATGGCAATAGCACGAACAGCACCTAAAACCAAGCCAAGGCTTGATGTAGACACATATCACGCCTTCGTACGTACCTGACGGAACCACGTCTGGACAAAGCCATCTGACAAAACATCCACTAGACACGTCTGCATCATAAACCACACTAGAGAACAGTGAAGGCCTGAGGAGCTCCTGGAGTTCCTTTGAAAAGAACAATCTCACCTAACCTTTGTTGTATTTATTCGCAGATTTCTTTCTTTTTATTTGACTATTAGTTGCCCAAAATCCTTTAGGCTCTGTGCAAAGCCTTGGAAGAACTTGGACACATTAACTGATGAACACTGACCAAGACCCTTCTTATGGGCTCATGTAAAACAGAGACTACAAAAGTATCTTTTACGGAAACATGGCGGCTATTTACTAGCATTTTGTGTGGTCACTTGCTTGTCACAAAGCTGCGCAAAACAACATAACAAGCCAATTTAGGTGACATTAAAAAGGTCTGTGACTGCGGTGCGAAATTGCGACAGGTCACATCAACACCTACACAACCATTAGTAATTCCAGGCCTTAGACTTCAAACCGCAGACTGTCAAAATCTTGCTCTTGTACAAATATCTCCCAACACAAAGTGCTGCCTAACTCCTCGAATACTCTCTTTTCTATATTTTAGGGCCACCTTCATTTTAATTAAATATTCTAACTGCAGTCCTAGGACATTTGTGTGCAAGGGCCTCCTAGTGGCTTCAGGGGTGGGTGCACATTTTTGTAGGAAGATATCTAGGCAAGCTCTATTTATTTATTTATTTATAAAGTTTTATATAGCGCGAACAAGATCCCGAAGGATATAAGAGCGCTTTACAATAGACTTTTTGCAGTCTGTTTCCACATGTTAGCCCTACATAGTGTAGCTGCCAGAGGAGTTTGAGGGACTCCTTATTTGTTTTTTAGGTCTTGCCTAGGCAGCGCGTGCGCTGTCTCTTCAAGATATGCTGCATTCAGCTATGGACTTTAAGCTCTGTCCACTTTCCGTCCATCTTTTCAATTGGCTCCTGTTACTGTCCTTTGTATATTATGGCTTTTGATTCGTTAATAGGCTTAGTAGTCCCTCCTTTTCTCCTGTTGTAACCTTCCATGAGGTCTGGCCCTGTTACATGTGTTGTTACTCAGTATGTTTTAGCTACTGTTTGTCAGCATTATTTTCTTAATTACATTCCCCTAGTTGCTGCTGCAGGCACAACAGGCTCTACGCTCTCTGCTTCAGCAAACCAGAGTCAACGTGTTTTCATGGATCAGTGTGGCACCCGATCATGGACTCACGCTTTATCGTTCAAAGACGCTCCCTCCCCGCTTAACAATCGGCTGCCTCGCTTTATGCTTTGTCAGATTAAAAAAAATGATATGCTTTAGCTTTAAACATGCCGACCTCCTTACCACTCCCACAACACTGCTTGCCTGCCCCCAGGCCCTTAGAGATCGCTTCATTTTTTTTTTACTTAATTAAAATGAACAGCTTCTCAGTGGCTCACAATATGTGTATCGTGGCACCCCAGTGCGCAGTAACAAGTACTTTGGGAAAAAACAGATACGCCTTGTCATGTAAACAAGCCAAAGCTGCAGTAAGACGCTCCCCCGCTCAACGGGAGGCCGCCTAGCTTCATGCCTAGTCAGATTTTTTTTAATTACTTGCTTTCGCTTTAAGCGTGCCAACCCTCTCACTCCTCCCACAACACTGCTTGCCCCTCCCCACCACCCCTCCGAGATCACTTCTTTACAACACAACTTAGGCGTTGTCTTCAGGACGTTCCTGGTGCAGAATCTGATTGCTGTTGGTGCCGGGCAGGTCAGTGTCACAAAAATTAAACCTCTACAAGAAGCACTTACAGAAATAAAGAAAGCAGGTGCCCAAATTGAAGCTCCACTTCTGTAACATATTAATCAGCCTAACTTGGTGGGCATGGCTAAGGCTAAGAAAGTGTGTTTTCTCCACATTGCCACCATGAAAAGTTAGCTGTAATCCTTGATGGAGGTGTTTTCATCCTTGCTTTTCTCGAGCGCAAACCCTCATGTAGTGTATGTGACGAGGAGGTTCTTTCTCGTTATCTGTTACATTGAGCCGGGCGGCTGAGAGGAGGAGTGAGCGTGGATATGTTCTGTTGTTGTTTTGTGTTTTTTTAACACAAAGATCACTGCCACGCTCTCTTGTACAACGTGATGCCTATTAACAACCAGATCCAGGCGGGAGCTTTGTCAATATGGCTGTTATGGTTAGCTCTTTGTGCCACTGGGCATGCTCCCAAGGGAAGAGACCTCACCAAGATGGCTTCTTGGTTCACTCCGGAAAGAGTTATTTTTCGGAGCTACGTTACTTTTGCAATTGATGCTAATCAACCCTTCAATCAGCAGCTACTACGCCTGCAGCCTTGCTTTGCAATGCAATAGGTCTCGCATTACTAAAAGTTTGCGCCACAGGCGTTGCATTATTATTTGCATCACCAATAGCTCAAACTTTCAGTAATGCGAGATCTGTTGCATTGCACATGCTTGCTTAATTTTGCATTGAACAGAATTTGACATGATCTTTTCAAGGTTTGGATCTGCTCATGTTCTCTGTATATCTGAGTTGTGGGTTGCACAATTTATACAGTTTATTAAAAATGTACCATGGAAGATCACATTCTAGGGGTTTCCTGGGTACCCTCTGGCTCACCACACCCCCCAGGCCTCCATTTAAACCAGTGATCGTCATGCTGTGGGGTTGAAGTATGAGGCGGGAAAATAATATTAGCAATGTAGTCGCTGGGACGTATGAGTAAAATGTTTTGATGAAGTAGGGCGGCTCAAAAAGTTCAAGAGATTTGGCCTATAGCTAGACCTGACAATTTGAGACCTGAGGAACCAGGCTTCAATCCTGGCCTGGGCCCAACATCTTGTGATTGTGGGCAAAACCCTTAGGGGCATATGTACAAGGGCATTGCTCCTCTGGAGCATCACTTTTTACGATGCTCCGGTGGCACAATGCCCTGCTCCATATTTACTATGCGGCGCTGAGCCACTTTGGTGGTTTAATGCCGCATTGTAAATATCATTTGCCTTACACAGTTTTCTGCGTCAAAAGGGTCTGCAATGGGTGTTGTTGTGGGCGTTCCACCGCAACACCCATTGCTTTGTGACGCTTTCCCAGATTTACAAGGATCTGTAAATTTGAGGCAGTGCTATAAACTAACGCAATTGAAAAGCAGGCGTTAGAGGGGTGCAACGAGAAGAAATACTTCTATTTCTCCTTGTTTTTTGCTCTTTCTATGTTCGTTGCATTCTGCAGCCCACATAGAAGGAGCAAATCACCTTTAATGATTGTTCATGTGCAGGAAGGTGTCTCTTCCTGTGCATAAACAACCGTCCCTGCAACACAGGCACCCTTGTAACATAGCCCAAATGTGTCTGCTTTGGTGCTAGGCATCTTTTTTATCGCAGGTGCAAGGGAAAACACAGTGGTGCACCGTATTCTTGTGAATATGGCACATCCCAGCCTTTTTTAAATGAAGCAGCTTGTCGCTGTTAAATTGCTTGCTTTGCTGCGCTGCGTCATTTCTTTGTAAATAGGCCCCTCAGTTCCTTATTCACTGTCGCAGCTAAATGCCTGGAGTACTTGCTCTAGATTGCATTGCATCAGCCTTTATATGTTAATAGATTCTTCTTTACCCACACAGCTTCCATATCTGTGAGTTCTTCTCCCCAGAGTGCCCATGGCCAGGGAATTCTGTGTCCAGTGCGTGGCAGCGCTTGGTAGTTGCTCTACCTGCCAGCACTCTCCAATCCTCAGATTTTGCTACACTTGACGCTACCATAAGTACACTAAGTACACGGGTAGCTCTTGTACACTTGGGGCTACCCGTTCAGCCCCCCATCCCATACCCAAGTTCTAGTTGGGGGCAACTGGTTATTAGCTCCCAGGAGTATCCACTCTTTACTCGTTGCTTCTATCCGGAAGTGTCCCTAAATCTCCTGTCCTTGCTACACTGACGCCCACCCTTACCGAGCTCCTGTCCTCTTTAGTGCCCCATTTCCGGCGGCCATATTCTAGATGGAGCTGAGGTATGTGCACCACTAGCCCTGGGATCTCTGTTTTGGTGGAAAAAATCCTACACCCTTGGGTGGCGGGACGGGACCTCTGTGGAACATGGAACAGTGGTGTGGGTGGGGACAGCCCCCCTTGACTGACCAGGGCACTGGCATGATCTTCTTGCAGATTTGCAGGTACTACACCCCTGGATTTGTGTGGCACAGGCTGTAAGGTAAGGCCTGAGAAGTTAAAGGTCCTACTCATGGCTTTAAGTGGGCCAGGTCCTGCTGGTGCGCAGCACCGGCAGTTCTAAAAAGCAGGTACTGAGATGGGTCCCTATCGGGCTCTCCATTTTTGCTCTCACCCTCAGGGTACTTCACATAAAAAGCTGATAGGGTACTGGGGAATAAATATAATTGTATAGCACGTTTGCATAATTATACACATTTCAGTTACATAAAAAATGAAGTTTTTACAAAGACGCAACATGGTTACTTCAACTAGAAAGAAAATGCCCTACAAAATCCCGGAAATACTGAAACTACCATTGTACGTGGTTAGAGAAGGGAAGGCAGTGGTGGCTGGCAGGGAACAGGGGTGGTGAGGCAGGGGTTAGGGTGGAGGGGACAACATTTTTTATATTTTTATGGCTGCTGTCTCTACTCAGCTTTGGTCCCTTCTCGTAGCCGCCTTCTCCTCAGCTTCAATCCCGGAAGCACACATGCTCCCCTAAGCCAATCACAACGCTGCAATGCAGTGCTGTGATTGGTCTGGGCACCGTGGTTTGGCACTCAGACGGGGACTGGAAGCCTGTGCATGTTCCCCACCAGGCTGTGTATTACAGCCTGGTGGGGGACATGAAAAGTGTGCATGACTGTTTGGCCGGCCCAAGACAGTCGGCCAAACCGCCATGCGCACTTTGAGTGTGCCACCACTCCTCCCTTTGAGACCCCAGTCCCGCCCCAACCCAGCCCTGTAGCCAAAAATAAAATTATAATTACGAGGTTATTATCATTTTATTTTTCCTGCTCTGAGAGCAGTGGGGCGACGCTGCACCGCCTTAGCGGAGAGACGACTAATAACAGACTGAGAAATATATGTGAATATTTGTGACCATCAATAGGGAAGAATAGAATTGACACTAAAGAACATGCGTGAAAATGATAATGTCCATTTTCTTTAGGTAAGACAATGTACATTGTGTTTATGATGATTTTTTTTTAAAAAGCATATTGGTAAATAATATTACTTCACAAGGCAACCTTTCATGGCGCATCTCAAATCTGTTTTTTCGGGTACAATCTCCTGATGCACTATGACACAGTATTCACTTAGGGTCTCATTTACAAGAGGCCTGCGCCAGCGGAACACACAGACCTCTCAATCTTATCTATGAGGCCACGCAAAGCCACCCAGCGTAGCTTTGCTTGGCCTCATAGATATGGAGTAAGGCAAGGCAGCGCAAAGTGCCGCGTTGCCTAACTTTGCATCAAGGAGGTAGTTCATGGGTGTTGCTGTTGGTGTTATCATGCAACACCCATGGTAAAACACCTAAGGATGTTGACACTGCCCCAGATTAACAAAATCACGTAAACCTGGGGCAGTGCAAAAACCTTACACCTCACCAGAGCAGGTGTAGAGAAGAAAAATGTTTTCATTTCTCCTTGTTTTTTCCTCTTTCAACACATAGATTGAGGAAAATGCCTCTTGTGATTGTTTTTGCGCAGGAAAGTCCCCTTCCTGCACAAATCATGTCAACAACACAGACACCCTTGAACCATGGTGCAAGGGTGCCTGCTTTAGAGCTCTGCTGCAAATTGTGCACTGGCTGAGAGGTCAGTAATGCACCGAATCTTGTGAATTCAGTGCATTTCTGCCCTTTTGAATTGGCGCAGGGCAGCGCAGCAAAAAGACTTGAGGAGCGGCCCTACACTGATTCTTTGTAAATGAGGCCCTTGTTTTGGACATTCAAAAGACGCAGAGATTTTAAATTGGGCATTTAAAGGACGCAGAACTTGTTGCCAGGTGGCCACATAAGAGAGTGAGCATTTCAATGTTATTTGATGTATTATATATCTGAATGTAATGACAGGAGTAGCAAAATACCAGTGGGGCGGAACAGATTTTAAACTTACCTGTTTTTAAGCCACGCCCTTAATTACATCGGCCATGCCCCTTTGAGAGACCCCTACCCACCCCCCCCCCCCCCCCCCCCCCCCGCCGCCCAAGTTTTTAATTCTACCTAAATCCCTGGTTCTACTTAAACTGCAGAAAAAAGGCCTTAGAGGCACCAGGACCGGAAAAAGAAAACCTTAGCTGTACCAGGGCCAGGCCTCGGAGAGACCTGGACAGGACCTCAGAGTTACCAAGGCAGGACCTCAGAGATACCAGGACAGGGAAAAAAGAACTCAGAGATACCAGGGCAGGAAAAACATCTTAGAAATACCAGGACAGAACCTCAGAGGTACTTGGGCAGGAAAACAGTCTTAGAGATACCAGGGCAGAACCTCAAAGATACCAGGGCAGGAAAAAGACCTTAGAGATACCAGGGCAGGACCTCAGTGGTACCAGGGCAGTAAAATGCCTTAGAGATACCCAGGAAGGATCTCAGAGATACCAGGGCAGGAAAAAGACCATAGAGATACCAGGGCAGGACCAGAACGTCAGGGATACCAGGGCAGGAGCTCAAAGATACCAAGACAGAACCGCAGAGATTCCAGGACATGAAAAAGACCACAGAGATACCAGAACCGGAACTCAGAGATACCAGGCCGGACCAGAACCTCAGAGATACCAGGACAGGAAAAAGACCTTAGCTATTTCAGGACAGAGAAAAACCTCGGAGATACCAAGTCAGGACCGGAACCTCAGAGATACCAGGACAGTAAAATGACCTTAGAGATACCAGGACAGGAAAAAACCTCAGAGATACCAAGGCAAGACTGGAACCATAGAGATACCAGGACAGGAAAAAACCTCAGAGATACCTGAACAGAAAAAAACCTGAGAGATACCAAGGCAGGACCGGAACCTCAGAGATACCAGGACAGGAAAAAAACCTGAGAGATACCAGGACAGGAAAAATACCTGAGAGATATGAAGGCAGGAAAAAGACCTGAGAGATACCAAGGCAGGACCGGAACCTCAGAGATACCAGGATTGGAGAAAGACCTGAGAGATACCAGTGCAGGAAAAGGACCTGAGAGATACCAGGACAGGAAAAAGACCTGAGAGATACCTGGGGAGGAAAAAGACCTGAGAGATACCAGGGCAGGAAAAAGACCTGAGAGATACCAGGGCAGGAAAAAGACCTGAGAGATACCAGTGCAGGACAAAGACCTGAGAGATACCAGGAAAGGAAAAAGACCTGGGAGATAGCAGTGCAGGAAAAAGACCTGAGAGATACCAGGACAGGAAAAGACCTGAGAGATACCAGGGCAGGAAAAAGACCTGAGAGATACCAAGGCAGGACTGGAACCTCAGAGATACAAGGACAGGAAAAAGACCTGAGAGATATCAGGACAGAAAAAAAGACCTGAGCGATACCAGGACAGGAAAAAGACCTGAGAGATACCAGGACAGGATAAAGACCTGAGAGATACCAGGGCACGAAAAACTCCTCAGAGATACCAAGGCAGGACCGGAACCTCAGAGATACCAGGACAGGAAAAAGACCTGAGAGATACCAGTGCAGGAAAAAGACCTGAGAGATACCAGTGCAGGAAAAAGACCTGAGAGATACCAGGACAGTAAAAAGACCTGAGAGATACCAGGACAGTAAAAAGACCTGAGAGATACCAGGGCAGTAAAAAGACCTGAGAGATACCAGGACAGTAAAAAGACCTGAGAGATACCAGGGCAGTAAAAAGACCTGAGAGATACCAGTGCAGGAAAAAGACCTGAGAGTTACAAGTGCAGGACCGAAACCTCAGAGATACCAGGTGCAGGAGCTCAAAGATACCAGGACAGGACCTTAAAGATATCTGTATAGGAAAAATACCTCAGAGGTAACAGGGCAGGAGCTCAAATATACCAGGACAGGACCTCAAAGATATCTGTATAGGAAAAATACCTCAGAGGTACCAGGGCAGGACCTCGGAGATACCAGGGCAGAAACAAGGCCTCAGAGATAACTGGGCAGGAACAAGACCTCAGACAGGAAAGAAACTAGAACTTAGAGCACAAAACAAAACTTGGAAAGTATGTGTACCACTGGTCCAGCCTCATGGGCAAACTAAGGGCAGTGTAAGTGCGGTCTCATGGGGAAGTGACAGGGCAGTCTCACGGGGAAGTGTCGGGCAGTCTCGTGCCACATCCAGGCCCACCTCGCATGCTGTCTCGGCTGCCTCTGGGCAGCCACGGGATATTCTCACCGCAGACTCTGCCGAGTCCGGTTCCTCTGACGTAGAACACTGTTTATCAACACCAAGAAGTAGCAGTTTGAAAATCCTTGAGATGTCTGTCATTCCAGCGCGAAAGAACAGCAGACAAAGGAGCGAGGGAGGAATGGGGAGGGAGAGGGGAGAGGGCATGAGACAAAGAGAGGGGGAGGAGAGACGGCACGGGAGAAGGAGAGAAGAGGGAGGGAATGAGAGGGGAGAGGAGTGGGTCTGAGGAATACAGCTGAGCAAAGGATGAGAGAAAGATGGGAGAAGGGCAGGGACTGGTGAGGAGAGTGGAAAGGCAAGAAGGAGAGGAGGGTTGTGGAGGGGAGGGAAAGGGAGAGGAGAGCAGAGGACAGGAGGGGAGAGGAGAGGGGGGACGGATGGGAGGGCAAGGCATAAGGGCAGGGAGAGGAGAAGGGAATGGCAGGAAAGACAGAAGGGGATGGGGTGGGAGAAGTTCAGGGAGTGGAGAGGAGAGGAGGGCAGGGGATGAGAAGGGAATGGAGGGGAGGGGGAGCCCAGATGAGAAGAGGAAACAAGAGGGAGGTGAAAAGGGTGGTTAATGGGAGAAAGAGGGGTGACAATGGGTGAGGAGAGCGCCTATGGGAGGAGAAGAGAAGGGAGGAAGGAGAAGAGGCGAGAGAGTAGTTGTAAACAATAGAAAGAGGTAATAGATTGGCCGAAGATAAGGGGGAGAAGGAGAGAACAGAGACGAATGAAGAGAAGAGAGATGTGTAAAGAAAGAGGTGAATGAAAGAGAAGCAACTGGAGGAAGAGAAGAGAAGGTGAAGGGGTGAGAGACGTGATGAGGGGGAAAGGATGTGGAGAAGAGAGAAATGAGAGAGGCAGCGACACGGGAAGCGCGGGAGAGGGCCTGGAACGGAGAGAGCGGACGGATCATCACTAGTAGCCAAATACGGATATGACCATTAAAAGACCCCCACCTGTGCATCCGATACACGTAGTACGTGACCCCCTCTACGGCGAGAGGTTTCCGAGTGCTCTGTCTGTGGTCCCCCACTCCATCCCACGAGCACCGCTCCAGGTACCGGACCACACCCGGTTCAGGAGACTGTGCTATGGAGGCAGAGAAGCCGAGAGTCGGAGGGAGGGGGGAGGGGGGGTCAGTGAGAGGCACCAGGAGAGGCAACAAGGGGCAATGAGAGGCCAGAAGGGGCAATAAGAGGCACTAGAAGCATAGTAGGGAAAGGAGAGGCACTATCAGGGTCAATGAGGGCAATCAGAAGCACTAGGAGAGGTACCGCAGGTGCAGTATGGACAGGGACGGGCAAAGAGGCACTGTGAGAGGCAACAAATGGCAATGAGAGGCCAGAAGGGGCAATGAGAGGCACAGGGAGAGGCAATGAGGGGAAAGAAGGGGCAATGAGAGGCACTAGGAGAAGCATGGAAGGGCAACCAGAGGCACTAGGAGAGGCAAAGAGGGGCAGCGGATGTGGTCAAAGAGAGCCAGGGAGAGGCAAGGACAGAAACGAAGAGACAGGACCCAGGAAGGGGCTGTTTTAGGGGAAGGGACAGAGAAGGAACCTCAGACAAAAGCAGGGTTTGCAATTGCCAGGGAGCAGACCCAAGAAGCGCCCTGGAAGAACAGGGCACCCAGGTCAGGATTATGGGGCCGGGACGGGTGTGAGGGATAAAGTTAGGGGATGTGAAGGACTGGGTTTAGTGAGGTTAGTGTAAGGCAAAGATTAGAGTGTGTTTAGAATCAGGCTTGGGCTAGTAATAAGGAGAAACTATGAAAACTGGGTTTAGAATCGTGGGGCATGGTTGGAGCTTGGGTTAATGTTAGGATTCATCTTAGAGTTAGGATCAGGAAAGGGGCATGATGGGTTTGGAAACTTTAAAGCAATGGTAGACTTGGGATAGGGCCCTGGGTTGAGATTACGCAGAAAGGATGTGGGCAGGACAGTTATGGTAAGGGGGTGAGACTGAGCTGGCATTAAGGCTTTAGGGGTCTTCTTTGCAATGCAACATCAGGGTTTCTCAATGCTTACTCTGCCACTGAAATCTACACCCTGGGTTCTCCATACTCAACTCTTCACCCTGGACTACCGATATTCAATATTACACCCTGGGCTCTCGACACCCAACTCTATGCCTACAGCTCAGGGTGTAGAGTCGAGTAGCCAATTCTCAACTCTATGCCTAGTAACCAATACTCAGTTCTACACCTATCAATCAACCAACCAATCAGCATTTGCATAGCACCCTAATCCTGGGGGGGGGGGAGGGGGGGGGTATCTAGGTATCATCTGGGCAGGTCCAGGATGACTCTTACTGCTGCGTTTTGGATAGTTCAGAGGTGCTTGAGGAGGAGGGTGGTAGTTCCGGCGTAGAGGACGTTCCTGTACCTAGATTGTAGATACTCAGCTCTACACCTAGAGTTCGGATATTCAACTCTATGCCTAGTAGCCGATACTCAGCACTACAGCTAGAGTTTGGATACTCAGCTCTACACCTAAAGTTCAGACACTCAACTCTACACCTAGAGTTTGGATACTCAGCTTGACGCCTAGTAGCCTATACTTAGCTCTACAACTAGAGTTTGGACACTCAGATTTACACCTAGTAGCCAATACTCAGCTCTATGCCTAGAGTATGGATGCTCAGTTCGACACCTAGAGTTTGGATACTCAGCTCTACACCTAGAGTTTGGATACTCAGCTCTGCACCTAGAGTTTTGATGCTCAGCTCTACACCTAGAGTTTTGATGCTCAGCTCTACACCTAGAGTTTGGATACTCCGCTCTTTACCTAGAGTTTGGATGCTCAGCTCTATACCTAGAGTTTGGATGCTCAGTCTTATACCTAGAGTTTGGATGCTCAGCTCTACACCTAAAGTTTGGATACTCAGCTCTTTACCTAGAGTTTGGATGCTCAGCTCTATACCTAGAGTTTGGATGCTCAGCCTTATACCTAGAGTTTGGATGCTCAGCTCTACACCTAGAGTTTGGATGATCAGCTCTACACCTAGAGTTTGGATACTCAGCTCTTTACCTAGAGTTTGGATGCTCAGCTCTATATTTAGAGTTTGGATGCTCAGCCTTATACCTAGAGTTTGGATGCTTAGCTCTACACCTAGAGTTTTGATGCTCAGCTCTTCACCTAGAGTTTGGATACTCAGCTCTATACCTAGAGTTTTGATTCTCAGCTCTACACCTAGAGTTTTGATGCTCAGCTCTACACCAAAAATTTGGATATTCAGCTCTCTACCTAGAGTTTTGATGCTCAGCTCTGTACCTAGAGTTTGGATGCTCAGCCTTATACCTAGAGTTTGAATGCTCAGCTCTACACCTAAAGTGTGGATACTCAGCTCTTTACCTAGAGTTTGGATGCTCAGCTCTATACCTAGGGTTTGGATGCTCAGCCTTATACCTAGAGTTTTAATGCTCAGCTCTACACCTTAAGTTTGGATACTCAGCTCTTTACCTAGATTTTGGATGCTCAGCTCTATACCTAGAGTTTGGATGCTCAGCTCCACACCTAAAGTTTGGATACTCAGCTCTTTACCTATAGTTTGGATGCACAGCTCTATACCTAGAGTTTGGATGCTCAGCCTTATACCTAGAGTTTGGATGCTGAGCTCTACACCTTAAGTTTGGATACTCAGCTTTTTACCTAGAATTTGGATGCTCAGCTCTATACCTAGAGTGTGGATGCTCAGCCTTATACCTAGAGTGTGGATGCTCAGCCTTATACCTAGAGTTTGGATGCTCAGCTCTATACCTAGAGTTTGGATGCTAGTCCTTATACCTAGAGTTTGGATGCTCAGCTCTACACCTAAAGTTTGGATACTCAGCTCTTTACCTAGAGTTTGGATGCTCAGCTCTATATTTAGAGTTTGGATGCTCAGCCTTATACCTAGAGTTTGGATGCTCAGCTCTACACCTAGAGTTTGGATGATCAGCTCTACACCTAGAGTTTGGATACTCAGCTCTTTACCTAGAGTTTGGATGCTCAGCTCTATATTTAGAGTTTGGATGCTTAGCCTTATACCTAGAGTTTGGATACTCAGCTCTTTACCTAGAGTTTGGATGATCAGCTCTACACCTAGAGTTTTGATGCTCAGCTCTACACCTAGAGTTTGGATACTCAGCTCTATACCTAGAGTTTTGAAGCTCAGCTCTATACCTAGAGTTTTGATGCTCAGCTCTACACCTAGAGTTTGGATACTCAGCTCTATACCTAGAGTTTTGATGCTCAGCTCTACACCTAGAGTTTTGATGCTCAGCTTTACATCAAAAGCTTGGATACTCAGCTCTATACCTAGAGTTTAGATGCTCAGCTCTATACCTAGAGTTTGGATGCTCAGCTCTACACCTAAAGTTTGGATACTCAGCTCTTTACCTAGAGTTTGGATGCTCAGCTCTACACCTTAAGTTTGGATACTCAGCTCTTTACCTAGAGTTTGGATGCTCAGCTCTATACCTAGAGTTTGGATGCTCACCCTTATACCTAGAGTTTGGATGCTGAGCTCTACACCTTAAGTTTGGATACTCAGCTTTTTACCTAGAATTTGGATGCTCAGCTCTATACCTAGAGTCTGGATGCTCAGCCTTATACCTAGAGTGTGAATTCTCAGCCTTATACCTAGAGTTTGGATGCTCAGCTCTGTACCTAGACCTACACCTTAAGTTTGGATGCTCAGCTCTACACCTTAAGTTTGGATACTCAGCTCTTTACCTAGTGTTTGGATGCTCATCTATATGTATAGTTCCCGTGTATCCAACTCTACAACTCTTATACCCGGCTCTGTATTGGCGGCTGTGGCAGTGAACTCTCCACTTGGGGTTCTGATAATAAACTCTATTGCGTGGGCACTTAGCACCCAACGCTAATCCTGGGGCTTGAAAATGCAAATCTGCAAAATCTGCACATGAGGCTCTGATACGACCTCTGCACTTGGGTCCCTGATATGCAACTCTTCAAATGCAGCTGTGGTGCCCTGCTCTACTAGGGGATCCTGGTCTCAGCTCTATACCTAGAGTTTGGATGCTCGTCCTTATACCTAGAGTTTGGATGCTCAGCTCTACACCTAAAGTTTGGATACTCAGCTCTTTACCTAGAGTTTGGATGCTCAGCTCTATATTTAGAGTTTGGATGCTCAGCCTTATACCTAGAGTTTGGATACTCAGCTCTTTACCTAGAGTTTGGATGATCAGCTCTACACCTAGAGTTTTGATGCTCAGCTCTACACCTAGAGTTTGGATACTCAGCTCTATACCTAGAGTTTTGATGCTCAGCTCTATACCTAGAGTTTTGATGCTCAGCTCTACACCTAGAGTTTGGATACTCAGCTCTATACCTAGAGTTTTGATGCTCAGCTCTACACCTAGAGTTTTGATGCTCAGCTTTACATCAAAAGCTTGGATACTCAGCTCTATACCTAGAGTTTAGATGCTCAGCTCTATACCTAGAGTTTGGATGCTCAGCTCTACACCTAAAGTTTGGATACTCAGCTCTTTACCTAGAGTTTGGATGCTCAGCTCTACACCTTAAGTTTGGATACTCAGCTCTTTACCTAGAGTTTGGATGCTCAGCTCTATACCTAGAGTTTGGATGCTCAGCTCTATGCCTAGAGTTTGGATGCTCAGCCTTATACCTAGAGTTTGGATGCTCAGCTCCACACCTAAAGTTTGGATACTCAGCTCTTTACCTAGAGTTTGGATGCTCAGCTCTATACCTAGAGTTTGGATGCTCACCCTTATACCTAGAGTTTGGATGCTGAGCTCTACACCTTAAGTTTGGATACTCAGCTTTTTACCTAGAATTTGGATGCTCAGCTCTATACCTAGAGTCTGGATGCTCAGCCTTATACCTAGAGTATGGATGCTCAGCCTTATACCTAGAGTTTGGATGCTCAGCTCTGTACCTAGAGTTTGGATGCTCAGCCTTATACCTAGAGTTTGGATGCTCAGCTCTACACCTTAAGTTTGGATACTCAGCTCTTTACCTAGTGTTTGGATGCTCATCTATATGTATAGTTCCCGTGTATCCAACTCTACAACTCTTATACCCGGCTCTGTATCGGCGGCTGTGGCAGTGAACTCTCCACTTGGGGTTCTGATAATAAACTCTATTGCGTGGGCACTTAGCACCCAACGCTACTCCTGGGGCTTGAAAATGCAAATCTGCAAAATCTGCACATGAGGCTCTGATACGACCTCTGCACTTGGGTCCCTGATATGCAACTCTTCAAATGCAGCTGTGGTGCCCTGCTCTACTAGGGGATCCTGGTCCCAAAGCTCCCTACGGGAGGCTCTTGAGTCCCAAAAAGGCACCAGGAGCCCCTCTATCCCACTCTCTCTTGGGTTCGTGATGTGCAGCTCTACACTGGGAATCCAATACTCAAAGCTACAGTTGTAAATTATTTACCCAGCTCTTGATCTGTGGCTCTGATATTCTACTCTATTACCAGGACTCTAATGTTGAGCTCAATGCGAAGGCTCTGATACGCAGATCTACACTGGAGGCATTTAGACCCATCTGTACACCTGTCGCTCTGATGCCCAGCCGTACACCTGGAGATCCGAATACCCAACTCTACCAGACGTTCTATCATCTAGCTACGCACCTGGTGCGCTGCTACACAATCCACGCAGGGCTGTGGCACCCCCTTCTAAATATGAGTACTGACTCCAAACTCTACAGATTTCTTGGGTTTCCTACGCCCAACTCCACACTTGGAGATTTTATATTCAAACACTACACTTGTGCTCCAATACCCACCTCGACTCTGGGCTCTGATACCAGACTCCTTCTTGGGGAGGGGTGTACTATTCAACTACACACTTGTAACTCTCAAAACCGGGCTACCTCGGTGGTACCGAAATATAACTCAAAAGCTGGGGTCCAATAACCAACGAACCGAGGACTCCAGTAATCAGCTCTATGTGAAACACCCCACACCCAACTATACATGGCTTTCAATGCCCGATAATACGACCGAGGATCCAATGTCTCTTTCCATCTAGGGTTCCTGTACCAAAATCTGCCCGGGCCCTTGACTCTCAACTGCATACTTTCAGCTCTAAAACCTAACATTGCAGTTATTGCTTGTACATACAGGTCTACATCTGTGATCTTCACACCTAACTTTATGCCTGGAGGTCTCATAACCCAACTCTTTTTGGAGTTCAGATACCCATATCTACCTGGAATCTCAATTCTCAATCGTACACCAATGGTCCTTATAAACAAACCTACTCTTAAGGAGTTGAGTCCCAGCTCTACGCCTGTGAGTGTGGTATTCAACTCTACGCCTTGAGCACTGATGTCAAACGCTACACCTTTGGGCTCTGATACCATGCTGAAACCAGGAATGAGGGGCTCTGATATCAACCTTAAACAGGGTTCTGATGCCAAAGCCTATTTGAGGCTTTTATTTATACCCATCTCCAGACTTTAGATGACTATAGCAAGCCTCACACATGGGCTCAAAAGACCGGGGACCTCATTTATGAAAAGTGACGCATCACTGCGAGAAAACAGCGATGCGTCACTTTTCATTGCGCCCTCCTTGCAACACCAATGATGCGTCATATTTACAGTATGACGCATCATGTCGCAAGGAGTTACAGATACGTCAGTATTTCTGACGTATCTGTAAGCGCAAAAGTGACGCATTGCTGGAGTGTGTCACAAAAGTGACACAACTCAAGCAATGCATCGTTTCACATGGGGCAAGCCCCATGTGAAAGAGCCTGCGTCAGTCTTACGCCTGCTGTGAGGCAGGCACAAGATTTTGACGCAACGGCGTCCTAGAAGTGACGCAGTGAAATCTCATAGATTTCACTGCGTCACTTCTACGAGGCTCCCTGCATACATTATACCTGACGCAGGTATAATGTAGCGCAGAGGTTTACAAAGTGAGTCACTTTGTAAATAGTGTGCAACAGGAGGCATGTTTTACGCCGCCGATGCGTCACAAAAAGTGACGCATCAGAAGCGCAAAACTGACGCATGGCCTCATAAATGAGGCCCCTGGACTCTAAAACCCCAAACCCAACCCGAGTCCATCACAACTATTTCCACGCCTGTGTCCCTGAAACCAAGTCCAACACCTCACCCGAGTCCCTCACAACCTTACCCCCACAATTTTGAGTCACCTCATTACCTACCTACTTTGCCTTGCTGATTTTATACTCCGCTGTACAGTTGGGCTGTGGGACTCACTATTAAACATGTTTCTCTCGCTCCCCCGCCGCATATACTGGGGCGCTGATAGTTCTAACCTGAAGCTCTGTTACCCAACTCAAACACAGGACTCGGACACCCAACTCTTCTCCTGAAACTCAACACCAAACCCTACACTTGGGGCTCTAAACCCCACTCTACACCTGGGGCTCCTTGTACCCGGCTATACACCCGTGGCTTTCATACCCAACTAACTACCCACTGCTTTGATAAGAAGCAAGACACAAGGATTCCTGAAAACAAACTCGACATTTGGGTTCTTGACTTCAAACTTCGCCCTTAGGGTTCTGAACCCCGTCTCCACACCTGTGGATCTTGATACCCATCTCTGTACGCGAGGCGCTGATACCTAATGCTGTTCCTGATGATTTTATAGCCAACTCTATACCTGGGTTCCTGATCCCCAAATCTGCATCTTGAGCAATACTCAATACCTCGGTAATTTGTCATTTTGACGAATTCCTCAAATGAAGACAGATTGATGAAACGTCGTTTTAGGGAAAAATTAAAATGACGATCTATTTTTTCTATTAAAATATAATGTTTTGTGGGAAAGTAAAAACTGAGAAAGAAGAGGACAGCGTACCAAAGACGTAAGAATGGAAAAGGGGTTGGTATACATTTATAGGGGTACCTATAGGGGGAATAAAGATTTAGTATAAAAAAAAACGTTAATAAATCTGGAGTGGGAGTAAGAGGTTTGCAAACGTAGATGGGAATTAAGAGGGAGGGGGTGGTGTTTTAAAGGACAGAGGGAGTAAGGGGTTTGTAAATCAAATAAAAGGAAATAAATCAGGACGGGGAGTAAGGGGGTTGTAAAAAGTGCGATACGGGCACATGGGGAGTAAGTGCTTTTATAATATATTGGAGTACAGCTGGGGTGGAGTAAGGGTTTTAAAGTAGGGAGTAAAGCAGAGTGGGAGTAAGCGGAGTGTTTTAAAAGTGAGTAATGAAGGAGGATAAAGTAAAGGTGTTTCAAAAACAATAGGAGTGAAGCGGGAAAGGAATAAGGGGTTTGAAAAATAAATGGAATAATGTGAGGTGAGCGCAAGGGGTCGGAAGAAAGGGAGTAAAACTGGAGAGGGAGTTAGGGGTTTGCAAAAACCTGGGTGTAAATCCAAAGAAGAAGTAACAGGTTTAATTTAAAAAAAGGAGTGAAGCTGGAGGGGAGTAAAATGTTTTTAAAAAGGAAGCAAAGAGGCATTAAGGGGTGTGTAAAACAATTGGAGTAAAGCAGTGGAGAGTAAGGGGTTTAAAAAAGGAAATTTAGCGGGAGTCAAAGTGAGGTATTAGTTAACAAATGGAGTACAGCAGGAGGGGATTCAAGGGTTTGTAAAGAAAAAACGTAAAGTGGAAGGGAAAGTAAGGAGTTTGGGAAAAAATGGAGAGAAGAGTGTCTTAAAAAAGGGAAAGGAGGGCAATGGGCTGGGGGGGGGGGGTCCCTTAAATGTTGTAAAGCGAAACTCAAACATGCAGAAGAGGGAAAGTTTCTTCAAGAATGGATTTCTGCAGGTTGCTTTGCTCAACCTAGTGAAAGCCATACTAAAAGAAAAATTCGTCAACACTGGTTCGACAAAGTAAATTCTTCAGAACCATTTTCTACATGTCGGGTTTTCATCAAGATCACATACAACCACCCAGTTATACGGGGCTCGTTGCCCCAACTCTACACCTGGGGCTCCCGATAATGAGCTCTCATCCTCAGGCTGGGTTGATGCCCTTCTCTGCCCAGGCTTTGATACCAAACCCTTCACACACACATGGGGCACTCGGTTTTGATACTCAGTTCTGCTTATGAGGATGTAGTGCCCAGCTCTTCACTTGGGGATGCTGATACCCAAACCTACACCTAGGGCACATCATGACCAGCTGTACATCTAGAATTGTAGGGTACCAATGTTTACAACTGGACCTGCTGAGACTAAACTGTACAGCTGGGGCTACTGATACCCAATTCTACCACCGAGGCTCTCAATGCTAAAAGCTACACCCGGGGCACACAAAGTTATGGATACCTGCTGTGGTCGAAACCCAACTCTACCCTTGGCCTCCGATACCCAATATTATACCCATGGCTTTCAATCTCCATCTCTATCGCTAGGACTCTGATACCCAAATCTACATCTGAGACTCTCAACACCAACCTCTACCCTCGGGTCTCTAAAACCCTAGCTACTGTCGGGGCAGGGGTGCCTGACTCTACACCTAGGGTTCATTCTACCCAGATGTACACCTATGGCTTTGAAACCCAACTCCATGTCGTAGTATGGCGCACAACACCATGAAACCACATTCGACTCTTCGGCTCTTGATATCAAACTGAAACCTGTTCTCTACGCCTGGTGATCTTTTTGTTTTAACAACTTTATTTAGACATTTGAAACTGTTAAATGGCCATAGCAACATGTCTAGAGAGCGGCGTCCTCGGATATACATGAGCATACACACAAGGATGAGCGATACTCCTCTGCTGATCTTAATACCCACCTCTGTAAGTGCTGATACTTAACTCTATTCAAGAGGTTTGTTTACTAAACTCTATTCCTCGGGTTCCTATGCCCAAATCTGCATCGCAAGCTCTGATACTCATCCCTAGATTTGGGGTTTTAGCAATCCACCTTTCCGTCTTTAATTAATTTGATATCCACCTCTACCTGAGGCTTTTATCCCTAACTCTACACCTGGGGCTCCCGATACTCAGCGGCTGTGGTTGATAGCCACCTCTGCCTGGACTCTAAATACCAAGCCCTACATCTGGGACACTTGTCAGCCAACTCTACTCGCGAGGCTCTAGTGGCCAAATGTACACATGGGGCTCTTGATACAACTCTACTCATAGGTAACTTGATGGCTAGCTGCACCCCGTGGGTTGTTAAACACCACTGTCTACACTGGGGGTCAGTGATGCCCATGACTATCCCTGGGTCTTGGGGATACCCTACTGTACAACAAGGGCTCTCGATGCTGATCTCTACTTAGGGGTTCTTGGGAGCCAACTCTACACCAGCCATTGTCAATAATAAGCTCTACATGTGGTTGAAGCTCACATTACACTTGGGGCCACTTTTGATTCTGAACTCTGCATCTGCTGGTCTCCATGGCCAACGCTATCAGTGGGGCTCTGATGCACAAGGGGATGCAGGAAACTGTGATGCTAAGGTTAACAGTGGAGGGGGGGGGGGGGTGGGTTGAGAGCCAGCTCTACACCCCGGCTCTGATACTGACTTTTTGACTCCCGCATAAGCCCGCCCCCCACCAGGCAGATACCTCGGTCATCAGACGGTCAGCCCCTGTGTTCTCCTCGTCCTTGAAGATAATGTCGGGGTTGTAGTTGGGCACCAGCTCCCCGTATCTGTCCGAGCTCCGGGTGATCTTGCCCTCTGCCTTCCCGCTGGCTCCCAGAGTTTTCTCGGGCACGTTGGGCACAAACTGCCTGAGACGCAGTGGGTTCAGCTTTCGAGGGTACCTTGGGCGACCCACTGGTCCGCGGCCAGGCCCGCACCCTCGGGCGGGGGCAGTCAGGAGCCAGCAGCACAAGCAGAGCATGGTGGGCCTGAGTAGGACCCCCCGCATGGCCAAGCAAGGCCCCCTGGTCCTCCTAGACCAGGTGCCAGCTCATTGAACCCAGCGCCACCCCTGCTCGGGTCCCTCAGTCACTGGTGGCGCAAGCTGAAGATGGTGGGGTGAGAAAGATCTTGTGTGTGCCCAGGGAAGGCCTGCTTCTCGTGACTCCCATGCCAGCACTGCTCTAGCCACCCTGGAACCTGTGGGGGGTCATCGCCCCTCAGTTGCTTCTGGCACAGGCTCTTCTGAGCAGGACTCTACGGATGCCCAGATGGGTCTTGACTCCTTCTGCACCCTTGTTAATGCCCTATACTATGCGTTGCTCTCTACTCCTCCTGGCCCCTGTGCCAGTCCATGCTATTCCTGGACCCTATGCCAGTCTTTGGGGCTCGGGCATCACGTACCAGAGTCTCTGCTTCCTGCCCCTGGGCCAGGGCGTTAGTTCTCATGCACCATGTGTCAGTCTCGGGCAGGCATCTCTTCCCCTGGACCAGCTCCTCGTTCCCCTGGACTCTGTGCCAGACCCCCGGTTCCGGCGGTGATGCTATTCCTGCAGTCCCTGTTGCTCTGGGATCTCGTGCCTGGTTCTCCTGGCCCCTATGCCGGTCCCTATACCTTGAGCGAATCCTATGGCCTGTCCTTGGCTCTGTTGAACCCTGCACCGGTGTCTTTCCTTTCTGGCTGTGTGCCAGTCGTCGGTTCTGCTTGGGCAGTCCCTTGTCCTCCGGGAACACGTGCCTGTCCCTGGTCCTTCTCAGTCCTGTGGCAGCTTGTGCCTCCTGTGCCAGTGGGGCACTCAGTGGCCCCTGTGCCAATGGCGGGTCACCCAGCACCCGGACCAGTCCGCTGTGTCGGTCTCATCCACCGGACTTTAGCAAGTCCCTGGTCCTCCTGTACCCTGGTCCAGTTTGGCGGTCCTGGGCTCTGTGCCAGTCGGTGGTCCTTATGCACCTCTTGCCAGTCTCTACTCCTCCAGGAAAGAGTGCCAGTCGCGGCCGCCTGCACTCTGCACTGGCCCCTGGTCCTGCTTGGCAGCCCGGTCAGCGTCCCTCGGGCGCTGCTGGCACAAGCGGAGTGACAGCAGGAGGCGCTGCCAAGGCAGGGCCCCTTCTCTACCAGGGTCCGGCCCCTTCCTGACCAGGGGCAGATCTCGGAGCGCGATAATCCTCCTCCTGGGATCGGCTAATTCCTGCCTGGGCCGTATCGCGAGTGCACTCGGAAGTGACCGGCCACATCCAACGCCGCCTACTTCTAAGCATTCCCAGAGCGGGCAGCGCGCTGTCCAAGATCACACCGTTCAGCAAAGCCGCTAAGCGAGAATTAGAGCGCGAGTCTCTGAGCTCTTCAGCCGGCCGCTTAAACACTTGACCACGATGGCAACCCCCCCACCGCTGAACCACATCTGAGCCCCGGGAGGGGGTCACTGTGCCGTTTTCGGACCCTTAAGGAAAGCATGTCTCCATGTCATCGTCAGTCTGGGCTCCCATCAGCAGCTTCGTTCGGTTCCCTCGCTTGCTCTCACTGAAAAAGTCGACCCCTGAGCTGGACGTCTATAGTGGCCCCGCCCGCATCCAACTAGCTCGCCTTGATTCCCAGATAGACTGTTTTCCTCCAGTGTTTGGCTGTCTCGTTTTCGGCCTCAGGCCGAGCACCTGGCGCCGAATGGCTGTCTTTTCCTCACCGAGGGACGGAAAGTTTCATTTTTTTCTACTACTGAGTGAAGCTGTCTCTTGCTCAGCCTTACCTCAGCTTTGGGCTAGGCGTCCCTTTTATTCTTTGGCGGAGCGGTCTCATTTTCTGCCCTGTGTAAGGTGCCTCTCCTGGGAGTGGCTGCTTCTAGCTGGGTCTTAGGCTCGGAGCATCTGTTTTTTTCTGAGTGTACCTGTCTCTTGCTCAGCCCCAGTCTGGGGTGTCTCTTCCTCTGTCTCAGGCTGGGGTCTCGTGTGTAGCTCTCTTTCCCAGCCACGCTGTCTGCGCCTTTGCTCCCGGATGTAGCGGTGTCATGCAGCTACAGCTGTCTTCTTCTCAGCTCCCAGGCGAAGCGTCTCTTTTACTGAGTCCTGGGTGTATCGTCAAGATAGGTGTCGCTTCACTTGTGAGTGGCTGTCCCTTCTTCGTTCAAGGTCTCTCTTTCCTATTGGGTGTAATTGCTCTTGCCCATACCAAAGCTAGGCGTCTCTCTCTTCTTGGGTGACGCGGTCTCTTCTTAAGTTCCCAGTTGACAACACTTGGCTCCTGTGTCTGGCAGTCCTGTCCTCAGTCCGTACAAATAGTATATGTTGTCTCGAAGGTGTAGCAGTCTCTTCTTTAGTCAAAAACCCGTTTACCTCTACGTCACTTTGTTCTTTCGGTTTGCTGTCTCTTTCTTAGTCCCAGGGTGTCCGTTCTCCTTAAGCGCCTAGCTTTCCCATCTCCAGTCTCACACTGTTCCTCCTGTTTATAG
Organism: Lissotriton vulgaris; assembly: GCF_964263255.1. Classification (NCBI taxonomy): domain Eukaryota; kingdom Metazoa; phylum Chordata; class Amphibia; order Caudata; family Salamandridae; genus Lissotriton; species Lissotriton vulgaris. The sequence continues at coordinate 1,118,021,377 of NC_141685.1, read as the reverse complement.
CTGTCTCTTTCGCTCTCTCCAGGCTGGAACAGGACGTGTCATCCCCAGTCGTTTGTCTCTTTTACTCCTGGTTCTAGCTGTCTCTTTGCTCAAGCTCGTATAGTCTGTCTCGTCCCCAAGTTAAGCCAGCCGTCACTTTTCGTCGTCTGTGTAACTGGCACTTCCCCGGCCTCACGCTTGTCTCTTTTTCTCACGGGGGTAGTGCTCCCCTCTTCACTCGCCAGGCTGCGATAGGCTGTCTCTCTTGGCATCCCAGCCCAGATGTGTCTGCGTCTCTTTGAACCCCTCGCTCTCTCGCGGGTGCTTACAAGGGGCGTGTGTGCAGCCAGCTCGCGGCAGCAGGTGTCCTTGGCCGAAAGTCTCAGGACTGACATCTCTCTGCGTCCACTCTCCCTGCCGTCCTGTGCTCCCTCCTTGGAACCTGCACCTCCCCGGAGGGAGCCTCTGTCCCTCGGCCTCACCCCCGCACTGCCTCCGCACTCTCTTTCAGCATGTCCCTCAGCTTGCAGGCTAGCCCGCCAGAGCCATCGCTTGCATTCAGTACCGGAGGGGCCTCAGCGCTAGCACTTGATCCCCACTGCCCCTAAACTCCGGCTGTCGCTGCCCTCGTCGCCCGTCTGTCCATCGATGCTCCCCGCGCTCACTGCGCCATCCTTCCTTGCGCTTGTCTCCTCTGCGCCCTCAGTGCGTCGTCCCTCAGCGCTCCCAAGGCCGCTCAGCGCCTCGTGCACCCTCGGCTCTCATTGGTGCCCTGCTCTTTCAGCGTCCAGGATCACCTCACTGCACCGTGCCCTCTGCGCCCTTATTTCTCCCGAATCATGCCCTGTCTGCTCCAATCCATCGATGCTCCGGTTCTTCTGCCCCGTCCCTCCACACACACAGCCCAGTTACAGACCCTGCACCCCAGGCACGCACCCGACTCCTCTCCGGGCACGCCCCTCCGGCGCGCCCCTGATTGCGCCACCAGGGCTGTTAATTGTTAATGAGCAGGTAATGGTCAGGGCGTGTGGCGGGAGGAGGTTGGGGGAAGTTCTGCTCCCATGCACACCACTCCAGCTCTTTCCATGCCACAGAGCCCTGAAGGCCCAAAGGGCTGAAAAAGTGCACGTGAGTGATACAAATGTAGAGTCCCAGAAAGCATTGGCAAAGTCAATAGGTCTCACCTACGGAAGAGCTATTGGCTTTGCCAATGTGTTTTAGCCATGTTGTACACCAGAGTGGCGGCTGTTCAGCATCACTAAGTTAGTGTCTTACAGTGGGTGGCATAGAGTGGAGCCGCGCAGAGTGACATACAGTGGAGTGTCATAGATCGGAGTGGACTGGTGTAGAGTGCACTGACATGGAGTGTGGCAGAGTATAGTTGCATAGAGTGCAGTGGCGTAGAGTGCAGCGGCATAGAATTTAGAGTTGTACAATGCAGCATCGTAGCATGCAGTGGCATAGATTTGTGTTGCATAGTAGAGTGAATTGGCGTAGAGTGGTGCAGAGTAGAGTGGTGTAGAGTGATGCAGAATCAAGTATAGTGAAGAAGAGTGCAGTGGCATAGTGTGGAGTGCTGCAAAGTGTAGAGGCATAGAGTGGAGTGAGATAAAGAACTTAAACAGTCCCAAGACTGTTTAAGTTCTTTATCTCAATCCTCCTTGTCCCAAATTGGACGATTCAGGAAACCTCCCTTTCTTTTGGTATTTATAGAGTGGAGTGATGCAGAGTAGAGTGGTGTAGAGTGTTTTGGTATTGAATGCAGTTGTGCAGAGTAGAGGTGTAGCGTTCAGTGGCTTTGAGGGCAGTGCTGCAGAGTAGAATGTCATAGAGTTCACTCGTGTAGAGTGGCATAGAGTGCATTGGCGTAGAGAGGTGTTGAGTAGAGTGCCATAGAGTGCAGTGGAGCAGAGTAGAGTACAGTGGCGTAGAGTGCAGTGGCGCAGAGTGCAGTGGTGTACTTTTAGTGGCATAGAGTAGAGTTGTGCAGAGCAGAATGCCGTGGTATCAAATGGCATACATTGCAGTTGAATGGCATAGAGTAAACTGGACTGTTGTAGCGTGCATTTCCATAGTGTTATAGAGTGTGGTGGCGTAGAGTGCAATGAAGTAGAGTGTAGAGCATAGAATTCAGCAGCATACAATGCAGTGTTGTACAATGCAATGGCATAGATTAGAGTGGTGCAAAGTAGAGTGCAGTGGCGTAGAGTGCAGTAGTGCAGAGTGGAATTGTGCATAGTAGAGTGGCATAGAGTGCAGAACTACAGAGTAGAGTAAAGTGGCATAGATGGCAGGGAGTGCAGTGGTGTAGAGATGCAGAGTAAAGTGACATAGAGTGCAGAAATATAGAATTCAGTCCTGTACAATGCAGAGTCGTAGAATGAAGTGGCGTAGATTAGGCTGGTGCATAGTAGAGTGCAGTGGCGTAGAGTGCAGTGGTGCAGAATAGAGTGCAGTAGTGCAGAGTACTGTGGCGTAGAATACAGTGATGCAGAGTAGAGTGGCATAGAATAGGGAGGCAGAGAGTGCAGTGGCATAGAGGGCTTTGATGCAGAGTGATGCAGTCCACGCACCCAACCACCGAACCAACAAACCCCACCGCCACCCTCCGCACCTGGACCACGGTGACCACCAAAGACACAGCCCGCACGATGAACACCATCCACTCCGGCTCCCCAACCGACCCCTGCCCCCACCACGTCTTCAACAAGGCCGACTCCACCATCGCACCCCAACTCCGGGACATCATCAACACCTCCTTCAACACCGCCACCTTCCCGGAGAGCTGGAAGCATGCCAAGCTCAGCGCCCTACTGAAGAAACCAACAGCGGACCCCACCAACCTAAAAAACTTCCGACCCATCTCGCTCCTCCCCTTTCCTGCCAAAGTCATTGAGAAGATCGTCAACAAACAGCTTGCCGCCTTCCTCGAGACGAACGGATCCCTCGACCCCTCGCAGTCCGGTTTCAGAGCCAACCACAGCACCGAGACCGCCCTCATCGCAGCCACCGACGACATCCGAGCCCTGCTCGACAACGGGGAAAGATCGGCACTCATCCTCCTGGACCTCTCCGCAGCATTCAACACTGTCTGCCACCGCACCCTAGTCCAACGCCTGGACAACACCGGCATCCAAGATAAGGCACTGAAATGGATCATCTCATTCCTCGCCGGAAGAACGCAGAGAGTCCGCCTCCCCCCGTTTCGATCCGAGGCCACCAAAGTCATCTGTGGCGTCCCGCAAGGATCATCACTCAGCCCCACCCTCTTCAACGTCTACATGAGACCTCTAGCTGCCATCGCACGCCAACACAACCTCAACATCATTTCCTATGCCGACGACACCCAGCTGATCCTCTCCCTCACCAGAGACCCCGACACCGCCAGAACCAGCCTACACGAAGGGATGAAAGACGTCGCCGAGTGGATGAAGAACAGCCGCCTGAAACTGAACTCAGACAAGACGGAGGTCCTCATCCTGGGACACTCACCCTCCGCCTGGGACGACTCCTGGTGGCCCCCAGCCCTGGGCACCGCTCCCAAGCCAACAGACCACGCACGCAACCTGGGCTTCTTCCTGGACCCCTCCCTCTCGATGACCAGACAAGTCAACGCCGTATCCTCATCATGCTTTCACACCCTTCACATGCTTCGCAAGATCTTCCGATGGATCCCGACCGAAACCAGGAAGACAGTCACCCAGGCCCTCGTCACCAGCCGGCTGAACTATGGAAACACCCTCTACGCCGGAACTACACTCCAACGCATCCAGAACGCCTCCGCCCGACTCATTCTGGACATCCCCCGACGCAGCCACATCTCTGGCCACCTAAGGGACCTGCACTGGCTCCCCGTCGACAAGAGGATCACGTTCAGGCTCCTCACCCATGCACACAAGTCCCTCCACGACCTGGGCCCCAAGTACCTCAACGACCGACTGACCTTCTACACGCCCACCCGCCAGCTACGGTCTACCAGCCCCGCCCTCGCAACCGTACCACGCATCCAAAGAGCCACCGCCAGAGGCAGATCCTTCTCCTACCTGGCGGCCAGGACATGGAACTCCCTCCCCATCCACCTCCGGCTGACCCAGGACCACCTCGCCTTCAGGAGACAACTCAAGACCTGGCTGTTCGAGCAGTAGCGAACCCCTTCCCCCAAGCGCCTTGAGACCCTTCCGGGTGAGTAGCGCGCTATACAAATGCCGTGATTGATTGATTGATTGATTGAGTGGAGTGGAGAAGTGCATTGGCATAGAGCGCAGTAGTGCAGAGTAGAGTGGCGTAGAATTCACCGGTGGAGATTGCAGTGTTGCAGAGTAGAATGTCATAGAGTACAGTGGTGGAGAGTGGTATAGAGTGTATTGGCATAGAGTGCAGTGGCGTAGAGTTGCCTAGAGAGTAGTGCCATAGAATATAGTGGTGCAGAATAGATTGCAGTCATGTAGAGTGCATTTGAGTAGAGCGGAGTGGGTCAGAGTGAAGTAGAGTGGCATAGAGTGCAGTGGCACAGAGTGCATTGGCATAGAGAATATTGTTTCAGAGTAGAGTGAAGTGGCCTAGAGTGGAGTGGTGCGGGGTGGAGTGATGTAGTGTAGAGTAAAGTGGTGTAGCGTGTAATGGCAGAGAGTAAAGTGGTGTAGAGTGCAATGGCATAGAGTACAGTAATGCAGAGTAGATTAGAGTGGTGTACAGTGGATTGGCATAGAGTGCAGGAGTGTACAGTTGAGTGGTACAGTGTAGAGTGCCTTGGCATAGAGTGCAGTGTTGCAGAGTGGCGTAGAGTGGAGCTGTGCAGAGTAGGGTGGAGTGGCCTTGACTGGAGTGGTGTAGAGTGTAGTGGCGAAGAGTGCAGTGGTGTAGAGAAGAGAGGCATGGAGTACATTGACATAGAGTAGAGTGGTGCAGAGTAGAGCAGAGAGGTGTAGAGTGAAGTGGTGTGCAGTACAGTGGCATAGAGTGGAGTGGTGCAGAGTAGAGTAGAATGGCGTACAGTGCAGTGATGCTGAGTAGAGTGATGTAGAGTGGAGTGGTGCAGAATAGAGTGCAGTGGCGTGGAGTGGTGCAGAGTAGAGTGGAGTATGCATGGTGTGCTAGCACACTGCCACTACAACCAACATTTTCAATTCAAATGACCATTACATTTGCAGAGACATACAGTTATACTAATAAAACGATACAATACACAAGCGATAATGTGTGGAAATGGCATCACCTAGTGTATTGATTTGTTTTGATCATATTAAAATATCTGTTTCTGTTAGATTTGTGGGTCTCCAGTTGGCACAGGTAGGTACGTGTGACAAATAGGGATCCTCTCCTCTAGTCAGGATAAGGGGATTATACTCCCAAAATAACCCCTGCTCACCCCCTTGGTAGCTTGGCATGGGCTTTACTTCAGAGGCGTTGTAAGTTAAGCAGTTGTGACCACATACAGTAACCCAGTGACAACACTACAAATGGACACCACACAGGTTTTATATAAAACATAAATAGACTTAATATAGAGTTACCACAAGACCATAAACAACAAAAATGCACACTATGATTACTTTAAGATGGTAGATTTAAGCTTAGTTCAGTTCAGTTCTTAGATGCGACACTCTGAATCAATGTACCTTAGGTTCCGTTGCGCTTCCATGACAAGCAATGTCACAGCGATGGGAAATGCGGCTGTGAGAAGTTAGCCTGGCATATGATGTCCACTAGTTCTAGTGGGCACCTTGCACCAGTCTAATCGACCCTTATTGATGGTGGTTGTAAAGTCAACCTTATAGAAAGCTATCCTAGTGGTAGCATGAATCAGCAGTCTTCAGGCTAAGACTTCAGTAGGCGAGTAAAGCAAGTTGTTTTACCATATATAATCCATTGAATACCAAATTAAAGGACACCATACAAGGTATATATCAAATATATATGTATTTAATCTACACACAACCCCTCTGCACTCTTTATGAGGTCAGAGGTAAAAATACAATACAAGTCACACAGTTAATATGAAATGCGTTACTTACCTGTAACTGCAGTTATCCAGTATTGGTGTCTTTCATAGATTCAATGCCTGAATCATTCCCCGTTGTCGGGATGGGAGTCTCCGGTACAACAATAAGTAATGTCCTATAGACATATATAGAGAAAAGTAGGCCTAGAGGCCTCCCTTAGTAACATATCCATGTCCTTTTGTAAAAAGGATCAAACTATAGAGAAGAGCCAATCAGCTGCCACCTCCCTCTAGAACCTTCCTGTCAGGAGCCTCAGTACCTCAGATTTTCGTACGCACTAAGCTAAGTAGGCGTGTTACTGAGAGAATTAGGTGAGTCCTTCCAGGGAAGGCGGGTGGGTTGAATGTGAATCTATGAAAGACACCAATACTGGATAGCTGCAGTTACAGGTAAGTAACGCATTTCTTATCCAGTATTATTGGTGTCTTTCATAGATTCACATGCCTGAATCAGAGTAGCAAGCAATGACAAGTGCACATTTCTGATGGAACAGCATATACAAGTCCTTAGGTAAGACACCATGCGAGCATGAACCATCAATAGACATCAACAATAAGCATTAGTAAAGAAATGTGCATACCAGAGTAGGATGGAGGGACGGAGGAAGGCTCACCTTACTGAAATAGATGGCGTAACACTGCTTGTCCCACTGCTGCATCCTTCATCAGCTCTGTATCCAGGCAGTAGTGCCTAGTGAAGGTATGCAGCGACTTCCATGTTGCAGCCCTGCAAATGTCAATGACTGGCACCCCTGCAAAGAGTGCCATAGAAGTGGACATAGCTCTTGTGGAGTGCGCTTTCACTTTGGAATGCAATGGCTGTCCAGCTTGGTTATGACAGAAAGTAATGGCTGCAGAAATCCATTGTGAGATGCTCTGCTTGGTAAGCGGTAGACCCTTCCTAGATCTGCTGTAAGCTACGAACAGCTGGTTAGATTTTCTGAATGTTTTCGTTTTGTCAATATAAAATTTCAAGCATCGTTTGAGATTTAAAGAATGCAGCGATCTCTCAGCTGCTGTGCTTGGGTTTGGAAAGAAGGAATGTAGAACCACAGGTTCATTTAGGTGGAAGTCCGACGGGACCTTTGGGATAAACCTAGGATTGGTTCTCAGGATTACTCTGTCGTTTTTAACCTGTAGAAAAGGATCCTGGATTGATAACGCCTGTAGCTCACTCACCCTCCTTGCAGATGTGAGCGCTAGGAAGAGTGCCGTCTTTCACGAGACATACTTTAGGTCGGCTCTGTGTACTGGTTCGAACGGATGTTTCATGAGCTGATTAAGAACCACATTGAGATGCCAGGTAGGTGGCAACATCCTTACTGGCGGGAAAGACCTGTATAATCCCTTTAGAAATTGCTTAATCAACCTGCTTAACCAGAGAGATGGACTCGTTGAAGTTCTTTTATAACGAGATATTGCTGCCAAATGTACTTTAATGGAGGAGTTGGCTAGGCCCGACTGTGCCAGATGTAATAGATAAGGTAAGATTTGCTCTGGTGAGGAGGAGAAAGGCCGAATTCCTTGATCTGCACACCAAACACAAAAGTGCTTCCATTTCAGGGAATACGTTTTGGTCGTGCTATCCGCCCTTGCTCTGGCAAGAATGTCTCTACAGTCTTGTGGAATATTCAGATTCCGGAACTCTCGGAACTCAGGAGCCAGGCAGCTAACCTGAGAGACTTCAGATCCGGATGTTGAACTTGTTTGTTGTTCATCGTGAGCAGAGATGGATACTGCCGCAGGTGGATCGGGGGTTTCAGGGATAGACGGTGGAGCTCGGTGAACCAATGTTGCCTCGGCCAAGTTGGGGCTATTAGGATCAGAGTACAAGGCTCCACCTTAATTTTCCTTAGGACTCTGGGAAGCATCGGGAATGGCGGAAAAGCGTACGCAAAGACGTTGAGCCATGCAATGGAAAATGCATTCCCTAGAGACCCTGACTGGGGATGCCAACTTGCGAAGTGTGGGAATTTGGCGTTCACTCTCGTCGCAAATAGATCGATTTGTGGCGTGCCCCATCTGGAGAAGATCTGGTCGATAATTTGTTGATCTAGCTCCCACTCGTGTGACAATGTTTTCTGTCTGCTCAACGCGTTGGTGAGCACATTGTCTGTGCCTGGGACATATTCCGCCCTTAGGGCTACATTGTTGAGTATGAGCCTAATCCAGATTTTTTGCGACTCGCGAGAGAGTGTCAGCGAGCGCCTCCCTCCCTGTTTGTTGGGATAGTCAATCCTTGAGATAGGTTCTTTGGCGACATCCACCAGGGTAAAGCCTTGACCATTTGCACTGTCACCTTTATGCGGTCGTCGACTGACCCCATGCATTGCACCCACTGCGTGGACAGTGCCTCTTGCAGAGGACGCATCCGCAGACGGCAATGTGGTATCAGTAGGATGCACGATGACATCATCCCCAAAAGGGACTTGAAGAGACGAACCATTGACACTTTCTTCGAGGCCACTGTCGAGGCCAGAGAAAGGAGCTTGCGTTTTCTCTCCTTTGATGGGAACGCTCTTGCAGAACATGTGTCCAGGGTTGCCCCCAGAAAGGTGATGGTTTGAGAAGGCTGCAGGATCGATTTCTCTTGGTTGAGCGTAAGACCCAGATGATCGAAGAGACTGAGACAGGCGTTGGAGGATCTGGAAGCGTCTGTGAAGGATGGTGCTTTTATTAGCCAGTCGTCCAGTTATGGGAAGACTTGGTGACCGTGCTGTCTGAGGTAAGCCGCCACTGGGGAGAGACATTTGGTGAAGATGCGGGGCGCCAATTTGAGACCAAAGGGCAGGACACGGAACTGAAAGTGTCTGCCCACTACTGCAAACCTCAGGTACTTTTTGTGATTTTTGTGAATTGGAATATGAAAGTACACGTCCTGTAAATCCAGTGCTGCCATGAAATCTCCCTCCTCCAGAAGATGCAGGACTTCTTGTATCATGACCATGTGACACAACTGCTTCCTCAAGAATTTGTTCAATGCCCTGAGGTCTAGTATCGGCCTCCATTTCTTCTCTTTTCTCTGGATAAGAAAGAATCGGGAATAAAATCCCTTCCCCTTCTGTGATGATGGTACCTTCTCTATTGCTCCTTTCCTTAGCATAACAGAGAGTTCTTGCAGAAGCAGTCGTAAATTCTTGTGGTGCATTGAGCGAGGAGGAGTTTGTGGAGGAGAACTCTCGCATTCCATGGAATGGCCAAATTGTATTAATTGAAGGACCCAACGGTCCGTAGTAATTTTCTTCCAATTTTTAGAAAGTGGGTTAGTTTTCCTCCAATCTTTAATAATTGAGATGAGGTCTGGACTGGCTGGATAAACAAGTCATTGTCGTCCTCCGTTGTTCCTCTTTTGACCTTTGCCCCGAAAGGATGACTTTCCATATGAGGACTGTCGGCCCTGCTGTTGTTGGCGCTGCTGGTATTGAGGTCTACTCTGATTGGAAGAGTAGGATGACCTGTTTTGATAACCACCTCAGTAGGAGGATTGTCCTCTTCCTCTGTTTCCTTGAAAGGACTGATTCCTAAACTGGAGCGTTCCCAGTGCTCTTGCAGTATCAGTGTCTTTTTTAATGTTTTGTAGTGCCTCATCAATCTTGGAACCAAACAGAAGTTCGCCATCATATGGCATATCCAAAACTTTGGACTGTACCTCAGGTCTGAATGAGGTCGCTTTCAGCCATCCCTGCCGCCTTAACACCGCTGCCCCGACTAGTTGGCAGGTATGTAACTGTTACCACGCAACTTTTAGCACGAAATACTGTTACCACGAATCTATTACCACGCAGGACCCTTTACCACGAATACCTTTACAACGCATTACACTACAACGCAGATACTATTACAACGCATACCATTACAACGTAAGTATAGGTAAGTTTATCTTTTTTTAAAAACATTTATTAGGGGTATTGGGTTTGGGTTTTGGGGTACAGGGGTATTTTTAGGTTTCAGGGCTGGGTTTGGGTTTTGGGGTACAGGGGTATTTTTAGGTTTCAGGGTTGGGTTTGGGTTTTGGGGTACAGGGGTATTTTTAGGTTTCAGGGCTGGGTTTGGGTTTTGGGGTACAGGGGTATTTTTAGGTTACAGGGCTGGGTTTTTGGTTTTGGGGTACAGGGGTATTTTTAGGTTTCAGGGCTGGGTTTGGGTTTTGGGGTACAGGGGTATTTTTAGGTTTCAGGGCTGGGTTTTGGTTTTGGGGTACAGGGGTATTTTTAGGTTTCAGGGTTGGGTTTGGGTTTTGGGGTACAGGGGTATTTTTAGGTTTCAGGGCTGGGTTTGGGTTTTGGGGTACAGGGGTATTTTTAGGTTTCAGGGCTGGGTTTGGGTTTTGGGGTACAGGGGTATTTTTAGGTTTCAGGGCTGGGTTTGGGTTTTGGGGTACAGGGGTATTTTAGGTTTCAGGGTTGGGTTTGGGTTTTGGGGTACAGGGGTATTTTTAGGTTTCAGGGCTGGGTTTGGGTTTTGGGGTACAGGGGTATTTTTAGGTTTCAGGGCTGGGTTTGGGTTTTGGGGTACAGGGGTATTTTTAGGTTTCAGGGCTGGGTTTGGGTTTTGGGGTACAGGGTTTTTTTTAACATATATATTTCCAAATTAATAAATACAAATTAATATAATAATTTAAAAGATTTAATAATAAAATAATTATTAATTAATTAAATTATTTAAATTATTATTAATTACATTATTTTAAAATATTATATACTTACCTATACTTACGTTGTAATGGTATGCGTTGTAATAGTACCTGCGTTGTAGTGTAATGCGTTGTAAAGGTATTCGTGGTAAAAGGTCCTGCGTTGTAAAAAATGTGTGGTAATGGTATGCGTGCTAAAAGTATGCGTGCTAACATCATATATCCGTGGAATCCTGTTATTGCCACATCCATTGCACAGTCTATCATCTCTGAAGCTGAAGTTTGACCCTCTAGAAGTATCGTTGTCACTTCTTCCTTTGAGGCATCCAGCAGTTCAGACAGGTATGGGGCTATATCTGCCCACAGTTGTCTATTATAGCGCCCCAGAAGCGCTAGGGCATTTGCCGCTTTAACTGTCATCGCTGGCATTGTGGAAAATCGTTTTCCTATGTTGTCTAATTTCCTTCCCTCCTTATCCGGTGGCGCCGATAAGGGAGATGAGGGATTTCTGGAGTTCTTCTGTGCCGCCTGCGTCACCACCGAATCAGGCTTAGGATGTCCTGTCAGGCAGGCCGGTGCCGATGTTGGAGCTTTGTATTTTTTGTCCAGGCGAGGGACCACTGGTGAAACTAAAGCAGGATTTTGCATCACCTGAACCCCCTGTGTCCACAGATAATCAATAATTGGAATCGATCTCATCGATTTCTTAAGAGGGTCTTTAAAATCGTACAGGAAGCAGTCCTGCTCCTGTGATTCCATCGTAATCTGGAAGCGTTTAGCGGCCCTTTCTACCACATTGTGGAAACCACCAATGTCCACCGGCGGAGAATCTGAGGTGGCGGGCACTGGAGATGCTGGGGAAGGAATAACAAAATCGTCCCAGTCTTCATGGACAGATTGATCGTCCTGCACTTCACCTTCCTCTTGTTGTTCTACCTCCTCTTCTTCATCCTAAGACTGAGGACTAGGCTCATTCACCCTTTCCTGCTGGATAACCAAGGGCGGTGGTCGTGGTCTTGGCGATGGTACTGCCGTGGTAGGTGGAGGAGCTGGAGATTCTGGGAATCTCTGCTTATAGTCCTGAATGAAAAATCTCAGATCTGTAACCAAGGATGCTGGTAGACAGACCAAGGGCGTAATTTGTGGTTGAACCATGTGCTCCTGAACATCCTCCTCATCCGAGCTTTGACATTTAACATTTAGTTCTGAGGGGCTAGTGGCTTGAAACATCTCCCCGTCATCAGAATCCTCATCTTGAAGGAGACATGCTGGTGGTAAATGCTGCACACGGCTAGGAGAAGTTAACTCCGGCGTTAGTGTCTTTTTGGTGATTTTAAGACGTACAGAAGCTGCTTGAAATCCAGAATTACTCAACAGCAACAGGCCCGTCGACGGAGTGATCGTCGACGAAGTAGTGTCGACAGTTGGTATATTCTGGAAATCTGTCGTCGACTGTACTAAAGGTATCGTCGACAGTGTTGTCGTCGATGGCATTGATGCAGCCTTCGTCGGTGCCTTCATCGACGGTGTCGTCGTCGACAGTGTCGTCGTCAACAACGTCCTCCTCGACGGTGTCTTTGACGACGATGTTTTCGTCGACGGTGCCTTTGTCGACGGTGTCTTCAACAACGAGGCCTTCGTCGATGGGGCCTTCGTCGACGGTGCCGATGTCGACGGTGATGATCTCGTTGTCGCGCTGTCGTCGGTGAGGTAATCGTCGACGGGATCTTGGGCATCGACGATGATTTCTTAATGACAATCGTCGACGATAAAGCCTTACCCGCTGTCGACGATGGTGTAGTCGTCATCGATGAAGATAATGACGACGATGCTGTCGTCGTCGACGTTGAGACATAAACAGGAGACACAGCTTTCCTGAACGCTGATGATGTCGTCGACGTTGACGGCTCAGGCTACCTGAAGGAGTGAACCTCCTTGTCAGAAGCTGATTTTGACAGAGCCTCTGAAGACTTTCTTGGTGTCTTCTTTTGAGGAGCGTCCAGAGGGCTAGGGGAAGCTACCCTTGGCCTTTTAAGAGAAATTTTTGAGGAGACTGAAGAGCCCTCACTTTCCTCTGAAGAATCCAGATTATCTCTGTCCTTGAGTCTTTGGAGCCAGATCAAAAGGCATCGTTCACGGTCTTTGAGGGTTTTTGTAGAAAATGTTCCACATACTTTGCAGTCCTTAGCTGAATGATCAGGGTATAGGCAGTACAGGCAGTCCTTGTGTTGGTCATCTATGTGGAGCCTTTTCTTTCCACAAGAGCTACATGCTCTGAAGAGACCCTTCTTAGGAGTGTCAGCCATAGTGTACAGCTTTCACTTGAGAGAAAAATTCAAAAGTTTGAAGAAAAAAGCTTTGAAGAAACAAACCTGAGCAGAACTCAGGGGAAGACTCCCTTAGCACAACGTGCGGTAGATAATCTGAGGGACTGAGGCTCCTGACAGGAGCGTTCTAGAGGGAGGTGGCAGCTGATTGGCTCTTCTCTATAGTTTGGTCCTTTTTACAAAAGGACATGGATATGTTACTAAGGTGAGGCCTCTAGGCTTACTTGTCTCTATATATGTCTATAGGACCTTACTTATTTATGTACCGGGAACTCCCATCCCGACGACGGGGAATGATTCAGGCATGTGAATCTATGAAAGACACCCATAATACTGGATAAATGATAAGTTGCACAGTATACGTTATGCCCTAGGGGCCTCACAACCATATACTAAGAACGTGGTATAAGTACCACGTGAGAGTTAGAAAGCAGGCCTATGGCCTGTAGAATCGCTGGGGCTACACTAAACAACCAAAGGTTAGGAAGTAGGAGGCCCATGGGAGACGCGTGCAGGGTCTAAACACAGGCGCGGGTTCCCATTGACTTTCAATGGAGATCATAAAAGATACAAAGTTACAGTTTAATGACACTTCTGTATGGACTAGGATGGAACCCTTTTAAACTAGGACACTTCGAGAGTCAAGACCCACGAGAGCACTGGAGTACTTGTGTTACCTCACCCAGGGAAGCCGGGTGCATAGGTGTCTTTTCGTGTCAAGTTTTGTCGTCGTTTTCTATGGAGAGCTGCAAAGAAGTGCTGCAGGCGACCAGAGGAAAAATGTACAGGTGGATCGGAGATGTGAAGAACCTGAAAGCAGAGGGGACAGAGTCTGGGTCACTAGCCAGTGACCAGGAAGGTACCAGGAAGGAACCAGGCGATGTCAGGTGCTTGAAGGTGAAGAAGGTGAGCTTGTATCTTCAGCCACGAGGTTCAGGAGGCATCAACGATGACCAGGCGCTGGGTTCGAGCTGTCGCACAATGGATCTAGATGACTGCGGTGTCGGTATCCGGATTGGACCCAACAAGCCTTGGCAACCGCAACCCACATAGGATATCAAGATTGGCTCTGTTGCAGACCAGCAAGGTATTGGTGCTTCTCCTTTTCAGGGAAGCTGGAGCAAGAAGTGGTCGGGAGGGATCAATACCAAACTCCTTTACGAGTCAGGGACTACAAATTCCCTAACTGGGGGAACACAATTCTCAAAATTAATTTAGAACTATCTATACTACTATTATAAAGGAAGAACTTTCAACCTTTGTGGCGGGTAAACTTGGGAACCGCAGCGCCAATCCTCACACCCGATACATCGTTGTAATAGTCAGGGTGTGCAGATGGACATAGGCTATATAAACGTAATAAATATACATTATTTAAAAAATTTACAGAAAAAAAAGTAGTCCCTTGGAAGAAGCGCCGGCCGCGACGTGCGTGCCCGACGTGAGGAACGCGTGGAGGAGCGGCCTCCATGAGCGCGAGGAGGACCGGCGAACATGGCGCCGGGAGGAGCGGTGAGGAGCGGTGGACAGGCGGTGAGGAGCGGCGGACAGGTGGTGAGGAGCGGCGGGCAGGCGGGGAGGAGCGGTGAGCGGCGGATGAGGTAGGTTTATTATTTATTTATTTAGGTGCGGTGAGCGGCGGAAAAATTAAGCAAAAATGAAGATCGTGAGCAAGAGGAAGCAAACGGAGCATTACAAAAGTGAGCCAAACTGTGCATTACAGGAGGAAAAAGTTACGTGTGCAGGTTACAAAAGCGTACATCGTGAGCAAGAGGAAGCAAACGAAGCATTAAAAAGTGAGCCAAACGGTGCATTACAGGAGGAAAAAGTAACATGTGCAGGTTACAAAAGTGTAGAAAGTAAACATAGAGGTATAGGAGGAAAAAGTGACGTGTGCAGGTAGCAAGAGGAAGCAAACGGAGCATTAAAACAGTGAGCCAAACGGTGCATTACAGGAGGAAAAAGTTACGTGTGCAGGTTACAAAAGCCTACAAAGTAAACATAGAAGTATAATACTGCAATATATGGAGGAAGGCTCTGGGGGACCCACGGACAACGTCGGGGCGGGCGGGGGCCCTGAAGCCTAATTGCTCCCGGACAACGTCGGGACGGGCTGCTAGTTTTTTATACAATGATCACATGCCTAGTCATCATCATGATTACCAATTTTATTTGTAGTAATCCGTACTTCAAAGCAATCGGTCTTTTTTACACATAGCAAACGGAGCATTACAAAAGTGAGCCAAACGGTGCATTACAGGAGGAAAAAGTTACGTGTGCAGGTTACAAAAGCGTACATCGTGAGCAAGAGGAAGCAAACGGAGCATTAAAAAAGTGAGCCAAACGGTGCATTACAGAAGGAAAAAGTTACGTGTGCAGGTTACAAAAGTGTAGAAAGTAAACATAGAGGTATAGGAGGAAAAAGTGACGTGTGCAGGTAGCAAGAGGAAGCAAACGGAGCATTAAAAAAGTGAGCCAAACGGTGCATTACAGGAGGAAAAAGTTACGTGTGCAGGTTACAAAAGCGTACAAAGTAAACATAGAGGTATAATACTGCAATATATGGAGGAAGGCTCCGGGGGACCCACGGACAACGTCGGGGGCCCTGAAGCCTAATTGCTCCCGGACAACGTCAGGACGGGCTACTAGTTTTATATACAATGATCACATGTCTAGTCATCATCGTGATTACCAATTTTATTTGTAGTAATCCGTACTTCAAAGCAATCGGTCTTTTTTTACACATAAATATATACTGTTATTTGTCATATAAAATGCACATATATACACACATCTCTTTATCAAGGAAATACCTATATACACATTTTTTTACATAAAAAAAATGCAGCAAATACTTTACAACATAAAGAAATTATTTTTTCACCCAAAGAAATAATACTAAATCAAAAGGAGTGCCCCCCTATTCAGTCATGGGGTCCACTAAGAGGAAGCCGTGCACCAACACAATCGGTTCTCAAAAGTTCTGAACCAAAATTCAAGATTGTGTTCAAGCTAACAGTTCAATCAGGTACAAAATATCAACAGACTCCTCTTGTCGAAAATGGCATGTCCCAGGAAAGCAAAGTAAATTCAAGATGGCGTCTTCAGGGGGCTCACTAGCCAATGGGCAAGAAACCTGGAAGACACGTCAAGCTGAAATGCAAAACCGGGCCCACGGGACACTCACGGAGTGTGGGGGCCTGGGCTTCGGTGCAAATGGTCCTCGGGGCTGGGGCTTCTCGTACTCTAATGCACAACTTACTGAGGCTTCAGGAAAGGAGTGCAGGTAGCAAAATGCAGGATGTCCAGGATGTCCGGTCCCACATCTCTCATGTCTGCCACGGGTCTCACCGTTGCTGTGGATGTGCGTCGGGGTCAGAGAATTCTGGAAGTCCAGTTTTTGAGTCGCAGAGTCTTTGGGTTCGGACGGGAGCCTTGAAACTGTAGACTGCCGAAGTTGCTGTTGGTGCCTGTTTGCACAGGGTGGTCACTCCTTGACCACAAGGGAGATGTCTTCCGTCTTCCAGTCAGAATGGAATGTCGAAGGTCCAAGATATGTCTCTCAAAGATTCGTCCAGGATAATCTAAAGTCCCAGGGACACAGCTCCTATACTTATACTAAGGATGGGGGCTGGATTACCTGGCTAGGTCCCTCCTATGGGTGGACATGAGAAGGGGGTGGTTACACCCCTTTCCCTTTGTCCAGTTTCGCGCCAGAGCTGGGGCTGGAGTGCCCCAGCAACTGGTTTGAACCGGGCTATGCATGGAGCACCTTGTGTGCACCAGGAGTGTCTAGATGCATTCACTGAATGCAGCCCTCCCTGCCCCAATACACAAAACCCCTGTCTGGGGAGGTGCTGGCACCTCCCTGGACAGGAAACCTATTGTCCAGGCCTCCCCTGCCGGAGTTCCGTCCAGCAACAGGAGGTCAGACTTGTGTCTGTGGCAGCAGCATCCATTTTGTGATGCTGAAGCTCTGTTTAACTTTAACCGGGTAACGCAGTAAGCTACATGTCTTTTGCTACCCCGCCGCCAGAATTGGCGGGGGATAGTATTCCAAAGTGTTTGACACCTCACACAACATGTTTTGATAAAGCCAAACCAAAGTTAGCATTAACCGCGAGGATTATAATGCACTTAAGAGTGTATGGTATGGCTATATCATAGAACAGCTATAAGGAGATGGCTCCGAAAGCTGCAGAGGGGCTCAGCTCATGCTAGGGCACCCTCTCACATAAAACCAAGCACTCTGCCTCCAGGATTGTCGAGGCCTACCATAGGAGTGGCTTATAGGTGTATATGTGTCGATATATAAAGGTAGATATAGCTATCCTATATCTAAGTAAGGGGTAATTACACCACCTTACCCAGGCTGTGTGAACATACCTGTTGTGTCAGTTTGGAAGGCAAACCAGGGGTGGCACAGTACATGCTGCAGCCCCTGGTAGGATTCAGAAAAGGGGGTGGTGATGAACAGAGTGTCTGAATTAAGCAGACCACTCTTACCCAGTCCAAAGATCAGGGCTTGATCCATCACCGTTATTTATCTCACTGCCCCATCCCAGCTCAGAACCTGGCTATATGCAAATCAGTCTGTCCCTGGCCCAGTGCATCATGGGAACAGGGCAGACTAAACTACCAAGCCAATTCTTCACCAGAAAGGAGACAAGCTACCGGGGACCGGTTTCTGGCATTTCAGCCGTCTTCGGCCCGGCTTGCTTGAATCCTGATGGAGCAGTGAGAAAGGGACTCATGTCTGAGTATACCCTGCCACACCTATAGTGGCCAAAAACGATTCAGAAAAGGGGGTGGTGATGAACAGAGTGTCTGAATTAAGCAGACCACTCTTACCCAGTCCAAAGATCAGGGCTTGATCCATCACCGTTATTTATCTCACTGCCCCATCCCAGCTCAGAACCTGGCTATATGCAAATCAGTCTGTCCCTGGCCCAGTGCATCATGGGAACAGGGCAGACTAAACTACCAAGCCAATTCTTCACCAGAAAGGAGACAAGCTACCGGGGACCGGTTTCTGGCATTTCAGCCGTCTTCGGCCCGGCTTGCTTGAATCCTGATGGAGCAGTGAGAAAGGGACTCATGTCTGAGTATACCCTGCCACACCTATAGTGGCCAAAAACGATTCAGAAAAGGGGGTGGTGATGAACAGAGTGTCTGAATTAAGCAGACCACTCTTACCCAGTCCAAAGATCAGGGCTTGATCCATCACCGTTATTTATCTCACTGCCCCATCCCAGCTCAGAACCTGGCTATATGCAAATCAGTCTGTCCCTGGCCCAGTGCATCATGGGAACAGGGCAGACTAAACTACCAAGCCAATTCTTCACCAGAAAGGAGACAAGCTACCGGGGACCGGTTTCTGGCATTTCAGCCGTCTTCGGCCCGGCTTGCTTGAATCCTGATGGAGCAGTGAGAAAGGGACTCATGTCTGAGTATACCCTGCCACACCTATAGTGGCCAAAAACGATTCAGAAAAGGGGGTGGTGATGAACAGAGTGTCTGAATTAAGCAGACCACTCTTACCCAGTCCAAAGATCAGGGCTTGATCCATCACCGTTATTTATCTCACTGCCCCATCCCAGCTCAGAACCTGGCTATATGCAAATCAGTCTGTCCCTGGCCCAGTGCATCATGGGAACAGGGCAGACTAAACTACCAAGCCAATTCTTCACCAGAAAGGAGACAAGCTACCGGGGACCGGTTTCTGGCATATCAGCCGTCTTCGGCCCGGCTTGCTTGAATCCTGATGGAGCAGTGAGAAAGGGACTAGGGTACACCTATGCCCTGGGTACCTATGGTACACTATACAGGGGCTCACAAGAGTGACCCAGTAACCAGTCTGGTATGCACCTAAAGTGCATGGTATCAATTTAGAGAGAGAACAGCTGGGTTGTGGGTCTGATCAGCAGGCCCACAGCCACATTAAAGTAAAAAAAACAGAGAATCACAGCAAAAAGTGGGGGTGACCATAGGAAGCAGACCCTACTCTCCTACAGCGGCAAAGTTCAGATACAAAGAAATAAAGACGTGAAGATCTTCCAGATGCTGCACGCTTCTCGGGGATGCAAGAAGTTCTCGGTTGGATGCGTGGACTGCAGCGGCGACACCCTGATGATGCGACAGCCACAGCTCCTGCGACAACACTCTTCTCCCACGATGCGTGAAGCTTCCGCTCGTTCGACAACTACAGCGGCGCCATCCAAGATGCGACGGCAGCAGCTCCGACGGCGACGCGCTTCTCGGGGATGCGAGGTGCTCTTGATAAATGTGGTGCAGTGCGGCACGCTTCTCTCCGATGCAGTGCAGTGCGACAGTTCCAGCGGCGACACCCTCCTTTGGAGTTGCGACGGCAGGCACAGCGACGGAAACACGCTTCTTGTCGTTGAGTCGTGCTTCCAGCTCCTTGCGACACGCAGTTCCTCAGAAAGCCAAAAACAGCAGCCGGCACTTCCAAAATAACTCTGGGGAGCGGGGGGGGGGGGAAGCTTCTTGTCCCTGAGACTTTAGCAGGAGGCAAGCTCTTTTCCAAGCCCTTGGAGATCCTTCACAAGTTGAAAGCAATGTACACAAAGTTCCTTTCTCCTTCCTTTGGCAGTAAGGCAACCACTGCAGGCCAATCCCCCAAGCAGCACTTCAGCTTAGGAATAGTCTCTCCTCAGTTTCTTCAGGTTCCTCTCCTCAGGAAAGGTTTCTTCTTGTAGTCAAAAAGTGATCTAATATCATGGGATCAGGGTCCCAATATTTATACCCCAAAATCCTTTGTTCTCTTAGGGGAGAGGGGCCTTTGCCCAGTCCAACCCAGTTCTGAAGCACTCTGTTTACCAGACTTCTCCTTTCCTTTCACAGTGCAGGGCAGGCACATCAGACGCCCCACAGGATGTGGAGCAAGCATTGTGGAAGGCAAGTACAGTCCCGGAGCACTTTGTGTACAGGACTCCTTCTCTTCTTTCAGTGTGCAGGCAGAGACAGCAGCCGCTCCCCAGGGGGTGGAGCCAGCATTGTGGAAGGCAGGCACAGCCCTATTCAAGGTTCAGGTGCAACTCCTCCCTCCCATCTAGATGTAGATCTCTTTATTCACCACTGGGTGACTCAGCCTGTCTCCTGGAATTCCCCAGCCCTGTCACTCACAAGGCCAGACATAGGAATACACAACCTAGCAGAGGCAGGTTTGAATGGTTAGACAAGCAAATACCTACTTTCTAAAAGTGGTATTTGCAAACACAGAATATTAAAATAAACTTCACTAAAAGATGTTTTTTTATTATTCTGAGTTCAGGAATACTAAACTCAAATTTCTACCATGTTCTCTGAGACAGTTAGGATTATAAAATGTAATAACTCTAACAGCCCATTCTGGCCTATGGAGAATAGGTAGCCTTGCAATAGTGAAAAACGAAAATGGCTGTAATTCACTATTAGGACATGCCACACACATCAGGGCTTGTCCTACCTTATACTTACAATGCACCCTGCCCTTGGACCTACCATAGTGGTGACTGATATAAAGAAAAGGGAAGGTTTAGGGACTGGCAAGTGGGTGCACTTGCCCAGTCAGCATGACAGTACCAGACTGCACGCAGGCTCTGCAATGGCAGACCTTAGATACATTTTACAAGGCTGCTTCTGTGGGTGGCACAACCAGTGCTGCAGGCCCACCAGCAGCATTTGGATTTACACGCCCTGGGCACACTCAGTGCACTGTACTAGGGTCTGACAAGTAAACCAAATAGCCAAACATGGAACCACTGATTAGTACATCAATTTATAGTAGGGAGCACTTGCACTGTGGTAATGGGATAGCAGTGGCACAGTGCCCAAAGCATCTAACACCAGAAAAAATACATGAGGCAACAGCAAAAATGGAAGGGAGACCAACGCCAATGGTGCCAGGTCTAACAGTTTCCAACACAGTTCAGAATTAACAAAACATTTGCATCTTTTGTGTTTTCTTAATTCTGCTATATATTCTTAAATATTTACACAGTTCATTTAAATGTTGTTGTATGCTATAAAAAACCCTTTCATACCCCCAGTATCCTGATAAAGCACCATATAAATCCTCTCACTTTCAAGTCAGAGAAAGAAAAGTAAACACCAAGCTCCCTCAGAAGACAGAGCCTGACATTTGAGCTCTGTCTTTGAATGTACAGCAAATGTGACAAGATAAGATCAAGGTATATATCAGTCAGTCATTAACTTTCTTTTGGCCGTTGCGGCCTTAAAAGTAACGCATGCAAACAATACAATGCAGACATATTAAAATATCAATCCGTAGTGACATGTGTATTTTTCCTTTGAGAGTCGAAACTTCCTAATACTCTGGGGGGTAAAAGAAGTGCACAAAACTGCATGTGCATTAAGTATAAGAGATTGATATGCATCATACAAAACCAAGTACCTAGGATTAGTAGAATCAGCCTAACCCTGAGTTATCGAATCAGGGCCTTAAAAGTGTCAGTGCCAAAAGTGCAAAAGAGACTGAAGTTTAATTACAAGTTCCCAAAAGCTGAATCAACTCTGACCATCTAGTGCAAATATTAAAACAGGGTTAAAAAAAGCAACAAATGTTTTCAATAAAAACATTTAAAAAAAAAAAGCAACAAAACAGCTAAGATTAATGTAACAGCAAAAGTCTATGCCATAAGATATAACGATACAATTCTAAGATTAGCTCAAAGCTAAACTAATAATAGATACATGTATAAGATAATTTAAAAAAAATTAGAATACAAAGGAGTTTCATCAGTTACATGGTCAGTGCGTACCTCCTACTGATCTACATTTTGCCTAAAAATTTAGCAACAGCACAGACAATTATCATGCTGGAATCAGATTTTAAGATACGTAGTGCATCGTTGTGACAGCAGGACCCTACCTGTCTACAGGGGCTATCAACCTCGATCTCAAATAGTGGTACCTAGGGCATGCAAAAAGTATGTGACTGATGGACTCGGCTGCATGAGAGCAGCCAGGTCTGAGCTGGGATGTGGAAGAAGGCTGGCACCAGGAGGCAATAAAGGTGTTAACAGGAAGGGAACCAAATCTGAATTGCATGTAGAGTTTCCTATCCTGGGTCTTTGTATTACCCTCCAAATATTGCTCAAAGGCGCCTTCCAGTTTGAACTCCATAAAATCAAGTGTCAAGCGGCCCTCGGATGGATGGGAGATAAGGAACCTGCGCCACCCAGTCGCAGTAATATTTCTTAATCTAAGCTTTGGTTGGAAGATATTCTGAAGTATCGGTGTCCCATATGCCTTCCATTCCTAGAGTAAACATCAATGATTTCACCCTGGTTAGCCAGAAAATTTTCTTATGGCGGTCCAGCGCATAGATCTCATCCAAAGGAGCAGTATGTGGTTGTAGCTCAGGGGTGGTTTTTAAACGTAGCCAAAAGAGCAAAGGGCTTGGCTGTGCTTTTTGCACAATCAAGAATCTACTCATGTCAAATCTTAGCTGTTGCAGGGGGGTACTCTGTGGGAGAGAACAAAGTGATCTCAGAAATGTATTTTCGGTCACTAAGAGTGCATCCAGTTTTTCAAACGCCCAGAGTTCCACCCCATAAAGAGCCGCTCCCACTGCTTTGCGATAGTAAATGCAAAGGGGGCGGCTATTGGCTTGCTCAGTGCGATCTTATGCTCCTTGATCAGAGCCCCTTAGATACGCCTTAGCTGGAGGTTCTGCCTCTTAACATGATGTCTCCACAAGAGGTCGTCAGAGAGAGTGACACCCAAGTAATCAAAGGTGCTCACTCTCTCTAATGGTTTCCCCTCTAGAAGCAGCTTCCCCATGAAGGATCGGTGAGGGTTAATCATTAAGAGTTTGGTCTATGCGGTGTTTATCTCAAGACCTCTTAGTGTGCAAAAAGACTCGAAGCGTTTTAGAAGGGGTTGCAGGCCACTTGGGGTAGAAACTATCAAAGTGTTGTCTGCAAAAAGTAAGGTTGTCACATTAAGCCCCCCTAGGATCAGCGCATCGGCTGGACTCTCAGCGAGAAACTGGAAAAGACCATTAATGAAGAGTGAGAAGAGAGTGGGGGCCATTACACACCCTTGTCGGAACCCTCCATCAACCATGATCGGGCCTGACAATTGACCTCGGTTACCTCAGCTATCCTTGTATAGTTGTTCTCGTGTAGGCGAATGGTCAGTGCTAAAATTTCAGGTGGGATTCCCATTTCCTTCAAGACGCACCAAAGTTTGTGTCTGGGAATAAGGTCGAAAGCAGACCGTAAATCAATAAAAGCTACATATAAGCTTCCCTGAGAGATTGTCACTGTCTTCCAAGTTAGTAATAGGAAGCAGAAAACCTGATTGACAGTGCTGACTTTCTGTCTAAACCCGGCTTGAAAAGGTGTCAGAACATTGTTGTCTACTATCCAAGCTTGGATTTTCATAAGGAGTGCTTGGGCAAAGACCTTCTGGGCAATGTCGATCAGGCTAATGGGTCTATAATTCGAGGGTAGTGAGTGTCCAGCCTTCTTGAACACTTAGGATTACCTCAGCCTCTTTCCATGAGGACGGAATTGCTTAACTGGCGGCTATTCCGTTGGCCTGGTCCAAAATATACAATGACCAACTCTCAAAGTTACTGAGAAATAAGTCACCAGGGATGGCGTCCAGCCCAGGGGCTTTGGATTTAATAATTGCATTATTACTGGATCTTATTCCGGCTATGGTGAAGAACACATCAATCTAAGAACTGTCATAAACGACTGTTGGGTGTTCGTTAGCATGGACAGGCTCTCCAGTGTGTAGAGACGAGAAGTGGCGATGCCATTCCTCGACGGCAATGTTATTGTCAGGTGACTGGGATCTATTTCCCTCTCCCCTAGTTACTAAGAGCCAGAAACGTTGTGTGTCTTTTTTTGCACAAGCATTCCTGATCAGTGACCAACACTCCACTTGCCAATCCTTTTTGGCCTTCAGAATCGCTTTCTTGTAGGTTTGCCTGGTTTCCCTCACTAGATTTACGTTATTTGTTCGGATTGCAAAGGCCAGTTTGGTGTTCTAAGGTCCCCGCATTCTCGTGTGTACCAAGCAAACTGCGAGTTAAAAAAGTTTTCCCACTCTGTGAGCGTAGTTGTATTTTAAAATAAGTGGCCAACAAGCTAAAAAAGTTATTGTGGCAGTCAGTAATCTTGGCAAGATCACCTGGGGGTTGTGTCAGACTGAGCATTAGTCTGGTACTGGCCTTCAAGTTGGTGTTGATTAGAACGCCCTTCTCCTGGTCCATTGCTACACGTGCCCATTTAAAGAGCCTATTATCATTGGAATGAACCACCCTGGTGGCGAGAGTGACATCAGTGAAATTTGCACGTCCAGCCAAAGGAGAAATTAGGATTAGCTCGAGGGGATTGTGGTCGCTGTCCGTGGTAGACTCTACAACCATGTCAACAACTTTGGGTCATAATCTCAGGTCTAACAGAAAATAATCAATTTGGCTCATATTGGTGGTCCGGTTGAAAGTATTTGCTCCTGATTTATCAGAGTTGGTTCGCCCGTTAGTAGCCCTCAAACCGAACAATGGAGATCAATTTTAATTAAGATTAGTAAACCCCCAGCTGGGCGTCCAGATTTATTAGTAATCGCAGGGTGATGGAATGTGATGTACCCAGGGATAAAGATGGGCGAGGGGGGAAAACGTTTCTTCTAGAATACAGGTGTCATGCTTTTCTACCTATTGGGTCCAATGGGCAAGTGCAAGTTTTGTTCTCACCCCAGCAAAGTTCCATGACAGTAAGGAGAGTTTAGTTGCGTGATCTCTATTACCTAAAACTACAGGGTTTTCAGCCTCTCCCATATCTCATCCCTGAGATCCAGCCCGGTATCCCGCGGGACTGTCCCCCTCAATGCGGCCACCGGATGCGGTCACGCAGCCATCGCCGGTTGTAGTGCACAAGGCATTGACTAAAGGTAGGGTTGAGACATCTGGGCAAATTGTCTCAGGAAAGTAGGAGATTGAAGTGGAAGGATATAATATAGAGCCTGATGGTGAATATTGATGTACAAGTCAGTCATTTGTATCAAGATTCAAGCCAGGGCTCTGCTGTTGTACCAGGCTGTGAGTGGTTGGCAACAGTGAGTGCATTATTGGGCGATATTTCATCTGTATCCCCGTGTGAGTAGAAGGATTGAACCTAGCTTCCAATGCAATTAAATCATGGGCAAGGTTTGCATCACAAAAGAACAGCTCTATGCAATCTGTCAAGGAATTGATTCCATTAATCCTTTTGGCCCCATAAATGTCCTCTCTGATTATTGAACGGCACCC
This sequence comes from Lissotriton vulgaris, assembly GCF_964263255.1. Lineage (NCBI taxonomy): Eukaryota > Metazoa > Chordata > Amphibia > Caudata > Salamandridae > Lissotriton > Lissotriton vulgaris. The sequence goes on along the minus strand of NC_141685.1, from coordinate 1,117,996,148 downwards.
CCTCACACGGCATATCCAATGTATTCTTTTGTTGATAAGGGAGGCTTCGTTTTCATGACTCATGGGTGATGACAGTCTGGGGACATTAGTCAGAAAGATACTCAGTGGGCCCTTGTGGTGAGACTTTCCTGCCGGGTATACCTCAACGGAGGCGAGCATCAATTTTGGGAGGGATTGGGAGACCGCTGGTTGAAAACTGGACTGGTGCATGGCTGGGAACAGTATTAGCATAGGTCATAGTGTTCCTGGGCATAGCGCCAGAGGGATCCTTGCAGGTGGCATTTACAATAAATCCTAGAGATGGAGTAATTGGACTATCAAGAGTAGTAGTGTGGATCAAAGATTTTACGGAGACTGCTTAGATGGTTTGGCTTCGGTATCACCTTTGTTCACTAGCAATTTGATTTGTTCCATTAGCTCCTGGACTGCCTTTTTCAGAAAGTCTACCTCGTACCTCAGATCAGCTATAGTCTTAAGTGGATCTTAACACTTCAGGATTTAGTCGGTAGTGGCAATCTCGCGTATGAACTGAGCTGAAGTATCTCGGACCCTAGGTCGGCTTCTCGATTCCTGTCTCCCATCATCAAGGCCAGGGGACTCACCTAGCCCCATCTCCACTACCACCGTGGGCTCATGGGTGAGCTGGAGCGGGAGAAACCTATTAGAGAGGGTAAAGTCGGTAGCTAGACTAGTAAGAGCTGAAGCGTTATCTAGGACCCTAGCAGGGAGTCCAGAAATTATCGCCTCCTCTACCTCTTTTGCGACATCGTTAGATATGTGAAGCACTGATCAGTGGTCAGGAGAACAGTTTTTTGCGCTGCGTCTTTTAGGCTTCCTAAACAAAGATGGACTGCGTTTTGGCTGGCAGGACATTGCGCTGTTGGAGTGATTTGATGAGCGAGGGGGGGCAAGGGGTCAAAGGTTGGGTGGTGGAGATAAGATATCTTTGCATTCAACAATTCATCTAAGCGATCAAGAACGCAATTGCCTCTTGCCGACTTGCATACTTTACTAGTTTTCTTTGATTTTGGTTTCGGTAGTCCCCATGGTGATTTGTGGGGCTTAATATGTTGCAAATCTAGAGTGTTGCCAGAGTCACCACCCAGAACCATTTTTTGGCTGGAATTAGATCCAATATCCTCACTATGCATCCTAAAGAGCATAGAGATCACCAATACAGTAATCAACTGGAGCTACTGAGCTGGCCACATACCACTATACCCGCACAATAAAAGGACAGTTCTATGCTGTAACTCTAGTTAAGCAAGGCATGGGTTGCTAAGCAGACAACAGGCGGGCATCCAACAGACCAAGGAACCTAAAAAAAAAAGTAAGGACAAAACGACCCACAAGGGGAAATGGGCCAAAGCCAGGTACTAAGCCGGTGTGGCAGGTAAGGGGGTCAAGAAAAGAGTCCAACAGTGTCCAAGAACAGAGACAAAGTCAGAGATGGAATCAAAATCAAGATAGTTTGAAACTCACAATTAGGTGGCCCGCGAATCAAGGGGGGTGGCCCTGCCTCCTCTTGGCGATAACGGGCAAGGACGGGCCTTCCCTTGGCCCGGACTTTGCTCTTGCAAGGCCCAGGTGCATCCCCGTGCGACTCATGCTGCAGTAGCCCTGTGCTGAATTTATGCGCCTCCTGTGTGACTAGAATAACAAGTTACTTACCTTCATTAACACCTTATCTGGTAGAGACTCTATCTAGCCACATGTTCCATACCTCAGAATATTCCCCAGGCATCACATGGATTTGAAAACCTTTTGAGCAGTACCTCTGTGCACCAGTAGATGGCTTTGTTCAGCTCTACTTTGGCCATGTCAAAAGTGATGTGCACGTTGCCTATATAAGCACCATTGCAGTGCACTGACATCAGTTACGTTTTGCAACTTTCCACATCAGAAGCGTGGAACCACAATGCTTGCTGGTGTGCCAGCGTGCAGACACTGAGGACCTCATAAAGGTTACCCTATGTGGAGGAATCCGTTCACAGAGCGAAGAGAATGGGAGGGTTGGTAAGGAATCTGTGGCTAGATAGAATCTCTACCAGATAAGGTGTTATTGAAGGTAAGTTAACTTATGCATCACATAGAGATCGCTAGCTGCAGATTCCTTACCTTGGAATAGCTACACAAGCAATACCTCTCCGGAGGTGGATCTGCAAACAGATTTAGACCAGGGTGTTCTGGAGGACTGAACTGGCAAAGTTTCCATCATAACAGACCTGACTGTTCAGGCAATAGTGCAGTGCTTTATGAATATGTTATGGAGATGCACACTTTGCAGCATGACATATGGCTAAGTCAGGAAAAATGCAAGCTTACGCAGTGGTCACAGTCTGATCTCTGGTGGAATGAACATGCAAGACCTCAGGGGCTTGTTTCTTGGCCATTGTGTAGAAGATTTGAATGCAGAGTGCAATCCATAATGAGATGGTTAATTTCTGCACAGCCTTTCTTCGCCCCAGCAAACCCAATGAAGAGCTGATCGTCCACCCAGAACTCTGTGGTATGATCAATGTAGAATGACAAAGATCTTTTGGGTCTAGGTAGTGGGGTCTCTCCTCTTTGGAAGAGTGAGGTGAAGCAAAGAAGACAGGCAATGTGGTGGTCTTGCTTATGTGAGATGGTGTTACCGCTTTAGGCAGGAAAGAGACGTGCTCTCAAAACCAGTTTATCTGGGAAGAAAGTCATGTAAAGAGAGTGCACAGAAAGGGCTTTCAGTTCACTAACCCTCCTGGCCAATGGAATGGCCACTAGGAAGGCTGGTCAACAGGTGCAGAGGGCAACTGTGCAAGGGCTCAAAGGGCGAGCACATCAGGAAGGTCAAAACTTGATTCAGGTACACCACTGGGACATGATGAAGGGTTTTGGAGGGAACAATTTGAGTCTTTTTAGAAAATGAGTCACAACAGGTGACTTGAACAGGGAGGGCTGCCTTGGCAACTGCAAAAACGCCTATATAGCAGAAAGATACCCTTTAACATGCACAGAGCAAATCCTTGCCAGGCTAATGAGAGACAAAACAACAAAACCTCAGACAAGGGTGAACAAAGGGGATCAACATTTTTGGAAGCACACCAAGCCACACATTTTTCCCAACTGCAAGCGTATACTGTCTTGGTTGAAGGATGACTGCCTGCCACAATGACATCACAGACTTCAAGAGAAAGGTCAAAAACTGTCAACCGCTGCCGCTCAATCTCCATGCATGAAGGCAGAGCATGTGCCGGTTCGGATGCAGGACCCTGTCCTAATGCTGCAACAGTATATTATTCCAAAGGGGCAGCCAGATCGGAGGACCGATTCTTATGCTCAGGAGTTTTGGGAAACCATACTCTCTGAATCCAATCTAAACTCTCAAGAATTACTTGGGCCCAGTCGTGGCAGATCTTCGTCAAAACTCTGGGCAAGAGCTGTATTGGCAGAAAGGCGTACAGAAGGCCTGAACTCCACTCAAAATGAAAAGTGTCTCTGAACGATAGTCACCTTGGAAACTCCAGTGTGCAAAAGTGCTGACATTGTGCATTGTGCATTGTGCATCACCTCTGGATGGAGATGCCATTTGTAATCCGCTAGGTATCGATGGCTAAGTTTGTCCGCACTGGCATTCACAGAGCTCGTTAGATTTTGAACAACCTGGCAAATGCCCTGACGAGAGACATAGGGCCTCTTGACACAGGGTCCACAACACCACCCACCCTGTTTGTTGAAATATCACATGGTTGTGGTATTGTCTGTAAACACCTGAACCATCCTTCCCTTAATATAAGGAAGAAAGGCTATTAATTCCAGTTGGATTGCTTCCACTCCAGAAAGTTGATGTGAAGCTGAGGCTCCACCAAACACCAGATTCCTCTTCTCTCTACATCCCCCAGATGGCCACCCCAGCCTAGGAGTGACGCATCCTTAACTGCGGACAGTTCTGATTGTGGAAGGGAGAGGTGTCTGCCACTGATCCAATCGTAGTTCGTCAGCCACCACTGCAGGGCTTTTGCAGTGCCCTCTGATATCTGGATCAGGTCAGAGAGAATCTCCTGATGCTGTACCCGACTTCCAATCCCACTGCAAAGCCCACATGTGCCAATGGGCATGTGTTACCAGCCAGAGGCCATGAGACCCAGCAGCCTTAAAGTCAGTCTCACCAAAATTCAGGATAGAGGCTGAAACATCCGAATCATTGCCCGAATATCCTGGACTCACCCTTTCAGTGGAAAGGACAGAAACTGCACTGTATCCAGAACAGCTCTGATGAAAGGGAGCGTCTGAGAGGGAGCCAGGTATGACTTAGGCATGCTTATAATAAACCCGAGTGAATGCAGGAGGACCGCCATAGTCTGGAGGTGGGAGACGACTGTCTGGGGTGAGACCGCCTTCAACAGCCAATCGTTGAGGCATGCGAAGGCTGGAGCTCCTGACTTCTGCAGATGTGCAACCACAGCCATCACCTTGATGAACACCAGAAGGACACTGGTAATGACAAAGGGGAGCACAGTGAACTGATAATGCTTGTGGTCAACCATGAACCGCAGGTAACACCTGTGGGCAAGCAGGGTGGGGATATGGAAGTCCTGCAAGTCCAGAGCCACCGTCCAGTCTTCAGGATCTAGGGCAGAGAGAATCTGAGTCAACATGAGCATTTTCAACTTCTCCTTCTTCTGGAAAAGTGGAGATGGCACAGGTCTAGAATAGGGCAGAAAGTAGAGGGAATAGCAACCACAATCTGCTTCTGATGCCAGGACCCTCTCAATGGCTTCTTTAACCAAAAGAGCCTGTACTTCCGGATGGAACTGGGTGAGGTGGTCCCTTTACAGCAAGTCTGAATATGGTGGCATGGCAGGGGGGTTTCTAAGAAAGGGATGGACCCTGCTGAACTATTTGAAGTGCCCACCCCGAACTGGGTTGATGTGGGGCCATTGAGAGGCCCAAGGACCTGACATTGTCCTGGCTGTCCTTAATGTGGTCCAGTACTGAATCTGCCTTGTCACCAAGGAGACAGGCACTGTTGAAGGGCATGTCGATAAGGGATGCCTGGACATCCCCCAAAAGCCAGTAGACCTCAGCCAGGCATGGCATCTGAGTGCCACAGATGACACAATCAGTCTGTATCCAGCCCCCTACAAATGGCGAACTTTGCTGCATTTTTGCCATCAGCAACAGCCTGTGACAGTATTATGTGGGCATCCTCCAAGAACATGAGAAGCACCTACAACATTGACTCCCAAACTGTGTGGGTGTATCGGCCCAAGAGGCAAACAGTGTTCACTGACCATAGTGCTAGGCTGGGGATAGAAAACATCCTCTTACTAAATATGTTCAGTCTCTTGGATTCTCTATCTGGTGGTTTGGTAGGGAATGCACCAGGGTTAACCTTGGAGGTGGAGGCCTGGAAGATCAGGTTCTCTGGGGTGGGGTGCTGGGTAAGAAAAGCTGAGTCTCCAGAAGTGGGGCGATGGTGGCAGGTAATTGTCCTGTGCACAGGTGCCCCTTGTTAGACGTGGCCCTTTTGGCAGGTTCACCCCAAAACTTTTTGCGTTCTCCTAGCCTTTTTCTGTAACCTGGTGTTGGTGATTTTAGGCCTCTGAGCACTTTAGCACTGTGGTCCAGTGTGAAGTGCGTGCACTCTCTGTGTATGTGTGGTGAGACTAGCCTGCCCTCCCATAGGAATGCATAGGGGATGTGTGTGTCCATGATAATTCCTGGTATGAGAGGAGTGCAGGGGCGAGTTTGGTATGTATGAACTCGTGAGGATAAATGCGGGGCAATAGTGTGCGCAGATTTATGGTGACTGGTGGAGAAATGCCACTTTTAGAAGTTGGCATTTCTGTATACTGTGTATCTACCTGCCTGATGTGAATTGCATGTCTGGCTTGTGATTGACAGGTGTTGGATGATGTGGGTGGCTCCAGGAGCCAGGATGAGTCTGCCCCGTGGTGAATAGGGAGATCTGGATGTAGATGGGAGGGAGGAGTTGCACCTGGGGCGCGAATAGGACTGAGCCTTCCCTCCACAATGCCGACTCCGCCCCCTGTGGTGCGTCTATTCACTGAGCCCCCACCAGACAAAGGAGAGAGGAGCTGAGCAAAACAAAATGCAGTATTCCAAAGCTCCCCTATACTAGCTCTGACTGGTATCCACCCAGCCCTGTGCTGTGACACAAAGGGTTTTACTAATATAAATGTAGGAGCTGTGTCCCCATAAAATTGTTCAGTTCCTGGTTGCTGGGGCGTGCTGCCACTGGGGCCTAGGGGGTCTGCCATGAGGGCTTGGCTCCCTGGGCCCTGCATTGCCCCTGGATACCTGAAATGACTTTTTGGGGCCTTTTCCTTTATTTTCCAGGGCCTTCAGGACTTTTTGGTGCCTCTATCGCCCTGTGAACGCCTTATTTGTACTTTGCCCACAAGAGGAGCGTGTATGCTCCCCAGCGCTCAGCTCATGTCTGGGATAGAGGGAATCCCCGTTGTAGGGATTCCCCATGGTTCCAGAACCTCGGGTGCCCACCCCGCTTATTGCTTTATTTAAAGGGCGGGTGCCCACCCCGCATCGTGGTGTCGTTAACGGGTGCCCACCCCGCAGTGTGCATGACGAGCAGGAGCCTACTCCGCTTTCTGAGTATTCTTAACGGCGGGTGCCCACCCCGTTTATGGCGCCGATGAGCGGGCGCCCAACCCTGCAATTGTTCTGGTGAAAATGGGTGCCCACCCCGCATTGCGGCCGATGAAGGATCTGCCGAGATCGCAGGAGCTGGTAAAGGACTCGGCCCGACCCGGAAGCCAGGCACTCGTGCTTGACTGTGGGCAGGGCTGGAGTCTGGAAATGAGCGCAGGCCTAACTGGGGCTCCCATGAGCTGGTGGGAGCCCGCGTGTATTAGCGGCCAGGTGGGAGCCCACCCCGCACTGGCGATCTGCGCAGAAGAGCTGACTGGAGTCCAGAGGGATTCCCGTGCCCAGCAAGCAGTCTTCCTCACCACCGGCAGCCGGATGAAGAGGAGCCTCGCGCTACCCCGCCGCAGACCGGAGGAGTCCTGCATAAGAGCCCGATGAGTGGGGCTTCCCAGTTGCCATTAGTGTGGGCCGAAGCAAGGCACAGTGCTATCTCTTAGGGTTGAGCGGTCCCGCAGGGTAGTTGGCCGCTACTACACTAGGCACAGCCTTTTCAGGGCCCCTGAAGGGGGTCCATGGGCTCCACTTTTGCACGTTTGTGCCAGTCATCTCCGGGGGCCATTTTATGAAGCAGTCCCTCAGTGGGACAGAGAGAACGTTGTGGCCAGTGCCACCGCTAATCTTCACAGCTGTACCACGGTGGTGGATAGCTGCACCGGGGGGGCAATCTTGTTGTCTAGCTAGCTTCCTGAGTTCCGGAGCGTGACTGGGTAGGCACTCTGAGTGCCAGTGTCTTGGCTGATCTTCACAGCTGTGCCGCAGTTGTGGGCAGCAGCAAAATTGGCAAATTGTTCGATGGCCACATTGAAAGCCCATGCCTGCTTTTGATATTCACAGCTCATCGTCGAGACCCAGTCCAGAGGGAACGTGCAGGTTTACATACGGGTGCCTGGCGTCACGGGCGGTGTGCCAAATACGCCATCACCCCCCTCCCGAGGTCTATGTGGTGATATTCTCTCACCTCCCAAGTGCATTTTAATTTTTGGAGTCTCCTCAATCCAGAGACTCTAAGGGGTACCTACCACCAAAATATATATATATATATTTTTTTAAAACCTTTATTATGTAAAGAAAGAGACAATTACAGACCTACAACCACGGAGGCTGGTCAGTCGCACACAACAATATCAACATCAGAGTACACAGCTCTTCAGGCGACAACCCGGGGGTTCGGCAGCGATATTTCGTGATCTTGTAAAAGCATGTGGCATAAATAGGATTAGTGAAAGGTTTCACATTTTATATTTTATATAAATAAAACAACAAACAAAACACAAAAAAGATCGAGGCATTACTGTGTGATAGATTGGCTGTCCCTTATGGCAGTGGGAGATGGGTGAAATACATGCTACAATATAAAAGAGGAGAAATACTGGGGAGGGTGGGGGGGACCCAGGGGCAAAAACAATACAATGTAATCGACAAAAGCTAAGTATTGGGAACGCACAGTCAAGGGAGAAGAAGTGGATCTGGAATGTCGGTGAATGGGGGGGTGCAAATCTCTCCACGGTACGCATTCCATTGACCCCAGACCCTACCCCATTTCTTAGGTCTACCACGGGAGACATATACTGTTTTTCCCCCGAACACGGACCAGTCCATGTTTTCTTTCCATGCTTGGAGTGATGGCGGCCTCTGAGAACCCCACAACTTGGCTATATCTCGTTTAGCAACCACATTACCCAATGTGACCCATTGAAGTTGAGCAACAGTACAGTCATTCGGTTCCCAAACATTCAACAGGCAGCGTCTGGCCTCAGGCAATAACACAACACCCGTCACCTCACCCATAACCGCATGCACCCGGCGCCAAAACGTCGCCACCTCCGGACATTCCCAGAGGATATGCAAAAGAGTAGCCAACATACCACATCCACGCCTACACAACCCATCCACAGAGAAACCCATATGAACCAGTCGTGGGCCCGTGACATACACCCGATGCAATATTTTAAGTTGCACCAGCCTAAGACGTGCCGGAATCGCGAACTCTTTGGGGGAGGATATCGCCGCCTGCCAGTCTTCATCGTCCAATTCTAGCCCGTCACTGATCCAAGCATTCCCCAATTGTAGAAGGAGAGCAGAGCGATCGTTGATCAGTTTCTTATAAATAAGAGATATAGTGCTGTCGGGGACGTACCCGTCAAGCACTCTATCCTCAAGAGGAGAGGACTCCGGGATCATAGTACCGGCCGGGAAAACCAAGTAAAGCGCATGGCGGACTTGAAGGTATCGGTAATATTCCCTGTCGCTCAGTTTATATTCCCGCTGGAGTACCTCGAAGGTCTTAACTTTGCCCTTGGCCCAAAGGTCGCCCACTCTGCTGATACCGATGAGATCCCATCTGTCAAAACCCTTCGAATTCCACTGGCCACCTAGCGCTTCCGCGGCGTACAATGGGGTCGATTTCGTCAGTTTACCCGTCCATCCCGTGGCGGCGGTCGCACTCCCCCAAACTCGCACAGCAACTGCAGTAGGGCCTGTGAGGTGCTTCCGATCGGCCCTTGAATAGAGCGCTCGATTGTAATTCCCCCGGGCAGTTGCCATCTGTCCATCTCAAACGCGGGGTTCGGGACAGGGCCGTACGTAGCGTGGTTCACAGCACTCAACTGGGAGGCCCAGTAATAGCACTTGATGTCGGGCAACGCGATACCTCCATCATACCATGGCAAAGTCAGTTTCGCCAAAGCGATACGCGGTCTCCCACCCCACATCAACTTCCTCTGCAAGCCCTCGATCTCTCGAAAATAGCTAGCAGGTACCAAATCAAGTGCATTTTGAATGGCATATAGGAAGCGGGGAGAGACATCATTTTGAACAGGGCCGCCCTTCCCAAAGGGGAGAGTGGCAAGCCACACCACGCCGCAACATCCGACAGGAGCCGGGAGAGCGGAGGCAACAAATTCCACTCATAGCGGGCTTTGGGGTCCAGGGAAATGTAGATCCCCCAAGTATTTAGAGCCAACTCTAGAAACCGGTATCGGACAAACGCGGGGAAGAAGAGGCACATCTTTCGTGAGCGGATAAATACAGGACTTGGCCCAGTTAATGACCAAACCGGAATTCCTCCCAAAGGAGCGTAACACATCGAACAGGACACCCAACGATTTAAGAGGAGAGGTGAGATACAACAATATATCATCGGCATAGAGCGATATCCGATCCTCGAAGTCAGGCGACCAGCGGATGCCCTTAAGCGACGGTTCCCATCGTAGCCATGCAGCCAGGGGCTCAAGGGCAAGCGCAAAGAGGAGCGGAGACAAGGGGCATCCCTGTCTCGTTCCGCGTCCGAGGGTAAAGGGCTCCGAAGCCCTGCCATTAACCACCACCTGTGCCAGCGGCTGCTCATACAAAAGCTTAATCCACCCAATGAATTTAGGGCCGAAACCAAACTTAGCAAGGGCAGCCCACAAATATGGCCACTCCACCGTGTCGAAGGCCATCGAGGCATCAAGGTAAACCAAGATAGCCGGCTCTCCAAGAGACCCCGCCCTTGCTAAGACGCCATGGAGGCGACGTAGATTGAGCGCAGTATTACGGTGGGGTATAAATCCAGACTGGTCCGGATGGATCAAGTCAGCAATCACCGTAATCAGCCGATTTGCCAAAAGTTTGGCAAGAATTTTGGGCTCAACATTCAGGAGCGAAATCGGCCGATACGATGAGCAATGATCACGGGGCTTGCCCTCTTTATGGATGACCACAATAGATGCCAATCTCTGGTCTCGAGGAAGAGATCCGAGATCTCGCGATGACAGGAACATCCGACGAAGATACGGCGCCATTTTGTCGGGGCATAGTTTGTATAATTCCACCGGTATCCCATTCGGGCCCGAGGCCTTCCCGGAACGAAGTGAACGGATAGCGAGCGCTACTTCATCGGTGGAAAAATCCGCCTCCATAAGCTCCTTGTCCGAATCCGACAGGCTAGGCAGGGCGATATCCTGAAGCAATAAATGCGAGTCCTCTTCCGGCCTATCGGAGACCGGCGCATACACCGTCTGAAAGTGCTGGGCAAAAACTTGGACTATATCAATCGGGTCCACGACACGCATACCATCCATCCGTTCAACAACAGGCACCACCCGGTTCAATCTGTCCTTTTTGTCCAACCACGCAATCAACTTTCCCGCCTTATCACCAACATCATACAAACGCCCCTGTTGCTCACGGTGCATCGCCTTGGCCGCATCAGTGACCAGTGCCTTGTAGTCAGATTGTTTCAGGGCCAGAGAATGCACCACCTCCGGAGTGACCCCGGACTCCATCTGCCTTTCTAAGTCAGTGATTTCATTTTCCAGATCCGCCACCGCAGCATTCTTACGCCTCCTTTCGCTGGCAATGAGGGACAAGACTTGACCACGAATCACTGGTTTATAGGCCTCCCACAATGTAACAGGGGAGGATACCGATCCCTCATTCTCTGCGAAGTAGTAGTCCATACACTTCACCACCTACGACCTGATCTTAGGGTTACGAAGGTGCCAGGGGTTGATCAGAGCGATCCGGCCCTCGGCACCCAACTGTATGTCAACTGTAAGCCAAAGTGGAGAGTGGTCAGAGATCCCCCTGGCCAAATGCCTAATTTCACGCACAGAGACCATCTGTGCTGCTGGTACAAGAATATAATCCAATCTCGATAGACTCCCATGGGCTCCCGAATAGAAAGTATATTGGAGCTATCCGGGGTGCAGTTGCCTCCAACAATCGACTAGACCAAGCGTGTCCAGGAGCTTCCCGAGCCAAAGCTGTGCCGCAGGCAGGGCTCTTGGGGGGCTACAGTCTTCATCCCCACTAATTACAGAATTAAAATCGCCACCCACTACCAGTATGCTGTCAGGAAACCCCAGGATAACATCACCCAGATCAGCAAATGTGGTGGCCTGCAGGCCAGGGGGGACATACACAGACAAAATGGAAATCGTTTTCCCTTCCTACCGACCCGTAATAGCCGCATAGCGGCCCCTGTCGTCCAACACTACGTCATCTATCTCCAGGGGGAGGGAAGTTCTTACCAGGACCCCCACCCCTCTCGACCCGGAGGTAAACCCTGAGTGGGCCACCAGATGGTAGCCCCGTCTGTTCAGTGCGTGGCATGCATTTCCAACCAAGTGCGTCTCCTGGAATAAAATCACAACTGGGGCACATCGTTTCAAGTATTGCAATACAATTCCCTGCTTTATCCTATCACCAAGACCGTTAACGTTCCAACTCAGCACCCTAAGCTCCCCCCCCCCCCCCGTCCCCGCACTGGGCACCCAGCCCCCCCGCCCGGGAACAAGCACACAGGATAAAAGACAGAACATAACGCAGCCTTGAACCAAACAAAAAGAAAAAGACCCCCCCACCACCCCCAAGGAACCCTGAAAAACACACCCCCTACCCTGCACCCCTGCGTTAGACCAGAATGCCACCCCAACTTGCAGTGTGCCTGTCGCCCCATTAAACTAACCTACAAGAAGAGAGAAAAAGTCCCCAGAGGAGGAAGAAGAGGCCCGATTCCCCCCACCCCCGGGTATCCACATTATAAAGCAAGTCTATTATAAAGCCGCTGCTATAAGTCCATAGTAACCGGCTCGCCGATGCAGACTCACTACTCCTGTTCAGCCAGGCCCCCCTCGGCACCCCTCGAGCTCTCGCTGCTGGTGCGGTTTGATGGCAATGTGTCCAACCAGTCACTGACCACTTCGGGGCGATCAAAGAAAAACGCCCGCTCCTCATACTCGATCCTCAGTCGGGCTGGAAAAAGCATGGCATACTTCAGTCCCATATCTCTAAGTCGTCTCTTCACCCCGGTGAAACCCATGCGTTGTTTCTGCACCGCCTGGGTAAAGTCTGGATAGAAACTGACTGAGGCATTGTCAAATTTAGTGGGACCTGTAGTACGTGAAGCTTGCAAGATAGCGTCCCAGTCCCGAAAATTAAAGATCCTGGCGATGATAGGCCTTGGTGCGGCCCCCAGCTTGGGCTTCCCACCGGGAACCCTATGTGCTCGCTCCACGGTAAAAAAGTTGCTGAGGCCCTTAGGCACAAGATGTTTCAGGACCAGATCCTCCACCAGAAGGTCCGTGGATACATCCGCAGAGTTCTCCGGAACCCCCACGATGCAGACGTTATTGCGCCTGGCCCGGCTCTCGAAATCCTCCAGCCGGCGGGCAAATTGGTCATTGGAGGTACGGAGAGTGCGAACCTCAGCCTGGAGGTCTGAGACATCAGTGGTCAAGCTCGCAGTTGTAATGTCCAGGGACTTGACCCGTTCATTCGTCTTACCCAGGTCCGCCCTAATGAGGTTAACCTCGATCGCCACCATGTCGATCTTCGCAGCGAGGGTTTCATATTGTTGGCCCATAGCCGTCCGAACACTGGTGATGGCGCCCATGATGTCCTTCAATGTCGGCTCCTCCGTTGAAGGAGTACCATCTCCGGTCCCCTCGAGAGCCTTGCTCGCTCCACCTGGGGACCCTTTTGGGCGAGTATAGCGCTCTATGGTCTGGGTTTGAATGACACCACCACGATCCGTGCCCTTGGTGTTCCGCTTCTCGGCCTCTGCTTTGCCCGCCATAGTGGGCGATAAACTCCCACGGAGCCGGTGAGATCTGGTCAAAATGATCCCGCTCTCGATGGTCCTCAAGGGCAAAAGGGCTAAGATCCAAAGCAAGCGTAGGATCTGTCGCAGGATCGAGAAGTCGAATGGGGCGGCCGTAGAGCGCCGTCAACAATGACCCAAAGCGAAACCGAAAGTACCGCAGGGGCTGTGGGCGTGTCACACTGGCCGTTGTTGTTGAGTTGCCACCTGGGTACCTTGGAGACTCAAGTCCGGGGATGGTCTACGATGTAGGCCGCAAACTTCAGGATGCAGCAAGTCCGGGTCTCGGCGTCCGATTTGATTTCTGAAAAAAGTTCTCAGGATCAGCAGGGCATAAACAATAAGTACCCGTCGTTCAAATCAGGATTTGTGGCAGGATAGATGCGGGAGGCGAAGAGGGTCTCAGGAGCCCTTTGCTCACGCGTCCATCTTGGAACCGCACGAAGCTCCTCCCCCCCACCAAAATATTTTTATTTGTGCTTTTCATTTGCACTTTTTCAGACAACTTTTAACTTTCACGTCCCTTGGTAGGGTGGGCCTTAGCGTGTCCATACCGCCGGGGTATAATTCACCATAGGTCCTGACGAATGCCAGGTTAATAACATCGACATTGGCAGAAACATGTTGACCATCACTTAAGAGTATTGGAAACAGACCATTCAACTTAGTTGGCCTAGTTCTCCAACACATTTTTAACATGTCTTTTTGATCAGTCATTAAACTAATTTTTGATACAATAAAGACATTTTTAAACTCATCACTTCACACTCTCCTTATTCACGTAGTTTATCATTTAGCTCCCACATCTTCACATTACCCGCTCCGCAGTAAATCTGGCGTTGAAGCACACTGGGTTGGCATTCGGTCACTCCCAGTGGGGCCCGATGATGAAGCATGTCACCGACCAGGTCGGTGAGTGAGGGCTTTCTAGACATACCAAATTGGTGTTGTTTCTCTATGTGCTCGAATACCCTTGTGTTTTCTAACAAATAACACTCTTTCATTGTTGCTCACGATATTCACAGCTACCCAGCAAATAGTGGGCAGCTGCTACATTTAGGCCGCAATTTTTTGGGGGCATGTTGCTGAGTTAGGAGTGGATGCACTCCTTTGCCCCATACTTTCCCAGCTGCCCAGCAAGTAGTGGGCAGCTGCTACGTTTAGGTTGGCGCAGTGGCGCACCCTGGACTTCCGCTGATTTGGCAGCGCACCCTGACTCCTAGGACATAGGGCATTTTCGCCCCTTTTTGAGATGGCCAATTGGCCACGGGGACTGATAGGATTCTAGGGCGCCAGGCCCTAATGTGATTGTGGTGCTAGGAAATGTAATATATGTAGTATGATTTACGCACCCTGTTTTATACCTCTAAATGTTTTTTTTCTGATTATGAGGTTGTTTGGCATATTGTGGTTTATGGTAGTGAGATTATGTTTCACTGTGATTTATTTCCTAATGTGAGTTATGCTTAGGAGGTTAGGGTCTAATGTGTTTAGACTTATAAGAGGATTGCATAATGTGTTTATGCTGGTGAGGTTGGCGCAGAATGTAATTCACTCCTGATGTGATACTGTGCATAATGTAGTTTATGTTACAGGCTAATGCTAAGTACCAGTGATTACTGGTTGTACGCTTATGATCTGTTTTACGTTTACTAAGTTTACTTTGTGATGGTTCTGACAGTGGTCCATGTGGCCCTGTCATGTGTACATAAACCCTTATAAATATTGCCCAGTGCCAGTTGGCACAGTGTATATTGTGTGATTACTATTCTATTCTAATGTGTTATGAGAAAAAAAAGGATATTTTTGATATAACCTTTTGTGGAGTTCCTTCTGAAGTGTGCCTGGGATGTTGTTGCTGTGTGCGTGCACAAATGCTTTACACATGGCCACCGGGATAAGCCTGACTGCTCGTGCCAAGCTACCAAGGGGGTGAGCAGGGGTTATCTCCCATGCCCTGATTAGAGGTGGTCTCTGGCTGGCTTTGGCGCAAGCCTTAGCCAACCAGAGATCCCACTTCTAACACCCCTATACAGGGCTTGGCACAGGGCCTGAGTAGGACATCAGTGAGGGCTTCAATAAAAAGGAGAAGGGGTTCTGAGGGGGTGACTGCTGGCTAAAGCACCTCTGTCAGGACATTGTTCTTGACTGACACAGAGGGCAGCTGAAGTTCTAGGATCTCAGACAACCTCCTTACCACCATAGCAAAGAAAGCCCCTCTCTCTGTAACCAAACCAGCAGGAGAGAACAAGCCAATGTCTGGGTGAGGTGTTCAGACCACTGGCATCTGCCAGTTCCATATACCAGTTGTCTTCGGCCTCCTCAACGGAGTTGAAGCCATAAGAATCCTCATATCCTACCCAGTCATACACTTCTCCAGGTCTGTCAAAAAATGAGGCCCCGATTCTGACTCAGAAGGTCGAGTTAAAGCCTAGCTGGTATCGGGAGACACCAGTTCGGCTCTGTATCAGAGAATGGTTTAATTATGGGGTCAGTACTGCCGTGGGGTGTCGGTGGTGCCGGGAACAATGTCACTGAAACAGGCTTTGGGGAAGGTCTTGGTCTCATGATAGAAGTCATTTTGGATCTAACACTGGATCTAGAGGGCCCGACTGGTGTGAAAATCTTGTGGGATCACCCGCTGAACCCATGGGGTCCAATGGTGCTCTAGAGGGGTTAGCCTGCCCATAAGTGAGATGAGGTACGGGCCTCACAGAATTCATAGAGTTGGGTGGGGGTTCGCTACGACTCCAGGAAACTCAGGGAGGTATGGAGACAGACCCAGAATCAGGCTCTGCATGGGAGCGGGATCTAGAGTGATGTCATTCCTGTACCTGGTCTGAAGATTTGGAACAGTTGTGAAGTCAAAGTAAAACTTATAGCTTGTGAAGGCATTTGTGTGAAAATGAATCCGTAAAATGTACACTGTGACCGCTTGTTTTCCAAATTTTATATGGTAGGTGTTACCCCTTCAATATCATTGAGAAAGGCCAGGCACAGTAGGCAGCTCTTGGTGAATTTGTTTATTTAAGACTGCCATTACAGAACTACCTAGAGAGCACTGTTAGGACAAATATTTTGAGAATTGTAATGTAAGGTTTATCATTTAGCCACATTGGTTTCAAGACTGCCATGATCGCCCACCTCTTTTGCTCGCTCAGTGCCATTCAGGGATATGGTTCAAAGTGGGAAGTGTTTTTGTTTTCTAGCTACTCTTTTGTGTGTGACTCAAGGTAATCTTTGTGACAATTAATGACGTTATCACTGGAAGCACAGCGGTCAGATACTTCTGGAAGCTACCTGACTTACCAGATATTTCCTATTTAACATTTGACTTAAAGTAAGGTCAACCCATCAAGGCCTAGTATTGGAGGGTGGGGAATTTAGCAGTTATATGCTGTTGCTCACATTCTGGGGTCGATTCCGATCCTGGAAAAAAACCCGTCTGTACGATTCGAATCCGGAGCCCTCTCCGTACGAATCGTAAACATGCTGTACGACACGACGAGTACGATCCGGATCGGGGTATGAGGACGCGATTCGTACGGTCCACGTCAGGTAAGGCAATTCGTATGGAAAAACACACAATCACATACACACCGTACGGTCCGTACACCCCATGATCGCGGGGTACAGTGCGTACCCCTGCGATCATGGGGTGTACGCACCATACCCCTGCGATCGCAGGGTGTACGCACCGTACACCCAGCGAACATGGGGTACGGTGCGTACACCCCATGATCTCAGGGGTACGGTGCGTACACCCCATGATCGCAGGGGTACGCACTGTACTCCTGCGATCATGGGGTGTACGCACCATACCCAGGGGAGCGTTCCGTACCTGTCTCGGGTGAACTCTGCTATTACCGCTGTTTTCAGCTCGAGTAGACAAAGGGTCGTACGGTGCATACCCTACACGAATCGTACTTGCTGGGTCGGAAAAACCAGCCGTGAACCGTACTGATGTCGCGTACAGCGGGTTCCGAGGGAGATGCGTACGGGGATTTGATTCGTACGGTCTCTGTACGATTCGTACGGAGTCCAGCTACTGGTATGAATCGTAATTCGTCGTACGTATGGGGGACGTTGTAGGGTACGATTCGTATGGGAAAAACGCTCCGAACGGCTATTCAGAGCGTTTTTTTTGCCCGAATCGGAATCGACCCCTAAATGTAATGTCCAATAAGTATTCTTCCTTCTGAAAAAAAGTAATAACTTTATTTATATTAAGGAATAATGCTTAGTAACTTCAGGAAGTCTTAAGACACAAATCACTACTCCTGGGTAAGTATTGTGCTTACTTCCTGACTATTTAGGTGCTTGATTAGAACCTGCAAACGTTCAAGGCAGATATAGTTGCAGGTGCACACAAGGCAAAACAGCCAAGGTGCAGTGCCTGATTGTTTTGGGCATCGTCACTCATTTCAAAATCTTGCTCAATTCTTAGAAGGATGGGGTTCTTGCTGCTTCTTACAACTCTTGTCTCTGGACCACACTGGATGGACTTCGATCATGCTGAAATACTGCCGTCTTTTTCTTTTCCATGGAGACGTTTGCAGTTCTCTGTTCAATAGCGTTGACCATGAAGTCAAGTGTAGTGGCTCTTATGGATTGGTGGAGGCCAGGAAGGATGTAGCTGGGAGTGTAAGCATGGGATAAATTGTTTCTCCCGTGCTGGTTAGTTTAATTCATCAGTGGATAAATCAATGAAGGAGCAGTAATGCTAAATGTATACGGGTCCTAGTTACTTGGCTCCACACCGAAATCATGGATACACAAAATGATGGTAGCAGGGGCTGCTGTGTAAACTACGACTGTGGCGTAGTTCTACAAGGTTTGCTTTCCCACCCACGAGTGAAACAAGTGAACTCTGGTTCAATGCAACAACGCTCAATGTGAAAGACAGGCTTTTGTAGCTCCACAGAATCCCACCCAATACATTGTTGTAGTGGAATCATTGCTTTAGGGTTACTAACAATCCCTAAACCAGGATTTGGGGCACAATGGTATCAGAAACAAATCTATTTCTCTCTTTACAATATCGCGGTGCAGAGAGAGAATATCAAGTACAAAATATCAAGTTGCACAAATATCAAGTCATTAATATTGTGGTTCAGAAACATCAACAACAAGAATATTGTGGTCAAGAATATTGACTAAAGGTAAGAAATATCGATTCAAAAAATATCGAAGTGTTTAATATAATTTGCAAATATTTGGGGGCGCCACTAACACAATCCAAGGATTCGAAATGGAGCAGCTAGCAACGGTTGGAGACGGAGCAATTTGAATCCAATTGAGCAGGTCATACCAGTACTGTACATATATGACCGGATCAGGAACAGACGCGGACGGCGCAGACAGTAAGTTGGACACCCACCATACAAACAAACGACATGTACATGCCAAATGTCACACACACCCAGAGGGCCAAGACCATGTCCACCAGCAACAGGCCTCCTCAGTGAACCCATGGCCACCACCACTGCCACCCCAACCATAGTGGCATGTTGCCTATCACTAATGCCACCCCACCCATATGTGTCATGTTGCCTATCACTGATGCCACCCCACCCATAGGGGCAGGTTGCCTATCACTAATGCCACCCCACCCATATGTGTCATGTTGCCTATCAATGATGCCACCCCACCCATAGGGGCATGTTGCCTATCACTACTGCCTCACCCACCCATTGGGGTCAGTGTGTCTGACAATATTGACACCCCCACCCTTCGGGTGGATGATGCGCCACACATCCATCAAACATCAACACAGGTATGTCAGCCAAATAAATTTCCCCACAACATCATGCCAACAGTGTGTAATGCCTGACAAATACCCCCAACATTGAATTTGATTTACGACACACAATGTAACTACCATCACATGTGTGGTCAACACCAGAGTGTGGGCTACACAAGTCAAGATATGCAATAGCACTTGGTCAATGTGTTCAAAACCCCTATCAGTGTGTACATCCAATGTAAAATGTGTGGACACAAACTGCAGCTAAAGTTGAGCATTGTAGCAAAGGGTCTAAATCCCCCATCATCACAGTGACCTCAAGGTAAGTGTCATCATGGAAATAGCAGCACATGCCAAACAGTATGTATGATTCCTGGACATGTCAGCACAACACTTGTTCAGTCAACAATCATTTAGCACCCAATGTAGGCACTGGTGACATACACCCGGGTACGGTAGTGCCCATTAAGTCACCTGCACTTTGACAATACATATGTCTAACAAGTTGCACAGAGGACACAGTTGACTTTACACCAATGATGCCCACACCTGCATGTACAGTGGAGATGGGACAACAGTCACGGAAAGTGTCAAATTGTACAATGTGAAGCACATTATATGTGCATGGGTTTAAGCCACAAATGTGGCCATGCCAATGAAATGTTAACATCCCTGTCCAAAATTAGTTAATCATGACACACCAAGTCAGTTGCAAAGGATGACATGGATACCAACCTGAACAGAAAACATATCTCATGGTCCACATGGAGTACAACACATCAACACCATAGTAACAGACATTTCTAAATCCTGCATCATCACAGCAAGGTCAGGGTAAAGAGCATCAACAATATGTATAGCTAAATCAAATGCACAAGGATAATTATTTATTCAGCAAATTGGAATCTGAAAGGGAAAATCCAAAATAAAATTTAGTCCAATGTCCTCTCAAAAAACAAAGTCCACTGAGGGTGTGAGTAACACCTGTCACCCGTTGCTTGCCTGCACTGCTAAGGACTGGGGAAATCCACTCTGAGGGGCATACCTTGGGCAGGCCAGGCACCGCAGGGACAGAATCAGGGCTCATCAGAAGGAGGCTGTGAAGGGGTGGTGGGTGCAGGAGAGTAGGTGGCAACTGCAGTGGAGGTGTCTGACATGGTTTGTGCTGTCACAACTGTGGGGCACAACTCTGATGGGGTGGGTGCTGGAACCACTGCAGTGGGCAAGTTGGGTGGAGTGGACATGGTTCCAACTGCAGTGTCCATGTCAGACTGGGTGGTCGTGGACTCCACTGCAGTGCCTAATCCCATGGGAGTGGAAAGGGGTGCAGGTGAGGTTGGCAGGACAGCTCGGGGGCCACGGTCCCCACAGTAGTTGCAGTAACAGACAGACTGGTGGTGGTGTCATTGGAAGAGCAAGTGGGAGTTGGGGAGGGCCTGAGCATTTTGGGGATGATGTATATGTGGGTGGGGGAACCTGGGACAGGGAGTGGCGGGGGAACCTGTGGTGTGCTGACCTGGGGGATGGAGGAAGGAGACTGTGCAGTGGAGAGGGGGGGTGGGGGTGGGGTCTTGCTCTTCTGGGTACAGGGTGACTTGCGGGTGGGGGCCTCAGTCTGCCTGCACCTGGGGGAGGGTGTCCCGGTTTGAGGGGCACTCTTCTCTGTGTGTGGGGACTTCCTCTTCCCCCTGTAATCTGGATCTGCTGGATCTAAGGGGAAGAGGCCTAGGTCACACAGGATGAGCGTCTTAGGAGATGGGGTTGCAGGTGAGGCAAGGGAAGGGCTCTTGGAGGAAGAGGGATCAGAGGACTGTGGAGTGGCTGTGGATGCCTGTGTGTGTTTTTGACCCATCCCCTGTGTGTGTGGTATCAGTCCCCTGACTTTGCTTGCATGCACATTTTCACTTTTGTTTGTGTGATTGTGTGCTGTCTGTGTCTGTGTGTTTGGGTGACTGTGCTGATGTGTGTGTGCTGGGTACAGGTAGGGTGCTCGGAGTTGTTTACTGGGCAGAGGCTAAAGGGGTGAGCGACTGTTGGAGGAGGGATACTGCTGCCTTCATGGAGGAGGCCATAGACGTATTAGTCCTCTGTAGGGCAGAAATGCCCGATGAGATGCCCTCCATGAACAACACCAGTTGTATCAACAGACTGGTGTGTGCATGGAGGACACTCAGCATTGATGTCTGCACTACATGGATCTGTTTAAGCAGGTCCACAGACTCCACACTCAGGGCAGCAGGGGACACAGGGGCAGAGGGTGCAGTGCCTGGCAGGAAGGAGACATGCTCCCGAACACGGGAGCTGCCACGGACCTCTGGGATGGGAGCCGAGGGGAGGGTGAACGTAGTGGTGGTGGCGGGAACAGGCTCACTATCTGTGGTTTGCTAGCTGCTGACACCCGCCCCCACAAGGGAGTCATCCTCCGAGCTGCTGTGGTCCTCAGCTGAGGTGGATGGTGCTGAAGAATCCTTGGTGTGGCTCCCCTCACCCCCCGTGTCACTGGGTCCCCCCGACTCCTCAGTGACTGGCCCAGGCTTGCTCTGAGGCTCCTCTAGTTCTGTGGCGCTGTCTCCTGTGCCCGTGGATGTATCTGCATATAAGTAGGAAAACAAGGTCCACATAAGTCGCCTGCATTGACTGCACACAACACTGTGAATACAGCACATTACAGAGCATGCACTGGCATCCTCAGCTGATATTTGCTCTAAATGCCCACACAGGTGTACATAGGGAAATAGTCAGTCTGAACATCAACCATGGCACCCATATCCCTCCTGGACCTGTACCCATTCGTCTGTTGTATGCTGGCTGATAATACCCCAAAGTGCCCATATGCGCCACATACACAGTTGTTGTACATGCAAATGACCATGTAGAAGTACATTACTATTAACATACATCACATCACATATCAATCACTCAGTACATGTGTCAAGATGAATGTATGCCCAGACTCACATTTCACAATCTTGTGATGCCTAGCAGCACAACACACAATGATAGTCTTACGTCCTGAAAGTTAATGACACAATGGGGTGCATGGAGCACCTCTGACTCCAATGCAGGATCCCTCTTCTCAAGTCAATGCCCTGGCACAGACATGCATGGTAAGTCAGTCTTCACTGTCACATGTCATGGGGCAATGCATCCGGACAACATCAGTCTGCACTGCGTCACATTCATAGGTCATGCCCATACAAAACTCTGCAGCTGGCAAGTGCACCAGTCTGTCCCCTGCCACACACTGTCCTTGGACTTTGATGAACCAACATCACTAAAATCTGACATATGAGTGACTGCAAACACAACTACCTGAACCTGAGCACCTCACAGTCTGCTGCTAATGACACACAGCTGCCTGAAAGTCACTGTTGCATTGAGCATTGTGCACATTCAACTGACCACACCCCTATATGTTGCACAGGTATCATCCGCATTGTCACAACTCAGATGCCCTGCTGACACTAAAACCTCAACACACCAGTTGTCACAAAAAGTAGGCCACACCACAATGATATTGTGTCAGACAAATGATGGCACATTTCAGGAAGCACAATCAGTAGGTACATACACGTGAGTGTGAGTACAGAGTCTCCCAATGACGTGGAGTGAGCATGACTGACCAGGTAAACCTGTAAATGTGTTTTGGCCTGGACAGTAGGCAGGTGTCTGGGCTAGTGTGACATAATTCCTATACATACTCCTTAGGGCACTACATGGACTCACCTGCTGCATGGGTATGTTTTAAAAAAAACACACATGTTGTTAGCCAGACCAGCAATTTGAAAACATATGAAAGGCACACACAGAACACATGTCAGAGACCAGGAATAGTGCAAAAAATAGACCCACCCACGAAGCACACATCAGAGTCCCAGTAACATAGGCTGTGCAGGACCCTCAGCATAGCTGATTGAAGGGACACAGTGCCCAAGTAAAAACAAGTCACAGACTGCAGAGGCCACAACTGGGGATCAGATGAGGAGTGTGACTTACACAATTGAGGGACATGAGTCCAGGACTCCAAGACCAACGTTATGTGGAAGTGTGACCAGGCCAAAATACTGCAAATAGCATTTCACACATGGCCATAGATCACGCAAAGACTTACCCCCTCCTTGCTGCTGTCTGGCCTTCAGTTGCCCATCTAGGTCCGGGAAGACCACCGCCAGAATCTGGAGCATGTGGGGGGTCAGGGTGCGGTGTCGCCCCTATGGCGAGGAGGCGACACCTTCAGCTGGACCCTTGCGATCCTCTGGGTCCAGCCACGTAGGTCCTGCCACCTCTTCTGGCAGTTGTGGATCCGGCGCTTGTAGACCCCCACAGATCTTACTGCCCAGGCGATGGTCAGCCAGATCTCTTGCTTCTGGTGGGCGTCAACCTGTGAGGATGACAAAGTGAAGAGGACATTAGCACACATGCACATAATTGTGCTGCACACAGTTCAAAATACATGTAACCATCACAAAGTTTAATGAGGTACACAGGTAGTGCACACATAGAAATGTGCATTTGTGCTGCAGGTCTGACATGGTAATATTGCCTAGGAATTAAAGGCAAGCACTGCTGCACTACTGCAGCAGGACACCTGTTCATCACATGCACCCACATATATTGATTGCTGCAAGTACACACTGCATATGCCTCCCACTGCTGTGCACACTTCTATTACTGCTAGTCAGACAACTTACAGGAAATGGTAGGCAGTGGACTGAACACTCACCTGCTCCCCTGGTTTCCCATACAGCTCGCTGTACTCTGGGAGGACCCCGTCCAGCAGCGCCTGGTTCTCCTCCTCTGTGAATGCTGGGGCCCTCTCCAGAGTACGTGCTATTGCATGATCCAGAGGAAGTATAGACAGCAGCAGTGGAATCAGAGATGTGGTCCTGTAGCATGCAGTGCAGGCAAGTGAGCTTGATGGAGGGCTGCCAGCCTTAAATCAGTGCTGCAGAGGCAGATTCTGTGACATTGCCACTTCCTGATAGGCCCGACACGGTTGCATTCTATGAATCTGTCCAAACCATGGAAATGTAAGTCTCCTACACGTCTTCCGCATCGTTCAAAACTTTAACCTTCAGGACACCCTAGGATTGCAACATTGTTGTAGGCATCCAACTGAATTTCCACGGCACGTCTCGGACGAATTTTGAATTCACATCCGTCTCCATGACAGCCCATTGCCAATGAGTATGTACGGCTCGGTACACTGACTATGCGACGCATATTTTTTTAAATCACACGCATCCGTCACTATACGATTCTATGGGCTATGCGTGTGCACAGCACGGTCCATGCCTGTACGACGCGTCTGCTTAGAAGTCACCCGCGTCGGTTCAGATTACAATCCGTGTCTAAGCCGTGCGCACGGCTCGGTCCAGAACTGCACAACGCGTCTCTGTAGAAGTTACCCACGTCGGGTCACATTGCATACGCGTCGTACATGCATGAACCGAGCCGTGCGCACGCATAGCCCATTGTCGTCAATGTGACCCGACGCGGGTGACTGTAATACATACGCATCGTGTAGTCAATGGACAAGGTGTGCGCACTACTCTGTCCAAGCATGTACGGCGCTTCTGCATACTAGTCAGCTGCGTCGGTTCACATTGGTGTGACTTGCATACGGATTCCATACAGATTTAATTGCCATGCCCACATCTTCAACACCACAGCATGTCCCTATAGCTACCAAGGTTGCATATTGTTATGTGTTGTAAGTGTGATCTCCACATAAAATTGATTTTGTTTGCCAGGATTAATATCCGTTTTCTTTCAGCTCATAATATGAGGACCAGAGACAATTCCGTTTGCAGCAAGGTATCTTTATTTTTTATCAAACAACAAGGACAGCCGACACGTGTTTCGCCCCTCTTGGCGATTTGCGTCGGGGCTTTTTCAAGGCTAAGTAGGTTAAGTCACATCCAAGGTTCCTGTTTCATGATTTGTACATTGTTCATATAAAAATAAAGTTCTTCAATAAAAACATTTCTTTCCAGGCTAATGCCTCCGTGTCTACGATCTTCCCGGCATGGCGATCCCTGCGTCAGGTCCTTCGGAAGGACCTGACGCAGGGATCGCCATGCCGGGAAGATCGTAGACACGGAGGCATTAGCCTGGAAAGAAATGTTTTTATTGAAGAACTTTATTTTTATATGAACAATGTACAAATCATGAAACAGGAACCTTGGATGTGACTTAACCTACTTAGCCTTGAAAAAGCCCCGGCGCAAATCGCCAAGAGGGGCGAAACACGTGTCGGCTGTCCTTGTTGTTTGATAAAAAATAAAGATACCTTGCTGCAAACGGAATTGTCTCTGGTCCTCATATTATGAGCTGAAAGAAAACGGATATTAATCCTGGCAAACAAAATCAATTTTATGTGGAGATCACACTTACAACTTCCAGAACCTGTTTCCCCAAACCTGAAGCCCAAGAGGTCCAGAGCTTCGAGTGTGTCTCCATCCACCAACTAACCTCACTTATCTAAGTGTTGTTTAAAGCCTAGAAATCCTTGGGCCTCTGCTACCTTATCCACACTGCATATTGTTATGTGTGACATTTTCAGAAAATCAGTGTAATTATAATTGACATGGGCATGAGTCATGGACACAGTACCAGTTTGGAGATGTGTATGAACTGTCACATACACCATGAGTTCAGGTTTGCATGTTAAGTACGTCACAGCAAGACCCATGGACACATTCATGATGTACACCCACAGTCTGTGTGCATGATGTGTCTGTGATGTTTGTGGTTCCATGTGCCCATTGTGAGCCAGTGTCCACCATGTGCTATGTGAATCAACATTTTATACTGTGTGTGTGTGGCTCAGGGACGTCCATGTATGGCCTGTAGGGACCACAGGGGACACTTCCTGTGGGAGTCATGATTGGTTGTGGGATGTCCATGATACGCCATCTAATTCCGATGCACAAGTGGCAATACAGGGACCATGGCTATCTCCCTGACATGGAGTTGTGATGCCTGTGAAACATCAGTCCTCAAATGTCACTGTATTGTGTGTTTTGAACGTGACAGCAGTACATAGGCACTGTGCTACAGCCCAATGAATTGGCATTGCACTCCATGGAAATCATGTACACATGTCTCGTTGATATGTGAGATGAAGGGCATGTAGGTGACATATGTGTCCATGACCAACAGCACACACCTCACTTCATTGTGTATTGCTATGATGTATCATGTAATTTCTTTCAGGGTGAGTGCCACATGGGTAGATGAATGTATAATGTTACTTTACCCATCTCTGTACTGCAGGGCACCAGCTGTCCATAGACCTTTCCCGGACCTTGAGACCATGGTGGAAAGCGACAGCATCCGACGGTACCGCTTCACCGGGAGACTGATCGATGAGTTGGCGGAGCATTTGGTGCCACATCTGCTACCTGGCCGGACATACCCGACAGCACTGACACCAAAGATCAAGGTACTGGCAGACCTGCACTTCTTTGCCACCGGTACCTTTCAACACACTGTTGCTAGTGCTGGTGGTATATCACAAACTATGTTCAGCCGTGTGCTACGTGATGTCTTGGAAGGGATGTTGCATTTCCTTGACACATACATCAGGTTTCCTAGCCCTGGTGAACTTACTGACGTAAAGGATGCTTTTTATAGACTGGAGAGGATGCCAAACGTCATTGGTTCTATTGATGGTACACATTTGGCACTGATTCCACCACAGGCACATGAGCAGGCTGTTGTAATGGAAGTATCACTGTTCACCAAGATATAATTGTTGGATTAAATAGAGGTTTATTGAATGACACAGAGAGATGCTGGTGTCCACATCAAGGCCAATGGGTAACTGCCCACAAGGCTTAACATAGAACCTCCACATACAAGAGATCCAAATAGAACAAAGCCTTAAAGGGAAATACACATAGGAATACAACATATCCTCTTCCCTTCCTCAACTTTAAAAAAAAACAAGAAAACAAAAACAAAGCAGTGAAGAAAAAAAAAAATTTTAGAACCATAAAAGCAGGCATCAAAATTACAAAAGGCATCATGCATCATTTAAGTAATAATCTTGTAAATAATTAGGCATACGTCTGTTTCTCTGGGCTCGCTTAGGACTGTTATCAGAAGACATTATGTCCCTTCTGTTACTCTTTTCGGATTGGTTCAACACAACATTGCCCTTGTTACCCACATTTCCATCCTGCCCATCACAAATACTTTTCTTGTACAGTGCTACCCTTCTTAAATTCCAGTGTTCACCATTACACAAATTGACAAACTTCTTATGCACCGACTTCACTCTGAAAGGACCTCTAAATTTTGTTAAACCACCGCAAATACGACCTGGCTTAACCTTCACCAAATCATTAACT
Organism: Lissotriton vulgaris; assembly: GCF_964263255.1. Taxonomy (NCBI): domain Eukaryota; kingdom Metazoa; phylum Chordata; class Amphibia; order Caudata; family Salamandridae; genus Lissotriton; species Lissotriton vulgaris. Next base: position 1,117,968,796 of record NC_141685.1, on the reverse strand, counting down.
TTAATTCGACTCTTCTCATCCAAACGCTCACTACTACTGTCCACACCAACCACATCAGCCATATCAATACATTCTTTCATCCAGGCAGAAATTAGCTTTGTGCTTGCCGAACGTCATCTCATGACTACAAACGGTATTTTCCAAGAAAACCCATTTACAGTAGTACGATAAGCCCATACTAGATCATTCACCAATTCTCTTATTCCACATCTAGAAGACACAGCCAATTGAATTACCCCTTTCACCATTCGGTTTGCCCTTTCCACTATACCATTTCCCTGTGGGTTGTACAAAGATGTCCTAGAATTAACAATCCCACAAGAATTCAGATACTTTACCATCTCATCCGATGTCAACTGCGTTCCGTTGTCTGTTATCAACTTAACCGGATAACCCTCTTCTCTAAAAATCTCCTCCAAAATATTAATAGTAGTTTTTGTAGTTATATCCCTACAAAACTTCACAATTAGCCATTTTGAAGTGACATCAACCATCACTAACACAAACTTTAAGTCCAAAGAAAAAGTGCTGAAAGGTCCAATATAGTCCATACACACGGTATGCCAAGGTAAATCAGGATCCACAATTTCCCCTAGAGAAGATTGACTGCCCACCTTCAATCTCTTTTTACACTCTAAACATTCAGCACACCTTTCAACCCACTCAGATACGTGCTGATCCATCGCAGGCCACCAAAAATGCTCCCTCAACCTTTTCTTAGTACGGGATTGGCCCAAATGCCCCATATGTGCAAGTTTAAACAACACAAACCTTAAATCTTGCGGAGGAATGAACTTGTCATCCTTCATCACAATACTTTTTTCTTTATCATAAATTGACAATTCCTCTAGAACCTTCAAATACGGTCTGACTGCAGGTGCAAGGGTGCTCTCACGTCTCGCCCCTTCACAATAAGCTCCTTTACTCCACGCATCACCTCATCCTTAGCCATACACTCACTCCATTGAGACTTACTGACAGCTCCATTGCACATTTCTACCAATTCATTTATCGCTGCAAACGATCCTTCTGTTACAAACTTTTTAACACCTTTCCTATCCACCTCATCCCAAGGCAAAGGAAGTCTGGAAAGACCATCTGCTTGACAATTCTTCCACCCGGGAATATATTCAACCTTATACAGAAACTCTTGCATTCTTGCCGCCAACCTAGCTAATCGTGCTGAACCCTTTCCTGCACCGCCTGGTGACAGTATCTTCACCAATGGCCTGTGATCAGTCTGTAGTCTAAAATTGAAACCCCACAAATACATCCTAAAATACTCACATCCCCATGCAGCCGCCAACGCCTCCCTCTCAATGATGGAATAATTTCTCTCCGACATTGTCAATGATCTTGATGCAAAGGCAACAGTTTTCACTCCCACTGGGTGTATCTGGGACAAAACTGCGCCCAACCCCACCGCACTTGCATCAACCGTCAAGACAGAGACCAACTTTGTATCAAACGGAGTAAGTATTCCAGCTTCACATACTTCCCTTTTAATATCCTTAAACACCTTTTCTTGCTCTTCTCCCCAGACAAATTTACAACCTTTCCTAAGCAATTCTCGAATTTTCTCGGTCTTTTCCGCAAACTTTCGTACGAACTTTGCATAATATTCTATTAGACCTAAGAAAGATCTCAGTTGGTCCTTGTCTTCAGGCGTAGGTGCCTTCCTTATCGATTCCAACAAATCACGCTTAGGTCTAACTACATCTGCAGAAAGCGTATACCCCAGGTACTCCACCTCTTCGACTGCAAACTTGCATTTTTCCTTCTTAAATGTCAATCCTGCACACTCTATTCTATTCAACACCTCATTAAGTATAACATTGTGTTCTTCAATCGTACCACCAAACAGCAAAACATCATCTTGGAAATAGACAACATTCCTTATCCCTCCCAGAACTGAGCCCATCATACGCTGGAACACTCCAGCAGCGGACGCCAGCCCAAAAGGCATCCGAGTAAATTGAAAGACCCCCTCTGAGGTAATAAACGCTGTCAATGACTTTGATTCTTCGTGCAACTTAATTTGATGGTACGCACTGCGTAAATCTAATTTTGTGAAGAACCTACCCCCCTTTAACAACAAGATCAATTCATTAATGTTGGGTAGTGGAAAATTGTCAACAATTATATTCTGGTTCAGGGTGCGCAAGTCAACACAAAATCTGTATTTTCCGTCAGATTTGGTCGTTATGACTACTGGTAAAATCCAACTCGAAGTCTCCACTTGTTCAATTACCCCTTGGTCTAACATGTCATTTAACATTTTCTTCACTTCACTTCTGGCTATGATGGGTACCTTCCTGACTCTGTGTTGCATGGGAACAGCTTCGTTTTTAAGTACAATTTTGTGAACATAGCCCTTCAGTTCCCCAATCTCCTCTCTAAACAAACTAGCAACACCTTCTATGATGGTTTCAGTTGATACTTCCCTCACTACCATGACTTGTTCTTCCGCCCTCGGATCTATCACAATATGTAGGTCAAACTGATGACCCCACCCTAAAATCGGTGGACCAGATTGTGCAACATACACCTTTCCCACCACAGTCCTGCCCTTCAAAGTGATCCCTGTTAACATGAACCCTACTATATCTATTCTTTCACCCTGATAACCACAAGGGTTTATATCATTTGGTCTTAATTCAACATCCGGCAAATTTTCTTTATATAAGCACTCTGGGATAATTGTTTAAAACGATCCCAGATCGACCATCAACTCCACAGTCTTACCCTGAATATCAAATATCGCTTTTGGTCTCATCTTCCGACCTGGCTCCATATCTTGCTCCTCTTCACCCACACACAAGATCTTATTTGCACCTTCCACCTTTCCTTGGAAACCTCTTCCAACAACACCCTTCTTGTACAACAGCCACTTTCACTCTATTCCCTCTACCACACATTTTCATAAAATGACCTCTCCTGCCGCATTTCCTACATTCTTTATCAATTGCAAAACATTTTTTATACTCTGAAGTGTGATATGTACTACCACACCTTGCACCCCTTCTACCAGTATTCTTGTATGGCATAGTGTTACTTGACGATCCATCTCCACTATACCCCTCTACACTACTCTCACTCTTTCCACTCGACTTCTTTACACCCACAGCTGCTACACCGTCATCTGGCTCCACACAAGACACATTTTCTTTTGTCACATCCTTTTTTTCCATTTCCCTCATGCATGCACTTGACTCCTCGACTACCTTTGCTATGTCAATTGCGTCCTGTAGTGATGGGTTCTTTGCTGCCCATAGTTTCTCCTGCATCTTTTTATTCTTACACTGGATCATTAACTGGTCCCTTATCATCTCATCCCTCATTTCACCAAAATTACACTTCAACGACAGTTCACGTAGGCGTGTCCCAAACTGATCGATCGTTAATGCGTGCACGACTGAAACAATAGACCGGCACGGCAAGATGAGCTTTGAGCGGAGCCATCTGCCTTTGCAGTGTCATCCCCCTCATCATAAAGACACCCTCAAAGGAACATGTGTCTTCCGCAAGAGCTTGGGAATCCCAGGGTCACGAAGCGGTCAGTGTCCGTTCGCTGGCTACTTGAGGGCAAGAAACAAAATGGATGCCGTATCTAAAATGGAACCCATGGGTTCAGATGGAGAAACCCACGAATAAGACGAACAGTTCAAGGCAGCGTAGCGAAAACGCGTACACCCACTAAACTCGTCATTTGCGGTTCATAGATACCAAACTCGTCCATATTTGAACGAGTCAAAAACGCCATTACGATTCTCACGCAACCTCAGACGCTCCTTTTGCCATCATGTAGGCAAGCACTAGTCGATATCAGATTCGATCTCGATATTCATCAGATCGTTCAGATGTTGCTGCAACATTATTCGATCCATCAATGGTTCCTTGGTTACAGATGGCCGTCTTATACACGTTGTAGCACAGAGGCCACATAAGACAGGACCACACTGTATGCAAAGACAACACGTGAACAGTAACGTCACAACAACCCCGATGATCATCAGAATCTTCCAACCCCACGTCGACATTAGGCCCCAAAACCATCCTAATAGCGTCCAATCACCTACGTCCACGTGTATGGACTCGGAGATCTTATGCAACTTCGAGATGGCTTGATATACAGTTGGAGCGTTATCAGGAATGAAAATGCAGCAACTCGAATGGATCACCCTGCACACACCACCTCTATCTGCAAGAACAACGTCTAGAACCATACGGTTCTGCAACGTCATAAGCCTATCCGCCTGAAGCTCTGCTGTCAGATTACCAAGAGCACTCGCAGTTATATTAGCAGTCGATTCTACCACACGAGTCAACTGTCTCAGGTTCCTACTATTAACCATAGGTCCCCAAAACGGCAGGAAACCCTTAAAGAAATCTCCTGCTTCTTGACCGGCAGTGTCCTCTTTGCTAATAACGCCTCTCACAACTCTAGTCTTGTGATAGTCCGAGGCAACTGTGAAAGTTGGTGGCAAAAGATTCGCAATATAACAGGTGCCCGAGAAGTCACGGGGCAACCACGTATATGCGCGATCATAACATACAAAATATGTACCCTTGGCAGTCAGGAAAACAGGGGAAGAGAGCATTGGTAAAACATACGTTTCAGTGCAAGCACTCTTCCCAAGTTGAGCTCGCGGATTTCGACCAAGTCCTTGCAAGCAGAAATTACCAAGGTGGGGTACGATCCAGATCGGAGACGAGCTTTTAAACTGTCTATCACCCACTAACATGCTATACTCAGCCTCACTCAGATCCCTGTATGCTCGCACCTCTTCCTCCGGAATAAGCGATGCATCAAAAATATCTCTATCTAAGTCAGCAATCGCTATTGCCGGAGTCTTGTGGTACGGGCCGGGACCAAGACCTGCAGAGCGTGGCTCTCGATGGGGGTAGGAATCTAGTGCACTACGGAACATAGTTTGGAATGCTTGAGCTGACCCCTGGGAGCTGTAAGGAAGAACCAAATACGGAATACCCCTATCCATGGTATGTGGCATTAACCCACACACCCAACAGTTAGTAGTATTCATCACCAACTGATGCTGATGTAGGAGTTGGACAAAGGAGTTGTTCATGAATTCCGCACGTCTAACCTGTTCATGTTGGGGCAGAGGATGAAAGGAATGCGGAGAAACAGTGGGAATAGAATCCAGTTTAGGAGAAGAAGAAGTAGGTGAAGCGGAAGGTAATAACAACTGTATTCCAAAATACACTCCACCCACCAATAGCATAGAAACAGTCAGAAACAGCAGGAATACCTGAAACAGAAAGCATTTTGTTCGTACAACCTTATGCAATTTCGATCTTTGAGCCGACATCCTCTCTACTTCAAACAGCTTAGAGAACGCCATCCTCTAAAAACCGTCCGTAACGTTCTTGACGCACTTCGTTCTGAATAGCGATTATCAATTCCCAGGAGTTCCCAGGAATCGACAAAAGTAACCGACCTAGTGTCAGGAACCTGCTAAACAGAAGGAAGTACCCGCACGGCCCTACGGTCAACCCGGATGAAAGGTTTTCTTAAACAATCATTCAATTTTAATGCAAATCTCCTAGCTGTACAAAAAGAGGAATACACGTGAAAAAGAACTCAAAAATTAATAAAGGATGCAATTGTTCATAATGTTCGTAGCAACAGTAAGGGGGTAATATGAATTCAAAAGGAAAAACAAAAAGGGATTTCTTTATTAGTCTTTGTCACGTGAACGAAGAAAATATCAACTTCTTCCAGGTCGAATCTGTTCTTCAAATAACTGTTCAGATGGCAAAACAGTGTTCGATCGTTCTGATGACAGTTCAGGCCTTGAATTTTCCAATGCTGACGATTCAACAGATGTATCTGGCTGCAATGAATTTTCTCCTACAGGTTGACCATCACTAAACGGCACAAAACGTAAAGGGGTCTCTGTTTCCGTTGCGGCAATTCCAGTTCTAACCCAAGAATCTGCTGGCAAAAGGATCGGGACTTTCTTGGTGTGGGTGGCGTGCACCCAGTTCTTTCTGCCCTCCAACCGAACTGCAGTCCTTGTCGCCAGCAGAACTTGAAAGGGACCCACAAATCTCGGCTCCAGATTACGCTTTCTCCCAAAGTTGCGGGTGACCACCCAGTCACCCGGTTGGAGCCGATGTCCAGGACCCTCTGTCTGTGCCGGTAGAGGTTCAAAGACCTGTTGATGAATTAACCTCAGTTTAGCAGTCAGATCATGAAGATAATCAATCAACATTGGGTATTCGAGACTATCAAATGCCTTTGGCCTCGGGACTCCCCAAATGTTCGCAGGACGGCCGAACACAATCTCATATGGGCTAAGCCCTACTCGAGAGTGCACAGTCGCCCTGGTCGACAAGAGAGCTAGAGGCAAGGCATCAGGCCATGACAGACCAGTCGTAGCTTGAATCTTAGCAAGTTTCAGTTTCAGAGTACCATTGTACCCTTCCACTAAACCTGCTGACTGGGGATGATTGGCGCTATGGAATTTCTGTTGTATTCTAAGGCCCTTACACACACTCTTCATCACACTCCCCACAAACTCACTTCCGTTATCTGACCATACAATCCGTGGCATTCCATACCGAGGAAAGTATTCCTTCAGTAGGACTTTCGCTGTGGACAGGGCAGTATTATCTTTAAGAGGATAGGCCTCAATCCATCTGGAGAACGCGCAAACCACAACTAAAACGTACTTCAGGTTATTGCATCTCTCCATATGGATGAAGTCCAATTGGATAACTTCAAAGGGACATGTAGGAGGAGCAAAATGGCCAGGTGGAGTGGGGGTGCCCTTGCCAGGATTATACATCATACATACCATACAATTCTTAACCACTCTCTCAGCACACTTAGCAATACCATCATTCTTCCATACAGGGGATAGCAACTTACATATACCTTTCGCGCTAATATGTGACAAGCCGTGAGCCATAGTCACGACGGCTAGCACATATGCATCCGGTAACATCCACCTCTGACATTCCGACAAATCAACCCAACATCCATGCGCATCTAACTTTCCCGTGCTTTCTTTCCACTTAGTCTTTTCAGTTTCGGTGGCCTCATTCTGAATCGCTTTCACGTTCTCAACAGTGTCCTCACACATACCAGTCTCCGCAGGCCACCTCACTGAACTCGTAACGTACATTCGAGTTGCAAGATTCTTAGCCGTTTCCTTTGCAATCTCATCCGCAAACGCATTACCACGACCAACATCATCCGTAACCTTTCGGTGCGCGCTGCATTTAATGATTGCCACCTGTTTAGGCAATGTAAGTGCGTCCAAAAGATCGTTCACGAGCTGTCCGTGTTGGATCTTCGTGCCATGCGATGTCATAAATCCTCTTTCTCTCCACAAACGACCAAAGCTATGTGCAACGCTAAACGCATATTGACTATCTGTAAACACATTCACTCGCTTTCCCTTAGACAAAACACACGCTCTCGTCAACGCAATCAACTCTGCCGCTTGCGCTGAATTCTGACTCAATCTCGCAGTTTCCACAACCGTACTCAACGTCACTACAGCATACGCAGTCGTCACATCACCATTCGGCAACTTAAAACATGAACCATCAACATACAAAGTACCATCGGGATCTGCCAATGGAGTGTTTTTTAGGTCAATACGACCCTTCGTTTCTTCATCAGTTCGTAGATAACAATCATGTGGTGGTACATCATCCGATTCCATATTAGTCGGCAACAATGTCGCCGGATTCAGCACATTACAACGCTTGATCTGTATATGACTTGCCAAGAGCGTCAACTCATAACCGGACAACCTTGCGCTCGTCAAGTGTTGAGTTTTCGTTCGATTCAGGAGAGTGTCAACTGCATGCGGAACCATCACCGTAAGCATATTATCCATGACCAGTCCTGCAGATTGCCGGATGGACACAGCAGCTGCCGCTGTCGCTCTTAGACAACTCGGCAATGCTCTAGCTACTGGGTCCAAGGTCGAGGAAAAATATGCACATGGACGCTGCTTACCGCCAAATTGTTGCGTCAAAACACTCAACGCACAACCTTCCCTCTCGTGAACGTATAGTGTAAACGGCTTATTGTAGTCAGGAGTACCTAACACAGGAGCCGAACACAACGCATCACGCAATTCAGAAAAACTTTTCTGACATTCTTCAGTCCATGGCAAAGGAGTCGGAACATCCTTGCACGTGAGGGCTACCAATGGCTTCGCTAGCAATGAAAAATTTGGAATCCATTGTCTGCAGTATGACGTGATACCTAGAAAGGCACGCACATCTCTCTGAGTTGTTGGCACAGTCATTCGAGCGATCGCTGCAATTCTTTCTGGGGTCAACCTTCTTCCCTCCTTTGACAATAAGTGACCTAGATAGGTTACTTCTTGACAACAATATTGTAGCTTAGAAGGTGACACCTTGTGATGTAAGTCACATAGATGCTGTAACAGTGAAACTGTAGCAGTTTTGCAAATCTGCTTAGTGTCAGCAGCTACTAACAGATCATCAACGTACTGAATCAAGGCCGCGCCAGCCGGTAACACGAACGCATCAAGTTGACTCTTTAGGGCTTGGCTGTAGATCGATGGACTCTCACAGTAGCCCTGAGGAGCGCGTTTAAACCTGAAGCTGCGACCACCTAAGGAGAAGCCGAATAGATCTCTGCTTTCCTCAGCAATCGGAATGCTAAAGAAAGCATTCTTCAAATCGATTACCGAGAACCAAGAGGCAGAGGCTTGAATCAAAGTCAGTAAAGCCGTAATGTCAGGCACCACAGGAAATTGTGGAATCACAATTTTATTTACCTCTCTCAAGTCAATGACAAAACGGTACACAGGAGGCTTGGATGGATCAGTTCGTTTCAAAATAGGTAACACAGGACTATTACACACATTTCCCCGAGTTTCCTCAATAACATCCTTCTTGATCAAGTCATAAATGATCGCTAATAGCGCTCGTTCACCATCAAGAGAGATACGATACTGGGGGATACGTGGTAATCGCACATTTGATTTCAATTGGACAACATAAGGTGATATGTCCAGCAGGCCCACGTCATTGGTACCTGTTGCCCACAAAGACTCAGGAAGAGAACTCAATTCCGGTGGGAGCTTATCAGATGACAAGTACATAGGAGAGATCACTCTCTGACCCAATGTAAGCTCTACTCCCGCAGGAGAACAGTACAGAGTCGCATATAACCGTTTCAACAAATCCAGGCCCAAAAGATTCTCACCACAACCAGTAGTTAAAATCAAAGGAGCTTCTAGCTCACGAGGCCCAATTGTAAGGGGCAAAGGGCTAGAAACCGGATTGCTAACGGGGCGCCAGAGAATCCAACGGAAACATTCGTTAAGCCAGACAAAGGTGCGCCAGGGAGTTTCGAATGCATGATGGAACTTTTCGCTGCACCAGTGTCCAACAGAAAAGGCTCAACTACGCCCGATGTGGCAACTGCGACGTAAGGCCCTCTCTGATCAACCGGAACTGATACTACTCCCTCTCTTTGTCTGTGGCTGTCCTAGTAATTACCGTCAGCATCAATGTCATGCGCGACGTAATAGTCGTCCACATGATACTGTGCAGATCTACCAGACGATGATTCGCGCTGATCAAGGCAATTATTCGAGTCTGATGAAGTGGTAGAACGCTCATTCTGATTTTGAGTGACACCGCGACCTCTACCACGAGATGCTTGTTGAGGACCACTACGACCTCCTCGAGCCGAAACACCATTATTTCGGTCACGTAAAACCGGACAATTAAAATTCAAATGGCCCTCACCCCTACAATATGCGCATTGATTGTACCCAAGCATAGATCTCGGTGTAGAGGAGTCAGTACGCGACTGCATCCTAGAAAACTGTGATTGCAATCGATTCTGCTGCTGGGAGTCATTTTGATTCGAGCGCGGAGGATACACTTGTTGCAGCAAAACCTTAGTTTTAAGATCCTTCGTTTTCTTATCTGCACGTTCACTTTCTTCCTTTTCTCTATTTTCGTAATATTGAGCCGTGGCTAATATTTGAGCAGTGGTATAAAACAGCCCACGAACTTTCAGAATTCTTCAATTTGTTGCTGAGTTCAGGCAACAAATTCGACACAAATTTATCTACAAACAGTCGCTGACCTCCCTCAGTGCTCATATCCTGACCACTGTGATCGATGAATGCCTCCTCAAATCTGGTAAAGAAATCGGAGACACTCTCGTCCTTCTTTTGCTTGCACGCAGACAATTTATCCCAATTAACTCTCATTGCTGGCATAAGTGTCTTCATAAGAGTAATAATCCTCTGTGGCAGATCCGTAATGAGCTGTTCAGGCTTAGCCCCACCAACTTGTCGTCCGTCAGCCGCCGCAAGAGCAGCCCAATCACCGCCTAACTCAGCTACGTGATTCTCTTGACGGATTTTTGCCCAAATTGGTTGAGGTACTACGTTACCAAACAACATATCAATGTCGGCAAGGTTCATAATAGTAGCATCCACTAGCTGAGATAACTCCTTGTAATAACCTGCCGGATTTTTCCGGGGGTCAGGCAAAGATTGCTTCACCTGCAAAACTTCCGATCGCTTCCATGGGAGGTGTATCCAAACTCTCTGGAAGTGTGGCAAAATAGCAGGGTTAGCAGCGGGATTACCTGGCATCCACACTGGAGGAACTTCCCGCATGGGATACTGACCAGGTTGTGCCATCCACTCCTCAGTTTCGTCATTAAACAATGCTCGAGGTTGTACTGTAGATCGAAAGGATAAGAGACGCTCTAAAGCACAACGAACACCAGAAAACTTACCTGAAGCCGCCGCAACGCACAGGACGCCATAGCTTGCCAGGCGCCATTGCCTACGCCGCCACCGCCGAGAGTCACCTTCACTGGACTCAGAAAGCGCCGCCGCTCCGGGACTACGAATCCCGGCAGCCTACGCGGCGGCGCACGCAGTGACACCGCGAGGGCGCCAGGGGAGGTGCTCAAAAGCGCACCAGGACCGGCGGAGCTTTGGGAGACACCAGAAAACTTACCTGAAGCCGCCGCAACGCACAGGACGCCATAGCTTGCCAGGCGCCATTGCCTACGCCGCCACCGCCGAGAGTCACCTTCACTGGACTCAGAAAGCGCCGCCGCTCCGGGACTACGAATCCCGGCAGCCTACGCGGCGGCGCACGCAGTGACACCGCGAGGGCGCCAGGGGAGGTGCTCAAAAGCGCACCAGGACCGGCGGAGCTTTGGGAGACACCAGAAAACTTACCTGAAGCCGCCGCAATGCACAGGACGCCATAGCTTGCCAGGCGCCATTGCCTACGCCACCACCGCCGAGAGTCACCTTCACTGGACTCAGAAAGCGCCGCCGCTCCGGGACTACGAATCCCGGCAGCCTACGCGGCGGCGCACGCAGTGACACCGCGAGGGCGCCAGGGGAGGTGCTCAAAAGCGCACCAGGACCGGCGGAGCTTTGGGAGACACCAGAAAACTTACCTGAAGCCGCCGCAACGCACAGGACGCCATAGCTTGCCAGGCGCCATTGCCTACGCCGCCACCGCCGAGAGTCACCTTCACTGGACTCAGAAAGCGCCGCCGCTCCGGGACTACGAATCCCGGCAGCCTACGCGGCGGCGCACGCAGTGACACCGCGAGGGTGCCAGGGGAGGTGCTCAAAAGCGCACCAGGACCGGCGGAGCTTTGGGAGACACCAGAAAACTTACCTGAAGCCGCCGCAACGCACAGGACGCCATAGCTTGCCAGGCGCCATTGCCTACGCCGCCACCGCCGAGAGTCACCTTCACTGGACTCAGAAAGCGCCGCCGCTCCGGGACTACGAATCCCGGCAGCCTACGCGGCGGCGCACGCAGTGACACCGCGAGGGCGCCAGGGGAGGTGCTCAAAAGCGCACCAGGACCAGCTCCGTGGGACGCGAGCGGGACGCCCGGGGCGAAGCCCGGGCAAAGGGCGGGCCCTCTACGGCCCTCATCGGCACGAGGAGGCAGGGCTGGGCCATAAACTCTACAGGACTGATATCAAGTAAGCCATATAGTGGTGTTAACCATATACTACGTATCTAAAGTTTTAAACGTTGGCTGTGAATACATTGAAAAGTATGCCTGCGAAAACCAAGGAAGCCCCACAGAAGACCCTTGATAATTTTCTTGTCCAGACTGTCAGGAAAATTAATATGCAAAGGAGAGACTCTCTTGGTTTAAGCCAATCCCCAGACCTTCGCTGCTTGTCACCTACAGCTTCCACCATGATTGATGACACCATCTTGCAAGAAACTAGCCAGGAGAATGTAATTAGCGGCCCCATTCTCCTGGACGTAAGCATTGCACCAGATAATGCAGACACGGCTATTGAGTCTTCTAACACACAGGCTGAGGGTGGTATTGTTTCTGACACTGACTCTGAACTAGAGACACACGCACAGGCTGCACCCAAGGAGATGACACCTAAAGGGCACGCTACAAGACCTAGACGCTTATGCACAAAGATCCCCCTAAAACTGAGTGGCCCGCGTATAGGGGCTAGAAAGAAAAGGGTTACTACCCCAAAGACTAAACAAGCAAACGTCACTGAGGATAATCAGTGTCATATTTTGGAGGACGCTCTTTTTGAAAGGATCTCTGACTTTCTTGAGCATAAAATCAATGCCATTGTCAAACCCTTAATATCTAAGTTAGACAAATTGCATGCAGAGGTCAAGAGGTTGGGTGGTTTAAGCTCTAAGGTAGTAGATGGGGTGGAAAATATCACCAAGATAGTCACTACCATGCCCAACAACATAGGGGGAGATGTGATTAATGAAGTCTTTCGTGAAAATGAAGGGATTCAGTTACCTGTTGATAATTCATTGCCCCAGCCATTAATACCTTTGTCTACCATTTCTGAGGGCCCTCTTCTGGTTTCCATACCAACAGAGGTTCCCCCTTCTGTTGAACCACCCCCGGCAAACATCCAAACAACGGTCCCTCACCAATTTCTAGTTGAGGCCACCCCTGTGGTTCTGGTGCTTGCAAATGTACCCCCTCCGGAAGGGGGAATAGTCGAAAGCCCTACCTCGCTTACTAGTAAGGCTCTGCACTGGCTAACCAACAATATGCGGTTAGCACCTGGGGGAAAACATCATCTAGCAAATGTCATCACGTCAGCGACCAGGGTCCCTTGGCTGGGAAACCGCCCGAAAAAGTTTAAGGGGGACTGCGTGGCAGTGACCCTTTTGAACCAAGACGTTCTCCCAAACATCCTGGCCAATCTATTCCCCCCTCAACGCAGAAAGGGCACAGTTGTTCCTCTTACTTTGAAGTTTTTCTACGGGGAGCAACAAAATGTCACATACCCAAGGACTCCAGCGCTGGGGTGGGACAGACCCTGGGATTCCAACCCCAGACAAGGGCAGGATATAAGGCATAATTCTGTAGCTCAATATCCCTTCCTATCACGGCAAAATTCTTTTGTCGAACCTCTCCAGTTATTTAACCGCTATGCCCCATTGTCCTTCATGGACCAGAATGATTGACTCGCTCCTATAGAAGATACCAATAAGAAGGATATTACTGCCCCTGTATATCTAGATCTAAAAAATAAAAGCAACAGGGTGTGTAGTATCTTGAGCTGGAACATTGCTGGTATTAATTCAAAAATTGGTAACAAAGACTGGTTGGAAATGGTTAGTTCCTATGACATTCTTGTTTTCCAGGAGACCTGGGAGACGTCCGACGGACCTGTTCTAGACGGCTTTTCCCAGTTCTCTGTACCTGCCATTCCTAGCACATCTGGAAGGGCAAAGGGAGGCTTGGCTATTTATATTTCCTTAAACATTCAGGGAAAGCCAAGACGAATTAATTTTAACTCAACAAACATACTAGCAGTTGAATTAACTACTTTTAACTCACAGCCTATCCTATTAGTAAATTTTTATAATTCTCCTGTCAGTCAATTGCTCAACGAGCATTTGGAAACCTTAGAGGATTTTCTGTCTTCCCACAGCGAAAACAGCGCCCACGGCTTTGACGTGATTCTCATGGGAGACTACAATATCCACCCATGCGACAGGGATTGCCGTGAGGAATATGAAGATTTTCCCCCTTATCTCTGTATTCCGCACTTTGAACACTCACCGCGTGGGGAGGCACTGGAATCACTTTTAGCAACTTTTAATCTTTATGAATCCTCTAGTAGTAATAGAGATTTGAGGTTACCGACATTTGTGGGAAACAACTCTGGCACAATAGTAGATTATATTTTTTTGTCGTCTGGTATTATGTCTGAGGTCTTAACCTATAAGGTGGAAACCTCAGTTTTTAGTGATCATAACCCACTAATTTTAGAGATTTTATCCCAGGGAGTATTTGGAAAGAGAGAAGCTGCAGCCTCATGCGCGACTAACTTAGTTTTGGGAGATCAGAACCGTAGGCTGAAGTGGGATCAGGTCACCCCGATCACTTTTATACAGGATACCCTGTCCAAAGTTGAGAGTGAGGTTGCAATCTGCCTAGATAAAAACAACCCGTCTTCTAGCTTGATAGAGGCTTTTAATATCATCTGCAACCAGATTGACCTGGATCTGACTGTAAGGATTAAGGGTCAGGCACATAGAGGTAAAAAATGGTTTAACACAGGTTGTTCAAAGGCCCATTCAATTCTCTTAAAGGCTTTAAAAGCGGAGCCAAGAGATAAAATACAGATAGCGTTGTCAAGGAAAAATTACAACGACGCCATCAAGAAGAGAAAATCAGAGATCAAAATTGAGGCCTGGAACGATTTGCTTTCGCCCGAAACCCAGAGAGACAGCTCAAAATTTTGGGCGATAATAAATCATCCCTTTTTTGTCGATTCAGATAAGCAGAGAGCAGATTGCACCATCCCGGACGACCAATGGGTCACCCACTTCAGCAATATCTACAGTTGTCCTGATAACACCTCAGGCTGTGGATTACAATCCACACAAGCAGTTCCTCGCATTTCTCCTTTTAGTATAGAAGAGGTAAAAAAAGCTATCAGCGACACACATTCTAAAAAGGCTCCAGGGCCTGACGGGGTTCCTGCTGACTTTTTTAAGAGCGCCCCTGAATTAAGCGCCAAGATTCTTTCCAATATTTTTAATGCCACAAGAGATTTTGTTTTTCCTAGTAGCTGGTCAAAGTCCACCATAATACCTATTTTTAAAAAGGGACAAAGAACAGACCCAGCCTGTTATAGGCCAATCTCCCTAATCGACTCAAGTGTCAAGATTCTGGGAAGAGTTCTCTTAGGCAGATTGACCCTGCTTCTAGAAGAAAAGGGCATTTTATCGAATGCACAATACGGTTTCAGAGCAAAAAGGGGAACCCTGGACCAGTGTCTGAATTTAGAATTGATCATTAGTAAGTATGTGGCAGCCAAGGGGGGCTCCCTGTACATGGCCTTCATGGACCTCTCCTCAGCTTTTGACCTGGTCAACAGGGCTAAGCTGTGGGGGGTCCTTTTGGCCATGGGCTTTGATGCCCCTTTAGTGGGTTACTTGGCAGAGTTACATAGAGATCTCAAGACGTCTGTCAGAGTGACCAGAGAAGGGAGATGTACCTGTCACTTTGACTCAGGGAGAGGGGTTAGGCAGGGATGCATCCTTGCACCCCTTCTTTTTACACTCTATATAAATGGTCTAGAGGCAGTTTTGGCAGCGTCCCACATGGACATCCCACGCGCAGGAGAAATAAAGATTCCTGTTCTCCTGTACGCGGATGACGCCGTCCTTTTAGCTCGCTCTGGAGTGGCACTAAGCAAACTACTGTCAGCTTTTGGGGATTTCATGTCCTCACTGGACATGAAAACCAATGTAGAAAAATCCCACGTAATGATAGTAGGAGCCGCAGGCAGGAAAAAAAGGTCTAAAACTTTCTTTTGCTCAGGGAAGGAGGTCAGGAGAGTTCCATCTTTCCCCTACCTGGGTGTGATCTTTGACGAAAAAGGCAAGTGGGGCCCCCAGCTTTTGGCCAAAAGCAACGCAGTAGCAAGAGCGGCTGCTGGGCTGCTTGGCTTTGCTAAAAAGCTGGGTGCTCGCCCCATGGAGAGCATTATAAAGGTCTACAAATCTAAATGTATATCGGTTGCCCAATACGGCTCTGTCATCTGGGGGCACACTAATCATGAGCATGATAAAATTCAAAAAGTTGAAAATAAATTCCTGAGAACTCTGCTCTCAGTCCCCCAGTCAACTTCTACTTACATAATACATACAGAGCTCGGCCTGGGCTACATTACTGACACCCTGAAGGCAGCCCCAGTTATTGGGTGGTTAAAAGTGTGGCTCAATCAGGAGCTCACTCTTAACCATCATATTTTTAAAGATTGCTTAGCCTTGGACAATGTTCATAACATTCCTTGGTTAAAATACGTCAAGACGCAGCTAACTCTAGTTGGCCGATCTGAACTTTTTTCCTCCCCACATCTGATAAATCTAGAAGACACAAAGACAGTCAAAAATCTTTTGACTGAGCGTTATGTCTTGGAGAGGGAAGCCACAGAGTTGAACAAACATACGGTTAGGAAACATTGTATGATAACAACTGTCCCAGGTATGGAACCATATCTCTGGTCGGTACACAAACCTTACCATCGTTTCCTCTTAACAAGATTCCGCCTTGATTTAATTCCTTTTATACTGGGCAATTTTAAAAAGTGGTCTAGACCTGAATATGCCGATCCTTGTGATTGTGACCAATTTTCTATTCAAGACACAACGCACTTTATCCTGTTCTGTGGTCATTACAAAGAGTGCAGAAAAAAATTCCTGCTGCCTATACTGTGCAATATGGGTTTTACTCAAGTTAAACCTGCTATGTTATTTCTGCAACTTTTATCCAGTTTAAAAGTGGCATTTCATGTTGCTAGTTTTTTGGTTGCTGGCGCACGTATAAATAAGCATCGCTTCAACGCCAGGCACTGTGTCCTTGATCAATGATTACCATCTATATTTAAATGAATTTTTTAGATTATGGTACAATTTTACTCTTGTATAATGTGTTTTTAGGGTTTTTTAAAAAAACTTTTTTAAAAACTTTGTAAATTTATAAATTTTCGTGTATGTATTACTATGTGTCATGATGAAATGTTACCGTGTATTGCTCGTTCTTCTTTTATGATTTTAATTAATCGAATAAAGAAATTTTGACTGACACAACGAACATTACCACCCACAATCATACCGTTCGAAAACTGATTCTGGAGTTCAGTCATTTCAGACGGTACATTGTCTACCTCATCATTATCCCACTCCTCTCTTAGGGATTTACACATTTCCTTAAACACAAATCTTTGTGTGGGCTCATTAAATTGAGAGAACGTGTCGAAAACTATGCGCGGGGTGTATTTAGCAGGATGCCTAATCCATTTACGCGTCATTTTCACTAACGTCTCACTCTCCCTACCACCAGGAATTTGACTTCGTCTCTGAGAGACATCAGAAACATCGGACCCAAGGATCAGTCCAAATGGAGAGTAAAGATTGGCAACAGCATTAGGTATGCGACTACGGACAGCAGGAGAAGAGGAGAAAAGTACAGGGGCAACCACATGAGGGCTGAACGTAGCAGCAGTAGGAGTAGCCAAGAGAGCAGAAGTAGCGGGAGCAATAGACTGAGAAGGTATAGGCAGTGGAGCAGTAGGAAGAAGGACAGGTAAGGGAGAAAGGACAGCTTGAGGAACAAGAGGATTCGGAGGAACAGGACCAACGGCAGGCTGACCAGCAGCTGCCGGAACAACAGGTTGAGGGACAGGAGGAACCACAGGAGCTGTAGTATCCTGCGCGTATGGAGGTGGTGATTTCAGTAGATAGGACAACAAAGGGTCCTCTACCGCTTCTTCTCCCTTCTTATCAGAACTTGACGGTAAAACAGGATAACACTTATCCACCGCCATATGTTGCAGTCTAGCAAAAACTTCCTTTTCCTTCTCTTCTTTGTCTCGCTGAAACTGCTCTGCATTTCTCATCACCGTAATGATACCTTCCCTCTTATTTTTCTTAATCTGTTTGATTTCTTTCTGCTTGGCCTCTTTGCGCCATAACCGAAAGGAATCAAACATGGCCGGCCTAGCTTTCTTTTTAAACAATTTTGCTTCGAGATTGTCCAAAATTGCAGTTTCGAAACTACCATGGGGTGGCCAACTAAGGACACCATCATCTTTAGTGTAACGGATCCAATAATCATTATATACGATAGGACCTACTCCATGGCGACTATAGAGCTCATAAATTGGAGTTCCAACTGGAGGTATCGGACATGAGTCCTCCAATCGGGAATCCGTACCGCAACATTTAAAGAAACCAAACAAAGTACTACGGCCAGGCATCGTGCACACTAACCGAGTTTACAAACTTCAAGGGTTATCGAATTACGATGTCCTCGCAAAAATGCAAGACCCTCGGTTTTTGGCAATTGCAATCGTCAAATAAAACTCAACAACTAAGAACCAACAACTAAGAACCACAAATGCAATGGAACCATGCAAACAACCAAGTTACAACAACAACCAAGGATTCTAGGAGCGACCCACAAATACTTATCTGAAAGAACAATGGCGTCACCAGGAAGGCCCGTCTATCGTCTCGCCGTACAAAGGACTACGCCAGGCGCCAAAACAGGTCGACAGTCAGGGCATCAGTCCGTCGCAGCCGTCAGGAGGCGGGAATCTTCACGGGAAAAGTCTTTGGACCACTTATTTCGACAACAGGATCGATGAAGCGGGGTGCACCTTCCCTCGGAGATTTCACATGAAGTTCCTCACGATCGTCGGGCTTTGGACCGGTACCGCTGATGTCCCCTACGTTGGGCGCCAACTGAAGGACTGGGCTATTCTAAGGCCCAGCGGTGCCAGGGGACAACACCTGAAACCTTCGTGGGTTACCTGTTCCGGCGTACAAAACACAGAGACACGGGGCACTTCCTTCGGCGTCAAAGATCAGAGTTTATTTACTGCAGGGATACAGAAATCGCAAGAAGTACACAGTGTGTAGGTTCTGAGAGACTGCTTCCAATTGCAACAGTGGATCGCTCCTTTTATACATATTTAGTCATAGCACAACATGGCGAACAAAAGGTTACAACTCAGTTCCCACAGTAAACTTCAAAAGGGTCGCTTTCATGTATTCAGAAGCCCGGAACATAATTACAGTAGTATCGCCGGTTCCCAACTGTAAAAGTACGTTATCCCACCATCAGGTACATTCCATTCTGGCTGTAAACGAGTTAAGAAAAGAGACAGAAACAGGTGCGAGGAAGACAAAGATAGACAACAGATTGAAAAAGAGTGTAGGGGGCAGTATCGGAAGCACGATTGCAGGATCAAAGGATTCGTTCCTAATGCGTGCACGACTGAAACAATAGACCGGCACGGCAAGATGAGCTTTGAGCGGAGCCATCTGCCTTTGCAGTGTCATCCCCCTCATCATAAAGACACCCTCAAAGGAACACGTGTCTTCCGCAAGAGCTTGGGAATCCCAGGGTCACGAAGCGGTCAGTGTCCGTTCGCTGGCTACTTGAGGGCAAGAAACAAAATGGATGCCGTATCTAAAATGGAACCCATGGGTTCAGATGGAGAAACCCACGAATAAGACGAACAGTTCAAGGCAGCGTAGCGAAAATGCGTACACCCACTAAACTCGTCATTTGCGGTTCATAGATACCAAACTCGTCCATATTTGAACGAGTCAAAAACGCCATTACGATTCTCACGGAACCTCAGACTCATGATAGAAGTCATTTTGGATCTAACACTGGATCTAGAGGGCCCGACTGGTGTGAAAATCTAGTGGGATCACCCGCTGAACTCATGGGGTCCGATGGTGCTCTAGAGGGGTTGGCCTGCCCATCAGTGAGATGAGGTACGGGCCTCACAGAATTCATAGAGTAGGCTGGGGGTTCGCTACGACTCCAGGAAACTCAGGGAGGTATGGAGCCAGACCCAGAGTCAGGCTCTGCATGGGAGCGGGATCTAGAGTGATGTCATTCCTGTACCTGGTCTGAAGATTTGGAACAGTTGTGAAGTCAAAGTCAAACCTATAGCTTGTGAAGGCATTTGTGTGAAAATGAATCCGTAAAATGTACACTGTGACCGCATGTTTTCCAAATTTTATATGGTAGGTGTTACCTCTTCAATATCATTGAGAAAGGCCAGGCACAGTAGGCAGCTCTTGGTGAATTTGTTTATTTAAGACTGCCCTTACAGAACTACCTAGAGAGCACTGTTAGGACAAATGTTTTGAGAATTGTAATGTAAGGTTTATCATTTGGCCACATTGGTTTCAAGACTGCCATGATCGCCCACCTCTTTTGCTCGCTCAGTGCCATTCAGGGATATGGTTCAAAGTGGGAAGTGTTTTTGTTTTCTAGCTACTCTTTTGTGTGTGACTCAAGGTCATCTTTGTGACAATTAATGACGTTATCACTGGAAGCACAGCGGTCAGATACTTCTGGAAGCTACCTGACTTACCAGATATTTCCTTTTTAACATTTGACTTAAAGTAAGGTCAACCCATCAAAGCCTATTATTGGAGGGTGGGGAATTTAGCAGTTGTATGCTGTTGCTCACATTCTGGGGTCGATTCCGATCCTGGAAAAAAAACATCTGTACGATTCGAATCCGGAGCCCTCTCCGTACGAATCGTAAACATGCTGTACGACCCGACGAGTACGATCCGGATCGGGGTATGAGGACGCGATTCGTACGGTCCACATCAGGTAAGGCGATTCGTATGGAAAAGCACACAATCACATACACACCGTACGGTGCTTACACCCCATGATCGCGGGGTACAGTGCGTACCCCTGCGATCATGGGGTGTACGCACCGTACCCCTGCGATCGCAGGGTGTACGCACCGTACACCCAGCGAACATGGGGTACGGTGCGTACATCCCCATGATCTCAGGGGTACCGTGCGTACACCCCATGATCGCAGGGGTACGCACTGTACCCCTGCGATCATGGGGTGTACGCACCGTACCCAGGGGGGCGTTCCGTAACTTTCTCGGAATGAACTCTGCTATTACCGCTGTTTTCAGCTCCCGTTGACAAAGGGTCGTACGGTGCATACCCTACACGAATCGTACTTGCTGGGTCGGAAAAACCAGCCGCTATGGGTGTGGTGGCATTAGGGAGATGCGTACAGGGATTTGATTCGTACGGTCTCCGTACGATTCGTACGGAGTCCAGCTACTGGTATGAATCGTACTTCGTCGTACGTATGGGGGACGTTGTAGGGTACGATTCGTATGGGAAAAACCATCCGAACGGCTATTCAGAGCGGTTTTTGCCCGAATCGGAATCAACCCCTAAATGTAATGTCCAATTAGTATTCTTCCTTCTGAAAAAAAGTAATAACTTTATTTATATTAAGGAATAATGCTTAGTAACTTCAGGAAGACTTAAGACACAAATCACTACTCCTGGGTAAGTATTGTGCTTACTTCCTGACTACTTAGGTGCTTGATTAGAACCTGAAACGTTCAAGGCAGATATAGTTGCAGGTGCACACAAGGCAAACAGCCAAGGTGCAGTGCCTGATTGTTTTGGGCATGGTCACTAATTTCAAAATCTTGCTCAATTCTTAGAAGGATGGGGTTCTTGCTGCTTCTTACAACTCTAGTCTCTGGACCACACTGGATGGACTTCGATCATGCTGAAATACTGCCGTCTTTTTCTTTTCCATGGGGACGTTTGCAGTTCTCTGTTCAATAGCGTTGACCATGAAGTCAAGTGTAGTGGCTCTTATGGATTGGTGGAGGCCAGGAAGGATGTAGCTGGGAGTGTAAGCATGGGATAAATTGTTTCTCCCGTGCTGGTTAGTTTAATTCATCAGTGGATAAATCAATGAAGGAGCAGTAAAAGGATGCTAAATGTATACGGGTCCTAGTTACTTGGCTCCACACCGAAATCATGGAATAATGATCGGGTTCAAAGTGCGGTAACTTCGCTGCGAAGTTACCGCACTTTGAACCCGATCATTACAGACACGTCTTCGACGTTACTCCAAGAATTCTCCTACAATCTTGAAGATGATTACCGCTCCTTGAGAAAGGACTTCTTAGTCCGAAATGCATTGGAGCATTAATCTAATGTCGTTTGATGATGTTTATCAAGAACTTTGATGATTTGTGAAAAAGCGTTAAGAACGTTACAACTATAACCTTCAATAAACCCTACAATCATACTTACTTGGAACTTTGTTTGAACTTAATGGAATCTATTGTGTTGTTTTAACACTAAGAACCACAAAAGTGTGCCCAATCACAGGGATGCGCCTACACCCCAGTAGCGCACTCAACCCATCAATCTTTCAGGACGCACCAGAACAGTTACGTCACCTGTAGGAGCACCTTAAACTTAACTACACTCATCTTAACTTTGTCTCAACTAATTTTTCAATCAACATTGCAGTGCGCCACGCCTACACTCCTTTGTTTGCATTACCCACCCATATGTGTCATGTTGCCTATCACTAATGTCACCCCACCCATAGGGGCATGTTGCCCACCCATACTGCCACCCACCCATATGTGTCATGTTGCCTATCATTAATGCCACCCCACCCATAGAGGCATGTTGCTCACCCATCCTGCCACCCCACCCATATGTGTCATGTTGCCTATCACTGATGCCACCCCGCCCATAGGTGTCATGTTGCCTATCACTAATGCCACCCCACCCATATGTGTCATGTTGCCTATCACTGATGCCATCCCACCCATAGGAGCATGTTGCCTATCACTAATACCACCCCACCCATATGTGTCATGTTGCCTATCTCTGATGCCACCCCATCCATAGGGGCATGTTGTCTATGACTAATGCCACACCACCCATATCTATCATGTTGCCTATCACTGATGCCACCCACCCATATGTGTCATGTTGCCTATCACTAATGCCACCCCATCAATAGGGGCATGTTTCCCACCCATACTGTCACCCCACCCATATGTGTCATGTTGCCTATCACTAATGCCACCACACCCATAGGGGCATGTTACCCACCCATACTGCCACCCCACCCCTATGTGTCATGTTGCCTATCACTGATGCCACCCCACCCATATGTGTCATGTTGCCCATCACTAATGCCACCCCACCCATATGTGTCATGTTGCCTATCAATGATGCCACCCCACCCATAGGGGCATGTTGCCTATCACTACTGCCTCACCCACCCATTGGGGTCAGTGTGTCTGACAATATTGACACCCCCACCCTTAGGGTGGATGATGTGCCACACATCCATCAAACATCAACACAGGTATGTCAGCCACATACATTTCCCCACAACATCATGCCAACAGTGCGTAATGCCTGACAAATACCCCCAACATTGAATTTGATTTACGACACACAATGTAACTACCATCACATTTGTGGCCAACACCAGAGTGTGGGCTACACAAGTCAAGCTTTGCAATAGCACTTGGTCAATGTGTTCAAAACCCCCATCAGTGTGTACATCCAATGTAAAATGTGTGGACACAAACTGCAGCTAAAGTTGAGCATTGTGGCAAAGGGTCTAAATCCCCCATCATCACAGTGACCTCAAGGTAAGTGTCATCATGGAAATAGCAGCACATGCCAAACAGTATGTATGATTCCTGGACATGTCAGCACAACACTTGTTCAGTCAACAATCATTTAGCACCCAATGTAGGCACTGGTGACATACGCCCGGGTACGGTAGTGCCCATTAGGTCACCTGCACTTTGACAATACATATGTCTAACAAGTTGCACAGAGGACACAGTTGACTTTACACCAATGATGCCCACACCTGCATGAACAGTGGAGATGGGACAACAGTCAGGGAAAGTGTCAAATTGTACAATGTGAAGCACATCATATGTGCATGGGTGCAAGCCACAAATGTGGCCATGCCAATAAAATGTTAACATCCCTGTCCAAAATTAGTTAATCATGACACACCCAGTCAGCTGCAAAGGATGACATGGATACCAACCTGAACAGAAAACATATCTCATGGTCCACATGGAGTACACCACATCAACACCATAGTAACAGACATTTGTAAATCCTGCATCATCACAGCAAGGTCAGGGTAAAGAGCATCAACAATATGTACAGCTAAATCAAATGCACAAGGATAATTCTTTATTCAGCAAATTGGAATCTGAAAGGGAAAATCCAAAATAAAATTTAGTCCAATGTCCTCTCAAAAAACAAAGTCCAATGAGGGTGTGAGTGACACCTGTCACCCGTTGCTTGCCTGCACTGCTAAGGACTGGGGAAATCCACTCTGAGGGGCATACATTGGGCAGGCCAGGCACCGCAGGGACAGAATCAGGGCTCATCAGAAGGAGGCTGTGAAGGGGTGGTGGGTGTAAGAGAGTCACTGGCAACTGCAGTGGAGGTGTCTGACATGGTTTGTGCTGTCACAACTGTGGGGCACAACTCTGATGGGGTGGGTGCTGGAACCACTTCAGTGGGCAGGTCAGGTGCAGTGGACATGGTCCCAACTGCAGTGTCCATGTCAGACTGGGTGGTCGTGGACTCCACTGCAGTGCCTAATCCCATGGGAGTGGAAAGGGGTGCAGGTGAGGTTGGCAGGACAGCTGGGGGGGCCACGGTCCCCACAGTAGTTGCAGTAACAGACAGACTGGTGGTGGTGTCAGTGGAAGAGCAAGTGGGAGTTGGGGAGGACCTGAGCATTTTGGGGATGATGTATATGTGGGTGGGGGAACCTGGGACAGGGAGTGGCGGGGGAACCTGTGGTGTGCTGACCTGGGGGATGGAGGAAGGAGACTGTGCAGTGGAGATGGGGGGTGGGGGTGGGGTCTTGCACTTCCGGGTACGGGGTAACTTGCGGGTGGGGGCCTCAGTCTGCCTGCGCCTGTGGGAGGGTGTCCCAGTTTGAGGGGCACTCTTCTCTGTATGTGGAGACTTCCTCTTCCCCTGTAGTCTGGATCTGCTGGATATGAGGTGGCGGGAACCGGCTCACTATCTGTGGTTTGCTGGCTGCTGATGCCCGCCCCCACAAGGGAGTCATCCTCTGAGCTGCTGTGGTCCTCAGTTGAGGTGGATGGTGCTGAGGAATCCTTGGTGTGGCTCCCCTCACCCTCCGTGTCACTGGGTCCCTCCGACTCCTCAGTCACTGGCCCAGGCTGGCTCTGCGGCTCCTCTAGTTCTGTGGCGCTGTCTCCTGTGCCCGTGGATGTATCTGCATATAAGTAGGAAAACAAGGTCCACATAAGTCGCCTGCACTGACTGCACACAACACTGTGAATACAGCACATTACAGAGCATGCACTGGCATCCTCAGCTGATATTTGCTCTAAATGCCCACACAGGTGTACATAGGGCAATAGCCAGTCTGAGCATCAACCATGGCACCCTTATCCCTCCTGGACCTGTACCCATACGTCTGTTGTATGCTGGCTGATAATACCCTAAAGTGCCCATATGCACCACATACACAGTTGTTGTACATGCAAATGGCCATGGAGAAGTACATTACTATTAACATACATCACATCACATGTCAATCACTCAGTACAGGTGTCAGGATGAATGTATGCCCAGACTCACATTTCACAATCTTGTGATGCCTAGCAGCACAACACACAATGATAGTCTTACGTCCTGAAAGTTAATGACACAATGGGGTGCATGGAGCACCTCTGACTCCAATGCAGGATCCCTCTTCTCAAGTCAATGCCCTGGCACAGACATGCATGGTAAGTCAGTCTTCACTGTCACATGTCATGGGGCAATGCATCCGGACAACATCAGTCTGCACTGCGTCACATTCATAGGTCATGCCCATACAAAGCTCTGCAGCTGACAAGTGCACCAGTCTGTCCCCTGCCACACACTGTTCTTGGACTATGATGAACCAACATCACTAAAATCTGACATATGAGTGACTGCAAACACAACTACCTGAACATGAGCACCTCACAGTCTGCTGCTAATGACACACAGCTGCGTGAAAGTCACTGTTGCATTGAGCATTGTGCACATTCAACTGACCACACCCCTATATGTTGCACAGGTATCATCCCCATTGTCACAACTCAGATTTCCTGCTGACACTAAAACCTCAACACACCAGTTGTCACAAAAAGTAGGCCACACCACAATGATATTGTGTCAGACACCTGATGGCACATTTCAGGACGCACAATCAGTAGGTACATACATGTGAGTGTGAGTACAGAGTCTCCCAATGACGTTGAGTGGGAATGACTGACCAGGTAAACATGTAAATGTGTATTGGCCTGGACAGTAGGCAGGTGTCTGGGCTAGTGTGACACAATTCCTATACATACTCCTGAGGACACTACATGGACTCACCTGCTGCATGGGTATGTTTTAAAACCCCCACACACATGTTGTTAGCCAGACCAGCAATTTGAAAACATATGAAAGGCACACACAGAACACATGTCAGAGACCAGGAATAGTGCAAAACATAGACCCACCCACGAAGCACATATCAGAGTCCCAGTAACATAGGCTGTGCAGGACCCTCAGCATTTCTGAATGAAGGGACACAGTGCCCAAGTAAAAACAAGTCACAGACTGCAGAGGCCACAACTGGGGATCAGATGAGGAGTGTGACTTACACAATTGAGGCACATGAGTCCAGGACTCCAAGACCAACGTTATGTGGAAGTGTGACCAGGCCAAAATACTGCAAATAGCATGTCACACATGGTCATAGATCAGGCATAGACTTACCCCCTCCTTGCTGCTGTCTGGCCTTCAGTTGCCCATCCGGGTCCGGGAAGACCACCGCCAGAATCCGCAGCATGGGGGGGTCAGGGTCTGGTGTCCGCCCCTATGGCGAGGAGGCGACAGCTTCAGCTGGATCCTTGCGATCTTCTGGGTCCAACCACGTAGGTCCTGCCACCTCTTCTGGCAGTTGCAGATCCCCCACAGATCTTACTGCCCGGGCGATGGTCAGCCAGATCTCTTGCTTCTGGTGGACATCAACCAGTGAGGATGACAAAGTGAAGAGGACATTAGCACACATGCCACATAATTGTGCTGCACACAGTTCAAAATACATGTAGTCATCACAAAGTTTAATGAGGTACACAGGTAGTGCACACATAGAAATGTGCATTTGTGCTGCAGGCCTGACATGGTAATATTGCCTAGGAATTAAAGGCTAGCACTGCTGCACTACTGCAGCAGGACACCTGTTCATCACATGTACCCACATATATTGGTTGCTGCAAGTACTCACTGCATATGCCTCCCACTGCTGTGCACACTTCTATTACTGCTAGTCAGATAACTTACAGGAAATGGTAGGCAGTGGACTGAACACTCACCTGCTCCCCTGGTTTCCCAAACAACTTGCTGTACTCTGGGAGGACCCCATCCAGCAGAGCCTGGTTCTCCTCCTTTGTGAATGCTGGGGCCCTCTCCAGAGTACGTGCCATTGCAGGATCCAGAGGAAGTATAGACAGCAGCAGTGGAATCAGAGATGTGGTCCTGTAGCATGTAGTGCAGGCAAGTGAGTTCCCTGGGGGGCTGCCAGCCTTAAATCAGTACTGCAGAGGCAGATTCTGTGACATTGCCACTTCCTGATAGGCCCGACACGTTGCATTCTATTAATCTGTCCAATCCAGGGAAATGTAAGTCTCCTACACGTCTTCCGCATCGTTCAAAACTTTAACCTTCAGGACACCCTAGGATTGCAACATTGTTGTAGGCATTCAACTGAATTTCCACCGGACGTCTCGGACGAATTTTGAATTCACATCCGTCTCCATGACAGCCCATTGCCAATGAGTATGTACGGCTCGGTACACTGACTATGCGACGCATATTTTTTTAAATCACACGCATCCGTCACTATACGATTCTATGGGCTATGCGTGTGCACAGCACGGTCCATGCCTGTACGACGCGTCTGCTTAGAAGTCACCCGCGTCGGTTCAGATTACAATCCGTGTCTAAGCCGTGCGCACGGCTCGGTCCAGAACTGCACAACGCGTCTCTGTAGAAGTTACCCACGTCGGGTCACATTGCATACGCGTCGTACATGCATGAACCGAGCCGTGCGCACGCATAGCCCATTGTCGTCAATGTGACCCGACGCGGGTGACTGTAATACATACGCATCGTGTAGTCAATGGACAAGGTGTGCGCACTACTCTGTCCAAGCATGTACGGCGCTTCTGCATACTAGTCAGCTGCGTCGGTTCACATTGGTGTGACTTGCATACGGATTCCATACAGATTTAATTGCCATGCCCACATCTTCAACACCACAGCATGTCCCTATAGCTACCAAGGTTGCATATTGTTATGTGTTGTAAGTGTGATCTCCACATAAAATTGATTTTGTTTGCCAGGATTAATATCCGTTTTCTTTCAGCTCATAATATGAGGACCAGAGACAATTCCGTTTGCAGCAAGGTATCTTTATTTTTTATCAAACAACAAGGACAGCCGACACGTGTTTCGCCCCTCTTGGCGATTTGCGTCGGGGCTTTTTCAAGGCTAAGTAGGTTAAGTCACATCCAAGGTTCCTGTTTCATGATTTGTACATTGTTCATATAAAAATAAAGTTCTTCAATAAAAACATTTCTTTCCAGGCTAATGTAGGCATTCAACTGAATTTCCACCGGACGTCTCGGACGAATTTTGAATTCACATCCGTCTCCATGACAGCCCATTGCCAATGAGTGTGCACGGCTCGGTACACTGACTATACAACGCATATTTTTTTAAATCACACGCATCCGTCTCTATACGATTCTATGGGCTATGCATGTGCACGGCTCGGTCCATGCCTGTACGACGCATCTGCTTAGAAGTCACGGGCGTCGGTTCAGATTACAATCCATGTCTAAGCCGTGCGCACGGCTCGGTCCAGGACTGCACGATGCGTCTCTGTAGAAGTTACCCGCGTCGGGTCACATTGCATACGGGTCGTACATGCATGAACCGAGCTGTGCGCACGCATAGCCCATTGTCGTCAATGTGACCCGATGCGGGTGACTGTAATGCATACGCATTGTGCAGTCAATGGACAAGGTGTGTGCACTACTCTGTCCATGCATGTACGGCGCGTCTGCATACTAGTCAGCCGCGTTGTTTCACATTGGTGTGACTTGCATACAGATTCCATACAGATTTCATTGCCATGGCCACATCTTCAGCACCACAGCATGTCCCTATAGCTACCAAGGTTGCATATTGCTATGTGTGACATTTTCAGAAAATCAGTGTATTTATAATTGACATGGGCATGAATCATGGACACAGTACCAGTTTGGAGATGTGTATGACCTGTCACATACACCATGAGTACAGGTTTGCGTGTTAAGTACGTCACAGCAAGACCCATGGAAACATTCATGATGTACACCCACAGTCTGTGTGCATGTTGTGTCTGTGATGTTTGTGGTCCATGTGCCCAATGTGAGCCAGCGTCCACCATGTGCTATGTGCATCAACATTTTATACTGTGTGTCTGTGGCTCAGGGACGTCCATGTATGGCCTGTAGGGACCACAGGGGCCACTACCTGTGGGAGTCATGATTGGTTGTGGGATATCCATGACACGCCATGTAATTCCGGTGCATAAGTGGCAAGATAGGGACCATGGCTATCTCCCTGACATGGAGTTGTGATGCCTGTGAAACATCAGTCATGTCAGTGTGTTGTGTGTTTTGAACGTGACAGCAGTACATAGGCACTGTGCTACAGCCCAATGAATTAGCAATGTACTCCATGGAAATCATGTACACATGTCTCATTGATATGTGAGATGATGGGCATGTAGGTGACATATGTGTCCATGACCAACAGCACACACCTCACTTCATTGTGTATTGCTATGATGTATCATGTGATTTTTTTCAAGGTGAGTGCCACATGGGTAGATGAATGTATAATGTTAATTTACCCATCTCTGTACTGCAGGGCACCAGTTGTCCATAGACCTTTACCGGACCTTGAGACCGTGGTGGAACGCGACAGCATCCGACGGTACCACTTCATCAGGAGACTGATCGATGAGTTGGCGGAGCAGTTGGTGCCACATCTGCTACCTGGCCGGACATACCCGACAGCACTGACACCAAAGGTCAAGGTGATGGCAGCCCTGCACTTCTTTGCCACCGGTACCTTTCAACACACTGTTGCTAGTGCTGGTGGTATGTCACAAACTATGTTCAGCCGTGTGCTACGTGATGTCTTGGAAGGGATGTTGCATTTCCTTGACATATACATCAGGTTTCCTATCCCTGGTGAACGTACTGAAGTAAAGGATGCTTTTTATAGACGGGGGAGGATGCCAAACGTCATTGGTTCTATTGATGGTACACATGTGGCACTGATACCACCACAGGCACATGAGCAGGTCTACGGCAACACGAAAAATTTCCATTCCATCAATGCTCTGGCGGACATGGTGATCACACATGTGTGTGTACGTTTTCCTGGTTCTGCGCACATTGCCTACGTCATGAGGAGGGTCGCATTGCGTTTATGATGTCACAGATGCCAAACCAGCGTGCCTGGCTTGTTGGTGTGTACTGTTTCCATTGTGTGAGTTTTGCAATGTTGTATCCCACCCTCTGACTCAACTAATGTGCTATTCTTTGTATGTAGGTGACTCTGGATACCCCAACATGCCGTGGTTGCTGACACCCCCCAGGAGCCCTGTGACAGCAGCCGAGATGCGCTACAATGAGGCACATGGTTGAACCAGGAGAGTGATTGAGCGGACCTTTGGTCTCCTGAAAAGCCACTTCCGATGCCTGGACAAGACCGGAGGTGCCCTCGCATATGAGCCAGCTAAGGTGTGCAAGATCATCACAGTATGCTGCATGCTATACAACATGGCAGTGCAGAAGGAGGTGCCTCTCATACAGGATGACGATGACCAACATCCCCCACCTGTGGAGGATCCAGGCCTGGGCTAGGAGGCCAGTGATGATGATGATGAAGGTGATGTCCGCACACAGCTCATCAACAACTTCTACAGCTGATTGTGAGTTCCCAGGGTTGTTACGTCAATGTCTTGACTTTGCCTGAGATGTGTGGGTGCTGCTCAGCTGCTGTTTGGGTTTGTCTGTGTGGTACTTGACTGGATGCTTGCAGTGATGTGTCCTGTCTGATGGTCTGTCGTCCACAATGTTGTCGACATGCCAATTTGTTACTGTGTAGGTTTCTCGTGACATGTTGTGTGCATGCTCATTGCATATCCATCCTGTTCTGGTGTGCTTCTGACGGTGTCTTATGTCTATCCTACCAAAGGTACTTTGGCTGGTGCTTGGTGAACTCTGACATCCAACAACCAGAACCCAATGCCAGGGTGGAACTTCTAGTATCCCATCAAGTGATGTGACACACAACCCTGAAGCTCCAATCAACAAGACTGGGTGACCGTGTGCCCACTGTCAGGTGGACTTACCTTGCTACTGTTGTATAATAAACTTGTTGCTGATGTGTGATGGGCCTGTGCTTCACTTGTTATGTGTGTTGTCTATCTTCACACATCTGAGTGACCTTTGGTTACCTCACCTGTGGGCTTGTTAGCACTGACCTTGGATAGGTGTGGTGTCTGTACATTCCACTGTATTTCTGGTATACATCTTTGTAGACAACGAGGCACATGTCAATGGTGAGTCTGTGTAGTGGGGCCCTATTGGTGTGTCTCCCTCATATGTGTCACATCAACACGAGTCACATAACGGTAATGACATTGCTGTAGTAGTGGGCATGCACTGTGTACTTCAGCATTTCATCTGCTCCATGACATATACCAAGTTTTAAACACAACATAGGCAGGTATAGTGTAAGAGTGAGTTTATTTACATACATGTGTGGAGGTAGTGCTGTACATGAGGTTTAGAATCCAAAGTTCACAAATGAGTTAGAAGTCCTGGTAGATGAAATGTGCAGAGTGAAGTCCACATTCATCTCCTACATTGGAACAACATGGACCCTCCATGTCATGTTGGGGAGTTGTGTTATGTCAAACAAGGTGAACGCTTTGCACAAAGGCCAACATCCAAAACAGGTTCAGGATTCCTGGGGGATGTGCTCGGACAACAGTAGCTCACTTGTCCCTCTTCGGACGACCCCTCTTCTTCTTCGGGGGGGATCCTCAAGTGCAGGCCTCGGCAGTGCATCAGACTCTCCACCAGATTCATCCTACCTCCCTGTGGCATTTGCAGATGTTGCAGCAACAGATGGTGTGGGCACACAGGGAGGTATGGACATATTTGTGCTGATCTGGTGGAGACAAGTCAAGACGTCGCTATGTACTGCAGTAAGTTTGTTCCACTTGGCCTCCATGCATGCATGGTGGCCAGCCTGCTCCTGTTGTATGTCCTTGAGGATCCCCACTACCTGGCCGAATCCTCCGGTGCTATCTTGGTACGCATCTATGATGCGTAGCAGTTGTGGGTCATCATGCAGGCCATGCCCCTCTGAAGGCCGTGACCTCTGCCTGATACCCCTCCCACCACTCCTGGCCACACGGGGAGGACCTGCGGTGGCACTCACACGTGACCCTGGGACACCTTGGCTGTTGCTACTGGTGTTATTGTCTGTTGTTTCCTGGGTGGCCGGTGGCCCTGTACAGTTTGAATTTGGTGTCCTAGGTCTGTCCGTGTTGGCAGGGGTGCTTGGTCTGTTACCAGTTGTTGGCGTGGGTGCCGATGTCAGTGTTGCTGGTGCTGCATGATAACTCACACCGGAGGTGCCAGGTTGTTGGTCGTCATCTGAAGAGGACAGAGCCAGATCCACACCAGAGAGCTCATCCTCCACCAAAGTCTGGGCCAGGGACTCCTCTTCACTTGCTGCTGTGTCCCCATGGGCACCTGTGTTTGGAAGAGTAAGACATTGTCAGTTATGTTACTACAGACAGGCATTGATGGTTCGCATTTGTATTTAGCAACTGGGAGGGAGGAAGAGGTACAGATCAATTCAGCTTGCAATGGGTAGTTATGACAATGAAGGGGGGGAATGGATCACTCATCTTGTGCAACTAGGTTATTTACGTATTTTCATTCCTTATTAAACGCCATGATATACGTACACAGGAATGGGGCGGTACATCTTGGTTCATCACCTCAGTGTACTGTAGCTGCATTTCCATCGGGTCACCATTTGTGCAAATATGCTGTGCCTCCACCTGAAGGTGTACTGGCTGCTTCCACAAGGGTGTCTAGAGAAAAAAAAGGCTGTATGATCACATGGGGCATCAACATGTTGTCCAGCAGTGAACAACCCTGATGCGGCGCATCAATAGCTGGATCCACACACACAACAGCTTTGTTTGTAACTTTGTACATCACAATGTTCACCATTTTACCTTTGCCTTTGGGTGATGTGAGTGTTTTTGACTCACAGCACGTGACACAGACACGCACTCTTAGCCCCTTTGCTGCTAGACCTTTTCCCCCCTGTGCTAAGCCTATTTTTGGCTATTTGGGGTAGTGCATGCTTAGGCCCCTGTAACATTTTAACCACATATGGTATCCACGCCAAATTTGCGTCCTTTTCTTCCAACATTATGGGGATTCTAAAGGTACCCAGGGTTTGTGGATTCCCCTTGAGGGGTCCCAGAAACTAGCCAAAATACATAAAAAAGAATTTGGGGGGAAAAATGGGAAAAACGGGCTGCAAATTAAAGCGTCTGGGGTTTTCCCTGCAAATGTTATCAAAAAAGGATTTGTGGGTCTGAAATCACCATTTCCCAGCTTTTAGGGAATGACAGACTTTTGTCAGAAAACCAACATTTTTTACACAGTTTTGCAATTTTTCTGGGATATAACCTATTTTTGCTATTTTTTGTGCTTTCAACCTCCTTCCAGTTAATGGTAGAAAGGAGGTGAAAGCAATAATGGATCCTAGAAGCTATACATTTTAGAAAAGAAGACAGAATTCTAAATGCAGCAAGGGATCATTTGTGTAGATCCATCAAGATTTCGTTATAGAAACTAATTTAAAATTAGTTGAAAAAACAGCCTTTTGTGTCAACGTTTTCACCTGTAACTTCTTGTAAGTATAACAGCTCTTTGAAAGCAATATAACGTTACATCCACAGGAGCTTCCTGGTTGTGGGGATATATAGGACTTTTAGGTTCACCAAGAACCAGTGAAATCCAGAGTCAAAAACTGAGAAGCAAATTGCAATGGCTTTTTATTATGTACCGGGTATATAGCAATTATTGTGGGAAAATGTATGCATGGAAAAATCGCTATGAAAGACACCAATGTATTTCTGAAATGGGAACAAATTATAGAGTTTAGAAACAGTACATATTTGCACATTTTCAAAATTGGGAATACTCATACTAGTATGAGCATTATCTGTCATTTTTCAAAATGACTTATTTTTTACACAATGTCTTTCATTTGGAAGGCAGAAATGCATCACAAATCAATAGGTAATAACAGTTGCTTTATAAATCTGAATTACCCTAGGTCTCCTGATAAAAATGGTACCTCACTTGTGTGGGTAGGCATAGCGCCCATGACAGGAATGGCTCAAAACCCAACATGAACACACCACATTTTCACAATGAAATTTACCCTTTTTTCGCGAAGTGTCTAGCTGTAGTTTTTGAACACTTGCTCTGCCGGCACCTAGGGAAACCTAGCAAACCTATAAATTTTTTTAAAACTAGACACCCAGGGAAATCCAGGATGTGGTGACTTGACTGCCTCCCACCAGGTTCTGTTACCCAGAATCCCTTGCAAACTTAAAAAATTGTCAAAAAACCCACATTTTCACCACATTTCTGTGGTGGAAAGTCCTGGAATCTGTGTGGATTCACAAATTTCCACCCACCCCGCGTTCCCCAAAGTCTTGCGAGAAAAATGGTACATCAATTGTGTGGGTGGGCCTAGTGCCTGCAACAGCAAAATGCAACGTGGTCACACCTCAATTTCGCAGTGAAAAATGACCCTGTTTTGGCAAACTGGCTAGCTGTAGTTTTTGAAACCTAGCTCTGCCGGCACCTAGGAAAACCTAACAAACATATACAATTTTGAAAACTAGACACCCAGGAAAATCCAGGATGGGGTGACTTGACTGCCTCCCACCAGGTTCTGTTACTCAGAATCCCTTGCAAGCCTAAAGAATTATCGGGGGCGTGGCCAAGCAGCATGGCCGACAGGACGTGAGCTCCACCAGCTCCGTCCCGAAGACCAGCAAAATCCTTGAATTACTCCTGCCCGGGATCTCCCGATAGCTGGAAAGCGTGTCGGAAGGAGCTGTGACCCCACCGAGACCCCTGAGCCCGAAAGAACGGACCCGCGACCTGCATTCCTCCGTAGGCGGTAACACGAGTGCTCATGGAGGCGGCGACGGCGCGTTAAATCACGCGACGCCGCGGACTGGACCTGCACGGTGGGGCCGGACTGCGGGCGTACCACCCGGGGCTCTCGACCTGAGCGAGCCCCCTGATGAGCCCCAGTGATCTAGCCGAGGCTCCCGGAGTGTAGTTGGAAGGTCAGGAGGCGACGGCTCAGGGATCCTACTGCTGGGAGGCGAAGAGGGAGACGGGACGGAGGCGCCGTCCATCTTGTGCATCGATCCTGTGACGGAGCTCTGGGGCCCCCCCTTGCTACTACTGGGGACTGCGTGCAAGGCCATCGGAGCGACTGCACCCGGCGGAGGGGGACGTGAGTACCGCCTACCCTGGCTCCCGATTAAGGCGTGTGGTGAGCGCGGGGGTCCCGGACTGCTGCGCGCCTGACTGGAACCGGCCCCTTCGCTGACACTTGCGGAGACTTACTACTGGCTTCCCTCCTCCCACCGAACTCCGACCAGTATCCTGATTTTGCCCTTTGCTACCTTACTACATCGGGGGAGATTGAGGAGCAGCGTTGCTGGGGCGGCGGTCGAACTGCACCCCTCCCCCACACGCCCGCCATCTTGAGAACTGTACCGGGCGGCCTCCAGGGAGTCCGAGGCCGCTGGTAGCGGAGTGCACATGTGTCCCTCCCTGCCCAGAACTGTGGGGCCTGGGAGATCCTCTGCTGATGAACTAAAAGAAGTGAGAATCGGGAGGTGAGTAGGTGGTGGTGCACGCGATCCCGCTTGTGCTGCCCATTATTGTTTCGGTGGGGTCCCGAATCCTAGTCCCCCACTGGAGGGTGACGGATGTGTGCTGCCCCTGCGCTGCCTTACTTCTCGGATTGATTGGACTGCCTTGGGCACTACCTGCGCTGCATCATCTGTGCGCCACGGTGTGCGCCTCCTATCTCTGACTTGGATTGGTTCGGGGGGCCCTCCCTGGCCGGCCGGGATTGAGGTGCGCACCTTGTGTCATACGGACTTGGCCAATCGTTATGGCGGCCCGCACGGGTCGTGGTTCAAAGGCCTCCCAGCCTAACACGATCGTGCAGTACACTACCCCTCGCCTGCAGCCACAAAGGATCACGCGGCAGACGGGGCCTGAGGACAGAGGTAAGGACCCGTCGGAACCGTCCAGAGCTGAACTCCTCAATACTATTCAGGGTTCACACAATGCCCTGGAACGCAAGATAGAGACGGTCTCTATAGATGTCAACCTTTTGCGGACAGACCTTCGCAAAGTAGCGGACAAGGTTTCAGATGCGGAGGGCAATATCACTCAACTACAGGGGGAGGTCGCTTCCCTGCAAAAGTCGCTTGCCCAACTTACCTCTACTACTCGTGCATTGGAAAGGCGCGCCGAGGATGCAGAAGGAAGGGCGCGTCGGAGCAACATAAGGGTACTGGGAGTGCCGGAACGACTGGAGGCGGGGAACCCTGAGTGCTTCCTAGAGACTTGGATCCATGCGCACCTATGTCCGAATGGATTGTCCAGTGTCTTCATAGTAGAACGGGCACACAGGGCCCTAGTGCCCCCTCCTCAACCGGGAGAGGCTCCTAGAGCCCTCATCGTGAAAATCCTGAACTACAAAGACCGCAACTGTATTCTCAGAGCGGCGAGAGAGACGGGGCCCCACATGATTGAGAACAGTCGCGTATCAATCTACCCTGACTATACCCAACAGGTACAGGAACAAAGGAAATCCTACTTGGGAGTTAAACAAAAACTCCGTGACATGAAGCTTCAATACATGCTTCTATACCCCACCAAGCTCAAGGTACTTTCCCAGGGCCGGGCACCTTTCTTTGAGACACCAGCAGAGGTATGGGAGTGGCTTGAGATCAGAGGGGATGACTTGCCCCCGGGTGAAAGAGGGGGCTCGCATGACACTTGGGGGACCAGGCCACAGAGGAGGCATCGTGGTAGGAGAAATCGCCGTTCTGGGTCCCGTGGTTCTCCCGAGGCTCGACCCACGGTGGGACCGGATGGGGCCATCCTTATGGATGACTCGCCGACGAGAGCTGGCTCGAGTTCAACTGGGGCGGCTGCTCCTAATGACATCTTGGTACCGGACACCTTGCAGGAAACGCCGCTAAACATGGATTCTACAGCTCCGGTGGTTCCGGAGACTGCCCTACCAGCACCGGAGTTGGAATGATCTTTGCTCTAACATCAATGACCTCTCTGTAAACCCGCCCTTAGCTGTGCGGTCCTCCATTGACCTGCAATTCTCTGACCTATTGCATTTCATCATTGTCGCTGGGACCTTTTCGAACACTGGTTGGTACCTTGGGATTGGCATCTGGGTCATATGAGCTACGGGGGGAAGGAGGTGGGGGTGGCTGATGTCATGTCCACATTGCGGGCACAGCTGGGGAGATATGCCCGGGAAATTATCTCAGGATCATTGGGTCTTTCGGGGAGCTGGGAGGGTGGGTGGGTGGGGTTGTTTTGCTGTGTGTGAGTGTGTGTGGAGTGTGTTGTATGGGGTGGCTGTGCACGTCCTGGCACTGGCGGGGGAAGGGCGGGGTGGCGGTTTTGGTTGTTGCTATCCTATTGCTCGTGGGTGGTGGGGATGAGGGTGTTCTTGCAAAAGTTTTGTGTTTTGGGGTTGTTGGGGGTGGAATTGGGTTTGTGACAATGTTGACACTGGCATTATGTGCATATTGGTTCCGATTTGTGGGGAGCTTGTCCTAAGAGCTGCATCCCTAGATTTCTATGTAGCAGGGGCCACATGGAGGCGGTCCAGGTTGCACCTACACTGTAGCCCGTTTGGGCGTAATCATTGGCCATGGGATTTAAACTTTTAACGTGGAATGTGCGTGGCTTGGGCACGTGCACCAAGAGACACAGGGTCCTCACCTTCCTTAAACGCCATGAGGTTTCAATTGCTTGTTTACAGGAGACCCACTTAAACGAGGACGGCGTACAACGGCTGGCTAAGAAGTGGAGAGGCCAGATTTTCCATTCCTCCTATTCTACATATGCTAAGGGGGTTCTCATTTGGGTGGCCCCAGGGATTCCTTGTGCTGTTCAATATATAGACGCAGATGTGGAAGGCAGGTACATATTAGCGAGACTCAGATTAGATGACAAAGACCTCCTGCTTCTTAACACGTATGCCCCGAACATTGATGACCCGGCCTTCTTCTCCCAGATACAGGATCTTGTGACTGCGAGCCTGGATGCGCCCCTCCTCTGGTTCGGGGATTTCAATTGCGTGCTGCATCATGAGCTGGACCGTCACCCACCCAGAGCGGGCACTAAGCCCCGTATGACAGCGCGCTTACAGGAAGTGATGCATAATCTCGGGGCGGTAGATGTGTGGCGTACCTGCCACCCCACACAGAAGCTTTACACATGTTACACCCCGACGCATGGTACACATAGTAGGCTAGATCGGGTTCTCGCGGCTAACCTTCCCTCCTCTCTTACATTGACGGTTACACACCAGGCCCGATACCTGTCGGACCATGCTCCAGTCACATGCGTGGCGCAGTGGCCTGATCGCGCGGAGTGTCCGCGCACATGGAGACTGCCGACTGACCTGCTTCAGGATCAGGTGGCCAGAGACCATGTGGCGACGTCGCTTTCCGACTACTTGGAACTCAACTGGGTGGGGAATGACCTGTCCTACTCCACCAAGTGGGAGGCACTAAAGGCAGTCGTACGTGGAGCATGTATGGACCTGTCGTACGGGGTCAGGAAACAATTGCTCTCTGACTTACAGACTGCGGAAGCTGCGCTCCTACGCGCCCAATCTCAGTCCGATCCGGACGCACCGGACCAACAGGCGGAGGGTCTTGCCCTGGTATCGATACACGACAAACTCACACGGCTTGATAAATTTACACTGGGCCAATACAGGCAGCTTCTCCATCGTGAAGGAGTTAAGTCTGGCCGTTTGTTGGCCTGGATACTTCGTCGAGAGTTCACGCCCGAACGAATAGTAGCCCTACGGAACCCCAGTGGCGTTATGGTCCACTCGCAGTCCTTCGGAGCCATCTACGAACCGTATATGAGGCTGACCCGTCCATATCGGAAGATGTCTATGACTCGTATCTTGAAGACCTCTGCCTACAGACCCAACCGGAAGCTGCGGCGAAGGAACTTGATGTCAAACTGACATTGGGTGAGATTACCGCGGCGATAGCCGCCCTTCCCCGGGCCAAGACCCCTGGTGGAGATGGATTCCCGGCTGAGTTTTATCATGCTTTTGGCCATGTCCTGGCCCCCCCTCTCCTACAAGTCTATAATGAGGCTTTGCGTACTCTCACCCTTCCACCCACCATGAATCAGGGTGAGGTGTGTATGATCTTGAAGCCGGGCGGTGACAAAACAGACCCCGCAGCTTATCGACCTATCACATTGATAAACTCAGATGCAAAAATCCTTACTAAACTGCTAGCCAATCGCCTTGCCCCGCACATGACCCAACTTGTCCATCCCGACCAGTGCGGATTTATACCGGGTCGTAATACGGCGATGAATTTGCGTTGCCTAAATCACATATTACATGAGGTGCGGGGACGTGAGGGCCCTCATGTGTTGGTCTCCATTGATTTGGCTAAAGCCTTTGATACGGTGCACTGGGGTTATCTAATGCACGTGCTCCTGAAAATGGGGTTTGGTCCTGGATTTCGCGACTGGATCCGAGTGCTCTACGGGGCGCCCCGAGCTAGGGTGTGCCTGGGATCGGCCCGCTCCGACGGATGGTCATTGGGGAGAGGCACCCGACAGGGCTGCCCTCTCTCCCCCCTCTTATTTGCTCTTGCAATTGAGCCCCTAGCCGTTTCTGCCCGCAAGGAGTTACACGACTGGGGCATAGTAGTGGGGGAAACTACCAATGTCATCTCCCTCTACGCCGATGATGCGTTCTTCTATCTGACTTCCCCGGTGGAGGCCCTTCCCGCCTTGCTGTGGCTCTTGGACCGCTTTGGCGCAGCCTCTGGACTGCGTATGAATGTCAACAAGCCTCTGGTGTTCCCGCTGACTGATGCTGTCCCTGACCCGGATGCGGATTCCCACCATTTAGGCCTCCGGTATGAATGGCTGGCATTCCGGTACTTGGGTATTCAGGTGGCCGCCTCTGACAAGACTCTCCTGGCTTACAATATCGACAAAATTCTCGCGGCCCTCAGTAAATCTATTGCCTTTTGGAACACACTCCCTCTCTCTCTCATGGGGCGACTGGCAGTTGCCAAAATGGTGATGCTCCCTAGAGTCCTCTATGTGTTGCAAAACACTCTATGCCCATTGCCACCCCGTGTGTTCCGCACGCTGAACTCACTCCTCACCTCCCTACTTTGGGCGGGTGGGCGCAGTAGGGTCGCGTTACATACTGTAACGAGGTGTTGGGATGAAGGCGGCCTCGAGGCCCTGAGGTTTGACCTGTATTACTATGCGGCACAGCTTCTCCCGGCCGCCAGGTGGTTTGCTGAAGACGAGAACTGGGAGCTGGCATTATTGGCTGGTGCGGCTAATGATAAGGGCCTGCAGGAGGCCTTAATGCAAGGTCGAGGCGCTGATGACACTCTGCCCTATGTGGTGAGGCATACGGCTAACATTTGGCAGCGGTTTGTCGAGAAGGTTCTGCGGCGCGCGCCGTTCCATAGGGAACTCCCAATTTGGATATTGGCCCCGATACTCAAACTGGAGGCAAATATGTCCTTTCGAGAGTGGCGCTTGGGCGGTTGCGAGACCCTTGTGGATCTCTACCCGGACGACTCCTTTGTGTCCTTTGAGAGGGCCGTGGACTCTTTTGACCTCGGCGAGGGCCAATACCTACACTACGGAAGTCTTAGAGATGTGGCCAGGACAACATGGCCCCAATTCCCAGAGGCACCCCAGATCACTAATACCCTGGACATCATTTTATCCTGTGGGAGAGGTAGGCGCCTGATCTCCCTCCTTTACTCTGCCATGCGCAGAGACTCGATTACCCCATTGGCGCCGGCCTGGGTGGCTTGGAGGCAGACCTGGGGATAGAGTTGGATCCTGCCCAGAGAAAGCGGATTGGA
Organism: Lissotriton vulgaris; assembly: GCF_964263255.1. NCBI lineage: Eukaryota > Metazoa > Chordata > Amphibia > Caudata > Salamandridae > Lissotriton > Lissotriton vulgaris. The sequence continues at coordinate 1,117,927,485 of NC_141685.1, read as the reverse complement.
CTGTTGACTCGCAAAGTATCCTGCAATGCGCGTTTTAAACTTATACACTTTAATTTTGTCCACCGCACTTACATGACACCCGTCTCCCTCCATCGTATATCGTCAGATAGACGTCATAATTGCCCTAGATGTGGGATGGAGAGGGCGGGGTTCCTACACCTAGCGTGAGAATGTCCCTTGGTCCAGGATTTTTGGCGCAGGGTGGTGGTATACATTGCCCGTGCCACGCATCTTAGGTTGCAGCTGGACCCACTTCACTGTCTGCTAGTGTTAGTGCCTAAGCCAAAAAAGAAAGGTCTGTCTTATAAATTGCTGCAACTTCTACTGGTTCTGGCGAGGAGACGGGTGGCCATTACCTGGATGGGATAGAGGGCGCCTGAGATTTCTCATTGGTTACGGGACGCCAAGGAATGGGCCTTAGCAGAGGAGACACACATGCAGCGCACTCGCAGGGACGGGAAGCTCCAGGATGACTTACTCGCCTGGAGAACTATGTGTATGGAGGGGATGGAGGAGGATGATTCGGACGCCACCAGCGCTGAGTTGTTTTCCTCTGCGTCCTCGGAGTCTGGCGATGTGTTTGGAGGCAGTGTAGAGGTCCCCGGTGGTCACGCCGATATTCCTTGACAGATATGTCTGTATTTAGCTGTGATTCCCCTTAGGCCACACTACATTGTGATGACCGCGACCTAGCTGGCCCTTGCATGCATCTCCTCCTGTATTCGGATCAGCACTAGAAATGCCATTCAAGGGGTACTTAGTTACTGTTAAACTGTTATATAGTATAGAAATGCAACATAAGAAAACTGGCGTAGACATTGATAATGTTTTACTGATACTTGGAGCACTAATGCAATTTCCCCTATTCATATATATGTTTACTCCTGCGCCGCCCTGCCTCCGGGATGTGGGCCATATATGGCTGTGTATTGACTTTGGGACTATTTGTCCCTGCTGTTTACATATCAACTGGGTTGATGACTGTATACCTTGTGCCTTTTTACTATCTTCGCCGCAATAAAAATATTAAAAAAAAAAAAAGCCTAAAAAATTATTCAAAAATACACATGTTCCCCATATTTCTGTGGTGGAAAGTTCGGGAATCTGCGTGGATCCACAAATTTCCACCCACACCGCGTTCCCCAAAGTCTTCTGAGAAAAATGGTTCCTCACTTGTGTGGGTCGGCCTAGTGCCCGCGACAGGAAACAGCGCAAAACGCAACGTGGTCACACATCAATTTTGCAGTGAAAAATGACCCTTTTTTTGCAAAGTGCCTAGCTGTAGTTTTTGAACTCTAACTCTGCTGGCACCTAAGGAAACCTACCAAACACACACATTTCTTAAAAGTAGACACCCAGTGGCTTCCAGGGAGGTATGGCTTGCGTGCATCCCCCAACGTTTCCGTACCCAGAATCCCCTGCAAACCTAAATTTTAGCTGAAAAAATCACTTTTTTCAGACATTTTGCTGTGGGAAAGGGTGGCATCACCAGGCTCACACAAATGTCCTACCACCCAACGTTCCCCCAGATCTGCCAATTAAAATGGTGCCTCACTTGTGTGGGAGGCCCAAGTACCCGCGACAGGCAAGGGCCCAAAATGTAGTGAGGCGACATCAAAATTGCCTATCTCAAACCCACCTGGTTTTGCAAAGGGAGTCACCTGGGCTTTTGGCACCGTGCTCGGCGGCCATCTAGAGAAACCTACAAAACCCACACATTTCTGAAAACTAGACTCCCGGGGCTTCCAAGGAGGTATGGCTTGCTGGATCCCCCAACGCTTCCTTATCCTGAATCCCTTGCAAACCTCAATTTTAGCTGAAAAAAAACGTTTTTATCACAAATTTTTGTGTGGGAATGTGTGGCATCACAGGGATCACACAAATTTCCTACCACCCAGAGTTCCCCAAGGTCTCCCGATAAAAATGGTGCCTCACTTGTGTGGGAGGCCCAAGTACCTGCGACAGGCAAGGGCCCAAAACGTAGTGAGGCGACATCAAAAGTGATTTTTTCAGCTAAAATTGAGGTTTGCAGTGGATTCTGGGTAAGGAAACGATGGGGGATCATGCAACCCATACCTCCCTGGAAGCCCCCCGGTGTCTACTTTTCAGAAATGTATGGGATTGGTAGGTCTCCCTAGATGGCCGCCGAGCACAGGGACAAAAACCCAGGTGACCCCCCCTTGCAAAACATGTTGTTTGAAGATAGGACATTTTGATGTCCCCTCAATACGTCGTCTCAATATGTTTTGGGCCCCTGCCTGTTGCGGGTATTTGGGCCTCTCACATGAGTGAGGCTCCATTTTTCTCGAGAGACCTGGGGGAACGCTGTGTGGTAGGAAATTTGTGTCAGCCCGTTGATGCCACAACTTTCCCACACAAACGTGTGAAAAAAGTTATTTTTTCAGCTAAAATTGAGGTTTGCAGGGGATTCTGGATAAGGAATCATTGTGGGATCCACGCAAGCCATACCTCCCTGGAATCCCCAGGGTGTCTAGTTTTCAGAAATTAGTGGGTTTGGTATGTTTCCCTAAATGGCCACCGAGCACGGGGCCAAAAACCCAGGTGATCCCCCTTGCAAAACCAGGTTGTTTGGTGATAGGCAATTTTGATGTCCCCTCAATATGTTTTGGGCCCCGGCCTGTCGCTGGCACTAGGCCTACCCATGCAAGTGAGGTACCATTTTTCTTGGAAGACTTTGGAGAAGGCGGGGTGGGTGGAATTTTGTGGATCCACGCAGATTCTAGTACTTTCCACCACAGAAATGTGAGGAAAATTTGTTTTTTGGACACATTTTTAGGTTTGCAAGGGATTCTGGGTAACAGAACCTGGTGGGAGTCAGTCAAGTTACCCCATCCTGGATTCCCTTGGGTGTCTCGTTTGTAGAAATGTACAGATTTGCTAGGTTTCCCTATGTGCCACCTGCGCTAGGGCCCAAAATCGACAGGTAGGCATATTGCTAAAAACGAATCCATGCCTAGTCTGCTTTCTGACGCCCTGGGGGGATATCGGGGGGGGGGGGGGTTGCCCTGATATGCCCCCAAGGGGGGGGTCAGAAACACTGTGGCTATTTGTTTGGTGGGTGGGGGCGGCCCCAACCCCCACACATGAAAAAGCCAGCGTAATCTTTAGCTTCTAGTGGTCTTTTTGCCCCCCAGGGGGGCAGATTGGGGGCTACTACCCCCATCTTCCTCCCAGGGGAGGGCAGAAATGCTGTAATTAAAATGCCCAAAAAAATCCCTGGCGTCTAGTGGGCTTTTAGACCCCCCGGGGGGCAGATTGGGGGCTAGTGCCACATTTGCCCCCCATATGGGGTAGGAAGGCTGTAATTTTTATGGGGGAGGGGTTGGGGGCATGGGCATGCTCGTTTTGGGCAGCCCCACTCTAATTAAAATTTGCCTTCCAAAAGTCCTGGCATCTGGTGGGCCTTTTGCCCCCCCCCGGTGGGGCACATTGGGGGCTAATGCCCCCATCTGTCCCCCGGGGGGATGAAACTCCTCTTGATGCCAGGGATTTTTTGGGGAAAATTTTAATTAGGGTATGCCAATGCCCCCACCCTAATAAAAATTCCCCCCAAAAACCCCTGGTGTCTAATGGGCTTTTTGCCCCCCTGGGGGGCAGATTGGGGGCTGCCCCATCTGCTCCCCAGGGGGAACAAGTAGGCTGCAATTTTTGCGGGGGAGGGGGTGGGGGCATGAGCATTCCTGTTTTAGGCAGCCCCCACTCTAATTCAAATTTGCCCCCAAAATATCCCTGGTGACTAGTGGGCTTTTTGCCCCCTGGGGGTGCAGATTTGGGCTATTGCCCCCATATGCCCCCCAGGGGGCGGAAACCCATGCCCATGCCCCCATTTCCACACTCTGTGAGGTGAGCATGGTGCAGTGTAAGCTTGCTGGGCCATGTAGGTAGCTGAGGATTGTGAGTGACTGCAACTCCCAGCATGCTCTGGCCTACACCACCCTTCCCAGCATGCCCTCACTTCCTTCCTTTGGACTCTGCTTCCCTGTGAGGGTGTGTGGCAGCAATGGCAAGATGGCTGACAGTGGAGTTCTGGTGTTTGGTGGTGGTCAATTCCCAGCAGGGCCTTGTGCTCCCCACAACAGAGCCCAGTCCCAGAGTTACTGCAAGTACATTTCCCACCCTTGTGAGGTGAGCATGGTTCAGGGAGGTGTTGATGGTCCAATTGGGAGGGAAAGCATTATCTGTAGCAACAACCCCATCATACGTTTGGATACACTCACTATACCAGCATACCCACTTGTCATTTCTGTCAGTCACCTTGACTGTGAGGTAGTGGTTGTGCTGGCAGAAATGTCTGACACTGTTTATTTAGATTGGTTCCACTGGCTTGCTGTATTTGTTGTTAGGTTTGTACATGTCATGACACAGTTAGGTATCACCATGAGGTGGGTGGTATTGTGTTTGTCTGACTAGCATGCACTCCTTGGGCTGATTCACTTTTGTTTACTATGCCTTTGCTATCAGTGCATGTTTTCACTGCTCCCTTACCAGTGATGTGTCTGTATTGCGACCCAATTTTGAGTATATTGTTTATGTACTCACCAGGCTCTGGTATGTCTGGTAGGCCATGGACGCTCTCTGGTGGTAGCATGTCCCGCACCTTCTCCTCCCAGGACCTGAAGTAGACTGGTTTGGCAGGAGGGCCACTGCCGGTGTGATGGGCCAACTCGTAGTCCTTGCAGATGAGGCTCTTGACCCTCCTGTGCACATCCCACCTGTTCTGGATGTCAGTCTTTGTGCGCAACATTGGTGCCTGTGCGTTCACCTTGTCAACAATCCTCTCCCACATCTTGGTTTTCTGTGACATGGGGGTCGTTTGTACCAATTCACCAAACAAATGTGGCTCTACTCTAAGGATTTCATCTACCAATATTTCTAACTCAGTGTCTGTGAACTGTGGATTCTTCTTAGGGGGCATGGTGATGGGTGGTGGTGGTGAGTGATGTGTGTGTGCGCAAGTGAGGGTGGGTGGGTGGGTGTATATTTTGCTAGGTGTATGTGAGGGTGCTTTTGAGGTGTGTTGATGGTGTTAAGGTTGTTTGATGGGTGAGTTGTGTGTGTGTCTGTGTTTGCTGCCTGAAGTAGTTCTGTGCTTGCTGGTCTGTTGTATGTGCAAAGGATCAAGGTAGTGGATTTTTGAATTTTTAAAGGTGGAGTTGTGGGTGTGCCTTTGCTGCTTTTTTTTTTTACTATTTATTGACTTTGTCAATGCTTGATTGGTACTTTTTGGGAGTTTTTTCCTTGTGGCTTTGTGGGCATGTAGGAGACGTTCTTCGGACCGAGTCAAATGCTCATGTTGGCTCGTGCGGGCTGCTCTGTGTCTTTCACGCTGGTTTTGTTCAGTGTGGCATGCGAGTCGGTCGCAGGACTCTCTCTCGCTTCAGGTACCTGATTTCTGTGCGTGTCGATCATGCAGCTTGTGCTCCGTGCGGGTTGGTCTGATTTCAGACGCATTGCATCTTACTGGCTGTGTCGGACGCCGCGGGTACGTCTTGGTTGGGTTCATTCTAGGTTTGTGTCGGTCGGTGTGGCTCGTGTCCATTTTCCGGACGGATCGCTGATTTTTGTATAACTCGGTCATACGGCTTGTTTTCCGGACGGGTTGGTTGTAATCCACGGGCTTCTCATCGTGCTGCGCGAGTCGTACGGTGCCTGTGGGTGTTGGTCGGACTCCATTCTGGGTCAGAGTCACTCGGTCCGATTTCCAACCGAAATCGGAATCGACCCCATAGTTGTTAAAAATATCTTTTTTTATTAATGTTATGTATTTAAGTATATATTTTATATGTATGTGTTGTATTTTTTTGTATAAAAATTGTTTGTATTTTTAATATATCTGTTACATTTTACTAGTTGTTATTATGATTTTTTATTTGAATTTTGCAGTTTAGTTCCGTAGCGGGTTGTGGGTTTACAGGTGAATAGCGTGGGAAGTAATTTAAATATATTACATTTATTGATTCTTTTTTATTTATTAATATTTGTTTAATTGAGAAGTTTTAGGGATAAATGTATAAAGTAATTTATTAATAAGTACTTGTGGAAGCCACAAACGCTGTTACAACCGCAATCAGCCGTCCTGCTTCTACTTTGGGGGACTGCAAAGTCCAGCACTCACTGCTCCAGGGAGGGAGGGGCTACCACAAGCGCTTAAAAGCGCCAACGGACACTCGCGGCGCGGGAAGCCACAAACGATACTAAAGCAGCCACCAGCCACCCTGCTTCTACTTTGGGGGACTGCAAAGTCTAGCAGTCACTGCTCCCAAGAGGGAGTGGCTACCAAAAGCACTTAAAAGCTCCAATTGACACCGCAGCTGGTGACGCGTGCGGGCAACACCCGGGCCAAGGGCGGGCCCATTCTTGCCCGTCAGAGCCCGGAGGAGGCTAGGCTGGGCCACCTCTCTTTGCCCTCCGTTCCGGGATTCATTATTTCATCACATTTCAACGGGGACGCCACATTTAGCCAGCAAGGTACTCTAGGGACTCTAGATCCCAGATTGCCTCCCTGTCATCTGCCCCATGGCACCCTCGTTCTTCATAGCGTTGGATGCCATCCATAATATAAAGGTACTGTCCCCTGCAAATACTACTGATCGATTACTGTTGGTAGCTCGCCCTGCATGATGCCTGATTCCCTCTGCACGCGCTTTCCCATTTTATGCTAGTGCTAACAGCTACTCCGTAGCTGTTAGCACTAGCATAAAATAGGAATGCGCAAAAAACAGAGGATAGTCGAAAGACAAATAAAAAAAAGGGCAAGGAAGTCTAAAAAAACAACAAGCACTGTGGGAGGGGGTAGGCTGGGCAGGGGTGGTGGGGTGTTAGATCGAATTGATAACTTATTGTTAGAATGTGAAGGTCTTCTAGGTTCCAGCAGCTTAATAAACACAGCACCAAGCAAACTGCCCCTTGGGAGCTCTATCTCTAATACTAAGAAATGCCATACACCATCAATATTCAACCAAGCAAAGGGTAAGAACATTTTCCCAGCCACCCTAAAACCCTAAAACCTAGTCCTAGCGTGATAAACAATGAAGGGATAGAGGAGGGGATAGAGGAGCAAGTGCCAGATGCTAATTGTATAGTTTTTCCCTGTAGTAACAGCTTTGCCCCTGGATAATAGTGACTTAATAGATAATTAGATAATTCTGTCAACCCGTGAAGTGGAAGCGGGAGTTAAGACATCAAAATTCTGTCAACCTGAGAAGTGGATAGGGGGAGTTAAGACATCAAAACAGCCACACATGGAGGCATCTGTCCTCCCAGGCTCCGTCCCCCATGCTACCAAGGAAGCTCCTCAAGCTAGCGAAACCATAACCACCCATATTAATCCTGTTCACAATAAACCATCCTTGCAAATACCGTTACCAATGCAAATAACCAACCTGGCAGAGGAAATCAGAACGCTTAAGGGAGCAGTAGGTAGCCTCTCCGAATCCCTTAGGGGGGGTTAAAAGATGTACAATCCCTCAAAAATACCTTATGCCATCAGTCCACCTTTGAGTCAATCGATAAGGGAGGGTCGGTCAATTTTCGTAATACACCAGGGAAACCCCAGGGCGCTACCATAGGTCCTAATGGCAATAGAGTTCGAAACGGAAATGCCAAGGGAGTCAACCAAGAACCCGAGTACTCAGGAGGGGAACATCATAATCAAATGGCTTATCATCACTCCCCTAGCCTAAAAGAGGTGCTGGGTCCTGCATCAGGCACTTAGCATTTGCAGGTAACCAGGCACATCACCCTCCCCGGCACAGATAAATAGCTGCTAAAGAAGCGGATATTGTATTTGGCCAATGTACCCCAACTACCACCTATGACACACAGTTAATCTGAGGTGACTTTGGGTAATAAGTCCATCCACTGGATCTGACGAGTTAGGGGGTGTCAGTCCATCATAAGGGATGATAAACTTGGAGCGAAAAGGCATTCTATTCCTGGATGTGACTCTGATGCCATCGCGCTGACTCTGACATGCCATGATTTAGTGGATAGTCTGGTGGCTTTTGATCTCCGGACCCAACCCCTTTTTGCAACTACCGTCAGCCTTAAATATACCTCCCAGATAAGATAAGCAACCCAAACCCCAAACACTCCAGAGACTCCCAATTGATTAGGTCCCCCTTACAGAGTTGATGGCTATCAATTGAAGGTGTCCTCTGTCCCCCGTGTAAGCCCACGGGCTTTTAAACCAACTTATTCCTGTGAGCCTATTGAGCCTATTGTTTCCAGACTCGCTGGCACATCTCTAACGCAGCCTAGCTCCCCTAGAATCGCTATGCGTGTGCCACTCCAGATGCCTGGTCCCATAACCCCCATGGCCGGCCAAACGCCAGGTGCCAATCTAAAGCCTTGCACTATCAAGGTACTTTCCTGGAGCATTGCCGGTTTGAGGCACAGGGGTGTCACTCCAGACTGGAATAATTTCATAGACGAGTATGACATCTGCGCATTCCAGGAAATCTTGTCTATTGAGCCTATCTATCAGTCCAGATATCTTAACTTTGACAGCCCTGCAATCCAGGGTGCTAGAAGTCGGCCATCGGGGGGGACTCATAATCTGGGTTAAACAAGATATTGGCCTTAAAATTCGGGCCTTACCCACAGATAACAATGACATCTTAGCGATTAGACTGGAGATCGGCCAATATGTATCCATTGACATATACAATGTATACGGGAGAGGCCTTAGTGGGGGGCGGAAATCAGACACCATTAACACCTTAGGCGAGCTTTTGGAAACCCCCTCATGGCAAGCCTTTGTAGTCGTAGCTGGGGACGTAAATACAACCTTTGAACCCCTCAATAACGAGGATAATGAAGTGGCGAGGGAGGAGGACGAGCTGTGGTGTGTTCATTACTCGAGCTCATGCCAATTAAAAGATGGTCTGAGGCTTCTATTCAAATGAAAGCCCTCTGTCTAGAATATGGCCTCAGGGCAGCCAATCATAGAACCACATCAGACAGACAAGGGGTACACACATATAATAGCGGACTACACTGAAGTCGCATTGATTATCTCTTAGTTGGTCTGAATATTTGGCGTACCCTTGAGGACATGGTAGTGCAGAGACGAGTGGAGAGCGACCATAATTCTTTGTGCCCCAAATTAGCTCTTAGGAACTTACGACCACATCCACAACCAAGTATTAATTATATTACAAGTGATCTCCAGCTCTCAAATAACTTGCGAAGGGTAAAACGGCCTATGATCCTAGAACGTCCAGCAGTCCTACTCTCCATAACAAGTGAGAAGGCCAACACAGTTAAAGCGATGGAGACATCTCTCCTTAACCATCAATCACCAGTCGATATCACACAACTGCATTCCTCACTATTTACACACATTTGAACCTATTTTCAAAGACCCAGGAAAGCTAGAACGAGAGACACAGTTCGCAGATATCATTGGTACAAACGGAGTGTAGAAGTGCCAGTGGAGCTCTTAGTGAGGCAATTAAGTCGGGCGAAGTGGCCAGAGTGCGATCTGCTACGACCATTTATAAGAAGGTTACCATGGTTGCAAAAAAAAACCTGGGATGAGGATAGGTGGTTGGAACTGAAACGTGTATGTGGTAGTAAACACTCACTACAATTCTGGCACTTGGTAAAATGGGGTAGGAGTGGAGTGGCATCTCCCCCGGAAAATCATGTCAACCCTAGTGAGTGGGTTAACCACTTATCCTCCCAATATGATAGTGATGATGCAGATGTAGATGATCAAGGATCGGTACCATCACATCCTTACACCACAGATAAGGTATTTGACGAGGCAGACGTTAGATCCACCCTCAACGCTCTGACAGGAGGGTGAGCACCAGGGCTAGATTGTGTTCTCGTTGACATTTTCTTGCAGGACAGATCTAAATGGTCTCAATACATACTCTTACTAGCAAACGCCATTGCACATGGTGCCCCTATCTCAAATAGCTGGAAGGGGGCAGTAATAATTCCAATATATAAAAAAAAAGGAGACACGTCTATGCCCGCAAATTACAGGCCAATAAGCCTTATAGATTCTATACAAAAGGTGGTATCCCGGCTTGAGTTGGCCAAAATTCATGCATGGATGGATGAACACTCCATCATTAGTCACCTCAAGGCAGGATATCGGTCCCACATGAATACAATCAACCAGGTCTTCCGCTTTGCTACAATATATTGGCGGACAGTGTTTCTATTGAAATCAGCTTTTGAACTGGTCTGACGGCCCAAATTATTGGATGTATTGAAAGAATTGGGGATGCCACGGGACTTACTCTGCCTCATTGCCTGTCTCCACAAGGGAAATTTCACACAGATTCAATGGGGGGCACAGGGAAACAAGACAGATCCATTACCGGTACCTAAGGGTGTTCACCAGGGATGTGTGTTAGCTCCCACACTGTTTTCCATCTTTATAAATGGAGTGGCAAATCATCTCGCTACCACTCAAACCGATGCTCCTATTTTAGCTGGCGGAAATATCCCAATTTTAATGTTCGCAGAAGACACTCTGATTATTTCTAAAGCCCCAAGTGGTCTGCAACTTGCATTGCGACAGTATGAAGAGTTTTGTTCCCTTTGAGGCTTAAAAATGAACGCTGACAAGACCAAATTCATGGCTTTCAATCAACATAGATCCTTCAAGGGAAAAGTAATAATGGATGAGCTTCCCCTTGAGCAGCTTGATACATTTGTTTATTTAGGCATCAAACTGCAGAGGTGGAAATTGCACATCAAAGCCATGGCGCTACAACACGACAGTTAGTGGGTGCAGCTACGAAAGGAATTCAAGACCTCCCAGACAAAACCACTCAGTCCGGTCCTTTAAATCTACAATGGCAAAGTGGTGAGCACAGCCCTCTAGGGCTTAGAGGACATGACACAGCTAACTATTTCTGAGAACAAGTTCCTGCGTGCAATAACCAACCTACCACAAAGCACACCGACGGTCCCTCTACGGAGCGATTTGGGCAGGAATGCTATTGTGGAATATGCCAGGTTATGGCCCATTCTTTACTGGCGCAGGATATGGACCACACCAGAACTGACTGTGTACGCCGAGGGCCTAAGGGACATCATTGATATGGATCAATTCCACAAAATTAGCTGGTTGCGTAACTTAAAGGGCCTTTTCAGCAAACTGAGCCTCGCACATCTGTTGGACAGTCCCTCTACCACCCAGTTCCCGTTGAAAAGCATGTTAAAAGAAAAGTATTGGGAGACAATTGTATATGAAGAGTGCAGGAGACATGATCCTTCTTCACTCACAGGGTTCCATTTACAAATCAAACCATATCCGAATCTCGAGCCTTTTTGGGACGTTATCACAAAGCCCTTTGACCGGAAATTGTATTTCCAATTTAGAACAGGAACTCTACCACTAAGGAGCTTAACAGCCAAATGGTCCACCTCAACCACCAATAAATGTATGATATGTACAGATCAAGTTGAAAACTTAGCACACGTGCTGTTTGTCTGTCCAGCATATTCCGGTCTGCTTAAGGTCTGGTTGGTGCAAATATGCAGGCACATGGGCACTAGACTGTGCAACTTAGCTCTTCGAATCCTCTGCAAGGACCCATCACTGTGGTATGCTATTCCAATGGCAAAATTTCTAAGGTGGATGCGGTGTATCAGTCGCAAAAAACTGTGGCTGGAAAATGAAACTGTAAATCACACCCAATTACGATCGAGTATTCGGACAAAAAGTTATGAGTCGATTTTGATAAGCTCTTCCATGCTTTTCATAAATTAATTGCGTTCATCTTAAAATCTATTTTAATATGCTTGTTTTAAATATGAATTAGTGAATTGGTATTAACTGGGATTTTTTAGCCCTATTTTGCACAAATTGATTTTATTATAGCTTTTAACTCTTTAAAATGTATTTTTTAATTTTTATCTGTAACGTTTTTATGACAAAAACGGCGAATAAAGCATTTTTTGACTTGACTTGAATTAATAATTGTTTGCTAATTAATTATAATTAATTATTTTGGAATTAATTATGGTAATTGTGTAATTAATTTTAGGTGTGTGTTGTGGTGTTAATAGGTGGAAAGGGTGGAAAGTAATTCTTTTTAATGTATGAATTAATTATTGGTTGTTAATTAATTATAATGAATTAGTGATTAATTATGGTAATTGCGTAAATAATTTTAGATGTGGGTTGTGATGTTTATAGGTGTAAAGGGTAGGAAGTAATTTATATTTTAATTGATGAATTAATAATTGGATGTTAACTAATTTTAATTAATTAGTTAGTAATTAATTATGGTAATTAATTATTGTGTAATTAATTTTAGGTGTGTGTTATGGTGTTTATAGAAGTAAAGGGTGGGAAGTAATTTGTATTTAATTAATATATAGTTGTTAATTAATGTTAATTATTTTATATTTATTTTGGGTTATTTTACTTTTTTGTGTGTGTTTTCACTTTTAAAGGGGTAAAGGGTCGGTATTACATACATTTTAATCACTTTATTATTAGTTGTTACTAGTAATATTTTTAAAATTAAAAAATACGTTTTAATTGTGCTTTATTATTTTATAATGTAATTTAGGTGTGTGTTCTGGATAGTATAGTGTTAAAGTGTTAATGTTAATGTTAATGGGTGACTTATATAGCGCACGGCTACTCCTAGGAGTGTCCCGGCGCTTTCTGACCCATTACTGAAAAAAGGAGATGAAAAAACAAAAACATAACAGATTACTGATTGTAAAGCCAAGTTTTCAAGGCCTTTCTAAAGGCAAACAGGTTGGGAGTGCGGCGAAGATCAGCGGGAAGGGAGTTCCATAGTTTGGGGGCGAGATGTTTAAAGAAACGTCCACCTATCCTGACTTTCCTAATGGGAGGCACCGTTGCCAGGCCAAGACTTTCCGAACTGAGAGATCTGGTGGGTTTGTAGAGAGAGAGCCGTTTCTGAATGTACGAGGCCCCTACCAAATGGAGTGCCTTATGGGCCAATGTAAGAGCCTTGAATGTAATTCGCTTCTTGATAGGAAGCCAGTGAAGGGAGGAAAGCAACTCAGATGATCTAGCTTGCCGGGGTAGGCCAAAAATAGCCCTTGCCGCAGAATTTTGTACTACCTGGAGTTTATGCAGGAGGTAATCCGGCAAACCCAGGTAGAGGACATTTGAATAATCAAGCCTGGAACAAATCAGAGCCTGTACTGTCAACTTCCTGTGGGCTAAAGGGAGCAGAGGAAGGAATTTACGCATCATTTTTAGCAGACCAAAACAGGTGCCCGTGAGACCTGTGATCTGTGTTTTCAACGCAAGGGTGTTATCGATTTTGACCCCAAGGTTTTTAGCAACCACAGAGGAAGAGGAAGGGGGGGACATGCATACCGGCCACCATTCCTGCCAAGGCGGGTCTGCCTGACAGCCGAAGAAGAGCACCTCAGATTTATCAGGGTTGCACTTGAGGCTGCTTCTCTGAAACCAGTCGAAGACAGCCCCAAGGCAACCACGGATGCTCTCTCCGTCGAACTCCATGCCCTTCTTGCAGGTGAAGAGGAGCTGGGTGTCGTCAGCGTATGATATGATCTGGGCACCCATGGACTCCGCCAGTACCGCCAATGGAGTCATGAAGATGTTAAAAAGGGTCGGGCTCAGCACCGACCCTTGTGGGACTCCGACATCCATAGGCGGCACCTCGGCGGAGTACGGAGGGGCCCAGACCACTTGTCGACGACCCGCTAGGTAAGATCTCAGCCAGCTCAACACCGTCCCTCTGAGACCAATCTCGTGAAGTCTTCTCAAGAGGGCCTCATGCGGGACGGTGTCGAAGGCCGCCGACAGATCCAACATCACCAGCATAGCTCTTCCACCTGCGTCGAGAACTTCCTTAATGGCTTCATTAACTTCTAAAAGAGCGGTCTCAGTGCTCAAGTTGGAGCGGAAGCCAGATTGGGTAGAGTGGAGTAACCCATGGTCTTCAAGGAAGGAAGAAAGCACAGAATGAACGTGCTTCTCGACGATCTTAGCCAAACTGGGCAGGAGAGATATGGGCCTGTAGTTAGCATGTATCTCTGGATCAAGGCCTGGTTTTTAGGTCGAGCAGACCTACCCTCAATGCGTGAGCATTGAAGGTGTCTGCTTCAGACCTATTGTGGCCCGTATTTAGGAATGTGGACAGCTACCAGACGCGCGCTTTGACGAGGTCAGATTTCACCTCGGGAGCAAGCGTCTGATAGCTGCGCATGCGCGGTGCAAAGCCCTTGCTCACAGGCAGCCCCCACCCCTCTGCATGCAAGCACGCACACACACACAGGCGCGCGCATGCACACGCAGGCATACGGCACACATACAGGCACACATACAGGCACACTATCCCCTACCTCGCATTCTCTCTCAATCACACACAGTCACACATGCGCACACACATTCCCTCGCGCACACACGCACACACACACTCCCCCCCCCCCCAGGCATACACACAGGCACGCACGCACTTCACATCAGCCCTGGGCCCCACTCACCGACTGCGCTCTTCCGGCAGGGCTCCTCACGGCGCGGCGGGGCTCCTCACGGCGCGGCGCGTCTCCTCATGTAAATCGGGGCTCCCTCAGGTCAGAGGAGCCCCGCAACAGGTGCCACACTCCTCCTTCTCCCCGGCCCCCTCCTGGGGACCCGGGCTACCCCGGACGGCAGGGCGCTCCATGCGCCGGCAGCTCGCGGACCTCGGGAGGCGGGACTTCCGGTCGGCCGCGAGCGGATTCGCCGGCCGGCCAAGAGCTTCCGGGTCGCCGCCGGCAGCGCGGCGGCGCCTATTTAGATTAAGGTCGTTAACACACCACACACAGCCTGAACCCGTAGCACATTTTTTTCACCACAATGTTTCAGCAGAGGTGCCCAAACCTAAACTTAAAGCCTCAATCAACTTAAAATAAGTCTGGGGTCTTCGACCACAAAAATGTTTTTTTAAAGAAGGCTTACTGATTGCAAAAATCTGCAGAGCGAGGTTCATGGTTTTGCCCAGGGTCACGGGGGAAGCGGCAGTCAGCGCCGTGCTTGCTCAGGCGATAACATCAGTCTGGGTGATAAAGAAGCCATCTTTCCCTAAATTGAAGGCGCACTCGGCCTTTGCAGCGTTCCTGACCTTGAATGCCTAGGATTGTTCGGTCATCCAGTGTGCCCTCTATTGCTGGTTTCATATAGTGGGCAGTATGGTGAGAAGCGAGCGCGAGGATGGGGGGGTGTCTTATTTCGATTTCCTCAGCAAATTCTGCAGATCCAATGGAAACATTTCGGACCAGGTATGAGACTGTAACACAAACCAGAAATTTCGTATGCCTTGAGAATAATGTCCCCCACCACAAGTGAGGGGAGAAAGGCAGCACGTGGGAGTGTGGTTCATGTACGGAACGAGCGCATGCTTTTTTCCACAGTAAATTTACTTTTTGAAATCGTCTCACTGACTGCTTCTTCAGTGCAATGTCAGCTTTCCCATGCTGTGGTGGTACTTGCAAAGACATACTCCCGCTGCTAATTTAATGAAACCTTCAGCTTATGAAGCGGGGGAGAGAGGCATAATCTTGGTTAAATTTAGCTAGGCATGGAGAATATCTTAATTGGCGAAGCACCCTTTCCACCAAAACTAACCAACTCGTTTGGAACCCAGCAAGCAATGCCTCTATGCCCACCCCTGTGCAGAATCTGGGGCGGTTTGCACCCGTCGAGTCGCACAGCAGTAACTGTCTTTTGCACAGCAACTGCTTTGCTACATGAATGCTTTGCGCTGTGACGGATGTACAAAACCACCATTAGCAAAGCGTCGCAAAAAACCCAGTCTCAGCATTATACATATGGCAGGACTATTTGCTAGTCAAGCATATTTTTTATGAATGCAAAAATGGAGGCCTACAAGGGACAAAAGACTTCCATCTTTGTACTCGCATTATGCATACTTTTTTAGGTCTGGCTTGACAGCATATCTTCTACCACACCTAAGGTGATCAAAAAAGAGCTACAGCGTACTAGAGATTGACTGTCGCTCCGTCCAGATAGTGATTCTTCTGAGTACAGCTTTTGATTTTAACACGAAGAGTGCTGAACTTCTAAGCAGCTGTAATCATTTGTTTACCAAGCTCTGAGAACCATGGCTTTGTATCAAGTCATGTGTTCTAACAGGACCTTGAGCAAGAGCCCTTTAGTTCACATACTTCACTCTTGTCTTCTCCAGCAGGAGAACGGATGGGAGCAGGGTAGTCAGGTGCAATATACAGATTTCCAGATCCATAGTACCACAATAAAAAAAAATACATTATGTACAGAAGAGATTTTTATTCATACGCTTTAAAAAAGCTAAAAACTTTATAAATAACAATAAAAAACATACGCCAATCCCACGGTTAAATTACAAAAATTACAAGAACTTTTATTTAATTATTAATTATTAAAAAAAATTAAAAGCCATTATTATTTGTAATATCAATACATCCAAGTCACGTAAATAAAACACATATTGCATGACAAATGCAAAAGGTGTCACATTTGCGAAAGTTAAAACTATTGGCATTGTAAATAACAAAGCTATTAATTTCGCTATTTTCAAAACCAACACATAAATAAAATATTTGTCATTTACAATACCAATAGCTCAAACTTTACTAATGCGAGACCTATTGCATTGCAAATGCTTGTTTTAGAAGGGGAACGACCATTGCCTTCTTCCAGGCTGGCGGAACAATGCCGCTAGACAAAGATAGGTTCAAAACAGGGGAAATTGAGGAATTCAGAGTCTTAGCATTCCTGGCTAAAAAGCTCGCCGGGCACGGGTCAAGCGGAGAGCCTGATTTGATCCTGAGTAAAAGATCCAGAGAATTAGATTCCAATAAGGGTGGAAACTCCGATAGAACGGGGCAGGAATCAGGTGGAAAAGACGTCAGATTGGAATCAATCAGGGATACATTTGGGGAAGCTGGTGGAAAAGATTCTTGAATCAATTTGATTTTAGTATTGAAGAAAATGGCCAGCTCCTTTACCCAAGGTTCGGAAAACTTATGCTGGACTATGCTAGATTTGGGAGAGATAAACTCTTTAACGATGGTAAAAATTTCTTTACAGGAGTTTGACGCAGACTCAATTCTGTTTGCAAAGTAGTTCTTTTTGGCCTCAAGGATGTCAGAGTGGTAAGATTTGATAGATAGTTTATAGGCAGACTTAGCTTCCTGGTCATATTGCTTCCGCCAGAGTCTTTCGGCTAACTTACAGTTACGCCGTGCCAAAGCAAGTGACTTAGAGAACCAAGGAGCCGAACTACGCTTGACAGATGAAGGGGGGGTAAAAAAAGGGGCAAGATCATCAAGCCTTTCAGTTAACCATTCCTGAAAAATTTCAAGGTCCCTCTCCAGATGGCCGGATAGGATACAGGGAAGTTCCTGATACGCTTGAGCAAGACTCTCAGGGGTAATTTTATGCAAAGGTCTACTGGGGTGCCTAAGATGGTCCGAGTTAATATAAGATGTTTTACATCTGCCCTGAATTAAAAAAACTGATCAAAGAGTGGTCAGACCAGAGAACAGGAGTGGGATGGGACATAATAAGGGGAAAGGTGGAGAACACTTGGTCAAGCGTGTGACCCTTATCATGAGTCGCACTTGAGATGTAAGGAGTTAGACCAAGAGGAACAGTGATGTCCTTGATTTTAACCGCTTCACTGTCCAACTCGACGTCCATATGGATGTTAAAATCCCCTAACATTATGCAGTTTTCCACCTTCAAGCAAAGAGTAGTGATAGCAGATTGAAGCTCATCGAAGAAGGAGCCCCGCAGACCCGGAGGTCTGTAGACAAGAAGCCCAGAAAAAGATTGATGCGGGGAGAGTGCAATGGAAAAGACGAGGGATTCGCAGCCAGAAATAGGCAGGGATGGAATAATTGTGCAGGCAAAAGATCTTAGAACTGCAAGTGCAACACCACCACCTTTTCCCACTGCCCTATCCTGTCTATAAACAATATAATCGGGCGGAAAGGCTGCCGCGATGTCAGGGTTAGACGACTCGCAGAGCCAAGTTTCTGTGAGCATGAGACAGAGTGGTTTCTCAGAGGTCAGTAACTCAAAGATGTCCAAAGCGTGCCTATGTAATGAACGGGTGTTAAGCAATAAGCACTTAAACTGTTTCGGAGGGAGTGGACGGGGACCCTCAGAAGCCCGGTATATGTTAGGATACCATCCACAGCCTGGACAGCAACATTTACCTTTGTATCGGCCAGGAAAGACATACCGACAGGTTGCAGTATTAAGGTTATATGATAGTAGATCCGCAGCAGAGTAGGTAAGCCTGTGGCCAGAGCCTTCCGCCGCGCCGTCCGCTGCCGTGACGCGGACGGGCGCAGACGGGCAGGACTCTGGCACGACTCCGGCGCAGATCCGGCGCGCCCGCTGATCGCGTCCGCTGCGCGGAGTCATCCCTGCCCGTTTTTATGACGCTGCAAATCGCGTCACGAAGCCCAACCCGACCCAAGATGGCCGCCAAAACCGGTGCCCTGCCCTCGGCGTCAACACTCGGCCGAGAGCAGGTCCGGAGCAAGAGGGGAGGGGGTGAGAAGGGGTCTGACGCGCTACTAAGCGCTGGGGGGTCACAACACAACAACACACCTTTTAAACTCAGGTGGAGCGAAAGTCCAAAATGCAAGATGCAATGTTTAAAAACAGTTAAAATTAAGAGGAAAGGCAAGAGACCTCCTGGCTTCCGCCTCAGGAGGGGGAAAATGCGTGCAGAGTCAGAATTACCTGCACTCTCCCTCTCGTCCCTTTTATGACATTGCAAATCGCGTCACGAAGCCCAACCCGACTCAAGATGGCCGCCAAAACCGGTGCCCTGCCCTCGGCGTCAACACTCGGCCGAGAGCAGGTCCGGAGCAAGAGGGGAGGGGGTGAGAAGGGGTCTGAAGCGCTACTAAGCGCTGGGGGGTCACAACACAACAACACACCTTTTAAACTCAGGTGGAGCGAAAGTGCAAAATGCAAGATGCAATGTTTAAAAACAGTTAAAATTAAGAGGAAAGGCAAGAGACCTCCCGGCTTCCGCCTCAGGAGGGGGAAAATGCGCGCAGAGTCAGAATTACCTGCACTCTCCCTCTCGTCCCTTTTATGACGCTGCAAATCGCGTCACGAAGCCCAACCCGACCCAAGATGGCCGCCAAAACCGGTGCCCTGCCCTCGGCGTCAACACTCGGCCGAGAGCAGGTCCGGAGCAAGAGGGGAGGGGGTGAGAAGGGGTCTGAAGCGCTACTAAGCGCTGGGGGGTCACAACACAACAACACACCTTTTAAACTCAGGTGGAGCGAAAGTGCAAAATGCAAGATGCAATGTTTAAAAACAGTTAAAATTAAGAGGAAAGGCAAGAGACCTCCCGGCTTCCGCCTCAGGAGGGGGAAAATGCGTGCAGAGTCAGAATTACCTGCACTCTCCCTCTCGTCCCTTTTATGACGCTGCAAATCGCGTCACGAAGCCCAACCCGACCCAAGATGGCCGCCAAAACCGGTGCCCTGCCCTCGGCGTCAACACTCGGCCGAGAGCAGGTCCGGAGCAAGAGGGGAGGGGGTGAGAAGGGGTCTGAAGCGCTACTAAGCACTGGGGGGTCACAACACAACAACACACCTTTTAAACTCAGGTGGAGCGAAAGTGCAAAATGCAAGATGCAATGTTTAAAAACAGTTAAAATTAAGAGGAAAGGCAAGAGACCTCCCGGCCTCCGCCTCAGGAGGGGGAAAATGCGTGCAGAGTGTGTGTTGTCAATGTTTATTCGTTTTTTAATTAATAATATATTGTTATGGATTATTAATTATGTTAATTATGGAAGTAAATGTAATTAAAAATGTTGAACAGTTTTGTTGTTGGTATGATATTATAGGGTATGAAATAAAAAATACAGTTATGTATTAATTTTTTGTTTGTAAATATTTTCTAGTTTAAAAGTCTTTTTTTATACATTTATTTATTATTTATTTAACACATTATTTGTAGGTGTTTGTTATATGTAATTAATATTATAATATGTTTTCTTTTTATATATTTAAAATATTAGATTTTTCATTTTTTAAATATTGTTTATTTATTTTAAAAATTTGTAATCATTTTTTTGTTTTAACTGTTTGAGTGTGAATAGTATTTTTTGTCTCTCTGCTATTCAACACTTTCCCTAATGTTGCACTCACTGGAGTGAGTGGGAATACTAATTTTTACCTCTCCGCTATCCAGCACTTTCCCTACTGTTGCACTCACTGGAGTGGGAATAGTAATTTTTACCCCTACGCTATCCAACACTATCGCTACTGTTGCACTCACCGGAGTGGGAATAACATTTTCTACCCCTCCACTATCCAACACTCATTCTACTGTTGCGTTCAGTGGAGTGGGAATAGAAATTGTTACCCTCTCCGCTACCCAACACTTTCCCTACTGTTGCTCTCACTGGAGTGGGAATAGTACATTTCACCCCTTTGCTATCCAACACTTTCCCTATTGTTTATACTCACTTTTGTATGGAATAGTAATTTTTTCCCCTCCACTATCCTACACTTTCCCTACTGTTGCACTCAGTGGAGTGGGAATAGTAATTTTTACCCCACTGCTATCCAACACTTATCCTACTTTTGCACTCACTGAAGCAGGTATAGTGATGTGATTTTAACCCCTCCACTATCCAACACTTTTCCTACTGTTTCCCTACTGTTGCTCTCACTGGAGTGGGAATCGTATTTTTTACACCTATGCTATCCAACACTTTCCCTACTGTTGCACTCTTTGGAGTGGGAATAGTAAGATTTTTTCCCTCCGCTATCCAACACTTTCCCTACTGATTGTATTATGAAATGTAAGTTTAAATATTTTTTAATAGTTTAATGTTTTAATGTATTATAGATTTTTGTTGTTATATATTTTAAATCATTAATGTATATTGTTATTTTTTATATTATTTTAAACTTGTAACATAAATTAAAAATAATAGTTTATTAATGGTTTTAACCCGTTTAGAGCGTCGAACGTTCAACGCCCAGTGCTGAACGTTCGAATAACGGGTGGGGAAGTATATATTAAATAAAATAAAAAAATAATTTTGAAACAAATAAATATTTTTATTTGGAAATTATTTATTACCAAATACATGAATTGTTACATACATTTAGTCTATTTACTTCCTAACCTATAACACCACAAAACTCACAACCAACATCAAAAGTAAAAAAAAGTATTTGCATAATTAACATAATCATTATCAATTAAACAAATATTATTAAATAAAAACCAAATTAAAACAAATAAAATCTAATTAACTTCCCACCCTTTACACCTGTAATCCCCACAACCCACACCTAAAATTAAGCTGTAATTTTTTTTATTACATAATGGCATTTTTCAATTAAATAACTAATAGTATTTAACAACTAATTATAAAGTAAGTACAATTAATTTACTCCCCACCCTTCAACCCTATAAACCCAAAACACAAACACAAAAAAACTATAATTGCCCTAATTAATTATCAATTAATTAATTAATTAATTTTCATTATCAACTAATTATTAATTTATTACAAATAAATTACTTCACACGCTATACCCCTAAAACCCCACTACCCGCTACTAAAATTAATTACACAACTTCCATATGTAATTGTCAATTAATTAATTGATATTAATTAACAACTAAGAGGCCTATTAGGATGGCGGACGGACCTGCGTCCGTCCGCCACCCCCGAGGTGGAGGGACCGTCCGCAGGGGCAGTGGCGTTCCCTCCATAGGAATTAGGATGTGACCGCCACCCTGGCGGTCACATCCTGTATATTTAACATTGCGGCGGGTGCTGCTTAAAGCAACACCCGCCGCAAAGTTAAAAATGCATGCTTTGCATGTGCATGCACAAAGCGGCAGGCACCGCTCGGTGCCTGCCGCTTTGTGTGCACCCCCCACCCCTCTACATCCTGGGGGCCCGCAAGGGCCCCCCAGAAGCAAATGTCCACATGCTTTTCCACGGCGGAATATCCGCCGCGGAAAAGCATGTCTCTGCACCCATCATAATATAGCTGGCGGTGTCTTGCAGACACCGCCACCATATTGTGGTCCACACCCCGCGGATCATCGGCGGACGGACCTGACGTCCGCTGCTGATCCTACCGCCATCATAATCTGGCGGTGGGTGTTTTCAAGGACCGCGGTGGTGAATTCACATCCTCCGGGCCGGGGGTGGCTTCCACCGGCCCGGAGGATGCGAATTTACCTCCATCATAATCGACCCCATATTGTTCATTAATTAAAAATAAATTACTTCCCACCCTTTACCCCAATAAACCCCACAACCTGCACCTAAAATTAATTACACAATTACTCTACTTAATGGTCAATTAAATAAGTATTATTAGTTAACAACTAATTATTAATTATTTCTCAAATACATTACTTCCTCCCCTTTACCCCTATAAACCCCACAACCCGCACCTAAAATTTACCCCAAAAAATGTAAAACAAAATTACCATTATAAAAGCTCAATTAAATACATATTAATAAATAAAAAATATTCACTCATTTATTATAATTAAATTACTTCCCACCCTATTCCCCTATAAACGCACAACCAGCTACAGAACTAAAAAATGCAAAATGCGATTTAAATAAAATTAATCACCACTAAAAATTTAACACATATATATTTAAAAATATAAAAAATACTTATACAAAAATAATAACGTCACATACATTTAAAATATATACTAAAATACATAACACTAATTAAAAAATCAATGTTTTAAACAACTGTATTTTTGCAAACGATAATATTGACTTCTATATTTTTAAAATCAATATTTCTTACCTTAAAGTCAATATTCACGACCACAATATTCTTGCTGTCGATATTTCTGTGTCACAATGTTTAAAACTCAATATTAGTGTAAGTCGACATTTGCAACTCGATCTTTTGACTGAATACAGTGTGTGTAACAGCCACTGAATCCCTAAAGCAGTTCTGGCTGTCTACAGTTTTAAAAGTTCAGCCGCAGAAGTCAAAGGGACTTCTTTTTTAAACAAAACTGACAATTTATTTACGTTGTCAAAATGAATGTCCAAATCAATACTAGGCCAAGGGATATTTGCAATAACATATGGCTAGCTGGGTTTCAGCCAACAGCAAGAAAGATTTGTTAAAAGTAAAAGAGCATCGCTATTTAACAGTCCAGGGTGTGTGGGGGATGGATGGAGTAGGGGTTGCAGATAAAACAAAACTTAACCTGTACATCAAACCGCTACACATTCCATGCAGCAACATTGTATCACAGAGAAGGGAGGGTCCCAGGGGATTTCCGCAGTTTTCTGTACTGATATATACAGGGTCATCTTCATTTTCATTCACACACATGTAAGAAAAAGGACATTTCCATGAAAGAACAATTGGGAATTGTGCATGGTTTAATATCAGCCCACAGATTTATGTATTTGGCAATCGTGGAAAGGAAACTAGGAAACTAGGAAAACGAAAGATAGTAGTGGTATAACAATCACACCTCCTATTGAAATATTATGGGTATAGTATAACTAGTAAATAACTTTGGTTGGTGCTTTCTTGATATCATGCACCCTACTACCAACACGTACAAACAAGAAAAAACCCTCTGGTCCACCGGACCAATTGAGATAAATAGAGATACCCCACCACTCAAAAAAGAAGTCCAATAAGTTAGAGTCCACAAAATAGGACTTGTAGAAAATTTAATATTGAGGATTTATTAATAAGTAGAGAATTAAGAGAAGTGACTTTTTCAGGCTGTAAGCATAAAAATAGCAATCTAACAGAGATAATTAACACTTTTTTTTATAGATTTCTTTGATATAATATTGTGGTAGAGGGATGTAGATAGGAACCAAACACAAACAGGTGCGAACAATCTATGAAATGATTTGATCTACACCGTGACACACCTGGGTGACGAGAGAGAGAAAGAAAGACAAAGTGACCTCCACTAACTAAATGGCGCAAGAAACCAGTTCCAAAAATGTCTAGTAATAATAAGTGCTTGTAAAGGTTGTCCCACCATCTTTGAGTCATAACGTGAAGAAGCCAAGTGAAGTCACCAAAATATAATTTCAAAGCGGTAGGCATAAAGAATATCTAACAACACTAACCTAATCAAGCTTAGTTGACCGGCAAAAACACGATAATATGCAGCGAAGGATCCTAAATTTGGTGCTCTTGATGTGTAAAAAGAAACAAAGTAAAAAAAATGAAATAACCAATGTAAATATTGGGGGGTCCATTTAAGAGCCTAATAATAGTTGCATCTCATACACAATACTGACCTAATATGAGCATTAGATGCTCTAGCATAAAGGTAGCTGCTTGTAGCAATATGAACACTGAGTCGTGGGTTAAGGATCGTCAGGTCATGAGTGAGTACATTTCAATAAAAGTCGCTGAACTAAGTAAAGATAGTACAAATCATCAGTGACATATAGTGGTTGTAGGTGCAACCAGCTATAGAATAGTAAGGCACAAAACGTACATTGAAGTGAGTAAGTACAAAGAGAACGGTGAGCAGAATATTCCCTAAGGAAATCAGGGTTCAGGTGCCACAGAATTATGAAGAGACCCCCACCTTATACTGGCTGAGTACTGAGCCAGTTGACCCCTAATTTCCTTAAGGAATATTCTTTAGACTTGAAGAAATACTCTGCCAGAGAATACATGTGAGACTTGTATGCAATAGGATCAGTCTGTCCCTTATTGTAGATCACATAGGTATAACCTGAAGGACATGGTATGGCTTTGATAATCAGGTTGGTTTGTGAATAGTCTCTAGCATGTCTGCCTGTAAAACTCGAAACAAATCTGTGTGTTTATTTATTCATTGTTTTGATGAAAATATGGGAGAAATCAAGTCATACAAGGGCTTCACTCTCTCAGTGTACTGTGGTAAGTAAGTACGTCTAAAGTTGAGAAATCCCAGAAGGGATTGTAACTTCTTCAGTGTGTCGGAAGTCTGCAAGGTGGCACACTTCTGAAGTAAATCTGGAGCTAAACCCTTGCCCTCACTAGATAATTCATATCCTAGGATGGTCACAGTCAGGTAGGCAATCTTCGTTTTTTTTTTTAATCCAGTAACAGTGTGACATTAATATGTTCAAAACTCTGTCCAACCTACTCAGGTGTACCTCCAAATCATAACCTGCAAGATCGATATCATCAATGTATGATAATACCTTGGGATCTAGTTGCAATATCTCCATAACTCGTGCTGACTATAGGCCAGGACTATTCTTGTAGCCCATAGGCAAAAGCCAAAAAGAGAATTGCACCCCTTTGAATCTGAAGGCGGTTAAATACTCACTTTCAGGCACTAAGGGGTCATTACGATAGCGAACAGACTTCAGTCTGTCTGCCATTGTGATGGGGAGTGGGACAGCCCACCTACAAAGCGGCGGTCCCACAGGGGGTATAATGAGGGTATTACGATGCGTTGCACTTGCCATGGCGGTTGCACTTGCCATACTTTACATTGAGGCGAATGCTGCTGGCTGTTTACATTTCCCTACACTATGTGGCACGCACCATGCGTTGCCTGCCACATGGTGCATGGAAATGTAGGGAGGCACCATAGGTGCCGCCAACCCCCAAAGTAAGTGCCCATGCAGAAGGGGGGCCCGTTTCTGGCCCCCAAGGTCCCTCTCCGCCAACTTGTTCATAGCGGGTTAACCGCCATGAAAAGGCAGGCGGAAAGGGATATCATAATGCCGAGGCTGGGCGATGCAGCTGCTCCGACAGGCGGTTGGAAAATGACCACCTGTCGAAACCGTGGCGGTCGGTCTTTCTGACCGCCATGTTTCCGCCCACCATAGTAATCTGGCAGGCAGAAAACCGCAGTACGATGGCAGAGGGCCAGGCTGTAGATGGCAGGTCTTTCGCCATCATAACCAGGCCCTATATTTTTGACTGAAGAACCCTTTCGAAATGTCCAGGGTCGTTTTGTATTTTTTCCACACCAGTTAGGCTATTAAACCTGTGCTTTGAGCATTTTGAGCCGCCTAGGTCCACATATGCAAATTCAGGTTCCGAGCATCTAAAACTACCTGTAGGATCCATCTGGTTTAGAGACTGGAAAAAGAGGCATGTTCATTGATGTCAGACAAAGTGGTATTATGCCCTGGTATTGCAACTCATCTAATACTGCTTTTATACCATGCTTCCCTTCTGGTTTGAGAGGATATTGAACATGCGCTTGAGGTTAACTGCGTGAGCAAATGACATGTGGAATAGAGTGTTTATGCACCCTGCTTGGTTACGGTATAAGGCTGAAGTCTGTCTTACAGCCCATTCACTGGTACACATTTCCCTGATATGTTCAGGTACTATGGGAGACAAAGCTACCACTTGCAACTTCCTCCCTCCAGGGCGCTTCCCTAATAAAAACTGAAGGCCAGTCCTCTTCAGCAATGATGATGCCATAATTATTAAACAACTTTGACCAGAGCATGGCTTTAATTGTAGTTGGCATATTCCTTTCAATTTGTATGTTTAAACGATAAACCCTATCAGGAGGGTGTACATTTATATATGGAGTCTCAATTTGTATAAAGTCATTAGTTGGATTATCATCCAGAAACCGCTGAAGCCTCTGGTGCACTATTGTGCCTTCTGCTGCGCTGTCAAAAAGCATTCTCATGTACGTCCTGTTTGCAGAAGGACTTGTAGTTGT
Source organism: Lissotriton vulgaris (assembly GCF_964263255.1). Taxonomy (NCBI): domain Eukaryota; kingdom Metazoa; phylum Chordata; class Amphibia; order Caudata; family Salamandridae; genus Lissotriton; species Lissotriton vulgaris. The sequence goes on along the minus strand of NC_141685.1, from coordinate 1,117,900,787 downwards.
ATCTTCATGTTTTTAAGAAAGTCCTGCTACTTTCTTCGTCTTTAATGGAGTTTTAGAGTCTAATCTCTTCTCCTCCCTTTTTACACTGTTGTCACTCTCATATCCTGCTTCACTTTTCCTGCTATACCCCTCCTTTCTTCAATACTTGGATCGACTCCCTATATCTGCTTGTTAACCGCCAGTGTCGCGAAAAGAAGGTGGAATACTGATACCATTCAGGATTTATTTTATTGAATTGCGGTCTCTTACATTGTGACCATGCCTACTAGATTCCCAGGATGTGGGTGAAGCAGTTGGTCTTTTCTCTTTCTCCCTCTGATTGTTCTTCTCTTCTGTTGCAGATTTCTCTTTAACAGAACCCTCACTGTCATTTTTAGGTTTTAAATGTGGTGTAACAGGTCGTGTACCCAAGGTATCACAACCAGAGAGGTACAAACTTCTGCAATTATTTTCAGTAGTTTCATTCTCAATATTGAGCAGGAACCGCTTCCAGTCTCTGACATATAGCTAGAACTGAAGCTTTCTCCTTAATGTTGCTTAGGATGATAGAGGAAACTGTAGAAAAGTCCCCCAATAACTTCATTACTAGGTCCAGAGCTGGTGCAGCTCTCTGCTCATTTTGTAAGTGTTCAAGTATGTCAGGGAGAACTGCCAATGAAAACATGCCATGAGTGCTGGTAAAAATGCATCTACAGCTGGCACCATTCCAAGAGGAAGACTAATGGGGCCTGATTTAGATCTTGGTGCACCTGGTGGCGCTGTCACTTTTCCAATGGTTTAAAAAGCCCGGCTACATTGTGGGCCACCCGCTCTATTTAGATTTTGGTGGATCCATGGTTAAAAGACCGTCCGAGTGCTGCCGTCTCAGCCGGAATTTCCCTCCAGCGTCGTCAGCATCATAGGCAAAAGCGGCTGTCGGAGCCAGTCCAGGCAGGATTACCACCGGGCTAATCACGATGTGGCTTTCTGTCGAGGAAACTCCAAACTAGAGTTGGGGGTAATCAAAGGAAATGAGGTGCAAACCTATCTGTTTTTCTTTTTCCCACTTTTGTTTCCTTCTTAACCCCTTCCATGCGGCTGCGATTCCCCTGGTGTGCTGTAAACAACACGAACAGGGGCGGGCCGTGACGAACCCCAGCCGTCATCAGCACACGAGCACCGTAGTGCTTGATGGCTGGGGTTCGTCATCAGCATGGAAGGGGTTAAACCCCATTGTTCAGGTCCTACCTTTGCTGCTATGACCTGGTAATGTGGTGGATGTGAGTGTTGTGCTTGTGGTGCCTGTGGGTGTACATTCAATATTGTAGGTATGGTGTTTTATGTTGTGCTATATATACAAAATAAAATTATAACACATTATCTACATATATTTTGTATAGAAACAAAATATATATGTGCAATGATACATTAATGAGTACTGCTTACCAATCTCCACTCCACCAGGGACACACTCCCTCAGGAATCCTCCGTCATGGCAACAGGGAAAGCTAAGTAGGCTCTGCTCAAATCCGCCACACTAACGGAGACGGAATACTGTTAGCCAGAAGAGGAGTCCGCCGCGTCGACAGAGGTGCCCCGCTTACGCAACGAGAAACAGTCTGTTGATGCGGGTGGAGGTTCAGCCACATCTAAATACGGCAGACTGGACTGTGTCAGCTCAACAGAGTACTCATAACCGCCACCATGGAGGGACGATGGGAGTCCCATCAAGAATTAAATTAGGACCATAGTCAGTATTCTATGTTTCTCTTGAAGTGTAGTGAACCGATATTCCGCTTCTACTGGTTGGTCTTACAAGCAACCCAGAAAGCTATTACATCATGTTTAGTGGGTGCTTTTCCCATGATAGCATTAATAGTCTGTGGACTAATGGTTTGTACTTGTATTGGAGCAGCTGGTCACGCTGCAAGAGCAGGTATGGAGCTCAGCATTCGTTTTCTAAACTGTAGAAGTCTCCTGCATCAGACTGTGTGATTTTAAATTCCTATCACCTCAGTTGGTGCAAGGTTGTCAAGGTGAGGAACAGATGTGTAAACAGCCAAGACTTGCTATGCTCTGGGCCCCCACTTGAACATTTCTGGGTGTATGTGGCAAATGATCAAGAAAACAGGTCAAAGAGAAATTCCATATCTTGGTAAGCCCTACAATGTGCATTTGGTGGCACTGATTGTAGGTTCAAAACTGCCCTGAAGCAACATCAAGAGGCTCGAGCTCAAACAATGAGTAAAAAGTTTCAAAAGTAAATGGCACATGTGCAGCTATTGTAAATAAAACTGCCCCCCCCCCGCATCGGGCACACCTTGTGACTTGAGATGCTGAACGACGACTTCCCTGTAATTAACTCCTATCACAATAGGTGCCACCATGGAGAATGGATTCAATTCGACATGGAATCAAAGAATTATAAAACCCCACAGGATGGGGAATTACCTTGACAAATCTACTGACATAAGGCTACCTTATCCTCAGTAAGAGATAACCAGAATTACTAGAGACGTCTCTGTGATGACATAATAATGCTTCACGTCTGTGTGAACATTCAAAAAACTACTCAAGACATAACTGTTAGATATAATTCCCATGCCGAGTGCCACATTTTGCATAATCTATGACTCTGGTGTAGTTCTACAAGGATTGTTTTCTCACCTACAGGTGAATCTTGGTTAAATGTACCAAAGCTGAATGTGAAAGACAGGCTATTGTAGCCCCACAGAAAACCATCCAATACATTGTTGATTTGGAATCTTTGCTTTTGGGTTACTAACAATCCCTAAACTGGGATCTGTGGCCCCGGAAACAAACCTATTTCGCTCTTTACAATAGCACACACAAATTACACTAAGAAGAATAGGCATTTTTAACTAAAAGCATTTATTACAACAGGGCGAACCTGTTTTGTGCACATCTAAAACCACCACAGATTATCATAAAAACAGCAAATAGGCATGTAGTGAACAACGAGAATAAAAAAATGAAATTTCTAACGTTGTTAAAATATAATTTATAACCTAACACCCTAAAACATAAAGCTATGTGCTACACTATGAGACTATGGAAAGTAGAACTTGCAATCTAGATTTTCTTAGCGAGTAGCAATGCTCAGCATACCTTGTTGACAACCAAAGCTGTGCTTATCAAAGAGGCATGAAGGCAGTGTTCCCTGTGAAAGGAAAACATATGCCGCAGCAGCGTCCTTGTTCCGGGAACCAACTTGTTATCTGCATCCGGTGCAATGTAGCATCTTCTTGGTGCTCTAGCAGCAGTCAAGACTGTCTTCGGTAGTATTGTGTGTGAAAATCTGGATGAAGGGCTTCTCCTGACAAGTGATCAAGGGGTAGTCCTTACATATTAAATCCAATCAGAGACGGGAATTTCTGACATAAATTTAGGAAAATCTGCTATAGATTATGTGCATCAAGGTGTGCATCCCAGAAGTATCCCTATGAACACATAAGGTAAATGGACGTCAATTCAGACTATGCTATTTTGGCTATGAGCCTGATTTAGATCTCAGCGGACGGTTTATTCCATCACAGCGGTGACAGCTATCCCATCCACCAAAATATAAATCCCATAGGGTACAATGGGATTTACATTGCAGCAGACAGGATATCTGTCACACTTTTGTGTCGGAGAAACCATTCCACCAGAATGTAAATCAGGCCATATGTATCTGTGTTTCCTCTTATTTGACCTTGAAATTATTATATCTATATACTTGTCCCAGACTTGATGATGCATCAGGACTGATATCGATGTCACTGTTTGAATGACTCGACACTTTCACAGTTCTTGGAACGATAAGGTCAAACAACATCTGCGTCAATGACAGACATGACAATACTTCTGTGTAAATAGAGGAAAATGGTGACTCCCATTTCCTAAAATAGAGGCCTACTAAAAATGGAGTCAGACCTTAGGGGCTTTACGTCAGCACAAAAGCATATTGGAGGTGGAGGTACACTGGGCCTCATGCTCATCTCAGCACTGCTGATAAGGTAACAACCATGGAGGAATCAGCTGAGTGCACAGGTGTTTGGGATTTTATCCCAAAATTTGAAGTTTAGGAATATCATAGACAAAATCCCATGGGACAAAATAGGCAAGTGCATATAGAGGAAGTGTCAGTACCTGTTCTTTGGAAGCATGGTGCTCTCAAGATGCCCTCCTTTTGGCAGCATCGACTCAGTTTTATATTTTACCAGAGTAGCGATGTGGCCAAACGGGAGGGGGGGGGGGAATTAGGTTGGGTACTGCAGCGAAGGACACCTGGAAAGAAAACAATTCTTAGTTCTACTTTCATGAAAAATTGTTTTTACAGTTCTCACAAGAAAATGCTGGTTGTTTCCAGTAGGAGAACAAAGTTCAGCATTATAGTTCCTTATGTTAAATAATACAAACCTATTGAAATTCTTGAATCAAAAGCTGTAACAGCTTTTTTCAGGGTTCAAGGTTCATTGCAAGTTCCCAAAACAAATCTATATATCCCAAAACGAATTTCTCTCGAGGGTAACAAGTTAGTTCACAATGTGTCTCTCATGCTATGGTTGGTTGATCGTCCTTAACCAACCCCTGGTGCAGGCCTAAATGTGCCCCCCAACTTGCCACCTATGGGAATCTGGCTCTGTATATACTATCCAAAACCACCTAGAGACCTGATTATGCAGGGCATAATCCACTTTCTTTTGTAGGAAAGGTAGTGAGGGGTAACTTCCTCTACCTACCTGCTGGTCCGAATAATTTGACCAGTCTTATCCAGTCCTCAATGCCCACAGTAAATGTTCATAAAAAACATCAATTTGTCAGTCACCTCTTTCCAAATATACCCCCAACTAGACAGATGTATAGAAAAACTAAAAATTGTGTAAAGGTGAGAAAGCCCCTCACATGCGCTACACCAGAGGAGCTACTGGTACGTTGTCGCCAGTTGTGCCCACGTTTCTCATCATTGGTAACTTTCTCATCTGTATAGAAGAAAAAAGAAAGAGTGTCCAGTACAGATAATAGAGGTGAAAATAATAATGTGTGTATGAAAAAAAAGAGAGCAAGACCCTGTATTGTGTATGAGATAAAGAATATCTCTAATTAAAATTGAGTTAAACCTCACATATACAGTGTGTCAGTTTTATTAAAAATCGTGAGCTTACTCAAGATTTAAAAACAACTGCATGTTGCAGACCAATTCAGGATGGGCCAATATGTTTCATTGCCTGTTCTTTGTTATGGCAATTTCGTCAGGGCTCGAGGTCACAAATCACCTCACTGGACTTCAGGTTTTGTACACGGAGTGACAGGTGGTAGCCAAGGCCCCTCATACCAGCTTTCCACTGTGTCACGGGTATTTCCTTCTATCGTAAGCCCCCTTACATCATCATCCGTTGCCATGAATATACCGCGTACACCTGTGAAGCGAACTCCTTCTTGAGGTATAGTGTTACAGAGCCCTGTGGAACCCCAAAGGTAGGCAGAGGTAAAAGTAGAAAGCACCTTACTCTCTAGTTGTGGTAGTGTGGGCGAGCAGTAAGGCTTCTCAGAGGGTAGTGTTAAGCATTTGTTGTAGCCACTTAGTTAGCAAATTATGTCACACACTCAAAGATTGAACTCAGACCAATTTTGTTTGTATGAAAATATTGTTTAGTTATTTTATTTCTGAAACCAAGCCAAGCCTGGCAACGGTAAGTTAAACAAATGCTTTGCCAAAGAGTATGCAGTGTTAACAAGTGAATGCAAGTTCAAATGCAGTTGTTTGTATTACAGGTAAGTCAAAGTATTGAAATAACTGTACAGATTACTTTTAGGTACTTTGTAGATTACTTTTTGAGTTACTTTTTCTACTCAGTGTGATACACCTAGATATCACCTGGGACATTCCCTAGAGAAAAGGTAAGTTAAATCAGTTTTGCACAATTGCTATTTTTCACGTTTCCATATAAATCACTCCATACTTAGAACATTTTTCAGAGGAAAATAGTCAATAGGTTCCTATGGAGAGAAATTAAGTTAACTGTTACCAGGTAAGTAATCGGTCTTTGGGGTTGAGCTCCTGTGGGTAAAACTAGGGTTCCCCCAGGGTCGAGGATGCACTCTCATTATACCCTCAGCGGCACTAGGGCGGCCTGGTGCAGAGTGCTGAGGCCCAATGCTATCCAATGGGGGATAGGGGCCTCCAGTTGGTGGCTGCTAACGAGCAGGTCATTGTGTTGTGGGAGCAAATCTCCTGGTGTTAGGCTCAGGGAAAAGGGGGATCTTGTTTAGCACAAAAAGCGCATCCGCAGAGGCGCAGGGGCAGCTGGGTGCAGGGTGCTGGTTTGGCGTTGGGTGCCCTGTTGATTGCAATTGGGATTCTCCGGTTTCAACAAAGACAGCAGGCTCGGGACGAAGATCTTTTGGAGATGACCATTGGTTGTAGAGGTAAGTTGGGGTGCCTGGGGATGCTGGGACACCATCGGTTATGCCACCCAAGGCCGTGGGTCTTGGGGTGCAGGGGTTCTTTAGGCATTGGGTTTCTCTTACCAACTCCTGTCGCAGTTGGGGGGATCCTCCAGAAAGAGGCTGCAGGCTTCGCTGGGAGATTCAAGGCAGGTCAAATATCACCAGATCTCGGGTCAGAATCGCTGGGGAGACCTCCTCCGGGTGTTGGGCCACTCGAACTCGGGCTGGGGGTGATGAGTGCAGAGTGGTGCAGTCTGGAGTCTGTGGGTGAACAAATCCGGTGTTCACAGGAGACAAAGTATTTTCTTTGGAAGGCAGGGCAGGTCCTTGGGGTTCTTGTGTTTGCTGGCTGCAGAACAAACCGGAGTTTCGTTTCTGCAGGTTCGAGGTGGGGAAAGGTCGGTAGGGTAGGGGCTAAGTCAGTGGGCGTCCTTCTCTTCTTAGCTTCGGCACAGCTTTTCGGTCCTTCTTCTTTTCTTCTTGGTCGTTGCTTGTCTGAGGAGGCAAGGTTCAGGGGTGCCCCTAAATACAAACTTTAGGGGCATTACAGATAAGTAAAAGGTTGGGACCAATGGGTCCCTTCCTTGGGGTGGGTACACCCCCTATTATGCCACCCTCCAGTGGGAGGGGGACATACGCCTAACTCTGATTGGCTGGGTCCCACCATCTGCAAGATGGTGGGGACTGAGAGTTGCGCTTCACCTCGCCTACCCCACCTGAGGGGTGGGGTTGGCAAAGGTGGGCACACCTTCCTTCCTCACTTTGTTTTCCCGCCGTTCTCCTGTCCAAAGTGGGGGTCAGAACTGGTGGGGACCAGTTGCTGGAAGCAGCAAAAGGCCTGGGGAAGCTCACAAAGGTGGCAAGCCTTCAAAGTTTTCTCTTCGTGGACCCTGCCCATCCTGGGGGAGGAGGCTTGGCATCTTGTACCAGGATGTACATTTTTTCAGGCCCATAGAGTAGCAGGCTCTCGACCCAGGGGTTGAGAAACATGTCTGGTGGAGGCAGCTGGGGAGCAGCCACTCAGCCTGGACACTAGTGTTAGGTAATATTTCAGGGAGCATCTCTAAGATGCCCTCTGTGTGCATTTTTCATTGAATCCAATACTGGCATCAGTGTGGGTTTAATGTGCTGAGAAGTTTGATACCAATTTTCTCAGTTTTCAGTAAAACCATTATGGTACTGTGGAGTTCGTAAAGACAAACTCCCAGCACCATATCCTGTTAATGGCATTACTGCATTTACAATGTCTATGGATTGACTTAGACACTGTAGGGGTACAGGGCTCATGCACCTGTACCCTCACCACTGGTATAGTGCACTAAGCTAGAGGGGTGGCTGATCTATGCCAGGGCAGTGGGTAGTAGGCATGGTACACAGGGATGTGTGCCATGTTGAATCTTCACTTTGTTCTGAACCAAAACATGCAGCCTGCAAAGGCAGTGTGTGAGTGTAAAGGTACAGGGTCTCTAAGGGTGACAGAATAAGTGCTGCAGCCCTTAGAGGCCTTCCCTTGCCACAGTGCCCTGGGTACCTGTGGTAACATTTACCAGGGGCTGACCTGTTGCCAGAGAGTGCCAATTGGGTTTGGTCTTCAATGCAGTTTTAGGGAAAGAACATAAGCCCTGGGTACCTGATTGGCAGGAGCCCAGGGCACACTCACTCAAAGTACATCAGCGGTTCAGCAAAAAGTGGGGGCAACTATGCAGACAGATGGCACTATCTCACACCACCCTGCACAAGCACTATTTTTCCATATTGTCCAGAACAATGCTTGCTTGAGTGCCAGAAGGCTGTACCTCATCCGAGCATCTGAAGAAGGTGAGAATTGCCTGAAAGTACACAGAGCCAGAAAGCACAATGTCAGGAAAAGTGTGCAGCCTTGTTCTGCCTGAAGACCGGAACAGCTATCTGGAATCGAGAAACCCTCTTGGGTGCTTGGCTCCTTGATGTGGCAGCTTCTTTAAAAATCAAACACGAATAGCAAGCTCAGATGAAAGGAAAAACCCTCTTTAAATAGAGATGCCGTCCCAGAAGGCAGTGCCTTAATCATGTTCCAGAAATTACAGGTGCGAGAAAAGAGAAGCAACTATTGAGTCATTAGGGTCAACACAAGCAAAAGAGTCATGAGAGCCAGCACATGTCAAATGAGAATGTTCCAGAATTTACACCTGCTTTGAAAGAGAAACAACAAATAAATCATCAGAGTTAGCACAAACAAATGAGTCGTCACTGTCAGCACAGGCCAATTGAGAATGTTCAAAAAAGAATACCTGCTGCCAAAGGGAAACAACAAATGAGTCATCACAGTCCGTAAAACAAATGAGTCATATAGTAAAGCCCATTACTGGCATGAGTGTTAAAGCAAACAAAACAATAAAGACATTACAGTATTACAAGGTATATTGTTGTTTAAGCATTGGAACATTATTGATACATACATGCTGATAAGATGGACTTTTAATACTTGCTTCAAGGAGTTGTGACAGGAAGTATACAAGTATACATGTACTATTCTTAAAACCACATTTATGTACCTTATGAAATGGTCGCAGGGAAGGAGCACCGAAATCGAGCTCTGGGGAAAGACCAACATCAATGATGGAATAACCCTTATTGCCTCCCCTCCATCCCCTGAAACGAAGATCAAGTACTCACCGGAGCAACCCCCGACCTGATAAGCCTGAATTGAGACAGAGTAGACGAGGCTCGCCGTCGCAACACCTTCTGGATGACAACTGTTGCCTCAATTGCCTCAATGACAATTAGAGAGGTAAGATGCTAAGGAGTGGGTGTTGAGCCAACAGTAGCTTCCACCCGTTTTTTAGATCAAGTACTAACAGAGGTTCCCCCTGTTTTTCATTTTCAGTCTATGGTCCTGACGAGAACTCCATATTAAAGGAGTTTGAAACGCGTAGACCTCCCCAGTGAAATGTTCCCATGTTGAAACCATAAGAAAACTGAACAATTTTGTGATTATAGAGATTTATTTTTGTACATGAAATTCTATGGTTTCTGATCTACTAAGTGTATAACAGTGTAAAAAAAGCACGTATTCTTGCAGATTGTTAGCTGAATGAATGGTTTCTGAGTATGAATGATATGTCTAGGAGTATGAATGCACATGAATGAGAGTTGGATAAGAAAAGTATTTTGATGTCTGTCTTTTGTAACATGTTTCACCATAATGTTTTTGTAAAAAATCTTTGAAATGATAAAAAGAATCAATCAAAAAGAGAAATTGTAAATAAAATGCAAAAGTAAAGTGATCAACTCTTGGGCTTGAATTCCCTTCACATATTGTTTTGATCATATGTAGAGTATTGACTAAGTAATTTAACCATTTAGCAGTACTGGCAATATTTTTTGGATATACTAAGGCAGGGTTTGGCCTTACTGCTTGGGAACCCATACCCAGTGGAGACTAGTGTTTGTAGTTGCAGGCAGTTGCCTGTGTGGTAGCCCCTTCTTGATAGAAGTTAGGCCATTTCTGTAAGTGTTCAAATACATATTCTCGTTGGAGAATCAGGAATTTGGTCCTGCGTCGGTCCTTGTTGTCCGTTGAATGAGTGGGTAATTGAGTGATAGGTGTGAACTAGCGTGTGAAAGGTGTTAAGAAAGTATGTCAGAAAATGAAACCTTTGCATATAGTGCAGAGCATATAAAGAAGCTACTAGCGGATCCACCCCTCTTTGCATCAGCCTCTCTGAGTGTACCAGCACAAAACCAAAATGAAACGGAAAAACTTCTAAGGTTAAAGAAAAAGCAGATACGAACAGACCTCCATGGCCACTTCCTGCTCCAACATTTGAGAGCAGGAACAATTCCGGGAGGCCTGCAGATAAAAAACATACCGGTCATTTTCACGGAAGACCCTATTTACAAAAAGGGATATAGTTTCATAGAAACAAAATGCAGTCGGGACCTGATGGTCCTGACAATTGAAACAGCGCAAAGATTATCCAAGGTCCAATTGGAGGAAATTGAAAAACTACAAACTAACATAACCACCAATGAGCTTATAACGGATGCCAAAGGACTATTGGACAAAGTTGAGAAAGAGATCAGCGAATTTAAGGACTACACCGTAAATCAAAAAACAAACCAATTCGAAAAAGATCAAAAAAAATGTAATATAGAAAGAGTGTACCCATACCTACAGCAAGATTTTTATTCGCGACCAGACTCCCGGAGATATTTGCAGGATAATCAAGGGAGATCATCCCAGAAATATATTACCTTTTCCGATACCTCCTCATCAGGCAGTAACAGCGAAGGAGAAAACACAGAATCCAGGAGAACAACGAACAGAAGAGGCTCTTTCCAACAAAATCACCAAGGTCCGAATAATTTTTTAGGGAGAGGTCAGACAAAACCAAGAGGAAAACCGAGATATACTCAGCCATGGGAGATGTCGACCCGACGTCAAAACTACAAGAACTAAAACCATCTCTTATTTTCAACATCTCAAACAAAGTTTTGACAAAAGAAGAAGAAAATATACTCCAAAAAGGCCTAACTTTTGTTCCTTCAAAAAGGACTGATTTTGTGAAATTAAAAACTGAAACTATTGAATTTTTTCGTAAAATAAGATTGAAGACATACTTTTCAGAAAACCCTATTAATATGAACATGGAAATAACTGGACTACATAATAAATCTACCTTCTGCCCTCCCAATCACAAAGTACCCAAAGAAATATTGACCTTTGAAAGAACCATCTTATCCGCAATCTGTGAAATGGAAAACAAGACCAAGTGGGTCAAATACAACATCACCAAATCAGAGTCTGCTGCATTAACAAACTTATCAAAGGATACATCTGTGATAATAAAACAAGCAGATAAAGGGGGCTCTATTGTGATATGGGACCGACAACTTTACATTAACGAAGTCAACAAACAATTAAACGACACCAATTGCTATCGCAAAGTGAATAAAGACCCCACAATGGACCTAAAAAATCAATTGTACTCCATTCTTGACGAAGCTTCTGAAAAGGGATTTCTCGGTAAAAAGGAATTGGAATATCTGAAAATAAAACACCCAAGGATTCCTCTCTTTTACGTACTCCCCAAGGTACATAAAAATGCAAACGCTCCGCCAGGACGACCAATAGTGTCCGGTTGCGAGTCTCTAATGGAGCCAATCTCCAAATTCGTGGACTTTTTCCTGAAGCCATTCATTCCTGATGTAAAATCTTACATCAGAGATACGACTGATTTTATCAACAAATTGCAGAATGTTAAATTTGATAGAAGATCTGAATGGTTGGTGACAATGGACATAACGTCCCTTTATACCCAGATACCTCAAGATGAAGGGATACAGGTCCTAAAACATTTTCTGGAAACTAGAGACAAACCAGAACAGGTTCCGACCGATTTCATTATACAGTTGGCCCAGTTTGCACTTAAACATAATTATTTTCTCTTTGATGGTGAATTTTATTTTCAGACAGGAGGAGTGGCTATGGGATGTCCATTTGCCCCCGAATTAGCCATCCTCTTTATGTCATTTTATGAGGATAAGTTCATTTATCGAGACAACCCATTTGGACAGTCGATTAATCATTGGTGTCGATTTATCGACGACGTTTTCTTTGTGTGGTCAGGTTCCGAGGAGGAACTTAAGTCTTTTAATCAATGGTTGAACAACAGAACTAAAGAGATTAAATTCAGTCTCATGTACTCCAAAGACAAGATTCCATTTTTGGACGTTGAAGTATACCCTTCGGATGAAGGAGAGTTAATCACAACGCTACGCAAAGAAGAGACCGATCGAAATAAATTGCTACATTTCTCTAGCAATCATCCTCGTAGCTTAAAAGAGAATTTGCCATATGGACAATACTTAAGGATCCGGAAGAATTGCCAAGACCGGTGTGAATATGAAAAACATGCAGAGAAACTCATCAGAAATCTTGTTGATCGTGGATACCCCAAAAAACTACTACATCGCTCAAAAAAACGGGCATGGTGGACCCCACGGGAACATCTGTTAGAGAAAAAAGCCAAAAAGAAAGTGGATAGAATAGTCCTAGTTACCACATTCTGTCCAAATTCCAACATGCTAAAAAAAGTGGTGCATAATAATTGGCACTTGGTCAAAAATGTATGTGAAGAACTCAAGACACCCCCGCTATTTGCGTTCAAAAAGGAATCAAGTTTAGCCAACAAATTGGTGAGAGCTGCACTCCCAACAAAACCACCCACTAATCTAAGGAACATGATGGGCCTACCACCTGTGATGGGACATCACAGATGTGGTGGATGTAATTGTTGCGATTCCACCGAAGAAGGTACAATATTCAAACACAATGGAGTAACATGGAGACACGAGACGTTTACAAATTGTAAAACACGATCAGTGATCTATGGAATCAAGTGCCCATGTAATCTCTTATACATAGGGAAAACCAACCAGGAGATCCGCTCTAGGATCCAACAACACAGATCAAGGATCAAACGCAAGGTGGCAAATGCCCCATTAGTAAACCATTGGCAAATTAAGAATCATGAAGATAACGAACTACGATGGACAGTGATCACAAAAGTGGAACAGGACCCAAGAGGAGGAGACTTGGATGCAAAATTATCAAAAATGGAAGCATCAATGATTGTAAGATTTAATACAGCCATACATGGATTAAATGAACTCTCTGAAATGTTCAAATTATAAATACCATGTTGATACACCCACACCAGTTGGAAGGTCACATATCCAATACAACCCCCTTTTCAAAAGAATTGACATAGATTTTCAAAAAACACCCCCAAAATGACACACAGAACAGACCACCGTGTCCACAAGATAGCAATACAATTGTATTTATTTATGCAGAATGACTAGACAGAGATGGCGCCCACAGAACGCAACAAAGTCGCATGACCAGGCACAACATCGACCAATACCAAATGACTAGACTAAGATGGCGTCCGCAGACCGCGAACATAGTCACATGACCAGTTACATCAGGAAATAAACAACTCCACGGAACCACTCCCACCTGAGCGGGAGACGGGACACATTCGGAATTGAACGCGAACGTGAGGTATGGTTACGGAGTACACTTTGCCAAAGAGATTTGCAGCTTTGAACTATCCAATATTGAATCGCTTTCCCTTGGCCCTCGCAGGTGCATGAACAACGCCAACATTTGAAGAACGAACGGAATTTTTGCAACGCGGTCGGAAATCAAACACACCGGTAAGATTCCAAGAAAATCCTGCGAACGCCATAGATAGGGCATCGCACGTTCAAAAACTAGGTCACTGACCAATTGTTTGTCCCACGCTCTGTTTTAGATCTAAAAAGAAACGATCCTCACCAAATAGTAAGTACACTAGAAACGGCATGAATGATAATGAATGCTGACATGGTGAATCTATCTTTGACTGTCATCAATAGCATATACATTTGTGATACAGGTGGTCCCGCTCTGCGGATGGTGATGAACTGATGAGGTACGCCTCAATGACAATTAGAGAGGTAAGATGCTAAGGAGTGGGTGTTGAGCCAACAGTAGCTTCCACCCGTTTTTTAGATCAAGTACTAACAGAGGTTCCCCCTGTTTTTCATTTTCAGTCTATGGTCCTGACGAGAACTCCATATTAAAGGAGTTTGAAACGCGTAGACCTCCCCAGTGAAATGTTCCCATGTTGAAACCATAAGAAAACTGAACAATTTTGTGATTATAGAGATTTATTTTTGTACATGAAATTCTATGGTTTCTGATCTACTAAGTGTATAACAGTGTAAAAAAAGCACGTATTCTTGCAGATTGTTAGCTGAATGAATGGTTTCTGAGTATGAATGATATGTCTAGGAGTATGAATGCACATGAATGAGAGTTGGATAAGAAAAGTATTTTGATGTCTGTCTTTTGTAACATGTTTCACCATAATGTTTTTGTAAAAAATCTTTGAAATGATAAAAAGAATCAATCAAAAAGAGAAATTGTAAATAAAATGCAAAAGTAAAGTGATCAACTCTTGGGCTTGAATTCCCTTCACATATTGTTTTGATCATATGTAGAGTATTGACTAAGTAATTGAACCATTTAGCAGTACTGGCAATCTTTTTTGGATATACTAAGGCAGGGTTTGGCCTTACTGCTTGGGAACCCATACCCAGTGGAGACTAGTGTCAATTGGTAAACGGCGGCTCCCAGTCCTCACTCGACCCCAGGACACCGCTTTTCAGAACCGCTGAAGTACCGACAAGAGCCCTGATGGCCCCAGACACGGACCATTCCTCGCTCCTAGCCATCAGAAGAATCGGCTGTGAAGAGAGAGCGCAAGCTGATCTGTCGCTCCACATCGCCTGACCATAAAATGGAGGCTCTGCAAGGGCTGCCCACAAGATAACTCTCATTCACATCCACTCTGGGGACCTCCTGAAGCAGGCTCAGGTGAGTCTTATCCCGCCACGAGCCCCGGAGTTCGCCTTCACGCCCCTGACCGCTTAACTATTCCAACAGGCTGAATCAGAGCGTCAAATCCCCAGTTGCTCTGCAATCTCCTGTCCCCAAAATGGCAGCTTAAACAGGCCTCAAGTAAACAGTGGCAATCGAATTGCTCTGCCATCTCATAGCAGTCACTCAATTGCCCCCCGTGTTGTCCACCGACTGCCTCCCTCTCCCGCTCCCCCACCGGGGCATCTGTAATCCAGGCTGGTAATAGAAGCACAAGCTTCCACCTCGCTCCGTAACGCCTGACCCCAAAATGGAGGTCTAGTCATGACACTTTCCAATAAAACCCCTCGTCACCAACCAAACAGAAACACCAGAAATAGGCACAAGAAACTCCAGACCTCCCCCAAGCCAAGGGGACAGACTCCAGCACCCGCTCACCTCAGAATTCCTCCTACTACAACAGAGCCCAAACTGTATTCCTCCTCTTTACTCACCTGACCCCAACATGGCCGCTCTCCCAGATTGGGGCCAAAGAAGGAAATGAAAATCTAACACGGGAGCACAGGCAAATTGCTGCCGCCGAGTAACGGACACACAAGAGCCCTCTCCCCCGACATCCTTCAACCGCCTCCCTTGCCTGGACAACGCGGCGAGCTGCTCACAGGCTCCTCTCTGCCTGACCCGCAAATGGCCGCGTATTTAGGACAGCCTTGATAAGAGAAACCCACATCGCTAGGGTTGCAGCCAATTCTATGCCATTCTTTTGTGACCCCACGTGTCCCACAACCCACCTTCATCTGCCTCTGCTGAATATGAGCCCACAGACATCCAGACTGAACCGAGATCAAAGCCCTGCAGTGCCTGACCTAAAAATGGCTGCCTCATTGTCATAGGGGAACCTTTGGATCTTGGCTTAAGAGAGCATAGACCGCCAAAACCACCAAAGATATACAAGTTCACTCAAAGGTAACCTGAAAAACTCTCTACTATCCTTCCTGGATCCGCGCATCTTCCAGATTCCGCCGCTGAGCCCCCTCACCATGACTGCCTCCCATTCACCTCACTCCTGGGATCCCCCCCTCTCTTAAATACAACTTGGACCCCTTACCTAGTTACTACTCTGTCCTTGTACATATCGTAGCCCCACTACTCCCTGCTACCCCACTGACGAGCCACCGTCCCGAGGCTACCCTCATTAATTCCCTAACGTTATGGCAGTAAGGCTGTGACGCTAGTTCGCCACTTCCTCAGCCTGAACCCCATTCTATCCAATAGGTCCGACCACCTGCGGGCTCACCCCTCAAACTATGGCCCGCTCGCCCGCTCCCCTGCTCCCAATCTCTCCCTGCCCCCTAAGACCGTGTTTCAGCAGCCATTCTTCCCTTCACATATAGAGCAATCTGAAATTGCTACAGTCCGTCCATAGCCACTACCCTCCCCGTCCTTTGCTACTAGAACAAACCTAGCTCAAAAGGAACTAGTCCTACCAACATCTTAGTTATAATGACTTCTACCTCGAAAACCTCCCCCAATCCCCTCTCCTCACCCTACATAAAGCGGCGCAGCCCGAACTCCTACTCGATCACCCTCCCCACTAATCTCTCACCCAAAACGGAAAAAAAAACCTCAAACACAAATTGATCAGGCATTTCCCTGAATCCCTTTTCGATTACATATATCACTGTTCCGCCAAAGGGCAAGTAAAAAGGACCTAATCTTCCACACAGAAAGGCCCGGCAAATGGAACTCCACCCTGAGAGCACAACTACACATCAACAAAACCACCAAGACTCCCCATAGCTGCAAGCTATCATTCTCTACCCCCAACCGCCTGCAACACGTTGGAAACACCTCTGTGACCATCTACTCCACAGCACAGTCCTAATCCAAGCCAACAATGCCAACCTTGAGGCGTTTGATCTCCTCTTCTCTTCCCTACTGACTAACAGCACCCACCCAACGCTCCCCGTACCCCCGGGCAACCAGTCCCCCCCAACTGAACATCCTCCCCATCCCGCCTCCCGCTATCACAAGCACCTATGCTTCAACTATAACCCTCTCCAATCCCTTCACATCCAAGTATACGGAGCCTCCTCCTGCACTAGTCCATCCTCTGGAGCAACCCCCTGTTCAGAACCCCCCCAAACATTACCGGGCGACCTCAATACACAACCCATATCTCTCAATCACCAGCCTACACCCACCTGCAATAAAAAACTATCACAGCTCGTCACCCCTCATCCCACGCCTTTTCCCATAACCCAAACCGACAACACAACTACCAACAGAAGGCAACACAACACTCCCAATTCTTCTCCGCGCAAAGGAGACGCTACCCAGAACCAACTCACCTTCCCTCAAGAAGAGACGGGTTGCAGTCTCTCGTGTATTCAAAGCCAAGTCACTATTATAATTCAGGGACTGAATCTTATCCTAACCATCCTCGCGACACTCCATAATCCCCCCTTACACTGTCACTCTACTCCCAGCTCCCCCTTCCCCACACACCCCAGCCTTCCCAAAGACCCGCTCCCCAGCCAGTCCTCCTGCTCTCTCTCGATCCCTGCCCAGAGACAGAATAGAACCACGGAAGCCATGTCCTATGAGGAAGTGATCGAGCTAGCCTCATCATACACCCCCCCTTCCACTCACATACTGCAATCCACGATTCAGGTAATCACCAGATTCAGAAGTGAGCACTCATTCCCGAAACCCCGCAGGCCCCCAGCTCCCCTCATCAACATCCCGACTGCTTCCCTAACAGCGGAACCAAAAAAAGAGATACCCGGTACTAACTGCATGCTCATAAACTGCAGATTTGCCACACAACATGCCACAGAGCTAGCAGAATCCATCCTTAACCACAACATTGATATAGCCTTCATCACTGAGACCTGGCTCAACAACTCCTCTCCTCCTATCGTGGATATGCTCGTATCCCCGGGCTTCTCTATCATCAACAAATATAGAAAAGACCAAAAAAGCCGGAGGCCTGGCAATCATTCGCAACAACACCCTGTCAGTGTTCGAGGTTGATACCTTCAACTACAACTCCTTCGAATGGCTAACCGCCAACATCAAAACCACTAACAACAATCTATTACACTGTCACCTCCTGTACCACCCCCCAGGCAACACCACCTCGTGCACGGAACACCTATCAGACCTGATCGCCCACTGCTCTCTCCGAGACAGCAACAACCTAATTCTGGGAGACCTCAACCTCCACTGGAATGATAAAAACAGCACTCCAGTACAAACCCTGAACGAGCTATTACACTCTCACAACCTTATCCAGCACTGCTCAAAAGAAACTCATAACAAAGGGGCAATCCTGGATGCCATCATCTCCCAACATGACGCAATTACTATAGACCACATCCTTCCGGTCGACTGGTCAGATCACCACCTAATCCTATTTCACATCTCACAACCGATCATGTGTCAACCTCCCATCAAAGACCCCCAACATGGTCTAGAAACCTAACGCAGAGCAACACAGCTGAAAAAATAAACACCCTCCTTCCCATCTCCCCGGATGGCCTCTCAACTACAGAACTCACATCCCACTACAAAATAACCATGTCCTCCATCTTAGACCAACTAGCTCCAATGAAACTGAAAAAACCCAGGAACATCCCCTCTAGATCCTGGTTCAACAAGGACATCAACGATGAAAGGAGGCAACAGTAGGTCTCTGGAGAAAGAACCCCTCCTCCAGCCTCTGTGAAGAACTCAAAACGGCAAAAAGAAAGTACAAAAAACATATCAATAATGAAAAAACCGGGGGAGGAGCCAAGCTCGACATCGTGATGGCCGCACGGTAGCTCGGCTCCGCCGGCCTCCCTGCCCAAACTCATCTATCCTGCCGCCCATCCTGCCCAAAAACGATACCATTTTATAGATGAAGGTCTGCTGATACTTACCACCCGTCCTGGTGGCTCCGGCGTTCAGTGGGTCCGCAGCGGCGTCCTCCCAGGAAGTGCGGCCTCCGTGGTTTGGAGACCGGGGCCTTGCCTTCAGCGAGTAGCCGGCGAGAAGGTGTCGGCGGTGGCCTCGGGTGGAGGATGGAGGCCGGCCGGAGGAGGCCGTTGTGCGAAATAGCCGGAGGCAACTGAACGCGACTGGAACTACCGTCCGGTGATCCAGAGGTGATGTGCGGCAAGTTGTGTGTGGGGGACGCCGTGTTGGTGGCTCCCCCCCGTGTTGCCTTGCCCGGCCATTCCGAATTTCATCGCTCGGTGGCGGAGAGTGGCTCCAGCGGAACGGTGGCGCTGGCGGGTCCCCCTCTTTAGGGGGCCCTCATTTCTGCATCGAGGTTGCTGTTTGGATGCTTGAGGGGGATCCCGCGGGGGCCCTGCTTGTGAGCCCGCCCCATAGTTGGTTCCGTAAAGACGGCGCTGTAATCGCAAAATGGCGGCTGATGTCGTGTGCTGTGGACCGCCCCGGGAAGTCGATGCTGTACCTCTGTACTGTGATGGGGCCTGCACTGGGGAGCGTGAACCCACGATTGGCGACGTCCTACGAGCGCTGAAGATTTGGCAAGTGACCTTGGCCCGGGATTCTTGTGTGCAAGACAATGTGGTAACCGCCATTGCTCCCGGGCCGTCCCTCAGAGGTGCGGATGGGCCCGAGGTGGTAGCTGTTTGTTTCCCGCATTTTGATGGGGGTAGCGATGTCTTGGTTTGCATGCAGGAAGATTTGCTGGGGATCATTGACACTGATGTACATGACTGCCGTAAACAGCTTTTGCATTACCGTCGGCGGAGGAGATCCCATGGGTTGCTTCCATTGGCCGTTCGGCGGCTGCTCCACGGTCTTTTCTCTCCGCTTTGTTTTATGCCCGCTACTTCGACATACATCGTGGCGATAGCTAAGAAAGGACTGGGGTGAGCCCGGTTTTTAATCCGGATGACTGCTGTTCGGTGCACGGAGATATGGACTGCCCCCAATTTGAGATAATTTGTCGAATCCTTACTATGTATGGCTACCTGAAAACATGCCAGTTTCGTTTTGGGCTGCACTAATTGTTTGTATGGGCGGGGGGTGGGGGCCGTGCGCCTTGTTACATGGTATCCTCCCCCCTGGCTTTTCTTTTTCTCTTTTTCTCTGTTTTCTTTCCCTTTCCCTATATTATCTCATTCTATATTTCGGGTTCATGTTTAGGGCGACAGGCACGCTGCTGGGAGGGGTAGGCCATAGCCTTCTGCAGGGGTGCAGGGTGGGGCGGGTGGATTGGGGTCTATAGATAGTTACTTGTTTCTATGGCTCTTTTGTGTCCTTTTCTTGGGTCTCCATGACTGTGCGTGATTCCCGCGGGGTGAGTGCCTGGGGGGGGAGGTTTGGGTATTCCTATATAATATGGTACTTTCAGGTTCTGCTTATCCTGACTTAGCCTCCCCGCCCCTAAGAACGTTTGCTGTCTGGATTGTTGTTCGCCATTATCGCCGTGGGGCGGGTACAGTAACGTAGAGTCCCCTTTTCCTTTTTTCTATTATTTTCGTTTTCTTTTACTCTCTGGGTTGGGCTGTATAATGATTGCAACTTTATTCGTCTCGCTGATAATTTGATTATCATGAGAGTGATGTTGTGCTTGTCTTTGGGCACATGAGGTTGCGGGTGGACACTGACCGAAGAAGAATTGCAAGGGCATCTATGGCTTGAATGCTTTGGACTATTCTGATGACAGATCTATGGATTCCCTATTATAATGTTGTTGGTTCTGTTCCCCGCCATGTGCACCAGGACGCTTATTATACAACCGATCCTTTACTCTTTAACATAAAATTAACCTTCTGTGATCCTGTGCCGGGGGGTTACACTAAGTTAGCATTATGGACTCGCAGCATTGTGTAGTATTGCTTAACCACTCCGTAATTTTTATTGACATTGGTGCTTTCCAGTTTGTTCTGTGGCCGGCCTCTGGGTTGTAGGCCCGTATTTGTATGCAACCATCTACACAAATAAAGGTTTTAAAAAATAAATAAATAAAATAAATAATGAAAAAACCAACTTTTGTCCAACGCGCTGGACAAGGCTAAAAACAGACTAAGAGAGCTCTCTAACATCATCAAAAAACAAACATCCAATCATTCCACTACCCACGTCCAGGCCTCCAAAGACTCATGTGACAGCTTCGCCAACTTCTTTACCAAAAAAATCACCAAGATCAAACTCTCACTTGACATCAACCTCCATCCTGCCAGCAAAAACTGGTCCCCAGCAATCGAAACCATCTCTAGCGGGTGACCCAAAAGTACCTGGAGTTACTTCGACCCCCACACCTGAAGCTGAAATTATTAATTTAATCTCCTCCTTCAAGCCCTCATCCCACATCCTCGATCCTTTATCCTCGCCTATGGCCAAAAAACTGAAACTCTCCCTTGCCCCACTCTGGTACGAAATCATAAACAGCTCCCTAAAAACCGGCATCATACCAGATTGCCTCAAAGTTGGCGAAGTCACACCACTTCTGAAGAAACCAGGCCTATACACTAATGACTTGAACAACTTCAGACCTGTCTCCAATCTTCCCTTCCTAGCCAAATCCTCGAAAAATGCGTTCTCCGACAACTGAACCATCATATCGACAATATTAATCTGCTATACCAACACCAATCAGGCGTTTAGAAAAGGCTGCAGCACTGAAACTGCAATCCTCAACATCTTGGATGACATCCTCAACTCCCTTGACTCGGACCATTGCTGCCTTCTCATCCTCCTGGATCTATCAGCGGCCTTTGACACAGTGGATCACAATCTTCTCATCAAGGCTCTCAAGGACCGTGTAGGTGCAGATGAGGTGGTCCTACAATGGTTCACCTCCTTTTTTCAAAATCGCTCCCAAAGGGTAAAAATCAAATCCTTTACATCTGACCTTCCACCCGTTAACAGAGGTGTCCCCCAAGGATCCGTTCTCTCCCCTCAATTGTTTAACATTTATATGGAACCCCTCACCACCATTCTGAAAAAAGCCAACATCCCCTTCCATCTATATGCAGATGACACTCAGATCTACTTGGAAACCTACTCCTTCATTGACATTCTAAGACTCAACAATACTCTCAGAGTGGTTCAAGAATGGTTATCAGCCAACCACCTTAAACTCAATCGGGGGAAAACCGAATTCCTCCTCATCTCCAACAAGGAAGATAACCTGCAAATCGTTGAATGGCTGAAAGCAATCGATGCTCTCAACGGTAACCTCACCCTGGCAAATTCTGTAAAATCACTTGGAATCACCCTTGATCACAAGCTAACCATGACCAACCACATCAAGAACTCCGCAAAAAGTGCCTTCCTCAAACTAAAGCTTCTCGATAAAATAAAATCACACATTCCACCTTTGGACCTCAAACAAGCCACCCAATCACTTATGTTGTCCAGACTCGACTATGGGAACGCAGTCCTCTCCGGGACAGCTCTCTCCCACTTAGCGCCACTCAAAACAACCCGCAATGCAGCTGCCAGAATGGTCAACGGTGTCAAAAAATAAGACCAAATTTCTCCCGCACACAGAGAACTAAAATGGCTCCCAGTGGAATTGCATTCCAGCTACAGAACTGCATAAAGCCCTGCACACAGGGAAACCAGAATACCTAGCCTCTAAACTTAAGAAAGTCGGCCAGTCTAGAAGCCTCAGGAGTTCCAACTCCCTCTTACTCATCCCCCTGAAAACGCGCAAAGAAAAAAACGCAGCCCGCTCCTTTGCAGGAAACGCACCCAAAATCTGGAACTCCATCCCTGTTACCATCAGAACTACCCCCTCCTTTGCAAAATTCAAAAGCCTCCTAAAAGTCCTCTCCTCAACCGTGCCTTACCGTACTGAAATCTGTGACTCCCAAGTCTCCAGCCGACAGTCATCTGGTAATGCGCATCCACTGCCTACCTCATACCCTCTCTCCAACCTATCGCCTTGATCCATCGCCGCTCACAGAAATCTCTCAGCCTTAATCTGTGTCCATGTATCGAGATTACCGCTAAACCTCTCTACCGCAACAGCGCACCTCGGACCCCTAGACCTCTCTATCTCAATGGCGCACCTCGGACGCTCAACACAATTGTAACTTTTGAACTCTTATGAATACGTTTATTCTATTCTTAAACTGTATGTGATTTCTCTCCCTCCTGCTGTAAAGCGCTCCGATACCTCCGGGTCTGGCCAGCGCTATAGAAAACATCTTAAATAAAAAATATATATATGTATACATATAAGGTACATGAACGTGGTTTTAAGAATATATATATATATGCAAGTAGGCAAGGTACATATATGTTGAGTTAGGTATAGAAAATGCATAAATACTTACCTTTTGATATGTGTCCCTCTATATTTTGTCTACGATATTAAAGTCCCACAACGTTGTCTACGCTATATTTAGGAGCCACACAAACATTAGTTGGACTAAAAGCTATGGGCTTTTAGTCCTACCTTAGGAGTGAATTATATGTGTTGAAAAGGAAGGCTTAGGCCTGTCAAAAATTTATATTGCCAGGTCGAAATGGTAGATTAAAACTGCATTGCAGGCTGAAATAGCAGCCTGAGACATGTTTTAAAGGAATCACTGACACAATATCGCAACCAAAAATATTGTGATACAGAAATTTAGGGCCCCATTAGGATGGCGGGCGAACAAAGTCTGCCCGCCATCCTGTCGTGATATGGGACCACCCGCCATAAGGGCGGGCGTCCCGTGGGGGCCATTAGGATGCGCCCGCCAAAGTGGTTGGCGCATCCTGCATTCCTGACATTGTGGTGGGCGGTGCCCTGAGCACCGCCTGCCACAATGCCAGGAAGGCATGTTGTGCACTTCCATGCAGAACGTGCAGGCACCGCGCAGTGCCTGCCATGTTGTGCAAGGAACTGCAGGGGGGTACCATAGTTACTCCCCATGTGCACCCCCCACCCCCAGAGTCCCTGTGGACCCGCAAAGGGCCCCTAATGGCAGAAACCGCCTGCCATTCCGTGGCGGAGGCCCATCCCCGCACTCATGCTAATATGGATGGCGGTGCCACCATGTCAGCTGCTTTTCCGCCAGGTCGACTCTGCGACCGGGCAGAAAACCGGCAGACGGTTTTTACTTCTGCCGGGGTCCCCCCGCCATAGTAATCTGGTGGGGGAATTTGGGAGCGGGCGGTGGTCTTTAGCTGGCGGATCGTCACCGCCATACGTCGGTGGAGATCCGCCCGCTATACAAATGAGCCCCTCAGTGTCAAAAATATCGATCACAAAAGTATTATTTGTATATACATATAATGGTAAGTACAAAAATATCTAAAAAAGATATCTCATTTTACACTCATATCGGAAAAATATATATACAATAACAGCATTTTTAATATATATATAGTTAAAAACTAAATATTAAATATTTTAACATATTACATTCATATCGTGTAGATTAAATATGTTTAAATAAGATTTAAACACATACAGAAATACAAACAAATATATATATATATATATATATATATATACATACATATATATGTAGAAGTTCCTGTGAATTGCCCCAATCAACAATAAAGCAAGATGTGGCACACCAGAAGACGGCACACAAATTTATTGTGCACCAAATTATATATATATATTTACATATACATATAAAAATTATCAATAAATGTACCAAATAAGCTGCAAAAAAAGTACAAAACAGTAAACAGCATATGAAAATAGGTTTTGCTAAAAATATGTTACAAATTACATGAATGTATATATATTATAAAATTAAATACATAAACACATAATAATAAATATTTAAACAATACTAAAAAACTATTAAACTCCAAGAAGGATATATTTACTATTCCCACGCCACTGTGTACAATAGTAGAGAAAGCATTGGACTCAGGAGGTTACAATGTACTATTCCCACTCCAGTGTGTGCAACAGTAGGGTAAGCGATGGATCCAGGAGGGGTTACATTTACAAATCCCACTCCAGTAGGAGCAACAGTAGGCAAAATGTTGGACTCAGGAGGGGTAACATGTACTATTCCCACTCCCGTGTTGCAACAGTAGGGAAAGTGTTGGACTCAGGAAAGTTTAAATTAACTATTCCCACACCTGTAGGTACAACAGAAGAAAAAGTGTTGGACTCAGGAAGGGTACAATGTCCTATTCCCACTCCAGTCAGTGCAACAATAGGGAAAGGGTTGGCTAAATTTACTATTCCTAGTCCAGTGTGTAGGGAAAGCTTTGGACTCAAGAGGTGTAACGTGCACTAGTCCCACTCCATGGTGTGCAACAGTAGGGAAAGCACTGGACTCCGCAGGAGTTACATTTACTATTCCCACTCCAGTAGGTGCAACAGTAGCAAAAGTGTTGGACTCAGGAAAGGTTAATTTAACTATTCCCACACCAGTCGATGCAACAGTAGGGTAAACGTTGGAGTCAAGACGGGTAAAATTTACTGTTTACACTCCACTGTGAGCAACAGGAGTGAATGCGTTGGACTCAGGAGGGGTAACATTTACTATTCCAACTCTAGTGGGTGCAGCAGTAGTAAAAGCATTGAACTCAGGAAGGGTTACATTTACTATTGCCACTCCAGTAGGTGGAACAGTAGGGAAAGCGCAGGACTCAGGAGTGGTTACATTTACTATTCCCACAACAGTCGGTGCAAAAGTATGGAAAGCGTTGGACTCAGGAGGGGTAAAGTTTACAATTCCCACTCTGGTCAGTGCAACAGTAGGAACGTGTTAGACTCAATAGGGGTAGGATTTACTATTCTCACTCCAATCACTGGTACAATACAGAGAGAGTGCTTGACTTGAAACAAATAACATATATTAACAACTCTATTAAATACCACAAAATATAAAATTCTAAATATAAAAATGATGTCTTTATTTTAACAAAAATTAAAAAATAACATAAATATTAAATTATTTAATAATTCTATTCAACACAAATATTATTAATGTAAAAGTAACTTACCTTTGGTAACGTAAAATCTGGTAGAGACACAGCCTATCCGCAGATTCATAAACTTTTGAATTCTTCCGAGGTGCCAGTCTGGACCCGGCAATTTTTTCAGCAGTACCTCTGCGTGCAGGGGGACGCGTGGTACGGCTCCACGATTACATCGACTACAGTCCTCACATCAGTGGAGCCATTTAAGACTCCTCCGATGTGCGGACGTCAGTTTCTTCTGTGAAATCTTCCGCACCAGAAAGCGGAACCACTACAGTAACTGGTTGCAGAAACAGTGTGCCAAATAGATCAAACATTTTTGAAACATTAATAAAGTTGGACATCAAATGGTATGTTAATACCACACATGGATTTTTAAAGCAAACCCTCAAAAGAATCAACAAAGCACAGAGTTAAATGAAATCCTGCACCCTGGTGAATAACCGATTCAGAAAAGGGGGTGGTGATGGACAGAGTATCTGAATTAAGCAGAACACTCCTACCCAGTCCAAAGATCAGGGCTTGATCCATCACCGTTTTTTAGCTCACTGCACCATCCCAGCTCAGAACCTGGCTATATGCAAATTAGTCTGTCCCTGGCCCAGTGCATCATGGGTCAGGGCAAACCAAACTACCAAGCCAATTCTTATACTGGGAAGGAAACAAGCTTCCGGGGACCGGTTTTTGGCATTTCAGTGGTCTTCGGCCCGGCTTGCTTGAATCCTGATGGTGCAGTGAGCAAGGGACTCACATCTGAGTATACCCTTCCACGCTTATGGTGGACAAAATGATTCAGAAAAAGGGGTGGTGATGGACAGAGTATCTGAATTAAGCAAAACACTCCTACCCAGTCCAAAGATCAGGGCTTGATCCATCACCGTTTTTTAGCTCACTGCACCATCCCAGCTCAGAACCTGGCTATATGCAAATTAGTCTGTCCCTGGCCTAGTGCATCATGGGTCAGGGCAAACCAAACTACCAAGCCAATTCTTATACTGGGAAGGAAACAAGCTTCCGGGGACCGGTTTCTGGCATTTCAGTGGTCTTCGGCCCGGCTTGCTTGAATCCTGATGGTGCAGTGAGCAAGGGACTCACATCTGAGTATACCCTTCCACGCTTATTGTGGACAAAATGATTCAGAAAAAGGGGTGGTGATGGACAGAGTATCTAAATTAAGCAAAACACTCCTACCCAGTCCAAAGATCAGGGCTTGATCCATCACCGTTTTTTAGCTCACTGCACCATCCCAGCTCAGAACCTGGCTATATGCAAATTAGTCTGTCCCTGGCCCAGTGCATCATGGGTACAGGGCAAACCAAACTACCAAGCCAATTCTTATACTGGGAAGGAAACAAGCTTCCGGGGACCGGTTTCTGGCATTTCAGCCATCTTCGGCCCGGCTTGCTTGAATCCTGATGGTGCAGTGAGCAAGGGACTCGCATCTGAGTATACCCTTCCACGCTTGTGGTGGACAAAATGATTCAGAAAAGGGGGTGGTGATGGACAGAGTATCTGAATTAAGCAGAACACTCCTACCCAGTCCAAAGATCAGGGATTGATCCATCACCGTTTTTTAGCTCACTGCACCATCCCAGCTCAGAACCTGGCTATATGCAAATTAGTCTGTCCCTGGCCCAGTGCATCATGGGTACAGGGCAAACCAAACTACCAAGCCAATTCTTATACTGGGAAGGAAACAAGCTTCCGGGGACCGGTTTCTGGCATTTTAGCAGTCTTCGCCCCGGCTTGCTTGAATCCTGATGGTGCAGTGAGCAAGGGACTCACATCTGAGTATACCCTTCCACGCTTGTGGAAGGGTATACTCAGACATGAGTCCCTTGCTCACTGCATCATCAGGATTCAAGCAAGCCGGGCCGACGACAGCTGAAATGCCAGAAACCGGTCCCCGGTAGCTTGTCTCCTTTCTGGTGAAGAATTGGCTTGGTACTTTAGTCTGCCCTGTTCCCATGATGCACTGGGCCAGGGACAGACTGATTTGCATATAGCCAGGTTCTGAGCTGGGATGGTGCAGTGAGCTAAATAACGGTGATGGATCAAGCCCTGATCTTTGGACTGGGTAAGAGTGGTCTGCTTAATTCAGACACTCTGTTCATCACCACCCCCTTTTCTGAATCGTTTTTGGCCACTATAGGTGTGGCAGGGTATACTCAGACATGAGTCCCTTGCTCACTGCACCATCAGGATTCAAGCAAGCCGGGCCGACGACGGCTGAAATGCCAGAAACCGGTCCCCGGTAGCTTGTCTCCTTTCTGGTGAAGAATTGGCTTGGTAGTTTAGTCTGCCCTGTTCCCATGATGCACTGGGCCAGGGACAGACGGATTTGCATATAGCCAGGTTCTGAGCTGGGATGGTGCAGTGAGCTAAATAACGGTGATGGATCAAGCCCTGATCTTTGGACTGGGTAAGAGTGGTCTGCTTAATTCAGACACTCTGTTCATCACCACCCCCTTTTCTGAATCGTTTTTGGCCACTATAGGTGTGGCAGGGTATACTCAGACATGAGTCCCTTGCTCACTGCACCATCAGGATTCAAGCAAGCCGGGCCGACGACGGCTGAAATGCCAGAAACCAGTCCCCGGTAGCTTGTCTCCTTTCTGGTGAAGAATTGGCTTGGTAGTTTAGTCTGCCCTGTTCCCATGATGCACTGGGCCAGGGACAGACTGATTTGCATATAGCCAGGTTCTGAGCTGGGATGGTGCAGTGAGCTAAATAACGGTGATGGATCAAGCCCTGATCTTTGGACTGGGTAAGAGTGGTCTGCTTAATTCAGACACTCTGTTCATCACCACCCCCTTTTCTGAATCGTTTTTGGCCACTATAGGCCGAAACTCAAAATCACCCAGACATTATTGTTGATTGTCCAGTGCAGGGGCTTTGTTGTTATTGTGCAATTTGTGTGGATCTTCTTGATCCAACCTTGAGCGGTTGTGAGGGATTACCGCCCGCCCTTCTTGCCTGGATTTCTATACTCCATAGCAGTTTACACTTTGCGGTTACTCAGGTGCGCGCCTGGTCAATTCTGGAAAACCCTAAACCCTCCCAGCAGATCAATAGCATATTGATTTCCAGTGAAGGCTGCCCCCCGCTATCATATTTTCAAAATCTCAACTCTCTACTAAGCACATCGACTCAGAAACAAACAATAACATCTCTACCCCAACATGGATAGGGATAAAATAGCAGCAGATCTATTTGAAAATCTAGCCAGAGGCATGCCTGCTCACACTGCCACGGCTAATGCTGGTCCCCCCCGAGTGGAGGGCCTTAAAGATAAATTCAAGAAACTAGAGAGACTCAAAAAACAAGAGAACTCACGTTGGTGGGACTCTACAACTCTAAAACAATACATGCGTCTTAAACAAATACCGAGAGGCTTACGCTCTCACACCTTCCCGACATATGATGATCTTGATCTAGACCTGGTAAAAAAATGGGAAGATTCTGTAACTAACAACTCTTTTGCCCTCATGGACATCCTGATAGAGAGCGCGGATCGCAAATCCAGTAAACTACTGGGGGAAATTGCGACACTAGAACAAGAAATAAAAGATCTTAACCTGCCTGAACCCACTGTAAAAAATTACACCATTCTAGATGAGGTATTACTTAAACATCAGGAAGAGATAAAAAACAGGAAGGCGAGGCAAATTAAAAGAGACGATGCAGATTACCGGAATGGTCGAATTTTTACTTATGATCGCAAATACGATTCACTGATTCGACCCAATAATCCTAAAAAAAGTGGCAACATCTCATCTGCCCCCAGCTCTGTCTCATCCAGTAACGCATCCCTAAATTCTGCAGGTGTAAGCGAACCTGAACAAGAAAGGGGGGACACGCAAGACACCAACAGTACCCCTTTTTTAGTGGAACTAGAACGTATGCGCAAAGGGAACAAGACCCAACCCCAAAGGGATACAACAAACCAAAGACCCATAGAGGCAGCAGGGGTGGCAAACGAAGATTACCGAAGGAAACTAAGGGTCAGGAACAGCAAAGAAATAAGAAACGAACACAATGAAGTTCAAGTGGTTAACCTTTCCTCTTTCCCACTAACTCCTGACATGACCAACCTTCTTTCTAAAGGTCTTAACTTCAACCCCTACTCAACAGGAGACACATGTCAAACCAAAATAGATCTCTTTAAATTTGTACGGAGCCTTAAACTAAAAAAGTATTTTGCTGGAAAAACCACCAACACCAAAAATGTTAGAAACATTCCTGATGTTTTAACTGATGATGTAACAACAATAAAGGATATACAAGCCATTCATCTATTGTTATCTATTACTGAATGTGAAGATAGCCCCCTAGAGATGGGACAGCTTCTAGAAGAACTGAACATAGACACAGATCTGGGGGTTGTTAGTGGTCTTAAAAGTAAATCCACATGGACACCGACACTACCAGGTGGTAACAACATTGACACTTTTTACAAACGGGTTCTTGATGACATCAATAAAATTAACACTAAGAAACTCAATGAAACGTTTATTTTTAAAGACAATCTTACCAAAGGAGAGCGTCTTGCCCTCATCACACTCACACAGACTTCCACCATTGTGATCCGCGAGGCGGATAAAGGAGGTAACATTGTGATCATGAATGCAGACGACTACAACAACGAAATACTAAATCAACTAGCAGACACCTCTTGTTATGAACCGATCGCACTTAACCCTATGGGTACTTTGACAATGACCATCAACAACCACCTACATAAATGGAAAGAAGATGGTCTCCTAAATGAGGATGAATACCTGTATCTCAAAGTACTCAAACCGACATACCCATGTCTATACACCCTTCCTAAAATCCACATGGATCTCCCCTTCCCACCAGGTAGACCCATTGTCTCTGGTATAGGGGGCCCCACTGAGAGACTGGCAGAATATGTGGATGTATTTCTAGGCCCACTGGTCAAAAACCTACCCTCCTTCATACAGGACTCTAAACATATATTGAGTGTACTAAGCGACCTGGAATGGCAACCAAACACCACCATAGTGACAATGGATGTGGTCGCCCTCTACACGAGCATCAATCCTGTCCTGGGTATAGAAGCAGTCACGCGGGTTCTGTCCAACAGACCGGCATCCCTGTGGGCTCATACACAAATGTTAATTTCCATGATGAACCTGATCCTTAGCAATAACTTTTTCATGTTTCAAAAAAACTGGTATCGACAAAAACGCGGAGTAGCCATGGGTTCTAAGTTTTCGCCATCTTTCGCCAATCTTTTCATGGGTGCTTTCGAAGCTGACCACATTTGGGGTACCCAAGGCAGTTCATATACCGACTCCATACTTTTTTGGGGACGTTATATTGACGACTGCATTTTACTCTGGACGGGTTCAGATGAATTACTCCTAAGTTTCTTTGAACACCTTAACCACAACAACTGGGAACTGAACTTTACCATGAAGTCCAGTAGAACTAAAATGGAGTTTCTAGACTTAGAATTCTACGTCCTCGAGAACAAACTACATAGCAGACTATACAGGAAGCCTACGTCTTGTAATGCTATTCTTCGAGCAGACAGTTTTCATCCGTCACACCAGATTAGATCCATACCTTTTGGGGAATTTCTTAGAGCTAGAAGAAATTGCAGCAAAGAGAGTGACCTGGCTAACACCCTACAGGACATGGAACTAAGATTCGAAAGACGTGGGTATCCTCAAACAATCCTATCCTCAGCCAAAAAGAGACTGACCAAAATTACAAGACCAGAGACACTGAAGATGAACAACTCTAACAAGGCGAAAGACCCTACAGTGAGAATGATCACTGAATTCAATAGTCTACACAAATCAATCCGTAATAGTATGACTAAACATTGGAGTCTGCTAAGAAATGATTCGATACTAAAAGATATGATTCCCTCATCTCCTCAAATAACTTTCCGCAGAGGAAGAACTTTGAGGAACAGACTCAGCCCCACTGTTCCACGAACAGACATGACCCCCGACTGGCTGACACAACACAGCAAGGGGTTTTTCAAATGCGGCTTTTGTGCAATGTGTAAATGGGCCAAACACAAGACCACGAAATTCAATGGACCAAATGGAGACACATATGACATCAGAGTAAACATCAACTGCACCACTAAATATGTAATATACATAATTGAGTGTCAATGTGGGAAACAATACGTGGGCAGCACAATAAGGAGCTTGAAAGACAGAATCTCTGAACACATGAGGGCCATCCAAAAGCAAGACCCAAAATATCCTGTTGCCCTACATATAGCCAAATGCCAACCTGCCATTGAAGATTTCCGCATCTGTTTCTATGGCATTGAAACGGTACCCGTCCATATAAGGGGTGGGAACCGGGAGCTGACTCTTAGACGCAAAGAAGCAACTTGGATTATGCGTCTTCGCAGTATAGAATTCGGGCTAAACTACGACCCCGAGATGCAATATTTCTTGGGGAATTAAACTGAGACTTGTGTGCAACCAGATTTATTCTGTTATATACCCATCATCACATTACAGCATGAGTACAAATAGATTCATAATGTATATCAATACCAATATGCTTTATACCCATACGTAATGAATGTTACAATACCATTGGAGAGAAAGCTAATCCAACAAAATCAGTTATATACCACATACATGTTGACGTCTGTATTTTCGATCTGTGTGTTTTTTATATCCATGCGATACATTGTAACTACAGCTGACAGCCATGCATATCACTATTAGGTCGTCTTCTGCCTGACACACCACATAACCCTTAGGGACAGTTATCCACGAGACCAAGAATCAATTAATTAATTTCTGTTCCGCCCCCGTTTTTTGATTCTCGAAAGTCTTGAAGATGTGCCCCTTTTCGAACACCAACTTATTGGAGAAATAGTATGTCTTCCAAAATCCCCTCACCAATCCTCACTCAACTCCACACAACGGCGTATTCTAGTATTTCTTCTAGATACAGCCATGCGTTGCACTAGGAGTAAACATACCTCCGGTCTAGTTCTTTATGAACACACAAGCGGAACTACATCATAAAAGGCGTTCCGACTTCCTGTCAGGTGACCGTCTTTGAAAAACGGCGCCGGGAACTACAGGAGGGGGAACACGAACAGTCAGGTAAACAATCTCGCGTTTTTACCCTATGCTTTTTACCCCGCCAATAAGTGCCAAAATGCAAAGGGTTATGCATCCACGACACCCCCTTTTTTCTTTACCTTCTATACAGGTGTATCCGCCTGTCTTTTTACCTTGAGCGCTACTGCTTCAAATCTTCTCCTCCCGGTTATGGCTTCGTTTGAACACTAATGAGGTATGAGTACTAATCAAGAGGGCATCTACCCCCTTTTTTTGCTTACATAACCGTCATTGTATATATTTTTACACGACACGCATTATGTATATTCCCAGAATCTATCGACTACGCGAGCAACGTTTACTCTCTATACACTTCGCCCTTTTCGGGTTTGGCTACAACACCATTTCCGGTCCATTTTCTATGAGGGTGAGTTTTTTAGTGCTGTACATTTTTGATAAACTATCTACACTTGTTTTACTCCCATGGTACGACTTGCCAGTATTATTGTTGCCCCAATCATACAAATACGGGCTCAAATTACCGTAATACCACGTACCACGTGTTTAAACACATACGAGGTATACTATAGTTGGTGTTCCTTCAAGTTAACAGATTTTCACTTCCAGCACCTATCTTCCGATATCCCCCTTTTCCGTCATACACTCGCACTGACTAGCGGCGTGCGAACTAAGTGTCGCTTTATTCAAACTGTTGACACTCCCCCTTGACAGGAGAACTGAATACCCTTTGGGCTTTGTTTACTAACCAAAACAACAAAACGAGCCCCTTTTTTTGAACCGAAAACGATGTCTTGACACACATGAAACTCTAAAATAAGCACAATCCATTCAAGAAAATAACGCTTCATCTTGACATAACTAGTGCAATCTACCATTGCCTTGATTGCTATAATTATTTGCAAATCGATGATGTATTTTAAAGCTTGCTGTTAGGTTTAATACAGTATAAGGAACATGTCAAACAGCATGGTTTATGTGTACTTTTTAAACAGTCACTGCAAGTCACATGGGGGATTGTACCCGATAATAAACACAGACACTCATGTTTCACTCCGCCACTCTTCATGTTTATCGCACTGGTCAGTGTTATTTTTAAAAAATAAAAAATAATGCTCTAGACTGCTAGGATTTAGTCACATCCACACAATCTGTTTTTACATAACAGAAACAATATCACACTTCACTCTCACTAAAGTCACCTATACAATACGTTTTAAGTCACAATTTGACACAGTGTCACTTTATGGCATGCCATCTTTCACCCTGGTTTCACATACCACTTTAATATATTTCGTGTAGAACATCCTTACAAATGCATCTTTTGTATCTATATCCAGCCCTGAAGATTCGCAGTCTGTTCCCTGCGATGAAACACGTGTTGGCCAGTACAGAGGAACAATAAACCGGTGTTTTATACCAAGAACTTTACATCATTTGAACTCTTTTTTCTGCACTATATGGTCTATTTACTTTGAAAGTCTCGATGTGCAAGGTTGACCTATCCTACCGAAACTCAAAATCACCCAGACATTATTGTTGATTGTCCAGTGCAGGGGCTTTGTTGTTATTGTAAGATTCTGCTTCATACTGCCTGCTTCAGCAGAAAACTGCCTTGATTGTTTCTCTTTATTATTCAAGGTTGAGCTTCGCTGCACTAATGAATAGATTGTTCTGTCACTGCATGCCTTTCCCAGTAGGTAGGCCTGCTCCAACTCTCAGAGAGACGGGCACGGGCAGAGTAAACTTGAAGCCAAGATAGCATGTACCCAGTCTCAGGATTGTAACACATCCTTCTGTACCTTCTTTGTTCATCAGCACCCAGACTGGAAAATTCTAGTCTGGGTGGGTCTTTAGGGGTGTTGGAAATGTGTATCTTGTAGTACCATGTTGGCGGGGTTCAGTCCCTCTGCCGCAATTAAAGGAGGCTGATCAGACTGGACTCCACTCGAGTGTTTGACTAATAAATAACTTTGGTTTGTATTCTCTACTGTCTGACCGACTCTTCATTTGTATGGAAGGCTGAGAGGTGGTCGCGAGTGACCCTGGTGACCTAATCAGGTCACTTCCTTCAAAGGGAACGCACCTATTAGTGCAGTATCAAAACATTAAATAAGGAAAATATAAAACATTAAAGAGTATTAATATATCAAATCAATCCTTGTCAGCAACAAGCGAATATGACAACACTTTTGAAATGAAACACAATTTTATCACAAGCCTGCCTCAAGAAGTAACAGCCATGATTCCCAAGGGTTTGTAAAGCACAGTGAAAATAGACACATACCCAAAAAGACAGGTAGAATATACCCTCCAAACAGATGCAAAAAACATTGTGGGTAAATAACAAGAAGAGCTTCTTATAAAGCCTAAAAACTCAAGTCACTTCCTTCAGTTGGCGCCCGAACGGGCACTCCATCCGGTGATGACCCTTGCTTGCCTGTGGACAGGTGAGGGGGACGGGGCCACGTCGGGTTGGAGGGGCGCACCAGGGATCCCTGCACAAGAGAATCTGATTGTCACAGCTGCCCCATCTGTCTGACTGGGTGGTGCCTTGGCCAGTGGTGATCCCAGCAGGGGTCCTGAACGGCAAAACCCTTGGATCTGACTGTTTGGTCTGAAGAGTCAGAAGTGGAGAATACATTCATTTGACTTGTGTGCACCAGGTGAGTTTGCTTTTGTTTTGTTTTGTGGCTATGGCGTCACTTTGGTTTGTGTTTGGTACGATCTGAGGATCGTTTTTGGACAAGCGCTTGAATTTGTTTGAGTTCTTTGTGAACATGGTACCACTTTGGTTTGGATTTGGTAAGGTCTGAGGACTAACTTTGGTAAGATATTTGGAAATAACTGCTCGGCATAAATAGTGAACACGTTTTCTTTGAGAAATGCCCTGTTTTAGTCATTTGTGCTGTGTGAGTTGTCGTTGTTGTTCTGCTGATGCTCAATTGGAAGAGAATCAGCCTGTGCCTCCGGAAGGCACTCCAAATTTTGAAATGTATCTCAAGCATGGCCTTGGCCCTATCATGTTTAGTACATTATGGCACAAATATACGATGGACAATGCCGAGCTGTAGTGGCCGTTGACAGGCACTTTTGATGAGCAAAAGCATAATTTCCTGCAGGATAAATTGTTTGCGAAAAGAAGTAGGCAGTCAATGTTTGATTCCTTTAGAACATGGCAAAAGGAAGCTAAACTGACGAATGAAAGCAGAAAAGGGGGCCCTGAAGGGAAGGATGCACACAGTGACTCAGAATGCTGTTGCATAAGATAAAAAGAAGACTGAGAAGGGGATAGAGTGTGCTGATAGGAAATTTCGATTGCAATGTGAAAAGTCTTAATGTGGTTCAACAAGAAAATAATGCATTTGTGGTGGAATTTTTAGACACCCGACCTCCCCCTCCTTACGCCCCACAGGGAATATACCCTGCCATGCCACAGCCTCAGTTGTCTGTCTCTTCTTCCCCTGCGGGTTCTGTTTCTTCTGTTACCAACCCAGCTGCTTTGGCCGCGGCGCCTCCTGTAATTTCTGTGGCTTCGCCTTCTGCGCCTGTGATAACTGCTAGTCTCCCTGCTATGACTATTGTGTCTATGTCTCTCCTTTCTCCAGCTCTTACACCCACAATGCAACCATTAACGACACTGGTGCCTGCTCCTTCCACTATCACTCCTTCCCTTTTCCTTCATTCCCCAACAGTACTGGGTAGCGGAACACATGTCTGTGGATCAGGAGACGGGGACTGTGCAACTGCTAGGGAGTGACTGGGGAGGATATTGATATGATCTGATATGGGAGAGGAAGAGAAAAGGAAGGTAGCCAATCAGGCAGCTCAGTAGGCTTGCAACCCCATTTACAGTGTAGAGAATGTGTGGGAGGTGATGAAAGACTATAAACCTTTTGTCCAGTAGCATGCCCTTAAGCACATGTTGCGCACAAAGTAAAAGGAATTTATAATGATCTAACACTTATATTTCTTTCACTAATACAATTGTATTCCTGTTGATTCACAGTAAATTCCACCATATTCTGCAAAATACAGCTTGTTTTTGCAAACTTACATATGCAAAAGCATTTTTTGAAAAAAATATTGCAGAGAGAAACATATTGGATTAAAATGCTTGGTACTCTGCAGTTACCTGTAAAAAATGATCTTATAGTCAACATTGTTTCCCTTGAGTGATAGGTGGTAACAATTATCATGTTTTTAAGTTTATTTTACTTTGTTTATTTTTATTCACCTACTCACGTTTCATTTCTCATGTCTGTCATTATTTTTGTTTTAACTCGTTAATTTACATCACGTTAGTTTGTTTGTTTTGTTCTTCCTTGATTGGGCATTAGGAAAGTTAATAGTAATTGTTTGTTAACTTTGGGTGTTTTTGTATATGTTGAATATGGTAAGATGAACATTTTTGTTCACAATAAGCGCTGATTAAAGTTATAAGTGCTATCCTGATAGGTCCAGACTACGCGAGCGCAACCAATAGGGAGGTGTGTGAATTTGGTTAAATCCGGAAGTGTTATAGACACTTTTTCGCGTTATCGGATTATCGACAACGGAGCATTGAGGAAGAGCGGGTCTTGTGGCAGGAGATAGCGAAGTTAGTAGGAGGTGAGTGACTAGGGGCTAGTTCAGAGGTTGAGTTATTTACTCGCGATAAAATTGATATGTAGTAATAGGATTTCTTTAAAACTCAGTAGGGTACGACATTGTTGTGCTGTAGGAGGAAGGAGTTGCTTAGAAAGGCGCTTTGAGTGGGAACGAATAGGTAAGAGTGGCATGATTAATAAGTGTTGTTATCCTTGAAGTTTGAGCAAGATTACATAGTTATATACAGAGTACACGTGAGTAAATCTGGCGCAGCAAGTAACAAAGGTGTCTCATTGTTAGAAACATAAAGTATGATACATTTGGAGTTTATCAGTGCCACATTGTGATTTCTTTGTTCATGAGTTTGAAACATTAACTTAAAAGACACCCATATACATGTTGTAGGATACGGACATCGCTCTCGGTTAATAAAAGGATTTAAGGATCATTCAAAGGGAGTGGCCCTCAAGTAGTGGTGTGAGTTATTGTCCTTTCTATTTTTATTTCTTATTTTCACACACATTGCACTGGAGGTGGTCTTTTGGTGAAGGATTTTCTTTTTGAGCAAGTTTCATATTTGAACATGTTAAAATGTTACCATCGTTTTTAAGCTAACTGATGTGCCTGTATATTATCTTTAATTTTACAGTGTTGCCCCTGACGAAGGGACTTCCTACGTGTCCCGAAATGCATTGGGCTATTGACAACCTAAGCTATGATTGATTTTTTCTGATTTTTCTGTATATTGAATGATGTGTTTTAAAAAAAATGCTTTTGCATATGTAAGTTTGCAAAAACAAGCTGTATTTTGCAGAATATGATGGAATTTACTGTGAATCAACAGGAATAAAATGTTATTAGTGAAAGAAATATAAGTGTTAGATCATTATAAATTCATTTTACGTTGTGTGCAGCTAAGTCTGAGTTAACATTCAGTTGACTAGCCACATTTTCATTGTTTAATTTTGAGTATTAGGGTATACTCTATTAGGTGCAGCACACAGATCATTAGAACCAGACTAACGTTAGTTGAATTCTCAGAAGCTTGGTGTGCTCAGAACACACTTATCTATTCTTAAGCACATGTTGGCTACTTTGATTGGGCTTTGGGAGCAGTGTTTTAATGAGGCAGCGCCACAGATTATCTATGATATTAAGGATCATGTCTATGCAGCTGACATGGCACCTGGTCAGGTTTTTGGTAATTTTGTCACGATAGTTGCTTACTGGAACAGGCTGCTTGATAAGAGCCAGAAGACAGTATCCCAGTTTCCGATGAGGGAAGTTCATCCCATATACCACACTGAATTACTGGTATTACGATACCAGCAGAATACTGTTATTAGACCGAGGGTAGAGGCCCGTTTCCAAGAACAATGGGTTTACACTCCGTGGAAGAGGAGTGAGGTTTTGTTCCTTAAGACTCAGTTACCTGACCCTAGGAAAAATCCCACTGCATATTATAAGGAATTGACTGCAGCTGCTTCATCGACGGTGATGACGCTTGTGGCTATTGAAAAGATCTTTGGTCTACTGGTGCCTGTTGATATTTGGAGACAGGTGCACATGCAGGACCACGTTGTGGAATTGGGTAGTCCCTGGGATCAGATTAAAGGATGGGCTAAGGAGAGGAAGCTCGAGATACTAGCTTTGCCTGGCCAACTTATTACGTATATGCACTCTCTCATTCCACTGAGAAGCGTAGATTGGGACAAGTTAACGTCATGTGGTCAGAAGAATGATGAAATTGTGTCAGATTTCTTCACCCGGGTTGAGGGTGTCTTTTTGGATTTTAGCGGACAGGATTTGTCAATGGAAGGGGGTGTTCGATTGTTCGTTAATGGATTTGTTACGAACTTGCTTCCTCAGATGGCAACTCATTTGCAGGCTTCGGAGAGCACTTGGACGACGTCCTCCCCTTCTGTTATATTGAGTATGGCACAGTATTATGAACACAGGGAGAACGAGGAGAAGGAGAAGGTAGAGAAGAATCACACGTAGTTGAAGACAAAGGTGTTGTTACTGCAGGCGTCTAGGGGAAATGGAAGGGGATGTAGTGCTGGTCCGGCCTGGCAGCTTTCCCGTACTAGCAGGTACACTGCACCAGTAGGGCTGAATCAGTGGGCATACTGCAAGGAGGAGGGGCACTGGTGTAGCAAGTGTCCGGTGTTATAACAGAAAGTTGCGGCCCTTAGAGGACGAGATTCTCGTGAACGGGGTTGTGTAGAAAGTGATAAAGATAGGGGTTGGGAGGATAGGACATCGCACGATCGCTCAGACCAGAATTATTTTGATGACACTTGAGGGAGACAGTATTATCACGATGATTATGATGTGGACGAAGTGACATCTATGTCCCACAGCTAGGACAGCCAGGGGCAGGGTGAGGGACCAGTCCAGATACCTGTAGATCAGTGTGGTCCTTATGTCACTGCATAATTGCAAGGCTCAGTTAAGAAATTCTTGCAAAATCATTGAAATTATTACATCAAGCTGCAGTTCCACTAGTCGTTACTAGGTGTCCCTCACGAGTCAAATGCAAAAGCATTGAAACCCTTTCATGAAGTTGCAATTCCACTAGTCGTTACTAAGTGTCCCTCATGAGTCAAATGCAAAAGCATTTGACTTGAGGGACACCTAGCAACGACTAGTTGAACTGCAGCTTGATATAATCATTTCATTGCTTTTGCATTTGACTCGTGAGGGACACCTAGTAACGACTAGTTGAACTGCAACTCTTTGTAGAAATATTTTGATATTGGATACTATAATATTCACTGCCCACTGCTAATCTCGTCCTATAAAGCTTTGCAGGGCCTTTGGTTGGGATTGTATTTTTGCCGATAACTGTGCTTGGGGTGGTCCCACTGAATCGTTCAGCATGATATGCTATTTGTGTTCTAGGCATCTGCTTGGTCCTCCCCCTAGGTTAGGGGGGACCCCAAAATCATCACCTCTCTCATTGCCTGATATTTTACATTTTCAATGTTCACTTTTGTGCTTTGGTTATATGCTTTTTAGCAGGTAAAGTTGCTTTTTCAAAGCATTTGTGGGTGCAGTTTAGTAGCTGCCTCCGCTACATGGAGGAACAGAGGGGCATATTATCAAGGGGGTTTATCTCCGCTTTTTTGGCTTGAAAAGCCAAGAAAGAGGAGATAAAATTATCTCCCTATTACCTAGCTGTCGCTAACACCAGTTAGCGACAGCTAGTAGGAGATAGCGACCATCTTGGGCCCCACTTTGCATGTCAGTGATATTTATCACTAATGATATGCAAAGTGGGCGTGCCAAGATGTTAGCGACTGAAAACAGTCGCTAACATCGCTATCTCCTATTACCAACTTTTGGAGATATTCACACTAAGCGCGAATATCTCCAAAAGCTAACACCTGCCCTGAGCAGTTCTTAGCCATGTTATCCAATGGGAGGTGGATAACATGGCTAAGAGCATTAGCTCGGTAATGCATGAATATCGCAGACTTTTCAGCGATATTCATGCATTGCGGCGATTTTTATCACATTTGCGATAAACCTTGGTAATACCAAGGTTTATTTGCGGTAAAAATCGCCGCAGCGCAGCGGTAAATTTGTGTCTCTAACCAAGCAATAGCGATAATTATCGCTATTGCTTGGTAATATGCCCCAGAGTTTTTGCCTGAGTTCTGTGTTTTTAATGGATTGCGTAGTTAACAAATTTCTGCACACTCCGCTAGCGGAGCGGAGTTCATTGCCCAGGGTTATAATTGATCTCCATTGGTTCATCTGAAGCTTTTTTATTTTGACAAAAATGGGCAATATGGCCCCATTCGCCGTATTCAAAACATTGGGGACCAGATGGGAGCTGGAGTTCAGGTTTATTTTGGTTGACTCTCCTACCGTCATTGGTTGTTCTGTTTTGTTTTCGTTCGGAAGGAGGGTTAACGGCTCTGGAGGTATTCCTGTGGGGTCTTTCCATCTAGTGGGAGGAAAACTGGAGCTGAACCCCGTGAAAATGAATTGGCCCTTTCAACAGCTTGCTCACTACTAAGTCCTGAATGTTGGCGTAGCCACCGTTGAGTTTGGAAAGGAAGAGCTTCTATAAACTGTTCAAGACAAATCTTGTCCACTATTTTCTCCTTGGTATGGTCATGGGGTTTTAGCCATTTATCGACAGCCGTTTTCAACTTGAAATATAACACCTTCGGGATGTCGCCTGGTTTACCCCTCTATTGCCTGAATCACAGTCTTTATGCTTCTTCGTCTAGACCTGCCCTGTCTAGTAGTACTTTCTTCACTTCCTCATAGGTGGCAGTTCCTTGGGGATTGGCAGTTTGATACGCTGCCTGGGTGTCTCCGGACAACAATGTGGCTAGATAAAAAGGCCATTGTTCCAGGGGCCAGGCACATGCCCTCGCCGTACGTTCAAAGTTTGTCAAAAAGGCATCAAGATCATCATCGGGTAATAGTTTCTGCAAAGTCACCATTGGGGCGTTGGGTTGGATTGTTTTATAGTTCATTATTCCTGAGGTTGCCTGTACCTGTTCTTGAGCTATCTTGGCCAACTGTTCTGTCTGGGTTTTTAAAGTGTCATGAAGCAACTCTTGGTCAGCTTGGGCGGAAGTCATCTGGTGTTCCAAAGCCCACTCAAGTTTCCGTTGCCCTTGTACAAGATGTTCTATCAAGGTATTCATTTTTATCAATGGTAAGGATTATACCCACATTCTCCACCAACTGTGACTGACTGATAGAAATTGACGCTTAAAGACTGCTCAGAATAGTTATAAAGAACGTTATTACTCTTTTATTTAGACATGTACAATTATCTTACTGTCACATGAATTAAGTTTTATTCAGGCTTATCCAAGTGTCTTCTTTTCCAGGTTATTCGGAGTTCCTCTCCGCCAGCACCCTCGACAGAAACAAAGAAGCAAGTAAGTGTCTGCCCTTGTTTTGTGGAAGTGATGGTTAATCGTGCTGGTAGGGGGGGCACGTTAGCAAAACCCAATTATCCAATTAAATAAACAACATAAAATATTTAGGGAGCCCCAAACAATTAATGAACTGTTTTTGCCCTTGTGTCTCTTTGCTTCTTTTTATGAAGGAGAATACTAATATTGTTTTCCCTGTTTTTTTCTTTCCTTTGGCTTGTACCCTGATCTTCCTCCCTTCCTTATTTTGTATTCCCTTTTTAAGTTCTTTCCTTGGAGTCACCCTTTACTACTTTTCTCGTCTTTGCTCTCCCCCCTCTCTTCCCCTCTCCTCTGTACTCCCTTCTTGGTTTAGCACTAATTTTGGTTTCTTTCAAAGAAACGGGCACGCATCTGACGGAGCCGCGCCCCTCCTGGGACGCGGTGGGAATCTGTTGTTAACTGGCAGCGAGGATTCTCCGTCACGGCATGGGCTTCCTGCTCCTTCCTGGACGAATTGGGCTCCCGATGTCTTGGTCCTTCCCACGCTCCTTCCAGTGGAGTGTCTTCTGTTTGGCTTTCTCCTGTGTCTCGTCTCTGGTCTCCATCTTCTCCTTCCTCTACCTCACTAAGCGATCTCCCGTCTTCCTTTTGTTCTGGATCCGACGTGACGGAGTGACTCCTCCCTTTTGCCTGACTTTGGGCCAGGCAAGGAAGAATGTGCTGGCTGATGTGTTGCAGGCACCAGGCTGGTGACAGTACACAAGACGGCTGGCCTTTGGAGGTAAGCAACGGCCATGTGCTTATTTTCTGCTCTGCTTGATCCAATCACTAGAGCCCTCCCGAGCAGTCTAAGAGCGGTCGTGGCTATAGCCGTCTCCATAAAGAAATCGGCTGGGCTCATAATTGATACTGACCTCACAGTCATGGTGCCCCATGCTGTGGACACCCTTTTGAATAAGACTAAGGCGCAGCAACTTACTAGTGCACGTCTGACCGGTTATGAGCTATCTCTCTTTGTCAGACATATCATCATAAAAAGATTTGCCACTCTGAACCCAGCC
The DNA here is from genome assembly GCF_964263255.1 of Lissotriton vulgaris. Taxonomy (NCBI): domain Eukaryota; kingdom Metazoa; phylum Chordata; class Amphibia; order Caudata; family Salamandridae; genus Lissotriton; species Lissotriton vulgaris. The sequence goes on along the minus strand of NC_141685.1, from coordinate 1,117,857,394 downwards.
ATGTTATTACCCCTCCCTTCTGAGAGTGAGGAAATTGACATACATGATTGTAATTTTCAGACAGAGGAAGAGATGAAGGGACGGATAGACCTGACTGATGTTCCCTTACCTGACCCCCAAGGGAACTATATGTCGATGGCTCTTGTTTCATATTACCAGATGGCACCACCAGTGAGGCGTATGCACTTACTACCCTGCATACGGTAGTTGAGACATCACAAGTTCCCTATCAGTCCGCTCAGGCAGCTGAACTGGTCGCCCTTATTAGAGCTTGTGAATTGAGCAATGGTCTGGCTGTTAATATTTATACTGATAGCCAGTACGCCTTCGGGGTTGCCAAATATTTTAGGTGGCTCCGGGCAGAGAGTTCCTTACTTCCCATGGGGCACGTATTCAACATGGCCCTCTTATACATAGGCTTCTGTCCACCTTTACGCTTCCTAAGAAATTGGCTATAGTAAAGTGCAGTGCCCACAAGGTAATTACTGATGATGTGGGAAGGGGGAATAAGTTTGCAGACAAGACAGCTAAGGAAACAGCTCGAACAAAGATGAAGAGGATGTTTGTAGCGGGTCCCGCTTGGTGGGTGCCCAAGGTCACTATGTTTGAGGATACGCTGGACAATGTGAAGGAGATCCAGAGTGATGAAACGATTGAGGAGTTAGCAGGATGGTAGGAAAGCACAGCATGCTTAGATGAGGATTGGTGTTGGACAGATAAGTCAGGAAAACAGAGATGGATGTTACCAGATGGATATGTCCTCCCTGTGGTCACTATGGTGTAGGGGTCAGCCCACATTAGTGCAAAAGGTATTTGTAGACTGTTAGATCCTGTATGGCAGAATGACAACATTCCCAAGGTTGCTGTTCATCTAGGTAAATACTGTATGTTATGCATGACGTATAATCCTGGAAAGGGCACACCCTGGTAATTTTGTTCCCACTTCCTTCCCTTTTGAGGTACTTCAGATGGATTTTATCAAAATGGAGTGGGTTAACAACCTGAAATAGGTGTTAGTGGTTGTTTGTGCATTCAGTAAATGGGTTGATGTCTACGCCACTAAAGAGAACACAGCTATGGCGGCGGCGAAAGCACTCCAAATGAGTTCTTCCCTCGATTCGGTTTATGCCTGTTTGATTTGAAGTGACAACGGAAGCCACTTTACTTCAAAGGTTATCCGGTTGGTGTGTGATGGTCTACACATCAAACAGAAATTTCATGCTGCAAACTACCCCCAATCAGCAGGCCTGTTTGAGAAGTACAATGGTACTATCAAACTGAAATTGGCAAAGATTCAGGAGAGCACAGGATTGCAGTGGTCAGATGCTTTATCATTAACTCTTTTGTCTACAAGAACAACAGCACACTCTAGGACAGGATTGTCACCCTATGAGGTCGTCGTCAGACTCCGGGGCAATGTCTGGGGCATCCCACGACCTCAACGGTTTTCAGAAATTGAATACCCTTTGCTAGCGGATTATCTGTATGAGTTAACTAAAAGTTTGCGTTCTATTCACCAACAGATCCATAAAGCCTTACCATCAGCACCCGAGGGGCCAGGGCACAATATTCAGCCTGGAGATTTTGTGCTGACCGGACACTTCCAGAGGAAAGGAAGCTTGGAGCCGTGGTGGAAGGGGCCTGCGCAGGTGCTCCTCACCACCCGCTCCACAGTGAAGGTGGCCGGCTGGAAGGATTGGATACATTCCCAACACTACAGCAAGGTGCCCCTCCCTTTACCCTATGACTAATGGGTGCTTGGCGGAGTCGGTGACTGTAACTGAGCAGGTGCCCCGTTTCGTTCCTTTCTTGGATGCCCGGCTGATGTGGGTACAAACGGAGAAAGAAAATAACGCAGTGTTGAACGAGGCAGTGCCTGCTGAGGTCAGGGCCATCCAGAAGCCCCAGTCTGCTGGCCCATCTATGCTTGGGCCTCAGTCCATTGACCCATCTGTGTCTGAGCCCCTTTTTGCAGATTCCTCTCTCCCTGGAGAAGCAAGGTATAATCTGCACCCCAGACGGAGGAACAGTGCACCAAAGGAAAAGTCAGATTAGCAGGGATGGACTCAATAAGTCAGGCAACAGTAGCATAGAAAGAGACAAGATTGGTGCACTGTTCGGACATTGGACAGGATTGGCAAGGGTGCTCTACCTTATCCTGAGCAACGTGGGATTCTTACAGAGCTGGTCCAACAGCACCACTGCCAGTGCTCAACAGCGCCAACACTGATGAACAATAGGAGTCCACCAGTGAGGCTCTGAAGGACACTGGGAACATTTGCCCATCTTGTTTTCTTGTCATTGGCTCGATTGCACGTCCTTTCCTCTGGTTAAAATGTATCCATTTGGTCACGCCATTATGGAGGAGGAACAGCCATTTGCTGCCCCACGTTTTGGGCAGAATGAGGCTGGTTGGTCAACTTGGTCTACAGAGAGTAAAATAGTTTTCATGGTAATTGTCCTGATTTCCCTGATAGCGGTATTTGGAAAAAATGGTTCCTTGAGGAGAAATACCATGTGCACTCTTTGATTAGTACAACGTCTGTTCCCCTGGAACACGTTTGTTACTTTGGCCCCCCATAAAGGTGAACACAGAATAATGAGGTAGATAATGTGTTTTTGCAAACACTCCACCAGGCACATTATACATCTAATGTTACATACTATTGGATTTGTGAAATGCTCCCTTCTGTTACCCATAAGAGTGACAGCCTGTTATTGCTGCCTATGTCTTATTTAGGCAGTTGCAAGGAGTGGTTTGAATTGTTCTCTATGGTATAAATGTACTATCAATTTTGTACAATGAATATGACATCTGCTGATTATCTCACAGTGTTAGAATATATACGTGTCCAACAAGGATTTACCCCGGGAGAACAAGGGACCCCTGAACATTATCCCCAACAGCCTGCATGAATGTATATGAAAGAGGGAAAATTGTACATGGCTTCAAAATGAAATGTTGGATTTCCAGGGATCTAATGTCACTGATTACTTTTGCTCCTTCCAGATGTGCAATATTACTCAGGATGAGGCAATACCACTGCCAGTAGTCAACACAACAGCAGGGTTTTGTGTTCGAGGGTTTGGTAAGGTGAAAGTGGGTGAGAGTAATTGCAACTATATATATATGCATTGAGCACGAGTAATAGCCCGCCTTTGCTACCACCGCATAACATCTACTTTGTTTGTGGATCTCAAGCTTATATTTGGCTTCCTAGGGGATGGTCAGGTGTATGTTACCTCTCTTTCCTTCTTCCCCTAGTATATATAGCACCATCCAATTATCATAAGGACCTTCAATTGCAGCGTAGGAGTGCCCATCTGTCTCGAATTAGAAGGGTTATTAACACAGAAGACATAGACCAGACAGACACCACTCTGCAGCAGTCCACAGATGCTGTGAAGGGTATTTTACCCTTTTGGGGCCCTATGTCCTATAGCCTCAACATTTGTCGGCTCACCAGAGTTGTGGAAGGGGTAATTCATACCACAGCAGGGATGTTGACAAATATTACAGCTGAGCTTTTTTGCTCTTCAGAACAGAATGGTCTTAGATATCATCCTTGCTGATCGTGGAGGAGCCTGTCACATCTTTGGCAGCAGTTGCTGTGCATATATACCGGATAATGCCCCTAATGTGTATGCTGCTATACAGAAGTTGCATAGGCTCACATCTGACATCCACCAAGAGAATGGTACCTGGAGTCTTTCTGGTTGGTTCTGGGGGTTAGTAGCATCCTGGGGGGAGTAATTGCAGGTGTCATTTTCACATGTTGCCTGTGCGTACATTGCCTTCCTGCTTGTTCTGCTTACTGTGTTGAAAAAATGACACCCACACCGAAGGCCCCAATATGTGATGCTAAGTCTGTGGTCATGATGCTACAGGCTGTCCACGACCTTATGTCCATAGATGAGGGTATTTTTGAATATTGAAAATGTGCGTATTAACATGTAACAGTGGTCTTCTTAATATGTGAGCAGTTATTGATTTCCTAGCATTAGACAAAATTGTCAGCAATGCTAAAAGGAGGGTCAGTTGGACTGAAAAATGCATCAAATCGACTCTTTCTAGCATTGTGCGAGTTAAGTTAGCATTTGCAGCACCATTTTGTACCATGTTCGAAAATAAGCTTCTGTTTCATACTGCCTGCCTCAGCAGAAAACAGCCTCGATTGTTTCTCTTTATTATTCAAGGTTGAGCTTCACTGCACTAATGAATAGATCGTTCTGTCACTGCATGCCTTTCCCTGTAGGTAGGCCTGCTCCCACTCTCAGAGAGATGGGAAGGGGCACAGCAACCTCGAAACCAAGATAGTATGTACCCAGTCTCAGGATTGTAGCCCATCCTTCTGTACCTTCTTTGTTCATCAGTGCCCAGACTGGATACCCAGACTGGAAAATTCCAGTCTGGGCAGGTCTTTAGGGATGTTGGAAAAGTATATCTTGTAGTACCATGTTGGCGGGGGTCAGTCCCTCTACCGCAATCCAAGGAGGCTGGCCAGACTGGACTCCACTCGAGTAAATGACTAATAAATAACTTTGGTTTGCATTCTCTACTGTCTAACCGACTCTTAATTTGTATGGAAGGATGAGGGTTGGTCGCGATTGACCAGGGTGGCCCTAATCAGGTCACTTCCTTCAAAGGGAACACACCTATTAGTGCCGTATCAAAACATTAAATAAGGAAAAGATAGACAATTAAAGGGAAATAATATATAAAATCAATCCTTGTTAGCAACAAGCGCATTTGACAACACTTGTGAAATGAATCACAATTTTATCACAAGTCTGCCTCAAGAAGTAACAGCATGATTCTTAATGATTTGTAAAGCACAGTGAAAATAGGCACATACCCAAAGACAGGTAGAATATACCCTCCAAAAAGATGCAAAAAACATTGTGGGTGAATAACAAGAAGAGCTTCTTATAAAGACTAAAAACTCCATAAATTGTATGTTCAAAAACAGGTAAGGAACTGCAGTTAGAAGTCTCCATCATTATGGTCCTGACATTACCTATCACACAGAGTAAAATACTGAATTCACCCCATATGTTAAAGGAATAAACAAATGAAAAACCCGATCCATTCCGGAGTGGTGAAGTCAACTAACTTGTGTCTTCCAAAAAATACACCATAAACCCTGAGTTTAATCTCGAAATTTTCAAAAAAGCGAAGCACATATAATAAAAATGTAAATATGCAGTCTGCCCAGGAGAAGACAACCTACACCATAAAAACACATACTCCAAGAGGACTTTAATGAAGGATGACCACAAGAACATGTATTCAAAGAATACAAAATGTAGGCCCTGAATATCGCCATAATAAATATACACCCCACAAGAGTAGTGAGGACATACTACGTTGATCACTCTAATGAGTAAAGACCAGAGCATCCCTATATACCAGACTTAACACTGGCATACTAACATGTCCCTATGAGAGACAACAAAAGGTCAAAAATATGCTCATTGAGCATACTAAACTGCTTCAAAGAAGCATGCATCAGAAAATCTTCCAACAGGAAGATACATCCCTTGACAATAACCTATTGAGCACAAAGGTCATCCTCAGAGGCTAAGAGACAAAAGGAAACTTCCCTGGTTGTCTAAATCAACACCAGCCTAAGAGAAGGAAAAAATTGGCACTGAGAATAAAACATCTGCTCTCGCAGGACACCAAGTGGTCAAACCAACAGAGACACATAAAATGCCCTAACAACGCTTACACGCTTTGATAGAAACCTACATCTCAAGTATATGAACAAGTTACACTAGTAACAAACAACAAAAAGCTATGACTCTGAAGACCTCTGTCTTCCACTGAAGCGTCTCAACGCGGCATCAGCTTGCCTTCCAGAAATATGGGCACCATCAAATGGCATGTCGATCAAAGTCGACTGAACGGCCTCCGAGAAACCTGAAGTTGCCCACCTAGCTCTACGCCTAAAGCCACTGCCGATGCCTTAGTGTGACCTACAGGGTCTGTGGTTTCCATACCACACCTTATGGTAAGCCTAGCAGCCTGTTGACCATCTTTAATCAAATCGCCAATCTCTGAGCAAACATTATCCAGAACAGATGGTAACAAATTCTGTAGCGAATCCCATAAAGCATGAGAATATTGCCCAAGCACACAAGATGTATTTGTGGATCTCAAGGCTGAACAAGATATGTTTACCACATGCATCATGATTCCTAGTCTCCTTACCCATTGGATTCTTAGGAACAGAATATACATCCTGTGAAGAAGTCGCAACCTGAGTCACCAAGCTACAGGTGGAAGGGTGTCTATGAAGACAAACTGGGTTCCCTGGTGCAGGCAGATGTCTACGTGCAATATCTTGTCCACCGAGCCCCCCGACTCGGGCTTGGCCAAATAACCTAATAAAATATTAAAAAAAGGCCTCCCCAAACGGAAGAACAGGTTCTTACCCTGCCTGTCCCTGAAAAAGTTCCTCAATCAAAGGGTCTGTGAACCTTTGCACCGTAGGAAGAGACAAGTTTAAAACTGTAGCTACTTTTCTTAGCATGTCTGCAAAGGAGCAACTTGCCTCCATAGCAAGACCAGGGGGAGTAAGCAACCCTGAAGCTGGAGATTAATCCAGGACACTAGCCTCTCCCAGAGCAGACAACCAGCTCTCCTCCATCTGAGGCACATTAATGTCAGAAATGGGCTGAAAGGGCCCTGCGTCAATCGACACAGGATGTCTTACAACAACCTCTTCCTGAGAAGGAATCAAAACCTGCATATTTCCCTCAGTCTGAATAGTCAACTCCGATTCCAAGAAGGAGGAGAAGCGACTTTGACCGACGCTGGCGATGTCATTTTTTGAGTCGGCTGATTGAAGTCCGACATCATAGGTCGAGATACTGAAGGACTGTGGATCTGCGCCAAAGCGGGGCCAACTGACATCGACTGGCATCAACACCTCAACTCCAATGGCTCAGTGATCACAGAGGGCAAACCCTCTGACGGTGCCCCACTCACCTCCTTGGAACCTAAAGGTGCCCCAGATGGAGATGGGGTCCCACAGATGAAGTGCAAGAAATTATAATATTCCTTCATCTGAGTCATTGACGCACAGGCTCCCGGAAACACAGACAGAGGCGGTGCGGAGTCACGTACGGCCTACTCTACGGTCAAACGGGAAGAGCCTAGGGGGTCCCCATGCAGTAATGTCTGGCAATGCCGTGACTTCAACCACCCCTTACTTTTTGAGTTCTCCATAGAAGGACGTCTGACAGATAGGCTTCGGCTCCTAGATCGACCTCGCTCTTCCCGAGATGATGAAGATCCATGCTGGGAGGCCTCCAGGGATCATGCCACACACGCCACCATCATTTTCAACCATCACTCCTTTACCAACTTTGGTTTTAGCTTCTGGCAGGAGTCACAATCTTCAGCGTTGTGGGGTTCACCTAAACACCACACACAAATTGTATGTGTGTCCATCACCAACATATGTCAGTAACAGGACCCACAAGGTTTGAAACCTGTAGACATCAGACAAAGGCACACTGTTTCACCAACACGGAGAGTTGAAGCAGGTCAGGAAAAAATCTACCCCAGAAACCGCTTCTCCTGATCCGCGTTACAGAGCGAAATAGAAGAAACTGATGTCTGTGCGCCGGAGGATACTTCTATGTCTCCACTGACATAAGAACCGAAGTCAAAGTCATCGCGGAGCTGTACAATGCCGTCCCCCGGCACGCAGAGGTGCTGCTGAGAAATTTCCGGGTCCAAACTGGTACCTGGGGATAACTTGTAAATGAATCTAGGACCCTAGTGTAATTTTCCCGATTCATGCCCTTATATAGGTATACTTTATCATATCCTTATATAGGCAGAGAAATCACTACCATATTTGGCCTAAACCATACAGTCCAAATACGGCATGGCTACTTCCACTAAGTTCCGAGAATCAACAACAATTTCTTGGAAAAACCTACCTTCAGCAGCTAGGGACTTCCCCCTGCTTGAATATTAAGTTCTCCAAGAACTCCTGGAATTTTCCAAGTCAAACTCGGCACCTTCAAAGTATAAATATGCCTATGTTTGCCCAGACAAACACACTGTGGTTTGGAGCAGATCGACTACCTACTTGCCCAACGTCCTGCAGCAGTAAGTGCCAAAGGAAGCCAACCCTCCAGCTGACGCACTGAGAGAGACGCTGTCTTTTCTCTTGCCGAGAAATCAAGCTCCAGTGTTTCCGGCTTACCCTTGCAGGTATCTGGGAAATCGAGTCCTGATACAAGACCTACTTCACTCCAAAACCAAGGTACGGAGCTGATTAGACCTCTTAGAGAATTCTTGGAATAGATTCCTGGCAGAGAACTACTAAACTTAGGCTACTCCTCACTTACTTCTTCCCTCGTACTAGACTTAGGTTAGGTACACCGGGGTAGGCGTATTTTAGAAACACCAGTTGAGTACTTTTAGTCATTATTTATTACTGAATGTATTTTATACATTTTATGCACTTTATGGCTTAGAAACCATATCATGCTTTTACAGTACTACTTTATAATACTGTTTGTATTATATGCCTTGTACTTTATAACCAGTATTACGATTGTAGCAGTTCATTTCCAATGCTTGAGAAAGAAGACTGTTCAATAAATACTTTTTATTGAAAACGCCCGTCTCTCTATTTTTTTCTGCATCTCTGGTGAAACGAAGCATGCACGATTGACTGAGTAAAATAGTTATCTATTGTTTCCGCGACTCTAGAGATTTGATTTCTTATTCTTGGGAAACAAAGTTGTCATGTTTATGCGGTTGTCAGAAACTAATCCCTTCTTGTGAATTCGAGAAAGTTTCCAGTGACCTCAGAGCTAGCTGGCACTCCCTATTAAGTCTAATATATTCGGTAGAGACCTAGTCGACTTCAGTCCTACGTCTAAACTACAGTATATATTATTCCAATGAGCAGAGCCTATTGGGAATATAGGAACTACACCACATGGAGCCCAACGTTTGGTAAGGCGATAATTTAACGCTAGATACTAGAGTAACTCAGTTGTGCTTTTCACACAGACCCCTTTTTCCCGTAAAATACTCCAATAGACGTCTGGAGTGGGTAAAAGGATAATATCCGCCAAAACTGAGTAGGACGAAAATCCTATGTATTAGTTTTTGGTTTATTCAACGTTGAAGGATACAGTGTTCCAAAATATTGTGCACCTAATCTTTGTTTCCTTGAAACTTTGCTCTGCAAAAACTTTCAGTCGACAAAATGTCGGAGAGTGACGATGAAAGGGAGAGAGCTAGAGCAGCAGCTAAAGCAGTCTTAGATTACACAAAGCTCCAACAAAGGGGGAACATCGTTTACAACTCAGTGTTTACACCGCACTACTTTAACAACGCTGCCATTACAACGCATGTCGTTACTACGACTTGTGCTGGATGGCGCTGTTGGCTAAGGAATATTGTAATTTTATATTCCAACACCTTCCCTACTGTTACGTGGACTGGTGTTGGAATATAAAATTATAATATTCCACAATCCACGCCCTCCAACGCAAGTCGTTGTAACGACTTGCGTTGTAATGGCAGCGTTGTCAAGTACCGCGATCTAAAAGATCACGCTGTACTTACATACATCCCCAACAAAGTGACGCAGATGCAATAATCATCCCGGCAAATGTAAGAAAAACCATACCTATAAAACTTATAGAAAATGAGGTATCATCAAAAGGTGTGTGAACAACAGAAGGGGACGGAAAAAGGACAATATTTAAAGGGGTCCAGTGTACCTGTCCTAAGAACATGTAACCAAAGAGTTGTACAAAGTTCCCCTGTGAATGATCTTGTAATAGAGTCTCTCTCTCTGAATTAACTAGTGAAGTCGACAGTCAGGGAACTAGGCAGGTCCCTTGTCGGAACTAAGAAACCTCACACAACTAATAGGCTGGATGACATGTTTCGTTCAGCCCTTGTGGTGTTGTCTCAGCATCGGCTTCCTGCTCCAACGTCAAGCCGGCGCTGCAATGCCTGACGGGTAACAACAAGTGTTACACTTTTGTGGAGATCTTTTGTTCCTTGCCGTGGTTTGATAGCGTGTGAGGGACCTAGAGAAGTGGAGTAGTGAGCAAAGTGTAATTTAAAAAAAGGTTGGTTAGTCCACTAGGTATCCTTTATTCGTGTGGCTAGCCACCTTATTAAAAAGTGCAATGAGGGGTATCGAGAACCAAGGTTACATTAGTATGGCCTCATTTCAACCCTCATATGTGGTCAACACGTTTCATGCCCTAAAGGCAATTCTTCAGGACCAGATTGTGCTCATAAACTAATCAGGGGCCCGGAAGTGGGCTATGGTGTATAAGGTATACAACCTGGTAGGTCTATGACTAGAGCAAGCTGGTAGTCCTGCGACACCGTCAGACCGTTGCAAACCCTGTGTCGTCCACGCGGTTTGTTCTTGTGGGACCTGCGCTTAGCGGTAATTACCTTAATTGCGCGAGGCCAGCGCCATTCTGAACCTACCCCCACACTCCAGCGTGTAACTACACGCAGAACAGCCGGTTTCTTAGTTCCGACAAGGGACCTGCCTAGTTCCCTGACTGTCTACTTCACTAGTTAATTCAGAGAGAGAGACTCTATTACAAGATCATTCACAGGGGAACTTTGTACAACTCTTTGGTTACATCATCAAAAGGTGGTAAAGTAATCTTTGTTATAGAGGCACATGAATATCGGCAGACAGAGGTATTCTATTCATGGATTCTATTTCCTGCAGCAAATGCAGTAACACATGAGTTCCACTACTATAAATTAGAGGAACCTCCAGCGGAATACGTTCCTTTCGAGGACGTTGAAGTTCCATTAACATACCAGCAGCATCAGCTCTGGTTTAAAGGCGCCCTACCACATCAAAATCACATTACCAGGCTCGGTCCACTAGGTAGACCAGGAGCTACATGGCCGGTACTAGCCAGCTACACCCCACATCCTGACATTAACGGAATGACAGGTCCAGAACTGTTAGCTCAGCTGAAACAGCTAATTAAAATACACAGACAATTGGTTCAATATGTCATGCGGACTTTAACAGTCCAACCAGCTCTAAGGATTCCACAGCACACCCCTCACCAGGGGAACACAAACAAAATTACACCACGGACTATACAATCAGTCATTGGTAAATTACCCGCAAAGAGGGAACAAATTCCGTTCTGGTTAGCTCAAAAAATTACTCAGAGAGAGGCAGTATAGTACACCTCTTGAGAAACACAGAATTCTGACAATCTGTTTACCAATGGGAATAGCATCACATGTTGAGGACTGTGACACTTGGGGTACAGTCTTTGCTTCAATCTACACAAAAACACATGGTGTACCGTCCATGGCGGTAATACCAGACGTTTTGAGGCAGATTCAAAATGAATACGGTCCAGAACCAGCCTTAAATCTAGGTATGAAATTACTGAAATATTTCAAACAGGTCTCAGCTATATTATTAGCTAACATTAGAGGCGAAGCAGCATCTGTGGCAATCCGCCAAAAGTTAAAAGAAACAGATATAACAGATCAACCATATGAGCTTGCTAGAATTATTGAAAAATCTTATGAAGAACTAGGTAGAGATAGTTTGGGTGGGAAACCGTTAAAACCCCAACTAACTGAACATCCTGAAAAAGTTTTTATTAAAAATAATCTCACTGCTCCTAAAAAGAAGTGGGAAAATACTAAACAGACACTTTCTAAAGAGAAACGTTCTCAATCCAGAGGAAGATCTCCCCAACGGGGAGGTAGGTCTCCCCAACGGGAGCCCTCTAAAAAAAGGCATTCCCTTAGGAATAGGGATAATTTGATAAAACCTGACAGATATCAAGATAATGATACACGTCCCTCATGATCTTTTCAGACTTCCTCGCAGAAATCAGAAAGAAGAGGACGGTCAGAACACAAGGAAGAACGCGTCAAGTCCAAAGACAAAGAACCCGTTCACCAAAGCAAAAAAGCTCAATTCACAAAAAAAGAAGGTAGCAAGCATAAAGATCAGACATGCCGAGGATCTTGAGGACACAATTCAAGAACGGGGAGTGGGCTCAAACAATGCTAGACAGCGCAGCAGAAGTTACAATAGTTTGCAGGATCCTGAAGGATCATCTGGAGACAGTGGACTTGAAGGAATGCATTCAAGTTGAAACTGCAGACACCAGGGTTAGTGTACCCCACGAGTTATATGAAGGAACACTTCGGATGGAGGGGGACATAACTAGAAAAATAAGAGCACTCTTTTGGGAGAAGCTCTCTATGGGCTATGACATTCTTCTAGCTGAACGAGACTTGCCGCCTGAATTTGTCAGGGAGTGCCCACATGGCAAAGAAATTATTATGCCAGCCTTCTCAAATCACATTCCAATTCATAAAAAATACGCTTATGCCAGAAAATGGGCTGTGGCCCAGGCTCCAGCATTATATAAAAATCATATGGGATGAGGATTCTCCTCACCATAAAATCCAGTTAAAAAATCTGCCCATTGCACAAAGGCAGTATCCAGTTAAGCAAGAAGCTAAAAAACAAGTCAGGGAGATTTTAAATCAACTTGAATACCAAGGGGTGATTGAAACATGCACCTCATCAATGAACAATCCTTTGTTTCCTGTCTCCAAACCAGACAATTCATATTGTCTAGTATTGGATTACAGACACTTAAACTCTTGTTGCAAAACTTTAGCAGTACAAAATGCACACAGTGCAGCACTGATGAATAACATCGTGCACAAAAAATATAAAGCCACATTAGACATTTCAAATGGGTTTTTCTGTCAAAACATTGCACCTGAAAGCAGGCATCTGACCGCTTTCTCAATTATGGGGACACAGAGGCAATTTTGCCGTCTCCCCCAAGGATTCAAGAATAGTCCAGCCAGGGTTATTTTCAGCCAGGGTAACAGAGTTACTACAAACGTACGATGATGAGGCATTATCTCATGTCGATGACATCTATCTTACAGACGACGACTTGGACAGGCACTTGAAAAGAGTGAATACCATAATACTTGGGTTCGCATCTGAAGGGTATAAATTCAATTTTAAGAAATAACGAATTGCCCACCTCAACATCCTATTTTTAGGCTATGAGTTATCAAGTGAAGGCAAGAACCTGGCAGCAAACTTTCAAGAGAAATGTGCGCTGCTCCAAGCTCCAAGAACGCTGAAAAACTTAGTCAATTCGAGGTTTCCTGAATTTTGGAAGAAATTACGTTCTAAATTACACAGAAAGGGTTAAACCTCTCTATGAACTAATCAAACCTGATTTGGAACCAACTAATTGGACTCAAGGACACACAGAAATTCTGTGTTCAGTCCAAACAGATATGTTAGCAAAAACACAGTTACAGACACGCTAAAACGTGCGCAATCTTGTGATCCGAATCATCCCAGGGAGATGCGGATTCACAAACCTGACCTTTAATGAGGGAGAAACGGTACCAATAGCATACAAATCACACTTGTACACACAAGCTGAAATGAAGTTTACTTCTACTGAGAAAGTTCTGACAGTGGTTCAAAGTGCAGTAGCAAAAGAGAGAGCTCTCGCGCAGGGTAAACGCATAATGATCTTTACACCTGTACCTGCCTTAGAGGCAGTGACAAAAGCAAGCATTCCAAATGCATAAGCCTTAGATCCAAGATGGATACAATGGGTTAACTCTCTTGCTGCAACAGACGTGGAATGCAGATTTGACCCCTGTTTGAAAACACAAGAATTCCTCCAATATGAACACGAATGTCCCCTGCCGACCGAAATTCTGCCTCTTAAGCATTACGGATGCATAATATATACAGACGGATCAGCACAGCCCGCAATTGGGGGTAAACAAGCCGAAAGTGCTGCGTGCGCGATTGTTAAAGGTCGCTGGCGCGAAGGCAAATTCAGACCTATGGTCACTAAAACTCAATCACTCGGAGACTGTACAGCTCAGCTAGCTGAACTACAGGCTTTCAAGATGGTGCTTGAAAATACCGATCGTGAATTCCCCACACTCATAGTGTGCGATTCGTATTTCTGCGTTGAATCTTACAACGAAAATTTGCAGAACTGGGTTAAAAACGGGTTAAAAAATTCAAAAGGTGGCACAATCAAGCATAAAATGCTTTGGGAACAAGTAGTTCTTTTACAGAAAGAATTACAAAAGACTCACGTGATTCATACACTGAGTCATCAGCGTGATGGCGTTCACGTTGCAGGGAATTCATTGGCTGATGAAGCCGCAAAGGCAGCTGTGCAAATGGCTTCCGTAGCTATAATCGCTCGCTCAAAAAGAGTAATAGATGGTGAAACGCTATTAGCAGTAAAAGCCTCAATGGATGGCAATCATGCAGCATTACCTCTAAACTATCCACTCACTTAAACATCCATAATTGATGCAAACTCCGTTCCTTTTGCTCGAATCCCTGGAGTGGAGGACAGAGTAATTCCAAACAGGAAGCGGATAGCTTACTTGGTTCAAGAAGCAAATATGGGAGAGGGTCTGACACATCAAGGGATCTTGAAATCTCTTATAGAGTTAGAAGAGATGTACTGGTGGCCAGGAATGAGCATTCAAGTTTTCGAATTTGGAATCAACTGTGAAACCTGTTACGGATATCATAGCTTTGACAACTACCAGATAACTGACTACAGTGTAGCCAGCCCAGTTCAGATGCCTTTGTTAGACAGCATTCGGCTATCTACATGCAGACGTCCCTACAGACAGATGCGATCCCACAACTACTAGGACAAGATTTATTTGGTTATGGCCCCAGCGCTTGGCTGACGCCAGAACTGTTATAAAGGATTTGCGAGTCTTTATCAGCACATACGTAATCGGCACGCTACATTCTGGCAAGGGTTCTGCGTTTAGCTCTCGAGCTTACAAGGAGGCCATGGTTAGCTTGGGCATTGCATTGTGGTATTCTAGTCCCTTCCATCCTGAGGGTTATGCGGTAGTGGAAAGAAAAAAACGCGACATAAAGCAATCCATAACAGCGAAGGTATTACGTTCGGGTGATGGGTGGGTCAAACATTTAATAAGTGTCCAACGTAGTCTTAACAATCTGCCAAGAAAGTCTCTGGGGGGAATCACTCCTTATGAATTACTGTTTGGTACTAGAATGATAATCGAAGACCTTGATTGTCATACTTCAGAGGTGGAACAAAAACCCTTTGATGTCAAAGATCGTTTGGCTATTTTACAGGACTTAAATGAAAACAGAAGAAGTCTATGTAACAAAAACAAAAGCCAGCAGCCACTGAAGAAAAACCACCTGTCCCAGAAAGACCTGTCTGGATTCCAAAGATTGGGGATCTAGTCAGAGAGAAGATCGCGGTAAAGAAGGAATTTGGGCCTTCTTACAGAAAAGCAGTACCTGTCTTGGCAATTCAAGGAACAAGATCAGTAGTACTACCGCCCCTTGCTGGTAAAAAGGAGAACCGAGTCATGTCCATCGCTCTGGTCAAACCACAATCATGTGGCCAATAATAAGTAGTAGGCCAAGTGGACTCCCAAGATGTAGCAGAAGACCAAATCTTGCTACTATCCAAGAGGTTCAGACTGAAAGACTTATCACGTTTGATAAACCTGCAGTAAGAAAAGAAGGACTATGCAACAAAGCCATGGAACTCGTGCCTCTTGAGACCCAAATAACAGTTCGTCAAGAAACACCTGTCTACACTGATGAAGCCTCTGACTACACCAATATGACAAAGGAAGAAGCAACTCCAAAGAATAATAGCAATCCTGATGCAATTCCAACAATTGACAGAACTGCCTCTGGCTATTTCATCAACTTTGATACATTTTTTGAGGATCCCAGTGAACCCGAAGAAACGCCAGCAAATAAAACTCTCAAAGAAAAAACAACAGAACTCTTTCATCAAATCAACTTGAGAAAATATATCTGGTTTCACCATGGATTGAATTTTGGATTGGATTAGGTGTATTTATTCTCCTACTCTGGCTGATTTTAGTTTTAAGCTTGGGACAATTGATAGATGGAAAATACAGTACAATGGACACAGCAAGTCAGAAAATCAACTTGGTCCTGAAACCTCACAAATCATCCCATCGTGAAAAAAGAGACCTGTCGTCGGTAAACATCACAGCCGTTCCTATACCTGGTGGTATAGCATGGGATAGAACTGATTATGACATCTATGGCCCGGTGGAGCTGTTGAAGATTCCACACCAGTTCAAGGTTTCTTTGAGTGACTTCGTATCACCCAGCACATTTTATAATGATTTGGACTTTGAGACTATTAATAATATGATGTCAGATTTAGAAATGTCTGCAAAATTTACTGAACATGACTATTTAGAAGGGTCATCAGATTATGAACAAATGTATTGTTTTAATCATCATGGTCACCACTATGTGCACAAATCTGCAAGTCCTAGGAATGTTTTTACATATAATCAATGGGAACATTGTCCCACGCCACCAAAAGGCAGCTCAAAAATATTT
This sequence comes from Lissotriton vulgaris, assembly GCF_964263255.1. NCBI lineage: Eukaryota > Metazoa > Chordata > Amphibia > Caudata > Salamandridae > Lissotriton > Lissotriton vulgaris. Next base: position 1,117,840,931 of record NC_141685.1, on the reverse strand, counting down.
CATGAAAAGTTTTCGTACTTCTCAGTGTTTAATGTTACAAATCCAGAAGTGTTTTATTTAAAAAATGTAAATAAGACAGGAATGACAACAATGTTGACCAACACTAAACAAATTTATTCTGCAAACTTTTATGCTCAGCTGTCTACACTAGGTTTCGACTTTTGGAAAGACAACATTGACACAAAAACTGTCTGTGGCACGAAAGACTGGCAGGTACAAGGTTTAGGGCCTTGTTCAGAGCCTGCATTATACCAGAACAAATAATGTTTTTAAACAATACTGTTCAACAGACTTCTTGTCTTGGCCTGGCTAAGATAAAAGATTTGAATAAACCGTCTTTACCTAAACCCACTTCTGAGAGTAATGATACTACAGAAAAGAAGGTAGACGTACCATATATTTTAACACAAAACAGAACTAATTCTGATTGGAAAAAATGGTTAATCTGGCCCACAGACACCAATAACTGTCATGATAGATTCCTGAACAAAACACAGGGGTTGAAACTGAACAGGCCAGATCCAAGATACTCCCAAAGACAACATCCAAGGATAGTAACAACATACAGTGTAAGAAAACTATGCCTTGATTGGCTAAAGATATCCACACTTCCGGAAATCAAACAACACTTATCTTTACTTAAAGAAAGCAATGATTTGCGAGATTTCTTAATGGGGCCTCGCAGACCATGGCAAAAACATTTCAAATACGCCGGTATATACGCTGCGCACAACGAAGCTTAGAAAATAACGCAAATGGAAACTGCAGTAAGAATACGAGAAATTGATCGTATTAATTTAGAGAAAGCTCTCTCTGTAGTGGACAATGGGTTAACAACTCTTTCCTCCAGAATATATTCTTTGGACAGCATTGTATCCTCTGCAATTGACATAATGGAACAGGATTTGCTAATGTTGCAATATGGCAAATCTCAATTACGTTCTATAATGCAGTTAGGCTGGACGTTGCAAAATCTTTGTTCAGGCTACGTGCCATGGCGTCTAATCAACACAACGTCATTGTTTGCTGTATTTAACCTTACAGATAGACAAATCTCTTTGGCACAAAGAGGAGCAGACTATACAGTGCTGAGCATAGAAAAACTGGAAAGATTACCATTGACAGTTTCTGAGAAACCTATTATTGAATGGATAATTCATGGCACCATCATGATACCAGTGACGATTTTCCAATTTCAGTATTGTCTACAGCATATGCCAGCGGGCCTGTATGAAAGGTTGGGTAAAGAATACATTAAGTCAACATGGACTTTACCTTACACACACAAATGTTGGAACAAGGGAAAAGAGATATTCCTTAGTGGTAAAAATTGTAAGAACTCACTAAGTGGTACACTTTTGTGCAAAGGTATTATTTACACGGAGCCTGCGACGGTTCTGCAAATAACCTCTCTTGCCACTTGCATGGTACTCCCTCAACTGTGATAGAACCCATTTTCAGGCAACTATCCAATGGCAGTTACGTTATGTTGAATGATCACAGCTGCTGTGGCATGATGCCAGGAAAAAGTTATCTCGTTAGTGTGTCGTCCATGGTCACTTGTTGTATGCAAGTATGGTATCCAACGCACAAGACAGACAGTGGGACGGCATTATGGCCTTCACTGAATATCTCTTCTATACGAATTGATACTTTAAGCAGAATAAAAGTCATTCTTTTGCAAAAATCTGTGCCACTGACCTCGTCTAAAGAAACCTATGATCTGCAAGTTGCGAGGACATCTGCAGAGATACATGCATTATTATCAACAAACTGCCCAGTACATTTCGCAGAAATGTTAAGTCAAATCTTAAACATGTCTGATACCAGTGGCATCGCACATGTATTTAAGACGAATTTTTCGGGACTGTTAACATTATTTGAAGCAGTCCTCGGCATTTTTCCAAATTTCGTGCACTCGGTGTTCGGCGGTCTGCCTCTCATCTTGGGACTCGTAGCAGGAATTCTATTTTTATTCCTCTTGCTCCGATATGGCAAGTCCGGCAACCAACGATACCCAGATAAACATGGAACGGGCCCTCCTTGCCATGAGGTATTGTGAGAGAATTAGACAGATTCCTGGCTTGGCTCGTTTAAGAGATATGAACACAACCTGGTTTCTTTCGTTCAGACCAATCTGGCAAGATTGCATCTTACCTGTTCTACGATGCCTGCTTTGCGGAGAGGAATGCGTGTTGGACATCTGTCGTACACTTCCATCAGTCCTGCCATCGGATGTCGACGCCTTGCTATGTCCGGTAAAGACTCATGCAGCGTGTTGTCCCCAACGGCTACCAATCCTGATGACGGCATTCATTGAGGTCTCACCAGTAAGTCTAACTGAGGGTGAGATACGAGGATCAACAGGCACACAGGTACTATCTGATATGAACACTGCTAATGCGGCACCTGGCGCTGATGGCAATGCTTCTCATCTGTGCACATTTGATTTGCTTGATCAAGTAGTTCCACTTTCACCTACTGTGGTAGACGATTTCTTTGCCAGCCTTGATGATCTGATGTTTTCTCCTTACACCGAGAATAACTTTTGATTCATACACACAGCGTTCCCTGAACTCTGAAATTCGGCCTTCAATTTTTGAAAACAAAGACTTCTAACTTTGGAACTCTATTTTTTCACAACCAATTGAATTTTTCTCTCCAAAACATTGAACTTTTTGGCACAGACTTATCTGCTTAAAGTAGAACTATTCTTAGAGAACAAGACATTCTTTTCCTTTTTTAACACTGCCAAGAGAAGATATTTGGCCTTGTCCTCATATAACAATTGTAATAATATGTTATGTCATGAAATGGTCTCGACCTTTCTTTCTGTATTTAAGAGCCATTTTCATAAATGTAAATTCATGATTCATTCAGTTTGCATATTTAGATACCATACTATATGCTTAGAATGTCATCACTTTCTTAAAATGCGTACTGTAGAAATGTTCAATACATTTTTTTCTCTCATGTACAACCATTTCAAGTGCATTTTATGTATTTTGGGGTGGGATTGCAAACACTAGATTTAGATATGTTCAGTGCTTATTAGGTTAGCTTTATTGAACTTAAGATCATGTAGTGGGTGTTGTAAATTAATCTAGGACCCTAGTGTAATTTTCCCGATTTATGCCCTTATATAGGTATACTTTATCATATCCTTATATAGGCATATAAATCACTACCATATTCGGCCTAAACCATACAGCCCAAATACGGCATGGCTACTTCCACTAAGTTCCAAGAATCAACAACAATTTCTTGGAAAAACCTGCCTTCAGCAGGTAGGGACTTCCCCCTGGTTGAATATTAAGTTCTTCAAGAACTCCTAGAATTTTCCAAGAATTTAGCCTTTGAGTGACGTTATCAAGTCCAAACATGCGTCAAACTCTGCACCTTCAAAGTATAAATATGCCTAGGTTTGCCCAGACAAACACACAGTGTTTTGGAGCAGATTGACTATCTACTTGCCCGACGCCCTGCAGCAGCAAGTGCCGAACGAAGCCGACCCTCCGGCTGACGCACTGAGAGAGACGCTGTATTTTCTCTTGCCGAGAAATCCAGCTCCATTGTTTCCGGCTTACCCTTGCGGGTAACTGGGAAATCGAGTCCTGAGAGAGATACAAGACCTCCTTCCTTCTAAAACCAAGGGGCCTTATTTATGAAGGCCTTACGCCGCCGGTGCGTCACTTTTAAAATGGGAAAAACTGACGCACCGGTGGCGCAAGGCCTTCATAAATAAGGCCCAAGGTACGGAGCTGATTAGACCTCTTAGAGAATTCTTGGAATAGATTCCTGGCAGAGAACTACTAAACTTAGGCTACTCCTCACTTACTTCTTCCCTCGTACTAGACTTAGGTTAGGTACACCGGGGTAGGCGTATTTAGAAGCACCAGTTGAGTACTTTTAGTCATTATTTATTACTGTATGTATTTTATACATTTTATGCACTTTATGGCTTAGAAACCATATCATGCTTTTACAGTACTACTTTATAATACTGTTTGTATTATATGCCTTGTACTTTATAACCAGTATTACGATTGTAGCAGTTCATTTCCAATGCTTGAGAAAGAAGACTGTTCAATAAATACTTTTTATTGAAAACGCCTGTCTCTCTATTTCTCTGCATCTCTGGTGAAACGAAGCATGCACGATTGACTGAGTAAAATAGTTATCTATTGTTTCCGCAACTCTGGAGATTTGATTTCTAATTCTTGGGAAACAAAGTTGTCATGTTTATCCGGGTGTCAGAAACGAATCCCTTCTTGTGAATTTGAGAACGTTTCTAGTGACCTCTGAGCTAGCTGGCACTCAACTGTTAAGTCTAATTTATTCGGTAGAGACCTAGTCCACTTCAGTCCTACGTCTAAACTACAGTATATATTATTCGGATGTATGACGTTACAACGCATGCTTTTACCACGCATGCCTTTACAACGCGTTTTTTTACAACGCATGCCTTTACAACGCATAGTGCTTTGGGGCACTGGATAGTGAATAGTTTAATTTACTATTCCAACTCCAGTCCCCGTGGATAGTAGGGAAGGTGTTGGATAGTACATTAAACCTATTCCCTATCCTAGAGCACCCCCCAGCGCAATGCGTTGTAATGGTTTGCGTTGTAAAAGTTGCGTCGTAATGGTAGTGCGTTGTAAAAGTTTCATTGTAAAGGTTGTTTACCATATTATTCCAATGCGCAGAGCCTATTGGGAATATAGGAACTACACTACAAACTCAAAAGTTAAGGAATCTGTGGCTAAATGTCTCTATCAGGTATTTAATTTTCTATTTGAAACCTGCGATCCCCCAGGTTTGTCACTAAACACTGTTTTGTACAACCTTGACCACCAAATATTCTGATCTTGGTCAACAGACTCCTGCTCCAGGGAAACTCCATCTGTGACCAAAGAAACCTGAACCTTCCTCTCAGGCCTTAGTGGCTTTCTGAACAAACGCTGATGATACCGCCCAAGTATGTTTAAACCCTTCCTAGCTACGTACAGTTTTCCAAAAATAACTTTGGCCTTGAATTTCATGTGGCATTCAAAATAACCCTTCCGTCATATGTAACAGGATTCCTGTCAGGAGGGAGCAATTTTCTTTCACCCCATGTGTGATGAAACAATTAGTCAGTGACCATTGTCATTCTTGCCCCCAAATCGATCAACAGGTTTAACACTTTACCATCAACCAGGATATTCTTATATGGGTCAATGCAATTGGGTTCTCCACCTTGTACACCAGAAACCAAATCCCTTTTCGTCACTACACTCATCCTCTGAACCTTCGCAGGAGTCTTTGTCAGAAATGAAATTCACCTTATCCCTATCCCTAACCGATTGGCAAACCTTGGCAAAATGACCAACTTTACCACAAGTTCTACATTTGACACTTTTAGCAGGACAAGGGCGAGCATTAGCGCGTGCTTCGGATATCCACATCTGAAATATCATTTTTTGGACTAAAAAATCCTTCCTTACCCTTTTTTTTCTTTATAAACTTCTTACCATGCCCCTTCTGGTTTGCATTCAAATTTTCTTTAACTACAGCTACTCCTTCCGTGTTAGCTCTCTGCATGATTGTGCTCTTCACAATATCTATTGTTTCTGTGAGTGGGGGATTCTTCAAAGTCAAGAACTTTTCCTGGACCTCATTGTCCGCGCAATGTGCTACAATCTAACCACAAATAAGCTGAGAAGTAGAATTCTGAAACTCACTCCGTGGAAAGCATACGTAAGGCTGCTACATAACTATCGATCGATTTGTTTTAATGTTGTTCCCTTGTAAAAAAATGTGTGCTTCTTTACAATTAGACTTGGCTGCACATCGAACGGTGTTTCCAGTTTTTTTACATCCAACTTAGATTTATCAACATCTTCTTCATCCTCAACCAATTCATAAGGTGGCAAATGCTCATAGACAGATTGACCCTCAAAACCTAAACAGTGCTCCAACAAATATCTTTTACGCTCAGGACAATATCTTTTAGCCCCCAATGGCACCAAGATATTTTGTAAAGGCTCTGTACCAATTACACCATGGAATGGACGGGTCACCAGGTGTCTACAAAAATGGGGAGAGGGATGCATTGATACTCTGCATATTTGCACAATAAAAGTAGGAAATGGATTTTGAACCTGGTTGCACCACACAAAAGTATAAAACATGTGAAATGGACCAACCTACCCTTATAAACAAAAAATAACGGTACCACTAACAATATGTGTGTGTGTGACAGTTTGAAACACACAGTGCACTGTTCCAATGTTGAGCCTATCACAATGCAGTACTCAATCTGCTGTGCTGAAGAAAAGTGTGCGGATTACAGATTAAAACACAAAGTGCACTTTTAACATGTTGTGCCGATGCAGAACTCAAACAGCTGTGTTGAACAAGTGTGTGCACATCACAGAGCATACCAGAGGTGCAACTAGAGCAACATTTCAGGGGGGCTAATAAACATTTTAGGGGGTCTAATTCTTCCAGTCATAGACAGAGTGGAGATGCAGGGGCTCTAAGGAGTGAAAACACAACAAATCCTCGTTAACAATGAAATGCTCTTTTAAAGACCTGTGAAGTACTCAGGTGCGCCTGCAATAAGATGGGCACCAGCCCGGGAAGCTGTCTCAGCCCCGGAGACATTTTAAAGCATGGGCAAAGTGCAAAGTGCCTTGCAGGGGGCCCCTGAGAGAGTGTGGGCCTGATGACCTTAAATAATTCTGAAACAGATTCTTGTAAATAGCATTTTCCTTTAATTTATTTTTAATGTGGGTAATGTGTGAGAGTCAAAGACACATCTTTCAGACACATGTTGGGTTTATGTTTCATGCACCAGCCATAAAAAAAGTTTCTTTTAGGTGAAAACAGTACCTCATGTGTGAGAAATAGGAGGCTGTCACAGAGATTATTTACAGTAATATTAGTAAACTGCAGCTGTGTTACAATATCGAAAACACACATCACTATCCCTGAATATCAGATGTACACACATTTAGAATTTGGACCAGTGTGAGTGTGCACTGTCAGTGACCTGGCCAAAGAGGGCATGACAGAGTTGAAACTGGATCATAAAGTCAAAGCTGTTCTGAACAAGGGCCCCCAAAATACGTTTGGCCCTGGGCCCCCAAAATCCTTAAGACGTCCCTGTTCAGCCCGTGCTGGCACACTTCGACGGGGTGTAGGGGAGGCTAAAGCCCTTTGAGCCTAATGGGCGTTGCGTGCCTGGAGCATACCGTTTTTCCACGTCATAAAACGATACGCTATGAAAATGTGTGTGTATCACAGTGTGAGTTCTCCATCTCAAGAGACGATTTGCAATGAGAATGTGTGCGTATCACCATGTGTTGGGATCTCAAATCCACACCTGAGATATGCTACCAAAATTTCTAAAACCCAAAGCTACAAATAATGTGCCGGTAACATATGCATGCATTAGTGTTCAAGTGTGCACATCTTTGGTCTAACTCTGAATTATGATGTCAATAATCACATATCACAATTTATTTTTTATGTAATAGTGATTGCTAGAAGAGAGATTTGTAAAGCTTGGAAGTCGGCACTCTCTCCGACGTTTGCAGACTGTCTCAAAAACATCATGGTGGTGAGTAAATTAGATATTTTATGCGGCGGTGAAAAGTCTGCTAAATTATGGTCGATGCTAAAAACCTGGAGCGAAAAATAATCCCAATAGTCCAATGATTATGCCAGAGGTTCTGTGGTCCTGTCCTTCCTATGCAGCAAGAACCATTACGAGAGGAAGTTGGACGGGTAACAATCCTACCTCTGGGAAATCTTCAAAGGCTATCCATAACCACAAGGGCCGCAACGGAAGGTTGTGTCAGTGGCTTGAAGAGCGCTAAATCAGAGTATCAATTGACTGGTGGCATGTATGAGGACACAAAAAATTAAAAAAAAATAAGTGTGCACATCACAATGTTCAACACTTCGGTAGCTCCCAAACCACAAAGGCCATAGATGTTGTTACGTGCGTAGTGCCGCCTCCCTCGTGACGCGCACAAAACGCCAACACACTGAATAATTGAAGTTGGCTGTGGCAAACATGGAAGGCTGGGAAAGCAGCAATGCTGGCTGGACACGGGCTCTGTGATGCGTAGGGTGACCAACCGTCCGTAAATTTCACAGACCTTCCGTAATTTGGACCTCACGTCCGTTGTCCATGAGGATTCCTTTTACGGACGCCTTTTGTCCATAATTTTGGGCCTTTCAGGGAGCAGTTCTGTTCCCCTGTGTGAGCTCCCTGATGGGGCTGCCTTGCACTCATCCATGGAGCACAAGAGCAGCCACACCCGTCCATTATCCTTCTGTCTGCGGCTGATTGCCACTTACAGAATGACAATGGATCAGTCTGGGCTGGTACAGCATGTGGTGGCCTCCTTCTGCTGTGGTCTAAGGCAGGGTATTCTGTCACATGGAAGTGCAAAAACGCCCATGCTGCTGCCAGGTGAGAATCCAGTTCATGAAAAGAAGGGGTGAAAGAAGTTCAAAGGAAAGGATTATAGTTCTTTCAGAGTCTCATCATTTTAGGACTGACGCATTTTCAATATTATATTTATTTTATGCAACTAACAACCATTGACAAAGCCAATAGTTCTGGCTTGTTGTATGTATAACGTTACTTGTTGTATTATATATCTGGATGCAATGACCGAAGCAACAAAAATACCAGTCGGGCGGCACATTATACTAAGCACAGGTTTTTAGCTTAGGTGTTTTAAGCCACGCCCTTAATTACATCGAACACCTCCTTTGGAGAGACCCCCCCCTTGTTTTTTCATCCCACGCAAAGCTCTGTAAACAACACCATGTCACAGTTGCCTCACATCCAGGCACTGTGCATCATGTATGACTCATGCCTTCCACTTTTTCAGATTGCCTATGTGTAGGGACATAGTGAACCCTCCTTCATCCCGCCCCCAGCTTTAGGAACTACAGAGAGGGTGGAGTTCTAGATGGGCCTCTTCTGTCTTCAACTCTGCAGACAAAGGCTCAGCTCATAATTAATGTGAAAAGGTGAGTGAGTATGTAAGTGAAGGGATGCATGAATGGATTAGTGAAAGGGTGAATGGATGAATGAAAGATGGATGGCTCGTGAGAGAAAGGATGGATGGATGAGTTAGTGGAAGGATGGATGAGAGAAAAGGTAAATAGATGTTTATATGTGTGGATGGGTAAAATGATGGGTGGATGAGTGAAAGGATGGATGGATGAGGGTGGATGATGGGCGAGTGAATGGGTGGATGGATGAGTGAAATGTTGGATGGACTGATGGATTGATAAATGAAAGGGTGAATGGATGGACGGATGAGTGAAAGTGTGGATGTAAGGCTGGATGAGTGAGTAAAAGGGCGGGTAGATGGACAAAAGGATGGATAGGTGAGTGAAAGGATGAATGAGTGATAAGCTCAATGGATGGATTCATGAGTGGATGAGTAGATGGATGGGTGTGTGAATGGATGGAAGGATGGATGGCTAAGTGAGAGGGGATGGAGAGAGAAAGGGTGGAGGGATGACTGAACGGGTGAATCGGTGGAAGGATAAGTGACTGGGTGGATGAATGAGTAAGTGAAAGGATGGATGGATGGGTGAATGGCTGGATGGATGAGTGAATGGATGGATGGGTGGAAGAGTTGATGGATGAGTGTACGGATGGATAGGGTGAAAGGTTGGATGAATGGATAATGGATGGATGAGAGAAAGGGTGGACGGAGGGGGCGGGCGTGGCTTAGCCGGCAAACGAGATGGCCAAGCTGAGCTAATGCTGTCCGGAGATATGTGACCCATCCGACGCTTACAGGAAACACCGGCGGCCCAAAATCCTGCACCGGGTGTCAGAACTCTGCTGCAACTGATGACACCTGCCCGACTGGAGATTGGAATCGATTGCGGCCCGGTATCGAACGCGGAAGCCGGGGAGTCACGGGGTTGAGGAAACCAAGATGGCGGCCACTCCGCGATCCCGGCGTCTCCCTCGGCTACGGGCTCCGCGATCTACAATGCAGACATAGCGGCACAGCCCTGAAGTCACCGGCGACAATTTCCTACTGGAGGTGAGGAGGGTGGGCGGCTCGAGCGGAAACCAGCATACAACGGGTCGGTCCGACCCCCGGCCAGAGTGCCACTGCGGCCGCGATTGAGGGACAGGCCGGTGCGCAGACGCCCATCCCACCTTCACTAACGCGGCTGTCAAGGACAGGCAGCACCCAACAGTGTTGACCCCCCCTTGAATACTCTGGCCATACTCTCCGTCTGGGAACTGCTCCCACACCATCCCCGACCTGCTACAGCCCTATTGCTGCATGTGCCTCCCAGCTTGGGTTCTCTGCTACAGGATCACATGGCCTACTGGCATAGGAGGGAGTGCATGACCACACTATGGAGTGGACTGCCGAGCGATCGGAGGGCAGAAAATACGGATCCCCACTGACGTTGCCAATTGAGATACCCCCCGTATCCACACCGCTGTCACACATTATTAACACGCAGACTTTATCCAGGTGCATCTCTATCTGCCCCAGATATTCAGAACCACATATTGCTGGAGCTCATACATCCACGTCCCCCGGCCCCCCGGCCCCCGTCCCCCCGGCGTGCCACGCGGCTGGCTAACGCGGCATGGGCCGCAAAGAACTGAAACAAGCCCAGCTCTCCTTCGAGAAGCCGGCGAACGAGAGCAAGGGCCCACCATCCACCATGGCGACGGGCGGTCAAAACCCCTCCACATCCAAGGAGGATACGGGGCAACTGGGCCCACTGTTAATGGAAATGCGTGCAGGGTTTAAGGCACTGGACGTCCGTTTCGACAGCCTTGACAAGCACATGGCTGATATGGGGGCTAAACTCCAAGTGCACGACCAGCGCCTGGACGTCGTGGAATCTAGAACATCCGATCTGGAGGACGGCATGGCCAGTCCCTGAAGAGAGTCGACAGAATGGAAAGAATATTGAAAGAAGTGGCAATAAAGCCTTGTAGGCGTACCAGAATCCACGGCGTCAGGATGCATGGATAATCTGGTGGAAACTATCCTGCTAGACCTTTTTGGAACAGAAGCATTCACCTCCAGCTTCGTGGTAGAACGTGCCCATAGGTCACTTGGCCCAAGACCCAATCCCGGACTCCCTCCACGACCCATTATTACCAGGATAATGAACTTCCGAGACCGGGACACTGCATTACGGATGGCCAGAGAGAAAGGGGAGTTTAACTGGCAGGGCTCCAAACTGTCTTTGTACCCTGACTTTACCGCTATGGTGCAAGATGCAAGGATGCAAGATGCAAGGAGGAATTTTCAGGGAGTTAAAGCCATCCGTAGAAATCTGGGACTGAAATATGGAATGCTATATCCTGCCAGTCTACGTGTGGAAATCGATGGCCGCTCCCGCATATTCGACAACCCGCTCCCGCATATTCGACAACCCGACGGAAGCGCAGGAATTCTGCCACACCTACAAGCGCAAAGACAAAGACTTGTCTGACTCGGTCGCCTCCCCCCCCCTCTGAGTGGATCGGCTGCCAGTGCGGATCTGTTTTCCATGTCCGACCCCAATTGAACACATACTCTTTAAGACATTATCGCAGCAAGTATTCCTTAATAGCATTGTATGATGCTTTGTCATTAATTGTTCTTTGTTACTTAACTACTGGAGGGCAAACGTCCCCCTGCTTGGTGTACACCCTTTGATTTGCTCTTATTGTATTATTATGTACCACAATGGCTTAGTTACGTACACATATTGTCTGTTTTTGGTACTATGGGTTATTGTTGGCAAATGGTTATTGCCTTTCCGAATGGGCGGGAAGGCTGGGTGGGGGGAGATGGGACGGGAACTGTTCTTTTTGCATTGCACTAAGTTCAAATTTTGTATGATTACTGACGCACTGGCAAAGTACGGACTCAGGCCGTTCTTACACATAGGAAGAATCACACTGTTATGGCACACATAGGACACAATACATGGTCCTTCCACCATTACCCTGGCTACCTGGAATGTCAGAGGCCTGAACGACAACCGGAAAAGGCGACAGGTCCTACAGTACCTGAACTGACACAAGGTAGACATTGCACTGATACAAGCGACTCACCTCCCTCCCACGGACCGGTCCCAGTTTGCAGCCTCATGGGGCCCGCATTGCTTCTTTACTAATTATAGCAACTATGCTAGAGGGACGGCGATCCTGGTTCAAAAGCGACTCCCCTTCAAATGCCATTCTGTTGTACACAACGACTCTGGTAGGTTTGTTCTTGTAGTGGGCACCCTTTATTATTACAAGATTGCAATGGGATGTGTATACGGCCCCAACACTGACTCCCCTGATTTTTTCCATAATCTCTATGCGAAGCTATTCCACCTGGGCCCTGTACCCCTATTGCTGGGAGGGGATTTTAATGTTACATTTAACCCTCTCTTCGACAGTACATCAAAAGCCCCTGACCCGAGACCTAAAGCTCGCAAGGCCCTGCACTCCCTGTGCGACCGCCTCTCCCTTCTGGATCTGGGACGGATACATGACCACACTAAACGGGTGCGAGTAACACTTGGACACAACTTGATTATTGGTTAGCCTCCCCTGAGTTTTTCAGATGGTTCCACGATATACGCATGTTACCCAGATCTTACTCTGACCATTTCCCAGCATTATTAGGGCTGCATGTCCCTCACCCGGAAGGGTATGAACATCAATGGAGGTTCCCGACGCGTTCATTAGACAACGAGGAATTCCGGGAGGACCTCTATGGGGCCATTGAAGACTACTTTGTTATAAATATAGGCTCGGTGGACTCTGAGGCGGTACTGTAGGAGGGCTTTAAGGCCTACAAGAGAGGCGTCTGTATTTCAAAGAGTGCCGGGGCACTTAGGGATTTAAGAAGCGCACTCTCCAGTTTAGAAGCTGACCTGACTGGGCTAGATGATTCACAGAAAGTGACTATAGATCCTGACTATGAAATCAAAAGGGCACTCTACTCCTGCAGTATAGGGAGGCAGCAGACAAGAACATTTTGTATATGGGGAAATACCATAATGCCAAAGTCTATGGTGAAGGGGATCATCCCAGCAGAAACTTAGCGCAAATGCTTCGACCTCCATATGCGAAAGCATTCGCCACAGAATTGCAATCAGGGGGAGGGCCATACACTAACGGACCCCCTACTGATACAAGAGCAATTTCATTCCTATTACAAAACACTCTACACTACCAAGCTGGGTCATGACCGTTCAGGTCAGGAAGAATACCTATCGGAAATAGCATTTGTTTACCTAGAAAAATGTATGCAAGATTTTTTAGCGGAACCCATAACTGCTAACAGCATACGGGAGGCCATTGATACATTGAACACATCCACAGCCCCTGGGTTAGATGGCTTCACAGCCAGTGGAGAAGTGTGGCTCACCGGTTAGAGCCAGCAGACCCAGAAGCAGAGGTCGGCCCGGGACCAGGATTCAATTCCCGACGCGGCAGGGTACAGAACCAATGTCAGCGGGCTCGATAAATCTCACCTTGGTGCCTCTCTAACCATGGGTCCCACACTGCAACTCTGGGCAATAGCTTGCTTAATCTCCACAACGGCCCCCTCGCTGCCGGGGATGCCTGGCTTCACCTTGGGGATGCCCAATAGGGACCATCTCACAGGGAAATCCAGGACGGCTTCCCCAGCGGCATGCAGCACCAAGAAACCCTGGGGTGAACGTGCGCTCTACAAATTCATACTAACATAACATACTAACATAACATACCAGCCGAATTTTACAAAGCATTCAAAGACTTATTGATCCCGCACCTATTAGATGTCTACGTGAAGGCTCTGGAGTCCCAGCAGCTACCCCCTACTTTGAGAGAGGCTGTAATAATATTGCTCCCAAAACCCGGCAAAGAACCCCTCCAATGTGGGTCTTATAGACCGCTGTCATTACTAAATTTAGGCTATAAGATCCTTACGAAAGCATTGGCGTGTCGCCTCTCCCTTCTCATGGAATCCATAATCTCTCCCGCCCAGACGGGGTTCGTTCCACATCGATCCACTGCTTTCAACCTTCGCACTTTATTTAACACTCTACATAGATTAGACCCGGAGACGCCTGCAGCAGCGATTTTATTAGATAACAAGAAAGCTTTTGATTCTCTAGAATGGCCTTTTTTCCTCTCCGTTATGCAGCTCATTGGTATGCCCCAGGGCTTTATAGCGACTACGGCCTTGCTATACTCGGGTCCTACAGCCAGGCTCCGTCTAAACGGGATGCTCTCTGTTTCTTTCGACCTATTGAACAAGTTACTTACCTTCGGTAACGATATATCTGTAAGAAACAGTAGTTAGTACTAGATTCCTAACCTTAGAATATCCCCAGGCATCAGACTGGATCCGGAAACTTTTGCGTTGCAATACCCCTGCGCGTCGGTAGGCGTTGTCCGCGGCTCCGCGTCCTTCGTCGGCGTCGTTAGCGCCGGAATGACGTCGCCGGAGTACTTAGACGCCGCCCTCGCGCGCTGACGTCAGTTCTAATACACAGCTTTTCCGCGCCAGATACGCAGAGCCATGATAGAACCAACACTGGTGCCAATAGAACTAGGGCCCTGAAAGGAGATGATCTTAACCCTAGATATCAGTTCGCAGAACGGGGAGGATGGGTGGGTCGGTAAGGAATCTAATACTAATTACTGTTTCTTACAGATATATCGTTACCGAAGGTAAGTAACTTGTTCATCTGAAAGAAACAGGTTAGTATTAGATTCCTTACCTTAGAATAGATACTCCAGCAATACCAACCCCGGTGGTGGGTCTGCGAACCAATAATCACACCAGAATGTCCTGTAGGATGGAACGGCGAAAGAAGCCATCCCTCCGGACTTGGCTGTCCAGGCAGTAGTGTCTTGCGAACGTGTGCAGCGAGGCCCACGTAGCTGCCTGACAGATGTCCTGCAAGGGGACTCCCCTTCCCAGGGCAGTAGTAGCCGCCGTGGCCCGAGTGGAATGGGCCCTCAGCCCAACAGGAGGTTCCTTTTTAGCCAAGGAGCAGCATGACTTGATGCACAAAACAACCCACCAAGAGATGGTCCATTTCTGCACCGCCCGTCCCTTCTCATCTCCCACGTAACCAACAAAGAGTTGGTCATCCACCCGGAACTGGCATGTGCGATCCAGATAGAAGGAAAGCGCACATTTTGGGTCCAGACGGTGGAGCCGCTCTTCCTCTTTGGAGGGAAGCGGAGGTGGAAAGAAGGTGGGCAAGGTGATGGACTGCCCGATATGGAAGGCTGTGACTACCTTGGGCAGGAAAGAGGGTCTTGTCCGCAACACCACCTTGTCCGGATGGACAGAGAGGAAAGGAGGTTTGGAAGAAAGAGCCTGGAGCTCACTCACTCTCCTGGAAGAGGTGATGGCAACCAGGAAAGCAGTCTTAAGGGTAAGAAGACGGAGAGGACAGTTGTGAAGTGGCTCCAAGGGAGCCCACATCAGATAAGTTAGTACAAGGTTCAAGTCCCACTGAGGCATCACGAAAGGAACAGAGGGGAACATATGAGTGATACCCTTTAAGAACCTATTTATAATGGGGGACCTGAACAAAGATGGCTAATCAGGTAGCCTTAAGAAGGCGGAAAGGGCAGAAAGGTAGCCCTTGATAGTGCCCAGAGCAGAGTCCTGCTGGGCAAGAGAAAGAAGGAAGAGGAGAACCTCAGAAAGAGGGGCATTGAGAGGATCCACAGCCTTTGCTGTGGACCATGCCACAAATCTGTTCCACCTGCAGGCGTATACCGACTTTGTGGAGGGACGCCTGGCTGCCAGAATCACAGTACAGACTTCAGGAGGCAAGTCAAATGGCCTCAACTGTTGCCGCTCAATCTCCAAGCATGGAGGTGGAGACTGGACAGGTTCGGGTGGAGGACCGTCCCCTACTGCTGTGACAGAAGGTCCTCCTGAAGAGGCAGACGAATCCGAGGATCGACTGACATACTGAGTAGCTCGGGATACCAGTACCTTCGCGCCCAGTCTGGAGCCACAAGGATGACTTGGGCCCGGTCGCGCTTTGTGATATTCAGCACTCTGGGCAGAAGTGGTATAGGCGGAAAGGCGTACAACAGACCTCAACTCCACTCGCGACAAAAAGCGTCCCCGAGCGAGTGCCGCCTTTGAAATTCCAACACGCAGAACTGATGACATTGCGCGTTCTCTTCGGTTGTGAATAGATCTGACCAAGGCTCTCCCCACTGCAGAAAGAGGCATTGCGCCACGTCCGAGTTCAGACGCCATTTGCGATCCATCATGCACCTTCGGCTGAGCTCGTCCGCCCTGGCGTTCAGAGAACTTGCCAGGTGTTGAGCCACCAGGGTCACCCCCTGATGTTCCAGCCACTGCCAGAGGTGCAGAGCCTCCTGGCAGAGGGTCCACGACCCCACCCCGCCCTGTTTGTTGCAGTACCACATGGCGGTGGTGTTGTTCATGAACACTTGCACCACACTCCCCCGGACAGAGGGGAGGAATGCCTTCAGTGCTAGACAAATCACCCGCAGCTCCAGAAGGTTGATATGGAGCTGGGACTCCGCCGGAGACCAGTGGCCTCTGATCTCCGCCTCTCCCATGTGGCCTCCCCAGCCCTGGAGGGACGCGTCCGTCACAACTACGTGCTCCGGTTGGGGCGAGGGATCTGCCGCGGACCCAATCGCGGTCTGTGAGCCACCACTGCAGCTGTCTCGCAGTGCCCTCCGATATCAGGACATGGTCGGACAGGTTGCCCTGATGCTGGGCCCACTGAAACTTCCGGTCGCACTGCAGTGCCCGCATCCGCTACCGGGCGTGATGCACCAGAAGGATGCAGGAGGCCATCAGCCCCAGAAGCCGCAGAGTCAACCTGACGGAGACCCGGGATAAAGGCTGAAAGATTGGGATCAGATCCTAAATATCCCGGAACCCCCGTTCGGGAGGATAAACCCGAAACTGCGCCGAGTCGAGGACCGCTCCGATGAAGAGGAGCTTCTGAGAGGGGCACAGGTGTGACTTCGGCACATTGATGGAAAACCCCAGCTGGTGCAGGAGGTCCGCCGTTGTCTGGAGGTGGCTGACCACTGTCTGGGGCGAGCCCGCCTTCAACAACCAGTCGTCGAGGTAGGGGAAGACTGATGAGCTGCGACCATGGCCATCACTTTCGTGAACACCCTTGGGGCGCTGGTAAGGCCGAAGGGGAACACGGTAAACTGAAAGTGCTTGTGGTCTACCGTGAACCGCAGGTAGCGCCGGTGGGCCGGCAGGACGGGGATGTGGAAATAAGCGTCCTGCAAGCCCAACGCTACCATCCAGTCTCCTGGGTCCAGGGCAGCCAAGATCTGAGCCAATGTCAGCATTTTGAACTTCTCCTTCCGGAGGAAGCCGTTGATGTTCCGTAGGTCCAAGATAGGCCCCCTTTGCCCTTCTTGGGTACCAGAAAGTAGTGGAAGTAACAACCACACCCTACTTCCGGCCCAGGAACGCGCTCGATGGCCCCCTTGGCCAAGAGGGCCGTATCTTCCTCCTGTAGAAGTTGCAAGTGATCCCCCGACACGAGGTGGTATTGCGGTGGCATGGCTGGCGGGGTCACCTCGAAGGGGAGGGAGTAGCCCCTTCGGACGATTTACAGCACCCACATGTCCTATGTGACAGTGCGCCAGTGGAAGAGGTGATAGCGAACCCTGCCCCCCACTGGGGTCACATGGGCCTGAAAGCACAGACTAGGAGGGTTTTGAGGCGGATGCTGCAGGGGAAGGTGTGGACTGGCCTCGCCGTTGTTCCCGACCACCGCCACGGCAGTTTCTACGGCTGCCACTGCGCTGTGTGTTAGTCTGCTGGGCGTGGCTGGCAGCACGTGTGGGAGCGCCTCTTCCTTGGCCACGAAAGGAGCGAAAGGCACCCGTTTGCTGGGGCCGAGAGGCCCAAGGGCTTGGCCGTAGCCCTGGAGTCCTTAAAACGCTCAAGCGCATGGTCTGCCTTGTCGCCAAAGAGGTGACGGCCATCAAACGGCATGTCCAGAAAGGTGGCCTGGACATCAGCCAAAAAGTTGGCGGTCCTCAACCAGGCGTGGCATCGAACCGCCACCGTCGTTGCCATCGCTCTGCCCAGTGAGTCCGTGGTATCCAGCCCACACCGGAAGGAATACCGCGCCATATCTCGACCCTCCGCAAGGGCTTGGGCGAGGTTAGTCCGAACCCCCCTCCGGGCATTGTGGCAGCACGTCCGCGACCGTGTCCCACAGAGTGTGGGTGTAGCGGCCCAAGAGGCATGCGGTGTTGACTGACCGCAGTCCCAAACTCAGGGAAGAGAACACCTTCTTACCGAATTGCTCGTACCTCTTGGATTCCCGATCGGGCGGAGCCGTCGGGAATGCAGTCTGGGAAGTAGAGGCCTGGATAACCAGGATCTTGGGGTGGGGTGGGTGGACAGGAAGGCAGGGTCGCCCGGAGCCGGGCGGTAGCGTCTGGCCACGTTCCTATCTACAGGCGGACCTGTAGCGGGCTTGGACCAAGTGTCCAAAAGAACGTCACACAAGGCCTCATTAAATGGCAACAGAGGCTCAGCCGAGCTTGCCTGCATTTTAAGGACCTCAGTGAGGAGGTTAGACCACACAGCCGCGACGGGGAGCTCTAGGCTCAATGCCTTGGCCGCCCGCATCAACACTACACTGTAGGTAGCCCCCTCCTCCGTAGCCACGGTTGAAGGGGAGACAAAGCCAGTGTCTGGCGAAGTGTCCAGCCCACTGGCATCCCCAAGCTCACATGTCCAGTCCTGTTGAGACTGGCACTCCTGTGCCAGAGGGTCCACAGACCCCTCCCAACCCCCTTCACCACCCATCTGCTGAAATTCAGGTTCAAAGGACGGGGCCGATTCATTGAAGTAAAAATCTCCAAGCGACGTCGACCGGCGCCGGAACCGAATCGAGGGTAGGATCGGGGACAGCATCGCCCTGAGGCGGCGCCAGGGATGACACCCTAGGGACCGGTGCCGGCGAGGTCGGGAGGTCGACCGGCGACGACCCGGATCCTGAACCGGATCCAGCGGGGGCCTGTGGCGCCAGGACCAAAGTCACCGGCTGCCCGGGGCCGAAGCAACCCGACGGCGTCGTGGCCGAAGCACCCGACTCGCCAGGCCCCCCAGTCGGGCCGCTGTGCCCGAAGGCGCCGTGGAACCCGACGGAGGAGGGAGCGATCTCATGGCCATGAGGTAGCGCTCGATCTCCTCCGTCGCGTCATGCCCAGGAGGTATGGGGCAGGCCGCGACGCCAGCGACTCCGGCGGAGCCACGTGGGCGGAGTCACCTGAACCCCCGGCCGTGTCGGGAGGGGTCGGAAGAGCGATGACGCCTTCCCGACCTCTCATGCCTCTTACCTGAGGATCTTGAGCCCGAAGACCGATGCCGACTCTCGGAGCTACGAGGACTCTGACCCCGTGACCGGTTCCTCGACCTCCTCCTGGACCGGGACTGAGAATGGCGCAGACCGACTGCCGGACCTCAAGTTGCTTGCGGGACAGCTCCCGTCTAGCCTTGGACGTCAGAGCCCGGCAATTGGAGCAGGCTCGGTCGTCGTGGTTGGGGCCCAGACAATGAAGACAACGGCAATGGGGGTCGGTAACCGACATCAGTCAGCTGCAATCGACGCAGGGTTTAAACCCGGGCATCCCTAATGGCACCGTAGGAGTCGAACAACTCGAGAAAAAACAGATCAAAAGATCAAAAAAGTTTAGTCAAAAATTGACTAAGGGGTAGAGCTTCTCCGGATCTGCGCTAGCTGGCGTGGAAAAAAGAAGAACTGACGTCAGCGCGATAGGGCGGCGTCTAAGTACTCCGGCGACGTCATTCCGGCGCTAACGACGCCGACGACGGACGCGGAGCTGCGGACGATGCCGACCGACGCGCAGGGGTATTGCTACGCAAAAGTTTCCGGATCCAGTCTGACGCCTGGGGATATTCTAAGGTAAGGAATCTAATACTAACCTGTTTCTTTCAGATGCGCGGAACACGCCAGGGATGCCCCCTTTCCCCCTTATTATTTATTTTAGCAATGGACCCACTGATACGACATTTCCAGGAAAAACACCTCCATAGAGGATTAGTGTTCAGGAAGGACAGGACCCTTATTAGTTTCCTTATATGCAGATGACACAATTCTATACGTTTATGATCCCCAAACGAATCTCGACCCGTTACTAAGAGAGATCCTCAGATTTGGCAGTTTTTCTGGCATACAAATCAATTGGCGTAAGTCGATGGTCTTCCCGCTCACTGCGGGAACATCTCATTGGGCCTCAGAATTCCCTTTAGATTGGTGCACGGACTCAGTAAAATACTTAGGAGTTCACATACATCGCGATACCGAGCATGTAGTACGACGCAACTATGGGCTGGCAATCTACCAACTTGAGACACAAATCGACTCCTGGCTTAAACTTCGACTCTCCATGGCAGGACGCGTTGCTCTGATAAAAATGGTGGTTCTCCCCAAATTTCTGTATTTATTTTAGAACATCCCAATCCCCCTAACTAATAACTGCAATCATTACTGATCAACCTAGTATGGGGAGGCAGAACGCCCAGGGTGCGATGGTGAGTGATGACGCTCCCGTATGAGCAAGGTGGGTATGGAGTACCCGATTTGCACTTATATTATCTGGCTGCTCAGGCCAGCTTTGCACATGCCTGGTATCACCCCGATGCCAGAATTACCTATATTCGCCCTGAATCTGACTTTATTCTCCCCGATGTGCTTGCCTCGGTTCTACCCTCGGGCATCCCACGAAATCCCAAACTTATACAGCCGGTATATACCACCAGTTGGGCATGGCTCAAGCTCAGTAGACTTGCACACATGAATACTTTATATTCTTCCTCCCTTCCTTTAACGAACGCTAAATTGTTACCCATCACCGCCGAAAACATAGTCCGCAAGACATGTACCAAATTCAATTTTCACACAATGGGAGACCTCTTTCCCGCCGGGCATGTTTTTGATCTGGAGGAGATGCCCGAGTTTTCAGTTGCTACATTTATGGACAGGTTTATACTGGCCAGACTGCGATCCGCGCTGCGTAATAAGTTCCCAGAGTACCCGCTGGAACCACCTTCCTTTCCCACTTTAACATTGGTGATAACCAGCGAAAAGGGATAACACCTCATTTCACAGCTTTATAGGGCCTGTTCTGCTGAGCTGCCATTGGACGACACGAGGGTCCGCTCCTCTTGGGAGTCTGATCTGGGCACCTCAATTACTGACGAGCAGTGGTTGGCATGCTGCAGAGTTACAGGGACAGTGTTGTTAAATAGCAAACATAGGCTCCTGCATTTTAAATTTCTGCTCAGATTTCATGCCACACCCGCTAGAGCACACAGGATAGACCCCTCCAGACCACACACATGCCAGCACTGTCAAACACCTCATGCAGACTTCGCACATATATGACCTGGGGCTGAACACAGGTCCACGATTTCTGGGTGGATGTGCACAAACTCCTTAGTATAATGATGCATATCCCGATGGAGCCGTTGCCAGAGATAGCGTTATTAGGATACGTGGTAAAAATCCCTCTAAAAGTTCATAAATTTGCTGCGATCTCATTACTCCTAGCTAAAAGAGAAGTTGCAATAGTTTGGGGTGGTAAGAGAGCTCCAACGACGAAGGGATGGTTACAAAGAATGGCAACTTGCACAACAAATAGTGATATGTATGCCAATACCTTTCCGGCATCTTCTAGACCCAGAGACATTTGGGGCCCATTCCGCACTTTCCTGACCACACAGCAACAACCTTCCCCTACACAACAAAGGCAGGGCAAAGAACCGACGGGTGTGGGTTGAAAGGGCTGTTACATTTGTACAATTACTGTAGATATGTGTCAATGTTGTGCCGAACTGTTATACACTGCTGATTATATGGAACTGTCGATGTCGAATCATACCCACTGCTTAATACTAATGTCTGATGTGCTCTGCAATGTTTTTCCATAAAACTGATAAATAAAGTTTAAAAAAAAAGGGTGGACGGAGGGGTGGATGAGTGAAATGATGGATGGAAGGATACATGATGAATAGGTTTGTAAATGGTTGAATATGGACATGGATGGGCACACAGGTGGAAGACAGAATGAAGGTGA
This sequence comes from Lissotriton vulgaris, assembly GCF_964263255.1. NCBI lineage: Eukaryota > Metazoa > Chordata > Amphibia > Caudata > Salamandridae > Lissotriton > Lissotriton vulgaris. Next base: position 1,117,818,802 of record NC_141685.1, on the reverse strand, counting down.
AAGACTGAATGATGGATGAAAGTATGATTACACCTTGTAACCCCCATTGTCTTAACACCATCGCTGCTTAACGTATTTTTCTTCTGTGCTGAGGACCAATATAAATGGGTGTGCTCATGACGAGCTCAGCTCGTCATGAGCACATGAGCACCGTGCCTCATGACGAGCTGAGTTTGTCATGAGCACAGAAGGGGTTAACAACATTTCCTATACATTGGCTTTCACATTTATATGAGTCATTGTCTGTATGTAATATGTGTGTGATGTAACACACTCCGACACCCAGCCCTACATAACTGGGATGAGTAGCACTATAAAATAAATTAAATTTACATGAGAGAGGGTCTATGTGAAGATGAGGGGCACCATTTGAGGGTGGTAGCATGGCGGGACTGGCTGGACCGGGCATCAGGCGTTTCCCTGGGAGGCTGGAAAGGTGTGGGGGCAGTTTTTTTTACTGGGGGCTGGCATTTCAAAGTTCCTTGTATATCCAGCAGTTTTCAAGGCAAAAGTAAAAACGGCCACAAAGATTGTCATATCCTGGTGCACAGTAAAGTCATTACTTACTATTCTTTAGAAGCTAATACAATTGATATATAATGACAAATGTGTTGTAGAATGAACCATGTTTTCCCAAATTTTCCTGGGGGTTGCGAAAACAAAGCCGTCAGTTTGCTTGTAACACGCAACAACTTTTAAATATCTGTAAATAAACTGTGCAAATGTTTCAAAACTTATCAGCAGTTAGGAAATGACAATTGGACCACTCGTTTGTAATTCAGAAGTGTGCTGGAAACAGATTTTAATAAGATCAAAACATTCAAGACACTTTACTTGGTGATGTTCAATTGATACATATTTTCTGAAACCACATTTCCACACATTAGTATTTGTGCGCTATATAGATTGTTCAGTAAAAGTGAATGATGGCTTTTTGCTTCCCTTTCAATAGAAAATGTTCTGTATGTAAAAGATAGCGCCTCCTTCGGGCCTACAATAATGCCGCAACAGCATATACAATTTCTAGTTCATAGCACACTTCTGTGCATCAATGAGAATCTGCAGTGCAAAGCTCACAGAAATGAAGTGGCCCAATCAGTATACTATTTCCAATATACAGCTAAAATAAGGTGGGCTGATATATGGCTAGTCAGGGTATATTGTCGCAATGTCAACACCCATCTAACCACTCTGACCCACAATAATAGCATTACACTCTGCAGTGTGCAGCTAATTATAGCTCATGCAGACTGGTTAATAACTCCCTTTTCCTGCTTAATGCTCTTACCCTTATACAAGACCTCTCCGCTATGGGTCTTATCCATCACTCAATACTGTACCAGCCCCTGTGCAAGTCATCACCAGCTGAACAGAATGGAATGCTTGAAGCGATCAGACACATAAAGCTGGTCACCCGGAGGACTGAACTCTAGTCAGCACTGCAGGTCCCAATTAGCTGCATCCTTCGCGTGTCGCTTTCCATCACAAAATATCTAACCGAGCAGATCTTCCCGACCATTTCTCTCACCAAACATGACTGCTCAGGACCATGAATTGTAAACAAAATATCGGACTGGACAACCACGTGCAGTAACCATATACATCGATTGTTATCATATGAAATACCACAAAAAGACCTGCGCAGTTGCTCAAAGTTGCACGCATACTAAAAAACTGTGAAGTGCACAATTTTCTCAACCTAATATAAACTTATTTTGACTTGTACTTAAGTGGTTGTCTATTTACTTACTTATATACTATTGCACGACCTCCTCTGATGCTTTTGGAAAACGTACCTTTTGTCCCTAAGTTTTGTCCTAAATTTTTAACTCCTGTCCTGAATTTGGACCCTTTGACCTGAATTTTTACACTCGCCGTCCTGAATTTGCACCCATTCCAGTTGGTCAACCTAGTGATGCGGGTAAGTGCGTGCAGCTGCTACTCATACAAAAGGTTAGTTAAGAGTATGTGGGGCCTGATTTCTTTCTAAGGGGCTGGGTACTGTGATGCCAACACCTCATGGCAGCTACTGGACTCGAACGTCTGAATGCACATGGACTGTCATGCTTGCGTAAAGCTCTACGGCCTGTCCTGCTGATGAGTGTTCGTGGCACACGCTATGGACCAATTTAGAGTGTCTCGAGCTGTGAAGACGTGCTCACCGAGCACACCGGTCCCCCAAATATCCAAAACACTGACAGTCGTCCTCTTCACACACAGGACCACCCAAACAATTACTGGCCTGCCTCCTTAGACTTCCTGTCCTCTGGAAAAAAATCAGCCAACATCTCAGCCCTGGAACAGGACTTGCAATGTCCAACAAAACACTATCCAGGAGTACAAATAGCATACACGTTGTGAATTCCTCACTGCGGCCAAATCGTCTCCAAAATTGTGTTAGTGTGAAATGACCAGAACACTACACAATGTATAAACAATGGAGTTGAGCTTATTGGCCACAGTCTTCCCCAGCATCAGGCAGCAACTGCCAGACATAGAACCCCCACCTGAACCTGCCTTGCTCTACATTCCACATTCCTTAGGGCTGGAACTTCGAATGTGGAATATAGAGAACAGATCACAGCACCACACCTCCCTCCACTATATACCTAAAAAACCCTGCTTGAAAATTGACCTTGATTTATAGCTATAACCATTCTCTTTCCTAAGTTTCTATTTATAGGACACTCTCCTCACACTCCATCCTCTGCTGATCTAAAAGAATCTGTGTGTGCCCTACTCTGTCATATGCCTGCCTTACTGAGTAACCATTCCTACACCTAAACTATTTTAGTCTATCTACTCACCCCACTCTCATAAATCACAAATTCTCCCCTGTGTAACCTCTCCTCCTTGCATCTCACAGTATCTAACATCTTCTACCCTATTTACGTAGCTCATATGCACTTGCATGAACTCACCCTAATAATCACATCTGGCTCCTATTAACATAATGCACCACTAGACACTTGAGAACATAATTCAAGCAATTCCTCAGAGCCCAAGACATAGCCAATAACCAACAATTTACAACACTAACTAATAACCACTGGGAACACCTCTAATTTTAGTTTATGAGTAGCATTTTATCCAACATAAGGCACTTCAACACCTCGTCAGACGTAGTAAGTGCTATATGACTGAAATTACAATACAATAAGATGTGGAGTTTGTAGGATTTTAAATAAGAGGTCGGTAAAGCGAATGGTTTGTGCTCCTAGCCTGTTAAGGAGTAGGGGGTTGTAGGGTTTACATTCAGTGGCTGATAAACTGTTAGGTGTTGTAGAATGTCCCCTCCTTTGCTTAAGAGGGAGTGAGTAGGGGTGTAGGATTTTAATTCCTTGATCCATAAAAGTGGGTGTGGTAAGAACTATGTTCAGTGGTTGATGAATAGTTTTATGGCTTTCATTCAGTAGGTAATAAGGAGTTGGGGTTTAGGCTTTGGATTCACTCCATGAGTTTTAGTGCTGGCGTTTTGTTGTTTGATATGGAGTGGGAATTGCAGGTTTTCCTTTTAAATGTCGCTAAGGACGGGGTGGGTCGTGTTTGACTTCACTGGGTGACGAGGATTGAGGCGTTACACCACGGACAATGCAATTAAAGAATCTTGGGGGGCAGGAAACACTAAGATGTCCTCAAGACCGTGGCAGGAAACTAGGAACAGGCCTCAGCGCCTGCACTTCCTTCTCAGAGGGTCGGAGATGAGAGACCCGGAAGCTGCCAGCTCTTGTCATCAAGAAAGCATAATGTAGAACTGGGGGGGGGGGGGGGGGGAGACTAAGGCACTGGTCGCTGCCACTGAAGGGAGAAAGTGATTCCAATGACTCACCTCGCTCTCAACCTCCTCCCCCTTCATCTGCCAAAGATCTTACGTGCCGTTATCCGTAAAACCAATCCATGGCGCACTCCAATAGAGCAGCATCACTGGAGGTTTTGGGCATCTTGTCATGTAACTTTCTGTCACGTGGTAAGCATTTCCTCACAATTTACTTTAATGCAGTTGGTAATGCACAGAGTTCTTCAAATTACAGCAAAGGCAATGAATACCATGCATACAAATGAATCCGTATACAGAGTATTGGAATGGGAGACATTTGATCAGGGCTTTACGTGGGATGAAGAAAGTGTGTGTGTGGTGGCGAGGTCTCTAAAAGGGGCAGGACCTATGTAGTTAAAGGCATGGCTTAAACATGTAAACTCAGTTTCTCCGAGTCCCGTTCTGTGCTACCCAACCAGTATTTTGGTTTCTCTCTCAGCTTTCTGTTATTGCATCCAGATACAATAACACAGCTGACTTACACCTAAAACCAGCCTGGGCTGTTGGTTTTGTCAGTGGTTGTCTTTATGCGCTCTGTCAGAAGCCAACAACTGGATAACCATGTATTCTGAAAACCCTTTGACCAGCTGATATGTCCTGAGAGAAACTCACACTGACTTCAGCCCCAACTCCAGAGCTCTCAATTGTGTCCGTTCTAATACCAAGGGGGGACTCGGTTCAAATCATGCCCTGTACAAGAGTAATATGGTGATTGTAATTGCATTCATATAGCGCTTACTACCCCTGATGAGGCGTTGAAGCGTTTTTCGGTGAGTAGCACGATACTCCGGAACCCAGAAAGGATTAGTGGCGAGTTAGTATAGGAAAATATGAAATGTATTTGAGTGGTGGTAATTTGAATCTGTTATTTGTGTAAATCATCTCGAAAATAGCGAACTCTTTAATGGAGTGTAAGATTCGGTGCAATATGTGAAATATGAACAGGAACAAAATCACTGACCTGGATAACCTCAACACTCCTTACATTAATTGTTGAGAAATCACCAGTGTTTCCCCAGTTAAAGTTAAGGCCATGAATATAGGGCACGATAGGGACACGTTTCAATATCTGTTGCAAAATACTATAGAAACACAAAAAGATGTTTGGATTAAACCCAGATCTGTGAGTGGGGGTGAATGTTTGACAATGTTCAGCATTCTGTCCATCATCTTGTTGTGTTGGTTTAGTCGCTTTAAGTGGGAAGGGTATGCCCAGACGTGGGTTCCTTGCTCGGTGGGCCACTGGATTCAAGCTAGCCTGGCTGATGAGGGGCGAAACCCCAAAACCGGGACCCAAAGGCTTGTTTCCTGGCCTGGCAGTTCGGACTGGACTGTTCTCATTGGGAGCAGGGTCAAGACTGATTTGCATATGGCTGGGTCCAAACTGGGGTGCCGTGGTGAGTATGGCCAGGTCCTCCCTGGACTGGAACCAAGCATCCTAGGACCGGTTTCGGGGTTTCACCCCTCATCAGCCAGGATAGCTTGACTCCAGTGGCATGGAGAGCACGTCTTGGCATTCAAGCTAGCCTGGCTGATGAAGGGTGATGCCCTGAAATCTTTCCCAGGATGCTTGTTTCTGGTCCAGGAAGGACCTGGTTTGGCAGTTCGGGCTGGACTGTTCCCACAAGGTATAGGGTCAAGACTGATTGGCATATGGCTGGATTTAACCCAGATCCTTGTGACTGGGGGTGAATGTTTGCATAGTCCAGCATTCCGTCCATCAATTGTTTCTTTTGCATATAGCTTCACGATAGCCACATACGATAACTACAAGGCATCTAGTTTGGACTCATTTACAAAAGCACAGCTTATCTTGAAACTTGTCAGGGATTTGTCCCTCCTGGACCTATGTTGGATGCTCGAAGGGCAATAAAATGCTTAACCCACAATGTGCAATTGCCCTGATCTGTTGAGAAGGAAACGTTTTAGGGAACACCGTTAAACCCACAAAGCTCGTTCCTCACTGTCTCTACCTTCTTCTCTACTTCACCCGCTGCCAATCGTTTTCCCATCTCTCCTGACTCCCTCAACACTTTGAGGCATCCTTAATGTGGCACGAAGTGCTGAACAACCAACTTATCTCACCCCCTTACATCCTTTTCACACTCTTCAGTGTTGGAGACTCCTTGGATTGCCACTCCACTGAATTCCCAGGCCCACCTAATTTCTAATACTCAAGTTCACACCTATTGCCAATTTTCTCATTGCCAGATACTCTAAAAGAACACACCTGGTCCAATTAGGACACGTTTCACTGCCTCACGTCTGCCACTCTCTTGTATACACCTGTCGAACATACGACATTGCTTTCTTTGTCAGAACAATACCCTCTTGGGCTCGCCATCCTGGCCAGTAAATTACCAGAAACAGCATGCTTAAAATAAACCAGCGGCTAGCACCTCAGCCCAGGCCGGAGACAGATAAGGGTGGCTCGGGCTTGCGGACGCTTGGCTCGCCAGTAGCAACAAAATAAAAAATGTCTGGACCATGTGCGTCGCGAGCGCACACATTCTCTCCCCCACCATAAATAAAATCTCCATTATTGATATGAATAGCTGGCGCGCGCGGGGAGGTCAGCATTACCTAACAGGAAGGGAAATCAAAGAAAAGGAGAGGGGGGATGCGGCCCTTTCTCAGTATTCAGGGCCAGTGGTACAATCGCCTGCTTCCTTCACTCTGACCTCATGGGCTGGGAAGGGGTGGACAGGAGGGCCGGAGATGGGTGGGGTGAGGCGATGATTGCACCAGCGAAAGTTGAAACGGCAGGGTGCCCCCTCATTAGCCCCTTCCTTCCCACTGCACGGCCAGTCCCCACTAGTTGCACTCGGATGCACCAACACGAGGCCTCTCCAGTGGCGTAGCTAAACCTTGGACCGCCCCCCCTCGCCTTGCAACGCACTGGACCACTCATGCAACACCACCATGGGACTGCGGGTTGTCACATCCGCAACACTTGTGGGAAGGATGGAGGGAGAGGGTCCTGACTTTAAGGTTGGAGTTTCACGGGGCTTTGAGATGGGGGTCTGGGCAGCTCTTAATGTGTGCAGGTGGTTGCATATGAAGAAGACCCACTCATTTTTGGGGCCCTGAAATACTTTTTGTCCTCAATCTTTAGCAGAACAAGAGATAAAGAGAAAGGCAGAAAACAGGACAAGGGAGGAGGAAAAGAAAGATTGGGAAACAGTGACACGGGAGAAACCAGGGAAAAAACAACATGAAAGAGGTAGATAAAGAGACAGGAAGGTTAGGTAGAAGAAAGAAGCAGGAGCAGGAATCAAGACTAGGCAGCATAGGTATTCAGTAACTCCAGCATTTAGCAGCGCTGACGCCCGGGCTCCAGAAAAACGTTTGCCCTTCCAAATAATATTATTATTCTTTTAATTAAGCACTGGGTCTGGGTAAGGCTGACATGGTCTGGAAAGTAGAAAAGAAGTTCATAATCACCCCAGCCACCACCATTTTAGAACAAGCGTTGGCAAAGCCAATCAGTCTTGCTTTCTGGCCGCCACTATTGTTCAGATGCTTTTATAATAGGCCAGCACTGGCAAAGCCAACAGTAATGACTCACCAAGCTAAATGTGTGAAAAAAGAACGGAAAATGCTGTTTTCTATACTTTTAAGATGGTCGCCATGTTGCACAAGGCAATGTAACAAAGCAATGTGGCAGCAGTATGGAAAGTATAGAAAACACTGTTTTCTATTCTTTCTGCACTCTCAAGATGGCTGCCATGTCATGTCAAAATTAAATAAACAGCAGCATGTAATGGGGAGGAGCGGAGTGGGGGAGCAGTTAAAAGTCAGCAATGAGCAGCAACAGTGAGCAGGGAGGGTCTTGGGAGCAACAGAGGGTGGTAGGTTTGAAATAAAAAGGCAAACAGGATGGAAAGGAATGGGGAAGCAACAGTTGGAGAACAACACTTAGAACAATGAAATGCAGGGGTGTGGTAGGGTAGCATTATACTTGAAGAGAACTAGCAAGAAAACATTTGCATTCTCCTGGAAGGCCAAAAGCAAAAGAAAAAAGTAGTTCCCTGATTATGAGAAGTGGAAGAATATAAGTCATCCAGTCAAAAAGGATGCTTTATAAGCTATACCAATTAAAGAGTTGCAATGGGCTGACGCAAAGCCCGCTGTAAGAATTGGCATTGTCCACAACAGGTTTTTTGATCTATAAATAGTGGATTCTGATGGCAGAAATGTAGCCTTTGATACACACTTAGGGCCTCAGACCGCCAGACTCGTGGTGGCACGGCGGTGGCGGATCCAGCCACTGCCGCACCACACAAGGAACGCCAGCTCCACTAGGGAATCACTGTTCCCTGGTGTAGGAGCAGCGGTCTGAAGCCGCAATATGCTTGGTGGGACCGCCACGGTCTGCTCTAAATTGGACAGGGGGTCTTATTTGCCTACAGCAATGGCCCCTGATCTGTTGTGCTATTTGTGTAAGGTTTCCACTGGCAGAGCCAGCCGGGTCAGCGCCGGCAGAAAAATGCCAGTCTGCCAGATTCTAAATAGAGTGGGGGACCGTCAGATTGTCAGTCAGGTCACTCTGCCAAGTTTGTGGAAGAGTACTTAATATTCCAAACTCTAAATCAGCTGCTTAGTTTTTTACAGGCAGTACAAGTTATTGTGGCAATGTCTATCAGTGATGGATAAGGTTGCACCTGTAGTTCAGAATACCTTAGTGGGGTGGACCATGATGTTTTTGGTGTGGACAGTGCTGATGGCTGCAGTACTGGTAAACAGGGCAGTTCTTCCCACTTGACTGACTGTTGGCTTACAGGAGACAACAGTGGATGTTACTGTGCTCTGTGGTTGAGGCAGTGTTGGCAGAAATAAGAATGGGTGTGGCAGAGCTAGGTTTGATACAACTGTTGAACAATTTACTGAGGTTAAATTTACAGAGATTAGACAGCTTGACATATGGCTCTATTACAGGTTACTTATGGTAAGTGTTTTGATGGTTGATTGTACTTCATTTATTTGCTTGTTGCTGTTCTAGTGCTGGCTGATTTTAGTTAAATGTTTGTCTAATGTTGATTGATTATCATGGTGCAGGGTTTTAGTATGACAGCTTTGGCTTGATAGTGTTGCTTGTTTGTGGTTAAAGATGCATTGGCTGAGGGGCGTAGCTAAGCCGAGCGGCAAGATGGCCGCTTTCTGAGCGAGCTCTGCCTGCTGCGCTAAAACATCCAACATTTATCCTGCCTATCGAAGCGATCTTCCCACACCGATCGACATTCCTGATCGAGGGAAACCCGGTGACTTTCCAGATCTGCTGATAAGAGATTTTGATGCAGAGAGGCCGTCATTGCGATATCGAGGGCTGAGACGCCGAGGTCCCTGCCTGGAGCGGGACCTTCACGTAAACGCTCATCCGAGTTTACATGTGCCCTGAGACCCTGAAAAACCCGCTCCGCAAGCCAGAGAAAATCTAAATAAAGTTACCCGACTACCATCTGGAGAACAGCCACAGGTGAAGAAACCTTTGTTGGAGCTGCGGCCGCCACCGATGCGCCGATCGAGGCGATTGCTGTGATACAGACGCTGACTTCAGCGGCTATGCAACCGTCGGGGCTGGGGCCTTGGAGACACGCCGAGGTGAGGAGACCTTTCCTGCATCCTGGAGGCGTGCCAGACAAATTCAAGGCACCTGGCGTGCGCCTATGCTGAGTGGTGGACTCCGGGGGTGGTCACTCAGTCCTTGGAGCCAGAGAGATCTCTGATTTATGTTCTGATCGGCACCGATCCCCCTTCAGATTTCAACCGCCATATCTGAATGCTGCACAGTGCTCCTTGCAGGCCCGGTGCCCCTCATGGTCATCTAATTGGGGTTCTGCCTTGCTGCAGCGCTTGTGCAATACCCCGTACTCCTGGGCTTCCTTTTGGGTGCACGGATGAGGTGGCACCCTCCTCCTTGGCCGAGACCTCTCCGGACACACTAGGCGATGCTGCGGCCTAATAGTACCCTGCGGGCCAGGCCGCCGCCTAGAAGACCACACATCACATCCCCGGGCTGACTCCGGACTGCCCGTGACGTGCTCTTACAGAATGGAGCCCTCGCCAGAAGCTATTTGGACTATATAGTGCCTTTTCACTGCCACATGTAGAAACTAGCACCCTGGTCTTGCACTTCAGGTCATCCTACGGCCCTTCACAGACACCGGGATGGGGGCAGGCCTGAACTCTCCCGACTCCTTATCCTCCATTAGTGCTTTTTTGGGCCCTTGTGCGCGACTGGCTGCTCTGTTCTGCATGCCTAGTGACGCCTGCCTTAACTAGTGATAAATATGCCTAAATAATCCGGGCCTTGCTTTGTTAATCCTATTAGGGCTGGAAACTTGTTGTGCCAATCCCTAGGGCGAGTCTCTCAGCACCGTGTTGGCACTTGTCACAGCAAACCAAATTAATTCTCTGCATCGCATTATTCAGTGTCTTCATTGTAGTAGTGCTCTCCTCGGACCACCGCGCGACCAGTTCTCATTTCATGAGACCACCCAGCCTCCCATAACTGATAACCTGCAATCATTTCTTATTGCAGCCAATATGGGGAAAACAGACCCAAAGCAGTCAAAAATTTCCTTTGACAGCAGGCGCAACACCCGTACCACCGATTCTGAAACAAACCAAGACTCCCACTCACCCGCGCATACCTCCACAGAATCGCCCGAGGAAGATCTACGCAGCATCCTCCTGGAGGTAAAATCCAGCCTCAGGGCTATCGATAATACATTGGACACACTTTCCTCCCAGGTTTATTAGGTTCGCAGCAGAGTAGACATGCACAAAACTCGCCTGGATCAAGTAGAAAATAGGATGTCAGATGCCCACGATTTTAAAGTAGAGTCCAAAGAGCACCTTCTCCACATGGAGAAAGTGTTGGAGGGGAGTAAAACCAAGAACGAAGAACTTGAGGTGCGCTCAAGAAGAAACAACATCTGCATCCTTGGTATGCCAAAGACAATTGCTATTCACAAAATGAAGGTCTAAATGGAGGACATGTTGCAAGATCTTTTCGGACCCGACCTGTCTCCTATGTTTCTGGTAGAAAGGGCCCATCGCACACTTGCACCTAAGCCTCCGATTGGGGCTACGCCCAGACCTATCATAGCCCGTCTGTTCAACTATAGAGACAGAGATGTCATACTGCGTAAAGACAGAGAAAAAGGGACAGTTACTCACCAAGGAAATAAGCTTTAATTATTTTCAGATTTCACGCCAACAGTCCAGGCGGCCAGGCACAAATTTGGCCCTGCCAAACGCCTTCTTCAAAATTTGGCATCAACTATGCTCTCTTCTAACCTGTGAAACTGAGGGTGACGCATGAAGATATGCCACACTATTTTACAGATGCAAAATCAGCATTGAAGTTTGCAAAGCACATTGCTCAGACGCAGTTCAAAAAGCTCAATCCGCCCAATGACACCCACTCTAATGCTACTCTCAGCGATAATGATTGACGTTATACACCAGTTTTTCACATGTACTGTATTGCTCCAGTCACCTGCCTTGTTGAACACTTTATCTGATGGCTCGAACATTTCATGAACTCAATAGCACTGGACCCTCGAACTTTGATCCTACCACTCAGGGTGGGGAGTGAACTCTCAATGTCCACTATTTGACAGCTGGGCCACCCTTCCATCAGGCGGAGTTGTATGCCGGCGATTCCACGCCCCCTGGAGATCTCCGTAAGTTCATCTATAACGTTTATTTCTTTTTTTGTTTTGAATGGTGATGGGTAGGGACAAATGCACGACATAATTGGGGGGTTGGTGTGGATGGAGGGTTGGGGGGATATTGAACTGTTATGTTTAAGTTCAGCAGAAGCACATAGATAAAATCTCGACGGATGGGAACTTCGCACGTAACATTCCGCTTTCTAAACACCTGCAACAACGATTGGCACATTTTACACATTCTCAACCTTTCTCCACACGTCCTTTGACCACAGGAGCAAATTTCACATTTCATATAATGTAATCGCTATGTCACTAGCCACCGCACAAGCTCAACACAACTATCTGACTTGGAATGACTGAGGCCTCAATAATATAGAAAAGCTAGACTTATGCACGCCTACCTTGCGAGGCAACAAGTGGGCATTTGTTTCCTACAGGAAACACACCTCCAACCCACAGACACTAATAAATTACGACAAAAACGATGGGGAGAGTACCACTCCTCAACCTATTCTAGCTATGCGAGGGGAGTCGCGATCCTCATTCACAGTGGTCTTGACTGGACACTGGCACAAGCACACATTGACACAGATGGAAGGTATATCATTTTAAAAGGTTCTCAGGGGGGACACAATTGGTTGTAGCTGCAGTTTACGGGCCAAATGTAGATGATCCTGAGTTTTTTAATGATATGTGGGCAAGGGTTGTTGCTATGGGGCTGTGACACTGTGATATGGGGAGGTGGTTTTAATGCCATTTTATCTGACAACATGGAAAGACTAGGAACGTCCCTAACACTGCACCCCCGATCCAGCCACGCACTTTATTCAATTATGACCAGTAGCCACATAGTGGACATATGGAGACAACTACACCCACATACATGGGAGGGCCCCTATGTTTCTACACAATACAACTCTTGGTCCAGGCTGGATAGCTTGCTGGTGTCTGGGGATGTAGCTACGTGGACCACGGATGCCCAACACCTTCCTAGGGCATTGCCCGACCACTCCCCCTGCACTTGTAGGATAGCATTCCTGACATCTATAAAGCGGGATTCATGTGGAGACTCCTACCTTATGCCTTGTTGGACTTGGCATTTCACACGGAGATCCGAGGGGATATTGCTGAGTATTTCTCATTGAATTCAAGTTCGGTCTCCTCTGCTTCCATGCTCTGGGAGGCTTTTAAAGCTGTAATAAGAGGGAAATGCATAGCTCGCCAGTCGGGTGTCCTAAAGGCCATCCGCGGTATACTACCTAAATTTGAAACTGAGCTTAAGACCCTCGAACTCCAGTACTTTAACACTAATAATTCCTCTCTCCTAGCCCCTATACACGAAAAGATATCCAAGTTCAATGACAAAGCTGCTAGAGAGCTAAAGTTTCTTGGGCAATATGCCACTGCCAGGAAATACGGTGAGGGAGATCACCCGGGCAAAACACTTGCCCCAATTTCACCCAATTTTACTCGTTGCTATACACCTCCTCAACACTGCAAATAGCCTCTGAACTCACCACATAGTTGTCTCCTTAGAGCTACTATGGCTTGGCAACTCCCACAGGGAACATTTAGAGGTCCCCTTTACAGAGAAAGACATTGTGCAGGTTATTAAAAGTCTCCCTTCAGACAAAGCGCCAGGCCTTGACGGTCTGACAACCGCCTTTTACAAAGCATATGCTTCCTTACTAGCGCCCCACCTTGCGGAAATGTATTCGGAATCCCTGCAAATTGGTCTGCTTCCTCCCACAACCAGAGAAGCTGTCATTTCTACACTACTCAAACCAGGCATACCCCCCAATAAATGTGACTCATACGGACCTCTAGCCCTCATCAATATTGACAACTAAATTTATGTGAAACTCCTTGCCAATAGACTACAGCCCTTGTTACCCTTAATTGTTAGACTGGATCAATCCGGATTCATAGCAGGTCGCTCCACATCGCATAACCTTTTTTCCATTATCCATCAGATAGACCCACATACACCTGCACTCGCAGCTTTCCTGGATGCCACTAAGGCCTTTGACACTCTCGAGTGGCCCTATCTCTTCACTATCCTAGCCAGACTCGGCATCAGCCCCTTATTCATCAAACAGATCCAATTACATTATTCTCAAAATGTCGCAAGGCTGCGCACCATTCGGTTAATCTCTGCTCCATTTAGCACTACGCGTAGCACCAGGCAGGGGTGCCCTTTGTTGCCCCTCCTATTTGCCATTGCAAAAGAGCCCCTTGCGGCGAGAATTATACAGCATTACAAAACATGCAGTCTGGGGTTTTCCATGAGAGACGTCATCATCTCATTGTACGTGGACAATATCACCCTGTACCTGCGTATATGCATTTTGCGCACAGGCACAATTCCTGCATTATTGGCTGTTCCCCACACCCTTCCAACCGCACGTAGCTGTTGAAGCAGACCAAGTTGCCCCACTCCCGTTAACAGGAGCCCTCTACCAGCCCCACAAGTGCCAACAAACCGCCATAAACACAGCCAACACATTAAGATGAGCCTTGGGACAAACTTCGCATCCGAGCAGGTCATTCGGTTTTATATACTCCTTCTATGACACTTGCACAGAACCCGCAAATACCCATACTGGCAGATAAAGGCAATTCATCCTGAGCGCGCAGTCTAGGATGGGTTACATACTCAGATCTTTATCCCAATTACACTTTCTTACCGCCCTCCATGTCCACTCCTGGGGACACACTCAGATTCTCCAATGTATTATTATATTATTCCATTAGGGGCACATGTTGTTGCGTTAAAATTTACATCAGATACAAGAGCATAGTAAGATATAGTACACATAAACAATGTTTCAAGACTTCGTAGGAGGGAGGGGAGAAAGGAGTAATAGCGGGGAGACAAGGAGGAACTGTGCCCAAAGTCCGGCTGGGTAGGTGACAGTCAAGGGGGAAACCAAGGCCAATCTCCTCATTAGCTATCTAGCATCTCCACCGGTCATCAGCCATGTTGCTCAGGTTTCAGCGTTCATACTCTCCCCCAAATACAAACTACGTCTAATACATATCAAATACTTGCATCGTATCTATAGAACCCCTGTGCAGCTCAAACCAATGGGCGTACGCCCCGAGACAAACTGCTGGAGATGTTAAGTACCAGACGCTTCATTTCTCCACATGGCCTGGAACTGCCCTGGTGTGGCACGCTTACGGACAGAAGTCCTAGAATACTTTAACGAAATCCTAACTACACGCTATACTCCTACCCCTAAACTCCGTCTACAAGGATATGTTAAAGAAGCTCCACCACGCCACCATAGACTACTCGCCATCCTATTACTTCTAGCTAAGCAGCGCGTTGCGTTCCACTGGGGCAACCGCCCCCCCACCAGTTACCAAAACTTGGATTCTTGATACAGCATTCTGTCAAGAGCAATTGAAAATATATTGGGAACTACTACCACAGGCATCACGGTCAAAAGATATTTGGGGTCCTTTTCTAGCTTGGCTACCAGCTGGTAGTCAGGATGATGCACAAGACCCGAAGTCTCGATCAGCCCCAGTCAAGTATAATCTGCTAATCATACCTCCACTCCAGGAGTCCAGTTTGGCTTGGACCCCATGTCATTCACACACAGCTCCTTTCCCCTAGCTCAAATCGTTAACTGCGAATGTATGCAGTGTGATCTTATGTGTATCGTCGATCACCATGATGCTTCTGCTCTGTTTTTGATTGTTGTTAGTTCACTCTTAATAAGGCAATCAATCCTTGTATTGTTTGTTCATATTAGATATACTGTTGGATGCTCTTATTTACTGAAATACTATTAAACAAATGAAAAAAAAGATGTATTGGCTGGAATTATACTTTTTGTCATTGTACTAATGCTAGTAGGTTGTGGTGATGTTCCATGTTTGTAGAGGGCAGTGCTGTTTCTGAGCTAGTGTTGGCTAGTTGTGACTGTACTGTAAATGTGCGTATTATGCATATGTTCATTGGATTCATTGAGGATGCTCTATCTGTTGTTGCTATGCTATGCTATACTTGTGGATGGGGTTGTGCGATTAGTAACCTAGTGTTGATTGCTTGTTGTTGGAGCTGTACTATTTATTTGCTAGTATTGTTTTTTGCAGTGTAGGCTATGCCAGTTGCTAATGATGGGGCAGCCTTGTTAGTTCATCATGGTTGTGTTAGCTAATTGTAACTGGGCTTTCAGAGTGGTACTGTTTGTTAGTTCCACAAGTATCATGTGGCTCTAGTTGTCTTTGAGGCGGAGCTGGTTTGAATAAGATGGCTTCTTTGGGGCTGTGCTGATGGATTTGTTTGTGGCTGTGTTGTCAAGCAGAGACAATCAATACACTAGTTAGGTAATGAAAGACTGGGCCCCAGTGTCAGTGTACATGCTGCACGAATCATAGCCACACCCCTTGTATTGGCAGAGATGAAAAGTGATGCCTTAGGAGCAACCCAGGATGCTTGGATCTGCACAAATTAGATTTTTGGTTTTGGGAGTGTTGGTTCAATTTAATAAAAACAACAGTCCCCTGCACACGCTAACAGTATATAGAGTGTATCAATAACAATAATACAACAGCACAACGGTTATGGTATACCTCTGCCTGCACACCGTGTTTCCCAAATAGTTTCAAATCTGCTCACTCTTTTGGATCAACCATGAAGATCCAAACCTCTACAAGAGCTAAAACAAAAGCAAGGAGCACCAACAAAGAGTTTTTAGTGAGTCCAAATAAGTTTTTTGCACATCCTGGTGCTTTTAAACAAAATGTATCACTTGCACAACACAATTCTAGACAGCAAACAAGCATATACTGCACAATACTCTTTTAAATGATCTTTTCATCAATTTTATTAGCAATCTTCAAATAAGATAAGACGACATGTCCTGAGATGAACATCCTAGGCGTTTTTTCCATGTTTTCCTGGGACTTCTTCAGTATTCCAGATTTCGTCTTCTTTCAGCATTTTAGTACAAATCTGCCACCAATCAAGCGAGTGATGCTCTCTTGGTTCCTCTTTGAGTTCGTCCACAACAACAGCCAAGTGCACTAAAATGCTGAAAGAAGACGAAATCTGGAATATTGAAGGACTTCTATAATCACACTTTGTGTGTTTGATTAATTTTTGAGGATGTAAAACTTATGAGGAATTAGTGTTGAAGGTCTTAACTAGTGGATAAGAAGAATTTCGCAGGCGATTGGTTGGTTTAAAGATACAGCTTTCCACGATATAGAATGTTGCCTGAAGAAGTCCCAGGAAAACAGGGACAAAATGCGTAGGCTGTTCATCTCAGGACATGTCGTCTTGTCTTATTTGGAGATTGCTAATAAAATGTATGAAAAGCAAATTTAAAAGAATATGGTGCAGTACATGCTTGTTTGCTGTCTAGAATTGTGTTGTGCAAGTGATGCACCAGGATGTGCAAAAAACTTCTTTGGACTCACTAAAAACTCTTTGTTGGTGCTCCTCGCTTTTGTTTTAGCTCTTGTATCAATAATAATGTGAGAAAATTCTTGATTCTTTGCTGGAACATTTGATTCAATTCATTCTCGAAAGCCTTAGCCAACACATGTTTCATCACTCTCTACTGCTGTGCGCAGAGACTTCTTCAGGGCTAAGAAACAAACGAGTGTACAAAATTTGGAATGATAGGCATTCAATATTAACATCTAATGTCAGTTTCCCATTGTGAAATTATATAATAGAAGAGTCGGCTCATGTTGCCTACTTTTTGTAAACATGTCACCTGCGTTAAAAAAAAAAAAGTTACTCATGGATAATGCAAACTGGTCTAGAATTTAGACATGATTTTCCTTTGTGAATTCAATTGTGACATTCATTTCTGAACAGTAGATAATGACTTTACTAAAGTGAGATAAAGAAAGTGACACCCCCTTAAAGTTGACTAATATCCTGGAAGTTTATTTAAAAAAAAGCAAAAATACCTAAAATCTCTTTGTGCAGATCCTAGATTTTAACGAATACACCTACCTTAGTGTAGAGCATCCTAGACACCCATGCAGTATACGCTACCTAAGGTGCATAAGAATCTCCCCTTTCCACCAGGCAGGCGTATAGTGTCTGGAATTGATGGACCTACAGAGAAACTATTTGAGGACTTGGGCATATTTCTCCAGCTGTTGGTAGCCAATCTACCTTCTTACATCAGAGACACTAAACACATACTCAGCACGTTGGCTGACATCACTTAGGATGAAACTATGACACTGGTCACTTTGGATGTTACTGCTCTGTGTACGAGCATCCAACATGACTTGGGCTTACAGGCATTAAGAAGTATACTTAACTCTCGCCCGGCTAGCCTCTGGGAACATACGGGCATGATACTGGAAATGACACAAATTATTCTAGAAAACAATTTGTTCCTTTTCAAACGGGCACGGTACAGACAGATACAAGGAGTAGCTATGGGCTCTACATTTTCCCCATTATACGTCAATTTACTCGTGGGGTGGTTGGAGGAAAATTGGATTTGGGGCACTAAAGGTAGTGATTGGAGTTATTCCATTCTTTTTTGGGGCAGGTACATTGACGGCTGCCTCTTAATCTGGACAGGCAACACTGAGAAATTGACGGACTTTGTAACATACCTCAACAGCAATGACGCACCATCACAGTAAGAGCACTGTTACTTTTTTGGATGTGGAACTCTTTGTCCCCAATAACAGGATTGAAAGCAGGCTTTACAGGACTACAGCGTGCAATAGTACACTACATGCCGCTAGTGTGCACCCAAGACACCAGATCAATGCTATCCCATATGGGGAATGTGTATGCGCACTGTGCAATTGCAGCACTGATGGCGATTTTGTTAGTTGCCTCAAAAACATAGGGGACAGATTCAAGGGCAGAGGTTTCAGCCAGAGAACAGTACACAATGCACTGAGCAGGTTTTCACGAGTAGAGAGACAATATACACTTCAAAATAAAGGCAAGAAATAGGACCTTAACACTCTTCGGCTTGTCACAGACTACAATGTGTCTAATGTGACACTCACAAAAAGCATGAGGAAGCATTGGCACTTACTTCGTGCTGATAAAACTTTGAAAAGTTTAATCTCTTCCAGACAGGAAGTGACATTCCGTAAGGGCAAGAGCCTTAGAAACGTATTGAGCCCTAGTTACCCAAGGGCGGGCACTCATGTACATTGGCTCTCTTCTCATGGTATGGGTTTCTTCAAATGTGGACGGTGCTCTTCGTGAATCGAATGTTCCAGCAAAAAATTGATACTTATAGCGCACTACTCACCCGCAAGGGTCTCAAGGCGCTTGAACGAATAGCGCTGTGGAACCCATCCTGGCTTTCCCTGTGAGGCGTCCACTCCTGGGCACTCCCAAGGTGGAGGCCAGGCATCCTTAGCGTTGTGGGGGCCATTGTGGAGATTAAGCAAGCTATTACCCAGAGTTGCAGAGTGGGACTCCATGATTGGAATAGGCACCGAGGCGAGAATTATCAGGGCCATGGAATTTTTGAGCCCAAGACCCGCCGAGGCAGGGAATTGAACCCTGGTCCCGGGCCAGAACTCTGCATCAGGGTCTGCCGCTCTAACCATTGAGCCACACTTCTCCACCAAAGAATCAAGAATTTTGTTACATTGTTATTGATACACTCTATATACTGTTAGTGTGTGCAGGGAACTGTTGTTTTTGTCTACCAGTGGTTTGCTACGCATTGGGGAGGAGGGTGGCACTCCCTACCCTTAATCACCGCAATCCTCACGTATACTCACCTGCGTATTGCCCAGGAGCGCCAATACCCCACAAAACCACCCACTGAGAAGTTTGGTTTGATTTGATAATGTTAGCTGATTTTTATAGTGCTAGTTGATTGTGATTGTGATTGTGATAAGGGCTGCACTACCAGTGGTTAGTGGCTATTGTGGGTTGGCTTATTCCATTAGTGTATTAGTGTTTGTTGTTCTTAGTAAGACCTTTGTTTTGGTGGCTAATAGGGGCTGATTGCTGTTGGGACTGTGGTATTTGATGGTGATGGATGGAAGGCGTTTGGTTCACTACCCACTGGCTGGGTATGGCTGTGTTATTGCTGGTTGCTTGTGGTTATATTAGTTAATTGCAGATACAGTAACGTTCCACTGCATCTGATGGTTTGTGGGTTGGATGGTTATTTTGGTGTGCTAGTGATAGATGCCTGTGAGAAGGTGACGCTATTTGTATGCTGGTGTTATTTACTTGTCTCAGGGCAGTGTAGCTATTCTATAGTGTTGGTTTGTAGCAGGTGTGCAGATTTTGTGCAGTGTGAATTAAATGTGGTGGGAATTAAATAAATGTGCTTCTGTTGGCATTTGCAGTTGGAACCGTGCTAGTGTTAGTTTGGTTTCGAGTTCCTTTACTTTTGGTGTGCTTGTTTTGGTGCTTGGTATTAAGACTTTGTTATTATTAATGGTGGTATTGTTTTCTTGTAGTTCAAACTGTGCTGTTGGTGTGCTAGTGTATCTAGATTGGCGTGTGCTGTTGATATGGAATTGTATATTTCTGATAGTGCTTGCTGGTCATGATTATGGATGTGATATTGATAAGCAATCAGTGCTGGTCGGTTGCTGCTAGGGCCAGGATTTTGGTAGTTTATGAGGGTTTCTTTTGGCTACACTGTTATTGCTTGTGAGTTAGCTGAGACTGGGTGGTGTTGTTTTGCAGGGGATACACTGCTGGAGGGCCTATTTTGCTTGCTTTGTTTGGGCTGTGTGCTTGGGTTTCTAATATTGGTTGCTGTAATTGGTGCACTGCTGATGCACTTAAGAGTGCGTGTTCAGTAGTGTGTGAACTCGAGTTTCCCTACTTTATTTTTCCTTGCAATATTATGTAGCGCGAACTCGACAACATGGCATGAGCACACTTTACATTACAGAAGAACACATTCATTTGTGGTAGGCATGGGGAGACAAAGCGATTTGCCTGGACTCACAGGATGTTGAGCTAATGCCGAGATTCGAACGTAGCTCCCCAGCTCTAAAGTTCGCAATTCTAGAACTTGTGGCGGGAGGTGTGTCTAAAAGTGTATGTCGGTGCTGGACATCAATGAGAGAGACCTGTGCATTTTTCAAATGGGTGGTGAAAAAATATGAGTATGTTGCTGGAGATGTGGGCCACCGTGCCACCAATGTACTTACCGGGGGAGGGTAAACACCCATTATTTCGCAACTTTCTTTCCGCATACCATCACTCCGCATACTTTCATTACGAAAGTACCATGACTCCGCAATGCCATTATAACGCTTGGCATTACATTTTATATGCTTTTACCACGCATACATTTACAACAACATTCGTTGTAAATGCATGAATGGTAAAAGCATGTTTGTTTTGTAATGTTTGGATAAGGTAAGTATGGGTATAGGGGTATATGTTTTGGGGTGTTTGGGTATTTTAAGGGTTCAGATATAGTTTTGGGTTATGGGGTACAGGGGTAGTTTAGGGTTTAGGGATAGGTATGGGTTTTGGGGTACAGGGGTATTTTTAGGGTGCAGGGGTAGGTTTGGGTTTTGGGGTACAGGGGTATTTTAAGGGTTTAGGGCTAGGTTTGTATTTTGGGGTACAGGGGTATTTTTAGGGTTCAGGGCTAGGTTTGGGTTTTGGGGTACAGGGGTATTTTAGGGTTCAGAGGTAGGTTTGGGTTTGGGGTACAGGGTTATTTTTAGGTTTCAGGTCTAGGTTTGGGTTTTGGGGTACAGGGGTATTTTTAGGGTTCAGGGCTAGGTTTGGGTTTTGGGGTACAGGGGTATTTTTAGGGTTCAGGGCTAGGTTTGGGTTTTGGGGTACAGGGGTATTTTAAGGGTTCAGGGCTAGGTTTGGGTTTTGGGGTACAGTCGTATTTTAGGGTTCAGGGGTAGGTTTGGGTTTTGGGGTACAGTGGTATTTTTAGGGTTCAGGGCTAGGTTTGGGTTTTGGGGTAAAGGGGTATTTTTAGGATTCAGGAGTAGGTTTGGGTATTGAGGTACAGGGGTATTTATAGGGTTCAGGGCTAGTTTGGGGTTTTGGGGTACAGGGGTATTTTTAGGGTTTAGGGATAGGCTTGGGTTTTGGGGTACAGGTTATATTTATGGGGTTAAGATGGGTTAGTGTTTAAGGGTGTTGGGGTATTTTAAGGAGTAAGGGTGGGTTATGATTATGGGGTGCAGGGGTATTTTAAGGGAGCAGGGTGGGATTAGCACGCGATATGAGACATGGCATGAAGGCCGGAACGTACCACACGCCCACAGCACAACGCAGACACGCCCACAAGGGACTACTTTGCTGTCACGGTTCTTTTACCTTTTAAATATATATGGTGGGTGTCTGCATAGCCTATGTCCTTCTGCTGCAACTGCCCTTTCCAACGCTGTATTGGGTGTTGTGATTGGTGCCGGGGTTCCTGAGATTACCCGCCTCAAAGGTTTAGGCTCTCTCTTTATTATATTAGTATGGATAATTAGCAACCTAGGGGACTCGAGGACTGTAGGGTATTGTCTGAATTTAATATGCATGGGTTACAGATGGAAAATTCCCCATGTAGAGCATAGTTGTGTTAGCATGTGCTCCAATGTGAGTCCATGAACATACAAATTAAGTGACAGGAGAGACCCAAGCTGCACATTCCAAGTAATTAAATATGTTGCAACGTTCTTATTCATAAATAGTCACTTACGTTTAGGGAGTTACAATAACGCTAAATACCAAACACATACAGTTTGAAAGACTCGTGGTAACATTGCTACACGCTTCCTAGTTTATATTTCGTCATAGATCTCAGCATCCTCTTTCTGGATGTAATCCAGCTTTTAACAGTAAATGACTTACCTCCTTTTCACTATTTTCCTATGTCAATGTTATGCCCTACCTCACAGTTCCTCACTTGTGCCTACCTTCCTCCTCACACGTACCCTCCCAAAGATATCACTTAACCTCTATACCTATCTTACCTCACCTGTAACTCCTTCTAGCCCTCATAACTTCATTCCCACAACTATAATCCCTCAACTTCACTCCCTAAATGTCTCAACATGCTCCATCTTGTTTCTCAACCCCCTCTTGATCTCTACTTTGCTCCCTCTGCTGCCACGACACCTTAGCCGATCTGCCAAAAAATCTCTCATCTTTAATCCCACAAGTTCAAATCTCCCTCTTGCATCCACGTTTGCTACTAGCCTTCTTACAAACCAAATCACGCTCCTCTTTTTCCTTATCTCTTACTGTTCCACTTGTACTCACCCACCTCTTTTCACCCGAATCCTCCTCATCTCTCAGGCTCCAACACCTTGTATCCCCTCTGAGAAATCTTGTCCTCGGAATGATATCCTTAGGTGTCCTCAAATATCTCTCCCCTTCTCCTGCTTCACCAGCAACCCCCTTGCCCCATTACTGAACCACCCTATTTTCTGCTCACCTATCTCATATTAGCCAGTTCCCCCCTAATACACCGAAGTTCACTAAGCCTGACATAACAACGCCCCTACCGACTGCCACTTCCTCTCTTGCCGCCATGTTCCTTCAGCACCCTCCTCTCAGACTCCACTGGATACACAATCACCAGCTCTCGTACAACTTTCATTGCTGCCTTTCCGGCTCCCAGGAGTGCTTCTGACACCTTCCCTCTCTTTCTTCCCGTTTACCCCCTACTAACACCTTATTCTCTCCACTTCCCATCTGTCTTTATCTACTCTGAGCAACCTGCTGATCAATGCATGTTCAAAGAACAAGAACCAAATAACACCTTTGCCCTAATGCCAGACTCAAAAGCAGGCCTACTGCCACGAGGGAACAAATATGAAATTCTCGTCGGAGACAGCTGCACGGCAATGGTACCCGTTATTTGGTTAAATGGATATGGGGCACCGGCAGCTACCAGAACAGAGGCTCTTGCCGCAGTGTCACCAACTGCCTCCCCTTGCGCTCGGAACATTCCAGAACCGATCCGCACCACCGGGTTCTAGAATGCTGGGCGCGCGCCCGACTTGCTGGATATAACACATCTCTTTCCGTCCAAGCTAAACAAAGAGACATGCAACAATCCAGAACAAACAATAACGTTAATGAAAAGAAAAAAAAAGGAAACTCAGGTAAAGTCCATAAATGAAAATATATCACGATAAAATATATTCCCTGTATATGAGGTCAGCGCCACTCGTCAGTCAGCAACACCTCAGGGCTCCGGCGTAGGGTGACCAACTGGCATTGGTGTAAATTCAGGACAAAGGGTCAAAATTCACGACAAAAATTCAGGACAGAAGGTCAAAATTCAGTACCGAAGGTACGTTTTCCAGACACATCGCGCAAGAAATCACTGTCCACACTTCTTCAAGGAGCAAGAAAGGCCACTTTATTTTAAGACAGGTGCATAATACATTTCTTGAACACATTCATTATTTATTTATATCATAAAATTCCAATCTACACATTATGCCTAAACTCCCTACCTAACAGAACCCGAAACTAACTCTTGACTAATACCCCCAGGATTACCCAACGAGCTACCCTTCAGGATGGCCAACCCGCTCCAGGCTGCCCACCCCACTAGCCAAAACCGCCTCCTAAAAAAACAAACAAAGACACCTGTCCTAAAAGTGGCAAGGGCCGAAGACCAGAGCAGCGCCTAGAGCACCGTCCAGTAAAACCTAACTAAGGAATAAAGGGAGGGTGGGTGGGGCAAAAAGAACCTCCCTTCCCTTGCCTCCCTCTAACGCCGTGCCCAACCGCCAGCCTGACTTCCCTTTAATACCTCCCCCCAATCAACCCCACCTGCTTACCTGATTCTCGCGCGAACAAACCCAGGGAGAGACCAGCTCGCGCATGGCTCTCCCTGGGTCCCCCCTCGCGCAAGAAATCACTGTCCACACTTCTTCAAGGAGCAAGAAAGGCCACTTTATTTTAAGACAGGTGCATAATACATTTCTTGAACACATTCATTATTTATTTATATCATAAAATTCCAATCTACACATTATGCCTAAACTCCCTACCTAACAGAACCCGAAACTAACTCTTGACTAATACCCCCAGGATTACCCAACGAGCTACCCTTCAGGATGGCCAACCCGCTCCAGGCTGCCCACCCCACTAGCCAAAACCGCCTCCTAAAAAAACAAACAAAGACACCTGTCCTAAAAGTGGCAAGGGCCGAAGACCAGAGCAGCGCCTAGAGCACCGTCCAGTAAAACCTAACTAAGGAATAAAGGGAGGGTGGGTGGGGCAAAAAGAACCTCCCTTCCCTTGCCTCCCTCTAACGCCGTGCCCAACCGCCAGCCTGACTTCCCTTTAATACCTCCCCCCAATCAACCCCACCTGCTTACCTGATTCTCGCGCGAACAAACCCAGGGAGAGACCAGCTCGCGCATGGCTCTCCCTGGGTCCCCCCTCGCGCAAGAAATCACTGTCCACACTTCTTCAAGGAGCAAGAAAGGCCACTTTATTTTAAGACAGGTGCATAATACATTTCTTGAACACATTCATTATTTATTTATATCATAAAATTCCAATCTACACATTATGCCTAAACTCCCTACCTAACAGAACCCGAAACTAACTCTTGACTAATACCCCCAGGATTACCCAACGAGCTACCCTTCAGGATGGCCAACCCGCTCCAGGCTGCCCACCCCACTAGCCAAAACCGCCACCCAGGAAAACCTTTAGCGTTTTCCTGCCCCACCCAAAGAAGGAAGGGAAGGAGCACCCCACAACTGCACCTGAAGAACTGTGGCAATTAAATCTCTAAGCTCCAGAAGGAAAAAGAACTGCCTAATGAGATAGATGGACCCCGTCCTCACAGAATACATACGTCTCTGAAATATTCCAAATATGATGAGCCAAACTGTATATACATAAATGATTACAAAACGTTGTATTGTTCTCTTCACATTGCGTCCTGCCTTCTCCATGGCGGAATAGCTCCTTGCCCCAGTCCATCGCAATCGAGGCACGAACTCCGTCCATATCACCATGGTGCTCACCCATGTGCTCTTGATGACTACGAGATCATGATACATGAACTTTAGCAAGGTCAAACCTGATAGAGAAACTAAGTCGTGTTCACCAACATGCAGCACCAGTAGACCCGAAGGGCCCCCCCCCAACCCTTTGAAACCATATAAGCCAAAGCAGGAAAAATACCGCCAAAACGCATGCCCCCTGCGCCATGCCAGGAAACTTCATGTGTCAGACTGCTGAAACCAAGAGATCTCCCACAAAGCTGACGCGCAGCGACTACAGCAGCCAGTTGAACAAAAGAGCGCCCAGGATCCACACCCTCCTTATTTATCCAGCGACTGGGGCCAAAGACCTAGGGGAAAAAGAGATGTCCGGCAAAGCAAAGGCGGACTACTTTCTCCAACAAAACCTTGCGGAGGACAGCTAACACTGAGAAACAAGGATGGGACCGCCATCAGTATGACAAAAATGTTGTCCCCCGAGATACGACGAGGAGAAGACACAAAAACCTCCCAGTCCCCCACAGGGCAGCATGCATACACACCGCTGCTACCCAGAGACACCCCACCTACCCCTCCCCATCTGATCAGTGTTGGACATCCTCAGCCACAGGCGTACCCTGACATGTTCCCCCCACCACCTCGCCGCTGACCCTTCCCCACTCAACCCCTCAAACCCAGCAGATCAGAGGCCCGAAATGCCCCGAAGAATACTCACACAAAGCACAAACTAAATTTTTGTGGCACTCCAAAGCATCATAGCAGCACACCTCCCAGTGCGATAAAAGCAACTGAAGCAAATCAAAGGGCACCGGCTGCCGTAGCTTCTAACCACCAGCCCGGAGCCTACCCACCCTTTCAGAACTGTACGAAACAATACCCCCCCAACCGAAATCCCTCCCCCACCAAAGCTGACCATAAAAAGACACCCCTGCCAACCTGAAATGATCGTGAGGGAAAGGCCTTTGTTCGCTAAATGTAAAAACAAACTGCAATAAAAAGTGTTCATCAGCTAACCCAGCCCTGACCGGACCTGCCATCTCCACCAAACTGCAAAAAACTCATGCCAGGCCTTCAAAGAACTCCGCCGTGCAGAGGCAGCTACGGAATGTGCTACCAAATGGTGGACCCTCATTCCCCAAAGTCCCATACGTACCGTGGAATTGCCGTTAGTTCCAGGTCCGCCCCGGGAGCCCACTCGCGGAATACGGACCCGTGAAAGCGAGATAAAGAATCAGCGATACAACTAATGGCTCCCGGAGCATGCCGAGCTTTGAAGGCAATATTCAGTTTAGAAACACCGCAACACGAAGCCGCACAGGAGCTTTAGCACCCGCAAATCGCGGGCCCTTTGTTTGTTAACAAGATCAACTACCGCTATATTGGCCACGTGAAACAATACGGCGCGAATCTGAATTCCCCCCCCAGATACACAGAGCAACCCACAACGGGAAGAGTTCCAAAAAACGCAATGCTGCAACCTTATTCTTTCCCGTGCACTGGCCAGCCAGCCGCGCACCAACGACCTTCCCAATATGCCGAAGCCATGAGCTCCTCATGCATCCGTGAAAAGCTGCCACCTGCCACACCATGTCCTCATCCGCAAAAAACAAGGACACGCCACTGACATCTTGCAGGAAACGCAACCAGATATTCAAATCAGCACGGACAGCAGTTGTAAGGCGCACACGAATGATGAGGAATGCCGGCGCCGGACATCGAGAGGCCCAGATGTCGACAAAAAACGTCCTACCCGCCCGAACAACCCAACAAGCAAAATTGAGGCACCCCAAAAGTTTCTGTACTTTCCGCAGCCCCACTTTGTGGACTCCCAACACCAAGCGTATTAAATCAGTCATCTCCCGCACGGTAGCAGCAGGCAAGCGCATCATCATAGTCGCAGTATCAGTCTCAATCCCGAAGAAATTCAGTGATGTACAGGGACCTGCGGCCGTAACCGGCGCCAGAGGAAAGCCCAAACCCTGGTCATAGCCTGAAAGATTACCAAAGCCGCCTGATACTGCCCGGACTGACCCCCCACCCCCCCCTTAAAAGAAAGTAATCAAGGTAATGGCAGACCAAGACGCAGCCGCTGACAAAATTGAAGCGCCACTGCAGAAGGGTACTGAGGGTCTCAAAGAGGGAACATGACACCGAGCAGCCCATGGGTAATACTTTATGAACATAAAAAACATCCCCCAAAATGCATGCCAAAGAGACCCAACAAAACCACAGAGGGATAGGAAGGAGCCGAAAAGCCGACTGAATGTCACTCTTTGTCAGCAAAAAACCCCCAACGCCTGCCCCGCGAACAAGCCGTAAGGCGTCATCCACTGAAGCATATGGCACGGTTGAGGCAGCTGGGTCAATGAAATCGGTGACGGATGCACCCTCAGGCCAGGACCAACGATGGATGAGGTGAAAACTCCCCCATCGCCTTTTGGGGACCACCCCCCAGTGGAGAGACGATCCACAGGGAGAGGACAACTCAGAAAAAGGACCTGCAAACCGATCCCTCAGCATCCAACTTCTTCTGCACAAACCTGAGAGCACTCCCTCGCAGACCTCAGATTGTCAGACCACCACCCCACCCGGGGACCCTGATAACCAATCCGAAACCCAACCCTGAAAAACCCCAGAACAAAATCGCAGCAGCCTCAAAGTCAGGATAGTCCACCAACCGCAAAATCAGAATGTGCTGCTCAATGTGTGAGAGCATGCCGCCCCCCCCCCCCACACTGCACACACTCGTGGCAATCGTTTTGGCAGGATACTATCCTCCGTAACCATGTTTGGAACAGCCACGCCATCCCCAACTGTAGAAAATCTTCCCCCGTAGGTTGCATAGTAGAAACATTCAAAACCACGGGCCGCTCAAGCCTCAGTGTCAGAGCGACTCGCTCACCAACAATCCCATCCCCCGCACCAATTAATCTTATACTCTTAACAGGGAGACTCTCCCTTGCTGCGTGACAAGTTTTTTTTTTTTTTTTTTTTAAAACAGCCACCCCATCCCCAACTGTAGAAACATCCCTTGTAGATTGCACATCAGAAACATTCAAAAACTCACAGGCCGCTCAAGCCTCGGTGCCAGAACGACTCGCTCACCAATAACCCCATCCCCTGTACCGATTGATCTGGCACTCTTAACAGGGAGACTCTCCCTAGGTTTCCACACGGCCCACCAAACATCCTTACCTCTCGGCAACTGTGCCGACTGCTGCTGAACCATCCATGTAAGCTAGCCTACTCCCCCTGTCTCACGTACCGCCGCGTGGTCCCACATGACTCCTGCGAAAATACGAGAAACAGGGGGTTGCCCCAGCCCACCCCTCTGGGCCCGTGCTGCCAAAAGCCCAATCCCCTTATCCCTCAAACTCCCCTCCTTCCAATTCATCATCTTATACATCCAAATAGAAAGCTTCCCAGAAAATGAAACTTTTGCCCTGCCACTTGGCAGCCCCCATCACCAATTCCCCCATCAGAAAACTGCCAGTCAACATCATGAAAGCTCCGCGCGCGCAAAAACTTCCAGAAGAGAGATCCGCTCCAGATCCCTCTCCCGTGATCCCACCACTGGAAACAGCCGTAGGGACAGCTCCCAAGCCCGAAGAACCAGTCCTCAGCCGCTCAGCCGGAGGAACAGCTCGAAAAATGCGGCCGCTCAAACCAGACTGAAGAATCCGCAAAAACTACCTCCCCCCCCCACAGAGGCAAGGGAAACACCCCAAGAGGACCCAGCAACCGGCGCCAACCCAGAGGCACCACCCAACCCGGGCGCCAAACCCACCCTAGGGGGCAACAGGCATCCCGCGGAGAGCCGGGAACAACACCTGGCTGGTGACAGGGGGCGCCCACCATAGGCCTGAGGCTGGTGGGAAGCAGGGGGGGGGGGGGGGGCAGCGGAACCAGAAACCATGAAACAGGGGGCCGGGGGGGGGGAAATGAGCAGTGCAGCAACAAGGGGGGGGGGGTGGGGGGAGGGGGCAATTCTGGGCAGCCCTGGGCCAGATTGCTGGGTAAAATGTAGGAGGGCTTGGCCCAAGCACAGGGGTGGCGCGAGACGGCAGGTAGCGCTGCCCAATCACCCAAATAGGGCGAAGCCCGCCTGCCAAACCAGGCACTGAAGGGTGAGGGGCCCCCGGTGAAAGGAGCAGGAACATGTGACCTGGTGCGGCCTTAGGGTCGAAACTCCGCCCTCGCCGAGCCCCCATAAACAACATGAGGCTTCCTGGTCTTGCCAGGAGAGGACCCAAACACACGCGGGGCCTGCCGGCCCACGGAGCGGCACCGCCCCCCCCCCCCCCCCCCGGGCGCCCCACACAATCCAGCAACTTCACAAAGGCAAAGACATACCTGCTGGTGGGCGCCCGGGTCGCCGGCGGGGGCCCCGAGTCCGCAGGAACCTGGGCCGGCATCTGTAAAGCCGCCGGCATGGCGGCCTCTCCGTCGCCATCGTCGTCCGTGTCAGGCAACACCAGCAGGCGCCGCCCGCGGCCCGCCCTCAGCAGCCTTGCGAGGGGGGCAGGGGGGCGGGGGGGAAAGGGGCCGGCCGAACCCACCCACGCCTACCGCCGGCACTCCCAGGCTGCCTGAGGTCCTAGCACCCGGCGTCGCAAAGCGTCTGGACAGCCCGCCCGACCTCCGCCGCCTCCTCCATGGCCCCCTGACAGATAACCGTAAGCGAGCAGGGCAAAAAGAACCTCCCGTCCCTTGCCTCCCTCTAACGCCGTGCCCAACGCCAGCCTGACTTCCCTTTAATACCTCCCCCCAATCAACCCCACCTGCTTACCTGATTCTCGCGCGAACAAACCCAGGGAGAGACCAGCTCGCGCATGGCTCTCCCTGGGTCCCCCCTCAGAGCCTGAGGAGGTCGCACAATAATATATAAGTAACAACTGATATAAGTACAAGTCAGAATACATTTATATTGGGTTGAGACCAAAGTGCACTTCACCGTTTTTCGCGCAGCTTTGAGCAACTGTGAAGGTCTTTTTGTGGTATTTCATATGCTCAAGATCTATTTATATGGTTATTGCACTGGGTTGTCTAGTCTGATATTTTGTTTACAGTTCAGGATCCTGAGCAGGCATGTTTGGTGAGAGAAGTGGTCGGGAAGATCTGCTCGGATGGACTTTGTTACCAGCATCTCATATATGAGTGCCATTGTGAGTTGTAAAGTAGCACACATAGAATGTAGCTAATTCGGACTTGCAGTGCTGGACTAGAGTCAGAATGCTGATTGGGCCATTCACTTGTGTGAGCTGTAAACTGAAGATTCTGTCTGAGGCACAGAAGTGTGCTACCTACCAGAAACTGTATACTTCGGTGAGGCGTTATTGTAGGTCAGAAGGAGGCACTGTCTTTTACATACAGAACATTTAATTTGGAAAAGGAAGCACAATGCCAACATGCAGTTCTACTGATAAAACTATATAGCACACAAATAATAATGGGTGGAAATGAGGTTATAGCGCCTTTATCAGGTGAGCCTGTTTTAGAGTACAGAGCCGGCATTGAGATGAAAGGTCAGGAAGCACACTCAAGGTATAGCAAGAATTGAGGCCTCACTTGTCTACTAAGTTTCATTTAAAGTTTCAAATACAGTAAAGTAGTCTAGCCAGAGTTTTTCTCCTGATGTTAATGTTTCTTAGCAGGTCCATATGGCCCAAGAGTAGACCACTTGTTCTGCTGCAAAATTCTTAACCTTGTATAATGTGTTGCTCACGTTTCATCTGACTTGTTGCTGTTTTCACACTCACTTCTCGTAATCGGCATGATTAGCTATTGTTTTGTGCATGCTGTCCCTTGTAGTCTCTTCCTGGGCCCTCTAGTCTTTTCCCCAACTTTACAGACAAAATCACTCATTAATTTCTACATAATAAGTATAAATTTGTTCAGGTAACTGTATTGCTCTGCTTACATTTCACATGCTTTACTTAATCTTGCATTCCCTAAAAGTGTTTTATTTTCCCAGGATGTTGTTAAGTTTTTTTTTCAGACTGCATTTTACGCTTGCCTCCCCTCCCTTATAAGCTATTTCCTATTTTCTGGTTTTCCATCGCTGCAAGGTCATATAAATGACAATATAATCAATCCACTCAGATTAAAAAAAGAAAGTTAAAAAACATTGTTATTGTCAATGCTAAAAGCTCTAACTTTTACAAATGCGGAACTGATTGTATATGTTTGCTTTTTTTAAAGTAACTGGCAATGTTACTTTCATCCAATGTGTTACTTTTTTCTTCCGTGTCTTCAGGCCCACCACATGCCTTAACTGCCCAGACTGGCCCATTGTCATTCTGTATGTGGCAATCAGCCGGCCTATAGAATGACAATGGTTCCATCACAGTCTGTGAGAGGCCGGGAAGGGGCTGCTCTTGAGCACACAGGAGTGCGAGGTGGCCCCAGCACGGAGTTCTCAGAACACTGAGGCTTCTTAAAGGTGAGCAGTAACCCCCCAAATTATGGACAAAAGGCATCCATTACAGGGATCATCATGGACAACGGACGTGAGATCCAATTAACGGACTGTGGAAAACGTGTAATATTTTACTTGGCATAAGCAACAGCAATTTTTGCTGTGGTGTCCATTTAAGTTTCCTTCGTAATTCTTTCGTCTTTTCACTCTGCTTGGGCTATCTATTTTAGTTGACTTCCTGACTCCGCTAAAAGCAATGTACGTGCTGAGAGTTTGTAGCTGACAGTACACCTGTTAACTGTCAATCATTTACTGCTGCCATTAGCATTATTCCTCCCCCTCCCACTTTGCTGACCATGTAGTTATTCATATGCCCATGTTTGCTGATAACTATTTCTAAAACGTGTTCTTCCCATTTCTGTACACGTGCTTACACTGCACAGAACCTGTATAAAAGACTTTTTAAAAATGTTCTTAAAGTAAGTAAATTCTTTATTGCTCGGTTAATTAAAACCATTACAATGTATAGCATTCTGCGGCATTCAAAACAACTTTTAAGAAATGGGGAAGGAATGGTAAGTAGAAAAAGGGAAGGGGAAGAGAATTTTAAATGAGGATAAAACTATGTTACAAAAAGGCTGCCACTGGTTCCAGTGAGCTTTGCTAGAGCACAAAATTGTCATTCAAACAGTGTTCTTAGGTCTCGACGAAGGTCGGTTCGATGGCCGTGGGCCTCGTTTTTTTCACAAAGCTGTCCAGAAATTTTACTGATCGGCAGATCAGTTGTGGATCCACTGAACATAGAATCTGCACTATCGCAGATCGACAGGTGCGGACTCCTTGCTCGTTGAGTTTGTCTTTCAGCCAGTGCCTTCGATCTTGATACATAGCAGAACAGATACAGACTATGTGCATAATGTCTTGTTTACCTGCACCACAAAGATCCCATTCCGTTGTTTCTTGTGGTCTCCATTTAGGTTGGTCTAGTTTTGTGGGCAGAATGCCCATCCGTAAAAGGAGAAATTTACATTTAAGTGTCAGTGAGAATGCGGTATCTAGGTAAACTGCTGGAGCGAGCCTTGTGTACGATTTAATAGTCATCCAAGCGTGGGTTCGGGTGCTAAAAGTTATTTTGTCAGTAAGAAACGAGTGTTTCTTAGCAATCCTTTTAACCGCCTGGTTAAACGAAGGAACTGGCAGTTTTGTTTCCCACAAGGTTCCCAGCTCGCTTTCTTCTAGTGAAAGTTTTAGGTACTTTGAGTAGTCGGAGTTCGGACTAGTCTGGATTGCTTCCCAGAGTGCGCCGTTCATTATGTTCTCCTTATTCATCCAGACATTGTACCAGAATTTGATGGCTTCATATTTTTTCAGCAAAACCTGAGATTGTAGTCCGAACTCAAGTCTAACTTGAGCTGGAGAAGAACTATTTGGTAACACAAAAACCCGTTTGAAGACTTTAGTTTGTATTTTGTCCAGGAGGGTGGCACTTTTTCCGTGGCGCAAGACGCTGCCGTATGCTAGTGTAGGCAGTAATTTTGCTTTCATTGTATAAAAGACTTGTGTTCTGTGACTTCAGTCTACTACCTCCTCCAGCACTTGAGAGTGCTGTGTGGACGTGGTCACACTCATGAGTGATTAATAAACTTGTTATTTATTCCTACTCCAGTCTGATCTCTACATTGTTGGTTTTTTAACCCGTGGACAAAAGGGTGACCCTGCACCAGTGTACCCCTAAAAAGGTACATTTCCACAGTTTGGCGCTCGACTCGTGGGGCCCCATTGAAGACGTGGCCGTCCGAAGGAGTGGTCTTGATGGAAAATTGAAATTTTGCTGAGGAAGCGCACTGCAGGAGGAGACCTTTGGCCGGTCTCAGCTGGGGTTTTCTTTGGTGCAATTTTGAAGTGACCATTAGGTCGACCAGAGATCGGCAGGTGGGAGTTGGAGACTTCTGTCTGGTAAGGTTGCTAAAGCGGCACTCTTGATTTGTTAAGCCTGGGCATTTTGTTTGAATTTGTTATTCAATCTTTGCAAAGTTTGAAGGCAGGTAATGTGGAGATTTTTCTCCTTTCGAAATATTTTGAAGTAGTAATATTTTACACATATAAGTAAAGCATGCCTGTTCTCAGCACACTCCGTAGGTGGTGTTGCTGCTCTGGTGGTTCCAAACAAAGTTTAGAAAAAAGTCAGCCGGCTCCCCCAGAGGGGACACCTAATAGAGACATATATGTCAAATATGGTATTTCTTTCATAATGTACGGTCCACTGTGGAACAAATACACAAAAAAAGTTTCTGATCTACAATGGCCAGTAAATGGATCATTTGATTTTAAAAAGGTTCAATATGTAGAGCAGTGTTTATTTAAAAGAAAAAGTAGACAGTATATGTTTGATTGTGTGCGTATGTGGAAGAAAGAAGTGTGAGAGAGAGGGAAAACAGCAGAAGCTGTAGCAGAAAAAGAACAACGAAAAACAAAATATCAAAAAGGGCTAGAATTTAAAAAAAAGAAAAGAAGGAAAAAATAGAAAAAGAAGCTAGGGAAGATAGGGAACGTCAATTAGAGGTAAATGGCCAGTATCCTATTAGGCGCCCTATTTATCCAATACTTAATAAACCTCAGGATGACTGCATCTTATTAGAACGACCCCCACCCCGTATAAATTTCCCGCTCCAAGTGCCCCTGTTGAGGTTTCTGACGACGAACATTTGTATTCAGGGGGCAAAGAACAAGATAAACAAGATGGGCGACAGACTGACTCTACTTTGACTAAGGCAGAAAAGGATAACTTAAAAACCGCTACTAGGGAGGAGGCTTGTCGATCTCACGCGGCATCGCTCATTGTAACTATGGTTCAACAGTGGAACAGTGCAGAGCAATTTTATTTTGTAGAAAAAATTTTTGGGAGGTAATATTTGATTATAGACAAATTTTTCAGGAACTAGAGCCAGCTGATATAAATACTGATTACAAATGATTAACAGAGGGAACTTTTCCTTTTTCAAACCTATCTGATATGATTAGACGAGTGGTTAAAATACGAGAAGCAACATTGCATGTACGAAAGTAGCAAGAATTAGCTAGAAAACAGAGAGGTATGGAAGTAGTTCAATCTCAAGCACAGAATGTAGATGCTCCGATGGAAGAGGCTACACTCAGTAGTACTACAGTTACTGTAAAGCCTATGTGTGAAGCTGCACCCCTGTATGTTCCTCCGAAGGGTGCAGGAACCAATGATGATAAAACTTCGCATGATGCAAAGGGATATTTTATATATAATTGGGTTTACACTCCTTGGAGTAGAACAGATGTGATGGCTCTTAAGGCTGCTTTGCCCGACTTCCGGAAAAATCCTGCCGCCTTCCATGAGGAGGTGGAAGGAGCCATTAGCTCCTGCACTATGACCTTGCCAGATATTGATATGTTCTTTGGGCTTATTTTGCCTCCTGATATGTGGAGAACAATACGTAAAATAGATGACAATTAACCCTGGGCGTAGTTCGCGAACTAGCGCTACGCATAGCTACACGAAGTGCACTTCGCACTATGCGAGCTATGCTTAGCACTACACGAACTGCGTAGTACCCTGTTCGCACTGTGCAAGATGCCGTTTTCAATGATTGCACAGTGCGGACAAGCATCCGGCACTGTGCAATCATTGAAAACGGCATCTTGCACAGTGCGAGCTGTAGTTTTGTGCTGCTCGAGTAGATTTTTACTCGAGCTGTAGCTTTCTCAAAGTGGACTGGTAGTTTCTCATCACGAGCGGTCGCGAGCATACACAACCACTCGCAATGAGAAACCTGACCTCCCCGCGTTGAGAATCTCGCCGGGAGGTTTATTTTCCACGCTCACAATCGGCAACTTGCTGTTGCTGATCGCGAACGAGGAAAAAGTCTCGCCGGGATGTCATTTTGCTTGCTCGCGGTCACCAACTTGGCGTTGAGGACCGCGAGCAAGCAAATAATGACCGCTGCACTATGCTATGCGAGTTTGTACTGTGCTACGTGCAGTTCGCGTAGTGCGAAGTAGCGGAAACTTCGCAAACTACGCGAGCGTAGCATAGTGCTTTGCCTAGAGTTAATGACAATGTAGCATATGGTGATACCTGGGAACATTTAGAACAAATAGATGCGGAAAGGGAGTCTGCGCAGAAACCTCAGAAGGAGATATTAGATCTTCCTAAAGCTATTGTGACTAAGTTAAAGACTTTCATACCCCCTAAGAAAGTAGATCGGACTACATTGGCGTCCTGTAAAGAGAAAAGAAATGAGTCAGTTTCTGACTTCTTTTCAAGGTTTAAGGAAACATTCCATGATTTTAGTGGTCCGTCATTGGTGGATGATACAGGTAGGCATTTGTTTGTTGATAAATTTGTCGTGAATATGTTACCGGAAATAGCTGGTCCCTTAAAGGCCAGCAAGAGTTCTTGGACCACTTCTTCCCCAGTTTCCGTTTTGACTATGGCCCAATATTATGAGCGATACATATAGAAGGGGGTCTGAGTCCAGGAAACCGTAAATTATAAATCAACTTGCAAATAACTCAACACACAAAATTATTTGTCAATTTTACACACTTGTTTTACTCACAGTGTGTATATGAGGAAAGAGATACAAAATAACAAAAAAATGTTTAGTCATCATCATAAAAGAGTGTGCCCCAGGTTGTGGGAGGTGAGGAAAGGTGGTGTGATGTGAGAATAAATAGTGACAACACATTAATACACTCGTTAGTACAGTGGTAAGTTCAACAATTCATGTAGAAATACATTATTCTCCCTGGCTTCATCTGGGAGCCAGCTACAAAAAAGGACATAAAATGTTCATAGCATATTTAGTGTTGTAACATGCTGGATGTGCTTAGTACGTATATCCAAATCATTTTAGTGCAAGCTGTTAGGTAGGAGGAGACAAAGTCGACGTTTCGACCCCAAAACAAGAGTAGGCAACACTTCTGCCTTAAAGCGGGGTCTTAATCAGGACGTGAAGGGACGTGGCGGGGCAAGCAGATCTAAAAACAGGATGAAGGATAATAAATCTACTACTGAAACAACACTGCCTAAATCGTAAAATAATGAAAAAACGGGGTGCCCCAGGGCATTTACAATGGGGAGGACATCTGAAGGTTTTGGGCCAGGAGGCTCCAAATCCGATGAATGCACACGGCAATCTAAAATGACAAAGATACTGCTGGTATCTCAAAGTATCATTGGAGTGCACAAATGCCAAAGTAAACAAAGTCCCTGAAGCGTATACTTACTTCAAAGTATCCAATTATGTCGCCAACTTAAATTAATTACTGAAGTGCGATCGTAATATCGATGAAGATGCTATAGGAAACGGAGAAATAAATAGAACCATGTACTCTATATATGATACTAGTACAGGGGCTGTGACTCGTGTATATACAATCAGAAAACCTCCTGATACTTACATTGTTGAATGTGAAGTCAGGAAATATACACATAAGCCGCTCCAAAAGTCGGCAGCAACTGAAAGAAAAAATTGAAAGAGCTGCAGCCACCACTCGGCCATAGAGCATAACACAGTATTCAGACATGGGCTCATAGCCCCTTTCGACGCGTAAGCCTATTCTCACATACCTTCCAAATCAGCCGCAGCGCAGTCTCTCCAAGTCAACGTGCATCTACAAAGACGTGATTACTGACAAAGGCGGTGAAGGGTGGTTTATAGTGACCGCCGCCGGGAAGCGTGCACGTAATCACGCGTGATGCGTAAGAGGGGCCAGTGAGGAAAGACTTAGCCAAGTGAAAGATGGCAAAATGCCAAACCCTTACGTAATTACCGATACTTGGATATCGTACCTGCTAGATAGGTGGCATGAGGACAACAGGAGGTGAAAAAGAACAAATCAATAGGCAGTCAACGCGCACCTTTTGTAACATGAGGGTGAAGGCGTAGACGTGGATGCAATATAAAACGGCATTAGCATATTGGAGACAGACAACGCGTACCTCTCCAACATGGGGGTAAAGGCGTTGTGTAAAAATGAAGTACAGACTGTCTACAGTATTGAGAACAGTAGATGCATGGTATTATCACAAAATATTCCTAATGGGTAGACAGCTTCGGGAGAGGTTTAGGGCCCTGCATCGTACAAGAGTAGACTAAATCACTGTATAACCTGGCATGTTCATAGTTCATCGCATTAAAGCAGCTAACTGGGCATGGCTACTTTCCACTTCATTTAGACCATTGCTAATGGAGTCAAAAAAGGCCATCCACTTAGACTCCCAGACATTCAGAATCGTGGTTATGTCACCACCCCTTGGACCAAGTGTCATTTTCTCAACTGCAATCCATTATATGCTCTCAGGGTTATGTCCACATCTCTTGAAATGTTCCACTGGAGGTGCACCTGGTACCTCACAGCGAATCCTGCTGCAATGCTACAATATTCTGGACTTTACTTTTTGCTGTGTCTGGCCCACATACACCAGGCCACATGGGCATCTTATCACATAGATCACACACAAACTGTTGCAGTTTGTGTACAATTTGAGGACTACTGTGCGTTCGTTATGTTTGAATTCTTTGGTTTGTAGCATTGTGTCACACACCTTACATGATCCACATCAGTGGTGACAAAGTATGGGTGGAAGATTCCATAGGGTGAGTACAGTGGCTGGTTGTTCTACGTCAAGAAATGAATGGACTACCATATCCCTGATGTTTTTCCCTCTTCTGAATGAATAAAGGGGAGGATTGTTTTGCTGTATGTCATCAGATATCAATCCCCAGTATTAATTTATGATTTTTTTGATTGCATTGCTCTGTGTGGAAAAGGTCGTCACACATATCATCCGTTAGTTGAATGCATCACCCCGTTCTTTGGGGTGCAGGAGGCTCTCACGTGGGTTATACCATATTATGAGCGGCAGGAGTAGGAAGCAAAAGGCAGGGAGGATAAGAAGGTTAAGGAGTTAAAGAGAAAAGTTATGTTGGCTCAAATATATGGTCCACCATTTAGGGGAGGTGGAAGAGGCGGACGTGCAATGTATACACCTAGAGCACCCCCTCTTCCTCGAGCAAATTTGTCCCCTGATCAGTGTGCTTATTGTAAAAAGACTGGGCATTGGCGTTCTGAGTGTCCTCTTTTGTGAGGTCAGCAGTATCAGCGGGGAAGGGGCAGTAGAGAGGCCACCCAGGGAATTCAGGAAACAGGGGAGGTATGGGAGCTCGTCCCAGGTTTGAGGCAGTTGAACAAGGACCAAATTACTCTAATACTTTTGATACACGAAATCAATATCAAATGTCTGATTATTCTGATGAGGTCCTTGCAGATTCTGATTACGCATAAGGATGCCTAGGACGAGGTAAGGAACTGGTTGAGGTGCCAGTAAATCAAATGGATCCTTATATTGACGCAAACGTCTTGGGATCTACTGATCGGTTTCTGGTTGATACAGGGGCTAATGATACCATTGATAGGATTCAATGGAACACCTATACCTAGCCCACTTTCACAGTCACTTGAATTCGGACTTGACAAATTTACTGCAGCATGTCAATTTTTGCTTTCCCCAACCACACCGGGCAACATTGTGGGTATCGATGTGCTTAAATATTTTCGTGCCACAATACATTGTTCTCCATAAGGTGTGTGCGTTATTTTGAATGACAATTATCCAATGGTTGAGAAGTCTTGTCTTATCAATGAGGATGTCGCTCTGGCATCTCTACCCAGTACTTTTTGGGCTAAATCAGATACTGATATGGGTCAAATAGTTATTCCACCTGTACATATTCAAGTAAAGGAGGGTGTTTCATTGCCTCTCCTACCCCAATACAAAATATCCCGAGAAGGTGAAGAAGCATTGGCACATATTGTTCAGGATTTGATTAAAGTGGGGGGTAGTGGAAGAGATCCCCTATATCACTTGCAATAGCCCTATCCTTCCTATTTTGAAAAAAGGCACTGACACTGAAATGTACAGGTTCGTTATTGATTTGCGAGGATTTAATAAGTAGTTTCTGACATGACTACACTTCTCACTATGGTCCCTCCTACTGCCACTACATTTTGGGTGATCATTTGAAGAATGCTTTCTTCTCGATATCCCTTCACCCTGACAGCCATTATTTGTTTGGGTTCACCCTGAAAAATAGATAATATCGGTTCTGTAGAGCTCCACAGGGCTATACAGAGAGTCCCAGCATTTACAGTCACACATTAAAATGGCAGCTTTGTTCTTTGCCTGTACCCAAAGGGGTGGCTCTTATTCAATATGTTGATGACATCTTGTAGCTGCAGATACCCCTGAGCAGTGTGAAGCAGGAACACTGGTATTGTTATCATTTCTTGCCTCTCACAATCACAAAGTCTCCCGAAAGAAATTTTAATTTTGTAGACAGCAGGTTACCTATTTAGGTCACCTCCTGTCTAAGGAGGGATGTGCACTTACACCAGACTGCATTCAGACTATTTTAAATACTCCTGTGCCCCTTACTCAGAAGGATGTTTGTGCACTGGGGGGGGCGTAGCTACCTCGCAACCAAGATGGCTGCTTGAGCCGAGTGCTCCCCGTCTCAATAGCTATCCTTCATTTATCCTGCATGCAAATCTACTCCCATTGGCCCATAACTGCAGCCCTGTGCCACTGGACACCCACAGACCTCGGGCGGCGTGGGCCTGAGCTCCGTGCCCACCTGCTGATGCTGAAACGGGCTCGGAGGCCTGGTTGCACGGACCGGACCTGAGACCTGCGGCTTGCGTCGAGGAGTCGAGCCGGCGCCCACGGCGTTGCCGCAGCTGCCTGTGTCTGCCGGAGGGGGACTTGCCGGTCGGAGGGCTTCGGGGAGCCTTCTTCCCCCACCTGCCGGCTGCAACGACTCCACCTGGTTGGAGAGGGCTCAGCTGCGGCGATTGTCGTTCCGGACACCCTGGATGGGCGGCTGGACCGGCGCTGCGGGGTGTGATGCTGTGTCCGGCGGTGCCACCCGCGATCGGAGGCTGAGAAAGGTCTCCCCCGCAGCTTGGCGGGGGGCGCTCGGTGTTGTGAAAAGGACCAAGACTGCAGCCTGAGCGGGAAGGCTGTGCTAGTGCCCCCGCTCGCCTGCTGAGATCGGCGACAGTGGGCCTGGGCACAGGAACGGCAGCCGAGAGTGACTCTGCGAGGGCAGTGGTGGGCCCGGGAGTGGCGAGGCGGACTCTACTGCGGCCTGAGAGAATCCCCCACACCTAGAGGAGACCTGGGGCCTTCATTGTGACTAGGCGCTGAGACAGCAGGGGCCTGACCGAGACGCCGGGTCCCCCTCTGGAGGTGAGGAACGCCGACGGGGCTGGCGCGCACCGAGACTACGCAAGGGCCTATCCCAGCGCGGTGGTGCCGGGGTGTGGTAGAAAGCATTGGAAGAGAGTCGGGGAGGTGGCGACTGCCATAGTGCGACTGGAGAGGGATGGCGGTGGGCTTGCTCCCCGTAAGGATACAACAGCGGCAACCAGGGGATACCCCACATAAGCCTTGGCGCTTTGCTTTACGCCTTGGGTGATGCAGCAGCCTTGCGGCGAACTTCCCCCCCTTCCCTGGCTAGGGGACCGGCTTCCTGGCCTTGCAGGGGCGGGGCTCCAGGGGGGCTGGCGTCGCCGTCACAACACACTCACTGACCGACCCGGAGGTGCCGGTGGGAGCCAGCGCTTTACCCAGGGTCCGCTTAGTGACCCCGACAGATGGAGCCCACGTACTGGTGAGTGGCCGACGGCGGACGGGAACAACCGGGGTGCGAAAGGATTGCGCTGACACCAATGGGACAGCTCCACGACGATACCACTGTGGTTGGAGCTGAGAAATAGTTCCCCAGATGACTGCAAAACGTGAGTTTCCCCTCACTCCAAGTGGTAGTAGACCAACAAGATTCGCCAGGATGGGTCGCACGGACAGGACGCAACCCAAACTATCATTTGACCCTAAGGGAACCAGGACTGGCGAGTCTGCATCGGGAAATGATCCGGGGGAACGGGAGCCGACGGAGGAATCTCCTCAACAAGATATTCATAGCTTATTATTAGCCATGGAGAAGAGCCTGCAGGGGGGGGCAGCTTCATTAGGAACCATGATGGATGCACTCACCTACCGCACGGACCGCATGGCAGAGAGACTCGACAAACAGGCGGAGCAGATAGACATGTCTGAACGCCACCTCACCGAGGTAGAAGAGGAACAGACTTCCCTGGACACTGGCTATAAGCAGATGAGCAGAGCAATGCAGATGCTATAGGACAAGATGGGGGACTTAGAAGCTCGCTCTTGAAGGTGCAGCCTTGGGTATCACAGGCCTGCCTGAAAACACACAGACCGGGAATATGGAAGTGTTCATTGAAAATCTTCTAAAGAAACTTCTTGGCGAGACTGCCTTCTCTGCAATGTTCGTAGTGGAAAGGGCCCACCGCTCTCTGGGCCCGAGACCAAGGCTGGGGGCCCCACGAGGCCTATAATTGCTAAGTTGCTCGACTACAGAGACCGTGATGTGGCACTAAGGCTAGCGAGAGAAAAACAGCCGCTACAACACGAGGGCTCGGTCCTTTCACTGTTTCCAGACTTTACTGCTTAAGTGCAAGAGGCACGGCGACAGTTTGTACTGATGAAACGACAACTACGAGAAATGGGCGCAGACTACGCAATGCTGTACCCCGCGAAGCTGCGGATTAACAGACAAGGGAAATCCATGATCTTCACCGACCCCAAGGCTCTACAGAAAGCACTCAAAGACTGGCAAAAAGAGGTTCGTTCCTCCCCGAATAGAGAGGCAGAGGCAACGGGAGGTCCCCTGGACGAACAGGACTAAGTGAGATTCTCGCAGATGGGTCGCATAGTTTACATTGTCTTGAGCAGGATGGCTTGGGAGGGGGGACTTATGGAATGTGTGATAAGATGGTTACGGACATCTCAATTTAATTGGTAGGTTTGTGCGGTACGGGGGTGGGTTGCGGGGGAGGGTGTGGTTGGGTGGCGAAGGCACTGATTTGGCACAGGTACGCGCCAGCGGGTGGGTCACGGTATGAAGGTGTATACTGCTCCGATTTAGATAAGTGGCGACCCAATGTACTTAAATTCCGCAACGTACTGCTCCCATGGGTTTTTGCGGACGAGTGGCCTTGGAGGGCACTTAAGCTAGATACACTGTTAGCTGGAGCATTCTCTGAGTACATGTTTGACATTGTCAAGACCTGAGAGCTCCAGGGTATGGATTGTGGTGACACGCATGATACTTTGGTACTGGGACAGGGGAGGGGCGGGCAGCTACATGATTATGTCCTGCATAGAGCTTGCATTCTGCTGGCTACCTTCGCCCTCACTTGAATCCCACTGAGTTTGAACAGAAGGTTTTGTTTTTATTTTTTTGGTTCCGGGGTTTTGGGGATGGGATGGGAAGCGAGGGAGGTTTTGATGGGGTGGGGGATGATCGCGGCCTGGTTGGGGATGGGCATGCGTTGGTGAATGGGTGTGGGGTGGGGGGTGGGGCGGTGCAGCGGAGTATCGCAGGGGTTGAGGGGGGAATGTTTACAGTTGGGGGATGTTTTTCACAAGTTATTACACACAGAAGTGACAGGATACTATATTAGGTCGTTTGCTCGGATGATATCCCTGAGACAAGTACACAGACAGCTTCAGATGGGATGACTCCACCAGGGGAAACTTCGGATACATTGACGCTGATAACCTGGAAT
The DNA here is from genome assembly GCF_964263255.1 of Lissotriton vulgaris. NCBI lineage: Eukaryota > Metazoa > Chordata > Amphibia > Caudata > Salamandridae > Lissotriton > Lissotriton vulgaris. Next base: position 1,117,775,262 of record NC_141685.1, on the reverse strand, counting down.
GTCCGGGGTCTTAATGACCAAGGAAGGGTAGGAAGGTCCTACAATACCTTTCGAGACACGGCGTTGATATCGCACTCTTACAGGAGACACACCTACATCCAGATAGCCACATCCTGCGGTACAGGGGCTTCATAGGTAATATACACGCGGCCGGGTTTACATCACATGCCAGGGGGGTTCTCACGTGGGTCAACCCGAAGACGCTACTGAAGATGACTCCGCTGGAGACGGATAGGGACGGACGGCACACGATTATGAGGTGCTGTGGAAAGGGTATGGAGCTCTGCATAGTGAACATCTATGGCTCTAACTATGACCATCCTGACTTCTACTCAGAGTTAGCAGTCAAGGTTTTGGTACACTCGGGGGAGGTATCTTCTGGGGGGGTGATTTTAATATGACAAGACAACCACACATAGACAGATCAGATGGCCCTGAATGACGCCCTTCGGCTTCTGCTAGAGTGCTGGAGGCGCAAATGACCCGACTGGACTTGTGCGACGTGTGGAGGCACCAACACCCCACCCTAGGGGCTATACGCACTACTCAGCCCCACATAACATACACACTAGGATAGACTACTAGCTGGCCACAACTCATTTAACTCAAGCAGTTCAGAACTGCACCATACTTCCACGTACATATTCAGACCATTCACCATTACTGTTGTCAGTCTCCGTGCCGGCGAGGCGCATTCCGTTTGCTTGGCGATTCCCCCCTTACTCCTTACTAGATGCCCCTTTCAAGGAGGAGTTAGCTACAGCCATCGAGATGTTTTTCGACACCAATGGGGGCACTGTAGACTCGTTCCAGGCTGTCTGGGAGACTTTCAAGGTGTATATCAGGGGGATCACTATCTCTAAACATTCGGGGGTCCTTAAATCGATTAGAGGTCGGTTACAGATTTTGGAAACCAAACTTAAGGAGCTGGAGAATAAGCGCCTATGCGACAGTAGCAAGACTCTCACCCAGGAACTCGCCCAAACACTCTGTGAATACCACGAGGAGGCTGACTCTGAAGTCAAACACCTAGGAAAGTACGCAATTGCTAGATCCTACGGTGAAGGGGAGCGTCCTGGAACAGTGCTTGCACAACTAGCTAAGCGGAGTAGAGGCAGGATGACGACACCGGAAATGAGGTCCACAACGACGGACAAGCCTCTTTCGGATGCACAGGTCGCTGAACATTTCCATGAGTATTACACAACCCTGTACACCTCCCGAGACCCTGCCCCGGGGGAACGCATACTTGACTATCTCTCCCATATAGAGCTGCCCTGGCTTTCTAATTTACACCGCAAGTTCTTGGTACACCCGATCGGATGGGAGGAAATAGTGTGGGCATTGTCGGCTATGAGAACTGGGAGTGTGCCGGGAAGTGACGGCCTCACTGTCGCCTTTTACAATGCATTGGCAGACCTCCTGATTCCCCAACTGCTCACCTTGTTTGAGGACATGGCAGCAGAGACGGGCACTATGCCGCTCACACTGCGAGAGGCGATACTGGTCGCTATTCTTAAACCAGGAAAGGCCCCGGGGGACTGCGCTTCATACCGTCCCTTGTCGCTATTAAACGTGGATGTGAAGATATTCGCCAAATTGATCTCCAACTGCCTCAGCCCCATGGTTGCTTCGTTGGTAGCCCCAGAACAGGCGGGATTTGTACCCACCGGCAACCTCACGTATAATCTTAGAACGGTATTTGCGGCATTCCAGCATACACGCCCGGAAGTCCCTGAGATCGCGGTTTTCATGGACATGGAAAAGGCCTTCGACTCTGTTGAGTGGCCTTTCCTGAGACATGTCCGAAGCTGGATGGGTGTGGGAGAACTGTTTCTACAGCTGCTAGCCATGCTGTACACCTCCCCTATGGCTCGTATACGAATAGGATCACTAATCACGGACCCCATTCGGATAGGCAGAGGCGCGAGGCAGGGCTGCCCCCTTTCCCCTATCGTATATGCGCTGGTGGCAGAGCCACTTACTTGCGCCCTGCGCGAATACCACAGCTACAGGGACGTTCGATTCCCCACATATAATTTGATCGTGTCCACGTACACGGACGATACCCTCTTATATGTCAGGGACCCGGAAGTGCATTTATCGGCGGTGCTTTGCGAAGTGGCCTTGTTTAGCTCTCTTTCGGGCATCCATGTTAATTGGAGTAAGTCCCTCATGTTCCCAGTTACACCGGCTACGAGGAGATTCGATCCCGAATATCCCATTCAATGGACTACTGACGCGGTACGGTATCTGGGGATCCAACTTCACACGGACTCTGAGATAGTCCTGCGGGAGAACTATGAGGTGTCTGTCTCCAAACTGGAGGAGGATGTTGAAAAATGGATTACTTTGCCACTGTCGCTGCTGGGACGGATCTCACTTATGAAAATGATCGTGTTGCTGCACTTTTTGATCTTGTTTTGCAACATCCCTATGGTGCTATTGAGCCTTTTCTTCCGACAATTGCAAGCGCTAATGATACGGCTGGCATGGGCTGGGAAACAGCCAAGAGTGGCGTGGAAAATTCTTATACGCCTGTACGCGGCCTGAATGCTCCAGACCTAGAACTTTATTACCGAACCGCTCAATGTGTGCACGCTTACCACTGAATACATGGCCCAGTGGACATTCCACACATACGCATTGAATCGATCGTTGCAGACCCGGCACCTTTACCCACGCTGCTTGCTAGGCCTCGAGAACGGCGAAAGGGTATTCTTGATTCCCTAAATGCGGTAACTTATGGCATCACATGATGGAAGTCCAGGCGTGCAGTCTAATGTATGCCCCGAAAGCATCTATTGCTTGGTGCGCCTGGCTGGCCCAATGCCTAGATAAAGGGGTTTTAGCGGTGCTGGGCACACTGAACATACACAACATGGGCGATTTGTTTGCAGAGGGCACTCCCCACACCTGGGGCGAGATCGAAACTGATGATATTTCCTACCCACTGTTGTCGCGCTTCCAGTTCCACAGGGTGAAGCACGCGCTTAGGGATCTTTTAGGGGAAGACATGGCGGAACCCCGGGTGGTTACAGCTTTTGATTATGTTGTTAACGCTAAGTCCCCTGCTAAATTAATAACCAATTTGTATCGTATAGCCCTCTCAGAGATGACGGCGGATTATGCCAAGCCGAGACTAGCATGGCAAGCCGACTTACAAACTGATCTACAGGAAGAGAAATGGCAATATTGCTGTTCAAGTACGAGGAGAATATCTCTGAATGGCCGTCATAGGTTACTCCACTTTAAATACCTGAACAGGACTTACTATACCCCTGATAGGCTACACAGTAATGGATTGCGTGACAGCCCTAGTTGCGAGAGGTGCGGGGCTCAAGTTGCTGACTTTTTACATGTAGCTTGGTCCTGTACGGACATCTTGGCATTTTGGCACAAAGTGTACAAAGAAGTGAACGAGATCACGCAATTGGCACTGGCACCAGACCCTTTATTTGCCATACTAGGTTACTCTAAGCCCCTAAGACAGGCACACAGGCGACTGCTCGATATGGCCTTCCTTCTAGATAAAAGGTGTGTAGCGCTCACATGGATGCGAGGCCCAGTACCTACTCTATCACAATGGACCAGGGAGATGATATACTGTAGTACACAAACGGAACTCTATAGCGACTTACTTCCCCCTCGTAATAGGCCCAACAACTTTTGATCCATGTCTCTAGATAGGAGGCATGCACGGGACACTGTGGAGGATGAGGACGCAAATGAGTAGGCAAGAGGGGTAGACCTGACTGGGGACGCAGAAGCCACCTCGCAGAATAGCCACCCCTAACGCACTGTAAGTTGGATGGATAGAGTGCTCTCTGAAGGATGGACAGAAGGGACCCCGGGCAGGAGTGGGGGTGTCAGCTTATTTGCAATGGGTGGGCCTCCCGGGATGCAGCATGGAAGGCCTGAACCATTGTCATGTACAAGTGATGCTTCTTGTCATTGGTCTCCTTACATTGAATTTCTGAACAGTTTGTATATCTACTGTCGCTAATTACTGCCAATGTCTGTGGTGGTTGTTTATTTTTGAAATGCAAAACATTTTTTTTTTTTAAAGGATGTTCGTGCACTGATTGGCCTCACTTCTTTTTGTAGGCAGTGGCTCCCTAGTTTTTCACACATTATTAAATTGTTGGCCCTTTTGACTAAAGACACTCCAATGCCCCTCCCATGGACTACTGAATGTCAGAATGCCTTCTAACAGTCACACCAAGCCATTTGCTCTGCACCAGTTTTAGGAACTCCAGACTACACTAAGACTTTCACACTCTATGTCCACGAGAGGGAAGGTTGTGCCCTCTCAGTTTTAACACAAACACACAGTGATAAGCAACGTCCTTGTGACTATTTCTCAGCTGTTCTTGACCCAGTCGCCCGTGCACTGCCTGGATGTTTTCGAGCGGTGGTAGCAACGGCTGTATCAATATGTCAGAGTGAAGGAATAGTTTTGTCACATAAACTGCTTGTGTTAGTACCCCATTCTGTTGATGCTTTACTAAATCAAACGAAAACACAGCATTTGACTATTGCTCGCTTGACAGGATATGCATGCCCTCATGAGCCCAGCTGCGTTGACAGATCACAGCGACATCCTGGTCACTGAGAAAGGACTAACTGTAACACCTGAAAGACCTGAGGAAGTCTTCCCGAACCACACGATCCCTGGTACATCTAGATATCTGCTTTGATACAGGAAGAAAGACATTTCAGCGCAGAAAGAGACTGTTTGAGCTACTGTCCTGGGTGGTTAAAGACTGACTACAAAGGGGGGTAGCCTATTAGTGACTACTCTTCTCAATGTTAGTGAAGAACTCAACACCTGCCCAGGACCTTAGGGCACCATCTCTTCTGTTGTTTACTGACAAAATGAACATGTCGGAGGAGAAGAAATCGACTGCTGCAAAAGTCTGTAGTAAAAACATGATGTTCACTATTGGCTAACTTTGACTGTTGTCATCATTGCTTTCATAATGTGGTTTGTAGAAGAAGTAGCACCTGCTTGAAACTTACTGACTGCTACTACTCCTGTTCCCAGTGAACATTATTATTTTACTCTTCCCTATCATGAAAGAAAGCACCGAATGTTGTACCTCAATAACACTTTCATACAAATATTGCATCATACTCATAATGCTACGAACACTACAAACTGCTGGGTACGTGCAATGATGCCAGCACATCAGAAGAAGGGAGGAACACCTTTCATTCCCTTGCCATTCTCACATAATGCCTCTTGTAGAGCCGATTTCGCACTGTTGTGGGCCTCTGAAATTGCTAATAGCACTCTAGCTGATGTAGGAGGACTTAATGCAAAGCTTAATAAAGTGTGTTACCTCGATAAGGAAGGGGACCCACAAGCAAAAGAACTGTAAGTGAAATGGAGTATTTCAGAGGAAATTCCCCCACACTTTATGTTTTCCCCAACACTTGAACGGGCATGGGTAACAGGCCTTTTGTCATCGTTGTTACTAGAGCCCGAGCAAATCTTTGTGTGAGCAGTTTTGGTAGTATCCCAGTGGGAAAAAGTTAATGTACCACAGTATTGAACATTGCTGGAATGAACAATAGCAGTTTTCTATGCTCACACAGCACTTATTTAATTTGTGGGAGTAAAGGCTACTATTATCTACCAATTGGATGGTCTGGAACATGCTACATGTCCTTCTTGCTTCCTCCTGTGTTCCTAGCACCAACATCTTATCATAAAGATCAAAAACTGTTTAATGACATTTCCTTGAACCGATTCAAAAGAACTATAAATAATGATGAAGTGGATCAAACTGATACTGCAGTACAGCAATATGTTGACTTTCATTTGGGACTCTTTTTCTTTGTTGTTGCGGCTTTGAATAGCAGGAAAATCAGGCGCTTAACCCTTGTAGTAGAGGCTGTGATTAATCAGATAGAAATGGCTCTTGGAAATATTACAGAAGAACTCCAAATTACGAAAACCGAATGGTGCTAGACGTGGTTCTAGATGATCGTGGTGGAGCATTTAGTATTATCGGTAGTTGTTGTTGTGTCTTTATCCCTGACCACGCCCCTTCTGTTTCTGATGCCATTCCCAAAATGCATAAAATAGCCACTGAGATACATCAAGATTCAGGAACATGGACCTGGGCTGGATGGTTCTGGAGCGTATTTTCTGTATTGAGCTTAAAAATATTATCGGCCTTGTTTATAATTATTGCAATTCTCTTCTCTTGTTGTTTATGTATCCAATGTGGGTCAATGCTTTGTTCCCTCTGTATTTCCACTTGTATTACTTTTCTACCATCTAAAACAAATGTCCAAAATGTAAATGCCCGTTTAGCAATAGACTGAGAAGTCAGCGATATGATGCTACTTGACATCCATGATATTTATCGTACCCCTTTTAAAGAATAAGAAAATATCTTAGCTTATGCCAAAAGGGCCGTCTGTGGAAAACGTGTAATATTTTACTTGGCATAAGCGACAGCCATTTTGGCTGTGGTGTCCATTTAAGTTTCCTTCGTAATTCTTTTGTCGTTTCACTCTGCTTGTGCTATCTATTTTAGTTGACTTCCTGACTCAGCTAAAAACAATGTACATGCTGAGAGTTTGTAGCAGCCAGTACACCTGTTAACTGTCAATCATTTACTGCTGCCATAAGCATTACTGCTCCCCCTCCCACTTTGTTGACCATGTAGTTATTTATCTGCACATGTTTGCTGATAACTATTTCTAAAACTTGTTCTTCCTATTTCTGTTCATGTGCTTACACTGTACAAAACCTTTATAAACGACCTGTGTTCTGTGACTTCAGTGTACTACCTCCTCCAGCACTTGAGAGTGCTGTGAGGACCTGGTCCCACTCATGAGTGATTAATGAACTTGTTATTTATCCCTACTCAAGTTCTGATCTCTACTTTGTTGGTTTTTGAACCCGTAGACAAAAGGGTGACCCTGCACCAGTGTACCCCTAAAAAAGGTTCATTTCCACTGGACAGCCCGTGAAACTTACGGACGGTTGGTCACCCTACTCCGGCGTTTAAATAGAGACCAACAGCTGCTCACCGCTTGTTAGGCACACATCTGGAGCCTCTCCTAACCTACCAGGGAAGGATTCCATTACCGCTCATCGCCAGTGCCAAGGGGGGAATACAGATAAAATAATTGTTGGAGACCGCTGCACTGCAAAGGTACCATTTATTTAGTTAAACGGATATGAGGCAACAACAGCAACCAGAACGGAGGTTTCTGCTGCAAACTCCCCAGTTGCCTCCCAACGTCCTCTGACCATTCAGGGCTCGAACCACGCCAGCGGGTTCTGGAAAACTGGGCGCGCGTCCGACATGCTGGACATAAGACCTGTTTTTCATTAGAGAACCGTAACTTCATTGGATGTCAACAAGACAATCCGCTGTGCATCGTACAGGCTCCATACATGTAACTGCCATGGGAGCGCCAGAGGAGGTTATGTTGTGATCTCCAAAGAATCCTTGCAAACACCCTTTGCTAATGACATACTCTTGTCAGACTGTGAATTTCTACTAGTTCACTGTACTTCAAAGCCTACTTTCATATGTGCAATATACAGACTACAACTAAACGGTGGAGAGTTCATTTATATCTTGGAAGGTTTTCACACAGGAGAGTGAGAACAACCCACAAAAGAAAGACAACCATACAATTCCAGTACAATATTTTGTGTACCATTTTGTAATCAATTTCACAGCCCCCCCTTGCACCTATCGCAAGCGCCTATGGCTCCCATCCTATACAGCACCTCTGAACCCCAGCCAATGGCTCACGGCCTACTGTGTGTCTGCGGTGGAGGACCTCGCTGCTGCTTTTGTATGCAGGTATAGTTTGAACCAAAACCATTTATCTTACGGCCAATACATTTATAGCTCCTCGTACAGTTCGGTTTGTTCACAAAAGTATGTGAGATCAGTTATCCAGTGGCCGGCTGTGGGGCACCAATTAAGTCTTAAGTGCTTTGTACCAGGCGTTTAGCTAGAAGTGCTAGCACGGTTAATTTGCGTTTCGGATAGAGAATGATTTTTCTTCATCATAGGAGGGCCAGGGCCAGGACCAGGGAGACCGGCAGCGGGAACTCGATAATTTCCTAAAGCGATTCAATGGCTCGTTGCCAAAAGTTGAAGATGCCGTGGGCTGGTCCATGCCAGGTGAAGGAAGCCTGTGTCTCCCTCTCCACACCGATCGCAGCAGGAATCCTCTCTAAGTCTCCATTAATGAAGAGCTAGGGTTATATAATATATTCTGTTAAGAAATCTGAAGTGCATAAATTCCAGACTGCTACTCAGTAGTAATTCACGGGTCTGGGGGCAGCAGTATTCCCAGGTTTTATCTGAGAGTTCCTTGACATCATCTTTTTTTTTGTGAAAATGTTTTTATTGAAAACAGTAGCAGGGCATGTAACAGTCAAATGGCACATACATTGGGTATTACAGGTTATAATAGACGTTAGTGAAAGTATATTCATCAGCAAAGCCAGATGTAATAAACTCATCCCCGTTGGTACATCCCTGGAGCCCTTTCACCCACCCACCCCTTAGTCAGATTCACTTTCCCCATCTAGCTTTGGTGGATCACATAAATAACCTCTGTATTTGTACCAGGCACCCCAAATGTTGTCCCATTTCCGGGGGCACCCACGTTGCAGGTACACTACTCTCTCTGCCATCATAGCCGCATCCAAATTCATGCACCAGTCTTTAATCGACGGTACCTCCACAGAACTGAATATTTGGCTATATTTCGTTTGGCATACATTACACCCAGCGTCACCCAGTCCTGAGTAGGGTGGGTAAGATCATTCGACTCCCATAGATTCAATAGGCAGCATTTCGGCTTCGGGACAACTGACACCTCCACCACCTGTGACACTGTTCTCATGATTTTAGCCCATTACACTGCAATCAGGGGGCATTTCCATATAGTGTGAAAGAATGTTCCCACCTCCCCGCAGCCTCTAAGGTAAAATTGGTGTGTGGCCCTCCCTATGGTGTGCAGGGTGACCCTAGTGTAGTATACGCAATTAAATATCTTTAGCTGTATCGGTCGGAGTCTAGAGGGCATAGCCATCTCCCGCAGGGACAACAGCGCTGTCTGCCAGTCTGCCTTGTCGATTTCTCCCAAGTCAGTGGACCATTTGTGCATTAGTTTCAGTGTTGGGTCCGGTGCGTTATTAACTAGTTTACGATATGTGAATGAGGTCGCCTTTTTGGGCATGTGCTCAGTAAGCAATCTGTCCTCTAAAGGGGTGGCCTCAGGCACATCAGTGCCTGGCGGGAGAACCGATCCTAGGGCGTGTCTGATCTGCATATATCTAAACTTCTCGGTGGGTGCTAATTCGTATTGGATCTGAAGCTGGTCAAAAGGTACTATAGCACCTCTCTTCCATAGATCTCCCACCGTGGATATACCTATCAGGTCCCATGCCCTGAATTCCTTGCTATTGGGAAGTCTACCCAGCTGCCATGCCGACCAAAGTGGGGTCATTTGAGTGATAGTATTTTGCATTTAAGACGGGTCTGTACCGCGTACCAGATGCTAACTGTGTGCGCCGTAGGTCCCAAGAGGGAGGAAGAGTCACCCTTATCATATAGCGCGGAGAGAATTCCTGCCTCTTCCAGCTCATACCTGTCCGCCTAGAACGCCGGTTCTGTCTCGGGCGTGTGTAACCATTGGTTAATTATTTTCAATTGGACTGCCCAGTAATATAACTGAATATCCGGAAGGGCTATACCGCCGTCGTACCAGCTCCGAATCAACTTACCCCGCGAAATGCACGCCGGCTTACTTCCCCACAGCAGGCCAGAGACTACCGCTTCTATATTTTTGAAATACTTTAAAGGGACGGGGAACGGGGAATTTTCCAATACATATAGAAGTCGAGGAAGCGTCATCATTTTAAAAAGGGCTGCCTTGCCAAGGAGGGTCAGAGGCAGGTTATGCCAGTGTTTCACATCACGCCAAAATCGGTCAAGGAGGGCTCTAAATTTTTAAGTAGAAAGTCATCTGATCTGGGCATCACTCATATACCCAGGTATTTAAAAGAGTCTTCTGTGACCGTAAGTGGGCAGTCCGCCGGGAGCAGTGGGGGCGGGCCTTTAAGGACGAACAAAACTGATTTGACCAATTGATGGTATATCCCGATGCCCGACCAAAGATTTTGCAAATATTCAAAAGTACTAAAATAGAGCGTCTGAGGGAAGACAGGTATAAGAGCATATCATCCACATATAGGGAGATGCGGTCTTCCCATGACGCAGTACAGTTAAGTCCCCGAATCATGGGATCCCATCGAATCCAGGCCGCCAATGGCTCCAGCGCCAGAGCAAATAGCAATGGAGACAATGGGCAGCCCTGGCGCGTACCTCGTCCTAACGGAAAGTCTCTAGAGATATGGCCCTTGGCCACCACGTGTGCCAGAGGACGCGAGTATAGTAATTTCACCCATGCGCAGAATTTGGGGCCGAAGCCTAGATGCCGGAGGACTGCAAACAAATAAGGCCATTCCACCATGTTGAATGCCATGCGAGCATCGAGAGAGAGGATAACTGCAGGTTCTTGAAGACATGGCATGCGCGCCACTACTGCCTGTACCCTTCTAATGTTAAGCGCGGTATTTCTATTAGGCATGAACCCGGACTGGTCCGGGTGAATCAGGGTCTCGATGTGCGGGATCAGCCGGATGGCGATCAATTTAGCCAGAATCTTAGCTTCGGCAGTTAGCAGAGATATTGGGCGGTATGAGGAACATTCCTCCGGGGGTTTGCCAGGTTTTGGCACCGCAACTATGGTAGCAATTCGTTGATTGCGTGGCAGCTCCCCCGCCGCCAAGCTATTTGTGAACATTGTCAGCAGGTGCAGGGCAGTTAAGTCAGATGTACATTTATAGAGCTCAATGGGGATTCCATTGGGTCCCACAGCTTTTCCCGGGAGTGGATGGCAGTCAGCAGTTCATCAGTCGTGAAATCAGCCTCCAGAGACAGAGCCGCTTCAGCTGACAGAGCAGGCATTTTAATATCTTTAATGTAGGTTTGTGCCTCCTCCGTCATCATGCGGGAGTCAGAAGTATACACTTGTTCATAATATCCAGCCAAGGCGTCTACTATGTCCTCCGGGGCGGTTACTATTTCACCAGTCGGAGTACGGAGCTGTGCTACCGTTCTCTGTGCTCTTTCCTTCCTGTCCAACCATGCCAAAAGCTTGCCCGCCTTGTCCCCTACTTCATATACCTTGTGCCGTGTAGCTTGTATCTGCAATTTAACCTTTAAGCGTGCATTGTTTAAGGCGTAGATTTTGTGCCCTCTCATGGGAGGGATTCCCTTCGTGTCAGGCCTGAATTTCAGCCAGTTTAGCCTCTAGGGCCTCTAACTCGCCTTACGTCTGTGGCCAATTATGGAGGCTGTAGGAGAGTAGGGTATGCTTCTTACGGTCACCCCCACTTTTTGGCTGTGATTCTCTGTTTTTTCGACTTTAGTGTGGCTGTGAACCTGCTAATCAGACCCACAGCCCAGCTGTTCTTTCTCTAAATTGACACCATGTACTTTAGGTACATACCAGATTGGTTACCGGGTCACTCTTGTGAGCCCCTGTATAGTGTACCATAGGTACCCAGGGCGTAGGTGTACCCTAGGCCTACCAGGGGCTGCAGCATGTATTGTGCCACCCCTGGTTTGCCTTCCAAACTGACACCACAGGTCTGTTCACACAGCCTGGGTAAGGTGGTGTAATCACCCCTTACTTAGATATAGTATACCTATATCTACCTTTATATAGACACATATACACCTATAAGCCACTCCTATGGTAGGCCTCGACAATCCTGGAGGCAGAGTGCTTGGTTTTATGTGAGAGGTTGCCCTAGCATGAGCTGAGCCCCTCTGCAGCTTTCGGATATAATATGATATGATAAGCATTTGTATAGCGCGCTACTACTCCAGAGAGCATCTTGGCGCTTAGATTCATATGCTAAGAGATGTTGGTGTTTGCTGTGCTCAGTCATCAGATATAGTTTTAAACAAGTGTTTTACAGACTGAGTCCGCCAGGCTATAAATCCATGTTTTCAAGGATTTCCTGAAATCTTGTTCAGAAGTGGTTGCACGAAGTTGATGGGGTAGTTTGTTCCACGCCTTAGCCCCTATTACTGCCAAGGAATGTCCTCCTTTTGTTGCCAGTCTGAATTTTGGGACAATCTTCAGATTGGCTGTTAAGGATCTAAGTGCTCCAGTGGGATGGTATTTGTTGAAGTTTTTATACAGGTACTGTGGGCCATGCTTGTGGAACTATCTTCTTATAGCTGTTCTATGATATAGCCATACCATATACTCTTAAGTGCACTATAATCCTTGCGGTTAATGCTAACTTGGGTTTGGCTTTATCAAAACATGTCTTGTAAGGTGTGAAACACTTTGGAATACTACCCCCCCCCCCCCCCCCAATTCTGGTGGTGGGGGTAGCATTCCACCCTTCTAGAAGGAAAAGACATGTAAGTTACTGCTTTACCCGGTTAAAGTTAAACAGAGCCTCAGCATCACAAAATGGATGTTGCTGCCACAGACACAAATCTGACCTCCTGCTGCTGGACAAAACTCCATCAGGGGAGGCCTGGAAAGTAGGTCTCCTGTCCAGGGAGGTGCCAGCACCTCCCCAGACAGGGGTTTTGTGTATTGGGGCAGAGAGGGCTGCATTCAGTGAATGCATCTAGACACTGCCTGGGGCACACAAGGTGCTTCATGCATAGCCCGGTTCAAACCAGTTGCTGGGGCACTCCAGCCCCATCTCTGGCGCGAAACTGGACAAAGGGAAAGGGGTGTAACCACCCCCTTCTCAGGTCCACCCATAGGAGGGACCTAGTCAGGTAATCCAGCCCCCATCCTTAGTATAAGTATAGGAGCTGTGTCCCCAGGACATTAGATTATCCTGGACGAACCTTTGTAAGACATATCTTTGACCTTCGACATTACATTCTGTCTGGAAGTCGGAAGACATCTCCCTTGTGGTCAAGGAGTGACCACCCTGTGCAAACAGGCACCAACAGCAACTTCGCCGGTCTGCAGTTTCAAGGCTCCCATCAGAACCTGAAGACTCTGCGACTCAAGAACTGGACTTCTAGACTTCTCTGAACCCGATCCACATCCACAGCAACACTGAGACCCGTGGCGGACATGAGAGACATGGGACTGGACATCTTGGACATCCTGCATTTTGCTACCAGCACTCCTTTCCTGAAGCCTCAGTAAGCTGTGCATTGGGATACGAGAAGCCCCAGCCCCAAGCACTATTTGAACTGAAGCTCAGGCCCCCACACTCCGTGAGTGTCCCGTGGGACCCGCCTTTATATTTGTGCTTGATGCATCTTTCAGGTTCCTTGCCCATTGGCTAGTGAGCCCCCAAAGTTGCCATCTTAAATCTAACATGCAATCCTGGTTGCTCCTGGCTTGCTCCAGCATCCCCAAAAAGGAGAAGTGCCACAGACCTTGCTGGTCTGCAACAGAGCCAATCTTGACATCCTACATGGGTTGCAGTTGACAAAGCTTGTTGGGTCAAATCCGGATACCAACACTGCAATCATCTAGATCCATTATGGTACAGCTGGAATCCAGCTCCTGGTCATCGTCGATGCCTCCTGGACCTCGTGACTGGAGAGACAAACTCACCTTCTTCACCTTAAAGCACCCGACATCGCCTGGTTCCTTCCTGGTTCCTTCCTGGTCACTGGCTAGTGACCCAGACTCTGTCCCCTCTGCTTTCAGGTTCTTCACATCACCGATATACCCTTGGATCCACCCGGACACTTTTCCTCTGGTCGCCTGCAGCACTTCTTTGCAGCTCTCCATAGAAAATGACGACGAAACCCGACACGAAAAGACACCTATGCACCTGGCTTCCCTGGGTGAGGTAACACGAGTACTCCGGTGCTCCTGTGGGTCTTAACTCTCGAAGTGTCCTAGTTTGAAAGGGTTCCATCCTAGTCCATCCGGAAGTGTCCTTAAATTGTAACTGTAACTTTTACAAACTCCACAGAAAGTCAATAGAAACCTGCACCTATGTTTAGACACTGCACGCGACTCCCGTGGGTCTCCTACTTCCTAACCTTTGATTGTTTAGTGTAGCCCCAGCGATTCTACAGGCCCTAAGCCTGCTTTCTACCTCTCACGTGGTACTTATACCACTTTCTTAGTATATGGTTTGTGAGGCCCCTAGGGCATACCGTATACTGTGCAACTTATCGTATATTAACTGTGTGACTTGTATTGTATTTTTACCTCTGACCTCATAAAGAGTGCAGAGGGGTTGTGTTTAGATTAAATACATATATATTTGATATATACCTTGTGTGGCGTCCAATCATTTGGTATTCAAGGGATTATATATGGTAAAACAACTTGCTTCACTCGCCTACTGAAGTCTTAGCCTGAAGACTGCTGGTTCATGCTACCACTAGGATAGCTTTCTTTAAGGTTGACTTTAGAACCACCATCAATAAGGGTCGATTAGACTGGTACAAGGTGCCCACTAGAACTAGTGGACATCATATGCCAAGCTAACTTTTCACAGAGGCGATTGCCTGCCCTCTCACCACGGTTTTATATGCTTCCCAAAAAATACTAGGGGGTTGCACTGAGGACACATTGTCTTGTAAATAGTGGTTTGTGACTGTAACAATATCTTACAGATCTTAGGGACCTGTAAGTAGCCTGGAGAGATAGGGAAAACACGCTTTCTCACCCTAATGTGCATCGTATAGGTCAGGGAGATGGGTGAATGGTCCGAATCTCAACATCTGTCAAATGCGGCAGGCTGTCTGCAGAGAGTAGAAAGTAGTCTATAAGAGAGAGACTATTATGCACCCCTGATTGAAAAGTGTAGAGCTGCGCATTGGGATGTCTATACCCCCAAGCATCCGTGAGACCGAAAGCGTCAAGAAACCCCCTCATACGGAAACCACCAGCTCCAATTGTCCTACATGGGTAGCAGTCCCTAGTGCCATCTAGTCTTGATATCTCCTTAAAGCATACCCACCTCTGCTTCTGCGGTAGGCCGAACAGCTGGTTCAACCAACCTTACCTGCCACTGCTAAGATCCATTGCAACGCACCTGAATGTGTTTACCTTCTCCCAGTTATTAAATAGTACCACACCCACACACCTGCACACACACTCAACAAAAGCATGGGCCAATCTGGACTTAACATAATCACAGGAGACAAACCTAACACTTTGTTTGACCACCAACTCATCTCTTTCACTCTCAAGCTCCTCTCGAGACAAAAGGCTACCACAGCACTGACATCAAAGTATCACCAAACTTGACTTCTCAGAGCTTAATTCTCACCTTTCAGAGATCTTACCAATTAACCAAGTAAAAGACGCCAACCAGTTGTGCAATTGGCGCTCCAAATCCTGAACCAACTCATCTCCTTTAAAATATATGCACACTCTAAAGAGCAACATACATTACATTGGATCAACGAAGGAATAATGGACATGGAATTACAAATGGTTTTACTTCAATGTTAACGGAAGAGGTCCAAAAACATGCATGAAAAAATAAGTCTCCACTGACTCAGCAGGGTCTACAAATGCTTCATTAATATGGCAAAAGGACTACAATACTCAACTCGTATCTCCAGTGCCAAGTGCCTTACCAGGTACCGCCACATAATCCTCAAAGGAGTCCACAACTCATATTGCACATTCACATAGACTCCTCAGTTTTAAGATTTCTATAACTACATTGCAGGCCACCGTAGGGCCAAAGTTCATCGCTAACAAGATGCCAGGCTCCAAACTCTCAGAGGATATGATAAAGAGGACAACACCAATGAATACACCTTAAAAAATTGCTTCTTTAAAGAAGCTCTCAGAACTCTAGTATTTGATCACAGCTAGTAGATCCCCAGGTTCGGCTTCTGCTCACCACAAAAGGTAAAAACATTTGAATAGCTGTTTGGCCACAGGAAATTGGAGTTTCGCCAATGACCGAAAAGAAGTGAGAAACTAGAGAGAAGTGAGAAACTGGAGGAAGATTCAAATGCCTATGCAAGACAACTGCTGCATGTTCATCTATGTGTCTATATCTCACGGGAGCAAGAAGCACCAAACTGGCCACCAGTCGACAGATATTCAACTTTTGGCCGCGGGAGGCGGGGTACCCCGGGCTTGATAATGCTCGGGGAAGGGGGAGGGGGGGGGCGTATGGTTGAATTTATCCCCAGGGATGAGGTCCATGGGGCCTAATAAGACTTAGAGAGGGAGTTTGGACACCCTCTCTCCCTAATATATATGTTAGGTCCAACTCTACGCTGCGTGGCAAATGCTTAACCCCACTTCAGATGACCGAAGGACATGTGTGGCTTGGGGATGGCTGGCTGTGGGGAGTTAGCCTCAGGACCTGGCCACTAGCCAGGCCCTGTGGCAAACCCCCACCACGCAAGGCATAGGGCTGCTTTTGTGGGGGTTGGCTGTGACCAACCTCCTGCTGTGCACAGCAAAGGCCACGCACAGCATGTGAGTGGCTGCATTTGGGCAACTCCCACCGCGCACAATTGAAGGCCCTGCACAGTGTAGAGTTGGCTGTCTTTGGGGGGTTGGTTGCAGGGCCTGGCCACAGGCCAGTGCACGGCGGGGGTGGATTTATATGAGGCAATAAAATATTACTTTATATTTAAAAAACTAGAAATTCACTGAAAAAAACAAAGGTTTAAGTAACAATATAGTTAGGTGAAATGTTCAGTAACAACTTAATGTTTTAAACTTTAAATCCTTAAAATTCACCCGTTAGAGTTACAGTTTTCCCAAGTAACTATAACTCATACCCTAAGGTTACTATAACTCACACCCTTGCCATGCACTGCTAATTACTCCACAAATTACATCAATCAGGACATCTTCTATCACATCAGTGATAATATCACTGCAACATTTGCAATGAAATTATTGAAGAGAAAAGTGTGCATGGCGGGGGCGTGAGCTATATTTACCTTAGGGCACAAGTTACAGTTACTTGAGATAAAAGTAACTATAACTGGTGATTATATATTTGTATGTCTTCTTACCCCTCGCACCCTCCTCACAATCAATGAGTCAACTTGTGCCCTCTACAAATTAGCAGATAGTATTTAGGTCCTCATGGCCGGTATACTCCTGGTGTGGGATGTTCTCATGATACATTTACTCGATTTTTTCAGAAATACTTTTTTTTTTATATCTATATATATATATATTTTTTTTTCTTGGTCAGTCAAAAGGTACAGTGTTCTAGATATATATATATATATATATATATATATATATATATATATATATATATATATATATATCTCCTTGCTCGCTGCTCCAAGGTACGTGGCACTCTTTACGGCGGGTGCAGTCCAAGCGCGTCGGAGCCTCGCGCTTCCAATACAAAAGCTCTACCCCTCCCGGTCCCGGGTGGGAAATAAAGACTGCACACACGGGAATCTTCAATTCAGGCAACTTTTTACTCGCACAGCCGCGTTTCAGAAGCCACGCTTCCTTCCTCAATGTTGTTACATCGCAACGCGCGCCAGAGCGCCATTTTATTTCAAATGCACACATGGGTTTTGATGTGGGACATAGAGAGAGGACTGACGCGTGAGCGCCATATTGCTAGTACATGTCATTTAACAATAACATATCAGTCAATAAACATTCTCCACATGGTTTCTATGGCAATATTGAAATGGGAGCAAACCTTTAGAGAATAAAAAAGTTACTCACAATGAAATATAGCCGTGGATCGGCATAGAACCTCTCAATTGACTTTACAAAGGGGCAAGGAATAAGATCTCGCCGTGGATCGGCATGTGGCAACCAGCCAGGTTGCCTCTTTAATCTCCAAAGCCCATTACACTTAATTGTCCCAAAACTACCCTGTGTTGTCAATTGCATATTGTTATAAAGTTGCTATACGCTTAACAAAATCCTGCGAATACCAAGAAATCTACATTAATCAATCTCAACATTCATTTGATTAATAGTTCTTATCAGTTCATTCAATAATAAAAAACACCATCAGTGACCGAAGGAAATTCATAGCAAGTAACAACCCCATATCGCTTTTTCTACACAGGATCGATCGCTCCTCTTCGATCGATCGATCGGCCTTTGTCTGGCAGTCTATAATATATCGAGATAATATATCGAGATTCTAACCTACGGAGTTACATAGGCAGCACTATAAACCCCATAAAATTGCGCATTTTGGAACACATGCGGGCCATAGCTAACAGAGACTTCACATATCCTGTCGCAAGACACTTTTCCATCAATCATAAGAGCGACGGAAGTCTGTTACAATATTACTGCCTGGACGCAATTGCTGATAATATCAGGGGAGGAGACAGACTACAAAAACTCCGTAGGTTAGAATCTCGATATATTATGGACTGCCAGACAAAGGCCCCTTTAGGACTGAACTCTGGGGAAGAATTAACAGTACACCTAGGAAGCTAAACGATAGAGCAGTAGTGATAAATGTAGCGATCGATCCTGTGTTGGCCACACATGTACATAGAAAAAGCGAGATCTTATTCCTTGCCCCTTTGTAAAGTCAATTGAGAGGTTCTATGCCGATCCACGGCTATATTTCATTGTGAGTAACTTTTTTATTCTCTAAAGGTTTGCTCCCATTTCAATATTGCCATAGAAACCATGTGGAGAATGTTTATTTACTGCTATGTTATTGTTAAATGACATGTACTAGCAATATGGCACTCACGCGTCAGTCCTCTCTCTATGTCCCACATCAAAACCCATGTGTGCATTTGAAATAAAATGGCGCTCTGGCGCGCGTTGCGATGTAACAACATTGAGGAAGGAAGCGTGGCTTCCGAAACGCGTCTGTGCGAGTAAAAAGTTGCCTTGAATTGAAGATTCCTGTGTGTGCAGTCTTTATTTCCCACCCGGGACCGGGAGGGGTAGAGCTTTTATATATATATATATATATATATTACCTACTGGCGGTCGCCAGTAGGTATATATAGTTAGGATTTTTTCTCTATGGGACTTTTGAAAATTCTATGTCTAATAACTTTGGCGTTTGTGGACGGAATCGGCTGAAATTTCCAGGAAAATGGCACATTTTGTTTCTGAGCAGCCCCTGAAAATTTGGGGGGGTTTCGTCAAGGGGGGGCCGAGAAAAAAGGGGGGTCCCAAAACGCGTTTTTAACATTGAGTTTTCCATAGGGCGTTTGGCCTCACTTTTAGCTCGAACGGCTAAATGGATTTGCACGAAACTTGGCAAAATTGTAGGGACTGTTAGCCCAATGTGCCTTTGCTGGGTCTCAATATATGTGCTCCAGTGGATTTTGAGAAATTAACGTTTTAAAAAACAGCAGCTAACCGGCAGCGTAACGGGAGTCTGAGGAGTAGCTGATTGGCTGTCAACATTGTAAACAGTCCGGAGCGGCTGCCATCTTGTCTCTCTGTAGGATCGAGAGACAAGAGGTGGTGAAAAACGAAGGGGGAAATGAAGGAAAGGGGTAAGGTAGACCCCTCCTGACCCCCTAGGATTGATGAGGGGGCTATTAAAGTTCCCCGCGGGGCAAAAGAAAAATAAATTGCGATTTTTCGCGGTAGAGGCGCTTCCCGGTACGCCAACCGGGCAGCTAACCGGCAGCGTAACGGGAGTCCGACATATTGTGTTTTTGGAGCGTCCGGTTTGCGTACCGGGTAGCGTTCCGGTAAGCGTAACAAGGGGAAAACCAAGAGAAACAGTAAAATAAAATTAAAAGGAATAGATTTCCACCAAACTTGGCAAAATTGTAGGGACTGTTTGTTTGATGTGCCTTTGCAAGGCCTCAAGATATGTGCACGTGTGGATTTTGTCTAATTAAGGTTAAAAAAATATAAATATATTTGTAAGCGTGCTCCGGCGCGCTTACGTTACGGGTTTTGTTTGTGCTGCAGAGACGATACGTCACGGTTATGCGATGCGTCATGAGGCGTGTCACGTGGCTACGTGATACGTCACATAATAAAGAATATATTTTACAGCTATAGATATTAGCTTTTAAAAAACCAATGAAATTCACTGAAAAAACCATAGGTTATAGACCATATATAGTTAGGAATTTGCATTTACAAAACCTTGAAAATTCACTGAAAAAACCATAGGTTATAGGCCATATATAGTTAGGGATTAGCATTTACAAAACCTTATTTTACTCGCACAAAACCATTGAAATTCCCATATATAGTTAGTTGCACTAACTATATATCGCGCATGTTTCTTGCTCGGCGATATGCGATATTGGGATGGTCACCAGTTAATTTTGACAGAGTAGGGTCTAATTTCAGAGTTCCCCAATGTTTCCTGATTATTGCAGTCAGATTTTTGTTCTCAGCACTATAAGTTGTTATTAATCCTATTGGTGTTATATCTGTATCATCATTTTTTGGTGTTCTCTCAATGACTTCTTTCTGTTTTTGATTTGTCACTTTTTGCAGACCTTTTTCAATTACCTTTTTTGGATATTTCCATTTGAGGAATTGGTCTTCCGCTAGTTGGCTGTGTTTGTTCAAACCAACCCATGGTCAAATTTGCATAATTGGGAGAAAATGAGAAGCCCATGGCGCTTCCTTTTGCTTGCTTGAAAATGTGTTTATTGAAGAGGAAGATATTATTGTTTAGGCATAGGGAGATCATTTCATTTAGCATGATGTTATGTTCCTTGTATTTGATGTTTCTTTTGCCCAAGAAGAATTTACATGCCTGGGTTCCAATGGAGTGTTCAATGTAGGTATATAATGAAACTACGTCCATTGTTACCAGTTTGTATGATGGTGACCATGTGATTTTCTCCAAATTTTTCAGAAGATCTGTAGTGTCTTTGAGGTATGAGCTGAGTTCTTTTACTTGCGGTGAGAGAACTCCAAGGAATACGAGTGAGTGTGCTTTCTTTTAAACGTATCGACCTGACGTAATTGCAAATATCCATACATCACAGGGTTTCCATGTAACCATGTGCAAATTATTCGTTACTGTCATTACCATCTAATTTACATGTCCACAGCCTAAAATAAAGAGAGATATCAGCCTTAATGCATCCTGAAACAGGTGACAGATAGAAACAAATGTTTGATATTAGGTACACAGAATCCATATAGCCTTGGCCGAACACAACATAATGAGGTACAACAGCCTGTATTGTACGATAACTGTACACTTACTAATGTGAACAATCAGTCCGCCTTTTGCTTGGAGTTGATGTATTACACTAGAGGGTCCGAAAAATCTCTAGTTCGAGAGGCCTGTGGTAGTTCCTCCGCATAAGTTTCCAACTGTGCTTTACAATATGTCATATCTGTGATCTAGTCTTTACATTTCGGGACATGTTTGCTACCACATCGCATTGCTATTCGTTGCATAGCCAACAGCAACGCTACCACCAGGAATTTACGTCTGCGTGCCAGACTGATCCTATGAATGCCTAGAAGACATACTAGGGGTGCATTAGGAATCTGCTCAGACATCATATTTGATAGAGTGTTGGTCACTTCCAACCAGTATGGATTGAGTTTTGGGCATGACCATGACGTGTAAAAAATCTGCATTGAGGGCGCTGCATCTGTGACATCTATCATCTGCCCATAATCCATAATTATGCAGCTGCGCAGGCGTATAATATACCTGGTGTAGAAACTTAAAACGTATAATTTTCAGGTTGCAATGTGATGTAAGCAGTTGCAGTTGTGTGCAATTATAGTCCCAGTCTTCTTTGGCAATTACCTCGCCAATCGCTGCTTCCCAGCGTATTAGGGGTCTGTCCAGGGCGCGAAACTGTTGGCATTGAGCCGTAGTGTATAATTTTGTAGCTAAGCATTTTCGCATTGCTGATGTCAATAGGACCTGTAGTGTATTATGTGTCAGTGGTTCATCCGGAAATGATGGGTATAAAGCTTTGACCGCTAATCGCAGTCGCAAGTTTGCGAAGATTTTTAATGGGGTACGATGTGCGCTCTAGGCCGCATCATCCTGTGATATATACTTTCCATTCGAAAATACATTCCCCATAGTGTGGAGGCCCATCTCATTGAGCAGATTCCACATGTGCTTTCCTGCGGCACCGTAAGCTGTGGGGGATGACGCAGAGGTAGCGCTGGTGCATATGTTGGGAGCCTATGCGCACGTTTCGCTAATGTGTGCGATGCTCACGAGGTGCAGACCGCTGGGTGCATATCTGTGCTCGGAGCGCTCTGTCAAGGTGATGAGACAAGCGTAAGTAGGGGGGCGGGATGTATGCTCTTGTGTTCCACTCCTATATGCGGTTTGTGCCCGTGCGGATGTAGCCATTCGTGAGCGAGTTGCGCCTGTGCACAGTAATAGTATAATTGGAGGTCTGGTGCTCCAAAGTCCCCTTGAATGTAAGGTTTAGTCAGTTCCTTCCACCCTGCCCCTGTGTGTTTGCCAGCCCATGTCAACCGAAGCATTGCCGTGCGTAGTTTGGTGAACAATGCCTGTGGAATCCATATGGGTACCTTCATAAATAAATGAATACATCTTGGCAGTACCACCATTTTCTGTAGTGCAATTCAATCAACGAGCGACAAAGGTAGTCTGATACATCTGTTTATTTGATCCTCTAGTTTAGCTATTGCTTTGCCATAGTTTTCATGTAGCACTAGCTCCGGATCACGGTGTATACAGAACCCTAAGTATTTCACTGGTTCTGTCTGCCATTGCAGTGGGTAATCAAGTAATGGTTTGGTTGTCGCCGGGGTGAGCGGAATCAACACTGATTTGTCCTAGTTAATACTTAGGCCAGAATGATATTCAAACCTAATTTATTCTCGGATGAGTTTATTTAAATTACTATCCGGGTGGCTAATTTATAGGACCATGTCGTCCGCATACAACGATATACTAATTGAGTGCAACTGGAATTGTAATGCTGTATCTGCATTTTTTTGTCGTATCTTACACGCTAACGGCTCCAGTGCTAACGTAAAGAGAAACGGTGACAGTGGACAGCCCTGTCGCGTCCCTCAATAGATGTTAATTAGTTCAGAGGTATTGCCATTTATTCTTAGCCGCGCACCCGGGTCTGTATATAATAATGTTATCCATCTCAGAAACCGCTCTCGGAATCCAATTATTCGCAGGGCGCTAAACATATATGGCCATTCCACAGAGTCGAATGCCTTTGCTGCATTTATCAAAGCCGCAGCAGCCAGCAGTTACGGGTTTAAGTGATGGAACATAGCAAATATGGTCCTTACATTTTGTGTCGTTGAACATGTCGGAATAAAACCTGCCTGATCTGGCAAAACTAGATTCTGCATTAATGGTTTTAGTCTCTTTGTAATGATTTTGGCTACTATTTTGGCGTTCATGTTGATTAACAATAGTGGGCGATATGATTCGCATGTAACCGAATCTTTATCGGGTATAAGGAGAGTAATCAATAACAACTCGTGTAACGAAGGCTGTAACATGCCATCTTCGTATGCCTCCTCATACATTGCAGCTAAATGTGGGATCAATAAGTCTTTATATTCCATATAAAATTCCCCGGGCAACCCATCTATGCCCGGGGCTTGTTATTTGGAAGGGAATTCATAGCTTCTCTCATCTCATCCTCTGGTATATGATGACTAAAGTATTGACGATGTTCATCAGACAACCACGCCAGTGCTTTGTCATCTAGGTATTGACTTATCTCGGTGGTAGATGTGGCCGTCCCTGCAGTATATAAACAGGCATAATAGTCTGAAAAACAGCTTATAATTAGGGGGTGTCATATTTGGGTATGGCTTGTGCGTCCACTATTTGAGTTATGTAAGACATTGTATGCATGGGGCGTATCTTACTGGAAAGCGTGCGTCCTGGCCTACCTCCCTCTCCCTAAACACGCGCCGTGTACCTGTGTGAGATATATTTGATTTTGCTCTCCACGAACTCGGGGTAAGTATCAATCTTGTCTCTAATGTCATACAGTAGCTTGGGATCTAGGGTGTTTATATATGCAGTCTCTAATCGTGTGATGTCCGCTTCGACCATGGACAATTGTCTTTGGATATCTTTAAGGATACCTGCATGTTCACCAATGCAGAATCCGCTGATAGTTACCTTAAAAGCCTCCCATATCACCTTAGCACTATCCTCTCAGTTCACGTTTTTCTCAAAATATTCAGTAATGGCTTGTAGCACTTCAACTCTAAACACTTGGTCTTGCATCTCGCTGGGTTGCAGGCGCCATGTATACTGTTGCGGGGTGTGGGAAGGAATGACAAGTTCTAACCGGACTGGCACATGATCTGAAAGAGTTTTGGGCATGTGTGTTATGTTAGTGGTCCACGCGTAAACATCCGCAGTGGCAATCCAGAAGGTGTTGTGAGTGGTAGAGATGCCGGTGCCCTCTTTGCGGTGAGGACGGCGTAATCACCATATATTTATAGCATAGTCGTCCATACCTTCTCTAAGTACTTTTGCAGATTGTCTCCCATACTTATCATTGCATGTGGACCTATCCACAAGAGGATCAATACAAGTATTAACATCTCAGTGGAAGTGTGCGCAAATTAGCCCATATTTCTACAAAAAAGGAGGGGTCGTCTATGTTCGGACCATATGCAGTGACTATAGTTATGAGTGTCCCTCCAAAATCACCCTGTGCAATGACATATCTCCCCTGGTCATCTTTAATCGAACGAAGCAGCGTGTAGGGTAAGCCGTGTTTAATGAGGAGCAATACTCCCCTGGCATAAGTAGAGTAGGAAGACGCCAGTCTATATGTGGCCCATCTGGCTCCAATTCTACACTCTGTGGCGTTAGTGAGGTGAGTTTCCTGAAGGCAGGCTACATCTATTTTGTGTCGTTCTAAATATGCGAAGACTTTCCTTATTTTCTGTGGGGTTTTTAGACCTTGTATGTTCCATCTCATGAACGCCAACTTTCTCGCGGAGCAAGACCTGCTATCTATCCTCTTTGAAAATGGCTATATTAGTGAGGTAACACCGTATGGATGTGTATGTTGCAGTATACATGGCAACTGGCTTCTCAGCACTGACCGTATTTCTGATCTTTCTACCCCTACCCCCCTCCCACTTTGCCATCCCAATTATAGCGAAGACAGTCTCGATGAACCAATACCAATGCCCCCAACCCCCAAAGCAATCCCATGAGAAAAAAAAACAATAGGTTGTGGTACACACAGGGTGATGAGAGCTTCCCGTCGAGAGCCCCAGTGACAACTTCACATGGGGGGTCCCCATCCAATCCTATACAATTAAGAAAAAAGCATAATAAAAATGACATAACCTATTAATATCAAGGGGTTATCACCATGGATTGTAGGATACAAATCCCAATGTTGTCATATGTATCTATAGTATTCAAGTGTACATTTTTCCCCTCTTTTCTATATATTAGTCTTTGAACCAAACATACATGTCTAATACTTATCTGAGTCCACATAAAGCATTACCTGGAACCGCCGATGATCTCTGCCTCTATAACACAAACAGTCCAGAGGAGGCAGGCCTTCATTAAACATCAGACGTGCCCCCTTGTTCTTCCTGTGCTCCCCAGGGAGATTTCCTGTATGTAGGTTGTGAGTTTTTTATTTGTAGATATTTGAGCACCTCCTTGGGCTCAATGAAGACTTTACTCATGCCATCATCTGTTACTTTCAAACGGGCCAGATAGATCATCACGTAGGGGATGTTGTTCTCTCGCAGTTTTTTTTTTAACTTCCAGGAATTTCTTTCGTGCCTCTTGAACTTGCGAGGTGAAATCCGGGTAAATGGAAATATCCATTCCCTTGTGGTTTAGCCTACCCAGCTCGAGGGGCTTGTGGAGTGCCGCATCTGTGCACTCTCTCTACAGTGAACACATCCGAAAAGGTGTCCCAGCAAAAGAAGCGTTATCAGAAGAGTCTCAATGTAGCGTTCCATGTTGCCTGTATTTGTCGATTCTGCTACGCCCATGAAGCGCAGATTATTACGGCGTGACCTCGCTTCCACATCCTCCATCTTCGCCAGTATTGCTGTTAAGGTCTTATCAATTTTCACTTGTTTAGTCTCCAGTTGGTGCTGCACATCCTCCGTGTCTGAAATACAGTGCTCTGCCATGTCTATCCTCTCTGTGTGTCTATCTAGACGTTCAGACATTCGGTCAACACAGTAGGTAAGGAGTCTATTTTCCCATCAATATTCATAAGTGTTGATTGGATCATTATAAACATAGAATGGAAATCCATTGTAGCATCAGGACTCACCGCTGACGTATTTGTCTGAGTGCTAGCGAGTTTGTCTGTGCTGTTTTCTACTGTCTTCTTCGACTGTTCAAAATGCAGTTTGGGCTGGTTTCTGTCTGGTTTCTTATATACCAACCAAGAGTAGTAAGGGGTCAAAGAAACTAAAGTGTGTATGCCTAGTCCGCTAAAGGTGGGTGTTGTAATCAAATCAACTCGCCAAATCTGTCAAAGGGTCTCTCCAAAATGCTCAAAGAGATCCCATCAGACTTCCATCCTGTACCGCCCTACATCATTTGGGAACCTTCGAAGTGCACCTGGGAAATTAAGTACCCAGTGCAAGATTTGGCCAAACTCAACCAGATCACTCACATCAGTCCCAAACAGTTTGTGCTCAAAAGTAGGTATCAGGAGGTAGTTGAGAAGCAGTGCTCAATAAAGTAAACCAAAAAATGTGTAAGGTGTTGTGGCTAAAATTGAGTAAGAGGAGGAAAATATGTTTAATGGATACCTCCCTTTTCTCAATATTAAAAACAGTGCCCATAGGTCACCTCGCTGCTTCATCAGGACCTATTCATTCTACTGCTAAGTGTGAGGATGGGAGTCACCTCCCATAGACAGCCCAGAAGGACGTCTGGAGTACCGACGGACAGAGCGGTGCTCCGTGTTACCTGAGCTGTGGCCAGGTGAGGGGGGGCGACATTCTCCTACAAATTGGGAGAATTTTCAGGTGATATTTACTTTGATTGTCACTTTAATTTATGATTTGATTCACATCATCACACTTAGCAGTAGCATGAATAGGTCCTGATTAAGCAGCGAGGTGACCTATGGGCCCTTTGAAAGTCTGCAGAAACATGTCGACCATTTTGTTCATTGGTGTAGTTATTTGCTGAAACTACCGTTTGCACTGTTTTTAATATTGAGAAAAGGGAGGTATCCATTAAACATATTTTCCTCCTCTTACTCAATTTTAGCCACAACACCTTACACATTTTCTGGTTTACTTTATTGAGCACTGCTTTTCAACTACCTCCTGATACCTACTGGTGAGCACAAACTGTTTGGGACTGATGTGAGTGATCTGGTTGAGTTTGGCCAAATCTTGCACTGGGTACTCAATTTCCCAGGTGCACTTCGAAGGTTCCCAAATGATGTAGGGCGGTACAGGATGGAAGTCTGATGGGATCTCTTTGAGCATTTTGGAGAGACCCTTTGACAGATTTGGCAAGTTGATTTGATTACAACACCACCTTTAGCGGACTAGGCATACACACTTTAGTTTCTTTGACCCCTTACTACTCTTAGTTGGTATATAAGTAATTGTCAGGGTTGTAGTATTGGTAGGTCGTTAAATATTCCCTGGGACCCCCTTCTTGTGGTTTAAATTCTGTCTGGTTTCCCCATGGTCTTAGCAGCGGGTTTTACTGGAATCAGTGCGCAAGCCTCGTCACCCGGGGTCAATTGTCCACACTTACAGCTAGTTTGTTTATGGGGTATAATCAGTCGTGCCAGGAAATTTGAGCAAGCTCAGCCCAGACTATCTCCCCGCACGTACATAGACTGCACTTCGGTTCTTATGGTCAGCAGGGGCTACTAGTTTTGGCATGGCAAGAACCGAGTCTACTCAGCCGGGGCTGCAGGACTTCAGGGCAGTGCTGCTGCAGGCTATGCAGTAGGCTACTTTGCAAGCGCAGCTCGCAGCTCGCAACACTGCAATATCCCTCAGTTGAGGGGGTTGGTAGACACTGTAGTATATCTACGCCAGATTTAAAGACTGTATACAAGTGAGGCCGAATCTGTGCCATGAGCCCATTCACCAGACCCCCGTCTTCTTTCACTCTAGAGGGCCAGCCACCAATGGGGTACCGTCTGCGAGGGGCAAATCGTCGCGAGTAGGCCCCCACTCATGCCTGGGCCGGCAGCGCACCAAAGTGAATAGGGCGCATGGTCCTCACGCAATCTGAGCTCCGTACAACAGTGCACTAATCCCGGTCCCCAGTAGTAGTAGCCACTATCTTAGAGACAAGCATTAAGTGTAGGCGGGTCAAATATAGGTATTTCAATCTCTCCCTACTCTGCACATACGATAGGTGCGGAGCGCTCCCACTGCAAGTTAGAAAATAGCAGGTAGCATCTCACTTTTACCGGCGTTTCCTTCGGTATAACACCACCTTCACTTCATCATAATTGCGCATGCAGCTTCGCAGGGTCTCACTCTGTGTATCTCTCACCTGCTGTATGGGCGTTATTTGTGTTCTGCGATCTACCTCTCCGTACTTCACGGAGCACAGACCTGCCAGGAGCAACACAGGTCAGCCCGGCAGCCTCAATAGCAGACGCACTCCTTCGGAAGGCCGCGCCCAGCAGGAGGTCCCTGCCCGGGCTCAGCCGCTGCTCACTGTAGCGAGGTTGTCTAGGCTACGCGGTCTTCTCCTACGCCGCTCCTCGACACACGAGTGGGCAGATGGCAGCGCAGAGAAGGGGAGACCAATGATTACGGCGGCAGTCCTGGCCAGGCGGTATTACTCAGTGTTGCGGCCACGCTTACAGTGCCTCTTCAGCTCCGCCGGTACAAAAGGGGGTGGTGATGGACGGAGCATCTGAATCAATCAAACACTCACACCCAGTCAAAATATCTGGGTTTAATACATCACCGTTCTTTAGCCCACTCTGCCACCCCAGTTCAGACATGGCTATATGCAAATCAGTCTAACCCTGTGCCTCATGGGAACAGTCCAGCCCGAATTGCCAAGCCATGCCTTCCCTGGACCGGAAACAAGCTTCCGAGGACCGGTTTCTGGCATTCCAGCCGTCTTCAGCCAGGATAGCTTGACTCCAGTGGTGTGGAGAGCATGGGACGCACGTCTGAGCATATCCATCCCACTCGGGGTGACAAATGCAAAACCGACAATTGATGGACAGAATGCAGAACAATGTCATACAATCACCCCAGTACAGAGATTTGGGCCTAAATCCATTGTTTCTTTGCACTCCACACCATCCCAGTTCAGACATGGCCATATGTAAATCAGCCTTGACCCTGTGCCTCATGGGAACAGTCCAGCCAAACTGCCAAGCCATGTCTTTCCTGGACCGGAATCAAGCATCCTAGGACCGGTTCAGCTCCGCCTGCAGGATCTGCGCAACGAGCCTGCAAGGGTGTGTTTACACTCACGTCATAGGACGCATAGCAGCTTGGAAAGCTCTGCAGTTTTTCCCCCTTTTCAGCTTGGATTTTACCAACATGAACAGGTCCGCAGGTCGTCGCTGTCTTCCGGTTCAAGTAACTGTGATTTGTAGTACAGTTGTCTGGTTATGTACACAGGATAAGTGAAGGATTTGGGCTTGACTGGAGGAACTCGCTTACGTTGCAGCCATCTATAGGCGTGGCTAGCTCCGCCCCCAGATATTTCCAGAAATACTTAGGTCCGTTTTTTAGATCCCCCTTGGCACCAAGAACGTAGCAATGCAATATTTCGTTATTTTTTTTAATTTTTTTATTGTAGGAGTTTTTTATAGCGCTAGCTGGACCCAAGGGTATCAGAGCGCTTTACAAAAGGTAAATTAGGAGCAAGTATGTAGTACAAATTAAAGTCAACCATGCGGATCAGGCCGAGAATAGGCGAACACAGGCGCGTGTGCGCGGGTGGGCAGGGAGGATGAAGTTTACACAGGGCGCCCCCTAAAGGTTGCATTGTTCACATCGGACGAGAGTCCCGAGAGATTTTTTTGATCCGAGTCGGTGTCACTGGACCCGGTATAAGGTTAGGGAGAGTGCAGGCTGGAGCGCATCCATGGCTTCTATCGGTTCATTCAAGAGCGGTCGAGGAAGAGGGATTTGAGCAGATTTTTGAATTTGGGAAATTAGGGTATCGTTCTGATGTGAGGGGTGATAGAGTTCCAGATTTTCGGGGCATTTCCAGCAAACGATTTTGTCGCGTTTTTCTGCTTATGAGATTTCAGTGGGATGAGTGGCAGAGTGTTGGAGCTCCTGAGGTTTCTGGACTGGCTGGCTTTTTTTGAGTTTGGGAGCCAGGTATTCCGGTTTGCCTGTGTGTAGGGTTTTATGGGTGAGGCAGACCGTTCTAAAGCTAGCTCTCAGCTCAATTGGGAGCCATTTGAGTTCTTTGAGTGCAGGGGAGATGTGATCAAATTTCTTGGTACCAGTGACCATTATGCCTGCTGCATTTAATGTTGTTTTCAGGGGGGCGAGGTGAGATGTTGATGTCCCAGTCCCGTAATCCATTCCGGAGAGCACTAGCACTTGGGTGGCTTGTTGAAGGTCTTTGGGAGGGCACTGATCCTTGTGGAACACCCCTGTTAACAGGGTGGAGGTTGGACTCGAAGTTTTGAATTTTTATTCTTTGTGAGTGGTTGTGGAGGAAGGATGAGAACCAGTGGAGTACTGTCTTTTCTAGGCCTGCCCTTTCTTGTAGTCTTGATGAGCAATTTGTGATCGACTGCATCAAATGCAGCCGATAGGTCAAGGAGGATGAGAAGGCAGCATTGGTCCGAGTCCAGTGATTTGTGTAGATCATCAATGACATTCAGGATTGCAGTTTCGGTGCTGCAGCCCTTTCTGAAGCCAGATTGGTGGGGTCTAGGAGATTGATGTTGTCCAGATGTTTGGTTAGCTGAGGGAGTACACATCTTTCTAGTATCTTGGACAGAAGGGGTAAGTTTGATACCGGCCTGAAGTTATTAAGATCATCCGTGTCTAGCCCAGTCTTTTTCAGTAGTCGTGTGACTTGGCCAGCCTTGAGGCAGTCTGGAACAATTCCTAAGCTCAGTGATCTGTTGATGATCTTGCACCATAGCGGAGCTAGGGCGAGCTTTATGTCCTTGATCAATTGAGGGGGAAGTTGATCCAGGGCGTGAGAGGAGGGTTTAGCCTTGGAGATTAGGTTGATTATCTCCGTTTCCTGGATGCAGGTGAAGGAGGACCATTGTTTAGGGGGCTATAAGGAGTCGCAGTTGATTGATTCAGACACCTGGGTCACGGCAGAGGGGATGGGATTTTGAGCCAAAGGCGAGGTCTATCTTGGCAATTTTGTAGTTGAAAAAGATGGCGAAGTTTTCGCAACGTCCATTGGATACCTTAATTGAGGATGTCGCTGGCTTAGAGGTTTGCTTCCTGATGATATTGAAGAGTTCTTTGGGTCGGTTTTTAGAGTTATCTAGTGCGAAGCAGAATATATATGTCTTTTTGTTTTTAATGTGCTTTTTATAGTTCATGCGGGCTGCTTGGAGTTGATCGCAATGAAGGACGGTGGGATTGTTTCTCCAGATTCTCTCTGAGGCTCTTAGCTGTTGTCTTTCTTCATTGATGTCGGTGGAGAACCAAGATCAGGATGGAATGCTCCTGGATTTTTTTAGTTTCTTAGGCGCAAGCCTGTCTACGGTGAGTGTCATATTGGAGTGGTAAAGAGAAGTAAGTTCAGTAGTTGAGAGGTGATCGGTGCTGTTGAGGAGGAGCAAGCTTATTTTTTCTTCTGGTGTCGCTCGGGGGATCTGCGCTGTGTCCCTAAACCATTTGGGTGGGTCTTGTACGGGGAGTTGAGTTGGGATCATTTGGTTATTTGCCGAAAAGGATGAGGTGATGGTCGGACCAGTCTACGGGGAGGATATGGTCAATGGTGACTGCGTTGCTTTCGGCAATGATTGCATCAAGTGTTGCTCCTCTGTGGTGAGTTTCTTCTGAACAGTGTTGGGTCAAATTGTTTTCTAGTAGGAGGTTGTTTAGGGATTGAATGAGTGGGTTTTTAGATTCATTCCATCTTAGATTGAGGTCACCAAGAATTATATTATTTGAGTTGCCGAGAGCACAGTGTGCAATTAAATCAGAGAGGTGTTCCCCGAATTCAGAGGAATTGCCCCGCGGTGGTAAAGAGGTGGCAGATTGCTGGCCTGTTTTCCGATGTTTTGATATTGACAGAGAGACACTCAAAGGTGCTATATAGGCAGGATGTAATTTCCGTGATGGAGAAGATGTTCTTGTGAATGATAGCTATACCCCCTCCCCTTTGATCTTTTCGGTCCTTGTTGATCAAAGTGAATACCGGGGGCATCAGCATGTCCATGTTGGGGGCAACAGCATGTCCATGTTGGGGTACGAGAGATTGATGAACCAGGTGTCTGTGATTAATGCAATGTCTATATCATTGGAGAGGATGGCTTCAGCTAGTTCGGTTGCGTGTTTATGAGCATGCAGTTAATGGTGGACCCTTCAGTGTTTGTGATCTTATTAGACGGGGCTCTGGGAAGGGAGGTTAGGTGGGCTGGAGGTCTAGGGATTTTCAGAGGAGGGTGTTCTCTTCCTACTCCTGTGATAACTTGAATCGAAGATTTTGGGGAGGAGTGTCAAAGGATGAGGATAGTTGTGCCGCTTCTCGAAAGGAGAGTGCGATGTTTGCTCTTCTGGGTCTATCAGAGCGATTTCTCGTGACCGGTCTGTTGGTCGAAGGCCAAGGCGGGGCAGGGGCCCCATTAGAGGGCGATGTCTTGGCATGCTCTGGATGTGTAAGAGTAGGGGGTGCTATTGGTGGCTGGGTGGGATTTCGAATCACGGCCAGGAAGGATAAGGTTTCGTTCAGGCCTTGGATGAGGGTTTAGAGCGGAGTTTCCAGGAGATTTAGGTGCTGAGACAAGATATCTATGGAGGGCGGTGGGGAGATTGGGGGGGGACGTCAAAAACCTAGAGGTTGTCATTGTTAGCTTGTATTAGGACCGTGCCATTTGAGTAAATGGTTAAGGAGATATTGCTATTCAGAGACTGATGATTCGGGAGAGAGGACATCAGTTTGCAACTGTGGGATGTGATGGTGCTTTTGGAGATGTGTGTTGAGGATATTGAACCAGGTGTCAGGTCTATCAGTGTGAAAGATGAGGTCCGTTATGATCTGCCCTTTTGATGAGCAGTGGAAGGAGTCTACAAAAAGTGTTTCGGGGTGCTGTCTGATCAGTCTATGTTTGAAGTGTCTCTTTGCTTTGCCAGAGAGGTAGGGGGGGAAGGCGATCGCGAATGAGCTCAGGACGTGGGGTGTTAGATGTTTCGGAGATCGTGTGGCGATAGCCATATGCGAGGCGGGTGGAATTATGTCGGGTATTACTCTCGGAGGTGTCAAGAGGACTGTACCTGAACTCCTGTATTCTGTGGGGACGATCTGGAGAGGGTCTTCAGATGAGAATTTCCCAACTCCCCAAGACCCATGGTCCCAGAGGACTCTGAGCTCAGGAATGAGGGGGAAAGGGGAAGTGGATAACAAACAGAGAGACTGCCACACCCTGGTGTCTTCCAAAACTTCGTTGTCGCTTTGGATACCTGTAAGAGTAACACAACATTAATACATTCCCTTAAGTCTTGGTCAATCTTCATTAGAGTCTTATACCATACCATGAATACCTGGAATGGGTGTGGAATGCGCCTCTCTCTGAATAAGTAATTGAGTTGATGCAAGCTATGTAGATGGTATGAAGAATTATCCAGAAGATGAAAGGTCTGAAGAAGTTCAACTAAACAAACCACAACTGTGAGTAAGGATATAACCTATATGCGCATTAATTATACCCTAAACACTACCAATATGATCTGCTAGTTCTTTTCTGTAGATGATGACTCTTGAACTTCTCTATTGCATTTATTTCTCTTGACCTTCAATAAAAGCTGCATTCATTAACTGTTTCTCTCAGGAGACTGCAAGGAATTTACTGGTGACTGCGCTGCTTGCCTTTTTCCAAAAGAGCTCAGAAATGACTCGAATTTACAGAGTTCATATATTATATGAGCAATTCTGCCAAGTTCAAAAAGTCAATTGCAATCCCAGAATTGAACACTGCAGGCGAACTGACTAGACGTCGTTTCTTAGGGGAATGAGTTCCAGCTAACTAGCGCAGTTATGAAAATCAATTTGACCTGCTGCGCTGATACTCCAAACAACGTGACTCAACCTAGTGTCTGGATACTTGGTGCGCAAACTATTAATCACTGTTCAAAGCGCTCCTGCGGCTTCCAGAACTGGTTTATGTTTTTTCATTAAAAGGAAAATACTGCCGCTGAATATCCGGATGTGGACCAAATACTAATCCGCCTCAAGAAGCGTCTTACCTCGACTGTGGAGGGGAATGTGAATTCCGGAGGAGAATCACAAACTGCTCTGAAAATACCTCCGACAGCTACTCCGCTTGACGGAAACGAAGACCAAATAGGATGCGGTAGCCGAAATTAGAGACGCCTCAGCAGAGGCTCTCAAGAATACGACCGCTCCCTCTCAGAAGGCAGTTGAAGTGCGCAGTGCTCAGGAAGCGCGCGCACGAAATGGCGGCGCAAAAATAAAAGACTAGAACGCCAACCTCCATGCTAGCGTAATACAGTGACAGATTAGGTTTTTCCCAATTTTCTACAATGTTTATGCCAACGAATTCTTTCTCCAGAAATAAGAACGATGAAACCAGGGAAACTTATTCAGCCTTGTACCTGGTAGGGTGACACCAGAGCGGGCTTAACAGTACCCCCCACCAAAGCCCCCTCTCCAGGTTTCTGTGGGAAGGATTTGTGAAATGCCGATACTAGCCTGGGTGCATGTACATTACAACTAGGCCCCCAAGATCTCTCCTCAGACCCATAACCTTTCCAGTCCACCAAATAGAACAATCTTCCTCTCTTCAACTTGGAGTCTAAGATTTTTTTGACCTCAAACTCTTCGGAGGACTGAACTAGAACAGGAGCGGGGGGGGCTTCCTGCCTTAGATGAGGCGGGCTTTTTCTCACCAGGGAAACGTGAAAGGTAGGATGGATCTTCATGGACCTTGGAAGAGTGACTCTCACACTGACGGGATTTACCATCTTTTCAACTGGGAAAGGGCTCACAAACCTAGGTTGGAACTTTTTATTACCACGCAATCTCATGTGTTTGGTGGAAATCCAAACCAAATCTCCAGATTCAAACTGAGGACTTTCCCTTCTCTTACGATCTGCTAACCTCTTGTAACTTTCCTTAGCCTTAGAAAGGTTGGAAAAAGCAAACTGATAGGATTGTTGTAAATTTAAAAGAACCTCTTGGGCAGCTGGAACCTCAACCTCAATCTTCCCCACCATCATATTCGGATGCCTTCCAGAATTTAAAAAGAAGGGGGAGAAGCCTGTGGCCGAGTGAACAGAATTATTGTTAGCAAACTCCGCAGTACTAAGTAAGGATGGCCACTCGCCTTCCCGATCCATTAGATACAAACGGAGATATTGCTCCAGGTCCTGATTTACACGCTCGGTCTGTCCATCCGTTTCTGGATGGAAACTGGTGGACAGACGAGAATCCACTCCCAAACACTTCAAGAAGGATCTCCAAAAGCGAGACACAAATTGTGGACTGCGATCCGAGATCACAATCTTGGGAATTCCGTGAAGCCTAACCACATGCTGAACAAACAAGTTGGCCAGTTGAGGTGCAGTAGGAAGGGCCTTTAAAGGAATGAAGTGGCTCATTTTTGTGAACTGATCTACCACCACCCATATAATAGTACTACCCTGACTGGAAGGTAGGTCTACAATAAAATCCATTGATATGGTGTGCCAAGGAGATGGGGCCACCGGCAACGGCTGAAGTAAACCCTGTGGGAGCTGTCTAATGTTTTTTCCTTTGACACATTGCTCACAAGTGGCTACGTACTGCCTCACCTGAGCTTCCATGCCCGGCCAGATGAAATCTCTCTTTACCAACTCCAAGGTCTTAGCAACTCCCTTATGTCCTGCCAACAAATGATCATGAAACTGCTGTATAATTTCTACTCTGAGTTCTTCACTTGGAACAAATATCTTTCCGGATTGATAGGGTTTTCCTTCCTTTATCATTCGATCTGGGCCTTCCTTATCCCAATTTTCAAACTTCTCTTGAGCAAGCTCAACACAAATTCTGTTGCCCAAGTCATCTTCCACAGAGGTAGCTACAATCTTTTCTTCAGGGATGACAAAACGCTCCACCTGGTGCTCAGCTTCACTTCCTAACTCCAACCGAGATAAGGCATCCACTTTAGCATTAGCTGCTCCTGGCTTATAAGTTAGAACAAAATCATAGTCTGCAAAGAAGAGAGACCACCTTAATTGACGAGGGGATAAAGTTCGAGCAGACTTCAGAAATTGCAGATTTCTATGATCAGTGAAGACCGTAATAGTATGCCTGGCTCCTAATAAATAATGCCGCCAGACCTGGAAGGTGTCCTTCACTGCCAATAGTTCCTTGTCGGCAATTGAGTAATTTATCTCTGCTGGAGTTAATTTACGAGAATGGTAGGCAACCTGATGCAACTGGCCAGTGCTCTTTTGTCTCTGGGACAGGATTCCTCCAATTGCTAAATTCGAAGCATCGGCCTCCACATAAAAAGGTTTCATTCAAGTCTGGATGCTGAAGTACAGGCGCGGTGGTGAACGCCTCTTTCAACAATTGAAAAGCCTCCTCAGTAACAGGTTCCCAGACAAACTTTTCATTTTTTCGCAGTAATCTAGTTATGGGACTCACTTTGCTTGAAAAATTGTGATTGAACCGTCTGTAGAAATTGGCAAATCCTAAAAAACTTTGTATCTCTTTTATTGATCGAGGAGCTGGCCAATTCTTAAATGCTTGAAGTTTGGTGTCATCCATTGACACACCATCTGGAGATAGGATGAAGCCTAAAAACTCTACTTTGGACGAATGGAACACACACTTTTCCAGCTTCACATATAGTTGATGTTCAAGAATTTGTTCCAGAATGGTTCGCACATGAATCACATGTTCTTCCCGACTGTTGGAGAATATCAAAATATCGTCTATATAGTCAACTGCAAAGCGATCCAAGAACTCGCGAAGAATATCATTAACAAAGTGCTGGAACGCAGCCGGGGCGTTGCAGAGCCCAAAGGGCATCACCTGATATTCAAATATTCCCAGCCTGGTGCGAAACGCTGTCTTCCATTCTTCCCCTTGGGCCATTCGAACCAAATGATACGCTCCTCTGAGGTCTAATTTTGTGTAAATATGAGCCTCCTTAACCTGATCCAAGAGTTCGGATATGAGTGGCAAAGGATAGCGATTCTTCTTAGTGACCAAATTGAGCGCTCTGTAATCTATACAGGGTCTTAAAGTACCATCCTTCTTGAGGATGAAAAAGAGAGGAGAAGACAATGGGGACTTGGATGGGCGTATGAAACCATTGGCAAGATTCTGTTCGATGTACTCCTTTAAGTGCAGATTCTCCGGTTCAGATAGTGCATAAATGCGACTGCATGGGAGGGAGGCACCCGGTTCCAATTCTATGCGACAATCGTAGGCCCGATGAGGTGGCAACTTTCGAGCCTCCTGCTCATTAAACACCTCCACCAAATCTTGATATTCTTCAGGGATCTCAGGAACTTCCAGAGCACAGATGATTTGAATTTGATCCACAAAACTGGAAGACATGGTCTGATGAGGAATTTCAGAAAGGGGGTGAAAACAATGTTCTTGGCAAAACTCAGACGTCATGTCCAAAGTGCGCTTGGCCCAGTCAATCTTTGGATTGTGCTCCGTAAGCCAGGGCAATCCTAATATTAACTGAAACTGGGGAGCATCAATTAAATTGAATCGGACAAACCTCTGATGATCTCCCGGGCCAAACACAGTGATGACTTCAGTGTCAGCTACGATAGGTCCTGAAGACAGGTTTGTACCACCCACTGCTCGAACTGGCTCTGGTCTCAACTTCCTTTCAAAACGAATACCCAACGACTTAGCAAACTGGATGTCGCAGAAGTTGCCCGTAGCTCCAGAATCAATCATGATAGAAATGTTTTCATGAGCCGCCTCACAAAACTGGATTTTACTGGACAAAATTAGATGGGGAGCTGAAGACTGTAAAGTATTTGCTAAAGACTGTAATTTTGGAGCTGACTCCTGTGCCGCTCCCACCAGAGCAACTCCGTCTACTGGTGGAGCCGATCTTTTACCCACGCAGAGGGCTTTGACTTCTTCGGACATTCTCGAACAAAATGGCCCGATTGACCACAATACATACAAAGCTTGCTAGCTCGCCTCTTTTCTCGCTCTTCCTTGCTGAGAGGACCCTGTACAGTTCCTATTTGCATGGGTTCCTCGCCAAGACTCCCCTCATTGCTCTTACTCGCTTCCGACCGAGCACGGTCATATCTGGGCGGAATCGTCCGAGAGTCCTTGCGACGTTCGCTCCGCCTTTCAGATTGTCGTTGGTCTATGTGCAACACTAAGTCAATTAATTCAGACAAGTCGGTAGGCCTCTTTGGAATTTGGGCCAACCCATCCTTGAGCTCGTCCTTAAGCCCTCTATTGAAAATGGCTGCTCTCTTGGCCGCTGGCCAATTAGTTTCAACAATGAGTTTATTAAATTGGGCTAAGTACGCCACCAGCTCCTTGTTTCCCTGCTTTAAATCCAACAGCTCATTGTCCGTCGTCTGCGAAATGGTTCTTCTGTTGAATATTCGTAAAAATTCTGCTTTAAAGTCTTCAAATTTGTAAAGCACCGGATATCAGCTGATACTAAGGGCATGGACCATGCCGCGGCATCCCCACTCAGGTAAGACAGAACAAACACCACTTTGGACTGGTCCTCATTAAACAAAATTGGTTTGCACAAAAAGTGCAAAGAGCATTGTGTCAGGAAAATGCGGGCCTTATGTGGATCTCCCTGGAATCATTCGGGTGGGGCCAAAGGAATAGTGGGCGACATAGCATGCACCACTTGTGTTGTTAACTCAGATGAGGACGAGGATGGTGCAAAACTCTGAAACTTGGATCTTTCAAAACTTGGATTGGGACTAATGGCTATCTCATCTAGTCTCTGACGTAAATAACTAGTCTCCAAATTGGACTTCTTTACCTCCTCCTGAGTCTCACTCAGCTGTTTTTGCATACTTTCCAGGATGGAGGTCAAAGCCTTAACATCCAAACCCTCAGCCATCTCGCCCAGACAGAAGGCACTTAGTTTGGCACTTCAATCTGTCAAGAGGACTGTACCTGAACTCCTGTATTCTGTGGGGACGATCTGGAGAGGGTCTTCAGATGAGAATTTCCCAACTCCCCAACACCCCTGGTCCCAGAGGACTCTGAGCTCAGGAATGAGGGGGAAAGGGGAAGTGGATAACAAACAGAGAGACTGCCACACCCTGGTGTCTTCCAAAACGTTGTTGTCGCTTTGGATACCTGTAAGAGTAACACAACATTAATACATTCCCTTAAGTCTTGGTCAATCTTCACTAGAGTCTTATACCATGCTATGAATACCTGGAATGGGTGTGGAATGCGCCTCTCTCTGAATAAGTAATTGAGTTGATGCAAGCTATGTAGATGGTATGAAGAATTATCCAGAAGATGAAAGGTCTGAAGAAGTTCAACTAAACAAACCACAACTGTGAGTAAGGATATAACCTATATGCGCATATATTATACCCTAAACACTACCAATATGATCTGCTAGTTCTTTTCTGTAGATGATGACTCTTGAACTTCTCTATTGCATTTATTTATCTGGACCTTCAATAAAAGCTGCATTCAGTAACTGCTTCTCTCAGGAGACTGCAAGGAATTTACTGGTGACTGCGCTGCTTGCCTTTTTCCAAAAGAGCTCAGGAATGACTCGAATTTACAGAGTTCATATATTATATGAGCAATTCTGCCAAGTTCAAAAAGTCAATTGCAATCCCAGAATTGAACACTGCAGGCGAACTGACTAGACGTCGTTTCTCAGGGGAATGAGTTCCAGCTAACTAGTGCAGTTATGAAAATCAATTTGACCTGCTGCGCTGATACTCCAAACAACGTGACTCAACCTAGTGTCTGGATACTTGGTGCGCAAACTATTAATCACTGTTCAAAGCGCTCCTGCGGCTTACAGAACTGGTTTATGTTTTTTCATAAAAAGAAATATACTGCCGCTGAAAATCCGGATGTGGACCAAATACTAATCAGCCTCAAGAAGCGTCTTACCTCGACTCCGGAGGGGAATGGGAATTCCGGAGGAGAATCACAAACTGCTCTGAAAATACCTCCGACAGCTACTCCGATTGACGGGAAGATTTCTGAATTGTTCAAACTTCAGAAACGAAGACCAAATAGGATGCGGTAGCCGAAATTAGAGACGCCACAGCAGAGACTCTCAAGAATACGACCGCTCCCTCTCAGAAGGCAGTTGAAGTGCGCTGCGCTCAGGAAGCGCGCGCACCAAATGGCGGCTCAAAAATTAAAGACTAGAACGCCAACCTTCATGCTAGCGTAATACAGTGACAGATTAGGTTTTCCCCAATTTTCTACAATGTTTATGCCAACAAATTCTTTCTCCAGAAATAAGAACGATGAAACCAGAGAAACTTCTTCAGCCTTGTACATGGTAAGGAGGCAAAAGGCTGTGACACCAGAGCGGGCTTGACAGGAGGGGGGAGAGGTGGGGACTGGTGGAGAAGGGCTACTCCGATGGCCCAGTTAGAGTGACAGCGATGGCCTGGTCTGTTGGAGGTTGTTAACACTAACCTGGGAGACCTTGTTGTGGTCTTTAGCGCGTTGGAGGAGCTTTGGATCTGGGCCCACAAGCGATCGTTCATAGGCAGGATCTTCGAGGATTCCCAAAGTTAGTCGTGAGAGATTGATAGGATTAGCCGCGGGTGAAAATCCTGTTGGTCGAAGCTGAATCAGGCAGCGAAGGCATCGGGGGTGTCAGGTCTCATGGTTCCTCTCCTTCCTCAGGGCAGCCTAATTGTTTTGAGAGACGCAAAAGACACTACTTCCTATGACAGGAGGTTCCAAGATGCCGGGGGACTTCGGTGTCTGGAAGGCTGTCTGCATTCCTATTGTGTAACAGGAATTGGCGACCATTTAGGGGTCAGGCAGCAGGGGCTCCGCAAGTGCTGTGTCTCAGGGGCTTAGCTTCGATTCAATGAGGTCACCTTGACATCTGGGGTCTCAGATGCCCCCCTACAAGGGGTTTCGGGCGCCCAGAGGATTTCTGGTGGACTAGAGTTGCCAGCTTCTGGTCGGGCGTCTGAATTAGGTGGCCATTTCGGGGTCAGGCAGCCAGGGCTCCATGTCTGCAATACCCCAGGGCCTCAGTTCAGATTCAGGGCACTCACTTTGGCGTTGTAGGTCACAGCTGACCTGTTGCAGCGGTTGCAGGTTCATGGGGGGATCATTGTAGTTCATTGGGG
Organism: Lissotriton vulgaris; assembly: GCF_964263255.1. NCBI lineage: Eukaryota > Metazoa > Chordata > Amphibia > Caudata > Salamandridae > Lissotriton > Lissotriton vulgaris. The sequence goes on along the minus strand of NC_141685.1, from coordinate 1,117,733,856 downwards.
GTGAGTTTTCTTGTCAGCTTAGGTCGGGTAGTCTGAGATTGGCGGCCATTCCAGGGTCAGGCAGCCGGGGCTCCATGCGTGTTGCACCCCAGGGCCCCCTTTCTGAATCGGGCACCCAGCTCAATGATGTGGGTCACAGACGACCCGTCGTGGAGTCTGCAGGTACTTTGAGGGTGGCCAAATCTAGTCGGTCGGAGTGCTATAAGTGGAGCGTCCTCGGGCGGCAGCCATTACGGGATCAGGCAGCCTGGACTCCAGGAGCGGCGTGGCTCTGCTCCCTCTACGCGACGCCTCCTGTAATTCTCAGAACCGTGCTGGGACCCGGCTGTAAATAGTCCCCTGCTCCGCCCGCGTTCTCGGCCTGCACAGCGGGACCGGGATAGGAGCCGACAAGTGTCCGAGGGCCGGGGGCTGCCGATAGCCGCAGCACAGCGCGGCAGTGCAGGCGCGAGGGACTCCCGTTGGCAGATCTGGCACCTCTCAAGTTGGCCCGGCAGGTAACTCCGGTGGTAAGTCTCCTTAGGGGGGGCTGGTGGGCTAACTCCGGACGCGATATACACTATGTACCGATAGTGATCCCAGTGTCCGGAGCTCTGTCCTGCAGCTCCTTCCCCTGCGGCCATCTAGTAATCAGTCCCATGAGACATTACAGGGATTGTTAAAGAAATACACACTCAAGAGGACAAGATCAGTACTATATAGACTAATAAAACGGAAGCTGCAACGTTCATATAAAGTGAGCACAGAAGAAGCCGCTCTGAAGTGGTTGCACTGATAAGTTTATAACAATCTTATCTGATTATGCTACTTCTAAGTGCTAATCTAATTGTAGCACAACAGAAAATAAAACCTATTTCACTTGAGACCAAAGATATGATACTATATGGACTGTCCCAGTATTGCCTGCCTTGAGGATTTCCCTCTAACCTCAACTCTGTGCTCAACTTTTATAATATATTCTTATTGTTGTTACAAACCCTTAGCACAAACAATTAACAGATAGTGGCCTGATACTCTCTCAATTATTTTCATTCTAATACATTGTGTTCTTTTTAAATAACAACAGTAAATGGGGCATATAGTTGTCAGCCTTCTAAAAACTCTTCAAAGTCAACTAGCTAAAGTAAAATGAAGCAGTCTGCATTCAAAGTAAATACTGCTATGGGGCAGTAGTGGTGAGGCGGGGAGGGGTGGGTTAAAAAACAAATTCAATTACCTTACAGCTGCTACCTCTCCTCCATCCTCTTTGGTCGATGCAGGAAGCACACAGGCTCCCCTAGTCAATCATGACGTTGCTGTCATCAGCATGACAGCAGCGTCGTGATTGGTCTGAGTGGCCTAGTTTGGCGCTCAGACAGGTAGTGGGATCCTGTGCATGTTCTCCACCCGGCTGTGAAATACAGCCTGATAGAGAACATACTATGTGCGCATGTCAGTTTGGCCGGACCAAGACGGCTGGCCAAACCGTCAGGCGCACTTAGAAAGTGCCCACTACTCCTTCGCCTGCTCTGTGGGCAACCCAGCCATGCACCTACTGAGCCAGTACTGAATAATATCATGATAATAACATGGTGTTATTATCATTTTATTTTTCCTATGGGGTGATGCTCCTCTGCCTTAGCGGGGGAGATGCTGCTGAGTTTGAGCCTCTTCTCGATTTATAACTGTTTACAAGCTATGCATTATTCCAACAACTAGTGGTCGCACCCGGAAAAGCATCTTCATGAAAGTTTGTGGGTGTCCGTCATAGAATAAGGATGTAGACTGATGTTGTCTGCTACAAAACGATGCCCCTTAATATGAACTTTGTGGTTAAATGTCCAAGTTACTATTTAGGGCATTTACTTATTTCCTTTATTATGTTTCTTTCTTTATATCACTTGTGTGTTTGTGTGTGTTTTAACAAGACTAGAGGTGCAATTTCTTATAGCCTCACATGGCATGACTTAAGGCAATTGTTAAACTCCTCTGAGGGAGTGTAAAACCTGTATAGAGTGAGAGATGTGTTGCCTTTGGGGGTCTGCAGTCAGTTTCTGGGTTACACAATGGATTGCTGCTCTCTGCCCGTCCCCACCACCTGATTTCACAGTTGCAAACTCAAGGTTTCACACTAACAGCCCTTTTACACTCACTCACTGTGTTCCCATAGAGTATTTATATACACTCACTCACTGTGTTCTCACATAGTATTTATATACACTCACTCACTGTGTTCTCACATAGTATTTATATACACTCACTCACTATGTTCTCACAGAGTATTTATATACACTCACTCACTGTGTTCTCACATAGTATTTATATACACTCACTCACTGTGTTCTCACATAGCATTTATATACACTCACTCACTGTGTTCTCACATAGTATTTATATACACTCACTCACTGTGTTCTCACATAGTATTTATATACACTCACTCACTGTGTTCTCACATAGTATTTATATACACTCACTCACTGTGTTCTCACATAGTATTTATATACACTCACTCACTATGTTCTCACAGAGTATTCATATACACTCACTCACTGTGTTCTCACATAGTATTTATATACACTCACTCACTGTGTTCTCACATAGTATTTACATAGATTCACTCACTGTGTTCTCACATAGTATTTATATACACTCACTCACTGTGTTCTCACATAGTATTTATATACACTCACTCACTATGTTCTCACAGAGTATTTATATACACTCACTATGTTCTCACAGTGTATTTATATACACTCACTCACTGTTCTCACAGAGAATTTATATTCAAACAGTCGGCATGCTCACAGCCACATGCTGACGCTATATAATTCACACACACTCAGTGCTACTCACAGTCATCCAGGTTCAGATAAACTATGCATGTCCACAGGTGCTCTTGTGACGCAAACCAGTGCAAATGGCAGCATCTATCAACTTTCCTATGCAAAATACATTTTGGTTGACTGATAGTTATTCTATCTTTTAAACTTTTAATGCTTATTTTAAATATGGTATAATGCAATGAATTTTAAAATCTATAGAATACATTTTACTTCTATGCTATACACTGCTATTGCAAAAGGGGCATATTGGAGCAGGAATAACACAAATAAAAATAGGATATCACAGAAGCCAGATCTACCACAGCAGCATGGCCAGTTTTTGCATGAAAAAGCGTTGCCAAAAGAAACCAGGTGCAAAACATAGGAAAATGAAATTATATGTGACATTCTCCAATTGTAAAATGTAATTAAAACAACATATTTTGCTTATTCTATGTGGGAACCAAGACTGTGCTGGTAAGGACTTGAGACTGTGGGGTCCATTGGTGCACGCTTCTTGCCGGCGGCCAGCCTTCAGTGTGGTGTCTCCGCTGTAGACCCTTCGTCGTTATCCTGGGTGACAAGGCGTGGAGGCCCTGTGACTAGTGGTTCCTCCGCCAGCTCTGCGCAGTTCCCCTCGATAACCTGGCACCCCGGTGAGCTTATCCCACACGCCAGTCCCCGGTCTGCAATTCCTCTGGAGGTCCCTTGAGCCAGTCGGTGGTGGTGTCCTGTGCTGTGAGCTGTGGAGACTGAAGGCCCAGTCTGGTTGCAGCCCTGACCGAGCTGCATTCATCTGCAGGACCGGAGACACACTCCAGGGCCGGTCCCAGTGCTGCGTGGCCATTCACCACTCGCTGAAGTCCGCCGCCCTCCCGTGGAGGCCACACTCACCTGCTGCGGCTGCGGGCCTGGGGCTGCCCCCTAGGTCTGCTGCTCCGTTCCATGATGGGTAAGGAGAAACACGGCATGGTGGCCCCCAGGCAGAACACCATGGACCATTATACCACCGCTCCTGCTGGGAAGGAGGGTGCGGAAGGCCTGTCTTCTGACACTGCGACGTTGCTTGCGGCGATCAACCAGTCACGGGCTGCACTCGAGACCCTGATCGGGGCTCTTGGTTCCGAGGTGTCATTTCTTTGCCACGACCTTCGGAAGGCGGTTGACCAGATCGCAGAAGCAGAGTCCAGGGTCTCCACGGTGGAGGACACTGTATCCACCCTCCAGAAGCAAGTGGATAAACTTGTTACAGTCTCACGGGAGCTCGCGTCAAGGGTCGAAGATGCGAAAGGGAGGGCCCGTCGCAATAACATTCACCTGGTGGCCTTTCCGGAGGGCTGTGAAGGTACTTCTATGGACGACTTCCTCTCTGGCTGGCTTAAGGCACTAATGCCGCCCGAGGTCATGTCTTCCTGTTTCGGGTTGGAGAGGGCCCACCAGTCTCTAAGAAGCCTCCTCCCGGAGAGCGTCCGAGGACAGTGATCGCCTGGCTTCTCAACTACACTGACCGGGATGCGATCCTCCGCTACCCCCGGCTCCACAAGAACAAAATGACCTTCGACTCTCATCCCATCATGGTCTTCCCTGACTACACCCGGCTGGTGCAGCAGCAGCGTCAGTCCTTTGTTGCGGACAAGCAGCGACTTCGAGAGCTGAACATATCCTATGTGCTGCTGTTCCCCGCCCGGATGAGGGTGATATATAATGCCAAGACTCTTTTCTTTGACTCCCCAGAGGAGGTCTTCGCTTGGACTAATGAGAGACGTAATCTTAAGCCACACTCGCCGCCGCAGGTTGACTCAGACTCTTCACAAGGATCCCATCGAGGTGGCTGGCAGGACAGAGACGCTACTTTAAGGAGCCACAGATCCCCTTATAGTTGGCATGCCCAGGGTCAATCAGTGAATGCCAGCTGAGATCGCCCTGGCTATAGGACATATCCTATCCTTCCTTTCCCATGGAGCACTGTCTTGCAGCTGGGGTTCCATGGTTCCATGGTGGGTAGTATCGGATCCTGGTGTGCTGGGTTCTACTTCACCTGCTCTGAGGGGTATCAGACATTGTCCACCCCAGATGTTTTGGGTAATGTTGGGTGATGTTGGGTTGGGGGATCCATTGGGGGAACTGCTTGGTCATCATGTTGGGGGCCTGGGTCAGGATTCCACCGCGACAGATACTCCTCGTAATTGGAAGTATGGGGGTGGGGGGCGCGGGGTTATGCTGGGTTTCAGGTTGTTTGTTGTTGTTTTTGTTCTGCGCACCGGACACACGACTCCATGCTACGTCACTAATGCACCTTCGGCTATTGCACACTATAAATATTAGGGATGACCCATGACACAAGTAAATCTCCACTGGGAGAACTCAATATCCTGGCTTGGAATGTATGGGGACTATTAAACAAAATCAAATAGGGGCAGTGCTCCACTTAGCAAAGTGTTATTCGGCTGACATCCTACTATTGCAGGAAACTCACTTTCTGGGTACTAAAGCACCATGCCTATCCAGATATGGGTTTGGCACGGTGTATCACTCTGGCGCTCGTGGCACAGCGATGCTTGTTCACTGCAGGGTGCCGTTTCAGGTAACACGACATTGGTTAGATTCAGGCGGGTGCTTCACGATCATCTCCGGCACTATGGCTGGCGAACAGATCACAATTGGGAGTATATATGCTCCTCCACCGTTGGGTCAGACGTTCGTAGATAAACTCACACAGCTTTGAGGGGACCTTCCAAGTGGCTTGACGATTCTAGGTGGGGATTGGAATGATATCATGACCCCTTGGACAGATGGCGTGCACAACCACCTGATACACCCCCCAATCCAAACTGCAAGTACTGGCACATACACTGAGCTGGGCAGACTCTTGATGGGCATTTCACCCCTCTGTGGCAGGGTTCACTAACGCATCGTCGGTTCATCCCACCCTCTCACCCCTAGATTATCTGTTCCTTCCACATAGCTACATACACAGAGTGGCACACACATCCATCATGCCTAGAGGCCTCTCCGACCATACACCGATCCAACGCAAGTTGCGCCTGCAGACTTATTGAGCCCCTTATTGGTGGCACATGTCCCCATGGCTTCTCCGTGACTTTGAGTATCAGGAGATGCTCCATCTCGCAATCAATGACTATCCTAGGTTACCCTCTGGGAGGCTCTTAAGCCCACGATTAGGGGGGCGGACATCCATTATCGCTCAGGGGAAAAACGGCGGCGATTGGCGCAGTTGGGGGAACTGGAGGATAGTCAGGTCCACTTGCAGGCCCAACTAGTAGAGGGCTCCGATTCCGGTACCCGCAGAAATCTCCTTCACGTCCAACAGCAGCTCCATCAGTTGCACACTGACAGTGCCAAAGAGGCGTGGTTGGCAACCCAATACAGGATTTATCAATGAGGCGACAAGTCCAGTCAGATGCTCCATAGACTATGTCAGGTCCGGATGTCCCCCACGCAAGTTCCCCTCCTGAAGTCCCCAGACCGCAGCAAGTGCACCTCCCCCGAGGCTGTGGTCCAGGCGTTCGCCGGTTTCTACGCAGCTCTATATGAGGAGCGTTGGGTGATAGCCACGCCCCTTAGCCTTTTTCACGGACATACCCCCTCGCCGTTTGCCTGATGATGTGCAAGATGAACTGGATAAACCAATCATTCTGGACGAGGTATAAGCGGCGCTGTCCAATATACATCCAGACAGCGCACCGGGCCTGAACGGGTTTTCCTGTGAGTTTCTGCACCCACATGTGGCGACCCTGGGACCACACATGCTTGGGGCGTTACATGAAGCCTTGGAGCAGCGCATTTTGCCTCCTGACTGGCGACACGCCGAAATTGTGGTTTTTCTGAAACCTGGTCGCCCCCGGACGATTCTGGCTCCTATCTCCCTGTTGAATTTGAAGCCCAAACCTTTGGGTAATGTCCTGGCAGATCACCTCCACACCTGCATTCAAGATCTGCTGCATCCAGATCAGTCAGGCTTCATGCCACAGCACTCCACCAGACACAATATTAGGCGGTTCCACAACGCTGTCGCGGAGGCCCCTTGCTTAGGTCGTCCTGTGGCGATCTGCTGGCAGACATCGACAAGGCATTTGATTCCCAGAGCTGGACCTACCTTTTAAAACTCCTAGAAGCCATTAACCTGGGTCCCAGGTTTCTGGCATATGTGAAGCGATTGTATACGGACCTCACTGCCTCGGTTTGTGCGGCCGGATGCTGCTTGGCCCCTTTTCCGATCTGCAGGGGCACACTACAGGGGTGCCCCTTATCCCCTCTCCTATTTGCCTTAGCGATCGAGCCCTTGGTTGTGTGGGAGCGCCTGTACTCTGTCCTCAGGGGACTGGACTGGACTCTGGAGTACTCAGACAGGATCTCGCTTTATGCCAACAACGTCTTGTTCTTCATGTCTGACCCTTGGTCCTCCGGGCCTCGTGTCCTCCAAATTCTTTGCGTCTTTGGGGAGACCTAGGGCCTATGTGCAATCCATTAAAATCTACACTTTTCCCTATTCATGGTGAACAGAGAAGCCAGGCTTGGGCTTTGCAACTGCTCATTGCGGACGCAGGCCTTCAGTACCTAGAGGTCTTTATAACACGATGTCCCAGCAACGCTTGGACGTACAACATAGCTCCATTGCTCCCTGACGATCCGCTTTCATCTGCCTCTATCGCTACATGGCAGGTCAGCGATTCTTAAAATTGTGTCTCTGCCTTGCTTACTCTGCTGGCTCCAGAACTACCCGTACCCTATCCCCCCGTTGTGGTTCCTCCAAATCAATGCTTTCTTGAATAGATTCCTTTGGCAGGGGGGCGCAATTCGGGTGGCGCTCGCAACCTGCATACAGTCCACGTACTGTGGGGGTATTGCGGCTGCAGGTTTCCGTGCGTATTATTGGGCTTCGCATTTCCTGGTGGTCAACGAGTGCTGGTATGGCTCCCAGACATATCCAGCCTCTGCCGGGAGTGGTCGGCCATGGAGGGCACCCCCCTGCTCCATCTCCTATACAGTAGCTCCTCCCTGCAAGTGCTTCCTCCGACCTGCCGAGTAGTTATTCAGATATGGAGACGGGTAGTTAGGTCCATGGGTTGGTGGGATATGTTGACCGGCACCACTCTCCCCTGGCAGGGAACATATCTCCGACCTGTCACGTCGATGGTGGGGCTTCGTAGATGGGATGATTGCGGTATCTCTACACTTGGGGACATAATGTAGGGGACCACCCTCAAATCCTTTCAAAAACCTCAGGCGGATTTTTACCTTCATAAATCACAGTTCCATCGTTATTTGCAGCTCCCTCACGCACTGACCCCTCTGATTCAACAGCTAGAGTCGTTACCTGAGTTCCATCCGCTGGAAGGCCGCTTACTGATGGGAGATCTGAGGACCCACAAAATCCGGCAAATTTACCAAACTCTCACTACACACTTCAAGACCACTATTTACCGAACCCGGGCGGCTTGGGAGGCGGACCTGCCAACCCTGACAGACGACGATTGGGCCGAGGCGCTGGCCAGCCCTCAATACACCGCCATCTCTACTATATACAGGCTAAACCAATTTAAATACCTCCACAGAGTATATCACACTCATCTCCGCATTTGGAAAATGGGGGCAATTCAGTCTCCTGTCTGTCTCCGATGTGGCGCAGATGAGGGGTCGTTCCTGCACAACGTGTGGAGCTCTGGAGCATTACAGCTCTTCTGGTTGGGTGTGTTCTCTTGCATGTGGCAGGTGTTGGCATGGAATGTTCCGACTGACCCTAGATTAGAACTCTTACACAGCACAGAAGACATCAGGGGGAACAGGTATAAAAGACACCTGCTATTTTTGGGTCTCACACTGGCTAAGCGGGATGTAGCATAGCACTGGAAGCATACGTCCCGCCTTCTATATCCAACTGGAAAAAGGCCTTGGATAGGTGCATGTCAGTGGAGATTGCAGTGTTTCAGGCAAGGGGGTGCCCACAGAAGCTTGGGAAGATTTGGTCCAGGTGGGCCAAGTACAGAGGTATAGATTTGTCCCTGATGTCGCAGACAGCCACCCGGGACCCTATTGAACGACGTGGTGAATGACTTACTTGTTTAAAGTTCTGGTGCTAACAAGACGTAGATCGGCATTCTTTTGGTTTGTACAGATAATATTATTTTAAAATGTGTGGTGTTTCTCTAGGGTCTGTGTTCTGCAGACCTTGGGGGTGGGTGATACACAGTACCTGAGGACCTTTCATTCTACATTTCAATTGTACTTTGCTTGCTGGCTCTGCCCTTCTGGTGCAGTGAAAATTCAGTAAAATCTGTTGTTAAAGAAAAACAACAAATTTTACACGGCTTACTCTTGGGTGGCTGTCACTGCATAGAAATTTTGACTGGAGGGTGTACTTTGAGTATATATGTAATTCGCTGGCTCTTCTTCGCCTGCGGCACAATGCTTAGCTTTGTGTTTAAATGGTACTTTCTTGCGTAAGCATGGCTGATGCCATCTTGAAATTGGCACCATTTCTTACCATTCGACAACTCGGCAATGAAGATTTTCATGCCTCACTCAGAGGACTCTAACAACACTTTCACACTCAACCTATTACAAAACTCGCAACCTCCTCACACGTTTAATTTCTGCTGTCATTTTACACCCATTCAATTTTAATATTGGCAGTCCTTTCACATCCACACAATGCATTTTTGCTGCACTTTCACACTCAACTAATCCTAACACTCACATGTTCAGGCCTTACAATGTAGACTCACCATTGGTTCACCATCACCCACAGTTCACACACTCACTGCATTCTATCAGAGCTTTTGTACTTAACCAATCAGCACTTCTATAGCCACAGGCTAATTTCTCAGAGTACAAACTCACCACTGTTTTTCACTTTCTCCCACTATTCATACTTACCCTGGATCCATTGCTACCACCTGATTACAGTAAGTGCTCTGATAAGCTCAACTCAACTCAACTGCACTTCTACATGACACACAAGGTGGTGAACAGTGGCGTAAAACAAAATGATGGGGCACCTGCAGAATGTAGAGTGGTTATAAGACCAGGGCTTTAAGTGGGATGAAAAAACTGGGGGGTCTCTCAAATGGGGATGGCCAATGTAATTAAGGGTGTGGCTTAAAAACACGTAATCAAAAATCTGGGTTTAGCATAGTGTGCCACCCGACTTGTATTTTGCAGTTTCTGTCATTGCATCCAGATATATGATACAACAAGTAACATCATACCTACAACAGGTCAGGACTATTGGCTTTGTCAATGGTTGTTAGTTGCATAAGATAAATAAGCAGCAACTATATAACTGTCATATATAATATTGATAAAGCTTCCACTTAAAGCCCTGGTGACACCAAAACAATGTTGCTGCTCATGAGTTTCAAAAAGAGAAGGGAAATCTAGAGAGAAAATGACTTTATTTAAAGGATTTCCTTCCCCTACAATGCTCACCTGGCATGACGTCATGCCTTAACTTCTCCACTAGTGAGAAGTTAGCAATGTGAGCATGTGCACATCGGTGTGCCAGCTGTCACTGCAGTCTGGAAAAAAACGGATCGCTTATGCCAGGGCACAAAACAGAGCCCGATAGGGACCCTTTTCGCGCCCCCTTTATAAAACTACTGGTGCTCAGTGTGGTGTTGCGGACTGATGCTCAGTTGCACTACATGAAGGGTCATGTAAAGGGGGACACACAGAATAACACACATGGTGGAATACTGGGTCGGGAGTTGAACCTCGAGCGATTCCTCCCCATTTATTTAACCCCGCAGGCCACGCCTGGCCTGTGCATGATGTGACATTCTCATCCGACCAACACGCCGAAAAGCAAGACTGCTGACCCACTACATCCCTTACCAAATTGGTCTTTGACAGCAGTCTCTGGGTTCCAGCAGGTAACATTGACTTGTGGCCACAGTCTCTGAGCAATCAACATGCAAGTTCAGCCGGAGGCTGTAGCAATGGGGCTGACCTCGGACGGGCAGCTCACCCCACTGGGGCGTGGTTGGAGGATAACTTTGCAAGGTCCCCTGGGATAGAGCTAGGTCAGGGCCTCTGGTGTTTTCGTCGACTGAGTTGGAGCCGTCATTGCAGTGCTTAATTTGTAAAAAAAGAAGTGCAGGTGCTGAAAATTTTGCCAAGGAGGCCACCGCTCACGTCTTCCTCCGGTGAGCCCCACTTTCAACACTCTCAATGCCTCAGTCTCTATCTTCTAACCTTGATCTGTTGTCTGTCCCCTAAGTCTTTGCTCTAAGACTCTATCCTCTCACCTCTCTAATTGTTTTCTATCATCTTTGTCACACCCTGTATTTCTGATTTGCCCTTTATTCATTTTAGCCCTGCACTTTTTTCTCTTCACTTTTATCCATGCTCTGCTCTCTCTCCCCTCGATCTTGGCTCTTTACTATCACTCTCTAGCAGTGATTAGCTGTGTCTCCATTTTATCATTTGTCTGCTTTTTTTTCTCTGTCCTGTCCTCCACATTCTTTCATTCTATCTTCTCTCTTAATCTTAATGCTCTCTTCTTCACATCATGGCTGCTTTCTCTTTGTATCTGATTTGCTCTCCTCCTTTTCTTCTACTTTGCTCCATTTTATCTCTCTCCTCTCTTGTTTCTTCTCCTCTTTACTCTTGCTGTCTCTCATCTCTAACACTGCTGCTGCCTGTGGCCCCTGTCGTCAGCCTGTACATGTCCATGCTATTTTGAAATCTGCGTTTTCCTGTTGTCATTCTTAAAGAAGCGGAAGATGACATGTTTTACTTTCCTACCTATACCGAGTGCAAAAACAAAATGTACACCAAATGAAAATACTTTTTTGCATATATTAATCAGTGTAGTATGACTGGGTTTATTGCGGAACAGGTGGTTGCTTGAGCACAGCAGGTCATGTCTAGTGCTGCCTGTAATTAGTAGGTCCAGGGATGACGACGACATTGGCATTAGCATCCCCTGCTCAGCTTGCTGTGATCCTGCCTACTACAGCACAGGTATTGTCCCCAGCAGTATTGCTGCCAATGCCGGTATGTATGGCCGTGGTGCCTACCGGACTCATTCACGCTCCGCAATTACCATTCTGGGGTGCAGCGCACAGATTCTACTGGTGACGCCATGGCACACAAAAGTTGTGTTGGTCCACAGCCGCATCGAGCACGTTGAGGATAGCAGCAATGCAGGGCTGCCGGATATGGTACTTTGGCTTTGCAACAAGTGGAAAGTCCACACTTACTTTCATTTATTCTTCCTCAAGAGCCCTCACGTTCAAGTTCCAAATGCGCTCTTGCAGCTTCCTTGCCTCAACTCCTTCATGAGCCAGCCCCCAGCTACAATAATCCAATGGAAGGTTTAGGCTCAGGCAGTGGCAGGGTGCAGCAGACTAAGGGAATAGAATACAAGCCATAGTTTGTCGATGACTTCTTGGATTTGTGATCAGCGTGATGACATCATCACTAATGTGGTGATACACAATTATGCCTGCCTGGACAGGTCACCATGCAATGTATTTTTATTTTTATTTTGAATTGAACAATTAATATTTAGACCACCACCTGCAAGTTCAGAAATTGTAGCCCCGGCCCTGTGAAAGAAGTGCAGGTGCTGAGCACCTGAAAGCACCTGCTCAAATTAAGCACTGCGTCATTGTCAGGGCCCGGATGGACCCGGCTCGCTGGTGGTGGATGGGACCTCCTTAACCCTTTCGATGCTGATGACGAGCTCAGCTCGTCATCACCCACGGGTGGCGTGTGCTGATGACAAGCTGAGCTCGTCATGTAACGCGGCTTTTAAAAAAAAGCCGCACATCGCGAAAATCGCCGCAGCATCGATGCGGTTAAACCACAATATGTTGCGGGATATTTCTTCACTCCCACTTCGAGCGGTCACCAAGGTATCACTAGTGGTCGTAACAGTCCAGGTGCCTGGTTTGTGGGTGGTTCAAAACTTGTTACCGGATCGGAGGTCCTTGAGGACTACAGTCACCCCCGGCTGGAGAGACATTGTCGTAGCATGGCTTGTTCGTTCCTCCGCTCCCGTCGTGCTTGAGTGATTGGATGTTGTAGGGTTGGGGCCTCTAACCTGGACACATGGGTATCAGGTCTCTCTGTGGTCCTATGAACATTAGCGCTCAGGGTGTTTGGAGCGTCGTGTAGTTAGGGGTGCGCCGGTATTCACAGAGGAACAAGTTGAGGCGAAGGTCAGGTTCCGCTTGCTCGGTAATGGCAATGTGTAGCATTTTGTACAGTGTCCTCATGAACCTTTGCACGCCCCGTTGCTTGGTGCCACTGAGGAGTGATCCGCCGGTGGTGAATCCTGCGCTGGTTGAGGAATTTGGCAAACTCCGCTCCGTGAAACGGCAGCCCATTTTCGCTCTGAATTTCAGCGGGGAAACCAAACGTCGCAAACACCTCCTCCAGGACTGACGCCACATGAGTGAAGGCAGTTGAAGGGATCATCTCAACTATTGGATATTTGAAGTAGGCATCCACTAGGATGAGAGTGACTTTCCCCCCGGGGAAACTCCCAAATTCCATGCTCAGTTTTGACCACGGGTCGGTGCAGGCCTCTTCTGTGACCATCGAGGCTGGGCGTTCGGGCATGCTGGTCATCTGTCAGGCATGATATCGACATACCAAGTCCTCAACCATCGTCTCAAGCTCAGGGAACCATATCTTTTCTCTCATTTTGGACTTCATCTTGGTCTTGCCTTGGTGGCCTCGATGGGCTAGTGGGTTGCTTGTTGTCTCAGTGCGTAGGGGATCACCAGACGAGAGCCTTGCAGAAGCATTCCGTCTAGAGTGGCGCTCAGCTCGCTCCGCGCCCTCCACATCTTGGTTAGTTCCTCTCTGTCTTCTGATGCCCACGCATTCGCTAGTTGGAGGTATTTCTTCCACGACCCTTTCTAGACGGTCTGGAGAGTCCTGGCATATATTGAGTCCTGCTCTGCTGCCCGCTTGATGTTTTCAATCGTCATGGCCTGGGGGCATGCCGCGACCGAGATCATGTGTATATATTGCTCTGACCCCTCTGTGTTATCCGATCCTTCCACTGGTGTGGGGTGTTGGGACAAGAAGTCGGATGGGTTATTAGCTCCAGGTCGATAGATTACTTCCATCTGATGTAGGCTGCTGATCTGGATAGCCCTTCGCTTGATCCACCTAGACCTCAAGACGTGGCTCTTCCCCAGCGACTAAATCCACTGAGTCCACACCTTCCTCTGCCTGTCCAAGCGCCGGGACACCCCCGTTGGGGGTAGCTGTGCGCTATCTAAGCTCCTAAAATATATAATTAATTAATAAATCCACAGGGACGGTGAGGGGCAGAGCTCTTGAAGAGAGGAACTAGCGGCTGATGGTCGGTCACGACGGTGAACGGTTGGCCACTCAGGTACAGGTGGAAGGGGTTGCATGCCCATTTGATGGCGAACACATCTTGCTCAATCTGCGCATACTGGGCTTCAGTAGGAGTTAGCCATTTGCTGGGAAAGAAGATGGCAGTCCACCACCCTGGCCCCTGTTCCTGGGCCAGTAATGCTCCTAGACCCACTGGGATGGCGTCCACTAACAGCTCAGTGCCTTTCTCTGGTTCGAAGTAAGCAAGCATGGTTTCTCCTTGATGCTCTGAAATACCTCTTCCTCGTGCTTTCCCCAGGTCCACTTGGCGTCAGCCTTTGTAAGAGCTCGTAGTGGCTCGACGTGGGTCGCGAGTTCCAGGATGAACCATCCAGGAGTAGGTGGCCATGTCGAATAACTTCTTACTTCTGAAGGTGTGGTGGGGCAGGCACTCTTCAGATTGCCTGTGACTTTCGTAGGTCTACCTGTATGCCTTCCTCATTAAAAACGTACCCAAAGAACTCCAGCAAGGGTTGACAGAACAGGTATTTTTCCCGGTGTAGTGTCACGCCGGGTTCACAAAGGAACCGTAAAGTATTTTTTCAGGTGCTTATAATGGTCGGCTGCGGTGGCGGAGTGAATCAGAATATCGTCACTGACGTTAAGTACTACGGGTAGGCCAGAGAGCAGTTCACAGATTGTATTCTGGAATACCTTGGCTGCCGCAGATATTCCGAAGTTTAACCGTTTGTATCGCCGTAGCCCCAGGTGCTTGCTGAACGTCATAATGTACCGGCTCTCTTCCCCCAGGGGCAGCTGGTGGTACTCGGCATTCAGATCTAACTTGGAAAACCAGAGAGATCTGTTGACGTTAATTGTGTCGTCCATCGTGGGCGTGATGTGACACTCGCGCTTGATGGTACGTTTGGGGAGCCTCATATCGATGTGCAGACATATTGCTCCTGGTTGTTTCGGCTTCTCTGCGATTACCATCGGAGACACCCATGGCGTTGGGCCTGATACTTTCTCAATTACCCCTTGCTGTTCTAGCTTTTCGACTCCCTTCTCTATGAGGGATCTCAGGTGGAAAGGGATTTGCCTGTGCCGCAGCGCCACAGGGGCGATCGTTTTGTCAATGTGCAACTTGATGGGGACAAATTTGAGGTACCCTAGCCCCTGGAAGAGTTCGGGAAACTGGTCCAAGATGTCGTCTATCTGTTGTGTTCGGACACTTCTGGCGAACGACACCAGCCCTGGGTCTGCTGCAGACCTCACTGGTACTGTCATTTTTCCCTTCAGTGGCAGCGGAGACTGGCTTCCGTAGGCAAATTACTTGGTCCGAGATGGCATCAGTGGAGGCCTGGGCTGCAGGTGGCGATACTGCTGGAGGCCCATCACGTTTACCGAGGCTCCGGCGTCGATGATCGATTTGACTTCAGATCCGTTGATCTTGACGACGCAGGTCAGCTGGGGTCTTCTGTGGCGCTTAAGTTCCTGTGTGAACAAAATGAGGTAGGCCTCCTCTTCGTCTTCGTCAGTGGTTGAGTCTTACGGTCCCTGGTACCGTCGACTAGCCCCTTGTGGCTCCTCACGTTGTGTTGGGACTGTGATGGATAGTTGTCTCACGGCTCTTGAGTGTGATCTCTGTCCTCTGCTGTCTCTTCCTTGGTTTCCCTTTCTGCAGATCGCTGCAAAATGGTTGGGGATTCCACAGGTCTTGCCCTGTGCAGGGCATTCATTAACAGGATGTGTCTCATACCCACAGTATTTGTACCTCGCCGTTGACGGGTTGGGATTTGGCTTCCAGTATGTGTCGCTCAGCGCCTTCGAGCGGAGGGCATCAGCTCGCTCTACCTTGACACTCGCTGGTCTTTCTTGGGCTTTCATGAGGGCTTGGTCCATGTCACTTGCTCTAGCAGCTGACAGATCGTGAGTCTGTGCTAGTATTAATATATTCTCTAGGCTGATCTCCGGCTGGCGTAGGATGAGACCTCTGAGTGTTTTGTCTCAGCACCCTTGGATGATTTGGGTCCTGATCTCCTTCGGCTTATCATCTGCTGTGCAGGTGCTGGCCAGCTCGAGCAGCCAGGCATAGAATGCGTCGATGGACTCCCCTTCCCGTTGGCACGCTTGGCGCAACTTGAACCTCTCAAAGACCGGGATGAGTTAGGCGTCGAAATGAGCATTGAGCGTTGTTACTGCTGCGTTGTAATCCGTGGTGATGCCTGTGTTTGGCAGGTGCTTGAACAACTTGAATATTTCTTCCCTGGCATAATGGAGAAGTAATGATCTTTTCACAGCTCCGTCGGTCTCCCTTTTGGCGACGAAGTAGCTGTTTAGCCTCTCGCACCAGATCTTCCTCAGCGGGGACGCTGTCACCGGGTCTTTTAATTTGCTGAATGGCGGCAATACCCCGGTGAGGGCATGCTGTACTGGGGCTCTCTGCTGGGGCTTGGGCTGGGGCTGGGACTGGTCTTTGTCTGCCATGTTACTACGTCTGTGTCCCTTCTTCTTGTCTGTGACATCCCTACTTGCTGTTGTCGTAGCTTTTTATATATATTTATATTTGTTTCTTCTTTCTTCCCCTGTTTTCCTATTGGGGTGGGCCTTTTTTGATGTTTTCTTATAAAGGCTTTTTGTTTCTTTGTTATCCTCTGCTTCTTTTCCCCATCTTTACTTCCTGTCTTCCTCTTCTGGTCTTCCTTGCCTTTGCGCTTTAGGGCTCTGTCCTCCTCTTGCTCCAGGAACCCTCAGATAGTCATGGGCCTCATCCAGCCCCCTGCTGGCTATTGCACAGACAGCGCAGCTGCACGCGCATGCTCTAGAAGTCCTGCCCACTTGGGGGGAGCTCAGGAGGGAGCACACTCAGCCGCGTAGGCGCAGCTCCTCTGGGGCCCGCTGTGGATCGTGGCAGAGCGGCTGCACTTACCGCATCCGTACTGTATGCACCAACGGCTCCTTCCACCACGTGCGTCTTAGCGGGCTCACACGTCGTGCTTCGAGTCTCCCAGCGCCGTCCGCAGCACCAGCATCGGTGCCGGCCATGTCGCAGAGCCAAGGGCAGGTCAGCAGAGCGTGAATCAGTTTCATTGTCGCCTGCTGCTCGGTCGCACTACGTGAAGGGTCATGTAAAGGTGGACACACATAATGACCATCACGCTGGGATACTGGGTCGCAAGTTGAAACTTGTCCGGTTCCTCCCCATTTATTTAACCCCGCAGGCCACGCCTGGCCTGCAGATGACGTGACATCCTCATCAGGCCAGCACGCCGGAAAGCAAGACTGCTGGCCCACTACACTCAGCACTGGTGAGACCCGGCCCACTTAAAGCCCTGCATAAGACTCACATATTACACAGATATTCATAGGCCTTAGGCTCAAAAGGGGTCCTTCTGAAGACTGTGACACCCTATAATGCAGAGGCCTAAGTTATAATGTTGGAGGCAAGGCCCAGGATAGCCAGGGCTCGAGTCGGGGGTACACGCAGGTACACGGCGTCTCCCCACTCTTTTCACAGTGTGGACGCCGTCCCCCCTGCCAAGAAGTTGGGCCCCACAGAAATATGCTGAACTTGTCCCGGTGTCATTTTCAGACACCAGGACACGTTTAGCAGGACCTGCACACAGCCTGCTTTCCAGTCCCAGCAGCAACGTGCAGGCGGGGAGGGAGCCTTTTTTCACCTTTAGCTGGGCCGAAGTTAAGGAGCCATCCAGCCTCCTTTTGTTTGTATATGCTGAGTGGGGCCGCCTCGAACCATGCATTTAAATGTCTCTTTTGTATATACCTAGCATCTATTGCAAAAATCTTGTGTACTGTATGCTTTCTGCATTGCCTGAGAGATTTTTGCCTAATAAAAAGATTTAATATTAAATGTAATTCTCAGTCTCAGTTCTCAGTCTAGGAAAGACGAATACAGGTCCGCAATGAGGCTCTATAAATCAGAGATTAAAATGGCGCAAACCTCCTTCTATGAAGGTAAAATTAGTGCTGCAGCAAATGCGCCTAGAGAAATCTTTAGGATAGCTAAGTCCCTCATTTCAGCTCCGGCTGAGCGTCCTTCTGTTGAAGGGGCACAGGACCGCTGTAATGAGCTAGCTGCTTTTTTTTCCAAGAAAATCTCGACCATATATTCATCTTTTAGTAATCCTACAGTCAATACCCCCTCCGTCCCTCCTAGGCCAGCTGACTCCTCGGTTCCCTGCAAACTGGACACAATTCCGCTTCTTGATGCCGCCAGCCTGGATAGATTAATCTCCAAAGTTTCTTCTGGCTCCCCCAATGACCCGGCACCCCCCCGGATCCTTGTCAAGGCACTGGACGTGATTCGTCCTGTGATCCTGGAAGCTTTAAACACCTCCATTGTGTCCAGGTGCTTCCCACTCGCTTGGAAGTGTGCCATGGTGAGGGCGCTTCTCAAGAAACCCTCCCTGGACCAGAACAACCTGTCCAACTACCGCCCCATTTCGTTGCTTCCCTGGTTGAGTAAACTGCTGGAGAGGCACACCAACAATATCTTAACAGACTATCTGGAGTCCAACTGTCTGTTGCGTGCCTCCCAGACAGGTTTTCGCCCTCAACATGGCACAGAAACTGCCATGTTGGCGGTCACAGAGGAAGCAAGAACGACTTTGGATCGGGGAGGAAAGGTGGCCATTATCCTGTTAGACCTTAGTGCCGCGTTCGACACGGTGAACCATGCCACGCTAGTATACCGACTGGCGGGCATGGGCGTGTCGGGCGCAGCTCTGGACTGGCTCACCTCCTTTTTGAGTGAGCGCTTTTTCCGGGTCTTTGAGGGTGAGACAGTCTCTCCTAAACATCCTCTCAGGTGTGGGGTCCCTCAGGGCTCCTCCCTGAGCCCGACCCTCTTTAACGCCTACATGGAACCTCTGGACAGGATAGTCCATCCCTTTGGTGTGCGTATAGTCACCTACGCGGATGATACGCAGCTGGTGGTCTCGTTAGACCACGCAGATGGATCATCCAACACCTTAGGCCCCTGTCTAGAGGCTGTTGCCAGTTGGATGCAAGCTTCCTGTCTCAAGCTTAACGGGGAGAAGACAGACATCATTCTCCTTGGAAATCCCTCCCCGTCTGCTCTTGCACCCGTCTGGCCACCATGTCTTGGCGCTCCTCCTGCGCCCAAGTCCCAGATAAAGAGCCTCGGGATCTGGCTTGACACTGCCCTTGATTTCTCTGTCCAGGCTACTAAGACTGCTGCCACTTGCTTCGGACTAATGAGGATGCTCCGGCGGGTGCTCCCTTTGCTCCCTTTCCAGGCGAGGAGGATCATGGTCCAGGCCCTCATTCTCTCTCGCCTGGATTACGGGAACGCTCTCTACCTGGGAGCACCGGCTTCGGTCCTTCAGAGGCTCCAGGTCACACAAAACAGTGCGGCCCGCCTATTGTTCAATCTGTCCCGTCGGCAGTCGGCGAGGAAGGCCCTGAAGGACCTTCATTGGCTCCCAATGGCTGCCAGAGTGCAGTTCAAAGCTCTGTGCATTATGCACAAATCCTTCCACCGTGTAGGCCCAGCGATTCTGCACCCGCTGGTTATGCCTTATGTTCCAACACGCCCCCTTCGGTCTGGTACCCTGCAGCTGGCCACCTCCTCTAAAATTAACAAAGCCCGTTGGGGTGGCCGCTCTTTTTCTCATTCGGCGACCAGACTCTGGAATGCCCTCCCCTTTGCCATCCGGGGTAACAGCAACCTCCTCTCGTTCAGAAAGGCCCGAAAAACGCATTTGTTTGCTAAATCTCTCTGATCTGCCCCGAGCCTGCGCTAAAACCATTTTATCTTCAAGCGCTGCGAGGCCCCAGGGTGGTTATGCGCTATACAAATGCAATTTTTCATTTCATTTCATTTCATAAATGCCACAGAGGGAAACAAAGGCACACAGCTTGCCATCTCTTCACAGGTACTTAAGGTACTTGCCTTTGTTCTGTCCTGTATATAAATGCAGACACTGTAAGACTGTCAGATGGGTTAGTCTATCCCAGTATTTACACAAATAAATTAAATAGCACTATTTTATAGCACTACGTCGTGACGTCATGAGGTCATTTGCATATTGTCTTACTTGGTCAGTCCTCAAACTTCTTTTTATAAGACTTGTGCCCTGAGGATAGCCTTGTTTTGCAAATACATGACATCCCACCCTATTGATAAACCAATGCCAAACGCGACAACCTCCTTCAGGGATTGGGAAAGGATGGTGGTAGTGGTGGTTGTGGTTGTAGAACGCGAACACTTCTTTAAAACGTCAAGGTGTGATCGGGAAGCTTAAAAGTGAGCTGAGGCTACGAGAGACCCATACGTAGAATTGCAAGCGTTTGTCCATCTCGCAAAGGGAAGGCGGCTTGCGCCACCCAGTGGCTGAAAAAAGAACAGACTGTAAAAGGAAAATTGCTTTCTGCAAAAGTGGTTCGTAACGAGCATCTATCTTATTGTAGGAACACGTGGAGGCAGTTGAGCGTAACTTTAATTTATTTTGAGAGCAAGCCGTCTCACAACTCTTTCTCTCCAGCCTTCTTTCCAGCTGATCCCTCTACTCAACACCCTTCCGACATTCTCGAATGGCCTCAGAAATACATTATGACACTGGATGAGCCAGATGCCACGTTCACGTTCATTATTGTTATTTATTTTTGCTGTTTTATATATCCTGAGGGGATTCATGAGTTTAAAAGAGTACTGGACGTTGCCCCTTTTTTCTACCAGTGGGAGGTTAAGTTCATTTGTCATGAATAAAAAGATGTCGAGCCAAAGTCAGGATTCAACGCTGCTTCCCTTTGCAGGCAGCTCTAGCTGCTTACGCGCTTGCTTGCAAGGAGAACAGCATTACACCGTGTAGGGTGTGTTGTTAGAGAGGTGTTGTTTATCCCAGCTGGGAAGTTTTCTCATGTTGTGCGACCATCGGAGAGTAGTTATAGTGCTGTGGGAAGTAGTACTTAGTGGGGTGCTGGGTTAAGACGTTTTCTATAGCACGGCATTGCTATTAATAACGCTTTGCAGTGCTGCTTGGGTTCAGATACTTTCACTCCTTTGTCTCGAAGGTTATGTCACAGGCTGCATTCTGTGTTTGATATCTCACATTGGTAGAACGAGTATGGTTAAAACACTGCTTTAGTGCTCAGGTTTGGTTGTAGGTTTATTGTAACTAGTATTGCTCAGTGAATGTATCCAGAAGAATTGGTATGTATGTGCATTACCTGGATTGAAATATGTGAGGCGTGAGAAAATTCTTTTTTTGTGTGGTCATCCTCATTTTTTTGCAGAATTTTATTCATTGTTTTAACACTGTGCTGTGGGTCATTACTTGTCAATTGCCCAATGTATGTGCTCTGAACCATAAAACGTAGCAATTGGTTAATTCCTGATTGACAATTTAAACTCTCTTAAAGGTCCATAGTACATAGTGTAAAAACTGCACCCATGGAAAGTTAAAAGTCACCTGTGGACTGTAGAATGTATTGCAACATTAACTAGTGTGGCAAGCAAACATGGCTTCAGATCTACCAGTGTAGAGTGACTGCTGCGATTTAAGCATGCAGTGTGATCTGTTAAAATAACCATTTTTGACGAATAAAAACCTCCCCTTTAAATATTAGCATGTCACCCTAATAAAGGCCACCATGTAGCCCACAAAGTAGGGTGCATGGTGTTTAAAAGTGGGATATGTAAAAAATTAATGTTTATATTCCCCTACAGTGACATCGCCCAATAAGTTATATTCGCTGCAGCAGGTCTAGGTGTCCTATGTAGAAAACCAGAGTGCAGATTAAAATACTAATACTGACAACTCAGGAAAGAGATCAGCTAGAAATATAATAACAAAAAGAACAATTGATGGACAGAATGCAGAACAATGTCATACATTCACCCGAGTACTGAGATCTGGGCCTGAATCCATTGTTTTTTTGCTCACCATGCCATTCCAGTTTGGACCCAGCCATATGCAAATCAGTCTTGACCCTGCGCCCAATGGGAAAAGTCCAGCCTCAACTGCCAGGCCAGGTCCTCCCTGGACTGGAAACGAGCATAATAGGACCGCTTTCGGGCTTTCAACCCTCATCAGCCAGGATAGCTTGACTCCAGTGGCATGGAGAGCACGGGACCCACGTCTTGGCACACCCGTCACACTCGGGGTGACAAATGCAAAAAGAACAATTGATGGACAGAATGCAGAACAATGTCACACATTCACCCCAGTACAGAGATCTGGACCCGAATCCATCGTTTTTTTGCTCACCATGCCATTCCAGTTTGGACCCAGCCATATGCAAATCCGTCTTGACCCTGCGCCCAATGGAAACAGTCCAGCCCGATCTGCCAGGCCAGGTCCTCTCTGGACTGGAAACAAGCATCCTAGGACTGGTTTTGGGCTTTCAGCCTTCTTCAGCCAGGATAGCTTGACTCCAGTGGCATGGAGAGCACGGCACAAACTCAAAGCAGGAGTGAGATTTCTGCACCCATATCAAATAAGGGTGAGAGCATACTTGCGCTACCATTTCCTACTAGACTCCAAGGCAGCGTAATTCACTTCTGTGCACTCACATGGCTCACCTCCCAAAAATCTTCAGGGCATCATAAACACTGCACAATCAAAAACACTGTGTGTCAAATCCTTATTGATGTAATTTCAATTTTCAAATGCGTTACTGTAAAGCTAGAAGTATAGAGGGCATAACTTACGAAACTACCCTAGTAATTTATGTAGACGGCACTTTGCTTATAGAGGGAAAACGCTGGTTATGGGTGGTACAACATGGTATACAATGGGGCACTGAAAACAGTCTGATAACTTACATTGACATGTGAACACAAGTCTAAGAAGTTAATGGCAATATATTTGATTTTAACTTTACAGATATGAACCCCTGACGAAGGGCCAGAACGGCTTGAAATGCATTGGTTTAAACATTATCATATTTTCTTGGAGCAAGGGATTTTACATGCTGTATCAAAGGCGATTGGGCATTATACATGCATTTGAAAATTGAAATTACCACCTTGGTTTGAACAGATCAACAAACGAACAATAAATGTCTTTAATATGGAATATAAACAGTGGACTGTGGATTAATTGGTTTACGAGGAAGGTTACCAACCGGTATGGTGTGATGCATCCTGGAACTGATAGTACTTCGTATATCAGTGTTCCGTTTTGATTTATATGCTTGGCGCTCTATGGATGAAGCGTTCATCAGGATAGCTCCATAAGAGAATTAACTATGATGAACCTGCTAAAACAAGGTGTGCGAGTCACAACCTCAAATTATTCATCTGAACTGTCATCCTACTTGACTCAGCACCCGTAAAAAAGTGTGGAATACCGAAGAACGATGAGAACGCATGAACATTAACTACATACAATTTTGAAATCAATATATTGTAACATTGGACATAACGATAGTACATGGAATGTTTCACTTGTTTGATTTTGTGTAAATGTTTTGCATATTCATTAGTTTGTGTCGGGTAACAGCCATTGCGTAAACAGCGTAGCGATGAGACATCCGAGGGTAGGGCGGGGCAAAGAATGGTGACCGAGGGTGGTTGGATTACGGCATGACGTGAAGGACACAATGAGGCCAGGAATGTTTGGTAGATGGGAGGTTTCAATCCGGAGTGGAAGGAGGTGGATAACAAAATGTGAATAATGTGGGCGGGATTAAGGTGTTTAAAACATGAGATGAAACTAGAGAAGGACTAGAACAGCAATTGGGGGAGATGATTCAGAACGTTATGTTCGTAGCTGATCAGCGAAGAAAGGCACATCAATATACCGTATGTCTATCGGTCGTATTTCGACAGTATAGACCGTTACTGTAAAGCTAGAAGTATAGAGGGCATAACTTACGAAACTACCCTAGTAATTTATGTAGACGGCACTTTGCTTATAGAGGGAAACGCTGGTTATGGGTGGTACAACATGGTATACAATGGGGCACTGAAAACAGTCTGATAACTTACATTGACATGTGAACACAAGTCTAAGAAGTTAATGGCAATATATTTGATTTTAACTTTACAGATATGAACCCCTGACGAAGGGCCAGAACGGCTTGAAATGCATTGGGTTAATCATTATCATATTTTCTTGGAGCAAGTGATTTTACATGCTGTATCAAAGGCGATTGGGCATTATACATGCATTTGAAAATTGAAATTACCTTGGTTTGAACAGATCAACAAACGAACAATAAATGTCTTTAATATGGAATATAAATAGTGGACTGTGGATTAATTGGTTTACGAGGAAGGTTGCCAACCGGTATGGTGTGATGCATCCTGGAACTGATAGTACTTCGTATATCAGTGTTCCGTTTTGATTTATATGCTTGGCGCTCTATGGATGAAGCGTTCACTAGGATAGCTCCATAAGAGAATTAACTATGATGAACCTGTTAAAACAAGGTGTGCGAGTCACAACCTCAAATTATTCAAATCCTTATTGCACTATTGCCTCTTTTCTAGACACACACCGACCATTTCTTCACCAACACTAGTCCATTTATTGCAGATATCACAGGAGCCGGATGCTTCCAGATACACAGGTTCCTATTTAAGTCTGGAGGTTAAAAACAGCTTATTGCTTGTGCTGTACACTGCGCTGGCTGTCTGTTCCAATAGACACTGGTGGGGCTGCCAGGCACAATTCCTCCAAGCAGGTTCACATATCAAGTCTTCAATTTCTTCATCCACGTCTTCTTCTTAAATTCTTCTTTTCTAGTGACACTTCAAATCTTTTGTGGCCTTGTATTAAACTCTCCTTCACTCTTAGGTCTTTTCCGCTCGTTGTAAGTGTTAAAATTAAGTATTCCACATAGACAGGTCTTGTAGATAAAGGTTATGGATTTATTCTAGCTGGCTTTCTTATTAACGCCAGATCTTTGATTAAAAACAAGATAGCATTTAATACATTTGTAGCACAGAGGAAGCCTTCCTGGGTCTTCATAACAGAGACCTGGGGTTCTGTTTCATCTGGCCCTGATCTAGTTGAGGCTATTCCTGATGGCTATGCCCTGACTAGAATGGACCGAACTGGGCGCAGGGGTGGAGGACTGGGAATTATCTGTAGAGATTGTTTTACCTGCCGTATTGACCCCCTCTCATCCCCCTCGGAGAACCACGAGGCACTGTATTTTACCATACAGTTGGCTCCCTCTGCTTCTTTTGCTGGTATCCTTTGCTATAGGCCTCCTGGCCCAAGGGCTAATTTTTGCCATAATCTACTCACATTATTGGAACCTTTTATCAGTAGGTCTAAGTTCACCCTCCTTGGTGATTTTAATTTCCATTTGGAACTATACGATGACAATAACACCAAATCTCTAATAGAGGGTCTAACCACTTGTGGGCTTAGCCAACTTGTTGACGGCCCTACACATATGGCCGGACACACTTTATATGGTGTCTTTTCTAATGACACCAGACTAGCGATCGGAACTCCGATCCCCCTGTCCTGGTCCGATCATAGGGCAATACCATTCTATCTCAACATGACTTCCTTTGACTCTGTTCAAACCAATAGGAAAGGATGGGAGATTAGGAGGAATTATAACAATATATCCAACATTACACTTATCCCCTTCCTGACAGACATCCGTCTCCTTTCTCTGCCTGATGCAAATGAAGCTGCTCTGGGTCTGTCGGCTGCTCTCTCAACTAACGCTTTGGACAAGCTAGCACCACTTAAAAAACATTACTCGGCCAGGAAAAGTCCCTCGTCGCCCTGGTTCTCGGAACATCTAAGACTACTACGACAGAAATGTAGACAGAAGGAGAGAGCCTGGTATGCCTGTCCTGACCCCCAAGGGAAAAACCTACATAAGTTAGCCTTGAGAGAATATAAAAAGGCCATAGCTGAAGAAAAAAAGATCACAACCTCACTAAAATCATCTAGAGAGCTTTTTAAAATCGTCGATACTTTGTCAACACCTAAAGTCACTGATTCAGTTAATGAGTCGCAGGAGCTTTGCGATGATATCGCAAGCTTCTTCCACTCCAAAATCTCTGACATTCATACTTCCCTCAAATCCCTCAACACTGAATTTGATACCAATAGGGCACTCTTGCCCCCTCCCCCATCTTCTTTCCACAATGAGACCCTTGAATTGGGCTCCCCTCCCAACTTCTCCAGCTTCCCTCATTTGACGCAGGACGAATTAAATCGCCTTCTTGATGCCACTAAATCGTGTTCGCCTCTTGATCCCTGCCCTCTAAAAATCTTGAAGTCGTGCAGAGAGGCCCCCTCTTGGAGGTTATGAACAGGGCCATCAATGAGGGGTCCTTTCCAACTCCATGGAAACTGGCAGTTGTTAAGCCTCTGCTAAAGAAGCCTTCCCTAAACCCTGAAGTCTTAAAAAACTTCCGGCCAATATCTCTGCTTCCAGCCCCTGCTAAGATACTTGAGGCCCACCTTAATTCCCATTTGACTACATATTTAGAAAATATGGGTCTTTTGGATTTTTCCTAGCATGGATTTCGTGCTGCTCACAGACTACTCTATTGGTGCTACTTGATCTTACTGCAGCATTTGACACCCTGTCCCCTTCAATCCTGGTAGACCGGTTGAAGGGGATAGGGGTGGGGGGAAGTGCCCTGAGTCTCCTATCTTCCTTCCTCTGTCAGAGACAGCAAAGGGTTAAGCTCGGTAGCTTTCTATCTCCATCTCAGGCCGTGCAATGTGGGGTCCCTCAGGGCTCTTCCCTGAGCCCCCTGTTATTCAACGTCTATGTAACCCCACTTGCCGAGCTAATAAGATCTTTTGGGTACCAAATACTGTCTTATGCAGACAATACCCAAATTATCATTTCCACCACCTCACCGACCAAAGAGGCTGCCTCCAAATTTCGAACGTGCATGGAAGCAGTCTCGCAATGGATGCGTAACTACCTGAAGCTCAACGGGGAGAAGACGTAGGTCCTAATCTTTGGAGGAAACCATAACATCTGGACGGAAGATTGGTGCCCCACCTCTTTGGGAGACTGCCCTCAACCTACCAACTCGGCTAGGAACCTTGGCGTCCTCATGGATTCTGCCCTCTTCTTTGACCTCCAGATAAACAGAACAGTATCCACCTGCTGTAACACCATCCGGATGTTGAAAAAGATTGCCCCCTACCTGTCACCTGACGCCCGCAAGCAGTCAACACTTGCCCTGGTATCCTCCAGGCTTGACTACTGCAACGCGCTTTATGGGGGCATAAATAAGAAATCCCTCCATCGCCTCCAGATGGTTCAAAATTCTGCAGCCAGGATGGTCCTAAATCTACCCAGGTTATCATCTGCAACTCAGGCTAGGAAGGATCTCCATTGGCTACCTATACATGCCAGGATTTCCTTCAAACTTATCTGTTTGGCTCAAAGGGCTGTGTTTGGATCTGGCCCTGAAGGTATAAAGACTCTTGTTAGTCCCTATTCTCCCAATAGAACCCTCCGTTCGTCCTCAAGAAATCTGCTTGCTGTGCCCAGATTTAAAAAGGTGAAATGGGGAGGAAGAGCCTTCTCTATTCTGGCCCCTAAACTGTGGAATAACTTCCCCCCTGAACTCTCCAGCCAATCCTCTTTGGTGATTTTCCGGAAGCTTCTGAAGACTTGGCTCTTTTCTCAGGCTTATTAATTCATCCTCTTCTTCTATTTTCATATACCTTTATGTGTGGACTGCGCCTTGATGCCCTTTGGGTTAAGTTTGCGCAATATAAATAAACTTTCATTCATTCATCAGGTTACTACTTCAGTTAGAAGTTACAGGATGATGGTAAAATCCATGTAAAGCCCACCAGGAGCAGCCTCCTTGCTGCTCAGCCCATACACTCCAACTGACTCACCTCCTTCAAGCACAAACACTCCAGCATTCTAATGACCTCACCACTGGCTGAGCAGCAAGGCAGAAAACAACAATAGGGAGGATACATTAACCAACAAGTAGAGTAACGCAGGGCTTTCGAGACACCCATAACAAAGCATGTTTTGAGAAGGTATCAATAAAAGGTGTGTGGGGTTACAAGAGGCTAGGCCCATCTCTCCTCAGTGATCCATTCACGTTTAACATATTATTGCCAGGCACCTGTAGCCTGTCATGAAATAAACTTGGCAAACATTTGATCCAAACGGTCATGGCAATCCTCACGGGTCCCTTACATCTTCCACTTCCTGCCTCCACCCCGCCCTGGTGCTTCTCACCGCACTTGTACTTTGCAGCGCAAGCAGGAACTATGCTAAATGTAAACCAAGGGCGACGTAACCAGTTCACGACAGGCAAAGAATGCAAGTAGAAGGAAAGAGCAAATCATGGAGCTGCTGATAACTTGACTAATTTATTTTAGTGTAGACACAAGCTCTAATCAGTGCTTAAGTTGAGCCGGTGGTTTCCCATGCTAGTACTGGCACTTAATTGGTTTCTGGTGCTCTGCACCGGCACTTAATTGTTAACACCACACTTATGACAGTCTGCCACATGGTGGCGATAAACATCTAATTTAGAGATGAGCAGAACAACGGTTGTTTATAAATACAATATACATTAAAAATTACTAATTTTCTCTGTTCTAGCTGCTGACTCCACGTTGGGATCGTGTGCCTTTGAAGCCTGCATTTCACCACCGGGATACTGCTCGCGGAACCCGCTGCGCGGGTCCCGCTTCGCCTGAGGCTTCCCCTTATCACTGACATTGCTGGTATTTAGATTTGGGTGCCGGGACCTGCAGGGCTGCGAGCGTGTTGTGGGCGCAGGACTACAAGTCCCAGGAGCGCCCACAACTCCCAATTGCTGCCACCTGGGACGCTCTCCCTGCAGGCTCCTCCCCCTTCCTTCCTGAGATAGTATATTAACAATTGAATACCCCCGCGGCGCGGGAGCGCGCGGGAGGGCGCCGGGAGAAGCCCGGGACAAGGGCGGGACCGTCTGTGGCCGTCAGGGGCCGAAGGAGGCCGGGCTGGGCCGTCCCACTAACACTTGCAGACCTGGTATTTCTATATAGTCATTTGTGTAGTGTAGTGTTCTAACATATCGTGGGGGCAAAAAAAAAGTTCTTAATATGGCTTGTTCTACAAATACTTCCACTTTGCTGCCCCCCCTGAGTGAGGGGGAAGCTATTGTTATGGGCCCCCTAGATACCTATTTTAAACGGCTGCCCCAGGATATTGGAGTTGGAAAAATGAATACGGTCCCTTTTGAACCCCTTTGAAGATAGACTTAAGAAGCTAGCTGATCAATTGGACCACCTAGAGCAGGCTAGCTTAGATAATTTTTTTTCTACAAAAACTTTAATCAAGTCTTGTCTCAAACCGGGCGATAATAGGAACAGTCAACAAATTGTTGAGCGAGATGTAGGTGCCCCGTCGGTCGACTCACACCCTCTTGCTGTGAGTATTGTAACCAACCAGCGGGGAAAAGGACAGAGTAGTAAGACTATTAGTGATCCATCGACTATTGTAATTAATAGCAATTCTGGGAAAACCAAGCCACATAATACTGTAGCCAAGAGTAGTAATGAATGCTCAAAGAGTGCCACCCCTGTTAGTAATAATATTCAATCCCTACCAAGTACTTCGCTAACTTGCCAGGGTTCCTTGGCAAGCAATGATAGAAACTCTAGTAAAAAAGGTGTTGGAACAAGTAAATCTCATGTTCCACAAGTCCAAAATAGGGCTGGTCCTGTAAGCAATGGCAATAGAATAATTGAGAAAAATCAGGCTTCCATGGTACCAAAGAACGTTCTCCCGCCAGGGTCTGTTGCTCCAGAACAAAGTCGGCCAACATTATGTGTGACAAAACCTCCAACTAGGATACCTCCAGTACAACTCACCCCTGATTCCTATCCCTACGTGGCCATCCTTACTAATGTTCCACCCTTATTAGAAGGGCAAAGAGAAACCTACCAGATGCTAAAAAACAAGGTTATGTACTGGTTAAGGGTTAATAGACCTCTGCCCGGGGAAGTAGATGGCTTGATTATCGGGGTTAGAAGGGTTAACTGGATAGGATGCACCCCAAAGAAACTGGGGGGCGAATGTATTATAATTAACTTCCAAGATCCAAGGGTGGTAGGATTGATCACAAGACCAGACTGGAGTACCAGTAGTGGCGGGATTGGTATTGTGGATCTCACTTTTTTCTATCCAAGACCAGTGGATGTTCATCTTGGTGGGATCAATGAGCAAGGGAGATTCAGTTTTTTTCCTCAGGTAGAGATCAACCCCTTTAACGTCCCTTTTCCACGTCTAAATGATTGCTATGAACAAGCATGCAACCTTTATGATGGATTGGGAAACTCAAGGTGGGGATGCTGACGGAAAGTGGGTGACCTCATTGATATTGGGGACAACACGGTTGGGGTGAACATATCTGAGAAATCCCTGGTAACGACTAGGGATGTAGCATCAGGTTCAAATGGAGGGATCCACAGTGGTGAAATTGAAAATGGGAGGGGGGGCAGTAAGGGGTGTAGGGAAATTTTGGGGGGCGATTCAAGATCTTCATTAAATGTGGGGGTCAATGAGGGAAATGACGTTAACTGTGTGGACATTGTCATAGAAGAGGAAGGTAACTGTGAAAATTTGATTAACCTCCCGTCTATACCTGTCATCGATGTGGGGATTTCTAATGGCAATACCACAGGGAGGTTTTTTTCGTGGAATATTGCGGGGCTGGGTACCAGATTACTGTCACAAAATTGGATAGATTTTGTCAATAGGTTTGAAATGTGTTTGTTTCAGGAGACATGGGCTTGCGACCCAATATTCCTCCCAGGATATCTAAACTTTTGTATTCCAGCAAGTAGAGGCCCAAGGGGTAGACCCATGGGAGGTCTAACAGTATGGATCAAGCAAAGTTTGCAAGTTAAAATAAAAGTGCTTGATCTGGGTTGCAAGGATATACAATTGTTAAGAATGTCAACAGATAAGGGGGGCATAATAGACATATACAATATCTATGCCAGGGGTACCAATGTTGGGAATTCCCCCACCCTAGAGGCTCTATCCACCTTCTTAGAAACACAGTCCCTGGGAAATAGAGTGGTTGTGGCAGGAGACCTCAATAGGACCTTTGAACCGCTGGAAAACACGGAAAACCCGATAGGACAGGAGGAAGATGTTCAATGGGGTGTCCCAAACTTAAACCTTGTACCAGTTAAACGGTGGACAAAAGATATACTGCTACTGAATGCGCTATGTTTGGAATACAGCTTGAGGGCCCTTAATGGAAGGACAAAGAGCGACCAGGGAGGCAATTGTACATTTGACAATGGTCACAGTAAAAGTAGAATAGACTATGTCATTTGTAGCCTTAACCTATGGTGTGGGATAGGCGGCATGGAAATCAAGGGTAGATTAGAAAGTGATCATAATCCCCTTTGTGTCACCCACTCCTGGTGGAGGGTCACGCCTGATAATCCAGAGTCGTGTAGTGAAGTAGTACCTGTTATGGCCAATGATATGCGAAGAGTTAAATGGCCAAATGTGTTGGCAAATGTGGCATCCATGGCCTATATAAACTCGGAGGTGGATAAAGCAATTGCCGACATGGAGATAGTAAACCCTGTAACACCTGGTTCCTCTTCAATAACAGTTATACATGATACGTTTTTTTCCCTTCTAAAACCACATTTTACTAGATTAAGTAAGGTAAATAGAAAAGCCCCACTCAAAATGGCTAGGTGGTTCAACAAACAGTGTAGGTTAGCCAGATTGGAGCTGGGTAGGGCAATTAAAAATAGAGATAAGGTTTTGATTAGTGCAGCCAGGAAATGCTATATTAGTATTCACAAGGCTAAGAAAAAGTGGGATGAGGAATACTGGGAGGAGTTGCTGGAAGCTTCTGGGACAAGGGACTCCAGACTTTTCTGGAAAATTGTGAAGTGGGGACAAGGGGGCACCCCTAGCAATCCAGATAATAATGTCAACGAGGCATCATGGGTCGAGTATTTTAAACCCCAGTATGCAGAGAATAGGGATATTGTGGCCTTAGAACCAATCCCAGTGGCTCTTTTTAATGGAAACCTGTTTTCAAATAAAGAAGCTGAAATGGTAATTTCAACCCTACAAGGGGGAAAGGCACCGGGCTTGGATGGGATCCCCTCTGATTTATTTAAGAACGACAAGGTACGGTGGGCTAGGTATGTGACCCTGCTGGGAAATGCTCTAGCTAAAGGGGCTAAAGTACCAGAAACATGGAAGGGGGCAATAATTATACCAATCTATAAGAAAGGCGATCGGTCACTCCCGGCCAATTACAGGCCGATAAGCCTGATTGCCACCATCCAAAAAGTGGTGGGGAAGATGGTGGTCAATAAACTCATGGACTGGGTAGACGAGAACAACGCCCTTTCCCCCTATCAGGCAGGTTTTAGGCGTGCAACCAGCACGGTGGATCAAATATTTCGATTTACCATGTTGCGGTGGGGGACGGTACTCCTTGGCGAAGGCAGCCTATATGTCGCATTTGTTGACCTGAGGGCTGCCTTCGACCTGGTTCCAAGGAGCAAGTTATGGGCAGTCCTGAAAATGATAGGGGTCCCACTTGAGTTGCTAACTCTAATAATGCGTCTCCATGAATGCAACTTTGCCAAGGTCCAATGGGGGAGGAACAGGGAATCTACTGCTAATTTTCCTGTCGAGCGGGGTGTACAGCAGGGATGTGCTATGGCACCCCTGCTTTTCTCCTTGTTCATCAATGGTATTGTGGATAGGATGTTGGGTGCAAGTGTGGATGCACCTTCGCTAGCGGGCATCAGGGTCCCGATCCTGATGTTCGCTGACGACACCCTAATTGTGTCCAAAACCCCAGCTGGACTCCAGCGTGCCCTAAATATATTCGATATGTTTTGCAAGGAGCATGGCCTTGAAGTCAATGCTAGCAAAACAAAGCTGATGGTCTTTTCTCAAAGGCGCCGACCCCAACCAAAGGTATCTCTGAATAACATCGAGCTTGAGGTAGTAAATGTTTTTACTTACCTAGGGGTAGAGATATCAAGTAAGCCAGGTTGGTCACAACATATAGAAAAGGCGGTATTGAGACACCAGCAGATTTCAGGGGCGCTCAGGGTAGAGCAAGTGAAATCAAAAACTAGGCCCATAAAACCGGTCCTTATGGTTTATGATGCTAAAGCTCTAGGGGCAGCCCTGTATGGGGCAGAAGTATGGGGTTTTGAGAGGCTCCCTAATCTACAAATATCAGAGAATAGGTTTCTGAGGGGAATCACGGGTCTCCCCCAGAGTGCGCCACTAATACCTCTTGGCCTTGACTTAGGGAGGAGATCGGCTAGTGATCGGGCCCGATTAAGGCCTATCCTTTATTGGAGACGGCTTTGGACGACCCCAGAGATCCGACACTATGCCGATGGGTTCTTAGCCCTAGTTGAATCTGACACATCCCATAAAATATCATGGTTAAAGAAGCTCAGGGCTGTTCTTGCTGAGCTCGGCCTCTCCAACCTTTGGGAAAACCCGTCTGGGGAAGTATTCCCAAGTAAAAATACCATCAAGGCCATATATTGGGATTATGTTGAAGACAAGCTCTGGAGGGGTACACAAGCGGAAACAATGGGGGGTTGATTCATGGAAATTAAAATGAGACCTGTACTAGAACAGTATTGGGACAGTATAACTGTTCCGATAGACAGGAAATTATTTTTCCAGCTAAGATCAGGATCTCTCCCCTTGCGGTCATTGACGGGTAGGTGGAGGAGTACCAACACTTCGTGTTGCCCGGTATGTGGTGCCCCCAACGAAACCATTGCCCACTTCTTATTCCTGTGTGAGGCCTATGCAAACCCGAGGAGAGTATGGCTAGCTCCAGTTTGTAGAAACCTTGGGGTTACCAACGGTGTTGAGGGGTTGAGAATTATTTGTACCTCCACCGAAATGCCTATTGTGTTGGGAACGGCAAAATACTTGGGGTGGGCATGGTCCATCAGGCGGAGGGCTCTACCTCCTAATATGAATTAAAATTTTACAGTTTATATATTTTCTTGTCAAAGCTTGCACAACTGTTTAATATCTATTTTATGTGTGTATGAAATATGAATTTTAATTGTAATGTATTTTTGTATGAATTTAAGTTAAAATGTATGTTTGTGCTTTTATGAGTGTACAACTCGAATAAAGCTTTTTCAATCAATTAATACCTGCCTTCGCAGCCATTCCTTTAGCTTTGGGACCTGGAATAATCTGAACTGTCGCACTTGCAGGCGAGAGAGATGGTTAGTAGTTTTTTGGGCAGCAATGACAGGGCGATGGATGGTGCAAGCAGCAATGGCCTCCTGGTCAGGGCCCCGGGACTTATTATTTTACAAATGAAGCATTGACTAAAATGTGTTAATCCAACCCTTGGTGCATGGTACCAGGCACATTTGATTTGACCCAAATCCTGTCGCAGTCCTCGGGGTCTCCAGAGAGTTCCATGGCTCACAGTGAATTTCTGCACCCAGCCAGGGAGCGTGGAAGGAAGAGCAGTAAGGCGGTGGAGCCCGGTGGGGGGGAGTATTTCGATAGACGATGATGAGGGAAAATTGAATAAATAGTTAATTTTCCCTCACCATTGTCGTCGAAATACCCCCCACTGGGCCCCACCGTTCTTACTTGCATAGGCAGCGGCAGTTTGAACCTCCAGAGTTCGAAGTGCAAATGTGTCACCAGTCCTAAAGAGAAGGTGGAGAGAAAGACAGCACCAGGGACCAAGAGCTTCCTTGACATTATGCACTGCATGTGGGTTTTACATTTAGCAAGTGTCTTCTTTTCTACAGTGCTCACAGGATTGATGTGTGTCCAGCTTCAGAGTGTGCGGCCTGCTCCTGGCCCAATAATATACATGCCAACATTTTCAAACTGGAAAGTGGGGGAATTCGGAAAAAAAACAAGTGGAAATGTATTTTCCCTATTGGTTTATTTTGAATCTGAGGCAAACTTTGGTGGGAGACAAGTTTCTGGGTTAAAAATTGTGAGTCTCCCGTCTGAATCGGCTATATTGGCATGTATGCATTCGTGACGGGGTACCATCGGCATTGGAGGTGCACAAGCAGCTGCCTCTATTAACTCCTGTCCTCAAGCCATGATTGGGGTAACCCCAGTTAAACACCAGTCCTACACTCGGGTGCTCAGGATTGCTGAAAGTTTTGGGGGCAGTGGAGGTTAAGTGGAGCCTAGGAGTGGATGGAAGATGCACCGCAGTGTGTGTCGGAACCCAGTCATGGTACCTTCTGCCACAGGCTACTCTGCATTGGCCCCGCAATATTTCAGAAATATGCAAAACAGTGATGGATTCACTGCTTGAATTAATCTCAATCACTGGTGATCGCTTGGGCCGCATCCTAATCCATTATTTTTCACACCATGCCACGTCAGTTTGGACCAAGCTATATGCAAATCAGTCTTGACCCTTTTCCAATTGGAACAGTCCAGCCCAAACTGCCAAGCCAAGCCCTCCCTGAACCAATCTAAATCTGGCTGAAAAGCTCTAACTAGTGAGAAACTGGTCCTAGGTTCCTTGTGTTCTGGTTCAGGGAGGCCCTGGCCTAGCAGTACAGGAAGTACTCTTCCCATGAGGAGCAGGGTCGAGACTGATTTGCATGTGGCTGGGTCCAAACTGAGGTGACAGAGAGGGCAAAAATGATGGATTGGGATGCTGCCCAGAGCGATTGCCAGTGACAGATTCATTTGAGCATTCCATCCATCACCTTGTTGTTTTTGCATCTGATGCCTTACGTGCACCAGGTATGCCCAGGTGTGGTCCTGGACTCCATTTGCCACTTGAAACTAGTTATATCTGGCTGATGAGCTCTAACTAAGGCAAAATTGGTGCGAGGGTGCTTGTGTTCTGAGTCAAGGACGACCTGGCCTGGCAGTTCGGGCTGGACTGTTCACATGAGGAGCAGAGTCGAGACTGGTTTGCATATGGCTGGGTCCAAACTGAAGTAGCATGGTGGGCAAGAAATGAAGGATTAGGATGGCACCCAGAGTGATCGTCAGTGGCTGAGATTAATTTGAGCACTGCATCCTTCACCTAATGTTGTTTTTGCACAATCCTTCATGCCACATGCCAAGGTCTGAACTACGGAATATTTGTTGTGATCGGTGACTGCAGCTCCACCTGGTGCGAGGCCTCGATCTGTACGATCCACCATACATCGGGTGAGGGAGTCGATGCTGTTGCAACAGGCAGCACTTCTTAGGGTGTTTTTAGGGTTAATTGCACTGCACCGCAAGCTTATCAAAAGACATCCACCATCTTGGCTCCTTCAGCCACACCCCACTCCGTATTCCATCTTATGTGTTCTGATAATTGTTTTGTGTTGTTTTCTAGAGCTATGCGCCTTTGTGTGCACTGCAACATTCAGGTACCTGGCGCAAATGCACAGTTCTGCGCTCATGTCAGCAGCTTCCTCCTGTTTGTACTATTTTGAGTGTTGGTTATTGTTGTACATCCCTTTGGTGAGCTCGTTGATAATTTGAGCCCCCGCACCTGAGTGCCGAAGGTGTACCAATCAGAGTCCAAGACCCAACGTGCTGTAGTGATACTAGAAAGAATGGGTAGCACATAGTACTAGTCAGAGTGAGATCCCGAAGCTTTAGAGTGGTACCCGTCAGTGGGAGTGCTTAGGAGTGTGTTGATGCCCCAACTGGATTCCCTTGTGCAACCAATCAGAGTGGGTATCCCAACAAGTATAAGTTCTAGTCTTTCGCAGGTTTGCCTCAGGTGAACCAGATAGAATGTATTACTTGGTACCAGTTAGAATGGGCTCCCTGGTGCTCTAGAGATATTAGTCAGAGTATGTAGCTCAGGATTACCAGTCAGAGTGGGTGACACGGAGAACCAGGGGGGTTCCAGTCAGAGTCAATGCACAGCCAAGACACAATAATCGCAGTGAGTACTCCTAGGGTACCAGTTAAAATGGTACTTTTGAGTGAGCGCCCATTGTTTTTATGGGCATCAGTTTGAGACAAACCTAAAAAATAGCAAGCTTGGTAATCTCTAAGATAAAAGCAAGAATTGGAACACCTTTTGTCAGAGATTCAGTCCAATGTGGAATTATGTGTTGCATTAGTTTGTACTCAATTGAAAATACATTAAAGTAATGGGGTTACCACTTACTAGGCTGCATTTTAAATTCATTAGAATTTGTGCTGAGAGTCTGTGACTATATACAGGATAAATGATGTTGAAGGCTGAGGGGCGACTATTATTATACTGATTTATCAGTAGAATTGTAGAATTTTTAGGGCCATATTTTGAGTTTGGCGGTCCGATGGACAGCTAAACCCAAGGCGGTGGTGCTGTTACCGCCACACTGGTGGTCCGACTGCCCTATTACGAGTTGGGCAGTCAGACTGCCATGGGACTGCTGCTGCCGCCCGGGATCACAATCCCTGGCAGCCTTGCAGCGGTCTGAGGCCCCTAATATGCTGCCAGTGCCACTGTGGCCCCACCAAGCATATTAGGAGTTACCTCACCGCCACCGTTTTCATGTAGGTGAGCCCGCCATGAAAACTAGGGTGGTGAGTAAACAAAGATGGCGCTACAAGGCTTGCTTCCGCACCAGGGGATGCATGCAGGGGGGCATATAGTGTGCCCCCATGTATGCATGCATCTCCAGTTCCTGCAGGGCATGGACTTGACAGTCCATGCCCTGCAGGAACATGCACTGGCTTTCCTATTGCAGTGCCTTGCTAAGGCTCACGTAAGAGCCTTAGGAACTGCACCGTCGTGGGCCATCCACAGCAGGACTGCCCAACCTGGAATCCAGTCGGAATTTGGCAGGCGATCTCATTATGGCTTAGGTGGTGTGGCATCAGGGCCTTTAGTATTTTTCTGATTCATTTTCATTTAAAAATGAGTAATATAGACCACATTTTCATAATCCTCTTCTTTAGAAATTGTCACTGCTGCCCTTCAAAATATTTGTATTCTTGTTGACACTTGTAGCAAAGCATCTGATGGGTAGCACCTTTGTTCAAAATGGTTAAACTTGTTTGCCGATTCGCCTTCAAATAAATTTGTGTCATTATTTATTATACATAGAAGTAGTGAAAAGGGTATACATTCTTTCAAAGTGGGAATGTGGAAACTTATAGGCCCCCATTACGAGTTGGCTAGACTTTGGTACGAAGAAACCAGAGGACCAGAATTAAAATCATTGGCTGCTATCTATTGTCACACCAAAGTCTGGCCATTACAAGTTTCCTCCCAAAATGGGGAAGAACTACTCAGACCCATTACAACCAAAAACCTTCTAACACTTTCCGTCTGGTCTGATGAAGTATCATTGCGGGTGTGGGGGATGAGATGCGATCCAGGGCACGCTTGTGGCTGTCCAGGGGGGTATTGTCTGGCTCCCCCCAAACTGCTGCAGGGGACAGGTGGGAGCCGATCAATGCTGCTGCCTGCAGCCCCCTGCCCCCCACCATTAGCCACAAGCCTAGCGTCTGCGGTTCCGAATGATCAGGAGTGGAGTTTTGTGACACAATCATTCCAGGCCCAGTCACACTTGTAATGGTGACATGGGGTATTTCACCTGGAGATATCGCTCCTGGAAAAATTCCCCAACTTGTAATGAGGGCCATTGTGTATCTAATCAATACAGCCTGTAGGTTTTTTGTAAAGAATGATATTCCACCCATCACCTATGTGTACACCCAGAAAAGTAATGGACTAAGCATTTATTATACAGGAGGATTAACTGCATATGACACAGTCAGATACATGAGTTTAAAGAAAAACAAACTCTACTTTAATTGAAGGGTATAAGAGCAAACCATACATTTGAGCACAGCAGATCACTACATAATTAAATGGCAGTGCTAAGGAAAATATCATAGAATATGCACTTTACATTTTGAAATGGCATGATTCAGGGTTGTAAAAGCAAATGTTGACGTGGCTTGGGCAAGTGTGTCTCATAACAGACATTAACTGAGAGGGAGAAACTTGAATCAACTCTGATTTGGGACTGTTGGTAAAGAGGGTTTCCATGCGTCTCTGTGGGTATACCTCTATTTCCATATTGACATTTAAAGAATTTAAATGGTCTGAAATATTTTAACTATAATAGTTTAACAAAGACAGTTTCAACGTCCCCCTGTAGCACATAACATGGAATAGCCTCCTGTTCACCCCTGTAGGAATGCCTGTTCTCCATGTTACTATCTGAAGGTGGAATAAAATATGTAATTGTCTGGATTAACAAAGTGGGTATAAATGTCAAGCTTGTATTCATTCAAATATTAGTGTATGGAAAATGTAAGACGACTTTTTGGGCCTCTTCTGGCTAACCATTACTTCCTTCCACGTTATCAGAGTAAAATGTATATATTACGAACTAAGATGACGAAGCTTAAGTTCTCTGCACCCATTCTTATCTGGCACGCTTTTATACTAAGATTGTATATATTTTGAGCGTTTCCACATCTCACCTTTTTTATTGCTAACATTTATCTGCTCAAGTTTTAAAGGGTGGCGTTTTTTTCAGTTTTTCAGACCACCGTAGTTATTTGTTTAGAATAAATGCCTTCTTTTGGAAGACGTACTAACTTGTGAAAACAGGGAATATGTTATTAAAGACAGCTTTCACAAGAGGATATTTACACTTCCCATTTCTAAGAATTGAAACATTAAGGAACATAAAAAAATTACCATGTTGCGTAACCCAGCCCTCCCTAAAACACACTTGTTTTTTGCAGAACATGCTAGTAAAGACAACCGTCTTGCTTCGTTGTAACCATACATATCTTCCAATTAAATATAATAAAAAAATATTAAGTAACTTATATTAACAATTTTTACACTTCTTATTTTCCCTAGAAAGAAAAATACAACACATTTAAAGATAATACAATTCAGTACATTGTTTCCACTTCTCCCTTATTGAGCCATTGTTTAAGAGATGTATTTGCTGGTTAGTTTACATTTTTAAAATGCATCTGTTTAACATGAGAGGAGTTGAATACTTTTAAACATTCTTAAATAACATAATTTTGCAAACAGATTAAATATTTTCATAATTGTCTTAAAAGATAAAAAATTATATTATTGTGAGATGGGAATGACAGTATGTGTTGGTGATCAATTGGCATTTTAGAAAAACTGAGACAGGAGAAGCGAAAAGGTTGTAAAGAGGTGACTGAGCACTTGTCACTAAGCAGATCCTGGAATAAGATAAACCCAGAGTCCTTTGAGACCTATCACACTCCGCTTGTTCTCTCTGAAACAACAAATGTCAACCAGGCTGCAAAAAACTTTGACCTTCCAATTAGTACATCTCTGGATATTATTGCCCCAAAGAAAATAACTAAATGCCCGAAGAAACTATCCCCTTGGTACACCCCTGATCTAAAAAGTGAAAAAGTGAAAAACTCATCTTAAGGAAGGCAGAACACAAAGGGAGACAGACAAAAGATAATATGGATAGACAACACTATAAAACCCTACATCACCACTACATGGACAGTATAGCAGAAACTAAAAGAACGTACTTAGGAAACCGCATCAACCAAGCAGCGAACTCCCATAAGGAACTATATAAGATCATGAAGGAATTCACTAATCCCCCTTCCAGTTTACCATCCCAGACCGCCTCCCAGGAATAGGTTGACTCACTCTCAGATTTCTTTATCACTAGAATACACCACGGCAACAGTTAGAAAGATGCAATCCGGTTCACCAGCGGATTCAGCGTCCCCACAAATCTAAAATTGAAAAAAGTCTCATCCCTAACCTCACCAAAATCCTAAATTTATGACTAATGCAGTCCACAGTCCCTTCTCACTGGAAGGAAGCCGTAGGAAAATCATGAAAAAACCATCTGCTGATCCCAAACAATTACCGAACTACAGGCCTATTTCATTGCTCCCCCTGTTTGGGAAAGTAATAGAGTCAATGATCAATAAGCAACTATCAAATCATTTAGAAAACAACAAAATTCTCGAAAAGTCACAATTAGGCTTCCGATCTCATCACAGCACGGAAACAGCCCTAGTGGAGATTGCAGATAACATCAGGCTCTCCCTTGACGTTAGACAATCCGCAATTCTAATTCTTTTAGATCTATCGGCGGCCTTCGACACCATATCTCACACTATTCTTCTGGACCGCCTTAGGGAATGTGGTGTCGAGGGCTCCCCTTTACAATGGTTTGAAAGTTATCTTTTGGACCGATCTTTCAAGGTGGAAATTGATGGATTTTCTTCCAAAAGTCAGATTATCAACAAGGGCGTTCCCCAAGAATCAATCTTAAGTCCCACCCTTTTCAACCTTTATAGGTCACCCTTAGCAAAAATAATCAGAGCACATTGTTTTGATACCGTGTCGTACGCCGACAACACACAGCTACTGAT
Source organism: Lissotriton vulgaris (assembly GCF_964263255.1). NCBI lineage: Eukaryota > Metazoa > Chordata > Amphibia > Caudata > Salamandridae > Lissotriton > Lissotriton vulgaris. The sequence continues at coordinate 1,117,692,394 of NC_141685.1, read as the reverse complement.
TACTCTGGGTCCTGATCATATTAATACACAGCACAACTTTATACAGTGTATGATAACCATAAATGATTGGATGTCCAAAAATCATCCCCTGCTCAATGCGAGCAAGACAGAAATCCTGCTCTTCGGAGATGCCCAAAACATTTGGTCTTCCAACTGGTGGCCACCCTCATTAGGGTCGTGTCCCTCACCAAAGTTAGCTGACCGCAACCTAGGAGTCATAATAGACAACAAACTTTCAATGGCCGACCACGTAAACACTGTGACTCGTACCTGCTATGGTATAATGCGAGCCCTCAGGAAATTCGTTGTGACACAATTCTGTAGTTCCGGAGTCATTTCCCAGCATGCACGGGGCCGCGAGCGCGCTGAACTACACACGCCATTTTTATGACGTCATCGTGTAGTCAAGCTGCTCGACTGTGTACTTCGCTCGGTTCGCCCACAGTAAAAGACTCCGAAGTGCCCCGCTATTCTAGTTTTCAGCACGGACAGAGAGCCAAAATCTTGCCATATAAATAGGTGAGTGTATGTTTGAGACACGAGTCACGAGTGAGAGAAACAACACACTCGTGACTCGAAGATATTTATAGTAGCCTCCATTCCATGTCGGTACCTCCCCCTAGACTCAGAGGAGTCTCGAGGTACCGACGGAGAGGTAGGCTCAAACACACAGCATATTGAGATACGATACTGCTATTATGCCAATAAGATTTCTCTTGTTTTTAAAATCATTTTAAAACAGTCTATGAGTACTGGTAGCTACATTTAAATCTTGTAAATGTTCTACTAGATATTCTTACAAGTACTTAAGCTGAGTCTATATTATTGATAAGACTGGTTAGATGTGAGGCCATATTCATCTGAAAACCACTGTATATGTTGAAGTCGTAGTTGCATTGGGTGCTGTATGATAGACTAGTAGCTATTGTGGATAGATGGCCTTCTGGACAGTTCTAGCTAATGAATGGAGATTTGAGTTGATGGTCTCATGTTGGAATTGGGTAACTTCCAGCTCCATGGTTCCACTTCTTGCATCTCTTTGTTTTATTTTACTGTTTACAGAGCGGGGCCTCAACACCCTGAGCATGGTCCAGGTGAGGTGAGGTCCAGTCCCCGGTCAAGCTGGATGAGCGAATTTTAGTTGATTACACGTTTTTTCACTAAAAGGAATTCAACAAGGAACTTGAGACTTATAATTGTTTATTTTGATTTATTATAGATACCATTTGCATCCCTTGATGTGGAGGATCAGAATTCTTATGTTTTCACTTAATCACAGCAAGAATTCTATAGTATAGATGTGTTAATTTTCACGTATAGTTAACCAATTTATGCAGTAGCAATTATAAAAGAGCAGAGGCCCTGAAGAAAGCCTGGGAACGATTAGCCCGCTTGGCTGAAACATGTCCGTACACACTGGCATGGTGTGCTCTATGATCAAGAGACTCACCATCCCCTGAGCTGGTTGACCAAATGATAATATTGATCACCTTGAAAAGTTGATGTTTACCCAGATTCTGTTATAGGCTGATCTCTACCAAATATCACGTAGAGACTCAGGTTCCCTTTGTTTGAGTTCCTTTTTTCTGTGCGACATAGGCAAACACTACACCAGAAGGGGAGTGCATTTTGATTTGCCTTAATTGAGGCTTTTAGACCCCCGGTTTGTTGTGTTGTTTATCACATACTGTATAGGCCAAAATTGGAATTGTATAAGTACCACTATTGTCATTAACATCGCATGTTTTCTTATCATTTAAAAAGATCTAATATCTATAAAAACTATTTCTTTCCAATACTTAGTTTAGAAATATAAAAATAATAAAAGTTGTATTTTTGATACTTTCTCTTTTTTGGTCACACATTGTTTTTGATTATCATAGGTTCACTTTTTACTTCCTAAATGGTTTATTCTCACACAGTGATGTCATCAGTGATGTCACTGAACATGTCATGAGTCATAAGCAGTGCTTTGTGGAGGGTGTGTGTTATAGTTAGCTCAGCTAACTATGACTGCTGAATTTCACTGGTTTTGTACGAATGAAACCTGAGCATAACTATAATGTCCCTGTAAACTTTGATTTTTTCAATTAATTTCTAAGTTTTTTTTATTCCATCTCTGAACTATAACATTCCTGTAACCTTTGGTTTTTTCAGTGAATATATATATGTAGTTCGAAAAAGGCTGTTGTAGAAACGCATCAGTGCGTTAATCTTGAGAAAATAAAAACGTACTTGAATTCGCTACCGGGAATGCCTGTTGTTCTTATGGTTGGCTGAGGTTCAGATCACATATATATATATATGTGGTTTTGCGAAGCGAGAACTCTAAGGACACATAAATATATACATATAATGATATAGCTGTACCAAAATTAATACAATGAGCAGAAAAAAATTTGCTTAACCAATACAGGGATGGTGGGAGATAGCTCACCATCACTGAAAAAGATGTCGTAATACTGCCTGACCCACTGCTTCATCACTGTTGACTGCAGAGTCCAAGCAGAAATGTCTGGTAAAGGTGTGTCTGTTTTTCCAGGTAGCTGCCCGGCAAATGTCCTAAAGTGACACAAAAGCAAACAGCACAGTTGAGGCAGATATAGTTCTTGTAGAGTGAGAGTGCCCTGATGTCTGCAAAAGTTTGCCTGCAGCCTGATGACAGTAGGGAATTGTGCTGGATATCCACCAAGCAATGCTTTGTTTAGAAAGAGGATAACCTTTCCGTGGCGCACTGTGAGCCACAAATAGTTGATTAGACTTGCTAAAACCTTTGGTTTTGGCTAATTAGAACTTTAAACACCTCTTGATGTCTAAAGAATGAACTGCTCTTTTGGCTGGTGTTGTAGGAGATGAAACAAAAATGTTCCTAACACCTTCCATGCTCATGACGAGCTCAGCACATCATGCAGTACACTGCTTGTGTGCTCATGACGAGCTGGGGGGGGGGGGGGGGGGTGGAAGTGAAGAAGTCTTGCTGGGGGAGGTCACCTCAGGTCTCAAGGACATTTTCATTATCTTTGTAAAGGTGTAGACGGTGTCAACAACGTCATCATCGAGGAAATGGTCAAATGCAATGCAGTTGATTGAATTGCGGCTTCTTATAGACTGGATCAGGGCATCGATGAATGAAGTCATTGTTTTTTATGTCAACGGTAGTGATGGTTGTCGTCGTCAACGATATTGCTGTTGACGGTGACAGCGTTGTCAATGGATCTTTTAGGTGAGTTTTGTGCCTCAAAGTCGATGGTTCAGAAGAGTATTTATGTGGCCCATCCCCGCCCCCTGCAGATGGAGGACTGGGCTCAGATGAGGCTGCCTCTGAGGAGATTTGTATGCATTTATCTTTTTTCAGAGATCCTCTGTGGTGGGGCATCTTAAGGGCTTTTCTGTTTTCTTCAGACGTCCCTTAGTCCTGGGATCTGAATCGTTTGTGAAAACTTGCAGAGGTTTCACTGTCCTCCTCAGAAGACGATTGTAGGAGGCTGGCTCAGTATATAGTGTCCATTTAGTCCTGTCCTCCTCAGAAGACGATTGTAGGAGGCTGGCTCAGTATATAGTGTCCATCCATGGTGAGACACTGTGCACTGAGTCCAGGCAACCCATAGGGATAGTGTTCAGCTCCCCGAAAACCAAAGTTCTCAAGAAGTAGCTGTGGAGAGCAGCAAAGGCTTATCCAGGAGGATGTAAAGCAGTTGCAGGTACCACTATAGTCAGTTAGTAAGCTTTTCACACAAGAAAGTACCACACCAGGTGAGTAGAAAAATACTTTATATTTATTACTAGACACTAACATGGTAAGTCTCCTACTCGGAGATATCAATTACAAACAAAGAAAAGAAGTAGCCTAGAAAACAACATAGGGCCCAACCTAGGGTGGGGGGACCATATACTAAAATAGTGGGATGCGAGGTGAGTACCAAAACTGGACTAGTACCCAAGGTTGGAGGACCCTAGTGGAAACAAAGAGCCACCCATGGTGAGTAGCCAGGGACCCCAAGGCATCCAGGTGCAGAGTGGTTACACCGGGTCAGAGGTCCAAAGGAAAACATAGGGTAAGTTGCATTTGGAAAATTCAAGTCTAAGACCCTGAAAAACCACTTGGATAAAGGAAGTTTGGAGAGTCATCCCACCAGTGGGTACCCAGAAAATGCAAATACCTGCACCACGGAGCCCGGGTGCATAGTGGTGAAGTGGTGTCAGAAATCACTGTAGACACCAATGGAGGATCAAGGAAGTACAGAAGCTACAGAATCTCTTGGGCCAGGTCGGTGGAACCAGGACAATGAATCCAGATGAAAAGAACCTGAAGGCAGAGAGGACAGAGTCCAAACCACCCAGAGGTGACCTGAGGCACGGGGAACATCCTTTACAACGGAACTTTTACAACGCGGTACCGTTACTACGCACGTTTTACAACGAAAGTCGTAACAACGACTTGGCTGGAGGGCGCTGTAGGATAGGGAATAGTTTAATTTACTATCCAAAACCTTCCCTACTATCCACGGGGACTGGAGTTGGAATAGTAAATTAAACTATTCCACTATCCAGCGCCCCCCAACCCAAGTCGTTGTAACAACTTGCGTTGTAAAACCTACGTGGTAACGGTACGTGTGGTAATACCACGCGTTGTACCGGCATACATCCGGAGGTACAGGAGCACAATATCAGCTCTGGTTGAAGGTTCTTGGTGTATCATAAATTAGAAGAAAGAGCCACTGTGGAGACCAGGCGACGTTGCGGGAGCCCAGGAGCCTTTCACGAGCTATCCCATGCTGGTCAACAAGTGCAGGAAGGTCAGTGGCTGGCAGGACCACCAACAAGCCATGGCAAATGCGAACAATGGCTTGCGGGAGGAGATGCTTGGTTGCAGACTAACAAGGTCTGAAGGACCAACCCAGAAAGGGTAGGTCAGGACCAGCCCTCAGCACAATGGAGAGCCTGCAGGAACTGGTGGAGCCCCCTAGAGGACTCTCTGGCAGCAGGTAGAGGAGGTTGCACGGAAGACCCAGCAGCACACATGAGATGAAGACCCACGATGCAGAGGATGCAGGCAGGACGAAGTGCATGAAGCTGTGCAGTGCTGGAGGAAGGGGCTACTTGGAGCCTGAAGATCTTTGGTGAAGACATCCAACAAGCCTTGGTAATGACAAACAGGCACGGTGCACAGGGAGGTAAGCCACTTTGGCTGGAGAGGGGTTCCAGGCTCCCAACTTGCAGGGAAGACTGGTCAGGCCACCTGGGTTGCAGAGCCTGGCAATATCCAGTCAAGTCAAGTCAAGTCAAAGAATTTATATAGCGCACTACATACCCAGAGGGTCTCAAGGCGCTTAGGGAGGGGAGGAGGATTACTTGTCAAATATCCACGTTTTAAGTTGCTTTCTGAATGCTAGGTGGTTCTGGGTAAGGCGAAGGTAAGTGGGGAGTGAGTTCCATGTTTTAGCTGCCAGGTATGAGAAGGATCTACCTCCCATGGTGGTCTTGTTGATGCGAGGTACAGTGGCGAGGGCTTGGCTGGAAGAACGTAGTTGGCGGGAGGGGGTGTAGAAGGACAGTCGTGAGTTGAGGCATTCTGGTCCGATATCGTAGAGTGATTTGTGTGCATGGGTTAGAAGTCGGAAAGTGATCCTCTTATTGACGGGTAGCCAGTGGAGGTTTTTCAGGTGACCAGAGATGTGTTCGTTACGCGGGATGTCTAATATGATCCTGGCTGAGGCGTTTTGGATTCGTTGGAATTTTTTCTGGAGTTTAGCGGTAGTACCTGCGTAGAGGGTGTTTCCGTAGTCCAGTCGGCTCGTGACCAGAGCATGGGTGACTGTTTTTCTGGTTTCGGTGGGGATCCAGCGGAATGTTTTTTTGAGCATGCAAAGAATGTTGAAACAGGATGAAGAGACGGCGCTGACTTGTCTGTTCATTGAAAGTGAAGAATCCAGGATAACGCCTAGGTTCCGTGCGTGGTCTGTCGGGATGGGTGCTTTTCCAAGGGCTTCCGGCCACCAAGAGTCGTCCCATGCAGAGGGGGATGTACCTAAGATGAGGACTTCTGTTTTATCTGAGTTCAGTTTCAGACGGCTGTGTTTCATACATTCGGCAACTTCTTTCATTCCTTCATGTAGGTTAGTTTTGGCGGTGCTGGGGTCATTGGTGAGAGAAAGGATCAGTTGAGTGTCATCCGCGTAAGAGATGATGTTGAGGTTGTGTTGGCGGGCGATGGCCGCGAGGGGGCTCATGTATACGTTGAAGAGGGTGGGACTGAGTGAGGATCCTTGTGGTACGCCACAGATGACTTCAGTGGCCTCGGATTTGAATGGTGGAAGGCGGACTCTCTGGGTTCTTCCGGTTAGGAACGAGGTGATCCATTCAAGTGCTTTTCCTTGTATTCCGATGTTTCTGAGGCGTTTTAAAAGGGTGCTGTGGCAGACTGTGTCGAAGGCTGCAGAGAGGTCGAGGAGGATGAGGGCGACTGTGTCTCCATTGTCCAGTAGGGTTCGAATGTCGTCTGTTGCTGCGATGAGGGCGGTCTCAGTGCTGTGTTTTGCTCGGAAGCCAGACTGTGAGGAGTCGAGGGATTTGTTGGCTTCGAGGAAGGCGGCGAGCTGGTTGTTGACAGCTTTCTCGATGACTTTGGCCGGGAAAGGAAGGAGCGAGATGGGGCGGTAGTTTTTGAGTTCGGTGGGGTCCGCTGTGGGTTTTTTCAGAAGGGCGGTGAGTTCAGCGTGTTTCCAGCTTTCCGGGAAGGTGGCGGAATTGAAGGAGCAGTTGATGACGTCTCGGAGGTGCGGTGCTATGACGGAGTCTGCTTTGTTGAAGATGTGGTGAGGGCAAGGGTCTGTGGGGGATCCTGAGTGGATGGAGTTCATCAGGCGGATGGTGTCCTCAGTGGAGATCGGGTTCCAGTCGTAAAGGGTGTTCAAGGGGGGAGAATGTTCAGCATATGGTTGGGTGGGTTGGTCTCCGGGTTGGTTGTCGAAGCTGTTGTGGATGTCTGCAATTTTGTTGTGGAAGAATAAAGCCAGGGAGTCGCAGAGGGCTTGAGAGGGGGTGATGTCGTTGGAGTTGGCCGAGGGATTGGTAAATTCCTTGACGATGTTGAAAAGTTCCTTGCTGTTGTGGGCGTTGTTGTCTAGTCGATCCTTGAATGCTGTTTTCTTGGCCTTTCGGATTAGTTGGTGGTGTGTGCGGGTGGCGTTTTTGAAGGCGTCCTTGGTGCTAGTGGTTGGGTCTTTTTTCCAGGCCTTTTCAAGGGAGCGGCAGAGTTTCTTGGACTTCTTAAGATCATCGTTGAACCATGAGGCCTTCTTGCTGCCAGGTTTGCTTTGACGTTTTTTCAGTGGTGCTAGGATGTCGGCGCTGTTGGATAGCCATAGGGTGAAGTTGGTGGCGGCTTGGTCTGGGTTAGAAGAGTGGGCTGGGGTGTTTAGAAGGAGCGATGAGGAGATCTGGTCGATGGTGATTTTGTTCCAGTTTCTTTGCAGAGTTGATTGGGGGTGGTTGATGGGTTTCGGCTTGTTGTAGGTGAAGTGAACGCAGCTGTGGTCAGTCCAGAGGACATCCGTAGTGTGGCTGAAGGAGACGTGATTACTGGAGGTGAAGATAGGGTCGAGTGTGTGACCTGCGATGTGGGTGGGGGAAGTGACCAGTTGTTTAAGTCCGAGGTTGGCGAGGTTGTCCAAGAGGGTGGTGGTGTTGCGATCGTTGTTCTTTTCAAGGTGAAAGTTGAGGTCTCCCAGAAGGATGTAATCTTTGGAGGGGAGCGCGTGTGGAGTGATGAAGTCCGTGATGTCTTCGCTGAATTTTGCGCGGGGTCCTGGTGGTCTGTAGAGGAGGGTGCCTCTGAGTGTGGTCTTGGGGTCGATGTGGATCTGGAAGTGAAGGTGTTCAGAGTTGGCGAGATTGACGTCAGAGCTGGTTGAAATGTGGATTGATTTTTTATGGACGATGGCGATGCCTCCTCCTGTGTGGCCGGTACGGTCCTTGCGTGTGATCTTATATTCTTCAGGGATGGCAATGGTGATGTCTGGGGCGGAGGAAGCGTTCATCCATGTTTCTGTAAGGAAGGCGACGTCTGGAGAGATGGTGTCTAGTAGATTCCATAAGTCAATGGCGTGCCTGTGGACCGAACGGGTGTTGAGAAGGATGCATTGTAGGTGGTTGGTGTCGGGAATCTGAGGTGTGATCGTAGCGGAGTTGGTGACGGTACCGATGAATTTGCAGGAGTAGCATGAGAAAGGTCCATGGGTGTGTCCAGGAGCGGCTTGGACGCAGTTGGGTGAATGGCCGGGGTTAAGGGCTAGGAGGGTGGTGGCATCGTAGGTAATGCGGGAGAGCTGGGCAGCGCGAGGGGCAGGGGGTCTGGCGCTGGGCGCGGTCCAGGCGCGGACGGGCGTAGACGGGCTTACCTTTGGCGCACCTTCGGCGCGGATTGGGCGCGGTCGCTGCGCGTGAACGCTGCGCGCGGGAACTCCTGTCATATATGGATGGTGGAGGGGGAGGGGCGAGGGCGTCTCAGCTGGGAGGCGGGGCGGGCACACGAGGACGACAACAACAAACAAAATGGAGGCGGAGGGGGGAGCACAGCGGAGCGCTAGAGTCAAACGCGCTAACAAGGTCTAAACAGCAGTAGGAGATTAATAAACAGAGCGCTAACGAAGCAAAGCGGTAATAAGCACACAGCAGGCAGGCTAACAAGGCTAACAAGGTCTAAACAGCAGTAGGAGATTAATAAACAAAGCGCTAACGAAGCAAAGCGGTAATAAGCACACAGCAGGCGAAATGTAATGAAATGGCACTTTTCAAAGCAATCCAAGCAATGCAGCGCTACGATACCAGATGTCTGCAAGGGACACTGGGAGCGACCACTCAGCCCGTGAGAGAGGAGCGAGTCACGGCGCCTGCAGGGAGAGGAGTGCTATTTCTGGTCAGTGGGAGGGCGTCTCAGCTGGGAGGCGGGGCGGGCACACGAGGACGACAACAACAAACAAAATGGAGGCGGAGGGGGGAGCACAGCGGAGCGCTAGAGTCAAACGCGCTAACAAGGTCTAAACAGCAGTAGGAGATTAATAAACAGAGCGCTAACAGGATCAGCAAACCGGTTGTCAACGTCGAGGTGCCTGCAGATTCAGGGAAGTGACTCCTTCACTTCAAGGGGGATTCCTTCAGGCTTGGATGTGGTGTGAGTCCTTGGTGACTCAGAGGATGCACTGACACAGAGTTGCAGATCTTAGGAAGAATCCTGCTGCATCTTTGTCCCTGTGCTTTTCCAACCAGGAGCAGCCTTGTCATGGATCCTGGCTTCAAGAACAGCAGAGTTCCAGTGTCCATCAGCAGAAGAGTCTTTGAACAATCTTTAGATGACAGGCAGTCAGTTCCAGAACTTTTTGTTGGGACAAATCTAAGGACCCACCTTCAGGGGAACCCTTAAGTAACCCTAAATAGAGGAAGTGCCTCTTGTCTGGTGATCCACCTATCAGAGGGGGTCAGGGAAACTACTCAGCTGCCCTAGCCAGTCAGATGCTCCCAGGGACCAAGACTCAAAATGGCAGAATCAAGGGGCCACCTGGAGGAGCTCTGGGCACCTCCTTACGGAGGAGTTGGACAGGAGGTTGGACACTCCCCAGCCTTTGTGTGGTTTCGCATCAGAGCGGGAGCCAGAGGCTCCTGAAATGGGCAAAACTGATTTATGTATGAAGGGCACCAAATGTGCCCTTCAATGCAGTCTGCTGGAGCTCAGAAGCACCCCCACCCTACTCAATTCTAAAGGAGAGGTGGTCACACCTCTCCTTCACAGGAAATCTATTGTTCAGCTGCCCATGCCAGAGTTAAGCTCATCAGCAGGGGGGCAGAACACTGTCTAGGGTCAGCAGCATCACGGGCTGGTAGGCAGATCCTGCAAAGCTAAACAGGTAGGTTTTGGAGTGTCCTCTAAGGAGCCCCCCCCCCTAGACCTAAAAAGATACCTACCACCCACCCCCGCCACTTCAACCCCTATGCTACTGTATGCCTTTTTGCACTGTATCATCGGCCTAAAACCATGCTGAAATGGTATACAACCTTTACAACAAAACTTTTACAACGCACTACCATTACAACGCAGTCATTACAACGCAAACCATTACAACGCATTGCGCCGGGGGGCGCTCTAGGATAGGGAATAAGTTTAATTTACCATCCAACACCTTCCCTAGTGTCCACTGGGACTGGAGTTGGAATAGTAAATTAAACTTTTCACTATCCAGCACCCCAAAGCGCTATGCATTGTAAAGGTATGCGTTGTAAAGGCATGCGTGGTAAAAGTATGCGTTGTAACGTCATACATCCTGCTGAAATGATCAGAGAGGGAGTGCATGAGCTGGCAAAATGTTGGAAATCGCCCTAAAAAAAAAAGATTCTAGGAGGCCATATATAGGGTGTCAATGCGTGGCAGCAGGGGGGTGGAATCACTTATGAGCTGAGTCAAGAGCTGCGCAGTCTGGGAGTCATCTTATAAAGTTGTTTTTAAAAACTCTGCCCCCCCCCCCCCCCAGATATTGGCAACAAGGACAAATATGATAGTGTAATCTCTTACGTAGTGATAATTGGGCTGCATTTCAAAATATATTACAGGATTAAGGCACTTCCTGTCGAGATCTTTGTGTGCCCAGCAAGTTTCACGGTACAACAACAATAAGATAACTGATGGTTTATGCACTTGCTAGAGGAATCTATGTGCAGTCTGGTGATAGGTTTCATTTATTAGAAAATATTGCACACTGTAAACTATGGTGTATCATTCAGGTAACAGTTTCATATTTTATATACCAAACTTAGTGAGTTTCTGCTTCTGTTAAAGATGTCGGTGTGTTACCTGATTAGACTCCTTGTAATATAGCTTACGGATTAATTACCCAGCATCAAGGAGCTGCATGCAAACTGCAAAGGATAACGTGTCTCAGATGTTTTGTGTATACTACTTTTACACTGGGCATATTTGATATGTATAGACGACCAGCAGAAACCTTATTGAGGATTACCTTACAATACATGGTCGCAATTTGTACTTGATTATTGTTTAGGATGGAATTACCACCAAAAGAGAAGTGTCACAAATAGAAGATTGAGCCTTGGAAACGTCATGGGACTGTGTGCCCACAAAGCGACGAAACATGTGTTGGCTAAGTATTCACCAGAACGAAATAAAAAAAATAAAGACAAGAGAAACTAAAGAAGATTTACTGTTTACTTGGATTTTTACATACATGTGAACTATAATTCTAGCATGTGCTGGGGACCGTGTTTCTGTTGTTGCTCTGTTGGCTTTGGCCACACCATAGGGAGAAAGGTGGTTCTTCTTGCCCTGCAGCACTGCTGACAATACTAGGGACGGGGCTTATCAGCTTGAGGATTTTCCCAGGGACGCTAATTACCTATAGAAATACCACCTATATGTAACAAAATGCCTTGCAATAATATTTAATAACGATGGATTAAACCCAGATCTGTGACTGAGGGTGAATGTTTTGCCATTGTGCAACATTCTGTCCATCATCTTGTGTGTTTTGAAATATTAGTTAAGCACGAATGTGTGCAGAATTTATCATAGCACAGAAGTGTGTCAAGTATTTGCGCAGTCAGTAAATGCAAAACAGTAAGTTCCAGAAACGTATCATATTTTCATTATTTGGATCCTGACCATACAACACTTTATTCATGGAGGTCTCCTGTCAGGGGGGCGAATGACATTTCTGGATTGGACCTTCCAGGCATCCAGGTCGTCCTGTAATTTATCATTCTCATTTGGTAATTTTCATTCTTATTTATTCTTCAATAGCCCAGTCTGAAACACCTCTTTTACAATTTGGCACTAGCAGTTTTCTGGGCATTAACCAGCAAATCGCTATACGACATTATCGCAAGCACTAAATTGTACAGACTTAATCTTGACTGTGCTTCAATTTGATGGCATAGGTACCAAAAACACGAGTCTGCGGGGAGAGAGGAACTGCAATTTGGAGATGTTTAGAGTACCTGTCCCCCACTGACTTCCAAGCAAGAATATGCTCACAGTGCCAAACTAAATGGCTCATCAAATTTAGGATGGCTAGTGTCCTTGCTTGAACCCAATCTGTGAAGCAATTTATGACACATTGCTGTGAAACAATGTATAAAATTGAAATGTAGAAGGTAGAACATGGCATTACTGGACGCCTCCTTTATCAGTATAAGTGTTTCCCACAGTTTTAAGTGTTTTGTGTCCCGCAATCTGCCTTCCACTTTCCACTAGCTGGCAGCTCGGGTTAGGAGGTATCCAATCGGAGCTCTATAGAGAAGGGTGATACAACCTGTTCCCTATCTACCCCCACCAGCAGGCCCAGCACCTCGGATATCCTCAATATAATCTGCATGTCCCCCCTAGAGCCGATGTGTTACCCTGCATAAAACGTGAAAGTGGACAAACTGACCATCATCCACATTAAATGTTTCAATTGCCTTATCCAGGGAATTCAGTGCACCTAGTTCAAACAGGTCACACAGCCACCTTCCTTCCATTTGGACATATGCATCTACCCGCTTAATCCCACAAATGCAGGAAGATGTCAAATTGGCAAATCTTGCATGCATGGGTAGGTGCTACCCCATCTATTAATGGACAGCATCCTGTATGGTGTAGGGCAGGATGGTTGGGAAACTAGATACAATGTTGAGATATCAGAAGAAGGCGATGAAGAAGCAAAGGTAAGCACTATTGCTTAGGAGTTAATTACTGATCAACTAGATGCCCAGAAAATCATGATCTTTCAGAATAGGAGGTCTTTAGACCACATGGCACTCAAGGGCGGCATCTGCGCAGTGCTAGGTACCAAGTGTTGTACCTACTTCCCAACACTTCACTTAGCATATAAGAACAAATAGACCAAATTAAGGATAGTGTTGAAAAGCTACATGAAATGCAAGACGGATTAGATTTTAGCCCAAGCGGCATTGTGCCTTGCTTATCAGAGGTATTTGGGAACAGAGGATGAAGATCTTTGAAATAGTGATTTAGGTAATTGTGATGATGGTCACATTATATGTTTATGTATAAAGCTGATGATGTGCAGCAGTCATCATGCTTGTGCAAATGAAGGCTAGGCCCCGCTTATCTGCTTGCTACATGTGACAATGAGGAAGGTAGTGATAATGAAGAAATTAAGACTGAAAGAATTTGACTATAAAAAATTGATTTGTTGCACAGGGGTTTGACATATCACACTGAGGTTGTATTGTCCGTCAAGATCTGAGCAGACTGACCAGGAAGATGAGAAGGCCTTGATTGTCAGCCAAATTACCCTCAGTAAGAGCAGGTTGATCTGAAGAAGCTGCTCCTCTGAAGACGAGAGGCCTTAGAATTACCAGCTCCCCAGATGCATGTTCTACCCTAGAATGGAAGTGTTCCTCCGCACTGTGGCCAAGGCAGTGCTGGTGACAGGACATACTTGAGACAAGTTCTCCTCTGTCAATCACCAGCTTAAATCAAATGCAATGCCTCCGGAAATCACAAAGGAACCTGCCAAATCTCCATGGTGTTGGAACCACTGCCTACAGTGGCACCAGTGGAAGCTCGTGTGTACCAGCATTATTAGAGCCATTAGAGCAGAGGAGCACCGCCACCACCAGCGAATAAAACTATAAAACGGGTTTTAAACCTGTTTTGTTTTATTTGAATCCCCTGGACACATACCCATGACTCTGACTAGTCTTAGAGGCGGGTCCAGGTGATGACCTAGCAGGTGGGAGAGTGGTGGGCACTTCCTTCACTGTGCATGAGGGGTTTGGCTGGCAATCCCAGGCCAGCCAACCCTCATGCGCAGTGAAGCTCTCTCCAGCCCCAGCTGCATTGCTGGGGCTGGAAACAGCAGGCACAGGCACCCAATCTGCCTGGGAGCGCAAGCTGCTGGCGTTCAGGCCAATCTTAACTTTGCTTTCATGCAGCATCAGGATTGGCTGCATTGCATTCTGGGAGCCTCTGCCCAAAAGACGGAAGAGTGTGATGCAGCAGACGGCAGCGATCAAGAAAGTTTACTACTTTTGGTGCCTGTTTGTTTATTGTCTGTGATTCAGTTTTATTTTAGCGCATTTTACTTGCTGGTGTGCCTGTGCCCTTTGTTATGGTCCTCCGTGCCCGTTTTTGCCTCCCTTTTCCAGCTGACCCTGCAGTCCCTCCTCCCTGCCGTTCCTGCTCCCACCTCCGCTTTCCACCCCCTTCCCTAATTAATGGCGGACGTGCATTGGAAGCTCGCAGGATGTGAGATAAAGCCAAACCCATCAGTGCCCGTCCGCGACTAGACTGAAACCAGAGACCCTGGCTCTCCGACTACCCACCGCTACAGCTCAGCTGCCCTCCTCGGACTCAACCTCAGAAGGAACAACAACTGCCAGTTGTTTACGCCAAACACCACCCGCAGCCAGTTCTCCTGCCGACACTGGCGCCTAACCTTCACTAGCCACCTGACCCTCACAGCAGCCGCCCCCATGCCGCACGCCACCTCCCCCAAAGCCCGGAGGTGCCTCCTCCTCAACGTGCGCTCCCTGCACAGACTCGCCATAGAGGTCTGGGACCTCCTCAACACCCTCTTGCCAGATGTCACCTTTTTCACAGAAACATGGACCAACTACACCTCCGCCCCTGACATCGCTACCACCATCTCCCACGGATACAAGATCCAGAGGAAGGACCGCCCAACCGCCTGGGAGGAGGACTTGCCATCCCACACCACAGCTCACTCCAACTCACCACCTCCTGCACGAGCGACAGCCCGCCCACCACAGAACACCTCCATTTCCAGATCCAGACCAGCCCCAGAATGACCCTACGAGACACCCTCGCCTACAAACCTCCTGGACCTCAAACCTCGTTCATCATCATTGCCGACCTCATCACGCCCCATGCCGCAGACCTTATGGCGCCCCACACCATCGCCTCCTTGGACTACATACTCATCGGAGACCTCAACTTCCATCTCGACAGCCGCTGAGATCCCAACTCTGCCACCTTTCAGAACAACCTTGCAAACCTTGGACTGAAACAACTCGTCACCACCCCGACCAACAAGGCAGGACACACCCTCGGCCCCATCTTCGCAGGACGTTACAACATCCACTTCAGCCACACAATGTAACCCGGCTGGATGGACCACCACTGCGTACACTTCCACATCGACAAACGCCCCACCCCCAAACCTGCACCCCGCCCTCCCCGAAGTAACTGGAGCAAGATTACCGAGTAGCTGCTTAACCACACCCTCAACCGTGATGCCCCCTCCACCACGACCCACGCCAACCTCTCAGCCAAACAACTCCACAGATGAATCACCATCTGCGCAGATGAGCTCGCAGCCCTCCGCAACCCTGCCAGACAGCACCAGAAAGGCCACCTGGTTCACCGCCGACCTCCTAGAATCAAGACGCACCTGCAGACGTCTCAAGAAGAATTAGCGAAACAGCAAATCCTTTGAAGACCGCACCACATACAAGAACTCCATGACAGAATACCCCCAACTCACCAGATCCACCAAAAGGACCTTCATCCAGAACAAGATCCTCCCCAACTCCAGTAACTCAAAAGAACTTTTCAACATCATCCAGGAATTCATCAAACCCCCCATCGTCAAGGAATTTACCAACCCCTCAGCCAACTCCAACGACATCACCCCCTCTCAAGCCCTCTGCGACTCCCTAGCCTCATTCTTCCACAACAAAATTGCAGACATCCACAACAGCTTCGACAACCAACCAGAAGACCAACCCTCCCAATCCCCTGCAGGACCTCCACCCCCCCTGAACATCCTCAATGACTGGAAGCCAATTTCCACTGAGGACACCATCCGTCTGATGAACTCTATCCACTCAGGATCCCCCACAGACCCCTACCCTCACCACATCTTTAACAAAGCAGACTCCATCATTGCACCGCACCTCCGAGACGTCATCAACTGCTCCCTCAACTCCGCAACCTTCCCGGAAAGCTGGAAACATGCCGAACTCAGCGCCCTCCTGAAGAAACCCACAGCTGACCCCACCGAACTCAAAAACTATCGCCCTATCTCACTCCTTCCATTCCCAGCCAAAGTCATCGAGAAAGCTGTCAACAACCAGCTCGCCGCATTCCTCGAAACCAACAAATCCCTCGACTCCTCACAGTCCGGCTTCCGAGCCAAGCACAGCACCGAAACCGCCCTCATCGCAGCAACAGACGACATTCGAACTCTACTGGACAATGGAGACACAGTCGCCCTCATCCTCCTCGACCTCTCCGCAGCATTCGACACAGTCTGCCATAGCACCCTTCTACAGCGACTCAAAAACATCGGAATCCAAGGAAAAGCCCTGGAATGGATCACCTCGTTCCTCTCCGGAAGAACCCAGAGAGTCCGCCTCCCACCATTCAAGTCAGAGGCCACTGAAGTCATCTGCTGCGTACCTCAAGGGTCCTCACTCAGTCCCACCCTCTTCAACGTCTACATGAGCCCCCTCGCGGCCATCGCACGCCAACACAACCTCAACATCATCTCCTACGCCGACGACACTCAACTGATCCTATCACTCACCAGAGACCCGAACACGGCCAAAACCAACCTACACGAAGGAATGAAATAAGTAGCCGAATGGATGAAGCACAGCCGTCTAAAACTGAACTCAGACAAAACAGAAGTCCTCATCTTAGGTACCTCCCCCTCCGCCTGGGACGACTCTTGGTGGCCAGAGGCCCTTGGAAAAGCACCCATCCCGACGGACCACGCACGAAACCTGGGCGTCATCCTGGATTCCTCACTCTCGATGAACAGACAAGTCAACGCCGTTACTTCATCTTGCTTCAACATTCTTCGCATGCTCAAAAAAACATTTCGCTGGATCCCTACCGAAACTAGAAAAACAGTCACCCACGCTCTGGTCACGAGCCGACTAGACTATGGAAACACCCTCTACGCCGGCACCACCGCAAAACTCCAGAAAAAACTACAACGCATCCAGAACGCCTCAGCCAGGCTCATACTAGACATCCCGCGTAAAGAACACATCTCTGATCACCTGAAAAACCTCCACTGGCTCCCCGTCAATAAGATGATCACTTTCCGGCTCCTAACCCACGCACACAAAGCACTCTACGAAATCGGACCCGAATGCCTCAACACACGACTATCCTTCTACACCCCCTCCCGCCAGCTACGGTCCTCCAACCAAGCCCTTGCCAATGTACCTCGCATCAACAAAACCACCATGGGAGGTAGATCCTTCTCCTACCTAGCAGCTAAAACTTGGAACTCACTTCCCACTCACCTTCGCCTTACTCAGAACCACCTAGCATTCAGAAAGCAACTCAAAACATGGATATTCGACAAGTAACTCCCCACCCTTCTACAAGCGCCTTGAGACCCTCTGGGTATGTAGCGCGCTATACAAATCTTCTGACTTGACTTGACTTGACAGATATCGTCCCTTCCGAGGACCTCTGCACAAGCTCGGCTCCTACTTCCACCAGAAAATCAAGGCACTCTACAACAACTTCGACGAACAACACCGAACTCTGAATCCACTCCCTCCTCCCATATCGCCAGCCAGCCTACCATCTCCTCTTGGACCCCAGACACCACCGAAGACAACGCATCGACCATGAAAGGCATTCACTTTGGAGACCCCACAGACCTCTGCCCTACGCACATCTTCCACAGAGCCGCCACCAACATTGAACCAGACCTACAACTCGCCATCAACGCCACCATCGAAACCGGCACCTTCCCCAACGACTGGCAACGCGCAGAAGTCAAGCCCCTACTCAAGGAGCCCTCAGTAGATCCTACGGACCTCAAGAACTACCAATCCATCTCCCTCCTCCCCTTCGCGGTCAAAGTCACCAAGAAGACAGTCAACGCCCAAGTAACGAAATTCATCGAAGAGAAATCCATCCTCGACCCCACCCAATCCTGATTCTGCAGGAACCACAGCACCAATACCGCTCTACTCGCTGCTACAGACGACATCCGCACCCTCCTCGACCAAGGCCACACTGCAGCCCTGATTCAACTGGACCTCTCTGCAGCCTTCGACACCGTCTCCCACTGCACACTCACCGCCAGACTCCACGACGCCAGAATACAGGAAACCACCCTTGAGTGGCTCCGCTCCTTTCTCACCGGCAGAACCCAAAGAATCGGACATCCACCCTTCCTCTCCAACCCCACAGAGATCAACTGCGGAGTACCCCAAGGATCTTCGCTCTGTCCCAAGCTCTTCAACATCTATATGGCCCCCCCTCGCCGCCATCGTCAAACAGCACGGACTCAACATAGCATCCTACGCTGACGACACCCAGCTCATCCTCTCCCTCACCAAGGACCCCATCACCATCAGACTCAGTTTCCAGGAAGGAATGAAGGATATCGCATCCTGGATGAGCAGCAGCTGCCTGAAGTCCAACTCGGTGAAGACAGAGGTCCTCAGACTCTCCCCCACTGCTTGGGACAACACCTGGTGGTCCACCACCCTTGGCACCCCCCACCCCCACCCCCACAGACCACACCTGGAACCTTTGCGTCGTACCCCACCTGCTTGAACACCCTCTGCATTCTTCGGAAGACCTTCAAGTGGAAACCCCAAGAATCAAGAAAGACAGTCACCCACACACTCAAAACAGGAGACTGGACTACAGAAACGCCATCTGTGCCGGCATCAACCAAGTCTCTGCTCCGCAAACTACAGACCATACAGAACACCACAGCCAGACTCGTCCTCGGTATCCCTCGGCACAAACACATCACCCAACACCTATGAAACCTCCACTGTTCCCTGTCGAGAGGAGAGTACCTTTCAAGATACTCACCCATACAAGTGCCTCTACAACACCGGACCCCAATATCTCAACGAAATAATCTCCTTCCATGTACCCAAGAGAAACCTCCATTCCACCGACCTCGCCCTCGCCGAACCCCCGCGCATCCACAGAGCAAGAACGGGCCTTCTCATACATCACAACCAAGACCTGGAACGAGCTCCCGATCGACATCAGACACGTCCACACTCTACACATCTTCAGGAAGACCCTCAAGAGCTGGCTCTTCGACTGACTGGAGTTGCTATTCCCCATCCCTCCCTCCCCCCTTCCACCATGAGACCCTCACGGGTGAGTAGCGCGCTTCAAAATTTCCGATTGATTGGTTTTCGAACCCTCCGCCCCTCGGGTCTGGCCAGTCACCCCACTCTGGCAGGGGAAGGGCCGCTACTGATCAGCATGCATGCATGACTATAAGGATGTAAGAAGCCAATAGACCAAGCAGGCGTAAGAATGTCAGAACCGGAGTCCGAGAACAAATCCCCAAAAAATCAGAATCATAACTCAAATGCCCCAGATTCTCTGCAGAGAAGGGAAGTCTTGGAATGATGTATCCAGTATCGCCACATCAAACAGGAGGAGCTGAGAGGGCTCTCAGTGTCACTTAGGCATATTGATGGAAAAGCTCAAGTCAAACGGCAGGGATGCTGCTACATTCATGTTACCTGCATGTGGCAACTGGCTTTGAGCAGCCGGTCATCAAGATATGGGAACATCAAGATCCCCAACTTCCTAAGATGGGCTGCAACTACCACCATCACCTTCGTGAAGGTTTGAGGTGGTGACATCAACCTAAATGCAAGTACTTCCTGTGTGAATGCTGGAGATGTTTGTGCAAGTACACATCCTGCAAGCTGAAGGACACTATCCAGTTTCCTGCTTCTAGAGCCAAAAGGACCCAAGCAAGGGACAGTATCTTAAAAGTATCTTGGTGCAGGCAAAAGTTCAGGTGCCCGAGGAAGAATGCCATCCTTCTCGGGAACCAAGTACCCAATAGTATCCCAGTTCAATTTCATGTTCTAGCATCAACTCTACAGCTCATATCAGGTGCCACGTTCTGCACTAGTATCCATGGATGGCCCTGATATTGCTGGGGCGAGGTTTTGGGGGGTGGCTGCTGGAAGGGTAGGGTATATCCCCTTTCTACATTTTGAAGGACCCTCTGGTGTTATGAACCTCCAGAAAAGAGCATCCCAATCCTCCCCTGTGCCGCACATGCTCCATTGGAGCTGAGCGAATACTGTTTTCCTGGTGGTGCTGTGGTGGAAGAGTCGAAGGAGGAGGAAGGCTAGTTCTGGTGCCCTCTTACCTTGTACTGATACATAAAGGGGTTTTGCTGTTGGTGCTGCATGCACTGAACCCCTTAGAAAAGGCTTCGAATTTCTAAAACCGATGAAAGTCCATAGCTTGGGATTGGAGTCCTAGGCACCTGACCGTCGCCTTTCCCACATTAAAGCATTCCCCTTCTTGAGCATTGCATTAAAGGATGCCATCTCCAATGGGGCAAGGCCTGGAGTCCAGTTTGTGCCTATTTTATTAGACATATCCAGCCCACTTGAATTCTGTAGGCTTAGCAGATGAGCGGTCTCTGATGTTAAGAGGGTTGGGAAGAGTTCAATGTCACCTGTATCCGGGGTTCCTTCAGAAATTTAGCAGGGTCCAATCTTTGCCAAAAATCTCATGCTTCGCATCCCAATATCTTTGACTCTGTACTTTTGCCCCTTAAGCAAAAGCTGAGCCTCCCTTTTGGACCACAGTGTTTTAACTGGGGCTAATAGAACTTCCTGAGGGAGCACAGGACATGGTAGAAACAGGAGCAGTTGGGTCACCATCTATGCTGGGACATGAGGCGTCCTTGGATTTGGGGCGAGTGGAATTAGTGAAGGCCCTGGTGTCGGAACAACATCATATCTCGGCAAAAGTTGTTCTAATGGAGCCAGAGGGAAGGCTAATCAGATAACCCCACAGTAGAGCATCATATAATCCCATGAGGCCTGGTGGTGCTCCAAAGAGGACTGCTGCACGTCTGAAAGTCTACACCATAGCATGGAAAAATAAGATTGGTCCCTCTCCCAATATCGGAAACTCAAGATAGGACGCCTCGGTGACACGAGAGGTAGTGGCTTTAGAAGCAATACCACCGGCAGTGCCTCCTGAGGAGGAGAAATCTCCACCAGTCCTGGCAGGAAATATTGAGGCAGGGACTTACCACTAGACATTCCACTAGAGTGTTTCTATTTTTTTAATGTTTCGTCCTCTTCTCCTCGGAGGAATTTGACGGAGGAAAGGAGCGTGAAACCGACCTCAACCACTTCTAACATGATGATTTTCTCTGACCTGGTCCATTAAGAGTTTGATTGCCCTCACCCTAATCAAGTTGAGGTTTATTTACAGGCATAGGTTGTAAGATCTTGAACAATGCCTCGAACAGAGATAGACCGTTGTTCTAGGGATCAGTGATCGAATCTGGAGAGCAAAGAATCACCTGAAGCGGAGGAGAACAACTCTGGAATCACATCAGAAAGCACAAAAAAAATCCTGCGCCATCAGGGGGTCAGGGTGGGTGCTATATGGCTCTGGTGACATCACCCCAGCTCAGCTTTCTGCACCAAGATGTAGCCGGTGCCCCCATCAGCATGGGAAAACTATGCAAGAGGTTTCTGCACCCAGTCTGGCATGTGGGGAATTCATGCGGTGAGGAATATGCAGGTAGAATCATTAACCAGAAAGAAAGCTTGAACAAACAATGATAAAGCCATTCCTTTTTACGCTTGGATCTAGACTTTTTTAGGTTTCGCTGGGGAACGGAGCCGTTAGGCTCCGCCTCCAGAGAAATCTTATGTTTCTTAGTGTGTACTCTTAGTCCCTCCCTCTGTTTCATTGGCTAGCTCCATAAATGGAGGCTAGCCATTGGAACAGAGAGGCGTCCGTCATGGCCGGAGGAGACACGGGGGCGTTCCCGAGAATCTTTGGCTTTTGCCGACGTCACGAGACGTCAGCCGAAAGCCGGGAACGCCCCCGAGTCTCCTCCGGCCGGGCCGTGCTTGCTGCTGTCCTGGGCATCGTGAGTGTTTTTCCCCGGCACGTTTCCCGCCTCACTCCCGCCGTTCGTGTTCTCTCCCGCCCCCCCTCCCCCCTCACGCCCCCTGTGTCCTCTCCCGCCCCCTCCCGCCGTCCGTGTCCTCTCCCACCACCCCCCCTGTCCTCGTAGGTGCTTGTTACAACTTCCGTTTCTGTGTGCACTGCAGGGTGAGGAGGAGGACCTCTCTGCTGAGCCAAGGGAAAGCTGCAGGAAGGGACAAGCCTTTCACCGGCGCCCGTACCACCGGAGGCGTTAGGAAACCTGCTACTTCCGTACGAGGATTACTATCTGGAATAGAAAGAAGCGAAAAATAAAGCGATCGTTTGGCTGGGAACCTGCTCGCATGGGAAGTGTTTATTTTTCTTTCCTAAAGGGGAAGCTGGTCTGAGGCCTACATAGACAGACGGAGGATAGGATCCCTTTACCATCCCTGTTAACAGCATCAGCGGGAATATGGCTTGAAAACGTCCTAAAGTCTTGCTTTTACATTTTTTTTTAAACTGGAAGGATGGACGAGAATCTGTGAGCGCTGCCAATCGGCACTTAGACTGAGCTCTCCAGCAGCAGCTAGGTGTTCTCCTCAGAGTGCCTGCTCATCTCGTGCACCGGAATGGCTATTGGATTTATTTAGTTTACTTTCAGCTGGAGGACACCTTGATCACCCCCCCCCCCCCCCCCCCATAGGATGCTGTGAAAATCAGAAAGGAAAACTGCACCATCTTTGCTTTTTCAGAGCTGCACTAGGTCTTGGATGAAGAGTGCTACTTTACCCTTTCCACGCTTGTCTTTTTTTCTGTTGTTGTATGTGTACTTTGAATGTTTCTCCACGCTTTCCTTCTTAGTTGTCAGCTATTTTCGTTGCTTCTTCTTTCCCCGCCCCGTTATTTGTGTTGCTGGCCACATTCACGTTTGTAGTCTGTTTGGTTCCAGTGAGTGTTGGTGTTCTGCCTTTTAGTGCCCTGTTAGTGTGTAGCCGACATGCTGATTGGAGCACGTGTGCACTGCTGCTATTACTTGGCACACGTGTAGTAGTTGTTTATTCTCCATGCGTGTGGGCACTAATGTGTGTGCCCGTGTTTAACCATATGTGGTCGTTTGACAATGTTTATAAGCTGGAAAGACTGATAATTTAGTGGATGTGTGTAAAACTATATCTGTCGTGGGCATTTCCTCTTAAGTGTGTGTACTCTTTCTAGGACAGCTTTTTCTGTATGTAAACGTGAGGTTGAGTACTTTGCCCATGTAACTAGATATTACTGGCGCCATTATAAATGTTGCCACTCGCTTCCCTGTTTGGTCCTCTAGGCGTGTTTGTCTCCCTTAATCAATGATCGTAGTTGCAACTTCGTCAATTGGGGACACTGTGCTGCTGTTTTGCTAGCAGACCCTGTGTGTTTGAGTTGCTGGTGTGATTGGTGCCCTTTCCCGTATGCAACTGTTGACGGAGAGCTTCTTCCGCTGTGTAGTTGTAAATAGTCACTTGTGTTCAGGTGGAAGTAAAACTTGTCCAGCCCCCTGCGTTCAGCTCTTAGTGGTGGCACTGTGTGCGCAGCCGTTAATAGTGACCCCCTCGCGTGCGTGTGGTTGTTAAGTGGCTCGTCTCCTGTGTTTAGCTGCTCTGCTTTCACCCCTCCCTCTTCCTCTCTCCCATGCTGGATGTGTCCAGGCCCCCGGAAGCAGCAGCTCCTCGTCCTCCCTGCGGCCGATGAACATGGGGGACTACTATGACCCGGAACACCCTATTGAGTAAGTATTTGCACCGGTGTGGCTGTTTCTGTCTTTCCCCTGCTTGTTTACTTAACCCTCCGCAGTCTGAAACAACAGTTTACGACGTGTTCCCGGCACTTCTCCCTCAGAAAATAACGTGCATGTGTGTGTTTTTGTGGGCTGCGGCAATCATGCGGATGGTACATCCGCCTTGCCTAAAATCTGTCACCATGTTAAACAACCTCGCTGGGCTGTTCCGTGTGTAGTTTGCTAGCGACGCATGTTTTTATGCTTACATTTTACAAAATGAAAGTTTTTATAAATATTTTTGAATTGACATATATTTTGTTTTGGTGATTGGTGGCCGTACCTAATTTAATAGTAGTAAACACCCCGGTCTCACAAGTTTACCAAAATGAAGAAAACCCACGGCGGTAGTACTTTATTTTGTGGTGATTTTAAATGAACCGTCGTACGTAGGATTTCATTTCCTTCTCCTTAGACGTGTGGCAGTTGGGCATTATTAACAGTTTTGTTATGTGATCTTCAATGCCGTTTTTAACCCTTTTTGACGGTGGCCGCGGTGTACTACCCCCATTGGTTTTATCTAGTTTGAGGAGCATGTTTGCAGTCTCCATTTTAGTTACTAGATATTGAACTGTTAAGGAAAAGATACGATTGTCGGTAGACCAGCGGCCTCATTACCCCCCACGTAAATGGAAATATTTATTTTTGACAGACCCGTGACCTCCACACGGTCACTATTTTGTCAACGCTGCGCCGACGTCGCCTGAGAAACGCGGCCTACGTGAGGCCTGCACAAAGCTCCGGATCCTCGGACTCGCGTTAGCAGGTCTGCCGGAGGAGGGTTTCGTTAAAAGCGAGGCGAAGAAACAGGGTTTTCCCTCCGCGTTTCTACGCGGTTACCGTCTTTCTTAACCGAAATGCCTCTCTGCTTTCGAACCCTGGCGCAATTTATGCCGGGAATTTTTCTTGAAAATATTATTTTTTTAAACGACTTTTTCTGTACAAACAATATTGCCGTAGTCCCATAGTTTAGCCACCCGTGTTTACTACAGTGTTACCACTAGAATACACCCACGCCTGGCCTCGCTCAATTTGAAGTTCTCTTGGTTTAGTGCACATCTTAGTGGTTCAAAGTCTTTAAGGAGCGATACTTTGTGTCCTTGGACAACGTGTTAATTAATGGTTTATCGACAAAATTAAGGGTATAGAGCTTCGGCTCTTTTAGAGCCAGCTTGAAGTTTTAAAATGGCCAATAATAAAGATCCATTGTGAGCCTCGACTTGATGAGTAAGGCTGTTGTAGAAGACATTAGGTTTACACAAAGTGCTTGAATTGTTCTGAGGTGATTCAGATTAGGCTTCAACGTTTTTAGATTCTCAATCAGCGGGATCTTCGCTACGGTGCAGAACCTGTGAGAGCTGTGAGGGCTGTGAGGGCTGTGTGGGCTGAGAGAGCTGAGAGCTGTGTGGGCTGAGAGAGCTGAGAGCTGTGTTGGCCTGAGAGCTGTGAGGGCTGTGTGGGCTGTGTGGGCTGTGAGAGCTGAGAGCTGTGTGGGCTGAGAGAGCTGAGAGCTGTGTTGGGCTGAGAGCTGTGTGGGCTGTGTTGGGCTGAGAGCTGTGTGGGCTGTGTTGGGCTGAGAGCTGTGTGGGCTGTGTTGGGCTGAGAGCTGTGTGGGCTGTGTCGGCTGAGAGCTGTGTGGGCTGAGAGAGCTGTGTGGGCTGTGAGCTGTTGGCAATATAAATAACAATGCCATTTATTTATAAGTAAAAAAAAAAAAAGTCATGAGCAATGCCAATAACTCTAACTTTTCCAAAGGCGAAACCATTGCATTGTAAATGCTTGTTTTGTCTTGGAACAACAATCTTTAACATGGAATTCAGTGACCGATTGGTCCATTACTCCCTTTATAGAAAAGCCACAGTAAAGTTGACATGATGGCTATTTAATGGACTAGTGCACCATTATAAAATTAGAGGTTATTGAAAGACACTTCACTAACCATGGATGGATATAGATAATTTATGAACACTGAACAAGGTTTAGTCATGTCCAGGAGTTGTATCAATCAACGGTATGTGATTTCTTACACAATTAGTAGTTTTTTGTATACTTCTAGCACTAACACATTAGTAAAATAATGCATTTACATTACATTATATGTAACATTCAATATTTTACAAACTCTCATGTGTGGTGCTCACACACTCCTTAACCTAATGAATATGGTCACAAGTAAATCAGTGCTGAATAATAGACATAAAGCAGAAAACACAAGGATTGCATATGATGGATTTTGATGGTCCAATTGTTTCACTACTGGCCACCAGGCCAGACAAGTAATAATCGTCTGGATTCAGGTCAGCCTCACACTTTATGTAGCTATTATTGTTCAGTACGATGGAGTCAAATCAAACGAGTAAAGTTTCAAAGATTGATTCACATATTATTTATTTTGCTTTTGTTAACTAACTCTTTCAGACTTCAATGGGTGTGGGATTGGTTCTTGAACATTTACTGCACTCCCAAAGCTCTCTGCCAGTCTTACTGGCCCAGATCCAACCTATTGGGAAACTTTACAACACCATGAGCCAACTCAGACTACAGGGTCCAAACCTTATACCAGTCTGTAGTTTAAAAACAAATCCCACCTTACTGAATTAAAGGTATGCTGTTAAAAATGAAACAGCAAAATAGAAACACTGGACAACTGAAACAGAAGGCCTACACCAACTATAATTCACCCAGTGCCACTCCACTGTCTTCAACGAGACTCTGAACATTCCAAATTCTCTAACTGTAGATAACGTAAAGTGCTGTAATCAGAATTATGCATGGATAATGGACTGTGGCACACTTGAGAAAGGTTCTTCTCAGGATTTAAAAGAACCAGAATAAATGTTTTATGAAGAACTGCAGGTAAGCAGCTGACCGTAAGAGGATGGTGTTGTGTTATCGAGGGGGAATCAGAGGTAGGTCAATGCTTTTGGGGTAGAGGTGCACCCCCTTAAAATCATTCTCATAGGATCCCAGGGTTCCGGCGCCAACAACTCAGCCCCATGGTCCAGGCGTGCACAGTCCCAGAGGCCAGAAAACAGTAAGAGCCAGGTCAGACTCCCCAAAGACCGGGTCCGCAAGATCTAAAGCCAGACTCCCCCGCCAAGGCCTCACCACTCTCATGAAGCTAACCCCCATGATCCCTCACCTACGATAAGCTCCTCACCCAAGATCCTGACTGTCAACTCCACAGACTCTGACCCCTCCAGCAGTCCAAACATTCCTGCCTGAAGCTCCACAGGATTCTCATCTCACTATACACGGATGTTACCCAACCTGATCAGATGTTTCTGCTGATGTTCTCTTTGATCCTTTGTTGAGGAATCCACCAAGTCTCTGTGTTATAGTTTAGTTTACTTCTAAAGTTGAAGGGCGACAGATGATTCCATTCCTGAAGTATATAGGGGGGGTGTTGTCCTATTTCCTAGTAGTTCAGCATTTCCAGGCCTACAACATCACACCTCCACACCGGCAGGGCATAACCCTGTAATGGTGTGGCCACGACTGTTCCACACAACGCATACTTCTCTACCTCCAAGACGGTCACCACGCAGCAGGCTCCCTCAGCATTGCAGGCAGTGGCGGCTGGTGACATTTGAAAACAGTGGGGCGTAAAAGTTGGGCATGACAGCAAGCGAAGTGAGCAAGCGAAGCTAATGAAAGTGGGTACAGGTTGGGTCCTCCTCTCAAAAGAAAATTGGAAAAGGATTGGCAAATGGCGATTTTTAAAGTAAAAGATTCTGAAACAGACCGCCGGGCTGCCTGAATAGCACACCAAGTCTGTTTATGTGGGCAGGTGGGAGGCGGGGACGGAGGGCCAGAAGTCCCTTCTGGTATCTAATGCTACAAGCGGCCTCCAGCCCTTCCTTTAACAGACCAGCAGTGAGAGCACAAACCGCACTGGTGCAAACTGTGGACACTGCAAACAGCGGCTGCAATCTCACAGCTGAAGGAAAACACGTAAAGTTCTCAAGGCTTAAACTCCAGGAAACCAACACAGCGCGAGATTAATGTCATTAAACAAAAAGAACGAGCGTGAGATTAACGTCATTGAATAAACAAACACAGCCATGTGATTAATGTCACACCGCAGCGAGTATTATTGTCCTTAAACAGACACTGAAACGCCTCTCCTTCCATAGCATGGGTGAGCAGGCAATAAAACGAGCATATGCTGCCCCCCTTCACTTTTCACTGTGATACATACTCGCAGCACCAGTGGTTTCGGGTCCCCTCACTATAGTGCAATGCCCACCACACTGAGAGCCTGCTTTGTGCTCCCGCTCTCTCAGCACCACAGTTTGAGAGACAACTTAGTGCTCAGCAATACCCCAGTCCCCAAACGCTCGCGCAACAGGTGAGTGTGCACACTTTTCAACTCACACCGCCATGGAGTGTTTAATACAGTGCTTCGGTCGGTAACTTCATAGCGCCGCTATTGCTGTGATATAGCGGTGTGTCAAATTAGTTTTTGAGCAAGTTAAAGTCCGCATTAGCCCTCTGGCTCGGGCTGAGCCCAAGTTCTCACCACGTGCTGAGAAACAAATACGGAATTGTGTATCATTTTCGCCCCATGTTGGATTTTAGCTTTAGAGAATCAAAGCAGATGCAAACTGCAAAATGAAACACTAGTCTAGACCGTTACATTAACCAGTCCTAAAAGGCAGATAAAAAGTGCGTGGGTCACCATAGTCGGAGGCTCTAGTCTAAACGTAACTTTCCTTACCTTCAAGTTCGTGGTGACTCCAGACGTCCCGAACCCGCCTTCCTGTTCTTGAATTCGTCACTCGTCACGCAGGAAGCCAGGCAGCCTCCCTCCCCTCCACCACAGCACAGCACTGTTATTGGTTCGGCCGGCTGCCCCAACACCACGTGATTTCTCTGTATGCTGCAGCATACAGAGAACAGGGAGAGTGGGAGGGGTTACTCGAGGGCAGGGGGGAGCGGCTTTCTTAATACAGTTAATACTGTCTGTTTTGACAGCCTCTGTGAGGCTGCCCAAACAGACAGTATTTACAACAGTGGGAAAGCCACTCCCCCCTGCCCTCGAGTAACCCCTCCCACTCTCGCAACCAGGAACTTCATCTTTCTCGCCGTGCGAGGGCAGAAACAAATGGTAGTTCTCTACAATTTGTTTCTGCCTTCTCGCACGGCGAGAAAGCAGTGTGGCGGCGCCCAAACGCCCCCATGGAGGATCCGCCTCTGATTACAGGTATCCCTCACTACCCACGACACGGTGACCCACCAAGGTAACCCGCTCCGCATCATGTTGTGGAACGTCAATGGACTATTAAATAGAATCAAACGAACCGCAGTCCTGCGATACGCCCAGATATAAAGTCCCACAATTCTCCTACTCCAAGAAACCCTTCCTCTTCAGATATGGCTTTGACAGAGCCTGGCACTACGGCTTCTCACTGGGCTCTCGTGGAGTCGCTATCCTCCTGGCACATTTTTCCTTTCATCCTCCCAGGTTACCAGAGACCCTCTTTGGCGTTTTGTTGCCCTCTCCGGGATCCCTAGTCGAAGACACCCTCAATGTCCTTTCCGCTTACGTTCCAAACGCCACCCATACACGGACCCTACACTGCGTAGGTGATAGACTCGCCTCCATGCCTCCAGGTACAACAATATTAGGAGGGTATTTCAACGCAGTCATGCAACCAGCGCTTGACCCCACAGAGATTCCCTCTCCCTCTCGCACCTCTCACGCTAAAAACGTACAGACTGGGCTGCAGCTATGGGGCTCTGCGACATATGGCATATATGGAACCCACGGGCATCCCACTATACTCACACCTCAGCAGCACATCACAGTCACTCTCGCATTGATTTGGTGTTCACGCCTGCCCCTGAATGTAATAATGTCAGGGACATCGATATCCTTCCCCGGGGCATTTCAGATCACTCACTCTTGTTTCTAACCATGGTAGGTCCACCTACTGCTCCTCATCCAATGTGAAGAATGAACGCAAGGTTCCTTCAAGACCACAAATTCAAAGAGGCACTCAAAGCCGCCATCAAACAATCCTTCCTCACAAACAAGGACTCTGTCTTTTCACTGAGTACCCTATGGGAGACGGGCAAAGCCACAACCAGCGGACACGCCAATTGTCACCTCAAGGCCCAACGAGTAGCCAGGAATAGCAGACTCACTCTCCTTGAAACCAGAGTGGCTCAACTGGAAAGAAACGCCGGTGGCTCGTCCGATGGTTCCCACCTGAGTCAACCTACACTGGTGAGGGATAAGATCAGGCAGATCTCGTTGGACTCGTCAAAGCTCCTTTGGAGGTCCTATGTAGCCCATGTCTATGGTTGGGGCGATAAAAATGGGAAGCTACTGCATAGACTAACAACCTACCCCCTAGCAGCCCAGATAATTCCAGAGATCCGGTACTCAAAGGGGCATACTCACCGCTCTCCCCGAGCAATAGCCTAAACCTTTGCGGACTATTACTCCGAACTATACTCCAAACTATAATCCGACCGAAACCAGGAATCCTCATTGGCGGAACTGATCGCCCGAGAGGACCTTCACCTCCCTGCATTATCTGCAATTGAGTCAGATGGATTAGAAGGTCCGATCTTGTGCAAAGACATACAGGGAGCCATTTCACTGGTTGCAGCTGGCAAGACCCCGGGCCAGACGGCTACCCACAGGAATACTACCCCGCCTACAGAGACATACTCACCCCTTGCCTGGCTGCTCTATATGAGGAAGCCATCAAAATGGCTCTTTTCCTCCAGAGACGGATACGGCTACCATAGTTCTCATTCCCAAAACACAACCTCCCTCCCCAATGTGTGCGGACTACCGCCCCATCTCCTTGATTAACACGGAAATTGAAATTTTTTCTACGGTCCTTGCTCAACGCCTCAAACTTTACCTCGACAAATTGGTTCACCCGGACCAGTGTGGGTTCATGCCGTTGCAGGGCACTAGGCACTGCCTACGGCGTCTCCCCATGGCTCTGGATAACAGTCTGGTACTAACCCCCTATCTGGCGCTACTCCTAGTCAATTTCGAGAAAGCCTTTGATTTGGTCAACTAGTGTTACCTTGGGGAAGTCCCGAGGGTACTGGGCCTGTGCCCCAAGTTCCATCATAGGGTGCGTGTCCTGTACTCCAAACCAACTGTGTGGGTACAAGTCAATGGGGTACTCTCCAACATCTTTCCGATAGGCAGAGGGACAAGGCAGGGGTGTCTCCTTTCGCACCTCCTCTTCGCCCTAGCCATGGAGCCCCTAGCCAATTTCATTCGCTCCGACAGTCGGGTTAAGGGCTGGCGGTGGGGAGGATCTCATGTGGACAAAATCTTGCTATATGTGGGTGATGTCCTGCTGTTCCTTGCAGACCAAATCCGAGCCGGCCCCCGGTGCCTGCAAATCTTTCACTCCTTTGAGAAGATCTCTGGTCTGCGTCTGAACTCAGCCAAGTCAACATTGTTCCCCCTACACATTTCCAGGGACTGCTTCAATTGGCAGTCCACCGTTCCTATCTAACGGCAATCCTTCAAGTACACCTCAGGATACGGGTTGCCCTTTTACCAGACCTGGCCTGGGCACCTAATGTGACCCCCCTAATCACCAAAACTAAACAGGACCTACTGAAATGGAAACAACTACCACTCAATCCACTAGGGCGAATCGCTTTATTTAAAATGATGATCCTCCCCCGGTTCCTCTACATTCTCAAAAATATACTGCACCACATCCCCGGCGCCTGGTTCCGAGGCATAGATAGTCTGATCATAAAATTCCTCTGGAGTGGTCGATGACCCAGTATGGCCCTCAGACACTTCCAGATTCCACCCTTTGATGGGGGTATGGGGCTCCTGAACCTCTATCTGTACTATCTGGCGACCCGTCTCCTGGTGGTCCATGATTGGTTCATTGGGGGTTGGTCTGACCCGGCCTTCAGAACTGACCTTAACGACCTGGGCCTTTCCAGCATTCAAGCCATGCTATATGAATCCCCCATCCCCAGAGACCTCCCCATGGTGACCTGCACAGTCTTTTTGGCCTGGTGCGCTTCCCTACAACACACTCACTGGCAGTACAAGCTATCCCAGCAAACACTGCTTTGGCAAACCTAGCGGGCTTTTGAAGCTGGGATCTCATTGGTATCTCACAACTTGGGGACCTGTGGGCGAGCGACCACATTTGTTCCTTTGTCGACTTACAATGTAGATATTCACTCCATTCCTCCCAGTTTTACAGATACCTGCAAGACCGTCACACCTTAGACACACATATAAAATCCGGCACTTCACTGCCAGAACATAATCCCTTTGAGGCCCAGGTCATAATGGCCAACTTCAGGAGAGGCGCATATATCTCCCGCATATATCGCTCACTAACAAACAACAGTCCCACATCTCTTGACTGACTAAAACTTAGGTGGGAGGCATGGCTGGGTCCACTGGAGCACGAGGACTGGAGGGATGCACTGATGGTACCTAGAACTATTACTGCTTCGGCCAGGCTTCGTCTGGTCCAGCTCTATTACCTGCACACCTCCTATCTCGCCCCCAGTCGCCTACACAAAGCAGGCCTTATTCCAAACCCAACATGTCAGAGTTGTGGCTCCGATTCTGCGGATTTCTTTCACATAGTATGGACATGCCAACACATTGCCCCCTACTGGATCGCCTAAGAAGCGGAACACAAGGAGGTATTAGGAAGTGAAGTGCCACACAAAACCCTGCAAATATTATTGGGCATCACTGACTGGTTGGATGGGTCCAGGGCAGACAAGACAGTCTGGGAACTGCTCTAGTGGTAGCCAAGCACGACATAGCGGCCGCGTGGAAGAATCCCACCCCACCCACTTTAGATAAATGGTGCCGGGGAGTAGACTGGTGTGCCACACAGGAACTCTCGTTATTCGAAGCCCGGGGTTGCCCTGCCAGACACCGAAAAATCTGGGGCAAATAGCTGGTCATGCTGGACTGAACGTCACCTCTAGATCTGCGAGTCTAGTTCGCTATGCCCCTGGAGGGGAGAGCAATTACACTGTACTTTGTTGTGCCTGTACTGTATGCCGAAATCCACATGTTACGATGCTGCCCGATATGCTGTACAGTTTGCTTTTCTTTCTTTTTTCACTGCTTGAAAAATCGATAAAACTGGTTATAAAAAAAAAATCATTCCCATAGACCCTGGCGCTGGCAGAAACTGTTTTGTCAAGTATAAGCGGTCATCAGTATTGGTGGTTTTTCCAATGTTGTAGAAGGAGATTCCGGTCACTGTAGTCGAACAGGTCAACATTTCCGGAGCCACAAATGCATGTCCAAAGGCGTATAAATAAAACTGAGGTGGAGTCTTTGTAATGAATATGCTACTTACTAGTATGCATCTGTTCTTGGCATGTAGGGCTGCTAACATTCATATCTTAGCATTAGATTGCCACCTAGTGTTGGGTCCGGATGATCGCACATTGTTGTCCTGGAAGAGTCTTCGAAGTATCCTGAGATGGGTGGCTCCTCCCCTGGACTACAGTGCGCATGGGCATCGGCTCCATCCCCAGATTGTTTTTCGCCATTGTGGCAGAGGATGGAGTGAAAAGTGTAAAGGATGTCCATGCTAATGATTGAATACAATAGTATATCTGCAGCTGCGACAGGCACCGGGGAGGAGGGTGGGCGATATGAATGTTAGCAGCCCTACATGCCAAGAACAGATGCATACTAGTAAGTAGCATATTCAGTTCGAGGCATGTGGGCTGCTAAATTCATATCTTAGCATAGAATACATAGCAGTCCCTCCATCAGCGGCGGTTGCCCGTGCCAGCTGCAGAAACCTGAAAAAGTGTCTTGAGAACAGCCTGCCCTACAGCCGCTTGCTGTTTGGAATGTACATCAACACAGTAGTGTTTTGTAAAGGTATGTGGTGTAATCCACGTGGCTGCTCTGCAAATGTCCTCTAGAGGAATGTTTCCTAGGAAAGCCATGGATGCCCCCAACTTGCGTGTGGAGTGTGCCTTTGGGGGTATTGTTAAAGTGCGCTTGGCTTTGTGATAACAGATTTGAATGCACTTAACAATCCATCTGGCTATTCCTGCTTTGGAAATTGGGTTGCCTTTGTGTTGTGGTGAGAAGGCAACAAAGAGTTGTTTCGTCTTCCTAAAGTGTTGTGTCCTGTCTATGTAGTACATCA
Organism: Lissotriton vulgaris; assembly: GCF_964263255.1. NCBI lineage: Eukaryota > Metazoa > Chordata > Amphibia > Caudata > Salamandridae > Lissotriton > Lissotriton vulgaris. The sequence continues at coordinate 1,117,658,526 of NC_141685.1, read as the reverse complement.
ATGCCCTCCGTACGTCTAACGTATGGAGCATCCTTTCCGCCACCGTTTGTGGGTTCTGGAAGAATGCCGGCAAATCGATAGTTTGGTTGAGATGAAAATGTGACACCACCTTTGGAAGGAATTTGGGGTTAGTACGTAGCACTACCCTATTTGGATGAATCTGAATGAATGGCTCTTGTATTGTGAGCGCTTGCAACTCACTAACACGCCTTAGTGACGTATTGGCAATTAGGAAAGCAACTTTCCACGTTAGGAATTGCAGTTCACACGAGTGCATTGGCTCAAACGGTGGTCCCATCAGTCTGGTGAGGACCACATTGAGGTTCCACACCGGAGCTGGCGGTGTTCTTGGGGGAATGACTCGTTTCAGACCTTCAAGAAACGCTTTAATGGCTGGCACCCTGAAGACTGAGAGATGCTGCCTATTTTGAAGGTAAGCTGCGATGGCGGGTAGATGTATCCGAATAGAAGTGAACGCTAGTTTGCACTTATAAAGGTGTAACAGATAGCAAATGATGTTAGGGATAGATGCATCTAGCGGGTTTATGTCATTGTCTGCACAGTAAATGACAAAACGCTTCCATTTTGCGGCATAGCATGCTCTGGTTGACGGCTTCCTCGCCTCCTTGATGATGTTCATGCATTCAGGAGGTAGGTTCAGGTATCCAAACTCTAAGACTTCAGGAGCCAGATCGCTAGGTTGAGCTGTTGCGGATCTGGATGCTGAATTTCTCCATGGTTCTGCGTCAGAAGTCTGTTCGTGAGGCGCAGTCTTTGATGCGGCACCACTGAGAGTTCGAGGAACGTGGTGTACCAGGCTTGGCGCGCCCACGTTGGAGCAACTAGGATGAGTGTCATCGAGTGTTGCCTTAGTTTCCTCGCCACCAGTGGTATCAGAGGTGTCGGGGGGAAAAGCGTAAGCAAATTTGCCTGACCAGTTCATCTATATCGCATTGCCCTGCGATTGGGGGTGTGGGAACCTGGCGGCGAAGCTTTGGCATTTTGCGTTCTCCCTTGTGGCGAACAGGTCTATGTCTGGACGACCCCACCTTTGGAAGTACGGCTGGAGTACCGATGGATGTATCTCCCACTCGTGCATTTGATGACTGTATCTGCTGAGCAGATCCGCCATCTGATTGTCCTTCCCTGGGAGGTGTTCTGCCATGAGGAAGATGTTCCTCTGAATGGCCCACTTCCACATGCTCTGAGCCAGGTGAGACAGCTGTGGCGAGTGGGTGCCCCCCTGCTTTTGGATGTAGTACATCGCGGTCATGTTGTCCGTCCGGACTAACACCACTTTGTTGCACAGATGTACAATGAAGGACTTGAGTGCCATGAAGATCGCCATCAGTTCTAGATAGTTGATGTGCATCTTCTGTTGCTGCGTCGTCCATAGTCCCTGCACTGTGTAAGTGAGCAGATGAGCTCCCCATCCCTGGAGAGATGCGTCCGTTGTCAGGATAACCTGTGGTACTGGCTCCTGGAACAGTCGGCCCTTGCAAAGGTTGTGTGGAGTCCACCAATGCAGAGAGTTGTATGCCCGACTGGTAACCAACACTAGGTCTGTTAATTGTCCCTGAGCCTGTGTCCACTGATTTGCTAAGCACTCCTGGAGCGGGCGCATATGCAACCGTGCGTGAGGGACTATGAAGATGCAGGAGGCCATCATGCCTATCAACTGCATGAACACTCTTGCTGGAAGTGAGTGTCCCGGTCTGAACTTCTGGATTAAAGACTGTATGCCGTCTATCCTGACCTGGTTTGGTTGCGCCTTGGCCGTCAGGGTATTGATTGTCGCACCCAGAAACTGCCGGACGTGTGCCGGCTGAAGGTGTGACTTTGGGTAATTCAACGAGAAACCCAGGTCGTGAAGGAGGTGAATGGTAGTCGACATGTCCGCGGCGCACTGCTGTTCCGACCTGGCTTGAACGAGCCAGTCGTCGAGGTAGGGGTAGACATGGATGTTCTGCCTCCTGAGGTGCGCTGCTACTGTCGCCAGACACTTGGTAAACACCCTTGGGGCAGTTGTGACTCCGAAGGGTAGGACTTTGAACTGATAATGCGTGCCCTGGATAGTGAACCTGAGGTACTTTCTGTGGGACGGATGTAGCGGAATGTGGAAATAAGCATCCTTGAGATCTAAGGTTGCTAAGAAGTCTCCTTTGTTTAACATAGGAAGGATCTGTTGCAGTGTAAGCATGTGGAAATGCTCTGACAGTATGTACAGATTGAGGGGACGGAGATCCAGAATTGGTCTGAGAGATCCGTCCTTCTTTGGAATGAGGAAGTACAGGGAATAAACCCCTGTTCCTTCCTCCCCCACTGGCACGAGCTCGATTGCCCCTTTTTGCAGCATCACCAACACTTCCTGCTGCAATAAGTGCAAGTGCTCTGCGGACATAGGTCTTTGCCTTGGTGGAATGTTGGGTGGAGTGGACTTTAACTCTAGACAATAACCGTACTGGATAAGCTGTCGCACCCACCTGTCTGTGGTGATGTTGATCCAGACGGGCAGGAACTGCTGTATTCTCCCCCCGACAGGTGTTAAATGGTCGGGGGGCAGTGACAGAGAGTCACTGGTTGCTTGGGGCAGAGGAGCGTGAATTGTTGCCTCCTTTGCCACGTCCTTTGTTGCTGTTTCCCCTGTAGCCCCTCTTGTTTTGTTTGGGGTACGAGGACTGTGCTCCACCTCTAGGGAACTGTGACTGTTGACCCAACTGTCCTCTGGTGACTCCACGGGCACCTGAGCGACGAAAATTATTGCCACGAAACTGCTGTGATTGTAGGGCCCCCATAGATTTAGCAGTTTCAGTGTCTTTTTTAATTTTTTCCAGGGTGGTGTCAACATCTGGACCAAACAGTCTATCCGGATTGACTGGTTGATTAAGTATGGTTGTTTGAATGTCAGGTTTGAACCCCGATATGCGGAGCCAAGCCTGTCTTCTGAGCATGACACTGGTGTTAATGGCCCTAGCGGCTGTGTCCGCGGCATCAAGTGCACACTTTATGGCCGCGTTGGAGATCAGTTGTCCCTCTTGTATAATCATTTTGGTGCCCTCTTGAAACTGCGGAGGCAGGTGTTCCACAATCTGCTCTAGTGTGTCGTAATGTGATCTATCATAACGTGCCAGTAGTGCCTGTGTATTTGCAATACGCCAGAAATTGGCAGCCTGTGCAGCCACTCTTTTGCCTCCTGCCTCTAGCACTTTGGACTCCTTATCCGGGGGAGGAGCTTCACCCGTTGTTTGGGAGTTGGCCCTCTTGCGTGCGTTTGCTACCACCAGGGAGTCAAGCGGCAACTGTCCTCGAATGTATGCAGGGTCTGCAGGCGCTGGTCTGTACTTTTTTTCAATACGTGGGTTGACCACCCTCGCCCTGGTAGGCTCTTTAAAGATGTCCGCAGCATGCTTGAGGACCCCTTTGAGCATAGGCAGGGTCTTTACAGTTCTTTCCGAAACTGAAAAGGTGTCGAATAGAAAGTCTTCCTCAACTGGGTCAGCATGCATGTCCACATCATGATTAGCAGCTGCCCTCTCAATGAGTGCATGAAAACCTGCAGAATCCTCTGTAGGGGATGCACGTGTACTGAAAGTCTGTGGGTCTTGTCCCACATCTTGGGTGCCTTGGTCCCCAATGACATAATAAGAATCTGGCTGTGCATCAGGTTCATTTACTGGGAACGTGTATTGTTCATCTTCACCATAGCCCTCACTTTCAGAGTGGTCTGGAGACGGTGTTGGGCTCCTTCCCAGAGGAGGCTGGATAGGTTCCATGAGGCCTGAGGCGTCCTGTGGAAACTTTTTCTTCTTTAGGGGGATGACATAGGATTCCACCGGCTGCGAAGTGATCTTCCTTTTGTAAAGGGTTAACTTCCCCGTGTCCGCGTCTATGAAACACTCCGAATCCTCTTCTGGGTCGAGCACTTGACCCGAAGATGCCCCTGCCGTAGAAGATTCCGACTTCTTTGGCGTCGATTTCGATGAAAAAGCCTTCGGCGCCACTTTTGGCGGTAGAAGGAAGAGGAGTTTACTTGCGGGCTTGACCGGGACGTCTGCCGCCTTCTGCGTCGATGGCGTTGGCGTCGACGAAGAAAAAGCCTTCTCCCTAATTCTTTGTAATGAAGCAGCCACGAGTGATGCGTCGGTGACCGATGTCTTTGGCACCGACGAGGTGGCCTTGCCTTCGGATGCGACGCTCCGTTGGTCTTTTGGAGGGATGGACGGCGCCGACCCCGAGTCCTTGGAGCGATGCGCAGATGTCCCCGTTGGAGCCGGGTCTGTGTCGGTTGCCTTGGCTGGCTTTGCCTGCGCCGGCGCGCTTGTCTTGTGCGTGCCACCCTTCTTAGAGGATCTCTCCTCCGGCGCCGATTTTGACCCTGTGGAATCGCCGTGTTTCTTCGGCTTCTGCGGACCGGAGGTCGACGGAGTCGATGAGGCCGCCGGTTTATTTGTTTTTGCCGTTGCGACCGCCATCTTAGGGACGATTGAGTCCTTTACTTTCGGTTTCGGTTTCGGGTCGGCCATTTTAGGTGCAGTCGAGACCGTTGCTTTCAGTTTCGGTTTCGAAACCCTCGGCGCAGCAAGTATGTCCGTGGCCGGGCCAGCAGGCGGGGCCGTGGCTTGCGCTACAGGGTGTTGGGTAAGGCCGACAGGCGATCCCGCGACCCTCTCTTGATGTCCGTCAACTTCGGGGCATAGCTCGTCCGCTGAGCTATCTTCCGCGGCCCCATAAACCATATCGTCGTCCCCTACCTCGTCGACGTATTCAAGGCCTTGACCCACGACTCCGTCGTCGTCATATTCCGGATCAGCCTCGACCTCCGTCTCAGGCGGGGAGATTTGAAGATGATGGCTCTGGTCCTCCTCTTCTTGGTCGTCGAAGATGTTTTCTGGATCCGGGGCCGCCTGTTTGGCGACAAGGCGCACCGCGCGCCGAATCGTGAGAGTTTTCTTCGACCTGAAACTCGCACAGGCCCTGCAACTTCCTTCGTCATGGTCTTGCGAAAGGCATTTATTACAGACCGGGTGCACGTCTATATGTGGGTATTTGGACCCACAGAGCGGACAGAGCTTAAACGGGCTCCGCTCCATGTTGGGAACTTAGTGTCGAGTCGCGATGAGAAGGCCTCGATGTCCGAAGAGTAGTAAAAACTCCGCTGATTCCGGCTCCGAGAGACGGAAGAACTCAAGACCGTACGCAAACAATACCGACGTAAAGAACCCAAAGCCTTTTGGCCGTTAAATTAGATGTTTATTCGGTTCCGACGGAGAGACGTCGAGACCGCATCCGAACCCAATGGCGGAAAAAAACAATCTGGGGATGGAGCCGATGCCCATGCGCACTGTAGTCCAGGGGAGGAGCCACCCATCTCAGGATACTTCGAAGACTCTTCCAGGACAACAATGTGCGATCATCCGGACCCAACACTAGGTGGCGATCTAATGCTAAGATATGAATTTAGCAGCCCACATGCCTCGAACTGGTACATTTTGGGCTTACGAAAGTGTTCCCGAGTTACTTCTAAACCAAAACTTGTACTTCTGAGAAAAATAACTTGCAACTCCCACACCCAACATTTGATAGCAGGAGTGTGCAAAGCATGTGATGTGCAGCTAAAAGAGCTACAAAGATGTAGTTCCTACATAGCCATTATCTACTTCATTATTTCACATGCATGGAATAATGAGAACACCATATGCTCACCATGTGTACTACAGCCATACATTTCATTTTGGACTACAGGCAGCTTTAGCGGTCTGCTGCGAAAGCTCACGTGACATGACTACAATGCAAGTCTTCACAATGCTTGCTGTGTTATTGAATTATCCAGCTCTGGTTTCAATTCTTAACATGCTGGGACCATATCAGATGCATTACGGCTGGTTTTCATCTTTCTAAACAAGTATTTTGCTTGGTGTACCACCAAAATAGAGTGGCCTTGTGACATCTCCAAGGCACAGTTACATCTAGAATAGATGAATGACCGCTACCCTTCATCTTAGGTTGTACATGAATTACACCTCAGCCCCTTCCTTGCCTCCTTTCTTTTGGAAAAATATCACAATGATTCACAGTAGTGAGTTTCCAGCCATTCCAACTGGAAAACTAGCAGGATAACTCATCACGCCACCAGTTAATTTTCCAGTACAATGCGACACAGAAAAAAGCAAAAGAAGAACTCCACATCTAAGCAATGATAAAATATTTCCTTTATTTAAAATGAACTTAAATATACAGCAAAGTCTCTAGAGCCCAAATTATAGTAACCGGCAACTGACAATCGTCATGAGGCACCATGCATCTTCCCTAGAGGAGAGGTGGAGGCAACACCCAATCTCTAACACAAGTCAATTCAGCTGTACGAACCCTGACTCACCAACAGGGACATGCAGTGAAGTCTGGAACATGACGTTGAGGAAGAGGATGCAATTAGAAAAGACAGAAATGAGGGGAGCACTGGAAGGCAGGAAGCAGAGGAGGAAGTGAGGAGCTGGGAAAAACCAGGGAGGAGCTAGGAAGACCAAGGAAGAGCTGTGACAAACCAAGGAAAAGCTGGAAAGGCTGGGTAAAAACGAGGAGCGAGACAAACAGCGGACAAAAAAAAACAAGCGAAGAGCAACGAAGAAGAAGGAAAAAGATAGGGAGACGAAACCATGGGGAGTAATAAAGGGTCAAAAGAGTGACATGGTAACAGTGTAGAGAAACAGGGTGGTTAGAAAAGAAGTGGAGAAACCAGGAGGAAAGACATGGGGGTGATGGGAGACAGTGAAAAGGGCAAATAAAGAGGCGTGAAAAGCGGGGTGATAGTGTGATATGGATGATATGGGGGACGGGCTGAGTGAGAGGAGTAAGTGCAGGAGCTCCAGACTCTCACAGTATTCAATGTCTAGGTAGAGAGCTTGTGCAGAAATCTTTACACCGCCATCGTTCTGATCTTCTTCTCCCCCTCCTTTCCAAACAAAATCTCATGTCTTTCACCTAGAGACTCGTGGGCTTCACTGTGTGAGACATATAAACCTTTATATAAAACATATAGTTACAAAATGCTATTTACAGAATGAGAATTAAGGCACCAAAGGTGAATATGACACTTATTGGGCGGCGATCCACAGACCACATCTCAGAACCAGGATTTTGACCTACAGGCATCATAGAAAGAACACCCATCAGAGAAGAACTACCTTATAAGTGAGAGAGAGAGATTACACATTAAAGAGGCATTCCCTATAAGGGAGCGAGAAAATGTGCATCTACACGTTAACCCCATAAAGGAGCAGGCACTGCATATCAGACATATCAATTTCACAAAGCAGCATGAGACGGCCCATGAAGTCAACATTAATTCCTTAACAGAATATGAAGCTGCAGAGGGAAGAGACATTACTTCAACCACTAGACTATAACCAAGAGACTGCGAACCAAAGAGGCTTTACTCTATAACCAAGCAAGGCACTGCATACCATCAACTCAATAACTGAGCAAGCAATGGAAAATGAAGAGACATTCCTATTACAGAGCTCAAGACTGCCCTTTGAATATATATTTTCCCATAACAGCGAGACTGCCCTCTTTGTGACAGACGGTGCACCATAGACCCATTAGCCCATCAATAAATAAGAGTTTGACCATTGAAGAGGTGTTCAAGGACAACAAAGTGGGAAAACACTGAAAGAATATTACCGCATAGTCGAGAGGCTGTCCCAATTATGGAGCGAGACAGTGTGCACCCATGAGGCATTATTCCCATAATGTAGCACAGACGAGACATTAACCGGTAGCAGAACGAGGGACTGTGTATTAAAGAAATATTACTCTGTAACAGAAATCAACAAAGAGACATCACATTGCTCCATAACAGAGGAAGGCACTGCAGCCTAAGGAGACATTAGCCTCCTAGGGAGTGCGAGATGGCACAATGACAAAATATGACTCATATAAGAGGCCATGTAAAATAAATTTTCCCTCAACGTAGTGATTTGCCCAATAATGGAGCAAGAGGCTGCTTAAAATACATCACCTTCAAAATGGCAAGACATAGTGCACCAAAGAGATAGTGAAGCGAGGATGTGCACTGAAGAAACATTAGCAGCAAAGAGGAAGTGAAGAGACATTAAAACGTGAGATTGTGCATCGCTGAGACTTTAACCCATAACTAAGCCAGAGATGGCGCACCAAACAGACATTATCCCTGTCCGTGGTACAGACAGACAGGATTCACTGTGGCATCGTAAAGATATGGGAAGTGTCAAGGAGACAGGATATCAACTTGTATTACACAAAGAAAAGAGAATATCAATTGGTGTAAAGTGCAGGAGGTAGGACATCACTGACACACTGGAAAGGAGTTTGGATCGCCATTTAGGCAATGTAAACGAGGCAGGACATGCACTTGGCCAACGTGAAGGAGAAAGGGTATCACTTCCACAGAGTGAGGGTAGCAGGACATCCAACTAAGCAGTGCGAAGGACGTTGTTCCCACTTAGTACCCTGAGAACACCTCCTGATACACCCAGCTGGATCAATTGCAGTCATGGGTAAGCCTTTTGTTTCACGACACTTGCATCTACCACATCCTTGCAGAAAGCAACGCCTCTTGCATACAGTGCTGCCCCTCCTAATGTCCATCCCATTACTTGTCCCCCCACACTCCTTTTGACCATATTTTAGTTAGGAGTTAATGATGGGGCAGTTAGGAAGTCTTTACTCCTCTCCATGCCGTATTTGGGTGGTCTCGCCTTTGATATAAATTGATGACTGGCATGTGTGGGTTTTTCTTCTCTACATGAGTCTATAGTAGGCACTTGGGTGGCCTCCCCGCATGTCCTTGCCAGTATCTGGGTGGTTATCCCCTTTTCGCGAGTCACTGCCCAGAACTCTGGTGTATTCCGTTAGTTCTGGTTGATGCGCAGATAGGAGGTTGGCACATACCCCTCGCCACCTTTCAGTTTTCGCACACGGGTCCAGCCGTCACCTTTATCTTCCTCCATGAGGCTGAGCTCCTCACCTTCGATCATGGCGATTGTGCCCTCGCTGGAGCCTGGAAAAAAAGGCAAAATTCACACCACAAGCAGATTCTGGATATACTGTTCAAGCCACTTTTCAAGCAAAAAGGGCTGCACACTCCCCATACAGAACATCAGTGGACACCTGCACACCACCACCTTCACAAGCCAGGAGCTCCTACCAATAGCACTCCACCAAAATTAGACAGGAACACTAGTTACTGAACAGGGATTATAATCAAGGCCAACCAACCATAAGAATTCTTCAACCACAAAGGAGGCACAGTCCGGTTGGTGTTGTACGACCATTACATGCCCAAAGAATATAAAAGGGACATCCTACCACAGCTCAGGAACACATCCTGAGGTCCTTCGTTCTAAAACCCCACTATAAAGCAACAGAGCAAATCAGGGGGATTGGAATCAAAGACTTGGTCTTAGCCCCTTCAGCGGTCACTCTGAAGGAATTTGCCATCGCCCAAGCAGAACGGGAAAAGGACCACATTACTTTTGAATGCCATCAATGATAGCCAACAAAACCAATCCATTCAAACCAGAAGGGATTGCTTACAGAAACCAGGCATCCAGACACTCTTTGGCACAGCAGCCTGTGACTAAACACTTAACCAGGGACAAACACCCACTTTAACTGCAACTAAGGGACAAGGACCACTGCCCGTCACTGTTATGTCACCAGGAGGACCCTGTCCACCACCATACTTACAGTCAACCAAAAATTATTTACAGCCTCTCAGAGTTTGGAGATCAAATATACCTTGGAAGTTAGACCTGTAGTCCCTCCCCACCATGCAGTCACCAAAACAGTTAGCCACATTCTGCAGATAGAGATGACTCTCAATACCCCCTCATCTGCCCCCCTGCCGCTTTTAAAATGTGATTGTTATTGATAAAGAATTAGCTCCGATTTCTCTCCAGGAAAATCACAAATAAGCAGATCAAGGAACTGCAACCTCATGATAATTTGCAACTCCACACCAACACCAAGGTTCTCCTACCAGAGACCCACCACTACTTGTTCATCACTGGCCCGGTTAGGCACAAAGTATCCCTGGGCCAAATGACCACCTAGATGTAAGGGGCTGAGAATTTTTCATACCATCGAATGGATAGGCAGCTGTGCACTGTCCGATAGGAGTTGGTGCATCATCGTCAAAGTCGTCCTCAAATTCGGTGTAGATGGGCTGGTTCGAAGGGTCCTGGCTGTCATCAGAGTGTGAAGCATCAGTACTGTGGTAAGAGAAGGAGAAAAAAGATTAGCTGTAAGCTAGGAGTGCATGCTCCATGGAGTGATAGAGACCAGCTTAGCAGGGAAGGATGCATGCTTGGGCCTAAAAGTTGGAATACATGAAAAAGTTACTTAGGCAACGCTATTTCTGTTGGGCACTATACTGCACTTGTAACTCACTCACGCGATGAGCAGACGTGATCACTATGAGGAAAAGTTGTCTTAAACATGAGAAGACTGAGAGAACAAATGTGCATCGGTTCAAAAGGGACACATGCACAGTTAAGTGAGATCCAAATTCAAGTCCAACTGAGGCATCAAAAAGGTGTTGGCGGATACATATGATTCAACTTTTTCAAAAAACGCACCACAACAGGTGATTTGAATAACAATGGCTGATCAGGTATACATAGGAAAGCCTAATCTTTAATGGTTGCCAAAGCAAGGCCTTGAGGGGCTAGAAAAAGGCAAAGCAGCAATATGTAAGATAATTGTGGCTGTAGGTTGCAGGAGGAACACCATACTACAAACTTCTCCCAGAGTCCTGAATAAACAGTTTTGGTAGAGGAAAGTCTAGCTGCAGAGATGACACCCACAACTTTGGGAGCAAGATCGAAAGCCTTCCAGTGTCGCGGCTCAGTCTCCAAGAATGGAGGTGCAGGCTGTGCAGGCTCTGGTGCAGGAACCTGCCATACTGCAGGGATATGAGGTCCTCCTGAAGGGTCACCCAGATCAGAAAACAGATGCTCATGGTCAGAAGTTCCAGGTACTACACTCTCCACACCCAGTCCTTCCTTATAATCTTCAGAACTCTGGGTAGGAGAGGCCTGGGAGGGAAGTAGTACAAGAGTCCATAGTTCTAACAGAAGTGAAAAGTGTCTCCGAGTTGACTTGGAATTCCATTGCATAAAAGCTTGGACACTTCACGTTCTCGGAGGGGATTACAAAATAAAGCCAGGCATCCAATCCCCCCCCCCCCCCCCCCCTGCTGTTTAAAGATCCTGTCAGATACAGTACAGCCAGGGAGGTGCCCTTTTTATTTAGTAACTTCCAAAGGCACAGGATCCATGACCCCACTCTACCCTGTCTGTTGCTGAACTAGTGTTGTCTGTGAGACTGTACCCGTTCCCTCTTTATGGAAGGAATGAAATCCTTCTGCGGCAAGCAAACCGCTCGCAACTCCAACAAGTTTGTGTAGAGGAGAAGTTTCGCAGTAAACCAGAGTCCTTTGATCTTCACCTCGCCCAGAAAACCTTCCCAATCCAGCATTGATGCATCTATCATCACCATTGGGGCAGGGGTAGGGGTCTGCCATTGGTTCAATAGTGGTCTAGCAACTGGGTGGAATTTAAACAGTTTCCTTGGTGCTGAGCCAACTGAGACTTCAGATCCTACTGCAGAACAAGCATTCGCCACCCGGAGGGGTCCACAAGCAGGATGCAGGAGACCAAGAAGCCTCAGAGACACTCTGACTGAGACCCACGTTTAAGGTCAGAACATTAGGTTTATGGGTCAAATGTCTTGGACTTGTTGAGGTGGAGGGACGCTTGGAAGTGCACCCTAGCAAGAATAGCTCCAATAAAGGGAAGCAGATTTGAAGGAATAAGGTATGACTTCAGCACATTGATGAGAAGACCCAATGATGTTAACATGTTGGCCGTGGTCTGGAGGTTGTTCTCATCTATGAGGGGATTCTGCCTTTATCAGCCATTCGTCAAGGTGAAGAAACACTGGTATTCCGAATCTCAGCAAATGGGCAGCGTCCACCAGTATAACTTTTGTGAAAACCCAGGGTGCTCTGGTAAGACCAAAGGGGAGCACAGAGAACCAAAAGTGCTTGTGACCTAACTGAAACTGCAGGCAGGTTCGGTGAGACAGCAGGACAGCAGATGGAAGTGGGTGTCCAAGTTGGTTCAATGCTACAATCCAGTATCCTGGGTCCAGGGCAGACAAAACATTTGGCCAGGGTCAGCATTCTCAACTTGTTCTTCCGGTGAAAGAAGCTCAGAGGGCGACAATTGAAGATGGGGAAAAGTTATTTTTCTGCACCAAACAGCCAACAGGAATAGCAACCAGTTCCCATCTCTGAAGCAGGTGTCCTTTCTATGGTTCACTTGGTCAAGAGAGATTGAACATCCTCTGGAGTATGGACAGGTAGGCCCCTGGTTTGGTGGCATGATGGAAGGGGCAACAAGGAGGAGAGGGAGTAACCATTCTGCACATTGTAGAGCAGCCTCTGGTGGAAGGTGATGCTCCTCCACCCAGTGCGGTAAAAGGGGATACGGCCTGATAGCGGGTATCGTCCACTGCAGAGGGAAACCTAGAGCGGTTTTGCAGCAGTTGGGGCGAGGGTGTTGTTGAAGTTAGTGCAGGAAATTGGGTAGTATATTGCCCCTGGATGCTGGCGACCAAATCCCTGGCCTCCATCTCAAAAGGCTTGGAAGGCCTGTTTTTTGCAGCGGCAAGGTGCGATACTGCCTGTGCTGGTAGCACCTTCTAAAGCCTCGAAAAGGATGAAATTGCTGGGGAAACTGTCATACAGGGATTCCCAACCCAAGAGAATGTGCCAATGCCATGCTCTCCTTAAAGTGCTACAAGGCCGAGTCCACCTTCGCTCTGAAGAGACATGTGCCATCAAATGGCATGTTGATATAAAATCGCTGGTCGTCACTCGAAAAGCCAGTTTAGCAAATCAAAGAGTGGCGCTGCAGTACCATGCTGGTTCCGACTGCCTTACCCAAGCGGTAGGTGGTGTCCACACCAGAGTGGAGTAGAGTGGAGTGGAGTGGAGGGAATAAAGCAATGGAGGCTGGGCCGGATGTCATCAGGGATGGCTGGCAAGATGTCTGCCACCATGTCCCATAACACATGTGAGTATCTCCACAGGAGGCGACTTGTGTTCACTTCTGAGCACATTCTTTTAGAGAATGCCTCCATGCGCTTCGACTCTGTCTGGTGGGAGAGTTGAAAACGCGTTTGGGCTGAGGCAACTTGTGGAAGCTCTCCAGGCTCTCCGGAGTGGGGTGCTGGAGAAGAAGACAGGGTCACTTCTATAAGGACATTTGTTTTGACTTCAGAGGTAGGCAATCAGAGATCTAGCGTCTTTTCTGCTCTCCTAATGACAGTGGAAAAGGAGGCAGATACTTCAGTAATCTATTTCAAATCTTTATTTCGATCGATTGATCATAAAAGATATACAATAAACACATCATTTTAAATTTTTTAAAAAAGAATGTTAAAAGAATAATAACAATATATCTGAACGAGGGATTTTTAGGAGTCCCCTGCCAGCTTTACATATCGGGATCTGGCGTGCCACATCGCTGTCAGAAATTTAGCCAAAGCAAACACCGTTGGGGGGATAAATCTGACTTTAAAACTCTAAATGCAGGAAGGATTGTTCTGAATCCCAGATTTCTAAGCAATGGGACCAGCCAATGTCGTCTACTTTTGTGGTAGGCTGGGCAGAAGAAGATGACATGTGCTTCATTCTCCTTAGTGTGGACACAGACAGGGCACAACTCAGTAGAAGGCTGTCCCGCCCATGCTTTAGTGAAAGTCTTTAGTGGAAGAGTCCCATACCTCCATTGCAGGAAAAGTTTCCTTGTTAAAACAGGAGCCATTCCATCCAACACACTTTCAAAGTCGTATGAGTCTTTTATTGCAATAAAACGATGTGTTAGAGAACCCTCTCGCGCACTGTCCAGGACCCGGGTGAGCATTTTTTCGTAGTAAGCTCTGGAAAGTGCTTTCCTTGGAACCCTGGTGCTTGTGCTTTCTGGGTGGGACCACAGTTCTGGTATTCCAAGGGTCTCACATGTTGTCTTAATTTAATTTAGCCAAGGAGTCTCGGTGGCGTTAGGTAGAGTTAAAAATTCCTGCAGCTCAGATCGATAGGAGATGAGATCCTGACTGCTCCACATACAGTGCCAAAATGTTAGGGGTTTGAGCCCTAGTTCTTCTGTGATGGGCCTCAGAGCCAGGTCCAGTCTTGGGGGGAGAAGTGGAGTACTTGGTGGGAGGGCGGTCAGCTGCCTTATGAATTTGTTTTCCGTCACCTGCAGGTTGTGAGATGGGGTGTAGCCCCACATCTCTCCCCCGTAGATAACAGCGCCCCGCGCCTGCGTTTTATAAATTTGGATGGAGGGGGTCAGGGGGCGGAAAGTTGACTTAGACGCAATTCTCATAATGCCCCCCACCTTCTGGGCCAGCTTCATATTAGCTTTAATCTGATGAGCCCCCCACGTCAGGTTTTGATTTAAAGTTATCCCTAAGTACTCTATGGTGTAAACCCTTTCCAGTCGCACTGAACCAAGTAGGGGATTTGGACGCTTTGGGAACTTGGGATTTAGGAGCATAAATTTGGTTTTCTGGGGGTTAATTTCGAGGCCCCTTTCTGTACAGAAGTACTGGAAGCCATCAAGCACTCTCTGTATGCCCATCGGAGTTTTAGATAGCAGCAGGGTGTCGTCCGCAAACATGATGGCGGGCACCCTGCTGCCAGTCAGTTTTGGGGCGTCGGTATTGGCAATCCCGGTCAGATGTGCGATTATCCCGTTCACAAAGACGCAGAACAGGGTAGGTGCAAGCACGCAACCCTGCCTTACCCCTCTGCGAACGGGGAATCTTTCAGTTAGTTTCCCGCTTCTCCCACATCTGACCCTTGCGAAGTTGTTATGATGTAATTTGATCAGGATTGCAAGGATGTCTTTTGGGACGCCTAATTCTACCATTACTTCCCACAATTTTGCTCTTGGCACTAAATCAAAGGCGGCACGTAGGTCCACAAAGACCGTGTACAGGGTGCCGCCCTCGATAAGTGCCCTCCTCCAATATATAAGGTGTAATCTGAATATTTGGTCAATTGTGGAGACACCCCTCCTGAATCCTGCCTGATACGGGCTGAGAGTGTCCTTTTCCTCCAGCCAGTTCTGCAAGCGATCCAGTATTAATCTACCAAAAAGCTTCTGCAAGACATGGATGAGGCTTATGGGACGATAGTTGGCTGGGAGCAGAGGGGATCCCTTTTTAAATATTGGGACCACCTCAGCGCCCAGCCAAGTATCGGGAACCTCCATACCCCCAAGAACCGCATTAAATATCAACAAGAGGTACGGTGCCCACATCTCTGGTTCCTGCTTAAAAAGATCCGCGGGACCCCGTCCAACCCTGGTGCTTTCCCTCCTGCCAGCCCCGCAATTGCGGCACAGACTTCCTTTTCCGTGAATTGTTCACCCTCCTGACTACTCAATATAATGCAATTAAGATTGCTTTGGGACGTATCCTCCATTGCGTATAGGGATTGGTAGTGCTCCTGCCACAGGCCAGGGGCGATGTTAGGTTCGCTCGCAGAGGGGAGATCCTCTGAGCCATGGTTAACCAATCGCCAAAATTTACGTGAATCTTTATTGGCCAATGCCCCAGCGAGATCTTCCCAATGCTTTTGATCCCATTCGGCCGTAGCATTTGCCAACAATGTCCTATAGGCCAGTCTTTTCGCTTGTATTGTCTCGCGGCATCCACGCACCTTTATTGCAGTTAGGAGTTCTCGTTTTGATTCCCGGCATGTGGCATTATACCAGGATTTTTTGTTTAACCCACTGGATTTAACTGGAACATTAGAGAATAAGTCTAGCTCCAGTGTATTTATTAGTTCTTTATGGGTTTGCCCCAGTAGTTCTATATTCACCCGATCATCTAATTTATCGGCAAGACCGAAAGCCTTTTCAAGCACTGGCGTAATTCTGGCGTAAAGCCTAGATAACTTAACACCATTTGTGGCCAGCTTCCCCCATCTCACTCTCCTCCTGTTGTTCTCTAAGAGTAGCCCAGTGGTTACATTTTGATTTTTCGACTCCGTATCCTCTATACCTGGACTAGTATATTCGAGTTCGAGGGCGTTGTGGTCACTATCCTCTCTACTCAGTACCCTGAAATCTATTATTCTCGGCCAGCATGATAATTGAACTAAAATATAATCAAGTCTGGATTCACTACCTAGTTTGTTAAAAGTACATTTGCTTGGGTTGTCTGATTTTGTGCGCCCATTACATGCTCTTAGACCGTAGTTAAGGGTCAGTGCAGTTATCTGTAATGCAAGGGGTGTCCAGGCTCTTGGTGGAGGGGCCACCGTGTCTGGTATCAGCCAACTAGCATCCTCCTCTAGGGAAGGTCCATCAAGCAAGCCAAGGAGTGGCTCATAGTGAGAATTGAGGTCTCCTGCTACCATCTGCGGGAGATCTCTTGGGATGTCACTCAGGAAAGCAGAGAGATCTTCAATCGTTTTCGATTCCCCTGATGTGACCACGGGTCTCGAATAGACATTTATGACCAGCAATTTGGCCGAGTTTGGCCATTCTAGCATGACGGGTAATATATCCTCGGAATCCTCGTCTAAACACCTAGCTTTGCAGCCCAAGTGGCAGGCAATCAGAGTTGCCAACCCTCCTGACGGACGTCCCCTTCCGCCCCATGTTGCTTTTTTTGAAAATACTTCAAAACCTGGACAAGTGAACTCTTCTCTTGCCCAGGTTTCCTGAAAAAGGCAAATGCTTTTTGAGCTGATGAATGACAGCCACTCAGGGCATTCCATTTTATTGCCAATGCCAGCCACGTTCCATGAGATTATGGTAAACACCGCAGGTCTTGGAGGTAATAACTCAATACTAAAAAGGTTGTTCTCTGTGGGGGCGGGATTGGGATTTACCATTAGGCTTAGTGGCAATTCACCCTGTTCAACCTCTATGTTGCTAATATTATCCCCTACATCAGCTATGCGGTTAGCGGGATCTTGGGAGTGGTTAGGTGTGTCAGGAGCGGTTTTTAGTTCTATTTGTGGCAGGGTTTGGTCCCGGGTGGTGGGTCTATCCTCACTGTGATCTATTATAGCAAGCTGATCCACCACCCTGGCATTGCAGTCAACCAGTCAATCAACCATTTCCAGGCTGCTATACCTGTTCGAGGTTGGGAAATAGACTGGGTGGTGCATTCTGTGTGGGCCAGGGACTCCTCTCGGTCTATCGCCCCATCCCCCTCTCCTTCTTGTGTTGTACTCCCAACCCTCCCCCTCTCCATGTGACAGTGGATATTCAGTGGGCGTGTTCCTGTAGTGGTAAGGTTCCCTCCTTCCTGCGCTGTTGTTCTCCCACTCTCCCAATAACTCCTGATGGTACCCCCATCTTGGATCTTCTGATAGATAGATACTTGATGGGTAGAAGAATGAGAGGGGAAGAGCCTGAATTAAGTTCCCTTGATCATCGGGGGCCCAACTGCAAATGTACGAGGCTGTTCTAGGTTCCCTAAAACTGACCACAATGCAATCGCCCCTAGTTGTCTTTCTCAGGTTCCCCACCCAGGCGACGCGTCTCACCATGAGTACATCGCCAGTTGTTCCTTGCGGGAGGGGTCTGTATATGGACAGCCAGTTAATAACTTAAGAGAGACTGTCGGCTCAATGGAATTGGGAGATAGTTCAGGCACACCCACCAAGATCACTGTGTATGGGGACGCCTCAGGTGGTAAGTTTACAGGTTTAATTTTCCGAGAATTGATCTGTGTGTTGTCTGGGGGCCTCGTGTCACTCTTGGCTTTATCTGGAGGATTGGGTTTATCTTTGGGTTTGGTAGATGTATTTAGTGGTATGGGTGTGGGTGCCTGAGTTTGTGCCGGTGATTGAGTTTGTGTGAGCGGTGTAGTTTTATTTACGCTAGCAGGGGTTTGGGGAGTCTTATTTTGATTAGGTTTAGATTTTGTGTTATTAGAAATGGGTAAACCAGTTTTCTTCAACAGGGTTGTGTGATCTGTGCTCTTTTTAGGAATACTGTCTGACCCTCCTTTGTTGCCCTTGGTTTCTAGCTTGAAACTGTCTGCCAGCTGGACTGTCAATTTTTCTATATTGACCAGCCTTGCTTCGATCTTTATCAGCCGGGCTTCTAAGGGGCTTAGGAGCGACCTAATGAGTGAGCCTATATCTATCTGCAAGAGTAATGTCCTCATTCGTGGAATCTATGGAAATATTAGTGGGGTAAGGGGGGGGTATCTACAGGTAGAGTAGCAGTTATTATTTGAGTGTCCGTCGGATTGATTGGTGGTTGCCCTAAGGTGTTACCATCAAAAGTAGCCGTATCACTCACAGTTTTAGGCTCAGATGTTTTTAGCTTGCTACCACCTTTGGTTTACCCCCCTTTCTTCTTTTTTTGAATAGCTCCCTCCCTTACTCCCCTCTGTAGATCTGGGGGATTCTTGCTAATGCACAGGGTAACCAGATCCTTACTGGCAGTTGAAAGTGGGACAGCTGATATTTGAATAGTCGGTAAATTCATGAGGCTCATATCCTCAAGGTCATTTAAGCCCTCCATAGTAAGGTCTGGATTGGTGACAGACTGATTTGTCTCTAAGCCTTTCTGATTAGTACAATGAGGTTCTGGCCTTCCTTCAGGGGTCTTAGCCAGAGCCATTGGCCCCATTGATGATCTCCTCACCCAGTCAATTTCTTGGGAGATACGTCTTTCGAGCACGGAGATTTCGTCTATCAACAATGAGCCAGCTTTGACAAAATAGTTGTCAATAGTACCTTTGGGAACTCCAGTGCCAGCCTGCGCGGATTTACTTCTTGTTTCCCTGGTGGTCATCGTGAAGTCTGGGTAGGCCGGGTCCGTTCGAAGTAGGACGATGGTATTGAACCGACCAGGGGGTTTGGCCCGGGCCGGTCTCTCCGGTCCTCGAACGGCCTCAAATGGCCCGCCCTTTGCCCGGGCTTAGCTCCGCGCTTTGCCCCGCGCGCGTCCCGCTTGCGCGTCCGATGCTATCTGTATATCACGAGAGGTGGGCGGGAAGAGGACCAGCTGCGGCGAGTCTTCTGCGCAGCGCCCGCTGGTCCTCGCAGTCCCGCAGGGAATACAGCGTCTGTGAGTGGCTCCGCTCGTATTCAGGGAGTCCTTGGAAGCTTGAGCCTCGAGCGGCACCCGCGAAGCGGCACCCGTGAGGAGTTAGTTAAATGTCCAGAAAGTGAGCACTTGGCCAGGAAGCAGGTAAATCGTCCCTCGTTTAAAATGCGCGATGCACAGAGCTCCTCTTCGCTCTTTAATCCGGGCGGGAAGAGGACCAGCTGCGGCGAGTCTTCTGCGCAGCGCCTGCTGGTCCTCGCAGTCCCACAGGGAATACAGCGTCTGTGAGTGGCTCCGCTCGTATTCAGGGAGTCCTTGGAAGCTTGAGCCTCGAGCGGCACCCGCGAGGAGTTGGTTAAATGTCCAGAAAGTGAGCACTTTGCCAGGAAGCAGGTAAATCGTCCCTCGTTTAAAATGCGCAATGCACCTTACCTTCAGTAATCTGTATTATTGTATTCTCTAATGACATGAATTGCAATTGTTTTTATAAGTTTTAGTAGTTCCAGTCCTTTAAACCGTATCAACTGTGATTTATCATCACTCAAGACAGATTTTAAGTCCCCCTAAAAAGGTTTTAACTTTGTTTATATTGTCTGTCCAATGGAATATTTATTTCTATGTATCGTGCATTTATGACATATCTGTCAAAAACAGCTTTCTGGATTGCAATGGAAACTTCAGTAACCTCAGCCAGTAAAGGTGAGTGGAGGCCCAGTTCAGGAGTCATCAGGGAAGATGGGGTCATGGTTACGAGAAGCAGGAAGACACCAACATTGAGCCACAGGCTGGTGGTCTTGTAAGCATAATCTCCACTGAAAAGGGTTAGAAGAATAAGGATAGTGGTTAGGTCACACTGTGGGGAAAGGTTAATTTTCAGTGGCAGCTGGCCTAGCCACAATTCCCCCCACCATCCCGGCAGAGAAAGGAGAGTGAAAAATCTGTAGTAGAAGAATGCAAGACCCTAACCATGAGGACTTCACCGTGAAGTTATGGAGCAAGAGGAGGGAAGGAACCATGGAGGTTGAGGGGCAGCTGGAGAATGGAGAAGGTGACCCAAGGAAGTGGTAAAGAGAATGCAGAAATTAGACCTCAAACCGGACATTACCTGTCTTTCTCTTGGGAGCTATCATTGTTGTTCATGCTCGTGGGGCGTTCCAGTTGGTTGTTGTACCTCATGATGGTATCGCCACGACTGACTGTTTGTCCATTAGCATTAGCCAGCCAGGCCTAACACAGAGGAAACAGTATCAGAGGTCAAAGATCATCCATTTCAGAATCATGCTCTAAAAACAATCAAACTATTTCCTCTAAACAATAGGAAACAGTCCCAAAAACATAACTCCAGACACCTCCTCAAGAAGAGAGGCCTTCAATACTCCTCTTAGGGGGTAAGGAGGCAGCACTGCTACATTTCTAGATGGACAACACTATATGTCTATGTGTCAGAAAACAATCCACACAGGTGCCCTGGGAAACAGCTTGAATGCCTATTTCAGCAGACAGCATGCCACACATGCCCCAAGGACTCAATATACATCACAAAGTGGCCGAGTCATACATCTTCTAAGTGATGGAGGGAGATGAAGGAACTGCACAATTTCCAAGCACACTTACTATATAGAGGGGGGGAAGGGATTAAGAAAACTACTAAAGAAATGAACACACAAGTGACTAAGGGTTCACTCAATATCTGTAATCCATGGAATGGCTTGTTTCTTATTCTGGAAATCCCCAGCAACCTTGTGCAAGGGATCCATCTTGGCAAACTAATATTGATGGATGTTCCCAAAAAAGTATCCCAATGTACTGATCTACCCTGAAGACTATAGTTACAGACCTATACTAGAAGATTCTGTTCACAAACCTACACTAGATGTTTCAGCCCACAGACCAGCAGCAGGAAATCTCCCTGCAGAACAGACACAAAAAAGGGACATAAAGGTCAGGCTACAACAGGCTCAGCTCTATAGATCTACTAGCAGACTTGGCTATACAGATTACGATTGGAAAGCCTCAGAAGACCTATGCTTGGCTAATCACAGACTCAATCATGGAAAACCACAGACTGTACTAGGGAGAACAACCCTGTACTACTCTTCGTTGAATGGTATTTATGTGTAATAAAAAAAAGCAGTATGGGGTATTTCTTACCTTATCTGCTCCAGCCCTCTCGCCCACTGCAACACACCATCATTGGATCATCCACATAACACCACTCTCCATGTTTCATGGTCCTGTGCTCCCAACCCCCTTTCATGTTCTCACCTCACACTTTTGCACCTCAAGCTGTAGCCTCTGGATGTTGTTCAGGGTTTCTGTGTACTTGGGCAATAAGATGTTTGGATTTCCCATCTGCGGGTTCTTCTCGTAAACATCTTTCATCTTGTCCAGAGCCTCCCTAAAGAGAACAAAGCTTTATTTGCCTGTAACCATACTTTAGCAAAATAATAATGTTTTTAAACATCAATCTCTTCTGTTAAACTACTAGGTGGCCAGATTACGCTGTTTACCCAAATGAAGAAAAATCCCCTACCAATGATTTGCTTGAGTCTCTAATAGTGTCACCTGCAGAGTCGACGAACTCAAAATGCCCTATAATTTGATTTTAATTAAATTTTTTTATTTATTAGTGCTAAGGCGCATTCTCCCTCATGAGAGCATCTTTGTACTACAAATAAATACAAAAGAAGCTGAACTAACAAAACTACAAAGACTAGAAAATGAATTGGTAGAATAAAATGCTTTCTAAAGACTATATACGCTATAATTTGTAAGTGAATATAAAATTCATTCTACAGCATCAGACCAGAGTAAATGAGGGTCCTGCCTCCTACCCTGGTAGCCTAATCTGGGGATGTGAAAAAGATAGTCAGAGTAGAAGCGTACGGTCCTACTTAGGACAAACTGTGGATCCATCATTCAGACATGAGCTACCAATCTGAGAAAGCACTATGCAAAAGTCTCGGTGAAACAAAGAATATGTTTTATGATACAGACAATGAAGTTTCTGACTGGCAGCCAAATATGGTCAATTTTCTTCAGATCAACTGTTTTACTTTTTGCTAAATGTTGTATCAGTTAAAGTTGCTTTTCGGGGAGACAAAGGAAAGAGATGGTAAAACATTGACTCCCAAAAACATGTGTTGAGATAATTTATCATAGAATGACGTCGGTAAGAAATCAATATTTTGCACAGGTGTAGTGTGTGAACACATGATGCCAACAATCATTAATCTGATATCCTCTTGCAGTTTTATATGAAGAGATTAAGATTTGTCAGTTGGAAACCATGGAGAACATACGAACTGGGGCCAGATCTGACCTTGCTAGTGAAGTTTACTATTCAGATGAGTAGAAGGTCTGTTTTGCTCCCATTCAAGTTAGTACTCAGCCTCTCCAGAATGGCAGAGAGAAATCCCCCCCAGTAGGAAAATGACTTGGATGAAGATGAACAATTAGCTGAGTACTGCCTGCAAATGTCAGGTCAGAGCTACCCAATGTCCCGCTCAGTAGAGCCAATGTTTTTATAAACACATTAAAAAGCACCCGAGGTAGTTATGAGACTGAAACATTACAAAGCGTGTCAGCATGACCAAAATGGTTGCAAGATCACAGACTGACAACGGCCTTTTAAACAGGAAGATAAACATGTGGCTACTGTCTACGATCTTCCACCTCTACGAGCCAGGTCTTAAAAATGAAAAGATCCTGTCAAGCAACATGGCTGACATGACATACCTCTAGGCTCCTCTGTCGGTCCCCTTAAAACCCTACATAATTCGGTCTTCCTAGGAGAAAATTCAGTAAAATGCTACTGAGTTGTATCCGAGGATAGCTATAGAAGCATGGGCAGTCACTTATCTGGAGGATGACTTGCACACCGCCCAGGTGAAGCAGCCTGAAGCCTGTGCTGACTAAGATAAAATGACATCGGAGGGAGGGCAGGCTGCTTTTAGAGGCCGGCCATACAGAGGTTGGGATCGTATTTGGCTTAGGGACGAATGTAGAGCTAGCGGTGCTCAGTGGCAGAGGATGCTGCCCTGTGCGTTCCACCTTGCTACCTGAGGCACCTGAGCTAGTGAGCAATGGAGGGCTGTGGACTGAGATGTGGGTCCCACAGGGATAAAGGGAGCAGACAAGGGAATCCAGACACATTTTGGCTGTCATGTGCTCCTTGGTGCTTTTGGACCGTGTGCCCTGCGGGCTGACCAGGGGCCACAGAACACTGGAGCATCCTACATATGGCCCCTGGCAAAGATCACAGCACAGTAGCTAGGCCTATCATAAAATCACAGAGCTGTAGTGATTCCCCTAGGAATGCTCTAAGGGGACATACACCCTCTAGAGCAAGTTAATTACCTTTGGGAGTGCTCCTTTTGATAGAGACTATATAGCCGCAGATTCCTCATCTTTTGAATATTTCCCAGGCATCAGTGGATCTGGAACTTTTTTAGCAGTACCTCCACGCGCTGTCAGGTGGTGTTGTGCAACTTCGCAATTGAAGTGTGGAGCTTATATAAATGCCAACCCTGCGCACTGATGTCAATTGCTTTCGAGGCAGTCAGTGCCCCCAGATGCAGAGCCCTAAGAGTGAATTGGTTGTGACCCGTGTACAGCTACCTAGACGTGGGGTCTTATTCGTGGATAGAGTCCAATTACAGAACGGGATGATGGGAGGGTCGGTGAGGGATCAGCAGCTAGATATTCTCTCTACCAGAAACAGCGTAACTAATGGTAAGTAACCTGTTCTTCTGATAGAGACTTGTAACCGCACATTCGTCACCTTTTGAAAAGATACCAATGCAGTGCATATTTGGAGGCAGGTCTGTAAATGGACTTAGAAATCAAATTCCTGCAGGAGCAAGGGGGCAAAATGCCTATGCCGGCGACCCTGACCGCCCAAACAAAAGTGGTTAGTGAACATATGGAGGGACCTCCATGTAGCTACCAGACATATGTCTTGGATAGAGACTCCGGGTGCTAATACAGTGGTAGCAGTTTTGGCTGCTTTTTGGCCAATATGTAGCAGATCTTAATGCAGAAAACAATCCAGAGGGAGATGGTCTTCTTCTGCACTCTCTTGTATTTTTTTGCTCCAGAGTACCCCTACAAAAAGCAGATTGCCCACCGATGTTCCTTGGCACAATCAATGTAAACGCTGAGCAATCCTTTGGGATCCAAGCAATGGAGCTCTCCTCCTTGAAGGGGTGAGATGGAGTTCAGAATTTTAGAGGCATGATAGCTTGAAGGACGTGACACAGTGTCGCAACAGAATGATGCTCGTGTTCGCAGACCCAGTTTGTCTGGGAAGAAGGTCATTTATGGTGGATTTACACCAAAAAAAACGAAGCTCATTCACACACAGTGCTGAAGTGATGGGGACGAGGAACATCATCTTAATAGTAAGGAGTCGTAAGAGACAGCCGTCAAGTATTTTGAACAGAATGCACATCAATTAAGCGAGGACCAGATTAAGTTCCGGTGGGACATTACAAAAAGAACAGGGGGAAACATGTAACTCTTTCAAAAATTACACAACATCTGGTGACTTAAACAAGGAGAACTGATCTGACTACTGTAAGAAGGTCAAAAGAATAACCTTTAACCATGCCCAAAACAAAACCTTGAAGGGCAAGAGACAAAAAAAATTAACAGAACGTCAGATAACTTGGCATGGACGGGGTCTATCTGCTGAGTACCGCACAAGCTACATATTTGTCCCAACAATAGGCGTATACAGTTTTCGTCAAGGGTTGCCTGGCACCACAATGACAGTAACCTCTTGCAGAGGCAGGTCAAAGGTATTCAGCTGTCATTGTTCAATCACCAAGCAATCGAATGGCTGTGTAGGCTAATCCGGATTGCTGTAAGTGTAAGAGATAACTGATGATGTTTTGCACTGTTTTGCGACCACTGTGCCTGCACCTGCGGCCTGGTCGCCCCCACGCTCCTCCTGCTGCTGCTCCTGAGCCCCGCTGTTTTGCCGCCTTAATTTCCTGCTGCTGCCCGGGCGACCCAGCCGCCGCTGAGCCGCCCGGCCGCACCAGACTTTCCCGCCGCTGCCTCCCTGCGGCTCCGCCCCCCGCCAGCCCATTTGCCGCCCCGCCGCTGACCCTCCTCCCGGCTGCCTACTTAAGGGGCCGCGTCCTCTTCCAGGGAGCGACCACTGTGCCTGCACCTGCGGCCTGGTCGCCTCCATGCTCCTCCTGCTGCTGCTCCTGAGCCCCGCTGTTTTGCCGCCTTAATTTCCTGCTGCTGCCCGGGCGACCCAGCCGCCGCTGAGCCGCCCGCCCGCAGCAGACTTTCCCGCCGCTGCCTCCCTGCGGCCCCGCCCCCGCCAGCCCATTCGCCGCCCCGCCGCTGACCCTCCTCCCGGCTGCCTACTTATGACGAGCCCACGCAAGCGCAGAGTTGACGCGCAGCAGGCGCGCCGATTGTGCGCCGAAGGCGCGCCAAAGGCAAGCCCGTCTGCGTCCGTCCGCGCCTGGACCGCGACCAGCCTAGGACCCCTGGTCTGCGACGACGCCTGCCTACACGACGGACCTACGACGCCGCAACCCTCATCGCACTCAAACCCGACCGGACAAGAGCCTGCCACCGAGCCACCCCGAGACGCACCCACGGACCCTTCACCTGCCAAGCCTGCAAGTTCACCTGCATCCGGACCTGCACCACAGCCACTAAGCCGAGCACCAACAACCTCAAGTGCATCCTGCTCAACACCCGCTCCATCCACAGACACGCCATCGAACTTTGGAACCTGCTCGACACTACCTCACCAGACGTCGCCTTCCTCGTAGAAACCTGGATGAACGCCTCCTCCGCACCCGACATCGCCATCGCCATCCCAGACGGATACCAGATCACCCGGAAAGACCGCGTCAACCAGATTGGAGGAGGCATCGCCATCGTACACAAGAACACCATCCACATCACGACCGACTCCAGCGACACCTTCGCCGCCGCCGAGCACCTCCACTTTCAGATACACACAGACCCAAAGACGACCATCACAGGCACCCTCGTCTACAGACCCCCGGGACCACGTACACAATTCAGCGAAGACATCACAGACTTCATCAGCCCGCACGCCCTCAACTCCGCTGACTATATCCTCCTAGGGACCTCAACTTCCACCTGGAGAACAACAAGGACCGCAACACCTCCGCCCTGCTGGACAACCTCGCCAACCTCGGACTCAAGCAACTGGTGAACACCCCCACCCACTACGCCGGCCACACGCTTGATCCCGTCTTCTCGTCCAGCAAGCGCATCACCTTCAGCCACTCCACCGGACTTCACTGGACCGACCACAGCTGCGTCCACTTCAGCTTCCGAAGAACCACGACCCACCACCACCCGCAACAGGTCCCTCACAGGAACTGGAGCAAGATCACCACCGAGCAGCTCACCACCTCCCTCAGCCAGAACCCACCGGCCAGCACAACGGACCCCATCGAAGCAGCACGCACCTTCACGAAGTGGCTGACCGACTGCACCGACGACCTCGCGCCACTAAAGAACCCCCCCAGCAGACCCAGAAGCAAGAAAGCCTCCTGGTTCACCGACGAACTCAAGGACTCCAAGAAAAACTGACGCACCCTCGAGAAAGCCTGGCTCCTTAACCAGACCACAGACAACATGACCGCCCTCAAACACGCCACGCGCAAGCACCACCAGCTTATCCGCACCACCAAGAAGAAATCACTGAAGGAACGAATGGACAACAACGCCCACGATAGCAACAAACTCTTCTGCATTGTCAAGGAGTTCTCCAACCCCAGCACCGGCAACAACGACATCACTCCTTCACAAGACCTCTGCGACTCTCTCGCCTCGTTCTTCCACCGCAAGATCGCCAACATCCACAACAGCTTCAGCGCACCATCCACGCACCCAACAGTCGAACCAACGCCCCCCACCGCCACCCTCCGCACCTGGACCACGGTAACCACCGAAGACACAGCCAGCACGATGAACACCATCCACTCCGGATCTCCAACCGACCCCTGCCCCCACCACGTCTTCAACAAGGCCGACTACATCATTGCACCCCAACTCCGGGACGTCATCAACACCTCCTTCAACACCGCCACCTTCCCGGAGAGCTGGAAGCATGTTGAGCTCAACGCCCTACTGAAGAAACCAACAGCTGACCCCATCGACCACAAGAACTTAAGCCCCATCTCGCTCCTCCCTTTTCCCGCCAAAGTCATCGAGAAGACCGTCAACAGACAGCTTGCAGCCTTCCTCGAGACGAACGGATCCTTCGACCCCTCGCAGTCCGGTTTCCGAGCCAACCACAGCACCGAGACCGCCCTCATCGCAGCCACCGACGACATCAGAACCCTGCTCGACAACGGAGAAACAGCGGCCCTCATCCTCCTGGACCTCTCTGCAGCGTTCGACACTGTCTGCCACCGCACCCTTGTTCAACGCCTCAGCAACATCGGTATCCAAGAGAAGGCACTGGAGTGGATCATCTTGTTCGCCTCCCCCCGTTTCGATCCGAGGCCACCGAAGTCATCTGTGGCGTACCGCAAGGATCATCACTCAGCCCCACCCTCTTCAACGTCTACATGAGACCTCTTGCAGCCATCGCTCGCCAGCACAACCTCAACATCATCTCCTACGCCGACGACACCCAACTGATCCTCTCCCTCACCAGAGACCCCGCCACCGCCAGAACGAGCCTACACGACGGGATGAAAGACATCGCAGGGTGGATGAAGAACAGCCGCCTGAAACTGAACTCAGACAAGACGGAAGTCCTCGTCCTGAGACCATCGCCCTCCGCCTGGGACCACTTCTGGTGGCCCCCCGCCCTGGGCGCCACTCCCAAGCCAATGGACCACGCACGCAACCTGGGCTTCATCCTGGACTCCTCCCTCTCGATGATCAGACAAGTCAACGCCGTCTCCTCATCATGCTTCAACACCCTACGCATGCTCCGCAAGATCTTCCGATGGATCCCGACCGAAACCAGGAAGACGGTCACCCAGGCACTCGTCACCAGCCGACTGGACTACGGAAACACCCTCTACGCCGGAACCACAGCCAAGCTACAGAAAAGACTCCAACGCATCCAGAACGCCTCCGCCCGACTCATCCTGGACATCCCCCGACGCAGCCACATCTCCGGCCACCTGAAGGACCTGCACTGGCTCCCCGTCAGCAAGAGGATCACGTTCAGGCTCCTCACCCACGCACACAAGTCTCTCCACGACCTGGGCCCCAAGTACCTCAACGACCGCTTGACCTTCTACAAGCCCACCCGCCAGCTACGTTCTACAAGCCTCGCCCTCGCCGCACCACGCATACGAAGAGCCGCCGCCGGAGGTAGATCCTTCTCCTACCTGGCGGCCAAGACATGGAACTCCCTCCCCATCCATCTTCGGCTGACCCAGGACCATCTCGCGTTCAGGAGACAACTCAAGACCTGGCTGTTCGAGCAATAGCGGACCCCTTCCCCCAAGCGCCTTGAGACCCTACCGGGTGAGTAGTGCGCTATACAAATGTTATGATTGAGGCATCAAGGGGATTGATATAGTTATTATTACAGTATATAACACATCGTTTCCACTTTGCTGCATAACATGCCCTAGTAGCAGGTTGTTTAGCCTCCTTTAGGACATTCATACAGTCTGGTGGTATTTGTAAATAACCAAACTCTATGACATCAGGAGCCAAATCGCCATGTTGAGTTCCTTGGGATTTGGATGCCTGATTTCTCCATGGCTCTGAGTGAGGAGACAGGAGTTGAATACTGTGAATCCGGACTGTATTGGGATAGACTAAAGCTTTCTGAGCATCTATCATGGCTTCCAGGTACGTTTGTGTGTTGGAAGACTGTAGATGAGATTACAACGCATTTACTGTAAACCCTAGTTGGTGAAGTAAGTGAATAGTGGTTTGAGTGTGTTGGAGACACATTTGGTAAGTGCTGGCTTTGATGAGCCAGTCGTCCAGGTATGGGAAGACATGGATGTCTTTTCTTCTCAGATGTGCTGAGACTACTGCTGGACATTTGTTAAATACCCTGAGAGCAGTGGTAACGCCAAACAGTAGTACTTTAAATTGGTAATGATGACCCGCTATGATGATATGATATTTTATTAGCATAGTTAATTAAAACCATTGCAAAAATAGCACTACAAAATTCATAAAACATGATTAAGATCATTTAAAAGCTGAAATAGAGAATACATTGTAATAAAACACAATTAGATTAAGCTATTTGAAACAGTCAATGGGTCACAAGATACTGTAAATTATGTTTGATTCAGAAATCTGGGCTGCGGCCATGCATGCTCGGTTATCCAAGCAAGATTGTCTCAGCTTGTTACAGTTAAATTCCCGCCGCTGCTCCTGACCCACAACCAGTGGCTGTTTCACGATGTTGGGCTTTGAGAGCAATCTTTAGCAGCATTTTTTAGTTCAGCCGTCCTCATAAATTTTACCAGTCTGCAGTCTAGTTGAGTATTTGCCGGGTTTAGGCAGGCAAGCACTGCTTGCCTTCTGGTGCGGATACCTTTCTGTTTGAATGAATCTTTTAGAAATTGTGTCCGCGCTTGGTGCAGTTCTTCACATAGGCAGATTAAGTGCAGAATATCACCATTCTTGTTGATACACAGCCTGCAAGTATCTTCGACTTTTATCCTCTGCCATGGTGGTAGATGTTGAGTACATGGAAGGATCCCCAGTCTATACCTTAGGAAGTTTATTTTTATCCGATGACCCGCTATGATGAATCTGAGGTATTTGCGATGAGCAGGATGAATTGGAATGTGGAAACGTGCGTCTTTTAAGTCTAGAGTAGACATAAAATCACCCTGTTGTAGAAGTGGGAGTACTTGTTGAAGTGCCACCATGTGGAAATGTCTGAAAATATGTAGAGGTGTGGTTCTTTGAGGTCTAGAATAGGTCTCAAGGAGCCGTCCTTTTTGGGGATAAGAAAGTACAGGGAGCACACGCCTGTCCCTTGATGTGGTAACAGCACAGGTTCTATGGCTCCTTTGGATAGTAGATGTAAATGTTCTGGTGACATTTTATGAGAACGTGGTGGAATGTTTGGAGGATTGTTGGTAAGTTCCAGGCAACAACCATTTTGGATAATTCTTAACACCCATTTGTCTGTGGTGATAGATTGCCAAATGGGGAGGAATTGTAGAAGACGTTCCCAAACAGGTGTTAAATGATAGGGGGAAGTGCATGCAAGTCACTGCCTATTGGGGGAGGGGGAATTACGTAGTGTGGAACCCCTGCCTCGACCTTTGTTGTTGTTGCCTCTGTAGCCTCCTCTGAAGAAACCCCTTGTAGAGGAAAATTGATTGTTGCCCTTGTAGGAAGCAGCAGTGTTGTCTGATGACATGGTTTCGATGCTCCACGGTAGAAGGAGCGATGAATGGAGCCCCGATTAGAGGGAGACTGCAAAGCTCCCATAGACTTGGCTACTTCTATGTCTTTTTTAGTTTTATCTAATGACTTATCTACTTCAGGCGCGGAGGGATGTTCCTTGTCAAAAGGAATATTTAAAATAGACTTTTGTACTTCGGGTTTGAAACCAGAAATACTCAACCATGCATGTCTCCTTAACAACACACTAGTATTGATCTCTCTAGCTATGGTGTCTGCAGCATCTAAAGCGCGTCTAATCGAGGAATTGGATATGAGCTTCCCTTCCTGGATAAAATCCTGGGCTTTTGCTTTGTGCTCATCTGGGAGGTATTGTAGTAATTGCTCCATTTCGTCCCAGTGTGCCCGATCATATCTGGCTAGCAGGACCTGGGTGTTGGCAAAGCACCAATGATTTGCTGCTTGTGCGGCTACTCGTTTACCGGAGGCGTCTAATAGTTTTGAATCTTTGTCTGGAGGGGGAGCATCCCCTGTAGTCTGTGAATTAGCCCGTTTACGGGCATTAGAGACCACCAAGGAGTCTAGTGGTAAATGGCCTTTAATCAAGACTAGATCTGAAGGAGCATGCTTATATTTTTTATCAATTCTGGGGGTGAGAACGCACTGGATCCTTAAAGGTATTATCCGCATGTCTCAGCATACCTTTAAGCGTAGGTAGAGTGTGGCTAGACCTTTGTGTGCTACTGAGCGTTTCAAATAGGAAATATTCCTCTAAAGATTCCTTGTGTAACTGTACTCCATGATATTCTGCAGCTCTAGCAAGTAATTCTAGATAACCTACATTGTGTGCTACTGAGAGTTTCAAATAGGAAATCTTCCTCTAAAGATTCCTTGTGTAACTGTACTCCATGATATGCTGCTGCTCTAGCAAGTAATTCTAGATATCCTACATTGTCGTCAGGAGGGGAAGGCTTTGCAGGGTAAAGGTCTGGATCGTTATCTGTAGGTGAATCTGTGTTATAATCTTTCCATGGGTCTACTGGTAAAATATTGTCGCCCCTCCAACCCCCCCCATCTCCAATATCATCATCCTCATCATCATCATCAGGTGGTGGTGGTGGTGGTGGTGGTGGAGAGTTAGTTGGTGTAATCAGTAAATGCTGCAAAGGTGGAGAAGTATGAAATATGTTAAAGGGTGTCCTCTGACGCAGGTTTGCATTTTTGAGGTGATTTAGTAAGAAGACATCCTGTATCTGGATTTATATAAAGTTTCTTTTGTTTTGGGTCCGATTTGGGTGTTGGGGCATTGAAAATCAGATCCTGCAGCCTCGGAGCAACAGTTTTATGTTTCGGCACCAAGGATTTCGGTACCGGGGTAGAATGAGTATTCGGCGCAGATTTTGGTGCCAAAGGAGGCTTTGTTTTTGGTGTCAATAATTTCGGCTCCGAAACATTTGTCTGCTTCGAGCCTGAAGGCTTCGGCTCTGTGACAGACTTCGGCCGATTCGATCCTGAGCCGGAAGGCTTAGTGACGTTTTTTGGTGCCAAGCCGGAGGGTTGGGCTTCAGAAACATTCTCTCAGTGCCGACCGTGGCCCAAAGGCGGGGGTGGGACCGAAGCCTTTTGTTTCGGCTGCGTTGGAGTTTGGGTAAAGGGGCGTTCAGTACTCCCGGTCAGATTCTGGAATGGAGGCAAGTTCTTCTTGTTCTTCCTTGACCGCCTGTGCGTCTAATTCGTGCTTGGATTCTTCGCCAAAGATGTCGGGCATGTATTCGACGTCTTGACTCCGCATTTCGCGACATTGAGCTCGAGGATCACGAAGTGTTTTCTTCGATCAGAACAATCTGCACATTTCTCAGTCCTGTCCGTTGTGCTCCAAAGACAAGCACAAGTTGCACACTTCGTGTTAGTCGGTGCACGGATACTAGGCATGGCACCAAGAGCAGAATTTGAATGGAGTCTGCTCCATCGACTGCGAAGAGGACAGAGGCGGTTAGGCTCGACAGCCTTCTCGAAGATATTCGGTCGAAATAGGTTTTCCTCGACGGACAGGAAACACGGAGCAGTGGGATACGCATTCGGAACAATACAGATGCAGGTAGAGTGGATTGCGCACCGAGGAGAACCTGAAGAAATGGTTTCAAAGCGGAGCGCAGGAATACACACCCAAACCCAATTGTGGAAAAAAACTATCTATCAATGGAGTCGATGCCCATACGCACTATCACCGAAAGGACGAGTCACCTTCCTTGTGACTGGAAAGACTTCTTCGAAGAAAAACAACTTGCAAACATCCAGGCCCAACACTAGATGGCAGGAGTATGCAAAGCATGATTTACAGCTCACATGCCTAGACCTTAATTGTTTCCTAAACCTTTCCACCTGCTTAGATTTCCTGTTGTAGGGAGTGGTACGGAAGGTGATTGGGTAAGACATGCTTGTGGAGGCTTACATCACTAGGCTTTCGAGAGGTGACGGGTTCTGCAAGAGAAAAGCAGGATCACCAGGAGCAGAACAAAGGCACCGGGCAATTTGTCGACTGGCTTAGGGTGGGTGCCCAGAACAAGGTTTGGCCCAAGCCCCGATTAAGGTGTCCGACAAGGCATCATTGAATAAACGATGGGACTCAGAAGATGCTTGCCCTGGTTGGACAACTCCTGTCAAGACATTGGCCTTAAACTCCAAGGTGGGGAGCTGGAAGTCAAGTACTTCAGCCGCACTACACATTACCATGGCGTAGGAAGCAAAGTCCTCTGAGCTCAATCCAGTGGGTGAGAGTAGGCTTGTTTCTGGAAAAGTATCAAGACCACTACCCTCCTGTAAGTCCTCTGTACCAATTATCATACTCATACTGGTACAGTTGAGCGAACTCATCAGCCAGGTCGTATTTGTTGTCCAAGTCTGTACTAGGAGTGTATGTTCTCCATTGTGGAGACAGTAATTAAAGTCAGGGAAGGGACGCCTCGAGAAGGACTTCTGTCAAGATCACACTGGCATCGATTCAGTGTCGGTGAGAATTGGCATCAAAGTGCACCGGGCTGGTGCAGTTCATAATGCCAGAAGTGGGGGAACTGGAGCCTGAAGCAAGGTCGATTTGGAGGGTTCAAATTGTGCGGAGGGTAAGCTTGCCAGTGGTACTCCAGATGGAGGACCTATCAGCGCCTTGGGGCCTGAAGGGGAACCAGAGGGAGTCAGTAGGGATCCAAATAGCTGGAGCACAGCTGCACAGAACTGCTCGATCTGATGTTGCATGGCTGTTGGCCCCAGACACTTGTATTTAGCCACAACCAGATGCAGGATCAGATTTGAAGCCCATCGGCTTTGGTGGCAAAGTAACAATTGTGTTCACTGCCACAATGGGACACTAGGATCAGCTGGATAACATCCCTGTAAAGGTCACACTATAAAATTTAAATATAGAGGTTATTGCTCAAGAAAATGCATCTATAAACTGAAATGCCCTACAAGATTTTTGTACATCGGTAAAACCAAAAGGAAAATGAAACTCCGCATCTCATAGCATAAAAGATGCTCAGACAGGAGTTTCCCATAAACTGTCAAGGGCACTACCAACATTTATCATAAAATGTTTGGAGGGGCTGCAGGAATGCAGTCGCCCCCGCCCCCAACCCAATACTCCACTTACAGAAACTGTCCCCAAGTATCAGAATGTACTGGATGCACACCCTCTAAGAGAGTCGGTCCCTTTTTTCAAGTGCTCATAGAGATAAAGCTTTTGCTCTTGGGCTCTGGATTGCGGGGAATCCGAAAGACTGGCGTAGAGCTGCACTCTGGTGGATCAGGTCACAGCCAGGGTAGAGGTGGATTCTGCTTGGAGTTGGAGAGCCCAATGGGTTGCGAATCTCCTCCTCCACATGGCTGGTTGCTTATAAATGGCTCCACGCATCACTTCTGGAGTGGAATGACATTGGTGCAGCACAATGCCGCCTACCAGCATGCATTAGTACTGCTTTGAAGTTTTTGGATCAAGTCTGACCCTTAGGGAATATTCACAAGATGAATAATCTGCAGTTAGAAGTATAAACCAGAAGTACATTTTTTTCTCTAAGCACAGAAACAAGAGGAAAGCGAGGAACAATGAAGGGGGTGACAATATAGATAATATACAAGACAAAAATAAGAATGTAAGATTAAAGAAGAGTAATGCTGTAGAAGGAAAATGTCAAGTTAGGACGCTATGCTGTGATAGTTTGAAGCATGCATGGATGCCTAGTGTGACCTGCCATGAAAGGAAAATGTTACAAGTGCAGTGTAAAATTAACAACACTAAAGTGGTACAAATAGTGCCAGAACGAGCAATGAGTAGAAAGGAAGATGATGAAGTGTTGGAAGTGTCGGACAGTAGGGGTGCAAGGTGCTAAGTTATGTAGTGTGGAGTAACATTATAATCCTCCTTTCTGTGACATTAAACGGCATGGTGTAATAAGGTAAATATAAGGTTGGATTCACGTTCTCCTAACATTTCAATTGATTAGCAGAAGTTCTGCAGTATTAAGCTATAAAAAGCAGTGCTGGATATTGTGGTATGAAGCTCTCTGTTTTGGAAGACTTTGTCGAAGTTCAGGATTAGAAGACTGTATGTACCTAAGAAAGGAAAGGATTTGGTTGGAAGAAGCAAAGAAACTGGGAATGGATTTAGATCTCAAGCACCCTGAGCATTTTTTTATTGACAAAGCAGTGATGCAGAGCGGTGGAAGAGAGAATTTCCCTAAGTATTTTCGGACAAGTGTTGAAGTGGATCACTCAATATAAAACTGAATGTCATATCTAAAGTGCCCAAAGTCAGATATGTTCCTTCGCCTTGAGGGGATCAGTTGCAAAAGGTTGCGTGGCCAAATGATAATAGAACTCATTGAAGCCTCAGTTTGGTTAAGTCCGATAGTTATGGTGCAGAAACCCAATGGCAAGGAATAGGTGTGATGATAGGAGTAATGTGAATGACTGAATTTGCACCCCACTTTACCAAAAACCATTAATAACTATGTGGTAGTTATAAAGTGGTATAATGAGATGAAGACCCACCAATAGCAGTACTTTAATTATCCTTAGACCAATAACTATGATGTAGTAGCTGAAAACACGATCAAGGAGCTAATGGGGCTAATGATTGAACAAAGAGTTCACCTTCACGAATATCCTCACATTCGGATAAGCAGGGTACCAAGTCTGCTTCAGCTCCCTACTTACAAAGACTGACTGTCACAATATATAGAGGCCATCTCTAGAACAAGTGGGCCAGAGTGAATAAGCAACGTATCAGTAGGACTGCAACCAAAATTATAGCCAGTAAGCACACAGTCCATTTTGGTGCATATGATGACGTGCATGGCTGGGCAGTTAAAATGTGCCTGGATAATCCAGGAGGAATTGTGCAGAGCTATGGTCACACTGTGGAAAATTAATTCGTATTGATAAACATTATCTGCGCCATCTTCCTTTTTTCCCAATGCCACACTTTTGTCGTACACGGCAGCCATTTTAGATGCCTTGATCAGACCCACTCTCTGCACGCCGCCGATCCCCAGCGTGGCTTCCCACCCTCGCAAGCATCTCCCCCACGCACTGGTCACCCCCGCTCTCTCTCTCTCATGCATGGGCCATAAACCCCCTCCATCTGCACTGCTCTTCACTGAGAATCACACCCCATGCCTGCCCGACACCTCCCTTTCATCCTATTCACTATCGCACCCTCTGACATTCCTCTTCCTCCGAGTCCGATTGTCCAGGCCGGTCCCAGGCTATCACCTAGCCCTGCGGATGCAGTTTATGGCCCCAACTGTAAAGAATCACCCCTCTTCAAAGGAGTTACAGTAGATCAAGGCCCCCACCCCATGAGATCCGTCACACCACACGCATGCCGGGAATCGGCGGAATGCCCCGCTGTTCCTACTGTCCGATAACGATCCTGTATTGTGATTGGGGAGGGGATTCTCACTGTAAGGGTGTGTGGGAACGGGCCTGAAGCAGAAGATTCCGGGGATGTCTTTCATACTTCAAAGTACCTTTATTGTAATAAAGAATGTCTTCCTGCCATAAATGCGTGTATAAGAGGCCAGGCCTCAGAGATGCAGTTAGAGCACCTCGAGAAGATTCCCTGTTGGTCTGATCTGATGTGTTCTCCTCCGGAGAGAATAAACCCTTGTTTCCTGCCTTCCAGTCTCCAGCGCCTGCCTCTTCATTGATTAATACTTTGTGGGTTAAGAGGCGACATCGCCGGGCAATACTTAAGGTTATTTTGTTCGTTGATTGCCTTCCTGTTTAACAATTGGCGTCACAAGCGTGGGGCCCATCAGCGACACGTGGATCCAGTGGGAGAGGTCCTGACGACAGAGTGAACGACTGCAACGATCGGGAAAGAGCTCCTGCCCGATAGACCCTCGTCTGGCAGCCGATCATACGAACTTCACTGGTTCCGAATCGACCTCTCTCGAGTGATTTACGGTCCTGACTGGGAACCATCAGGAGTGCCGCGGCAATATCGGAGATTGGAGGACGATCGGGCGCTGGAAGCGGAATACGAGAAACAGCCCAAACGGTCCGGGTAAGGTCGTGTAAAAACGACAAATTGCGAAACGATGATGGTTCTTTGAGACATTCGCTGCTTACAAACGAGGAAGAGTAGAAATACTCTATCTTCCTTTGTGGACAGTGAAGGGTGGGTAACGCAGACTTTTGTCCCCCTTTGTAATCTGTCGTGCCTATCTTTTCTCCCCACTGTTTGTTTGATTGATTGATTGTCAGGGTAGCTCCCTTTTTGATTGTTAGAGTAGCTCCTTTTTGAGATATTCACTGTTTGCAAACAACGTAGAATAGCAATATTCTGTCTAGTCTTTGCAGATAGTGAAGGATAGGTAGTGCGGACCTTTGTTCCCCTTTGTAATCTGTCATGCCTATCTTCTCCCCACTGATTGGTAATTGGTTCCACCCGGACCATTTATTAGAGGTACATCATCCGGCTCCACCGGAGGGCACCCCTAATAAAAAGGACATATATAAAATACGGATTAGTCGTTGTATCTTTTTAGCTAACTATGGCATAAAAATCACTAGAAAAGAAATAGAGTAAAATCAGTAGGCCACTAATAGGATCTTTTTGACCCTGCTAAAATAGAAACACTAGGAAATAGCCCTTCGCGAGAAATATGAAACTAGGGGGAGGAGCCAAGTTCGCGGTCGAGATGGCCACGAGTTATGCTCGGCTCCGCCGCCCTCGCTGCCTAAGCATGTCTGTCCTACCACCCACCCTGCCCAGTAATGGCAGCATGAGATAGATAAAAGTCAGCAGGGACCTACCCTCCATTCCGGAAGCTCTGGAGTTTAGCAGGTCCGCGGCTACGCCCATCCGGAAGGTGAGGCCTCCGACACGTGGAAGCCGGGACCTTGCCGGCAGCCATCGACCGGCGAATCGTCCAGATGTGATGCCCAACCAGTTGCGGGCAGGGGATGCCTTACTGACGGCTCCCCCCTTTTTGTTGCCTGGTCCGGCCATCCTATAATGCTGCGCCAAGAGACGGCGTGGGGTGCCCTGGGGGGAGGCGACGCGAACGGGCCTCCCCCACCTCCCCAGGTGGAGGTTCCTCAGCTGCAGCAGGGCGACCCTTAGCGTTTCACTCGCCGGTCAGCTGCAGCAGGACGACCCTTAGCGTTTCACTCGCCGGTCAGCTGCAGCAGGACAGCCATTAGCGTTTCACCTGCCGGACAGCTGCACCAGGACTGCCATTGTGGATGGCCGGGGGACCCGCTCCGGCGGCCGGGGTGAAGAGCGGCTGCTGCTGCGGAACGCTCAAAATGGCGGCCGGCTCCCCGGATTTGGGCCTGGTCCACTAGAACGGCTCTGGACTACCCTGGAACTCGAATGCTTGCCTGCTCGAGCATGAGCCAAACTCTTGAAGACATTGTCCAAACTCTAAAGATCCCCCGGGAGTCAGGGCATTTAACCCCCGCGGGCTTCCGGTGGGGGCGACCGCCACTGTTGCTCGATCATCCTCCATTGATGTGCCCCTGCTCCGGGCAACTACCGCCTTATCCCCATCTGGTGCTGCGAGAGAGGCTGATCCAGTGCGTCGGCGGAGGGATACGCCTACTGTCCCGCTCTCCGGAGTGGCCACGACGTTGCCGCGAGATGGTGGTGCTCCCATACCGACGCCAGCTTTTGTCCGAATTACCAAGGAACAGTGTAGACTACCAACTCGATCAGTTCCGGTGGAACCTCAACGTGACCTGGTAGGGAAGATTTTGCCTTTCCCCGCCTTTGAGTAACGGTCCATGCTGCCTGTCCTTTCTGTTGGTGTTGACAAACTTTTTGAACTGCCGAAAGGGGTTCTGGTCCGGCCACGGGTTATTAGAAGGATTTGAACTAAAACTTTGGACCTGCTCGGCCTCGGCCAAAATGGCGCCAATATAGGTGGGACCTGCAAATCCTTACGGTGCCCTGGCTGCTTAGCCTTGATGTTAGGGGATAGGTACTTGGTCTTTGGACACATATCGGGCGGGGAAGGATACTGACTGGGCATGCAGACAGCCCTGTTGATGTTGGTTTTGAGCGATTATTGATTATTGTATTATCGTAGCTTCAAAGCAGTGTTGCTCGTGGTACTCGCCACGGTGTGCATCTGGATGATTTTTATCGTAACTGATCCTGTTATACTTTCGATTATTAAATTAACAATCACTGATCCTGCAACTATTAGACACAATCAGTTTTGCAATTAATGGCTCGACTGCTACGTTTTTTTATACTACAGCGTAATGTCCCCTTACCTTATACGTTTCTAACCTGTTCCGTGGCCGGCCTATATGGTTGTAGACCCGTATTTGTATGTGGACGTTTTTTCACAATAAAGGTAAAAGTACAGATAATACAGACTCCTTGCCTGAATATTAGGATTGATTGAGATTTTAATCCACCATGCCTGTCTTTCTTAAGGTTATGAGAGAATGGTTGCTTTAACTTGAACTAATTGTCGAATATGAGGTATGGTATTCTGTCCCATAATGTACGACTAATCGAGGAACACACGCACGTGGAAGAAAACTCGAATTTAAAAGACAAGTAAAAACGAGGCAACTTGTTCCTAAAAACTTCACCGAAGAGCATGTCATCAAGTCTGACCTTAGGCAAGATACGTACTATTGAAAACTCAAAAGCCCTCAGTGAAACCTGCCGCCCCCTATAGTTTCAATGCTCTACGGATAGGGACGGCCCCATACCATTGTAAACCGTATCTTTTCTTCAAAGGAAAACATGAACCCGTCACCTCCTTCACCTTATACTGAGTACTTCTAGCTTTTGACACTTTCCTACATGCGGTCTGCAATACCACACTCGAGCGACCTATGCAGTGAACCGCCGATAAGTCGGGTACGTGGTAAGTAAAAGGTTTTTTGTATTCATGCGCGCTAATGTACTTTGAATGCTACCCCCCCTCCTTTTCCTTCCTTCCTCTCCAGCCTACAAACGGAATTCTCGACCCAAGAACAAAAGAAGACCTATGCACCGTGTTCCGCACAACAGGAGGACTAGTACAATTTGGTGGTATGCTGAGTGCAGAGGCTATCTCTGGTAACGAAGAGCGATTCGTATCATACGGATGCGTACGTGGCATGATTTGTACAGTATGAATGCGTATGTGGCATAACTTGTGCAGTATGAAGACGCATGTATCATGATCCGTGTAGTAAGTACGTCTGCATCATGTATGCTTAGGTTGATCCGGGAATGTTTTTGTGTGACATAAATACTGACTGAGCGGCCCGTGGGAGGAAGAAAACAGGCCTGGACGTCGTACTTGTATATGACAAATAAATAGACACGTAGGAGGGTAGCTTACCACAGGGTCCTAGAGGGTTATCGCAGTAACGTCGAACAAATACAGAAGAGAAATGCCCAAACGTATGATCATTCCTGACGCTTAGACCAAAATAAAACGCATCAATGGGTTGACATGTGAGCTAATAAAATAACGAGACGAAGAGTCCCCCGGGCTGGGGACGACCCTAAATACTCCCCCGCCAAAGAACTAGAGATTGTTATGTTCTAGATTTACCCCTTCTTCTTCCACCCACTTAGAAAAAAAAATGAGATTTGCACCATTTCGTATCCGACCGACACTCCTCCTTTGCATCAGCCCGGATCGCTATTGCAGGATATTGGAGAACTCCACCGGGAGTACAAACACGACTGGACTAGCGTCCGACCAATAAAAGGGGAGTAAGTATTTTCAAGACAGACCACCAACTGCAATGATCAACCGCTGAGAGATATGGGAAAAGGAATGCGCCTGATCCTGATTTTAATTAAGCAAAGGGCCGAGAGTACGA
The DNA here is from genome assembly GCF_964263255.1 of Lissotriton vulgaris. Lineage (NCBI taxonomy): Eukaryota > Metazoa > Chordata > Amphibia > Caudata > Salamandridae > Lissotriton > Lissotriton vulgaris. The sequence continues at coordinate 1,117,617,697 of NC_141685.1, read as the reverse complement.
CATTTATGTAAAATAGTCCGTCTGTCCTTTTTGTACTTGATGTATGTCCTGTTCTAATACTCGTACGTCCCAAACCGCATGCTTTATATGTAAAACAGACCCGTAATGTTCTATGTTGTGTATTGCACTGAATAGTCTATTATTGTACACGATTACTCTCTGCCTCTTTCATCCAACGCTAACGAAGCCGCCGCCAACCTCACCATCTGGCTATCCAAAACCGCTGACACCCTAGCGCCACTGAAAAAACGTCAAAACAAACCTGGCAGCAAGAAGGCCTCTTGGTTCAACGATGATCTCAAGAAGTCCAAGAAACTCTGCCGCACCCTTGAAAAGACCTGGAAAAAAGACCCAACCACCAGCACCAAGGACGCCTTCAAAAACGCCACCCGCATTCACCACCAACTAATCCGAAAGGCCAAAAGAACAGCATTCAAGGATCGACTTGACAACAACGCTCACAACAGCAAGGAACTTTTCAACATCGTCAAGGAATTTTCCAATCCCTCGGCCAACTCCAACGACATCACCCCCTCTCAAACCCTCTGCGACTCCCTAGCCTCATTTTTCCACAACAAAATTGCAGACATCCACAACAGCTTTGACAACCAACCCGGAAACCAACCCACCCTACCAGTTGCTGATCATCCTCCCCCGGCGAACACCCTTAACGATTGGAACCCAATCTCCACTGAAGACACCATCCGCCTAATGAACTCCATTCACTCAGGATCTCCCACAGACCCATGTCCTCACCACATCTTCAACAAAGCAGACTCCGTCATAGCACCGCACCTCCGAGACGTCATCAACTGCTCCTTCATCTCCGCCACCTTTCCGGCAGACTGGAAACACGCTGAACTCACCGCCCTTCTGAAAAAACCCACAGCGGACCCCACCGAACTCAAAAACTACCGCCCCATCTCGCTCCTACCATTCCCGGCCAAAGTCATCGAGAAAGCTGTCAACAACCAGCTCGCCGCCTTCCTCGAAGCCAACAAATCCCTCGACCCCTCACAATCCGGATTCAGAGCAAAACACAGCACTGAGACCGCCCTCATCGCAGCTACAGACGACATTCGAACTCTACTGGACAATGGTGACACCGTCGCCCTCATCCTCCTTGACCTCTCTGCAGCATTCGACACAGTTTGCCACAAAACACTGTTACAACGCCTCAATAACATCGGAATCCAAGGAAAAGCACTTGAATGGATCACCTCATTCCTCACCGGAAGAACCCAGAGAGTCCGTCTTCCACCATTCACGTCAGAGGCCTCTGAAGTCATCTGCGGCGTACCACAAGGATCCTCTCTCAGTCCCACCCTCTTCAACGTATACATGAGCCCCCTCGCAGCCATCGCACGCCAACACAACCTCAACATCATCTCCTACGCAGATGACACGCAACTGATCCTTTCTCTCACCAATGACCCCAGCACCGCCAAAACTAACCTACACGAAGGAATGAAAGAAGTTGCCGAATGGATGAAACTAAGCCGTCTGAAACTGAACTCAGACAAAACAGAAGTCCTCATCCTAGGTACATCCCCATCTGCATGGGACGACTCCTGGTGGCCGGAAGCCCTCGGAAAAGCACCCATCCCGACAGACCACGCACGGAACCTAGGCGTCATCCTGGATTCTTCACTTTCAATGAACAGACAAGTCAGCGCCGTATCCTCCTCCTGCTTCAACATTCTTCGCATGCTCAAAAAAACTTTTCGCTGGATCCCCTCCGACACAAGGAAAACAGTCACCCACGCTCTGGTCACGAGCCGACTGGACTATGGAAACACCCTCTACGCAGGTACTACCGCAAAACTCCAGAAGAAACTCCAACGAATCCAAAACGCCTCAGCCAGGATCATATTAGACATCCCGCGCAACGAACACATCTCCAGTCACCTGAAAGACCTCCACTGGCTACCCGTCAATAAGAGAATCACTTTCCGACTGCTAACTCACGCACACAAATCACTCTACGACATCGGACCAGAATGCCTCAACTCACGACTGTCCTTCTACACCCCCTCCCGCCAACTACGTTCTTCCAACCAAGCCCTCGCCACTGTACCTCGCATCAACAAGACCACCATGGGAGGCAGATCCTTTTCTTACCTAGCTGCTAGAACATGGAACTCACTCCCCGCATACCTTCGCCTTACCCAGAACCACCTAGCATTCAGAAAGCAACTTAAAACCTGGATATTTGACAAGTAATCCCCCCCCCCCTTCCTAAGCGCCTTGAAACCCTCTGGGTATGTAGTGCGCTATACAAATTCTTTGACTTGACTTGACTTGACTCTCTTCCTTACCGCTTTTCGATGTTGCACATGTACTGAATAACCTATTATTGCGCATTACTCTCTCTCTCTCTCTCTCTCTCTCTCTCTCTCTATCTCTCTCTCCCTCTTTCTCACCCTGAGGACTCGCTCCTAACCGACGACCACTATACCCCACCCCCCCACCCCCCCCTGACCCCTGGTACACGACTCAATTGGCTCCAAATACAACGGTATTTGCACAAATTGACTGAAACAAAATATCGTATTGTGCCATGTTACTACCTCTCCTTTCTGTTAACACTGATGAAACTTAAATTGGCCAAGAAGGAAAGGACAGGTAAGACGACTGATGTTCCCTAATCTGACCCTTGAAAGGGGAGCTATATGTCAGTGTTTTTTTTTAAATGCCTTAAGTAACACGACCCTCACCGTCCAGATTGTCTCAACGCCCAAATTAGAGTGATCCGGATGTCCCTGTTTTCCCGGGATGGCCCCAGTTTTTGTATCAGCTGCCCCCGGAACAGAGCTTGAAAAATATGGCTCGCGCCCCGGTTGTAAGAGACGGGTTGACTAACAACTGACACAGGCCAGCCGTTGTTCCCAGAAATTATTTAATTAACAAGCAAGCCACCGAGTTTAGAATGCGAAAAATGTCCCTGAATCCTTGCTGATTGAACTGTAGCCTTCGGCTAGATAACGCGCTTATGACCCAAAGTAAGATGGTAACCCCTCACCCCAGTAGAAATTAGAATGATGCTTATGAAGTTGAATTAGATCGAAATAGAGAATTGTTGCAGTAGACCCCGCTGAGAGTAAAATGTTTAGCTGAAGGATAGGATATACCGACATAATGGAAAATTGCTTAGCCCATGTTCCTTTCTCAGAAAGATACCTACCAGTCCATGATGATAGCACTTCACACTTTTTTCGTGAATTACAAAGCCCTGAAGGACGGTATAGCTTTGCAGGATTTGTACTAGAAGAATAGGTCTCTGCCAGAGGAGTTGACCTGAATGTGATAAACAATTGTAAAGAATAGGTCTCAGACTTCATATCACGATCATAAATGTAACGAAAACGAACGCCGACAAAGTTATGATAGAAGGTTGTGGAAATACTTGCAACCCTATACACCAGAAGTGGTTTATAAATTAGTAGCAAACACCAATGTGACGGATGTTTCCCCAGTTGCTTGGGGTTGGGAGAAAAATAGACTTGTATAATTACCTTCCCCTGCCAGTTCACTAAAAAATTGTTTTTCGAACTTATTTAAGGATGCCGTACAGTTGCCGTAGGAGAGGGGCCGGACGCGATGATGCACAGCCTGGCCACAGATCGTGGAACGTCTACAACCTCGACCAAGGTGGAGTCGCAAGGTAAAGAGTCGCAGGACGAGGCACTATTTCCGACAAGGAGGAAAGAAAGGGCTGACCAGAAGCCCCCGCTCAATGGTCAACATGTGCCGGAAAGTCCCAGCCCTCTGAGCCCGACCAATGGGCCCACCTGCATAGAATTTCTTGCCCCCCTGGTCTGTTCCCGATCTGACCCCACTCCGCCCTCTCTTTCCTCGACTTTTCGAAAAGATTGCCCTCACACCCCCCTTTTTCTACATGGATTTCGTGACAATTGACTTAAAGAAGAAACACAGCATTCAGATAGAATAGGGCTTGTTACGAAAAGGAATGGAGTATGGATACCCTGTCTAAGGTACCCATGAAAGAGTAGTCAGGGTACAGGGCACAAAAGGACCTTTGGCCAGGGAACAAGGAATGGCCACGTTCTGCAACGCGAGATCTGGAATAGAGCTGGACGCATAGCTCCACCGCCGGTGCTCAACAGTGCCAACGGAAGACGAAGAAGAACACTGAGTACCTACCAGTAATGACCCACTGTAATACGACGCTGGAAAGAGCGACACCTTTTTTTAACATTATCACCCCCGACTGTCACTTATATTAAAGTTGCATTTCTCTCCCAAACCACTTTGTATTGAGTATGCTCCAATTGGATGTAAAAAGGACCTATCCGTTGAGACACTACCTCAGTCACCTTCGCCTGTATATGTGTAACGACGAAAATGTTAAACTTTATATGGTAAAGAATCGTAGAAACGACAGTTATACATATGGATATACCCACTAGTTCGTATTTCCAATAATTGTAGGCCTCTGTGAAATGTACCCAATGCACTCTCACTGCAAGAACGTTTTTGTCCGATATGGTGGTATTATGATCTTCCAGCATCATCCTAGTAATGTACCCACCTCTAGATCTGAACATGCGCGACCCCACAAATGTAATTGGTGTGCACTGTTCCCTCACCTAAACTCCCATATTTTTTTACTGCCTGTGGTTATTACTAAAGACAAGGATAGAAAATAATCCAGCAAGATGTCTTGGGAATGTTAAAGGGAGGACTGTGGAAAATTAATTCATATTGATAAACATTATCTGCGCCATCTTGCCTTTTTCCCAATGCCACACTTTTGTCGTACACGGCAGCCATTTTAGATGCCTTGATCAGACCCACTCTCTGCACGCCTCCGATCCCCAGCGCGGCTCCCCACCCTCGCAAGCATCTCCCCCACGCACTGGTCACCCCCGCTCTCTCTCTCTCATGCATGGGCCATAAACCTCCTCCATCTGTACTGCTCTTCCCTGAGAATCACACCCCATGCCTGCCCGACACCTCCCTTTCATCCTATTCACTATCGCACCCTCTGACATTCCTCTTCCTCCGTGTCCGATTGTCCAGGCCGGTCCCAGGCTATCACCTAGCCCTGCGGATGCAGTTTATGGCCCCAACTGTAAAGAATCACCCCTCTTCAAAGGAGTTACAGTAGGTCAAGGCCCCCACCCCATGAGATCCGTCACACCACACGCATTCCGGGAATCGGCGGAATGCCCCGCTGTTCCTACCGTCCGATAACGATCCTGTGTTGTGATTGGGGAGGGGATTCTCACTGTAAGGGTGTGTGGGAACGGGCCTGAAGCGGAAGATTCCGGGGATGTCTTTCATACTTCAAAGTACCTTTATTGTAATAAAGAATGTCTTCCTGCCATAAATGCGTGTATAAGAGGCCAGGCCTCAGAGATGCAGTTAGAGCACTTCGAGAAGATTCCCTGCTGGTCTGATCTGATGTGTTCTCCTCCGGAGAGAATAAACCCTTGTTTCCTGCCTTCCAGTCTCCAGCGCCTGACTCTTCATTGATTAATACTTTGTGGGTTAAAAGGTGACATCGCCGGGCAATACTTAAGGTTATTTCGTTCGTTGATTGCCTTCCTGTTTAACAACAGTGTCTAGCCAATGCTCCACATAAAGAAATCTTGTGTAGCAACTAAGAAAACCACTGTTGTGTGTTTGGGGCAAAATCGGTTTTGGAGGCTGTAGGAAAGTACCCCTTTTTAGGTCTCGCCTAGTGGCGCAGCGCATGCGCTGCTCGCCTTGGCGAGACCTCTTGTTGTCGGGTTTGCTGGGCGAAAGGGAACAGGACATGTGCACGCGTATGTTTGTCTAACAGCTTAGCAGAAGACACAGCATATGCACGCGCTTTGTTTTAGTTGCCGCACAGTATTTACTTTCGCTTTGTGCACAGGTACGTCTGTCTAACAGCTTAGCTGAAGACACAGCATGTGCACGCGCTTTGCTTTCGTTGCCGCACGGTATTTGCTTCAAAAGGAAGAAATTGAAAAAAAATGCTTTTCTATTTCTTTACTTTTGAAGCAATCACGGCACCCGTGCTTTAGCTTACGGTGCTTAAAGTTAAAGCACAGTGCCGTGATAATTGCTTTGTAATTGCAAATTCTTGTTTAAATAATTTTTACTGAGTATACACATCAGTAACAAGTAGTGAGGTTTGATGAGTCATGACCACTGGAGGCCGCAGTTGCATCATATTCAGCTTTTTGTCTTTTTCAGCGCAATCTTCATGCCCTGTGGTTGTGTTACATAAACAGCTGCACTATCCCTTCTGGGAGCCTCCTCCTTGTGTTGACCCCAGAGGCAGCAGCAGGGTCAGGACATGGGCTATGCATTCTGCTAACCCTGACACCACCACCACAGCGCACAGTCTTCTTACAGGGAACGTGACTGCGTAGTTTAAATCCATTAATTTCATTCCTATGTCCATCGATCCCTTCTCCCGCCCACCCATTCACTAGATTGTCTCTAGCTGGGTTTCTATTTCTGGCTCTCTTACAATATTCATGCATGCCTGTCTTCGTCCAAGCCTTTCCCTCTTTCATTCATTCCCTTCTCCTCCCTCAGTCCCTCATCCGCTCTATTCCTTCCTTTCACCTTGCTCTCTGTGTCACTCCTTTTACTCATTCCGTTCGTTCCCTCTGTTCCTTTATGGCTCCTTTATGCATTCAGTCTTTCTTCTCTCTTTTCTGGATTTATGCCTCCTTCCCGCCTCATCTGCTTCTTGTCTTCCCTCCTTCCCTTTTCACCTCCTTTGTTCTCATTTCCTCCTGTCACTCACTTGCTTCATTCATTTTTCATTCGGTCCTTTTCTTTCTCATACCCTCTCTCCCGATACCCTGTCTCCCCTCTGTTCCCTCGGTCACCTGGATCATCACACCCCTGTATTCTGCGGCGAGCAGCGCATGGGCAAACAGTCACAACTCGGTCTATACCTAAGCTCTGTATCACAACATATTTGATGTCAATATGTGTAAATTTCCAACTGGCAAACACAGACTGTTTACTTCAAACAGTAAAGCAAACGCTCCCTCTACTTAGAGCTAGGAAGTGAACAGAGTTTCTATACTTCAAAATATTTAGATTCCATATAACGTGTTACAAGAGGCCAGTACTTTAACTATAGGTGCATTGAGAACTGCGCCACGTCGCCCCATCCCCCGGTTTTACTGGCCTGCCTGACTGACCCCTCCATCGGGGTCCTTGAGACTCGGCACGCTCTGCTCGGCTCTTGGCTGTACCTTCTTTCCTCCTTCCCTCAGTGTCCCTCCGTTCCTTCAGTGCCCCTCTATGCACACTCTTTTTTCCCTTGCTTCAGTGTCCTGAGCGCACCCTTGGTGACCCTCCTCCCTGCCTTCCCTCATCTTCACCAAGGTACACCCCTCTCTTGACTCCACTCCTTCTCTCCCCATGTTCTCTAGCCCAGGTTGTTTTTTTCTCTCAGAGCGCCGGTTATCATCACTGGGGCCATGAGTCCACCCGAGGGTCTGCATAGTTTGGAGGTATCAGTCCGCCCTAGTAGACCTTCATTGGTTCCAGGGTGGTCTCATGGATCCGTCCCGAACGTTGATCGATCACTGGGACCAGGAATCTAACTGAGGTGCCCCAGAGTGGTTGGGTGTCATTCCCCCGGTGTCAGGGTCCATCTTCGGCGTCCGGTGGCTATAGAGGGTCGCAAGCACCAGTTCTATGAGGCCCTCAGTGATGCTAGCATGACGGCGGGATCTGTGTCGGGCCCGGTGACAGAACGAGTCCTCTCAGTCCAGTGGAGAGCCGGAGCGTGCGAGGCAGGCCCTGGCGAGCGGAGGGAGGAGGCAGTGGACAGACAGACAGCAGAGAGTAAACAGGTGACACCGAAAAGCATAAAAAAGACCTAGCATAAAACTGAAGCACTTTCCAGCATGTCTGACAGTGAGACCCACATGCCCCAGGCCACCCAGGAAGCACCGGAAGCACCCAAGACCCCCTGCGCAGAACTCAAGGTTGCCATGGAAAAATAGTGAGTGCCCCTAAAATGTGATGTTTGCCTACAGGAATGTACCCCATAATACTACTGAGCACAGCCTATACAACGCGAACCACAAACTGGGTTGTTATTTGGTGCTATTACTATTAAATGGAATGTCTGTGGGGGTACCGTTTTATTGACCTTTGGAAATGAAAAGGCTGACATGCCGGGATCCAAATGGGAAAAACGCAGATTATACACAGATCTGAACTGTACAGCAGGTGGGAGGAGTCTTATAAACTAGCTTGCTAAATATGGCAACCCAAGGGCTGCAATTAACAGGGAGGTCTCTGCAGCGCGCACATTAACCAACCGAGCTGTCTTACTAGGAGTAGAACCGGTGACCTGTAATTGAAGCAAACATCTCTGCGGTTAGAAGAGAAGCAGCCATAGGCGGTCACCAGGGAAGTGACTGGGGTGTACTTGAAGGACAGGCACTAATCTGGAAGCCTTGGTTTTTATTTTTCACAAGCGCATTAAACCGGATTTTGTTCTGTGGGCGAACAAAAAATACAGATGTAACTTGTTCTACTTTTATTGCGGACTTCTCCGGGTTCATCTAGCTACGAGCTCTGGTATACACTGGAACTGCAATATGTGAACTGCGGTCTGCGCGCACGTATTTCCATACCTAGCAAAATAAACCAGTTGGATGACTTATTGCATGTGAATCTCTGTGACTGGCGCTTTTTCACGTGTCCTAAAGGCCCCAGAGCGCTTTGCCTCAGCCCCAGATTACATTACACGTGGTCAGAATTTTTTTTAGGCCCGGGCAGAATAAGCGATTTGCCCAGAATCAGGATGTTGAGCCTAAGAGACTGAACGGACTCTGACCTGGTCCCCCAGTTTCAAGGTCAGCAACGCAGCCGTTAAGCCACATCAACTCAATGCTATAGCCTCTTGAGGATTCAGGCTGCATGTGTATCTCAGATTTCTGCAGAAGGTGCATCCACAATCTTTGACCTCCAAGGAGTGTAGATATATCTGCAAAAAGCACATTACTCGCCCAGCTCATGTACTATCTTCAGGAGCTTCTCTGGTGATCCAGTGATCTGACAAATGGCAGACATTTCACCAAAATCTCCAAAGAAAAATTACGACTTTCTTTGCACTTCAGATAAAAGTGGGTCCGTTTTCTGCTTCCATCTAATGCAGGTTCCACTCATGACACTGCTCTTTATACCACATTCCTGGTGCCTTCTTCCAATATTATTACTTGGTGCCATGTTACCCAGAAACGATTCAGAAAAAGGGGTGGTGATGAACAGAGTGTCTGAATTAAGCAGACCACTCTTACCCAGTCCAAAGATCAGGGCTTGATCCATCACCGTTATTTAGCTCACTGCACCATCCCAGCTCAGAACCTGGCTATATGCAAATCAGTCTGTCCCTGGCCCAGTGCATCATGGGAACAGGGCAGACTAAACTACCAAGCTAATTCTTCGCCAGAAAGGAGACAAGCTACCGGGGACCGGTTCCTGGCATTTCAGCCGTTGTCGGCCCGGCTTGCTTGAATCCTGATGGTGCAGTGAGCAAGGGACTCATGTCTGAGTTTACCCTGCCACACCTATAGTGGCCAAAAACGATTCAGAAAAAGGGGTGGTGAGGAACAGAGTGTCTGAATTAAGCAGACCACTCTTACCCAGTCCAAAGATCAGGGCTTGATCCATCACCGTTATTTAGCTCACTGCACCATCCCAGCTCAGAACCTGGCTATATGCAAATCAGTCTGTCCCTGGCCCAGTGCATCATGGGAACAGGGCAGACTAAACTACCAAGCCAATTCTTCACCAGAAAGGAGACAAGCTACCGGGGACCGGTTTCTGGCATTTCAGCCGTCGTCGGCCCGGCTGGCTTGAATCCTGATGGTGCAGCGAGCAAGGGACTCATGTCTGAGTATACCCTGCCACACCTATAGTGGCCAAAAACGTTTCAGAACAAGCATTTACAATGCAATGGTTTTGCCTTTGTTAAAGTTAGAGCTATTGCCATTGCTCTTGACATTATTTTTATTTATGTTTTTTTAACATAAATAAATGGCATTGTCATTTACAAAGCCACTAGCTTTATCTATCGCAAATGACACACACAAACACACACAGAGCCGCCCCACACACACCCCCACACAGCGCCCCGCACACACAGCCCCCCACACACACAGCCACACAGAGCCCCCCACACACACAGCCACACAGAGCCCTCCACACAAAGCTTCCTACACACACAGCCACACAGAGCCCTCCACACACACCAACACAGCACAAGCAGGCAACAGGGGCAGACGGAGGCACAAGCAGGCAACAGGGGCAGACGGAGGCACAAGCAGGCAACAGGGGCACACAGAGGCACAAGCAGGCAACAGGGGCCCACAGAGGCACAAGCAGGCAACAGGGGCCCACAGAGGCACAAGCAGGCAACAGGGGCACACAGAGGCACAAGCAGACAACAGGGGCACACAGAGGCACAAGCGGGCAACAGGGGCACAAGGAGGCAACAGGGGCACAAGCAGGCAACAGGGGCACGAAAACGGAGGCACAAGCAGGCAACAGGGGCAGGTGGAGAAAACACAATTTTCAACAGCCCACTTGGCTCTGCAACAGTTGCCTTTGAAAAGCAATACGGCGTAATGGGCATGATCAAATCCCGTCCCCTGCATAAAAAAAAAACAACAGCCTGAGGCGACTGCTAACACAGATGTAGTACAAGGCATTACACGGCAAGGGTGCTGCTGCCGGCAATTATCCTGGTATTTAAACAAATCTCTCTCTCTCTCACACACAGAGCCGCCCCACACACACCCCCACACAGAGCCCCGCACACACAGCCACACAGAGCCCCCCACACACACAGCCACACAGAGCCCTCCACACACACAGCCACACAAAGCTTCCTACACACACAGCCACACAGAGCCCTCCACACACACCAACAGCACAAGCAGGCAACAGGGGCAGACGGAGGCACAAGCAGGCAACAGGGGCAGACAGAGGCACAAGCAGGCAACAGGGGCACACAGAGGCACAAGCAGGCAACAGGGGCACACAGAGGCACAAGCAGGCAACAGGGGCACACAGAGGCACAAGCAGGCAACAGGGGCACACAGAGGCACAAGCAGGCAACAGGGGCACACAGAGGCACAAGCAGGCAACAGGGGCACACAGAGGCACAAGCAGGGGCACACAGAGGCACAAGCAGGCAACAGGGGCACACAGAGGCACAAGCAGGCAACAGGGGCACACAGAGGCACAAGCAGACAACAGGGGCACACAGAGGCACAAGCAGACAACAGGGGCACACAGAGGCACAAGCAGGGGCACACAGAGGCACAAGCAGGCAACAGGGGCACACAGAGGCACAAGCAGGCAACAGGGGCACACAGAGGCACAAGCAGACAACAGGGGCACACAGAGGCACAAGCAGACAACAGGGGCACACACGTGCAAAAGACACCCACAAGCTGACAGCCCAATTATCTTGAGCCACAAAATGTATACAGACCCTTAATTCGGATCACGTTTATTTTAGTTTCAAGTCACCATACCTAGAAAAGACATTATGTAAATGCAAAGATACTGGATCGATTTGAAATATTACGCTCTGCATCTGCACAGTTGAGCCCAAGTACCCACCCAGTGACACCCGTCCATTTCCACCTCTTCAGGTTACACTTCATATCGTTAGAACATGGTTCACACATTTTAAAAAAAAGTAGATTCATTGGGGGTGGCGTTGCCAACAGCATGGCCGGTAAAGACTCACATCTCCGCTCCGGAGAGATGATCTGAAGCAGACGTTAGGAATTGCCTGAAAAGTCCCGATTTCGGGGTAAATAGCCGGCGGAAGGTCTAGACGCCACTGGAGGACCGACACAGGAATACAGCCGCCTAGAACCTGGAAACACGGGGGCAGTAAGGCCCAAGATGGCGGCGAGGGGCGCGTAACCAGCAGAGAGGTAAGGGCCAGAACAGACACCCGAGCAGCCCCAGCCGCGAGAGCCAGACTACACCACCAAGACGCGGCAGCAGACAACAGCATAGGGAGAGAGGCACAGCGGCCGACCGCCGACACCCGGAGCTGCGCCCCGGGGGCAAAGCACGGCGCGACACAAGCTAGGCAGGAAGAGCGGACGCAGGAGCCCGACGGTGAAGCCAAGTGCCGAAGCGGGTGAGCGATATGGTCCAGACGCACAATTGAGCTGGTGTGAGGGACCCAGAGGCACTGAGGGAGTACAGCCGCCTAGAACCCGATATCACTGTGGGAGCAACGGGACGGGACAGTCAGCTGAGCAGCCCTAACCGCGAGAGCCAGATCGCCGGAGCTGCGCCTCGGGGGTACCACACGCCCGACAAAGCTAGGCCTGAAGATCTGACCCAGGAGCCCGGCGGTGCAGCTGAGTGCAGAAGCGGGTGAAAGACATTGTCCAGGCGCATGACTGAGCTGGCGTGGAGCCCCGGAGGCACTGAGGCGATAGACGACGGGGGGGGGGGGGGCTGTATCTGGTGGAACACTCCAGGGGCACCACGCAGACGGCATCATCGGGAGTCTTCCCACTGCGGGAGAGAGGGTGGACGCCTCAAAGAACGGGAGTCTCCCTGCGGTCACACTGGACGCAGCTGCGGGAGGAACCACAGACAGACAGAATGGCGGAGCAAGGCGGCGCGAACCTGGGCCCCCAAAGACGGCAGCGGCGCCTGGATTCGGCGGACAAGTCTAGGGCCTACGGGGCGGTAGAGCACGTTGCGGCAGTTTAACGCCCTGGGGCGAGCTCTGAAAAGGACGCCAGTGTGAGGTCTCGCAGCAGAACTACAGACACAGTAAGGTTTTTCGGCAGGGGTCAGATACAGTGAAGAGGAGGAGCGGTGTGGTCTCGCACACTAAGGGAGCTACGGACTCTACGGGGGGGGCGGGAGGGGACACGGACGGCACGGCAAAGCACTCACGCAAGCAGGAAAGGGTGCCGGCTCAATGCCGGGACAGATTCGGGGGCGTTCCCGGCGTCGCGTGACGTCGGCAAAAGCCAAAGAATGTCGGGAACGCCCCCGTGTCTGGTCCGGCATTGACGGACAGGCCCCTCGTCCAATGGCTAGGCTCCATTTATGGAGCCAGCCAATGAATGACGAGGGCCGACCCAAAGCCACACTACAGTTCTCATCAGGTTTTCGCCTGCGCGAAAAAGATGCGCAGAGCGCATCTTTTTGGCGAGGCAAAACCTAAAAACGGGCACTAGGCTACATTGAGTACATTACTGCAACTACAGGTGATTGTTTGTCAGATTCCACAAGCATACGTACACCACGGCTGATTTCATCACAACGTGTTTTATAAAAGCTCCTGTTCCTGGGGTGCAGCTGTTTCACAGCGGTGCATATAAGCGGCTTTGTTATAAAATAACTTACCAGCGTTTAGTCTATCGACTTTGGAGCCATAATGTTGGAGTCGCCCCTGCCAGGAATCGAGCGTGTAAAAATGTAGGTAGCACCAGTAGCGTAGCCGGTGTGACCCAGACTTCTGTCTGAACAATAAAATACAGCAAAAATCAGTATCCCTTGGGCCCCGGTGTCACTGCACCCGCTGCACCAAGCCACGCCTCCGGGTGACACCAACATGGCAGAGAAGGGTCGGAAACACTTCGCCATAGTATTCTAAATCACAAGTACACAGACACACGAGGTCGGTCGCATCCGCCTTCTCCGTGGTTGTCAAGGATCAGCCGAGACGTCAGTTCTGGATGCTCAACCGCGCGTCTGCTTCCAGCCGCTGCCAGAGCTTCAAGTGGCTGTTTATTTGGCTATGAATAAAAGAGTAATTTCTAGTTAACACGTGGGTCCTGCATTACACGTGACAGCAAATGCTCTGCAGTCCGGTGCGTCAGAAAAGAATGCGCAGCAGGATACAGTAGGGTGCGAGGATAGGACCGCGTGCACGTGCACTTTGCACAAGTGCAATAACACACTGCACGAACGCTGCTCATCACTAACAAGTGCCCCATCGATATTTGCGCGTAGTGAGCTATACAAAATGTTTACCATACACCAACAGTGCAAACAAAATAATTTATAGATCAGCAACCCTGTGCACATGATTTGCACTGTTGTGGCGATGCAAGCCTGCAGTGCACTAGTGGTGAGTGTGTGTGTGTGTGTGGGGGGGGGGGGGGTAGCGGCAGGGTCTACTAGCAAGATCTAATCTGCCAGATTCCCCGAATACGCGGAGAGTGCAGGGTTGTTGTAAGAGCAGGAAACAGCGTTTACTTTGTGCAAGAAAACACCGGTGTTTATTTTTGGGACTCGGGCTTAATTTCTCACCAGACTTTGATTCCGAGTAAGCGGTAGAAAGGCAGAAAAGAGAAAGAAAGATTAAGAGAAACCGAACATAACAGAAAGTTGGAGATAGTGATGAACGTGAACATGAAATAGATATAAAGAGAGAGTTTAGAGAGGTGTACGACAAAGGCATGAGGTGAAATAAAAGAATACTAAAAACTAGGCTGCTTCTCTGTTCAGCAACCCTGGCATACCACAGCTGCGAGGCTGGGCTCCTTAGAAAAACATTTCGCCCCAGCACTTACTTTAGTAATGTGATAATTTATCTTCATTTAACTGGCCGCAAAGGGAGAGGGTGCGTCGGCAGAGCGCTGAGATGCCAACAGATCCGCTGGCTTGGCTTCCGCTCCTCTGGTGGATCCCACCCAGAAAGACCCGAGGTGCAGTACAATTTTGAGTGGGACAGCGGACATCAGAAATATGGATTGCTACATACATTTGAGATCGCTTGGGCACAACCCCGCGGGCGCCGCCATACTGCTTGCCGTCTTCCTCTCCTTCTTCCCCCGGGCTGCGGGGGGCGGGCACTTCCGGCCGGCCGCGCTAGGATTGGCCGGCCGGCCAGTCACGGGGCAGGAGAGACGCAGAAGTGCCGGCAATGGCGGACCAGACTCGGGGGCGTTCCCGGCGTCGCGTGACGTCGGCAAAAGCCAAAGAATGTCGGGAACGCCCCCGTGTCTGGTCCGGCATTGACGGACAGGCCCCTCGTCCAATGGCAAGGCTCCATTTACGGAGCCAGCCAATGAATGACGAGGGCCGAGCCAAAGCACACTACAATTCTCATCAGGTTTTCGCCTGCGCGAAAAAGCTGCGCAGAAAGCGCAGCTTTCGCCAGGCAAAACCTAACAAGCATTTACAATGCAATGGTTTCGCCTTTTGAAAAGTTTGAGCTATTGGCATTGTAAATGACAACATTTTTATTTATGTGTTAGTTTTGAAAACAGATAAATAATTGGCATTGTCATTTACAGTGCCAATAGCTTAATCTCTCGCAAATGCACACACAAACACACACAGAGAGCCCCACATGAAATCAAAATGCTGTAGAATGCACTTGGTGGTGAATAATTGCATGTGCTGTCACCGACACACGGCTGTATATCTGTCCCCGTCTCCTTGGTGGGGTCTCTCTGATCCGGTATTGTGAACACAGCCGCTCCTGGCAGGTTTGAGCTATCAGCCTGGCGTCCCTAGATGGCATTGGGGAGGAGGTTGAGACAGTGGACGGGGGTGGGACACAGGGCTACCAGGTCGAACGGTGCATACAGCATCCTCAGGAAGGGGCCTGGAGCGCAGTGGGGACAGGCGCCTGCAGCAGCTGCAGCGCACAGAACGTTGGAAACACTGACTCGTGCTGTGGCACTCTAGAACAGAAGCGTGTTAATGCATCCTCAATCAGGCGGGGTGTGTGCTGGCTATATTTAGAGGGACGAGTGACAACTAATTACAGACCAAGCGACTCCCAGCCGGCAAACATGCCTGGTGTGACAGGCAAAATGTGGACACAGCTATCTTCTCGCTTGTACACTCACGTTAGTAGGTCAAATAATAAAAAAAAAATTAGGTAGCTGTAATGGGGTAATGATTTATTGGGAGAATATTGCGATGGGAGGGGGAGCCATAACACTGAGAATATCAACAAGTCAAAATGCGACAGATTCAAGTTTTATTAATAAGCCCCGGTCATGACTAGTAGGATATCTCAAAATGTTGCAAACTCTGCAAACTCATTGAGCGTTTCTTGCCTCTTATGCGGACAATAAACTTTTAGCAGAAAAAGACACTGATCCAATCAAGTAGACCAGGGGAAAACACGGTCACGGAGCCCATAATCTAAAGATGTAAACCTGATAAATTATTATTTTGGGTTAAAAGGGCTCCCAATAATCAGGAAAATCGCAGTTGTCTCCGAATGACATGAATAAACAGCCCCTCAGTATAGAACTTCCTATTTGAAACCGGTGTGCAGCAGTCCTTCACCCATGCCGATTGCAGATCAAGTTAAGTCTATTACAATGCGGCGCTAGACAGTGAAGAGTGGCCCATGTGCAGGAATGAATGAAACACAAACAAGCCTCTTCTGTCGAACAACCACATAATATATGGCATGCACGTTAATCGGGACAGGGCTAATGTGTGCACGGGCCAATGAAGGCTTCCAGGATCAGGATTGCAAACCATTGCTCCCCCTTCAGAAGTCAGCCCAGCACGGCTACCGCTGCCGAAGAGATGAAACCGTCACATTGTGCGGGAGCAGACCGCAAACCCTCCTAGTCACCGAAACGTGTAAACCATTAGCCCCACAGGGAAGGCTTTGAGAGACGGCATCAGTAAATGACGCTTAGGTAACATGCGAAGGACGAGTCGAAATCCAGCGATGTGCACACATGGGGGAATAACACACAGCAAAGGCAGCGACCCACTGTAATAAAACCCGGAGAATTTTCATTTTGTAGGCGACTACATTGTCTCTATTCTGCTGTGGTATCAACAGCTAGGAGGCCACTAAAGCCAATAACGAGCCAGCGTGATGCAGCACGTTGGAGCACACGCCCCCTGCAGGTTCTTTCATCACCTGCCCAAAAAGACAACAGAAGGGACGCACAACACTGACATGTGTGCAGGACACATAATAACAATGCCATGGCTACACACACAGACAGACACACACTGCAGGGGGGTGCTCTCATTCCAGCTGACAACCATGCATTCACTGAGCCGCATTTGCTGCTCATGCACGGTTGTATGAATCTTTTACAACAATCTTTGTATTATTTATTCACGGTTCGGCATCTCTGCTTCTTACCGGCCAGCCCGCCGCCGCCGCCCTCGCCGTGGCCCTTCCTCCGCTGCAGGATGAAGTACGGGTTGGCCCTCTCCGTGAACCACAGGGCGTTCGCCAGCAGCACCTCCTCGGGATTCACCCACATTTTTCCGGGGTGCAGTAACGACCAACAAATGGAGCCGCTGCTGGTGTCAGAGGGACACCCGCATCAGTACCGCGATCCACCTGGAACAGACAGAATCAGCACCGCGGGCGCCGCGCATCCTCCGGGTGACCCCAAACACCACAGCACGGATCTCGCTGGCGGAGCAGGGACGCTGTGTGCACCAAGGAAGCGGCCGGGAGCGCAGGCAGCAGAGGGGGCGGGCCCGGCCGCAAACACAGTGACATCAGCTCGGCACAGGGAGGAGGAGGAGGCGGGCAGGGCTAGGTGCTCCGGTGTTGTGCTCCTCGTCCTCGCAAGGAGCCCCGCCTCCGTGGCCCCCTTGCTTGGGTTGGGTTTCACCTGCCACAGGGAATTCTTCAACCAGGGAAGCGGATAACGCTGCAGGGCTCTCCCGCTTCTGATGCCGCCGGGCTCCCTCAGCTCACGGGAGCCCGGCAGAGCGCCCGCCATAGTTGTTCTCCTGTCTCCCGGGCTGTGGGGGCGGGACTTCCGGCTGGCTGCACGCTGTAGGACTCTCCCGCTTCTGATGCCACCGGGCTCCCTCAGCTCACGGGAGCCCGGCAGAGCGCCCGCCATAGTTGTTCTCCTGTCTCCCGGGCTGTGGGGGCGGGACTTCCGGCCGGCTGCACAGGGATTGGCCGGCTGTAAGAAACAGACAGCACGGCCGGACCAGACTCGGGGGCGTTCCCGGCGTCGCGTGACGTCGGCAAAAGCCAAAGAATCTCGGGAACGCCCCCGTGTCTGGTCCGGCATTGACGGACGCCTCTCTGTTCCAATGGCTAGCCTCCATTTATGGAGCTAGCCAATGAAGCAGAGGGGCGTGTTCAAGTCACCCATACTAGAAACTACAGATTTCTCTGGAGGAGGAGCCTAACGGCTCCGCCCCCCAGCGAAACCTAAAAAGGGGTGGTGATGAACAGAGTGTCTGAATTAAGCAGACCACTCTTACCCAGTCCAAAGATCAGGGCTTGATCCATCACCGTTATTTAGCTCACTGCACCATCCCAGCTCAGAACCTGGCTATATGCAAATCAGTCTGTCCCTGGCCCAGTGCATCATGGGAACAGGGCAGACTAAACTACCAAGCCAATTCTTCACCAGAAAGGAGACAAGCTACCGGGGACCCAGAGCACCTTCTGGCAGTCTTTTTAGGTAGCCGGTGACCCTGGCTTTTGAGACTTGTATTTTGATGCTTCTCATTATAAGTGAGAGACTGTCAGCACCTCTGTGCAGCACGCGGCTCGATAGAGGTGGCAAGAACTCCTACAGACAGTGCTTAATTTGTAAAATTTTAAGTGCAGGTGCTCAAATGTTTGACGGAGGCCACGCCCATGTTTCTCAGGCTCCACCCACTTGCTATATTGGCTCCACGCACATCGGCAACTGGCACTGTTAAACGCCAGATGTAATATATACAAATAGCAAGTAACAAAAGGATTTCTCTGACAAAAGCAGTAACACGTGTCACTGACTTTTACATGATTACATGCACTTTTTGATCAGCATGGTAAACGTTCTTTGCAGCAGGTATAGTAATAGAGCTACCTTCATTACTCCAGTGGCATTGATACACTTGTTCCACTTTTAGGGCGGTAATGGCCTAGACACTTTTTGTGGGGACTGTTGCAGAGATCTGTGTGTAACCTGCACGCCACAGGTTTAAATGCTGGTAAGTTTAAGGGTGCAAGCAGGCAGCAGCCCTCAGGCCCATATTGACCGGTCACAAATTTAATTTGACTAATGCGTGCATTCTAGGAATTGTAGTCTGTTTGCTGTCCTAGGAAAAAATTAGATTAAGATTAGACCACAACTGGGAAAATCGTGTCCTGCTGACCTGGAAGTTGGAACTACTTGTAAACCCTTGGAGAACTATCTCAGCGAGCCAAAAATCTACAGCAGAGTTTGTGTATGTGTAAAATGAATTTTGCAGAATGGAATCCTATGGAGAAAACTCAAATTGTTTCTATTTTTTGGTACATGCCCTTGAAGTTTTGCGAAGTTTTCAATGTTCTAATCACTAAAGCTTTTCAAGGATACTTGGTTTACGTTTGCTGGAGCCCGTGCACAGTTTTAAGTATATTGGGAGTTAATGTTCACTCTCGAACTTAGACACAATGACAAATATCTACAGAGTTCTCCACCAGTTAACCCTTTGCTGGAGTTTCCCATGCACCATTATACATGCATGCAGAGTTTTTATCTGCAAGCTCAGCTTCTCAAATAAACTCGAGCAAAAGTCAAAGTTTTGCTGCAAATGTGAGAAGTAAACTTTGTGAAGTTTTTCATCAAACTTTGCTAAGGTTGCTGGAAAATATATGAGCATCTTCATACATACCCACTCCTACTGTGGACACAGTATTGTATTATAGCCATGCATTCACCTCGTCCTAGTTGTCCGCATTGCCTAGCTCTGCGTTCTATTTTTCTTGGAAAAAGCATCTGAACATAGCGCAAGAAACAACAAAATAAACCCCAGGAAAGGAAATTGTCTGACGCCCGGCAGGAGAGATTGAAGTCAATGATGATGAGTGCAATCTCTTTCTGTGTTTTTTAACTGTGTGTATGTAAAGCGCTCTGATGCCTACGGGTCAATCTAGCGCTACATACAACTTTTAAAATAAAAATAAAATAAACGCCACCCACTATCGGCATGATCATGGTGGCACTGGCATCACATGGCGGCTACTGCCACCCGGTTTACCTAACTTACAGTAACTAACAACAGTGCATTCAGTGTGTTTGTGTGCCAGTGTTTCAATTAAAACTGAAGTTACCAGACACTGGCACACGCACTGAAGTAGTATTGAACTGCACAGCCTGCAGGCTGCCACTGCAGCCTTAGGCTAACTGATTAGGCCTGATGCTGCCACACCTTGCAGACATAGGCCCTGGTTGTCCACAGGCAGGCGCGCGTTTAAATTGGCTGCTTGGCATTAACCACTGACTCAATACAGCCTTAGGTCTTCTTGTTAGGTAGTCGGTCACCGTCGGCGTCACCCACAGGCACAGACTTGTAAAACCAAAACTGAATCCAGCCGCAACTCATCAAACTAAGGACCCGCGGTGTGGCCACCGTGCCTCGCCATCATTAACATCAATTAAGTTAAAAAACATTATAATCGAATCATAATCATCACGCGGCCACGCATAATCAATATCAATCAACATATAATTATGAATGGATTAAACAGTCGGACTGAGGGCTCTTACTCACTCGGGAATACTTGACTGTTAGGCAGGCTGCTGCACAGCTTTATTAACTGTTCAGGTCCTGGCCCTGCCTCGCTCGACCTCACTGGTGTGTGCTCCGCACCTTTATTTATTTAACTGCTGTCTGCTGATAATGATTAGGCCTAGTACCATGAGGCCCTGCCTCACCTGGTGCTGTGCTGCCTGCCTGTTCTAGGTAACCCAATGTTGTCCAGATCGCGCTCGCCTCTCACTAGACAGAAAGAGAGTGGCCGCTTGAGAACCTAGGCGATGACTCGGTGAGGTGCGGCCGTGCGGGTATGCTGGGGCCGGGCATAGTGGCTCTGCAGCAAATGCGCGCCCATTCCAATGTAAAAAAATATCTGCGCAGTCTGCTGCCACGCACGGCCCCAACCCCCGCAGAAAACCGTCATCACCAAACCCCTGCCCAAACCCAGTGTCCCGCCCACTGGGCCGGCAACACGGAGCCCCAGCCGCTGCATTGATTCAACACGCCAAGAAGAGATTGAGATTCAGTCAGATATTACAGTTCCTGACTGAAATACGAAGTGAGAAGAAGATGTTGGTGACTCTGTGACACTCGTGTGGAACGTAAAACTACAGTCAATAACAGCAGCGCAGCACTTATGGCGAGCGTAGAGCAGCAGTGCAGCACTCACTTTGTGCCACACAGTATAAAAATCAATTACGTGTACTAAACACGTGTAGACCCGGCCCTGATAATTAAGTGCTGGTGCTAAGCACCGGCAAGCACCAGCACAAATTAAGCACTGCCTACAGACGCGGGCTCGTTACAACCGAGGAGTTCCTATAAGTGGGGCCCGTTACATCTGCAGCTTTCCTGTTTTTCCATCACCGACAGAGGCCTCACGTCTTGTGTGGCACCTTGAATGATTGCTTCCTTCTTATCAACATCAGTTTGCACGCTACGATTTATGAGCATATATCAGAAATGCCAAAAGTGAAACTGCAACTCCCGAAATGCAGCTCATCACTGGTTTAAAAAGCATTTGCAATGCAATAAGTCTCGCATTTACGCAAGCTTAAACTATTGCCATTGTAAATTACAATGTATTTTTTTAGGTTTTAAAAACCAATACCAAAATAAAAGGCATAGCCATTTACAATGCCAATATCACAAACTTGCGTAACTGCGAGACCTGTTGCATTGCAAATGCTGGTTTACGTGATGTGATTTCAACTGAAAATGCACGGGGTTCCTGCTACACCTTTCCCCTATGCTAGAGCTCTTTCCCAAAACTGTACAAGTGTTCCCCCAATTGTCAAAATCTTTTAGCATTCTGTGTCTGTCCCTAGTAAATGGAACGCTGGTACCTAGTGCCTGAGAGGCTAAAGAGGGACCCTAAGGGCTGAAGCACAAACTGTGCCACCCTAAGGGATCTCTCACCAAGCACATGCAGAGCTGCTATTGCCTACTGGCTACTACCCTACACTCCCCTAAAGCATGCTATTGCCCAGTGGCTACTGCCCTACACTCCCCTAAAGCCCCTAAATTTAGGAGAGCCCATGGCACCAGAAAAGCAGATCCTGATGACCTAAGAGGAGAGAGGACACCGAAGAGCTGCAAAAGCGGAGAGGAGAGGAGAGAAGAAGCAGACCTGGTACCAACCCAGCCTGCCTGTCTGCTTCCCTCGTCTAAAACAGCGCCAAAGTCCTGCAGCTGTTGACTCCAGAACCTTGGCAGGACTGCCTGCCTTCGATTAAGACCCAAGATCTCCCGTAAACATCGGACCTGTTCTCCTGCATCCTGCAGAAACTCCAACGCAAAGACTCTGAGGCCTCCAAAACCACCAAACCCAGATACCTGAAGCTCCCACTGCACCGGTCACCTCTGGCTGAGTTGAAGTGGGCTATTTGTGTCAACAGGGTCGCTCAGAGCTCGAGTCCATCATGATTTCACCACTCGTGGACTCCCCAACATCTCCTGCACCCTCTGCAGGTAGGCCCCCTGGACTGTGACTGCTTCTGGTAAGAAAACCAGACGCCTAAAGACACCTCTGCATCTGCCACCCCTGTGCCGTGAAGAAGAGTACCCCAGGTGTCCCTACGTCCCCAAGCATCGCAAGCCTTTAACATCCGCTGTTGGTTCACCCTCCCTGACTGGCCTTCCAGCCAGAGCCTGCTGCCTCTTTCCACCGTGACCGATCACCATAGAAACCTACCGGACTCCCAATGCTTTTTCGCACCCTGTACCAGGCTGCCCTCGTACCGCGGGTGGAGTTCTGTTGGTCATGCCTTGAACCTTGCTTACCACTCACCTTAACTCTAGGAGATTGCTCTTGCAAGTCACTGTAATATACCTGTTTCAGAACTTGTTCTTCCTCACATAGGATAACAATGCAGAACTCGGAAATTGCACTGGGTCCACATTTGAAAGTGAAAAGAATGTATATTTAAAAACGTACTTACCTGAACGATTTTGCTATGATACCTAAACATATATAAAGATACTTGCTATTTTTATAAATTGGTGTGGATCTCCTTCTTGAGTCGTGTATGCCATTTATTGATCATCGTGTGAATCAGCAAATGTCTTGCATTCCTCAGTGTTAAGCCTATGGCTGCTCAACCACACTACCCCCCTAATAGAGCACTTTGGGATTGCATAGCAAGCCCCTGTCCACTCATAAGGGAACCCGCTGGACTCTTTACACTGCATATCAGCTTCATAATATATCACAATAAATGACAGCTTCCTAAAGTGGCCTATTTAAATGATGACACCTCCCCGCTCTCACAGAACACAGAGCACACTGGTAAAGTGACTACATTAGCCCCAGACCAAAAGAACTGATTCGGAGTGGGGGCTTCAGATTCCCAGACCTTAAATGAGGAAGGTGTTCCTGCCCTGGTACACTATTGAGTCCCTAAACATGTAGCAAGCTTGTGACACTGCTAACAGGCACCTTGTCGCAATTTGCTGTCACACTTGATCTCAAACAGAAAAGTTTATTCAGATACGCAAGCCATACGTGTTAATCCATTGCCTGACTGCACCAAATGATAACCTTGAAACTCCACAGATGGAATGTTAAATACACAAATGGTATTCAAGACAACCTGGTAGTGTGAAGACTCTCACTACCAAAGGACTATGTGACCATCGAAGCACAGAAGAATTTTATGCACAAGTCTACAGTAAACAATATGTACAATGCAAAACACAGTAAAAAAGCACTTGCACACAAGGCTTTTGAATTAATCATCCACCCTCGCTCTCCATCAGATTCACACCATACTGAGTCACGCCATCGCAAACACCTTCCAAAGTTCAAGGATTCCTGCCTCAACTCTATGCATCGCTTTGAATAGAAACCAGGACATTTAGGATGTATTCGTTTTTACCACTTTCAAAATAGCTTGCCTCCGAATTGTCAGCCTCTATCAGGACTGATGGGAAAGAATAGTGAAATTTGAATACTGACAATGTAGGTTCACAGGAGAGAAGTTTACCATGATCATTTCATCCATTTAAGGGTCAATGTCAAAACGCTCATGCCATCCCAAAATGGGAATCACAAACCACTACTTGTTCCAAGTAACCATGTAGTTACACTATTCTTAAAGTTACTAAGCGTCGCTCCCTGATAAGGGTATCGGATATTAATTTTTTTCTTTTTCTCTAAGTTTTATATAGCCTGAACTTGACCCGAAGGTATCAGAGTGCTTTACATGAGCACCAGTTGTATTACAGACTGACACATTAATTTTGTTAGGTACGAGGAGATTAAGTGATTGGCCAAGAATCACAGGAACTTGAGCATACCTTGCCGAGACTCAAACCCGGTTCCCCAGCTTCGAGGTCGACCAATCTAGCTGTTAGGCGACATCCTCTCATTTTACTGCTGTAACCTTCAAAGCCAGATGACTCTTTATTCATTTTGAAATACTGTTAGGCTTACACAATTCTCATCAAGATCAATGGAAGGCAGTCATCTTATTTGCCATTTCTGACAATTTATAATGCTATTCATGATCTCATGCTTGAAAGAACGAAACCAGTATGCTCTCTAGTCTTGAAAAAGACCCCCAAAAAACTCTCTTCTGGCTCAAGGTTACTAAACTGCACTGAAAATGAGGGCTTCCTGCAGTTTCAAATGGCATTCGATATCAACACCCTTTGCCAACAGGCATCTTATTAAACTATTTCCAATGTAACTACTAAATGGCACATGTGCAAAGCCTGTGAATCTATAAAATGTCAATCCATAAAAGACTGAAAAAGACTGAGGCACTGAAAGCTATGCTAGGGTAACCAGCGTGAACATTCACACACTATCTTTGTATCTTTTGGTGCGGAGGGTAAAATTTCAAAAAGTTTTTGTGCAACTAAGATCAACTTTCCCAGCTTCGGGAGAAACTCCCTCATATTGCATCTTAACACCATACTCCATGACTTTGCTTCAACCTCATCTTCTCGATGTGAAACCTGCTTCAAGAGACCCCGTTCTATCACCAACTTCTTTTTTTCACAATCTCCTCATTCCAGCGCATGTGAAATCCCACTGCACTTTCCACAGGAAGGTTGGAATGGACATTTACAGAAAATCCATCACTGGGCTGAGGGCTGGTTTTAAGGGCTGTCGGGTGAATGATTCCTCAGATCCTCCAGCCCTAAAAGCAGGCTTGAGTGAGAGCAACATACCCTTTTGTTGTCAGGGTATACATGCTTTGCTTCCCATCAGCAATAATGCTCCTGGGCATTAGGCAAAATTATGAGGTACTGAAATATTTTACAAGCATCTCCTCAGAATTACCAGCACAACCTATGAATTTTCCAAACATATATTTATAAATTACCTGAAAAAAACTTAAGGATAGAACCCCTCTGCACAATAACACACATAATCAGACTTGTTCACTTTGCTTTCTTGGTGCATTGAGGATCTGCCATTTAAACACGTTTCAGGGCTGCTGTTAATGCTGCTGTCAATGCTGCTGTTAATGCTCAATCTGGGCATGGTCCCTTCCATTTGCAATCCATGTGCTATTCCCATATGCAATCCACAGACCATCCCGCTCAGTGTGAAATCCTTTTACATATCATCCAAGTGAAAGCCCTGTGCACTGCCCATACCACTGCATTCAAGGTAAAAAAAAAAAAAACTCACATTCCTTCCTCACAATGCGAAATACCCTTCCATCCCCACCAGCACGCATCACACCCTCCTCACCTTTGATCATTTTCCTTCTGAAGCTCCCGGTTCCACTCATCAAGTTTCTGCTGCAGTTTTTTCCTCCTCTGCTCTGGAGGCAAGTGACTGAAGTCCTCACTTATAACCGCCTATCACCCAGAAACACAAGAAGTGACATGTCACACATTGTTCTGCACACACGCACCACCTATACTAACACACACATGCAACAGTATTGCGGCATACATCTTCAACACTTCTCTCACACACACTTTGCAAGCGTCTCGAAGTCACTTCACTCCTTTTGAGTAACGCGCCTTATTGTCAGTTTTTAACAATTGAGTGGGTGTGTGGCCCTGTGTATCATGCACACCTTCGTGAGGTAGACTTGAGGTAGTGTTAGTCTTTTGCCATCGTTTTCTAGGACGGGGGAATTCCGATCACCTGGATGATGACCAAAACCCACATGTGCCTTGATTTCTTAGGCACACCTGTGATTCCTATTATTTTACCTCGCCCTGAATCCTGGCTCACAACTCACTTCTGGAATCATACGACTACTTCTGCCCACCCACCTGTGTCAGGGCAAGAACAATCAAGATTAAACTGTCAGGGAGGCTTCATCCGTATTCCATGCGTTTGTCCTTACTCTACTTGAAATACCTTAGGTTTGTCAGTATGCACTGCCCAGCCCCATGGCATTGGAGAATCAGTGTGATCTTCACACTATTTTATATATATTTTCTTTATTACGTTTTTGCAAAGGTACACAACTAAAAAAACATTAGATGCCCACTGGAAGGTCCATAATCGCACTAGAAATCGCATATCACATTCAATAGTTTGTAATATACAAGTACAGCGTTAATACTCTGATACAAATGCAGGAGATGTGATGTTCGAAGCATTTATGTTGATTAGGCAATATTTATGAAGGCATTAAGGAAGAAACGCTTACATCTGTGCGGAGTGCCATATAAAACTGAGGGGGCTCTAGACTTCTCTGGGGCGAGATTTTACAGTCATCAACACTCAGTAGTCTTTCAGTCATTCTTGGCAATAGGCTGCATCTTTCAGCCAATCATCATGTTTGGGGCTTTGTGGCCTTTCCCAGCACATCTTCACACTTATCTTAGCAAGAAGCATCGGCATCACCGCCAGGCGACATGTGCCTAATGAAATAGCTTTGACATACTCCAATAGGGCGGTGAGGTTACTGTGGGGCATAGGATTCTGTTATCAAATCTTTGAAGATGAAGACAGCATTCCAGTATTTAACTAGTCCTGCCCATCCCCATGCTGCAAAGTGCAGGAAGCCAGCCCCCTCAACACCAGAGTGCTCGTAACTCGCCTCCTGAGCAAGGCCCATCCTCCGCAGGCTAGCGAGCAGGCTAGTTTGGGAGCAACAATACTTCCATGTTTCATCAGTTACTTCTGCACCAATGTCCTTCTGTCATCTCATCAGCCCTTTAGGTGGCACTACTGATGCCTTGTTCAGCATAGAGTAACAAACTACAGGAGGATACCCATAAACCCAGTAGAGACCAGGGCAGATAATATATAGCATACAACAATGTCTCAAGAGGTATTGTTTAGTAGACAGTTTGCAAAAAAGCACCGTGAATTGCAACGGAAGGGGAAGAAAGGGCGGCAGAGAGACAAGGAACATTGAATGGGGCAAACTATTCTTCCACATATTTAGTTGTAAGATCAAGAAAACAAATACAAAAGCACTGTGTTACATTGAATGTCATGTAACCTGTACTAAGCTGTGCACAAGTGCTTGTGAAAATGTGAACGGTGCTGTGACACGTGGAGGGGTATGTACAACAGGAAATGAGGAGAAAGAACAAAAATATAAATAAACAGTGAACTCTTAGTGGTACCCATACATTTGATACATTATGAACAGAGGTAGTTTTTTGGGAGGCGCCATGAAATTTGCTGTAGAAGACGGCTGCATTTTGGCCTATAGGCAGTTTAGGCAATCCAGACACACTCAAGCACATTCACAGTGCTCTTCCCAATGTGTCACGATTCCGCACACACATCAGCACTGTTTTAAAAAATTTGGTAACCTGGTCCTGATGATGGCCTAAACTGCATAGAGGCCGAAACAACGTTGACTACTACAGCTAAATTAATGGTGCCTCCCTTGTGGTTCCCAAAAAACTACCTCTGTTAATAATGTATCAAATGTATTGGTACCACTAAGAGTTCACTGTATGTATTATTTTTGTTCTGGCGCCTCAATTCCCACTGTATATACCACCTTCATGTGTCACCAGTGCTGTTCACCTTTTCACAAGCACTTGTGCACAGCTTAGTACAGGTTTCATGAGACTCAGTGTAACACAGTGCTTTTGTATTTCTTTTCTTGATCTTACAACTAAATATATGGAAAAGTATTTCCCCATTCAGTGTCTCTTGGTCTTTTGTCTCCCTGCCACCCTTTCTTCCCTATCCGTTGCAATTCATTGTGCTTTTTTGCAAACAGGCAACTAAATAATACCTGTTGAGACATTGTTGTTCTGCATAGTGGTGTAAAGACAAATTATCAGTGACCTAGGAGAGGAACTGTCCAGCATGCATGTGATCATCACACTTATCATGGTGACCAAGAGGAGAAGGATGCTACACCCTGGAATCCTATGATGCCACAGGACTTAAAAAGTGAAAGAACCTCATGTCTGTGAAGCCACTCACTAATAATCTTTATATAAGAAAAACAGTTGAGGGGCGCTCATAGAATAATTTTTTTATGCACAGCCTCTGCTTTAAGGGCAGTTATCACTTCTACCCCAAAAAAGTTATTGACCTTCATTCTAATGACCCACGGTCAGGGTCATTAAAAACAGCCAGCAATCCCCTATTGATGTAAAGGGTTGTCTGCCATTTGTTAATCTGTAAAAGATCTTGACATGGGGTAGCAGGTGTGTGTGTTGCCAAATGAGGAGTTAAAACAACAGAAGACAATCTATGACAAATCACTTATATTTGCAGTGGATGTGGAATAAAATAGGAGAAACAAGTGACACTCTGATATAAAGAAAAAGCTGAGTTTTCCTTTGGTCTAAAGAGCACTTCAGTTCACCGAAGCAAATCGGTGTACATCGCTATTGGAATCTAGCACAAATGAGAAGAAGGGCACTATTCTTTCTGGGAAGATATGTTCTGGAAGTAAAATGAAAGAATTTCTTGGGCAATGAAACTCTGAACTGTTCATCATTAATTAGGCACCTTTTTCAAAGGATATTCTCAATTTGTGCCCCTCCTAAATATTACATTTAATATCTTAGACCCTTGTATGGTTTTTGCTAGTAGCTTTCCATGAGTTTCCATGAGTTGTTTACTGGGCTTTTTCCTTAATAAAATAATTGATGACGTCCGTCATTGAACACAATTGAAGTGGCTTTCTTCAAAGTGGCACAGGAATTGTTAAAAGTGTAAAGGAGCACATTCTTCTGAGATGCCTTGAAAAGCTTAGGGAATAAGCAAAACAAAAAAAAGACACTGAAAGAGAGGGACAGCAAACAGCTGCATCGTGTTTCTGATATTTTAGGTTCAACAGGCTTGTTGTAACCTTCAGAGTTTAAAGAGGTGCAATGGACTACTGGATTCCTCTACACTGCTTGGTGGATTTAATTTGCAGGGCAAGTCAAACCTCCATTTTAACTTTATCTCTCAGACCAAAACTTTATAGAGGATGACCCTCCCCCACCCCACACCTGCTCAAGCCCAATATGCACTTGCACTAGCCCCCTCCAATTCAGTCTTTGATAACAACACACACACACACACACACACACAATCACAGAGTTCATACACTACATGTATATATTTGCAACAAACCCCTGCATCACACCATACTGAGCAAATCTCTGCTGAGCATTAAGAGCACACTTACCCCCCTCTTCAGGGTGCGGAATGATGGGATCCGGGGTTTCACCGTCCGAGTGATTTCACTCAGACAGTAGGCCAGGGGATCCCGGCTGAACCTGGTCGTGAGGGGTCCATTAGCAGCAGACGGAAGGGGAGAGCTTGAGGGTAGAAGGGGAGGGGGTGGAAGCTGAGGACAGGGAGGAGAAAAGAAAAAAACAAGAGGAAGCTCAGATAAGAGAAGAAATAGGCACACCACCACAACTAAGCAGAGACAGAGGGCCTCAAGGAGGAAGAGACCCCATGAGTTTACATAGATATAAGTAAACCACCACCAAAGAAAAGGGGACCCCAAAATAGAGGCCAGAGAAGAAAGAATGGTGAGACTAACCATTTCCAGAGAAAAGAAAATATTAATGGAATCCCAAAATGAACCAGCACACAACACCACAAGGTAAAGGTGGTCAGGAGGTGGGGTAGGTAGGGAGTTTGGGGGACTGAAAGATGGGCCACAGGAATGGGCAGATCAGCAAATCCCCAAACTAGACTGTGAAAGACTAGTGGACCCTGGAAACACGACAGCAAACCAAACCTTGAGGGTAAAGGAGAGTGGAAGAGGGAAACCAAAACTGGGGAAATCAGGAACCACAATCAAAATCAAGTGGGCATAGGGGTCACCAAGAATGGAGAACATCAAACCAGGATACTAAGGGATGTAGGGGACTCAAATATGTCAATCAATAAGAAGGTATCACTGAAAGAGCACCAGCAAAACACTAGCAGAGAAACCAAAATAATTCTGAGAATGCACAAACCAGCACACCATGAACAGTGTCAGGAGGAGGGGGGGCATCAAACACAACCCCTAACATCAAGTGCATACTGAGGACTCATGGACACCGAAAAGAAAGGTCAATGATCCAAAAACCAGAGAAAGTGTGAATCTAAATCAGCACCAAACATGATGCCCAGCAAACCACCACCATTGACCAAGGGAGGCTGAGTGATTGCCACAAATGGAGAAATCAGCAATCTGCCATCAGAGAAAATGGGACAATAAGTGTTTGCAGGAATGCAGTTCAGAAAACAAGATACACAGATTGGCTGGGGACCCAAAAAAATGGAGGCCAAAAGACAAGCATCAAAGATAATGGATCGCTTGACTTAAAAAGATACTACAACCGCAATTCACCATCAGAGAAAAGGAAGGACATGGTTCATCTCAAAAAAGGAGAAACAAAGTATCACTAAGTCAAGGCTACACTGCAAGGGACCCCTACAGTGAACAGAAAACCATTGCCTGAGGCAACGGAAGACTGTGGAAGTGGAGGAAACCCCAAAACTGAGACCATCAATCCGCCACCAGAGAAGGGGGGGAGACGGGGAGAAGAGGCAAGATTGCAAACTTGCATACCACTATCACTAAAGAGGAGCAATATCTCAATAATTGTAAAACTAAAGCATCACCGCCAAAAAAGATAGGAAAGGCAGAGCCGGGGTCCACGGATTGTAAAACCAATAATGACCAGCAGATACAAGAAGAGATAAGGGAAACAGGAATGGGCACCATTAAACCACTTCAAGAGACTTGGGGAGTCTGTGGAGCAATACTGGAGACAAACAAACTACCACCAAAATCAGGGTGAGACCCAGGATTACATTAATATACTCCTAAATGCCACCATAAGGCAGAAAAGAAGACTAGGGTTTGTTGAAGGATAACCCAAGAAAGTAAACAAGCCGCCCCAGGACAATGGAGACTAGAGGGAGGGGATGGTAAATTAAGTTTTGTTTGTTCAACTATAGACAGTTTTAAGTTCAATCCTAAGGTTGTCACAGAGTTTGATGTGTAGGTGGAATGTCTGAACCTAGATCCTGAGGGTGACATAGGCTAAGAATTAATATTTGGGGTGGTAATATCACATCTCTGCACAGTGAATTCAAAGCCCTTTTCCACGAATAAATCTTACCTTGTTCTTTTTGCTAAACAGCCACCTCTTGCCCTTATTTCTTCCTATCGGCCATGCATCTCCTCTGGGGTCCATAGTACTTTTGGGGGTTCCGAGGCTTCCTTCAGAAGATGTGCGATTCATCGCCTGGCTCAGGTCTTCAAACTCTACATCACTAGGCCGCTCAAAACCAGATTTATAAGCCTCAATAAGGGCCAGGGAATCCTGTTAAGAACAAAAATGAGAACATTTCTCAGCAAGAGGAAAGGCCTAAAGATCAAAAAGGACTACTTGAGGCAGACAGCAATAATAGTCAAAGGGCCTCTTGTAAGCACTAAAAGACTCTAGAGCAAACCAGACCAGTGCTCATGGGCCAAGGGATCATTCTCAAACCCGGTGTTCTGCTTTTGCACCCTGGTGATGCCAGCTCTTTCCAAGTCCACATCACGTACCCACCTGTCCTGCTCAAATAATCAAACCCGGTATTATCAAAACCGATAGCACACCATCACATAGTTTTGTTTACCTGACTTTCTTATCCTGGGTTTTCACAGGGTACCCTGAAGCTCACCTGCTTTTCATCGATTGAGTCTGCGGCTGAACTCATTCCATCCAGGCATTTGCCAATGATTGGAAGCACCTGCCGATCTGTATCTGCAAAGCCGCGATAGCCGTCCCTCAACCTCAGGGTCCGTCTCTCATCCATAGCCTGCAGCTTCTGGAAGAAACACACAAAAAGGGTGAACAAGAGAGTATTGGAGTGAGTGAACTGTGAAAAAGGCCCTGCCCAAGAGATGCTTTGGCATGGGGGGGGGCAGGTGGGGGGGGGGGGGGGAGAATTACTTCTTCACTGCTGAGATTTTAAAAACCAAAATGTAGCTTAATCTTTGTCTCTCTACTCAACAGAAAACTTTAATTTGTGTCCGATTCAGAATTACTAGCTGCCTTGCTATAAACGCCTATAAAGCAGCCTGGTCTGCTGAGTAGAAGTTATGTTTGAAACTTGTACAGCAGAGCAGTCACCTGGAATTCTTGTGGCATTGACAAGATAAGTGACTGACAGCAGTACTGGGTTGACTTTATTCAGTGCACGAGTAGATTTTACAATTGTGATGGTATGGGATCAAAGAATAAGTGGAGTTTAGTGAAGAGGATGCTGCTTTCCACAGCTTTGAGTCCTTGACTAAAAAGGAACGGGCACCAATGTGCACAGATCCTAAAGTAGATCTGCTGAGGAGGGTCATTAAGTGCTGGAAAAGGCGAATAGGTGGGATTTTTTTTAACAAAGAAAACATGAGCAATGGCCAAATAGGGCATGACAGCCCATGCAAAGGATAAAGAGCTACTTAAGACCATGCAGGATACGTGCAACAGAAGCCACTGCGAATTCTCAGAACCTGCCCTTGCAACTCTGAATCTACTGAGTGAGCCTAATCAAGAAGGCCACAACAAATCCCATTAGCATAGTTCAGCCGTAAAGCTGCCAGCACAAATGTAGTTTGATTTTTCTGATCTTGCTCAAAATAAAGGAAGATCTTCTAAAGAGCATTAAGATGGGAAATATTCCAGTGTCCACAATTTAGGGCATCAGTTCAGGGTGGAGTCTATATAAGTGTGATGGGTAGAAGGGAAGAAGTCAATGAGCTAAGGCATTACAATCTAAAATGTCAGTCCTTGAGGTACCATTCACCAACAGCTGTGACTTTGATGGATTTATTTTTGTGACAGGCTAGCTACCAAACAATCAACCCACCACTCATGCTTTGACTAAGAAATGGTGCAGTCAGAAGATATTCAAAGTATCACCTCTGGAATTATATGACTGATAACTGTAAAAGCAAATAAAGGCATCGAATGACTGGAGATCAGCATTAAAGTAGTAAAAGGTAATGCAGCAGCCTGTGAGACTCCACATCAAAGCATAGTTTTAGCAGAGAGGTGGATCATGTGGTGAAACAGCTATCTTGTGATAAAGTATATAACACAATTAAGGGTTGTTCCCCTGATTTTATTCCGACACATTTGAGTCACAGGAATCACATGATTGACAAGTGTCCAACGTCACCGTCAAATACAGGACAACTGCAGAGCCAATATCCAAAGTTTAGCAAAACAGTCCTTTTTTATGCATGAATAGGGGAATATAAACCTCAAAGCAACTGCATCTAAAATACTCCTCTTCGGTGATGGCAAAGGCTGTCATTGAGGGAGAAAGAGAGC
Organism: Lissotriton vulgaris; assembly: GCF_964263255.1. Classification (NCBI taxonomy): domain Eukaryota; kingdom Metazoa; phylum Chordata; class Amphibia; order Caudata; family Salamandridae; genus Lissotriton; species Lissotriton vulgaris. The sequence goes on along the minus strand of NC_141685.1, from coordinate 1,117,584,013 downwards.
TCCTGTAACAAAACAGCAAAAACACCAGTGAAACTCTGAGTTCCCACAGTGTGTAATAGGAATCTTACCAACAGGGTTTCCACAGAGGATCTCTATTCAAAGTGAAAGAGTGTGAAAGAAAGGGAGTGGCGGTGAGAAAGAATTAGAGCATTTAAGAGTGAAATGAGAGAGAGATTAATACAGGGAGAGAAAGAGAGAGCGAGAGTTGAAGAGTGACAGAAAGAAGGCATTAGAAGAGAAAAAGAGTTCCAACATAAGCTGAGACCAAAACCATGAAAGGAGAAGACGGACAAATCAAAAGAAATTACTGAAAAGACAGAAAAAGGGAGAGTGAGATGGGGGATGGGAAATGAAAAGAGGCAAAAGTAAAGAAGAAAAAACTTGAACAAGACAGATAAACAGGGGCCGAGAGAAAGGCTATAAGAGAGAGGCTAAACAGAGAGAGAAAACTAAAGAGGTAGAATAGAACAAGATAAAATAAGACATAACAATGCCCAATTTTAGACACACAGTAAAATGTGCAAACAAGCAAGGGAGAGACAAACTAGGAGAGAGACAGAGGAAGGGTGACTAAATGATACCTGAAAAAGGGCATTATCTGGATATACTTTGTAACCGTTCATTAGAATAGCTAAACAGCCCTCACACTCATGGCTGCAGGCATAGCTCAAATATTAATTAAATCAATAAAATGGACTGGCACTCAGCACATGTTCTCAGCCTTTCAGCTAAGTCTCTCGATATATATATATATATATATATATATATCCTATTAGTCATAAGACCCCTCCCAGTCACAGGGACGAACAAGATCTATATCACTGTGCCAATCTCACAATCTCATAAGCCAATTAAATACTAGAGGCTATATGGTCTATAAACTAGGGTCTATAAACTAGGGTCACTTTTCTGAGCATCTTCTGCTGGGGATTATCCACACCTCACCAGCTACAAATTAAAGTTTCACCCTCAGTCTGGAAGGCATCAGTAATTCGCTGACGTACGCTGAAGATCTGTGGCATGTCAGAGAAGTAGAAGTGTCCTTGGTCCTGGTTGTATTTCTGCAGATACAAGGCATACTCGTTCTTACTTTCTTCTGCCATCTGCATTCGCTGATGAGAGAGCACCCGCGCCTAGAGGAAAAGAAGGAAGAGGTGAAGTGAGAGTCCACTGTGACTACCATGGAACAACGTGATGCCCTGCATCCATGCCAGGGGGAAGTGAAGGGAGAGGTGAGACATGGAGTGCCCCCGAGAACGGTACAGGACAGAGCAATACTTACAACTTCACTTGTTTAAGAGGAGGGCGGCAAAACATGGGTTTCACGGAGAACAGCACCAAAGGCTATCTTGTTAAATCAATATCAGCCAATGAGCAAAGGTAAGACACAAGAGGTTTCAATGGGTACTAGCAAAGAAGAGAGTGATACCCTGCACCTGCACAGTACAGAAAAGGATTGCGAGACATGGGTCACACCTGGGACTAGCACCGAGATATATTTTTGCATCCATACTTGCTTTGAAGAGGGAAGCGAGAGGAGACCTGTGGGGTTCCAAGGACCGTGATATGGCAGTATCCCGCATCTATCCCTTTGGTAAATGGAGAGGATGTGACACCTGGGTAATTCTTGTGATCCAGTCCAAAGGGATCACTCTGCTGTCCAGTGGCTGAGCCTGTAACCACTGTGTAAAATAATAATTATCTCTGCTGTTGGAGCCCGGAAGTTCTGATTAAAGCAAGGGATAGCACTGCATGTAGCCTAAGCTGTAAGACCTCACACCTACATGAACAGATTTTTTTCCGAGACTGTGCGACTTTTGTAACTCGAGGGATGATTCCTGTGTCCAACATCAGAGCCTGTGGCATCTGTATAAACTGATGGGATGTCTCTTCTGTCTGCAAGGTCTAACTAAAAGCAAGGATATGGTGTCTGAGGCCTGATACTGTGAGATGTATTTAAATGGGGGGTACGGACCTTTTGTCTAATACACAAGCTTGATGTCTGAGGTTTCCCCCTAGGAGATCTGCATAACATAACAGGAACATCTTGGCTCACCTGTGCCCATATGATCAGTGTTACCTAAGGTAAAGCTCTGTTTTACTAGGAATACGGGTGAGATCAGTGTTACTCGAGGTGAACCGTTCTGGTCTCAGGGATGCTTGTGAGAGCTCTGTACCCAGGGAAATATTCCTGCTATCCGAAGTGAGTATGCACAATCTCTTGAACCTGAAGTTCTGCTGTCTCAGGGTGGCTTGTAAGGTCTCTGTAATGAGAGGAATGGCCCCTCCTGCACAGGGATTCTTGTAAACTCTAGGTAACCTTAACAAGCATTTGCAATGCAATAGGTCTCGCATTAGGAAAGTGTGAGCTATTGGTATTGTAAATGACAATTTTTTTTAAATATGTATTGGCTTTGAAAATATATAAATTAATAGCATTGTTATTCACAAAGCCAATAGCTTACACTTTTCTAATGAGAGTCCTATTGGCTATGGCAATGCTTGTTGGTAGCAAGCAAGGATAGTGCTGTTGTGGTGCTGAGTGATGATGTGGTTCGGCTGAGTGATGTGGTGGTGCCCCCGAGTGATGTGGTGGTGCCCCCGAGTGATGTGGTGGTGCCCCCGAGTGATGTGGTGGTGCCCCCGAGTGATGTGGTGGTGCCCCCGAGTGATGTGGTGGTGTCCCCGAGTGATGTGGTGGTGTCCCCGAGTGATGGAGGGTGAGGGTGGAGTTGGAGGGTGGAGTTGGAGGGTGGAGTTGGAGGGTGGAGTTGGAGGGTGGAGTTGGAGGGTGGAGTTGGAGGGTGGAGTTGGAGGGTGGAGTTGGAGGGTGGGGTTGGAGGGTGGAGTTGGAGGGTGGGGTTGGAGGGTGGGGTTGGAGGGTGGGGTTGGAGGGTGGGGTTGGAGGGTGGGGTTGGAGGGTGGGGTTGGAGGGTGGGGTTGGAGGGTGGAGTTGACGTGTTTTTGCTGAACGTTTGTTTGTGGCCATTTACAAAGTAGGCATGTAAACGTGCTCAACTTCTGAAGTTTCATTTAGTAAGACTGTACATGATAAAGCCTGACTTCGCGTATCTGTACTTTTTTTTTTTTACTGAATGAAAGTGAAAATAAAGCAACAGTGAGGGCTATAGAAAGAACCTTGTGTTGGGGCGCATTGAAATGATTTTTGTTGAACAAGGCACTAGCGAGTTCCATTAATTCCTTTACAACAGCATTTTACACAGTTCTTAAATGCTAAAAAGAGCAAGGTAGAGGGTAATTCCACACATATGTGAATCGATGAAAGTGAGCATCAGGTACATATTTATGGAAGGAGAGCCTGTGTGGATGAAACCTCGAGTACGGTGGAAAGACAAAAACACTTACGTAGTACATTTTCGGCAAAGGAATAAATGGCGGAAGGGGCAGAATGATGTTTCTGCCCGTGGAAAGAGAATGAGGACCAGATTTTCTAACGCATGCAGCGCAGTGCTGCGTGAAAATTTGCAGCCCAGTGCTGCGTGAAAATTTGCAGCCCTGCGCTGCACGAAGCAGGAGAAATAGTGCAATGCTATATATATTTAATAAGAGTTACTCATTGATCTCACTAGAAAACAAGCTCTCGGCATTGCTGTGGAGGGGGCGGGAGCGCATTCCTTTGAAGTCTGATGGGGGGAGCGGCAGCCTTTGAAGTCTGATGCGAGGCACAGTATAGGCATTTGACACCGTAATTGATTAGTGAAGGAGACAGCTCGCTGGAGGTAGGTGAAACAGACTAGACCGAGAGGCGGGCATTAGTTAATGAGACAGCTCGAGCAAACTTTCCCAGGGAGCGGCAGCGGCTGGTCTTATCACAAGGAGGATTAAAAATACAAGCTCACGGCATTGCTGTGGCGGGGGCGGGCGGAAGCGCATTCCTTTGAAGTCTGATGCAAAGCTCAGACAAATGGTGGTTTGTGATGTGCCTGGTTTGTGCACGCGCATAGGTCACATGAACTGTGGATAATCCGACGTTTTGGCAGACTTTTCGGACCGCTTACTAGAAATCTCGACAAAAAAGCATTGCTAAAGCAATGCTTTAGGTTGAGACCTAAAAATAGCACTGCTGTTCTAGGCGGCAAACATTGTTTACAATGCAAGTGATACATCGTTGCCATTACAATGCGGTCGTTACAACCACTGAGTTATTACATCGCATACCATTACAACACAAGGCGTTACAACGACTTGCTGTAGAGTGCAGAAGATGTTGGATTTAAAATCCAACACCTTCCCTACTTTTGCACAGACTGGAGTTGGAATAGTAAATTATACTATTCCAAAATCCAGCGAGCCCCCTACAGCAAGTCATTGTAACGACTTGTGTTTAAATGGTATGAGCTGTAACAACGCAATCGTTGTAATAACAGTGTTGTAATGGCATGCGATGTATCGCATGCATTGTAACGTGGCCTATTTGTTCTAGGCATACCCATGAGCTCTAGGTACGAGAGGTATAAACTGTCTCAGAGTTACTTGTGAGCTGTGTGTAACCTAAGGAGTAGTCCTGTTGTCCATGGGATGCACTAGATCGTTTTAGCACGTGAAAGTACTAAAGGGCAGGGAAGAGAGTCCTAAGGGCAGCGAACAGACCTCACCTTTTCCACGTCAGCTTTGGTTGCGTTAATGTCTTGATCGAGCCTTTCAGCCAGGAGCACTGCCTTTTCCGCCTCCCGGCAGTCCCGCTCAAACTTTCGTTTGCTCTGTGGAAGAGAGGATGTTTACTCCATTGATGGATTCTGGAAACTATATCACAACACTACAAGCCCACTGGCACCTTGCTATATACCAAACATAACCTAACTTCCTCAGGGCTCAAAGTCCTAATCAAATCACAGTCTCCACAGGAGATGTAACACTTAAAACACTGGAAAGATCTGCTAAACTGTGGAATAAGATTATGATTTGGTTAGGATTTAGTGCCCTGAAGAAGTCCTTCTGTTTATGGGACAAAACACTTTGTCTATGTTCCATATTGATATCACAAGAATGAAAAAGACTATTATTTTTTCAATAAACTGTCTTTGTGCCTTGGGGCTACATAAGTAAATTTTTCCATACATGTGGACCGGTGTTTTCAAATTGGAACTATAATAGTCTATCAGAAACTTGAAATATACGAGGGACCACTACAATCTCTGGTGTGCCTCTCCCATTTTGTGAAGATGTAGTATGAATATTTAGGGTTTTTGAACAGTCAACACGGGGAGGTGGGCATCCGGAGTGTGGAACAACATTGAGTGCGGCAGTGCATGTCAAAACAGTTCTAGTTTGTACTACTCCTATTACTAATAAGACTGTTTTGCCTCGTTATCAAACTCCTTCAGTTTCAATACCTGAAGGAAAACTGGTTAGCCCTCTCGGCCTCCAACGCAGGTATTAAACAATCAAAACCAATCACACAAGGCAGTCCAAATCCTTGAGAACATATGCAAAATCCAAGCAAATGTTTTTACATTTCCGCAATAAAATAGTATTTAATCTGCATGAAAAACATTATGAAATCTGCAGACATGTATCAGTTGCCAAAACAACAATCAAATGACATCAAACTAACTAACTGTAAACCACGTTTGGACTACAATACATGTTGAAATGGAAAAAAAATCAGGTTTCTAAATTTGCCAGTTTAAGCTAACAAATTCCATCTCCGAGATGACCCCAACCATTCTGGATGGAGGGAGAAAAATAGTTCTGTGATCTGGTAGTCTTACAGGGATAATAGGTTTATCTTTCACTCTGAGACAGCTGCCAAACTAGACCCAAACAAACTAATCTCGCATACAGATCATAGGCCTCTCACACATAAACACAAGCAAACACACATGCTTGAGATGAGACTCACAGTTTCCAGCTGCTTAAAGCTGTTCTCCAACTGCAGCTGCGCTCTCCTCCCCTCTTGAAGATACTGCAAAAGAAACAGAGAGTTAACTAACAAGTCTGTGATTCATGCAAAGATGAACACGACTTTGCCCTCAAGGAAGGCAACCAGTCAAGTCTTGCGCACCGGGGAGCAACATGCACACAGCAAAAGGATCTGATGGCTGTAGAGACAGGATGAGATTCTCAGCATGCAAACTGCTTTCTGAAACCTGTTCGGGCATTGCTGCAGAGCAAGGCTCCCTAGATGGACTGGAACAAGGCTTGTGTCCCCTTCAAGTGATGTGAACTATGAAACGTACTCATGCCGGAAGACTTTACACACTGGGAGCAATTGGTACGGATTATAGACATAAACCCCAGCACATCCCAGTGTCAAGACAGAGAGCATGGGACGCAAGAGTCCAAACACACTGCAGTCAGTCAGAACGCGATGGCATAGTGGGGTGATCTGAAAGGAGCTCCAATAAGAGGTGATGTTATGCCCTGTATGTCAAGCTTCCAATATACAGTGAAAGCACCACCTTTCAGGGCCTGGATGTTACAGGTATATGGTACACAAATGCCTTGCAGCAGTATGCAGTACATGAAAGTCCTGACACAAGTGTGCAACAAACGGAAGGTCCTGGTACAGGCACAAAACCTATGTGGGCAGTGACTGTGGAGTACATGTAAATGCAGGCGCTCTGGCATAGTACATGACAATTTTAGCAGTGGGGCATGGCACATGGTGGTCAAGGTAGTGAAATGGAGATCCATGACTCCTGGCAGTTGGGCATGTCAGTCCTGGAAGTAGAATGTAGAAACCATAGCAGCTCTATACGTCAGGCATGGGGAACATACTGGTCATGGCATGAAAACACTTTGCAGGTTGTCTAAGGCACATGACAGTCCTAAGAGAGGGACACATGCCAGCCCAGACAGCATGGAACTATGTGATGCATCGCATGGCAGATCCAGCACCCAACTTGGGCCTTACCATCTTTCTCTCCTGCTTGATCTCTTGTGAAAACTTGACAAGGTCCAGGCAGATCCGGGTCATTAACGTTTCAGCCACCACCTCCCGCTGGCCAGCAAAGTCATTGAGCTCCTTGACCACCTGCTGGAAGGAGACAAACTGGGAGAACCTTTGGGGTGGGTGACAAGGGCATGGGGGGAGATCAGGATAGAAAAAGCAGAGTGAGAAGCAAGAGAAAGGGGGGAACGAGGGGTAGGATGGAGAAGAAGAGGTTGTGGGTTGATTGAGAGGACAAAAGAAGGAGGAAGAATTAGGAAGTGTGGAGGTATAGGAATGGTAGAGGGTGAGAACAGAAAGGTGGAATTAATAGGGGACAGGAGAAAATGAGTGGAGTAGAAAAGAGGACAGAAAGAGTAAGAGGGGCAGTGTTGATTCAGGTGGGCAAGATGGCAGGAGAGGAAGGTCAAAACATGGAGGAGAGAGACAAGGGTAAAGGAAGAGGGGCAAAAGTATAGATGGGGAAGGGGACAAGATGGGGAGAAATAAAGGGAGAAACAGTGATAATGAAAAGAGGGAGGGAGAGAGATTGTTAATAACTTGGGTTGCAACAGAAAACAATGCACATGCAGAAGAAAGCTTTATAACCTACATTTTCGCAAACATTATATTGAGGGGGCTTAATTTTCCCTAGGTAATCCAAGGGTGGCAGTGCTCTGACCCCGTTGCCTCCAGTTTAAACACTAATCAGCTCAATATGACCTATAATGGATAGATCCACTCCAACCACAACACCTCCCATCACAGTCTTCTGCTGACACTACTGGGGTCCAGGTCGAAGAGCTACAGAAACCACAATAAAAATGAAAGGAGTTGCAGGACAAAAACTTATTTCCAGTGCGAGATGAACTATGATCTTTCCAGGCACTATGCACAACTGTGCATTCGCTCTATTCTTGAGTAATTCCATACCTCATGCTCTCTCATGCATTCACATATCTACTTGCCAGACCAGTCTCCTTACCTACCCAACTCCTGTCATTTGATGTCACAAGCAGAGAGAAAGATTCAGAAAAGGGGGTGGTGATGGACAGAGTATCTGAATTAAGCAGAACACTCCTACCCAGTCAACAGATCCGGGCTTGATCCATCACCGTTTTTTAGCTCACTGCACCATCCCAGCTCAAAACCTGGCTACATGCAAATTAGTCTGTCCCTGGCCCAGTGCATCATGGGAACAGGGCAGACCTAACTACCAAGCCAATTCTTTAACTGGAAAGGAAACAAGCTTCCGGGGACCGGTTTCTGGCATTACATGCGTCTTCGGCCCGGCTTGCTTGAACCCTGATGGTGCAGTAAGCAAGGGACTCATGTCTGAGCATACCCTTCCACGCTTATGGTGGACAAAACGATTCAGAAAAGGGGGTGGTGATGGACAGAGCATCTGAATTAAGCAGAACACTCCTACCCAGTCAACAGATCCGGGCTTGATCCATCACCGTTTTTTAGCTCACTGCACCATCCCAGCTCAGAACCTGGCTACATGCAAATTAGTCTGTCCCTGGCCCAGTGCATCATGGGAACAGGGCAGACCCATGTTGTTAAATATTTTGTCCACCCTAAGCGTGGAAGGGTATACTCAGACGTGAGTCCCTTGCTCATTGCACCATCAGGATTCAAGCAAGCCGGGCCGACGACGGCTGAAATGCCAGAAACCGGTCCCCGGAAGCTTGTTTCCTTCCCACTGTAAGAATTGGCTTGGTAGTTTGGTTTGCCCTGTTCCCATCATGCACTGGGACAGGAACAGACTAATTTGCATATAGCCAGGTTCTGAGCTGCGATGGTGCAGTGAGCTAAAAAACGGTGTTGGATCTAGCCCTGATCTCTTGACTGGGTGAGAGTATTCTGCTTAATTCAGAAACTCTGTCCATCACCACCCCTTGTTGTTAAATACAAGCAGAGAGAAGGCGGATTTCACAAGTATAACAAGCGCAATGTGAGCTTTTGAAAGTTGAAATCCAACTATGGCATTAGCAGAAATAAAGATAGGGAAGTAAAAACATTACAAGGAAAGACAGCAGCACAAAAGGAGAGGAGCAAGAGTTAAATTAAAACAACGCTAAGCCTAGGCAAACTCACAATATAACAACCCTCTCTCTTAGATAGGTTTTCAAGACCCGTGAAAGCAGGACTGGAAACAATGAGCACAGGCATAGGCCTTGTCCCTCTTCCTGGGAGAATAGTTAGCACCATCATTCACAGCTTGTGCACCGCATACACCTCTGGTGCCTAGATCTCATCAGATCAGTAAGTGATAATGGTGTCTGCATGGCCATTTCGCTTAGATAGTACTGCTCCCCCCATCATAGCCCTTGGCAAAGCACACTATTTGGTCACAAAGAGAAGGGCAGTCCACACTGTAGCACCAAGGTTGTGACAATACCAGCAGCTCTGATGCATATGACACAATTGTCTGCATCATGTCTTTACTTCCCTGAGTAATCAATGGGGTGAGGCTTCATAGCCAGTGAGGGAACACACTCTTTGACTCCTACACGTCTCCTTTTTTATCTCTATCCTGCAAAATATTTTAATAGAAGCATGATGTCGGCTAGAGTGTAAACTTAAAGCTGCACCCAGGGCAATACTAAGGGATCGTTCCAAAGCTTCACTGCTTTATAAAAAAAAATCCCAATAGAAGAGAGAATACAGTATGAGAACAAGAGTGTTTTGGGCTGTGGGATGTATTGGGAACACACAGACAGCACGAATCAGAGGATTATACTGTAGGCGGGATGTTTGATTAATGTACATGTTGAAATGTATTTATGGATTTTGCCGTACCCTTGAGAAAAAAAAGTCCACAGGGTGTAGAATGAGAGACAACTGTTAAGGGTTACCTTAAGGCAGTGGCTTTTATCCATGAATTTAGTTAAAAGAAGAAAAAATGAAAATCAGATGCAGACTAATGCAAACTTTGGTTTGTGCAGAAATGGGCCTCACGTTATTAGACCGCAAAAATACAAGTTTGCTATTGAAGTGCAACTCAATCATAAATACACATATGCTATCCCTCAAGATGCAACAGAACGAGCAAAATAGTGAGAAAGAGAAAGAAAAGTGTGGGGAGTGCACGAAAAGATGAGAAAGACAGTGAGTATCAGTGCAAGTGTTTGAGCACACACAAACACAGAAAGCAAAGCTGGTTTTCTTGTTTACCATGTTTGCCCGGTTAACAAGATTCCCAATATTCAATCATTTTCTGCACTGAAATTTCCAACTATTTACAAATACTAAAATATCCCTGCCTCACAAAAAGTACTGTTAAGAGTTCCAACCTACCGAAGTTCTTGGTCCCAACCACTTGCTTCTATTTAGCTCAAATCTTTAAAAAAAACTCTTTCAGAGGATCCAGATGCCAACGGTGCAAGATTATGAATCATATGAAATGTCCATTAAAGGAGGGTACTACACGCCTACTTGGTCCAACTCACTTAAGCCCACCACCCCTCCTGGGGTATAGCCCTTCAACCAGTACTCTCCTGCCATCTCTGTGCTGGGCTTTTCATTCAATCTGACTCCAGGTGTAACCCATCTCCCTGCAACAACCTTGAGGCCTCAATGCCAAGTCATTTTTAGCCTTACTCTTTTCCTTTTCTCTTCAGGGTTCCGGATCAAGGCTTGCCTGCTAGTTTTATTTTATTTATTTATGTATTTGAAAGGTTTTGTATAATGCTGGCTAGACCCGAAGATAACAGAGCGTTTTACTTGAGTATCAGACCATAGTTTCAAGTTACATCATTACAAGATCACACAGTTTCAGAGCATAGTTACATGTTAGGTCGAGAAAAATAATGACATATACGTAAGGGAAAGAGCAGGCATGGGGAGATTCAGGGGAGAGGGGGTAGGAGCAGGGGAAGTGGACAAAGAATGAAGGAGGGAAAGAGGTGGGGGAGGGAGAGAGACAGAGTATGAAAGAGGAGGGGAGGGTGATGGGGGCACAAACGAGTAAAAGCTGCATCCCAAGTCCGGTAAGCTGTCATCCCAGGGGAAGTGGAATCATTCCCACATCTCAGTTGCATGAGGCTCCCTTGACGCAGTGGACTCTCTTAGAGGGGTGTCTGAGACTCCAAGGCCTAACTACTGGATCCTTCCCCAACAAGGGAAGGGGGAGTGCTTTGGCAAGGGGGGCCATACCATAACATCAACTGTGAGTTGCTCCCTTGATGCTGTGGACTCTCTCCGAGGGGTAACAGGCTCCAGAGTATGAATATTGGATCTTTCCCCAACAAGGGGAGAAGGAGTGCTTAGACAAAGGGCACAAGGGACAGGGGGCTAGGTGGCGTAGATACATGTTATGAAGCAGGCAAGGGGAGAGATTCAGTGGAGAGGGGCTAGGAGCAGGGGAAGTGGACAAAGAGGGAAAGAGGTGGGGGAGGATGAGAGACAAAGCATGAAAGAGGAGGGGGAGAGTGGAGGGGGCACAAACCAGTAGACTCCATTGTAGGGCGCTCAATCACATCATCAGATTGCTGCACTATGGAGGAGAGGCTTGTTTGGAAGGGTGTTCTCGGCGGTGGGCCTTTGTGGGAAGTATTGTGGTGGTGTGTGTGAGTGACCAGAGTGGTGCTCTTGTCGTTTCTTGCCTAGGTCAGCGTGCTTAGCAATGTGGCGGAGAAGAGGTAGAGACTGAATAAGCTCATTACATTAGCTGGCTGCTATACGTTACTCTATGTTGGCTTGGTGATTACTATAAACTGACAAACCACCTCCTGAGCTGCTGCAGCAATTAAGACACCCACTCTGTTGATCTTTTGGGTCGACAGGGATCCACCTGGATAGTCTGTATTTTGGTCATTCTTTGAAATAGTATTGGTTGTCAAAGAATGTTTAATACTTTGGACAGTCTAATATAAGACTGGAGAGGGATGTGAGCGGAACCGGAAAAGGCAAACTGTGTTACAGTCCTCCATAATGCCAGTCTTAAGTATCAGATATCTTTGGGCTTTGGTGCCTGTCCTCTTTTGGTGTGAATGACTTGGTTCACAGAGATTAGTGATGGTTGTCTGACATTATAAGTGTATCCTATGGGTTTAGCTTGATGGTTTCCCTTTCAAGATTGTCCTTATTTTTGACACACATCAGGCAAACAACACACGTTTTATTATGACCATCAAGAAAGCTTAAAAGATGAGTAGCACACTATTCTGTGAGGCATGCAACTTAAAATACTTTTTTATGCCTATTGATTCACAGTTTTTATCAGTCACTTGTAATCAGTCATGCAATTTGCCATTCCGTCTCCTATGAGGAGTGTACCCTGTAGTACAATTTGGCTTACAATACATCTTCAAAAGGATTTAGAATGTCATGTGGGGGTCATTTGCAAGATCTATAGGCACGTAGTAGGACTGGAGCTGAACCTTTACAAGAACTGACTCAAATTTAAAGATGTGCTTTGTTTGTAACTCATAACCCCAATCTTGTCCTCATCAAAATGTTTGTCACAAAGATAAAGTGCTTATGTACTGTGACTTGTTGTGTGAAGCACTGACACCCAAAGGGTGTAGCTAGCGCTATACAAACTCCAGCATAAATATATAACGTGCTTTATGACAGTGCACATTTGGCTTACCACACGTGTTGAGTATTAGGTCAATGGTCCTGCAGGATGCGCCAAGTAAAAGGAAAATATCATTGTTCACCTCATGGGTGTCCAGTGTAGATCCGTAAGCGGCTGATACATTTGGTTTGTAAAAGAACTTCGGGTATATTCATTGTATGTAAATGTACCTTTTTGGATATGCTGTAAGACGGCATGGCTTAAACCCTCCTGGCCCTTCACTGGACACCTCCATTGTGTGTATTCTCTAACATGTTTGTTCAAAGTACGTGAGAGATATGCCGTTCGAGGCGCCATTAAACATCGGGCCTGCCCGTGTAAGGTGGGACATGTCCCCATGTCATGATGAGTGAGCTTGAGTGAGCTTGCATTGCCTTGTCCATCTGCGTCTCCTTGGTCATGCACTGACTGCGTGCTGGATTTTCTGCTATCTTTCCCTGTACTGTACCTGTAGGCCTTGCTGAGAATCTTCCATCTTTTTCCCCAGCGGTCTGTGCTCCTCCATGCCAAAACAAGGAGTCTTGCAGCTGCCCACAGACCTGTGTCTGCCGTTCTGACTTCCAAGGGCCCCCGATGTGAGCATGCGGTTCCCAAGCAGGAGTACCGTCCTTGGTCCCCCCCCCCCCCCCTAGCCGCCTGTCTCCTCAGAGGACAAGCCGACACAAGAACAGCAGCGCTGCCACACAAAGGGCGACATCGCCGGGATTCCAAAGCACGTTGGTGCGGGCTTGTGAAAGGTTTTACCTGTTTAGTCTAATTATGATTGTTTCATGAGCAGGAAGTTGGAAAGCCTGCTGCCATAGCTGTTTGTTGCTAATGGCATGAGGACTTTCTTCAGTTGATGAACGTCTGGACTTCGTTGGTGGTGGTCACTGTTGACTTCCAAGTTACTGCTCCATACAGAAGGACTGATTTTAGGTTGGTGTTAAAAAGCCAGATCTTGTTTTGCCGTGTTTTGTCCTTAGAGCTCCAGATCCTCTTTAGCTGAATATAAGCACCTCAGGTTCGACCATTCTTGCCTTGACGTCGTCATCATCAGTGCTGACTTGCTTGCTAATGACACTGCCCTGGTAGGTTAAGGCCTGGGCCTGCAAGAGTGGCTGTAGTTGTGCTGGACGGGTTCGCCTTCAGGATTTTAGTTTTAACCCTGAAGATGTTGAGGCCAAGTTGTGCTGATGTGGCTGCCGCATTATCAGTCTTCTCTTGCATCTACAAATAGGTATGGGCGAGTAAAGCCAGGTCGTCTGCAAAGTCCAGCCTGTCGAGCTGCGGCCAAAGTGTCTACTGGATCCCATTTCTTCTCCTTGTTGTGGATGTCTTAATGATCCAATCTATGGCCAGCAGGAACACAAAAGGCAAGAGCAAACAACCCTAGCAGGCATCGGTACTCACAGGGCAGGCTTCCTTGTTTACTGCTAATGAGCACTGTAGGAAATTTGCCTTTTCAGCTTGATCACCCTGGATTTTTCACCTCTGCTGGACCCTATCTTGTTGGCTGGTTTTAGAACACTGTGTGCTTTACCACTGCTAAACTGTACTAAAATGTCCATGCTCCACTTTAAAAAATGGTTGAAATGGCCTATTCCTAATTGATATGTTTATGTCATCTGAAAGTCCCTAGCACATGGAAGGAAAATGAAAAAATGCACCCAGGGTCTGGACGTTAAACGTCACTAGTGAACTGTAGCACTTACTATGCCATCACTAGTGTGACAATGAAAACATGGCTTCAGGCCTACCATTGTTGTCTGGCTGCTGCAGTTTAAATCTGCAGTAAGACCAGTTAAAATAACTATTTTTAATCAGTAAAAATCTCAATTTTAAATATTATTAAGATACCCCTATGTAGAAAATCAAAGTACAGATTAAAATACTAATACTTTATCTCCGGAATGTATGTTGACAATGACATCAGATAATGCAGAGAGAAAATCTGTTCTGCAATCTTTGCACACATTATTTGAGTCAATGACCTCAAATGTATCACAGAGACACTACCATGCACATTGGCACAGAGAAATCATACACTGGCACATCTCGTCCAAAAATCTTTTGAAAACAAAGGAATTTGTCCTGCTGGTAAATGTGTATTTTTGGTAAACTTTGAAGATGGGTTTGACACTGAAGGTTTAGGCGATCAGTAGTATCACGCTGGTGCCGAGGGGGTCCTCTGTCACAAATTTCCATTACTGTTACCTACAAATTTGACCCCTCCTCTCAAATAGGATAACACAATATGTTGTTATATGTCACTGTTTTATTAGGTTATAAAAGTGTTTTCCATTCATGGTGATCACATTGTGTTTTGGTGGAAGTTCTAAAATGAAGTGTGTTAGACGGACCGGGAGGGTCGGCCGAGATTACGGGGAGAGGTCTCCAGGGAGAGCCGTCTCCAACGACTGTACAGGTAAGTAACTTCCCCCCCACAGACGGACACCACACAAGATTGAAGGTTAACGAGACTTTATATGCAATTCTTAGGTTACGTCGTTATGATACAAGGAGGTCTGGACTCAGGGGTCCCCTCGGTTCTGATCTCTGGTTGAGGAGAAAGGGTAGCGGGACAGTCTTAGTTACCAATGAGTTAAATAGCTCTCAATCCTCGAGCTCGGCGTGGTGGCTGATCGGGCCGTGGAGGAGCCAAGCAGGTCCCGAGATGGATGAAGGATGGTCGACGGGCCGTGGAGAAGCCAAGCAGGTCCCGATGAAGATGATGGTTACAACGGTCCGCGGCCTCGCCAGCAGATCCGGACGACGGTGAAGAATGAAGGTTACGACGGCTGTGGCAGCGCCAACAGGCAGGACGATGGTGCACAGGACAGAGCTACGGCAGCGCCAGTAGTCCGTCCAGGATGAGTTCCTCTTACGTCTCTCGACTCCAAGATACAACTGCCTTCCTGCTCTGGAGCTGCCCCAGTTATAGGGCTGGCGTGCTTTGATGTCCGGACCCTCGCACTTGGAGGTCGGGAGGTCCGGGATGAGGGAGTCCAGACACCCAGCAGGGGGGTGGAGCCAGCGCCCGGGGAGGCGATGGGCGAGCGGCACTGGGCGGGGGGAGAGCCATCGGCACCTCTTTCTCCCATTGACTTGCCAAGTAGCCCGCTCACCTCCTGGGTGGAGGGTGGTGCCGGATTGTCTGAGGCTGGGCTAGGCCCAGGGTTGAGGTCGATCGGGGGCCAGGCGGCCTCGTGGCGAGGTGTCCAAGATGGCGGCCCGGGCTGGGTGCATGGGCCGGCAGTGGATCGGACCCACGAGGTTATCATGTTCGAGGGCAGGGGTCCCTGAGGGGACGCAGGGCGTGCAATGGTGGTGTGTGGTGCTTGCGTGACTGGGCTCGGGCCTGGTCGAGCCGGGGGAGAGCGGCCCGTCATGTGGCCTGTCCAACAAAGTGATTATAACCAATACCCTTGTTTATCAATGATATGTGCCTGCCTCAATATTTGAGCCTTATCCATGTACAACCCTTAAATGAAAGTCAGTAAATATGTTTTGGCAGACTGTAGCACAATATTAAAAATCCAGGCTTTAGCAGCTCTACCAGGGACCAACAGGTGCCACTGGGTACTTTAATAAACTGACCAGTGCAAATGAAATCAGAATTTGTCAACACAAGGGCTGCGCTACACCTGGCTAACCAGAGCAACGGTATGAAGGATATTGGCATAATTCTGCAAATCGATAAAACGTAATGCAGGCTTTTGCTAGCCCCTTACTAAAATGTTACGTGTATTATTTTAGCTTTTGGGTGAGGGCATTTCTAGAAAACCTTACTGGTTTCCCACAGAGGGTGCAATCTCCCTGGGATTGCACCGTTTCCTGCTGCTGCGTGTGTTAGGTATCATTTTAGTTCATATTCCAAATTCTCGCCTATGCCTGTGCTTAGTTATGACCATAGTTGTCTGTCATTTCTCTGTACTCTAGGCTAGTGTGTGATAAAGACTTGGAAACGTTTACCTGTTAAGTTCCTGGATTTCTCAGGACCCACAGTGGGAGGCCTCAAATAACCCTACAGAAGATCTGCCAAGTTTAGAGTGGTCTCAATTCCGACCCATTCCCCCATGATTTACTTCACAAAATGTCAATAAGATTGCCACAATCTCGTGCAAGTTTTCTGCTTGTGGTCGACCCATTTGCTAAGAGCATAGGCCCGAGGGTCAAAGTTGACACCTAACTAGAGGGTGGCAAAATCCATTAAGCTTACAACACATGGGGACCAAATGTTTCTGGTGCAGAAGAATGTGCCAGGAGAGCAACTGATGCTTCCTTTCCTCTGACCTGTTATGAAGCGCTAGAGGACATTTATTGATAACAATAATGTCAGCCGTGGCAGTGGTTGAACATTGTTACGGTTCATGCATATTAAGAAGTGATCCTCAAAGGTAGCAAAGTGTGACTCCATTTCATAGACGGTAGTTCCTATAGCGCTTTCCACTGTAAAAACCAGCAAGCAATTCTTTTCCCGGAAATAAGCAGCTAACACTACAGTACCAACTCGACTCTTAAGATGCGAGATATTAGCATCACGGTGGTCACAACGTACTTCAAATAAATTCCTGGCTTTTCTTGCAGACCTAGCTTCTCTTCGAAGAAATCTGGCTAAGACAGTATTGTAACCGAGGCAACTTTGCTCAGAAGCACAACTTGCGCTCAAAGATAGCCCTGTTGTTAATCACATACTTACAACAGCATGTTGCGCAAAAAATGAAATAGCCGCTGCATAGTCTTGGGACACTGAAACGTTAACTAGTGGAAATGTTTGTGGCTAAGAACAACAAAGTAGTTATGTGCGGCTCTCTTTCAGAACCGCTGTCATGAATACCAGTTTCTAAATGGGTTTGCTACCTGCAAGAAGATAGCACACGGGGACACCAGAAACCCACCAGCACACTGCTGGCTCTCTGCGTTGATGAAGAGCAGAGAACACAGCCTCAGACAGGGAGAGGGACAGAAAGTGGATGGCAAAAGTAGACTTTTTTTTTTAAAAAAATTTAAACAGTGAGGAGAGGCCATGTTAAAAGTGCTGGATTAAACCCTGTGGAGGCCCCTAGGTCGTCAAAATTTCGGGACCCCCTCACAAATGATCTCCTAGCTCCCAATGCACAGGACTTTTTTATTTTTACAAACTGGCAGTTGCCAGAAGATGAGCTTTTAAGAGACAAACTGTTATGTCACTCTGATGTCTCTGGTTTATGTACTTTAGGTTGTTAATGAGTACAATACATTAATACAGTATTTTATCTATAGAGTCTTTAATGTATCGTTTTCGTTTCTTTGAGTTGATTCCTTTTTTTTTCATCTTTTGGAAACAATATTTAAGAAAGCTAGATTGTAATTTTCTTCCATTGTCACAGGCCCCTAAATGGGAGTAGGGCCCATAGGCCGGCGCCTACTTTGCCTATTTGGTAATCTGGAACTGCATATTAAGTGTGGCTCCCCACTTGCTTCTCTGGCCCAGTGAAAGAAGAATAAGACTATTTTGGAGGCAATAAGTCATCTTTCCTACCTTCCCAGACAGTACTCTTTCCTTACTTAACCTCTCACTCATGCAAGGAGTTGTCCCCCACACATTCAAAGAAGCAGTCATAATCCTGCTTAAAAAAAACTGCTGTGAAAACCCTACAGTTCGATAACTGTAGGCCCATATCACTTTTTCCCTATCCAGCCAAAATCCTCAGGGGACATGGAGCTAAACAACTCTGCTCCTTCATCGAAGAGATCAACTTTTTAGATCCCCACCGAGCAGGTTTTCGGCCTTCCCATTCGACCGAATCAGTCATTCTAAGCGTTGTGGACGACCTGAAAGAAGGGGCTGACAAGGGACACACACACAAGCATTGGTCCTACTTGTCCTGTCACCAGCATTCGATACCGTTGACCATGAGATATTAGTGGATCGAATGGCTGCAGCCGGTCATAGGGGTATGTCGTTAAAATGGATGAAATCCTTCCTGAATGATCGAACTCAAATCAGTCAGTCTCGTACCCTATAGCTCTGCCACAGTTAGCACGGATTGTGGAGTACCACAGGGTTCTTCCCTGTCCCCCCATCTTTTTAATCTCTACATCCGCCCCCTGATACACTCCCTCCAACAAATGAAGGTAAAACTCTATATTATTCGGATGATATGCATTTGATTTTCACAATTGATGAGACACAGGACTCGAAGGTATTCTTTCAGAACACTATGCTATATGCTATTCATTAGAGACTGAATGAATTTCAACCAGCTAAAACTTAACAGTGATAAAACAGAGATTGTTGGCGAATGTGGCGGCTGCTGTGGGAGTCGACCACTTGCATGCCGGAGGCTCCCGCATCTTTACCGCTATGAAGTAGCCATCTTACCCCAGTTGGAATCTCGTACCGCGTATTATAAACAATATAACTTACCCCTGTGTATAACTATATTATACCTTCTTTCTTTGCTTATTGAAATGTGCAGAGCCAAGCTTGTTTTACCGGCTTTCTTCACGGTGAGCACCCGTTGGGAGGCGGCCGCCGAGGAGGAGCCGCAGGGCAGCAGCACGCGAGTTCCTCCGGGGCAACGGAGACACACATTCCATTCCTCCAGCCCTGGAAGCGGGGGGACTGAGCAAACATAGGGGGAAGACTGAAGAGCTACAAGAGAAACCGAGGCAGCTCCACTGTACACCTCAGCAGGATTTTGAGGACTGAGAGCTGGTGAAAGAAGGTAAAGGGGACATGGTGGGCTTTTTGAAACCATCTAAAACAGCAGCCCGAGGGAGGAAGCAAGGCTTTATAAAGGAGAAGGCAGCTAGGGCTGAGGGGGATGGGGAACTTCCTCTCCACTCACCCAATGATGCACACAGGACTCAGAGGAAGGATTTGCTTCACATACATTTTTGCGGTGTGAGGTAATGGGCCGTAGCATTAAAACAGGAAGGGAGAGAAAGAAAAGTGAGAATCATAAATTAAAAATGACCCCCTCCCCAAGGTCCTACTTCAAGGTACAGCCCATTATGATGGACATACCAAAACAGGCAGAGGTACTCAGAAAGAGGTCTGTGGAGCAACCTATATTAGAATAAATGGCTGCTAAGGGGCCCACCTCTGTTAAACCATGTAGGTAGCCAGGAGCAGTCTCCCATAAATGAGAAAGGAAAAAAGCTGCATCAGAGATTTCGAAAACAACCTCCCAGGGTGGCCAGATTGAGCTAAATATTTGTGCTACAGAAACGGATACCACTTTAGGGAAATTACCAACGTCCATGGAAGCTATGTTCTGTACCATCTCAGAAGAAATTAAGAAGGGGTTTGCAGAATCCGAGTCAAACCAGAGAGAAATAAGGTGTTTCTGCGAGTCTCTGGAAAGAGATATTAGATCTTCTAAATCCGAAGGCCCAGACTCTTGAGAACTCTGTAGGGGAGCTAAAAGATTAGTTAAATGTCGTAAAAACTAATATATCAGCTCTTGAAAAAGAAGAACATGATGTTCGTGAAAAGTTGGAGCAATTGGAGAACAACTCTAGGAGGAACAAGCTTCGAATTTTGAACGTTCAAGAAGGGAAGGAAGGAGAGGATCATAGGGCTTTTATTATTGCATTATTTAAAGAAACGGTACAGATTGAGGAAACCGAGGAAGAACTAAGCAAAGACATTCAAAGGGTGCATAGGGAACCCTTTAGAAGGAACTATAACAAAACTAAGCCCCGAAAACTCCTACTGAATTTCCACACTTATTTTTAAAAAGAGAAAATTCTTTCCATGGCTCTGAAAGCGTAGTCGTTAAGGGGGAAAGATTTTTCCTTCGAAATCAGATCTGACCTCGCCCGAGCTACTTTAGATAAACAATGGGAGCTGGGGAAAAAAACTTGACGAGTTAAAAAAGTTAGGGGCTGTGGCCCACTCAAATTTCCTGCCTCCTTAAAAGTTATGCATAAAAACAGAATCCACAGTGTAAGAAATAAGCAAGACGCTGACGAGCTACTGGAGAGCTAAAAGAGAGGCGACCGTTAACATTTCAGGGGTCTACTTGTATATATATTTTACACTTCCTTTTTAGGTCTCGGCTAGCGTAGGCTGCGCATGCGCAGTCTCGCTGGCGAGATCTCATGTCTCCGAGTAGCGAGGGTTAAACCCGCCCCTCTTCTCCACTGGCTGGCCTCCTAAACACTGGCCAGCCATTGGAGAAGAGGTCCCAGTGACGATGTAAGCCCCATCTTTTTCAGATTGAGGGGCGTGTTTTTTTAGTTTCTTTCTCTCGGGCAAAAACACGCCCCCCCCCCCCCCCCAGTCTGAAAAGGACGGGGCTTACAGAGTCTACTGACACCGCATCGCACCACGCGTATTCTGTCTCTTTCCTCAACGAAAGTTCGCCTGCTCCGTCACCCGGAACATCTTGGTGCAGTAGCTGACATCTGCACGGCCAAAAACGGGCGCATTCTGCACCCTCGCACCGGTACCCAATTGCTCTTTGTTGCTTCAAGCCTTCGTAGATGTTATTTGACAGTCATGATGGGTGAAACAGGGGTTACATTGAAGTTTTTTGCTTAAACAAGGGATTCGAGATAGCTGTTTCTGCATCTTCTGGTTACATTTAGAGTGATGGGCTTTTGAAGACAAAATGACGCCATAATTGGTCGTTGAAGGCGCCAAAATCAGTTTGTAGCTCCTTTAAAACATGCAGTCAAGTTTTCATCTTTTTCTTAGACAAAGGCTCTGTGGAACACACTCCTTATTCCGTTTAGTCTAACTTAATACGCCTCATGAAGAAAACACAGTATTCTTACAATGTACACCCAGTTCTTAAATCCAAGGAACACTGCACATTTGTTTTTCCCTAGCCATTCTACAGCTGTACTTTTTTCGGCATGTCCCAGAAACCCGCATGATTTAATGATGTATTGTAAAAAGAATAGTGACGCAATGTACTGAATGTAAGACTATCCGGCTCTGGGTTGTTACTACCTATAATTGATTCAGAATACCGACATGGGTTGCGTTCTAACCACCTGTGTCATGGGCATTTTTTTTCCTGCAGTATCCGTTGAGAGTTTATTCCGTAAACGTTTGTAGCCTAATCTGGTTTGTGTTTTCTGCACCAGACCTTGTACCAAAAACTCATCTTCCTGTCTATAATTGCCTGCCACTAACTGAATTTGCTTACCCTCACTAAGATGGCGCCTTTATCACAGTACACCTGTAGAATGCCCCTCAAAACATGTCTGCCCCGAAAACCGCGGTGCTCTGATGACTCATGATGTTTAACAGCCGAAACCGTCAGCCGTCAAAGTGAACTGTTGCTTCATTTAATAGCTACAACAAACCAATCGGTCTTTTCTCCTGTATGGTTTTCATTGTAAAGCAGCACATGTAACATAGGGATAACTTTTAGGGTTAACTCAAGTAATCATAGAACGTAGTAAGCGATGTACATTGCATTGCGCCTAGCAGATGCTGCATGCTAATATTGATGGAAACTGAGCTATATTCGAATCATATCTTATTAGGCTGTTTTTTTTGTCCGGTTCTTTGACTTTGTTACTCCTGGAACAAACGCTACAAGACTGACTTAGTTTAATCATCTCCACGTAGGCTTACCACCTTTTCCGGAGGATAATATCGACCATTGGTTCATGTTTTAGGGCCATTGTACCTAAATAGAAATTTATGTAAAACCCTCTTTATTTTTAATGTCTTTTCTGTATGTTTAATTATTGGGCAGGTTCATTTAGGAAGCTCTGGAAAACTTTAAAAGTCATTTCTAATTAGAATTGCTTCTTTAAATGTGTACTGATAAGGGGAACATTTTCGGGATTTCTTTTATTGTTTTGACCATCCTGAGCATTAAAACTGGTAATTTCAGTAAAAAAGACTGTCCGGTGGCAACCCTACATACAAACTTGTTATTTGTGATGTTATCTCTTCCATTTTCATAACTTGATTCCCTTTTCTTCCTGTTTCAAGTGCCATTTCTTTCTTTCTGTAATCTTCCTTTCCCCTTCGTTTTCATTAGCTTCGTTCTCGTTGTCTCATATTCCATTCTCTTTCTTTAATTCCTTTTACCTCATTCTCCCTCTTTACTTAATTTTCAAATGCCAATTCCACATTTTCCTTTTGCCAAACTTCCCCTTCTCTCTTTACTTTCTTTCACTCTTCCTCATTTTCCTTACCTTTTTTGTTTTCTTTCTCTTATTGTGGGGCTCTGTGTGTGTGGGAGGGCTCTGTGTGTGTGTGTGGCTCTGTGTGTGGGGGGGCTCTGTGTGTGTGTGTGGGGGGAGCTCTGTGTGTGTGGGGGGGCTCTGTGTGTGTGTGTGGGGGGAGCTCTGTGTGTGTGGGGGGCTCTGTGTGTGTGTGTGTGGGGGGGGCTCTGTGTGTGTGTGGGGGGGGGGGGGCTCTGTGTGTGTGTGTGGGGGGGCTCTGTGTGTGTCTGTGGGGGGGCTCTGTGTGTCTGTGGGGGGGCTCTGTGTGTGCGTGGGGGGCTCTGTGTGTGCGTGGGGGGCTCTGTGTGTGCGTGGGGGGCTCTGTGTGTGTGTGGGGGGCTCTGTGTGTGGGGGGGGCTCTGTGTGTGGGGGGGCTCTGTGTGTGGGGGGGCTCTGTGTGTGGGGGGGCTCTGTGTGTGTGTGGGGCTAAGTGTGTGTGTGGGGGGGCTCTGTGTGTGTGTTTGGGGCTGTGTGTGTGTGTGGCTGTGTGTGTGGCTGTGTGTGTGTGTGTGGGGCTGTGTGTGTGTGTGTGGGGCTGTGTGTGTGTGTGTGGGGCTGTGTGTGTGTGGCTTTGTGTGTGTGGGGGGGCTCTGTGTGTGTGGGGCGGCTCTGTGTGTGGGGGGGGGGCTGTGTGTGTGTGGAGGCTCTGTGTGTGTGGGGGGCTCTATGTGGGGGGCTGTGTGTGTGTGGGGGGGCTGTGTGTGTGTGGGGGGGCTGTGTGTGTGTGGGGGGCTCTGTGTGTGTAGGGGGCTCTGTGTGTGTGGGGGGCTCTGTGAGTGTGGGGGGCTCTGTGTGTGTGGGGGGGGCTCTGTGTGTGTGTGGGGGGGCTCTGTGTGTGTGTGTGTGTGTGTGTGTGTGTGGGGGGCTCTGTGTGTGGGGGGGCTCTGTGTGTGGGGGGCTCTGTAAAAGTCATTTCTAATTAGAATTGCTTCTTTAAATGTGTACTGATAAGGGGAACATTTTCGGGATTTCTTTTATTGTTTTGACCATCCTGAGCATTAAAACTGGTAATTTCAGTAAAAAAGACTGTCCGGTGGCAACCCTACATACAAACTTGTTATTTGTGATGTTATCTCTTCCATTTTCATAACTTGATTCCCTTTTCTTCCTGTTTCAAGTGCCATTTCTTTCTTTCTGTAATCTTCCTTTCCCCTTCGTTTTCATTAGCTTCGTTCTCGTTGTCTCATATTCCATTCTCTTTCTTTAATTCCTTTTACCTCATTCTCCCTCTTTACTTAATTTTCAAATGCCAATTCCACATTTTCCTTTTGCCAAACTTCCCCTTCTCTCTTTACTTTCTTTCACTCTTCCTCATTTTCCTTACCTTTTTTGTTTTCTTTCTCTTATTGTGGGGCTCTGTGTGTGTGGGAGGGCTCTGTGTGTGTGTGTGGCTCTGTGTGTGGGGGGGCTCTGTGTGTGTGTGTGGGGGGAGCTCTGTGTGTGTGGGGGGGGCTGTGTGTGTGTGTGTGGGGCTGTGTGTGTGTGGCTTTGTGTGTGTGGGGGGGCTCTGTGTGTGTGGGGCGGCTCTGTGTGTGTGGGGGGAGCTCTGTGTGTGTGGGGGGCTCTGTGTGTGTGTGTGTGGGGGGGGGGGCTCTGTGTGTGTGTGTGTGGGGGGGTTCTGTGTGTGTGTGTGGGGGGGCTCTGTGTGTGTGTGTGTGTGGGGCTCTGTGTGTCTGTGGGGGGGCTCTGTGTGTGCGTGGGGGGCTCTGTGTGTGCGTGGGGGGCTCTGTGTGTGCGTGGGGGGCTCTGTGTGTGTGTGGGGGGCTCTGTGTGTGGGGGGGGCTCTGTGTGTGGGGGGGCTCTGTGTGTGGGGGGGCTCTGTGTGTGGGGGGGCTCTGTGTGTGGGGGGGCTCTGTGTGTGTGTGGGGCTAAGTGTGTGTGTGGGGGGGCTCTGTGTGTGTGTTTGGGGCTGTGTGTGTGTGTGGCTGTGTGTGTGGCTGTGTGTGTGTGTGTGGGGCTGTGTGTGTGTGTGTGGGGCTGTGTGTGTGTGTGTGGGGCTGTGTGTGTGTGGCTTTGTGTGTGTGGGGGGGCTCTGTGTGTGTGGGGCGGCTCTGTGTGTGGGGGGGGGCTGTGTGTGTGTGGAGGCTCTGTGTGTGTGGGGGGCTCTATGTGGGGGGCTGTGTGTGTGGGGGGGGGCTGTGTGTGTGTGGGGGGGCTGTGTGTGTGTGGGGGGCTCTGTGTGTGTAGGGGGCTCTGTGTGTGTGGGGGGCTCTGTGAGTGTGGGGGGCTCTGTGTGTGTGGGGGGGGCTCTGTGTGTGTGTGGGGGGGCTCTGTGTGTGTGTGTGTGTGTGTGTGTGTGTGGGGGGCTCTGTGTGTGGGGGGGCTCTGTGTGTGGGGGGCTCTGTGTGTGTGGGGCTGTGTGTGTGGGGGGGCTCTGTGTGGGGGGCTCTGTGTGGGGGGGCTCTGTGTGGGGGGCTCTGTGTGTGTGTGGGGCTGTGTGTGTGGGGGGGCTCTGTGTGTGTGTTTGGGGCTCTGTGTGTGTGTGTGTGGCTGTGTGTGTGTGTGGGGCTGTGTGTGTGTGGCTTTGTGTGTGTGGGGGGGCTCTGTGTGTGTGGGGGGCTCTGTGTGTGGGGGGGCTGTGTGTGTGTGGAGGCTCTGTGTGTGTGGGGGGGCTCTGTGTGGGGGGGCTCTGTGTGTGGGGGGCTCTGTGTGTGTGGGGGGGCTCTGTAAGTGTGGGAGGGGGCTCTGTAAGTGTGGGGGGGCTCTGTGTGTGTGGGGGGGCTCTGTGTGTGTGTGGGGGGCTCTGTGTGTGTGGGGGGGCTCTGTGTGTGGGGGGGCTCTGTGTGTGTGGGGGGGCTGTGCGAGCAGGGGTGCTCTGTGTGTGGGGGGCTCTGTGTGTCTGTGTGTGTGTGGGGCTCTGTGTGTGGGGCTCTGTGTGTGTGTGTGGGGCTCTGTGTGTGTGTGGGGGGCTCTGTGTGTGTGTGGGGCTCTGTGTGTGTGGGGGGCTCTGTGTGTGTGGGGGGCTCTGTGTGTGTGGGGGGCTCTGTGTGTGTGTGGGGCTCTGTGTGTGTGTGGGGCTCTGTGTGTGTGTGGGGCTCTGTGTGTGTGTGTGGGGCTCTGTGTGTGTGTGTGGGGCTCTGTGTGTGTGTGTGGGGCTCTGTGTGTGTGTGTGGGGCTCTGTGTGTGTGTGTGGGGCTCTGTGTGTGTGTGTGGGGCTCTGTGTGTGTGTGTGGGGCTCTGTGTGTGTGTGGGGGGCTCTGTGTGCGTGTGTGGGGCTCTGTGCTTGTGTGTGGCTGTGTGCGTGTGTGTGGCTCTGTGTGTGTGTGGGGCTCTGTGTGTGTGGGGGGGCTCTGTGTGTGTGTTTGGGGCTCTGTGTGTGTGTGTGTGTGGCTGTGTGTGTGTGTGTGGGGCTGTGTGTGTGTGGCTTTGTGTGTGTGGGGGGGCTCTGTGTGTGTGTGGGGGGGCTCTGTGTGTGTGGGGGGGCTGTGTGTGTGTGTGTGGAGGCTCTGTGTGTGTGGGGGGCTCTGTGTGGGGGGGCTCTGTGTGTGGGGGGCTGTGTGTGTGTGGGGGGGCTCTGTAAGTGTGGGAGGGGGCTCTGTAAAAGTGGGGGGGCTCTGTGTGTGTGTGGGGGGCTCTGTGTGTGTGTGGGGGGCTCTGTGTGTGTGTGGGGGGGCTCTGTGTGTGTGGGGGGGCTCTGTGTGTGTGGGGGGCTCTGTGTGGGGGGGGCTCTGTGTGTGTGGGGGGCTCTGTGTGTCTGTGTGTGTGTGGGGCTCTGTGTGTGGGGCTCTGTGTGTGTGTGGGGCTCTGTGTGTGTGTGGGGCTCTGTGTGTGTGTGGGGCTCTGTGTGTGTGTGGGGCTCTGTGTGTGCGTGTGTGGGGCTCTGTGTGTGCGTGTGTGGGGCTCTGTGTGTGCGTGTGTGGGGCTGTGTGCGTGTGTGGGGCTGTGTGCGTGTGTGGGGCTGTGTGCGTGTGTGGGGCTGTGTGCGTGTGTGGGGCTCTGTGTGCGTGTGTGGGGCTCTGTGTGCGTGTGTGGGGCTCTGTGTGCGTGTGTGGGGCTCTGTGTGCGTGTGTGGGGCTCTGTGTGCGTGTGTGGGGCTCTGTGTGCGTGTGTGGGGCTCTGTGTGCGTGTGTGGGGCTCTGTGTGCGTGTGTGGGGCTCTGTGTGCGTGTGTGGGGCTCTGTGTGCGTGTGGGGCTCTGTGTGCGTGTGTGTGGCTGTGTGTGTGTGTGTGTGGGGCTGTGTGTGTGTGGCTTTGTGTGTGTGGGGGGCTCTGTGTGTGTGTGTGTGGGCTCTGTGTGTGGGGGGCTGTGTGTGTGTGGAGGCTCTGTGTGTGTGGGGGGCTCTGTGTGGGGGGGCTTTGTGTGTGGGGGGGCTCTGTGTGTGGGGGGGCTCTGTAAGTGTGAGGGGGGCTCTGTGAGTGTGGGGGGGCTCTGTGAGTGTGGGGGGCTCTGTGTGTGTGGAGGGGCTCTGTGTGTGTGGAGGGGCTCTGTGTGTGTGGGGGGGCTCTGTGTGTGTGGGGGGGGCTGTGCGAGCGGGGGTGCTCTGTGTGTGGGGGGCTCTGTGTGTCTGTGGGGCTCTGTGTGTGTGGGGCTCTGTGTGTGTGGGGCTCTGTGTGTGTGTGGGGCTCTGTGTGTGTGTGTGGGGCTCTGTGTGTGTGTGGGGCTCTGTGTGTGTGTGGGGCTCTGTGTGTGTGTGGGGCTCTGTGTGTGTGGGGGGCTCTGCGTGTGTGTGGGGCTCTGTGTGCGTGTGTGGGGCTCTGTGTGCGTGTGTGGGGCTCTGTGTGCGTGTGTGGGGCTCTGTGCGTGTGTGGGGCGGTGTGCGTGTGTGGGGCTGTGTGCGTGTGTGGGGCTGTGTGCGTGTGTGGGGCTCTGTGTGCGTGTGTGGGGCTCTGTGTGCGTGTGTGGGGCTCTGTGTGCGTGTGTGGGGCTCTGTGTGCATGTGTGGGGCTCTGTGCGTGTGTGGGGCTGTGTGCGCGTGTGGGGCTGTGTGCGTGTGTGGGGCTGTGTGCGTGTGTGGGGCTGTGTGCGTGTGTGGGGCTCTGTGTGGGTGTGTGGGGCTCTGTGTGCGTGTGTGGGGCTCTGTGTGCGTGTGTGGGGCTCTGTGTGCGTGTGTGGGGCTCTGTGTGCGTGTGTGGGGCTCTGTGTGCGTGTGTGGGGCTCTGTGTGCGTGTGTGGGGCTCTGTGTGCGTGTGTGGGGCTCTGTGTGCGTGTGTGGGGCTCTGCATGTGGGGGGCTCTGTTTGCATGTGGGGGGCTCTCTGTGTGTGTGGGGGGCTGTGTGTGTGGGGGGCTCTGTGTGGGGGGGGATCTGTGTGTGTGTGGGGCTAAGTGTGTGTGGGGGGGGGCTCTGTGTGTGTGTTTGGGGCTCTGTGTGTGTGTGTGTGTGTGGCTGAGTGTGTGTGTGTGGGGCTGTGTGTGGCTTTGTCTGTGTGGGGGGGCTCTGTGTGTGTGGGGGGGGTCTGTGTGTGGGGGGGCTGTGTGTGTGTGTGTGGAGGCTCTGTGTGTTGTGTGGGGGGCTCTGTGTGGGGGGGGCTCTGTGTGTGTGGGGGCTCTGTGTGTGTGGGGGGGCTCTGTAAGTGTGGGGGGGCTCTGTGAGTGTGGGGGGGCTCTGTGAGTGTGGGGGGGGGCTCTGTGTGTGTGTGGGGGGCTCTGTGTGTGTGGGGGGGCTCTGTGTGTGTGGGGGGGGGGGCTCTGTGAGTGTGGGGGGCTCTGTGTGTGTGGGGGGCTCTGTGTGTGTGGAGGGGCTCTGTGTGTGGGGGGGCTCTGTGTGTGTGGGGGGGGCTGTGCGAGCGGGGGTGCTCTGTGTGTGGGGGGCTCTGTGTGTCTGTGGGGCTCTGTGTGTGTGGGGCTCTGTGTGTGTGGGGCTCTGTGTGTGTGTGGGGCTCTGTGTGTGTGTGGGGCTCTGTGTGTGTGTGGGGCTCTGTGTGTGTGTGGGGCTCTGTGTGTGTGTGGGGCTCTGTGTGTGTGGGGGGCTCTGCGTGTGTGGGGCTCTGTGTGTGTGTGTGGGGCTCTGTGTGCGTGTGTGGGGCTCTGTGTGCGTGTGTGGGGCTCTGTGTGCGTGTGTGGGGCTCTGTGTGCGTGTGTGGGGCTGTGTGCGTGTGTGGGGCTGTGTGCGTGTGTGGGGCTGTGTGCGTGTGTGGGGCTCTGTGTGGGTGTGTGGGGCTCTGTGTGCGTGTGTGGGGCTCTGTGTGCGTGTGTGGGGCTCTGTGTGCGTGTGTGGGGCTCTGTGTGCGTGTGTGGGGCTCTGTGCGTGTGTGGGGCTGTGTGCGTGTGTGGGGCTGTGTGCGTGTGTGGGGCTGTGTGCGTGTGTGGGGCTGTGTGCGTGTGTGGGGCTCTGTGTGGGTGTGTGGGGCTCTGTGTGCGTGTGTGGGGCTCTGTGTGCGTGTGTGGGGCTCTGTGTGCGTGTGTGGGGCTCTGTGTGCGTGTGTGGGGCTCTGTGTGCGTGTGTGGGGCTCTGTGTGCGTGTGTGGGGCTCTGTGTGCGTGTGTGGGGCTCTGTGTGCGTGTGTGGGGCTCTGCATGTGGGGGGCTCTGTTTGCATGTGGGGGGCTCTCTGTGTGTGTGGGGGGCTGTGTGTGTGGGGGGCTCTGTGTGGGGGGGGATCTGTGTGTGTGTGGGGCTAAGTGTGTGTGGGGGGGGGCTCTGTGTGTGTGTTTGGGGCTCTGTGTGTGTGTGTGTGTGGCTGAGTGTGTGTGTGTGGGGCTGTGTGTGGCTTTGTCTGTGTGGGGGGGCTCTGTGTGTGTGGGGGGGCTCTGTGTGTGGGGGGGCTGTGTGTGTGTGTGTGGAGGCTCTGTGTGTTGTGTGGGGGGCTCTGTGTGGGGGGGCTCTGTGTGTGGGGGGGCTCTGTGTGTGTGGGGGGGCTCTGTAAGTGTGGGGGGGCTCTGTGAGTGTGGGGGGGCTCTGTGAGTGTGGGGGGGGGCTCTGTGTGTGTGTGGGGGGCTCTGTGTGTGTGGGGGGGCTCTGTGTGTGTGGGGGGGGGGCTCTGTGTGTTGGGGGGGCTCTGTGTGTGTGGGGGGGCTCTGTGTGTGTGGGGGGGCTCTGTGTGTGTGGGGGGCTGTGCGAGCGACGGGTGCTCTGTGTGGGGGGCTCTGTGTGTGTGTGTGGGGCTCTGTGTGTGTGGGGCTCTGTGTGTGTGTGGGGCTCTGTGTGTGTGGGGCTCTGTGTGTGTGGGGCTCTGTGTGTGTGTGGGGCTCTGTGTGTGTGTGGGGCTCTGTGTGTGTGTGGGGCTCTGTGTGTGTGTGGGGCTCTGTGTGTGTGTGGGGCTCTGTGTGTGTGGCTCTGTGTGTGTGTGGGGCTCTGTGTGTGTGTGGGGCTCTGTGTGTGTGTGGGGCTCTGTGTGCGTGTGGGGCTCTGTGTGCGTGTGTGGGGCTCTGTGTGCGTGTGTGGGGCTCTGTGTGCGTGTGTGGGGCTCTGTGTGCGTGTGTGGGGCTCTGTGTGCGTGTGTGGGGCTCTGTGTGCGTGTGTGGGGCTCTGTGTGCGTGTGTGGGGCTCTGTGTGCGTGTGTGGGGCTCTGTGCGTGTGTGGGGCTGTGTGCGTGTGTGGGGCTGTGTGCGTGTGTGGGGCTGTGTGCGTGTGTGGGGCTCTGTGTGGGTGTGTGGGGCTCTGTGTGCGTGTGTGGGGCTCTGTGTGCGTGTGTGGGGCTCTGTGTGCGTGTGTGGGGCTCTGTGTGCGTGTGTGGGGCTCTGTGTGCGTGTGTGGGGCTCTGTGCGTGTGTGGGGCTGTGTGCGTGTGTGGGGCTGTGTGCGTGTGTGGGGCTCTGTGTGGGTGTGTGGGGCTCTGTGTGGGTGTGTGGGGCTCTGTGTGCGTGTGTGGGGCTCTGTGTGCGTGTGTGGGGCTCTGTGTGCGTGTGTGGGGCTCTGTGTGCGTGTGTGGGGCTCTGTGTGCGTGTGTGGGGCTCTGTGTGCGTGTGTGGGGCTCTGTGTGCGTGTGTGGGGCTCTGTGTGCGTGTGTGGGGCTCTGTGTGCGTGTGTGGGGCTCTGTGTGCGTGTGTGGGGCTCTGTGTGCGTGTGTGGGGCTCTGCATGTGGGGGGCTCTGTTTGCATGTGGGGGGCTCTCTGTGTGTGTGGGGGGCTGTGTGTGTGGGGGGCTCTGTGTGGGGGGGGATCTGTGTGTGTGTGGGGCTAAGTGTGTGTGGGGGGGGGCTCTGTGTGTGTGTTTGGGGCTCTGTGTGTGTGTGTGTGGCTGAGTGTGTGTGTGTGGGGCTGTGTGTGGCTTTGTCTGTGTGGGGGGGCTCTGTGTGTGTGGGGGGGCTCTGTGTGTGGGGGGGCTGTGTGTGTGTGTGGAGGCTCTGTGTGTTGTGTGGGGGGCTCTGTGTGGGGGGGCTCTGTGTGTGTGGGGGGGCTCTGTAAGTGTGGGGGGGCTCTGTGAGTGTGGGGGGGCTCTGTGAGTGTGGGGGGGGGCTCTGTGTGTGTGTGGGGGGCTCTGTGTGTGTGGGGGGCTCTGTGTGTGTGGGGGGGGCTCTGTGTGTTGGGGGGGGCTCTGTGTGTGTGGGGGGGCTCTGTGTGTGTGGGGGGGCTCTGTGTGTGTGGGGGGCTGTGCGAGCGACGGGTGCTCTGTGTGGGGGGCTCTGTGTGTGTGTGTGTGTGGGGCTCTGTGTGTGTGGGGCTCTGTGTGTGTGTGTGTCTGTGTGTGTGGGGCTCTGTGTGTGTGGGGCTCTGTGTGTGTGTGGGGCTCTGTGTGTGTGTGGGGCTCTGTGTGTGTGTGGGGCTCTGTGTGTGTGTGGGGCTCTGTGTGTGTGTGGGGCTCTGTGTGTGTGTGGGGCTCTGTGTGTGTGTGGGGCTCTGTGTGTGTGTGGGGTTCTGTGTGTGTGTGGGGCTCTGTGTGCGTGTGTGGGGCTCTGCGTGCGTGTGTGGGGCTGTGCGTGTGTGGGGCTGTGCGTGTGTGGGGCTCTGCGTGCGTGTGTGGGGCTCTGTGTGCGTGTGTGGGGCTGTGTGCGTGTGTGGGGCTGTGTGCGTGTGAGGAGCTGTGTGCGTGTGTGGGGCTCTGTGTGCGTGTGTGGGGCTCTGTGTGCGTGTGTGGGGCTCTGTGTGCGTGTGTGGGGCTCTGTGTGCGTGTGTGGGGCTCTGTGTGCGTGTGTGGGGCTCTGTGTGCGTGTGTGGGGCTCTGCATGTGGGGGGCTCTGTTTGTATGTGGGGGGCTCTCTGTGTGTGTGGGGGGCTGTGTGTGTGCGGGGCCTCTGTGTGTGTGTGTGTGTATGTGGCTCTCTGTGTGTGTGTGTGTGTGGGGTTGGGGCTGTGTGTGTGTGTGGGGCTCTGTGTGTGCAAGTGTGTGTGTGACTCTCTGTGTGTGTCTACTACTCCATATACAACTCACTAGATTACATCTATTTCTATATAGTACTTTCCATTAATAACTACTACTGTCTCGACTACTCGCTAACTCGTACACGCTCACTACACACTATCTACTACTCACTCTATACTACTCTCTACTAATCTATACTATTTACTAACTACTACTGCCTACAACTCGCTCCTACTCTATACAAGTATACACTCTATTAATAAACTAGTTACTGTCTGCTAACTTCTAATAACTGCTAATACTCTCTACTACTCTCTAATGCTCACCTATTGCCATTATAAATGAAAATGACATTTATTTATATGATTTAAAAACAAAAACATAAATACAATGTCAGTTGCAATGCCAATAACGCTAACTTTAACAAAGACGAGACCATTGCATTGTAAATGCTTGTTCTCTTTAGCTAACACTGGGGTGTAGAGGGGGACAAAACAGTGTAGCTATTAAAATGTATACGGCTACAGTTATTGCATGATGGAGGGTTGTGGTGGCGGGTTGCCTTTGGGCATAGCAACTAAGACGAACATAGAGTCCAGGGATATAGTGGGATGGGTTCTCCAGGGTGGGGTGGAGGGGCTGGGTTGGGTGCACTGGGTGAGGAGCATATAGGGGGGATAAAAACTAAAGATGTCCTCATTCACCTCAGTCGGGTTGTTTACCTCATAAAAAGAAGTAGCGGTCTTGCCTGTATGTCTCAAATGTAAAATATTCAGAGAATGCTCCAGTTTTTTCCTTGGAACGTTAACGGGTGACATGTTAAACGTAGAAGGGTAAAAATCTTGCAATACCTCAGGGACTCCCCAGCACAAATAATAATTTTGCAAGAAACTCATCTTATTAAGAATGAATGTACTGAGATTTTTTAAGAAATTAAAATGGGTTTGACATATGATCTGCACTGATCATAGTGCCAATATAAGAGGTGTGGCGATAATAATCAAGAAACAAGTTAAGACACACACAATTGACTCACGAGTCAATATATGGGGTAGATGGGTCATCCTTAAAATGACACTGCTTGGTAATTTAATTATTCTGGTAGGGTATTAAGACCCAAATTGTGATGACCTGGAGACCTTAAAAACATTTTTTTCAAATTTGCTAGATTTCCCAGACCCTATAATCATGGCGGGCGATTTCATTATTGTTTTAGACTGTTTTAGAAGTTAGATAAATCGTTAAACAGCAGAGCGTTGGCGGCTCCTAAATTGAGTGTATACTTCCACTCGATGATGAAACAGGTGGGGCTAAGTGACGTTTGGACGGATAGATCTGGTCTCCAACTGGGCGCCTCCTATTACAACAGGAAATATGGCCATAGATCTAGAATAGATAATTTTTTAGTCAGCCTCAGTCTGAGAGAGAAAATTCAGGACATCAGGTACCTGCCAGCCCATTTGTCTGATCACTCAGGGGTATATATGGACCTGGACATGAAAAATAGGTAGGTGGAGAGAGTCTAGACTTTGGACCGGACGCTGATTCAGGATACCGATGAAATGAACTATGTGTGTCTTGAGACAAAGGAATTTTTAAGCCATAACACTGGGTCAGCCTCCTTTTTTATAGTTTGGAGCACCTTGAAGGCATATTTAAGGGGGGAAATTACCAGCAGACTATGCTTCAGAAATAGGCGGCATAGAGAGGAGGTTGCCCAAATAAGAAACAGAAATGAAGACCTTAGAGGCTGGTCTGCGGCATATTGGGGAAGAGGAGATGAGACAGGGAGATGATGATAAATTGAAAAAACTGAAGGAACAGCTAGATACTATTTTACAGATGAGGTTTACAAAGCACTGGGAGGGAAGTAAGCTGGCTCATTTAGAGTATGGGGAAGGGGCAGGGAAAATGTTGGCCCGGAAAGCAAAAGCAGATAGAACACGTCACTTGATAAGAGAAATAGAGGCCACTGAGTAAGGCCAAATTAACTACAAACTCAGGAATAGAGGGAGCTTTTTTAGGACTTCTTCCAAAAGTTATATATGGAAGACAGGGAAGTCAGCAAGGATGAAGTAGAGGAATGGCTGAGCTCGACTAGACTTAAACCTCTAGATATCTCGCAACAGCTTCTCTTCGAGCAGGAAATCACTCAGGAGGAGGTTAAGAGTAGTAGTCACGAGTAAAGGTGGGAAAGCAGCAGGGCCGGACGGGTTACCTACAGAGCTATATAAAAATCTGGGTGACGTTTTAATCCCGGCTATGACTCTGTTGTTTAACGAGATCCTGAGTTCTGGATGAACTCACATACGACCGTATTGATGTGATTGATCTTGCCTCAAAGTATTCGCTCTCCCTGGCAGTCTTAACACTAGATGCCACCCAGGCTTTTGATAGAGTCAACTGGGTGTACTTGGCGGTCACGTTAGAAAAATACAACATAGGCAATAATTTCCTTAGAGTCATCCATCTGATCTATCGAGATCCATCAGCGAAAATGCTGTTTAACGGAAACATAACTAAACCTTTCAAAATAACCAGGGGTACCAAACAAGGTTGCCCTTTATTCCCTCTTCTTTTAATCTCTATAATGAGCCTTTTGATCAGAAGCTCAGAGACAAGGTGAACATCCCATCCTTAACTGATTTCAAGATAGCATCGGTGGAGGAATTCGGTAAAGTGGCTTTAGGTATTTCCTCAGGATCACCTCTGGACCCTTTGCCACATAGAATATGGAAGAACTTGGGAGCGGAACTGTTCCTTATACACGCCATATTTGCAATCAATCTCTTCTTAGTGGAGTAGTACCGACCTGCTGGAAACAGGCACTGGTGACACATCTTCTAAAAAAGGTAGCAATAGATCCAGCCTGCCCTAAAAGTTATAGGCCGATTTCCTTGTTGCCTTACCCAGCAAAAATTATAGAACACCTGGCTAGTAGATCACTCTCAAAATATTTGGAAACTATTAAAATACTAGAGGATGTGCAATTTGGTTTCCGTCCTGCTCATGGCACTGAGACTGCCTGGGTGACGGTGATGGATGAGCTTCGATGCGTGCAGACCGAGGTCAGGCGGTGGTACTTATCCTGCTTGACCTGTGTGCCGCATTAGACACGGCCAACCATGGCATTTTCCTGAAGTGACTCAAAGAGGTGGGAATAGCAGGCACGGCACGGAGTGGTTTCAATCCTTCCTTTCGGATAGGAGACAGGCAGTGGCTCTTCCTCTCTATCAGTCTGATTTTATTTATATCACGCATGGCGTTCCTCAGGGCTCTGCGATCAGCCCGATCTTATTTAACTTCTATATGAGACCTCCGTTTGCTGTTATAAGGGCGCATAATATTAATATCGTAAATTATGCGAATGACTCTACTCATTCTCTCCTTAGAGGGAGAACAGTCTACATCTCTTGAAGTGTTTCATGCTTGCCTGTGAGATACAGCTCAGTGGTTGAGGGAGAACTCGTTACAATTCAATGCTGATAAAACCGAGATTCTCTACTGTCCAGTAGGGAAGGCCCCTCCTGTGCTTCCTTTGAACATCTGGCCATTAGCCACAGCTAGCCCACGGATTCCCGTTGAGAAGGTTCAGAATGTGGGTATCATGTTTAATAATAAGCTGACACTTGAATCACAGGTTAATAAAACTGTAGGGAGCTGATTTACTATCATTACAGTCCTTCGAAAAATTCTTCCAATCCTGCCAGCACATGCTCGAGCATTGATACTACAAAGCACTATCTAAAGTAGACTAGACAATTGCAATGCCTTGCTGCTGGAATCTCCAAGATATTTAATAGGGAGGCTGCAGAGGATCCAAACAATAGCAGCTAAGGTAGCCTTGGGGAGGTAAAGACGCTCATCTTCTTATGTGGCTCTGTCGGAGCTGCACTGGCTCCCGATATTGCAAAGAGCCCAATTTAAATCCCTCTGCATAGTCTTCAAGGCCCTGCACAGGTCTGGACCGAAACTAATGCAGAAGAAATTTTCTGGGTATGTACCTGGGAGAAGTCTCAGCTCCTCCTCAGCTAGAATGATGAAGGTGCCAAGATTTAAAAAAAATAAAATCAAAAGGTAGAGCTTTCAGGACCTCTGCTGCCTGATTATGGAACAAGCTGCCACTGGAGCTGAGACAACTGGAGGATCTCCTTGCATTTAGGAGGAGACTAAAAACTAGGCTCTTCCCTAGGGCATAATATGGCTATTCTGATATATTCCCGGAGCATTAGGCCAGGATGCCTGTTAGGTGACAGAGCGCTTTACAAAAGTTGAAAATAAATAAATAAATAAATAGGTATGAAGGGTGAGAGAGAAATGTAGCCCTTTAGGCAGATGATATACTGATCTACTCCTCAGATCTCTCCGCTGACCTGTCAGTCGTTTTACAACATGCAGAAGAGTTCAGCAAGGTGTCAGGGTATGAGGTAAACTCAGGAAAAACAGAAATCCTGACATTGAACCTAGAGGAGAGTCAACGCCGGACCAAAAAAAGAGATGAAAATCCTGGGGGTTAAGATAGTACAAGAGATAGACAAAATTACAGAAGTCAACATGTCAAATGTTACAAGGGATTGCTCACGGCTTATGAAGAGTTGGGTACGCCTCCCCCTGTCAATTTTGGAAGGGTAAATTTGTTTAAAATGATAATATTGCCTAAAATCACCTTCCTTTTTAACACAATCCCTCTACATTTCGGCAAATCCTCCATCGAAAAACTTCAGCAGGCCATAAACACCTTCATTTGGGCCTATAAGGGTACAAGAATTGCTTGAAAGAAGCTGCGACGCAGAAGGGAGAAGGGGAGATTATCCCTCACGGATTTGCAGTATTACACATGGGCTTTTCAACAGATCCACTCTAGAATGTTGTTAAAATCTCCAGACCTTTTCGGATGGGACTTCTGTTTTCTGCCATGTTAAAGGGGGCTAATTTTGGCAAGGATTGCTTTATGTTTAAGTACGGAGACCCTAAGTTTAAAAAAAAGATTAGGCTCAAGGTGCTTCAGGCCATAGCCAGAATATGGACAAGCATGAGACGGCTGACGGGTCTTAGTTATTTTTTCAGTCGAGTCCCCCGGAACACCGGATTGTTTAAAGGATAAGCTAGCGCAGCCACTAAGAAACACCGGGTTTACGTATGGGGGGACCTTGCTCAGGAAGGTACGATTCAATCTTGGTCAATGCTGCGGGGGTGGGGCAATCTCTATATTCAAGTACGTCCAACTGAGTAGCTGGGCTCAAACTCTGAAGTCTTCAATTAATATAGGCAACCTCTAAGTAGAACACTTGGTGGTGAAATCCCCGGGGAAGAAAGAGATATCTACCTGGTACTGAGAAATCGAAGAAGCAACAGATGAAGACTTCAGATTAGCAGAAGAACTGTGGAGCGTTGGCCTGCCGGGAGTGCAGTGGGAACAACTCTGGCAAGTATCATTGAGCACCTTGTTTTACTTGGTTAAGCCGGCCTGGTTTAGGAGGAATCATTGCTTTTCAATTGACAGGGCCTACCAAATTCCTCAAAGGCTGTCAAAGATGACAAAAGGGCCTCCTGTAAAGTGCATAAAAAGTGACCTGGAGAGAGCATCACACGTTCATATGTTCCAGGAAAGTCCGGCCATCATCGAATTCTGGGTGAAGGTTGGCAATACCATCTCGAATATTCGAGGGTTACAAGTTAAGGTAAGCCTCTCTATGATTATCTTTGGAATCTCTGATGAAATCACAGGCCCTGAGAGATCATTTCTTTTTTATGCAATACTTTTAGCAAGAAGGGAAATTTGCTACAGGGGGGGTTGAAAGCTCCCACCCCTCCAGCATGCCGATTGGCTGGAATCTGTCATTTCTAGCTCCAAGTTAGATCTGAAAGGGTACTCATCTAAAAGGAGGAAGGCCTTTCAGAACTTTCTATTGAGTTGGCTAGACAAAGAGGCAGAAGATAATTTATCAGGTTCTCTAAATTTCAATACACTTGCCCTATGATTATACCCCTCTGGATCTCTCTTGGCTGTGATGGGCCCCTCTGATTCCGCGAACTTTTCTAGAAGCTACCGGTTCATACTGGATTAAATCTGAGAGTGACCTTTCCCGATTGGGATAGTACTTCCCTGCACGTAGGTGTACCCGTTGGGTGGAGGCTTCCAATATCTTCTTCGAGGGCCTCCAAGGTACAGACGTTCTGAGTGGTTACTGTGGGCAGAGGTGAATGAGGACAACAAAATAAGCCAGATTGTTATCTCCAACAATAAATTGAATTACTGGACTTTAGCCTACTGTCCAGAAATGCTAGGCTCCCCACCCATCCCTAAGAGCTCTGTAAAGAGTATTGGTATCCAAATTGATACTGAGTTATCCATGCAATCACAGATAAGCATGGTCATGTCATCCTGCTTCTACCAACTTAGAAAATTCAGGAAAATCAAAACGTTTTTTACCAGGGAGGCCAGTACTTTAATTATCACCACCATGATCTAGTCTAGAATCGATTATGCCAATGCCACGTATCTAGGTCTTTCCATCAACCAAACTAAGACTTCAGTTGATCCAAAATCAAGCGGCCAGAATCATCTTTCAACAACCCAGACACTGCCCCACTAAGCCGTGGATGAAGGAGCTTCACTGGCTTCCAGTAGTAGAGCGATCCATGTTCAAAACGGGTTGTATAATTTATTTTCAAAGCAATCCGCAATAGAGGTCCCAAATTCCTTTCCACAAGGATCCACCCATACCTCCCAAAACAGAACCTTAGATCTGCACAAATTAACCCAATGACAGTCACCAGATTCAGAACAGAATGGGTGGCTCACGTTTTTCCACGTTGGGACCCCAACTCTGGAACTCCATGCTTATCGCTATCAGGCAGACAACTGATTCCTGAGCTTTAGGCAAAAATTTAAAACTTGGATTTTTGCTCAAGCCTATAGTTAGGTGCAGCATTAGTGGTGGCCTCAAACTGAGCACCAAGAGAATTGTTGATGTATGTGACAGAGCGGGTCTCCTGGGTGATAAGGAGGGTCCCATAACGGGGGATCAGACTCCGGACTGGTGGTCCGCCCCCAAGAATTCACATACCTCCATTCCCTCTCAACAGCAGCCTGGTCATGAAGAAGAAAAGGAGTGGAAGAATGGAGACCCAGACTACTGGTGGCCGAACGCGGAAGGAATAGAAACCTGTCCCTTTAACGAGACGGAACCCGGAGACGAAACCCCGCCCCTCTGGAGAGTCAGGCCAGCGTCAAAAGGGGGCCGGAACCAGGAAGCGACGGACGGCGTTTCCCTGGAGGCGAGGAGAGAAGACAGCGGAAGAGGGTGCAGAAACGGCGAGGAGAAGGAGGATATCGAGACGACCAGAGTGGAGACGGAGAAGCCAGGAGGCCAACGGACTAACGCATCGCCCCGCCACGTTCCCACAGGAGGAGCGTGGCTCCAACAGGTACGGGGCAGAGTGGCGGGCTGGATGGGACACAGAGTCCAACCTAGCGAGTAAACTGTACATTTGTAAAGCCCCTTGTAAAGCTCTCTTCCCCTACATTCCCTGTACCTCACGAGCACTGCCCCACTGACCTTGCTTGTACATATGCACTTTTGCACAGGTTTCCCTCACTCCCGGTCCTACAATCTACAGGTCCCAAAACCCGTTCCTAATACGTCCTTTGTCTCTTTCTTTACATACGGCGACTCCTGACCCCGTGGGACGAACTGACAAGATCCCCGGGGCAAGCTGGATCCCCCTCGCACAACAGTGTTTGATTCAGCAGCGTTCGCCCGAGAACGAATTACCAGCCGGAGGAGAAAGACTTATACCGAAATAAAACCTTCACTTAAAAGCCTATTTAAGTTCTCTGGCTCTGCTTCATTAGATCGTGCTTCCCGAGTCAGTCCTCCGTTAGAAGAGTCTAGTCCAATCCCTAAGTCTCACCTCGGGACAGTGTACGAGCGCTTTATAAATCCCTGTAACATAACATAACAATGCATATCATAAAATGATAGACGAGTAATAATGAATAAGTAGGATGTTTTTGACCTCAGGTTTCAGACTGACATCAGTTAGCTGGAGCTTCATTCTCATCGTCTATTTGATAGACCTCAGAACCCCTCCGTGAAAACCATCCCTGGCGCTCACTGTTACCCATCTGTAATTCTACATTTCTACCCCTGATTATTCAGTGTTATTACAAAGAAAGAATAGGAAGCAAAGGTTGCTTCCCACTATATGTCATAAAGCAATGCCAGGCTGTTCGGACAGGGCACTCTGAGAGTCTGTCAGTGCAGGGCTGGCTCTCTGCTCCAAGGAAGAGCAGAGAGCACAGCTTAGAGAGGAGTGCAGAGAACAAAGGAGTGAACAAATGGTTGCAATACAAAAAGAACGGGGTTTGGGGCCAAGCACAATTACACCTATCCTCAGTAAGTCCTTTATCTAAACAGTTTAGGTGCTATGGACCGGAGATTCAAAACCCGTTAATCTCTTAAGACACAATTGTCTCACTTTCCAAAAGCAACATACAATGGTCCAGCACACTGAAAATGATAGTAGTTCAGTGGAGTTGTTTGAAGTTTATTCTTTATTCATAAATTTTCTTCCAATGAGATAAAAAAGACTGTAGCCAACATGGTTTAGCCCGCACCGTAGCGTGGCGTCCATCGCGGACCGCGATGGACGCCACGCTACGGTGCCGGCTAAACCTCGTATTTGCACTTATTAGGGAATGAGGACGGTTAACTGGAACGGGTTCACTAGTGCGAGAAATTCTTGAATTACATTATCAATATACAAGAGAAAGAAAAAACATTTTTTAAGATACATTAGAGTCATATCGGGTCCTACAAAGGAGATACTGTAGAGAAATTGTACAGACCACAAGAAAATGTATCATCTGCCCTGAAGAAGTCCGTGAAGGACGAAACACATTGGCTACGGTCTTTTTTATCTCATTGGAAGAAAATGTATGAATAAAGAATATACTCTGCAAATATATATGAAATGATTGTTATCTTTATTGTGAATTACAATTACAATCAGTGTGCTAGACCATTGTATGTTGCTTTTGGAGAGTGCACAAATGGTGGCGAGGGTGTGTGGCAGGAGAACAGCGTTTCTTCTGTAACATCGGAATCAGGCAACAGAGGCCAAGTTAACTATGGTTCTCCCATTCCTGCTCTACCCCTGTCTAGCAGTTGAAAACATGAGATACTGACTTCAGTGGGTATACACAACATCAAATTAAAGCTGTGAAACTGTGAATAACAGGATTGTATTTTTTACCAGTGGTGTCGCCAAAGGGGACCAGATGGGGCCCATCCCTAAGATCTATTAACAGTCAAACCTCTGTGGGCCCCACCACTACACCTCTTGAACGTGCCAAGAGACAACACTGAAAAAAAGACAATGCACCTTGACACACACATTTATTTGTCCACCTAGAATTCACTGCAAAGCAGTGTTTGTTTGAGGTCGAGGCAATGAACGAGCACACATTTGCTTAACATGTTTAAATCTGATTTTCCATGTATCTGACTGACTATATATATATAGATATATTTAGATAGATAGATAGATAGATAGATAGATAGATAGATAGATAGATAGATAGATAGATAGATATACACGCATACACACTCGCGCACATACACAGACTGTAGCCCCGCCAGTTTTATCTGTGTCTCCGGTTTGTGCCCCCCCCTAAATAAAATCACCCCTACATAGAACACTATGTTTCCCCTCAGGGTTCTCAGAGACAAGAGACAACTTTAGCTTCACCGTCATTGTTACTTTTAAGTCACTCACAATCCCTCAGTGAAAAACAGTCCCGTTATTCACTGTTAAACATCTTTCTATACGTTCTCTACGACTGGACTCTATTTCGCTGTTGCCTTCCCGGTACAAAATTGCATGGATACATTTTTTCCTAAATCTTTTAAAATCGATGTCTTTGTGCAGTTGATACATGGAACAAATAAATACAAAGGCAAATGCGTTATTCTGTTGAGACACAATTGCAGCGCATTCTGGTTGCTGTGATCGATTACACCAAAAGGAAACTTTCAATGCCGGATTTAGCCACTAGATGGCAAAAGGGTAAAGATAATGTTAATATATTAACAAGAATTTACAATGCAATGGTCTCGTCTTTGTTAACGTTAGCGCTATTGGCATTGCAAAATGTTATTTTTTTCATTTATAGTTTTTTTTTTAAACCGATAAATATATGGTTCTTGTCATTTACAATGGCAATAGGTAAGCATTAGAGAGTAGTAGAGTATTAGCAGTGATTAATTGTTAGTAGAGAGTGACTAGTTGATTAATAGAGAGTATACTCGTATAGAGTAGTGTAGGAGTGAGTTGTAGGCAATAGTAGTTAGTGAAAGTGTAGATTAGTGGAGAGTAGTATAGAGTGAGTAGTAGATAGTGTGTAGAGAGCTTGTAGGAGTTAGTGAGTAGTAGAGAGAGTAGTAGCGAGTAACGAAAAGTAGTAGATAGAAATAGATGTAGTGCAGCGAGTTATAGATAGAATATGGAGTAGTATATCTATTTAGTATAGCGAGTAGCGAATGACTTAAACTAGAGTATATATTAGAGAGCAGTAGTTCGTACTTTTTAGTATTAGAGTGTAGTAAAGAGTAATAGAGTAGTAGAGTATAACATTGTGGATAGTGTAATTTAGTAAGTTGTGAGGAGTGTGACTTGTATGTAGTAGAGAGTAGTTAGATGGTGTATTAGAGTGTGATTAGTTGAGTTAGTAGTAGAGTGTCAATTGATAGTATTATAGTAGAGATTGAGTAAAGTGTGAGTAGCTTACAGTAGTAGTAGAGTGAGTAGTTAGTATAGTGTAGTAGAGTTTTATTGAGTTTTAATACAGAGTATTATAGTGAGTATGAATGAGTGAGTAGTAATTTGTAGACATAGTTATTAGAATATTTTTAGTAGGGTATTATAAATTGAGTATACAAGAGTTAGTAGTAGAGTGAGTAATAGTGAGTAGTAGATAGTTTTATATAGTGTGTAGTAG
Organism: Lissotriton vulgaris; assembly: GCF_964263255.1. Classification (NCBI taxonomy): domain Eukaryota; kingdom Metazoa; phylum Chordata; class Amphibia; order Caudata; family Salamandridae; genus Lissotriton; species Lissotriton vulgaris. Next base: position 1,117,541,187 of record NC_141685.1, on the reverse strand, counting down.
AGTAGTAGTAAGTACTATAGAGTAATAGGGATTAATATTTCAGAAAGTTATTAGTATATTTATTTAGAGTAGTAGAGAGTGTGTTGTAGAGAATTCTTATTAGTGAGTAGAGTAGTAGAGAGTATAGTTATTAGTATAGTGTGAGTAGGGTATTATAAAATGAGCAATGCAATAGGTCAGGTATTTACGCGAGTTTGAGCTATTGGCATTGCAAATAACAATGAGTTTTATTTATGTTTCAAAAACCAAAACATAAATAAAAGGTCTCTCACACTGCTGTCTCTCTCACCAGGCTGTCTCTCTCACACGGATGTCTCTCTCACACGGATGTCTCTCTCCCACGGATGTCTCTCTCACACTGCTGTCTCTCTCACACTGCTGTCGTCTTTCTCACACACACAGACAGAGCCAAACACACACAGGCAGAGCCAAACACACACAGAGCCCCCCACACACACACAGAGCCCCCCCCCCACACACAGAGCCCCCCCACACACACACAGAGCCCCCCCACACACACACAGAGCCACACACACACACAGAGCCCCACACACATACACACAGAGCCACACACACACACACAGAGCCACACACACACACACAGAGCCACACACACAGCCCCACACACACAGAGCCACACACACAGAGCCACACACACACAGAGCCACACACACACAGAGCCACACACACACAGAGCCACACACACACACAGAGCCACACACACACACAGAGCCACACACAGCCCTACACACACACACATACAGAGCCCCCCCCACACACACAGAGCCCCACACACACAGACAGAGCCACACACAGAGACAGACGCAGAGCCACACCAATGGACCAAAAGAAAGCACAAGAATCCACAAGATGGCGGACCCTATGGCTCCGAATCAAATCCTGCTAATATCCTGTTCCTCCTTGCTTCTTCATACCTCTGTCGATGATCGGAAGGCGTGAGTAAGCTGTGGTGTGCCTGGTGGGGAGTTCAGAGGTGTTTTTCTGGGCGAGACTGAGACTTTTCCGGTGCGGCGGTCGGCGTGCGGTCTCCCAAGATGGCGGCTGAAGCGGACTGATCAAAGGGGAGGGCCGGAGCTGCAGAAGCTTTGTCTGGCGTGCCGGTGGTGGGTTCGGGTAGGTGTCCATTGCGGTATGGAGGAGCAGTGCCGGGATCCGATTGGGCCCTCCGCTGTGCCAGTGTGATCGGAGGTTTGTGGCTACCCTGAGACATCTGGCGGCTGACGCGGCAAGACGGACAGGCAGGAAGCTGCTGAAGGAGTGGGAGGCTCCCCTCATTGAAGAGCGATGGAGTATTGAGCCGGGGCACCCGATATTGAGATCTGCGGGTGCCGATTGTGGAGAAGAGGGAGCCCTGCAGAGCCTTTATTCGGCGAGTCGTGGGGGGTCTGAGCAAGTGTCGGTTGCAGTGAGAGCAATCCATGCTGCGATCCGATCGGGCCCTCTGCTGTGACTGTGTACCGTAAATTTGTTCCAGTTCTAGGCCCCTGCCGGCTTTGGTCCCACATCCCTACCCGCCGCAACTCTGCGCCACGGACCTGCACTTAATGATTGCATAGCGCCTAAATCCGGAAGTTTTGATTTTAGCAGGGCGCCCGTTTCGCATGGCCACCTTGCCTGAGTGTTGTTGCGCAAGAAGCTCTGTGCCTTTTAAATGTATCAGGGCTTTAAGTGGGCCTCGAAACGGGTCTCCAAAGACAGCCACCCGAACACCTGCTCTGAAAACACCACGAAGACAATCAGGCCAACAGGTCAATGCATTTATTGAAGTGAAATAGTAATGTGCCTCGACATTCCCTTATAACATCCAACACCTATTAATTTGGCGCAAAATGTAGCCCATACGCTAAGAACGATCACCCCCACCCCGTTGAAGCATGAGACTAGTAAATACTCCAAGAACATGTATGGGATGATCAATAAGTGGGAAGGCCCGAGCAGCGTGATAAGATGGTTGCAGGTCATCGGATGAAAACTTTCCAAACTCCGCATTTTTAACACATTTCACGCGCTCCAAGAAACGTAGATAGGATTCATTTAACTGACCGTACAGAGAAACAAAACACAGAAGCGATTTCTAGCAGCAAAAACTCCAATGATTCAAAAGTAGTGCCCTGATCACCCCAGGTTTAATCGGAGTGCAGAGGATCAACATTCTGCCTACCCCAGACATCCTCCATGATCAATCCCCCTAACTGCTCGTCTGACCCAGTACCCACCCCTACCGATCCACATCACTGCCACCAGCAATTTATACTAGAGGAAAGCCTCACTGCAGTGCCCCCACATCAACTCATTGCACGAACGAATTTCCGTTTCGCTTGTCAGCGTCACTGCCCTTACTATCTGCCTCCACCGATCTGCCTCTACCTTAACTATGCTGCATACTTAGCCCTTACTAAATCCACTCCTGTCCCTAACCTTCTTTCACTGGTGCATTATCGCTGGTTTTACTCTTAATGTCCCAGGAACCCAAATCCCAGGGATCTCCTTCTCATGATCCCACTGACCTCCTTTCACTGCCCTCTTCACTATTATGCACTCTTCTACAGTCTCTCTGCTGCAACCTTCCATCGAATCTTTCTCCTACTGCTCCCAATACTACCTTTAACTGCTCTTCTCTTCACTCCTAATACCTTTCTTCTTATGTTCGTCACCCACCCGCTCCTCAGATTGCCCCTTCTTCGCCTTGATCTCGGCGCCGATCCTTCTCCGTCCCTCCCCAGGTTATGTTTCTCCTTCGTGTCGTCCCGGTGTTTACCTTCTTAGGCTCGCCGCCACCGGTCAATCTTGCCTGCAGCTTCTCCAACATTTCCAGCACCCACACGGCCGCCATCTTTAACTCTGGCAGGGCCGTAACAGGAAGTGACTTCCAATGATCCCACCCCAAATTGCTATGGCCAAGGTCGCCATCTTTCTTATGGGCATGCGATTATGACCCAGAAGTAGAAGTGTCAACTGACCCTGTTTGTTTTGGGCATTTACCAAGGGATGACTATTTCCGACACCGGAAAAACCGCCATTTTATCCTGCGCGTCTGATTCTGGCCTTAACAAAGACACTTATGTTCTTTAATGTAAACAACGGTAACAGCTGCATGTCTGAAGCCATTATCGGATCTGTATGTTGTGATATTTACAGTCGGACTGAAGACTACTACTTGCCACTTGAACAACAAGCGCTCGAGCGCTCGCCATTTGTCTATTTGCCCCGTCCTTTTCAGATTGGGGGGCGTGTTTTCTAGGATGTAAACAACAATCAAAAACATGCCCCCCAGTCTGAAAAGGACGGGGCTTACAGACAAATGGTTCTTCTTTCGATCTAAGCCCCGTCCTTTTGCGATTGGGGGGGCTTGTTTTTGACTGACAACGTCACTAGTAGAACAAAACTAAAAAACACGCCCCAATCCAAAAAAAACTGGGCTTAGAGCGAGAGAATGACGTCACTGAGACCTCTTCTCCAATGGCTGGCCACCGTTTAGGAGGCCACCCAATGGAGAAGAGGTTTACCCTCGCTACCCAGAGTCATTAAATCTCACCAGCGAGATTGCGCATGTGCGCAGCCTACGCTAGCCGAGACCTAAAAACAAAAAAGCAAATAATTCTGACAGTGATATGACATCAAACCGTGAAAACAAGTCCATAATCGATTGGTAATCGGTAAATAGGTTTACCTGCAATAGGTAACTAGTAATATACATTTTAAAACAGTTTAACTAGATACCGTTCTCAATTGGTTCCTGATGTAATGGCTTAATTGGCAACCCCAAGCTTTTTACACACAATTCACGGGAAAATACACCGCTCTGCAACACTTTGCTTTAAACACGACACTGAAGAAAACAAGTTACTTACCTGTAACTTTGGTTCCCCAGTATTGGTAACTTTCATAGATTCCCATGCTTTGTATCATTCCCCGTCGTCGGAATGGGAGCCTCGGTAGTATAATAACCATAGAAACAAAAGAGAAACACAGGCCTAAGCCTCATCTCATTTTGTATCCTATCACTCTCTGTGTAAAAGAGACCAAACTTTTGCTAGGACCAATCAGAGCAGCCTCACCCTCTAGAACCTTCCTGAGAGAGCTCGGAGCCTCAGATTTTCGTAGCCGTTGTGCAAACCGCCACTATCTCATGTGAAAAGGCTGAGCTTTCCCAGGGGAGGAGGGTGGGCGCATGGGAATCTATGAAAGTTACCAATACTGGGGAACCAAAGTTACAGGTAAGTAACTTGTTTTCTTACCCCAGTATTGGAACTTTCATAGATTCCCATGCTTTGTATCAGAGTAGCTAGCAGTAATAACCAAGACACATTTTGCAGATACATGGTCTCACATAACCATAAAGTATATACACTTATAGCATAGTAAAGAAGAAACAAAATGTGCTCACCAGGATGGAGGGTTCGTAGGGAAAGCTCACCTCTCAATGGAAGAGATTCCGCAGAACTGCTTGACCAACAGCCGCGTCGTCTCGTCCCGCAGATTCTAGGCAGTAATGTTTCGTGAAGGTATGAGTACTGCTCCACGTTGCTGCCGTGCAAATATCCTTAATGGCGACTCCAGAGAAAAGAGCCACAGATGATGCCACAGATCTTGTAGAATGGGCACGAACCTTATTGTTCAAAGGCTTACCAGCCTCCTGATGGCAAAATTGAATGGCACTGGAGATCCAGCGGGAAATGCCACTCTTTGCTAAAGGAAAACCCTTCCGTGGTGCGCTGTAGGACACGAACAACTGGGATGATTTCCGAAAGGGCCTTGTATGTTCTAGGTAGAATTTTAAGCATCTCTGAACGTCCAAAGAATGTAGAGTGCGTTCCGCAGGTGTAGAAGGACGCGGAAAGAAAGACTTTAAAATCAAGGGCTCATTCAAGTGAAACTCTGATGGTACTTTTGGAATGAACTTTGGATTGGTGCGAAGAATAAGAACATCCTTTTTGAATTGAAGGAAAGGATGGACTATGGAGAGGGCTTGAAGTTCACTAACTCTTCTCGCTGAAGTCAGAGCTAGAAGGAGAGCAAGTTTCCAAGAGAGGAACTTCAAATCCGCCTTGTGCATCGGCTCAAATGGAGGTTTCATGAGTTGAGCCAGGACAAGATTGAGCTGCCAAACTGGAGGAGGAGGTCGAACTGGAGGGAACATCCGGAATAGACCCTTCAAGAACTGCTTCACAATCCGAGATGACCATAAGGAAGGGCCTGAAGAAGTACGCCAAAACCTTGAAATGGCAGCAAGATGGACTTTCACAGACGAATGTGCCAACCCAGATTTAGCCAATGATAGAATGTATGGCAAGAGTTGGTGAGGCAGAGATTTATAAGGATGGAGACCTTGTCTTTGACACCATAGGCAGAACCTTCTCCATTTTGCCTTGTAAGTCTTATTTGTGCTCGGCGCTCGAGCCTGTGACAAAACATCTCGACATTCCTGGGAAAGATTTGAATGACGGAACTCTCTGTGTTCAGGAGCCACGCTGTCAAGTGGAGCGAATTCGGATCCGGATGGTAAACCTGCCCCTGATTCCTGGACAACAGGGATGGAATGGACTGCAAGCGGATCGGAGGAGCTTGGGAGAGACGCATGAGCTCCGTGTATCAAAATTGCCGGGGCCACGCTGGTGCAATGAGAATCATTTTGCACGGTTCCGCCTTTATCTTCTTGAGTACTCGAGGAATGAGGGGAATTGGAGGAAAAGCGTAAAAGAATGCGCTGTACCAGGCCATCGAAAGGGCATTCCCCAGGGACCCCTGATGGTGAACCTTGCTTGCGTAAAACCGGCATTTGGCGTTCACTGGGGAGGCAAACAGGTCGATGGTAGGTGTCCCCCAAACCGAGAACACTCTCTCCAGAATGGATTGATTCAATTCCCATTCGTGTGTCACTCAGGGCGTCTGCCTTGACATTGAGAGAACCTGCCAGGTGTTCGGCTCTCATACTGATGTTGTGAAGGATTGCATAATCCCAGAGTTTCTGAGCTTCTGTGGATAGAGTCTGTGATCTCGTTCCCCCTTGCTTGTTTACATAGTGCATGGCCGTCGTATTGTCTGTCCGGACCAGCACTGAACGGTTGCGAACCTTGGGAAGGAAAGCCAGTAAAGCTAACCGACTGGCCCTCAGCTCCAAAAAATTGATATGGCACTGGCGCTGATCCACGCTCCAGTGTCCGCTGACTTGAAGTTCGCGGAGCACCGCTCCTCAGCCTTCCAAAGAGGCATCCGTGGTTATGATGAGGGGGGGGCGGCGAAACTCTGAACGACAGACCTTGCGCGATATTGGCTTGTACCAGCCACCATTCGCAAGCCTGTCTCATTGCCGAAGTCACCAACTCCTTGTCGTTGAATGATCCGTCTGCCTGGCGCCATTGCCTGTCTAGTTCTTCCTGCAAAGGGCGCATTCGTAGCCTGCAATGAGGTATTAATGGTATGCAGGATGACATCGACCCTAGAAGGGACTTGTATTGACGGACTGACAAGCATTTCTTCTGGAATAGTTGGCGAGCTGAGATCATCAACTTCCGTTGACGGTCCTCCGAAGGACGAGCCGTGCACTGTGTGGTGTCCAAAATCGCCCCCAGAAACCGTGCAGTCTTGGATGGAAGGAGAACTGACTTGCTGCTGTTTAATTGAAGGCCTAGGTGTCTGAATACCTGAATGCAAGTCGAAACAGCCTGAGAGGTTTCCTCGAAAGATGGAGCTTTGACTAGCCAGTCGTCCAAGTACGGGAACACCTCCAGGGACTGTGTCCTCAGAAAAGCTGCCACAGGTGCTAACACTTTGGTGAACACCCGAGGTGCAGACCGCAGGCCAAATGGAAGCACCTTGAATTGGAAATGGCTCTTGCCCACTGTGAACCGCAGATATTGTCTGTGAGCTGGGTGTATTGGAATGTGGAAATACGCATCTTCCAAATCCAGGGAAGCCAAGTAGTCGCCTGGGTTTAAAAGAGGAAGGATTTCCTGCAGAGTGACCATCCTGAAAGAGAGTTTTATGAGATAAGTGTTGAGCTCTCGTAGGTCTAGAATGGGGCGCCAAGTCTCTGTCGTCTTCCGCACCAGGAAGAACCTGGAATAAAAACCTCTGCCCCTCTGAGAAAGAGGTACCGGTTCTATTGCTCCCTTGAGGAACAATTGATGGGCTTCTAGGTGGAGTAGACCCAGATGTTTCGTGCGGATGGCCCCCGGAGCTCGCGTTGGAGGAAGATCTTGGAATTCCAACGTATGGCCACTCTGTACAATATTCAGGACCCACTGGTCCGATGTTATACACCTCCAGCTGTTCAGACAAAAGGAAATCCTGCCCCCCACTGATGTGACTGGGAGGGAAGGAACAGCAGGTAGAGCCAGGAGGCCGCTATTGTCGCTTGCCACCTTCACGTCCTTGACGGTTCTGACGTCCTCGCGGTGTCTGGCGAGAGTAAGACGCCGACTGTCCCTGCCGCTGATTAGAGTACTGGGTCTTGTAAGATTGGGACGGTTGTGATGAATATCTCTGCTGGGCGTTGCCTCTATATGAAGAGAAACCCCTGCCACGAACGCCCTTAAATGGGACCTTACGATAGTTGAGAGATCCCAGCGACTTTGCCGTGTCGGTATCTTTCTTTATGTTCTGCAGGGCATCATCCACATGCTTTCTGAAAAGCATTTCGCCATCAAAAGGGAGGTCCAGGATCCTATTTTGGACCTCCTGACGAAACCAGGTGGCTTTTAACCAGCCCTGGCGACGAAGCACCGCTGAATTCGCTAAGGCTCGAAAAGCCGTGGAGGCGATGTCCATCGCACAGTCGATGACCTCGGAAGATGATTTTTCCCCTTCCATCAGCATTCTCTTGGCTTCCTCTCGTTCTACGTCTGGCAATTGTTCCACAAACGGTGCCATGTCGCACCACATCTGGCGATCGTATCTGCCCAGAATGGCGAGAGAATTGGCTGCTCTAATCAGCAAGCTGGCCATGGTGGAAAACCTCTTCCCCACATTATCCAGACGTCTACTATCCTTGTCTGGAGGCGTAGTCAAAGGCGTCGTCGGATTCTTTGACTTGCTTTGGGCGGCCTGAGAGATGACTGAATCAGGTTTCGGTTGACCGAGAAGACAAGCTGGACTGCCTTCCGGAGCCTTGCACTTTTTTTTCAGTCTGGGGAGTACTGGAATCACAGTTGCTGGATTCTGCATGATCTTTATGCCTTCCTCCCACACATGTTCTATGATCGGAATAGACTTGACGGATCTTCTGTATTGCTCTTTGAAATCGTAGAGGAAGCATTCCGACTCCTCTCTTGTAATCGGCAGTCCAAATCTTTTCGCCGCTCTCTCCATCAGGTGATTGAACCCTCCTATGTCCACAGGAGGGGAGACAGATGTATCACGACCAGTGGCGTCCGGGTCTTGTAGGCCACTGTCACCCTGATCCAGATCTGGGTCTTGTAATGGATCAGATAAGGGATCCACATGAATCCCCTCTTCGTCCGAAGAGGAATCTAGATTGACAGGATCGGTTGGTTCCGGATCCGGTGTTCGAGGTCGGACCAGAGGATCCGGAGTGCGAGGTCGGACCGGAGGTAGAACCTGAACTGGGGGATGGGGCACCCCCTGCGAAGAATGCGGAGTAGCAACTGCTTGTGGCAATCCCTGAGGAGGAGGTTGTGTAGACTGCGAAGAAGGTTCAGACGGGAACCTATTTCTATAATCCTGCAACATCAGTTGAAGATCAGAGAGCAGAGAGACAGGCATGGCCACCATGTCCTGTCCTAAACCAGTAGGGCGCCGCTCCTCAGACACATAGTGCACCTGTTGTTCACGTGCCTGTTCGAAATAGTCCTCCGTGTTAGTGTCCTGCATCTTTACATTCAAGTCCGAGGGACTGTAGGCATCTCCATAATGACCAAACTCCTCCTCTTCTTCTTCCGACTCGTCCTCAAGAAGCATATTTGGTGGATGCGACGACACTCGTCTTGGAGATGTCATTTCCGGCGTGATTTTCATCTTTTTCAGAGAAAACTGCTGTTTTTGACTCGTCGACTATCTCGTCGTCGACGTCGTCGTCGGACCTGTCGTCGTCGACGCCGTAACCGTCTTCGTCGACGGAGCAGCAGTCGTCGACGGTATATTCACCTTCGTCGACGGAGTCTTGGCCGTCGACAGGGCCGTCGTCGAAGAAGCAGCCGCCGTCGTCGACGCAGCCTTGGTCGTCGACGGAATGATCGTCAACGGCTTCGTGGACGAACTCGGCGTCATAACCATCACTGTAGACGTTGAAGTAGTCGTGGTCGTCGACGTGGTCTTCGTCGTCGACGAGCCCGTCGACATCACCCTGCCGGAGCTCATCGTCGTCGACGTGGAAACAGAAATCGTCGACGAACCTGGCACCTTGAAAGACGAAGACGTCGTCGACGTGGAGATTGCTACCGTCGACGAGCCCGTCGACGGAGCTATGGAAACAGCGGGAACTTTAGCAGGAGCAACCGTCGTCGACATACCTGACGTTTTCGTCGTCGACGAACGCGGTTTCTTCTCCGAACCGGTCCCAGAGGTGACAGAAGAGTGTTTTTTGGACGGAGAAGTAATGAAAACCTCCTTTTTGTCCTTTGAAGTAGAAAGTAGTCCAGAAGCCTGTCCCTGCCTCTCCTTTTCACTTCCGTGAGGAGATTGAAGGGGACCAGCCCTCTCAGACCTATCAGAGATCTTGTGAGGGGCCTTAAGAGGGGGCTCCATTGAAGAAGAACCAGGGGGAGACCTACCCCTCTTCCTGGACTTATGAGAGGATGCCATATATGTTGAATCCTCCTCATCAGAAGACACCAGCCCCTTCCGAGTCTTCATCTGTTGAAGCCAGGTCAAAAGTCGACCCTCTCTGTCACGGAGAGTCTTGGCAGTGAATGTTCTGCAGATCTTGCAGTTGGTGGCCTTGTGGTCTGGGTATAAGCAGTAAATGCAGTTATCATGCTTATCTTCAACAAAAAGTCGTTTTTTCCCCACAAGAGGCACAGGACCTGAACAGGGCCTTCTTCTCCTTGTCAGACATCTTCTGAAGTAGTAATAATCCAAAAATCCAATAAGTTGTAGAAGAAAACTGAGCAGAGCTCAGTGGAGACTCCCTAGCACAACGTGCGGTAGAAAAATCTGAGGCTCTGAGCTCTCTCAGGAAGGTTCTAGAGGGTGAGGCTGCTCGGATTGGTCCTAGCAAAAGTTTGGTCTCTTTTACACAAAGAGAGTGATAGGATACAAAATGAGATGAGGCTTAGGCCTGTGTTTCTCTTTTGTTTCTATGGTTATTATACTACCGAGGCTCCCATTCCGACGACGGGGAATGATACAAAGCATGGGAATCTATGAAAGTTCCAATACTGGGGCAACTCTCACTTCACTCACTTCACCCACCTCCCACGAAAGTTCTCTCACTCCACGACCTGGTCACCTCACACCTCTGTCCCCATGCTACTGACAAGGACATCTCATCAATTTAACACATCTTTTGAGGGAGCATCACACGCCTTCCACAGATCTTTGACTAATGCAGCAGCGTGTACCCCACATATATGCATATCCACATTTCCACACACTGCTCCCATAACCTCACTGCACGCCTCACACACATCACCCACCTTACGTCTCACACAGTGCACACCCCTACACACACATTAGCCTCTTTACACACCTTGCTTCTTCCGTGCTAGGAAGAACTTTTAGACTTGTACTTGTGATGCTGCACATTCTAATAAAAATGTCCCGTTTTCCAAGTTGGAAAACCACAGTTACAGCGAGTAACTGAAGTGGGTTTGACAATGGCCTCGGGGTTTTAGAAAGGTAAAGACCCCCTAGTCCGGAGAAGCACACAGAAGCCAGGGTGTTTAGTCATTAACATACAAACTCCGCGCACACAGAAGACCAATCCAAGATGGTAGTTAACTTGAGGGAGGTGAGTGGAGAGGAACAAAACCAAGATGGCAGCGGAAACTGCTGTCAAAACAAAGTGATGTCAGCCCCAACCGAGTAGGACAGGAACACTGTGAAATAATTCACTGCTTCTGCAGATTCTCTGGAAGTGAGTTTCCGCTGGTCTACTGCTGTGCAGCTGCATGCTGTTTTATTCAAGTGATGTCCAAATACTGAGCTGTGATTGAACAACTTAGGGTATATTGTCAGAAAGCTGCGTATGGTTATTTTTGATGTGTCCTAATCTAAGGAAAGTGGCTTACTCTGGTTTTGTGGCGGGAGGCACTTTGTCTTGTTTTCCTTGCACGGCATTGCATGCCACAGGCTTTATTGGCCCCCTCACTTGTCTTGGGCACCTCTTGCCAGGCTGTCTGGCTTGCAGGGCTTTTCACAATGCAGGGGTGGTGGGTTAACGCAGTCTCCACAATCAGACTTATCTGAGCTCACCAATACATCTCTGTCTGAATCTTTTATGCTGCACACGTCACCCACTTAACTCCTCACATTCAACCGACTTGACTCTCCCTAACCCTATGCATCAGTGTCGCTACAAATAGAACCAGAAGCTCTTACTTGCATTCTGGGTCATCCTTGGCGATCCGCTTCGGCAGGTACTTCTTTACCAAATTCCTGCACAATGAAGAAGAGGTGCATGAGAATGGGTTACAAGCAAAATGAAGGCAAGAGACGACAGAATCAACCGAAGCATCGATGACCACGCAAGCACCCAGTCTGTGCTGAGAAAGGCCCATCCACTTAGGCTATGATCTCGCTTCCCCTCCCAATAGACATAAACGCCTCTTCCTCACATCCCCACTTTGGCTTCGACCGCCCATCTCAGGATGCAGCCATACCAAACACACTATGCAAGGGGACCGGATCACCCAACCCCTTGCTGGAGCCACCAACACCACATCCACTGGGAATCCAAGCTCTTCGCCACATGCTGGGACGGTGAAGAACAAGTGTAGTCCACATCCTGCAGGGGCCACAACTATCTAACCTGCAATGGGGACCCGACGAGTCTTGCCCTTGTTGGTCCTGGGAACCCCTTAGAGAGATGGGGTTAAGAGGATCCTTTAACCTTCTCCCAATGGGGACACCCCACCCCTGCAGAGACTGAGTCCCATCACCCAGCGGCTGTCAAGAGGTCTTCAGGCCGACTGAAGACCAGAGCACGTCATACATCCTCGTTACCCGAGTACCCCCAACCTTTGCCCCTACTAGTGCTGGGAACCCTGACACCGGCCCTGGTTGGTATCTGAACCTCCATCCACGCTGGAGACCCAAGGACACTCACCAGTGCTGCAGGTGACCCACAACTTTTTGTTTAAAACATCTTTTTAATACTGAATTACAGAAACATCTGTATACAACCAATTGCGCCTTGGTCAGCATACATTTCCACATCAATCACAACCAATATAGACATCACTTCAGTCTGTTAATCAAAGTCCATTTCTGGCTCGATCGCTGTTCCGGGATTGTCCTTTCGTCTCCTGGTCCTATTCAGCATCAATGTGGGAATAGTGCAAAGTCCCCCTCTGGAGGCGATCCATTTCCCCCACAACAAGTCCCACTTCTTTGCACCCACCACTTTTTGATATTCCAGTCCTGCACCACCCTGCGTGAACTGGCAACATCTCACCCTTTCATGTGGGACAAATGACCAGGGGGATGATGGAAATCAGGGGAGCAGGTTCCATCCTCTCCATCAGAAATGCGCCATCACCACCACTTCCCAAAACAACTTTGACCGAAAAATGGATAGTTTCACCCCCGTTTCTTCTGATCTTCACCCTACCAGCTCCCACCAAGGGGCGCGCTCAGCTCCCACTTTGCTCCCTACTGTCCTCCAGCAAAGGAAGGCCTCACCTCTGCTTCCCTCTACTTCACCCAGCCTATTAGGGCTCCCACTTCCACTCTGACCCCCTCCTCAATCCTCCTACCAGCAGCATGTCTCTCACCGCCTTCCCTCTGGCAAAGGAAACTCGGACATTTAGGCTGTCTTCCCAGGAGCACCAGGTTCTTCGCTTGCTCTTTCGTTAAGTGAGAGTGCACGTACTGTTTTTCCTACAACACATTGCCCTGCAGCAGCCCCTGTCCTTCTCTCCCCTTCAGCTGAGGGGTCATCCCAGGAAGGGACCCATCACATGCATCTTACCTTAATACACTTCTTACAGAGTAAGGTCACACCTATGCGCTCTCTCTCACTATCCTTCCCAGCATGCCGGCCTTTCACTATTTCCCTACTATCACCCCCACCTCAATCCCAATCAGCGAGTGCCACCTCCTCCTTGCTTGTACCACTCCCTCCCCAGCAGGCAGCGCTAACAGCTATGGTTCCTCCCTCCAGGAGGGTGTCCTCTCATCTGCACATTCCTTCATCATCCTAACTCCTGCCACCTCCAGATGCTCTCACCCCATCCCTTCTTACCCATTCCCCAGCATGGAGAGGTTTCATCAACAAGTCCCCCTTGGAGTCCACACCCTATCAGGCGGTGCTCTCCCCGCCACTCTCTTCACCCCCCTTCTCCGGAAGTGGGCGCTCTCATCTACTGCATCCCTCAGCACCTGACTCCCAACAGGGGCGCTCTAGCCACCACACTCCCCAGGAGGAGATGCGCATGCCACCGCCACTCCCACCAGAGGGCACTCGTACCTCAGGTGCTTGGCATATTGCTGCTCGATCTCGGTTCGCTCCCTCACAAACTTCACATATTTCTCCACCAGCTCCAGCCCCCATTGGGTGTGCCGCTCGATCACGTCAAACTGGTCCTGGGAGAGAGAAACAGAGAAAGGCAGACAGAGGTCACAAGCGAAGGCTCCAAACAACCCACAGCCGCCTCCCCGAGACCTCAGTGCTGAATGACATCTGTCCTTCTCACGTGATCACAGAAACATAAGACTTTCAAAGACACTGCTGTTGTTCACACCCCTCTTTTCGAAGTGTATGCTAATAATCCCCCCACACAAGTCACGTGATGGTCAGGATGGTAAGGGGTTCTTCATTTCTGCAGGAAACCAAATGCTACTGGTTTTGCTCACCTCGTTCCGACTGAGTGCGAGCTAAGGAGACGGTTCATCAGTGTCAAAGTCAAAAGTGTGTGTTAATGAAGGTCACTGGAAGCTGAAACCTCCAGGGGGTCCCAGAAAGGCCGGCCTGGGGATCAAAAAGGATGGCCTTGAGTCACCACTAACCCCTGTGGCCACTGAAAAAACGGTGTGATTGATGAAGGATAGGTCTGACCACTGAAGGGGAGGAGAAGACGCCGGGACATCCATTTCATGAGAGGGAAAAGTGCCCCCCTCCCCATTCCGTCCACAGAGTGCACTGGGGCATGTGACGGGAATGAGGGGTATGAAGGGAAAGAGACCCCGGCCTATAGACACTTCTCTGTAAAAATCTCTTTTTTAGATCTCACCTGACCCAGCGCTTGCGCTGGTCTGACCAGACCTTAAGTAAGATGGGCTTTAAAAAATGCTACCGCCGGCTATAGCTTGCAGTGCATGTGGGCGGGCTTGAGCAGAGGCGCCATATGGCGTGATTACTGCTGCGCGCACACCACTCGCGCACATGCACTGCAAGCTGTGGCCGGCGGTAGCATTTTTCCCCCGCGATCACTTTCGCTTTCACAGGCGCACGACCGCTACTTTTATCGCGTGTACCCAAGGCCTCCTTCTGGTAAGGAAAACAGCTTCTTAGGTTTACAATTAAGTTATTTTATTGTTTTCAATAATTAGACTAAAGCAATATTAGTTGTTTCAAGGTCTGCTGTGAATAACAAAAATGTATGTTTTACCTTTTGGTTTATGGCGCTGATTGGTTTATGCAGTCTCAGAAGTCTGAGGTTGCATTCTATCTAAGTAATGATGCGACTAAAGCTGTCATTTAAACAAATTTTACAAGCCAAGCGTTGGTATCAACGACCATAAAAATACACTGAAATTGTGTAACACACAGTTGTAGTGATTCTTTTTAACCAATCCACCTTTCTTCATAGTATAGGAATCACTCTACATGTACACTGGATTTCATATAAAAAGTGCATCTTTTTTTCATAGATACCTTGTCATGTGGTTTAGCGTGGGAA
Source organism: Lissotriton vulgaris (assembly GCF_964263255.1). Lineage (NCBI taxonomy): Eukaryota > Metazoa > Chordata > Amphibia > Caudata > Salamandridae > Lissotriton > Lissotriton vulgaris. The sequence goes on along the minus strand of NC_141685.1, from coordinate 1,117,526,146 downwards.
GCATCTCCTGAGTGAAGATCTCAAAAATATCAGAATCTATTGAGTGGAGGCCTAAAAAAAATATCAGAATCTCTTGAGTGGTGGTCTAAAAATAAAAAAATCAGAATTCTTTGAGTGGAGGTCTCAAAAAATATCAGAATCCAATCTGTGCAGTATTTGGGACTTCATTCATATATGCATAACACGTACAAGAGTCTAACATCAAATTCCCTCTCATTGATAAATTAAGGGCCAATACGGGTTGTTTTTTTACTGATCGTCAGAACGCCTTATTTCATACATAAACTCACAAAACAAATGTGTGCATGTTTCAAAATATGATACATGTCTGAATTCCTCTACGCACACTTTGTCTGCCCCTAGTACAAAATGTGCATTCTTAGGTGGGCCAAGGGCTGTAGCAGGTACAAATCTGGGTACATCCTTCATTCACAGAGCGATGAACAGATATGCCCTGTGGGACCAGCCCTTTTCCTGATGGGAGTGACACAGGGTTCCTGCAGGGGGAAATGCAATGCAAGAAGGAAACCAGGCCTCCACACAACAGGGCTCTTGCAAGCCATGAGGGCCAGTGTTCTGGATCAGATTCCCACACAAGGGCCTTTAAAGGTTTGTTCAGTGACATGCAAGCACGAAGCACATAGCTGAACTGGCAGGGTTCCTCGATTGACATCACACACATGGGTCTTTAAGGGTTTGTGTTCAGTGACATGCGAGCATGAAGCACATAGCTGAACTGGCAGGGTTCCTCTATTGACATCATGAGGCCTCCAGCCCTCACTCTGTATGTTCATGGGAGCCGCTGCATGGTATAGCTGGAGGTGTGTACCTTCTGCTTTGTTCTTCATGGAGGCATGGACTGGCAACCTGAGCCTCCTCTCTTCTTACCAGCCCCTAGGTGTGTGGTTGTACTATGCACCGGAAGTACTCACAAGGCATTTCTCCCCCACAAATCACAAATAGTTTATGTGCAAGCTCATCGTCATAAATGGACCAGAGGTGGGTCGTCGGTTCTAGTTTCTTGTACTTTAAAGATTAAATTCACAGCATTGATTGTCTGGATGTTCTCTGCAGATCAGGTTTTGTGAAACTCATTGCTTTACCCACACAGTTGATGCATTGCACTTCAGTGTGGGTATTGGGAATTAGCTCTTTGAATGTGCCACAAAATCCGACACATCATCTTCTCATCCACAGAGTACGGTGGCACTTCCTGAAACACTCACATTAGGGGTGATGGCCTGTGACTGAGTGATGATTTAAATAAACAAATTATTAGAATGCAACCCAGAAATGCAGGACACACATAGGCCCATTAATGAAGAATCTGGCACTTGGTGAAAAAAGAGATGGCGCTATTTCCCCTCTGGGAACAAGGGCTTGTGTCCTTTAAGCCATTTGTGTGAAATTCTAGCTAAAGATTTCCCTCGCTGCTCACCTTCTGCATGAAAACTGTGATACAGTGAAAACCTGGACTACATCCATATATCCAAACATCAAGTACCCTACCTGATGTTATGTGAGATAAAGTAGCTCCTATTGTATATCATTAAGTTAGAGTAAGGCATCGATGAGTCCCATGACCGCATTGACTATGGTGGCTCCTCCGCTAAGGCAGAGCATCGCCCCACTGCTCAAAAGGAAAACTAAAGTGATAATAACATAACGTTATTATCATTTTATTTTTTCTGTTGCATTCATTGGCGGGGCGGGGCTGGCCAGAGCAGGGGGAGGAGTGGTTTGCACTTCCTGCGCTCTTTGCATTTTCCCCACCAGGCTGCATTACGCAGTCTGGTGAGGAACATGCACAGGCTTCCTGTCCCCGTCTGAGCGCCGAACCATGGCGCTAGGACCAATCACAATACTGCATTGCAGCGTTGTGAATGGCTCAGGGGAGCCCGTGTGCCCGGGTGAATCCTGCTACCTGCCAGGACAGGAAGAAGGAAGATGAAGAGGACGAGGACGGAGGAGAAGTGGTGGCGGGCCGCTCCAGGTCAGTCCTTTTTTATTTCATTCTCTCCCCAAACCTCTGCCTCACCACCCCCGTCCAGTAGCAGCTGCTAGTGCACTTGGAGTGAAAAATGACTAGATAGTTTACATTTGATCATAAATTATCATCTATATGCATTAATGCAAATGAATATGCATTAGTGAGTTTCTGATAATATCTGCAGGGTTCTTAAAGCTGCACTTTATATTAAAAGGGCTTTTTTGATCACCGATACCTGCCCATTTGATGAATCTGCATGAAAGGTTTTCTAAAATACTTGCATCCACGACTGAGCTGGAAAGTTTTTTAGCCGATTGGTTATGAAGGGGGTACATTTTAGATGCGGTCCCTGAAGAAGTTTTGCTCAAACACACAACAAACAAGCATTTGCAATGCAATAGGTCTCGCATTTACGCAAGTTTGAGCAATTGGCATTGTAAATGGCAGTGCGTTTTATTTATGCTTCAAAACCCAAAAAATAATTAAAAGGCATTGTCTTTAAAATGCCGATAGCTCAAACTCGCATAAATGCGAGACCTGTTGCATTGCAAATGCTTGTCATTGTTGTTGTCTAAGTGACAAGGTTCGGTGCTGTCCCAATCTGTAATTGCGTGTTCTGATTGTTCAACTAATTATAGGATTGGTCTTAGGTGTTCCATATTTATGGTCTGCAAAGAAAATGTTTACTTCATTTCAAAGTTTAAAAAAAAACCTTGTTGGTGGGCCGTTTATGCTGAGAGCTTGCACTTTCCTCCTGAACTAGGAAAAAAAGTCTGGTAATTACAAGTTCACTTTTCCTCTGGCGAGGAACAAAGCATCCAAGACAGACTGTGTTTAGTTGCTGTACTTCTGAGACACCTCGGAAGCACCCAGAATGAGGTGGTGCTGCAGTGCAGTGGAAAGCAGACTATCAAGCAGTCATGAGGTACCAGAGTACCCTCTGCACCCTCTCATGCACCCTACCTCTCAACATTATGGGGCCGCAGATTTATTCTGATCTAGCACCCAGAGTAGCCACTGGCATTATATTGGCACTGACCCAGAAACCCTTCTACTCATCGGGCTTGTCGGGGAAACTCCTCCTTTCGGGATTTTTCGGCCAATGTCTCTCCTGCGTGTGACCTCCAAGAGAAGAATAATGAATCAATTCACCAGAGGAGGGGACCAAATTCTTACAACCCTTTCACTCTATCTTGGATACAAAGCTGAAAATAAAACATCCTAAACTTCCGGAGATGGGATCCTCCTCACCACCCCTTACATTTATCATCAAGGATATTTAAAAGGAAAAGGAAGCAGCTGGTATTAATCGACTTTATCTGCAATGTGGAAAAAGACATTTCTCTCATACCATTGCGGTATATAAAATAAAGATTCCGCCCACATTAAATTATGCGATAGAAACTATTGAGGAAAGGGAGTGGGGTATATTTGAGAAGGTCGAAGGTAAAATTTGGCGCCAAATATGTAACTTAAATTCTTCTGCGCCCATTGCAGCACTTAGACTTGAATTTGGTCTTCTTTCAACATATGTGCTCTCGATGGCAGCTTGCTTGCGGTGGTGTAATGCTTTGGTGAATGGGCAGGAGAATTTACTAAGGGCTGAATTGCACAAGGAAATTTTTGAAAATTTGCTAAAGAAAAGTGTAATTTTTAGGAACTTTTTAAAATCGTTAAATATTTTTGAACTTGACTTGGAAAACGTACTCCGTTTAGATAAGACATCCTTAAAGGCTGTTATTAAAAAATCTATATATATGATCTCATGCAAAAGAGATCAGCAATCATGTAATATGAATGGAAGACTTGATTGCATCTCAGGGAGCTATATTGTTAAAAAACCTCAGCCATACGTTTTTTGGAATGTGCATCATGGAGCACGTCGAGTGCTTCTTTTATTGAGACTGAACATTCTTCCACTAAGGATTGTGACAGGTGCCTGGGAAGATATCCCCAAAACTGAAAGATTTTGTAATCTATGTAATTGTGGTGTACAAGATCTTAATCATGTTCTAATTATATGTCCGGCACTCCATTTTGTCCGTCGCAAATACTTAAGGCTTGGTTTTCTTCAGTATAATATCGCTACGGCAGTACAGGCTCGCAATTTCCTTATGTTTCCTCCATCTGAATTAATGTGTTATAAAATATTTTGTTTTTTTAAAGAATTTTTAAATGTCTATTGAAAATGGTATGGGTTGTAAGAAGTTCGGGATCTCTAAGGAATGTAATTTTTAAGGTGACTTATTCCGAAGCACTATAGACACTTTAAAAGACCCGTAAGAGTAATATCCCAATCATGCCTACACTACTTCTACTGTACCTGTAATAATGATGTTTGATTCTGTTTGATGTTTTTTATGATGTATTTTAAACACTCTTTCTTTTCCTTTTGATGCGCTTGTACTTTAGTAAGTACTGTTGGAAATTATTCATGGTTCTCTCTTTTTAATGGTCTCCTCTAAAGCAACAGCAAATCAAAACGGAGAGAGAGGACTAGATAAGCCAATCCGAATCCCCAAGTTAATATGTATTTATCAAAATAGGACTAGCTTGGTTGTGTTTAAAGGGAGACTCAGTACGTATGATGGCAAACCATTTGGTTTGGTTGTTAAGCCCTCACCCACCGACCTAGTCGGTGGCATGCTTCATCATCGGGCCCACCACAGTGACACCGAATGCGTCCCGGGTGTGCTTCGACTCCAGATTACTGAGGAGCTGGTATACTTCTCTGAGTGTGCTGTGAGGGGGTGTGTAAGAAAGTGAATTAAAAGCTATGCTGTGGGTCCCAGTGCCCGAGGGTATACAGAACTTTAATAGCTGGGCCCACGCTAGCGTCTAAAAAGGCAAGCGGACGCGGTGGAGTGGTTAATGAACTCCCGCGTCCTATGTGGTCGACATGTTTCAGCCAGGCCTTTTCACGTTATAAAACTGGCTTTCCTCAGGACCAATGAGAGTGTGGGTGAAAAATAATTATTATTAAGTGAAGTGAGTTTTTAAAATGAACCTGTAGTCCTGCTGCGGTGTCCACTCGGGACACCGCAGCAGGACTACAGGTTCATGGAGCTCTCAGACCGGTAATCTCGGTCCGCTCTTCCCTGCCTGGTGACCCATGAGGCTTTAACAGCTAATAGCATGTTAAAGCGGAGGGAATCCCCCTCCATACACGTATAGCACCTTAGCGTGTGCGACACATTTTAAAAACTCACTTCACTTAATAATAATTATTTTTCACCCACACTCTCATTGGTCCTGAGGAAAGCCAGTTTTATAACGTGAAAAGGCCTGGCTGAAACATGTCGACCACATAGGACGCGGGAGTTCATTAACCACTCCACCGCGTCCGCTTGCCTTTTTAGACGCTAGCGTGGGCCCAGCTATTAAAGTTCTGTATACCCTCGGGCACTGGGACCCACAGCATAGCTTTTAATTCACTTTCTTACACACCCCCTCACAGCACACTCAGAGAAGTATACCAGCTCCTCAGTAATCTGGAGTCGAAGCACACCCGGGACGCATTCGGTGTCACTGTGGTGGGCCCGATGATGAAGCATGCCACCGACTAGGTCGGTGGGTGAGGGCTTAACAACCAAACCAAATGGTTTGCCATCATACGTACTGAGTCTCCCTTTAAACACAACCAAGCTAGTCCTATTTTGATAAATACTCCTCTAAAGCAAATCAAATATTGACATTCTGGGACTCTTGAAATTGTTTTTTCTGGTGATAAGTGTACCTGTTCTGTTAAAATCAAGGTTAATGCTACATCAAGCCCCTTATCGTGACACTATAGATTAGTAATAATTGCGATATAAGTAAGGAAAATTGTGGGTAAAAAATTCTTCGTTCTTTTTGTAATGGGGTTTTTGATATTAACTTTTTTGTACTAATAAGTGTAACTCTGAGAATGATTCTTAACTAACATGTGGTGTATAAGCTGTTTTTTATTCTGTATTTTATGTGGAATTCCTTGGAATTCCAAATCATAAATAAATAAATAAAACTTGAGGAAAAGGAAGTTAGGGAATGATTGATCGATGGGCACGGCCGAGTCAGTACACCAAATAAGAAATGGCAACGCACAATGAGACCAAATTATAACAGGCAGCACAGCCTGACTCAGTTGCGCACACTGCACCTGATGTGAAAAACACCATAATTTAAACCAATATTCTTCAGTATATTTCAGTGGTTTTTTTTATGTCACACAATGTATGTACTTTTTATCTTTATATTACAATGTTATGTTCTTGCAATTCTCAGTACATAACAATTAGCTGTTCATGTAAACATTGTTAATTCACAATTCTCGATACAAAAGAACAACAATATACATGTACAATTTTACAATCTTAATTCTCATTCAGTGTTGGCGCCCAATGCATTTAGGAACTGATTAAAGTTCCTTCTTCAGGGGATAAACTGTAAATGAAACATATAATGAATACTATCAACGGTCATGAAGGATTCAGGTTATCGTTTAACATATCAATGTCGGTGTAGCATTGTTTACCATAATAAAAGTGTATGCCCATGTGCATTTACTACCATGCATAAACCCATTTTTGTGTGTACATGTATGTGGGTTGCCCTACCTTCCTCTATGTAAAGCAGTCTTCGACATCCAGTGTACACATTCCATAAACTGAAACTGACCAAAAACGCCATAAGTACTCGACAACTCGCTAGCTAGTCAAATGGTTTGTATTACTGTGACAGGAATTCTGAAGTCTCTTACCTCAGATTGCTTGTTATAATTCACCGTAAACTGAAACAAACATCAATAGCCCAGAAGTGTGGCTCAATGGTTAGAGCAGCAGACCCTGATGCAGAGGTCTAGCCCGCGACCAGGGTTCAATTCCCCGCCTCGGCGGGTCTTGTGCTCAAAATTCCACGGACCTGATAATTCTCGCCTCGGTGCCTATTCCAATCATGGAGTCCCACTCTGCAACTCTGGGCGATAGCTTGCTTAATCTCCACAACGCTAAGGATGCCTGGCCTCCACCTTGGGGGTGCCCAGGAGTGGACGCCTCACAGGGAAAGCCAGGATGGGTTCAACAGCGGTATTCGTACAAGCGCCTTGAGACCCTTGCGGGTGAGTAGTGCGCTATACAAGTATCAATTTACATTTTACGTCAATAACTGTAAAATACCAGAAGTGCAATCAGTTATGCCAGTGCGGTTCTCACTCTGACTTACCTCCTGCTAAAACCCCTGGTCACCATCTAAAAAAGATCGAAAAAAACCAGACTCCTCGCACTTGTGCTCAGTACTACAATGAATATGCAGATCGTTCAGACTCCTCGCAGCCAAGAAGTGGAACCTGCTCCCTACTGAACTTCGCCTGGAACCCTCTGAGACCAAATTTTGCAGAGCCCTAAAAACCCACCTGTTTCGCCTAGCACTGCTCTAACCTTCCAACTCTACCACATGCTCACTCTCAGCGCAGGGACACGCCGGAGAGCGTAACTAAGCGCTTTATAAAATTCCAAAATAAATAAAATATTGGAGCGTAAAGAGACATACGGTCTCAGTAATCCTCCAGGACTGTACCTGTATTGCCGGTTATCCTTGATGCATCCACCTAGCTTCCGCGTTTGTACCCTGAAAACCGTGCTGGTATCACGGGACTCATACTGGATTGTTAGAGCGAAAACAGACTGTCAGATCCTATTCTCTGTCGGCGGCCGCCATATGTAAATTATATACAATCAAAATATAATCAAACGCACAATGAGAGGCATCTACATCATTCTTTCTCAGGGTCCATCTTTTTATTGTGTTGGGATTAACATGCGACTAAACTGGCTACAAGAGTCCATGAGCAAGTTAAAGAAGCCAAAACAGCAGATAATGGCAGAGCCAAAAAGAACAGATAATGTAACCATGCTCAAACCACAGGTAGTGCCCACCTAGTCTCAATTAGGCCCACCCAGAAGTCTACAGCTTATCAAGGACCAAGGACAATGTAATATTTCCCCTATACAAAAGCAGCATTCCTCAACAGGGTACCACATATCCCCCAAAGACTAACTTCTCCTGCATAAAGTCCAAGAATGCTGAAGACAGTTGTCAAATTAGCAAGACATTCACATGTATATCCTCAAGAATACAAAAATGTGTTATTAATGAAAAGACAAATTCATCGCGCTAAACTACAAAGACATAAATTATTCCTGTATATTTTTTTTGCTGGTGTGCGATACAATTTGTTCACATATCAAAGAAATCTAACAGATGAAGCATTTACACAAATGTTATAAAACATTTAAAAAACAGACTGGGGAAGAGTCCCATCAATTTGCTCTGCTCTCTATTGAAGGCTACAATGTTGACATGTTTTGGCCAGTAGGATTTGGTTCCAAACACGTCAGCAGGATTTCTCCTGGTGAAAACATTTTAAACATTCGGATTATGTTTAATAAACATTTTGAGAATGCAACTGTAGCTGGTCAGCACCTTTACACTCTAGGTTCTGCAAAACAATGGGAATGGAATGTGACCTGGTCAGAGAGTGCATTCCCTTTATTGTGAATTAGAAAGAGTGCACCACATTTTTCCACTTAACATATCACAGACCTAAATCATCCTGACTCCAAATTAGGATACAGCAAACGGTGGATGAGATATATTCCACTATTATGCTGATGATGGTACAACCCCCTGTGCCACTCGCAGGTGAACAAAATTGATCAACCAGCTAAATAGACTGCAGATAGACACACTTGTGGATGTGTATGAGTTAAGTGAGTTAAGCGCTTCGCATTAATATCAGCTGTCCTGGTGGGCCTCAAGCTGAAATCTGTGTAAGGCAACCTCAGCATTTCATACTGTAACAGTCGATAAATACATTAAAGTTAAAATGGGTAAAAGTAACTTGATGCATTCAATACTTAACCCCTTCGATGCTGATGACGAGCTCAGCTCGTCATGTAACGCGGGTTTTTGAAAAATCCAGCACACAGCAGAAAAACCGCTAGCGCGCAAGGGGTTAAAAAATGGCTGAAGTGAGGTATCAAACAAACACTATATAAAAAACAGGTTTTTATAAAATGTGATTACCTTTAAGTCTCTGTCAAGTAACAGTAGCACAATGACAAATTAGTTGGGTACCACCAGGGACGGCTTCCCAGTTAGTGTTCATCCAACTTTAATGTGACAGCACTTCTTGACAAACAGCTGTCATTTGTTCATAAATCCCTGGCCTCCTCTAGCTAACTTGATGTGAACGAGGTGGAGTTTTCCCTACCATAGTGATCGTCCACCAAGGCATCCTGTCTATCAGGGTTCCCATCCATGTATTCTACTGGGCTTTACTATACTAGCAGTAAGATACTAGGGGTCCAAAAATGATCAATACAAATTATTGAAAAGCTTTCTCTCTGTTGTGATAGGTAAGTTTGCAACAGGTTCCATATACAGCTAGGCCTGTATGTTGCAGGAAGAAGAGTCGCATAGAGCTCTGTCTTTTTGTTGCATTGCACTAAAGTCTTTTCTCATTCCTCCGCCTTTAGGACAAAGCCTGATCCCCATCTCACGGTCACCCTACTTGTAGCGAGAAGCATCGCTAGGGCTGTAAATCCAGGTGGCTTCGGTATGTCCCTCACACAGCCCAGACGTGCCGCCAAGGGGGATGGTCTAAGCACAATATTTTCATATCTCACACAACAGGATGTAGCCGTACAGCTAGAGCAGTCGACCTCAAAGCTGGGGAACAGGGTTCGAGTCTCGGCAACAACGTTCAACATCCTGTGATTCTGGGCAAATCACTTAATCTCCCCGTGCCTAACAAAAATGAATGTGTACATCTGTAATAAAACTGGTGCTCATGTAAAGCGCTCCAATACCTGATTTCTTCGGGTCTAGTTCGCCCTATATGAAACTCTAACAAACAAAAAAACACAACAAAAAAACCACAATGAACATCAGTCCCATATTTGTGTATGGACAGACCATTCTATGCCAGATACGGCAAGTTCTCCTCAGGGAGTCTACACCCCTGCATTCTACCTCTACGTTCAACCACGTCCTTTAGTCACTGTGGAGTACAGTAGCATCTCTGGATGTAATTTATAATGTATTACTATGTGCCGCCCATTTAGCATGATTTTGTCTGTAGGCCGCAATATGACCATTGCTCATCTGTGATCTTCACACCCAAAACTCTCCCCCTTTGGTCCTAAACCCTATACGTGGCCAGCTGGGGTTTCCATTATTTGGTTATATAGACACGACAATCTGTGTAAGCAGTTTTAAAAAACACAAATTTCAAAGTTGAATTAATTCAAAAGAATAAATCCTTCAAAGTGCAAGGTGTTTTTATTTTCACAGTCAAATCAAAGTTTTTCATGTGCATGAAAAAACAATGTGCAAACGTCAAAATAACATTTCAAGTAGAAACTCCTATTCAGCTGTAAACATCCGGCTGTTTACAGCTGAATAGGAGTTTCTACTTGAAATGTTATTTTGACGTTTGCACATTGTTTTTTGACCCCGCGTCTGCGGATCTATTAATTTCTATGATGGTGATCTGTAGATTCATGCACATGAAAAACTTTGATTAGTGATGTTAAACTATCAAAAATGTGTACCCCTTCCCTAGTCCCTTCCCCCTTTCCCCGCGGGCATATTGAATTTGTGTATATTGTGTATATATTTTCCATTGAGCTTTTTTGATCATTTAATTGACTTTGGTGCAGTGAAAATAAAAACACCTTGCACTTTGAAGGATTTATTCTTTTGAATTAATTCAACTTTGAAATTTGTGTTTTTTAAAATTGGTTGTGTTGTGTCTGGGACCACTCTATGTATACCTACCAATCACCCAGGTCCTACTGACTATATGGGTTCAACCCTTTTTCTATAATATAATCTGTGTAAGCAGCAGCATTGCCACTGGTTCTAACGGGAATATAGAGTTAGGAAGTGCGCCCCTCAATATACGATACAGGAGTATGTCAGGTGGCGAGCAGCTCCCCTATTCCTGAGCATCTGTGTAGTTATGAATTCTCCTTCTCCATACACATCCACAAGTGTGTCTATCTGCAGTCTGTTTAGCTGGGTGATCAATTTGGTTCAGCTGCGAATGGCACAGGGGGGTGTACCATCATCAGCATCATAGAGAAATATATCTCATCCGTTCCGCTGAGCTTCACTTATCCCAAGCTCAGGTGGTGCATATAACTGAGTCAATCTCTACAGTTAGACTTTTCTTAGGCACCCTAAGTACTGTGTCCAGGGTGACTGGCTTCGTCACATCTTTTTAGGTCTCAACCTCTGCCAATGCCTCTGGCATTGCAGATGTCGAGACATATAGAGGTGAAACACGAAAGCTAAACCAGGCGGATTGTGCCGAGTGCACGTGCCCGTGCACGCGCTTGCCATTTGCTCCCCAATCAGCCTGCCTCGCATAATTGCATCAGACCCGCCCCCTGCTTCACACTTCAAAGGAATGCCCCCCCTACTCCCTGCAATGCCGAGAGCATTTCTCGGCCGGCCGCTTTTAATTTCATTTCCTGGCCGCTTTTCATTTCATTTCGCAGCCGCTTTTAAGTATCCTGCTTGTAAATCCGGACAACATGAAAGGGTACAGCCGTGTGTAACAGCCTCTGTTAAGGTGCTTGCACATACAATCCACTCAGCCAGGCGAGCCTACAAATGAGCCATCACAGAGGATAGATCACGCTGCAAAGCTTTTAGACACTACTGCAAAGCTGGGCCTTTTTAGACAAGTCGTCATCGGTCATTCATAAATATTTCACTGGTATCTCATACCAAATTCCATTACTGCCTCGCGCAGTGTAAATACGACCAGCTGGACTGTAACACGGATCGTGTTACAGTCCAGCCCCAACCCTCACAGGCTCTTTGCGACTCCCTCAATCTATTTTTTATTGACAAAATCACAACTATTAAAAATAACATTCCCTCCCCTTTCTCACCAAATGTCTGTGTTCTACCCGCCACGAATCCTTGCCGCTTGTACGAATTTCCTCCTATCTCTGTCTGAATTCATTTCTTTATTACATGTAGTAAGTTCTGGTTCCCCCAATGACTGTTGCCCCCCTCAAATTCTGAAAGATGCTTTCTTGCCCTGTCCAGGTCCCCCATAAGACATTCTTAACTACTCTCTCGCTACAGGCTCTGTCCCCAATGCTTTCAAAAAAGCTGTTGTAGTACCCATTCTCAAAAAAACAGGTTCTAATCCAACTGTTTTGGGCAATTATCGACCCATCTCCCTCCTCCCCTATTTGGGGAAGGTGTTGGAGACTCATGTCACCCGTTGTCTGAGCGCCTTCATTGAAAAATCTCACTTCCTAGATGACCAGCAGGCCGGTTTTAGACCGGCCCACTCTACGGAAGCGGTCATTGTGGCCGTGATGGATGCGCTGAGACAGGGGGCTGACAAGAACTTGGCCCAGGCCTTGGTGTTATTAGACCTGTCGGCCGCTTTCGACACGGTCGATCATGCTATTTTGATCGACCGTGTCGGAAATGCGGGTATCCGGGGCCTGGCCTTAACTTGGATTGGGTCCTTCCTCCAACAACGTTCTCAATCGGTTCAGCTTTCTACCTTCTCTGCTCCTCAATCTTCACTTTCCTGTGGTGTCCCCCAGGGTTCTGCTCTATCGCCCCTTCTGTTTAATCTTTACATGCAACCCCTTTTAGCCTCTCTCCGTCATACCCGTTACCATCTTCAATTACGCGGACGACCTACAGCTAATCTTTCCTATTGATCCCTCTTCTTTCTCTTGCTCTAATTTTCAATCCATCATGCTCACCATCTCTGAGTGGATGAATTTCAGTCAGCTGAAGCTTAATCCCAGCAAGACTGAGTTGGTCTTAATAGGAGGGTCCTCAAATCCTTGGAGTTCCAGCTTTTGGCCCCAAGCTCTTGGCCCTCCTCCTTGTCCAGTCAAGTCCGTGAAGAGCCTTGGTGTCATCATTTCAAGTGACCTGTCGATGAGACCTCAAATCAACTCTGTTACCTCGGCCTGCTTTTATCATCTACGCAGAATTGGCAAAATCCGTAGGTTCTTATCCACAGAGGCTCTCATACTTGTTATTATGGCCCTTGTCACTTCACGCATTGACTATGCGAACTGCTTGTATGTGGGGATTCCTGCGTATCACCTCCATCGGCTTCAGCTGGTACAAAACCAGGCGGCCAGATTGGTTTTCCAACAGCCAAAGCACCAACACGTCATGCCCCTGCTGAAAAGACTGCATTGGCTTCCGGTCGCTTCCCGCTGTATTTTCAAAATGGGTTGTACTGTTTTCAAATCTCTTTTTGCACTTGCCCCCGCCTTTACCTCTCTTAGTCTCAAACGCCACATCCCCTCAAGGCATCTTAGGTCTTCTGCACATAACCTCTTAATCACCCTCAGGTTCAAACGCAAGAAACATGGTGGCTCTTGTTTCTCTTTTCTTGCTCCTTCTACCTGGAATTCTTTCCCTCTTTCAATCCGGCTTTCTTCTGACTACACCATTTTACGTAAATCTCTTAAAACTTACCTTTTTCAGCTAGCTTATGATTAATTTCTTTACTCACACCCGACCGCTTTGTTTTTCCACTTTGTCTATGAGCGCCATGAAACCAATTGGTGTCCGTGCGCGGTAACACATTTCTTTAACATAACATAACATAACAGCCGCGTGCCGAGCAAACAGGGTCTGGATGCCTTTATTGAAGGCTTGAGAAATGGGAGCGAGAGCAGGGCAATGTCACCTGCGGCAGCATTCTTCAGTAGAGGGAAAAAAAAGGTGCAAAGAATGTCTGGTTTTATTCTGATCATCGGGAGATATTAAATTAAAGGTTTACTCAAAATGTTATTTTCTAAAAAGTAACACATGCTCTTTTTGCCTATTAGGCACCATCTATAACAATTATCCCAACACGACGCTTTGTCTGACCAAGTTCATTAACTTTATATTTGGACTCAAGTGCTGCCCAAATCACGACTCTGCGCTATTAGGAACAATACCAGCGGCCTCCCGAAAATGTCATTTCTTTGCCTGAGTGGCACAGGATTGGATGCGTGAACGATGTAATTGCTTTCTCTGTTATGACTCACTTGAGCATCGTAAGCTTTTTTTATATAATATTCTGCAGGAGTACGTGTACTTTTGTAAAGTTCCCTTGAAGACTCCAGTACAAAGTGTGAAAAGCTCCGCACTTTTGATAAATTTGTCTGGTTGGCTCCCAGCCGGACCCTCCTTTCTCATATCCTCTTTCCGTCTTCGTCTGTTTCCTCCGCCTCAATCAAAGCTAAGCAGACTATATTTGAGCTAAAACGGAGGACAACCAGCGTTCCTTAAGCCAGTCATCTTGAATTTCCCTACTGTTCCCCGATAGCAGGAAGTGACGCATCTCCTAAGTTGTGTCTCCTCATTCTATGGTTGCGAGTCATATTTCACGACAGAAACTACGGTAGCGTTTCACTGGCACCATATGTAACTGGAATGTTCGAGTCATTCATTCAATAGGGGTGTTCTGCAGCATGCGTGCAATCAGAGTGTGATTGCTCATAAAATCGGTGCATTCACCCATTCAGCACAGCACAAGCGTCCCACTCTTCATGCTGTCAAACTGTGCCTGGGCTCCCTTAACACACAGGGTGCACAGACAGCCCACGCACTCACACACACTGCATGCATTCAAAGCATACAGTGCATGCACCCAAACCCCAAATAATGCACGATCCACTATCATAAATGCATGCCAGCACACCATTAAAACAACATATGCATGCGCAAAAAACAGTACATCAGGGGTGTCCATCTTAAGCCCAGGAAGATTGGTGCCTTGACACGTTTTCAGGATAGCCACGTACTATGTTTCTATCACTGTCTTGGCCTCTTCACTGTCTTGGCCTCTTTCACTCTATCCTGCCCCTTCACTGTCTTGGCCTCTCCACTCTTCCTCTATTTCTGTCTCATTCTCTCCTGCCCCTTCACTGTCTTGTATATTACAAAACAGGGTTGAACCCAAATAGTCAAAGGGACCTGGGTATATAGGTATTGTAGACAGAGGGGTCCCCAACAAATATGGAGTAGGTAAGAAAAGGGGAAGGTCAAAAATAATTTTTAACAATTTTAACAGAAAATAATCAATCAAAGATGTAATTAAAATGCAGTGTTTTATTCACCATGCAGTCTTTTCATCACAGTTGAATTCATTCAATAAAGAGCAGAATACATACGTAATTGTGAATTGGTTCATGTGCCCAAGTAGAAAGGGGGAGGAAAAGGGGAAGGTAGTAAAGTTTACATGAAAGATGTAACTCACTTTTCATTCATTAGAAACAGAAAACATACATTAAAGATTCTGGTATGAATTCAAAAAGATCCCTATCCAATCAGGGTCTTATGCAGTAACAGTGAAATCTTGGAATTTTTTCAAAAAAAGTTCAAGCTCCTATGAAGCCGTACAAATCGCGCCGGTGATAGGAGTTGATGAAGGGTAGATGAACAGTCTACGTTTCGACCCAATTGATCGTAGGGTGATTGAACCTTACAGTGCGGGTCTTCTTCAGGACAAGCGGGGATGGGGGGTGGGCAAACCTCCTAGGGTTGAACAGAAAATGAAGGTCAGAAATTAATTTTCACAGGGCAATTAGTCCCTATCTAAACCGTAGCGGGGGGTCCGCCCGGGAACATAGTTAAAACGGAATGTACACTGAGGGCTACACATGAGGACAAATGTGTCTATGAGGACTTTACCTGCTGAAAATTGCAGGTCAGGGGGTGATCAGATTGCTAATGATTAGTATCCCAGTAAAATTGAGATAATGGGCGTCCCAGACGAAACTGCTAGTTGGAAAGACCAATCTGTGTCGGGAAAGGAAAGCTCAGTTAGAGCGTCCCGAAAAACGGGTACCTCTTTGACATTGATGGTGTTTATACAGGCTCAACAATCCTACCTTGTAGGTGAGAATAACTGCAATATAATGAGGCTCTAGAAGCAGAGGTGCCTTTTGGGTCAAAGGGACGGCTGAACTGGTGTCAGATCTCCGTATCTGAAGGAGAGACACGGTGGACAGTTTTAGAAAAATTACAAGTTAATTGAAAACGCACGTCTCTAAAAGAACGCCGTTAGGTGTGTCAGTGAGCTTACCCATAGTTATCTGTGCTGCCTCATTTATTAATGAATTCACAAAATTGGTGGAAGGCTGCCTTGTGAGTCCGAAATGGCTAGGCTCGTGTCAGAAATCCGTATCTGTAGGGAAGACACGGTAGTTTGTAAAGAATTATCTAAAATTTAAAATTTGGCACGTCCCTAAGTAAGCAGCGTTGGGCGTGTAGATGAGCTTACCCAAAGTCATCAAAGTTGACTCGTAAATGAATTCACAAAAGGCGGGCGTCTCAGGGGTCCGGGAGAATGCCTGGGGTGAAGTCACGCTGAAAAGATTTTCAGTCCGTGTCTGGGGAGGAAAGATCGTAGTGTCTGTAAGTAAAGCGTCCTCAAGAATGGACGAATACCGAATCGCTGTGAAGGGAACCGGCTTACCCGTGAGCGCAGTACTGCTGTGCGCTTGCCGGGGCGTCTCGCGGTGAAAAAGCGTCTCCCGTAACCAGGAAGTGTCCTGGAAGGGGGCGTGGTGAGCCTTAAGTACACGGCTCATAGAGATTGAGAAAGGACTCCAGCCTGGTCACCAGGCAACAGACCTGGTAAACAGATATGCGTGCTAGTTGTCTGGATTGAAAAACGAAGCATCTCAGCCGATAGTCATGGCGAAAAAATATTCCACATGAAATGCAATAAAAATTAAGAGAATGATAATGATAAATCTGGAAAACCTAGAAAACTTCTAGAACATTAGCATACATTTCAATTTACATATGTTAAAGGTCAATAGTCAGATTGGTATCAGCAGGAACCTGCTCACACAGCGGTTGACTGCTTAAAGGCTACACCCAAATAAAACATTTTACACTATGCAGATTAACATAGGCAGTGTGAAAAATAGGTGATCGGCATGAACCTGCCAACAAGGCGGTTAAATGCATCACACCGGCACAGTCATATACTGGATGTGTAAAGTAATGTTTGAAAGGCAGATTTGGAGTTACAAATTGGCAAGTTGGGCAAACGTATTCTCAGACTCATTAAGGCCATTTTTTACAGAGTCGAAGGAATTGATCCATTTCAGTTCCCTGACATTCAGGATAGGGGTTAGGCTCCCACCCCTAGGGCCCAGTGTGACCTGTTCCAAAATGACCCATCTCAGGCTGTCAGGTACGTGGTTTTTTTCAATACAGTGTTCTACCATTGGGGCGCCAGGTACCTTGCATTTAATTCTACTACAGTGTTGGAGAAATCTGACCTTTGCACGTTGCTGTGTCTGTCCAATGTAAGGTAGATCACATGGGCATATGATGCAATATATCACATTAGTGGTATTGCAGTTGGTATGTGATTTTAGGGTGACTCTCAATTGTTTGTAAATGAACTCTCTAGTCTGTATGGTTGCAGGACAGGCTTTGCAGGAGCCACATCTATAATGTCCCACGATAGGTGGGAGATTCCACATTGAAGTAATAGTAGGTTCTTTAGTGGTTTCAAGGAGTGAGCAAACCACATGGTCCCGTATATTCTTGGCCTTTTTAAAGGAGTGCAGTGGTAGGTCTTTGCTGTCCAGGTCTTCGGAGATCAGGTTCCAATGTTTATTAATGACTTTCTTTATAGAGTTACTCTGAGTGGAAAAAGTCGTTACACAGATCAGGCGTTCTTCCATTCTTCTTTTTTGTTCATTGGGCTGTAACAGGATATCTCGATGGTTAAACCATGCTCTTTTTCTGGCTTTTGTGGTTAGGCGTTTGGGGTAACCGCGTTCCATCAGGCGTACTTTGAGGATTTCAGATTGTTCCATGTAGTCCTCTTTTTTACTACAATTCCGGCGTATTCGCAGGAATTGCCCGAACGGCAGATTGTCCCTCAGACCTCGTGGATGATGGCTGGAGTATTGGAGTAACGAATTCCTCTCAGTCGGCTTCCTGAATAGGGTAGTGTGTAATGTGCCTTCCTCAGCAATGATGGAAATGTCCAAGAAATTGACAGATGTTTTGTCAAATTGAATGGTGAATTGGATATCTTGCGATCTTCTATTCAACCAAATAAAAAAGTCTTGAATTTCCTTCTCTGTGCCCGTCCAAATCAGAAGGATGTCATCTATGTATCTCATCCACGTACGTATGTTTGATCTGAATGGATTGATGTCATTGAGTACAAATGTTTCCTCATATGTTGACATAAAGATTATAGCTAGGTCTGGCGCAAATGCTGCCCCCATAGCCACCCCTTTGGTTTGGAGGTAAAAGAGATTCTGAAACATAAAAAAATTCTTCATCATTGCGATTCTGAGGAGTGAGATGATAAAGGCAGTAGGGACCCGAGCAGGGGCCTCTCTTTTGTTCAGTGCAAGTGTGGCCACAACGAGTGCCTCTTCTTGGGGTATGCTGGTATAAAGCGACACAATGTCACAAGTTGCCAGTAGCTCTTGTCTTGAATCAAAAGGGGATCCGTCCACTAAATTGATTGTGTGTGTGGTATCCCGAATATAGGTTGCAGTGTCTTCGGCTAAAGGTTTAAGGAAGAAGTCTATGTATTTACATAGGGGTTCCAGTATGGAGCCACAGCCGGAGACAATCGGTCTTCCTGGTGGTTGATTCAAGTCTTTATGCACCTTCGGCAGAGTGTAAATAGTCGTTAGTCGTGGGTCTTTTTGGTTCAAAAATCCAAACTCTTGGTCGGATAGGAAGCCTTGGTCCAAACCCTCTTGGGTGGTTCTTAGTATTTCGGCTGCAAGTTCTTTTGAGGGGTCACCAGGCAGTCTTCTATAGCTGATCCCATCTCCTAATTGCCTGAGGATTTCATTCTTGTAATTGTCCACGTCCTGTATTACAATGGCACCACCCTTGTCTGCTGGTTTTACCACCACTGATTTGTTCTCTTACAGGGATATTAGGGCCAGTTTTTCTGCCCTGCTAATATTGTACTTGATGAATTTCCTCTCATCCAGGATCCTCCTTACATCTTGTGTGACAAGGCTTTCATATGCAAGGATGCGTTGAGTCATGGTGTGGGTTGGGGGGACAAACGTTGATGGGATCCTAAGGCCTGTTGTCGATGATGGGCGCTGGATTGGTCTGTCTTTGAAAAAGTATCTAAGTCTAATTTTTCGAAAGAAGCTGGCAAGTTCGACCAATGTGGTGAAGATGTTCGGTAGGGCGGTAGGCACGAATGATAAACCGCGATTGAGTACTCTCATTTCATCCTCTTTCAGAGTATATTTTGAAATGTTGATCACAGGAGATGGAATGGATCTTACCACCTGTAGTTCTTTCTGCGGGTCGATCTCTCCCCGTGTTCTTCTTGGGGGGTGAAGTTCACCTGTTTCGTCCCTCTTCCTCTGCCTGAATCCCATTCCTCTCTCGAGTTCTGTTGTCCTCTGCCTGTTCCCCTGTTCCAGTTGTTGCCTCTGCCTCGAGGGGGTCTCCATCCACCTTGTCCTAAAAAAGGAGAGTTGGATTGATAGGTGGGGCCGTATGCTTCCTGGTATCGGTAGGATCCGCTAGGACCGGCCTGTTCAGAGTCTTCCCCCGAGCTATAGGACGAATCCGAGAAAGTTGTAAAGTTCCTTCTCCCTCTATAGGCACCTCGACCTCGGTTGGTAAATCTACCCTGCGAGTCCTGTCGGTAGTATTCGTCCTGGAGGTAGGGGTACGTCTTTTTCTTGTCGTATAATTTCAAGTCTCTGGCAAGTTTCTCCAGTTTTTTCTTTATGGTCGTTGTTTCGAAGTCTTGTATCGTGGAGACAAGTTTAGTGAGGGCTTCCTTCGAGTTGGTTAGGGTTGAGTCGCTTGTTATCTCAGCCTTTAAGTCAGAAATTTGTTTAGTTAGAATGGAAATCTGTTCGTTGGCGGTTTCAATGCCTAACACCATCCAGTGTCGCGAACAATTGTTCGCGACAAAGCTGAAGCCTTCCCTAAACTTGGGGACGTCGACAAAGATTGCTGGTTCCACTTTCACCTGTAGGCCTACAGGGATAATATTAGACTGCAAGCATTGTGCAAGAAAATGTCCGTGCAGTTTCGTTCTAATGAGTTTTTTCTCTAGGCGTTCTAGGTTACTAATTTTATCATTGAGGGTGAAGTCAAGATTGGGTAAATTGGACGAAAGAAAATTATTGGTTGGATCTAAAAGAAGTTGTTTGATGTAGTCCTCAGTGTAAGATAAAATTTCTTTGTCTGCCATTTAACATTGGTTATGAATCCCAAAGGGGCGACGTTAAGTGTAACTAGGAAAGGAAAAACCTCGCAGACAAGTGTCTGCCCGAAGTATATTACAAAACAGGGTTGAACCCAAATAGTCAAAGGGACCTGGGTATATAGGTATTGTAGACAGAGGGGTCCCCAACAAATATGGAGTAGGTAAGAAAAGGGGAAGGTCAAAAATAATTTTTAACAATTTTAACAGAAAATAATCAATCAAAGATGTAATTAAAATGCAGTGTTTTATTCACCATGCATTCTTTTCATCACAGTTGAATTCATTCAATAAAGAGCAGAATACATACGTAATTGTGAATTGGTTCATGTGCCCAAGTAGAAAGGGGGAGGAAAAGGGGAAGGTAGTAAAGTTTACATGAAAGATGTGACTCACTTTTCATTCATTAGAAACAGAAAACATACATTAAAGATTCTGGTATGAATTCAAAAAGATCCCTATCCAATCAGGGTCTTATGCAGTAACAGTGAAATCTTGGAATTTTTTCAAAAAAAGTTCAAGCTCCTATGAAGCCGTAAAAATCGCGCCGGTGATAGGAGTTGATGAAGGGTAGATGAACAGTCTACGTTTCGACCCAATTGATCGTAGGGTGATTGAACCTTACAGTGCGGGTCTTCTTCAGGACAAGCGGGGATGGGGGGTGGGCAAACCTCCTAGGGTTGAACAGAAAATGAAGGTCAGAAATTAATTTTCACAGGGCAATTAGTCCCTATCTAAACCGTAGCGGGGGGTCCGCCCGGGAACATAGTTAAAACGGAATGTACACTGAGGGCTACACATGAGGACAGATGTGTCTATGAGGACTTTACCTGCTGAAAATTGCAGGTCAGGGGGTGATCAGATTGCTAATGATTAGTATCCCAGTAAAATTGAGATAATGGGCTTCCCAGACGAAACTGCTAGTTGGAAAGACCAATCTGTGTCGGGAAAGGAAAGCTCAGTTAGAGCGTCCCGAAAAACGGGTACCTCTTTGACATTGATGGTGTTTATACAGGCTCAATAATCCTACCTTGTAGGTGAGAATAACTGCAATATAATGAGGCTCTAGAAGCAGAGGTGCCTTTTGGGTCAAAGGGACGGCTGAACTGGTGTCAGATCTCCGTATCTGAAGGAGAGACACGGTGGACAGTTTTAGAAAAATTACAAGTTAATTGAAAACGCACGTCTCTAAAAGAACGCTGTTAGGTGTGTCAGTGAGCTTACCCATAGTTATCTGTGCTGCCTCATTTATTAATGAATTCACAAAATTGGTGGAAGGCTGCCTTGTGAGTCCGAAATGGCTAGGCTCGTGTCAGAAATCCGTATCTGTAGGGAAGACACGGTAGTTTGTAAAGAATTATCTAAAATTTTAAATTTGGCACGTCCCTAAGTAAGCAGCGTTGGGCGTGTAGATGAGCTTACCCAAAGTCATCAAAGTTGACTCGTAAATGAATTCACAAAAGGCGGGTGTCTCAGGGGTCTGGGAGAATGCCTGGGGTGAAGTCACGCTGAAAAGATTTTCAGTCCGTGTCTGGGGAGGAAAGATCGTAGTGTCTGTAAGTAAAGCGTCCTCAAGAATGGACGAATACCGAATCGCTGTGAAGGGAACCGGCTTACCCGTGAGCGCAGTACTGCTGTGCGCTTGCCGGGGCGTCTCGCGGTGAAAAAGCGTCTCCCGTAACCAGGAAGTGTCCTGGAAGGGGGCGTGGTGAGCCTTAAGTACACGGCTCATAGAGATTGAGAAAGGACTCCAGCCTGGTCACCAGGCAACAGACCTGGTAAACAGATATGCGTGCTAGTTGTCTGGATTGAAAAACGAAGCATCTCAGCCGATAGTCATGGCGAAGAAATATTCCACATGAAATGCAATAAAAATTAAGAGAATGATAATGATAAATCTGGAAAACCTAGAAAACTTCTAGAACATTAGCATACATTTCAATTTACATATGTTAAAGGTCAATAGTCAGATTGGTATCAGCAGGAACCTGCTCACACAGCGGTTGACTGCTTAAAGGCTACACCCAAATAAAACATTTTACACTATGCAGATTAACATAGGCAGTGTGAAAAATAGGTGATCGGCATGAACCTGCCAACAAGGCGGTTAAATGCATCACACCGGCACAGTCATATACTGGATGTGTAAAGTAATGTTTGAAAGGCAGATTTGGAGTTACAAATTGGCAAGTTGGGCAAACGTATTCTCAGACTCATTAAGGCCATTTTTTACAGAGTCGAAGGAATTGATCCATTTCAGTTCCCTGACATTCAGGATAGGGGTTAGGCTCCCACCCCTAGGGCCCAGTGTGACCTGTTCCAAAATGACCCATCTCAGGCTGTCAGGTACGTGTTTTTTTTCAATACAGTGTTCTACCATTGGGGCGCCAGGTACCTTGCATTTAATTCTACTACAGTGTTGGAGAAATCTGACCTTTGCACGTTGCTGTGTCTGTCCAATGTAAGGTAGATCACATGGGCATATGATGCAATATATCACATTAGTGGTATTGCAGTTGGTATGTGATTTTAGGGTGACTCTCAATTGTTTGTAAATGAACTCTCTAGTCTGTATGGTTGCAGGACAGGCTTTGCAGGAGCCACATCTATAATGTCCCACGATAGGTGGGAGATTCCACATTGAAGTAATAGTAGGTTCTTTAGTGGTTTCAAGGAGTGAGCAAACCACATGGTCCCGTATATTCTTGGCCTTTTTAAAGGAGTGCAGTGGTAGGTCTTTGCTGTCCAGGTCTTCGGAGATCAGGTTCCAATGTTTATTAATGACTTTCTTTATAGAGTTACTCTGAGTGGAAAAAGTCGTTACACAGATCAGGCGTTCTTCCATTCTTCTTTTTTGTTCATTGGGCTGTAACAGGATATCTCGATGGTTAAACCATGCTCTTTTTCTGGCTTTTGTGGTTAGGCGTTTGGGGTAACCGCGTTCCATCAGGCGTACTTTGAGGATTTCAGATTGTTCCATGTAGTCCTCTTTTTTACTACAATTCCGGCGTATTCGCAGGAATTGCCCGAACGGCAGATTGTCCCTCAGACCTCGTGGATGATGGCTGGAGTATTGGAGTAACGAATTCCTCTCAGTCGGCTTCCTGAATAGGGTAGTGTGTAATGTGCCTTCCTCAGCAATGATGGAAATGTCCAAGAAATTGACAGATGTTTTGTCAAATTGAATGGTGAATTGGATATCTTGCGATCTTCTATTCAACCAAATAAAAAAGTCTTGAATTTCCTTCTCTGTGCCCGTCCAAATCAGAAGGATGTCATCTATGTATCTCATCCACGTACGTATGCTTGATCTGAATGGATTGATGTCATTGAGTACAAATGTTTCCTCATATGTTGACATAAAGATTATAGCTAGGTCTGGCGCAAATGCTGCCCCCATAGCCACCCCCATAGCCACCCCTTTGGTTTGGAGGTAAAAGAGATTCTGAAACATAAAAAAATTCTTCATCATTGCGATTCTGAGGAGTGAGATGATAAAGGCAGTAGGGACCCGAGCAGGGGCCTCTCTTTTGTTCAGTGCAAGTGTGGCCACAACGAGTGCGCTCACGGGTAAGCCGGTTCCCTTCACAGCGATTCGGTATTCGTCCATTCTTGAGGACGCTTTACTTACAGACACTACGATCTTTCCTCCCCAGACACGGACTGAAAATCTTTTCAGCGTGACTTCACCCCAGGCATTCTCCCGGACCCCTGAGACGCCCGCCTTTTGTGAATTCATTTACGAGTCAACTTTGATGACTTTGGGTAAGCTCATCTACACGCCCAACGCTGCTTACTTAGGGACGTGCCAAATTTTAAATTTTAGATAATTCTTTACAAACTACCGTGTCTTCCCTACAGATACGGATTTCTGACACGAGCCTAGCCATTTCGGACTCACAAGGCAGCCTTCCACCAATTTTGTGAATTCATTAATAAATGAGGCAGCACAGATAACTATGGGTAAGCTCACTGACACACCTAACAGCGTTCTTTTAGAGACGTGCGTTTTCAATTAACTTGTAATTTTTCTAAAACTGTCCACCGTGTCTCTCCTTCAGATACGGAGATCTGACACCAGTTCAGCCGTCCCTTTGACCCAAAAGGCACCTCTGCTTCTAGAGCCTCATTATATTGCAGTTATTCTCACCTACAAGGTAGGATTATTGAGCCTGTATAAACACCATCAATGTCAAAGAGGTACCCGTTTTTCGGGACGCTCTAACTGAGCTTTCCTTTCCCGACACAGATTGGTCTTTCCAACTAGCAGTTTCGTCTGGGACGCCCATTATCTCAATTTTACTGGGATACTAATCATTAGCAATCTGATCACCCCCTGACCTGCAATTTTCAGCAGGTAAAGTCCTCATAGACACATTTGTCCTCATGTGTAGCCCTCAGTGTACATTCCGTTTTAACTATGTTCCCGGGCGGACCCCCCGCTACGGTTTAGATAGGGACTAATTGCCCTGTGAAAATTAATTTCTGACCTTCATTTTCTGTTCAACCCTAGGAGGTTTGGCCACCCCCCATCCCCGCTTGTCCTGAAGAAGACCCGCACTGTAAGGTTCAATCACCCTACGATCAATTGGGTCGAAACGTAGACTGTTCATCTACCCTTCATCAACTCCTATCACCGGCGCGATTTGTACGGCTTCATAGGAGCTTGAACTTTTTTTGAAAAAATTCCAAGATTTCACTGTTACTGCATAAGACCCTGATTGGATAGGGATCTTTTTGAATTCATACCAGAATCTTTAATGTATGTTTTCTGTTTCTAATGAATGAAAAGTGAGTCACATCTTTCATGTAAACTTTACTACCTTCCCCTTTTCCTCCCCCTTTCTACTTGGGCACATGAACCAATTCACAATTACGTATGTATTCTGCTCTTTATTGAATGAATTCAACTGTGATGAAAAGAATGCATGGTGAATAAAACACTGCATTTTAATTACATCTTTGATTGATTATTTTCTGTTAAAATTGTTAAAAATTATTTTTGACCTTCCCCTTTTCTTACCTACTCCATATTTGTTGGGGACCCCTCTGTCTACAATACCTTCACTGTCTTGGCCTCTCCACTCTTCCTCTATTTCTGTCTCTCTTCCTCTATTTCTGTCTCACTTTCTCCTGCCCTTTCCCTGTCTTGGCCTCTCCACTCTTCCTTTGTTCCCGTCTCACTCTCTCCTGCCCCTTGACGGTCTTGACCTCTCCACTCTTCCTCTATTTCTGTCTCACTATCTCCTGTCCCTTCACTGTCTTGACCTCTCCACTCTTCCTCTATTTCTGTCTCACTCTCTCCTTCCCCTTCCCTGTCTTGGCCTCTCCACTCTCCCTCTGTTTCAGTCTCACTCTCTCCTGCCCCTTCACTGTCTTGGCCCCTCCACTCTTCCTCTATTTCTGTTTCACTCTCTCCTGCCCCTTCACTGTCTTGGCCTCACCACTCTTCCTCGATTTCCGTCTCACTCTCTCCTGCACCTTCACTGTCTTGGCCTCTCCACTCTTCCTCTATTTCTGTCTCACTCTCTCCTGCCCCTTCACTGTCTTGGCCTCTCCACTCTTCCTCTATTTCTGTCTAACTCTCTCCTGCCTCTTCCATGTCTTGGCCTCTCCACTCTTCCTCTGTTTCCGTCTCACTGTCTCCTGCCCCTTCACTGTCTTGGCCTCTCCACTATTCCTCAGTTTCCGTCTCACTCTCTCCTGCCCCTTCACTGTCTTGACCTCTCCACTCTTCCTCTATTTCTGTCTCACTCTCTCCTGCCCCTTCACTGGCTTGGCCTCTCCATTCTTCCTCTATTTCTGTTTCACTCTCTCCTGCCCCTTCACTGGCTTGGCCTCTCCACTCTTCCTTTATTTCGGTCTCACTCTCTCCTGCCCCTTCACTGGCTTGGCCTCTCCACTCTTCCTTTATTTCGGTCTCACTCTCTCCTGCCCCTTCACTGTCTTGGCCTCTCCACTCTTCCTTAGTTTCTGTCTCACTCTCTCCTACCCCTTCACTGTCTTGACCTCTCCACTCTTCCTCTATTTCTGTCTCTCTCTCTCCTACCCCTTCCCTGTCTTGGCCTCTCCACTCTTCCTCTGTTTCCGTCTCACTCTCTCCTGCCCCTTCACTGTCTTGGCCTCTCCACTCTTCCTCTATTTCTGTCTCACTCTCTCCTGCCCCTTCACTGGGTTGGCCTCTCCACTCTTCCTCTATTTCTGTCCCACTCTCTCCTGCCCCTTCACTGTCTTGGCCTCTCCACTCTTCCTTTATTTCGGTCTCACTCTCTCCTGCCCCTTCACCGTCTTGGCCTCTCCACTTTTCCTCTAGGTTTGCCTCACTCTCTCCTGCCCCTTCTCGGTCTTGGCCTCTCCACTCTTCCTCTGTTTCCGTCTCACTCTCTCCTGCCCCTTCACTGTCTTGGCCTCTCCACTCTTCCTCTATTTCTGTTTCACTCTCTCCTGCCCCTTCGCTGTCTTGGCCTTTCCACTCTTCCTCAGTTTCTGTCTCACTCTCTCCTGCCCCCTTCACTGCCTTGACCTCTCCACTCTTCCTCTATTTCCGTCTCACTCTCTCCTGCCCCTTCACTGTCTTGGCCTCTCCACTCTTCCTCTATTTCTGTCTCACTCTCTTCTGCCCCTTCACTGTCTTGATCTCTCCACTCTTCCTCTATTTCTGTCTCACTCTCTCCTGCCCCTTCACTGTCTTGGCCTCTCCACTCTTCCTTTATTTCTGTCTCACTCTCTCCTGCCCCTTCGCTGTCTTGGCCTCTTCACTTTTCCTCTATTTCTGTCATACTCTCTCCTGCCCCTTCACTGTTTCGGCCTCTCCACTCTTCCTCAGTTTCCGTCTCACTCTCTCCTGCCCCTTCACTGTCTTGGCCTCTCCACTCTTCCTCTATTTCCGTCTCACTCTCTCCTGCCCCTCCACTGTCTTAGCCTCTCCACTCTTCCTCTATTTCTGTCTCTCTCTCTCTCTCCTGCCCCTTCACTGTCTTGGCCTCTCCACTCTTCCTCTATTTCCGTCTCACTCTCTCCTGCCCCTTCACTGTCTTGCTTCTGTTTATTGTATTTGCACAAATCTAATATCTTGATCTATTCCTTTTCAATAATCAGGCATTTTTGTTTATTAGGTGTTTATGTTTTGATGGGTTTATTAATAGGCACTATCTATCTATCGACCTCACTCACTCTATCCATCTATCGACCTCACTCACTCTATCCATCTATCGACCTCACTCACTCTATCCATCTATCGACCTCACTCACTCTATCCATCTATCGACCTCACTCACTCTATCCATCTATCGACCTCACTCACTCTATCCATCTATCGACCTCACTCACTCTATCCATCTATCGCCCGCCCTCACTCTATCCATCTACCTCCCTCACTCTATCCATCTACCGCCCTCACTCTATCCATCTACCGCCCTCACTCTATCCATCTACCGCCCTCACTCTATCCATCTACCGCCCTCACTCTATCCATCTACCGCCCTCGCTCTATCGCCCTCGCTCTATCGCCCTATCGCCCTCGCCCTATCGCCCTCGCCCTATCGCTATCGCCCTCACTCTATCGCCCTCACTCTATCGCCCTCACTCTATCGCCCTCACTCTATCGCCCTCACTCTATCGCCCTCACTCTATCGCCCTCACTCTATCGCCCTCACTCTATCGCCCTCACTCTATCGCCCTCACTCTATCGCCCTCACTCACTCTATCGCCCTCACTCACTCTATCGCCCTCACTCACTCTATCGCCCTCACTCACTCTATCGCCCTCACTCACTCTATCGCCCTCACTCACTCTATCGCCCTCACTCACTCTATCGCCCTCACTCACTCTATCGCCCTCACTCACTCTATCGCCCTCACTCACTCTATCGCCCGCCCTCACTCTATCGCCCGCCCTCACTCTATCCATCTAGCGCCCTCACTCTATCCATCTACCGCCCTCACTCTATCCATCTACCGCCCTCACTCTATCCATCTACCGCCCTCACTCTATCCATCTACCGCCCTCACTCTATCCATCTACCGCCCTCACTCTATCCATCTACCGCCCTCACTCTATCCATCTACCGCCCTCGCTCTATCCATCTACCGCCCTCGCTCTATCCATCTATCGCCCTCGCCCTATCGCCCTCACTCTATCGCCCTCACTCTATCGCCCTCACTCTATCGCCCTCACTCTATCGCCCTCACTCTATCGCCCTCACTCTATCGCCCTCACTCTATCGCCCTCACTCTATCGCCCTCACTCTATCGCCCTCACTCTATCGCCCTCACTCTATCGCCCTCACTCTATCGCCCTCACTCTATCGCCCTCACTCTATCGCCCTCACTCTATCGCCCTCACTCTATCGCCCTCACTCTATCCATCTACCGCCCTCACTCTATCCATCTACCGCCCTCACTGTATCCATCTACCGCCCTCGCTCTATCGCCCTCGCTCTATCGCCCTATCGCCCTCGCCCTATCGCCCTCGCCCTATCGCCCTCACTCTATCGCCCTCACTCTATCGCCCTCACTCTATCGCCCTCACTCTATCGCCCTCACTCTATCGCCCTCACTCTATCGCCCTCACTCTATCGCCCTCACTCTATCGCCCTCACTCTATCGCCCTCACTCTATCGCCCTCACTCTATCGCCCTCACTCTATCGCCCTCACTCTATCGCCCTCACTCTATCGCCCTCACTCTATCGCCCTCACTCTATCGCCCTCACTCTATCGCCCTCACTCTATCGCCCTCACTCACTCTATCGCCCTCACTCACTCTATCGCCCTCACTCACTCTATCGCCCTCACTCACTCACTCTATCGCCCTCACTCACTCTATCGCCCTCACTCACTCTATCGCCCTCACTCACTCTATCGCCCTCACTCACTCTATCGCCCTCACTCACTCTATCGCCCTCACTCACTCTATCTAGCACCCTCACTCTATCTATCTAGCGCCCTCACTCTATCTATCTAGCGCCCTCACTCTATCTATCTAGCGCCCTCACTCTATCTATCTAGCGCCCTCACTCTATCTATCTAGCGCCCTCACTCTATCTAGCGCCCTCACTCTATCTAGCGCCCTCACTCTATCTAGCGCCCTCACTCTATCTAGCGCCCTCACTCTATCTAGCGCCCTCACTCTATCTAGCGCCCTCACTCTATCTAGCGCCCTCACTCTATCTAGCGCCCTCACTCTATCTAGCGCCCTCACTCTATCTAGCGCCCTCACTTAGCACCACCACTCAGGGGCACCACAGCATCAATCTGTGCAACCATTCAACAACAACTGGTTCAAATATGTTCTCTCAATGTCTCAAACTTTATTACAAATGTCACAAAAAGATGTTAATATTTCACTTCTGTTCTTGGATTTTCGTCACAATAAAATACACTTAACACAATCTTCACAAAAGTTATTTACAAAAGTTTAAGCTATTGCTATTACAAATTACAATTACTTTTATTTAAGTATTAATTCCTAAAAAAAAATTAAAAGCCATTGTTATTTGTAACAGCAATACATCTAAGTCACGTAAATACAACACACATATTGCATTACAAATGCTATAGGTGTCACATTTGCTAAAGTTATAACTATTGGCATTGTAAATGACAAAGCTATTAATTTAGCTATTTTCAAAACCAACACCGAAATAAAAAAAATTGCCACTTACAATACCAATAGCTCAAAGTTTCCTAATGCGAGACCTATTGCATTGCAAATGCTTGTTTCCACTGCAGTGTGTGTGAGGCATAAAGGCAGGGCCACTGGAATTATGCGATTCTGTGGCGGTGGTTTTTTCCCCACATAATTATGGTTTTGCAGCATTTGCCATGTAATCCATCTTCTGCTGCATAATCTGCAGATTTTAACAATAGAAATTTGCTTCTAGCTCAAACTGATCAAAAGTTACTCAAAAAGTGGTGGAGTGGGCTCAAGCGCAGCGTAAGGCCCTCTGCAAAGATTAACTGGTCCTGTTTCAGTTGTTTCTTTCTCTATTTGGTTGTTAAACTGATAATCGTGAGGTGACATTTTTTCACAAACAGTATTACCATGTTAAAAACTACAAAATAATGAAGTGATGTTAAAAAAAGTGCACATTATGCCACATAATTTACTTTTTCTTACCACATGATTTCGTCAACCCTCAGCATAATTTGATAGTCCCCTGCCGCATAATTCCAGTGGCCCAACATATACAATAGGGTGGTACTAATAACAAGCATATTGAGCCCGTGCCACAAGGTACTTTCAAGTTTAGAGGCAGAGAATAAGGCAATGTCAATGCTTACAAGTCAATATTGAGCTGTTTAACACCTCACTGCAGCCTGGTCATTACCAATCTTAACTAGCCGAAAAAAGTTTGGCTAAAGGGAGTGGGCATGTTCTAGATCAGATGCAGCAATTTGGACAAAATAACAATTTTCTTAAGTGGCATGCATCCTGCCATGCACAGTCAGAGGAAGATCCATCGGTTTACCTTGCTAGTGATGTAGTCTATCGCCACTCCATGGTTATTCCCTTCCCATTGGAGAACTATCCCTTTGCATCTGAATATCAGTAATACACTGCTGTGTCCCTATCACTTTAGTGAAAAGTCTGTTTTTCATTTTTGCGTGCATGACATTAATGGTAGCAGCACAGATTTAAAACAATTGCTGGTGACCCCCTGTAACCCACTCGCGCTACTTAATTCCTGTTCTGGGGTCTTGGTTTATGTCTGGCTATTAACATATAATGTTATGTCACCTGTTATGAATCACATTTTTGATAGGTTCCCCAAATCATAGGCCGCTGCCAAAGAGGTACTACCTCAGCCAAATGGCAAGAGGTTCTATTGCCTGGGCAAATAGAATGGGTTATGGGTCCACCTTTCTCGAGGGCCCTTAGTATTTGGATCAGTCGATTTACCCTTACGTTTGCACCAGGTCTGCTTAGATCCGTTTGATCCATCTAAGTAAGTCCCATGCATGTAAGCCCATCTGCCCAACTCAAATACTTTCGCTACATCAGGAAGTTCGCTTCTGTCCTGATCTCGAGATTAAGATGGTGAGGTATAGAGAAAAAGGTACACATATTGTCAGTGTGGATCTGCCCGGTATGAATCCTGACTGGTCCAGCATGTAGGGCATGAGTCTATTTGCCATTATTTTAATCTATTAGTTTTCAAAAGGGACTCATTTGGTGATAGAACTTTTGCCCAACTCTTCGTAACCTCCTATCATCCTCCTATGGAATTCTCATTTTTCTTAATAGATTGGCCATTGGCACCCACTTTAGTTTGAATGTTGGGCAGCATCTTCAGTACAAAATCCGCTGTTGTTTCTAGAACACTCTTATGGTTGTGTTTTTCCCCTGAATTGCACTGTAACCACCTATGCAAAAAGGGAGTTTTGCACCTTTATTGCACAACTCATGGACTCATTCTCCTCTCGGTGCCCCCCCCACCCACACACACACACTCTAGTCCGTTGTCAGACCTGTTGTCCTACAATGCAACAGGAACAAGGGTCTCCGAAGTGCATCACAGCCACCATCTCGCCCACACACTTGCGACACAAGGGACTCTCATGGTGTTCAATCTCAAAATCTTCACTGTCTGAGTCCCACCAAAATCTATCCCAGGGTAGAATTGCTCCCAGCAACCATGTGGCCTCACAGAGCACACAGCAGTCACCGCCATCCACTGTGCTGAAAGCCACGTCCTTCCCTCCCCTCAACTCCCACCTTTCTTTCCACCCCCATGGTGAAAAAGTAGGCATTTAATGTAACAGCCATGTAGGCATTCCTCATGAAAACTTAACATGGATTGTATGCATTATTATTAGTCAGGATGGAGGCTCTGGGTCAATCCAAAAATATATTTAAGCTTTTGGTATTCTCTGAGGCAACGTCCCCATCTCAGCTAAGTACAGAGCACTGCCCCTGGTCACATCTTATGCTCTTAGCAAGAAAGAACTGCCTCAGGCCATGGTCTTTGCTGGACTTGTGTCTCAGTAAATTATTGTGGTTTTGTTGCCCCATGTAGTACACCCTGGGAAACTTGTGACCTTAGGGTTCTATCCCTTGTGCAACAGAGTGACTAGGTTTACTGGCTGCGTCAGGTCCTCAGCTGTGAACAAAAGCCTTATGATACGCCAGGTTGCCGCATGCTTTGGGCCATAGGGGTCACTCGCTTCAAACTTGTGGTTCGGTTGACTCCGCATCTGGACTATTCAAAACTGAAAAGGTAATTTCAAAGTTGATTAGTTGTTTCAGGCCAATGTACCTCGTGGTTAGTGCGCCCTAGCTGCAGAGGGACTTGAAGTGTCCAGCCATAACGATATGCCCTTGGTGCCTCGTGGCAGAAGCTGCAGCGGACTGGCGCTTCAAGGGTTCATGCTAGCGCCGGCTTCATGCTCCAGGTTCTCAGGCGCTAGGGCCTCTAACGTTAACACTTAGTTGCCTCAGGCACTAAGTGATAAGCACCTTAAAAAGGTTAACACAGACTTGTGTGCCTCCTGTCCTGGTTCTCTAGGAGACTCGTGAACGGTCTCAACAGCCCTGGCACCTCAGGCCCTGGCACTTCAAAGGGTTAAGTCTCTGTGCTTGCCTGCCCCCTGGATATGCAGGTAGCGCGCCTCGCAAGTGAATGTTTTCTGGCTTCCTCGTGCCCAGAATGTGCAGAATGTGCCAGGACAGGTTCTTCCAGTCCTAGAGGAAGAGCTGGGAAGTCCGCTTTGCCACTCCCAGGCTTGCCGCTGAACTCTGCCTCCCCTTTGAACGGCCCGAAACACTTGCTCCGCTCCGCGACCTAATCATGTGCACCTGGGAGAGCGCGCGACGGCGAGGCTCCATGCACGCGGGCGCCCCTCTCGTGCCACCCTCACACACACGGGCACGGCCTGGTACAGCGGGGGTGGGTGACAGGCTGCCCCAGGCGCTTCAACGCAGAACAGGGTTGTGGCATTTGGGCGGGGGCACTGGGTTCAGCGGCCACTCCCATACACACGAGCGGATAACGCACTCCCCCTTGGGTGAAAGTGAGACGGCGCTGCGGTTGGCTCTACCCAGGTGTCTGACAAGCCACACAATTTGGAATTCTGGTACTCCTATGCTACGGAATGCATAGTTCAAACAGAGCCTGGCCGGAAGAGATCCGAGGGCTGTTAAAGCCCGAACGAAACGGGTCCTTGTTTCGCAATTGCATTTATATAGCGCTTACGACCCCGCACAAGGCGTTAAAGCGTTCTTGCTCGCTCACAGACATCCGGGGCTGTCGAGCCCCACTTACTGAGGGGAAAGGAGGCACTGGTTGAGAAAAGCATCTGCTGCACCAATAGTAGCTATGCACCTAGTCCCGCGTTGCGTTGCCGTTTAATCCCATCCGACAGCGCCAACCCAGTTTGTTGCTTGACATCCACTTTGTTGTTTTCGTCTTTCCACCATCCTGCATCACTGCTTTCAACACACATCCAGGACCAGATCACACCGAAAAAAAGCAACACACACTTTGTTTGTCTCGTAACTATTTAAGAGACCGAAGCACTGGAGGGGAAGTCCTTCCTTTCTTCTGCTCGGGTTCTCTTGGTGCCCGAAATAGATACCCCAGAGCCCCGCACTTATGCTCCAGAGTTACTCGCCTCCATGCATTTGGAGGCTATAACAAAGTAGCAGAAAGAAGAGAGAGCACATCGCCCTCAAGTGGGCCATAAAAGTGAAACAGTAACAAGAGTAGGAGTGAGGGAAAGAGAGGAAGAGAGGAAGAGAGGAAGAGAGAAAGAGAGAAAGAGAGAAAGAAAGAGAGAAAGAGAGAAAGAGAGAAAGAGAGAAAGAGAGAAAGAGAGAAAGAGAGAAAGAGAGAAAGAGAGAAAGAGAGACTTCTCTTCCCTGTCTCCATGGGAAGCAGAGCAATTCTTTATTAAAAGATACGATCTCTGACGCTACAGATCTGCCTGCTATGATAGGTCTCGCCTGCGTAACCTATTGGCTTTGTCAATGTTTTTTTTAGCCATGCTGCACAGCAATGCGGCTGTCGTGCAGCATGACTGAACTGTTTTTATTTAAAGCATTATGATGTTGCCCGCTAAAGAATGATGAAGGATTAAACCCAGATCAGTTGACTGGGGGTGAGTGTTTACAATGTTCAACACTCCGTTCATCATCCCCTTTGGTTTTGCCAGCTTTTTAACAACATTTTTTTTTTTTTGCTGGTGGACAGGGTGGGGAAGGAAGCATCTACACCCTCCATGTTGCATGCCGTTGCTCCAGTCAAGATACCTCCTGACCCACAGTTCACCGGTTGCTGTGCAGCATGGCAAAAAAGCACAGAGAAAGGCCAGGGCTTTAAGTGGGGTGAAAAAACTGAACGGGTGGTGGAGGGGGGTCTTTCAAAGGGGCGTGGCCAATGTAATTAAGGGTGTGGCTTAAAAACAATTAAGCTAAAATTCTGTGCTTAGCATAGTGTACCACCCGACTTTTATTTTGCTGTTTCTATCATTGCATCCAGATATTATACAACAAGTAACATCATACCTACTACAAATCAGAACTATTGGCTTTGTCAATGGTTGTTAGTTGCGCAAGATAAATAAGCAGCAACTATGGCTTGTATACAATATTGAAAAAGCTTCCAATTAAAGTCTTGGTGATACAGCGACAATGTTCGTGCTCATGAGTTTCAAAAAAAGAGAAGGGAAATCCAGAGAGAAAATAAGTCTCTTTAAAGAATTTCAGTTCCCCTACAACGCTCACCTGGCACAACGTCATGCCGTAACTTATCCACTAGTGAGAAGTGAGCTGTGTGAGCATGCACAAATCGATGTGCCTGCTGTCACTGCAGGCAGGGAAAAAACGGACCGCCTGTGCCAGGGCACATAACAGAGCCCGATAGAGACCCGTTTCAAGGCCCCCTTTAAACAAGCATTTGCAATGCAATAGTCAAGTCAAGTCAAATAACTTTATTCGGTTATTTAAAATAACCATAAAAGCATTACACACCAAACATATATTGACTCGTACATTACATAGAGAAGTTAAAAACAGCTTAGAGTAAATATGTTACAAAAAGTTACAGTAAATATGTTACAAAAAGTTGCAGGCAGAATGTACACTCAAAGTATTAAAAAGAGATTGTTCCGAGGATGTAAAAAGATTAGTGTTTTTCTGAAAAATGACTATTACCAGCGCTATTATCCTTCCATATTTTTCCTAAATTTGAGTGCTAATTTTAAAAAACTGCATACAAATAAGGTACAATCACAGCTTAGCATCTGAAGATAATAAAGTGCTGGTCTAAACTGAGAGAAATTAAATTTTTTAAGACAGGGTTTTAAGTATAACCTCCGTGGGATGATGTAAAATGGACAAAAAAATAAAAAGTGTGCCAGGTCTTGCGGAGACTTTTCGTCGCAGCCGCAAGCCGGCAACACTTGTCCACTATAGGATCCCTTTGGCACAGCCAGAAGTAAGTGAAATAAATCCAGCCTGAACCTTGTCAACAAGAAACGATCATAACTTGACATCGGCCATGACAGGTACGGTTCCATGAGCAAACTTGTTTTTAGTAGCACATGTTTTCGTACACTTCCTTTCCTTATTTCACCGGCCTCCCTATCTAGGTACCTGGAAGAGATAAAAGCCTTCTTCACAAGTATAACATCCAGTTTAGTAATGGTTTTTGGAGTTAAAAAGAGTTCGGGCGCCCTATTTCATTGAAGCAATTACTTAAATACTTTATCTAAGGAACCTTGAGTCTATTTTCCCATGTTAATGCTTCCCTCAGTATGAGCTGGGTGAGAGGTACATCGTTGTTTAACCAGCAGTTTAGTCAACATACTAGAGGGTTTACTGCTATTTTATCACAAAGAAATGGCATACCCAGCTCTTCGTGTACGGAAAAATTTGCTGTTCCCCTGGGAACCCTTCGTATCTGTTTAAGAAAATTATTTTCTACTATCTCAAGGTCTCCTAGTGGGGCATATCCCCATATCTCACTGCCATAACATGCAGTAGCAACACTCTTGGCCAAGTTGGAGTAATGCAGCCACAGGGCTGTTGCCCATTTTTCTTGCAATATCGAATATTGCTGCATTTGCCCTGGTTACCTCTCCCTTTTTTTCTGTACTACGGGTCCCCAGTTCAGTTGATGATCGAACAGGACTCCGAGATGGGAGAATGTTTTTGTTACTGGGATCTTTACCCCATTTACGTTTAGGCAGTTTGGTTTTTTGTTAACTTGGCCAACCTTCATTACGAAAGATTTGGAGTTATTTATGCTCAGATCTCGGGATTTCATGAATGTAAAAAAGGAGTTTAATAATGTTTGAAGGCAGTTAGCAGTTCTGGACAAAAGGACTGCGTCGTCTGCTTAAAGCAGAACCGGCAGTCCCCTTCGTCCAAAATAAGGGTAGTCTGCTCCTGTACTTAAAAGATGCTCTTCCAAATCATTTATATATAGATTAAAAAGGAACGGGGCTAATATGCACCCTTGTCGAACACCCCGGTACACTCCGAAGTCTCTTGTCACATTTAAATCTTGTGTGTACCGGACGTTTGCTCTCGTGTCAGAATGCATATCTGCTAACAGGTTAATTAAGTTCTGCTCTACGCCTATTTTCACCATGGCGTCCCAGAGCTTTCTACGGGTTACACAGTCGAAAGCCGACGATAGATCCATGAACGCAATGTGAATTGTACCTTGACGGGCCTTGGTGTACTTCCCTATAATTAGGTACAAATTCAAACATTGGGTAATCGTAGAGTGACCGGGCCTGAATCCATATTGAATTGGGGATATTACTTTATTTTCTTCTGCCCATGCGACTAATCTGTTTAAAATTACTCCCCCCACTACTTTGACAACAGAGTTAATTAGAGATATTGGTCTGTAGCAGAGGGGGCTATTACGGTCTCCTTTCTTGAACACGGGTACGATAGTAGATACCCCCCATGACTTTGGGCAACCGGAAGCTACGGCCGCATTAAGTTTCTCATTTATTGAGAAGAGCAACGAATTCTCCTTAGGTTTAACCGAAATACATTCAGCCTGTAACTCATTACTTTTAAAAATGGAACTAAAATGATTAACCCACTCTTCCTCTGGGATATTTGTACCCACGGTAGAGTTACTTGGATGATCAAACAAGGGTTTATTTATAATATCCCAAAACTTGGCGCTATTTCTCAATGTTTCGGGGTCTAAGAGAGACTCCCAGACACTTTTCTTTACCTCTCTCTTTCGGGTAGCAAGGGACTTTTTGTACCTAGCACGCATGACCTTAATGTGAACCGGATCTCTGGGTTTAGTTTTCAGGGCTGTCCTAAGCTCACAGCTGGCCTTGGAGCAGGCATTATCAAACCATTTTGGATTACTGCTAGTATTCCCTTTAGCTGGCACCATTAACATCGACCCTACTGTTAAGGCAACACCCTCAAAGGATGCCAGAATTTGTTGCGATGATGACACAGGTGATATACATAGTAAAAGTTCAGAACTGCACAGGTTATTAATAGAAGTATACAGGTTTTCACAGTTCACCATTGACCATTTTAAACGTCGCTTTCCATTTATGCATTTTATGGACCCATGATCCACTCGTGGCTTTCGCTGTTCAAAGATCCCCCCACCCATTTTGATACATATAGGATTGTGATCACTATAAATGCTCATTTGGATGTAGAAGTCCAGAACAGTGTTGGCAAGGTCAGCAGACAATAAAATGTGGTCCATGTATGATCCAGTTGCATGGCCTTTAAACGTGGGAATAGGAAAAAGAGTTTGGTCCGCCACTGTGGACATTTCTGCAATTAGATTATTTTCATTCATTAGCGTGTTTAATTCTGTTCCACACCGCGAGTGATCAAAGTGGAAACCTTCCTGGCTGTTACATCCTAGTTGGTCAATAGCGGTCTCTCCGGGGTTTCCACACGGATGTGTAATAAAATCACCTGCGAGCAGCCTTTGGCGGGGCAAATTTCCAGCATTATCTCTCAAGAAATCGCATAAAGGCTGTATATTACAATCACCTGTCTGATTCACTGCGTTATAAAAGTTAATCAGGGTGAAAGTAGTTTTGCCCCTTTTTAGCTCCAAAACCTGTATATTTCTATTTCCAGAATGATACTCGGCTTTGAAGCATATAAGAGCCAGATTAACATAAATTGCCAGTCCTCCCTTTGCTCTACCGCTAATTGAGGGTTCTGCTGGGATGAAAAAGCTTTGAAACCCCTCAATATGTACATTTTTTTCCACTAGCCATGTTTCCTGAAGACATATTACGGCATATTGTTTAACTATAGACAACCAACCAATGTCGCTAGATTTATCAGAAAGCCCTGCAATATTCCATGATATTAAACTTTCATTACAGGGTAATAATGATGAACACAGAGTTTTATTATCTGTGTCTGTATTAACCTTTTCGATTGAAGTAACGTACATTGGTCCTGTACATCTATCTACCTGTTCTTCCGCAGAATTATGTATTGTGTCTACTTGAATAGAGACAGGGTTATGCATATTTGATAAATTAATAGGACAATTTATCTGGGCTGATGAAACTAACTTCTCAGGGTTAGGTCCGTACAGCACAATTGTATTATCCTCATACCCTAGACCTACACCTTGTTGTAAACAATTGCTATGATCAGGAAAAAAGAGTGTATTAGGTAGTCATTCAACCCCTTCCAACCCTCCCTGTCCATAGAAGGCGTCAAACCTGTTAGAAATAGGGATGTTGTACTGGTTGTTAAAGTGGGTAGGGTATTGATATTCATGTTGGTGAGTCTGTTGTAGTCCTTCCCACCTTTCTAAACTACACCCCCAATTGTTAACTGGAGCACCTATGCCCCATCCATTTGTTATTCCATTCCGTGCTGGCCTAGTGAAGGTATGAGTTGTCTTGGGGTAAGTCATACTTCGCTGTTTCTTGCCAAAACATTCTAAAGTAAGTGGGACAATAGTGCCTCTCCTACGGTGAGGGGGGGAGTATGTTTGATAGAATATTAGGTAGTACATCTGAATTCATGAAGTTAAGAACTATACAGTCACCATTAAACTTTTTTGGATTTTGCCCTATCCAAGGTACCCTTCTGGCCGACCTGACCTCTCCTGCTAGCTGTTGTTTCCCCCAAGGGGCCATCAGCATATTGCCAGACAACCAGTGCAGGGCCTTACTTGTCAATGATGTGGGGGATTCTATTTGGCCAGTGGCCAGAGTGGGAACATTTGCCAGTACCAACACTAAGGGTGAGGCATCTTCTATAAATTGTAATGGGTCTTTTTCTGTGCTTAATGTAGTCCGTTCAATTGGTTTTGGGGCGGAACTTCTCTTGTCGTTAAATGATTATAGTCTATTGCAGGTGTCTGTCCTTGAGGATTGGTCTGTGCTACATTTGCACCTCCCTCTATCCCACTCGTGGTAAGCTCTTTGGTTGTATTAGCTAGATTTGTGACTATGGTTGATATATTTGTCACCTCGTCCGCTATCTTTTTCTGGGCCGCACCTAGTTTCTTTACTTCAGCGGAGAGCTCGTCTAATTTAGCCACCACCGGTTTGATAAATGCCTTAAGCTTGCAAT
Source organism: Lissotriton vulgaris (assembly GCF_964263255.1). Taxonomy (NCBI): domain Eukaryota; kingdom Metazoa; phylum Chordata; class Amphibia; order Caudata; family Salamandridae; genus Lissotriton; species Lissotriton vulgaris. Next base: position 1,117,486,339 of record NC_141685.1, on the reverse strand, counting down.
CGATCATATCCGCAATCCTATTAAGTAACTCATCATCCTTATTTTGTTTGTCGCTATCATCCCCTTGCCCCCTACTTTTGTCCCTGGTTTTCGGAGGCGATGCAGCCCTGTTTCTCCCTGGACGAGACCCTCCACGATTTGTCTGAGCTTTTCTACATTTTCTAATTGCCCGTGTGACACGCACAAGAACAGGGGGATCTTCAACTACGGTGTCCACCTGTGTGTCCACCTGTATAGGGGAATCCTGTACTGTATCGTCAACCTGAGACTCAGTGTCATTATCGTGATCTGATTCTTGGTCAGACTCTAGAAGTAAACTATGGTTAATGGTCTCACTATCACATATCTCGGTATTTGGGACTACATTTCCTACATCCTGAGATGGTATATCTACCCACGGGGAGTTTGGTGGTGGGCTCAGGGGGTGAAGAATGGGGGATTGACTTAGTCCTAGTGACTGTCTTCTCTCACTATTGATCTTGGATACAATATGTACCATATAGTTGTCCATAGTGTTTCCCACAACGGCAGGAATCTTTTTTGGCATCCTAAATAAAATTAGTTATAGCACAAAATCTATACCATATACTTGGGTAAGACACTATCAGAGAATGAAGAACAATAGAGACCCACAATGTGGTTATAACTAGGCACAGAATATCTTACTTTGGCCGGGTAACTTGTTGTCAGCACGGGCAGTATATCGTGCCCAGTCCAGTCACGGCCTGTCTCGGACTGTCTAAGACTGTCCGCCCTTCGTCCGGGCTTCGTCCGGGCTTCGTCCGGGCTTCGTCCGGGCTTCGTCCGGGCTTCGTCCGGCGTCCTGCTATGAATTAAGGGGCGTGAATAAATAGAAGGAGCAGGGGGCGGGAAGAGACACCAGGTGCGCTGTGTTGGACGTGCGCAAAGGACCCTGGTTCTCGCAGTCCCGGCCCCTGTGTTCAATCCGTAAGATCCGGCAAATATATTAATCCTTCCGCAAGGCTGGCAGGCTCTCCGTGGCAGAGACAGGCAGAATCAGGCTGTGAATCCCAGAATGGCAGCTGCGAGCGGCTCCCGTGAAGCGGGGGCCGCGAGCTGTAAGTAGGCTGAGGAGCAGGGCGGAGCAGGGGCGGGAAGAGACACCAGGTGCGCTGTGTTGGACGTGCGCAAAGGACCCTGGTTCTCGCAGTCCCGGCCCCCGTGTTCAATCCGTAAGATCCGGCAAAGATATTAATCCTTCCGCAAGGCTGGCAGGCTCTCCGTGGCAGAGACAGGCAGAATCAGGCTGTGAATCCCAGAGTGGCAGCTGCGAGCGGCTCCCGCAAAGCGGGGGCCGCGAGCTGTAAGTAGGCTGCGGAGCAGGGGCGGGAAGAGACACCAGGTGCGCTGTGTTGGACGTGCGCAAAGGACCCTGGTTCTCGCAGTCCCGGCCCCTGTGTTCAATCCGTAAGATCCGGCAAAGATATTAATCCTTCCGCAAGGCTGACAGGCTCTCCGTGGCAGAGACAGGCAGAATCAGGCTGTGAATCCCAGAGTGGCAGCTGAGTTTTTCTGCGGACGCTAATCGAGCTGAGGAAGCTTCACGTCCAAGCTTCACGTCGTACGGGCCACGGCTCTGAAATGCAATAGGTCTCGTATTAGGAAAGTTTGAGCTATTGGTATTGTAAATGACAATTTTTTTATTTAGGTTTTGTTTTTGAAAATAGCGAAATTAATATCTTTGTCATTTACCATGCCAATAGTTATAACTTTCGCAAATGTGACACCTATAGCATTTGTAATGCAATATGTGTTGTATTTACGTGACTTACATGTATTGATATTACAAATAACAATGTTTTTTTTTTTTTTTTTAATTAATACTTAAATAAAAGTTATTGTAATTTATAATGGCAAAAGCTTAAACTTTTGTAAATAACATTTGTGAAGATTATGTTAAGTGTATTTTATTGTGACGAAAATCCAATATATGTCAAATATTAACATCTTTTTGTTAAATTTGTAATAAAGCTTGAAACATTGAGATAACATATTTGAAGCAGTTGTTGTTGAATGGTTGCACAGATTGATGCTGTGGTGGAGATCAGTGATGTTGTGGTGCCACTGAGTGATGTTGTGGTGGTGCTGAGTGATGCTGTATGCTATGCTATGCTTTGTTTTGTTTTGCTATCCTATGTTTTGTTTTGTTATGCTATGCTATGCTGTTTTGTTATGCTATGCTGTTTTGTTATGCTATGCTATGCTATGTTTTGTTATGCTGTGCTATACTATGTTTTGTTATGCTATGCTAATCTATGCTATGTTTTGCTCTGCTATGCTTTGTTATGCTATGCTATGTTTTGTTATGCTATGCTATACTATGTTTTGCTATGCTATACTAGGTTTTGTTATGCTATGCTAATCTATGCTATGCTTTGTTATGCTATGCTATGCTAATCTATGCTATGCTTTGTTATGCTATGCTATGTTTTGCTCTGCTATGCTTTGTTATGCTATGCTATGTTTTGTTGTGTTTTATTATGCTATGCTTTGTTTTGCTAGGTTGTGTTATGCTATGCTATGTTTTGTTGTGTTGGTATGCTATGCTGTGTTTTGCTATGCTATTCTGTTTTGTTATGTTTTGTTCAGCCATGCTATGTTTTGTTTTGTTAAGCGATGCTGTTTTGTTGTGTTTTGTTATGCTATGTTTTGTTATGCTATGTTTTGTTATGCTATGTTTTGTTTTGCTATGCTATGTTTTGCTATCTTATGCTTTGTTTTGTTATGCTATGCTATGTTTAGTTTTGCTATCCTATGCTTTCTTTTGTTATGCTATGCTATGTTTTGTTGTGTTTTGTTATGCTATGCTTTGTTGTGTTTTGCTAGGCTATGCTTTGTTATGCTATGCTATGTTTTGTTATGCTATGTTTTGCTCTGCTATGCTTTGTTATGCTATGTTTTGTTATGCTATGTTTTGTTATGCTATGCTATGCTTTGTTGTTTTTTATTATGCTATGCTTTGTTTTGCTATGCTATGTTTTGTTATGCTATGCTATGTTTTGCTGTGTTTGGTATGCTATGCTGTGTTTTGCTATGCTATTATATGTTTTGTTATGTTTTGTTAAGCCATGCTATGTTTTGTTGTGTTTTGTTAAGCTATGCTGTTTTGTTGTGTTTTGCTATGCTATGCTTTGATATGCTATGCTATGTTTTGTTATGCTATGCAATGTTTTGTTGTGTTTTATTATGCTATGCTTTGTTTTGCTATGCTATGTTTTGGTATGCTATGTTTTGGTATGCTATGCTATGCTATGTTTTGTTCTGCTATGCCAAGCTTTGTTTTGTTATGCTATGCTATGTTATGTTTTGTTATGCTAAGTTATGGTATGTTTTGATATGCTTTGTTATGCTATGTTTTGTTATGTATGCTGTGTTTTGTTATACTATGCTTTGTGTTTTGCTATGTTTTGTTTTGTTATGCTATGTTTTATCTTATGATATGTTTTCTTGTGTATTGTTATGCTATGTTTTGTTTTGCTATGCTTTGTTATGTTTTGTTATGCTATGTTTTGTTGTGTTTTGTTATGCTATGCTATGCTTTGTTGTGTTGTGTTTTGCTATGCTATTTCTTGTTTTGTTATGCTAGGTTTGGTTTTGCTATCCTATGCTTTTTTTTGTTATGCTATGCTATGTTTTGCTATGCTATGCTAGGTTTTGTTATGCTATGCTGGTGAGGGTGTGTGAGGGTGAGCGAGGGTGTGTGAGGGTGTGTGAGTGTTAGGGGGTGAGGGTGTGTGAGAGTGAGAGGGTCGTGAGGGTGAGTGAGGGTGGGTGAGGGTTTGAGGGTGAGGGGGGGTGAGGGTGAGGGGGTGTGAGGGTGAGGGGTGTGAGGGGGTGTGAAGGTGGGTGAGGGTGGGTGAGGGTGAGTGAGGGGGTGTGAGGGTGAGTGAGGGGGTGTGAGGGTGAGAGGGGGTGTGAGGGTGTGTGTGTGTGTGAGGGTCGTGAGGGTGAGTGAGGGTGTGAGGGTGAGGGGGTGTGAGGGTGAGGGGGTGTGAAGGTGGGTGAGGGTGAGTGAGGGTGAGTGAGGGTGAGTGAGGGTGAGTGAGGGTGAGTGAGGGTGAGTGAGGGTGAGTGAGGGTGTGTGAGGCTGAGGGGGTGAGGGTGTGAGGGTGACTAAAGGTGAGGGTAAGGGTGTGTGAGGGTGAGGGGGGTGAACCATAAATAGTCGGATTACCATGAATGAATACTTACAGATTTATACGGAATTATAATCTAATACTATCATAAAACGTTCAAAATTAAAACCTATTGGGAAAGGTGGGGGGGCGGGCCGCAGGGAGCAGCGGCGGGAAGCAGGTGTGAGGGGTGTGAGGGTGAGGGCTGGAGATGGACACCACCCCCAGTAGAGGAGCCAAGATTCTGTATGATCAGCCTGACTTACTTACCTCACAAGCTGACTCGCGAGTTATAGAGTCTGAGAATGAGTGTTAATGAGAGTGAGAGCAGAGGGGCTGGCACGGAAAGTGAGGGGCAGAGGGGCTGGCACGGAGAGTGAGGGGCAGAGGGGCTGGCACGGAGAGTGAGGGGCAGAGGGGCTGGCACGGAGAGTGAGGGGCAGAGGGGCTGGCAAGGAGGGTGAGGGGCAGAGGGGCTGGCAAGGAGGGTGAGGGGAACAGTTTATCTCAACCACACCCTGAGCTTCCACGAACCCTCCAGACTCCTGCACTCCGCCTCCCTCGCTTACACCACACACACCCATGGAAGCATCAGAGGAGGATGCTACTTGGGGGGTGTGGCTAGCCACCCAACATGGCGGACGCAAATCCCTAACGCTTGGACTGACATCCTCCTTGAATCCGACACATTTATCTTGTAAGTGAGCCATTCTCACTAAATATCAGTGGGGCCAGTTGGCTAAAGACTTGCTGAGGTCGGAGAGCCCCGAATTGTGCTACTCGGCCAACCAAGACCGCGGTTGCTGTGGGGGAAAGGCCGGGGCCTGCATGCGAGAGGTGATCGCCCACTCTCTGACGGCAGCCACTGTGGCAGCGGAGAACAACAGAGGAGAAGAGGAGGAGGCGGCGGGCGGTCCCCCCAGCAATAAGAGCAATGTCACTGTGACCGGCAAGCCTGCACATACCAGATTGCTTGACCCCCCTCCCTCCCCCCAAGACTGCAGCCAGTGTGGTGAGGAGACCGGGGACCTACAGCCTGTGAGCCTGTGCGCGGGCGAATATAAACGGCAGGCGGCTGCCCACGCTTAGACTTCAGCCCCTGTGACAGCGGAGGATAAGGATAAGGAGGATAAGGAGAGACGGCAGTGCCCCGCGTGACCTCCAGTACTGGGAGTGGTGGGCCGCGTCAGACGATGCAGGCCATACCAGATGCCGTGCTGCAGGCAGGAACTGACCTTGTCGGGGATCGTCCCGCGGTGTTTGGACTCCTGATGAGGCCTTGATAGTTTGAAGTGCAGGAGTCCGCTGCGAGGCGAGCTGGGTCCACACGGAGCAAGCCTAAACCGCTATGGCAGCACAGAGACCTGACAGCAGCGCTCAGGACCTGGCGGCGGACACCGCCCCCTCCTGGAACTCCCCGGTGAGTGACTACGCAGAACGCGGGCACGTCGGAGGCGAGCACGGGCAGCGTACCGCTGCAGGGGTGAGAACCGAATATCGGAGGAGCTGAGGCATGAGGAGCAGGAGTGGGTGCCCGGTGCCTGCTGTTGAGGCAGTCAGACTCCTGGTTAAGACTTGCTGAGGAGAGGTGCAGGGGACCGGACCCCACAAGGCGAGCCTGGGCAGCTGTGGTAGCGCTAAGAGACCTGGCGGCCAAGAGGCCCAAGAAGACGCCGCCTTATCCCGGTAACCCCCGGTGAGTGTCGAAGCAGAGCGCTGGCAGCATCGGAGGTGAGCGCGGGTGGCAACCCACTGCGGGGAGTGAGACCCGATCGTTGGAGGTGCTGAGGAGTGAGGAGTGGGAGCGGACGCCTGGTGCTCACCGCGGGGGGCGCTCAGCAGGACTCCAACACACCCAGTCTACATTTACACAGCAGTGGACGTTGTACAATTGTCGGGAGAGGCCCAATGGTTCTCTACCCATGGAAGCGGCAGAAGTCACAGTGTATCCCTGTACCCAGCAACTGGAAGGAAACACATGAGTAGAATCGGGTTCGAATCAGACTCTAAACAGTAGCGGTGAACTGAGGCAGCCCATGGACAAACGGATTAACCGACCAAGGTGTGTATCCGATCAGAGTCAGACTGGAGAATGTGAAAGCCCCCCAAACTGAAGTCTGGGAAGCGCTGACAAGGCCGACATCGAAAACAAGGGGAACAAAGTTAAGGATGACCTACCCGATATCGATAGAGAACGGAGATACGGGCTGATACCTAAACAAAGACATACAAGGCAGCCTGGGAGGCACTGACTCACACAGACCAACCGCTCTGCCGCAGCAGCTACCGGCCACTAAGGAAGGAAGAGAAGGAGGCGATGTTCTGTCACTGGGAGTGCTACTGACTGCCATCCTGCTGTAGCTCAAACGCCCTGCCCTACAGGAAAACTGCACAAACATTCCGAAAGACAGTGTATGCGTCCTTCTGAATAGGCAGTCACACGCGGTGCGGGTGCCATTGGGGTCCCCGACTGGCTGCATACCTTTAGAAGCTCACACCTGTGAAGAGTCCAGACACCTGATCAGAGCCCCCGCAGAGGCATTGCTGCCAACATATTGACCCCCCAGCGTCTAGTCACAAATGCCCACGGCGCAACAGCTCGTGATGGGCCGGATGCACGCCAATATGCAAAACAAATCTGGGTGCGAATAGCCTGGACCCCACGTGCATAGGAGCTGAGGGAGAGATAGAGCCAATGACCACGGCCCTGGCCGCGTACATGCCCTGGAAGATAGTGCAGCATTCCGTCCATCATCTTGTGTGTTTTGCTGTTCACCCAAAGTGGGAAGGGTATGCCCAGACGTGGGTCCCGTGCTCACACCGCTACTGGAGTCAAGTTATCCTGGCTGATGAAGGCTGATAGCCAGAAATCGGTCCTAGGATGCTTGATTCCGGTCCAGGGAAGACATGGCTTGGCAGTTTGCTCTGGACTGTTCCCATGAGGCACAGGGTCAAGAATGATTTGCATATGGCCATATCTGAACTGGGGTAGCTTGGTGAGCAAAATAATGATGGATTAACCCCAGATCTGTGACTGGGGGTGAATGTTTTGCCATTGTGCAACATTCCGTCCATCATCTTGTGTGTTTTGCTGGAAGATAGAGCAGAGGATGCGGAAGGACACTCCCGCCGCGACAACATCCGCGTGGTGGGACTGCCAGAAGGGGAGGAAGGCAGGAACCCAGAACAATACAGGGAGCGATGGCTTCGCAACCTTCTCCCCCAGGGAGCATTGTCAATGCAGTTTGCAGTAGAAAGAGCCCACAGCATGCCAGTGCAGAAACCCCAGCTAGGAGCTAGACCGCTTCCGTTCATCTTCAGGATACTTAACTACAGGGACAGAGAGGCTGTGTTACGTGAAACACGTAAAATGGACAGCCTCAGAGTGGGTGGTAGTCAAGTAATGCTCTACGGAAGGTCATCAACATCTTCTTCGAAACAGCGACATTCCCGGAAAGCTGGAAGCATGCCGAAATCAACACCCTCCTCAAGAAGCCCAAAGCGGACCCCAAGGACCTCAAGAACTTCCGGCCCATCTTGCTGCTCCCGTTCCCGGCAAAAGTAATCGAGAAAATCTTCTATATGCTATTGGCCTGCCACCTGGAAGACAACAACATCTTGGACCCATCCCAGTCCGGATTCAGACGCAACCACAGCACTGAGACAGCCCTCATCGCCGCCACAGACGATATCAGGCGCCAACTAGACAACGGCGAAACATCAGCCCTCATACTCCTGGACCTGTCAGCCACCTTCAACACGGTATGCCATCGCACTCTAAAAACAAGCCTCCTAGAAGCCAGAATCCAAGAGAAAGCCCTTGAATGGACCACGTCCTTCCTCTCAGGCAGAACCCAGAGAGTCCGCCTCCCACCATTCCGATCAGAAGCCACCGACATAATCTGCGGCGTACCCCAGAGCTTATCCCTCAGTCCGAGCTGTTCAACGTCTAAATGGCCCCCCTCGCAGAAGTGGCCCGCCATCACGATTTCAACATCATCTCCGACGCCGACGAAACCCAGCTCATCCTCTCCCTCACCAAGGACCCACACACCACCAAGACCAACCTCCACGAGGGAATGAAGGACGTCGCCGACTGGATGAGGAGCAGCCGTCTGAAGCTGAACTCGGACAAGACAGAGGTCCTCATTCTCTGACCCACCCCCTCAGCCTGGGATCACTCCTGGTGGCCGACCACACTGGGAACAGCACCAACACCCACCGACCATGCACGCAACCTAGAATTCATCCTACACTCATCCCTCTTCATGTCCAAACAGGTCATGGCCGTCTCCTCCTCCTGCTAGAACACCCTCTGACAAGAGGATCACCTTCAAGCTCCTCACCCACGCACAAAAAGCACTCCCCAACGCCGGACCAGCCTACCTGAACAGCAGACTCAGCTTCCACACCCCCACCCGCCAGCTCCGCTCCGCCAGCCTCGCCCTTGCCGCTGTCCCCCGCATCCTACGTACTACCTCCAGCGGCAGATCCTTGTCCAACCTTGCCGCCAAGACCTGGAATACCCTCCCCACCCACATACGGCAGACCCAGGACCTACTCGCCTTCAGAAGACTCCTTAAGACCTGGCTCTTCGAACAGTAGCCGCACCCCCCCCCCTCCCCTCAGCACTTTGAGACCCTCACGGGTAAGTAGCGCGCTTTTCAAGTACTCTGATTGATTGATTGCTTCCCAGACTATACCGCTTTAGTGCAGCGACGCAGGAGCAACTATGCAGCAGTGAAGCGCCAACTCAAAGCTCTGGAACTACCGTACTCACTGTTATTCCCGGCTCGGCTGAGGGTGGTGTGAAAGAAGGGACCCACTTCTTTGATTCTCCTGCAGAGGCATGGGACTGGTTGGAGGAAATAGGGCGGTGGACAGGTGCAAGGCCTTCAAATCCAGATGGCGGCAACCCAACAGGCAGGAGGAACAGGCGTCGAGGACGTCGAGGAACGGTCCGAAATGCAAAACCAGGGGCGACAGCCCCGAGTCCGGAGAAAATGAGAAAGGAGAGGAAAGATGCCCTGGAAGCGGTCACAACCCTTGGATCCCCACACTCAGAGGAACATTTAGACTCCTACACAAGAGACGCCTTGGTGGCCAGTGGCTCATCGTTACCATCAACTGAAATATCTGAGGATCTCTGCCTGTCAGTAGTAACACCGCAATGGTATTATAGGATAACGCACTGGCATGCTGAACTCTGTCACAGGCAGCTCACACAAGTAGACAGTTAACTATTAACATCTGTGTTCTTCCATTGTGTTACAAATGGGGCGGGCCTGTCAGGTTGATGCCCACACTTACCGAATAGGAGGCGGTTTCGGAGGCCGCTGCGCACGCACCCGGTCAAGCCACGTATATTGCTGCAGGAAGAGGGTGCACTTAGCCAATCACTAAACTCTGGGCCCGGCTGGACTCACATACTTCTCTGGGCAATTATCTAGATGGCAAACTACATGCAGGGGAATGTGTGGGGGGGGGGGAGGAGGAGGATAGCCGCAGCAGAACGATACCTGTGCGCGCACCCCTTCAGGCAACACACTGAATTAGTCTGTACTTCTCAATTGTTAGAGGTTTAGACGGACGTTCCGCAAAGTTCGCCCCAACTGTTATGTTGTTCTTAGTTCAATTATTGTTTCTGTTGCAAAAAATCGATGTACTAGTATATGTCAATGGCCCCTGCACACCACATTGCGCCCCGCCCTTGACGACCCCAGTGACTAAACACACTAGAAATTACACAAGCTAATATAATTACGTGGAACATATGCTGCATGCACACACCCACGTGGCGTTACTCCATATTTGCTTACCTCGGGAGACATTCGGTTGGAATTGCCTTATTGTAGGAAAAACACATGACCCATCCAGAACTAGATAGACTGCGCAAGCGTTGGGAGAGGACAGGTGTATGGCACGGTGTACTCGGCACACGCGAGAGGCACACTAGTCTGGGTGAGAGCGGGCACCCCGTTTGTCTGTGCGGATGTGGTGACGGACCCGGAGGGTAGATACACTTTGGTGTGTGGGACACTTAATGGTCAGGCAATACTACTGGGCTCGATATATGCCCCAAATGTAGATCAAATGGGTAAAGGGCCTCCAAAGGAGTTAGTTTTCAAGATTAGCTTAGATTGTATAGATGAATTAGATACAGGTAACTTAATTATCCTGGGCTAAATTAATTTCAATAAATCAGATCAAATGACTCAGACTACCTAGACATGACAATACTTCACATTAAGACAAATATTAACATAGAAACAAGTAGACATGTGTATATGCAAAAAAATAGATTTTATCAAAGTTTAAATTTAGCAGGGAAAAATACAATAAACCAAAATGTACAACACTGGGATACAAGACAAGTGTTAGAGAAATTAATCAAACTCTCTGTATAGCCTGTGACAAGCTTATCCAAAAACCAGAAGTGGAAAAATTTTCTTTCGGATAAAGCAGAAGTCGACGTTTCGGTCTCTATGGGCAACTCAGTGAGACCATCATCAGGACAAATGAAACAAAATATTGTAACTCCCTTGAAACAGTAGCCACCTGTCGAATTCTTTAGCAGGGACTCAAGTATTGCGTGAAGTTTTAATCTGTGCACTTCAAAGAAGTGAGAAGGAAAGAGAAAGGTTGCTCTCTTTGATCCTAGCGCACATCCAGGAAAGTTCGGTTGTGCTTGCACGATCGTCTATTAATGAACGATCTGTTGGGCTTCTGTGAGTTCAAAATCGCGCGAAATCTCTACCGTCACTCATCTGCTGAGTGACGGTAGAGATTTCGCGCGATTTTGAACTCACAGAAGCCCAACAGATCGTTCATTAATAGACGATCGTGCAAGCACAACCGAACTTTCCTGGATGTGCGCTAGGATCAAAGAGAGCAACCTTTCTCTTTCCTTCTCACTTCTTTGAAGTGCACAGATTAAAACTTCACGCAATACTTGAGTCCCTGCTAAAGAATTTGACAGGTGGCTACTGTTTCAAGGGAGTTACAATATTTTGTTTCATTTGTCCTGATGATGGTCTCACTGAGTTGCCCATAGAGATCGAAACGTCGACTTCTGCTTTATCCGAAAGAAAATTTTTCCACTTCTGGTTTTTGGATAAACTTGTCACCGGCTATACAGAGAGTTTGATTAATTTCTCTAACACTTGTCTTGTATCCCTGTGTTGTACATTTTGGTTTATTGTATTTTTCCCTGCTAAATTTAAACTTTGATAAAATCTATTTTTTTGCATATACACATGTCTACTTGTTTCTATGTTAATATTTGTCTTAATGTGAAGTATTGTCATGTCTAGGTAGTCTGAGTCATTTGATCTGATTTATTGAAATTAATTTAGCCCAGGATAATTAAGTTACCTGTATCTAATTCATCTATACAATCTAAGCTAATCTTGAAAACTAACTCCTTTGGAGGCCCTTTACCCATTTGATTACTTTTCACCCAGCCCCCAAAGGTTTACTGGGTAGCTCACTTTACCCAAATGTAGATCAGCCGTCATTCCTAACACCGTTGTCATCAATGCTGACTCCTTACGCTGGGCTCCCCTGGATGTTAGGTGGGGACTTTAACTTGGTGCTCGATGTACATATACAAAGAACCCCCCCCCCCCTCCGGAAGACATCAGCTGTGTCAAACGCACAGGCACTCATGGACTAGCTATCATACTGGACATTACTTGATATATGGCGTGTCCTCCATCCCAACCATCCCAACAAACTTATCTATTCCTACTACTCCGCGCTCCATGACCTGCATGTACGCTTGGATAGACTGGTGGGCTCTCAATCCCTACTCCCACTAGTCGGGACATCGGAATACCTGGGGCGGACACACTCCGATCATAGTCCTATGCGAATCCAGCTCAGTTGCGAGGCTGACCGCCCTCCCATTCAACCGCATTAGAAGACCCCGAATTCCGCGCATCACTAGGAACGGCTGTCCTCACATATTTTGAACTTAATCAAGGTACAGCAAGTAATGCACTGGTGGAATGGGATGCCCACAAAATAGCGATCAGAGGTCACTGTTTAGGGGCCACATAGAACATACGTAAGCAACTGGCGCTATCGCTTACGTTATGTTATGTTATAAAGTTTTGGTATAGCGCCTATCACTGCCGGTCTCTAAATGCTTAAACAGAAAGAACATAACATACTGTCACCCCGAAACCCTCTGCCATCTCTGATTAGGCCGGAAGTATTGCCTTTTTAAATAGGTACGTCTTCAGTTTCTTCCTGAAGGAAAGTAGCTGTGAATCTTCCTTTAGACTGGCCAGTAGCTCATTCCAAAGTTGCGAAAGAATCACAGAGAAGGCTCTGCCTCCTTTAGTTTTTAGTTTAAATCTGGGTTGAGTCAGATTGGAGGCCAGACCTGAGCGCAAAGTTCTACCTCCTCAGGCGCTGCTTAATGTACTCTGGGGCTTTACCAAAGTGCCTTATGGGCCACACAGAGACATTTGATCTGAACCCTGAGCTTCACAGGCAGCCAGTGCAGCTTCCAAAGGAGTGGGGTTGCATGTGAATTTCTCGGTAGAGAAAAAAATCAGTCTAGCTGCGTCGTTCTGCACGACCTGCAGCTTCCTCAGCAACTTCTGTGGCAAACCAAGATACAGAGCGTTGCCATAGTCTAGCCTCGAGATGACTGTAGCAGAGACGATGGTTTGTAGGGTGGAGGCTGAAAGAATAGGGGTCAGCTTGCGTAATTGCCTCAACACACCCGTGCAAGAGCCTACCACAGCCGAAACTTGAGGGGCCATGCTAAGATCTGCATCGATCTTTAGACCTAGACTTTTTACCACCGTACCGGGAGTAGGAGTTTTTCCTAATTCTGGGGGCCAGTACAGATCACCCCAAGGGTTTGCCTGGTTGGGGAGCACCAGTACCTCCGTTTTCTCAGCATTCACCTTCAAGAGGTTGTTGTTCATCCAATTGACCGTGAATCTGAGCAAGGTCCTCACTGATTCCTGAGCTTCCCTTGTATCTTCAGAGTGTCATCAGCGTAATTAAAGATTTCATAATTCCTACGCATGAGCTCCTCCATCAGTGGTTGTAGGTAGATGTTAAAAAGTAAGGGGGAGAGTGCAGACCCCTGGGGCACACCCCATGTCACCTCACTAATCCCCGACAGCTGGTCCCCCATCTGAACCCTCTGAGTACGTCCTGACAGGAAGGATTCTAGCCAGCCTGTCCGGTTATCCCCAGCTTAGCGATACGGTCCAGCAAGATGGTATGGCTGACCGTATCAAATGCTGCCGATAGGTCTAATAAAATCAGGGCGCATGGCTGTTTCTTGTCTGCCCTGACTCTCAGCTCATCGGTGACCGTGGCCATAACTAGTTCTGGACTATGCTGTGGCCGGAAACCAGCCTGCCTGGCATGGGTTAGATGGTGTTCCTCCAGATTGCTGGCTAAGGTGTTCAGAACGTGTTTTTCTAAGATCTTACTCAGGAGTGGCAGCTGGGAGATAGGCCTATAGTTTTTCAGTACCTTAACATCGGCTCCCGCTTTCTTGAGGAGTGGGGAGGCTCTAGCTTCCTTCAGCTGGGCTGGGAGGTAGCCCGCTTCTAGTGAGGCATTCAGTAAGCTCAGCAACTGAGGCTGAATGCCAGGCAAGGCCAGTTTAAAAATTTTCGGGGGGCAGGGATCTGTGCTAGAACCTGATTTGACATGGCCGACCAGCTCCGCCAGTCGCTTTTCATCAATATATGGGAAGCTGTTCATGGTCCCAGTTTGCAGCTGACTATCTTGGCAGGATAGCAAAGGCGGTCCAGCTGGGATCGTAGTAATATCAGTCAAGATATCCTGTACCTTCTGGAGAAAAAAGCCTTGAAAGGTATCGCAATCGGGTTGATCACCCGCAAGACTTTTCTCGCCCAGCTGCGTAAGTTCCCTTAAAATCACAAAGGTCTCCCTTTGTATGTTTGTAGCCTCCCTAATTCTGTTCTCATAAAAGGTGGATTTCCGCACCAGGATGTCCATCTTATAACTAGCAAGAAGTGATTTAAAGGTTAGTGACTCTGCTGGACAGTAATTGAGTCTCCACCTTCTCTCCGCCTTGCGGAGGGCTTGCTTCTTTTCCTTGAGTGAGGCGTCAAGAACCGCAGCTACTCCAATAAGAACGCAAGGGGGAGGGAGGGGGCAGACACTCAGATCACCTGGAAACCCTCCGGGCGCAACACGTGGAACTCATGGAGTGATTACGATGCCACAACTACATGGCTCATACGGCTCACACGCATGCCACAGCAGATAGGGCGGGCCGCCTGCTTGCCTGGCTGCTGAAGCAGGAAAGTAATCACTCCCCAATTGGAGCCATAGGTACACTGGAGGGTGATGACAAACCACTACACACAATTATACCAATCCAGGGGACAATGCCAAGGCCCAGATCTGGAAAGATTTCTAGAGCCTGTCCAGCTGCCCACAGTCTCTGAGGCACACCAAGAGGCACTAAATGGTCTCCTTACCTTGCAAGAACTCGGGGAGGAGATCCGATCTATGGCGTCTGGGAAAACGCCAGGACCAGACGGCTTACTGGCTAAATATTACAAGGCTTACAGGGAATCTTTGGTGCAGAGATTGCACGCTCTTTACATCATGGCTCTGGAAGAGGACACGCTGCCCCTCTCAATGTGCGAAGCCTACCTGGTGTCCTTGCTGAAGCCAGACACGGACCCCACAACACTGGTATCTTATAGACCCCTAGTGCTGCTCAATGTGGACTATAACATATTCGCCAAAGTGCTAGCAGAACAGATTGCACTGGTAGTCCCCGAATTGGTTCACAGTGACCAAAATGGATTTGTACCCAAGCGTAGCACATCACTAAATCTGCGCAGGATTTTAGAGTGGCGTGAGAGGGCGTGGCCCAGAGCGGGATGCCTAGTGGTTGACCTGGAAAAGGCCTTTGATTGCCTAGAATGGAGCTATCTAGCAGGAATACTATTGAGATATGAACTGGGGCTCGGATTTCTTCAGATGGTTGACCTCTTATACAAAAACCCCACAGTTCGGGTGCAATTGGTGCCATACGTTTCTGACACTATTCCGATATGCAAAGGCACCAGGCAGGGGTGCCTGTTGTCACCCCTCCTGTTTGCATTGGCAATAGAGCCCCTAGCAGCAGCGCTGCATGCAACACTAGGAGATGGAATACCCTTGGGAGATGCGGTGCACCAAGTGTCGCTGTACGCAGACGACCTCCTGATCTACGTGAAGGACATAGTGAATATACCGACCCAGCTGGCAGGTACACTACAGGACTTCGCCACCATCTCGGGACTCAGCGTAAACGCTGGAAAGTCCTGTATTTATGCATTTGGAGAGGGAAGCCAGGAACCGGGTTACACCCTAAATGGTGTAAGGGTGCAATGGAAGGAAGATGCCTTCCGCTACCTGGGAATCCAGATATACCGCCAACCGACGGATCTATTTGGCGTCAACCTAGGAAAGGCCTTGACAGCACTCAAGTCACAGGTACACTTTTGGAACACACTCCCACTAACGGTCACTGGCTGAGTGGCACTTTCTAAGATGGTGATCCTTCCCCGCCTCCTGTACTACTTTGCCAATCTACCTCTATATATCCCGGGGTCCTTCTTTGCTACACTAGGCTACTCAGGGACTTTCTCTGGGGAACGCCAGTCACAGAATGACACTGACAAAATTGTACCTGACAACCGATCAGGGGGGTCTTGCTGTGCCTTCTTTTGAATTACTACTTGGCCGCAGAACTGCAGTGGATTGCTCGTTGGCTTGCAGATAGGGGTTGCGAAGATACTGCAACCACACTACCTCCCCGCTCACTGGAACAAATAACCAGGCTTGTGAGTTTACACACATTGAACCTGGCTGAGTGCGACGTAAGGCTGTGCATGGAAGCACCAGGATACATAAACTGAAGTTCTGTACATAGCTTTTGGGGGGAGCTCAGAATGCAATGTGGACATGGGTCATTATCAGTGGACTAGATGCTGCTCGGTTAGATGAGTCTTCTCCTCTTTCCTGAATTGTAGGACTGGTGAGATTGGGCTTCCTGTATGGGTGATGCGGTTCCATTTTCTGAGAGCGTAGGACATACTTGTTTTTTTTTTCTATCCTGCATTTCTTCATCGCCAGTCTGATGATGTCCTGGCCTCTTGGTTTTCAGTTGATCCCTTCAGGTGGCTCCCAAGTGGAGAATGTTCCCACATACAGTCAGCCACATCAGATTTTGGCGGGAATCCGAATTGTGCTTCTTCCTAAATTAAAAAAAAAACTAGTTCTTACAATTATGTTATACAGTTAAGTCTTTAAACAGCCCTTTCATTAATCTCTACCTGACCTCCTCTAATGATGTGCCTTTCATCTATTTTTCTTAATACATTTTGAGTAGATTATACTTTTTTTTTAAATGTGTACACATCTGGTTTACCTTGCCTGTGTCTTCAGCTGTATTGTATCTACTTTTATTTGGTCTATTCTTTCAACGGGAAGCTTTGTGCACAGGCCTGGCACCAAAAAGGTTTAGGCTCAAGACCTGATCGAAAGGAACAAGGCGGTGTGGAGTTAGCGCTGTGGTCACGGGAGGTGCAGTTTATCTTCTGATCTCCCGCTCAGCTGCTCTCTGGGATGTGTATTTACACATTTGAATATTTAAATAACCCCAGGAACGCTGTGACAGGTGCGTAGGAGCAAACCATGTATGCACCCACCCAGACCAATAGAAGACGCCCAGATTCCGAAAGTGCTATTAGGCTATGCTAATGTGCATACCATATCAGAAAATGAATATGTAAAACAGACTATGCGAGGTCATAGAGGGCAGATGCACAACTAATTAACTCTGTCTGAGATCAGTCCAACACTGATCACCTCAGACGGACTCTACCCAGAGAAACCTCAACACCTACTACCAGAATCTGTCCCAAGGAGAATGCCCAACCCTGAACACTCCGGAAGACGCCACCCACCCGGGGGACGTCACCATGAGAATACCCAACCCTGAACTCCTCTGGAGATGTCACTGTGAGAATACCAAACCCTGAACCCCCCGGGGGACACCACTCTAAGAATACCTAACCCTGAACACCCAGGAGGACGCCACCTTGAGAATACCCAATCCTGAACCTCCGATGGACGCCACCTTGAGAATACCCAACCCTGAACACCCCGAGGGACGCCACATTGAGAATACCCAATCAACCCCTCGGGGACGCCACCTTGACAATAGCCAACCCAGAACCCCCCCCGGGGGACGCCACTGTGACAATACCCAACCCTGAACCCCCCGGGGGTCACCACTGTGAGAATGCCCAACCCTGAACCCCCCGGGGGACACCACTCAGAATTCCTAACCCTGAACACCCAGGAGGATGCCACCTTGAGAATACCCAACCCCCCGGGGGACGCCACCTTGACAATACCCATCGCTGAACTCCCGGGGGACGTCAACGTGAGAATACCCAACCCTGAACACCCCGGGGAACGGAACCTTGACAATTCCAAACCCTAACCCACCCCCACCCCCACCCCCCAGGGGGACACCACCTTGACAATACCCAATCCTGAACCCCCTGGGGGATGCCAAATTGAGAATACCCAACCCTGAACCCCCCGGGGGACGCCAACGTGACAATACCCAACCCTTGAACCCCCTGGGGACACCACAGTGAGAACACCCCGGGGGACGCCACCTTGAGAATACACAACCCTGAACACCCCAGGGGATGCCACTTTGAGAATGCCCAACCCTGAACACCCGGGGATGCCACCTTAAGAATACCCAACAGGGGTCCACTTCTCGAGAAGGGTGGTTCCCTTCACACAACACCAACAATAAAACAACTCCTAAGAGTCTCCAAACAGTGAATACTCAAAGCTGGTGTACCAATAGGACACCCCACTTACAACCCTGCAGAGGCTCAACATAAACCGAGCACTAACCTATGCCTGGACCACTGAACAGAAAGAACCCTGTGCTAGCTTACCCATGGCTACATGGCGCCTCCACTGTGAAATGATGCCAAACCAAGCAACCAAACTGGGGCGGCAAAGGATCCATATATAGAGTACCAAACACTGCATGGAGACAGAAGAGGCTGCACACCGAACATGTCAACTAGACACCACCAGGGGCGCAGCACCAGACCCCGACACTCCACACACCGAGATTCTGGGGGGACTCTGTTCTGAATACCACACTCCTGACCCAACATGGAGGACTTCCTCCCTCTCACAGCGTTTTCCCGCCCTTTTTGTTTAGGAGGGACGGGGTTCCTTTGATCTATGGCAAAGAATCACTACTGGAGGAACGGCCGGGTTTCTCTTTTAGTGAAGCAGGGTTGTTTAGGGAGGATTTGAGTTGGAGGATTCTACAAAGAAAGCAGCGGATTTCTCTGTATTTTTTTTTCCTCTGTATTTTTTGATGAAAAATTGAATTCACTTGTGGACCAGGTCGTTCATCCTACCCCCTCCAGAGGAGCACAAATCACTAGCCATTTGGCAGAACTTTGACCCCATCTCTGAATATGCCCTCATCAATTGCATCCTCAAAACAAAGCCCTCCAACCAATTCTCTTGACCCCCATCCCCAGTGCCATTGCCATTGACTTCTATACCCATTCGATTTCCTATTGGACCACTCTGGTCAACCTCTCCCTCTGTCAAGGCTTCCTTCCTGTCCCCTTCAAAACTGGGCAGGTCACCCCTCTGCTTAAAAAACCCACTGTTGATGCGAATCACCTCAACAACTTCCGCCACATCACTAACCTACCCTTTCTTGCGAAGATCACAGAAAGATATGTCGCGAAACAACTCTCTTGTTCAATCAAGGACAATTTTCAGTCCGGCTTCATCCAAAACTGCAGCACTGAAACAGCCCTGCTGCAAGTTATTGATGACACGCTGTGGATACTCGATTCGGGGGGGAGGGGGGGTCCTGTCTTCTTATTCTTCTTGACCTTTCTGCAGCCTTTGACACTGTCAATCACAACACTCTCCTCAACACTCTTCAACAGAGAACGGGCATGGAGGGCACTGTGCTTAAATGGTTTGCTTACCTTCCTCTCTGATAGATCCCAAATGATCAAAATAGCGAACAGTCTTTCATCTCCTTTGGCGGTAGGTCAAGGTGTTCATCAAGGCTCTATACTTGCACCCACATTGTTCAATCTCTATTTAGAACCAATGGGAAATCTCCTAAGTAAATCCTGGGTCCATTATCATCTCTACGCAGACGACACTCAAATCTACCTCAAGGTTGCCTTCACTCACGATCTCTCCGTCCTAAGCTCTACTCTGGACTCCATTCAAAACTGGATGTCAACACATCAACCGATTCTAAATCCCTCCAAAACTAAATTCCTCCTCCTCTCCTCCTCACTTTCTCCTCCCCCGGTTCAATCATGGATGAATCTACTTAACAATAAACCCATCATTGTCGACAGCGCAAAATCCCTGGGTGTCATACTCGACAAACAAAGCAATCTTATCTCCTACATAACTCCATTGCAAAGTCTGCTCGATACCAACTGCGCCCTCTTTGGGGAATTCGGCGCTTCTTCCCGGTGTGGGGGGGGGGGGGGGGGCGCCTTAAAACCCTGGTCCAATCATTGGTCCTCTCAAGACTGGACTACTGCAATTCTCTTCTCACTGGCCTCCCCAAATCCCACCTGTCCCCCCATAAATCTATTCTCCATTCAGCAGCTCGCTTCATTTATGGGGCCAAAAGAAGCAACCACTTCACACTCATGTTATCCACCCTCCGCTGGCTTCCCATCGAGGCAAGATCTATCTACAAGACTACCTGTATCACCCACAAAGCCTTGCACTGCTCCTCTCCACGCTACCTGGCGAATAAACAAACTCTCTGGAGGCTCTAGACTATCACATAATGAGGAAAGTTTACTGCTTGAACCTCCCACTTTCAAGAAGGAAAGATCGATGGCCCAATCCTTTTCAGGCAACGCGGTGAGAATCTGGAACTCACTTCCGCCTCAGCTCCGGACCACCACCTCCTCCCAGGCCATCAAAACTGACCTCAAAGTTCTCCTTCAAAGACACTTTCAAATTTAATTCACACCCTTTCTATTATCTGAAGGAAGACCTTCCATTATAGAGAATCCTTTTCTCCATGACTGTGGAAGTGCCTTCCCAGGGTGTTCTGCCAGGTATTGCAGTATTATCCTTCTACCTGTGTTTGGTACTCTTTTGTAACATGCACACGTCACTTTTCTCTTGTAACACACTGTTTGATACCTCTTACATTTTGTTTGCTTTAGATACTTGCACAAGTGACACCATTGCCCACGTAACGTTTGTTCTTGTGTTTGAGTGTCTGCAATTTATTGCAGTACTACCTCTACTTGTATTTTGTACGCGTTTGTAACCTGCACACATGTCACTTTTTCCTCCTGTAATGCACCATTTGCTTCCTCTTGTATTTTGTTTGCTCACAATTTTCACTTTTGCCTCATGTAACTTAACGTCTGCTTTTGTAATTTGTCATTTGTTCACTTGTAATTTTCTCCTCATGTATCAGTTCTGTTCCTATTGTGAAGCGCTCCGATACCTTCGGGTAAAGTCCGCGCTATATAAAAACGCATAAAATTAATAAAGAAATAAATACTGAAGGGGTCTTTCACAGACACTCAACGCCGATGCATTCCACAACCACATCAAGACCCTGGAAGCAGCCTGGCATCTGTAATCGGAGCCGGGCCTCAGCTGACTGTCACCGCTGTCGTGTCTGAACCCGATGCAAGGGGCCCACAAGGAAGCCAGCCCCCTCCACACTGACCCGGTTACTGAAGCAGTGAGGGGTGGCGGCGAGCAGAGGGGGCATGAGACGAGCAGAGGGGGCATGAGACGGGCAGAGGGGGCATGAGACGGGCAGAGGGGGAATAGAGAGGCAGAGAATGGGGACAGCGAGGATTGTGACGGCACAGAGTGGGAGAAGCCGCCGGGGCCCAGTAGGACTGTGGGGGGGGGATGGAGGGAGGGTGGACGAGCACAGCGCAGTGTTCGGGTCGGTCACCCCCCCTCGACCCGTGTCTGCTGGCGGACGCCTATCAAAGGGTTGGTTCTGACGGACCTCTTGGGTTTTATCATTCTAATCTCTGTGTAGATGTAGTCGGCAGCTGCACACTGGGCCCCTACACACTTCAACGAGATCAGTCTCCGTGAAAATCTTAGTTGCCCTTAACCTCCCCAGAAATGTTCCCCTCCACTTAATGACTAACTGGGAAAGACAATACTTCATGGATTCACAAGGCTGAAAGGTGTCCTGCGGGACTTACAGACTTACGAGGCAAGTAGTACAGGAGTAGAGGGGAATGAGAGGACCACTAGACGGAGTATCTGGGGCTTGCCTCCGGTCAGCAGGCCACCAGGTTTCCAGATCTAGCACTTTCATGTACAAGTCATGGCTATCTGGCTCACGGAAAGGGAAAGAAGACTACATTTCCCAGCACACAACCGATTTTTAAATGAAGTCCTAAAACGGAGAACATGACCAAAGGGGGGCACCACAGAAGAGCAGCGAGGGCGCCGACATGAATGCAGGGAGGGGGGGGGGGGGGGGCGACAGAGGGACTCGTAAGGGTCTCGGAGAGGATGCGATGAAGCCTGGCGGAGGAGTGCTCGAGGTGCAAGATTCACGGGGCCCCGTGCGTCTGTCCCCGGCCCAGCCAGGCTCGCTTCGGGCCCTTTGGAGGCCTCGGAGTACTGTGCTTAGTCAGCTCTCTTCCCAGCACTAGGAATTTGTTTTCCTCTCACGGCAGACTCAGCCCCTGAGGGCAAGGGGAGGGTGTCTCCTTACTCAGGAAAAAAATAGACAGATCCTTCCTCCTTCCCCTCCCTCTCTCCTTCCTCTGTACTCCCAACGTCCCCCACCAGGCTTGCAGAGGAGGCCGCGCTGCACTTCCTGGCCGACAGCCGGGTCAGACGATGGCCTGTCAGCGTGGCAGCCGCCTAGGCCCAAGGCCCACACGCTCTCACAGGCCCAGAAAAGTCCAGTCGCAGATCTCTCCGAGTCCCACTTACACACACAGGCGCGTGAGACACCTGGGAACACCGAGCGCACCCAATATTCGCCCCTAGGATATCAAGCGCCTAGAATCCTGTGAAAGAGCACCACACGAACAGACCCACTCGGGCACTTGCAGCCCAGGGAGAGGCCCATAAACCACGGAGGAAAAGCTTGCATGGATGTCAGCTCACTTCACTAGAAAGCTGCGTGGGGCTCAGAGAGCTGCGCGGCGGATTTTTGTGGAGCAGGCTGTAGATTAAAAGTTCACAGGCACGCCAAAGCTTGGTCTTCCATAGGGGGACATGGGAGGGGGACATGGGAGGGCGAGCCCAAAACCTGCTCAGCCATCGGCAAAGCCGTGTAAAACGCTGGTGATCAGCTAGAGGCGACCCTGGATTGAGCAAACTGAGGGATGACCAGGGTGACAGGGACACAGGTTGGCAAGGCTGAAACCTGATCAGTCAAGACAGGGAGGGGTGAAAAGAGATGCTGAATTTAGAGGGAACTCTGGCTTGAAGAGGACCCAGTATGGTTAGTAAGTCTTTCTAGGGCATCTCTGTGTTTGCCAGAAACACAGTTCGCAATTCCTGGAGTCCGCAGCTGGTTAGGAGGACCCTGTGATGCTCAAGAGGAGGCTAGGGCAGCCACAGTAAGGGACGCATGCTTGGTAGACTTCAAACCTGGCTAGTTTTGGAAGGACTCTTGCTGGCCAGGGTTGACCCTGATAGTAGCTTGAGTGTGTAAGACTGAGGCATGGTCAGTCCAGGGTGTGTCCTTGATAGCCTAGATTAAGCCAACAAGAGCCAACATTCTGGAAAATCTTATCTTCTGCTAATTGCACCAGGAACCAATACCCGCTGCAATGGATGCTTACAAAGACTCGTACATATAAGACTTTTCGCATTCCCAGAAAAACTGCTATCCTTTAACATTTTTGTAAAATATTAACCTTACAGTTGGACCGGCCCCTTTTTGCAGGGTTATCCCCAAACATTTTGACTTCCTCCTGTATTTTTCTTGACCTGTTTTTGTTGGCCTTAGGACTCCGTATTTTACCACAGCTGTTCAGTGCCAACATGCATGTGCGCTCTCCTTTCAAACATGATATGATTGGCGTACACCTGTTTGGCATATTCAATTTACCTGTAAGTCCCTTGTACAGTGGTATCCAATATACCCAGGGCCTGTAAATTAAATGCTACTAGTGGGACTGCAGTCTTGCCTGTGCCACCAACAGACTGAGCCTTTCAAACCTGTCTCAGGCCTCTACCACTGCAGGGCCTGCGTGCGCAGCTTACTGCCACAGTGACTTGACATTTAAAGTTACTTGCCAAGTCTGGAACTCCCCTTTTACTACATATATGTCACCCCTAAGGTAGGCCCTAGGTAGCTCTATGGGCAGGGTGCTGTGTAGGTAAAAGGTAGGGCAGGTGCCTTGACTGTGTGGCATGCTCTGGTAGTGACTAACAGCCTATTTGGTTTCTCACTGCTGTGAGGTCTGCTCCTCTCATAGGTTTGCATTGGGAATTCCCTTATATGTTTTTCAGTGGTCATTTCTGATCTGGAAGGAGTAGTGTTGCCATGTTTGGTAGGTATGGAATAGTGGTGACAAATCCCGCTGATTGGTGAAAGTGGATTTTACATTACTATTTTAGAAATGCCACTTTTAGAAAGTGAGCATTTCTCTGTGCTTAGGATTCTTTGTTCTTTGTAACCAGACTCCAATCAACATCTGGTTTAGACTGACAGAGGCCTGTTTGTGCATTCACTCTAGACAGTCACACAAAGGGAGTTGAGGTGTGCCCCGCATATCCTGATGGCCCATCACCTGGCTGATGGTCCTTTCTGAGCTAGAGTGGTGGGATGAGTTGACACAGACACCTGAATAGGGCTGTGCCTGTCATCTCACAATGTTGTCTCCACCCTCCAGTAGTCTGTCTGGAGCCAGGGCTGGGATTGAATGGAGGTGTTGAGCACTTCTAAAGTTTGTTTGAAGTTACCTCTACATGAAAAACATTTTGAGTAATAGTTCAGGGGCTCTGACCCCATGATTCTGGACACTGGTTGGACTTGTAAACCAATGCTGCTCGCTTTACATTCTGCACCAGGAGATTGCTGTGCTGCTTGGAGGAACTGCCATTTCGGACTGCTTGCTTTGTTGGACTAACCTGCTGCCTGCTAAGATGCTGAAGGGATAGCCACTGTGACAAGTGCCCCTGTGTGCTGGTCTGCCTGCCTGCTGCCCTCGAGTGCTCCAGTTGTTCTCCTGGGACTGGTCTGCCCCAGAAGTAGCGGTGAGACACAAGAGTCCGGCCTTACAATCCTTACAAATAGTGCATAAAGAGCGCTTTATACTTTCCTGTACAACCAGTGCATAGAGACCCCTTTATTTCCTCATAGATTTCCAGAGGAGAGCTTTTCATTGGGTCTCCACAACAAGCGTGTGGCGAGCGCTTTACCTTTCCTCTTCAGTCCCCCTTTGACTACATGTCAGTACCAGGAAAGTGCTGGTGATGACCTCCTGTATACGGATCAGCATGGGCCTTTAAAGTGCGCCCCCCCCCCCCCAACGCGGGGACCACGACGAACAACCTGCTTGGGACGAGTGCAGAGCTGAGGCATTGTTCCCCTGCACTTCACTCCAATGCTTGGAGAGACATGGAAGACAGGAGGAATCCCTTAGGTGGCTGCCTTCTGTTCGAGCTGCCGGTAAGTAGAAGAGCCTCAGGGGAAGTACTTGAAAGGAGAGCGGAGGAACTCCACTGTTATCCCACTGAGGGCGGCGTGTGGCATTGCCATATTCTTTATTTCAACATGGGGTCCGGCGAGGAAAGCCGTGCTCATCGTTCACGGACGGACTCCTGTTCGGGGCTGTCTGTGGTCCGACAGCTGCATAGGAGGCTCCATGCGGGGCTGAGAGGTACAGTGTTGGTGAAAGCCGTTGCGCCGCGCGGTCACTGGCAGCTTCCCCACACTGTGTGATGCGAGGGGCCCAGCGAGGTCTCCCTGCAGTGCCTGAAGTGTGTGTGCCCCCGTCCCCTGTTGGCACATACCTTTGGGGGCATTGGATGAGTGTCACAGTAAGGGGCAGGCGCCCAACACCCATTGAACTCACCGGGCTTCAGCCCCCCCGTCGTGTGTGGCAGCCCGGGATGAGACAGATCCCGGGCACACACAGAGCCGCACCCGAACGTTTCACAGGTCTTTAAAAGACCATTTGAATGTTAATTAGGCCTTGCAGTTGTTTCCCCCCTTCTAAGAGCCCCTGCAGCTCCACTCTGCCTACTAATTAAAGGTTCAGCCCCCCCCCCCCGAAATTTGGCTCTAGTTGCGCCTCTGGTAAGGGGCGAGACCTCGACGGAGGCCTCTGGCCAAGTACTGGATACCTTTTGCAACACATTTCTGTATCACTTGTAGTAGGCACGCAGGTGCTTCTGTGGCCTACGTGTAAACCAGCAAACCCGTTTTCTCACCAGGGCTCATACAGATTACCGTAGCCCCGCTAAAAGGGATGCAGGAGTATATTTGCCTACCTGGGCTTACTGCTGTGGTTGTGTTTATGGTGTTATTTTGTTATTTCTGTAGAACTGGTGATATGTGGTGATTTATGGGTGATGCTTATAACCTACCTGCTGCATTTTATGTCCTGATTTATGTTCTTTTATACTTTGTATCGACAGGCTAACGCGTATTATTTCAGGAAGGACATTAAATGTGCAGTGATGGTGTTTTTATGAGGTGTGCAACATAGATGCATTTATTTTATTGTACTAAATAACTGTGGTGTTATGACAATTGCCTACTTGGCACACTGACTATGGGTTCATGTTGTTTTGGTCTACGTTTATATGCAGTACAGATACGCATTTTTATATACTACTGTGTGTTGTCTCTTTTGTGGTGTATTTATTGTGTCACTGGTGTGTGTGTGTGTGTGTGTGTGTGTTGTGCAAATGATTTACACGTTGCCCATGGGGTAAGCCTGACTGCTCGTGCCAAGCTCCCAAGGGGATGAACAGGGGTTATCTTGGGTATGTGACTCCCTTACCCGGACTAGAGTGGTGAGTTCTGCCTGGCTTAGGTGCATACCCTTGCCAACCAGAAATCCCATTTCTAATACTTAAAAAAAGACTACTGCAAAATAGGAACTTAAAAATCTTCTCCACAGAATATATATTCTGCATTTCTTATTGCTCACCCATCACTATGTGGTTGTCAATCTATTCTAACAATATATAGTCTGATCTATTGTGCTTGATACAACACACAACTCTTTTACAAGACTTCAGATATGTTCTGGGATTTTACGCAGTAACAATCTAATGGAGTCAAAATATTAAGGGGAGGGCACAGTTCTCAGAATCAGTACATACTCCTTATTAAAAGTAAAAATACAGCTTTCTTGAATACGACACTAAGAGTAATTATGAAATGAGAATTTCTCGAGAGATAATTTGGGGACACACAGAGCACCATTATATGTAAGAGAGATCAAACATGTTTTGCGATAAAATCATGATACGGAGAGGACATTTTAGTTCCGTTGCTGGAAAACTGTGTGGAAGAGTTCGATGCCCACAATAGAATACTGAAATTGGTACACGCATATTAATTTGTATTTGTGGTTTGAGTGGTTGTCTCATTAAGTTTGATAGCCCTGAAGAAGCGATAAAATTGTGAAATATGAGCTGGCCAGTGAATTTTAAAAATGGAATGAACAGATTCTTAGAACGGTGTCCTCACCTTATTATTTTGAAACAATGTGTGAATACATATAAAGCTAGGCCCTAAATCCATCAGAACCAGATAAAGGCTGTCTAATTCTGAATGGTGAGAAATTGGAATCGGTTCAAAACTTCTCATATTTAGGGGTCCCGTTAGATTCTAACTTTTCCTGGCGGCCCCAAATTGAAAAAAGCAAGTTGATATTTGCACAGAATGTAAAGCCTGAGCAAAGCTTGAGTACTAGCAAAGCTGTGTCACCGGTAGTGGAGTTATTTAAATTTAAAGTCCAACCAGCAGCCCTTTATGGTGCTGAAATTTGGGGGCCAATGTCAAAGGGCACATTTACTGTAATGGGTAATATCTTTATGAGAAGTTTGGTAAGGGCTCCAAGAGGCACTCCTTTGGTGCCACTTCAGCTGGGTTTTAATGTTAAAAGGACTGATCACTACACTATCGTCCGGCCACTAATGCTATGGGTAAGGCTTTGGCAAATACCTGAATTGCACGATTATAGGGAAGGTCTAAAAGAGATACTGGGGTTGGATAAACTGAATACCAATCCCCGGCTAAAACATGTTAAATTCTGTTTCACCAAAATAGGTTTAAATCATTTTTGGGAGAATCCGGAAGGTTTACCGCCGAATTCAAAATTGGTTGTAAAAAGGGCTTTTTGGAGTTTTGTGTTTAATTTAATAACAAATGTGAATAATGTTGGGACTCTAGTGACCAACTTTCTAAGTTTGAAGGAGGAGCCTTTTTTTGAGGCCTTCCTTGACGAAATTGAGCCTCCACTTGCCAAAACCCTTTTTATGAAATTAAGATATGGCAACCTTTTGACCAAAACAACCTTGGTGCGCTGGTCTAGGGGGACCAATGGTTTAGCACCAGTGGTAGATGAAACCTGCAACATGTGCAAGGGAAATCAGAAGGAAGATGACCCTCATATCCTTTTCTTCTGTACAGCTTATGCACTGGCCAGAAGAAAATGGATTAAGCCTCTATGAGTACATCAAGGAATAAGATCTTGTAATCGGGAACTAAGAATGATCAAAACAGACACAACCCAAATAATAGTATTCCGTGTTAGCCGATTTATGTATTCGATTTATTTCTTGCGCAGGAAAAAAGGCCTAAAGTTGTAATGCCAAAGAGATGAATTTACATGACCAAATGTGTTTTTATCAAGCACTAAAAGGGCTATTGTTTTTTTATTGAGTTCAGAGATAGTTTTATTGGGAAATATTTTCAGATTATAATCGTATTACCTGTTCTAAATGTAATCCAAAATTGTGACTTGATGTATTTTATAATGAATTATGTTGTGATTCTTTTATGAAAATGTGATTCTTTTATGGCAATTTAGCCGAAATAAAGAATAAAGAAATATAAAGCTAGGCAAGCCGATATAAACTGAGGGTGCAAGGAGTCAGGCTACCAGATGTGGATGTCCGTTAGAAGTGTGTGGCCACAACAATCAATAGTGGACCATCCATCCCTACCTCAAAGACTGACCAGAGTGGAGGATTGACAGGGAAGTCCTGCGTCACTTCAGGCCATCCTCAACAATAAATAGGTCAGTAAGACACATTAATTGGAACAAGGTTTATGACTCAGGACTAAAAATAAACACTGGCAAAGGCAAATGGGCTAGTGTTGGCAAGGTGAAGCGATGGTTAAAATTTATTTTCATATTTTAGAACAATCATATGCTACATAAATAAAAATAATTAAAAACAGAAAACATGGCACCACCTATTTTTTCAATAACAATATCACAAAAACTAACCAACACCTATAATTTTAACAGACATGCTTTCTAGCAGGTAAGTGTCCCTAGACGAGGCATAGAAACCTTTTTTTTGTGCACATCACAGGAAAAAAATGTATTAGTGCAAAGAAAAAATGTTATTGGGTTTAAATTTCTGAAAGCTACAAACATTGGTTAAACATGCAAAAATGACTACAAATATATATGGCTAAAGAATGGAAACGTCCGGCAACATAGCACTGGTTGAAGTGGGTTGACCCTAAATATATTATATTATATACATGGCATTTTATTCATATATATTTGTAGTCATTTTTGCATGTTTAACCAATGTTTGTAGGTTTCAGAAATGTACACCCGATAACATTTTCTTTGCACAAATAAAAAAATTTTTCCTGTGAAGTGCACTAAAAAAAAAAAACGGTTTCTATACCGCCTCTAAGGACACTTACCTGCTAGAAAGCATGCTCTGTTAGAATAAAAAAAAAAAAATATATATATATATATATATATATATATATATATATACACACACTTATTAATTAATTATTTTGATGACATGAGGTTTGCAAACAGCTGAAGCCAGTCTTAAAGGAGGTGAAATGGGATTTCTTTTCTCAACTCCTAAGATGTTAACTGTAAGTGTGAGATGTGATTACAGAAAAATGACTGCAGTCTACTTAGTCTAGAGGTCTCAAGAGGTCGCAAACTAAGTGGGAGATATTAAACGAGCACCGAGCTTTGGCTTACATTGGTTACGGTGCAATATAAAAATCTGTGACATTGACAAGGCAGAGACAAGGGAATGTCTCATGGTATTTGTACAGGGGATTTACATACAGGAAAATCAGGGGAAGAAGAAGAGCGGTGATACGATCACTACAAACATGACACAAAACTCGCAGAGCGCACTTCAACAGATAGCAGGGTGCCACAAATACTACAAGTGGAAGCAGTGTATGACTGGACAAACAGGTTTTCCTACTCCAGGGACCATCTGCAGTTTCATACCAGAATATCACTGCGTCTGCTATTTTTAACATACTGCCACAGTACTTTAGCTATGAACCCGCTATGCCTATCTCACCTCGCCGCGTGCCTTCACATTAGTCCAGCCAACTGCACACTGCCAAAAAACAGATATGCCACCCAACTAATCTATTAGATAAGCGAGCACTGCCCATGAATGTCATGATATGCAAATTACATTACACCCACATACCGTTACAGGCACAGTCAATGGCACTCAGGTCAGGTACATGGACCGCAATAGCCGGACTCGGAGCACTGCAGGCTAAAATATCTAGTTTTGTGGGCTATCTGTTCATGTTGATTACTGAACATATGCCAAGTCTGACAACACCAGTCTTGAAACCCACCTCTCCTTCTATACTCCGTCATCGAAGTTTCCCCAACTCTCGATTTCTAGTTTCAAAATCTGTTATTTTCACTCTTTTGAAAAGCGAACTTCACCATTCCACAAGTGCTGGTGTCCCAGTGTCAACCTGCTCAGGCCCCTTTAACAGAGGCTGCTCCCTTTCGTGACTCCTGTTCAATCAAGCCTACTCAGTGGGGCTCGGGGGCTCGGGGGGGCAGGAATTTGTATCCCCCAATCATACTGTGCAGCTTTTGGTACAAGCCGTTCATCTGTTTCCCACCCCCAGCTATCTTGGATGCTCGTCACGGTCATTTTGAAAGCTAAAAACATTGCGCTTTAGGGCACCCGAGCCTGGCAGGTGGATTCAACATGTCCAGGTTTCCTTTCCTAGGGTGAGCGGCGACCAGGAAAAGAAACGTCGGCATCCAATTCCAGGACGTTGGTGTATTCAATATAATCAGTGCCACGAACATGCCATTTCCGCTGCACATCCAGATCAAGCTATACTCAATTATCAACCTATATACAATAGTACACATTAGACAACTCCTGGTACCATCACGAGAACAGCATGGCTCCAAGCCATCTATTGGAGTACACCACCTCCCTGGAACCAACACATCAGTATGTAACCCTCACTTCATCCTACACCAACAGAAAACCTTAAACTGTACCCACAGCACCATCCTAAGCACTACATGGCTTTAAAGCTGCATAGCTGGATAAGCGTTCACCACCTTACCACTGCAATCATTCAAATTATTCTGACATATGAATTCACACCAACATATACATTGATGGCATCAAAGCCACATAAGTGAGCAAAGCACCTTGAAACAACAACCACTTGAAGCCAAGCACTGGATAACTTCACGCTCCAGCAGAATGAAACACAGCGATGTAATTCAGCACACATATTCATGTGAAAAATGTTCCACGCGGACCCATAATAGGATTCAGCCAGTCACTAACCAATGTAACCATAACTAATACATCAGTCCACTTCAACCGGTCAGTCACTCTCCAGTGTGACCTATGTCTAACCAGTCCAAAACACAACCAAATACAGGATCAACAGAGCACTTTGACTCTACCCAACGAGAATCCTAAAACTGAAATGGAAACCTACATTCCACAGACGTGTCGGACAATGGTGGGTACGCGTTATGCTTGGACACAACGCATTATGCAAAGGCATACAATATAATAATGACATCCACATTGTACACTCATAAGAGATTTTTGTCTTAAAACCTTTGTGTTGTGGATACAGGTTATTAAAAATCCTCCATAGTGGGTCTCTTCTCTGCAAACACAACAGGGACTTAACATAGGGCTTTACCAACAGCGCAGACATGCGATGCAGGATGTAAATGGGCTAGCAATACCAGCCACCTAGGTGTGGCACATTAGACAGTATATTTCGCAGAACTAACACATTACCCAGAACATCCTATTGTTACCCAACAAAGAAAAGATGCGATATACAACCAGTACCGCACCCCTCTTTTCAAGAACTGTGATCTGCCACACACAAATGCAGAAGAACACCTTGGCTGAAACTGCTCATAAAAATCCATCACAAGATGGTGATGTGTAGTCTATAATTTTGCCTCTTCCAAAAGCAACCCATCACCGTGCACTGTCTAACTCGTAATTCCTGGGCCACTTACCAGCCTAAGAGCCTCCCAGCTAATAGTAAATCCCTCTTGATACAGACTAAATCCCATACTCCAGCTCAATGAACAAGACACGGCCATTTAAACTTCTGACACGTCCACTGACATCCGTCTAAAACTTAATCCAGTTCCCAACATTTGTGTCACAAAATACACAGCACAGCCTTTGGAATGGATCAGAACACAATATCCCTGAAAACATAATACGATTCTAGCAAATTTTAGACCAATCATAGTGATTGAACACCGTATGACATACAGAAGTGTGCACACAAGTGATGATAACATTTAGCCAATAGGTAGTGCTGACCAACCTCAATTTTGGGATGAATACATCAAATATGGGAAACAACAACATCACAACCAACCACAAATAACATGTTTACACCTAACCTATTGCATAATGTGGGACATTGTCAAGACACCACCCTTTTGGAACTATTACAGGGTTTCCAGGGACTATATGATGTGCTTCCTTTTATAGGTTGAGCCTGGGCAGCGCATGCGCTGCTCTGCGAGGCATGCTGTATTCAGGTATGGACTTGAAGCTCCGCCCACATTTTTCATTGGCTTGTGCCACTGTCCTTTGGACACTGGGGTTTTTCATTGGTCAAAAGGCTTAGTAGTTCCAATTTAGAACCTCTTTGTCTCATTATGTAACCTCACATGGCGACACCCCGTTATACGTGTTACTGATCGGTAGGCTTTAATTACAGCCTCCGAGGACCACTTTCTCAAATAGCTTTGCCCTGCCTGCTGTTGTAGGCAGGACACGCTCTCCCTCTATGCTTACTCTTTTTGTTTTTCCAGCACTGCACGCCTCATCAAGCATGATTGCTGCTGCGCTTTTATTTTCATATTTGTTGGCTCAACGGAGTCACATGATTAACTTTTTTTTTAAAACATGGCAGCACTTTAGATTTTACCATCTTAAGCTAAAGCACAGGTGCCACAACTGCTTTAAAAGTAAACAAGTAGAAGTAAAAAGTGCTTTTTTGTTTTTCTATTTGTTTATTTTTAAAGCAATCACGGCACCCACGCTTTAGCTGAAGATGTTCAAAGCGAAAGCACGGGTGCCGCCATAGTAACAAAAGTAAGTAATTAGAAAAAGGTATTCTATTTGCTTACTTTAGTTACAATGGTGGCACCTGCGCTTTTGCTTGGAACATCTTAAGCTAAATCATGGGTGCCGCAATTGTTTCAAAAGTAAAGCAATAGAAAAACGTTTTTTCTTTGCTTTACTTTTGAAGCTAATCACAGCACCCGCACTTTACCATAGGATGTGTAGGGGTAAATCACGGGTGTCGCAGAGTTCTCGCACGCTTGCAGGTTTTGTAAACACATTAAAAAAAGGCATTGTCATTTATAATGGCAATAGCTTAAACTCTTGCAAATGCGAGACCTATTGCATCGCAGATGCTTGTAAGTTGCAAGACAGCGAAGCACATGTTATACAGACAGCCTAACTGATTGACTAACTCCTTGCTCCCTAAATATGGCATCTCTGTAATCTGATCACCAGAAAGAGAGTGGAAAACAAGCATTTACAATGCAATGGCCTCGGCATCATTAAAGGTAGAGCTATTGGCATTGCTCATGACATTTCTTTTTTTTTTTTTAAATCATCAATGGCATTGTCATTTACATTGCCAATAGCTTAATCGTTAAATAAATGGCATTGTCATTTACAATGCCAATAGCTACACCCTACACAGAGCCACCCTCACACAGACACACTCAACAGCACTCTGCACTCAACAGCACACAGCACTCAACAGCACTCAACAGCACTCTGCACTCAACAGCACTCTGCACTCAACAGCACTCTGCACTCAACTGCACTCTGCAGCACACTGCACTCTGCAGCACACTGCACTCTGCAGCACACTGCACTCTGCAGCACACAGCACTCTGCAGCACACTGCATCACAAAGCACTCTACAGCACACAGCACTCTACAGCACACAGCACGTTGGTATCTTGGTTTTTTGTTAAATTTTTTTGTCCTTCCCTCAGTCTATTACCACTAACACAGCACATGAAGTCACATTTGCATGCAAATTATGGTTCCAGGAGATATTCTACAATACTACACCTGGAATTTTTCCTGACTTACAACTGTATACCCAAAAAACTAGAGGGGTATGTTTGTTAAGATGGAACCAGTGCTGACTAAGGTTCTGTATTTTAAGTTCTGGGATGGCATTTTACATTTCAAATGTTTTACTTTTAAGCAGGGTGCTTTGTCTAGTCACAGAAATATGGGTACAGTTGCCCAAACTGGGTTGAAAATGAGACACACCTCTTGTCCCTTTGTCCAATTTATGCCTTCCAGATGTCAAAATGGCTCCGACAACTGTGGAGAGCCCTAGGCATCCAGAACCTGAGGTTGGGACTGGATGTAGAAAAAAAACATACATTTTAAAAACTTTGGTGTTCGCCATGTCAAATTATCTGATATCTCCCAGCACAATCAGATGCTGTTTTATTGATCAATTACAAATATGTTTTTATAAAGTGTGTACAAATTTTGTTCAGATCGTGTTTTATTGTTTTTTAAAGTTTTCTGGGTTATAACCTATACCGACTTACCACATTTGGTGTTAAAGGCATGTGTCGGTGTGCACAGAATGCAATGATTAACCTTGACACACGAATAAGCAGTTGTAAGAAATGAGAATGGTGAATGAGGCATGCTGGTGGCTGCATATCTTCAAAACACCAAGTCAGCAAACCAGCTTACAAATCTTTGCGTTCTCAAATATGTAATCAATGTATGGAAAAGTGTATAGTATAAAGTAAACTGTATTGGTTTCTTCAGGCTAGACAAACGAGTGTACCACGAGGACCGAAAGTTTTACTATGTACAAAGACAGACATAACATTTGGCCTGACTATGAGTTGAGTGTTTGCATTGACACTGAAGAATCTTTATGACAGCACTCAGCCGATAAAAGACTTTAGGTCGTCTGGCCCAAAGATAAGTGTTTCGCCAGGTTATCAAATG
The DNA here is from genome assembly GCF_964263255.1 of Lissotriton vulgaris. Classification (NCBI taxonomy): domain Eukaryota; kingdom Metazoa; phylum Chordata; class Amphibia; order Caudata; family Salamandridae; genus Lissotriton; species Lissotriton vulgaris. The sequence continues at coordinate 1,117,451,621 of NC_141685.1, read as the reverse complement.
ACTCCCTTTCACCTTCTCCAGTACGATCTTTTACTAGCCACCGATTCCACGTCTTGAGTACTAGTAAACATACATTCCTCTAACACCAAACACACTACTGAGCCTGCCAATGACAAATGAATGCATAACCCCCCCACAATTTCGTGCTCTTTGTGTAGAAAGGATCCCCGATCCCCCCCCCAAGCGCCCTAGCAAACCCCGACATGGGTCTTCAACCTTTACTATAACTGTCATTTATGAACAGAAAGTAAAGACAGAAAAGCAACCGGCAGGCCGGTCCACTTTTCTACCTGCTGTAACCTATAAACCGCCTATAAACACCAATTTTGTCACCCTCCCCCAAAGAGAGGGGGAAAAGGACCCCCCAATAAACCCCACAGTTTACTTGACTTTAATGGCGCCTAGCACTGCATCCTGCTCCTGTAGAACAGACCCAGACACGTACCTATGGAAGCAAATTAGGCACCACAAGCCCACTCAGGCCCAAATTAGGGGGGGGGGGACGTTGAAAGGAAGTAAATGTTTTACAGAGTGACACTAACTGGACACCTAAAAGCAAAAACCTCGTTTAAATCTGTGGAGTGTTGAAATCTCGCCCCACAAAGGTACCGTGCAGGCACAGTAAAACAGGCACGAGCCCACTGTGTTGTACAAACTCCACAGGGCCTCCGACTTTATCCCTGCCGACTCCGCATTTACCGCCCGTATCTCTCCCAGCATCGCTCACTCGCAACTCGTACCCTGGTTTCTCTTCACGTGCGCACGTCATAGTCTCAGGGTTTCCCTTTGCCCACTCATGGGAATCCAGAAAACAATACATTTACATTTTTCTGCGGTTGTAGAGGGCAGAAAGTACTAAAGTAAGTTCTTTTATGTGGATGTGTTTACATGTAGTCCGTCTATCTGTGTTCAGCTATCGGCAGAGAATGGGACAGAAGTCGAAAGTCCGACAGTGGAAGACCAAGGCTGCGACAGCTGAAGCGGGTTCACTGGACTGCGGCTGCTCCAGGTGCGGGATGGGCGGTACCTGCAAGAGTCTACACACAATGGTTACAAGTCACCCCCCGCCCAAACTGCGGGAGGTTTAGCGCCCCCTATCGGCTCAAAACGTGGATGAGTGCCAGGATTAACGATGCTAATTACAGGCTAGGGGTTCTACCTGGAATCGAGTAAGCAGACCACTCAGTCGATCAATAAAAACACAATTATCGCCCGCTCACACTATCAGCAACGCCAAGTAGCGGACTTAGACTGTAGACGTTTAAAGTTGCGGCCTCGCCCATAGACACAATTTATTGCGCTCAAGTCACAAATGACCCCAGTATGCAGCATACAGTCACTTATGTCCTTCTCCTGTCAATTTTTTCGCCTGAAAGTGCTTCCATAGACACCCAGCAGGGACCAATTACAACAACACTAGCCGGTGACCTTGCTCCGACACCTCATCGCCGTTTTTTGCGTCTCATCTACTGTCTCTCTATTGCTTCGGGTCACCTTGTGTTGTACACTCCACACCAGTATCCTCTCACCGTTGATGCCTACGATAGCCTTAGGCCCACTCGCCGGGGCCCACCCGAGAAGCGAATCGCGGTCAGGAAGGGCTTCTTTATTTCAAGCAGCTGCAACTTTTCGGCACGCACCGGAACACCGGTGACCAGCGGCTTCAGCGGACCTGCTACGGCATGCGAGGTGGCGGCCAGATAGTGCAAAAAGGGCCCGGAACGGGCAGCTACCCGCAACATGGCGAAGACTCTCCCAACCGGGAACTGAAGGTGAGGAAAAGGACAGCGCAGTATTTTGACGTCATTTGTGCAGCGCGGCTCAAAAGATCTCTGGCCAGTCACAATATGGCAGCTCCGTGTTTTTTCCGGATTTGGGGGCGTGTTCGGTGGGCGTGGCTAAAAAGTGGAAAGAAGGACACCGAACACACCTCCAAATCCGAAAAGGACGGAGCCTATTTGTAGTGAAGGCTCTCTCCTCCAATGGCTGGCCTCCATTTAGGAAGCCAGCCAATGGGAGAGAGGGAAAAATTAGAGGCGGGATGAAGAGCCCCTCTAAGAAAGATAAGATCTCGCTACTTCCGGTTCTGACGAACCGGATAGTACCGAGACCTAAAAAAGATTGTAAAAGGAGCAATGTCACATCCAACAAGGAAACAGCCACTAAGATAAACAGGCCAACTACAATATACAGACAACATGTTAGCTCTATATAAAACATTAAAACAAGTACTCACAGATCCTATGAGAATAACCCAACACCTGAAGCATTGGTATATAAGACATGCAGGAAAAGAAACAATATCACGAGTAGGTCATGTTATAACTCCATAATAGTCACCTTTTTAAATAAAGAGAGAAGTGGGGTGCAGAGGGTCTCCAACCACCACTGAAGAATTTCAGACTGCAACCAGAGCCAGAAATGTGTTTTAAATAACCAGATATTACTGTACACCTTTAACAGTCTGTTGAATGAAATATTCAATTTGATATGACTATGCTATGTAATCTTGTGCCTTCTTAAAACCTATATATCCATTACACTATAAAAAAACTCTTACATTCAAGTCTTACAAGTCTGCTTGCAACATTTTTGTATTTCTCAAAACCATGCATGATCATCAAGACAGGTGCCTAGCCCACTGGAATTCACAAGAACCCGCAGTGCTGGACTTCCAGAAGTTTATTCAGGTAGCTCAGTCATGACTGAAGTCTTAAAGCAATTCAAAATGCCAGAAGGCTGTGAATTTGGTTTCAAAAGACTGATGCAAAACATCTGTCTTCTAATAGAAAGCTTCTCTGAATGTTTTTAATGAACATACTCTCAAATGTGTTTTGTGGTCAATAAGGACAGCCACACAAAAATATATGGCTGGAGAATATTATTTGTGTACAGCCTATTTATGCTATAAAGTCCTTCTCATAGTTTAAAAGATTTTTTATTGAATGATATTTGCATTCCTAATTTGAGTTTGGAGTGTTCTGTAAATTCAAGTCACTGGAAAGAGGGCAGAATTCCAAGAATGGTAACAGGTAAGTGTAAGTCATCAGAAAATATTTAATTACATTTTTATATGGAGAGGACAACAATTAAAAACCAGCTATCAACATTATAATAAAATGCGATGTTGCATAGACATTATAATAGGGCACAGTGCTAAATACCAATCACCACAAAATAAGTTGTCCAGGGAGCAGCGTCTTATTAGACTATGATCCTGCTCAATTAGCTATGTTAGTCACCCACGTAATTTCAAAGCACTGGTTTCATAACACTCAGCAATAAAAAGCCTGCTACCAAAGAGTCTAGAAGAAAGAAAATCTTCATAATCTCATGATGTCTAAAAATTGTTTATTCAATTCAGGACTCTACATCGTTTTGGCATTGAGAATTTAGAGCTTTCACAAAGATACACATTATAAAATTATTAAAAATTATAAACATCTCAACACATTTAAATTATCCGGGTTAGCAGCCAGCTATGGAAAACATACTGTAGGGAACAGTATCTGTTAAAAGTATGAAATCACTTTGGAAAACTCTGGAGGAAAACTCTTAGACACAAGACAATTGACTAGATCTAGCAATGCATTTGAAAGGTGAGTTTTAGAAGTTAAATCCCTGGCTGTTTGTTCCCATTCACAATCAATGTCAATCATGATAGTGCATTGTGGAGTTTCAACATTCTTTAACACGAAACATGCATTAGGTCAAAGCACTTGTCAAAGATCATGTCATGTCAATTCTTGCATCGTCAATGATGGGGTTCAGAGGTACTGCACTTTCACTACAGCTACCAACATGGTTTGCGTAAAATGATACTACTAGGAGGTGTACCAAAAGGCAGACTCAAAAAACTTAAGAAACAGTCACATCCTTTTGTGGAAATGTCTGAATGTGCAGTATCATTATTACACCTTAGCTTACTGGGCTTGCTAAAAAAGAAGCAAATATTAAATAATACCTTGTTTGGCGATCAAAATAAATGGAGAACATATTCTTAACTCTCAGTGGTAGTAGCTACAGAGGCAACTGGAAACTAACAAAAACATTTTGAATTATATTCAACGAAGTCAGTGAACATTAGGTTTGGAGACCAGGATATTGACAACTGCAATGAAAGATGTATATAAAAGAAAATGCAATCTGAACTATAGGCATGAGAAGAGAGGACTTAAAACGAGCATTGGCAGCCAGTAAGACTCGCCTGTGTGTCACAGGTTAGGCTTACTCACTTTGCCAATGCTTTCAAGACTCAGAGCTACAGGCTTTGCCAATACTTGCGTACTTCTTAAATTGTTAATAGCAATAAGCACTCCAAGATGTCTGCGCCAATTCCACCCATTATTCAATTTTTTTATATATACTTAATAGCCATTTAAAGATGGCTTCCCACAGCACTAGTAGAGGACTGGCCAGTGCCTTTAGGGGTGGGGTGGGGAGGGGAGAGCAAGAAGACACAGGGAGTGCACAAATAAACAGCTGAGGCGAGGGGTGAAGGAAGGTGAGAAGAGCCAAAGCACCAGTGACAGCGAGGCGAGAGACAGAGGGAGAGAAAATAGCCCCTCATGAACTTTAATACATGCTATAAGAGGCAGAAAGACACAGAAGAGATGCTCTCAGTGGCTGCCAGAAACATCAGAATAATGTTGCTGGCAGCCATTACAGAACTCTGGGACTTAGTCCCCTGTTCTGAAATAAGGAAAGTAATAAAATGGGGTAGAGCAGCGATACCCTGAGTCCCTAGGCCACATCAGGGGAGTTTGCACCCCCTCCCTGAGCCATTAAATACCCCAAGGAGCCCACACCGGGCCAAAATCAACAATAAAGGGCAGGGGGCCACACGCCCCCCACCCCCAAGTCAGCCATTAAAGGTCCTGGGGACCCCATTCCCCAGGACTGATTTAAATAATAAAGGGGAGGGGTCCGCACGGCCCTACTCCCAGAGCCATCACAGACCCCGGGGAGCCCACCTGTAAGGTAGATGTTTCTCAAAAATGGGGAGGGGAGCCACGTGTTTTCCCTACCCGAGACAGGGCAGGCCCCAGAGTGCCCAACATTGGTTTCCAGTTGCCAGAAGATCCACCTTCAAGCTGCTCATTTTACTACTAGGATTTCCCTAATCCCATTCTAGAGATTCTTCTCTCCTTCATCTTTCCTTTTACTCATCCCAAGCCTCATCTTACTTCTCTGATCTCTCAAATAACAGTTTCTAGACTCTTCCATCCATTTGTTAGCCTATTCACCACTAATTCTTTTTTGGTTCTGGATTAGGGTGCTACTCACCGAAAACTGATTCGATGCCCCCATCAGGGGTAATTAGCGCTATATAATTACAATTGGAGCTATGAAAGTAAGTGCAACATAGATCCGAATAATATGAAGCATCATTACTGCCATCACATATACAACCCCCATAGGCAAAGCAAGCTTGTTATGTGAAACATTGACCCTATACCATACACTTCATGGGTAGCCAAGTTTATGTTGGCTATGAACCACAGATAAAAGGGAAACCTATCCTGCACACGGTGTTCAATCTGTATACAACAGTTTTGGGAAAAACAACTTCCTCCAGATACTGAAGCCCTATTATGTAACTAATGTCTACTGAGGGCAGTCTTTACCTGTATCAAACCCCTGATAGTCACTTAACATGCTCTGAGAATTAAGTGGCTAAACGCAGAAAAGTGGGTACTGTTAACACGGTTTACTCTATGGAGAGAGTTCACACTGTACCACACTGTTTGCTGATAGTAAAACTCTCATGAGAAATACACCACAGCAAATTAAAAAGTATCTGCTAAGAACAGTGTACACTAGAAGCAACAAGCATTTACAATGCAATGGTTTCGCCTTTTGAAAAGTTTGAGCTATTGGCATTGTAAATGACAACATTTGTATTTATGTGTTGGTTTTGAAAACAGATAAATAAATGGCATTGTCATTTACAATGCCAATAGTTTAATCTCTGGCAAATGCCACACAAAAACACACAGACCCACAAACACACACACAGACCCACACACACCAACAGAGCCCCCCACATACACACACACACAGAGAGCCACACACACACACAGAGCCACACACACAGAGCCACACACACACACACAGAGCCACACACACACACACAGAGCCACACACACACACAGAGCCACACACACACAGAGCCACACACACACAGAGCCACACACACACACACACACAGAGCCACACACACACAGAGCCACACACACACACACACACAGATCCACACACACAGAGCCACACACACACAGATCTCCCCTTAGGCAGACACAAATGATTTACCCCTGTCCACCTCTCACCCTCTCTCTCTCTATCTCTTCATTGTGTGCCCCCTTCTGTCTCACCAGAAAACAAGTGCCCAAAAATAATGCCATTGGGTGTCAAGATGCTACAAAGATGCAAACAGCACTGCGCTCCATGCTATTCTTCATGCTATGCCTAAACAAGAAACTTTAGCTCTGACAGTAGATCATTCTTTTTTGTTTTGTTTTGAAGGCAGAGAATAATTCCATACTACGAAAGCGGATCACTGACCCTCACGGTCGGTGCTGGCCATGTCAGTGCTTTTTTTCTTCTAACTTTTAGCCATTCTGCACAGCAGCCTCACTACTGTACAGTAAAAATTGGCAAAGCCAATACATCTCTAATTCACCACAACAGGGGTTTTCATCGAAAACATCAATAGTGTAAGCATGATCGTCAATATTCAGACTTGCGAATGATATACAGGAACTAAATAAAAAGGAGAACGTTACAGCTTTACTTGGCTACCTTCCTGTCAGCAGTAAAGAAACAAGAGAGATAGGTGCTAAGTGAGTGTTCCTCGCGCAAAAAGTTTACCTGGCATTCGAAAAATCAACAGGATGACCAGTTGGAACGCAGATACAAGAACATGAAGAGAACTGGGATGGCACCAAATCCATTCCTGCATCTCCCTTGTGTCAATGAAATCAAGCAGACCAGTTTGATCCCAAACTGGGCCCTCATTTCACTACTAGTGCCTAGCACCACTACTGGGAGCCAGGAAGATCCAGGCACCCAGACAGTCAGTAAAACAATTTCGCAGAAAGGAGGCATTACTAGTTCCGAAGTGACTGGTGAATCAATTTTGGCGCGGCTCTTCCTAGACGTTTGACCTTCACTGTATTTCCAACTTTGAAGTTGTGCTCTAAATCATTGTGTCAATAAAAAGTTGTTTTTTGCTTGTGCTTTAGCAACCCTCTAGCTGTTGACCTGCTTGAAGCAGATGTAGGAGTCTCACTAGACTGCAACCAACTGGCTGGGAAAAAGTTTGTCTGTCACTGGCCCACACAAGAATTCTAAAAGTTATATTTGTCACAAATTGTACCCTGTTGCAACCAGGCACCAGAGAGATGTTGTGAATGACTTGAGCGTGGGCACAGAAAACTAATGAAAAATAACTGTAAACGGTACTCTCAATAGTTGCCATCTCAGAACGGCGAACTTACGGTTTATTAAGCTAGAGGAAAGGACAGACACGTTTGCCATTCAGGAATAAGCATGGCTAATGGTCTCATTGTTGGTCCTGTGGCGACTACGGATGGGGCACCCCACGACTAACCAACGGCTGACATGGGTGCTTCATGTGAAGTACATCAATCCCACTCGTCAGAATCACCACTTGCTTCCAACAGGTTCAGTACTGTAGCCTATAGCTTGAGAAGCAAGACTGAAGGGAACGCTGACCATCTCCCTGGGATGCTCCATGGTAGATGACGAGGTTTCTGAACCAGATTTTGTTTCCCCTTGGGAGCCACCTGTAATTACAGAGATCAAGTTGGAGTCAAATAGAGAGGCTCAGGATAAATGTGGTCACAGAGCTCAGAGTATATTACAGCGAGCTATAACATACGTGAGTAACCCTAAAAACAACAAACTCCTGTAGTCTAACCTGACATGACAACTGCCTGCTGTGGTCTCCTGCCCTGGAAGAAGACATGGGCAATAATGACCAGGACAACAGGGAGCAAGGCCCAGCTAACTCTAAACATGCATGACACATACACTTTCACAAAACTATATGGGGGGGTAGGGTGGGGTGGGATATCATGGAAACAACCCAGTAAACCGTATCCAACGAGTTTCGCATGCCTCAAAGAAAAAATAAACACCACCACGCCTTGCCACATAGTGTCTTGCTTACTCTGCACACACAAACACATATATACTTGCACAGACTGAAGCACTCAAAACATAACCCATGACTAGCAACATGTGGGGGAAAGGCTCAAACGAAGGACCACAGCTAGAGTGCACTCATTGGATTTCAACACAGAGTTGGTAGGATCCTGGCCCACGAGTGCAGTGCAATTAACGATCAGTCCTCCAATACCCTGCTCAGAAGGGAGTACTCATCTCTTGTTTGGGGTGTGTTTGGAGAAACATGGTATAAAACTCATCCACTGGACAAATACATTGCGGGGAGCACAAGAAAAATGGTTATACAGTATAAATAGTCACATGGAGAGTGCTAGGCCATTCGGGGAAAATGCACAAGGTGAGCACACTTATTAAAAATGCCTCGCGCAGAATAATAGGAAACAGCAAGAACGGGCTCACGGACAGCGGGAGGGGGGACGGGCTCACGGACAGCGGGAGGGGGGGACGGGCTCACGGACAGCGGGAGGGGGGGGACGGGCTCACGGACAGCGGGAGGGGGGGGACGGGCTCACGGACAGCGGGAGGGGGAACGGGCACACGGACAGCGGGAGGGGGGACGGGCACACGGACAGCGGGAGGGAATGATGGAAAACTATTTGAGAGTTATCCAGTTGCCTGCTCTATCAGTTGATCAACAAGCAGCAGCTGTTGCTCCTATTACACTACCTGGGGTGGAAAATGCAATAAAAACATCCCCTAACTGAAAGCTTGTGGGAGTGATGATCTACCTGTAGAAGTGATAACCTGTTTATGAACCAATTAAGTAAATATTTGGTCACTCTCTTTAATGATACATTATACGGTAAGGGCCTTCCCAGCGTCCTTACTGAGGCATTAATTGTAAGCTTTTTGAAAAATGGTAAACCCCCGATCATATTGTCCAATTAGCTTATTAAATTGAGACTATAAAATGTACGCAAAAATAATAACAAGTAGAATAGCCCCATTAGCATATACTTTGGTCCATCAAAAGCAAAACTGCTTTCTACCAACAAGACTGACAGTTACTAACACTCATTATTTAGTTCAAGCTATTATTCAGCTAATGAGACCAGGGCAGATTTTCGAAAAAGGGCTCTAAAATGAAATTGAAATAAATTTGTATTTTGAGGGGGCGGTACCCTAATCAATCATACAAGATCTTAGCAACGGCTTTCCCACTAATAGTCAAGTCCCACATTTCAAGGTGCAGCGCCCACAGGCACCCCATCACCCTGTAAACCAACCGTGCCTCCCGCCATGTAACACACTGTTTAATTTTAGAACGCACCTGTCTCTCGAGCCTCCCTGAGCACTCTGGGTGACAACACAAAATGGCCGCCTGCTCCTTGGTGAAGGGGGGTAGGGGAAACTCCTACACTGGACACACACATGAAACTTAACGACACAGCCCCCACCTGACTAAGTGATTATCACGCAGTACACTGCCCCCGGCCGGAGCCACAGGACAACTGAACAAACAGGCCACCGTGCAGCCTCAGCTGCGTGCAGAGGTCACTGGGCTAAACCAACAAGTTATCGTTCAATGGAGTGACAGCTGTACCTTTATTGCAGGCGGAACCCTCTTTATAAGACCCTAGGTTTCTAAGAGATCCTGTGGTCAATCAAGTTGTTCCAGGACTTGCCGGTCCCTGCATTCTGTGTCGGTCGAATATGCAGTCAGTTGCGGTTTCCACGCAGAGAAAGAGTTACCCGAGCCACCCGGCCCCGCCATGCCTCACTCCTCGAACATCCTGACATCGCAAGCGGATCGACCAGACCGCTGCAAGCATGAGACCCCCTGCACACTGCATCAATTCTTAACTATACCCTGGCCCTGGCCCACACCGCTACAGTGCCGACAAGACCCAGGGACAGACGGCGTCTACATGCATGTAAGATCCGGGCTACACCGGGACACCACTGCGCTGGAGAAGTGACTCCCCTCGGCGCAAACCCCGGCCTGCAGCTAAAGACCCGCTGCTGCAACAGGCGAGTTCCCGACTTTGCACGTGATGTTTGCACACAGCCTTTTGTCTGTAAGCCCCATCCTTTCAGACTAGGGGGCGTGTTTTTGACTGTTGTTTACATTCTTTGATTTTTTTAGTTCTTCGCAAGCGTGACTGCGCATGTGTGCAGTCTTTAGTAGGCGGAGACCTAAAAACAACATCAAATATGTAAACAACAGTCAAAAACACGCTCCCCAGTCTGAAAAGGACGGGGCTTAGATAGAAAGAAGAACGTCACTAGGACCTCTTCTCCAATGGCTGGCCACCGTTTAGGAGGCCAGCCAATGGAGAAGAGGGACGGGGCTTAACCTCGCTAGATGTTCTCCTCTATCTCATTAAATCTCGCCAGCGAGACTACGCAAGCGCAGCCATCGCAGGCAGAGAGCTAAAAAGGAGTCAGCAGATGCGTCCTACGCGTGAGCCTAAAAAGCAAATACAGCTAAATACTGTACAGAAGTTCCTTTTGGCAAAGGGTTAATATTTCTGTTGCACCTTTAAGAAAAGCCTTGTATTATGAGAAAAAAGTAAAACAACATTTCAACATGACAGTAAAGTAAAACAAATATATGTGCAAGGGCGATTAGTGAACAGCATGAAGGCATCCAATTGGCAAACACTGCCTAAACAAATAAGCCATAAACTGACAAATAATATGTCATGTCACCAAAGTAAACACATCGAAATGCACACAATGCAGTAGTCGAACAAAATGATCACTTGATGCTCCAAAACTGAATGGGAGCGTAAATGGGATAATGTAATCATCCACAAAATACTATGGCCTCGATAGGCAAACCCTGAAGAACTCATGAAAGCCAATGCCTTAGGGGCCAGGCACAAATCCCACCATCTGTCTAATTCTTATTATACTTTATTTAAAGAACTGACGACATGAGTATTTACGAACAGCAAAAGGAATCTGAGCCACATCTAAAATGGAGAGGTTTCATTATAAGGATAATTCCTGTCATTCCAGTGATTCTCACATCTCCAGAAGACCCTGTGGGAACTCTCTAAGGCGAAATTCAACTGCTGGATTTGTGAGCACCTAGTCCACTTGCCTTCTGTAAACAACTTCTGAATGACACCTGGCATATTAATATGCAAGACACATCATCCTACATATTTAATATAAAGCCAGTCATCTCTTCTGTGTCTCAGAGAAGTGCTCTTTGACGTAGGTTTGCTCTGTCAAATACCCTAAATAAATGCCATGGTCATTAGGAGTCTTATGCCAATCAGAGCCTGGAACATCAACCCAGGAAGGAAGTTAACCCGGTGGAGACTGGGTTGTGGGAACATTTAGATCCCCAGGTCCTCAAGTTCAGGATCATTGCAGCAGAGGTTTGGAATGATTGGCCGAGCTGGTCTCAGGCCTACGTGCTACCAACTGTACTGTCTGGAAGGCACTTGCAGAGACCCTCTTTCTGCTGCAGGGATAGACCTCTCTGGGCAAACGACAACCTTTTCTTCTGAAAGGCCTCAACTTTCTCCTTCCCGTCTCTCGCGGGGGCTCTTTGAAGCGTACCACCAAGTAGACTAGTTATAATTTCTACAAGAGAGCATCACATTGAAAGAGAAGCCATACCATACAAATGCAGCAGAGCCTGTTGTGGCACAGTATGCGGCCTTCATTTAACCCTTTGTCAGAGTCATTCCGGCAGTGGCAACTTGAGAAGCTGGGATTTATCCATAGCCATCCTTATTCTCTGGCTGGATTCTCAGCAGCATGTTTGCTTACTTGTTGATCTGTGACTCGCTGCACAACTATCTTATGGGCTAGAGGTGGTCCCCACCAACTTTGCGAGTCTATTCTCTACAGACATTTAGCAATGCTCATGAAACTCTGTGAAAGGACCTTTTCCTAACTTTGCAAAGACCGGCTGAAATTAAAAAAAACAGTGCTGGAAATAAAAAAATAAGTGAAATGTATGTTTTTTTTTTTAAAAGGCTGCATCTAGCATAATGCATTGCTGGGATGACTGGTGTCGCACGTCAAGTACATTCACATTTGAAAAATGTTTGTTGATGGTTGTCTGAGACAGTGGCATGCACTATGCTGCTTAACTATTAGAATGCAGCTATTTATAGGGCAAAATTCCAAACACTTCCTATTTTGAAAGAACATAGTCTTTCTGGTGTTTGGTACTGACACTGGAACAGTATGTAAAGAGATCGATGAACTTTGCAAGCAGCGGTCGGAACTAAAAACAGTACAGGAACTACAAAGTGAAACGGACAGAAAATACTACATTTACCATAATGTATTGCTAGGATGACTTGTGTACGTCGAGCACAGCCACAACTGACAAATAAATAAATAAATATGTTGTCAATAAATAAGGATTTAAATGAGCAACATCCCACATTTTTGTTTGCTTTTTGCCCTAAAATAAGAACTAGTCTTTTCGGGTTTGTTTCTGATACACCAAATACTGGTAACAATAACCGTTTTAAGATATTCTATCCATCCTCTCAAAAATTATGATATCAGTCTATTAAAAACATGCAGCTCTCCACCTTAAGTTTAAGGTTTACGTGTTATTTTAATTCTAGAAAAAAGACTTATTAAACACACTTATCTGGGTGCTTCCTGCAGTGGCTGAACTGCTTATGACACTGCACAAGGCCTACGCCTGAGGAGGGAAGCAGGTACAACTCTAGCCAAAGAGGTGGCGATGAGTGCCAGAGAAACTACCCAAAGCTGCAAATTATCCGCACTGGAGCACTACTCAGCATTACCTCTTCAGGACACAATTATGTGCGTTTAAGTACTATTTAACTGTTCTAGGGCTCTCCAGCCCAGATGAAGGGCCTTTGTTTTGACATCAGTGTTGAAACAGCATTATTGCCATTTCTTAAAAATGCCATGGCGCGCACTAAATAGCAGTACATTTTTTTCCAAACAGAACCAATCCTCTTCGAAATCTAGTGACCCCAAAGTAACCCTCCAGGTGACCTCCCAGATTGCCACAGAGTCTCACTTCCCAGTAACAAAAGTCTAACACCCAGTCAATGCTGAGTCTCACTCTCCCACACACCCCACACTGACAGGTTAATAAGAACAGATGTACTTGCATCCCTGCTCTGCAGCCCCAAAACCCAGGTTGTCTCAATCAATGATCTTATAGTTATATCTCTACTAATGCTATTGGTTCACTCTCTGGCAGTAATTCGATCGTCCCCAGTCCTCAGTTAACAACTTTCAATCAATGTCCCCAGTGTTCAGAGTCTCACCCACTGATCAAAGTCTCATTCCCTTCCACCCCAGTGACAAGTGGCCGTGGTCTACCTCCATCAGTGGGAGTCCATCCACCAAACTTACCACAGATTGTTGTTCTTACACCTATATGGTCAAAGTCCAACCCACTCCATGACCCAATGAATTTGAGTTTTCAGTGGCTACAGACCCCCCCCCCCCAAAAAAAATATATCTCTGATAAACCCAAAATTGCAATCCTGTTGACCACAGCTTCACTCCCTAAATGGTCGTAGACTAACCACTCAGTGATCATAAGTCGTACAACCATCCCTGGCAAGTGATGCATAAAGTGTCATCAACCCCCACCCCCATCAGACTCTCACTTGCCCACCCACATACTGCTGCCGTCAGAGCCTCGCTCTTCCAGCATCACTTCCTATTCACCCTACAGTGTAATAACCCGAAGTGACCCCATTCCCCTCCTTGCAGCCCCACCCCCGCACTCACCCACAGCTCGCTGCCCCAGTCCATGGTCGCTCCTGCGGAGGTGCGCTTCCTCGAGAATGAGGTGCGTGGGTGCTCCGGGGATAGCGGCCCTCCTGCTTCAGGTGGGGTCGGATGCTCTTAGGGGTGATGACGATAGGGGTCACACAGCTCACCACAATCTTTAGACGGAATCACGGAGACAGGAAGTGAATCCAAGGAAGAGTCACAGAGCCAGCAGGAACAGGCCCGGCCCACAGCCAGGAGCCACGCCCAGCACCGATGACCAGCCCTGCCCATTCGTCGAATCACGGCCCCTGTATCACTGGCCACGCCCATTTCATATCGACCCGCCCACACAGAGATGGTAAAGTCAAACTCCGCCCATGCGAGCTAGGCCGCAAACCCACTCCGTTCCCAAAACCAGAAAACCCCAGTCCTCCGTTGAGGAACGAGCCCACAAATCATTGTATACAGCTTGAAAGCCTAAAAGCACGCCCATGGCCCCCGGAACCACGCCCATAACTCTAAGCCACGCCCACAGAGAACTAGCGTGTATTCTTCTACAGGTCCTGCCTACAAGGCTGAAGAAGTAGAAGCCAACAGCGCCCCACTCCGTGCCTCCTTGGATAGCCTTCCACTTATCCCGGTGCCTTCTTCTCAAAAGTCGTTGTTTACTTAGTAGTAAACCCCATTGATTATATTTATACTATAGCGCTTACTGTCCCTGACAAATGTATTTATTTATGTATTTATGCATTTTTATAAAGCGCGGACTTTACCAGAAGGTGTCAGAGCGCTGTACAATAGAACTAGTTACGTTACATGAGAGAAATGTTACAAAATAGAACGTACAAAAATAGCAGGACACGGAATCAAACACAGCAGGCAAGAGGAACACAATATCAAACAGCAAGCAAGGAATGTACAAAAATAAATAAATATTACAAATTTGCAATGACTAATGAACTTCCTAGCGGGGTCTGAGAATGAAGGAATTAGTTCTGAGAGTGTCTTTGGAATAGAAGAGATTTGAGGTGCGCTTTGAAGATCCGGATGGAGGTGGTGACATGGAACAATGGAGGAAGCGAGTTCCTGATTCTCACCGCATTACTTGAGAACGATTGAGCTGTGTCACTCAGTTTGGTGCTTACTTTAAAGAGGGCTGTCTTGTCCATACCTCCACTTCCGCTCGGCTGAGAGCGACGGGTACCGACGGACAGGTAGGATCCCTTAGGTTCTTACACTCTTTCGGCAGGTTAAGATAAGCCAGGACCACTCTCTTTTAGACTCCTTTCTGTTGCTAGGTCTCGGGTTAGTTCATCTGCCCTTGTTTTGGTAAATACACTTATTGTCACTCATGCTGACTAAAGTAAGCCATTTTTGGCTCGTTTTTGTAAACCATTGTGAGCAATGCTCAACATCTTTTGTCACATACCTCGAACTGCCTTTGCTGTTCTATAATATCTGTTGGTCTATGGTTGTACAGATGGGCATTGAGCACACGTCTTTTGGGTTACATGTGTAGAGCTATTTGGCTGGACACAGAGGAATTGGATGTTAACTGTGTCCTTTTATTTCTACACACTAGAGCGGGGCCTCATTCTCCCGAGCGGTTGCCGGGTGAGGTTTGTCACCCACACAAAGCTGGGTGAGTATCACTGGGAGGAAATGCCTCTATGTGCAGGGCCGGTCCTAGGCATGGGCGGTATGGGCAGCTGCCCAGGGCCTCGCGCTCCGGGGGCCCCGCCACCGGCCCGCAGAGTAGATCGCAGAGCAGGGCCTGACATGAAAATGCGAGAAAGCGCTGTGCGCACTCACCGTGCACGCACGCACCACCACCAAGCTTAGTGGTGTTGGTGCAGTGTGCGGGCGGCATATCAGTTTGATGTGGGTCCCAGGGCCGTCAATCTGGTAGCGCACAAAAGCGCTACCAATTACGGCCCTGGACATCATTTTGGCCAGCCCCCGCGTGCTGTGCTGCTAAAATGCAGTGACGCAGCACGCACGCGCTCCCTGGCCTGTACAGTCTCTTCTTCAGACAGGAGTGGAGTCGGGAGTAGGTTTGGTTGGGCCGCGTTGGCGTAATGTCTTCAGACAGATGGTAAGTCACGGCCATTGCCACTTTGTTAAGGAAACGGAAGAAACGCACGAAGAAGTTGCCGTACACTACAGTCTCTTTCTGTACACCTTACAGCAGTGACTGCAATTACATCTACAGAGAACTACGTAGACGACTGCACATACTTAGCGCAGATAATACACTAATTTGTTTAATTCCATAAGCACTGCCAGTGCTTAATTTGAGCTGGTGGTTTCCGATGCTAATTTGCACTTCTTGCAGATGGAGAATTGCATGTCTCAGCCTTGCAGACCCCGAAGGAGTTTCCCCTGGTACTAGATTTGTTGAAGGGAAAGAACGGGCAGGATTGCAGCCAGTTTGGTTTTAACTTTTTTGTTACAAGAAGTGGGATCTTGCGCACTTTTTGTCACAAAGAGCTATACGCTTTCCTTTGAAGTCGGAGCCTCTAGATTCAGGCAGTCAGTGGAGAGCACGAAGAGAGGGGAGGTGAAGGAGCGGTCTCGCGCTGCCTTCTGGGTTGTCTGGAACTTCTTAATCACTTGGACAGATGCTCCACACGTGCACGGTGGGTGTAGTTCAGATGCAACAGTGCTACTCTGATGATGGCTTTTACTTTCTCTTAAATTCTTCAGTTATATTGGACCGAGTGAAATAATGGACATAAATGAGCAGGAAAATCTCAGATTACCAATTGTGGGACTGGATTGCATCACCTCTGTGTAAACTTTATAGGAGTGCCCAACAATAAACGTGATTCGTTTTCAGCATGGACATGATTAGGCTCGAAAAAAACTATTTATCTGCCACCTGGTGGGACCTTTAGTGGTATAACGTGTGACCTTATTCAATTTGTGAGTCAGTGAGGTTTTTTGTAGGGAGTAAAAGAGTTATTTGGTTAATCTGAAAGGGTCATGGACTGCACAGGGGGGCCTGGCACCCTTAAATCAGTTTATGTACATACCATGTGTGTGAAGTGCTTGTTAATTTTCACTATGGGAGAATCTCCTAACACGAGACACACAATCCGGGCCTCCTCCTATGGTGCTTTAATTAAACCGCCTATATTTTGTTGTTGCATACATCAAAGCAGCATCCATTTACATCTTAAAATAAGAACAAAGGAAGCCCGGCTGCAAAGAAATAGACAACAAGTCTGCTAACATCTCTGTGTGCGGTGATAGGAGTGACAGGGTGTTTCTATTTAACATCGTAAACTTTGCTACTACCGTATAGCACAATTTCCACCTCCTCCCGCCCTGCTTTAATTAAACAGCATATATTTTGGTGTGTATTATGCACTTAAACATTTTTTAGGGGGAAAACATTGTTGTATTAAGTTACAAAAGATATAAAATTATTTAAACAGCTAACAAATACACTGCCCTTTAAAAACCAGAGCATTCCGCAAGAGCTCCTCCTTAAGCAGCGTTTTGAGTTCACCTTCACCTACTGACATAAATAACAAACCTTATATTTATTTGTTGGTTTTAAAAACAAATACATAAAAGACATTGCAATTTACAATACCAATAACTTTAAACTTTGCAAATGCGAAACCTATTGCATTGCAAATGCTTGTTTGGATTGCCACTACTTTTTGTCCATGTTACTGATATCCACATCAGTTTGCTTCAGTGATGCCAAATAACTAAGATTAATAGTCCTGCAAAGTCACTTTCTGTGATGTCACTTCTTGCGACGCAATTTGCAATTAGAGGGGCCTCACATCTTCCCTTTCGCCCAGGGCCTGAGAAGGCCTAGGACCGGCTCTGTCTATGTGATAGAGCTAGTATGCTCTCTTGAAATGCGGAATGTAAAATGTTTTCGCAGGTGTGTTTGTCTGTTTGGTTTCTGTGTTATTGTGGGGTTTTATGTATGACGACAAGTTGTGTATCTCTTTCTCTTCACAGGAACATTCCTTTTTCTCCAGTGGACATTGGGGCTCCAAGTTCCTGGTAGTTATATATTCATCTGTATAGATTCTCACCGTAGGTCTATGTGAACACACTACATCTAGTTGCAGTAGCCATACATTTCAAGGTCCTGAAGAAAGCCGGAGTAACTCTCCTTATGGCTGAAACATGTCGACCGACCTGCACAGCGCCATAGTGTAGTTTCAATCTTCAACTACTGGGCGTGTTTTTAACTTTGACACTCAGACCATTTCAAGTGAAAATGTCTCTGGTCTTTGTAGTTAATTTTATCTTCACTCTTATTTTTCACAGCACTGCACTGTTTAACTAATTGTTTGTTGAGCAACATTTTGGCTTGAGTACTGATATCCTCTTCCGCACCGTCATTTGATGGTCTGGGCGGTGATCGGATTATTTACTTACACCCACATGATGAAAACCCGCCATAAAGGGCGGTCTGATGGGTATTTCTCAGCCACATGTGACTCTAGTAATCCTTTCATGCAGGAACCCCTATGATTTCTAGTCACCTACTTGACAGCTTACCACCCTTGACCTGTACTTCTCTGTTGTGTTTTTGTATTAATGTGAATGGGGATACGAGTTGACAGGTCGGTAAATATTTTCCCCTTGACCCTCCAAATGCCCCTTTTTTTTGTTTAGCTTACTTTACCTCCATGTTAACCCCTTCGATGCTGATGACGAGCTCAGCTCGTCATCAGCTACGGCGCTCGTATGCTGATGACGAGCTGAGATCGTCATGTAACGCGGTATTTTTAAAAATGCCGCACACAGCGGGAAAAGCCGCCGCAGCGATGCGGTTAAAGAACAGTATATGTTTCAGCACCCATGCTAATGTGCTGCATAGCTAAATACATATAAGATCCGAATGGCGAGACCGATTGGCATTGCCAATGCTTGTTAAAGAGTAATGTCAAATGTATTAAAACGTTTGTTGTAATTGTATTGGTTTAACCCCTATGAAATGCACAATTTCACACTAGGGGCATATTTACAAGCCTCTTGCGCCACTTTGGAGTCATTTTTAACATGGGAAAAGTGACTACGGGTGGCGCAAGGGGCTGGTAAATAAGCCCCAATATGTGTACTTATTGTGTTGATTCTGCCTATAGCTCTGCCCATTGATGTGTTAGCCCCTCCTCCATGAGTTGACGTTAGCCGCAATACTATTATGTTCCCATCATTTATTTATTTATTTATTGATGCATTTTTATAAAGCGCAGACTTTACCCGAAGGTGTCAGTGCGCTGTACAGTAGAACCACTTACTTTACATGAGAGAAATGTTACAAAATAGAACGTACAAAAATAGCAAGACACAGAATCGAACACAGAAGGCAAGAGGAACACAATATCCAACATAGCAAGCAAGGAATGTACAAAAATAAATAAATATTACAAAGTTACAATGACTAGCAGACTTCCTGGCGGGGTCTGAGAATGAAGGACTTAGTTCTGAAAGTGTCTTTGGAATAGAAGAGATTTTAGGTCTGCTTTGAAGATCAGGATGGAGGTTGTGATACGGAGCGATGGAGGAAGCGAGTTCCAGATTCTCACCCCATTACCTGAGAACGATTGGGTCATCAATTTTTCCCTTTTGAAGGAGGGGGGCTCAAGCAGAAACTTTTCAGCATTCCGAGAAGGTCTCAAGCCTCCAGACAATTTCAGTTTATTAGTCAGATAGCGAACGGAGGAAGAGTGCAAGGCTTTGTGGGTGATGCAAGCCGTTTTGTAAATAGCTCTAGCCTCGATGGGAAGCCATCAGAGAGAAGACAGGATAAGTGATGTGGTCACTTCGTTTGGACCCTGAAATGAAGCGAGCTGCTGAATGGAGGACGGATTTGAGGGGTGAGAGGTGAGATTTGGGAAAGTCAATAGGAAGAGAATTACAATAATCCAGTCTAGAGAGAACTAGCGATTGGAGCAAGATTTTTAGGTCTTTCTCCGGGAAGAACCGACGAATCCCCACAGAAGGCGCAGCTGATAACGTGCGATCTTGGCAATGGAGTTGATGTGGGAGATTAGGTTGAGTCTTTTGTCAAGTATGACACCTAGGGATTTAGCGCAGTCGACAATGATGAGTTTACTGTTGGGGAAGCTGGGATTTACATCTAGATTTTCTTACTCAGCTCTAGAATCCCAAACCAGGTTGACTGGACCTTTTTCCCTGTTCTAGAAGAATAAAGGAAAGATTTGACAACAACTTTTGAACAACTTCACCATCAAATCCAAATTAAACTCAAAGGACCACTGACTACGAACTGAAATTTCAAAGATTTATTACAAAGTCAAGAATAGTTGAACATACAAACATCTCAGCAAGAGGTTCAGAAAATTGACTGGCACTAATACAAACATAATTCTACGCAAGATTCTCAGACGACTCAGAATAAAAAGCAAAGTCAATTCGAGTAACATTAGGCAACCGAGAACAGTCCGCTTGAAGTTTAGACTACATTTACAAAAGAAAAGAAAATGGTTAGTCTGTCCCTACACTATTCTAAAATGACATCCCTACTTAACATTCCCTTCAGACCAGAATAAAGGTGTCAGCAGTGAAGACTTCCAAAGAAGTACATTCACTTTCTTAAGCAGATAGTCTAACTATCGAGCTTGTTCTAAGATGCTCCTTCTTACACCCCACTCTGCCCTAAGTTCCCCAGCTCTCTCTACAACTACCTACTCTGTCAATCCCCTAACTAAAATCTGCTCTCCACCCTTGGGTGCTGTCCCTAATGCAAAATCCCCAAAACAGTCGACACGCCCAGAGGTACGCCCCTCTGGCAGGTGAAGATCTTCGGACTTTTCCAGTATGGCACCTCTCCATCAAGCGTCCGTTGGTGTGTCCTTGGGTCCCAGGCCCCTTCCTCGCTTGCACTCCCAAATTCTTTGGCAGCTCCTCTGCTCTCGCGCCTACTATCCTAACTCCTAAACAATGAACCCTTCTACCTAACAAGCCTTGTGGCCTTGCACCTGCAAACTGAAATACATGGGAACATCTCTGCAAACATTCGAAGTTACAACTTAGGATTTGCTGAGGACAGCTTTTCCCCCGAAGAGAGAAAATCTTTCCTTCTCGACTAAAGCTAACAAAGGAAAAATCTAGTTAGGCCTCTACTGGCTTCAGCATGTCCCAGGCCTTTGCACATTTTAAAGACATTTCTGATACAACATGCCATTACATTTCACCACTATAGAGCATTAATCCTACTTTCATTGTAAGCACTACCTTTCATATTAAAAGCCTACATTAATTCACTCATTAATAAGCACGCATATATTTCAAAAGCATTTCTTTAGTAATACGAAATTTCACATATGATTATACTTCTACATTAGGCAACACTACATTTTGATTAGAACACTACATTAGTCTCTGATTAATAAACACATCACTACATATCATGCTGATTCCCAGCCTAACGTTACATTTCTAACTACATTTGTAAACCCTCTACATTTGTGGGTGCTGATTACTCGGGATTATAGTGCACCCCTACAATTTTCATGAATAACATGGCTCTCTCTCAGTTCCCCCCTTTGATGACCCGTGTCATCACACACTACACCATCCTTAGGGAAGAACCAATTTATACAGAGCTTGTTGCCATTTTCCCTCTCCTGAGCAACTCCATGTTCTTCAAACTTTTATATTGACTGTCCTTCAGTCTCTTCATTCGCCTCTCTTGCATTCTCATTGACCTTTCCAGTCGGCTTGACTTGTACCACTTGTACGATCTAACCAAACCCCACAATCCAATCACACAACAGACCACTATTATTATGGGCTTCAAGATGTAACCAAGAATCTCTTTTCCAAGATTCGCAAACCAACTTCCAACCTTACCAAAACCCTTTCCAACCTTTTCCCACACAGTTTCTCCAGTCAAGTCCTCAATCTCATAATGAATCGCAGTAATGTTGCTTATATATTTCTCCAGATCCGTGCTATTGTCTGGTATATAAGTGCAACATTCTTGAACCTTTAAAAGTTTACAGACTCCTCCTTCTTTAGCTAGAAGGACATCTAAGGCAAGACGGTTTTGTAAAACCATAGTCCTTATCGACAACATCTCACCTTCAACCAACACCAACGACTTACCTGTAGTCATTGACAACTGATCTACAACAGTCGCCAACCTTCTTATTTTCACATCATTCATGATCACTCCCAAACTTGGTATCATTGCTCCAAAAATTTCCCCAACTATGGCTCCTGCACTCTCACATGTTGTCCTCCTTCGAGAAGCTCAAAATCTTCTGTATGATAAATATTAGGGAAAATGATAGCTAAATAACACGTTCCATACCATTTCTCAGGCAATCGCACACAAGCATTCCTCCCACTGACAAAATACACCGTCGGAATCACTTGCACCACACTTTGCAAGAAATCCTTTGCATAATATTCTAAAGAAAAAGTATGCTGGGGCGTGGCCTGGACGGCGATGCAGTGAGTCGAGTCCTTGAGGAGCTCCGGTGATCCGCTGCCTTTATAAGCTTTTATAGCGGAGCCGGGTCGCTGTACAGTGGTCCCAGGGGTGCTGGTCGATCACCGTGACTGGGGGCACCCGTGGGGAGCAGCAGATTGCTTGGTGGTGCACTTTGAGCGGACAGCGGCCGCGACGAGCAACCCGGGGAGCGGAGCCTGCCATTTTGGGAATGCAGACGGAGGAGCCGGACCCGCGCCTTGCAGACTTTTGGAGGCCCACGTCTGACAGGATCGCCGCCCCATCGGTGAAGCTGGTGCAAGCTGTGAGGTCCGACTTGGCGGCGGTGTGCTGAGGGACCGAGACGGTGGCACCTGGTGAGAAGCTGCAGGCGAGAGTGAGGCACGGTGAGAGGTGGCGGCGCGGCCCGGTGAGGCCTGACTGGCAGAGTGAGCGGTGGTGAGGAGGAGGCTGCCCTACTGCCGGGGGCTGCCTGGAGCGCCGCCGGGGCTGGTGCACGTGATACCCCTGATCGGCGGCTGCTTGGAGCTGCATGTTAGAGTGAGCTCCGCTGTCTGAGCGACTCTGCTGGGCCCTAAAGCGTGGGTGACGGAGGAGCTGTGACCCGGGAAGACGGCGGGAGACGCACGGCTGCTACACGGTGAGGCCTTGGCGGGGGTGATCAGAGGAGAGGCCTGGAGGCGTCGCGGGCTGGTGGGGCTTCTCGGCCAGGCCCCACAGACTGACCTGCGAGTGACGTGCCCCGGGAGAGGGCCTGTAGGTGCGATGGGATGCTGGGGCCTGTTGGGGTGCCCCTTGGGACTGCTGCCTAACCACTCCAGAGGCAAGAGGCTTCCCCCGCCATTTTGTCCCTTCGCACTAGGCAGCCTGGGGGCTCTGATCCCTGAGTGATCCGGCTTCTGGAGGCTTGAGCTCGGACACGGCCCCCGCCCCGCTGGGTGCTGCAGCCTGGAGGGGCCGGACTGCTACTGCCAGCAGGTGTTTGCGTATGGTGGGCTGCTGAGCGACGGCGGAGAGGAGCACCAAGTGGTGACACCATTGGTCGCCATTTTGAGACTGTGGCCCTGGGCTTTATCCCCTATGTGGAGTAATTGCGGCTAGGAGCAACCAGAGAGGTGGTGTAGGACGTGCACTGGGACTTCAGCAAGCGGAGGCGTGAGTACCCAGCAAAAAGGGGATGTGCGCTGCCTGATTGGGACATTGTGAATCTTGTGGCGGACGGCTTGGGGCGGGGTAAGTGGCACTTGAGGGTTGCTTGGGTCCTGGCGGAGCCTTTGGGTAGTGGGCATCCTTGCTGCTCTGAACAGCGCCTCACCACTGCGTGGCTGGCACCAGTGACTGTGGCATTATCCGTGAAGAGATGGCTATGTGGAGTGCTCGTCCCCCTAGGCGGCAGTGCTGAGCGCGGGTGGTGTGGAGGGAGGGAGGGAGCTGTGACACGAGGTGTATGGACTGGCGAGGGGCACTCGGACAGAGTCCTCAGTCGTCTTGGTCTGGGCTGAAGGGCCTATCTGTGCTCACGGGTCGAGCTGGTGGGCACTGCTGTGGAGAAAACAGGAAGAGGGCGGATCACCACTGACAGTGTCCTACTTCTTAGAGGCCGAGGCCCTGAGCGAGGCTCTCCCTGGGTACAGCTTCGGAAGCCACACTTTGAAGATGCAAGTGGAATTGGCTGGGGGTAATTCTCTCCGCTTGCATCGGAGCGAACACGCACAGCTCACGGGGCCTGGTGGCCACGGGACATTCCCAGCCTGGCGATGACACGCTCTAAGGGGGGCAAGACGGATCCGGCTGCCGCCTCCAGGGACAACACCGTGGTGGCAATGTGGGACAAAGTGGGAGCATCGGCTCCCATCACGGTGGCGCCTCAGGCTGACGGAGGTTCGACACCAGTGACCCAGGTGTTTATGACATCCTTCTTGTCTGATCTCAAGCCGGAGATCAGCGCTTTGCGCACTGAGGTGCACTCATGTTTGCGAGAAGGGAGGTGACAGCCTTGGGGGATCAAGTTGACGGGCTGGAAAGGACAGTGGATGCCAGCACGGAGGACCAGGAGCAGTTGTGGCAACGTCTTGCAACTCTGGAGGAGCAGCACATAGAGCTTCAAGTAAAGCAGGAAGATTTGGAAAACCTGAGTCGAAGGAACAACCTTCGCATTCGGGGAGTTCCTCTTGGTGCAAAGGGGAAAGACATCATGACCTGCGTGGCACGACTCCTTCATGAGGTATGGGGGGATGAGGACGCCTCTCCGCCGGCTTTGGATCGAGCCCACAGGGTCTCCGGGCCCTCGGGGAGGTCGGGTCTACTCCCGGACATCTTAACTAGAGTCCATTTCTTCACAGAAAAGGAGGCTATCCTCAAAGCGGCCCGCGCCAAGCCATATCTTTGCCATGATGAGCATAAGATTCAAATTTTTCAGGATTTGGCCCCTAACACCCTGAAGCAGCGCCGTGCCTTCAAGCCTGTGACGGAGAAGCTGCGAGACATGGGCATTTCGTATCAGTGGGGCACCCATTTACCCTCATCTTTCAATGGGAGTCTAAATGCCGGGTGGTGAGAACCTACACGGAGGCAGCCCAATTGCTTCATATCCCGACGTCTCCGCTGACCAGCTCCTCTCGCCCTCGCCACCAGGAGTGTGTACCTTCCAAGCCATCTTGGACCACTGTGTCTTGTCCTCGACGTTCGCCACATGTCGATGAGCGGTCTGCCTCCCAGGCTAAGCAGGATATTATCGCACACATACGATCCCTCGAGGGGGACAAGGAAGATCTTAGCTCACACCCCTCGACTCCATGACAGACTGATTGCATGCCTGCGCTGGACTGAGGGGCATTTCGCCATTGAAATGAGTCCTTACTCTCAGGGCTGCTGATCGACGTACCACCCTGACTCCCTCTTTTTAGGGTGGGGGATGCCGGGATTCCCCTGTGCGACGGACTCGAGGTCGACTGCAACCCTACCCCCGCTGGTTCCTGGGGGAGTGACAACCCTGGGCTTATCCGAAACCTAGGGTGTAGGATGCTCGGTAACGGGAACAGATGGACTTGGCCCGGTTAGCCACTGTTGGCTTACTGCCTTTCTCTCCTGTCACTTTCTTCTCTTTGTTTCATAGTGTTTCTTCTCTCTTTCTCTCTCCCCTTCTCTGTGTGCACTGGGCTGGGGGCTCTGCGACAGCGGTGCCTAGTGGGGGTGGGACAGAAGACCTCCCCTGCGGATGTATGCTGCTGAAGAGCTGGGGTGGGGGTGCGTGGATGAGACCTGTCTGGATCGTATCATGACAACTAACTTGCCTAGCCCCTTAAAGGTCTTAACGCTTGATGTCAAGGGCCTGAATTCCCCCAATAGGCGGCGACAAACGTGGCGCTACCTTCTGCAGCAGAGTCCCGACATCATATTTTTGCAGGAAACCCACATTTTACAGTCTAATATAGGGTGCATGGCTCACCCTTGATACCCTCTCCAGTTTTGGGCTGCGGCGGAAACTAGGCAGCGGGTGTAGCGATATTGTGCAGGACTGGCATCAGGCGGGGGAGGCCAAACCCTTCAGGAGTGGGGATGGGCGTTTTCTTAGAGTGAGTGTGGGGATTGGGCGGCGCACCTTCACTCTGTGTAATGTGTAATCCCCCAACCAGATGCAGGATTATTACCTCCGGTCGCTCCTGAAAGAGCAGGTCCTGCAGGGAGACCCCTCGCTGATTTTAGGGGGGGATTTTAACTTAGTCTGGGACCCGGAAGTGGATCACAGCGATGCCTCGTTTAGCGGAGCTGGGGCCATGTCCGCAGCACTGCGTACTCAAGTAACAGATCTGGGGCTGTTCGATGTGTGGCGCTACCATTCCCCGGGGCTGAGGGACTACTCGTTCTACTCTCAGGCCCATCGCTCGTACTCCAGTATAGATTATTTATTCATTTCCCACGCTTTGCTGCAAGATATGTTGGGAGCCTCCATGTCTGATATTTCGCTATTGGACCATGCGCATGTCGAGCTGCTACTGCAGGATCCGGCCACTTACCCTACTCGAGAAATGAAGTGGCGCCTGCCGCCGGGTATTCTCCGGGATGCGGCTGATGTAGAAAGTATTCGAACTGCCATTGACTCCTACTTTGCTGGTAACGATCTGCCAAAGACGCCTTTTCCCGTGGTGTGGGACGCCTTTAAGGCAACTGTGAGAAGTTGGCCTGATATATGATGCTCACTAGTTCTAGTGATCACCTTGTATCAGTCCAAACAGCCCTTATGGTGATTGGTTGTAAGTCAACCTTATAGACCAGCTATCCTAGTAGCGTGGACAAAAGCAGTCTTTAGGCTAAACTCTGAATGGCATGTGAAGCCAGCTGTTTTACCACATATAACCCCTTGAATACCAAATGCAAGGACACCACACAGGTTGTTATGAAAATAAACAGATATTTATTAACTAGCATACACCTCTGAACTCTTTATGAGGTCAGAGGGCTAAGCACATGACAATACTAAAAGGACATACGAGTTCGCACAATATTTACACGTGCGCCTTAGGGGCGCGACAAACCATATACTCAAAACAATGGAATGTGAGGAAGGAAAATACTGTAAGGAGATCCAGAGGCTGGAGGATCGCTGGGACTATGCTACAAACTAGGTAAGTAAGGAGCAGGAGGCCCACGGGACTCACGTGCAGAGTGGGAACTCTCACGCGGGATGCGTACCAACGTCTATGGATCTTACAGTTTAGAGAGTTACGGATTCCGGACGAACCCGGCTGGATGGAGAGAAAACAACAGTGGACCTGGACACTAGGAGAGTGAACACAGACTTCAGCACCTAGAAGCTTTAGTTACCTAACCCACAGGCTGCGGGTGCATAGGGCTGAAGTTGCCCGGTGATGCCTGAAACAAGGAGTTGCTGGCAGGCAGCCAGATGGAAGAGTCCGGCGGTTCCAAAGATGGAACTCAGAAGAAGGAGTCCTGAAAGGGAAGGGGACAGAGTCTCGGTCACTAGCCAGTGACGATGCTGGAACCAGGAGAGAACCAGATGCTGTCGCCGCAGTCAGGTGAAGGAAGGGTCGCTTCTCTCTGTAGCTGCGCGGACCAGGAGCTGCTCTTCACAACCAGGCTGGAGGCACGAGCTGTCCCACGTAGTCTGCTGCTGTTGGCGGTGTTGGGTCGTCTATCTGGTCAACAGGCCTTGGCTAATGCAAGCCACGCGGTGGAACAAAGATGGCGTCTGGTGCTGACCAGGAGGGTCCGGGGTGCTCCACTTTTACAAGGAAGCAAGGGCCAGTCTGGGGGACCAGACCAGCAGTGTTGGATTCTTCGGATCGTCGTCTCAGAGGTCACGGGCCAGCCGGCAAGCGACCAGACAACAGGACAAGCAGCAACCAGGCAAAAGGGCCCCTCGCAGAGCTCGTGGATGCTGGGGGGCTGGTCTTTGGTGCAGGAGCTGCGTCGGTGGGGGGCTTCTCAAACCCCAATGCACTCACTCGAGGATCCCTCGGCGGTCGTGCTGGAAGCGCTGTGCAGGTTTCTCAAGATGGCCGTCTCCACGTTGCTCGTCGCACCCACGGGTCCCAGCTGTGCTGTGGATGTGGGTAGAGGTCAGAGAGGTCTGGAGGTCCGGGTCTTGTTGAGCTGGGTCGTCGGATTCCAGGATGGAAGGACTTTGCAGCAAACCACACAGGAGCTTGATGGTGCCTGCGAAGCAGGATGGTCACTCCCTGACCATAGGGGAGATTCTTCAGTCTTCTGGAGATCAGGAGGTCGAAGGTCAAGAGTTCTTCGTAGAAGTTGTCAAGAGTAATTTAATCTGGAATGGGACCAGCTCCTACCTTTATTCAGCTAAAGGGGGCTGCACTACGACTAGGTCCCTCCTCTGGGTGGGACCAGGAAGGGGGTGGTTACACCCCCTTTCCTTTGTCCGGTCTTGCGCCAGCTCTGGGGCTGGAGTGCCCCAGGAACTGGTTCTGACCGGTGTATGCACAGGACACCTTGTGTGCCCCAGGCATGTCTCATTCCTTTCAGCCCTGTCCTACCTAATACACAAAAGCCTGTCTGGGGTGGTGCTAGCACCTCCCAAGGCAGGAAACCCTTTGTCCAAGCCTCCCTCGCTGGAAGGACTCCCAGCAGCAGGAGGTCAGACTTGTGTCTGTGGTGGCAGCATCCATTTTGTGATGCTGAGGCTCGAGTTAACTTTAACCGGGGTTCACAGTTACATACATGTCGTGTCCCTCTAGAAGGGTGGAATGCTATCCCCGTCGCCAGAATTGGCGAGGGGGTAGTATTCCAATTCGTATGACACCTTACTCGACATGTTTTGATAATGCTATACCAAAGTTAGCATTTGACCGCGAGGTTCATAATGCACTTAAGAGTATATGGTATAGGGTTATCATGGAACAGCTATTAGGACTTGGTTCCGCAAGCTGCAAACAGGCTCAGCTCATGCCAGAGCACCATCTCACATAATTCCAAGCACTCTGCCTTCAGGATTGATAAGGCCTGCCATAGGAGTGACTGATAGGAATATATGTGTCCATTTTAGGGTTAGATATAGGAATACTATATCTAAAGCAAAGGGTGAGTACACCACCTTGCCCCAGCTGTCATGCAGCCAGTTGTGTCAGATTTGGATGGCCAGCCAGGGGTGGCATAATACATGCTGCAGCCCCTGGTAGGCTCTGGGTACACCTATGCCCTGGATACCTAAGGTATGCTGTACAGGGACTGATAAGGTGGCCCAGTACCAATTGGTAAATGTACCTAAGGTACATGCTTGTCAATTTAGAGAGAGAACAGCTAGGCTGTGGGTCTGATTAGCAGGCCCACAGCCAGGGAAAGTCGTAAACCAGTGAAGCAAAAAGCAAAAATCGGGGGTGACCATAGGATTGCAGACCCTACTCTCCTACAGCAACGATTCGGGGTCATATCAACACTCTCTCGATTGCACAGGCACGCGCGGCTCGGTCTTTAGAAGATAGCCTGGCAAAGGATATAAAGTTAGAGGAACGACGGGATCACGGTAGCACCTTGCTGGCATCCAGGCGGCGGCTTGCCAACCTCTGAGGGCAGCTACGGCTTTTGCGCACCAATAGGGCGGAAAAATCTTTACTGGCCTTGAAGCAGAAATATTTCGAGGGAGGGGACAAGGTGGGCAGGATGCTGGCGGGGTGGCTGAGGGCGCGTGTGGCCAAGGCTCATATAGCCGATGTCCAGCTCCCGGATGGGACGAAGGCCACCTCGGAGAGGGACAAGCGTAGGCGTTCCAGGCTTACTATTCGGCACTGTATAGGGAGGAGCCATCATCTTCGGAATTGGTGGCGGATGTTCTGCGCAACTACACGGGGACGCCGCTACACCCGCACTATGCGAAGGCCCTGGAAGGCCCCATCACTCAAGAAGAGGTAATAGCGGCCATGAGAGATCTTCCCCTTGGGAAGACCCCGGGGCCAGATGGTCTGCCTTTGTCTTTCTATCGCATGTTCCAGTCACAGCTTTGGCCTCACCTTCTAAGGCTGTATAATTTGTTTACTGATACGGAGGGACCGTCCCACGATATGGGTATGGCTGAGATAGCATTGATCCTGAAGCCAGGGAAGGACCCTGCGCAGTGTACATCGTATCACCCCATTGCCTTATTAAACACTGACTTTCAAATCTACACCAAACTCTTGGCGAAGCGTCTGGATCCCTACATGCCGGGTCTCATGGACCCGGACCAGGTTGGCTTCATTCGCAACTGGCAGGGGCCGGATAACGTGCGCAAAATTGCACACCTAGTGGGGAAAGCGCACCACTGGGGATTTCTGGCCTGCCTTCTGTCGCTAGATGCGGAGAAGACGTTCGACCGAGTGGATTGGACTTTTCTGCGGGCGGTTCTATGTAAGGTTGGATTAGGCCTGAGCATGATCACTCGGATCATGGCTCCATATCTTGCCCCACAGGCTAGGATTTGGGTCAACGGACAACTCACGGCACCTTTCACCATTCATAGGGGTACCAAGCAAGGGTGCTCCCTGTCACCTTTATTATTTGCCCTTGTGGTGGAGCCACTGACAGAGATGATTCGTCAGGCTACCGATATACATGGTATCCCCATTGGAGGCCTGAAAATAAGGTGGCGTTGTTCGCAGATGATCTCATCCTCACCCTGACGCGCCCCCGGGAGTCCCTCCCAGCACTCTATGCAGCGATGTGCCTCTTTGAGCGAACAAATCAATACAAAAGGGGATGATGGACGGAGCATTTGAGCAAATCAAACACTCACCCCCAGTCAACTGATCTGGGTTTAATCCATCACTATTCTTTAGCTCACTCAGCCACCCCAGTTCAGACATGGCCATATGCAAATCAGTCTGACCCTGTGCCTCATGGGAACAGTCCAGCCCGAACTGCCAAGCCATGTCTTCCCTGGACCGGAAACAAGTATCCTGGGACCGGTTTCAGATTCATAATCCTCATCAGCCAGGCTATCTTGAATCCAGTGGCCAAGTGAGCAAGGGACTCACGTCTGAGCATACCCTGCCAACTTAGGGTGAACAAAGCGATACAAAAGGGGATGATGGATGGAGCGTTTGAGCAAATCAAACACTCCCCCCCAGTCAACTGATCTGGGTTTAATCCATCACCATTCTTTAGCTCACTCATCCACCCCAGTTCAGAGATGGCCATATGCAAATCAGTCTGACCCTGTGCCTCATGGGAACAGTCCAGCCCGAACTGCCAAGCCATGTCTTCCCTGGACCGTAAACAAGCATCCTGGGACCAGTTTCAGATTCATAATCCTCATCAGCCAGGCTATTTTGAATCCAGTGGCCAAGTGAGCAAGGTACTCACGTGTGAGCATACCCTGCCAACCTAGGGCGAACAAAGCGATACAAAAGGGGATGATGGACGGAGCATTTGAGCAAATCAAACACTCACCCCCAGTCAACTGATCTGGGTTTAATCCATCACCATTCTTTAGCTCACTCAGCCACCCCAGTTCAGACATGGCCATATGCAAATCAGTCTGACCCTGTGCCTCATGGGAACAGTCCAGCCCGAACTGCCAAGCCATGTCTTCCCTGGACCGGAAAGAAGCATCCTGGGACCGGTTTCAGATTCATAATCCTTATCAGCCAGGCTATCTTGAATCCAGTGGCCAAGTGAGCAAGGGACTCACGTCTGAGCATACCCTGCCAACTTAGGGCGAACAAAGCAATAGAAAAGGGGATGATGGACGGAGCGTTTGAGCAAATCAAACACTCACCCCCAGTCAACTGATCTGGGTTTAATCCATCACCATTCTTTAGCTTACTCAGCCACCCCAGTTCAGACTTTGAGCGAGCATCTGGCCTCAAAATCAACCATAGCAAGTCCTGGGCCCTTAACCTTACCATTCCAAAGGAAGAGATCCCCCTCCTGGAGAAACTTGTGCCATACCAATGGGCCTCCCAATGCATTCGCTACCTCAGCCTTCAGGTGACTCCCTCTCTAGATACATGGACACAAGTAAATTGGCGGGAATGTCGACGGTCGGTCCTTGAGGACTTGCAGAGGTGGAGGCCCCTGGTGTTGTCGTGGTTGGGCAGACTTAATGCCATTAAGATGTCGATCCTCCCCAAAATCTTATATCTATTTCAATGTCTCCCTACGCCCATTCCACTACGTTGTATACGAGGCCTCCAGCGCGACCTCACAAACTTTATTTGGGGAGGGAAGCGACCTCGGTTTTCGCAGAAGCTCCTGATGACCTCAAGAGATAGGGGGGGACTGGCATGCCCCAATCTAGTGGACTATTACTGGGCCACTCACCTCCGGTTTGTGGTGGAATGGGGGGTGACAGAGAGTGAGAAGGGATGGCTGCATATGGACCTAGCAGTGGTGTGGAGAACCATCTGGGACCTTGCATGGCATCATCAAGCGGCACGCTCTATGAGTGCCTATGTTGCAGTACCCACAAGAACGGCCCTGGACATATGGGACAAAGTAGCTGTGCGCAGAGGCCTTACGACTTTCCCTTCACCGCACACCCCGATAGAGGGGAATCCGTCCTTCCTGCCAGCACACCGCACGCGTGCCTTTGCCAAATGGACGCAAGGGGACTGCTGGGTGATTACTGACCTGTTCGAGGAGGGTATGCTTAAATCCTTTGCTCAATGCAGGGATGAGTTCCGTGCCCCGGTGGCGGCGGGGCTGCAATACGCTCAGCTGAAACACTGGGTGTCTGAGGAGAAAATGTATCAGGCGGCCATGCGTGCCTTCACTCCCTTTGAGCGACTGGCCCGATACCCTGTTGAATCAAAGGGGCCTATTTCCCGGATTTACCAGATTT
Source organism: Lissotriton vulgaris (assembly GCF_964263255.1). Lineage (NCBI taxonomy): Eukaryota > Metazoa > Chordata > Amphibia > Caudata > Salamandridae > Lissotriton > Lissotriton vulgaris. The sequence continues at coordinate 1,117,418,976 of NC_141685.1, read as the reverse complement.
TGCAGCAGAAAACTACAGCTCGCACTGTGCAAGATGCCATTTTCAATGATTGCACAGTGCCGGATGCTTGTCCACACTGTGCAATCATTGAAAACGCATCTTGCACAGTGCGAACATGCTACTACGCAGCTCGTGTAGTGCTATGTGAAGTTCGCATAGCTTCGCGTAGAGCTACTTCGCAAACTACGCCCACCCTTAATCCAAAGACTCCACCCTCTCACCCCTATCAATGCAGATGGCAAGCAGTATCAGACACGGACATTACTCCCGCACAGTGGTGTAGGCTGTGGCAGGATATCCCCAAAGTATACCATAGCATCACGCAGCGGGAAAACACCTATAAGCTTATGACCCAGTGGTATTACACGCCCCAGCGTCTCCACAAGATGTTCCCTACATCCTCCCCTTTGTGCTGGAGATGTCGATCTGCATCGGGGGATTTTCTTCATATTTGGTGGTCATGCCCGTCACTGACTCTATTCTGGAAGGAGGACCTTATCCACATCACGGGGGTGCTGGGGTTCCCTTTGCCTGAGGCCGCGTGTACAATCCTACTAGGTATTAAGCTTGCTAGCCTGAAGGCACTCACCAGGAGCGATTGGATTCTGACGCTCCAAATGTTAGGAGCGGCCAAGCAGCTCAGAGCTCTGTATTGAAAAAAAAACTATGCTCCTCCAACTGCAGCCTGGTTTGTGCATTTATGGCATGTTGTCACAATGGAGCTCTTCACAGCGCGGCTGCAGGAGCGCGATACACACTTTAAGGCTGTTTGGCAACCTTTAATTAAATACCTCTGCACTGTTGAACATGCGCGCCACCTGCCCACCAAACTCAGGATGCTGCGCCTTTTTGAATATGCTGTTATTCCCCTGATCCGAGCAGATTGCTTCCATAGCTGCCCCCCTACAATGCGACTCCATCGACACCAACACTGGGTCGGACTTATTGCCCTTCTTTCCCCTCCCCTGCGCGCACTACTCCCACTCTTGCTGTGCTGTCCCTCCCCTTTTTCTTTGCTCACTTCTTTTCGTCTGTCCTTTCCTCTCTTCTCTTCACTACTCTCTGGGTTCCTGGGCCCTGTTGGGCCGATTGTTGAGTCTGGGCTAGTTGCCTGTTTGTTACGAAGGTGGACCCTAGGGGTCTAACCGCCCCACAGGATCAGATGGCATCCCATTCTGCAATATGGAACGCAGCTGGCCCCTCGTGGGTTGTAGGCGCAACGCTGTGTACACATTAGCTTAACACATAGATTCCTAGTGAAGTTAATGCACTGTCCAGTCACAAGGTCGGCCCTGGGTAGGGTTGTAGGCTTAACGCTGTGTATCTCATAGTCCTGTGGTATGTGTTTTCGTCAGAAAATAAAAAAAGATTTGAAACAAGAAAAAGTATGCTCACACGTGGTGTGACTTACGTTGACATTCTCATAATACGTCTGTGGTCGGTGAATGCACAACTTCCCTTTCTGTACTTCATCTAGAGCTATTGGACCATAACTCCCTTTAGACTTGTGCAACTTCTCTTCATCTGTCCAATCCACTTTACCTTGTCCAGAATCTCGCAGCTGTTTTTGTTTTCGATATCTATCTTCTACCTGATCAATGAATTTCTTCTCTGTATCTGACAACAGGCAAGTCAGATTATGATGATGTGCATAAGCTGTATCCAACTCCTGGGTCGGAATAAAATATGTTCCAAGTCTGTCCTCTGACTTATAATAATCATACTTGTTCAAATGCTTGTATGCCGGTACTTCCGGAAGCACCGCATCATAATTCGAAAAGAAATACTCAAAATGATTACGACCATAAAATATGCTAAGCAGCAAACTACATGAAATTCCATATATCAATGAAAGATGGTGATATCTAATACCCTCATCTATAGAAGCTGGCAATTGCATACACACATAGCAATCTTTCGCATCCATTGCATCGATATACTCATACAACAACTTTGCATACGCATTAAGCTTGAAATTACCCTTGGACTGGTCTGCATGTAATCTACGACTTTCTTCGAGCAGCAAAGTTCTGTCACGTCCTACCTTAACCTCTTCTTTTCTAGGAGTAGTAGGTGTTGGAGTACCCTCAACCTCTACTGCCTGCTCATGTGGTGCTAAATACAAAACTACAACTATTAGAATAATGAAGAGTACCACTCCTCCTATAAGTGTGCCTACAATGCACCTAGCTCTACGATTCGAGTTTCCAGCGTCCATGTTCTCAGGACTTGCTCTTCAATATAATCGTTCAACAGCAGTGTTCAAAAGTCTTTTTCTTCCTTCTTTCTGTAGAAGCACTTGAACCACACCTCAGAAACTGAAAGTCCCCTTTATTTATTTCAGTTTCTTATTTACAGTGAACCATAGACAACCTTAACCCTTCACCATCCTCTATGGGAAGTCCCTAAATTTCTTCTTCTTCCACTCGGACCTAGTTTATTTACAGCAAGTATTTACAAAAGTCTCATTCATCAATAATAAGATTTGTTCCGACCACTTCTAGCACATAGTCCAAAAGTTCAAGACGAATAACAATACATTCTTGAGCTGATATTTCAGGGCCAAATGTAGGAAAAAGTAATCTAATCAAGATCAGATGACGAATTCTGCTTAGAACCTGTGGATTTGGAACAGTGATGGTCAGTACACCTTCGATCTCAAGACCCGGCACCAACAGCAGCACGTCCAGTTTGATGTAAGGACTGTTACTGATCACTGTCACTGCCCTCACCCTCCCCGATCTCAATATGCCTGGCATCAGTCACAGGATAGGTCCACTCAGGAGTCACGTACCTCTGACAAGGCACCCTCTTTCGCCTTGATCTCCTCAGTCCTCCACAAGCTTGCCTTTCCCCGTCTCCGTCTGATTCAGACTCCTCAGACACAGGAGCAAGATCCCTCTCGGAAACCAACCTCAGGTTCAGCCGCCTTTGTCTTTCTGGCCACTGCTCCCCTGCTCTGCTGGTACTCCTGCTTAGTACTTGCTGACTTTGCTCACAGTTCTCTTCAGATGAGTTTGGCTTCGGGTCACTTTCACAGTCACTTCCCCTTTCCAAGGCAGTCTCAGATTCACTTCCGTTATGACCCTCCTCAGCTTGATCCGGTGAGTCACCAGCTTCTTCAGACACCCTCACAGCTTGGCTTGTCCTCTCATGTGGCCCTGCCACTTCAGCTGGATTTTCATTAGGGAGAGAAGCTGTTTCTTCCAAGGGTGCTGGAACTCGACGGGTGTGTGAAGCATGCACCCAATTCGGTAGCCCTCCACACTTCACAGCAGTGTTCGTTACAAGGATGACTTGGTAGGGTCCCTTCCAAGAGCATCCAAGCAGCTCTTTCTCACGTGCTTCCGAACTAGCACCCAGTCACCCGGACTCAGGTCGTGGCAGAGATCGCTGGAAGCTGGAACCACATCAGCCTGCACCTGATGGGACCCAGAACGGATGACATCAGCGAGTCCCTTGCAATAATCAAGGATCAGATCATCTGTGATACTCAGCAAGGCTGTCGATGGCACCGCTGGTAACCTCATTGCCCTCCCCATCAGCACTTCATGAGGCGAGAGACCTGTTCTCCTGTCTGGGGTACTGCGCATACTCATTAGCACCAAAGGCAAGGCAACTGGCCACTTAAGAGACGTGGATGAACACACTTTCGCCATCCGAGCTTTCAACGTTCCGTTAACCTGCTCCACTATCCCAGAAGCCTCTGGTCGGTAACTACAATGGAGTCTCTGATCAATGTTCAGTGCTGTGCAAAGCATCTTCATAATCTCACTATGGAAGTGAGTTCCTCTGTCCGATTCCAAAGAGGTCGGGACCCCGAATCTAGGCACAATTTCCCTCAACAATAGCTTAGCTACTGTACGTGTGTTGCACCTGCATGTCGGGTATGCCTCCACCCACTGTGAGAACACACACACCACCACTAAAATGTATCTCAAATGATTGCATTTGGGCATCTTGATGAAATCCAATTGCATCCTATTGAACGGTCCCCCAGACCTTCCAATGGGACTCATGGTGACTGCATTTCCATTCCCAACGTTCATTTGTTGACACGTAACACACCTTTGACAAACAGCTTCTGCCACTGCGCGGAACTTTGGATTGTACCATGTTTGTCTGAACACTCGCATCATCGCATCCCTTCCCAAATGAACTGCACCATGAATTTGTCTCGCCATCGGACTCAACAGCTCATCTGGCAACACCGCTCTCCCATCAGTCGAGACCCAAATGTCCACATTTCCTTTCACACAGCCTGAATTGATCCACACATTTTTCTCATGGTCCGACACCTGTTCCTGCATGCACCTAAGCTCATCCCAAGTATCTGCCATTACAAGCATCATGTCTAACTCGGTTCTTTCCCCGCATCCTTCTACATCTTGTTCAGTGAATGAATAACCTTCGTCCGCATAGCGGTTTCCAAGTGACACGAAATCTGTCCCCTTACCATGAGCCGTGCACTTAACAACAGCAATTTCTAAGGGGTCTTGTAAAGCTTCCAAGAGCAGCCTAACAAATTCTCCATTCCTGATGGGTGTTCCTGACGACGTCATGTAACCTCTTTGAGACCATAACTGTCCATGTCATGAACTACACCAAACCTGTATTGGCTGTCAGTATAAATGGTAATCCGAATTCCCTTTGCTGCCAGGCAAGCACGAGTCCAAGCTATGAGTTCGGCCACCTGAGTATACTCCTTCCAGGCAAGCAGCTTCGACAACTCCTGAAATAGTGCATACAGCAAATGCTGCTCTCAACTGACCAACACTGTCTCTTATGCACGAACCATCAACAAAGAAAATCTCATCAGGGTCAAGCAATGGTTCATCGACAATGTCAGGTCTCGGTTTGGTGCAAAGTTCAGTCACATCAAGACAATCATGGTCTTCACAATCTTCATCAAGCGTGTGTGGCAACGGCATGAAGGTGGCAGGATTCAAAACAGAGCAACTCTTAAGGGTCACGTTCTCCGCAGCAAGTATAACCTGCTCGTAGCGCGTGAGCCTATTATTCGTCAAGTGCTGCGTCTTGGTCCTGGTCATCAGTAGCTCAACTGAGAGTAGCACATAAACAATCAATGGATGACCCATCACAATGCTTTCACACCTTTCAATGCTGACACCTGTTGCAGCAATGGATTTGAGACACCCGGGCAACACTGAAGCTACTGGATCTAAAGTAGCTGAAAAATAGGCAACTGGTCTACAGACACCTCCATGATCCTGAACTAGGACTACTGATGCACAACCCTCTCGCTCACAGCAAAACAAAGAAAAAGACTTATTGTAGTCAGGCATTCCCAGTGCCGGAGCATGACAAAGGTCCTCTCGCAACTCAAGGAAAGCCTTCATACAGTTGTTGTCCCATGGTACCGGATCGCTCACGTCCTTGTGCGTCAGTCTCTGCAAAGGCTTTGCCTTTAATGAGAAGTTGCCAATCCTCTGGCGACAATAGCCAACCATCCCTAGGAACATCCTGACCTCTCTCTGTGCTGAAGGCACCATCATGTTCAGTATTGGCTCTATCCTGTCAGGTGACACCTTCCTTTTGCCCTTCTCTATTCTGTACCCCAGATACTGCACCTCATTCAAGTAGTACTGTAACTTATTTGGTGACACCTTGTGTCCGTTCTCTGCCAAATGGTTCAGTAAAACAAACGCATCCTCAGTCTCTGATGCAACAAGGAGGCCGTCTATGTACTGGGCGAGAACGGAGTTCTGCGGCAGTATAGACTCTCACGATTCTTTTTCAAGATCTCATTAAAGATCTATGGGCTCTCTGTGTACCCCTGACGGATACGACACCACGTTAAAACACGACTTTCCAGCTTGAAAGCAACAAAAATTGGCTTTCCTCATGCAGAGGTATCGAGACGAGAAGAAAGCTTGACAGAGATCAATCACAGTGAACAACTCAGCTTGGCACAGATCTGAAATAACATTACGGATGGATTCGGTACCACTGGACAACAAGGAACAACTATGTTGTTCACTCGTCGCAGGTCCTGCACAATCCTAAACTTCCCATTCAGTTTTTGCAATCCCATGATTGGCGAGTTACATGGACTCCCCAATATCTCCTTCAGTATTCCCTGTTTAATCATAGACTCAATCACAGGCTTTATCCCTGCAATTGTTTCTGGGGTCAAATTATACTGAGGTATTCTGGGGAAATCAACATTCTCCTTAACCTAAATCTTAACTGGCTCGACACCTTTATTCAATCCTATGTCTGCTCCAGTAAAATCCCACACCACCTGTGAAACTGAGTCTCTCAAATCAAAAGGAAGCTCTTCCACTGTCAAAGCAGGGTACATCTCTATGCACACATGCTGATTTGCGGCCTTAAAGGTAGCGTCATCGTCGTTAGTCTGCAATTCCACTCCCTTAGGGGTGCAATAGATGGTGCAATTAAGTTTGCACAGGAGATCCCCCCGTAGCAAACAAACAGGACTTGAATCATACACCACAAATTGATGTCTATCCCTGAACATTCCTATCTTCACACAAATCGGTTCTGTTTGAGAGTTTGTCATTTTCCTATTAGCTACACCTACAACTTGGATTGTCTGTCCCGAGAGGGGTAGGTTGGGGACTACTGCAGATCTCACAGTAGAACGTGTAGCACCAGTATCAACCAAAAAGGTGATAGGGTGACCATCAACATCAGCTTCCACAAATGATCCCCTCTGGTCTACCTCCAAGACTGCCCCAAGAGTGCAGTCTTCCTCCCCTCTCAGGCACCGTCATGCCAAAGGGTCTAAGTAACAATCATCACTCTCCTCAAAGAGAGGGATCTGCCGGTAAGTCAGAGTCCCATTCGATATTTTCGGTGGCTGGGAAACCTGTACTCGAGGAGCCGAAGTCCCCCTTTTATCGACTTAGTCTTTGCCACTGATGTCGCCGTCACCTGAGGTACCTGTTCCTGAACCATTTCCTCCTCCTGCTGCTCCTGATTGGCAGGATTATAGGGACACTCGCATCTCCAGTGTCCAATCTGATGACACTGGTCGCACTCAGTAGTCTTTTTCAACGTCGCTACATCTACCCTTGGCTTGGAGTCGTCCCCATTTCCCTTTTTCTGACCATTCTGTTTCCTCCCCAAGGTACCTCCCCCAGATGGAACCTGACCTCCCTTGTCAGCAGATTGCATCTGGACCAGCATCAGCTTGTCCTTGAGCTTTTTATGCTTCGAGTCGATTTCATCACTACAGTACCTAGCATACCTCAAAATCTCGTCCAGGGGCGTGGCCAAGATGGCGACGGAGTAGGACGTGCCTGCGAGCTCCTCCGGCACCCCGAGCCCTTCATAGCCTTGTTTAGCGGTTTTGAGGCGTTTTCAGCCTCGGCTTTGACTCTCCTAGGACTACTGAGGCACTCCGCACTGGTTTACCCTTTCCCCCGTCGAGCTACGACACGGGACGGCGGATTTAGCCGAGGTGTTACTTCGGTGGCGCATTGGCCCCAGAGCGGCCTACGGGGCTTTGTCTGGGCGGCTTCGACTCTTTGCAAGAGGGGACTCGGGACTTTGGCTGGTGATCGAGTGAAGCTCTTCTTCGCGAGTCCCCCACATTGGCGCTGTGACGAGCCCGCCTGTGGTTCCAGTGGCCTAGCTGGCACTTATCGCCGTACAGAGGTGAAGAGGAGGCGCCATCCTGTCTGGGGCCTTGCTGGACAGCATCATCGATGGACTGTCGGTCGAGTAGTGGTGCCATCTTGCCTCCTATCATCGGCATTGGGACGACGCACCATGTCGACGAGGACTCGCCTGAATAAACCGGGGAAGGAAGGTCCCGGGAAGGGGGCGTCTGGTTCGCCCCCTGGCCCTAGCAAGTCGCCGACCAAAGACGACACTGACGGCCCGGTCACGAAGGCCTTCCTGATCGAGCTTTTCTCCTCCATCAAGGAGGATATCACGGAACTGAAAGCGCACCTGGCCTCCGACCTCCGTGAAGTCCGCCGTGATGTGGACGGCATTGGCGAGCGTGTAGCTACACTGGAGGACCATGACTTGGGCCTCAGTGGGGATGTCCATCAGCTACAGCAAGACCTGCTCCAGCTTCGTGAGCAAAATCTGGATCTTCAGACCCACTGGGAGGACCTGGAAAACAGGTCCCGTCGCAACAACATCCGAATTAGAGCGGTGCCCTCAGATGGAGACGGTGGAAATCTGCGGGAATATGTGGAGGCTCTCTTTCTGCACATCTTGGCGGAGGACGACCGCGATGAAGTCAAGCTGGACAGGGTACATCGGGTGGGCCTGCCGCGTGGCGCACGCTCGCCGCCCCCCGACATCTTGGTCTGTGTCCACGACTTTCAGCTGAAGGAGATGATCCTGCGGAAGGCGAGGGACATTAACAATTTGCCTTTTCGTGGACACAGCCCCCTACTTTTTCAGGACCTGGCGGCCACCACCCTGCAGAAGCGACGGGACTTTCGCCCAGTCACGGCTTTCCTGAGGGAACATGGGGTGACCTACTCCTGGGGTCACCCCTTTCGGCTTATCTTCCGATGGCAAAATAGACTGGTGCAAGTGCGAACTGTGGCAGCCGCCAGGGACTTGCTTGGAATGGAGGAAACATCTGCCTCGGCGGACGCTAGCGCCTCACCGAGAAGACGTCGCCGTTCCCGATCCCCGCCTTGGCAGAGAGTGGGACGACAGGGCGCAGCGGAGGGGCCATCCCCGTCGGCGAGCCAGACTGAGAGGGGAGAAGCTTTGGCCTCGGTGGCCCAGGTGACTGAATCGAGCCGAGTGTACAGCTCCTCGGCGGCTTAGGCCCCATCTTCAGCGGCCCGTGGGAGCCGGGGGGCTCTACCACCTCAGGTACTCTGTGGGACATTTCTCCAATGGAGGGTTACCCCGACCCTGGAATCGGGGGGGGGCATTACCTGGGTCTTCTACCCCCGACCCTCACGGTCATGTCTGACTTTCATTGTTCTTTTTCTATTTTTCGTTTTCCCTTCTCTATGGTTTGTTCTTGAGGCTCCTGAGGGCTCCGGTGGGCTTGTTGGGGATGGACCCCGGTGGTGGTGGATTGGGACCTGGTATGGCTGTGGTGTGTTTGGTTTGTCTTTAGAGTTGGGCTGCATTAATGGAAGCGCTGGGAGGGGAGGTTGGTCTCGATGTTGCCTGTTACGATAGGCTCTTGGAACGTGAAAGGCCTTAACTCGCCTCAGAAGCGTCAAAAGATTTGGAAATATATTCTAGATCATCAACTGGATGTGGTGGGCCTGCAGGAGACTCATTTGGCTCGCAAAGATGAATCTAGGCTCAAGCACAGGCAGTATCCTCTGATTTATAAATCCTCTGCCACCACTAAGCACCGTGGGGTAGCACTTTTGTTCCGATCTGCCCTTCAGTTTCAACCTGTGGGGGTGCGGGGGGACAAAGAGGGGAGGTGGTTGATGGTGAAGGGGATGCTCATGGGTAAACTTTGCACATGGGTGGTGGTCTATGCTCCGAATACAGGGCAACATGGGTTCCTTGAGACTCTTCTGAGTGTGATTGGGGACTTTGGGGAGGGAGCGTTGATTGTGATGGGGGATTTCAACTTGGTTTGGGATGAAGATTTTGATTGTTCGCATCAACAGAGGACTGAGACGGGTCTCTTTTCCCCGGAGCTGCGTGATACTTTGTTAAGTCTGGGCCTTATTGATAGCTGGCGCTCCCTCCACCCCCGCACTAGGGACTACACGTTCTATTCACATGTTCACCACACATATTCCCGTCTCGACCATATTTTTGTGCATCAATCTTTACAAGGTGACCTGCGCGACAGCAAAAATTTTCCACTTTCAGTTTCGGATCATAGCCTTTTGGCGACATGCTTGATCTGGGCCCCTGATTCGTCCCCTCATCGCAAATGGTATTTCCCGGCATCCCTCACGCGGGATGAGGTATCCTGCAAGAAGCTTCGGGCGGCCATTGGGGAGTTCTTTGAGCTGAATAAGACTGGCGACACCTCAATCTTTACCCAATGGGACGCCTTCAAGGCGTCGACACGTGGTACGTGCATTGCTTTGAACTCCGCCCTGAATAGGCTTCGTCGGGAGGAAAGGGAGGCGCTGGAGGCGGAACTGACCACGTTGGAAACTGCACATAAGCAGAATCCTTCTAGAAGCACGCTCCGCCCTCTGGCGGCGGTACGAGGGAAGCTCAGGGCGCATTATAATAACCGAGCAGAATACACCCTGCTACGCTTGCGGCGCCTCTCCTACGCCCAGGGCAACAAAGTGGGGAAGCACTTAGCACGGCAGCTCCGTGATAAACGTGAAAGAGAATATGTGGGTGGTATTCGGAACTCCTCCGGGGTAGTGGAACACAGAGACGCGGATAAGGCAGGGCTCTTTGGTGACTTCTATGCTGCTCTGTACTCGGCGGATCACTTAGTGCCGTCCGCTCAACAAGCTTATCTGGAGGCCCTAGCGCTACCGCAGGTCTCCAAGGAATGGAATGAACTTCTGGAGGCCCCGATTACTAGGGAGGAGGTACTCTCTGCCATTCGGTCTCTCAAGCCACACAAAGCACCGGGCCCGGACGGCTATACAGCCTCCTTTTACCAGACGTTCGCGTCCGAGTTGGGAGACCATTTGGTGCTCCTCTTCAACACCATGAGGGACGAGGGCCACACCTCGGGTACTATGGCGGAGGCTATGATTTCGATCATTCCCAAGGCGGGGAAGGACCCCACCAGGTGTGAATCCTATCGACCCATTGCTCTCCTGAATATTGCTGCTAAATTGTATTCCTCTTTCTTAGCCGCTCGACTTAAGGACCTTATGCCCGCTCTCATTCACTCGGATCAATCGGGCTTTATAAAGGGTCGCCAGACCCACGATAACACTAGACGTCTGATTCACCTGATTGAGAAGGCCGAACGCTTTCGGATCCCAGCTGTCCTGCTCGGCCTTGACACTGAAAAGGCATTCGACCGGGTGGACTGGACCTTTCTCTTTGGCACTTTACATGCTTTTGGCTTCTCCCCCAAATTTATAACTATGCTTCGGGCCAACTATCACGACCCGCGCTCGAGAGTCATGGTGAACGGCCATGTCTCACCGTTTTTTGCTCATTCACGAGGCACGAGGCAGGGCTGCCCTCTATCCCCTTTACTCTTTGCACTTAGCATAGAGCCTCTTGCTATTAGGGTTCGTGAGGATCCGGATATTGTTGGCCTCCCCTTTTCGGGGGAACAGCATAAAATATCTTTGTTTGCTGACGATGTCCTTCTGTCACTAGCTGACCCCGGGACTTCCCTTCCGCGGGTACAGGACGTGCTGTCCCAGTTCGAAGCGGTGGCGGGGTTTCGGGTGAACACCGGCAAATCATACATACTTAATCTCACGCTTCCGCCCTCTGAAGTAGAGCGCATCCGACCGCTCACTCCCCTGGCCTGGGCGGGCTCCTCCATTCAATATCTTGGGGTCCAGCTGACCTCTTCTGTCGCCACCCTATATGCAGCTAACTTCCCTCCTCTGCTGTCTCAGATACAGGCTGAGCTGACTCGCTGGAAGCCTATGTTTATTTCTTGGCTTGGGCGCGTACATGCCGTTAAGATGACGCTGCTCCCCAAGCTTCTGTACTTGTTCCAAGCCCTCCCCATTCCCCTGGACGGGGGCTTCTTTCGGCGACTGAAAACTATGATCCTGCGTTACGTCTGGCAGGGGGGCCGTGCCAGACTTTCCTTTCTCACGCTTCGCCGACCTCAGAGGAAGGGTGGAGCTGGCCTGCCAGACATGCTCCTTTACTACAAAGCGGCACAACTCCGGGTGTTGGCTGAATGGACCCAAATGGAGTCGGAGAAGCATTGGCTGCACATGGACAGGAGTGTGGCGGGGCGCTCTATTTGGGACCTGGTTTGAAAGGCGAAGGCGGATCGGCCTCGCAACGCATACATTAGCACCCCTACTAGCACTACTTTGAAGGTCTGGGATTCGGTCTCTCATGACGAGCGGTGGACTTCCTTTCCTTCCCCCTTCACACCTATTCACTTTAATCCTGCATTCCCGCCGGCACTAGTTGAGGGGCCCTTTGATGGGTGGAAGGCGGGAGGCTGCCATGCACTTTCACACTTGTTTCATGGCTATGAGCCGCTCACCTTCCACAATTGCATGTGCGATTATGGTCTGCCACCTACTGAACGCTACCGACATGCTCAGCTGCTGCATTGGGCGCTGTCTCCTGAGGTGCGGGACGCTGCGACGAGGCCTCCCACAGCTTTCGAGACCTACATTACTCGCACATCCTCCATGAAGGGGGTGATTTCCTTTCTCTACGATTTACTGTTAACCACAGCTGTTTCACCTCGCCCTAGATACATGGGGTTGTGGGAGGAGCACCGAGGAGAGACATTTCCGACGAAGAGTGGTCGCATCTTTGGCGCGATCTACATACATTTAATCATTCGATTGATCTTAGAGAAGCACATATGAAGACCATGCTAGATTGGTATCTGTATCCGACCCGATTGAAAAGGATTTTTCCTTCAGCTACTGATAGATGTTGGCGGGGCTGTGGACTCCTGGGGGACTTCCGCCATATCTGGTGGGATTGCCCCATCATACGCCCCTATTGGGAGGAGATACTGTCTCATATTAGGGAGATCCTGGGCTACCCGGTTCCAGATTCCATTGGCTTCGTGCTCCTTGGCCTTCGGGACCCGCTTCTGGAGCACCAAACCAGGGCCGATAAGCACATCCTTTGGCTCTGCCTGGGAGCGGCCAAATTGACTCTGGCTGCTTCTTGGAAAAAGAGGGAGGCCCCAGCTCTTTCCCTTTGGTTTGCTAGACTATGGAGGTTGCTGAGTGTGGAACGGATGGCAGATATCTTCAGGAACAACTTTAAGAATTTTGCTTTCAGATGGGGCCCGCTAGTCCGCTTTCTTTCTCGTGGGTTGCCGTCAGCGGTATGCCCGCCCACTATACGTGCCTTACATCTGTTTCAAGTGTGATCCGTGCCTGTGTGAATGGTTGTTGTCTGGCCGCCACCATCGGGGGGGGTTGGTGCACTGGGGAGGTTGGAGCCTCTGGGGAAGGGGTTTTTTTGGGTTTGTTTTTCTTTTCTGACAGGGGATGTGGATGATTTGCTTTTTATGATATTGCACATCACGCTGGTTTTCTTGTGGCCGCTCAGCGGAGAGGCGTACACGAACTTGGTCGACCTAGCCTCTAAATTGCATTGACTTGCCCGATGCCATGCGGGCTTTCCCCTCCGGACTTCTCAGGGGGCTTGACACTCTCCCGAGCTGCATTTTTGGATCTTTTTCTTTTTTGCACTATTGCGTCTTGCCCTGTGTGTTGATATTGCTCAGCTCTTCATAACGTTTACTGCTGCTTGGCCTTCTTGCATTGACCCCTGCGTGGGTACATCTTTGATTTGCAATTCATGTGTCTCCATCCCCCCTTTCTTTTCTATTGTTTCTGTTTCTCTGTTTCCTTAATAAAAATATCTTTAAAAAAAAAAAAAATCTCGTCCAGCAGTTTGTTCTGCCAACAATTCAAATGTTGCTGGATCATAAGACAGATATCAGGCCTCAATCCTAGAACGAACTTTGAAACAAACTGTCCCATGTCTCTAGGATCCATCGCATCCAGCCCACTGTACTGCTTAAAGACCTGTAATAGTCGTTCGTAGTACTCATGCACTGTCGTTTTAGGCTCCTGTACCGTCCGATCTATCTTAACCCAGTCAATATCCTGTGGTGGTACCTTGGATTTCAACCACGTAATCACTTGTCCATATTTTTTCATTACAAGAGGTGATGGTCAATTTGTGCTTGATTCCGTTCTGGGAAGGACATGGCTTTTGTAGTTCGGACTGGACTGTTCCCATGGGGCACAGGGTCAGATCTGATTTGCATATCGCCATTGTCTAACCCAGGGTGGTGTGGAGTGCAAAAAAACGATGGATTTGGGCCCAGATCTTTGGACTGGGGTGAGTGTGTGACATTGATCCACATTCGGTCCATCACCTGTTGTGTTTGCATATTCCGCCCTAAGTGCGCTGGGGATGCCCAGACGTGGGTCCCAGGCACTCCACACCACTGGAGTCAAGCTAGCCGGGCTGATGAGAGGTGTTACTTCGAAACCGGTCCGGTCCTCGGATGCTTGATTCCGTTCTGGGAAGGACATGGCTTTTGTAGTTCGGACTGGACTGTTCCCATGGGGCACAGGGTCAGAGCTGATTTGCATATTGCCATTGTCTAACCCAGGGTGGTGTGGAGTGCAAAAAAAACCGATGGATTTGGGCCCAGATCTTTGGACTGGGGTGAGTGTGTGACATTGATCCACATTCGGTCCATCACCTGTTGTGTTTGCATATTCCGCCCTAAGTGCGCTGGGGATGCCCAGACGTGGGTCCCAGGCACTCCACACCACTGGAGTCAAGCTAGCCGGGCTGATGAGAGGTGTTACCTCGAAACCGGTCCGGGCCTCGGATGCTTGATTCCGTTCTGGGAAGGACATGGCTTTTGTAGTTCGGACTGGACTGTTCCCATGGGGCACAGGGTCAGAGCTGATTTGCATATCGCCATTGTCTAACCCAGGGTGGTGTGGAGTGCAAAAAAACGATGGATTTGGGCCCAGATCTTTGGACTGGGGTGAGTGTGTGACATTGATCCACATTCGGTCCATCACCTGTTGTGTTTGCATATTCCGCCCTAAGTGCGCTGGGGATGCCCAGACGTGGGTCCCAGGCACTCCACACCACTGGAGTCAAGCTAGCCAGGCTGATGAGAGGTGTTACCTCGAAACCGGTCCGGTCCTCGGATGCTTGATTCCGTTCTGGGAAGGACATGGCTTTTGTAGTTCGGACTGGACTGTTCCCATGGGGCACAGGGTCAGAGCTGATTTGCATATCGCCATTGTCTAACCCAGGGTGGTGTGGAGTGCAAAAAAACGATGGATTTGGGCCCAGATCTTTGGACTGGGGTGAGTGTGTGACATTGATCCACATTCGGTCCATCACCTGTTGTGTTTGCATATTCCGCCCTAAGTGCGCTGGGGATGCCCAGACGTGGGTCACAGGCACTCCACACCACTGGAGTCAAGCTAGCCGGGCTGATGAGAGGTGTTACCTCGAAACCGGTCCGGTCCTCGGATGCTTGATTCCGTTCTGGGAAGGACATGGCTTTTGTAGTTCGGACTGGACTGTTCCCATGGGGCACAGGGTCAGAGCTGATTTGCATATCGCCATTGTCTAACCCAGGGTGGTGTGGAGTGCAAAAAAACGATGGATTTGGGCCCAGATCTTTGGACTGGGGTGAGTGTGTGACATTGATCCACATTCGGTCCATCACCTGTTGTGTTTGCATATTCCGCCCTAAGTGCGCTGGGGATGCCCAGACGTGGGTCTCAGGCACTCCACACCACTGGAGTCAAGCTAGCCGGGCTGATGAGAGGTGTTACCTCGAAACCGGGCCGGTCCTCGGATGCTTGATTCCGTTCTGGGAAGGACATGGCTTTTGTAGTTCGGACTGGACTGTTCCCATGGGGCACAGGGTCAGAGCTGATTTGCATATCGCCATTGTCTAACCCAGGGTGGTGTGGAGTGCAAAAAAACGATGGATTTGGGCCCAGATCTTTGGACTGGGGTGAGTGTGTGACATTGATCCACATTCGGTCCATCACCTGTTGTGTTTGGTCAATTTGTAGCAGCATCCCTTTCTGGCTCCACAGTGGGCCATTCAACTGCAACCTTGCATGCTACCCACAAGTCTCCTGGAACCACAATTTCAAACAACGTGTTCAGATCAATCCACAGCACCTTTGAGAGCTTAACAAACCTCTCTACCTGCTTGTACCACTCAAGTAGGTTCTCTCGCAGCTTTGGGAAATCATTCGTAAAGGCAGCCAAGTCTCCCCGACTCCAGGGCACGTGTACATATCCTCCATTAGCCACCTCCCGCAAAGGGTGTGCTTCAATTCCTGTCATTCCTCCTCCCGGAGGGGGTGTCTCCGTCGTACTCCTTCTAACACTCTTTTTCTTTGACCACCTTTCTTCCCATTTACCAAGCCTACTCCAAGCTCGTATCCCTATAATCAGTTCCCAAATGTGAGTCTTTAGACCGATCACCCTCTTCTCTTCTAGTTCTTGATCAGTATAATGCAATCTGTGGTTTCCCTGCAGCATTTTCGTCCTAGACAAATCCACATCATACTTATTTGCTAACTCAGTCAATTTCTCATGGGTCGATCTAGCTTTCTGAGTCACATCCTTCGCTACAAACAACAACTCATCTGGTTCGAAAAGCTCAATCCTCTCTAAAGGCAAGTTTCCTTCAACAATCTCATCCACTTCTGCTTTTAGTCACATCACTACAATTCTTTTTGCCTTTATTGCTGCACTCAAAGTACCTCGACTAGAGCCACTACTCCTCTCTTCACAAGCACCGTCCTGTTCTCTACTCCTGTTCACTTCAGATTAGCCTCTGAAAGGCGTCCTGTTCTCGACGCTTCCCTTGTCCGAGTCCTCCCTTGGCCTGTCACTCTGAGCCCCTTCAACTGTCTCCCATGTTCTCAAATCTGGCCTCAACTCACCGAAAGATTTTGGTCTCGGACCCCTCAAGTCCATCGGACCTCTCGACGAGTCTGCTGTCGCTGGCAATGGGGTACTCCATTCTGTAGGCATTGGCATTTGACTCACCCCATCCATCACACTATTCCTTCCACTGCCTATGCTCCCTTCCATACCCATCTACGACGGACCTCCACTTCACGTCTGCTCTGGATTATATACTGACACTATAGGGCCAATGGTAACCAGTACTGTAAGAGCATCCGGCAACCTCTGAGAACTGACACTCTACATTCTGTCCTTCTCCTGTCGAGAGCTTTCCCACTACCTCAGTTCTAGGAGGGACTTGCGGTACCCTCACCTCCTCTCCCGGGGCTGACTTCTCCTCGCCTGACTCTGGGTTGTATGGGGTGGTCTCTCTGATAACAGCCTTTCTATCAAGCTATCATCCGTATCACTGTCATCATCCTCTGTGTTCTTCTTCTGCGCATCCCCTGCCTTAACCAACAGTGGGTATAACCTGTCTCCTTCAATCGTCTGTATCCTCCATCTCTTTTCCAATGCATCCCACCTCGCGTCTTGGACTGCCCTAACTGATCTCTTCAATCTTTTCTGTCACCTGTCCCTGTTTCTTTCGTGCGCCGCCCTGATCCATGCATTCAATGCCTCAAACTGTGTTGGCCTAGGTAAAGGTCGCAAAGAAGCCATAATCGTCATCAACTGATACAACATTTCCAATCTGAAAGTTCTGTATCTATGGAAAGTCAACTCCTCATTTCCACCTCTCATCTTAGCCCAATTCTCGAGCCACAATATAGTGTGCAACCCAACATTTGTAGCCATTTAATGAGCCGAAGTATCCTCTGGCGGGGCCTCTTCTCCCCCTCGGGGTTCTAACCTCTTCTCTTTTCTAAACAAATCTTGTAGAACCTTAAAACATTTCATGATGAAAACCAGCGTTTCTTCTCTCCGCAGCGCTTCTTTACTTCCTGATGACAATTCAGCGGCCTTTGATACCGTGCACCACGACACACTACTCGTACGCCTTGAACACCTAGGGATTAGGGACCTCACCCTTGCATTACTATCATCCTTTCTGAAGAATAGAAGGCAGAGAGTTTCCCTTGACCATTATCAGGCAACGCCCTATGTACTACCATGTGGGGTCCCTCAGGGCACTTCGTTAAGCCCCACATTGTTCAATGTTTATGTCTCTGAACTTGCACCTTTAATACAGCAGTTTGGCTTCAATTTGACATCTTATGCCGACGATACACAGATCGTCGTTGCGGCTTACAAAAACACTTCATCCCCGGCAGTGCAGTTTCAATGCTGCATGAGGGAAATCAGCCTCTGGATGGGTAGACACTGTTTAAAACTCAACTCGGATAAAACCGAAGTGGTTACCTTTGGCAATCTACAGCCAAAATGGGATGGGCTATGGTGGCCGGCTGAACTGGGACAGACTCCGGAACCAGTGAGGAAGGCAAAAAACCTTGGAGTCCTGATAGATAATGGTCTCACTTATGCGCATCAAATTAATGCTATAGTTTCAGCTTCTTTCTATCTGCTGAAGAAACTCAAAAAGGTCTTACCATTTATTCCTCAGGATTTTAGAAAAACAGTGGTGACCACCTTGGTGCTGCCTAAGTTGGACTACTGTAACAGTTTATGCCTTGGGTTTCAGAAACAACATCTAAAGAAGCTCCAGATGGTACAGAACGCTGCAGCCAGGCTTCTACTGAGAATCTCTAAGTACCAATCGGTTAAAGAAGAGATACGGAATCTCCACTGGTTGCCTGTGGTGCAACGTTCTAAGTTTAAGGCACTCTGCCTTGCCCATAAATCATTGAATGGAGCAGGACAGGTACTTTTGAAACATCTCTTCTCATGGTACCACCCAGGTAGGAAGTTAAAATTGACATATGCCAGATTAATGCTGGTTCCTAAGATCCGAACTGCCAGCTGGGGAGGTCGGAGCACGGCCTATTGTACAGCAAAACTATGGAATGCTCTCCCTGTAACTTTGAGAGGGCTGAACTCCCTCTCTTCCTTCAGAAAACAATTAAAAACTTGACTATTTTCAAACTAGCCACTTTGTTACCTTCCTCGTCTTCAGGTTCTACTCTAGTTCAGCGCCAAGACACCTCAGGGTATATGCGCGCTTTATAAGTCTCATTAACATTCACCAATCCCAGCGCGGCTTCACACCAACCGAACTATCCTAGTGTGGCACCTACTGACGTCACTCGCCTCCGCTTCGCAGCAGTCCCCTCCTTTACAATTCGTCTCTCACTCACACACACGTCCCAAACATACACTGAAATGGTCACTTCCAACCAAGCAACCACTTCTCTGACTGTATGTCCACAGTCTGACTGTACGTCCACAGTCGTGTAATTGTCACCGAACTGGCAACTGTCCGCGAAATGACCGGACAATCACCTCAACTGATAGGTTACAAACACACAGCACCTCACGACCAGCCTCAGTTACTCACGCACTCACACATTCGTTCTCCCTATCTCCGTCCAGCGGGCGATCAATGGTACCTCACGATCCCCTTAACAATGGTCGACAATTACTATGGGTGTTCGATCCACCCGAACCACTTAAGCTACTCCTTGAGCCTAAGATTTTCCCGGGCTGCGCGCGCTCACAGCCTGATATCCTTTCATACACCAGGCATTCCAACTCCGCAAGACATTACAACACAACACAACATATAAACACCGCAATCTAACAACATATAACCCTATTCATACTCACTCTCCTACGAACTGCTGCTTTTCGCCGCACCGTCACTCTCCGTCTGTCTCCATGGAACGCTGTCTTCCGCCTACAATCCACTGGGCAATCATCACCTATTTTCAATGGGCCTTGAGAGACTCTTATCCTAATCTAGATCAAATCCTCCCTCACTCGAGAAAGGGAACCATCCTACACTGCTACCACCTGGGGAAGCTGGGATTTTCATCTAGATTTTCTTACTCCGCTCTAGAATCCCAAACCAGGTCGACTAGACCTTTTACCCGATTCTAGAAGAATAAAGGGAAGATTTTACAAAAACTTTTGAACAACTTCACCATCAAATCCAAATTAAACTCAAAGGACCACTGACTACAAACTGAAATTTCAAAGATTTATTACAAAGCCAGGAATAGTTGAACATACAAACATCTCAGCAAGAGGTTCAGAAAATAGACTGGGACTAATACAAACATAATTCTACACAAGATTCTCAGACGACTCAGAATAAAAAGCGAAGTCAATTCGAGTAACATTAGGCAACCGAGAACAGTCCCCGCTTGAAGTTTAGACTGCATTTACAAAAGAAAAGAAAATGGTTAGTCTGTCCCTACACTATTCTAAAGTGACATCCCTACTTAACATTCCCTTCAGACCAGAATGAAGGTGTCAGCAGTAACTGGCTTTAGCATGTCCCAGTTGAGAGTAGAGTTGAGTAGTGAGAGATCCACGTAGAGATGGTAGTGGATTCCAGATTTGCTTAGGAGGTTCCCTAATGGTTCCAGATAGAGATTAAATTGAGTGGGTGCAAGGATAGAACGAGAGACTGTTCGCAATCTTGATCATTTGGGATCTGTCCGAGAGGAATGAGGTAAACCATTTAAGCACTGTGCCTTCCACGCCCATTCTCTGTTGAAGAGTGTGGTAAGAGCATTGTATGGTGTCTGAACCATACATAAATACATACATAAATAACAAGGGCTAAAAGTACTCAACTGGTGCTTCTAAAATACGCCTACCCCAATGTACCTAACCTAAGTCTAGTACGCGGGAAGAAGTAAGTGTGGTGTAGCATAGGTTTAGTTTTTCTTTGCCAAGAATCTATCCAAGGTTTCTCTAGGTTCTAATCAGCTCCATACCTTAGTTTAGAATGAAGGAGGTCTGGTATCTCAGTCTCGGGACTCGATTTCCCAACACCCCACAAGGGGAGCTTGGAAACACTGGAGCTGGATTCTTGCCGAGAGAAATGCAGCCTCTCGATCAGTGCATCAGCTGGAGGGCCGACTTCCTTCGGCACTTGCAGTAGCGAGCTGTGCCGGACAAGTAGATAGTCGAACTGCTCCGAACCACTGTGTCTTGCTAGAGCAAGTGAAGGCATATTTATACCTTGAAGTTGTCTAGTTTGACGTAAAGTCGGGCATAATAACGTCAGGAAAGAACCCCAAGGGAATAGTAGTTCTTAGTAAAGTATGTGAGTTCTTGGACAAATCAATATTCAAGCAAGGGAAGGTCCCTGACTGCTTAAGCCGATTTTCCAATAAATCGTTGTGATGTTTTGGTACGGGTGGAAGTAGCCATGCCTGCATTTGGTCTGCATGGGCTATGTCTAAATACGGGAAGGATTTCTATGCCTATATTAGGGCAGTGTGAATTGTACCTATATAAGGTCATGAATTGGGAAAATTCACTCGGATCCTAAAATGCCATACAACACCCACTCCACTTTATTATGTATGACAATACTAAGTTCTAAAACATATAAAACATATCTAAACATGATGTGTTAAAAACCCCACCCAAAATACATAAAAATGCATTCGAAATGATTGTACACAAAAGAGCATTTGTGCTGTACGCATTTAAAAGCAATGTTCCATTCAAAGCATATAGATGATATATTTTTTTAAAACGCTATCCGAATGAATCATGAAAATACATTTATGAAATGGCTTTTAAATACAGACAAAAAAAATGTGGGACCATTCCATGACAGAATATATCAATTGTTTGTTTGTAGACAAGGTCAAATGTTGTCTCTCGAAAGTATTTAAAGAATTCTTGTTCTCTACAAATAGTTTTACTTTAAGCAGATTACTTTGTGCCAAAAAAAATCAATTTTGGAAAAAAGTAAAATCATAGAAAAATAGAGTTCCAAAGTTAGAAGTTTGTTTTTGAAAAGTGAAGGTCAAATTCAGAGTCACACAGAGCACTGCGTGCTAACTTCAAAAGTCAGTGTCATTGTTTGGCGAAAACATCAAATCTTCTAAGCTGGTAAAGAATTTGTCTACTACTGTAGGCGAAAGTTGGACTACCTCGTTAAGCATATCAATTGCACATAGATGAGAAGGGTCAGCTGCATTAGCAATGTTCGAAGTAGATGGTACCTGTGTGCCTGTTGCTCCACGTATCTCACTGTCTGAAGTTTGCGTCTGCGAGATCTCAACGAATGCCGTCATCAGGATTGGTAGACGCTGAGGACAACACAGTGCATGAGCCATTACTGGTTCAAGCAAAGTATCAACTTCCGTTGGCAGGACTGATGGGAGTGTCAGACAGATGTCTAGCACGCATTCTCCTCCACATAGCAGGCATCGTAGAACAGGTAAGATGCAATCTTGCCAGATTGGTCAGAATGATAGCAACCACGTGGAATTTTGATCTCTTAAATGAGCCAAGCCCAGAATTTGTATCATGCGCTCACAACACTTCATTGCCAGAAGGGTGTTCTCCAAGGTGATCTGGGTGTCGATGGTGACTTGACTTGCCATATCGGAGCAGAATGAATAAAAATAGTATTCCTGCTACAAGACCCAAAACAAGAGGCAGGCCGCCAAACACAGAGTGCACAAAATTTGGAAATATGCCTAGGACTGCTTCAAGGGTGCTAACAGTCCCGAAAAAATCGACTTAAATACATGTACAATACCACTGGTATCAGACATGTTTAAGATACGACCTAACATTTCTGAGAAATGTATAGGGCAGTTTGTCCATAAAAGGGCATGTATCTCTGCAGAAGTCTTTGCAACCTGCAGATCATATGTCTCTTTGGCTGAGGTCAGTGGCACAGTTTTTTGTAAAAGAATGGCTTTCAGTCTGCTTAAAGTATCAATTTGAATAGAAGAGATGTTCAGTGAAGGCCATAATGGCGACTCCCCGTCTGACTTAGTTTTTGGAAACAATACTTGCATACAGCAAGTGACCCTGGCTGACAAGTCAAGTCAAGTCAAGTTAAGAAATTTATATAGCGCGCTACATACCCAGAGGGTCTCAAGGCGCTTGAACAAGGGTGGGGAATTACTGGTCGAATATCCAAATTTTAAGTTGCTTTCTGAATGCTATGTGGTTCTGAGTGAGGCGAAGGTGAGTGGGAAGTGAGTTCCAGGTTTTAGCTGCCAGGTAGGAGAAGGATCTTCCACCCATGGTGGTTTTGTTGATGTGAGGTACAGCAGCAAGGGCTTGGTTGGAGGAGCGTAGCTGGCGGGAGGGGGTGTAGAAGGAAAGTCGTGTGTTGAGGCATTCGGGTCCGAGATCGTAAAGTGCTTTGTGAGCGTGGGTTAGGAGGCGAAATGTTATCCTCTTATTAACGGGGAGCCAGTGAAGGTTTTTCAGGTGACTAGAAATGTGGTCTTTACGCGGGATGTCTAGTATGAGTTTGGCTGATGCGTTCTGGATGCGTTGGAGTTTTTTCTGAAGTTTTGCGGTGGTACCGGCGTATAGGGTGTTTCCGTAGTCCAGGCGGCTCGTGACCAGTGCGTGGGTGACCGTTTTTCTAGTTTTGGTGGGGATCCAGCGAAATGTTTTTTTGAGCATGCGAAGAATGTTGAAGCAGGATGATGAAACGGCGTTGACTTGTCTGTTCATCGAGAGTGAGGAGTCCAGGATGATGCCCAGGTTCCGTGCATGGTCCGTCGGGATGGGTGCCTTTCCAAGGGCCTCTGGCCACCAAGAGTCATCCCAGGCGGTGGGGGAAGTACCTAAGATAAGGACTTCTGTTTTGTCTGAGTTCAGTTTCAGACGGCTGTGCTTCATCCACTCGGCTACTTCTTTCATTCCTTCATGTAGGTTGGTTTTGGCGATGTTCAGGTCTTTGGTGAGTGAGAGGATCAGTTGAGTGTCATCAGCGTAGGAGATGATGTTGAGGTTGTGTTGGCGTGCGATGGTTGCGAGGGGGCTCATGTATACGTTGAAGAGGGTGGGGCTGAGTGAGGATCCTTGTGGCACGCCGCAAATGACTTCAGTAGCTTCTGACTTGAATGGTGGAAGGCGGACTTTCTGAGTTCTTCCGGTAAGGAACGAGGTGATCCATTCCAGTGCTTTTCCTTGGATTCCGATGTTGCTGAGGCGTTGTAACAGGGTGCTATGACAGACTGTGTCGAAGGCTGCGGAGAGGTCAAGGAGGATGAGGGCGACTGTGTCTCCGTTGTCCAGTAGAGTTCGAATGTCGTCTGTTGCTGCGATGAGTGCGGTCTCAGTGCTGTGTTTTGCTCGGAATCCGGACTGTGAGGAGTCGAGGGATTTGTTGGTTTCGAGGAAGGCGGCGAGCTGGTTGTTGACAGCTTTCTCGATGACTTTGGCCGGGAATGGAAGGAGCGGGATGGGGCGGTAGTTTTTGAGTTCGCTGGGGTCAGCTGTAGGTTTTTTCAGAAGGGCGCTGAGTTCGGCGTGTTTCCAGCTTTCCGGGAAGGTAGCGGAGTTGAGGGAGCAGTTGATGACGTCTCGGAGGTGTGGTGCTATGATGGAGTCTGCTTTGTTGAAGATGTGGTGAGGGCATGGGTCTGTGGGAGATCCTGAGTGGATGGAGTTCATCAGGCGGATGGTGTCCTCAGTGGAGATTGGGTTCCAGTTATTAAGGATGTTCAAGGGGGGTGAAAGTACGGCAGAAGGTTGGGTGGGTTGGTCTCCGGGTTGGTTGTTGAAGCTGTTGTGGATGTCTGCGATTTTGTCATGGAAGAACGAAGCTAGGGAGTCGCAAAGGGTTTGAGAGGGAGTGATGTCGTTGGAGTTGGCTGAGGGATTGGTAAATTCTTTGACGATGTTGAATAATTCCTTGCTGTTGTGGGCGTTGTTGTCTAGTCTGTCTTTGAATGCGGCTTTCTTGGCAGTCCGGATCAGTTGGTGATGTATGCGGGTGGCGTTTTTGAAGGCGTCCTTGGTGCTGGGGTTTGGGTCTTTTTTCCAGGCCTTCACAAGGGAGCGACAGAGTTTCTTGGATTTCTTAAGATCATCGTTGAACCAGGGGGCGTTTTTGTTACCTAGTTTGATTTGACATTTTTTCAAAGGTGCTAGGTTGTCGGCGCTGTTAGTTGGCCATTGAGTGAGGTTAATGGCTGCTTGGTTGGGGTTCAAAGAGTGGGCAGGGGGGTTTTGAAGAAGCGATGATGAGATTTGATCAATGGTGGTTTTGTTCCAGTTTCTTCGCAGAGTAGGTTGAGGATGGTTGTGCGTTGTGGTCTTTTTGTAGAAAAAGTGAACGCATCTGTGGTCCGTCCAATGGATAACTGTGGTGTGACTGAAGGAGACATGTTTGCTGGAGGTGAAGATGGGGTCGAGTGTGTGACCTGCGTAGTGAGTGGGGGTATTAACAAGTTGTTTGAGTCCGCGGTTGGCGAGATTGTCCAGAAGGGTGGTGGCGTTGCTGTCGTTGCTCTTTTCCAGGTGAAAATTGAGGTCTCCCAATAGAATGTAGTCCTCGGAGGGGAGGGCGTGTGGGGTGATGAAGTCAGTGATGTCTTCACTGAATTGTGCACGGGGTCCTGGAGGCCTGTAGAGGAGGGTGCCTCTGAGTGTGGTCTTTGGGTCGGTGTGGATCTGGAAATGAAGGTGTTCGACGCTAGCGAGGTTGACGTCAGAGCTGGTTGAGATGCGGATGGAATTCTTATGGATGATAGCGATGCCTCCTCCTGTTTGTTTGGTGCGGTCCTTACGGATGATCTTGTAGCCGTCCGGGATGGCAATGGCGATGT
This sequence comes from Lissotriton vulgaris, assembly GCF_964263255.1. Classification (NCBI taxonomy): domain Eukaryota; kingdom Metazoa; phylum Chordata; class Amphibia; order Caudata; family Salamandridae; genus Lissotriton; species Lissotriton vulgaris. The sequence continues at coordinate 1,117,393,741 of NC_141685.1, read as the reverse complement.
CTGGGGCTGATGAGGTATTCATCCATGTTTCAGTAAGGAAGACGACGTCCGGAGAGATGGTGTCTAGTAGATTCCAAAGGTCGATGGCGTGTCTGTGGACCGAGCGGGTGTTGAGCAGGATGCATTTTAGGTGGTTGGTGTCAGGACTCTGTTTGGTGTTCGCGGATGCGGAGTTGGTCTTGGTGCCGTCATACTTACAGGAGTTGCAAGAGAAGGGTCCATGGGTGTGTCCAGGAGCAGCTTGGGCGCAGTTGGGGAGTCGGCTGGGGTTTAGGGCTAAGAGGGTGGAGGAGTCGTATGTAATTCGGGTGGTGTGGGTAGTACGGGGGCCAGGGGGTATGGCGCTGGGTGCGGTCCAGGCGCGGACGGGCGTAGACGGGCTTACCTTTGGCGCACCTTCCGCGCGACCGCTGCACGTGAACGCTGCGCGGGAAGGCATCTGTCACAAGAGGATGGAGGAGAGGGGAGGGGCGAGGGCGGGGCAGCTGGGAGGCGGGATCATGGTGGGGAACTGGGCTCGGGGTTCAACAACAAATAACAAAATGGCTGCGAGCCAACAAGTCTGACACAAACAGATTGGGGCACAACTTGAGTTAGGCTAGGGACAAGGCAATGGCACCAGCACAATCAGCCCAAACTTAAAAACACAATTTAAGGGCAGAAAACACTGTTGATTGGTGAGCTTATTTGCACTGTGCCGGTATAGCGCTCTCAAGTGATCCCAACTTCTGTGAAGCGCTACTGAAAGTAAACAGCACTCTAGCACACGATAAACTGGCAGTAGTGCGAGCAGAGCGCTACTTCATATGATCAGGCACGCATAGAGTTAAGCAGCAGTAGTGCGAGCAGATCGGGACCCAAATGCAATTATTCTAATCAGCGGAAATGCGATTAGCTGTAGCGCTAGCAGAGCGGCCACAGAATGAGTCTGCAGTAATGCGGGCGGCGCGTTAATACAACAGAATTCGGCAGGTCGCGGAAATGCGATCAGCTGTAGCGCTAGCAGAGCGGCCACAGAATGAGTCTACAGTAATGCGGGCGGCGCGTTAATACAACAGAGTTTGGCAAGTCGCAGTCTGAGGAAATAACTTTACAATACCAGTTTCTGGGTTGAGTTAGGGCAGGGAGCAGCGTTGGGAGCGACCGCTTCTGGCGAGTGCAGGACACAGTAACAAGATAAGGGATTCCTGGCAACATGCCACAACAGCTGTGAATATTCAACATAATGTAACTTCCATTAGAAAGCTGCCTAAAAATTGGATCTGTCACTGCAGCTGGAGAACCATGCAGGTGGCAGGATAAGTTGTTTGAGGAACCATCGCAGGCCCCATGTAAGTTAATACCCTGACATAAGAGTGAACCACTTAGTGTGTTTTCACAATTCGTATCACTAAGAAACACTTCTTTTCTCCCACTCCAACATTTGTGTGTATAAGGTAAATCCCAGGATGCATTGATGTATTCTTTACCCAACCTTTCATATACGCCCGCTGGTATATGTTTTAAACACTACTGAAAATGGAAAATCGTCACAGGCAGAGTGATTGTACCATGTATTATCCATTCTGTTGCTGGCTTCTCAGAAACAGTTAATGGTAATCTTTCCAGTTTTTCAATGTTCAGTACAGTATAGTCTGCCCCTCTCTGTGCCAAAGTGATTTGTTTATCTGTAAGGTTAAACTCAGAAAACAATGACGTGGTGTTGATTAGTTGCCATGGCATAGCCAGAACGGAGGTTTTGTAACATCCACCCCAAAAGCATTATAGAGCGCAATTGTGTCTGACCATGCTGTAACATGACCTGAAACTCTTCCATTATGTCAATGGCAGAGGATACTATTCTGTCCAAAGAATATATTCTGGATGACAGAGTCGTTAACTCATTGTCAACTACAGGGAGAGATTTCTTTAAATTACTACGATCAATTTCTCGTATCCGTTCTGCAGTCTCTGCTTGTGTCGTTTTCCATGCTTCATTATACATGGCATAGATACTGGTGTATATAAAACGTTTATGACGCGGTTTCGCAGGTCCTTGAAAGAAGTCCCTTAAATCAATGCCATCTTTAAGTAAAGATAAGTGTTGTTTTAATTCCTTCAGTGTAGATTTTTGTAGCCACTCAAGGCACAGTTTTCCCACACCGTATGATGTTATTATCCCTGGATGTTGTCTCTGGACATATCTTGGATCTGGCCTAGTGAATGTGAACACTTGTGTTTTATTCAGCGATCTATCTTGACAGTTGTTCGTGTCCGTGGGCCAGATTAACCAATTTTTACAATCAGGATTTCTTCTGTTGTTAAGTAAAATAGTTTTTACGTCAACCCCCCCCTCTGAAGAGTTACTGCTTTCAGGTGTAGGTGTAGGTCTTGACGGTTTGTTTAAATCTTTTATCTTAGCTAATCCAAGACAAGATGTCTGTTGAACAGTATCATTCAAAAACATTATTTGTTCTGGGATAATGCAGGCTCTACATAAAGCTTCTAAGCCCTGCACCTGCCAGTCTTTTGTGCCCCAGACAGTTTTTGTCTCAATGGTGTCTTTCCAAAAGTCAAAACCTACTGTAGACAGCTGAGCATAAAAGGCAGCAGAATACATTTGCTTTGTATTTGTCAACATACTTTTCATTCCTGTCCTATTAACATTTTTAAAGTAAAATGATTCTGGTTTGGAAATATTAAAGCCTGAAAAGTACGGAAATTTGTCAAAAAATGTTTTTGAGCTACTTTTGGTGGCGTTGGACAATGTTCCCATTGATTATAAGTAAAAACATTTCTTAGGTTTGCAGATCTATGTAAGAAATGATGACCATAGTGATTATAACAGTACATTTGTTCATAATCTGATGAACCTTCTAAGTATTCATGATTTGTAAATTTTGCGGACATTTCTAAGTCTGACATCATATTATTAACAGTCTTAAAGTCCCAATCATCAGAAAATGTGCTGGGTGAAACAAAGTCACTCAAGGAAACCTTGAATTGGTGTGGAATCTTCAACAGCTCTGCCGGACCAAGAATGTCATATTCAGTTCTGTCCCAAGCTATACCACCTGGTATAGGAATGGCTGTGATGTTTACTGCTGACAAGTCTCTGTTCACGATGGGATGATTTGTGTGGTTTGAGGAGTACGTTGATGTTCTTTCTTACTGTGTCCTTTGTACTATATATTCCATTGAGCAGCATTCCCAAGGTGAATTCCAGAGTCAACCAAAGAAAAAGAAAAAGTACACCTAAGATAATCCATACTTCAACCTATGGAGAAACCAGATATTTTTTTCCAGTTGTTGCAGGAGATCAGTTATTCATTTTTTGAAAGTTTTTTCAGCTGGAGGGGTTCACTTGGATCCTCGGAAAATGAATCAAAGTTAATGAAGTAACCAGAGGCAATTCTGTCAATTGTAGGGATTGCTTCCGGATTCGATGAAATCGCTGGAATCACTTGATCACTTGTCATATTAGTATACTCGGATGCTATATCATTGTAGACTGGTGTTTCTTGACAAACTGTTATTTGGGTCTCAAGAGGTACAAGTTCCATGGCTTTGTTGCATAGTCCTTTATTCTGTACTGCAGAGTCTTCGAATGTTATCAGTCTCTCACTTTGAACCTCTTGGATTGTAGCCAGATTCGGTCATCTGCTACATCTTTGGAGTCCACTTGGCCTACTACTTATGATCGGCCACATGATGTGGTTTTACCAGGTCGATGGACACGAACCTGTTCTCCTTTCTTTCAGCAAGGAGCGGCAGTAACACTGTTATCGATCCGTGGATTGCTAGCACAGGTACTGGTTGTCTGTAAGAAGGCCCAAATTCCTTCTTGTCCGCAATCTTTCCTCTGACTAGATCCCCAATCATTGGAATCCAGGCAGGTCTTGCTGGGATGGGTGTTTTTTCTTCAGTGGTCATTGGCTTCAGGAATGTGTTGCTTTGACTTTTTCTTGTTTCATTTAAGTCCTGCAAAATAGCCAAACGGTCTTTGATATCAAAAGGTTTTTGTTCTACCACTGAAGTGTGACGATCAAGGTCCTGGACAATCATTCTAGTTCCTAAAAGGATTTCATATGGAGTGATTCCCCCTAGGGAACTTCTTGGAAGATTGTTAAGACTACGTTGGACACTTATTAGATGTTTGACCCACCTGTCACCCGAGCCTAGTACCCTAGCTGTTATAGATTGCTTTATGTCCCGGTTTTTTCTCTCCACAACCAAATTTCCCTCATGATGGAATGGACTAGAATATCGCAATGCAACGCCCAGATGGCCATGGCCTCTTTGTAAGCTTTTGAGCTAAACGCAGGACCCTGGTCAGAATGTAGCGTGCCAACTGCGTATGTGCCGATAAAGATTCGCAAATCTTTTATAACAATTCAGGCATCAGCCGAGCGCTGGGGCCACATTTAAATGAATCTTGAGCATGAATCTACTGCGACCATGATATATTTATAGTTACCATTCCTCTGTAAGGGACGGCAGTGGTCCAAGTAAACACAAGCTAATGGTTTATCTGAAATTAACAGGGGCATCTGCGCCGGGCGTTTCACTGTAGAGACTTTCATCTTTTGGCAGATTTCACATTCCAAAACATAGTTTCTGGTCTGTTTCCTCATGCACGGCCACCAGTATCGCTGCTTTAATAAGGATACTGTAGCAGAAACACCTGCGTGTGCAGAGGCGAGCCCTTCATGTGCTGCTGAGATTTGTCCTAATCTATGTTCCATGTTTGGAATTACTCTAGCCCCCACTCCAGGGATTCGAGCAAACAGAACATTATTTGCATTAGTTATATACGAGTATTTGAGTGGAAAGCCTTTTGGTAATGTTTTACCAATGTCTTTGCTTGAAACATTGACAGCTTGCATTATTTTGTCGTCTAGTTTTGCTTTTTGAACAAGTGATTGCAGCTACGGCAGCCGTTTGCACAGCTGCCTTTGCGGCTTCATCAGCCAATGAATTCCCTGCAACGTGAACGCCATCATGTTGATGACTCAGTGTATGGATCACGTGAGCTTTTTGTAGTTCTTTTTCTAACTGAACTACTTGTTCCCAAAGCAATTTATGCTTGATTGTGCCACCTTTTGCATATTTGAAACCCTTTTCAATCCAGTTCTGCAAGTATTCATTATAAGATTGAACGCAATAATAGGAATCGCAAACTATAAGTGTGGGGAATTCGCGATCTGTATTTTCGAGCTCCATCTTGAAAGCCTCTAGTTCAGCTCGCTGAGCTGTACAATCTCGGAGAGATTGTTTTCTTGTGAACTTATGTCGGAATTTACCATCTTGCCAGCGACCTTTAACGATCACACAAGCAGCACTATGAGCTTGTTTACCCCCAATTGCGGGTTGTGCTGATCCGTCTGTATAAATTATACATCTGTACTGTTCTAGAGGCAGAATCTCAGTGGGCAGAGGACATTCTTGTTCGTATTGTAGAATTTCTTGTGTTTTCAAATAGGGGTCAAAAACATATTCAACGTCTGTTACAGCAAGAGAATAAACCCATTGTATCCATCTCGGATGTAAAGCCTTTGCATTTGGAATGCTCGCTTTTGTTACTGCTCTTGGTAAGTTAGTGGAATTTCAATATCCTCGAAAGGAACGTATTCAGTTGGGTGTTCCTCTACTTTGTAGAAGTGAAACACATGTGTTACTGAATTTGCTTCAGGGAAGATAATCCATGAATAGAATACATCTGTCTGCCCATATTCATGTGCCTCTATCACAACAATTACCCTACCACCTCTTGATGATAGGCTATTTGTTATAAGTTTTATAGTGATGGCTTTCCTTAAACTTTCTGGGATGATTATAGCATCCACGTCATCTTGTTGGAAACCTGTAACGTCTAAGACCGGTAGGGCTGCAGCTCCACCGGTTGAGTTATTGTCGTCTTCGGTCATTTTATAATGAAAGTTGCAGAGCAAGTTTCAAGGAAACAAAGATAAGGTGCACAATATTTTGGAATACTGTATTCTTCAACTTTGAACAAACCAAAAACTAATACATAGGATGTTCGTCCTACTCAGTTATGGCGGATATTTTATCCTTTTTACCCACTCCAGAAGTCTATTGGAGTATTTTACGGGAAAAGGGGTCTCTGAGAAAAGCACAACTGATTTATTTTAGTATCTAGCGTTAAATTAGTGCATTACCAAACGTTGGGTGTCATGTAGTGTAGTTCCTATATTCCCAATAGGCTCTGCGCATTGGAATAATATATCCTATAGATTAGACGTAGGACTGAGGTCGACTAGGTCTCTATCGAATATATTAAACTTAATAGTGGATGCCAGCTAGCTCAGAGGTCACTAGAAACGTTCTCGAATTCATAAGAAGTTTTCCCAAGAATAAGAAAAGTATCTCTAGAGTCGTGGAAACAATAGATAAGTATTTCACTCAGTCACTCGTGCATGCTTCGTTTCTACAGAGGTACAGAGAAATAGAGAGACGGGTGTTTTTAATAAAAGGTTTTATTGAACAGTCTTCTTTCTCATGCAAGTAAAGTGAACTGCTACAATCGTAATGCAGACTGCAAAGTATAATGCGTACAGCGAGAACAATATTATAAAATAATACTGTAAGAGCATTGTATGGTTTCTAAACCATATATAAATACATACATAAATAACAAGGGCTAAAAGTACTCAACTGGTGCTTCTAAAATACACCTACCCCAATGTACCTAACCTAAGTCTAGTACGCGGGAAGAAGTAAGTGTGGTGTAGCATAGGTTTCGTTTTTCTTTGCCAAGAATCTATCCAAGGTTTCTCTAGGTTCTAATCAGCTCCATATCTTAGTTTAGAATGAAGGAGGTCTGGTATCTCGATTTCCCAACACCCCGCAAGGGGAGCTTGGAAACACTGGAGCTGGATTCTCGCCGAGAGAAATGCAGCCTCTCGATCAGTGCGTCAGCTGGAGGGTCGACTTCCTTTGGCACTTGCTGTAGCGAGCTGCATCGGGCAAGGAGATAGTCGAACTGCTCTGACCCACCGTGTCTTGCTAGAGCAAGTGAAGGCATATCTATACCTTGAAGATGTCTAGTTTGACGTAAAGTCAGGCATAATATTAGGAAAGAACCCCAAGGAAATAGTAGTTCTTTGTAAAGTACATGAGTTCTTAGACAAATCAATATTCAAGCAAGGGAAGGTCCCTGACTGCTTAAGCCGATTTTCCAAGAAATTGTTGTGACGTTTTGGTACGGGTGGAAGTAGCCATGCCTGTATTTGGTCTGCATGGGCTATGTCTAAATATGGGAATGATTTATATGCCTATATTAGGGCAGTGTGAATTGTACCTATATAAGAGCATGAATCGGGAAAATTCACTCAGATCCTAAAACGCCATACAACATCATCTTCCGAGATGGCGGCAAAGTTCTGCCAAGTGACTAAAGATTTTCGCTCCTCAATAAGGGTATGGTGGGTGACCTGATCCACCAGTTATTTTCGGGGGGGCAGTAAAACCCTGGTTTTGTGGATTAATCTATTATGTACATTAATTATCGTTTTTATTTTTTTGTATTTTACTCTTGATTGAAATGTAATACCACCTTTTAGTATTGCTTTAAGATTCGGTTCATGCCTTCAGAGTCGGTGTATTTTTGTTCAGTATAAAATGTAGGTGAATAATTATTTCATTTGGAGGAGTTTGAAACGTCAATGCAACTCATAGTTTTGGGCGAATATGACGAAGGGAACAGATTATGTGGACAGGAAATATTTTGTTTTGGGGAAGGGGGTATAGAGGGTTGAAAAGGTAATCTGATTTAGTGTTTGGTAATTAATAAGTGTAGGAAGCTTGCTCTGTATATACTATACCAAAATGAGGTATGGTGTGCACCAGCCATGACCTCTAAAGGTAAGAGCAGTGGGGCCGACTGGGGGGAAATCTCGAGAGACGACCACAAGGGAAAATTAATTATTTATTTACTTTTCCCTTGTGGTCATCTCTAGAAATACCCCCAGCCTGCCTCACCGCTCTTACCTGCAGCGGCCGGGTCTGGTGTGCACAGAGTCCAGTGGAACCCCAAAGGTAGGCAGAGGTAAAAGTAAATAGCACCTTACTCTCTATTTGTGGTAGGGTGGGCGAGCAGTAATGCTTTATCAGAGGGTAGTGTTAAGCATTTGTTATACAAACTCAATCAGCAAATGATGTCACACACTCAAAGACTGAGCTCACTCCAATTTGATTTATATAAAAATAATATTTAGTTATATTTATTTTCTAGAACCCAAGCGTGCCTGGTACAGGTAAGTGTAAATGGTACTTTTCAAGGCAGGTTGAACAATACAAGCAAGCTGAAGAAAAATGACTGTGTTACAGGTTAGTAAATGCTATCAATGCAGTGGAAATTACTGTTAAATAAATTTACTGATTACTTTATGGATTACTTTTTCTACTGAGTGTGATATGCCTAGATATCACACTGGGACATTTCCTAAAGAAAAGTCAAGAAAAGCAGTTTACAGGTATGTGCAGTTTTTCAATGTTACATACAAAACCAACTCCACACATAGCACCATTTTTAAGAAAAAGCAGTCAATGCAATTCTATGAAAGGAAATGAGGTTATCGGTTTACAGGTAAGTACAAGTTTGTGGGAGTTGCTATTCTGCGGTTCGAACCTGGGTTCCCCCAGGGTCAAGGATGCACTCTTAAAACACCCTCAGCGGCCCTAGGGCGGCCGGGTGCAGTGTGCTGAGGCCCAATGCAGGGCCGGACTGGCCGTATGGAGCACCATGCATTTCCCCAGTGGGCCGCTATGGTGGGGGCGATTTTGGCCGCCTGCGGGCCGTTTTTGTTACAGTGCCGTTTTGCAGCATAGCTGCAAAATTGGCCCCTGTAACAAAATCGGCCGAAACCGGCCCTGGCAAACAGCTCAGCCACTCCTAGGGGGGCTGGCCAAGCTCTTTGCCTGGGCCAGTTTTAGTTCCCAGTCCGTCCTTGGCCCAATGTTATCCAAAGGGGGATAGGGGGCCTCCGGTTGGTGGCTTATCATGAGCAGGCCACAGGTTTGTGGAAGCAAAGCTACTGGTGTTAGGCTCAGGGCAAAGGGGGGTCCGAGTTAGCATCAAAAATACACCTGCAGCAGTGTGGCAATTTTCTCCAAGCACACAGAAAGTAGATTAAGGTCACGGTTTCAAAAAAATTTTATTCTGATATTTTGATACTGCCCATATGTCAACACTTGTTTCCCCTACAACTGTTTGAGACACAGCCGACTTCATCAGGGCAAGTACATTGAGTTTATCAAGGATAAAATACGACATCCAAGTAAAGCTTGACAGAATCTATTTAGCAATCTTATGTCTGGAGTCTAATATCTTAAATCCAGGTAAGGAGTATTGTTTTCTCGCATGTTTGTGAAACAGAGAGTTGGTCCGTTGAGTATGCGAGGCCAGCAGTGCAGGGTGCTATTTTGGCATTGGGTGTCCTTTTGTTTTCAATCAGGATCTTCAGTTGCAACAAAGACTGCAGGCTCGGGACGAAGGTCTGGAGGTGACCACTGGTTGGAGACGTAAGTTGGGATGCCTGGATATGCTGGGACACCGTCGGTTGGGCCACCCAAGGCCGCGGCGAGTCGGGTGCAGGGGTGTCTTTAAGCATCTGGTTTTCTTACTGGTTACGGTCGCGGTCGGGGCATTCTCCAGAAAGAAAATCCAAGTCCTGGGCACACGTTTGTATAATAAAATCAATGTTTGTTGATGTTCTTAGCCTTTATAGAGCTGTTATTAAAGTCCACTCGAATAGTCAATGTTGGTAGTTTTAATCACAAATAGAACAAGCATTTGCAATGCAATAGGTCTCGCATTTGCAAGAGTTAGAGCTACCGGCGTTGTAAATGACAATATCTTTTACCTATGTGTTTTGGTTTGGAATATAGTGGATGTTTGTGGTTTGGCATGGAATTTTGTGGGTTGTATTGAAATCATTAGTTGATGTATGATGTGTAAATTTGTGGTATGTTTTGGAGGTATGTTGTATGTTGTGTATTTAAAAAAGGGGTTTTGTGTGGAATTATGTGATTTGTTAATGTGTGGAGTTGTCTGTGGCGTTGTGCGAAATTATGCTTATTAGAATTATGTGTTTTGTGTGGAGTGCATTTATGTGTATTTCTGGTATGTGGCAGAGAGTCCATTTATGTGGGGTGTATTTATTTAGAGTCTAATTATGTTTAGTGTAATTATGTGGAGCTGAATGGTATGTGGAGTGTAATTATGTTGTGTGGTGCAGAACTGTGTGGCATTGAATTTTGTTGTGTTGTGCGGAATTATGTGGCATGGTTTGTGTGACATGGTGTGGGGTAGTATATTATGGTTTGGAATTATGTGGCATGTTGAAAAGTAGATTTTTTTGTAGAGTGCAATTATGTGTTTTGGAATTGAGTGGATATATGTGCAGTGTAAATATGTTGCGTGAAATATAGGTTGGAGTGTAGTTATGAGTAGTGAAATTATATGGAGTTGAATTCTGTTGTGTGGAGGGTAATTAAATGGTTTGGAGTGGAGTGGAATTCTGTGTAGTTTATGTTATTGATTTGTAATTGTGTGGCACGGAGTGGAAGGATGTGGTGCAGAAGTGTGTGTAGTCGAATTGAGTGGCATGTTATTATAAGATGTTAAAATGTGTTGTGTGTAGTGGATTTATGCGGAATGGATTAAAGGCTAAGGACAAAAGCTTGTACGTTTGGATGGTGGAAAAGGAGTTGCGCTCTAATCCTCAATAGCCAAGTGCATGGCAGAGCTGGCCCTCAGTACGCCAACACCTGAAAGCAAATGATCTTCTTTTGAGAGTGCTCCTGAAAAAAGAAGTCCACACACATTTACATATGAGCACTCACAACAAAGTAAATGAGCAGCACTGTAAAGCAGAGAACCATGGTAAACAGTCAACAACTACCCCATCCCTTTTCCACAGAACTAACGCACCAGCATATGTACTTGCATAATGGGAGTGGTCAAGAAGCAACAAGAGCAGAAATAAACACATAATTAATCATATCAAACCTAGTAACCACAAATGAGTCCAAATTCTTGGCACAGGCTCCCACGTCCGCACTCACCCCGTCACCAACTCGAGAACAAGTGGCACACCACTTCAATATTTCCACTCTGGGGAAATGGTACCGATCGGGTTGCTCTCTGGCTAGCTCTTATGTCTCTCGGTGACAAATTTGTGGAATCACACTTGGAGCCATGGCTGCGGTCTCACCCACTCTTCCTTCCAAAGAGCGGGTTCTGTGCCAGGCTTGCAGCTGCTTCTCAGAACGGGATGTATGTTACATAAGTCTGGGTGAAATGGAGCTATGAAGTAGTATAGTGAGTAGGTCAATAATAAAGACTGCCTTCAGGGGGAAAAGCAATGTTCTCGTACAGCCACAGGCAGGATTCGCTCAGAAAATAGCATCCTTAAGTAGGGCAGGGCATGTAAGGCTTTTAAAAATGATGCATGGGTCTGTAAACAAAGACTAATAAAACTAAAAATACACCACGTAATGGGACTATGGCATTTTAAATACTACACTAACACCCAGGTTAGAGGACGTCTAAGCCACTGAAAATGCACTGCCTGCAAGACCTGGTATGAACTGAAACCCTGACCCTTGACTACACACTGCTAAGTCACTCCAAAATGAGATTTGAATGCTGGTGCATAAGAAACAAACAGTAACTCTGTGACGGGGAGGAGATCACAGGGGAGAGGGAGGGAAAGTGAAAGCGCGCCATGCGCGCGTTGTCCTGGAAAACGCTGTGAGCCGTGGGACAGAAGATGTGCACACGTAGGGAGTGCACAACTCCTGTCCGTACGCGTGCCATCTCCTGTCCCCCTTCAGAGGAGACTTCATGTGCGTGTACATCGCCTGTCCGTGCGCACACATGGTTTGTCTCCCTTCGCGCTCCAAACAGACAACAATAGGCTGGCCAAGGCGAAGCCGAGCATGCGCTGCATTTGCTAGGCGAGACCTAAAAAAGACAAAGGACAACCAGCCAATACGTATTTCGTCACAGTGGGAAGTATCCTGTGACTTCTTCAGGGCTGTAAAAGATACGTGGAAGTAGAGGAATCATTCCGCCGGTGATAATTCCAACCCGGCTGGTCTGGTTAAAGAAACCGCTGCTGGGATCCAAATGAAGTGGGGGGAGCCCCGGCTTGCGGTGATTCCAAGAATGAATGATAGAAAGACCGTGGGTCAGTGGGTCAACGTCTCCTCGGATCTTTAAAAACAAGGAAAACCTCTGTATTTGAAAAGGGAACCTCCAGGGTAATGGTGATCCCAAAGTAGTGCCAGCAGCTAGTAGAAGGGCGAGTCAGCCGGTCTACATGATCTTCAGCATAGAAATGATTCAGTGGGACTGCTGGCACGACTCTTCTCTGTTCCATGTCTGAGGCTGCAGGCTTCGTGTGGATATATGAGACAGGTCAGCGATCACCAGTTCATAGGTCAGGATCGCCAGAGAGACCTCATCGTGGTGTTGGGCCACTCGAACTCGGGCAGTAGGCGACAGGTGCAGAGTGGTGGAGACTCATGGTTTTGGTTGGAGTCTGAGTCTGTTGGTGAGCAAATCCGGTGCTCACAGGAGACAAAGTCTTTCTTGTGGAAGGCAGGGCAGGTCCTCGGGGTTCTTGAGGTTGCTGGCTGCAGGACACACCGGGATGTCGCTGGAGCATGGAGCAGGTTCAAGGTGAGGACAGGCCGGTAGGGCTGAGGCCAATGCAGTGGCTGTCCTCCTTTTCTTAGTTTCAGCATGGCTCTTTGGTCCATCCTCTTCTCGGTTGGTTCTTGTCTGAGGAGGGAAGGTTCGGGGTTGTCCCGAAATACTAAATTTTGGGACGTTACAGGTAAGTAAAGGTTGGGACCAATGGGTCCCTTCTTTGGGGTGGGTACACCCCCTAATATGCACCCTCCAGTGGTAGGGGGCATATACCTAGCTGTGGTTGGCTGGGTCCCCCCATCTGCAAGTTGGTGGGGTCTGAGAGTTGTGCTTCACCTTGCCTCCCCACCTGAGGGGTGGGGTTGTCAAAGGTGGTCACACCTCCCTTCCTCACTTGATATTCTCGCCGATTCTCCCACCCAATGTGGGGGTTGTAAACATTGGGAGCCAGCTGCTGGAAGCAGCAGAAGGCTGGGATAGCTCACAAAGGTGGCAAGCCTTTGAAGCTCCACCCTTCGTGGACCCTGACCATCCTCGGGGAGAAGGCTTGGCACCTCATCCCTAGATGTGCAGTGTTTCAGGCCCCCGAGAGCAACAGGCTCTTGACCCAGGGGTCCAGGAACATATCTGGTGGTGGCAACTGGCGAGCAGCCACTCAGCCTGGACACTAGTGTTAAGTCATTTTTCATGGGGCATCTTTAAGATGCCCTCTGAGTGCATTGTTCATTAAATCCCACACTGGCATCAGTGTAAGTTTAATGTGCTGAGAAGTTTGATAGCAAACTTCCCAGGTTTCAGTAAAGCCATTATGGTACTTTGAAGTTCGTAATGACAAACTCCCAGCACCATATACTCTTAATGGCATTACTGCACTTACAATGTCTAAGAATTGGCTTAGACACTGTAGGGGTACATGGCTCATGCACCTGTACAATCATCACTGGTATAGTGCACCCAGCTAGAGGGGTGGCTGGCCTATGCCAGGGTAGTGGGTTCTAGGAATGGCACATATGTGTGCCATGTTCACTCTTCACTTTGTTCTGCATTAAAACACACAGCCTGCAATGGTAGTGTGTGTGTGTAAAGGTACAGGACCTCTAAGGGTGGCACAATGAGTTCTGCAGCCCTTAGAGGTCTACCCTGGCCACAGTGCCCTTGGTACCTGTGGTACCATTTACAAGGGACTTGACTGTGGCCAAAGAGTGCCAATTGGGTTTTGTTCTCAATGCAGTTTAGGGAAAAAACATAGGCCTTGGATACCTGTTTGGCAGGAACCCAGGGCACACTTTGTCAAAGTACATCAGCAGTTTAGCAAAAAGTGGGGGGCAACCATGCAAATAGAGGGCACTTTCTTACATTAAGAGGTAGCACAGACAGAAGGGGATGGTGGTAGGAGAAACATTCGATAGGCGCGTGTGAAAGGAACACAGGAAGGAGGGATTGTGAGAAAGTGCCATCTATCTTTCTTGCATTGGTATGCCCCCACTTTTTTCTGAACTGCTGATGTGCTTTGACTGAGTGTGCCCTGGGTTCCTGCCAAACAGGTACCCAGGGCCTATGTTCCTTCCCTAAAACTGTGTTGAAACTAAAAACCAATTGGCATCTCTGGCCACCTATCAGCCCCTAGTAAATGGTACCCTAGGTACCCAGATCGATTGTGTCACCCTCAGAGGCCCTGTGTCCTGAAACCCACACACTGCCTTCGCAGGCTGAGTGTCTAAGTACAGAACTAAACAAGGAGTTGACATGGCACACATCTCTGTGTGCCATGCCCACAGAACCCACTGCCCTGGCATACTTCAGTCACTCCTCTAGCTAGGTGCCCTATGCCAGAGGTAGGGGGAACAGGTGCATGAGCCCTGTGCCCCTACCGTACCGTACTCTACAAGCAGGAGAGGAGCAGGCTAGGAGGTGTACCCACCCCAGGACAGGGACCTATTGGTCCCTGCCCTTGCCCTACCTGTAATGCCCCTAAATTCAGTATTTAGGGGCTCCCTGAACCTTCCTTCGGGAGATCCTGAGAAGAAAAGAAGAAAGAAGATTAAGAGGAAGAGGACCCGCCACGCAGCTGCTAACAACAGGACGACAACAACTGACTTGGCCCCAGCCCTACCGGCCTGTTGACGCTGGAACCTGCTCCTGCCTATCCCCGGCAACTCCTGCGGACAGCAACCTTGAGACACCCAGAGGACCTGCCTGCCTTGACCCTCCTCAAGATTGGGACTTCCATCAGCAGAGGTTCTGCTGCAGCAAACCCCCTGGTGCCAGCCAGGAAGGTCCGAACCAGACCACTCTACAACCGCCGAGCCTGGCCCGTGCCTGAGTGAACCAAGACCACGAGGACTTCCCCCCCCGACTGGGACCCGAAGTCCAGTGCCCAAAGACTCTCCTCGACGAACCAGACGACGCCTGCAGACTCAGAACCAGGGGCCCCCCCAACCGCGACCAGCTGAGGGTAAGCTTTTCCGACACCCAAAGACAACCCTGCACCCGGCGCCCTACAGCTCCATGTGCCTCCCTTTGGGGTACCTACCTGTGCTCCAAGATCCCAACTTACCTCTCGAAGTGCTGGTCGCCCCTGGAGAGTCTCCGTCCCCGAGCCTGCAACCTTTGTTCCTTTTTGACCTTTCCCGTTGGATAACATCGAGCGCCCGACGGCTCAAAAGCACCCTGCACCCAGCCGCCCGAGTGTCGCTGTCTGTGCCACCTTTGCCCTATCCTACTTCTCCCTTTACCCTGAGCAAGTGACCAGGAGCCCAGCTCCCACAGTCGCGTGACCTGCTAGCCAGCAGCCACCAGCCGGAGGCCCCCTGACCAGCATTGGATAACATTGGGCCTAACTACCTCTGCACCCGGCCGCCCCTGTGCAGCTGCGGGTGAACCAATTGTGCCTACCTGACCCTAGGAGACCCCTGTGTCTATGCCTAGAACCATAACTTCACCAGTGGAGTACTCACCTGGAAACCGGTAACTCACTTACCTGCCATTGAATAACATTGACTGGCTTGACTCGAAAAATCTTCTGTGAAGTTTTGGAAACTAACAATAGTCATATAAATCATCCGAATTCCGAATTCCTAAGTACTCACCTGTGATCAGGAGAGAAGCCAGTACTGTACCTTTCAGCCCAGTACTGAATCGTAAAAGTAATCCTTGCCGGGTTTACTAGCAATCTGTATTTTCTCCATAGGAATCCATTGTCTGCTTTTCTATGAAATTTCTTCTGTCTACTTTTGAAAACTTGAAATATTCTTTAAAAATCATACGAAATACTGAAACGCAATTACCTACCTGTTTTAAGTTGAGACCCCAGTGCTTGACCTAGGAGCCCAGTACTGGATTACAAAAGTAACGAGTTCGTACTTTACCTGCAACCTGAATTTTCTCCCATTGGATAACATTGCCAGATTTTCATTGAAAAGTTTCTAAGTGTGAACTTTTAAAACAGCTTTATATTTCTGAAAAATCACTGCAATACCTAAAACATTTTTACTAAATTGGTTTCAGCTTAGACCCCAGGACTGAATCTAGACTCCAGTCCTGGAACTACCAAAGTAATCGACAAAGTAATCAACTGTATTTATATGTTGAAAACCCATTGAATTCAATGCTATAGTTTGTTTCGAATTGTGTTGCCTACTGCAACCCCTGCACCAATTGTGTTCCCAAAGTTCATTGCCTCTTTGCAAAGTAATTACATGAGAGTACTCATATTGAGACAAGTATGACAAGTATATTTTTAAGCCTGTTGGTTCTAAAAATAAAACAACTATATATTTTGATATAAAAATAATTGGCCGGGAGTTCAGTCCTTGAGTGTGTGAAAACCTTTGCTGACTGAGGGGGTACAACAAATGCTTTACACTGTCCTCTGGTACTGCCTTACTGCTCGACCAAGCTACCCCTTTTGAGAGTAAGGTCAGTCCTGACTTTAATCTCTGTTATACCTCTGGAGTTTGTGGACTCTATACACACTGTACCTCATTCTGGTCCAGTATATATAGAGCCACTTTCTCACATTGGTGGATCAGTGGTGGGATACAAACTTGCATTTGTTGGACTTCTTGGTTACCATCTGATCACACGACAGAACTCATAAATTGCCTTTAGAATTCTGAAATTGGTTTTTCCAAAATACTAAAAGTCTGGTAGAGCCTTGCTTAAGTCCCATTAGAAGTTTTGAAAAATAAAAGTCACTATAGCTAGGGTAGAGGGTTAGAACTGTCAGGTTAGAATGTCTCAACAGAACCCAGCTATTAGTGGATATAACATGGACCTGGATGAGGAGCTCGACCTCACACCTTACTTGCACTTGGATTTCGAGGAATTGAGGTCCCTATGCAAAGTTAAAAGAACAGTCGTGGGCCTGCATCCAACCAAACAAGGGCTCCAGGAGCTCATGGCTGAGTGTGCAAAAGGCCACCCCTCTGAACAGGGTGAGACTCAGCCAGAGGAAGAAGAGGTGGAAGAGGAGGATGATAATAATCCTCCCAACATCCCTAGGGAAGGAAGGGTCCCCATACCCTTAACTCCAAGAGTCAGCCTCTGGGAGCCTGGGAACCACACAGGTGGACTGGGTCCCAGAGAACACATTGGGGAGAGCGCCAATGAAGAGGACAACTTCTTAGCAAAGTTGGCCAAGAGATAAGACCTAGAGACCAGACTCCTGGCTCTGGAAAAAGAAAAAAAGGAGATGGGCTTAGCCCCCATCTCTGGTGGCAGCAATACCAATAATAAGGATAAAGAACAATTTTATGATCTTAAAATCCCCAAAGGGATTGTCCCTACATTTGAGGAAGGTGATGATATCACCAAGTGGTTCGCAGCCGTTGAGAGTGCTTGTGATATCAGAAGACCAAAGAAACCTCTCTGGGCGGCACTCCTGTGGGAACTGTTCTCTGGTAAAGTAACTGCAGAGACATGCTTCTGACCCTCTCTGGGCCAGATGCAGGGTCTTAAGACCTCACGAAGAAAACTCTGAGGGATTTGGACTCACTACTGAGGGGTACAGAATTAGGTTCAGTGGGGCTCACAAAACCCAGACCCAATCCTAGATAGATTTTGTGGACTACTCAGTGAAGACACTGGATGGTTGGTTAACTGGACACAATGTGCATGGCTTTACTGGACTTTATAATTTGTTTATGAAGGAACACATTTTGAGTAATTGCACAAATGAAAAGTTACATCAGCATTTGGTAGACCTAGGTCTAATTTCTCCCCAAGAATTGGGAAAGAAGGCAGACCACTGGGTCAAGACTAGGGTGACATGGACAGCCACTGGGGGTGACCAAAAGAAGGTGGTTACAAAACCTCCCCAGGGCAAAGGTGGTGAGAATTAAGCATGGGCGGAAAATCCGTTTCGCTCGCGGATTTTGCGGATTTTTGGGAAATTCGCAATCCGCGAGATTTGCGAATTTCCCGCAAAATCCGCAAATTCGCACGCAGCGGATTTTTTTTGCGGCGCGCGGCGTTGGTGATACAATTTTTGCGGCGCGCGGCGTTTATCATCGTTTGCCGTGTTGTTTTTCTCGATAGTTTACGAGTGCTGCGCCATTTTGGATCTTGCTGTGTGATCCCGCGGGAATTGGCGAGCGCGCAACGTCATCGCGGATTGCCAGCGAGAGTTTGTCAACGCGAGTACGGCGAGATCACGTCTCGCGGTACTTCGCAATTGCGAGATTTGAGATGCGGCGAGCGAAAATATAAAATTTGCAATTCTGCACAAGAAATCCACCAGCAAGCAGCATAAACCTTCTAGAAATGATGATTTTTATCTGAATAACTCCTTAGGTTGACATTTGCCTGCACTTTTTTAGCGAGGAGTCCATTTTGGGGAGGGGGGGAGGGGGGGGAGGAAGGAAGTGCCCCACAGTCTTCAACTTCCTGTTCCTGTTCAGCAGGCTCCTCCCAGTGCTTTGTCCATCTCCTGGTCACTTTTCATTTGGATCTGGAGCTGGAAGGATTACTTTTTGTGGATGCTGCTGGATATTTGGATTTGAGGCCTTTTTGACTTTCTTTGGATCACTGTTGGATTAGAAATTTTACAAGTAAGTTTGTTTGGGGCATTACAGTTGCTGCAACTAAAATTTTGGAATTTTCGATTTTTGGGCTGTTTTGGGGCCTTTTGCCCAGGGGTACTCAGTGGTGGGTGGACTGAGTCTTTCTGTGGGTTGTCTTGAACTGAAACATCATGGAGGCCATGGATGGATTGGGATTGTGCTGATTTTTCAGTGATTTTCGTTTTTTGGGGCTGTACTTGTGGCCTTTTCACCAGGGGTATTTGAGTCTAGCATGGGCCTAGTCTTTCTGTAGGTTGTCTTGAATTTAAACATCATGGAGGGCATGGATGGATTGGGATTGTGCTGATTTTTCAGTCATTTTCGTTTTTTGGGGCTGTACTTGCGGCCTTTTCACCAGGGGTATTTGAGTCTAGCATGGGCCTAGTCTTTCTGTGGGCTAGTTTGAACTTAAACATCATGGATGGCATGGATGGAATGGGATTGTGCTGATTTTGCAGTGTTTTTCGATTTTTGGGGGTGTTCATGGGAAGGGACAGGCCATGTGGCTGGTGGCCATTTTGAGTGCAGCTACAGGCACTGGCCATGTGCTGGCAGGCAAGTGGCCATTTTGAATGCAGGCTTTGTTGTTAGGCCTGCAACCATTTTGCCTACTTTTCAACCTTTATTTATGCCCAGGGGTAGTGAGTCTTGCATGGGCCTAGTCTTTCTGTGGGCTGTCTTGAACTTAAACATCATGGAGGGCATGGATGGAATGGGATTGTGCTGATTTTGCAGTGTTTTTCGATTTTTGGGGGTGTTCATGGGGAGGGACAGGCCATGTGGCTGGTGGCCATTTTGAGTGCAGCTACAGGCACTGGCCATGTGCTGGCAGGCAAGTGGCCATTTTGAATGCAGGCTTTGTTGTTAGGCCTGCAACCATTTTGCCTACTTTTCAACCTTTATTTATGCCCAGGGGTAGTGAGTCTTGCATGGGCCTAGTCTTTCTGTGGGTTGTCTTGAATTTAAACATCATGGAGGCCATGGATGGAATGGGATTGTGCTGATTTTTCAGTGATTTTCGTTTTTTGGGCCTGTACTTGTGGCCTTTTCACCAGGGGTATTTGAGTCTAGCATGGGCCTAGTCTTTCTGTGGGCTGTCTTGAACTTAAACATCATGGAGGGCATGGATGGAATGGGATTGTGCTGATTTTGCAGTGTTTTTCGATTTTTGGGGGTGTTCATGGGGAGGGACAGGCCATGTGGCTGGTGGCCATTTTGAGTGTAGCTACAGGCACTGGCCATGTGCTGGCAGGCAAGTGGCCATTTTGAATGCAGGCTTTGTTGTTAGGCCTGCAACCATTTTGCCTACTTTTCAACCTTTATTTATGCCCAGGGGTAGTGAGTCTTGCATGGGCCTAGTCTTTCTGTGGGTTGTCTTGAATTTAAACATCATGGAGGCCATGGATGAAATGGGATTGTGCTGATTTTTCAGTGATTTTCGTTTTTTGGGCCTGTACTTGTGGACTTTTCACCAGGGGTATTTGAGTCTAGCATGGGCCTAGTCTTTCTGTGGGCTGTCTTGAACTTAAACATCATGGAGGGCATGGATGGAATGGGATTGTGCTGATTTTGCAGTGTTTTTCGTTTTTTGGGGGTGTTCGTGGGGAGGGACAGGCCATGTGGCTGGTGGCCATTTTGAGTGCAGCTACAGGCACTGGCCATGTGCTGGCAGGCAAGTGGCCATTTTGAATGCAGGCTTTGTTGTTAGGCCTGCAACCATTTTGCCTACTTTTCAACCTTTATTTATGCCCAGGGGTAGTGAGTCTTGCATGGGCCTAGTCTTTCTGTGGGTTGTCTTGAATTTAAACATCATGGAGGCCATGGATGGAATGGGATTGTGCTGATTTTTCAGTGATTTTCGTTTTTTGGGCCTGTACTTGTGGCCTTTTCACCAGGGGTATTTGAGTCTAGCATGGGCCTAGTCTTTCTGTGGGCTGTCTTGAACTTAAACATCATGGAGGGCATGGATGGAATGGGATTGTGCTGATTTTGCAGTGTTTTTCGATTTTTGGGGGTGTTCGTGGGGAGGGACAGGCCATGTGGCTGGTGGCCATTTTGAGTGCAGCTACAGGCACTGGCCATGTGCTGGCAGGCAAGTGGCCATTTTGAATGCAGGCTTTGTTGTTAGGCCTGCAACCATTTTGCCTACTTTTCAACCTTTATTTATGCCCAGGGGTAGTGAGTCTTGCATGGGCCTAGTCTTTCTGTGGGTTGTCTTGAATTTAAACATCATGGAGGCCATGGATGGAATGGGATTGTGCTGATTTTTCAGTGATTTTCGTTTTTTGGGCCTGTACTTGTGGCCTTTTCACCAGGGGTATTTGAGTCTAGCATGGGCCTAGTCTTTCTGTGGGCTGTCTTGAACTTAAACATCATGGAGGGCATGGATGGAATGGGATTGTGCTGATTTTGCAGTGTTTTTCGATTTTTGGGGGTGTTCGTGGGGAGGGACAGGCCATGTGGCTGGTGGCCATTTTGAGTGCAGCTACAGGCACTGGCCATGTGCTGGCAGGCAAGTGGCCATTTTGAATGCAGGCTTTGTTGTTAGGCCTGCAACCATTTTGCCTACTTTTCAACCTTTATTTATGCCCAGGGGTAGTGAGTCTTGCATGGGCCTAGTCTTTCTGTGGGTTGTCTTGAATTTAAACATCATGGAGGCCATGGATGGAATGGGATTGTGCTGATTTTTCAGTGATTTTCGTTTTTTGGGCCTGTACTTGTGGCCTTTTCACCAGGGGTATTTGAGTCTAGCATGGGCCTAGTCTTTCTGTGGGCTGTCTTGAACTTAAACATCATGGAGGGCATGGATGGAATGGGATTGTGCTGATTTTGCAGTGTTTTTCGATTTTTGGGGGTGTTCATGGGGAGGGACAGGCCATGTGGCTGGTGGCCATTTTGAGTGCAGCTACAGGCACTGGCCATGTGCTGGCAGGCAAGTGGCCATTTTGAATGCAGGCTTTGTTGTTAGGCCTGCAACCATTTTGCCTACTTTTCAACCTTTATTTATGCCCAGGGGTTGTGAGTCTTGCATGGGCCTAGTCTTTCTGTGGGTTGTCTTGAATTTAAACATCATGGAGGCCATGGATGAAATGGGATTGTGCTGATTTTTCAGTGATTTTCGTTTTTTGGGCCTGTACTTGTGGACTTTTCACCAGGGGTATTTGAGTCTAGCATGGGCCTAGTCTTTCTGTGGGCTGTCTTGAACTTAAACATCATGGAGGGCATGGATGGAATGGGATTGTGCTGATTTTGCAGTGTTTTTCGATTTTTGGGGGTGTTCCGGGGGAGGGACAGGCCATGTGGCTGGTGGCCATTTTGAGTGCAGCTACAGGCACTGGCCATGTGCTGGCAGGCAAGTGGCCATTTTGAATGCAGGCTTTGTTGTTAGGCCTGCAACCATTTTGCCTACTTTTCAACCTTTATTTATGCCCAGGGGTAGTGAGTCTTGCATGGGCCTAGTCTTTCTGTGGGTTGTCTTGAATTTAAACATCATGGAGGCCATGGATGGAATGGGATTGTGCTGATTTTTCAGTGATTTTCGTTTTTTGGGCCTGTACTTGTGGCCTTTTCACCAGGGGTATTTGAGTCTAGCATGGGCCTAGTCTTTCTGTGGGCTGTCTTGAACTTAAACATCATGGAGGGCATGGATGGAATGGGATTGTGCTGATTTTGCAGTGTTTTTCGATTTTTGGGGGTGTTCGTGGGGAGGGACAGGCCATGTGGCTGGTGGCCATTTTGAGTGCAGCTACAGGCACTGGCCATGTGCTGGCAGGCAAGTGGCCATTTTGAATGCAGGCTTTGTTGTTAGGCCTGCAACCATTTTGCCTACTTTTCAACCTTTATTTATGCCCAGGGGTAGTGAGTCTTGCATGGGCCTAGTCTTTCTGTGGGTTGTCTTGAATTTAAACATCATGGAGGCCATGGATGGAATGGGATTGTGCTGATTTTTCAGTGATTTTCGTTTTTTGGGCCTGTACTTGTGGCCTTTTCACCAGGGGTATTTGAGTCTAGCATGGGCCTAGTCTTTCTGTGGGCTGTCTTGAACTTAAACATCATGGAGGGCATGGATGGAATGGGATTGTGCTGATTTTGCAGTGTTTTTCGATTTTTGGGGGTGTTCGTGGGGAGGGACAGGCCATGTGGCTGGTGGCCATTTTGAGTGCAGCTACAGGCACTGGCCATGTGCTGGCAGGCAAGTGGCCATTTTGAATGCAGGCTTTGTTGTTAGGGCTGCAACCATTTTGCCTACTTTTCAACCTTTATTTATGCCCAGGGGTAGTGAGTCTTGCATGGGCCTAGTCTTTCTGTGGGTTGTCTTGAATTTAAACATCATGGAGGCCATGGATGGAATGGGATTGTGCTGATTTTTCAGTGATTTTCGTTTTTTGGGCCTGTACTTGTGGCCTTTTCACCAGGGGTATTTGAGTCTAGCATGGGCCTAGTCTTTCTGTGGGCTGTCTTGAACTTAAACATCATGGAGGGCATGGATGGAATGGGATTGTGCTGATTTTGCAGTGTTTTTCGATTTTTGGGGGTGTTCATGGGGAGGGACAGGCCATGTGGCTGGTGGCCATTTTGAGTGCAGCTACAGGCACTGGCCATGTGCTGGCAGGCAAGTGGCCATTTTGAATGCAGGCTTTGTTGTTAGGCCTGCAACCATTTTGCCTACTTTTCAACCTTTATTTATGCCCAGGGGTAGTGAGTCTTGCATGGGCCTAGTCTTTCTGTGGGTTGTCTTGAATTTAAACATCATGGAGGCCATGGATGGAATGGGATTGTGCTGATTTTTCAGTGATTTTCGTTTTTTGGGCCTGTACTTGTGGCCTTTTCACCAGGGGTATTTGAGTCTAGCATGGGCCTAGTCTTTCTGTGGGCTGTCTTGAACTTAAACATCATGGAGGGCATGGATGGAATGGGATTGTGCTGATTTTGCAGTGTTTTTCGATTTTTGGGGGTGTTCATGGGGAGGGACAGGCCATGTGGCTGGTGGCCATTTTGAGTGCAGCTACAGGCACTGGCCATGTGCTGGCAGGCAAGTGGCCATTTTGAATGCAGGCTTTGTTGTTAGGCCTGCAACCATTTTTCCTACTTTTCAACCTTTATTTATGCCCAGGGGTAGTGAGTCTTGCATGGGCCTAGTCTTTCTGTGGGTTGTCTTGAATTTAAACATTATGGAGGGCATGGATGGATTGGGATTGTGCTGATTTTGCAGTGTTTTTCGATTTTTTTGTGCTGTATAACTGAACTGATGTTCCTCTGTCTTCCATTGTTTTTAGGTGCACAAGACTCAAGAGAACCACCAGTGCCAGGAAGAAGTCCTGCAGCGGTGTGTGTGTGCAGCATAACGTCACGCGACGTCACGTCTGGCCTCAGACAACTCTACAATTCGTGCAACTGCGGCCTGCTGTCTGACCTGCTCTGAAGAAGATGGCCCCAAAAAAAGGTCTCCGTAGCTCCTCTAGCAAGAAAGTTGCTGGTAAGGAGCAGAAGAAGCAAGTTACCAAGGAGGCTGGTGTGCCACCCGCCACGTTTTTTGGGAGAAAAAAAAAAGTACGCCTGCAGCAGCAGGATCTGCTGGGGACCAAGCTGGGAGCAGCACCCCTGCTCCATTGGGTTCAGTGCCTCCACCACCACGCCAACTTAAGTCAAAGCCGTTGAGTGCTTCAAAGGCAGTCAGTGTACTTCTCCAATCACCATCGACCAGTGATGTTGGCTCATCGCAAGAAAGTAGCAGCAATGTCCCTGAATCAACACAGGTTGTTGTAACTCATCTGACAAGTGTTGAACAACCACAGCCGCAACAACAACACCATGTGCAAGTACACGCCCAAGTACATGTGGAAGGAGAGGCAGCAAAAGGAGATGCGCAAGCAAAGGTGCATGGAGGTTCACAAGTGCCCACAATAGTTGTTCCTCCCGAAGTAGGGGCACATCAGGAAATCGACAATGAAGCCGAGGTATCATTGGAAGCCACTCCTCCTGATGATCATTCATTGTCTTCCACATCCCTAGCAAGGAAAAGATCAAGGGGGGTGTCTACATCTTCTTCAAGCCCACCTCCTTCTGATGATACAGATCCAGCTTGGGAACCACAACTGCGGTCTGACAGTGAGGCACACCATGATCTGACACCGGTACCTAAGCGTAAAAGGAAGGTCGTCGAAAAACTCATACCTATGGAGTGTGATGAGGCTCAACAAGAAGTGACAGATACTGCTGGTGATGAAGCCTCTCACGATGACGACGAGCCAGTCATCACAATGGTCACTGCAGCCCCACCGGGCATGCAGCAAAGAGACATTTTGACCCTATCCCGAGAAGCTGCTGAGCGTGATGATGATGTCAACGAGGAGGCAATGGAAATGGAATCATTAGATTTGGAGTTAAGTAGTACACCAAAACCTACCGCTTCCATATTTCTTCCTCACAAGAAGGTACCCACCTCGACCTCAATTCGTGGTGGTGAAAGTGCAAAATGTACTGAAGTTCGGCAATCCACATCCTCCACTTCATCTGGCATTAGCAGCAGGACCACCACCACCAGTATCGCCGCCTCCTCCGGCCCCCAAAGACATTTCAAGTCTCCAGTTTGGGACTTCTTTAGTGTTTGCCCAAAAATGGAAAACGTAGCCATTTGTAGCCTTTGTAAGGTTCGAGTTGGTCGTGGTAAGCTTGGTTCTAACTATGGTACCGGAGGCCAGAGAGGTCATCTTAGGAGAGCGCACCCTGTCCAATGGTTTCCGCACCTAAAGGCGTTTATGCAAGCCAGAATTGCACGTAATGAAAGCGTTGATTTTTCATCTGATGATGACGAGGAGGAAGAAGACGATTCAAACACTTCACTTACACCCAGTACCCCTGTCAGCAGCACACCCCATGTGAGGCACACTAAGAGTGTGAGAGAGAGTGAGACATCAATGCGGAAAAGTTCATCAGCGAGCGTAACTGGGTCGAAGATATCATCATCATCCCGTAAATCCTTGGTCCAGGGCAACATTAAAAAGATGTTGTTTACAGAAACGCAATATGAACGCAACCACCCACTGACGCGTCTGTATAACACTAAGCTGGCTAAAATGCTAGCTCTGGACCTTCTCCCTTTTTCTTTTGTAGAAGGGGTTGGTTTTCTAGAATTAGTGGCAGCGCTCTGCCCTAAATGGAAGGTTCCTAGCCGGTTCTATTTTGCCCGAGTTGCGGTTCCAGCACTACATGAAGATGTTCTGAAGGTGATTGGGGCAGCTTTGCAGAAGAGTGCTGTTCACACTATACATCTGACAACAGACATGTGGACCAGTGGCGCAGGTGCTGATTACATGTGCATCACTGCACACTGGGTCTCTTTTTCAGGGGCTAAAGCAAAGCTAAACGCAGGTGTTGACACGGACATTGTTTTTAAAGCTGCTCGGAAACATGCAACAATAGCCATGTTTGGTTTGGAGAAACGTCACACAGCAGAAAACATTTTGGATGTCTTTAACACAAAGGTCCTTAACTGGCTGTCCCCACTAAAACGCCGGGTTGGTTATGTTTCCACGGACAATGGCGGCAATATAGTTAAGGCCATGAGGGACGGTTACTATTTCAGAGTGCCGTGTTTGGCGCACTGTATAAACCTGGTTGTCCAAAAATTCTTGGCTAATAAAGCCAGTGCAGCGTACAGTGTATTGGACACCTGCCGAAAAATGTGCAAGCATTTCAGCCATTCTTTTAAGGCCCGGAAGCAGCTGAGGAGCCTGCTATATCAACGTAAAATGCCAGTGAAAGCACTCATCCAGGAGGTGGTAACACGTTGGAACTCAACCTTCTACATGCTTGAGCGTCTGTATGAGCAGTATATGGAACTCGATCAATATTTCCTTACAGTACAGAGGGTACAGAGGAGCTGAGGATGGGTGGGCCGCAATGGAACATAGTTCAAAGCCTGACACGCATGCTTCGTCCTTTTGAGTTCTTCACGCGTGCAGTCAGCAAGGAGGACTCTAATTTGGGAAAAGCTATCCCATTGTTGTACATGCTGGAGGACCAACTGAAGGAGGTGTGTTCTGTGTTTGAAAAAGATGACAAAAACCAAGACTCTTTGCTTCTGGCTGAGCAATTATTAGAGCTCCTACAAGGTGATGAACGTCTTAAAAAGATCCACTCAGAAGAGCATTACATTTGTGCTACTATTCTGGATCCACGCTACAAAAAGGCGCTGGCAGGCCAAGCATTCTTTCCTTTTGATGATCAACATGTTCCAAAGTACAAACGTTGGCTAGCCTTGTCAGCCAAGAGGTTTGAAAGAGAACGGCTGGAAATTGAAGGAAATGGCAGTACATCAGCAGGCCATCCCCAGTCAAAACAATCCACTTCTGCACCTGTGGCTGTGGCACAAGTGACCTCTCAGCCGTTAAAGACACCGGCAACCGGATCATCTGCACGAGACACAACAGAAACATTGGAGGCTGAAGAGGATTGGCTAGCTCTGCGTGGGTTTGGTTCTCAAAAGGTCAGAGGCACAGCAAGAGCTAAGCAAAGTGGAGGAACCTTGGAAGAGGACCTTGAGTCGTTGGTGAAGGACTATCTGAATGACTCAACAGAGGTCTATGTTAATTCTGACCCATTGGCGTATTGGCATGGAAAAAAAGAATTGTGGCCACAGCTCACCAACCTGTCTTTAAACTACTTGTCTTGCCCACTCGCAAGCGTGTCTTCTGAACGGGTTTTCAGTGCTGCTGGTGGCATTGTAACTCCCAAACGGAGCCGCCTCTCGCCCAAAAATGTGGAGAGGTTAACAATGATCAAGATGAATCAGCACCTCATACCACCAGATTTCAGAGTACGAGAAAGCGTGCCGGATGAAGAGGAGGTGGCCAGCAACATAGATGAGGGAATTTCTACTCTGTCAGGTGACACTGAGCTCACCCTGCCTGAATTCGCAGAGTATGATGACGAAGCCTTATTCTTATTCCTGGACCGTGATACCGAGCCCTGAAAATGAGACAACGAATCAATAACTTTCTTTTTCGTCCCTATTCACTTTTATTCCTGTCTGTCTATCTTTCTTTGTTGTGCACAGTTAATATATTTCAAACTTTAATCAGATAATCACAAAATCAAGCCCATCAGCAGAACTGTCTTCACTGGTTTGCTAATTGATTTGAAGTTGCCGCAGTCTGCATTCCTCAGGTTCACAATTTCAGAAGAACATGCTCCTCTATCCTCCTCCTCCAGACTCCTATTTCCATCAAACCAGAGGGCTGGTTTACGCCCAATGAAGAAAGACTCAGCACTTGTGGGGGTGTTGTTGTACCTCTTTGCAGGTGAGTTGACGGCTCTGGGGCCATTGCTGGGAAGCTCTAATACCGGATAAAAGTGTTTTGGACCAAATCCCAGGCGGAAAATTATTTGTGTTTTTGATGACTTGCTTGCCTTTGAGGTGCTCTTAGGGGGGCTTCCTGGTGTTTGCGGGTGAGTTTCGTGGTCTGGGAGCACTGCTGGGACACTCTAATCTTGATTGCATTTGCTTTTCAGGAAATCCGTCGTGGCAACCCCGACTTATGGCCTAGCTACGCAGCGCGTTTGGACCGAAGGCCGAGAAATATTGCAAGTATGAGATTTTGCTTTTGGCCTGTTTGGGGGTGTTATGCTTCTTGGCGGGTGGGTTGGCGGGTCTTGGGGCATTCCTGGGAAGGTCTAATACCGGGTAGAAGTGGTTGGGACAAAATCCAGGCCGATTTTATTTGGCTATTTCTGACATTTTGCTCAATGTAGCGTTTTCGGGGGCCTGTTTGGGGGGCTTCCTGGTGTTTGTGGGTGAGTTTCGTGGTCTGGGAGCACTGCTGGGACACTCTAATCTTGATTGCATTTGCTTTTCAGGAAATCCGTCGTGGCAACCCCGACTTATGGCCTAGCTACGCAGCGCGTTTGGACCGAAGGCCGAGAAATATTGCAAGTATGAGATTTTGCTTTTGGCCTGTTTGGGGGTGTTATGCTTCTTGGCGGGTGGGTTGGCGGGTCTTGGGGCATTCCTGGGAAGGTCTAATACCGGGTAGAAGTGGTTGGGACAAAATCCAGGCCGATTTTTTTTTGGCTATTTCTGACATTTTGCTCAATGAAGCGTTTTCGGGGGCCTGTTTGGGGGGCTTCCTGGTGTTTGTGGGTGGGTTTCGGGGTCTGGGCGCACTGCTGGCTAAATATACTTTACTTTGCAAGAGGTTTGAAGCAAATCCATGGTGGCAGAGGGGAGTTAGGGCCTAGCTGCAGAGCGCGCGCGGAGTGATTTGGGAAATTTGTGAAAAATTGACTAAGTCCCCGTTTTTGTACTTTTGCTCTTTGGCTGTTTGGGGGTCTTCTACTCCTTTTCTCCTGGGTTGACTGCTCTGGGGCCATTGCTGGGAAGCTCTAATACCGGATAAAAGTGTTTTGGACCAAATCCCAGGCGGAAAATTATTTGTGTTTTTGATGACTTGCTCACCTTTGAGGTGCTCTTAGGGGGGCTTCCTGGTGTTTGCGGGTGAGTTTCGTGGTCTGGGAGCACTGCTGGGACACTCTAATCTTGATTGCATTTGCTTTTCAGGAAATCCGTCGTGGCAACCCCGACTTATGGCCTAGCTACGCAGCGCGTTTGGACCGCAGGCCGAGAAATATTGCAAGTATGAGATTTTGCTTTTGGCCTGTTTGGGGGTGTTATGCTTCTTGGCGGGTGGGTTGGCGGGTCTTGGGGCATTCCTGGGAAGGTCTAATACCGGGTAGAAGTGGTTGGGACAAAATCCAGGCCGATTTTTTTTTGGCTATTTCGGACATTTTGCTCAATGTAGCGTTTTCGGGGGCCTGTTTGGGGGGCTTCCTGGTGTTTGTGGGTGAGTTTCGTGGTCTGGGAGCACTGCTGGGACACTCTAATCTTGATTGCATTTGCTTTTCAGGAAATCCGTCGTGGCAACCCCGACTTATGGCCTAGCTACGCAGTGCGTTTGGACCGAAGGCCGAGAAATATTGCAAGTATGAGATTTTGCTTTTGGCCTGTTTGGGGGTGTTATGCTTCTTGGCGGGTGGGTTGGCGTGTCTTGGGGCATTCCTGGGAAGGTCTAATACCGGGTAGAAGTGGTTGGGACAAAATCCAGGCCGATTTTTTTTGGCTATTTCTGACATTTTGCTCAATGAAGCGTTTTCGGGGGCCTGTTTGGGGGGCTTCCTGGTGTTTGTGGGTGGGTTTCGGGGTCTGGGCGCACTGCTGGCTATATATACTTTACTTTGCAAGAGGTTTGAAGCACATCCATGGTGGCAGAGGGGAGTTAGGGCCTAGCTGCAGAGCGCGCGCGGAGTGATTTGGGAAATTTGTGAAAAATTGACTAAGTCCCCGTTTTTGTACTTTTGCTCTTTGGCTGTTTGGGGGTCTCCTACTCCTTTTCTCCTGGGTTGACGGCTCTGGGGCCATTGCTGGGAAGCTCTAATACCGGATAAAAGTGTTTTGGACCAAATCCCAGGCGGAAAATGATTTGTGTTTTTGATGACTTGCTTGCCTTTGAGGTGCTCTTAGGGGGGCTTCCTGGTGTTTGCGGGTGAGTTTCGTGGTCTGGGAGCACTGCTGGGACACTCTAATCTTGATTGCATTTGCTTTTCAGGAAATCCGTCGTGGCAACCCCGACTTATGGCCTAGCTACGCAGCGCGTTTGGACCGAAGGCCGAGAAATATTGCAAGTATGAGATTTTGCTTTTGGCCTGTTTGGGGGTGTTATGCTTCTTGGCGGGTGGGTTGGCAGGTCTTGGGGCATTCCTGGGAAGGTCTAATACCGGGTAGAAGTGGTTGGGACAAAATCCAGGCCGATTTTTTTTTGGCTATTTCGGACATTTTGCTCAATGTAGCGTTTTCGGGGGCCTGTTTGGGGGGCTTCCTGGTGTTTGTGGGTGAGTTTCGTGGTCTGGGAGCACTGCTGGGACACTCTAATCTTGATTGCATTTGCTTTTCAGGAAATCCGTCGTGGCAACCCCGACTTATGGCCTAGCTACGCAGCGTGTTTGGACCGAAGGCCGAGAAATATTGCAAGTATGAGATTTTGCTTTTGGCCTGTTTGGGGGTGTTATGCTTCTTGGCGGGTGGGTTGGCGTGTCTTGGGGCATTCCTGGGAAGGTCTAATACCGGGTAGAAGTGGTTGGGACAAAATCCTCGCGGAAAAGCCTTTTGGCACTTTTTGTAACTTAGGGTTCGTTAGGGTTAGCCCTAGCAGCAGGATTGCATGTGTTTCGGGGTGTTCTAGATTTTTGCAACTGAGTTCTGGGGTCTTAGAGCACTCGTGAGAATGTGTAATTTTGGTTGCAAGTCATTTGAAGAAAATCCATGGTGGGAAAGGGGGGATTTGGCATAGTTAAAGAAAGCCTTTGCCACTATTCTTAACTTAGGGTTCGTTAGGGTTAGCAGTATTTATATTGCATGTGTTTGAGTGGGGGGGATTTCGAGTCTTGGAGCGATGCTGGCTATGGCTACTTTTGCTTGGTTGCTTGCAAGTGGTTTGAATGCAATCCACGGTGGGTAAGGGGTAATTAGGAAGGGGGTACTTCGGCCTACTTTTACTTTCAAAGTAAGTTTTGTCACCAGTTTTCTGCTAGGCCTCGTTTTTTGAGATTTGATTGGGGGTCTTCTACATTTTTGCGACTGGCTTTAGTAAGGGTCTGGGTGGGAGCACTGCTAGGAAGATCTAATTTTGTTCTAAAACACAGTTTACAGTACACCTAGCTTGAGGGGCAAGATCCGCTACATTAATTTGCCCATACTTATTTATCCTTCAAAAGGTGACTCAGAGTACGCACTTTCAAAAATATTGTACTGTCTACTAGGAAAATCAAATTGTGACTTTTTGCACTCCACAGCCTACATACCTTATATTTATTTATCAGTGGTGTTGTAATATTATATCACTTCCTGTTTTTCGTTGAATAATTACAGGCCGGGTTTCAGTCTCTGCAATGGGGAAAAAAGGATGGAGTCAGGCTTCACAGTAGCGAGCCACAATTCAGCATCAGGCAGGCAGTGGACAGGGTGTCTTCTGGTGACCAACATCGATGGACGAAGCGTCGGCTGCAATGGAGGAGTGCCGCTAATAAGAGGATTTTTTTTCTGCAGGCAACTTACTTACCACTTCCAACAGGACCACTACAACCACATAGATACAGTATCCCTTGCCTTTTTCTCTGACTGTGACTGCATTTCTTGGATCTCTCTCTGCTTCTAAATTGATCCCTTAACACATCACTTAGTCCACTCCACTATCACATCTGCACCACACATAGTCATTTGTAAGTGCTCCTACGTAATTCGCAAGTCGCAGCACGCCCCAGGCCGTAGAGGACTGGGATGGCCCTAATGATGAAGCATGTCACCAAGGGGCAACCCTGGTGAGTGAGGGGACACCTAGAAAAAAAGCAATTTCTCCTTTTCTATCTACTATACCTTCCAGACCAACCCCACTGAGTGTTGTTGTGAATGGATTTATAGTGACCAGCAAGGCTCTCGGGTATCTGGCTACAGAGACCTTATGTTGAATATCGTTATCAATAATTCCACACAGGCCCTGTACTGTCGCATTCTTTCTTCCACAGTTGTCGAATGTACTACTTACTTTTCACTGACATGCATGCAGTAGTGCATGCACTTTCAAAGATTGATGGATAGGTTTGTACCCAAAGAATTGTTTATGTTCAATTGTTTGTCTATGTATGCTGTGCTTTTTTTTACAGGGTGTCTTCTGGTGACCAACATCGATGGACGAAGCGTCGGCTGCAATGGAGGAGTGCCGCTAATAGGAGGATTTTTTTTCTGCAGGCAATTTACTTACCACTTCCAACAGGACCACTACAACCACATAGATACAGTATCCCTTGCCTTTTTCTCTGACTGTGACTGCATTTCTTGGATCTCTCTCTGCTTCTAAATTGATCCCTTAACACATCACTTAGTCCACTCCACTATCACATCTGCACCACACATAGTCCTTTGTAAGTGCTCCTACGTAATTCGCAAGTCGCAGCACGCCCCAGGCCGTAGAGGACTGGGATGGCCCCAATGATGAAGCATGTCACCAAGGGGCAACCCTGGTGAGTGAGGGGACACCTAGAAAAAAAGCAATTCCTCCTTTTCTATCTACTATACCTTCCAGACCAACCCCACTGAGTGTTGTTGTGAATGGATTTATAGTGACCAGCAAGGCTCTCGGGTATCTGGCTACAGAGACCTTATGTTGAATATCGTTATCAATAATTCCACACAGGCCCTGTACTGTCGCATTCTTTCTTCCACAGTTGTGGAATGTACTACTTACTTTTCACTGACATGCATGCAGTAGTGCATGCACTTTCAAAGATTGATGGATAGGTTTGTACCCAAAGATTTGTTTATGTTCACAATTGTTTTTCTATGCTGTGCTATTTTTTCTTGTCTCCCAAAACCTTTCCCAAAAACCCCCGTACCCATCCATTTTTCAAACCCTAACCCTCTTCCCCCGGGCTGTGTGGTTTTGATTGATGTGTGACTAAATTACAGCAATAAATCCACACACTTGCTGGGGAGGATAAGGTGATAGCAACAGGCTGGTGAAGAAATCCGAGGATATATTCTTACTCTGCTTGACAAAGAACCATTGCTAATGTGAAAGAGCTTCAACCGAATTAGTAGTTATACTTTACCATTTGTTAGGCTACAATGTGGCACTGTTCTACTGTACTTCTGTCACCTGCTATATTCTCAGTTGTACCGTTGAATTGCTCAGGAGGACAAACCAGATTTCATTTTCTTTTTTTTCATAGGCATGCAACTGCCACTGTGTCACACCACTAGTACCACCGCTATGAGGAAATTTTATCCGACCAAGATTGCCAACCTTATTCGCTGTTTCCCGTGGAGCCAGCCCTGGGTCTAGCCCTACTTTCAAACACAAATTACAGGTAAGATAAGCGTTTGGTGGTTTGGGGGTATAATGGAGTATTAGTACGAGAGACGAGAGACTGAAGGTAGTACTACTAAAGTCCTAGGACTCTTGGATTCACTTCACTTAGTCTGTGAGAGGCACTTAGTGTTGAAAACATTTGGGCATTTACACTTAAAGGAAGAAAATGGAACTAAACTTTCAGGAAAACAAAGTCACTGTTAAACCCCCACCCACCAGGCAAGCAGTAAGAAACAGGTATGCTCAGATAAAGTTTGAAAAAGTATATTTATATCCCTAACAAAATAATCTCCCGCAAGACCCCCCCTAACCCCAACGATTGTCCTTCAAAAGTCCCCAAAAACCCAACTCCCAATTCCCACCCCCCAAAAGTCTCTAAAAAAGGGGCAAGGGACACTATGGGTGGATGCTGTCAACTTTTTGGGCCAGGGCATCATGCTCCTGGTGGAGCAAGGCGTGCTCTACGCGGAGCCCCTCCAACTCCTTTGAAAAGTGGTGGAGCTCCTGCTGGAGGCGGGACACCATCAGGGTACTGCGGCGCAGGCGTGCCTTCAATGCCTTGTAGGTGCAACGGCTGTGAGAGGAAGCTGTTGTCCTTGCTACTCGGCGGTGGCGTTTGGCTTTGGCAGCCCGGCTCAGTCTGGGTGGACCACTGTGCTGGGTGGCACTGGCAGCCCGTGGGGGAACGGAGGCCGATGCAGACGACGTAGTTGTTGTGGTCGACTGCACACTTTCTTCGTCCTCCAGGGCCACCAGCCGCCGATATTCGGCCACAGTGGCATCGATCCTGCATTGCCGGGCCGCTCTAGCCAGCTCCTTCCTCCTTGTTCGTTTGGAAGGAGAACCTATATGAAGAAAGAAAGACATAGTCTGTAACCAATGCTCTTTAAGATTAACTCAATCATTCAGCAGAAATTTGTGTTGCACTACAACTAGCAACTTGCAAGCGCATTACATAACTATTGAGGCCAGTATCTATCTAACCTCACACTTCTTCATCCTTGCTCTAACATTAGTGGGAGTTTAAGGAACAAATTCTACGAGCACTATGGACTTCCATTGGAGTCGACTATGAAAGTACACCAGTCTTATTCTTCTTCTTGTCTCTTGTTTAGGAAAATTGGTACGTTATCTTCTGCAAGCAGGCATAATGCCAGCGCAGTAAACTTGCACCCGAGAAAAAGAGACGCACGCCATGAGGAGTGACCTAGACTTGCGTTGCGTTACTGTACCCGTCCAGTACATGCAGGTGGTGAAGCTCTTACTTTTCTATTACGGGTGGCACTGAGAATACTCTGTTACAACTCAAGGGCTACTGCTTAATTAATTTAACTTTCACCCTACAGTGGAAATGAGTACTAGAAATGGAAAATTGAAGAAGATAAATAATCTGATTATCTATCACTTCACATGGGATGTTTTTGCTTATATATGGGATGACTTTAGGTGCTTTGCTTTTTATTGAGTGACCAGTGATACATCCACACATGAATGACTGAGTACTACTAAACCTTTTAAGAGAGGTAGGGAGTGGCCACCGTAATAACCGGATCTATGCTGTGCTTGCAATACAAACTACTGCTACTATTGATGGTAGTATTTGGACAAAATTAAAACTTCTTTTCCTTGCCTTTCCTACACTGGAACGGACGTGCGGGTGCAGTGTTACATGCTCTTCAAAGTTACACTTAGTTCATCCACTGACCGTCTACTCTCTCTAGATCATGGGTACTCACAAACTTTCTCTCAGGGGCTAAAATTACAGTGTAGTTTGTGGCCGAGGGCCGCACTGGTGGGGGCGGAGTCAGAGGGGGCGGGGCTAAAGCAAAACGATAACTTGTGACCATGAGGTTGCACACAGGTCCCTGCAGCAGATGCCCTCATCCACTGAGCCACCAGACCCAGCATTTACATACATCTCTCTCCCTCCTGCTCTCCCTCCTGCCCTCCCTCTCCATCTCTCTCTCCCTCCTGCCCTCCCTCTCCCTCCACCTCTGTCATCTCACTGTGTGTGTGTCTATCTGTGTCAGCCTTCAGCCCGGGTTGAGACCGCTTCCTCAACGCGCACACACAGACAACAACACCAAAGTACTTAACAGGTCTTTAAAAGACCATTAACATATTATTGAGGCTTTGTTTGTTGTAGCGCCCCTGCTTCTCCACCCTGACAATCACTGCTTGCCCGGCCCCACAGAGCAGAGGCTTTGTTCTATTTCACCTCTTTGTGGCCTTGCATCTCCACTCTGCTCTGTGGGGGCCGGGGGAGCAGTGATTGTCAGAGTGGAGATGCAGGGGCGCTAACAGGTGAAATACAAAAAAGCCTCTGCTCTGTGGGGGCCGGGGGAGCAGTGATTGTCTGCAAGGTCTGCGCACCGCCAAGGAAGGCTTGCCGGGCCACCACCGGCCCGCGGGCCGTACTATGAGTACCCCTGCTCTAGATACACATATGCTATCTAAGAGTCAGATAGTAGCATGATCCAGGTATATGGACACATACAGTTTCTGTGTCACCCACCCAGGCTGTTGTCCTTCCACCCATCATTGCTTCATCATTCACCCAGCCATGCATCTCATATTCTTGCCTTCCCAGCTAGTCTTCAATCTCAATAAGTAAGGAATATATAAGAGCTTACCTCTGGCCGCCACCACCACCGTCTCAACTCTCACAGCCGCCGCCTCCTCCCCTGAAGAATCGCCCTCCGCCTCCGTGTCGAGCACCACCACCTCCACACTGGCCCCGCCACCAGATGTTCCACCTACAAAGTACATTTAAGAATGTTAGAATAAAGCACTCACTAGTCTTTGGTCTAGGAATGAAGACATGTGAAAACAATGTAATTTGTGACTGTCTACTTTAAAGTTAAAAAAAATGTCCCTTTTTCCAGGGAAGGTTGTCTTGCTGCACTTTTTGGCACAACTGATGAAGGCTGTTTTTTTAACACGCACCATTTTTCTCCACACAGACAGAAGATGGACTTCTAACAACAAGATCAAGTTGAAACCAGGTGAGAGCTCGGCTCGACCACAAGAAATGTCTTCAATTAATCGTCAGCACTAACCACTTTTCCATTATCAGTTAAACGTTTAGTTTTATTATGACTTCATTTTAATAAATGTGTTTACTTTTAATAAAGCTTTTAAACTTAAATACAATCTGTGTTTTTTGGTCCAGACTAGAGTGACTGAGCGAAAGGTTTTGCAATTTTTGCAAGCATGAGCCCAGATAGAACACTTCAAAAGACATTATGGACAATCCCAGAGGACTGCACTAAGTTGATAGAGCTATTGCTGACTAGAATCATGGGAGTTTCGCCAACCGTGCAATCTTAGTTAGCTACACAGACAGACTAATAAGGATAAGAATTTAGATACAGTCTACAAGAAGATCAAAGACAATTTTGAAAAAAGTCAAATGAGGAACGCTAGGAAAAATAGGTACTAGTCTAAAATGAAAACTTACTGGGGCCAGCAGAGGAGCCCTCGCCTGCCCGATCCTGGCCCTGTTGAACAGCATCCGCCGCCTGCTGCTCCTGTGCCCTCCTCTCGCCCCTGGGGGGAGCTGACGTACAACATGAAAGAAAGAACAGAAAACATGGAAGATTGTTGCTTGTCAATGTCAACCAAATCAAACATTTCAAAAGAACAATAACAAAATATTTCCGCGAAATTATATTGATTAGGGTTAGTTTTCATTTATTTGCGGACCTGTGACTTCGAAAGTCACGTAACTCACTAAACAAAGTACTGAAACGTTCACCTAGGACTGGCAGGCAGCAGTCCGCAGGCAAGACGCAAAGTGACAGACAAACTCCATTGTGATTTCAGTCAGATCAGTGACAACACTAACAGTTGCCTGCTACATTACCAGTCATTTAAATAGTCAAACTATCAATCCACCGCCACTATTTTTCTTATTGTCAGGGGTACAAAGGAAGGGGCAGATTTAAGCCCCTTGCGGCTCTTTTGCGCCGTTCTTGCGTGACTTTTGTGACGCAGCAGCTAAACAAAAAAGGGCGCCATGGTGCGGCGTATAATATTATAACAACGTGACGCATTTGGGAGATGCATCCCGTTATAAAGCCCTGCGCCATCAGGGGGCGTTCCGGCGCAAGGGAGGGCATTCCTGCGCTGGAACACATCCTAAAAGTGGCTGAGGGAAATCTACAAAATTTCAATCAGTCACCTTTAGGACAATGATGCGTCACACAAACCCTGCACCTGCTTGAAGCAGACGTACGGCTTGACCCAGCATTGGGGAGATAGGGTACCCCAGAGCATTGCTGGAGCTGCGCCATCGTTGCGACGCAACTCCAGCAGTAAAGCTTCGGTGACGTTTTGGGCCCATGGTGCGCCGCATTGCAAATACGGCGCACCATGTTTGGTGGTGGTAGCGGGCCGCACAATTAATGGCGCATCCCTGCTACTTTGCAGGGATGCGACGGTAATTGCAATTCTGCCCCTTAGGGGCATACTTACTTACGGGTTCTGGCGCATCTCCAGAGATGCGCCAGATCAAATGCGTCACGCAAAACTACCCTTGCGACACGGCAGATGCGCCTCATTTACAATGCGGCGCGCCCTGGCGCAAGGGTAGGCACTTGCGTGACGCATCTCGTCACGTAAGAGCGGCGCATCGCTGGAGTCACGTCGCCAACGCAATGCAACTCCAGTAATGCTCAGGGCCACCCAATACTTAAGATGTTGTGTCAGTCCTTTCGCCTGCTTCGAGCAGACATAAGGAATTGAATTGACGTAGCAGCGTCGCAGAAGTGCCTGCGTTAAATCTTGTAGATTTCACGCAGGCAATTTTGCGAGGCGCACAGCCGCCGGACCGCCCACCCTGCGTACTAGGAACGCACCCATTGTGGTGCAGGCCCATGGCTTTATAACGTGACGCATCTCCCTAGATGTGTCATGCTGTAAATGACTCGCAGGGATGCGGCACGTTTACGCCGCTGTTGCGTCACGCAAGGCAACGTAAACGTGGCGCAAGGGGCTTGTAAATGTAATCTGCCCCCTAGTGTCTAGCATTACGCAGTTCTGTAAAGTACACTCATACATAATAGTTACTCAGGCCAATGAGACCACGAAATAGAAAACAAATAAGCATAGTTGCAACGCCACTGAGAAGGAGAGCAGTGCACCTGAAATGCACAGAAGATTTTGAAATATAATTTAAATACAATGTAATCGTCATCAGCGGCATTATTGGCTTGCTCCATGTAAAAAAACAAATATTTGCAATACAACAACACAGAGCAGGAGAAAACATCATAGTAGTGAGTGATTAAATGGCTACTACTAC
Organism: Lissotriton vulgaris; assembly: GCF_964263255.1. NCBI lineage: Eukaryota > Metazoa > Chordata > Amphibia > Caudata > Salamandridae > Lissotriton > Lissotriton vulgaris. The sequence goes on along the minus strand of NC_141685.1, from coordinate 1,117,354,798 downwards.
TCACCAAGCCCGGGGATCTCCAAGCCGAGCTGGTCCAGCAGGTCGCGCTCGCAGTCCAGGAGGTCCGTCCAGCGATGGGTGACCTGGCTGTAGGTGCGCTGGACCCCGTAGAGGTGGGATATGGCCCAGCACACCTTCTCCCACCGCTTCCGGCGCTCCCGCATGTTGTAGCCGCCGGCCGCGATCCTGCCGCCTCCCGCGATGGTCCTGGGCAGGCGGCGCTGGACGAAGTAGACCAGCGCGCCCACTTCCTCCGGGCTGAATATCTCCCGTCGCGTCACCTGCTACCCCCTCAATCTCCCGCATGCTGTCCTGGCACTGGGTCCAGCACTACTCCCCGCCGCCGCTGCGGCCCTCAAGTGCCTGGGCAGCTTCACGGCGCCTGGCTTGACCATGGTCTGGGCAGGTAAGGTAGGAAGAAGTAGAAAATTAAGAAAGAATAGGATAGGGAAGAAGAAAAGAAAAGAGTTTAAAAAAGTAGTTTAAAAGTAAAGAAAAATAGCAGAAAAGACAAAAATATACAGCTAGGAAAAGAGAGGGATAGATAAGAAGCAAAATCGTAAATAAAAAACTGAAAACAAGCAAAGGATGGCAAAGATACCAAGAGGATTAAACACCATGCCCAGACACAGGAAATGAATGAAAAACAAGATGGCCGGCGCCCGTTCACGAGCGCGAAAGTAAGTTCGCGCGAGATTTTCCTCGCGATCTCGTGCGAACCTCTAGATTTCCTGCGCGATCTCGTGCGAACCTCTACTCGCAATGCGCTTACTGCGCGAGATTATACATAGCGGGCGGAAACGGAAATACGCCACGCAAACAAAATGGCCGCGCCCGTACTCGACCTTGGGGTAAATTCGCGTGTTGCGCTGCAAGCGGCTTGCGAATACTGCAAAAAAACTCGCGAAACAACAAGCCGCAAAAAAATAAAATGCTCATTCGCACGAATTGGCGGCTCAAAAGCAATGAGCAGGTGCAAAAGGTCAACCTCATGATTTGTAACGATTCTCTGTAGTGCTTCCTGAGGGGGCCCTCCAGAAGTCGGTTGCCTGCTTGCAACTATTGTGTGACCCTGCTCTGACCTTAACTGTATGCCACAAAGGTCCTGATTTACAGCTAAAGGAGCAGACAAGCAGGTGCCAGGCTGGAACTTGAAATTCTTTCAGTGACACATTAATTAGCCCCTAATTCATTATTGTCAGTTGGGGCAGGGCAGGTGTTGTTAATAAACTAACCCCAAATTAATTCATGTCAGTTCAAGCAGGGCAGGTGGGCTTGCTTTTCCCCCCATCTTCTACAGTGATGATGAACCAGAGGGTGGCATTGATGTAACAGAGGGTGGCATGGGTCAAAGAGAAGGTGCCAGTGGTGAAACAGAGGGTGCTGGGAGGCTGTGATGATGAACCAGACGTAGAAACAACATAGTCGCGACCGTTGCGAGCCGACAAGTAAGTTCGCAATTGCGAACTAGTACCAAATCCTCGCGAACTGGGAGAAACACTTGCGAACACACAAAAAAAAAATCTGCAAATTCGCGAGAATTCGCGGATTTTGCGGATTGCGAATTTACAAATCCGCAAAATTCGCGAACGCGAGATTCGCAAAATTCGCCCATGCTTAGTGAGAATCCCCAAGATAAAAAGTCTGAGTCTTCCAAAGGGCCCCAAAAACCTGTACAGGTGGGTGGTTCCCAAACTACTCCCTATGTGCCCCAGCCCTACAGGGGGAAGAACTTTGATCCTAACAAGGCCTATTGTAACAACTGTAAGAAGTTGGGACATTTAACTGTAGACAAGAACTGCTCCTAAGGCACCAAATACAGCTACTCCTGGGACAGTGAATCTACAGATGGGATCAGAGGAGTGCCCAGAGCAAATCTGGGAATACACTCAAGCTAGTCTAGTCTCCTTGGGGGAAATGGAGTTTGCCACTGTAGCTGGTTGGCCACCCAACTGTAAAAAGTATTTGCAATAACCCTTGATTAATGGAACTAGAGAAAAAATCCCTGAGGGATACAGGTGCCAGTATCACTATGGTGAAGGAAATGCTGGTTTTCCCAGAGCAATACTTGATTTGGAAAACGTACCCAGTCACCAATGCTGACAGCATTATCACCCAACACCCTATGGCTATTGTGACATTAGGTTGGGGGGAGGTTACTGGCCTGAAACTGGTAGTGGTCTCTTCAAAATTGCCAGCTAACTGTCTGCTGGGAAATGACCTGGAAAACTCAGCCTGGGCTGAGGTTGAGCAAGTAGCCCATGCAGCCATGCTGGGTATCCCTAGACTGGTGTGTGTGCAAACCAGAGCACAGAGCAAAAAGAAGGGTGAACAAGTAGGTTTGAAGCCTGAAATTATGGCCCAATCAACCAAGAACCAAGAGAAACAGCAAGAAGACTGGGGGACCACCTTCTACACAGCAAGCCTCTCAGGACCCCTCTCCTCAGAGAGAGGACTTGAAAACCCTAGAGGGAACTGAGCCCATGGAGCTTGAGCCTTACCAGATTTGAATCCTGGGCCCAGGGGGACCCACTAGGGAAGAGCTGTGCCAAGGTCAGCGAGACTGCCCCACTCTTGAACCCTAATCCTGGGGCCACCAGGAGGGTGGTAGTGCCACAGAAGTACAGGGAATTCCTCCTAGCTTTATCTCATGACATCCCCCTAGCTGGACATCTGGGGCAGACCAAAACTTGGGAAAGGCTAGTTAGCCACTTCTACTGGCTCCAGATGAACCAAAAAGTGAAGGAGCTTGTGAGCTCCTATGCTACCTATCAGGCCAGTGGCAGGATAGGTGGCAAACCAAAGGCCCCCCTGATACCACTACCAGTGGTGGGGGTACCCATTGAAAGGGTAGGTGTGGACATTATGGGCCCACTTGAACCTCCCACAGCCTCAGGGAACAAATTCATTCTAGTAGTAGTGGATCATGCTACTAGGTGCCCTGAGGCAATTCCCCTTGGGGTTACTACAGCTCCTGCAGTTGCCAAGGCCCTCCTGGGTGTCTTCACCAGGGTAGGGTTTCCTAAGGAGGTGGTTTCAGACAGAGGTTCCAACTTCATGTCTGCTTACCTGAAACACATGTAGAAGGAGTATGGTGTGCAGTACAAGTTTACTACCCTATACCGCCCAAAAACCAATGGTCTTGTTGAAAGGTTCAACAAGACATTGAAAATTATGATCATGGGACTCCCTGAAAAACTCAGAAGGAGATGGGATGTCCTATTGCCATGCCTGCTTTTCGCTTACAGGGAAGTGCCTCAGAAAGGAGTGGGGTTTTCACCCTTTGAGCTTCTGTTTGGCCACCCTGTAATTGGACCACTTTGTCTTGTGAAAGAGGGTTGGGAGAGACCTCTCCAAGAACCTAAACAAGACATTGTGGACTATGTGCTTGGCCAAAGGCCCAGAATGGCTGAGTATATGGACAAGGCATCCAAGAATCTTGAGGCCAGCCAGGAGCTGCAGAAGCGCTGGTATGACCAAAAAGCTGCCATGGTTGAATTTCAACCTGGACAACAGGTGTGGGTTTTGGAGCCAGTGGCACCAAGGGCTCTCCAAGACTGATGGAGTGGCCCTTACCCTATCCTGGAGAAAAAGAGTGAGGGCACTTCGTTAGTGGACCTGGGCACCAGCAGGATACCCAAAAGGGTTATCCATGTGAACCTCCCTAAACTCTATAATGACAGGGTTGGCCTCACCATGCTGATGGTGACTGATGAGGAACAGGAAGCAGAGAGTTAACCTCTCCCTGATCTCCTCTCTTCCAGCACAAAAGATGGGGCTGTGGCTGGACTAGTCTTTTCAGACACCCTCTCTCCCCAACAGCAGACTGACTGCAAGCAAGTCTTGCAACAGTTTGCTAGCCTCTTTTCCTTTACCACTGGTCTGACCAGCTGGTGTACCCATGATGTGGACACTGGTGACAGTAACCCTGTCAAAAACAAAATCTATCGACATTCAGACCAAGTCAAGAAAAGCATCAAAGCTGAAGTCAGCAAGATGCTGGAGCTAGGGATGATTGAACCCTCTGAGAGCCCCTGGGCTAGCCCAGTGGTTCTGGTCCCCAAACCTCATCAACAGGGTAGAAAGAGAGAGATGAGGTTCTGTATGGACTATAGAGGGTTCAACTCTGTCACCAAGACAGATGCTCACCCCATTCCAAGAGCAGATGAGTTGATAGACAAGCTAGGGGCAGGCAAATTCCTTAGTACCTTTGACTTAACTGCAGGGTACTGGCAGATTGGCATGGCCCCAGGGGCCAAAGAAAAGACAGCATTCTCCACCCTTGATGGGCACTATCAGTTCACTGTAATACCTTTTGGGTTAAAGAATGTCCCTGCCACCTTCCAGAGGTTGGTGAGCCAAGTCCTGACTGGATTGGAGTCCTTTAGTGCAGCTTATCTTGATATTGCTGTCTTTAGCTCCACCTGGCAGGATCACCTGATCAACCTTGGGAAGGTTCTACAAGCCCTGCAATCTGTAGGACTGACAATCAAGGCATCCAAATGACATATAGGTCAGGGCACTGTGGTGTACTTGGGCCACCCTGTTGGTGGAGGCCAGGTCCAACCCTTACAGCCCAAGATCCAGAGCATCATGGACCGGGCAGATCCAACCACCCTGACCCAAGTCAGGGCATTCCTTGGCTGGACTGGATACTACAGGAAGTTTGTGAAGGGATATGGGTCCATTGTGACTCCCCTCACAGAACTCACATCCACTAAAATGCCCAAGAAAGTAAACTGGACTGTTAGCTGCCGAAAGGCTTTTGACACCCTGAAAGAAGCAATGTGCTCAGCACCCATTCTAAAAGCACCAGACTACTCCAAGCAGTTCATATTGCAGACTAATGCCTCAGAGATGGGGATAGGAGCAGTCCTCTCCCAGATTAATGAGGAAGGCCAAGACCAACCTGTTGCTTTTATAAGCAGGAGGCTACTCCCCAGAGAGCAGCGTTGGAGTGCCATTGAGAGGGAGGCCTTTGCTGTGGTTTGGTCCCTGAAGAAGTTAAGGCCCTACTTGTTTGGAACTCACTTCCTGGTTCAAACTGACCATAGACCTCTCAGATGGCTAATGCAAATGAAAGGGGAAAATTCAAAACTATTGAGATGGTCCATTTTCCTACAGGGTATGGACTTTAAAGTGGAACACCGACCAGGGACTGCCGATGCCAATGCAGATGAACTTTCCAGGTTCTTCCACTTAGAAAATGAAGAATCCCTAGGGAAAGGTTAAGTAGTGTAGTTCCTATATTCCCAATAGGCTCTGCACATTGGAATAATATATCCTAAAGATTAGACGTAGGACTGAGGTCGATTAGGTCTCTATCGAATATACTAGACTTAGGGCCATATGTATCATACTGCCGTTTTGCGAATTTTAAATAGCGAATCTTAAGGAATCGCTATTTAGAATTCGCAAAACAGTATGTATGTAGGTAATCTAGGAATTTTAGCGATTCTTTACTATTCCTTATTTGCGAATACGCAAATTGCGAATTCGCAAATAAGGAATACTTCCAATTCATTTCTATGGGCCAGGAGGTCCATAGGAATGAAGGGGAAATTTGCTAATCGCAATTTGCTAATCGCAAATTGTGCGAATTTTCAAGGGTGCAGGGGGTGTCTCAAGAACACCCTGCTGCACCCCTGAAAATGACATGTGTGCGCATATGGCGCACATACATGCCCTAAGGGCATGCATGTGCGTCACATGCCACAATGAAAAATGCCAATTTGTGCTTATTGAAAAGGAATCGCAATTTACCACCAACTTTCAGTTGGTGGTAAATTCCGATTCCTTAAACCAAATTCGCAAGAGAAAAAAGCTTCTTACATAGCAATTAAGGAATCGCAAAATTGCGATTCCTTAAATGCTATGGCAAAATAAGGAATCGCAAAATTTTGCAATTCCTTATTTTGCTACTTTTTCATACATTGCAAATGTGCAAAAATGGCCGTTTCCGATTCGCAAAGGCCGAAATTCGGCGAATTTCGGCCTTTGCGAATCGAAAATAGCTTCATACATATGGCCCTTAATTGTGTGTGCCAGCTAGCTCAGAGGTCACTAGAAACTTTCTCGAATTCACAAGAAGGGATTAGTCTCTGACAACCGCATAAACATGACAACTTTGTTTCCCTAAGATGAAACGTATCTTCAGAGTCGTGGAAACAATAGATAGATATTTCCCTTAGTCAATCGTGCATGCTTCGTTTCACTAGAGGTGCAGAGAAAGTAGAAAGACGGGCGTTTTCAATAAAAGGTTTTATTGAACAGTCTTCTTTTCTCAAGCATAAGAAATGAACTGCTACAATAGCAAAACTGTTTGTGAAATATAATGCGTACAGTATAAATAGTAGAATAAAATAGTACTGTAAGAGCACTGTATGGTTCCTAAACCATATATAAATACATACATAAATAACAGAGGCTAAAAGTACTCAACTGGTGCTTCTAAAATACGCCTACCCCAGTGTACCTAACCTAAGCTTAGTACAAGGGAGGAAGTAAGTGAGGTGTAGCATAAATCTAGTATTCTTTTGCCAAGAATCAGCTCAAGATTTCTCTAAGGGTCTAATCAGCTCCGTACCTTAGTTTAGAATGGAGAAGGCTGGTCTCGGGACTCGATTTCCCAACAACCCGCAAGGGTAGCTTGGAAACACTGGAGCTATATTTCTCGGCAGGAGAAAAGACAGCGTCTCTCTCAGTGCGTCTGCAGGAGGGTCGGCTTCCTTCAGCACGTGCTGTAGCAGGGCTCGTCAGGCTAGTAGATAGTCGAACTGCTCCAAACCACTGTGTGATTGCTTGGGCGACTGTGGGCATATTTATACCTTGAAGGTGCCGGGTTTGACGTATAGTTGGACATAATAACGTCATCAAAGAGTCTCAGTTCTTTGAAAACTCCATGAGTTCTTGGATAAATCAATACTCAAGCAAAGGGAAGTCCCTGACTGCTGAAGGCCGGTTTTTCCAAGAAATCGTTGTGGATTTTCGGAACTAGTGGAAGTAGCCCTGCCGCATTTGGACTCCATGAGCAATGCCTAAATATGGTTATGATTTCTATGCCTATATAAGGATATGGTGATTTATACCTATGTAAGGGCATGAATCGAGAAACTTACAATAGGGTCCTAAAATGATACATAACACCCACTCCACACTATTATGTTCATCTAAGAGTAAATACTAAAACATATAATCTAGAGCATGTGTTTACAACCCCCAAAAAATCATATAAAATGCATTTGAAATGGTTGCACACGAAAAAATGAGCATTTTTTGCACAGTACACATTTAAAGGAAGTGACTTCATTGTAAGCGTATGATATTATATTAGCAATGCTAACTGAAGGAATCACGAAAATTACATTAATGAAAATGGCTCTTAGTTACAGAAGAAAAGGTTGAGACCATCCCATAGAAGAATATACAAACTGTTTTTGTTTGTGGATGAGGCTAATATTGTTTCTAGGAAGTGTTCAAGGAATTTCTTTTTCTCTAAGAATAGTTCTACTTTAAGCAGATTACTTTTTGTGCCAAAGTCCATTTGGTTTTTTGGAAAAAGTCAAATAAATCTGTTGTTAAAAATAGATTTCCAAACTTGGTATCTTTTGTTTTTAAAAATGTGAAGGTCGAATTTCAGAGTTCGAAAGGAACGCTGTGTGCTAATTTCAAAAGTTATTCTCGGTGTCAGGAGAAAACATTAAGTCATCAAGGCTGACAAAGAAATTGTCTACCATAGTAGATGAAAGTTCAACTACTTCATTAAGAAGGTCAATTGTGCACATATGTGAAGCATCGCCGTCAGCGTCAGTTGCCGCGTTAGCAATGTTCATAGCAGATGTGTACCTGTTGATCCGCGTATCTCACCTCCAGATTGATTTGCTGGTGAGATCTCAATGAATGCCGTCATCATGATTGGTAGCCGCTGGGGGCAACACAACACGTAAGCCATTACTGGACCCAGTAATGCGTCAGCATCTGTTGGCATAACCGATGGTAGTGTTAGACAGACATCTAACACGCATTCCTCTCCACAAAGCAGGCATCGTAGAACAGGTAAGATGCAATCTTGCCAGATTGATCTGAATGATAGGAACCATGTGGTATTCAGATCTTTCAAACGAGCCAAGCCAAGGATTTGTGTTATTCTGTCATGGTACCTCATAGCCTGCAGCGCATTTTCCATGCTGACTTGGGTATCGCTGGTGGCCGGATTTGCCATAACGGAGCAGGAGGAAAAAAAATAAGATCCCTGCTACGAGTCCCAAAATGAGAGGCAGGCCGCCGAACACAGAGTGGACGAAGTTAGGAAAAGTGCCCAGGACTGTTTCAAAGTGTGCTAACAGTCCCAAAAAAATTCTCTTAAATACGTGTGCAATACCACTGGTATTAGACATGTTAAAGATACGACATAACATTTCTGCGAAATGTACTGGGCAGTTTGTTGATAATAATGCATGTATCTATGCAGGAGTCCTTGCAACTTGCAGATCATACGTCTCTCTGGACAAGGTCAGTGGCACAGTTTTTTGCAAAAGGATGGCTTTCATTCTGCTTAAAGTATCAATTCGTATAGAAGAGATGTTCAGTGAAGGCCATAGTGGCGACTCCCCATCTGTCTTGGTTTTAGGAAACAATACTTGCATACAACAAGTGACCCTGGCTGACACAGTCACAAGATAGCTTATTCCTGGCATCATTCCACAACAGCTGTGATCATTTAACATAATGTAGCTACCATTGGAAAGCTGCCTGAAAATTGGATCTATCACTGCTGTGGGTGAACCCTGCAGGTGGCAAGAAAGGTTATTGGAAGAACCTTCGCAGGCTTCGTGTAAATTAATACCTTGACACAATAGTGTACCGCTTAGTGAGTTTTCACAATTTTTACCACTAAGAAATACTTCCTTTCCCCCACTCCAACATTTGTGTGTGTATGGTAAATCCCAGTTCGACTTAATGTATTCTTAATCCAACCTTTCATACATGCCTGCTGGTATATGTTTTAAGCAATACTGAAACTGGAATGTCGTCACTGGTATCGTGATGGTGCCATGTATTATCCATTCAACTGATGGTTTCTCAGAAACGGTCAATGGTAATCTCTCCAGTTTTTCAATGCTCAGCACCGTATAGTCTGCTCCCCTCTGTGCCAGCAAGATTTGTTTAGCTGTAAGGTTAAATACAGTAAACAATGACGTAGTGTTGATTAGAGGCCAAGGCACATAGCCAGAACGCAGGTTTTGCAACGTCTAGCCTAATAGTATTATAGAACGTAATTGAGACTGGCCGTGTTGTAGCATTAGCAAGTCCTCTTCCATTATGTCGATAGCAGATGTTACAATGCTGTCCAATGAATATATTCTGGATGACAGAGTTGTTAACCCATTGTCAACTACAGAGAGTGATTTCTCTAAATGAATACGATCAATTTCTCGTATTCTTTCAGATGTTTCAATTTGCGTGACTTTCCATGCTTCATTGTAAGCAGCGTATATACCAGCGAATATGAAACGTTTATGACGTGTATAACGAGGTCCAAGTAAGATTTCTCATAAATCAACGCCATCTTTAAGCAAAGATAAGTGTTGTTTTATGTCTGAAAGTGTGGATCTCTGTAGCCCCTCAAGGCATAGTTTTCCTACACTATAAGTTGTTATTATCCCTGGATGTTGTCTTTGGATAAATCTTGGATCTGGTTGAGTTACTGTGAACCGTTGTGTCTTGTTCAGGAATCTATCTTGACAGTTATTCGTGTCTGTGGGCCAGATTAACCATTTTTCCATTCAAGATTTGTTCTGTTCTGTTGTAAAATATAATTTACGTCTACCTCCTCATCTGAAGTTAAATTACTATCAGGTGTGGGCTTAGGTATAGACGGTTTGTTTAAATCTTTTATCTTAGCCATGTCAAGACAAGATGTCTGTTGAACAGTGTCATTTAGGTACATCATTTGTTCTGGGATGATGCAGGCTCTGAACAATGCTTCTAAACATTGTACCTGCCAGTCTTTTGTGACCCAAACAGTTTTTGTCTCAATGTTGTCTTTCCAAAAGTCAAAACCTCAAAAATTGAGCATAAAAGGCAGCAGAATAAATGTGTTTAGTATTTGTCAACGTACTTTTCATGCCTGTCTTATTCATATTTTTAAAGTAAAAAACTTTCTGGGTTTGTAACATTGAAACCTTTGAAATATGGACATTTTCTAAGAAACGTTTTAGAACTACCTTTTGGAGGAGTTGGACAATGTTCCCATTGATTATAAGTTAAAGCATTTCTAGGGTTTGCAGATTTATGCAAGTAATGATGGCCAAAATGATTAAAACAATACATTTCTTCATAATTTGATGAACCTTCTAAGTATTCATGTTTTGTAAATTTTGCTGACATTTCTAAGCCTACCATCATGTTATTAACAGTCTCAAAGCCCAAATCATCAGAAAATGTGCTAGGTGAGACGAAATCACTCAAGGAAACCTCAAATTGATGAGGAATCTTTAGCAGCTGAACAGGGCCATAAATGTCATAATCAGTTGTATCCCATGCTATTCCACCAGATAGTGGAACCGCTGTGATGTTCACTGATGACAGGTCTCGTTGTTCACAATGAGATGATTTATGTGGCTTCAGGAGCAAGTTGATGTTCTTACTTGCTGTGTCCATTTTAATGTGCTTTCCATCTATCAGCTTTCCCAAACTTAACACAAGAATGAGCCATAGCAGAAGATAAAGTACACCTAACACAATCCAAAGTTCAACCCAAGGTGAAACCAGGTATGTATTTGTAAGCTCTTGACCAAGTTCCTTTACTTTTTCCTTGATGGTTTTCTTTGCTGGTGTTGTTTCTGGTTCACTGGGATCCTCAGAAAAGTTATCGAAGTTGATAAAATAGCTAGAGGCAGTTCTGTCAATAGTTGGTATTGCATCCAGATTCTTTGAAATCGCTGGAGCTGTTTGTCCCCTTGACATATTTGTATAGTCAGAAGCTACATCATTGTAGACGGGAGTCACTTGACGAACTGTTATTTGGGTTTCAAGAGGCACATGTTCCATGGCTTTGAACATAGTCCTTCTTTTCTCACTGCAGGTTTATCAAAGGTGATAAGTCTTTCAGTTTGAACCTCATGAATTGTAGCAAGATTTGGTCGTCTGCTACATCTTGGGACTCCACTGGGCCTACTACTCATTATCGGCCACATGGTGTGGTTTTACCAGGTCAACACAGACCGGTTCTCCTTTTTTCCAGCAAGGGGCGGCAGTAGTACTGTTCTCGATCCGTGGATTGCTAGTACGGGTACTGGTTTTCTGTAAGAAGGCCCAAATTCCTTCTTGTCCGCTATTTTCTCCCTGACCAGATCCCCAATCTTTGGAATCCAAACAGGATCATTCTGGGACTGTCCGGATCGGCTCCACGGAACTCGGTTGTTGCTCACAAGGGTCCACCTCCAAATGTCACAAAACCTCTAGTATAAACACACAGAGGCTTTGAGCCATTATGCGAGGGATAAAAAGAACCGGGGGGAAGGGAAAGAGAAGGGTCAGCTGGGAAAGGGATATACCTGCAACGACAAGAACATATATATCTATTAATACTTAATCAGCCACAGTCTACTCTCATTAGGTCTCACTAGCATGAACCATAGGTACCTTATGGTATGGAAGAAACCAGCCTTGGCAAAACACCGCAAACACCTCTTGACACTCTATGTAACTACAGGAACACAAACATAGGTCAAAGAGCAGATACACCCATGGAACGTTACATGGAACTGGCCACTCCTGGACAGCCTTCACTTTTCTTTCTGACATTTGCAACCCAGTAGGACTTAGGATCACCCCCAGGAATTCCACCTCTGACACCCCAAATTCGCACGTACTCAGCTTGTAATAGAGTTTGTTTTCCCCCAATCTCTGTAGAACTTGAGAAACATGGCGTTGGTGGTTCTCGGTCCTCTCTGAGTAAATGAGAATGTCGTCGATGTAGACGACCACACATACGTCCACAAACTCCTTCAAGACATCGTTAAGGAAATATTGAAATGCCGCCGGGGCGTTACATAACCCAAACGGCATAACAGTATATTCATATAACCCGTAACGAGTCTTGAAGGCAGTTTTCCATTCGTCACCTTCCCTTACACGCACCAGATGGTACGCCCCCCGTAAGTCCAAGCGGGTGTATATCTGGGCATCCCTTACTTGATCTAACAACACCGTTATGAGTGGCAAAGGGTATCGGTTTCTTACAGTGTTTTTGTTTAATACCCTATAGTCCACACAGGCTCTTAAGTCTCCATTTGCCTTTTTAATAAAAAACAAAGGAGAGGCTGCAGGGGATCTGGAGGGTCTGATGAACCCTATCTCGACATAGTGATTAAGGTATTCTTTTAGGTGTGCTGTTTCCGGAACCGACAGTGCGTAAACACGACATGATGGCAACGTGGCACCCTCCACCAGATCTATACGGCAATCATACATCCGGTGTGGGGGTAGTTGTTCTGCCTGGCTCTCACTAAACACATCCTCGAAGCACTGATATTCTGAGGGTAAGATGACCTTTTTCTCCGCGGCAGTAGCCACCACTGCCGGAAGAAAGAAGGCTGCTGTAGGCTGTGTCTGGGAGGAGTCCAGATGTTCCTTGCATATCTCCGACAAAAATCAAACCTCTTTCGTATTCCAATCGATCAAAGGGTTATGATAGCTTAGCCAGGGCATTCCCAGAATGACCTCATACTGAGGGGCAACTATGATGTTTAAAGACAGTTTCTCTCTGTGCCATCCCTCTGGTCCTTTGAAAGACAATTCCACCACATCCGTCTGTTCTGTAATGAGACCCGATATCAAAGGCTTCCCATCCACGGCTAACACCTCCTCAGGGGTTGCTCTAGTAACTCTGGCCAGTGACAACGAAGCTACTAGACTGCTGTCTATGAAATTCCCCGTGGCCCCTGAGTCAATCATGACCTTGACCTTATGTACGCTCCTCTGACTCTCCAGTCTCATGGAAAGAACTATATGTGTCTCTGTTTCATTTAAAGCCAGAATCGTTAAGGAAGGAATCTTCAAAGGCTGGGATTCCCTATGGTCTTCCTGAAAGTCCCCTGGCACAGATTCTGACTCACCAACCAAAGAGACCGCTATTCTCTTACTCTTGTTCCATACCCCAGAAGTCTTTGGTTTATTGGGACACTCTTTGACAAAATATCCTTTTTTTCCACAGTAAAGACATAACCCCAGGGCTCTACGGCTTTCTTTTTCTTCCCTGGACAATGGTGCTCTTACAGCTCCAACCTCCATGGGTTCTGAGCCTGGGTCAGAGGAAGGCAAGGACCTCTTGGGGACGTACTCAGACCCCCCAGGAACCCTGTCCCACCTTCTTCGTTCACCACCTCTTTCACTTTGTCTACCATCTAGTCTTAAGGTTAGGTTTATCATATCTGTGCAGGTAATCGGCTGAGGGTCTATCTGTGCTATGATGTCCTTTAGTCCATCTCTCAACCCTTGGTAGAAAAGCGACATCCTTTTTTCCTCTGGCCAGGACGTCTCTGCCACCAACCTGTTGAAGTCGGTCAAGTAAGATATCAAATCCCTCCTACCCTGCCTGAGGGTGAGCAGCTCTCTGTCTGTGCTGAAAGTAGTGGCACGCCTATCAAATACCCTCTCAAATTCGGCACGAAAAGCAGTCCAATCCGAAAGAATGGCGTCATTCTTTCTCACCAAAGGTACCGCCGAATTGGCAGCATCCCCAACCAGATAGGAAATGGCAAAAGCTACCCTTGAGTGATGGTTTGGAAAAGAGGACGGTTTGCAGGAGAAATGAAGCATTATTTGTGTTAGAAACACCTGCGTTTTAGTCAGATCGCCAGAATACCGTTCTGGACTAGCCAACGGTATGGGAGGGGGAACAGTGACCTGTACTTGTGCAGTGGACGCATCAAAAGGGTTTCTACTCAATCTGTCCACCTTATCCCTCAAAGCTGTCGCCTCTGTTTTGGAGGCGGCTAGCTCTTGTTGAACTAGCACCAAGGCATGTAGCACATCTTCCAAAGTAGCCATTGTAAACACAACCGAGTCGGGCGGAGCTAATTTCGTGGGCGTGTAATTCTGTCCGGATCTGCTCCACGGAACTTGGTTGTTGCTCACAAAGGTCCACCTCCAAATGTCACAAAACCTCTAGTATAAACACACAGAGGATTTGAGCCATTAGGCGAGGGATAAAAAGAACCGGGAAGGGAAAGGGAAAGGGAAGGGTCGGCTGGGAAAGGGATATACCTGCAACGACAAGAACATATATATCTATTAATACTTAATCAGCCACAGTCTACTCTCATTAGGTCTCACGAGCATGAACCATAGGTACCTTATGGTATGGAAGAAACCAGCCTTGGCAAAACACTGCAAACACCTCTTGACACTCTATGTACCTACAGGAACACAAACATAGGTCAAAGAGCAGATACACCCATGGAACACCTATACCGCTTGATTCAGCCCCCTTGCACCTAACATACCATGACTAAAATGCCAGAGGGAGGTAAACTGGAATCTGGTAGATAAGGCAACTCAAATACTGAATAGAACTAGAACCAAAAGATCCCTTGAAATCCAGGTAATCCACTTAGCTCCTTATTTGTAGAAACGGTAGTGCGTGGGAAGCAAGAACCACATCACTCCGCTCTACCTGTCATAAGGATGTTCTCACACGACAAAAGGTCCCAGCGTTTTGTTTCAATAGTCAGTGTCGCTGCCGTGAAAGAAGCAAGTAATCCTTCTTGCTTAAACAGTTTGAAAACAAAATAGAAAGTTGGTTCCTTTATCGGGAGCACGGTAGAGTGTGGTTAAGCTAACACCACTGCGCTCCACGAACCCTACTCCTTTAAGGAAAGAAACAGTACTCCCCGTAGTTAGCTGCACTACGATCGAGGAGCAAAAACGGCAACGCGTGGCAGGCAACCACCGCGCTCCGCTTACTCTGGAAGGAGAACAGATACGGCCCGACTGAACGGCCCGCTCGTATCTGCAGAGGCTAGAAAACACCAGTCCCGATCCTACCTGGACCGCTTGTCCCTTGGGTTCCGACGCGTCAAGGAAAACGCCACCCCCCGAGCTGCAGGCACGGCATCTCTGTGCGGCGTCTCTGGGCGGCGTCAAGGAAACCGGAACCCTCCGAGAATTACATGCAACAGGAAGCGTGTGTGTGTCATACAAGTACTCCTCGCGTACCGGGAATTCTGGGAAACGTAGTCCGGACTCCCATTTCCGGCTACGAAGATTGCAAATCAAACACTGGCGCCACGAGAGTCCAGCAATGCAGGCGCAACCTGTAAGGTCCTGACAGGGACAGGTGGTTTTTCTTCAGTGGTCGTTTGTTTTTCACTGGTATTGCTTAGACTTCTTCTTGTTTCATTTAAGTCCTGTAAAACAGCCAAACGATCTTTGATATCAAAGGGTTTTTGTTCCACCACTGAAGTGTGACGATCGAGGTCTTCAACCAACATTTTAGTCCAAAAAAAGAATTTCATATGGAGTGATTCCACCCAGAGAATTTCTTGGCAGGTTATTAAGACTACGTTGGACATTTATTAGATGTTTGACCCACCCATCACCCGAGCCTTAAACCCTAGCTGTTATAGGTTGCTTTATGTCACTTTTTTTCTCTCCACAACCGAATTTCCCTCAGGATGGAATGGACTCGAAAACCGCAATGCAACACCCAAGCTGGCCATGGCCTCCTTGTAGGCCCTAGAGCTAAACGCCGGACCCTGGTCAGAATGTAGCGTGCCGATTGCGTATGGGCCGATAAAGACTCAAAAATCTTTTATAACAGTTTGGGCGTCAGCTGAGCGCTGAGGCCACATCCAAAAGAATCTCGTGCATTAATCCACTGCAACCATTATATATTTATAGTTGCCATCACTTTGTAAGGGACCACAGTGGCCCAGGTAAACACACGCTGGTGGAGTATCTGAAATCAGACGGGGTGTCTGCGCCGGGCGTTTCACTGTTGAAACTTTCATTTTCTGGCATATTTCACATTCCAAAACAAAGTTTCTGGTTTTTTTCCTCATGCGCGGCAACCAGTATCGTTGTTTTAATCATGAGACTGTGACGGAAACACCTGCATGTGCAGAGGCAAGCCCTTCATGTGCCGCTAAGATTATTCCTAACCTGTGTTTCATGTTTGGTATTACTCTATCCCCCACTCCAGGGATTCGAGCAAAAGGAAAATTATTCGCATCAGATATATATTTGACATTTGATTATACTTGAGTGGAAAGCCCTTCGGTAGTGTTTTACCACTGTCTTTTATTGAAGCAGTGACTACTTGCATTATTTCGCTCCCTATTTTCGTTTTTGAATGAGTAAAAGCAGCTACGGAAGCCGTTTGCACAGCTGCCTTGAATTCCCTTCAACGTGAACGACATCACGCTGATGACTCAGTGTATGGATCACATGAGTCTTTTGTAGTTCTTTCTGCAAAAAAACTACTTGTTCCCAAAGCATTTTATGCTTGATTGTACCACCTTTTGCGTCTTTAAAACCATTTTGAATCCAGGTCTGCAGATATTCCTTGTAAGACTGGACGCAGTAATACGAATCACACAATATGAGTGTGGGGAATTCACAATCGTTTTTTTCAAGAGCCGTCTTGAATGCCTGTAGGTCAACTCGCTGAGCTGTACAGTCTCCGAGAGATTGAGTTTTTGTGACCATAGGTCTGAATTTACCATTGTGCCAGCGACCTTTAACAATCGCGCACGCAGCACTATAAGCTTGTTTACCCCCAATTGCGGGCTGTGCTAATCCGTCGGTATATATTATACAGCCGTAATGTTCTAGAGGTAGAATTTCAGTAGGCAGAGGACATTCTTGTTTGTATTCGAGTAATTCTTGTGTCTTCAAGTAAGGGTCAAAAACATATTTAACGTCTGTTGCAGCAAGAGAATTAACCCATTGTATCCATCTTGGATGTAGAGCTTTTGCATTTGGAATGCTTGCCTTTGTTACTGCCTCTAAGGCAGGTACAGGTGTAATGATTTTTATGTGATTACCCTGTGCGAGTGCTATCTCCTTTGCTACAGCAGTCTGAACCGCTGTCAGAATCTTTTCTGTTGAAGTGAATTTCATTTCAGATTGTGTGTACAAGTGTGACTTGTAAGCTATTGGTACCTTTTTACCTTCGTTAAAGGTTAGATATGTGAATCCGCTTCTTCCAGGAATGATTCGGATTACAAGGTTGCGTACATTGTTGCTTGTTTGTAAGTGTTTTGTTGCTAACATGTCTGTTTACACTGAATGCAAAATTTCTGTGTGTTTTTGAGTCCAATTAGTTGGTTTGAAATCAGGTTTGATTAGTTTGTAGAGAGGTTTAACCCTTTCTGCGTAATTCAGAATGTAAGTTCTTCCGAAGTTTAGGAATCCTAGAATTGACTGTAGGTTTTTCAGCGTTTTTGGAGTTTGGTGCATCGCACATTTTGCTAAAAAGTTTGCTGCCAGGCTTTTGCCTTCACTTGAAAGTTCGTATCCCAAGAATAGGACGTTGAGGTGGGCATTTCTGGACTTTTTAAAGTTTAATTCATACCCTTCTGGGGCGAACCTAAGTATTATGATGTTCACCCTGTTCAAGTGCCTGTCTAAATCATCATCTGTAAGATAGATATCATCAACATACCCCCCCCCCCCCAGGTGTCATCCTATTTTTAGGCTAGACTGCATCTGGTGTCTTATGGTGGCCCACCCAAGACATTGCCCTACCCTCTGCACCAGATGGAGACTTGACCATATACCTCGCCAGCTCACGATGCCAAGTGTCTGACTGATAGGTGACGTGCACCCAAATCGGACTGCTTACTCAACTCACATGTATGTTATAAGTATCCCTACTTCCATGGCCTTTGCATGCTATTACCCTCTCTGATTTGATGGTGGAATGCCCCCTCCTTCCCCCCCCCAGCCACCCCTGCCCCCCCCCCCCCCATGTCAGCCAGAAGTATTCCGCGGATGCGGAGCTACACTCAACCCGACTAAGGTTGATCCTCTATCCACTTGTTAACACTCTATGGCTCCTCACCTCAGGGTCCTCTGATCCACATACTGTGTATGGTGGTATATCATGGGAGGGAATAGTCTCTGTTGGTTGTTTGCAGTTTGTTTAACAAAACATGATAAAAGAAACCTCAGATGTATACTGCTTGCTTACACGTTGCTTCCGTACTAACATTATAATGCACACTTCAACAGGTTATTTCAACTTTACATCGCGGCCGGCCCTGCTGGGTTGTAGGCGGCATGCTATGTCAAAAAATGTTTTACTGCCTAACCGTCTAATCATCACCGGGATCCTCCCATTGGTAGCTGCCGGCCTGCTGCAGCAGGTTGTAGGCGTGAAGCTGTGTACTACCCTTCTTTTGCCATCAATAAAGGTTTAAAAAAAAATATAGATATCATCGACATAAGATAATGCCTCATCATCGTACATTTGCAGTAACTCTGTTACTCTGGCTGAAAATAATCCAGGACTATTCTTGAATCCCTGGGGGAGACGATAGAAATGTTGGTGTGTCCCCATTATGGAGAAAGTGGTCAAGTACCTGCTTTCTGGTGCAATGTTTTGACAGAAGAAACCGTTCGAGACATCTAAAGTAGTTTTATATTTCTTCCGAACGATAATATTCATCAGTGCTGCACTGTGTGAATTTTGTACTGCAAAGGTTTTGCAAAAAGAGTTTAAGTGTCGGTAGTCCAAAAGTAGACGATAGGTATTGTCTGGTTTGGAGACAGGAAACAAAGGATTGTTCATTGACGAGGTACATGTTTCAATCACCCCTTGGTATTCAAGTTGATCTAAGATCTCCCTGCCTTGTTTTTTTGCTTCCTCCTTTACTGGATGCTGCCTCTGAGCAGTAGGTTGATTTTTTAACTGTATTTTATGGTGAGGAGAATCCTCGTCCCATCCCACATGATTTTTATATAATGCTGTAGCCTGGGCAACAGCTCATTTTCTGGCATAGGTGTATTTTTTGATGAATAGGAATATGATTAGAGAAGGCTAGCATAATGATCTCTTCACCATGTGGGCACTCCCTGACAAATTCAGGTGGCCAATCTTTTTCATCTAGAAGGATGTCATAACCTTTAGATAATTTTTCCCAAAAGAGTGCTTTTATTTTTCTAGTTATGTCCCCCTCTGTTCGGAGTGTTACTTCATATAACTTATGGGGTACACTAACCCTGGTGTCGACAGTTTCAAACTGAATGCATTCATTCAGATCCACTGTCTCCAGATGATCTTTCAGGATCCTGCGAGCTATGGTGACCTCTGCTGCGCTGTCCAGCATTGTCTGGGCCCACTCCCCGTTCTTGAGTTGTGTCCTCAAGATCCCCGGCATGTCTGATTTTTAGACTTGCTACCTTCTTTTTGTAGAATTGAGTTTTCTTATTTTTTGGAACGTCTTGATCGTCTTTGGACTTCACGCGTTCTTCTTTTTGTTCTGATCGTCCTCTTCTTTCAGATTTCTGCGAGTAAGCCTGAAAGGTACGAGAGGATCGTGTATCAGTATCTTGATATCTATCAGGTTTTCTTAAATTATCCCTATTTCTAAGGTTATATCTCTTTTCAGAGTGCTCCTTTTGTGGAGATCTACCTCTGGACTGAGAGCGATTCGCTTTAGGAAGTGACTGTCTACTATTTTCCCATTTCTTTTTAGGAGTAGTTAGATTGTTTTTGATAACAACTTTTTCAGGATTTTCTGTTAGTTCAGGTTTTACAGGTTTCCCTCCCAAACTATCTCTTCCTAGTTCTTCATAGGATTTTTCAATAATTCTAGCAAGTTCATACGGTTGCTCAGTAATATCAAGTTCTTTTAATTTCTGGCAGATTGCCACTGATGCTGCTTCACCTTTAATGTTAGCTAATAAGATAGCTGTGACCTGTTTGAAATCTTTCAGTAATTTCATACCTAGATTCAAGGCCGGTTCCAGACCGTATTCATTTTGAATCGGTCTCAGAACGTCTGGTATTACCGCCATAGACGGGACAGCATGTGTTTTTGTGTAGATTGAAGCAAATTCTGTATCCCAAGTGTCACAGTCCACAGTCCAGATTGTTACAATTCTGTGTTTCTCATGAGGTGTACTATCGGGAAATAATGCCTCTATTTGAGTAAGTTTCTGGGCTAACCAGAAAGGAATTTATTCCCTTTTTGCGGGCAACTTACAGATTACTGACTATATAGTCTGTGGTGTGATTTTGTTTGTGTTCCCCTGATGAGGGGTCTGCTGTGGAATTCTATTAGCAGGTTGGACTGTTAAGGTCCGCATTACATATTGAACCAATTGTCTATGGATTTTTATTAGTTGTTTTAGCTGAGCTAAACGTTCTACATCTGACATTCTTTCAATGTTAGGATGTGGTGTATAGCTGGCTAGTACCGGCCATGTAGCTCCTGGTCTACCGAGTGGACCGAGCCTGGTAATGTGATTTTGATGTTGTAGGGCGCCATTAAACCAGAGCTGATGCTCTTGGTAAGTTAGTGGAATTTCAACGTCCTCCAAAGGAACGTATTCCGCTGGATGTTCCTCCATTTTGTAGAAGTGGAACTCATGTGTTACTGGATTTGCTTTTAGAAAGACAATCCATGAATAGAATACATCTGTCTGCCGATATTCATGTGCCTCTATTACAAATATTACTTTACCACCTCTCGATGATACTCCATTATTTATGAGTTTGTAAGTTATAATTTTTCTTACATTTGCCGGGGTGTGTATAACATCCGGGTCATTCTCATTAAAACCTGTAGAATCTAGGTTTTGTGCAAGTGCTGCTCCAGCATGTCTAGCCAACTCTTCGTCACTCTCCATCATTTTTTATGAAGGTTTGCAGAGCAAGTTTCAAGGAAATAAAGATAAGGTGCACAATATGTTGGAACACTGTATCCTTCAACGTTGAACAAAACCAAAAACTAATACATAGGATTTTTCATCCTACTCAGTTTAAGGTGGATATTTTATCCTTTAACCCACTCAAGACGTCTATTGGAGTTTTTACAGGATAAAGGGGTCTCTGTTAAAAGCACGACTGAGTTAGTCAAGTATCTAGCGTTAAATTAGTGCCTTACCAAACGTTGGGCGCCATGTAGTGTAGTTCCTATATTACCAATAGGCTCTGCGCATTGGAATAATATATCCTATAGATTAGACTTAGGACTGAGGTCGACTAGGTCTCTATCGAATATACTAGACTTAGTTGTGTGTGCCAGCTAGCTCAGAGGTCACTAGAAACTTTCTTGAATTCACAAGAAGGGATTAGTCTCTGACAACCGCATAAACATGACAACTTTGTTTCCCCAAGATGAAACGTATCTTCAGAGTGGTGGAAACAATAGATAGATATTTCCCTCAGTCAGTCGTGTATGCTTCGTTTCACTAGAGGTGCAGAGAAAGTAGAAAGACAGGCGTTTTCAATAAAAGGTTTTATTGAACAGTCTTCTTTCTCAAGCATAAGAAATGAACTGCTGCAATCGTAACACTGTTTGTTAAATATAATGCGTATAGTATAAATAGTAGAATAAAATAATACTGTAAGAGCATTCTATGGTTCCTAAACCATATATAAATACATACATAAATAGCAGAGGCTACAAATACTCAACTGGATCTTCTCAAATACGCCTACCCCGGTGTAGCTAACCTAAGCTTAGTACGAGGGAAGAAGTAAGTGAGGTGTAGCATAAATGTAGTATTCTTTTGCCAAGAATCAGCTCAAGATTTCTCTAAGGGTCTAATCAGCTCCGTACCTTAGTTTAGAATGGAGAAGGCTGGTCTCGGGATTCGATTTCCCAACAACCCGCAAGGGTAGCTTGGAAACACTGGAGCTGGATTTCTCGGCAGGAGAAAAGACAGCGTCTCTCTCAGTGCATCTGCTGGAGGGTCGGCTTCATTCGGCACGTGCTGTAGCAGGGCGCGTAGATAGTTGAACTGCTCCAAACCACTGTGTGTTTGCTTGGGCGACTGTGGGCATATTTATACCTTGAAGGTGTCGGGTTTGATGAATAGTTGGACATAATAACGTCATCAAAGAGTCTCAGTTCTTTAAAAACTCCATGAGTTCTTGGATAAATCAATACTCAAGCAAGGGGGAGTCCCTGACTGCTGAAGGCGGGTTTTTCCAAGAAATCGTTGTGGATTTTCGGAACTAGTGGAAGTAGCCCTGCTGTATTTGGACTGCATGAGCTATGCCTAAATATGGTTATGATTTCTATGCCTATATAAGGATAAGGTGATTCATACCTATATAAGGGCATGAATCGGGAAACTTACAATAGGGTCCTAAAATGATACATAACAGTTAGTCTCATCACCTTTCATTGGGGGGGGG
This sequence comes from Lissotriton vulgaris, assembly GCF_964263255.1. Taxonomy (NCBI): domain Eukaryota; kingdom Metazoa; phylum Chordata; class Amphibia; order Caudata; family Salamandridae; genus Lissotriton; species Lissotriton vulgaris. The sequence goes on along the minus strand of NC_141685.1, from coordinate 1,117,332,420 downwards.
GGGGGGGTTTGTGAGAAAGTGCCATCTTTCTTGCATTGGTATGCCCCCACTTTTTTTCTGAACTACTGATGTGCTTTGACTGAGTGTGCCCTGGGTTCCTGTCAACCAGGTACCCAGGGCCTGTGTTCCTTCCCTAAAACTGTGTTGAAACTAAAACCCAATTGGCATCTCTTGCCACCTATCAGCCCCTAGTAAATGTTACCCTAGGTACCCAGGGCATGGTGACCAGAGAAGACCCCTGAGGACTACAGCACTGATTGTGCCACCCTCAGAGGCCCTGTACCCTGACACCCACACACTGCCTTCGCAGGCTGAGTGTCTAAGTACAGAACTAAACAATGAGTCGACATGGCACGCATCCCTGTGTGCCATGCCCACAGAACCCACTGCCCTGGAATACTTCAGTCACCCCTCTAGCTGGGTGCCCTATGCCAGAGGGGTGGGCACAGGTGCATGAGCCCTGTGCCCCTACAGTACCCAGGGCCATTCCTGGGCACTGTAAATACAGTGATGCCATTAAGAGTATATGGTGCTAGGAGGGTGTCATTACGAACTGCACAGCACAATAAGGGCTACACTGAAGACTGACAAGTTGATACCAAACTTCTCAGCACATTAAACCCGCACTGATGCCAGTGTGGGATTTAATGTAAAATGCACCAGATGGCATCTTAGAGATGCCCCCTGAAAACCTAACCTACAATCCACGTCAGGGCTGAGTGGCTGCAGAGGCTGCCACACTGCAGACATGTTGCTGGAACCCTGGGTGGAGAGCCCCTCTGCTCTCCTGGGCTTGCTACAATGCACATCTTGGGCGAGGTGCTAGGTCTCCTCCCCCAGGATGGGCAGGGGGAAGCTTCAAAGGCATGCCGCCTCTGTGAGCTTCTCCAGACCATTTGCTGTACCCAGCAACTGTCCCCCTCCAGTTCTGACCCCCACTCTGGCGGGAAGACTGGCGGGAAAAACTACGTCAAGAAGGGGTGTGTGCCAACCCCGCCCCTCAGGTAGGGGAGACGAGGTGAAGCACAACCCCGGGCTCCGGCCATTTTGAAGATGGGGAGCCCTGCCCAATAACAGCTAGGCTCCTGCCCACTCCCACAGGAGAGGAGCAGGCTAGGGGGTGTACCCACCCCAGGAGAGGGACCTATTGCCCTACCTGTAACGCCCCTAAATTCAGTATTTAGGGTCTCCCTGAACCTTCCTTCGGGAGATCCCGAGAAGAAAAGAAGAAGATCAAGAGGAAGAGGACCCACCGCGCAGCTGCTAACAACAGGACATCAACAACTGACTTGTCCCCAGCCCTACCAGCCTGTCGACCCTGGAACGTACTCCTGGCTATCCCGGCGACGCCTGCAGACACCTTGGGACACCCAGAGTACCTGCCTGCCTTGACCCTCCTCAAGATTGGGGCTCTGCTGCAACAAACCCCCTGGTGTCAGCCAGGAAGCTCCGAACCAGCCCACTCTGCACCCGCCGAGCCTGGCCCGTGCCAGAGTGAACCAAGACTACGAGGACATCCCCCCGGCGATAGGGACCCGAATTCCAGTGCCCAAAGACCCTCCTCGATGAACCAGACAACACCTGCAGACTCAGAACCAGGGGCCACCCCAACCGCGACCAGCTGAGGGTAAGCTTTTCCGACACCCAAAGACACCCCAGCACCCTGCGCCCTACAGCTCCCTGTGCCTCCCTTTGGGGTACCTACCTGGACTCCAAGATCCCACTTACCTCTCGAAGTGCTGGTCGCCCCTGGAGAGTGTCCGTCCCCGAGCCTGCAACCTTTGTTCCTTTTTGACCTTTCCCATTGGATAACATTGAGCGCCCGACGGTTCAAAAGCACCCTGCACCCAGCTGCCCGAGTGTCGCTGGCTGTGCCACCTTTGCCCTATCCTACTTCCCCCTTTACCCTGAGCAAGTGACCAGGAGCCCAGCTCCCACAGCCGTGTGGCCTGCTAGCCAGCAGCCACCAACCGGAGGCCCCCTGACCCGCATTGGATAACATTGGGCCTAACTACCTCTGCACCCGTCCGCCCCTGTGCCGCTGCGGTGTGCCGCTGCGGCGGGTGAACCAACTGTACCTACCTGACCCTAGGAGACCGCTGTGTCTATGCCTAGAACTATAACTTCACCAGTCGAGTTCTCACCTGGATTCCGGTAACTCAATTATCTGTCATTGAATAACATTGACTGGCTTGACTCGAAAAATCTTTTAAGTGTGAAGTTTTGGAAACTAACAATATTCATAAAAAATCACCCGAATTCAGAATTCCGAAGTACTCACCTGTGATCAGGAGATAAGCCAGTACTGTACCTTGTAGCCCAGTACTGAATCGTAAAAGTAATCCTTGCCGGGTTTACTAGAAATCTGTATTTTCTCCATAGGAATCAATTGTCTGTTTTTCTATGAAATTTCTTTTAAGTGTCTACTTTTGAAAACTTGAAATGTTCTTTAAACATCATATGAAATACTGAAACGCAATCACCTACCTGTTTTAAGTTGAGACCCCAGTGCTGGACCTAGGAACCCAGTACTGGATAACAAAAGTAACGAGTTTGTACTTTACCTGCAACCTGAATTTTCTCCAATTGTATAACATTGCCAGATTTTCATTGAAAAGTTTCTAAGTGTGAACTTTTAAAACAGCTTTATATTTCTGAAAAATCACTGCAATACCTAAAACGTTTTTACTAAATTGGTTTCAGCTTAGACCCCAGGACTGAATCTACACTTTAGTCCTGGAACTACCAAAGTAATCGACAAAGTAATAAGCTGTATTTATATGTTGAAAACCCATTGAATTAAATGCTATAGTGTGTTTAGAATTGTGTTGCCTACTGCAACCCCTGTACCTATTGTGTTCCCAAAGTTCATTGCCTCTTTGCAAAGTAATTACATGAGAGTACTCATATCGAGAACAGTATATTTTTATGCCTCTTGGTTCTAAAAATAAAACAACGATATCATTTTGATATGAAAACAATTGGCCTGGAGTTCAGTCCTTGAGTGTGGGAAATCCTTTGCTGACTGAGAGTGTCCAACAAATGCTTTACACTGTCCTCTGGTCCTGCCTTACTGCTCAACCAAGCTACCACTTTTGAGAGTAAGGTCAGTCCTGACTGTAACCTCTGTTATACCTCTGGGGTTTGTGGACTCTATACACACTGTACCTCATTCTTGTCCAGTATATATAGAGCCACTTTCTCACAGTGATGGTTGTCCCATATGGCCAAGTGATATATGTTATAGCATGTTTAGTATTCCATTTGACGGTTGATGGTGTGAACCTTCGTCCTTTGACTGGTAACAATAATTTAAAATGTTAGTCCCATTCTTTTCGAATTCATGCTCAGAACTTTCTAATGTGAGTTACCAGGTGGTGTGAAATGTCTGAATACCTGATCCTTTGGGTTTGACAAGAGAGATTTAATGGAGTGGATCATCTCTATGATTTGCATTGATCATTACTGTTCTTGTTTGAAACAGAGGATTGACTGGAATGTTTCTGGGGAATTGGGGTGATCTGGTTCTCCCTTGATCTCAGAGGGAAGTGTTGGGGCATCTGTTTGTAGCCAGAGAGCACAGAAGCTGTGTTGGCACTCATTTCCGTCAACAAGATCATATCAATTCTGTGAGGTATCACACTGGATATAGCTACGTTTTTTTTACATTTTCTGAACTCCCAGTGATTCTCTGTTGCTCTCATCTTTGCAGGTAGGGAATTCTATTATTTGGTCACCTGAATGGAAAAAGTAGGGCAACCGATGGCTTTCTTCCTCTACGCTGGAATTAATAGATGCAGTGCCAGCCTGGAACATTACGTTTTTTGGTTGGAAGTATTTGGTGATTTTAATTTAAGGAATCTTGTTCCTTTTCCGTGGAGAAGTGTGGCACAAGGGCACAAGGAATAGGGGGATAGGCGGCGTAGATACATGTTATGAAGCAGGTAAGGGGAGAGATTCAGTGGAGAGGGGCTAGGAGCAGGTGAAATGGACATAGAATGAAAGAGGGGAAATAGGTAGGGGAGGATGAGAGAAAAAGCATGAAAGAGGAAGGGGAGGGTGGAGGGGGCACAAACCAGTAGACTCCATCGTAACAGAACCATCTAAATTCATGAGGATAAATGTAAACTTACAAAAATAATAATACACTTGTGAGACTGTTGATGTGCTTGTGGAATGAAATGCAAATATGCTTTAAGGAAAAAAGAGAATTCAGAATGGCCATAGGTACAAAGCGATATAGTGCAGAAGAAGTCCGTCTTACCAATAAGAGAAATGATCACTTTGGATTGATTTGGGGGCACAGTTCCATGACAACCACCATCATTCAAAAGTGACACCATTCAGTAATAACCTGCATAAAAGAGATGTATTAAAAGGCAGTGTCTACTTTGATATGGAACAGTGGTTATTTCTGCATCGACGTAAATTTGCGAAATAGCTCTCAAGCAAAACATCCATCTCTAAACTTGATTTTCAACACAAAGGAAACACTCCATAGGACTGGAAGCCCACACTGTGTTCCTTCAAGCAAATGACCCTTCTGGAATTCCACAATCTACTGCAGGCCAGAAGACTAGCCAGATTCCCATCAGAACCTTGCCTGCCACAAACATTTAGGATAATAATATCATCTTCGGCTGCAACGCTAGCAATGAATGTAATCAATTATTCCTTAACCATATGCACATCTCCTACAGAATTCAAGACACAATCATTATATTTCAAGCATCCCATGCTAAAAAACTAATAGAAAGAGTAGCTCCATGATAGATTCCAAACTCCCTGGAGCTGAACAATTTAATATCAGCTCAACAAACAGGATTTCATGCAGAAAAATATACAGAATTATACCTGATCCCCTTCTGGGATGATTGGAACAATAGTTGAGAGAAACAGGGTCAGTGCACTAATATTTCTCAACCTGTCTGCAGCTTTCAACACTGTACATCAAGGCACACTCTGTAGGCTAAAAGAAATCAGCTTGGACCTCCTCCGATCTCATAGAGAAATCGATAACCCATTCACATCCATACCACACAGCATCAAGGTAGGTGTCCCTCAAGGCTCCATCAGCCCCCTACTACTTTTCAACATATACATCAGGCCACTCCTGGCAACAAGACCTTTCATGCTATATTTATGCTGACGATACTCTGAGTAATCCCATGGCAGGGGTGCTCCAAACCTAGGCGAATGCCAAAAAGAAGTTGAAAGCTGAATGATTAAAACCACCTCAAGCTCAACGCCTTGAAAAAAGATTCTAATTTGCAGAGATTAGAAAAACTACAACCCACCGACAAACTGGCCTGGCGAATTTAGACAACCTCCAACAATATCAGAACAAATACGGAACTTAAGAATAATAATCAGATCCTCCCAGGATATTGCTGTGGGTATGAAATAAATTGGTGGCCCAAAAATGAAAAATTTGCGGCATTATTGCGCCACTGTATCTTACTCACAATCATTCTTTTTCAGCCTTAAATCATTCTAAGCGTTTTTCATCAGAATATTCCTCTTTGAAATAGGCATGTTTAAAGTATCTGGAAGCATTTGTTTGCAATACATTCCATGGTAATAACATTCTGGCAGGGCCAGTGGAATTATGAGATTCTATGGCTGCTGTGTTTTCAGCATAATTATGGATTGGTTGCATTTGTCACATAATCCGCCATCTGCTGCATGATCTGCAGATTTTAACCAAAATAATTGTTTCTAGCTCAGATGGATCTAAAGTTACTAAAAATATGTCAAAACGTATTCCTGTTAAGTGGAAGGCCCTTCACAAAGATTTCATTTACCTACTGTTTTATTTGGGTGTTGAATTGGTACTAATAAAGTGAAATCTTTGCCAGACTGTGCTGCGATGTGTAGAAACTACACAATATTGAAGTAATACTGTCACAAATGTAACCACATTACGCCACATAATTTTCTTTTTCTGACATATTATTTCGTCATCCTAAACTGCACACAGTCCAGTGGCCTTGAGCACAGGGTAAAGAAAGCACAATAGTGCAGGTCGGTTAGCCATCTTATTTTCTGTGGGATTTTGTGGACTTGGGGCAGTTTAACCCATGTCTCAGATCCACCTTATAAATCACTTTTTATTAAGCATACATGATGGTAAAACACAGCAAAGTGCCTACAACCTCGTGGGCCGGCATTGCAGGGGCAATAGAAAGAGGCATATACACAGCTTGCGCCTACACCCTGGGGCTGGCAGTGGTAAAGAAAGTGGCAACCATACAAAAGTTACTTAACATGCCCATTGACCAATCCCCCTCCCACCCCAATTCCTTCTAAGTGTGTATATGAGCAGTATGTGGTGCAATTCAGTCAAATCCAGTGTCAGTGGGAAGCAGGGTCAATGTCTTCATGGGACTAAGTAGGGGAGTCGCTTGAGCAAGAATGGGGGGGTTGGGGGTTAGCCGCAGAAACCTCAAGTATGCTGGCATGTCAGTTAGGTAAATTCCAAAGAAAGGATACGAATTAAATGGGCCCAGTCTGTAGCATAATCATCTGATCTCTGTTCTAAGGTTCATTAAATTTTCTCCATTCCTAAAAGAAACCAGAGCTTGTATAGTCAAGTTGACTGTTGAGGGCTCTTGTTCGTAACGCAGAGTGCAAGAATAACCTGGGGGCATATGTAGGTAATTTAAATTTTGCGATTCTCAAATAGCGATTTTTAAGGAATCGCTATTTGAGAATTGCAAAAGGGAATGTAGGTAATAATTCGCAATTTTTTTGCGAATCCCTAAAATTCCTTAATTGTGATTAGCAAATTGCGAATCGCAAGAGGCCCATAGGAATGAATGGGGATACATTATCAAATTGTGATTTTCTATGAGAAAATCGCAATTTGAGAATCACAATTCCAAGGGTGCCAGGGTGTCCAAAGGACACCTGTTGCACCCCTGGAATGTGCCTGTAAGTACATGTGGAGCACATACATGCCCTAAGGGCATGTTTTTGTTACAGGGCCGTTTTTGCAGCATAGCTGCAAAATCTGCCCTGTACCAAAATCGGCCGAAAACCGGCCCTGGCAAAGAGCTCGGCGGCACATCCAACCCCCCCCCCGAGTGGGGGCGGGGGGCGGCCGAGCACTTTGCCAGGGCCGGTTGTGGTTCCCAGTCCGGCCCTGGTTTGCACCCCTCGTTCCTGTTTTGCATCAAAGGCTAATGCTTTGTCATTCATTCTTGATGTGTGTGTGTGTGAATGTGTATATATATATATATATATATATATAATTAATATTCGAGCATAGCAGGTTTAGGTGTATAGTCTAGGTTTAATTCTATTTTATACAGATTTTTATATCTATTTTGTATATAGTGGCTTTTAAGTTATTTATTGTGGGAATATCTTTTATATCTCCATCTGGTGTCCGGTGAATGTGTGCTTTATCATGAATTTATTGTTTGAATTTATGGTTTTACACTATTTATTGGCGTCTTTTGCACAGATATAATGATCCCGTAATACTCATTATTAGAGTAATGTATAACGCACTAGCCACTTTTGCCAATGACCTTATCCTGGTTGTGTATGCACGGAGTTACTTTTGAATTGGGATCCAGATTCTGTAAAATTCTTTCGGGGAGATCCCATGAGGCAACAGCCATATATAGTTCATTCTGCTACCTTCTCTCAGATTCAAGCACAAGAATATAGGGTTCCCGGCTGGGAACTCTGTTTTTACTTTATGATTTTTCATTTATTTTTTAGCACTTTACACTTTTAGCACTGATTTGATTGTCAGTGACGTAAGCAAGGCGTAGGTTACCCATGAACTTTAGTCTATGACAGCTAGATGCATGGGCCCATCAGATACATTATCGATGAACATTACAATGTTATTGGTGCTGGTAGCCGGGGCGGAGTCATTAGTATGTATTATGCAGATATTAAAGAAAGGTACTGATCAATTGTTATTCAGCCCCTGGATGCAGCCTCTGTTTCCGACTTCTATGATTGTTATCTGTATTAATCGTAGTGTCTGTTATTAGATATTGTTCATCGGTCTTGGAAATTTTGTAATTTTTATATTACATTGACATTTGAAATGTGATCCATGCTGGGAAAATGATTGATGTCCATTTTAGAATTTATGGTGCAATAAGACCAACATTTCTCTAATTTTTTGACTTACTGAATTTTGGTACTTACATAATGCAAGTCTGCTTTCCACATGTGTAACCTTGGGTTAAAGTCTTTCTTCTATGAAATCCAGGGGTCACATGACAATCTATTGAATGTTTTCATTGGTGAGCAGTATTTTGAAATATGTGCTTGTTTTCTATCACTGTTGTCTGGTGAGCAAGGCGACTGAGTTCGCCGAAACCCGTCCGGATCGGGGCACTCTTGATTCACTTTAAAAATGCAATAAAAAGATTTGCTGCAACACGCACACCAGAGTAAAGTATCCGTTTCTCCTAAAAGGTGCTGTTTTTTTACTGCAAGCTTGCCGGAGTGTTGATTGAGATATATATATATATATATATATATATATATATATATATATATATATATATATATATATATATATATATATATATATATATAATACATAGTCATAGTTAGAACCTAGTTTCTAAGGAAGAACGGTTTTCGTTTTGCCAATAACTTTGGAGCCCCTTGATGAATCTTTGCAAAATTTTCAAAACGTATACTTTAGTTTGTTCAGCTGCTGTGTTGAACGTTTCGGGGTAATGTGTGAGGGGGCGAGAAAAAGGGGGTGGTCCCAAAACCTGTTTTCCCCATGTTAATTCCCATAGGACCCTTGAAAACACACCTACAGCCCGAACTGCTGGACGAATTACACAAAATTTGGGAGAAATGTAGATTTCATTACGCAGATCACACTTTTTGTCATTTGCTGTCAATCTGTTCAGTAGGTTTAGAGATATTAAAGGTAAGAAATACAGATGGATAGGAACACGGACCACAACGGGTAAATCCGCTGATTCACACTCCAAAGTAAAGACCTGATTGGCTGACCGCAGCTTCAGAGAAAAGTTCCTGCCGCCATTTGCTTTTATTGGGAAATGGTTCCTGTGGCTGAACTTTAGGCTGTAATATTTACAAACTGCAAGGGTAGCGAGTCCCTGAGTACATGGGGGGATATAAGTAGGCTGTAAGCATTTGTTGTTTAGTTAAAATACAGGTATATATTTTTTGGGACGTTTTCTTAGGTCCACCGATCTGCCCGTTGGGCTCAGAGTGGCCGAGGTGTGAACTCGGGAGCAGATCAGCAGATATCGGTAGTTGTCAAAAAAAAGACAAACAGTTTATAATCCATACCCACTCAGACACTTAGCCAAAAACTCTCACAGTGACTCTCACACCTAGAGAAACACTCTCACATTTATCGTCTCAGCCAGCTAGACAGGCACCCTCACACCCACTGTGAAAGGCAGTGACACCTTCTGACACCCAGTGTCACATGCAAACAGATACTCTTACACACGTACCCATCCATACACTCTCACACCCACTCATTTTTTTGTCAAATCTGTTTATTAGCAACTTTCGTATTTTGTAAGAGAAACAATACAGAAAAAGCAATCACAGTGTATGGACTTACTCGCTGACGGCGTAACAAGATGAGATAACTGGCATATTTCTAGAGGCTTTTTAATGGACAATCAAGGGACACAATGCAATATGTGCAATGAGGTGAGAGATTGCCCGCCCACCCCGATCAGGCGCAGGTTGTCAGGGCCATCACCCCAAAGTAAGTCCATAGTTGTCCACACGCTAAGTCTCTATGTATCAGCATGGGTGAGGATGGACCCTTCTGGCGTCATGAGTGCATACAAGATTGACTTTAGTGTAACAGTTGAAACCAAACAGTAAAGGAAAATACCAGAAAAACAAGTGCAGCTGCAGGAAAAACATCAGTGCCTACTGGTCCCCCTCCCTCCCCCCCCACAGGACAGCCCCCCCCGCACACGCTCCTCTCCCCAGAGCCCAACTGTATTGCACACCTGGAGCCCACACTCCCCACCACACAAGGATGCCCATCAAGCAATTGAACAAACTGGGATCCATCCTGTAGCACACCCTCGTCTCCCGGCAGCACCACTCAATCCTCCACCACTCCCACGCCTCCCGCCCTCTCATCCCTCCGCAAGGCATCAAGCATGCGCTCCCAACGCTCTGCCATGGGTTCCCTCCGGAGGCCCAGCGTTTCCTCCCTGCGTATGGACGTCCACTCAGCCCGGGCCCACGCCTGAAGGGAAGAGACCCACGTTTGCGCGCTTGGTGGATCTTGCGCCTTCCTGCGCCTCGTAATGAGGCGTGTGGCCGCCACCAGCCCCAGGTCCAAGAAGCGGGAGGATGTCTTATCTTTGGGCGGTCTTTTAAATTGATGCAGAATGTACTCCGGCCACTCCAGGGGTATATTGCGCCCAGTGCACTTGCAGGGCAACTCGCCTATTGCGCCCCAGTCGGAGGCCAACCTGGGGCAGCTCTATAGGAGGTGGAGGAGCCCCGCATCCAGCTAACCGCACCTAGGGCAGGACGCGTCCACGCTGTAGAAATACTTATTTATGAGCGCAGGTGTAAGGTAGGCCCTGTGTTCTACATAGAGTTGTATTTGGCGGAAGCGCAGATTTCTGGGAATGCGCACTGGACTTTGGAGGATTCTGCCCCAGTCTCTGTCAGACAATGCCCTGCCCAGGTCGTGCTCCCATTTACCCCTAAGGGAAGACAAACTGACCCCTGTATGTATCCTCAATGACCCTGCAAACCAACACACCAGGTGCCTGCCTCTCCCCATAACTTGCAGATATTGTAAGGTCAAATGTGTCGCAGGCTCCGAGTTCACGTCTCCCCACTTGGCCGTCATTTTTAACACTAGGGACCGGTGCAGCAGGAACCCCTCAGGGGGAAGCCAGTCGTCCGCTACCAGCGTCTCATACAGCGCGCCATCCCGGAAGAGGTCCCCCAGAGTCTGTATGTCTGCCTCTTTCCAATGATCCAACATGGGGCGCGCAAGTATTCCGGCGCCCCCAAGGAAAGCCTCCAGTGCCACCGCAGGCGCATATGTAAGCACCCTCCTGGTGATGTAGAGGGCTCTACGAAAACACTTGGAGGCTACCGCCAACAGTAGCAGAACAGGCCTTGCTGGCACCGCCAACGGATGGAACAGCTGGGTGATCCGCTCTAAGGAATACTGCGACTCCACCACGGCGGTGTCTTCCCTACGCCTATCTGCTAGCCATCTAGCGATCCACTGGAGCTGCGCCGCCAGGTAATAATGCTCGAAACAGGGAGCAGCTAGCCCACAACTATCAGTTGGTAGAAACAATTTCGCGAGCGCCAACCGGTGTTGGGATGTTCCCCACAGGAAGTCCCGCAGCATCGTGTTGAGCGCAGAAAAGGCACATAGAGAGGTAGATTGACAAAATAGTACAGGAGTCTAGGGAGCATACCCATTTTGGCCAGGGCCACCCTGCCCGTCGTGGTCAGCGGAAGAGTAGTCCAGAAAAGTATCTGGGACCTCCTTACCCAGATTGCCGTCAAACAATTTAGTCGCCTGCCTATAGACCTGTATTCCAAGGTACCGGAAGGTGTCTGCCTTCCACTGTACCCACGTGCTGCCGAGGCTGTACCCCGGGTCCTCTGTTGTCGTGCTAAAGGCATAGAGACACGACTTACCCGCGTTGACCTTAAGCCCTGAAACAGCTGCAAACTGCTCCAACACCAGCCCCTCCGGTATGTGCGCCACGTCTCGTACGAACACCAGCAGGTCATCTGCATAGAGCGAGACCTGGTGCGTCGCATCCCCCAGTGGGATTCCCGCTCCTAAAGTCTGCCGCATCATTTCCGCTAGTGGTTCCACCGCTAACGCGAATAACAGCGGGGACAGGGGGAAACCCTGACGGGTGCCTCGGCCAATCGCCACTGGCTCAGAAATATAGGGACCCAGCCACACTCGAACTTGAGGGTTTGTGTAGAGGAGCTGAACCGCCTGCAAGAAGCCCTGGCCCAGTTCATAGCGCGAGAGTACCGCTGCTAGGTAACTCCACTCCAGGCAGTCGAACGCCTTCTCTAAGTCGATTAGCAGGCATCCTGCCCTGGGCCAGTCTCTCGCTGCCCCCTCCGCCACCCGAAAGAACCTCCTGAGGTTCAGGGAAGTGGATCTTGCCGGCACAAACCCGTTCTGGTCAGGGTGCACCAGGTGCGGGATCACTACCGCAAGCCGCTCTGCGAGGATTTTCGCGAAGATTTTATAGTCCACACTTCAGCATTGCCAGCGGCCTATATGAGCTTAATGCAGCGGGGTCTCTATCCGGTTTGGGTGAGAAAACTAGAAACGCTTCCCGCATGGACAAGGGGGAACGAGCCTTCATCTATGGCCGTGTTGAAGAGCTGAAGGAGCAGGGGCACCAGGGTGTCCCTGTTTGCCTTGTAGTACTCCGTGGGCAGGCCATCCGGCCCAGGGGTCTTTCCAGTCGCCATGTCCCCGATTGCGTCTCCCACGTTTTCCAGAGTGGGCGGAGCCATGAGCTCACCCTGGTGATCCTCCGATGCCGCAGGTAAGTTGAGGGCGTCCAGGAACGTGTCCAGCGCGTGTTGTGGGCCTTCGCCACGAGACTGATAGAGCTGTTTATAGTGATCAGTCAAGGCGCGATGAATTTCTCTCTGCGTGTACACCAGTACTCCCTCCGCGGTGCGCAGCACGCCTATAGGGGCTCGTCGACCTTCGCTCTGCACCAGCTAGGCCAACATCCGACCGGCCCTATCTGCCTTGGCGTGTGTCCTAGCCATGTGTGCCGCTTAGTTATGACAACGGAATTGATCCAGGAGTGACGCATGCTAAGTGTGCAGTTCGCCGAGCACACACGTATGCTCTCCTGCCCCTTCGCCCTTCCTTTCGTAGTGAAGGAGCCCCAGCTCTAGCTTCACCAAAGCTTCCGACAGCTTTTTCCGGATGTTCCCCGTGGCCCCCAAGCAATGCCCGCGAATGGCCACTTTGTGCGCCTCCCACTCCACCAGGGCGCTGCTTGCTGTCCCCCCATTGTCCTCGAAATAAGCTAGGATAGCCGTACCCAGGGAAGACCGAAACTCGGCATCTTCGAGCGCAGCAGGCTGCAGCCGCCACGTGGGTACTGGGGGCCGGCCGTTCCTCCCAACTGATCTTAAACCAAAGAGGGTTGTGATCCAAGTGCGTTCTCCCTAATTATGCCGTCTCGACAAGGAGTGGGAGCAAGGACTGAGTGCCAATTATTCTATCCAGGCGGAAGTGGAGGTCGTGAACTGGGGAGTAAAAGGAGTAGATTTTGTCTGTGGGGTGCTGCACGCACCAGAGGTCACACACCCCCCAGTGCTCAAGCCAATCTCTAAACGCTTGCGCGGTGGACGCCACTGTCGTGGCTCGAAGGGGAGGAAAGGACCTATCCAAGTGTGTGTCCAGTATCATGTTAAAGTCCCCCCCAAGCAGCCAGGGGAGTCCAGCGTACGGATGAAGGATATGGTTCAGACTCTCCAGGTCGGCAGGTTGCTCTGTGTTCGGGGCATAGAGGGAGCCTAGTAGCAGCTCCTGGCCGTTCAGTCGCCCCCGCGCCAATGTGTACCTGCCCGCTGGGTCTACCTGCATGTCTGTACATGTGATGGGGACCCCCGCCCGCACCCAGATCAGGGTACCACGTGCTTGTGCGGAGAAGGTTGTGCCAAAGAACTGACCTCTCCAAGGCCTGCGCAGCTTTTCTATCTCAACCAGTGTCATATGTGTCTCCTGGAGAAGTGCTATCCCCACCCCATGACGCTGCAAGTAGGAAAACACGGAGTATCTGCAAGAGGGGGTGTGCATACCTCGGATGTTCCAGGACACTATGTTAGTGTGTGTCATGTGTCAGGTCAATGTGTATGTGTATCGGAGCGAGGAAGCGCCCCTCAGGAGTTCCCGGGAGCACCAGCAGGGATAGAAAGACCATTGCGCTGCAATATAGAAAACATGTGAACGGTCACAAACAATAGAACAAGAAGGGCGAGCCCCCAGTGAGGCTTACGTCCAAACAGTAACAAGATCCATCCCACCATAGTGAGCTTAACTCAGCGTGTGCGCTGTTCGGGTTTGTGCGCTGCCGACAATTCCAATGCGTCACATCCCCAACCCTTACCACTTGGGATCCCAGAAGGTGCCCCTGAGCATCTGATACTCATATTCTCGCTGCAGCGGTGTGTGCCCTCTGTAGGAGAGCCCTCTCGCGCGTGTGAGCTGTCAGTGCATGCTGATCGCGACTCCGGGATGACACCCCTCTTCCCCGCAGCCTAGCAAGCATTCGCGGCCATGCAACTATACAGTGAGAAAGGCAAACGCGGCTCAACAGCTCCCCTTGCGCGCTCTCAGCAACATTTGGGGCAAAGTAATATCATTAACAGTGAGCAGGCTGACAGCAAGATTCCCACGACTCACTGTCCCAGGAGCACATCACATGAGGAGATCCGCTGTCTGCGGCGTTACCACTGGCATGGCTACGTCAACAGAGAGTACAGTTGAAGGGGAGGACGGATTGCTGATGCCTGGGTCACTCCCCGTCTGCGAAGTCTGTCTGCTCGCGCCATGCATTACTCCCAGATTCACGACCGCTTCAAGGGCCTCCTGTCTCTCAAGCTGCTTTACCTCCACTGCTGGGCCGGCGTTCTGGCCGCGACGGGCACCCCGCTTCCTACGCCTCCTCGACTTTTGCACCTGCCATTCACCTTCCCAATCCATGGTCTCAGGCCGCGTTCCCTTCCATTGCCCTGTCTCCTCCAGCCAGTCCCATACATCCGAGGGCGCATCGAAAAAGCGGGCCCCTTCTTTAGTGATCACTCTGAGCCGAGAAGGGAACAACAAGGAGTACGGAAGACCCAGCTCCGCAACTGCTTCTTCACCGCCAGGTAAGTGCTTCTCCGTCTCTGCACCATCACCATGTAGTCGGGGAAGAACATCACATGACTGTTCCCCACCGTCAGATCGTCCAGCTTCCTTGTCTCTCGTAGCACCACATCCCGGTCGCAGTAATTGAGCAGTTTAAAAAGGAATGGGCGAGGCCGGGCACCTGGGCGAGGCCTCTGCGCCGGCACCCTATGCGCCTGCTCCACAACAAAGTGTGGAGACAACACCGCCGAGGGGAGGAGATCCCTCAACCAGGACTCAATGAATTTCTCCGGGTCTCTCCCTTCTTCTCCTTCCGGGAGCCCAACCATGCGGACATTGCGGCGGGAGCGGCCCTCCGCGTCCTCAATACGGTTTTCCAGCACATATACCCTGTCAAGGATGTCCTGAAGCGCCGAGGTGTGCTGCTGCACCACCGGCTGTAACTCCTGGAATGACTGTCGTTGCTCCGTGACTGTATCCGCCAGTTTGCGGTGGTCAGCGTGAAGTAGGGTGAAGTCCGACGTCACATTATCGATTCGGGTCTCAAGCAATGCCCTTGTCTGCTCCAGTGTGGTGCCAATGCATTCCACCGCCACCAGTACGGAGTCCATTTTGGCCGCAAGGGCCGCCGCTGGACCCAGACCATCACTCTGAGAGCCACACGGTTGACCCACACCATCCACAGTTTGCTGTTTCTGCAGGGTTTTATCCCTGAGCCTGCCCATCGCAAGTTGCTGCGCAGTCGGCATCCACTCTTGCTGACAGCTGTCCGACCCCCACTTCAGGCCCCTGCAGGGAAAGCCCCTCCCTAGGCCAGTGCCACCGACACCACTTGAGGTATGTCCAAATCAGTCCGAGTCTCCCCGCGGGTGAGTCTCCAACCCCCCACAGGCCACACTCCAGTCCTACAGGGGCCCCCCCACGTCGTCAAGCCCGCGTCGATGAGCCGCTACTATGGCCCTTCCACAGCCCCTTGGAGCACAGGGCCCAGCTTCACAATATCAGGATCCAGCGGCCTGTTCACGGAACTGTTCTTTACAAGGCCGTCCACAGGCACCTCGCCTAGTACGTGCCCGGGCCAGCTATCCCAGGTGCAGCAGCAGGCACGATGACACCAGCGGTCACGGGGAAGAGTCTACTGCCGACTACAAATGGCGCTCAGGGCCTAGTCCCAGCAGCCACGGCCCAGGAATAACAAATGCAGCCGCTTAGTCAGCCCCTAGCAACACCCAGGGCCGCTTTCTGTCGCGGTGCTACTGTCCAGACTAGGGGCAATCACTGGCCGGTGGGGGCAGCAGCGTTCGTCCAGCCACCGCCTCTGCTAGCCGGCGCCAGTCCCCAGCATGCCCCAGCAGCAGCCCACCGCGTTCCCCTGCCCACAGTGATGGCGCTCCTGCGCGAACCCAGGCAGCAACAGTTCAGGCACCTCCACGGGCAGGCAATGGCAGCAGGAGATCGTCGGCGGCCCCCGCAGCTGAAGCCCCCGCCGCACTGCCACGTCAGACAGCACACATTCCATGCTGCGATCCCCTGACGATCTCCCCCACAGGGCGCTATAGCGTACTAAGTGCAGGAGAAGTAAGATGGCGCACGCACCACCACTAAAATGGTGCCCAGTACCCGGGCGCAAATCCCAGCCCGATGCGGCCGTCCGGACGTCGCAGGCCACAGGCAGCCCTCCTCACAGAAACACCATCCAAAAGTCGGCACAAAGCAGGGGCGCAGCAATCCCAGATGTCCCCAGGCCCCAGGGGAACCGCCGCTGACCTCCACCGGCCCTCCTGTGTCCCCCAGCGGCCGCGCCCTCCAAACTATGGTGGTTTTGCGTGCAAGAGCAGTCCCACTTCATACAACAGTCTCGCTTTGCAGGAGCTGCCCGGGCCGCCAGCACTGGCTCCACACCTCACCTCTAGTCCGAGACAGCACTGTCTTGTAGCCTCGTGGGGTGATCGCTCTTCTTCGGTCCCCAGTGACGGTTACCTCCACACCAGGGCCACCAAGCCCGCACCCGTCTTCTGGAGTGTAGCGCAGGCCGCCCAAAACAACACAGCGCCTCAGGACCTCTCACTGTGTGCTCCGGGTCCCGCACTCCGCTCATGGCAGGGCCCTGCCAACCATGCCTCCAACACCCCAGCGGGTGGGACCTCCGAAAGCCGCCTCGAGCCCAGTCCCAGCAGTAGGCCTCCATGCGACACCAGGGCGCGAACCGCACCGGCCCTGGAAGCCGCCCCACACCTTCATTTCTCGGTGCACAGCCCTCTTCGCCACTGCAGTCACTCCGCCCGCTACTCCGCCAGGCAGCACCAGCTCCTCCACAGGTTCCACAGCTCCCGGGGGGCCCGGATCAGCTCACGGCAGCACGGGATCTCACCCCGCTCCTGTAATGGCCGCCAGACCCACCGCACGGCTCTCCGCCTCGGGTCGTCTCACTGCCGCGCTTCGACTCAGTCAGGCACAGGTCAGTCCGGCAAGCTCCCGTACAAGCTCTGGGGGCACCTCCAGTAGGGTAAATGTAGGATAATTAGGGGTTGTTCAGGACGGAGCTCTACACTGGCACGTCCGCCATGTTGGCTGGCTAGCCACGCCCCCCTCACTCTCACACCCCCTCATATACCCACACAGGCATTGTTACACCCAGTCACATACTCTACAGAACTGTTATACCCATTCACAAACCCATACACAGACTCTCACACCTACACTTACACCCATACAGACACGTTCACACCCATTCACTAACCCATACACACACTGCCATACCCATTCACTAACCCATACACACATGCTTACACCCACACTTACACCTACAGCCACACACTCACACTTATTCATGTACCCTTACAGGCCCTGTTACACCCATTCACACACTCTATAGACACTGTTATGCTAATTAACAAACCCATACAGAGACTCTCACACCCACATTTATACCCATACGGACACTCTCACACCCATTCACAAACTTATACAAAGACTCTCACACTTACACATATTTACATACTCTCACACCTACTCATATACCAATACAGGCACTGTTACATCCATTCACATACTATACAACCACTGTTACACCCTTTCACAAACCCATACAGAGACTCTCACACCCACACTTACACCCATACAGACACACTCACTCACATACCCGTACAAACACTGTCAGACCCAGTGTTACACCCATACAGACACTGTCACACCCATTCACAAACCCATAGAGGCATGGTCATACCCATTAACAAACCTATACAGAGACTCTTATGCCCATATGTACACCTATACAGACACACCCACCGACATACCAATCCAGACACTCACACCCATTCACAAACCCATACAGACGCTGTCTTACTCATTCAGAAACTGATACAGAGGCTCTCACACCCCCACTTACACATATAGATATGCTCTCACACCCACTTATATAGCCATACATACACTATTACACCCACTCATACACTCTAAAGGCACTGTTACACCCAGTCACAAAAACATACACAGATTCTCACACACATACTTACACTCTTACATACACTTTGACACCCACTCACATACCCATAGGGATCATCTCGGACCCAGTAATACAGCTGCACAAACAATGACACACCCATTCACAGACCCATACAGACATGGTCATACCTATTCACAAACCTATGCAGAGACTCACAGACCCATACTTACACCAATAAAAACACTTACTCACATATACATACAGAGACTCTCACACCCACTCACATATCTATGAAGATACTCACATCCACTGTTACTTTCATGCAGACACTGTCACATCCATTTAGTAAACTATACAGATGCTGTCACACCCATTCATAAACCTATAGAGAGACTCTCACACCCCACCCCTACTTACACACAAATACATACTCTCACACCCACTTTGATACTGATACAGGCTCTGTTATACCAATTCACTTACTCTGCACACACTGTTACACCTACACCCATTCATAAACCCATACAGAGACTCTCACACCCTCACTTACACTCATTCAAACACTCTCACACTCATTCCCAATCCCATACAGACACTGTCCAAGATATTCACAAACCTACACAGTGACTCTTACAACCACACTTAAACATATAGACATACTCTCACACCCACTGATATGCCCATACAGGTACTGTTACACCAATTCATATACTCCACAAACACTGTTACACCCATTCACAAACCCATACACAGACTCTCACACCTATAGTTACACTCTTACAGGCACTATGACACCCACTCAGATACCCATAAAAACCTTCTCAGACCCAGTGTTACACCCATACAGACAGTGACAAGCCCATTCACAAACTCACACAGGCATGGTCATACCCATTCACAAACCTATACAGAGACTCTCACACCCATACTTACACATATAAAAACACTCTCACACTCACTCAAATATGCATACAAATATTCTCACACCCACTCACATATCTATGCAGACACTCTCACATCCACTGTTACATCCATGAAAGCACTGTCCCAATCCATTTAGTAACCCATGCAGTGTCACACCCATTCACAAGCCCTACAAACACTGTTACAGCCATTCAGAAACCCATGCAGACACTCTCACACCCACACTTACATTCATACAGACACTTTCACACTCAGTTATATATCCATACACACTGTCTTACACCCACTCTTACACCAATGGAGACAGTGGCGGCTTCTCTGCTAAGGCGGAGGAGCGTCGCCCCACTGCTTTTAAGCAGTGTCACTAAAGGAAATATAAAATGATAATAAGTATGTTATTATCATTTTATTGTTTCCTTGTTGCTTCAGGTATGGGGGCGGGGCCACTCTGCTGACAGAGCAGGGGAGGGGAGGAGTGGTTTGCAATCCCTAAAGTGCGCATGAATGTTGGGGCCGCCCAAATACTAATGCGTACATTGCATGTTCTCCATGAAGGCTGCATTATAGGCTGCATGGAGAACATGCCCAGACTCCCATTCTCTGGCTAAGTACAGATCCACGTAGCTCAGACCAATCACAACGTTGCATTGCAGCGTTGTGATTGCCACTCTCACACCCACTCACATACCTATACAGTCACTCTTACACCCACACACATACCTATACAAACACTCTCACAACTCGTCACATACCCAGAGAGACACTCTAACACTCACTGTTATACCCAGACAGACACTGTCACACCCACTCACTGATATTCAAGATGTACTGAAAAAACAAAGGTTAATGGAATGTTATAGTTAGGAAATATAATTTTTTTTTAAACCTTAGAAATTCACAGAAAAAAACAAAGGTTACAGGGATGTTATAGTTAGGCTCACATTTCACTCGTAAAAAATTATAAAAAATTCAACAGTTATAGTTACATGAGCTAACTAAAATGTACGCCCCCTTAATGCATTGCTTATGACTTCACATATTACATCACTCATGATATGGTCAGTGGGATTACTGATGACATCACTGATGACGATGGCATTAGCTCAGTCTGAAGTATACAAAAAAGTGAAGGCTGAATGCCTGATGTAATCTCAGCCACTGGTAATTACTCGGGCCGCATCCCAATCCATTGTTATTTTGGAAACCATGTCAACTCAGCTTGGAGCCAGCTCTCTACAAATCAGTCTTCACCATGCTCCAATCGGAACAATCGGATCAGTCCAGTCCAAACTGCCAAGCCAGGTCATCCCTGAACCAGAACAAAAGCAACCCAGAACCGGTTTTGCCCTAGTTATGGGTTCATCAGCCAGGTACACCTTGGTTCCAGTGACACATTGTGCACGGGACCCACGTCTGGGCATGGCTCTCCCACTTGGGCGAAACAGTAAAGTTTACAAAAAAGTGATGCACGGAATGTCTGAGTTAATCTCAGACGTGGGTCCTTTTAGTTCTGTGCACACTGTGTCAGTGTCAGAGTCTGACCTTGAGACTTATGTTGCTGTGCAGTGCATTAAAACAAAAACACGCACACACACTCCCTTCCCCCTATTCGCCAGAAAGACCAATGCTTAATTTGAGCAGGTGGTTGCGGGTGGGGCCCATTGGTGCAGCAGGAGCAGCGGCACCTGTGCCCACTGAACCCTGACTATTGCTGTGTTTTATAATTCCAACAGCAGCCAGCGGGCCCATTTCCTTTCTTGCACCAGGGTCCATGGCACACTGTGTACATTACTGGGCCCACCATCACTGACTTTTGGGGACCAGCACTTTTTTCCTCAACAAAATTGGATCCAGGGCAAAAGAAAAAAAATACACAAAAGGGGGTAGGAAGGAGGAAAATAAAAATGGAAAAATAGTGACAAAGGGAGGAAGCAGGGATGAAAAAGAACTTCAAAGATGCCGATAAAGGGGCAGGGAGTGTCTGGTGGTGGAACAAAGAGGCATGAGGTGGTATTCTGCACCTGCCCTTCGACAGCAGCTGCATCAGGTTTCTGAACACAGCTTTGGGCCCGGACACTTTTCTGTTACAAATTAAGCACTGGCGCTGAACAAGTTTTACTTGGGTCATAACCACTATCGGTTGCTCAAGGAAACACAAGGTCTTATTAAATAACAAACGTCCCGGGCAGGACACCCGTCAACAGCATCAAACAGACAGTGTTGACATATCAAACAATGACACGCCTGCGTACACTGCGAGCTGGCATCCTCCTCTACCTGCTGGAGAGGAGCCCAGAGTGAAGGACAATGGCGAAAAAAGCATAACAAACAAATGCAGGAGTGCAGCTATCAGACCACCACTCCCTCGCCTCGCTGAAATCAAACACATGCTTAAACACGTGCAGGGTCTTATCAGCACCCAAACAATGTTTTGCAAAAGAGTGTCAGGACCGCCTGTGACGTCTTTCTTTTTTTTTTTCTTTCTTTCCTTCCTTCCTTCCTTCCTTCCTTCCTTTCTTTCTTTCTTTCTTTCTTTCTTTCTTTCTTTCTTTCTTTCTTTCTTTCTTTCTTTCTTTCTCTCTCTCTCTCTTCCTCCCTATACATTCCTCTTTTTAACTCCGCGAAGAGATAATTGTGTTTCTGCAGTTCAACAAGAGGCAAGCTGGGTCTCTAGCTTGCACGTTGGGGGCACCCAACGGTCCCCAGAATGACGCGTCCATTGTAGGAGAACTTGCTAGTTAAACATGGCGCCAAATCAAAGAAAGAAACAAAAAAAATCACATTTTGGAAAATACATTTGAATTGCAGGGAATCGTACACAGAATTATGTCATTAACCAGGGTATTCTCAGGGTTCAACTAATAATCCATTTTAATGCTGTACCCCTAGAGTTACAGAGTCCCACCCCGAAGTATTGTCAGCTCCTAGGGGTGGCATTAACACCCTCACACACCCGAACTCCTAATGAGACACCCAAGTGTCAGTACTGATAGGTCAGAGGCGCTTTGTCCGTGATGACACTACATCAGGTGCTAGAAAGAATGAGAACCTCCAGTACCACAGCCGGGTCACACATAGTCATTCCAGGTCAGGACTTTCTGAGGCACCGGTGCTAGCAATTGATGCACCAGGTCACCCGTACATCCTTCCTAGCAGCTTCCACCGGAAATGAAGCCGCTGAAAACTGCAGGGCAAACAGGACAGGCTTTACTTCAAAATTCTGGATAGGTCTGCTTTTGCCCCTGTGGCAATTCCGAAGCAGGGAGTAGTCAAACCCTGGATCAGGCGCTCAAATCCTGCAGAGCACCTACTGGGAGGAATGCATGGGCGTCCCACAGGCCCCTGAGGCACAAGGACCCCTCGACCCTCCAGAGGGCCTCCTAATCCTTCAAGGGCCCCATTCAGCCCTAGGCCAATGAATATATGTGAGATATCGGAGACTAAAGGGCCCCTCATCATATTCTACAGGGGAGCCCCATCTTTTTCCGTTAAGCCGCTGGAGGGAGGAATTGGTGGTGCTCGAGCAGAGAGAGAAGCTTTTTACAAGTAGGCCTGATACCGAGGACCTTTGTAGAATATATGGAAAAATTCAAAGCGCTGACTAAGGAAACCTGTCTACACTCTGGATGTACTCCGAATCTCCTGATCTGATAAGGTTTATCATTACCCTGGGAGGTAAGCTCTGTCTGACCAGGATTAGTCTTACGTTATTTGAGACTGATTTTTACATATTGTGGTTGTTAGTTTTTTCTTTTTATTTATTCTTAGGACATTTGGGCTAGCAAACTGTACGATACTGATCGGGAACTTTCTTCACGTACAATTGCTGTTGGAAGGTATACGGTAACGTTTTCTGTGTCCGATATTTGGGCCTTTTTATTTCAGTACCTGATATGGGTCCACACGAATGTATAACCTTGACCTGATGATGTTTGTTACAGGTACTGATGCATGATTTTGAAAACACATGGGATACATATGGAACACCAGTATACAGAATAAATCTTTCATTCTGACGCACCATACTAATTTTGTAATGTTGAGACCCGACTTTTCCCACCCCTCCCCCCGCCTTTTTTTGTCCCCCCTTTCCTCCCCTTTTTAGGGCTCGCCTTTCCTATTCCGCAGGAATAGGAAAAGAGCCCTAATGCAGCTAAACCAAACTTCAGGCCCCAGAGGATTTTGAACAGTTCATGTGAATCACAATCACGTGACCTGCACTCATGCACGAGCCTTCCCCCCTGGCAGCAGCATTTCTCCTTTCACGGCTGCCAGGCCACTTCAAAGGGTTCCGCTGCCCCGCCCCCTGCTTCATGGCCATCTGTTCCCCAGCACCTCCCCTCTCTCTCCCCTAATTATTCACTGTATGGCCGCCCGGCACATCGAAGGCTGCTGCTCCCCATGTGTCTCGTTTATTGTGCTTACTAGTACCCCTGCGGCGCTTTTACATATATAGCGACATGGGCGCTTTTGTTGCAATATCATCAGCTGCCAAGTGCCAACAATGCCGTCAGTCTTTTGAAATGCGGTTTTGTTTCTGCTGCAATCTCTTTAACAAACAGTATGTTAAAAGCACATCCTACTTTCCCAGGTTATTGGGAATAACTACTGTAAATGTGACTGACTCAGTTAAAGGGGACGACAAGAGCTCTTTCGATTACGGTTTACTTGAAACAGGGATAGGTTAAATTGCTGACAGCTCGTCTTGTTCTTCATGTAATGCACCGTTTGCTACCTTTTGTATTTTGTTGCTCACCATTGTCACTTTTGCCTCCTGTAACTTAACATTTTGCTTTTGTAATTTGTTCACTTTTAATTGTCTCCTGTGTATCATTACTGTTCCTATTGCGAAGCGCTCTGACACCTTCGGGTAAAGTCTGCGTTACATAAACACGCATAAATAAATAATTAAACAAATTAAATCCTACCACTCACACAACCAGCCCCGCCTGCACTCTGGCATATTGCAGCACATCTAGTAGGGTACCGTGCAACACAGATCAGGCCATCCCACGCAATGAAGCTGGGCGCCCGTGGATCCCCAGCTGACCCTCTCATCGGCCATGCCTAATAGCCGTCCTAGAACCAGACATGCTGCGCAACTGCCGCCCATCGCTTCCAGTAGTCCTGGCCTGTCTCACCCAAAGGCTGCTATCCACAAGCCCGCTGTGCAATGCCGAACCGGTTTCCCAAGCGGCCTGTATTGCCATAAATGACAATCCCCACCCTCCACTTCAGGTCATCTGGCCACCCTCCCTCTGTGCCTCCCCCGAGGGCACTTCTCCGTGCGGCACCCCTGGACCCATCCCCGCATCCTCCACTGCAATCCCCCTTCCAAACAGTGCCCGACCCCGCCATGTCTCCCCAGAGTCCGCAGAACTAAAACCCCGTCACGACCGGCCCCAGAAGGATGAAAGGCCCATGCCTGCCACCCACCCAAAACCTACACAGGCCCCCTCCCGCAACCACTGCTCCTGCCATTGCCGCCTCCCAACCGCGTCGTGAGTTACCCGCGTAAGCCCTCCCCCCCCACTGAACTGCCAGGCCACACCCTGTGTTCCCGAGCCCCCCATACGCAACCCTCCACTGGCCCACCAACCACTCAAAACCGGCCCCCCTTCTTGAGTGCCCTTCCCCGCGTCCAAGCCATCCCGTGTATCCACCCATCCAAAACTTTGCACCCACCCTCCCTGTTATCGCTTTCATCCCCTCCGCCGCTATTTATGCTGCGCTAAGCACCCTGGCACCCCTGATCCATCCCGCAAGACGCCGCCTGCACCAGTCACTCTTTTACGAAAACCTTTGTCACCATCCACTGCGAGGCCCCCCAATGGCAAACGGGGGGAAGCCATGGGCTGAGCACCATTGCGCATTTCATGATACCCAACAGCTCTTATCCCTGGTCCCCGGTCCTTGCCCGTGTGCGGCCAAGACCCCCTGCACCTCCGACTGCACGGCAACCCAAGGTGTGTCCTCCCCGTGCGCCCAGACCAACCATGAGCCCTGCAGCTGCCCGCACATCCTCAACCCCCCCTATCCCCTCAACCACCCCCAATAACGTCATGCCTGACCCCCACGTCCGGCTCAAGCCCAGGCACTCCAAGCCCTCTGCCATGCCTCCATCAACCACCTGCAAATAGGCAGCACCCACAACCACCTCCATCATCTTTCAATGGCGCCTAAGACGCCATCTCCTAGCACTCCTGCATGGCCACGCCCAACCAGCCTAGACAATCCCCAACCCACCCAACCCTGCCCACCCGAGCTCCCGCAGGCACCACGACCGACCCTGCACTGCACCTGATACCCCCTGGCCTCAGTCGGACGAAAGGCCGAGGGCACGAAACTGGGCCTCCAACCGCATGAAAGTGTGTGGAAAATGTGTGTGTGTGGGGGGGGGTAAAGTGGGCACAAGGCACATTGCGAGACTTGCTTAGGTGCACTGCACCAGGGACTTCCAGGCGCACTTTCAAGTGACAGGTGTTTAGTGTGGGCATTCAGGAGCCTGACACTACGTCAGTGCCCACCCAGGGCCCGGGGTCAGCGCCCCACACGTTCAGCAGGTGACAGCGGGGTTCCTCTCCCGGGGCTTGCAGAGCTGTTCCTTTCTGCCTCTCTGTCCTCTGCTTCTCTTCTTTTCAATGCCTTCTGTCTCTGACCTCTGCTGCTCTTCTCTCTCTGCCCTGCAGATGGCGCCCCTCTGAGTGAGTTCTCTTGGTCCTCCTCCTTAGCCGTGGTGGTGGTTTCCTTCTCTGGCCTCTTCACTTCACCTTTTTTTTTTGCAGAGTTTTATGTAGTGCGAACTTGACCCGAATCGGGTATTAGAGCGCTTTACATAGCACCAGTTGCGTTACATGGGAACACACATTCATTTTTGTTAGGCACAGGGAGAATAAGTGATTTGCCCAGAATCACAGGAGGTTTAGTGTCATTACCGAGACTCAAACCCAGTTCCCCAGGTCCGAGGTCGAGCGCCCTAGCCGTTATCTTCCCCATGTTGGCCTGCCTGTACTGCAAGAAGGGCGACGGCGGATTCAAGGTAAGACAAACCTGTGGAAAATCACCCCCTGTCAGGGCCCATCTGGGTGGTATTATAGGTAGAACCACTGGGATAATGCGGCTGGGAAGGGACAAACTCTGCAGTAGGGTTGACTAAATTATACGCCAAGAGATGGCAAATTAAGTGCTACCTTGTTTGGCAGTGTTTTTCCACTATTTTGTCATTTTAACACATGTAGATAGGAAAAATAAAGATTCCACACAGCTTGGAGAATGCTACAGCTTTTTAGAAAAGAGAAATATACACATTCCCCAGGCCCTATTTAACTGTTATTAACCAACAAGGAATATTTTTGTCTTTCCTCGAAGCACAACCATCGCTTCTGACCCCAAGAGTAAAATAGTGTGTTTTCTGAAAACAAACCTACCCATGCACACTTCTATAAATAAAAGGGAGCCTCCTCGTGTACCAGTTTTCCTTAAGATTTTTTCAGTTTTGGGTTTCGTTTGTGTTCACACTAGGGCTTTAGAAGCACCACTTTCTATTAGGAGGTCAATAGAACAGTGTTGTACATTACTAGGTACAATGTCAGCGTCTTCCTAGAAGGCGCTCTCACATCAAGGCATCAGACCTTAAAAAGAGAAGTCAAATGTTTGGCATCTTGCAGTACTCTGAGCACCCTTTTGAAGTACCGGATTACGTGTCTCCGGTGTAACATGACTTTGCATGTATAACGAAGTACATTTAGCCAGTGAGGCTCCGAAGTATAATTTTCTTCCCCATTGATCATAAATTTCCGAATTAGAGAGTCTTTACCAAAGACCATCTCCGTCGGTTTCTGCATTAATCATTCATTATTTCTATATGCAAACCCTCGTATAAAGCACTGATTGTAATCTAGTATCGGCAACAGAGATAAGGAACAATATTTCATTAGATCGGACACAGACTGCAAAAATACCAAAACCAAGCCATATAAATACATTGCAATTTGTGCTCTTTGCCCTGAATGTGAACATCTTTTCTCTGAGGTCTTCATTTGGCTCTCTCTGCTGGCGAGTGGGTCTATGAACCAAACGCTCTTGCTTTACTGAAAATCATTTCTATGTCCAGATTCACTCGGATGGACACACAACCCCACACACACACACAACCCCACACACACAACCCCCTACACACACCCAACCCCCCACACACACTCAACCCCCCACACACACAATCCCCCACACATACAACCCCACACACATACAACTCCACACACACAACCCCATACACAACCCCACGCACACAACCCCACAGACACACAACCCCCCCACACACAACCCCAGACACATACAACCCCACACACACACAACACCCCCACACAATGACACACACAACCACACACACACAACCACACAACCACAACCACAAGCACACACACAACCACTCACCCACACAACCACACAGACAACCCCAAACACAACACACACAACAACACACACAACCCCAAACACAACACACACAACCACCCACACAACCACTCCATCTATCTATCTATCTATCTATCTATCTATCTATCTATCTATCTATCTATCTATCTATCTATCTATCTATCACACTCACTCTATCTATCTCTCTATCTATCTATCGCCCTCACTCTATCTATCGCATCACCATAGCATCACTCAGCACCACCACAGCATCACTCAGGGGCACCACAACATCACTATGCGCTACCACAGCATCACTGAACGCCACAGCATCACTCGTAACCACCACAGTATCAATCTGTGCAACCATTCAACAACAACTGGTTCAAATATGTTATCTCAATGTTTCAAGCTTTATTACAGATGCCACAAAAAGATATTAATATTTCACTTCTGTTCTTGGATTTTCGTCACAATAAAATACACTGAACATAATCTTCACAAAAGTTATTTACAAAAGTTTAAGCTATTGCCATTATAAATTACAATAACTTTTATTCAAGTAAAAAGTCACGTAAATACAACACATTTAGCATTACAAATGCTATAGGTGCGACATTTGCGAAAGTTACAACTATTGCCATTGTAAATGACAAAACTATTAATTTTGCTATTTTCAAAACCAACACATCAATACAAAAATTGTAATTTACAATACCAATAGCTCAAACTTTCCTAATGCGAGACCTATTGCATTGCAAATGCTTGTTTGTGTACTTGTCAGGTTAGGTAACAAATATAGTTTGTACTGATTTTTTTAAATAAACCTTCAACTCTGGTCTTTCGCTCTTTGTGATTTTTTAGATTCAATCTGTAATCCTTGGACATATTTCCTCAGACTCACAAATTTGAATGAGAGGATCTGAAGTGACTTAGAACTTTCTGGTGTATATTCACCCTTATCTGCTAAAAATTGATACAGGTGAGAAATGTGGCTCGCAGTCTATAATCGATTGTGTAGCTCGTACATACTTTGCTATGAACCAATGGAAGAAGAGATCTATGATTCATTTTTTTCCTTATTCAGATATCTAATATATTAATCATTGTGGCCTACCATGACCAGTGACTACTTGTAAACAAATCCCAAGATACTATATTTGAGGTGAGATTTTGATCCAACTCACACATATTTTATCTTTTGTGCACTTCTTTTAAATTAAATTCAAAGATACTATATTAGTGGTGAGATTTTGATCCAACTCACACACATTTTAACTTTTCTGTGCACTTTTCCTTAACCTCTTTTCTTTCCGTCTTTCTATGACTCCAGAATTACCTTACCACACTCCGCTTCCCTCTACCCTCCTCCATTTTCTCTCTCGCTTGTCCACCGAAATCAGTGTTGCACTTTAGCATGTCTCTGAAAGGACATACTGCTATATGTAATCTTCAACAATGCTGCTAATTATGTATATATTGGTGTGATTTATCACTAAGTGACTATGTTTCTATGAGTCTTTTGTCCTGAAGTCTAGTATTTTTCTATGTGTTTGTATATATAATTGTATATAAGTTTACGTAATTTGTATATGTACCATGTATATGTTGTATGTTGTATCTCTATGTATACTCAGTATATTTTAAATTTCGCATTTTTCAGCCCTGACGAAGTTCCACCGGAACGAAACGCGTTGGCTGTTGCTGAGGCTTTTTAAAAAAAAAGAATTTGAACAATAAAGTTTTTTCGAAGACCTTTGGAGACTGGTTGAACTGTATTCTTTTGTGCACCCTCCATTTTGGAAAATCATTGGGTATCTGTGTTTACAGTGGAGCTAAAGTGTGGCAAGCTCCGGACGTGTGTTGCACTTTTTCTGGACTGATTGTTAAAACTAGGAAATTGAAGTGCCTTACCAGGGTCAGCTGCACTGTTTGTTGTTGGAGATTATATGGTTATAATAGGCCTGGTGCACAGTCGTAGCTGAAACTTGTATGCAGTTAAATCAAGAAGTTAACTTGCAACTTGTAGTCAGGGCCACTGGAACTATGCGACGGATAGAATCAACTTATGTGGCAGGGTTGACTATATTATACATCAGAAAAGGCAAATAATGCGGCACATTTTGCATTATTTTGTCTCTGTTTTTTACACTCTACCTTTAGTAACAGATGAACACTCAAATAACAACAATAGGCAATTGAAAGGGGACTAGCCAACCTTCGCAGAGGGCCTCCACTGCATGGCAACTTGTATTGTATTGTATTGTAATTGCCTTTGTATAGCACTTACTACCCCTGACGAGGCGTCAAAGCACTTTTTTTGGCGAGTAGCACGCTACTCCGGACCCATAGAGGATTAGTGTTGAATTAGTGTAGTGAAACATGCAATTACATTTTAAGTGGTGGATAGGTTAGTCAGTTATTTGGATTCAGAAGGATAGAAGAAGGATAGAAGAGGAAAAAAGGTTTGTATTTATATAGCGCTTTTTACCCCTGATGGAGGTGTTAAAGCTCGATACTCCGGAAACCCATAAAGGATTAGTGGTGAATTAGTATGGTGAAATATGAAAGTAATTCGAGTGGTGGATATTAGTCAGTTATTTGGAGTGAGAAGGATAGCGGCAGGATAGAAGGGGGAAGAAAGGTTTGCATTAATATTGCACCTTTTACCCTTGATGGGTGTTGAAGCGCTTTTCTGATGAGTAGCAGGCTACCCCAGAACCCATAAAAGATTAGTGTTGAAAATTAGTATAGTGAAATATGAAGCAATTTGAGTGGTGGATATGTTATTCAGGTATTTGGATAGAGAAGGGTAGGTGGCGTGATAGAAGAGGGAAAGAGGTTTGTATTTATATAGTGCTTGCTACCCCTGATGGGGTTTTGAAGCGCTTTTTTGGTGAGTAGCACGCTACTCTGGAACCCAGAAGGATAAGTGTTGAATTAATATGGTGAAACATGAAATTAATTTGAGTGGTGGATATGTTAGTCAGTTATTTGGATTGAGAAGGGTTGTGGAGGGGTAGAAAAGGGGAAAAAAGGTTTGCATTTATATAGCTCTTGTAACCCTGATGAGATGTTGAAAAGCTTTATTGGCAAGTAGCACGCTACTCTCGAACCCATAAAGGGTTAGTGGTGAGTTAGTATAGTTGAATATGGAATTTGAGAAGTGAACATGTTAGTCTGTTATTTTGATTGAAAAAGACGGTGGAGGGATAGAAGAGTGAAGGATGTTTTTTTTAGGTCATAGCAGTAGGAGGAGGCTTTTGGATGAGTAAAAAGGGTTTTTGGAAGGGAAGAGGTTAGAGAGGTTTTTTGGGGGGATCGGTATAGTAAAAGAAGGGCCAAATTATGCAAGGAGGGGTAGAGTAGGAGATAGTCTAGCAAGGGTTATTTTGGGGATCAAAGTAGTGGTATGGAGTTTGGGATAAATGAGAGAGTAGATGTATAGGGTGAGAGATAGGATAGTGCATTGCAAAGAGTTGTAGAAAGTAGTTTGAGATGAGTCAGAAAGTTGGGCTAGAAGATATATTGAGAGAAGTATAGGCTGAGAAATAGGATAGTGCATTGGAAATGCCAAATTAGAATAAAGCGATAATTATATAGATCCATAAATACATTGAAAGTTTATAGATGCATAAAGAAGGTAAGTATATGTAAATTAAAGATATTGATAGAGGTACAGGATGAGAAATAGGGTAGTGCATTGGATATGCTTTTTCAGGAGAAAAGTAACAGACACAAAGATCCAAGTACATGGAGGCACAATGGAAGCAAGTACATGTAGACTGAAGAATATATTTTTTTCATTTTTTTTATTCAACATAATTATTGTACATGTTTATACAAAGCAATACACAAAGATAGGTATATATCTATCGTGAAAATAAATGCTTATATACAGAGGGATATGCTGTACATTTCTGTTTGTGTATGGTGCTTATATGGGGAAGAGCCAATTCTTGAGTCGTTTTGTGAAGATAAGGTGGTTGTCGGTGTATCTTATGTTGGGGGGTAAAGAGTTCCATAGTTTGGCTGCTTGAACAGAGAAGGATGTGCCACCCATGTTTTTTAGGTCTCGCCTAGGCAGCGCGCATGCTCCGCTCTCGGAGGACCTTTAGCCATCAGTCTTCACTTTTCAGGCACTGCACTCATGCTTGTGGCGGCATCCACCTTGCAGTAGCGAGCAGCGGCGCACCACAAGCACGAATTCAGTGCTTGAAAAGTGAAGACTGCTCTCCCAAGCACGAGCACACGCACCACTCGCCAGCCGGTGAAGTAACGGATGGACTAGCCATTTTCACTCTATTCGCTTTGTGGCTTTTTCAATTAAGACTGGTGTTGATTTCTAGACAAGTACCAGGTCTTCCTGTATACCTCGCTTCATTATTTAACGTCTAGAAACCTGTGAATCTTACAGCTTAATATGCTCAGCATTCAAATACATTCTGAAAAACAAACCTGCACATTTTTCTTTACGTTGTAAGCATTGGCAGTAGTATTTCACTGAACCAACGATGATGACAGCATTTCAACTACTTCGGCAGTTTCATCTGCACCGCTGAAGGTACGGCGGCCATGCATGCTAAATTATTTCCATTTTGGCACATAAATCTGCCCCAGCAATGACTGAGAGCAAATACCCAGACAGTAGGAATCAGTTAGATTCTAATATTTTCCACCTGAGCAAGAATGCAGTGTTAGCGTGTTTGCCTTCCTTTGTAATTTCCAGGAAAGAAGCTTCGCTCCTTTCTCAGGGGGACCCCTCCTTCCAGTTGTCTCCCACATAAGATTACTCACCCCCCTCAATCCCGATCCCAACCCGGCACTCAGAGCGAAAACAAACACGGCTACATGCAAACGCCCCCAGCGTTGCCCGGCCAACACCGCCACTCTGTTCTACGCCATACATTTTCATTACGGACCCATTCCTTTCCTAGTCTTGTAAGTTAATAACAGTGACCTCTGCAGTGGCGTTGTTCTTATTGCTATGCCGGTCGTTTGCGGCTAAAGTACCCACTTAGGAACTTCATTCACACTAATGGATGCCTTTTCTCAATGCCTACTAAACAGTTTGCATACTAACCATTATTTACAGCTGCGTGCTCTGGCAGCACGAGATGGGGGTGACTTGAGCGGTGTGAGGTTCACTCTGTCACAGCATTATACGTCCAAGTGCCCTAATGTGCTGAACATGTTTGAAGGATGATGAAGACAAGCTCATGAAAATAATGTTGAAGACGGCCCACAGGCTGAGCAAACAGTGGAGGGACTAATTATGATATGAAAATCACAAATGACGACACAGGAAGTGAGGTCACAAGAAGTGACGCCTTGCCTTTTTAATAAATCCTTACTTAATAGGTCAATGGCGTATTTTCCAGAATCCGCAAAGTAACAAGCAAAAAGAAATATGAAAATAACAAATTTTAGATTTTCCTTTTTTTAAATTACATTTATTTTCCATATATCAAAGGTGTTGCTGGGCTCCGATTTGACTAAAAGTGAAAATATATTTAAAGCAGCCATGTGAAGCATGTACACTTCATTCTTAAACTGCTTCTAGGGAGTAATCAAAATATGCTAGGTATATTTTTAACATTAAACTTGATGTTCAAGTATGTCTGTTTCTTACTGGTGTTCTTTATCTCCCTCAAAAAACACTTAACTTCACATTTGCAGTTCCTTAAACAATAGAAGGGTTAATGGTAGCAAGTTCTTTGTTCTTGAAATAAGGGATTAAACCATAACTCCTTATTGAGCCATTCCCTCAAATAAAAGGTATGTGTTGCATGCTTGTAATGAGAGGTCGTAAGAAACTCGTTGCATCCCTTTGCCAGTCACTGGGGTAAGAGCTTGAAGGGTAAGCATAGCATTTTTACAGCTAGTGAAAACACTTGGCAGAAATTTGAGGCCTGGTAAGACAAGCATTGGCATAGCCAATAGGTCTCGCCTTTGGGACATTATGTGTTTAGCCATGCAACAGTTTATGGTGCACCAAGGATATTGTGCTGCATAATTAAATACTTATAAGGTCCCAAAGGCGAGACCTATTGGCTATGCCAATGCTTGTTTTCTTGTATCTTGGGATTTTGAGGCGAGATGCCCCTTTAGAGCGGAGGTTCCTTTGTTAAATGTGTTTTGTGATTTTATTCCTGATGAAGAGCGGTCCCATTCCACTTGGGCATTCATCAACAGCTTGGAGTCCATGGTCCTTCCGAGGTCTCTTACTTCCTTCGATACTTTAGGCGGTCATCCCAATTCATCAGGCCAGGTGGCAAGCGGGTCATAATGTTTCTAGTCGCCACAAATGAGTATTTCCATTTTGGAAGCATTCAATTTGAGATGGCTCCAAGTCATCCACTGATCCACGACTCTGAGGCAACTAAAAATTGGGGATTTTCCAATGTCTTTGGGGCATTCCAGTTGAAGGAGTATTTGCAGGTCATATGCATAGTTCTAGCGCGTGAGGTGAACTTGTTTGATCAGTTCCGGTAATGACTTCATGTAGAAGTTGAAAAGCATGGGCGAGATGATAGAGCCTTGAGGGACCCCTGCTTTTGTGGAGTATGGTTTGGACGAGAAAGGTGGGGTATGGATGACATTAGTTCTGTTTCAAAGGTAGGACGCAATCTAGTCTGGAGCAGTTCCCTCTATGCCGGCTTCATAGAGTCTTTATTTCAGAGTGTCATGGTCAACCGTGTCAAAGGCAGCCGAGAAATCCAAGAGGAGTAGCGCAGCACCCCGATGCGGTCAACTGTATTCTTCAGGTCTTCCCAGATGGCAAGGAGAGCAGATTCAGTGCCTCTTCCCAGACGGAATCATGTTTGGAAGTCTGAAAGTATGTAATTCTCTGCAATGAATTGTGACATCTGGGCGAACGCTGCTCTTTCGATCAGTTTGCCCAGGAAAGGTCCATTTGTAATGGGTCTGTAGTTGTCAGGGTTTAGCGGGTCAAAGTTTGTTTTCTTCAGTAAAGGGTGTAGGTATGAATTTTTTAGTTTTTCTGGAAATATTCCAGTAGTTAAGGAATCATTGATGATTCTTCTTACTGGAGTGGCAGCAAAGGTTGTTAAAGGTACAGTTAGACAGTTAAATTCATCAGATAGCTAGGAAAACAATGTTAAACAATTTGCAGGTAAGTACTCAACTTGCTTCCCTAGGGCTTCAGGGTTTAGGACAAAACAGGGCAAAGTTCAAGACCACGTAGATACTGCACCACCACTAGCGGCACTGTGGCTGCTGGGTACAGAGGTCACTTGGCCCAATGTTATCCAATGGAGCCGGTAGATACCTCGAAGAGGCACGGTTTGTAGGTAGGTGCACTCGGTCTTGGGGCAAGTGTCATGGGGTTGAGGTGAGCACAGGGAGCGCCACCAAGCAGCACCAACGCTAAACCACCAGTAGCAGCCGGGTGCACGGCGCAAATCAGCATTGGGCGCCCAATGCTTTCCAATGGAGGTTGTCGGTTTAGGAAAGAGGCTGCAGGCATGGACCAGGAAGTTGGACGAAGGCGACCAACGGTGGGGCTGGTAAGCTGGATTGCTGGGGGACACCTGGCCACCATCAGGTGTGCTCCCCAAGGTCATTGGAAGATGGATGCCGGGGTGCCTTTTGGTGTCAGGGTTTCTCAGCTGGACCCGGTCGTGGCCGGGGGACCTTTAGAACAAAGGTTGCAGGAGTCGAGAGAGAGGTTCTGGAGAGGTCAGCTACCGATGCAGACGAGGTCAGGATTGCCAGGGAGACTTCACGGGATAGGTAAGTTACTCGAACTAGGTCGTGGGTGTTGGGTACAGTTTGCACTGGGGACGCAGATCTGCCTGGATCCGGAGTCCTTGAAGTTGCTTTGTTAGACAATCCGTGTCCTCGGGAGACCAGAGTCTCTCAAAGGCAGGGCAGGTCTCTGAGATTCTTGGAGGCTGCTTGATGCAGGACTTGGTGGTTTCAGTTCGCAGGGTCTCTGAAGTAGGAGACAGGCCGGTAGGGCTGGGGCCAAAGCAGGTGTCGTTGTCGTCTCCTCTGTAGCATGTCTCTTTGGTCCTTATTCGTAGGTCATCTAATCTAAGGACCAAGGTTCAAGGGTGCTCTTAAATTCCTAGATTTAGGGCTGTTACGGGGTGTGCAGGTTGGGACCAATGGGTCCCTTCCCTGGGGTGTCTACATCCCTTCTTATGCCACACTTTAGTGGCGGAGGCATTGGCCTCGTCCTGAATGGGGAGTCCCCCATCTCTAAGATGGAGGGGACTGAGATGTGTGCTTCACTTCGCCTACCCAACCAGAGGGGTGGGGTTGGCAAAGGTGGGCACACTTCCCTTTCTCTCTAGGTTTCCCACTGATTCTCCAGCCCAAAAAGACTGTGGGAACTGGTGGGAGCCAGCTGCTGATAGCAGCAGAGGCTGGGGGTAGCTAGCAAAGGTAGCAAGCCTTTGAAGCTTCCCCTTTGTGGACCCTGCGCATCCTGGGGGAGGAGGCATGACACCTCTGCCCAGGATGTGCTTAGTCTCAGGACCCAGAGAGCAGAGGGCGCTCTACCCAGGGGTCCAGACACCGGTCTGATGGTGGCAGATGGTGACGGAACCGCTCCGTCACGCCCCTCGGGTGAGCTGTGCTTGTGACGGAACAGTTCCGTCACGGCCCCGCCCGCTCAATAGAACGCGCCACGCAGGTGCAAAATCAGCGCCCCGCAGGCGCCACGAGCGGGCCGTGACGGAACGGTTCCGTCACCAGCACAGCCCACCCGAGAGGCGTGACGGAACGGTTCCGTCACCAGCAAGGGAGGGGTTAAAAGGGACTTACCGGTGCCCCAGGGGTGTGCCAATTGTGGAGGCAAAGGTACTGTTTTGGGAAAGGACACAGGCCCTGGGGGCCAGATTGACAGGGACCCAGGGCACACTAAGTCAAGTTGGCATCATGTATCTGGCAAAAAGTTAGGGGTATGGTAGCGTTATTCCAGACGGGAATGACGTCCTCAGATGCACACTACACAATAAGTTTCCTTTTGTACTTCGTAATTTCAAAATAAAGTGTTTATTGAAAACATTCAATTATTTCTTTTCATCATTATTTTTCAAAATTTCATTTGTTCATTTGTTCAAATATCCAAATTATAGCTGGCCCAATGCATTTCGGGCATTATGCCCTTCATCAGGGGAATTAATTCACTGTAGAAGAAAATAAACACAACTGTCATATATTCCTTGATACACTTAGTTTTCAAACTGGGATACATTTGCAAAAACTCCTTATATCCGTTTTTTCACAATCATTTTAAATTGTGTTACATGAGACTCCATGGCACGTGAAAAAATATGCTAAATCATTTACATGATTTAGGATATTTTTTCACGTGCCATCTATAATTTGGATATCTCTGGTAGCTGGACCTAGAGAGACCTGGAGGAGAGGCAGCCCCATTAATCTGAACAGGTCAAAGTC
Organism: Lissotriton vulgaris; assembly: GCF_964263255.1. Taxonomy (NCBI): domain Eukaryota; kingdom Metazoa; phylum Chordata; class Amphibia; order Caudata; family Salamandridae; genus Lissotriton; species Lissotriton vulgaris. The sequence continues at coordinate 1,117,295,332 of NC_141685.1, read as the reverse complement.
ATCCTGGAGCTTACTGAAGGAAGATGAAAATGAGAGACGGTCAAGCAGTATATCGGGAACAAGACTAACTGCAAAACGCACACTTAAAGACCAATCAAAAACAAAGCAAATACAGATTACAAGGACAGCACTCCAGATCCACGTTGAAGGGTGAAGAAAAAATTTATATAGGCACACCAGGTAGCATGTTATAAGACTCTGAGGCATCTCGACTGGGGAGGAGTCGGAGATCAGACAGAGCCAAGATGCTACCTGTTGGGGGAGGAAAGCTGTTTCAAGTTTCTGACAAAGTCTAGCACCTAGGAGGATTTCAATGATGAGGAATCTGCAGGTAGAATGGTCTATCAGAAGTACCCCTTCTCATCCTTCAGATATGTATTGATATGCAAACATCCTCAGGGGTGGATAGACAAAGGGCAAGTAGTAGAGTTTTTCAAATTCTAATGGTATGGAAGACGGTGCAATGCCCGCGCAGGCATTGTACCTCTCAGGCTGGGTGTTAAGGCCAGACAGGCAACTTTTACCACAGACAGAAACAATAACTTCAGTATTCATCTCATCTAGTCGGCACTCAATTCTGGGTAAGCCAAAACTATGAGTTGCGAAGAGTCTCAAACCATACTCAAATATGGAGAGGGGTTCATCTGGCAGACGTGAAAACAACTTGCGATTTTAATCAGAAAACACTTGAGCCCTATTTGGCCCCTTCCGTTGTGCAGTAGGTCAGGGCTTGAAAAATCCTACATTTTTACTAGTCCTTCAGGTCTAGTAACTTAAAAATCTCCTCGACCTAACTATAATGTACTTGACCTCTGTCTCTGAAAGCGAGCAAATGTGACAAGACAGCAAGATCCAAAGCTATCGCTATTGCTCATTCCCTTTGTGAGCAATAACAATGTCTATAAATCGTGCCATCTCGTCACACCTGCCCTGCCTTCAGAGAAAGAGGTAAAAAGTCAGTTTGTCTTCCTAATCACTAGAAAGGGCGAGTAGAACCTAAAAATAGCTCGTCCTGAAGAAATCTGGCTCGCCATAGCGAGTGGTTGAGTGGATTTTTCGAGCCCTGTAGGTGGAGTCCTTTTCCTGCTGTGGCAAGGATTAAGTGATGAAAGCTATAATATTAAAGATTTTATTTCATGATGTTGGCAAAACATTCTAAGTATTCGACCTTTAAAATATTTTTTTTAAGTCAGTGGTGGATGTCTCTTCCTTGGTGGTTAGCAAGCTTTAAAGAGCAATTATCCTCATCTCTGGGACAAGAAAGAATGAAAACTGTTCTAGCTCCTGTGATGGAAAGTTAAGATGCTAATAACGAAATGATCGGTAGGATTAACCCTCACAAAAGCAGGTTGATTGAGATGGCTATTTTCCCACCCAACTAAGGAATATGGGGTGGTATTTTAAGGTCTTTACTTCAATATGGTTGTGTGTGTCAGTTCATACATAATAGATGCTGCTTATCTTTTTTTTATTCTGAGTCTCAGTTGATTCTGTACTAATTTGGAATGTTTGTATCTGCTTAATTCTTATGCAAAATATTTTACTTAAGTCTGGAAGATCTCGTACAACTTCTGAAATGCGCCTATCTTTTTCTTTCAGTTTTTAAGCAGAAGTGAAACAGAATCATTGTTCAAAATCGAATGATACAGATTCTGCATTTAGAAAAAGGAAGTGCTGAAGTATCTGTGTTCTTGGACTGGTTACATACAGGATTGTTAATTTGTTATGGGCCAACTAATGTTTGTTAATAACTGCCTCTTGGAATAAGTTGACAGTGGTTATTATTACTATATGTTACTATTATCAGTAGAAGTGAAGAAGAAGGAGCATATCTGTCGCCTCCTTGATCTTAACAGAATCATTTTCAGTCAAAAAAGAATATTTATATAACTAGATTAAGAACAGGTTTTCAAATAACAAAAGCGGTTTTGTGAACCTAAGATTGCTCTCACAACGGAAGGGGAAAGTATAATTAAACTGAAATGTAACTCACCCATGTTTTAAAAAAATTAGGAAATCTCAGCATCTTTATCGATTAACACAATTTTCTACCATCATACACTAAGCACAGAAGCCCTAAGACACCCCACCATTTTCTCGGCCACTGCTTGACCAATCACCCCAAAACTTTACATGGTGAAACGAAGCAAAAAACACAGCACTTGTTTGGAAAGTTTCATGAAGGTTTGTCAAACGGCGAAAAAGTTATTAGCAAACCAAAAGGGCTGTTCCTATGGAAACGCAGACCTAACTTTAACTAGCCATTTGCTACCACCACTGGGTAATATATCGAAAATGGACTAACAACAACCCATATGCCTTAATTTCTTTCATTATTTCATTAAAATTGAAGGAAATTATACATAACAATTTCACTAGCGAAAACTAAGCAATTATCATTCAACTTTATATCTATAAAGAAGATTAAGGGCCCGATGTAGGTCGGTCGGTAACGGCCTAAAATCTGTATTTTCGGCCGTTACCGACCGGTATTCAAGGATTGGCATGTAGGGGCACAATTTTACAGAATCGGTAAATTTACCGATTCGGTAAATTTACCGATTCTGTAAAATACCGAATCGGTATTTTTACCGGTTCGGTAAATCTCAGATGTAGGTGGGACTCTTCTGAGTCCCAAAGGCCCTACAAAATCGGTATTTTACCACACAATCCTATTGTGTGGTAAAATACCGAATTCAGGAGTGCATGCACATGTGTGCATGCACACCTAGCCATGTGACAGACAGACATGCCCTTAGGGCATGTCTGTGTGCCACATGGCGCACATGCCTATTTGTGGGGTGCCAGAGGGTGTCAAAGTGACACCCCCTGCACCCTTGCAAAATTCTGTATTTACCGATTCTGTATTTACAGAATAGGTATTTCCCATTGATTCCCAATGGGAAATACCGATTCTGTATTTACAGAATCGGTAAATACCGATTGTTACAGATTCGGTATTTCCACATCTGGAAATACCTACATATCCACCCTTTAGATTTACCAATTTTTAATTACCGAATCGGTAAAATTCGGTAATTAAAAATCGGTAAATCTAATTTACCTACATCTGGCCCTAAGCTCCTAAAACTCCATCCCCATCAGCCCAGAAAAGCTGCTGCAAGCCTGTTCATTGCTCAGTGTCAAAAGTAGACAGAATCACTTACTTCTCCAACTCCTCCTGGGAATATGGAAAAGTGCAGCTGGCCCCACGGGGGCATCCTCCTCGCTGCTTCATATCATGGCACATATAAGTTTTGTATTTGCTGTGCTGAGGAGGCTGCCACTGTGTTTTAAGTAACTTTTGACCTGCTTGAGCTAGAAAAACAACATTTGTTAATCGTGCAAATTATGCAGCAGATGATGAATTATGTGGCAAGTCCATAATTATGTGAAGAAATTTCACTGGTACAGAAACAGATAATTCCAGTGGCTCTGCTTGTAGTGTGTCTCCGTGTCACTAAGACAGAACGCTGGTAACAGGGTGGTCTTCTCCGTGCTTGCTCTGCTGCCAGGTTTCTCCCTAAGTTTCTACTTCTCATAATCTGAACAATAACGGGCCACTGTAACTTAATCCAGAGGTCCTAAGGGCTATGAGAGGGTATATGGAGTACGTCCTCCCCACAAATACTTCATAACAAAAAATACTCCAAAGGAAACCTACTACGAGATCCACTAGTTCACTGTAGGTAGCGCGCATAGGGATAAAAACCTATGTATGGGGTGGGATTAAACACTAACTCACTAGGGGTGTGTATGATATGCTAATCATATCTATATATATGTGGTGGAAGGGGGCAACACTAGTTGTTTTTAGTTACCCTCACACACCCTAGTGGTGTCATGCTTCATCATCGGGTCACCCCGACTCCTACAGGTAGGGGTGGGCTCAACCACAGTGTTGGGAAGCTCTTGTGATAGTGAAGGCAAGTGGATATAAATAAAATACCTCAATCAGACCCCTGGTATCCCTTTATTCATGGGTCTGGTTGGGTTGTTAAAAAAATAAGTAAAATTGGGTCTTACAAGGATTTTTATGGTCCTGTGACCCTAGTGAAGTGCCGACATGTTTCAGTCCATGTGTGGCCATAAAGGTCCCGGACTTTCTTCAGGGCAAGGTGAAGAGACCCCCTTATGTGTGGGGATACTGAAGAGGTGGGATTCCCTACTCTATCAATGTAGTGAGGGAAGAGTAGCTTCTCCTCGTGTTTGTGTGGTAATAATGTTGTGAGATGCCAGGCTCCATCTGCGGAAAAATTGTGGCAAAAGAAACATTATCAGATAAGACATTACCCATATTCTTGTGTAAAATCCCGTGCGTGGCTCATTGACTTCTCAGTGAACATGCTAGAATTGTGGAGAGCACGAGTGCTCTCATTCTATGTCACTCAACCTTTTGTATAGTGGCATTTACATTATGTGACACCCAATAGTTAGTGTCAAATATCACACACTATTTTGCTCAAATGATGTGACATTGTGAAGTAAAATATCAAAACAGTGGTCGCAGTCTCAATTGCAGTAAAAACTCCCATAGGAACACACACATACATGTGCTACAATTTTGTGTAGCATTCTCCACACACACATTCATACATACCATGCAGCTTTTTCGTATACCATAGTAGCACTTACCCAAATTATGTTGGGTGCAGGCTTCTCAGTCAGCAAGACGCTGGGGCATACTCTCCTAACCAAAGGATAGTGGTGAGGTAAATATCGGTAATGGCGTTGGTGGAATTAGCATTAAAAATAGAGAGAGCCTCCAACGGGGTAAAATAAGGTTCGTTGAGGTCCGCGGTTATTGCGAGATGGAAGCGGGAGTGCTACTTACATATTGCGAGGACGCTCCCTACCGGCAAACGAACTGTCTCGCCTCCTGGCTTGTGGCTGCTGTTCTAGCCGGAGCCGGTGAGAACATTGTTTATTTCCGTATAGTGCTTGACGCTTGTGATGTCATACCCGGAAGTGGTCTCGTTCGTGACCCGAGTGGATGACGGGAAATATAGTCTTTAGCTTCATTTTCGTGCTGAGTGACGGAACTGCCTTAAACAGGGGTTGTTCGTACGAACTGCTGTTATTTTTTAAAAAGCATATCTATTTGTAATTAGTACTGTCACCTATACATGCAGTTTTAAAGACACAATATAGCCTTTTACTATATAGTGGTATGATACCCGGGATTCTTGCCATTTCAAAGTATATTCATGGTCAAATTTTAGATACTCAACGTACCAAAGTGCGATGTCGCACAGGCATACTGAAATATCGTACCGAAGTGCCATGTCACAATGACCCATTGAAATTATGGCACAATGTGTACACATATTTGCAACATGGTGATAATCCCCACTTAGTGCACTTCTTATGACTATTTGTAAAGGACTTGAATAGAGATCGGTCTGTAATCTATAGGACCACAGCGGCGAGTTCCTGTATTATTAGCGACTACGTTTTTTAGCGTGAATTTACTTGAATCGGCACTGGGGTCAGTCATTGACAGGATGCACAGAAGACATGGTTATGCACATCGGGAAACTTATTGTTGCAGACTTACTAAAATCAGTCTGCATTGTTCAATGTAAAGTTTGTTCCATTCAGTGATCACAGAAGGGACGTCTATAGTATCCCTAATTCTTAGTCTAAAGCTGTACTATTGTACTTGGGTTTCACCCCAATTACAACCATTTTTTATCACAGGGCGGAAGAAGAGGCAGACGGGGCAGAGGGGGGAACAACAACAACAACAGGAAAGTCACATGGGACCAAACAGAGAAAACCACACCCAATACGAGGAGCACGACGAAGGGCCAACCACAACCAGGACCGAGTGGAATGAGGTAATAATTGTGAACCTCTCCAAAATTGTCCTGACAAGCTGCACTGCACTAGTGGCAGTGGAAACAGCTGAGGAGGGGACTGAGAAAGGAGCAACAGGAACGTCGGTGGTACCCTCGCCGAAGGGTTTTGAGCGCTGGAGCTGTGCAGCTCTAGAGAGAGGCAGAGGTAGGTGGGCGGCTGCGAGGGTTCAGTTCTCTGCTGGTGGGGCTGTGGGGAGAGGGACAGCACAAGAGGGGAGTCGTTTACAAAATACTGTAAATCTACCACAGGATTCAGCCGGGGGATCAAAAAATTACAGGGTGCAGGATACACGGCCGAAGGAGAAAGGAAAGAGCCCATGAATAAAGGGATACCAGGGGTCTGATTGAGGTATTTTATTTATATCCACTTGCCTTCACTATCACAAGAGCTTCCCAACACTGTGGTTGAGCCCACCCCGACCTGTAGGAGTCTGGGTGACCCGATGATGAAGCATGACACCACTAGGGTGTGTGAGGGTAACTAAAAACAACTAGTGTTGCCCCTTTCCACCACATATATATAGATATGATTAGCATATCATACACGCCCCTAGTGAGTTAGTGTTTAATCCCACCCTTTTGAGCAGCGTACAGCTGTGGGTTTTTTTCAATACTGTCTAGTACAGTGTCACAAACCTCTGGAAGTTGAAGTATTATCAGTATTAGTGGTTTCTTGCAGTTTTTAGTCACATTAAACACACACGACCGAGTAGTGCCATGGCCGATCTAATGGGCATAGGATATACGGATGATGATGCCTCAGCAATTTTGGCTGGTCCATCATTATTATCAGACACGAATATCAATCAGAGTCTGACCCAAGCACAAAATTGGGATGAACTGAAGGAGTTGAAGTGCAATCAAATGCGCATCCTTCTTCATGGAGCAATTATGACAGAATATTTAAGGGGGAATGCAGCACCAACAGGCTTGTTGGTCTCCAATGCCCCAAGGATCTTTTTGGATGACCCACTGTTCAAAAAGGAGTGGTCATTAATAGCTTGGCGCTGTTCGAGGGATTGGCTTATCCTAATCATCAACACAGCCAAACGCCTGTCTGAAGCCATGCTAATTAAAATCAAGACAAGTGAAGATCACCTTCTCACAGAAATAAAGTTGGCCATCTACAAGAAGAAACTAGAGGAAGTCAATAAAGAGATAACAGAACATAAAGACTTCCTAATGCAAAGTGAAATCTCCAAATTGCAAAAAGACTTGAAAAAGTTCAGCCATGAAAAGGTATATCCGTATATCAACGATGACTATCAGGGCGAGCGACTATCTGACACAGGATCCACTAGAAGTAGTGATTCAGGCTCCATTGACTCTGACCAAGGTGGCTATTCAAGCGATAGTTCTAAAAAGAATTGGAATCAGAAACAGAGATGTCCTCGTAGAGGTGGATATAATCAGAGTTATGGCCCACCACAAATGTATCAGTGGCCAGTACCTTTTGCCCCAGGACCTTTTAATGGACCGCCACAATACCCTATGGGACCTTACTTTCAACCCAATTACAACCATTTTTTATCACAGGGCGGAAGAAGAGGCAGACGGGGCAGAGGGGGGAACAACAGCAACAGGAAAGTCACATGGGACCAAACAGAGAAAACCACACCCAATACGAGGAGCACGACGAAGGGCCAACCACAACCAGGACCGAGTGGAATGAGGGAATAATTGTGAACCTCTCCAAAATTGTCCTGACAGAAGACGAGGTCAAAGTACTGGAGAAAGGCTTGGGCTTCGTTCCCACGACATCCCTTGACAAATTCAATCTAAGATGTGAATTGGGAGAATTCTTCCGGAAAATCAGATTGAAAACCTTCTTCAAAGACAAAGATGTAGCCATCACTGAAGGCAACTATACAGACTTAAAGAACAAGTCAACATTTGTACCACCGACGAACCTCATGCCACCAGAAGTTCTAGCCTTTGAGGAAGCAGTAGTGAAAGAAATTGAATCGCTACCGCAAAACACAACAACATACAACAACTTGAGTAGAAAGGAAAGAGTGGAATTGGAAGGTTTAAAGAAAAATGCAGCTATAACTATTAAGCCTGCTGACAAGGGCGGTGCCACAATAATACAGGATACAGAAGCATACAAAACCGCATGCCTCTCCCTTCTGCAAGATGAGAAATTCTACCAGAGAATCAATAGAGATCCAACTGAAAGGCTGAGAAAAACCATCAGCGCAGCAACATTGGACGCTTTGGAAAGGGGGTGGATTTCCAAAAAAGAGCATAAATTCCTTAACGAACAGGAACCAAGGACCTCGCTGTTCTATACAATCCCCAAGATCCACAAAGGGAAAATACCGCCACCTGGCAAACCTATAGTGTCTGGCTGTGGATCAATTTTGGAGCCTCTTTCACAGTACACAGATTGGCTCCTACGCCCTTTGGTCAAACACATTAAATCTTATGTACAAGATACAAAACATCTATTAAATCTGATCATGGACATCGAGTTCGACCCTGACCAACACATTTTGGTAAGCCTTGATGTGGAGGCACTATATACAAGTATCCCACAAACTGAGAGTATAGAAGTGATTCAAAATTTACTCCAGAGTGAAGATTGGAAATGGTCAGCCCCAGTCGAGTGGACAGTCTACCTCATTAGACTCGCACTGACAGAAAACTTTTTCAAATTCGAAGACCAGATATACTTGCAAGTCCATGGTACATCTATGGGCAGTACATTTGCCCCAAGTCTAGCGGGCCTGTACATGAGCCACTTTGAGAATCAGAACATCTGGGCTCCTAACCCCTACACAAACAACATCTGCAGGTGGTACAGGTACATAGAAGATATCCTGTTGATATGGCAGGGGGATGAGACAATCTTGCAGAATTTCGAACAATGGATAAATCATCTCAACCCCTACCTTCGGTTCACACTGAACTACAACAAAAAAACAATACCATTCTTGGACATAAACATCATTGCCAGGGATGGAAGTTTGTCCAGCTCTCTGTACACCAAGCCCACTGACAAGAATAGTCTCTTAAGGTTTGACAGTGCACATCCTAGGAGCCTAAGAGAAAATTTACCCGTGGGCCAATTCCTGCGAATTCGCAGAAACTGTTCTGTCGTCAAGGACTTCAAAAAAGAGGCTGATATTCTGACATATAAATTGAAACAGAAGAAATATCCATCCAGAATAATTGAAAATGCTAGAAAGCGAGCACGGAACACACCGAGGGAGTCTCTACTCGAAACTAATGAGAGAACTGAACCACAGCAACTAATATGTGTAACAACATTTAATTCTTCGTCAAACCAGATCAAAAAGATCATAAACAAAAAATGGAACATCATGACATCCAATAACCTGGAATATGAGAAACCGATGTTTTCCTTTAAAAGAAGTGAATGCCTAAAAGATTCACTGGTGCATACCAACAGCTTCAAACCAGCAATAAATACCCAAATAACTCTTTGGAATACCGCTCCAGTGATGGGACATTATCCTTGCGGGACATGTGTGGCATGTGAATTTACTGAACACACTACACATTTGGATCTTGGCCTAAATACACCTTGGGAACAAAGATGCCACACAAATTGCAACTCGGAGGCAGTAATTTACCTGATCAAATGTCCATGTCAATTGTCCTATGTGGGGATGGCCTCCCGGAAGATAAAAATACGTATCAGTGAACACAGCAGTACAATAAGGAGGGCAATCACCGCTACCAGACTCACAGCTCATTTTGTTGAGAAAAATCATAAGGACACTGATATAAAATGGACTGTGATCGAGAAAATTAAGCCGGGCAATAACCTGCAAAAAATACTACTAGAGAAAGAACAGAGATGAGTCTACCGTCTCAAAACTCACATTATGGGCCTTAATGATTCCATACCATGGGCACAACTGATAAAATGATACTATGGTTTGATAGACCCTCAACCCAAGTACAATAGTACAGCTTTAGACTAAGAATTAGGGATACTATAGAAGTCCCTTCTGTGATCACTGAATGGACCGAACTTTACATTGAACAATGCAGACTGATTTTAGTAAGTCTGCAACAATAAGTCTCCCGATGTGCATAACCATGTCTTCTGTGCATCCTGTCAATGACTGACCCCAGTGCTGATTCAAGTAAATTCACGCTAAAAAACATAGTCGCTAATAATACAGGAACTCGCCGCTGTGGTCCTATAGATTACAGACCGATCTCTATTCAAGTCCTTTACAAATAGTCATAAGAAGTGCACTAAGCGGGGATTATCACCATGTTGCAAATATGTGTACACATTGTGCCATAATTTCAATGGGTCATTGTGACATCGCACTTCGGTACGATATTTCAATATGCCTGTGCGACATTGCACTTTGGTACGTTGAGTATCTAAAATTTGACCATGAATATACTTTGAAATGGCAAGAATCCCGGGTATCATACCACTATATAGTAAAAGGCTATATTGTGTCTTTAAAACTGCATGTATAGGTGACAGTACTAATTACAAATAGATATGCTTTTTAAAAAATAACAGCAGTTCGTACGAACAACCCCTGTTTAAGGCAGCTCCGTCACTCAGCACGAAAATGAAGCTAAAGACTATATTTCCCGTCATCCACTCGGGTCACGAACGGGACCACTTCCAGGTATGACATCACAAGCGTCACGCACTATAATGAAATAAACAATGTTCTCACCGGCTCCGGCTAGAACAGCAGCCACAAGCCGGGAGGCGAGACAGTTCGTTTGCTGGTAGGGAGCATCCTCACAATAAGTAAGTAGCACTCCCGCTTCCATCTCGCAATAACCGCGGACCTTAACGAACCTTATTTTACCCCGCTGGAGGCTCTCTCTATTTTTAATGCTAATTCCACCAACGCCATTACAGATATTTACCTCACCACTATCCTTTGGTTAGGAGAGTATGCCCCAGCGTCTTGCTGACTGAGAAGCCTGCGCCCAACATAATTTGGGTAAGTGCTACTATGGTATACGAAAAAGCTGCATGGTATGTATGAATGTGTGTGTGGAGAATGCTACACACGATTGTAGCACATGTATGTGTGTGTTCCTATGGGAGTTTTTACTGCAATTGAGACTGCGACCACTGTTTTGATATTTTACTTCACAATGTCACATCATTTGAGCAAAATAGTGTGTGATATTTGACACTAACTATTGGGTGTCACATAATGTAAATGCCACTACACAAAAGGTTGAGTGACATAGAATGAGAGCACTCGTGCTCTCCACAATTCTAGCATGTTCACTGAGAAGTCAATGAGCCACGCACGGGATTTTACACAAGAATATGGGTAATGTCTGAATCTGATAATGTTTCTTTTTCCACAATTTTTCCGCAGATGGAGCCTGGCATCTCACAACATTATTACCACACAAACACGAGGAGAAGCTACTCTTCCCTCACTACATTGATAGAGTAGGGAATTCCACCTCTTTAGTATCCCCACACATAAGGGGGTCTCTTCACCTTGCCCTGAAGAAAGTCCGGGACCTTTATGGCCACACATGGACTGAAACATGTCGGCACTTCACTAGGGTCACAGGACCATAAAAATCCTTGTAAGACCCAATTTTACTTATTTTTTTAACAACCCAACCAGACCCATGAATAAAGGGATACCAGGGGTCTGATTGAGGTATTTTATTTATATCCACTTGCCTTCACTATCACAAGAGCTTCCCAACACTGTGGTTGAGCCCACCCCTACCTGTAGGAGTCGGGGTGACCCGATGATGAAGCATGACACCACTAGGGTGTGTGAGGGTAACTAAAAACAACTAGTGTTGCCCCCTTCCACCACATATATATAGATATGATTAGCATATCATACACACCCCTAGTGAGTTAGTGTTTAATCCCACCCCATGCATAGGTTTTTATCCCTATGCGCGCTACCTACAGTGAACTAGTGGATCTCGTAGTAGGTTTCCTTTGGAGTACTTCTCATAATCACCATGCCCTCGTCTGAGGATTCCCCCGAAAAGCCAAGGCTCAAGTTGGAAAGAATGGTGCTGCTATCATCTAGTGCTGGTAGAGTAGCTGCTGCAGGCCCTGCCAAGGCACTAGATTTGGTAGAGCTTTCCCCATTTGACGTGTGTGTGTTCAGCAATCTGGGGGTGATGCTGACACATATGCAGATCTCAAGGCCAGCCTAAAAAGTTATTCGCTGCCCCTCCAAAACAGACCACAAGAACTTCATTTTTCATTCTATGCATAAAGAGCATGGCAAAAGTGTTGGCTCCTTTATCATGCACCTGAAAGGACGAATGAGGGATTATAAATTTGATATATGAAGCTATGAGAAAACTCTTAAGGCTCAGATTCTTGCAGGCTGTGAAACCTCATCTTTCAGAACTGAACTGTTTCAGAATCCTTACAAGCGGTAAGAATCCAAGCGTAGTGTATGCAACTCACTCTGAGGGCATAAAGCGGAAGCGACAGACCAGCACAAGCAGGGTTTAGGACAATTACAGTAATGGCTAGATTACTTACCGGTAATCTTCATTACTCTTAATCCTACTCGTTCTCATCTCAGTCATTGTCATTAATTGTGGGGTGAAACCCACATCTGAGACAGGAAACATCAGGGGTGATAAAAAGGCAGGCCCGCCCACACTCAGCTGGGTGCCATAATAAGACTGTCATTGCCAACATCCTCCAGTCGTTTTCCAAGCACTGTCAAAGGGTTAGACGCGATCATACTGACTGGGACGGGGTGACTAGGGCTAAGAGTAACGCTGAATGGCAGTGTGTAATTGGGCCATCACTTCTCCACCTCTATAGCCCTTGTGCTTCTCCCAATAATTACTTGTGAGGTATATTATACTACTAGGCCTTTGAAAATAAAATAAACCAAAATCACCATAATGTTATAGCCATGACAATTGAATGTATACATGGTGAGACAAAGCTTAAACAGAAATGCAGTCATAGATACAGATCAAATGGGGTTACTTGCCTTTTCTTCAGTTAAAACAACAGTTGCAGGTTTTTGTAGTTGCAACTTAAAAAAGTACATGTTCCACTTTCTAATATACAGCACCCTGCTGTGGTGCTCGATAGCCTACCTTAGGGGTGACTTATAAAGGGAAACATCCTTTACAACGCAACTTTTACCACACAGTGCCTTTACCACGCAACTTTTACAACGCAAACCATTACAATGCATTGCGCTGGGGGGCGCTCTAGGATAGGGAATACGTTTAATTTACTATCCAACACCTTCCCTAGTGTCCACGGGGACTGGAGTTGGAATAGTAAATTAAACTATTCACTGTACAGCATCCCAAAGCGCTACGCGTTGTAAAGGTTTTCGTTGTAAAAACCGCGTTGTAAAGGCATGCGTGGTAAAAGCATGCGTTGTAATGTCATACATCCCTTATAAATAATAAAAATACAGGATTGGGCTTTGCCATTGGTTTAAATAGCCAAGTTGGGTTAGCAGTTTAAAACAGACCTTACAGTCTGCGTTGGCAGACTGGGAGCGTGTTTTTACCTTTATCACCTCCAGGGGGGCACAACTAGTTCTGCAGTCCCTGGTGTGATTCTCTAACTTACAGGCCCTGGGTACCATATACTAGGGACTTACACGTAATGTAACCTATGCCAATTGGGTACAAGCCAATCAAACGTACACATTTTAGGGTCAGGGCGCTGGCAATGAGGTCTGGTCAGCAGACTTCAGTGCACCCTCAGAGTTGAAAAACCAGCAGAATCAGTCCAAAACTTTGGGGGATGACCATACAAAAAGAGATATTTCCGTACACTGTCCAATGTACCAGTCAGCACGTACCTTGCGCATGAAGAAGCCCCAACACCATCCTAGCGCCTTTTCCTTTGCTGCTGCAACCTAGATAAGTAGTGTTTTTCTCCTTCATTATATATGGTGTTCTCCTATGTATCGATATACTAAGTGATGGTTCATATTTGCAGGTGGTTATACCATTGTGTTTGGCTGTTCTTGTTAAGAATGTCACTACTAATATAGCATCTGACAGGGATGCTTAGGAGGTGGAAAGCAGGAGCACACCCTGGACAACCCCTGCCCAGCGTGCATAGTCCTCTGTTTGTTTCTACGCTGGCTGCTTACATTGTGCCCGGCAGGACACCCCAAAAAATTGGAGGAGAAGGAACCATAAACAAATTACACAAACAGTTAAAGGAGGGTCCTAGGGAATATTTAAAGACCTGGCTTGAACACCATCCCCATATTCAACATGTACTAAACAAGAATGTCCATGGGTCTAGAACAATCAAAATCTACCTCACTGATAAATCAACTGAAACACCTAAACAATATAAAAGATCCCTTTTGTGGATACCCATCAGTCACCAACCGGTGCCACCCTTAGTCATCATCTGGGTCTTGATATTTCCATAGTGGAACGTTGATGGTGAGTCTGGGACCTGTTGATCATATCACATACCAACTTACGAAACACTGGAAGACCTACAAATGTGAGAAGATTACCATTTATGATGGGAAAAAATATATATTGCAGTGCGAAGCTCAAAAAAGTGGATTTAAAATTGGACAGCTGAGAGAAAACTTATATTTACTAACATCACTCAGTGCCCAAACCTAAAAACTGTGCAAAAACAGTGCAAAAAAAGGAAAGCTTTCAGCAAATAACTGTCATCAGTGATTATGGGGTCGACATCTGGCCAGGCTCACTTTTGTGAACACATTCAGTACAATGCCACCTCCTGTTTAGCCAGGAGCAGCCCCAATGATGCAAGCTTCCTGACTTTCTTCGGAATCTGTACAGTGTACCCTAATAGGGCAATCTCGGGAATGGGGACCATCGGCAGTCCTACTATCTTCCCTAGGGTCACATGCACCTCTGACCAAGAGGATTGTAAGCGGGACATGACCATGCTAAATGTATGAAGTCAGCATGTGGTGCATTACATTTCATGCAAGTGTGTGGTCGACCAGCGTCAATCCTGTGTGCCAAAGCTGGGGTAAAATAAGCGCAGCGGAGAAATTTAAAATATAACAGCTTATGGGGACTATTAAGTGAGATGTCTTTAGTGGCCCACAGCACTTGGCCCTCTGCTCGTCCGTGATGGTGCACCCCGCGTCCACCTCCCAAGCCCGTCGGAGGCCGGAGACATCCGACAGCAGCATTTCGGCGCAAGCCTTGTACATTTTAGAGATAAGGTGCGCACCGCCGGGGGACTCCAACACCAGTGTAAGTGGAGGAAAAGAGTCAGGCTTAGTTGGGTATGTGGGGAAGGCAGCGCACAGCGAAGATTTATTGCGGCACAACAGGAATTTCGTAATGAAGTCACAATCAGTGAACCGGGCGTCCTCGTCTAGTGAGAACACATTACCCCCCGGGAACAGAACTCCCACCTTTGTAGCATCCAGCGTGGACAATGTATTGTGCACCAGTCTCTCCCCAGTAACGGGGAACCATCTAGCATTGGGTAAGGGAAGGGCAGAGGAGTATAAGTGTGGGGCACCATACACTTTTTCAGCCCACTCCACACCCAGACAGTTGTAGACACCTCCTGTATATCGTACTTGTCGTGCTGAAAGCCGGTAGACAGTAACTCGCATAATCTGTCAGGGAGTACCAGGTCAGCCTCTGGCCTCAGGAAGGGTATGCGTGCATCAGGATGAAACCAAGCAAACGCATATTGGCACTGTGGTACTAGGTAATATACATGGAAATCCGGCACATTGAACCTGCTCCTTTCGTACGGCAGCGTCATCGTAGTCCAGCAAACTGGCGGTCTTTTCCCGCCCCATACCAGCATGGTCATGAGAGTCTGCAAATTACGGAAGAAACCATCAGATAGAGGGATCGGGATGTTATTAAAAAGGTAGAAACATTTAGGAAGAGCTACCATCTTCAGAATGGAGATCCAACAAGCCAATGACAGGGGCAACTGCAGCCAGCGCTCGACCTGGTTGGTCCTCCAGCTTTTGGAAAGTCTGTCCTTAAATCAAGCGAATGATTTGAGTGGTGTCTAAGTGGATATGTATACCAAGATACTTTACCGAATCTTGGCACCACTCCAGGGGAAACTCACATTCCCATAGGGTAGTGCTTGCTGTGAGTGGGAATATGATAGATTTGTCCCAATTGATACCGAGTCCCGAGAAACTTCTAAAGCGAATGATCTCCCGGATAAGAGGGGACAGGCTGATACGTGGCTCATGAACGTAAAGGATTAGTATCATCGGCGTATAGAGAGGCGAGTAGGGGTCCAGTATTAAACTGTAGTCCCCTATGGAGATGAAGTTCCTGGAGATGTCTGGCTAGGGGGTCCATGGCTAGGATGAACAAAAGCGGGGACAGGGGGCAGCCCTACATAGTCCCGCGGTACAGCTGGAATGGCCTGGAAAGGGTGCTGTTTAACCGAAGACGTGCCGAAGGCTGACTATATAGCAAGGAAACCGTGGAGATGAAGCCATAAGGGAGACACATGTGGTGCATCACCTCCACCAGGAAAGGCCACTCCAAAGAATCAAATGCCTTTTAAGGCATCTAATAAAACCGCGGTCGCAGGGACCTCAGGCTGTATTCTGTGCAGAACGGCAAACAACGTGCAGAGGTTTAGGGATGTGGATCGCCGGGGTACGAAACCAGACTGCAGCAGAGAAATAATGTATTCCATGTAATTGTGAGAGTTTATTAGCTAGCACTTTGACTAGGATTTTGTAGTCCAGATTTAGGAGGCACAGCGGTCGATAGGAGCCGCATTGTTTGTGGTATTTGCCGGGTTTCGGAAGAAGAATGATTACGGCTTCTCGCAATGTAGGAGGGAGAATTTGCTTCTCACGTCCCTCCGCATAGACCTCGATTAACTGAGGGGCTAATATGTCCTTAAATTCTTTATAGAAATCCCCAGTGAAGTCGTCAAGCCCTGGGGCGGAGGAGCTTTGCAGGGTATCTATGGCCTTTCCTACATCCATGACTGATATGGGCTCAGCCGTAAAGCCGAGCATGTACTTTTCAAGGGACACCAGCGCAATCTCGCCTAAATAGGCCGTCTGGGCTGCGCCGTCCGAGTCAGCTCGTGAAGTGTATAATGTGGTGTAATAGTCCAGGAACTCATCCCTGATGGCCGATGTGGTGGACAGCGTGGCCCCAGAAGCAGACTGTAGCTCAGTAATGTAGGAATGGCTGTAGGGTGGTTTCAGCATTTGTACAAGTACTCTGCCAGGACGTTCGTCCTCGCCATACCTACGCACTACCTGATATTAACCCATATACAGTATCTCCCTTTCTGCCGTGTCCCTGTACTCCGTCAGTAGGGCGAGCTGTTCCGCCTGGTCGTGTGGACTAGGAAGGGAGGCGAGATGTGCGTCCAGCCTAGAAATATCTGCTCAATGCGGGTCAATGTGTTATGGAGATCACGGAGTACTCCGGATTGTTTGGAGATGCATAATCCCTGAATGACTGTCTTGAAACCCTCCCAAACTATGGCAGCTGTGTCCACCGAGTCAGTATTTATTTCAAAATAGTGCTTGATCGCCTCGCGCACCTCTGCCTTAAACACTTCGTCTAGGAGAGCCCTGCTGGGGAACCGCCACTGTCTTTCGTACCCCTCTGGACGCTGGAGGGCCTTGTCCCCTCACGGGCTCCCGCAGCAGAGCGGCGGGGCCGAAACGGCAAGTCCCGCCGCCACAGCAGACCGGGATAGCAGGGGAGGGGGAGCAATGCAGAAATCGCGGGTCCGACTCACCAGACCCGCCGAGTCGCGGCCTTTATGGAGCTCTCCAGCGACAGCAGGAGGGAGACGCATACCGCGCCTAGGAACATCTGTCACGGCAACCCACACTGCCTTGGGCTCGATGAGTCTCCGCATCAGTTGGGCGCAGGAACCCAGCACCCGGCTTGTCGCATGTCTCTCCGCTTCAGGCACACGGTCCCAGGAATGTTAGCTCCGAATGAGAGCGCATTGCGGGGGAAATTGTTCTCCCGGCCGGCTGTGCACCTTCACTCGCAAGCGGCCATCTTTGCCGCAGGCTCGGCCACGCTTCCCTATTCCATTGTTGAACTCCAGGGGTAAGTACAATAATAGATTACAAGTTTACATGAGGAGCTGCAATTTATACCTTTTGTCAAGAGCAAGTGGTTATATTTCAAAGACTGATTGGGGTTGCTCCCCTCTATTCTGTACCTTGTACCTACATCCATTCTTTAAGCCTTAAGAAGCCACTAGGTGCCCCACACATTGTACATTGTTACACACGTCTGTATAAAGCGGCTATTCTGACAGAGTCCACCCATTACGCAGAAGATGCTTTTGAGGAGTATGTGGGTGATGAGTATTTTATGGAGGATAGCCTTATTGAGGCATTCGAAAACTCCGTACAGCAGTGCGAGAGATTAAATCATCAATAGGCCTCAAGGTAGTAGAACCTGCAGTCTGTGGCTTAAGCTGAGTGCTGATTTGCTAAAAATCGCTCTAGCCCAGAGCCAGCCTTTAGTGTCCAACGATTTTGACTCAGATGCCAGTAACTACAGTCTCTGGTTCGACTCTACTCTCAACCAATTGGCTCCTATTACAGTATGCCACAGTCACAGAGTGACCCCTTCTGAACTCTGTTTATGGAACAGCTGAGGCTCCTGAACAGCAGTGCCGTAGACAGGAAAGAAAGTGCAGAACAAACTTTGACCCTAAGGAAAAAGCAGTTTACAAACGTAGTATTCAACTTGACAAAGAAACTATTCATAAAGAAAAAGCCCACCGGCACTACAAACCGGGTTGGCTAATCTGTTGAATGCATATAATACGGAGAAGAATATTTATGCACGAAAAGGAGAAAAGGGGAAGGACATTAGGCTTAAGAATATGGCAACCCATAAGTAGGTGGAAGGAAGGATTTGGGCCGCATGTAGACCCAAGAAGGGCTTAATGTTTATTGGTGGTAAAGTAAGAAATATAAATAATGTTTGTGGAAATGCGTAATGAAATGTTTGTATATCTTGTAATAGAGCTTATTTAGCTATGAAGCATGAAGTATTAATGCTGATCAATGTATAATGTATAAAGTGTGTGCAACATGGAAAATAATAAATATATTAAAAAAAAAGCCCATTATTTTACGGCTAAACTTTAATCCTCAAAGAATTATCCCAAGGAACTGTTCACTACCATAAAAAAACTCTCAAAACTACCTGAGAGTAAAAAAAAATTGGTCAACCAATAGTTTTGTAACACAACAGCTTCCTTTTTTCAAGACAAGGTCAAAGCAATACACAACATATTCTTGGCCAATATTGAGGCTTCCCCTTCCCGGCTGATAATGCCTTAACTAGCAATTTTGAGGCAGGTGAAACGTCGGACATTTCTTCTGGTGCAGAGACTCATTTGGATGGTAGTTTTGATAATCATCCCAATTTTACAGCTGCCTCTCCATCCATGGTTAACCATACTACTTTGTCAATGTTTTCACCACCAATGTTTGCACAAACTCAGGATTTACTTAGGAAAATATAGTCGGGTTCCACCATGGATCCCTTCCCACCCAAGATCTTGCATGCAGAACCAGAGATTACAGCTATGCATTGTATGGACATCTTTAATAGAATAATCAACACTGGATTCTTTCCAAAAAAGAGGAAAAAGCTTCCATTCTTCCTCTCCTAAAAAACCCAAACTTAGATGCTGCAGAGCCCAACAACTATGGGCCAACCTTGCGTATTCCATTCCCTGCCAGAACTGTTGAGAAAACCATTATTTTTGAATTAACATCATTCATCAATGACAACCAGCTTTTAGATCCGACTCAATTTGGCTTCAGAAGCCACTATAGCTCGGAATTGGCCCTGCCCACAGCATCAGAGGAATTAAGACAGACCACTGATGATGACGGGAATGCTGCCCTGATCTTATTAGACCACACAGCAGCATTTGATACGGTGAACCATTCCATACTCATTGACTGCCTTTTCTCTGTAGGGATCAGGGACAGGGCCCTGTCTCTGCTAAAATCTTTTCTTACCACCATAAATAAATTTGTTGCCATAGATGATTTCATCTATCCTTTTTTTTCACTGCATCTGGGGTTCCACAAGGCTCATTTTTTAGTCCAACTTTTTAAATTTTATATGTAACTCCTTCGGCTAGACTGCTAAAATTGTTTGGCTTCTCATTGGTCTCATACACCGATGACACCCAAATGATGGTGTCAGTAGCTAGTAACCGCGAAACAACTGCCTACAGTTTCCAGAACTGTATGTCTCAAACCGGGAGGTGGATGAAAGGCAACTGTTTAAAGTTGAACGCCTCTAAAACCGAGGTTCTAATATTTGGCAGAAATACTTCCTTCTGGCCCCTGTCATGGTGACCCCATGAACTTGGCCCCCCCCAACCCCCCACCCCGGCCACGAAGGTGAAAAATCCCGGGGTTATTTTTGACGGAAAGATGTCTTTCGAAGGCTACATGAATTCCATCACGTCCTCGTCATTTTTTAATGAAGAAACTGTTAAGGAAAATTCTTCTTTTCATTCCGGAGGAATTGCAGAAATTGGTGGTTTCTGCCCTTATCATCTCAAAAATGGACTACTGCAATGCACTATTCACTAACATGCAGAAAAGATTCTTCAATAAATGACAAATTGTACAAAATGTGGCAGCTCGCCCGCTTTAGGTATTGCCAAACATAAGTCGGCATATTCTCCTCGGTTACTTTGAGTGAGACAGCGACTTCTTCTAATGAATCTGATAAGTTGATTCGCTTTAAAAAGAAACAAATTAGGACAGACCTTCATGGGCATTTCTTGTTGCAACATCTCCGAGAAGGAACCATTCCAGGTGGGTTAAAAATTAAAAACATACCAGTAATTTTCACAGAGGACCCGATTTTTAAAAAAGGTTTCTCTTTAATTGAAACTAAATGCAGCAGAGACCTTATGGTCTTAACAGTTGAGACAGCGGTAAGAATTTCTAAGGAAGAACTAGCAGAAATCGCTAAATTAGAGGCTGAAATTAGCACCAACCCTACTATAGCTGATACAAAGGCACTATTGGAAAAGGTAGCAAAAGAGATACAAGAGTTTAAAGACTGCACTATAACACAGAAGACCAACCAATTTGAGAAAGATAAAAAAAGCTTCTCATTGGATAATATATACCCATACCTACAGGTAGACTTCTACTCGAAAGCAGAATCACGACGTTTTCTCCCGGACAATCAAGGGAGATCCAGAAAACAGTTCATCTCTTTCTCAGATACGTCATCTTCAGGGACAGATAGTGATACTAGTGGCAAATATAATCGTCAGAATAGGAATCGTAATTGGAATTCCAATCAACAACAACAGAATCAATCATCTAATTCCCCTTTTTTATCGAGAGGCCAGACACGCCCCAGGGGCAGGGTGAGATATACAATCCCATGGGAAATGAAAACACGATGCCAGCACTACAAAAACTAAAAAGCGTCGCCAATCTTTAACCTCTTCAAAAAGGTACTTACACAGGAAGAAGAAAGTATCTTGGCAAAGGGTTTATCATTTGTCCCTTCTAAAAGAACAGACTTTGTCAAGATGAAATCCGAATTTATTGAATTCTGCAGAAAATTGAGACTGACTCTTTTCTTCAGTGACAATCCCATTCAAAATTCTGTGGAAGTCACTGGTCTAAGAAATAGATCCACCTTCAGTCCACCGGCCAATAAAATCCCGAAAGCACTAGTGACCTTTGAAAAAAGCGTCTTGTCTGCCATCTCAGCTATGGAACAAGAAAGAAAATTCGTGAGATTTAATACCACCAAAAATCAGATGACTGCCTTAAATAATCTAAAAAATGACACCTCGGTGATAATCAAGCAGGCCGATAAAGGCGGTGCTATAGTAGTGTGGGACGTAAATGATTACACGACTGAAGTGATGAAGCAGCTAGATGACCCCAGTTGCTATCGAAAGATAAGTAAAGATCCCACCACAGAACTTCAGAATGAACTTTTTGCCCTAATACAGGAAGGTTTTGATCAAGGATTTGTTGGCCCTAAAGAACTTGAATATTTAAAAATCAAACATCAAACATCCCAAAATACCGATGTTCTACGTATTACCTAAAATCCATAAGAGTCAAGATCATCCGCCAGGCAGACCCATCGTGGTAGGATGCGGTTCTTTTCTTGAGCCAGCTGCCAAATACGTAGACGGTTTCCTCAAAGAATTCATGAGCCAGGTGATATCCTATCTACAGGACACCACAGACTTAATTAATAAATTGGAGAATATCAACTACTGCGAGAACAGAGACTCTCTAGTCACCTTAGACGTGACTTCCTGTACACGCAGATCCCCCAAGATGAAGCGTGGCGGTACTGTCCTATTTTTTAGACTCCAGACCCCAGCCGATGCGAGTACCCACAAAATTCCTTGTGGACCTTGCAGCATTTGCACTAAAGAAAAATTATTTCTGCTTCAACAGAGAATTCTACTATCAAGTCAAAGGGGTGGCCATGGGCTGCCCCTTTGCACCGGAGTTAGCGGTACTCTTCATGTCAATGTATGAGAACACTTACATACATAATAACAACCCATTTCATCAATACATCGGAGCTTGGCTCCGATTTATTGATGATGTGTTCATGGTATGGACAGGAGACAGTGACACCTTGTCCCTGTTCCACCAATGGCTAAACTCTAGGACTGCTGACATAAAATTTAGTCTGACCCAGTCAACCACCAGAATTGCATTTCTCGATGTAGAGGTGTTTCCCAAAGAAGGTAAACTAGCGACCACCTTGTTTGTCAAACCCACCGACTGAAATAAATCTTTGATGTTTGACAGTAACCATCCCAGAAGCCTCAAAGAAAACCTCCCCTACGGGCAGTTTTTGCGTGTTCGAAGAAATTGCACGTATAAAGAGGATTTCCACCACCACTCTGAGAACTTGATATCTAAGCTTTGTGACAGGGGGTACCCTAAAAAACTAGTGAAAAACTGTATGAAGAGAGCACAGTGGACCCCAAGAGACACACTCCTAGAACGGAGAAATAAGCCTGATTTGAAGCGACAAGTATGTGTCACCACTTTTTGTCCCAATGCCAACCAGCTCAAACGCGTCATAGGACAAAATTGGCACCTAGTTAAAAACTTAGATGAGAGCCTCAAAGAACTCCCCTTGTTTGCTTCTAAGAAGGAAAACAATATTGCCAATCATATAGTTCGAGCGGCAATGCCAACTACGAAACATGCAACGTTACGTCAAATGATGGGAATGCCTCCCGTAATAGGACACCACAAATGTGGTACTTGTCTCTGTTGCGAATCCACACTTGAAGGTCCCCTTTTCCAACACAATGGAATCTCCTGGAAGCACAATGCATTCAGCAATTGCAAAACTAAGTTTGTAGTTTGTGGCATAAAATGCCCATGCCAACGCCTATACATAGGTAAAACCAATCAAGAGGTACGTCAACGTATCTCTCAACATAAATCCAGACTAAAAAGGAAAGTTGAAAACGCCCCATTAATACAGCATTGGACGCTGATGCAACATGAAATAAGTGACCTCAGATGGACAGTGATATCGCGAGTCGAAAAGGACCCACGAGGAGGCGATTGGAATTTGCAACTGTCTAAAAGAGAAGCATTCCTCATTGTAAAATTCAATACGGCGATATCAGGTCTCAATAAATTGAGTGAAATCTTCAAACTGTAATTCAGAACTTAATCGATCTTTGCGTCGATACTGTAAGTCCATTTCACCGTGCCTAACCTTCCGCAGCCATAAGTTTGCTGTTAGAGATGCCCTTGATTCTCATTCTTCATTTTCATATATATATATATATATATCTCATTTGTATGTGTACCAATGGAATGCTATATTTTCATATAGGCATTCCCCTTTTTTTAGTGCAACACCCCCCCCCCACTCTTTTTTTCAGTGCCACCACTAATTTCCCCCGTAAACAATTGATATTCCTGAACTGGTCCTTGAATAACTCTGGTCCGGCCCAGGATTTAGCTTTGACCTGGGTTTTCACAAATCTTTTACGCCTTCCTGTTTGAAGGCGGTGCCTCGTTCATTGCATTGTAGATATAAAGAGACAAAAAACCTTGCCCTGGCTTGCAACACGCATGCGTCCAGGTGTAGTGCCGATCAGAACGCCATCGGTACGATCGTCCGTACAAGCCGCAAGTAAGTGTACCGTCCCCCGCTCTTCCCACGTTTTTGTAACTTTGTAAAATCTGTGTTGATAACTATAATGACACTAATTGTTCTTTTCTTCTCTTTTACTTAAGTTTGCTTGATGGCTTCACAGAGTAGCAGACTGCCTTCATGTTAAATCCCAAATTCTAATTTGTCTTCCGCACTATTGGCGGTAAGCCCCAACTTTCGAAATTTAAACGTGTTTCTTACACTTCGATGTTCAATTTCGCTAATTCTCTCGTATAAATTCCCGTTTCAGAGGCTTTGAATTACATATCACTTCTGGCCCGTCTCTACCCCCTAGACACGAATAAACGCGGTAAGCTGACGAAAATTCCCCTGTTTTTTCGTAGCTCGTTACTACTATCAAATCGCTGCTCTTTCAAAAGTATAACCCTTATCTTTACCATTTTCAGCATATAAAAGCATCCAAATTCCCGAAATCTACTAAACTCCAGACAACTAGAAACGTTAAAACGGGCAAGATATTTACATGCTGCCCTGCTTGATCAAAAATGTGATACATTCCGTATTCAGTAACCCACATCTCTGTTTGTCTAGAAGATCGACCATGAAATAATTGCTCCACTCAGCCCCGGGCCCTGAAATCCTTGGTTGCGCTCATGGGGTGAGAACCGACACTGACTCCCCCATTTTTTCACCACTAAGTGACAGGTCGATTCCAGTCTAAATAGATTCCTTTATTTTCATAACAGGCACTTGTTCTGATGAGCTGTTCCTGCCTTTTGGTTCATCGCCTCTTTATGGACACCTTATATCAAGAAACACTCTTCACATACGAGGTAAGTAACAACAGGCACTCCTTCTTCTGTAGACCATCCTTAGATTTTTACTCCACATCCTGACTGACACTCCCTTACGCTTTCTATTTTTAGATCCGGACACAAGTTCCTTTTAAATTAGCTTTGACGCTTCCCGGATTACTTGGTATTCATACTCATTGGTAAGCTGTTGGGGTTCGGTTTGGGTCTCCTGGCAAGCTCGATCGATGTTTGGTCCTGTCATCCTTTTATTATTTGATTAACCTTTGTCTCTTACTTGTTTTTCTGCTTTTGCTTTACTTCTCCCTTGTTTAGATACCACATGAGGTCCTGAAGAGAATCCCAAAGAACTTGGTGGGATTCGAAACGCGTAGGCTTTTGCCACATTTTGTCTTTGAACCTTCCCTTGCCGCTCTTTGTTGTACATTACCTAGAACTACCAGTTCTAAAAAGATTTCTTTGATCATTCGATTCAATACAAAGGAATGTACTCAGCATAAATCATTCTTTCCAACACTATTGTAAAACAGTTTTGCAGACTGTGGCCCTGTTTTTCTCTTGTTTTTCTCTTATTGTATTATATTGTATATATAATATATAGATTGCATTGTATGTCTTTATATTTTTTCTTTGTGAGTGGTTGAATGTTATTGTATGCTTGTGATATGTATGTAATAAGGAATGAATGACTGACGCACAGTTATTTTCTTTTTCTTGTATGATGTGTCCTTTTTTAATATGTCTTTCTGTGTATGATGAACTAAAAATTAAGAGTCTTTTTCAAAAAATGCTAAAATAAAAAGCTATTAACTAGCAATTCCCGTCCTTGAATGTTCTTTCGAGTTATGGTTGGTTATTTAAATCATTTATATCAGTACTGGCACCCCACTTTTGTTCTTTAATGATGTAGGCTCAGCCTTGCTGATTAGAGCCAACCCCTAGTTGTTTTTTTGCAAACATAAGTCAGCGGCACAGGCTTTGGTCCACCTTCACTGGCTCCCGGTCAGGAGGCGCATCGATTTTAAAGCTCTCTGGATTTCCTTTAAAGTATTGCAAGGATCCCAGCCTGAACTCCTCAGACAGCGCTTTCAGCATTATTCTCATACTACATTGTTGCACTCAACTTCTGCTTCTAATCTAGTTGTCCCAAAATTCAAAAGTTCCAAATGGGGTGACAGGTGCTTTGTGACCTATATTTCTAAACTAGAATTCTATGCCACTGGATCTGAAGCTAAAGGCTGATTTACTGGCCTTTAGTAGAGCCTTAAAACATGGCTTTTTAATCACAAGATCTTTTGCTGGGCCTTTTTTTTCATACACTGAGGGCAGCTCCTACTTTGAACATTAGGGCTTAGACAACTCTGGGTATTAGAGTGCTCTACAAATCTTATTTTAATTTCACTTCATTTCAGTACCTGAATAAAGCTCTGGTAGTGGGCATGTAGCCATTTACCAGACAACTGCGCAAAAACGCCTTGAATATGCCTGTAAATGTAACCATGACAGATAAGAGTGCGCAACCCAGCCGAATGTTTTCTACCAAGGGTAAGCCAAGGCAATAGCAGCAGATTGGATGCATGCAGCCACCTTGGACAAAAGTTGTCCAGGAATATTATTCCGGATCATGAATATTCCATAGTGGAAATGTCAACTAATGAGAAAATCTCCCCGGAATGCAAGATTTTTGATTAAAAAAGCATTGAATCACTCCTCCCATTGGGAGGAATCAAAAGGTTATCTTCTCAGTAATCCCAAATGCTGGCAATTAGGGTTCTCTCAACCGACAAGCACTATACACTCAGGGGCGATTATGAACTTCCTGAATCTGGACTTTGATCAAGATGATATAGTCCACCCCAATACTCAGAATGGGCAACCAAAAAACTGGTGGGAGAGTATGCTCATGCAAGGCTTTGTAAGGGCTATGGTAAAGAGGTGTGTAACCACTTAGGGGTGGAATGTCCCAAAACAGACCCCAGGCAAAATGGTGGAAACCCTGGAGTTAGACTTGAATAAGGCAACATTTTTGCAAAGAAATTCAAAAGACCCAAAACAAAGGTATAGACTGGTTGCGTATGGCCTGTCAAGATAAGTTATGAGGCCTTTTGGGCCCTCTCTCGAAAATACTGGCGATAGAAGAACATGCCAAAGAATCAGGTGAAACAATGGACCCTGACATGCTCACAGGCTGGGCTCAGCTTGTGATCTACCAACTGGGGAACTCATACTGCACTTGCTCCATGAAACATAGAAGGTCTATTCTCCTCACGATTGCCTTGACGCTGACGAACTTGCTACCGCAGAAGAAGGACCAATGGGGAACAGCCTTTGGTTTGGTGAAAGGTTTGTTAAGGACTTAGGAAAATTTGTCAGCACATTTACAGCCTTGGGCAAGGCCCAAACCTCATTGAGGAAAGATTTTCAGACAAACCTTTTTGGTCAGAACAGCCAATATATAGGGTGATTACTGTTAAAGACAAAGCTGGGAAGACAATCATGGGCAACAAAGTCCAACAACGAAGCTGGGTGGAGCACTTTGAAGAATTGCTGAACCAGCCTGTGCTGCAGTCTCTACCAGACATACAGCCAGCTGACAAGGACTTGCCAATTGACTGCAGTTGACCAACCAAGGAAGAAATACGGCAAGCCATCTGGAATGGGGAGGCAGCAGGACCTGACAACATTCCTAGGAGGCACTGAAGGCAAACATTGAAACATCAGTAGACATGCTCTACCCCATGTTTGGAAGGATCTGGGAAAAGGAAAATGTGCCATTTCATTGGAAGGAGGGATATCTTATCAAGCCACCCAAGAAAGATGACCTGAGTAACTGTGCAAATCTACAGAAGGATAACTGGCCTATTAACCCCAGGCAAAGTGTTCAACAGAGTCACCCTGAACAGAATGAAGGAATAAGTTGATGCTCAGTTGCAAGACCAGCAAGCTGGCTTTTGAAAAGATAAACCCTGCACAGGCCAGATCTCAATGCTGCGCATCATCGTTGGGCAGTCGATGGAATGGAACTCACCCCTCTATGTCAGCTTCATTGACTATGACAAGTCATTCAACAGTGTGGACAGAGAGACTCTTTGGAAAATGCTCCACCACTAAATCGTAAGATTCATCAGGAATTCTTACAAAGGAATGACCTGCAAGATAGTCCATGGAAGACAACACACAGAAGCCATCCAATTGTGGACCTGAGTCTGCCAGGGTTGTTTTCTATTTCCTTTACTCTTCCTGCTGGCCATTAACTGGATCATGAAGATGTCTACAGCAAGGAGAAGAAATGGGATTCGGTAGACACCTTTGGCACAGCTCGACCACCTGGACATTGAAGATGACCCGGCCTCACTCCCCATACCCCCAATGCGTAAGAGAAGACTGACAATATGACCGCCACATCAGCACAACTTGGCTTTAATACGGCCAGTACAACTGCAGTCACTCTTGCAGGCAATGCACTGAAAGAGGTTGAGCCCATCACCTACATGGTCAGTGTACCAGACAAGCAGGGCGGCGCAGATGCTGACATCGAGGCAAAAATCAGCAAACCAAGTGCTGCCTTCACTCAGCCAAAGAAGATCTGGAGCTCCAAGAACCTAACACTGCAAACCAAGGTTATGCTTTTTAACACAAACTTAAAATTGCTCACTTTCTATGGAGCAGAAACTTGAAAAACAACAGTGACTACTACCAACAAAATTCAAACATTCATCAGCACCTGTCTGAGAAAGATCCTCCAAATCAGCTGGTCAAACACCATCAGCAACAACGACCTATGACAGCAGACTTTCCAACTCCTTGCTCAGGAAGAAATCGTGAAAAGACGCTGGGGCTGGATAGGTGACACCCTCCGCAAGCCTGTATCAAACACTACCAGGCAAGCCCTGACTGTAAACCCTCAAAGGAAAAGGAAAAGGAAAACAGGAAGTCCAAGAAATACCTGACATGTAGGCCTCAAGGCTGACTGCAAGGAGATGGGTTACACCTGGAGTCAGATTGAAAGCAAAACCCACGACAGAGATGGCAGAAGAGTCCTGGTAGATGGCCTATACCCTATGAGGGGTAGGAGGCATAATTAAATAAGGTTGGATCATGTGGCTCTCGCCACAGACTGGCATGGGCCTCTACATAATGTGTTTCCCCCATTTGTAATGATTCTTTTTGGCAACTCAAGTGATAAAATAATGGGCAAAGCAAATTTTGGTGACCTCTTTATTGGAAGGCACAATCATGGTTCTCAGTACATCTAAAGATATCAAGTGGGTCACAGGTGGAATTTCCAATAGTTCCAGATCTATTGTTAGATCCATTGGGCCTTCAACATCTGTAGATACTTCAAGGCCAGTTACGTCTCATGGCCTGGAGATTTTCTGGAGTTGCTGGTTCTTTAAGGACTATTGCAGCAATCTGAATCCTTCATCACACAGTCTTGGCTCCATTCCAGCCATAAATTATATACTTCAGCTGGGCAGGAATGGATGGGCTGGTGTGACGAATGGGCTTTTGGCACCATGGGGGAGCCGTTACAATTTATAATTAATTTTTGTCAGAGTTAGCCGCGAACAGCTTGGCCTATACATCCGTGAATAACTTTCGTTTAGCTTTTCCAGATGGACACTCTCTGATGGACGGGAAACTGATTGGAGAACATCTTCTGGTCAGTAAAGTTATGCGAGGGATACTAATCCCCTCTGACTATTGTATACTCAACTATAGGATGCGAATATTGTCTGAATTTCCTTCAGGGTTGGCCTGCTAACTCAGATTTATCAAAGAATCACCTTTCTTCCAAATTGATGGCTTTACTCTGTCTGGTATTGTGAAAATGTGTGTCACATGTAGGGGCTTTGGATTGAGCAGGTAGGACTTTTTCCCTGGATGTGGTCTCTTCTTACTTCTAGACATGCTAAAACGTTTTCTAAGTATGTGTCTTATCTCAGTTTTCCTAATAATCCAAAATTGTGCATTGTTCAATGCTTAAAGTAAATAGGATTATTATAAAAGAAAATGCAGACAAGATAATGGGGGTTAGTTGTTGATTGTACTACAAAAACAATTGAAGACAGTTTTGTCAGCTACATTGGCTAGATAGGTGTGATGGTTGATGTTATAAGCAGGCATTTGGAGTACACTCAGTAAGCGAGCCATGGCTTCCAATAACTTTTTGCTAGGGTCCAGGTTAGACAATATTATGAGGTCTATAGACTGGTCTGCTGATTGTACCTTTAAGACTTTAATTTACAAATCAATTAGAGATGTTGCCTCTGTAGCGATGGAAAAGCTTTAAACCAGCCTAATCAGAGCCTGCGGTCCTTACATAGAATAAAAATCAAGAAATCTCAATTATATTAAGGACTCGGAGGCGAGCATTATCCCACCCATAGGAAGCGTATTTGACTATGCTTTTTCGTATATACTTTTGATTCAACCCACCCCTAGATTATCGGAGGGGCTTAATTCTGATGAGTGATTTATTGTTATATTGGGGCAAAGAATATTGTGGTGGTGTTTTCTCCATTTGAGGATCAGAACAGAAGCAAGAGTAGAGTCTCATGGTGATTGGCGCATTGGACAGTGACTCATACAAGAGTTACATGAGATGTAGTTGTTTTATATGTTTACTGTGGTCGGCTGCTGTGAAAGTAAACAGTAAACAAAGAGAAGCATAATTTTCACCTCTAAGAACTTAATAGAATTGAAAATTCTTAATGCAGTACTTAAGAACATTTTTATTCCACTTGTCGTTCTAGTCAGTGTTTACTTTTCTAGATTTGCGGAATACAAGAACCTGAGGCAGAAAATCTAATACTCTAATAGCTGAAAGAGCTAACAATCTTTCGGGTGAGTAATTGTGGCCATACTCATTACCTTAGTAAGGCAGGTTGCCGCAACATAAGGCCATTATAAAATCTAGTTGGAAAGTTATAAGAATCAAGAACATGGCAGCCAGACAAATCCTAAATGTAAGCAGGTGGGACCAAATTAGCCCAGTCCTCTAAGCCATACACTGGCTACCAGAAGCAAAAAGAATCTCTTACAAAGTACCCTGTGTTGCTTGCCAAGAGTCTGGGCCCATCTTCTTACAGTTGAAACTTATGGGGCGAGGGTGAAAACAAAAATGTTTGTATACCCCTCTCAAAGTCTCTTTCCCATAACTGTAATATGTATTAATCATGTGGTTTTCAAGTCAAGTCAAGCCAAGCTTTATTCGATTAATTAAAATCATAAAAGCAGTTACATAACAATGTTAATAAATTTTAAAAACGATTCATATGTTAAAAAGATCAGTAAAAAACCAGTACATCATAAGAGTTCATATAATACTTAAAAAACACCACAAGCAGAGAATATAAGCTAGTTAAAATAGAATCACACCTCTAAAACATTCACCAGCTGTCTTTTGGCCTTAATACGCATGGCAGCGACCAGGAAATTAGCAACCCCAAAAATTACCCTGATGCTACCCAGCAGTTGTAAGTACAAGAATGCGGGCTGCACTTGTGTAAATCCCGCTTCTTTCAATAATGGAACCAAAAACTGTTTTCTGATGTCAGCAAAATGGTCACAAAACATAATAAAGTGCATTAGTGACTGATCAGAAAAATTATCACAACTCCAGGGGATAGACTGATCTAATTTACCCCATATGGGGTAGTCACCCAGGGAAAACTGAATGATATTGAATCTGAATCTGACAAGAAGATGTCAGTGGAACGGGATGGTAACAATCTTTAGACAGGGTTCGATTAGTGGGGTGGTCAAGAGCATATAGTTGGCTCTTACATCAGGTTTTGCCACCTCTACTGCCTCCCGTTCTTGCTCAGCTAAACCCAAAAAGTTAGCCTTGATCCAGTTCACATCTCCCTTCTGGAGCAAGTTTGGAAATGCATATAAGTCAGGCCGACCCAATTTACAGAAAGTTTTTTTTATGTATGCTAGCCATGGGATTTTATTTGCTCTTTCTAGTGCCATACAGTCTTTAAGAATGGTGTGATTCAGTATGATTTCGGAGTTGAGCCAAGTTTTAGCCCAACAGATCAATGGGGCCAAGTGTAACTGGTCAGAAATGTAGCCAAGACCTAACTCAGTGTGAACCGAGACTACTGGGGTGGATTGGGGGACCGCTAGTAAGGATCTGAGGAATTTATTCTCCATGATCTGCAATTTACCTTGAGGTAAAAGACCCCATAATGATGCGCCATACATTGCTATTGAGAGGCATTTGGACTTGTATACCGTTAGCAAAGCCTCGGTCGGGTGTGAACCTACGTGTTTTGCAAAGTCAAGTAAGGCAGAGGTAGATCTGGTAACGGCTATGTCTTTTGCATGTATTTGAGGGACCAATGAGCCCTTTTCATCAAAAATGACGCCCAAATAAGTAAATACCGGGACCCTGGATACAACTTCGCCATTGCAGCTAAATCGTTTTATTTTAAGAGCCTTTGGTCGTTTACCTGCAATCATTACGTGCGATGTTTTGTTGTTTACTTGGAGGTCTAGGGATTGCATAAATTCCCCAAAAGCATTCAGGAGTCTCTGCAGCCCCAGCCCAGTGCGGGCAAGTAGCACCGCGTCACCCGCGTAAAGCAGTGCTGGGACTGCAAAGTCCCCTGCACGCTGTATATCCAGTGTGGCCCCCGCCAAGGAATTTTCAAGTGAGTTTATGTATAAAGTGAAAAGGAGGGGCTCCAGGATGCAGCCCTGTCTGACACCTCGTTTTGAACTGAAAAACCTGGTACATCTCCCCTCTTTGTTAACTCTAATAGATGCAACCAGACCTTGGTGGAGAGCAGCTAGAAAGTTTACCAGTGGCGGGTCTATCCCCAAATTAAGCAGGATGGACCACAGCTTAGCTCGATTGACCAGGTCGAAGGCCGATGTCAGGTCCATGAAGGCCATATATAACAGGCCCTCCTTTGCCTGGGTGTATTTACTAATAAGCATGTGGAGATTTAGGCATTGATCGAGGGTACCTCTTTTGGCCCTGAACCCATATTGTAGTTCAGAGAGGATCCCCTTCTCCTTCAGGCAATCTCCCAGTCTATGAAGAATGACTCTGCCCAAGATCTTGACGGCAGAGTCAATCAATGAGATCGGCCGGTAATATTGGTATTATAGTGGAGATAGCCCACGACAAAGGGAATCCTGATGTAATTGTGGAGTTAAAGACATTTGTTAATGTCTTTACCCAGAACTTTAGTGGGGTCCTATATATATCTGCAGGCACCCATCTGGGCCAGGGGCCTTATTTTTAGTCATCTCCTCCATGGCCCTTTGAACCTCTACTTCATTGAAGCATATGGAGGGAGCAGGGTCCATGTATATGAAACACATCTCAGCCGTATTGCCCTCATCACTATCATAAATCTTACTAAAGTGGGTTACCCAGTCCTCATCCGGGATCACACAATCCATAACTGAATTGTCCACTCCTGAAAAGTGAGAGTGATTAATTGATGCCCAAAATTTGCTACTGTCTTTGAGGATGTCAATCGACATGAGATTATCCCAGGCCTCCTTTTTAATAGCCTTTCTACGATTGGCCATAGCTAATTTGCAGTTCTTTCTGCACCCAGCAACAAGCTCACTATTTCTAGGTGTTTGTTTAAGTGCATGCATTAATTCTTTATGGGATTTCGAGCAGTTCGCGTCAAACCACCTTGGTTGGTTTGAAGCTACCTGCTTCTTGTTACACTTCAGATCCTGCTTAATTTGAGTACAGATGGCAACAAAGGAGCCAATGATGTCTTTATCAGCTGCCGTGTCATCTAAGCATACTTCCATGTCTGCATGTACTTTGTTTGCAAGATCCTGCACAAAGGAATCAGGGACCACCTTGGCCCAGTTTAGTCTCCTGCCCTGATCTTTAGGGATTAAGTTATTGGAACATCCCGCCATTTGCTCTACTCGTCTGTCCATAAAGACCCCAAGGTTCAGCGTCAGTGCCAGGGGGTTATGATCACTGAAGGCCGAAACTAAAACTTCATAGGAGGAGGTCACACTCACTATACCAGCTGAGACAAAAATAAAATCAATCACCGTATCAGCATCTCTGCCAATGAAAGTCGGGCCCTATCCTCCCCCTTGCGCCATCTACCTCAAACAAATTCATATTAGCAAGTAATTCTTCCAGCATTTGTCCTTGTGGAGTATGTTCGAGGTGGGTAGTAGTCGAACCGGGAGGGCCCGCTTGGTGTTCTACCAGGCAATTCCAAACACAAGGGCGTATATTGAAATCACCCATTAAAATTAGTTCGAATACAGCCCTATGTGTAGACTTGTAATCATCTAAAAATCCTGCCAAAGAGCATAGGTGAGGATTCCCCATGTACTTCTCAGGAGCATTATAGAAGTTTACCATTAAAATAGTTTGGTAATTGGGGCTGACCCATTCTATGCACTGTAGATTGACTGAAGCTGTGTCTAACTTTTTGAAGGAACCAATCAGTTTGAGTGATATAAACATATGCAGCCCTCCTTTTGGTCTTCCATGTAGCCCTGGGACCACCTTCACCGAGTGGCTACTATACCCGTCCAGACTAATATTGTCCCCTGTGTCCCATGTCTCCTGTAATGCAATAATATCATGTTGAGACACAAATTGTATCTATCTCTCATCAGAAGACTTATTTCTAAGCCCTGCTACATTCCAACTGAGAAAATTATGGGTAGGTCTGCAATCGTCCTGCATTATGTGCTCAGGGCCACCCAAACGTGTGTGTGTGTTAGTCAGTCGTTAGAGTCCAAAGTTGAGAGAGGGGAAAACCTAGTAGACAAAATTAAGCCAGGCTGCCTTTCTGGCCTACATTTACCTGAGTGTCCCTGGGGGACTGTGACCCATCCCTCTGCCCTCAGTTTGGCCTGGCGTGTTTGATAGGTGGTGGTCTTAGTAGCGGGTTCTCTCAAAAGAGGACGTGAAAGCAGTGATACTCTTGGTTTGTGAGTGTAAACCTGTGGGCGAGAGGGGGGGCATAAAAGTAGCCCAGGGGAAGCGGTCTGATGTCCGAACCATCAATCTCAGATCCATCCCACAACAAGCTATCAGCGATGTTTGGCCTGTTAAAGTTTACTACCACACAATCACCCATTATGCATTTATCTCTTTTCCCGACTCACCCAAACCGTCTAGCCATAATAATGTTTGAAGCAACATCTTCACTTCCACTACTAAACTGAGAGCACCACCTTTTTGTCCTGAACAAAAGATCTTTCTCCGTTTCCACATGGCCATTTATTAAAGGAGGTACCCCAGTTAGAATTACCACTAAGGGTGCGGCATCTGGGGGAGGTTTAATGTACCTGACTTTACATTGCCCGACCCGGTCACAGGACATTCGTATCTACCAGCGCAATTTTTAATCTGCTTTCCCCCAGGAAATAGTTTATCCCTAGGCCCTTCAGTCGAGCAAGACCTAGTCTGATTGTAGGGGGTTTGTGAAGTATTGTGAGGATGGGAGATTATAGCTACCCTCTGTATGCCCGCATTTGGTGGACTCTCGTGCAGCTCCCTAGTTTGCTTTGTGTGCTTTGGGGCAGTGTATTGTGCTCTAAATTCCCTCATAAAAACATCAATGTGTTCACATTTCTTAATAATATTTGCCACACAAGAGTCCAGGCAGTCCACTATGTCCTTGGCGATGGTCACAAGTGCCGGCTCCAAGCGAGTTTCAAATAAACCTTCTACTATGTCCACCAAGTGGGCGGGGAGACTGGAGCAAGGAGTAATATCAGTTCTTGCTGTGGGATGTTTGGAAGTACATTTCCCGGAGTTGCATTTTTCCTTCCGATTTGCAAAATCTTCCTCCTTAGACTGATCCCCACATTCCCTCTCTGGAGCTTCTGTTGAATCCTGTACTGTAGGGTGTAGTTGTGGGGGATTCACTATTACAATATCTGGTTCAAGTGGGGGAAGAGGGGCAGAATCTAGTGGTGATGAGTATTCTGATCCAATTTGTGGGGTATGTGGCAGATCCGCTCCCAGTCCAAGTTCTTTCTCCACGTTGGCTATTTGAGCATTTAAAGCCCCCACTGCTGACGTAAGGTAGGATATAATAGTTTCTGATTTTCGGGGTACTTTAGCCTTCTTACCTTCACCTTCCTTGATGAGTAGTTTGCTCTTCCCCATCCTCGAGCCAAGGGGGGTGGCCCGGCCCGCCCTCTGCCCGGGCTCAGCCCGGTGATCCGCGCGCGTCCCGCGACCAGGGAGGAGCAGCTCATCTTTATGCGCCTCCGAGCGCGGGAATGTGATGCGGCGTCCCCGTCAGGCAGGCAGGGGACGCTGGGAATTGAAGTCTTTCGTCGCTCTCCCCTCTCGGCGGCCGTGAGTCCAAGGGCGGCGGCGAGGGGGAGCAGGGGTGTACACGGGTGTCTGCGGGTCTCCAGTAGTCCAGCAGATGGGTGAGTTAAAGTGCCCCCAACGAGCTTACGCCCCCATGTGGTTTTGAAATTAACCAACATAGAATAGAAAGCACATATACAAATACACGTGAGATACTAATTTGCTTGTGTTGCGAATCATAATATATTGAGTGAAATCATCATACTAACATAGTATGCAAATGTCATAATCTAACGAAAACCTGTGCATGTAGGCTTCCTATATGTCTTATTGTGGCAGAAATGATGGAGAATGGTAAGAAAACAATGCTTAAATGTTGCTAGAACGCTAGGTAATAACTAACAGGGTTACCTTAGAATGAAGGGAGGTAAACAGAAGGGCTATACTTCGAAATCTAATGTTTAATTGCGTTTGCTTCTATAATAGTTCCCTTTATGGCCCATGCGGCCTGCGATAAAATGGGAGGTTTGCGAGACTCCGAAACTGTGGTGATCTACGCATGCGCGACTATGCTCGAGAGATGTGCAAGCAGTCTGTGCCTGTACAGCGTGGGTCAAGGTCAGCGTGGCCTGGAGTGTAAAAGGGTGCCAAAAATTGTATGACTGTGTTGTGAGCCTGGGAATACAGCTCCAAGTGACAAGTTAAAGGATCAAGTGAAAACAAGCATTTACAATGCAATGGTTTCGCCTTTGTTAAAGTTTGAGCTTTTGGTATTGCTTTTGACAAATGGTCTTTTCTAACTTCTTTGAATTATGTCTAAAACGTTGATGTGTTTTACTTTACACAGAAAAGTATGAAAAAACACAAAATCGTTTACCTGAAGAAGTCTTGCTGATGCTGTTACTGCTATGTATGGGTTGCCTCCTAATGTGCAGAATTAATTCAACCCTACTGGTTGGCAACAGATACCCAAACCTCAACACGGCGCCTGCAAGGGAGGTGGCGCGCGCGCTCTGTGCGGACAGCGCAGCCCGCTCGCGCCCGCGGCGAACGTGCTGGCTGCGGATTCAAGTGCCACTTCCATGCCTGTGGGGTGTTTCGAAAACCCTGCACTGGTGCGTATTAGACGAATAAGAATACTCTGCAGGGCCTAATACATAAATATGCATGTAAACGTCTATTCTGTGAGCTGCTGGAAAATGCAGCTCCAAGTGTTCGGAGTATAGAAAGTGAGGTGTAGCGGTGATAAGCTTGTGAATATTTTGTGGCCGCTGCGTGACTAAGAACTGGAGTATCTCTGTTTTGCACTTGCTCCATAACACATGCATGTCAATCCTCCCGATTCCGACGGGAAACTACCGATTTCAAGGCTGGTCTCCCGATTCCTCGATGATCTTCTCCTTCAGGGTCTATCTTATGTGACACGGAGTATGCAGTGCCAGGATCCAGCTCCTGAAGGGTAGTGCACCGCATTTTTTTTCTTGCTCTATGCCTGATCATTTTTTTTTTAAATCTCCCACTTTTCTCTTAGAAAGTGTTGGCATGTATGTTAAAATGTACTTACTGTAACTAGGAGTAAGTAAGTAAGTAAGTAAATTTGTAACTAGGAAAGAAATCAAAGTCACGTGCACGAAGCACTACAGTCATCGCAATCCGGTGGTGCCAACGCATCCAAAAGAACAGGTAATAAGTACGTGTTTTACCCAACAGTATAACGGCACTGGATTTGTTGACACTGGATGGATGAATGACTGAATTTATCCATCTTGCTATTTTATATGCAGTCCGCCCCACCCCCCTCGGCCCACAGTTGAGAACGTTAAAAAAAGTCCATGATTGGAAATGATCCAGGCCAGAAGCCTTGCTGATGCTGTTACTGCTATGTATGGGTTGCCTCCTAATGTGCAGAATATATTCAACCCTGCTGGTTGGCAAAAGATACCCAAACCTCAACACGGCGGCGGCGCACGCTCTGTGCAGACAGCGCAGGCAGCTCGCGCCCGCGGCGAACGTGCTGGCTGCGGGTTGTGACCCACGGTTGGCAAATTGGGAAAAGTAACATGGGCATGGATACCTTCATCAGCTAACAATGTTAACAATTCAAGATTGACTAAAATTTAGTAAGCTCATTGGCATTTATGGGACCCCTTGGTCACAAGCCAGCACTAAACAAAACAATTTACTTGTTACTGATTTTGTACAGTGAACACTGTATACTTGAAATGCTTCTAGGTGCTAGCGAGAATGTTCGTCCAAGTCTCACCACTCACAGTAACATATCCCACTGTAGAACTTGTATAGCGCTTCATAGACTTACGGAGGCCGCACACCGCTTCGCTACACCTTGTTTTTGTAGCGCTAGTTAATAGGGCGTGGTTTGAAGTTTTGCCTGCGTAGTAAGTGCTGGGCCTGTGTAGTAAGTGCTGGGAGAGGCGTGTGAGGTTCGCGCTACAAATATGATGGCAGTGGACTTCCTTAACTATAAGTATTGCGTAGAATCTTGGGTAGACGCGGACACTGCACTTTTTTATGTAGTGCTTAGTGTCTCATAGGTATGTATGTGAGGGCCCAGGGTTGGCATGCTCTCTGGAATTTAGGGTGGTTGCCAATTATTACAAAAACAGTAATCTGGTGCAAAATGTAAGTATCTTCAGTTTTTTAAATTGCACAGGCTTGACTCAAACACCCCGGGTTCCTTCCGTTGCGCTTCCACGCGTGTACTGCATTGATTCGGCAGGTGCAATGGAACTGTACCCTAAAACCAGCTATTTTTATTCCATCCCTGGGCCGGGAGGAAAAAGCCCTTGTACTTGCTCGTATTCGGGCCCAAGACACCCTTGCTCCGCAGCTCCTGCGCAGCAGGCTGAGGTAAAAAAGCCCCTCCCGCGCGCCGCCCCCCACACCCCGCGTGAGGAGAGCGCCCGCCAATTGAATGTGTAATCGCCACTTTGTTTCGGCAGCGCGGACGGCGCTTTGAATGCGAGACAATCGATTAAGCACGTCCCGAGCCGTGCGAGGGGATAAGAGGCGGCTGAGGCGAGCCTCTGCGGGCTCACGACTGCCTCCCTCTCTCGGCAGAGTGGTCGCTCCCGCCCTAGCCTCGGCCCTCCTCCCTCCCCTCAGCCCTCCTCTCTGCGCCGCCTTTGTTCTGTACGCTCGGCACGTCGGGAAATAATGGGTTATTATAGCCCCTAGCTGAGGCTTCCGCGCAGCGCTGAGCCCGACCGTCCTCCTAGGCTGCGGCAACCTCAGCGCTGCACCCGCTTCGTGGGAACTTAAATCTTGCAGCAAACTCCAGCAACAGACACTTCTAAAAAGAACAAAACAGGCCGACACGAAAAAAAAAAATAGCACACACCCACCGCCGCGATGACGATCAGAAAAGGGTGGAGAGGGAAGAAATCGCGGGAACGCCCACAAATCTGGTCCGGCCATGACGGACAGATCTCTGTTCCAATGGCTAGCCTCCATTTATGGAGCTAGCCAATGGAACAGAGGGCGGATTCCCAAGCCACATAGTATTCTCATTAGGTTTTCGCCTGCGCGAAAAGCTGCGCAGTGCACAGCTTTCACCTAGGCGAAACCTAAAAAGTGTTAAAGAACAATCGAAACCTTATTTTGATTATAACGATGACTTGGCATAAATATGGACAATGAGGAGATGAGGTGATGCTCATCCACCCCTTAAACCGACCAATGAAATTGAGTGAAGACCCTAAAAGTTTCAAATTTTAGATAGATAGTTAGGGAAAAAGGGTATAAAAGAGGACGTTTGGAAGTGAAGGAGAGCTTGCTTTTGAATTTATTTTCGTACCACGACATGCTGTCGGACTGAACAATTTTCCATGGTGCAAAGACTTTGAAATTTTTCTTCACTTTAACTTTTGATGGGTGCAGAGCCCGGATGGGAGGTGAATATCGAGAAAGAATAGAGAGGGGGTTTTTGGGAACTTTCCTGTGCTAACCCTGATGTCCATTTACTGAAATCTTGGAAATATGGTTTTGACTTATTTTCTGAACTCTTCTGCTAATAAATGTAAACTGTTTTATTTTTTAAATTTTCTTTTCTTCAGGTTAATTAAATGTCTAATGAATATTGAATTAAGGCAAAATAAAATATGGTCATGCTAGGAGATAAAGTCTCTAAATAAAAATTAAATAAATGGAGAATTAAGCTGGTCTTGTTGTCCATTAGTTAACTTTTACTAGCTGATCCATTGACCAAATTGTGGGGTGTTTTAATGTGTCTAAAAGATAAAACCATAGTAAATTTGATAAACTGCAGATGTATAGAGTGTATACATTTTTAGAATTCATTTGGAAGGAAATAAGACAATCCGCTAAAATCCAACAACTTCTCCTCTAGTCTTCACTAATCCTGGGAGCCGGGTGATTTGTGTGAATGAGTGACTCGCAGTGTTATGGGCCCCACTGACGAGTAAAGTGTGTTAGCTCCTAGGAAATATAGTGATGGTTTGGAGGTTTGGTTTGGAGCAGCGCTGGATCAGTTTTTCTTAGTAGCAAGAGTCTGGTTGCTATAGTTTAACTTGGATAAAGTAATGTATAGAATTAGTAGGGCAATGTATATAGAATTTTGATGTACAGGAATTATGACTAACATTATATGTTGAGTCTGTATTATGTTATATGTAGTCTGGAATTTGAGGCTTCTGGGAAGTAGGAAGCTGGTTACTCTGCCTAGGAAGAGGAACGTGTGGCATGTAAGTCACACATCACATAGTCTGTTTCAAAGTGGTGACATTGTCGTATGTTACAAGTTAGGGACATTTAAGTGTTAAAGGGGTGAATGTATAGCGAAGGCAACCTATAAAATCTTGGGCTTAAGCACAGGAATCAATGTGTATTCTGATTAAAACTTATCCTTAAGAAAGTAATAGGTTTTCACCAGAGCTTGAGAGAAGGATATGGTAGAGGGATGTGCTACTTTATCGGCAAAACTAAGATTCTGTGGTAGGGAAGAGGTAAGCGCTGTCTACCAGAAATACAGAATACTTGTGAGTTTGAGGATACTATCACTTTGGTTTTAGCGAAACAGGCGAATGGAGATGTTTTATGTGGTTACTAACCAATTTTAGTTGTATAAAGGTGTAAATACAGTGTGTCAATAAATTTTGTAAAGGAGGGGTCAGTCGAAGCTACAGAAACTGGAGCAGGGCTGACGTAAGAAGGGTCGCGCTGGGATTGGTTCGCGTGACTAGAATGAAGTGAGCGCTGATTGGTGCGTTAGCAAAGGCTGTGCAAGCATTATTGAAGGTGATTGAAACGTATCTTGTTCTGATTGGTGCGTTAGTGTGAACCGCGGTGTGATAGGTTGGTGCAGCAAAGTAGTTTGCGGAAGAGTGCGCGATTGTTTGAAAGTCAGGAAACCGTCAGGAAAATTTGGTTTTATTATGGAAAAGAAAGAGAAAAACCTACATGGTTTAATAAAGTAAAAAATGTGTTAAAAAAAGATAAGGAAATAGTGACGAGAGACCGAAAATGACTTCCTCTGTCTAAAACGCCTGCATCGTACATGATGACAAAATATGGCTATCATACATGTATATGGTTGGAAAATTGGGCTAGATACTCTAAGAATGATGGCGTATTGGATTTTCTAGAAGTAGGTTCTTTTAGCACTGCTGTATTACGAAATTTGAGAGAAAAAATGACTAAGCTTGAACCAAGACCTAGACCGGCTCAATTTGAGGCATTGGCTGAGTGGGAAGATGAGATGCATGAATTGGAGAGAGAAAGGCTTGAGGAGTTCAGAGGACCTAGAGGCAGATTGCGAGGTTTATGGGGAACGACCCATGAGAGAAGAATGCAGAGATGGAGAAACGCTGATATGTGTGATGGAATGTATCCGGTGAGGACAGTTGATTAAATGGTAGGACGGAAGTGTACGGAAAAAAGAAATAATGTGGAGTCAGGAAGGAAGAGTTATGGGGATTGTGAAACAGAGGATGAGGTACTGGAGGAGATATTAAATAGAAGACCCCCTCCATATCAACCGAGTTCTTTAACTGTGACTCCAAATGCTCCGCCAATAGAGACCCGATTTACTGGTACACCAAGACGATTTTCTGAAATTAAAGACAGTACTGAGAGAGAGGAAATGAGATATGATTCTAATGCCACATTAATGGAAACCAGACTTACTGGTACTCCCAGAAAACATCATGAAATTAGAGGCAGTGTGGCTAGAGTAGAGAGGAGAATTGAAGAAAATCCGAGTACGTCTGAATATGTAAGGTCTACTAATGAGTTGACTGAAAAGATACAGGAACTTACTAAAAATATAGAAGCTGTGACTGTCCCAGTAACAATAGGTCCTGTAATTCCAGTGTTCGAAAACCAGAATATAA
Source organism: Lissotriton vulgaris (assembly GCF_964263255.1). Taxonomy (NCBI): domain Eukaryota; kingdom Metazoa; phylum Chordata; class Amphibia; order Caudata; family Salamandridae; genus Lissotriton; species Lissotriton vulgaris. Next base: position 1,117,252,896 of record NC_141685.1, on the reverse strand, counting down.
AAGAACCATTGTTAACTATCCCTTTGAGTCAAAGTTTACAAAAAGTAAGAGAGAAGGTTTATACAGATTTGTCTGAGGTTAGGCGTACTAGTCAGATGACACCGCCTGACTTGACCTTTAATCAAAGTCTCCCATATAAGTTTCCAGCAGGTGCAGAATCAGATTCTGCAACACCCGAAAGAAGAATAGAGAAAATCGATTTGTCGCAAACTCCTGTAGGACCAACAGAGCAGGAATTAAGTGATTGGCTTAAAACATTAAAAGTAAAACATCAAGAAACTAAAGTGTTAGATGTGGTTAGATTGAAAATTGACATGGGAGAATTAATAATTGGGATAATTGGAACAGATAGGTTAAAGGCATACCAAGATGATGAATTAATGTTCAAGTGTAAAAGCATTACGTGGAGAGCAAAAACCCTGCATGATCGACTAGAAAGGTTAGCAAGTGACCTCAATATAGACTTTGCAAAGAATAAATTATTACAAAAACATTACAGAGTAGATTTTACTGAAAAGGATATTGACAACATGAATCCTGCTGGAAGATTAACCCAGATAAAGGAATTAATTGTCTTGCTGAGAAAATGGGGAGATGTAGAACGATGGAAGACTAAATGGAAAAAAAAAGGGAAGAGAGCAATGATAAAACATAATTAGCGTTTCCATTTAGAGAAAAAGAGCCTGTATAAAATGAATTTCCTATGAGAGAAATGCCAGGAGGAGGGTATGTGCATGTTCCCTGGACTGAACCGGATATATTGTCATTCACAAATGATTTCCCCAGGTTGCGAGAGAAACCAGTGGAATGGTACAGACAAGTGGATTGATTTGTAAAAGTCTAAAAAGTATTATCAGAAGATTTAGATGCATTGTTTGATATAGTAGTACCAGCAGACCTATGGTCTGAGTGCAAGATTACTTTGGACTGGCCAAAAACAGAATATCCGAGAGAGCCTAGAACAGTTGCTCCTGGACCTGAGGTAATGCGAAAGTATGAACAGGTAATAGTATTCTTGAAGAATAAAATCCCACCAAAAGAGACAGATTGGGTGAAGATCGACAGGACATTGCAAGAACCTAAAGAATCAGTACATTCATTTTATGAAAGATTGTAGCTAGTGTTTAAGCAATACAGTGGATATGAGGAGTTAAGTGTAAAGGAAATGAGTCATTTTGAGTATTGTTTTGTATTTGGATTAAGATCAGAGATAGGAGATATGATCCAGCATAACTTGATGGGATGGCAGTCATGTTCCGTTGATCGAGTATTGAGGCATGCAAAATATTGCAGTGATGAGATTGAGGTTAAGCAAAGAAAATTTAAAGAGAAAGCCATGTGGGCGCAGGTGAAAGTAGCTGAACATCAAGTAGCTCAATTGGAGAATAAAAGTCCAGAAGGAGGTCAGGTAAGAATGAAAGGAAATTCGAATAAAGTAAAAGGAATGGGTAATTTAGATGAGGCCAAGAAAAAGTTTCCATGTCACAATTGCGGCAGGTTAGGGCATTGGAAGAAAGAGTGTAAGTTGCCACCAAGAGTTAACCCTGAAAATACATCATTGAATCCGCACGTGCAGAATGAGGTAATTCAACAGCCATCGCCACAGCAGTTGATTCACGTGGTTTGTGCACACTGTTTTTGTCAAGGGATGAAATGTTTTTTCAAGGGATGTGATGGATTATGGGCATTGCAGTTTTGAGTGTAACGTTAGGTGAGCTAATTGTTTTAGTTTTTCTGTGATCATTTAAAGTGAGTTATTTGAGTTAAGTAGGGGATGGAGATTCAACACTAGATACGGTCTGTGTAATCCAATTAACAATATGGGAATCGTCAAATTGTACGGAAAATGTTTCATGCGCCAAGCTAAATAAAGATGCATGCAAGTTAAATGGATAAAAGGTACAAAATACTAATGTAATCTTTTTAATTGTTGACTCTCAGTTACCCCTGACGAAGGGCTAGAAATTGCCCGAAATGCATTGGGTTTTGAATAAAGAGACGCTGCTCTGAACTACTTGTTGTATTGGGATCGTATTTTCAAGGAGGCCTGGATGGGCACAGGCGAATACGTGAAGTTCCCTAAAATACAATATGTCGTATATGTGGATTAAACCAAAGGAAAGGAAAAAAACACGGAAAATATTATGATAAAAATCGGATGAATCTGAGCACGGTCAAATGGATTACTAACAGTGGGATCTAGTATCCTAAACACGCAGTGCGCCTGGGAGAGGAGCGCGTACCACGCGCTCCCCACATTTTATATTTCATTAAGTACATGTAGGGCAAATCACAACCCAGTTCCACACGCAATGGACACAGTTTGTCAAAATAAACATGAATTAAATACGGACTATATTGAGTAATGCGATGTGCACACCACCTCTTTGAAGGAAACACTTGAGGTAGACAAAAAATAAAGAATTAATTAATCAATCAGAAAAAAAAAGATCCCAGACCATTGCAAATTTCTTTATAGAGCCCCCATCCGCTTGGCATAAGCCTCTTCAAAACACTTTGTACGTTGCATTTTATTCATCCATTTCCCAAATGTAGGTATTGTCATTAATCTCCAGTTTTGTAATATCAGTGAATGAGCAACTAACATCATAATGGCCAGAAAGCGCCCTTGAGATTCAGAAAGTATCACATCATTACTACCTATGCCAAACATAACTGAGAGAGAGAGAGAGAGAACTCTGTTTATTTAGACCATAGTCTTTAAACTCCAAGATCATATAAAATATAAAAACTATACAATACCGGTCAATAACAAATAGAAGCACAATAACATTTAAATCGCACAGTTACTTTCCGGAAAGCTTTGCTTAATACGTCTGTAGTAAAACCGTAACTACCATCACCCCTTACAACCTCTATATTTCCAATTTTATAGAATTGGTTAAAAAGTTAAAAACCTCATAAAACTTAATAAAACAAGAAATACAAAAATCCTAAGATTAAAAAGTTCTTTACACACATCATTATTCATTAACAACAATAAATTAAACCCATTTAGACCAAAATTACATTGGTCTTAAGCCTTTATCTACTGAATGGGAGGGTTTGAAAATAAATGAATCACAGTCCTTGCTTAAGTTTTTCCCTAGCAAAACGATTTACACCTCTCATTTAATTACCTAGTGCAATTGCGATATCCAGATTTTCCATTTCTATCAGTAATGCAATGGCTTGAGCTTGTTACCTTATTCCGTATTTTATAAACAGTGGCCCTAAAAACAGTTTTCTCACCTCTAGAATCATAAGGCGATCTAGCAATATGTGCAATATTTCACACTTGGTCCCCAGCCCGCATTTGCATAATCCATCGGGATATAGCATTTCTGTCTTTAGTCTCCCCTCGATTAGCCATGGGTTAGTGCCAATTCGTATCTTCAAGATTTCGCATCTAAGTCCATAATTTGGCAAAGTTTCTAGATACGGGTACCAAGCATCATTTTCCCACGCTTTTATCATGCATTTGACCGATTTTTTTCTTTCTCAGGTATTCTAGGTCCTGATTCCTTGATTGCACCATACCTTGGGCTCTAAGTAAACTCTTGGTAAAAGCTACGTCTAAGGGATTCTAGTTTGCTCTCACCTTTAGACTCCCAGTTATCGCCTTTATTTTCCTTCTCGCTTCCTTTGCCCATTTTAGGCTACTATGCCGGATTTCCTCACTGCACCAATGTGAAACCTTCTGTGCGCCCCCTTGGGATTGACGTTTCCAGAATCTTGCCAGGGCAATTTGGGCCTGACTATTCCATGCTATTGCTCTTGTCTCTAGTCTAATTGTCTGTATCATAAATGTGGGTGTACTTGTAAACCGCACTGTGACTCCAAGGAGTATCCTGGCACTGAAGACCGCTGGGGAACACGTCCTGATTTTCCCTGTGAGATGGTCCCTTTCTGGGTATCTCCAAGGTGAAACCAGGCATCCAGCGTCTGTGGGGGGCCGTTGTAGAGATGAGGCAAGCTTAATGCCCAGAGTTGCCGAGTGTGTTCCCTGGTTAGAGTAGGCACTGAGGTGAGAATTATCGAGTCCATTTGACCCTGGTCCACAACCCTGCCGCATCGGGAATTGAACCCTGGTCCCGGGCCGTTCTCTGCTTACGGGTATGCCGCCTCTAACCAGTGAGCCACACCACTCATAGCTGAATTAGGTAGTGACAGTAACATTTTTAGGGCCTTACCTTCCTCCCGGTCCAACCCTCCTTTCCCACTGAGGTGGAGAACTTCTACCCCATACAATACTTGGGGCGGGATCATAGCTTCCTAAGCTTTTAACATTGGTTTATGTGACATGTCCCCATAGTCTTTATTACATTTTTTCAGTCCACAGATGGAAGACCATGCTTTTACTCTTTTGGGCTTCCAATTGTGTACCCCATTTTAAGGAGCTTTCAAACCATAGGCCTATGTATTTATATTCCTTTACAATTTCCAGTTTTGTTTGACCTAAATACCAGCTAAAACCTTTGGACCTTTTACCAAAGCACAGAATCCCCGTTTTATCCATATTTACCACAAAAAGTTTGGCCTCACAGTAGTCACTAAAAGCATTTAATTTTCTCTGTAGCCCTAGCTCCGTCTGATCAATTATCACTAGGTCGTCCGCATATAGCAGGCTTGCTACTTTCCTACCGCTCATTCTGGGGCTCGCACTTCTTTCAACTTCCAGTGCTGCTGGTAGGTCTGCTAAAAAAAATTAAAAGAGAAGAGGGGCCAAAACACAGCCCTGTCTTAGCCCATTTCCTATGGCTATTTTCTTTGTCAGTGTTCCTTGAGTGTCTTTAATTACTTGGGCCCAGTTTCCTCTGTGCAATTCTTTTAGGATTGCCAGTAGGCCTACTGGGATCTCATATTTAGTCAAGCACTCCCATAAACTCATGCGGTCCACCAAATCAAAGGCCACCCGAAAGTCGACGAAACAACAGAACAGTTTCCCCTTTTGTTCTATCAACTTCCGGGCAAGTGCCCAAAGGGCATAGCAATGGTCCACTGTGGAGTGCCCTTCTTTAAATCCCCCCTGTTCTACTGGGACAATTGAATTCTCTTCTACCCACTTTTTTAGTTTGCCTAATACTATTTTTACAAATATCCTCTCCCCAATATTTAACAGATTGATTAATCTGTAGTTTTTAGGTCTCGCCTGCCGATGCGCTTGCGCATTCGAGCTGGTGAGAGATTAAGGGGCTTATCCAGAGTTTAACCAGACTGGCGATTTGATGCAGTGCATGTGCGCTTTTAGCTCAATGCGCAAGCGCAATGAGTTAAAATGCGCGTGCACAGCATCAAATCGTCAGCTTGGTGCCGCCAGCAGCTCTTTCCACCCCGCCCCCTGCTGCATCAAAGGCTCTGCGCTCTGCCTCAGCCCAGCCATTCTCCTCCCCTAATTGCCCCCTGCTGCATCAAAGGCCTTTTCACGGCCGGCCGGCCGTGCTTTCAGTTTCACGGCCGCCAGGCCGTGTCTACTTTTTTTTTAACTAGCAGTGGCTATTGACACATAGGAATTTGGTTTCCTAGTCATTCTTTCCATTAGTTTACTTCTTGTCATAATCTGTTTGTTTTGTAGGGATTACCGTTTGCCTTCCGTTTTTTTTTTCTGTTTGTTTTCTTGTTGCTGTTTTATTTTGGTTTGGTGTCATGTGAGTTGCTTTGCAGAGAGCATGACGCCCAGCCCAGTTCGCTCTCCGGTTGGGTGACTTGGCAGTGTGGTGGACGTCACGGATATGTGTTGCCCTGGACTAATGCAGCCGTTAACATAAAACTTGAGTTTGGGAGGTGCTTGTAACACATGTGTAGGACGTTTTCATGCGTCACTGGGGAATCTAGTGAGTGTGCGCTTTCCAAAACGAACCTATTCAAAACAGGCATTTAATTTGTTTGAAATAGATGACTGGGACGAATTACCTGATAACAACGTTCAGTTTCTTTCTTTTTAGCATCACATGGCAGTCTGAAAATAGAATTCTTAATCAGTGTTGCAGACTTGTGCAATTTAATATTTTTAGGTCTTGCGGACAGACAGCTGTAGGTATTCATCAGAGATGCCATTTAAAAAAAAAAAATGTATTTATTATTTTGCAAAAAAAAAGAGAAAAGTAAAGAAAGTATACAAGCGACAGTCCCGCATTGTTCCCCAAACAGAGGGTACTGTAATAAGCATAAAAGGAGGCAAAGTGAGGCAGCATAGTATGTTAATAAAGTTCAGCTCCCAGAGTCAATGTTTGCTGATGGGCCCTTTCTCGGTCGACCGACCGGTAATAGCCTTGCAAAGAGGGGTGGCAAAGCCCACGTGGGAAAGGCAGTGCTGCATAAGGCTCAAAAAATCTGACAGCCTCCACAGGCCATGCGGTGTCGCAACAGGTAACAAACTAACAACCCCAACTGAAACCCCCCCTACCCCCCCTTCCTCCTCCCCCCCCCCCCAGGTGATGGCGACAACACTCACATTCATTCTTAGTCCCTCAGTCATACAATCTGATTAAATCTGGAAAAGGTGAAGGGCGCGAATTGCGGACGGGCAGACCGCAGAGGGTAGACCTTGTGATAAGAAGCGGACCAGGGGACCCCAGCGAAACAGGAAATTCTTAAAGTTGCCCAGGAAGATGTCCGCCATTCTCTCCATGCTCAGTAATCTCCATAGTCTCGCGTGCCATAGTGATATAGCTGGGGCATCCGGTTTCTTCCAGGCTGCAGCTAGCGTGAGTTTGGCGGCTCCAAGGCAGAGCCATAGGATATGTTTATCCGCTTTTGTTTGATGTTCCAACACCGGGTCGCGGAGACCCAGTAGGACATGAGCCACAGAATCCGGGATCGGATAACCTAGGATGTCCTTGATGTGGGACAGAATTTCAGCCCAGAATGGGCGGATGATCGGGCAATCCCACCAAATGTGGCGTAAGTCCCCCAACAGACCACAGCCCCTCCAACACCTGTCCGAGGAGGCTGGAAATATTCGATGTAACTTGGATGGGTATAGGCACCAATCCAGCATGGTTTTTAGGTGGGCCTCTCTTAGATCCACCGAGTGGTTGTGCGCCGCGATATCTCGCCAGAGACCCTTCCATTCCTCGTCAGTAACTTCTCGGCCCAGAAGGACCTCCCAGTGCTCCATGTAGCGGGGACGGGGAGATACTGCAGTGGCGAGCAACAACCCATACAGGAAGGAAATCGTCCCCTTCATATTGGAGGTGCGTAGGATAAAGGCCTCAAATGGCGAAAGTGGTCTCGTGGCGGCATCTCCCACTCCCGCTGAGGTCGCCCAATGGAGGAGCTGGATGTGGCGGAAGCGTTCAGTGGCCGGGATCCCATAATCTCGCATGCAGTTATGAAATGTGAGGGGTGCCGACCCATGGAACAAATGCGTAAGAGCTCTGCACCCTCCCTCTCTCCACAGTCGGAAGGGTCCCTCCTGCATCGCCGGCGTAAAGGCCGGGTTGAAGTGTATGGGGGTAAAGGGGGACGGAAACGGGGTCCAGCGGTCGTTACCAGTGACCGTATCCGATACTTTCAAGACAGTGCTAGTGGGTGTGCTGATGTAGGCATTCTTGGGCCTGTCTATCTTGGGCTTCCAGGCCAGGTCCCAGATCGACCTCCCAGCCACACTCCTGTCCATGTGCAGCCAGTGTTTCTCTGAGAGCTGCTGGGAACATTCCACCTGTACCCGTAGCTGCGCGGCTTTATAGTACAGGTGCATGTCAGGGAGTCCCACTCCTCCCTCCTTCCGCGGACGTCGCAGAGTCGTGAAGGAGAAGCGTGCCCGCCCACCTTGCCAAACGAATCTCAGCATCAGGGTTTTAAGGCGCCGGAAAAAATCCACCTCTATTGGGATGGGAAGGGCCTGGAAGAGATACAGGAACTTAAGGAGGAGGACCATCTTGAGAGCATGGATCCTGCCAAGCCATGAGATATAGTTCGGTTTCCACCGATCTAGGTCCGCTCGTACCGCCGCTAGCATTGGGGGGAAGTTTGCTGAGAACAATGATCCTATGGTAGGAGTCAGCCGAACTCCCAGGTACAATAGGGAGGTGGACACCCGTGACAAAGGCGTGAGCAATCGCACATGCTCCACTTCCGCTGGAGGGAGAGTCAGGTTTAGTATGTATGATTTATTAAAGTTGACCTTGAACCCGGCCACTGCTTCAAAGTCGGATAACACCGCTTGAATATGCGGTAATGAATGAGCTGGATCCCCCACCGATAATAACACATCATCCGCAAATAGGGAGATTTTGTGCTGCTCACCCGTAAAGGGAAGGCCCTTGATCTGCTCCCGCTCCCGCACCACAAGTGCTAGAGGCTCGATGCTCAGGGCAAAGAGAAGAGGGGAAAGGGGACATCCCTGTCTTGTTCCCCGGGAGTGAGTGAAACAGGCGGATCGATGCCCGTTAATCAATACCCTAGAGATGGGGCTGCTGTAATTTGCACGGATCATTGTTATGAACTGGTTAAAAAAGCCGAAGGCGTCCAGGGTGCGGAACAGAAATCCCCAATCAACGCGGTCAAAAGCTTTTTCCGCGTCAAGCCCCACTAGTATCGCCGGGATGCGGAACCTGGTGGCCTTCTCTATCAGGTGTATCACTGGCCTCAAGTTGTCATGCGTCTGTCGGCCCTTAATGAACCCGGACTGGTCCGGGTGAATGAGGGCCGGCATCAAGTCCTGGAGCCTGCCCGCAATGATAGAGGAATATAATTTAGCATCGATATTGAGGAGAGCTATCGGGCGATACGACGAGCATTTGGAGAGATCCTTCTCCGGTTTGGGGATCACGGTTATCATGGCTTCGGCCATGGTCCCTGCGGTCTTCCCAGTGACAGCCATTTCATTGAAAAGGGTGACCAGAAAGTCGCACAGCTCCGTCGCAAATGATTTATAAAAAAGGGCAGTATAGCCGTCTGGGCCCGGTGCCTTATGGAGTTTAAGGGCCTTAATAGCGTCCAACACCTCTGTTCTGGAGATGGGGGCAGCCAAAAGCTCATTCCACTCTTTAGAGACCTGCGGTATGGGGAGGTCAGCCAGGAATCTCCCTTGACCTTCCTGGTCCAAAGAGTCGCCCTCGTAGAGTGCAGCATAGAAGCGGCCAAAGAGGTCTGCCTTGTCCTCATCCCGATGTTGCAGGGACCCCGACGGGTTCTGAATCCCTCCGATGTATTCCCTCTCTCTCTTGTCCCGGAGCTGACGGGCCATGTGCTTTCATACCTTGTTCCCCTGCGAATATGAAACACGCCGAAGCCTCAGGAGGGTGAATTCAGCTCGGTTGTTGTAGTGGGCCTTTCATTTTCCCCGCACCGCCGTTAATGGCCGGAGGGTCGCCCTGGACGGGTTCGATTTGTGCGCCTGCTCCAAGACAGCAAGTTCCGCCTCTAAGTCCTCTCGCTCCTTCCTTCTCAATTTATTGAGGTTTGCATTGAGACCTAAGCAGGTGCCCCGCAGCGATGCTTTGCATGCATCCCATGTGTTGAACACCGATGTGTCCGATGCCGGGTTGAGGGTCAGAAACTCCCTGATGGCCTTCCGTAGCTCCTTACAGGATGTATCATCCCGGACAAGCGCAGCTGGGAAGTACCATTTCCGCAAACCGTCCCCCCTCACCGACCAATGCAGCCCGAGAACCAGCAGGCTATGGTCTGACACGGAGAGCGGAAAGACGCTAGAATCACGGACATCTCCCCTGAGGGCTTGGCTTAAAAAGATATGGTCTAGACGGGAATAGGAATGGTGGACGTGGGAAAAGAAGGTATAGTCTCGGGCCTGGGGATGCAAAGAACGCCAGCTGTCAATCAATCCTAAGTCACCCACAAGGAGTTGCGTTTCAGCGGAGAAAACACCGGTATCCGCCCTCTGGGCTCGGGAGCTGTATAGGTCCTTGTCCCATACCATTTTGAAATCTCCCATTAAGAACAGGTACCCCTCCACAAAATTCCCCACTTTATCCAACAAGTCCTGGAGAAAGCCATTCTGCCTAGTATTGGGAACGTATACCTCCAAGAAAGAGCATAATCTGCTGTGTAGCAACCCCTTGACCATCAACCAGCGACCTTCCTTATCACAACACACCCTCATAGGCTGGAAGTGAAGGGATGCCCGAAAGAGAAGAGCCACCCCCCTGTGTTTGATGGAGGCAGAAGACCTGTAGATAAGGGGGAAGTGTTTGTGTCGGAGCCGGAGCTCATCTCTACGCGCCAGGTGGGTCTCCTGGAGACCCACTACGTCTAAGTGATGGTCAGACAAATATTTCCAAAGCTTTTGGCGTTTCTGTGGAGAGTTGAGGCCTTTCACATTCCATGTGCCGATACTAAGCGGCATGAGGAAACATTAGGTCCCACCGCTTTGCACTCGCTCTGTCAACTTGCCCTCGCCCCCTCCCCGCCAAAGGTAACCAGGCGTCCCTTCGTTCCCCGTCCACACCCCGTATCCCTCCATCAAGCCCCTCCCCCACACAACCCCACTCCCCGCACCAAGCCCCAAAGCCCCTCAAAGCCCGATCCCACATCAGCAAGAGAGTATTTTCAGCCACAGCACAAAACCAGTGGTCACCCTCGCTCAAGAGCCCGGTATCCAGAGTCCCATGTGTCATACCTCAAGAGGGGATAAAACTCACAGCAAGCACACATCGGTTGCCACCGCCACCAAACCCAGCCCCAACCTGGCCCCCAACTACCCCCCCCAATCCTCCCACAGAGCCCTCCGGTTCCCACCCCCCCAACAAACAAACAAGAACAATGTACTTAACAGTCCCAGTGGATAGTAGTTTGTAGAGTTCCTCCTGGGCTGGGGACGGGGTACCACTGATGGGTCCCCCAGGGCCACGGTCCGGGGTGTCTTCTCAAAAAGTACAAATATACCCACGGTACCTGAGTTCACGTGCCCCTCCGGCACCATACGGCCATCAGCTCAAAATTCAGGCTGCTCCGGAACTCTGCTGGGAAGACGCCATTGTCACTGAAGCCACAGACGCCACCGCCTCTCCCCTCTCCTGTAGGCTAGTTGTACGATCAGGTCTTCTACGATCCGTCTCCGGACCCACTCTTTGCCATGAGGAGGACCGCCGTCGCCTCCGCGATGGTGAACTGCTACCCTCCGGTGAAGGAGTCGTGTCATCAAGGCCCAGAAGATCTTTCGCCACCTGGAGAGAACGGATTTGCGCTAGTCTATTTTGCCACCTAAAGATGATGCGAAAGGGGTGACCCCACGAGTAGGAAATGTTATGTTCTCCCAGAAAGCTGGTCACCGGGCGGAACTCGCATCTCTTCTGGAGCGTTGACGCCACTAAGTCCTGGTAAAGTTGAGGACGGTGCTCTCGGAATTGCAGTGACGGAATGTCCCGTGCTTTCCGCAGGATACGCTCCTTTAGCTGGAAGTCATGCACGCAGACTAAGATGTCATGAGGCCGCCCTCCTCCCCGTTTAGGCAGACCGACCCTGTGGACCCTGTCCATCCTGATGTCATGTAGGTCCTCCTCGCCCAGGATCTGCAAGAATTGCGCCTGCACATAGCCTCGTAGGTCACCTGCTTCACCGTCCCACGGCAACGCGCGTATGCGGATGTTGTTCCGGCGGGAACGATTCTCCAAATCCTCCGCATGTGCCTGGAGGTCTAAGTTCTGCTCCGTGAGCCGAATTACATCCTGCTGCAATTGGTGGACATCGTCGCCATGCTAAAATCAAGATCCTCCAGAGTAGCCACCCGTTCTCCGATACCATCCACGTCCCTCCGCACCTCGCGAAGGTCCGACGCCAGCTGAGAGCGGAGCTCAGAAATGTCCTCCTTGATAGAGGCGAAAAGTTACGTCATAAAGGCCTTGGTCGCGGGGGCCTCATCATCTTTCTGCCAGGGCGATACGCTGGGTCCGTGGGATGCCGGCTGCTGGGATCCTTTCGGGGGGCCATCCTTGCCGGGCTTTCCTTTGCGCTGTGTGGAAGACATCGCGGCACCCCTGCTCATTCAGGTATTCGGGGTGGGGGATCACCCTCCACCAGTACGCAGCTCCGTCAATCCGACTGCCTACCTTCCCAGTCCAGGTCACGGCCCAAAAGCTCACAGTCTACTCCAATGGCCCCTCGGCAGGTTTGGGAGTCCCATGTGGTATATGGCGCCCACCACCTTGCTTCCTCTTCGTTCGGTCGTGCAAGACCCTGGATAGGGCGGTCCTGGTCCAACGGTCGAAGTCCCAAGGGCCTCAGCCGCACATTCGCTCGAGTGGTGGCAATACTTTAGTGCGGGGGAAGCACAATGTCCAGGGGCCCTCCATGCCTCGTGATGCCACAAATCGGTCCTTTGTCGCAGTAGGCCCGTAGGCCCCGGGCTCGATTTCTGAGCAATTGTCTCCTGTGTCGAGCTCCACCCGTCACCGGGCCACAATGTCCAAAGCACTGGTCTCCCAGCTCATTCAGCCGTCCCTCCTTCCACAGCGGCGGGGGAGCGAGGGTCACCCCAAGAGGGCCGACCGGTCCGCCAGCAGTCCGCCATGTGGCCCAGGGGTCTTCGGTGGTCACCCGCTACTCTGGGCCGTCTCGCCGCACTGCGCTCAGCGCTGCTCCGTGCACATTCACCACCCCCAGGCTCTCCGTGGGCTTAGGGAGCTCAGCAACAGGGTGGGCCGCACCGCACGATCTTTTCCGTCGCAGCAACTAGGCCATAGGCCTCGGGCTCGCGTAGTGCGTGGGGCCGGGTGGCGCAGTCCCCCTCACGCTGGGCCGTGTCACCTCACTCCCGCCAGGGTCCGTCGAGGTATCCTGGGCAGTCTTCCGCTTCTCCGGGCGGTCGGAATCGCCTCCTGCAGGTCCCACGGCACGGTCCGTGCCGCCGCTGTATCCAGGCCGCAAGCCTCGGGTTCGCGTAGGCAGTGGCGCCGGAAGGCGCAGTCCCCCTCGCGCCTGGGCACCGTCGCCGCACTTCATCCAGGGTCCGCAGACGTGTGCCGGAGACTCCTCGTCTCTCCAGGCGGACCCGATCGACACCTCCAGGGCAGCCCCGGTCCACAACTCCCTCTGATCAGGCCGCGACTTCCGGGGAGCACACAGCGCTACTTCTCGTCTGCGCGGCTCGCCCGCTCCGGTCCTGCCGCCGTTCCGGGGCGCCTCCGCAGGCAGCTCGGGGTCGATAGTTGGACATGGCCCCCAGGAGATGCAGGGGGATCCTGAGGGTCGCAAACGAGCCCGGAGCAGGATGCTATACAAGGCTATAGAAGGCTCGGCGCCGTAGGGACTCAAAAGCACGTCCTACTCCGATCTTGGCCACGTCCCCAGAGATGCCATTTTACCACACAGTACAAAGAGAGTGTGCTTTTGGTTCAGCCATTTGCTGTTGCCTTTTTTATCCGCTGGTACAATAGTCATGGCAATGTAAGGAAGGCTGCATGAGTGTGAAATTATTTTCCGACTGGGTGTTGTGATAGGGTGAGGTTATATGAAGATCCTTTTCCCTGTGCAACAGTTCATTCTGCACCTTTTCACAGCTCAGTGCCCTGTTGTGCAGGATGTGGCCCCTCTCTCAGCCGTTTAGCTTCTGCCTTTGCCAGTGCTTGTTGAATTGTGTCGTAAGCACAGTCCATTGCAACCGCGAAGCCCAGCCATTTGAGGTATAATTTTGTTTCATACAGGCATACAGCCAAAGGGACCTAGATGTTGCTTCACACAGTACCAAGGCCATTTCACCCCCTCACCCCCTCATCCTCACACACCCTCACTCACCCTCACACCCTCACCCACCCTCACAACCCTCTCACCCTCACACCCCTCACCCTCACCCCCTCACCCTCACACACCCTTACCCTCACCCCCTCACCCTGACACACCCTGTCACCCTCACCCCCTCACCCTCACCCTCACACCCCCTCACCCTCACCCCCCTCACCCTCACCCCCTCACCCTCACACCCCCTCACTCACCCTCACACCCCTCACCCACCCTCACACACCCAGTCACCCTCACACACCCTTACCCTCACCCCCTCACCCTCACACACCCTCAGTCACCCTCACACTCACACTTCCTCACCATCAGCTACCCTCACATCCTCTCACCCTCACACACCCTCACTCACCCTCACCCACCCTCACACCCTCGCCCACCCTCACATCCTCACTCACCCTCACCCCCACATCCTCACACACCCTCACACCCTCACCCCTCTCACCCTCACCCACCCTCACCCTCACACCCCCTCACCCTCACACACCCTCACCCTCACACACCCTCACCCTCACACACCCTCACCCTCACCCCCCTCACCCTCACCCCCCCTCACCCTCACCCCCGCTCACCCTCACACACTCTCACCCTCACACACCCTCACCCTCACACACCCTCAGTCACCCTCACACCCCCTAACCCTCAAACCCTCACACACACCCTCACTCACCCTCAAACCCCCTCACCCTCACCCCCCCTCACCCTCACACCCTCACACGCCCACACCCCCTCACCCGCCTCACCCTCACACCCCTCACCCTCACACCCGCTCACCCTCACACCCCCTCACCCTCACCCACCCTAACCTTCACACCCCCTCACCCCCCTCACCCTCACACACCCTTACCCTCACCCCCTCACTCTCAGTCACCCTCACACCCCCTCACACCCCTCACCCTCACACACCCTCACTCACCCTCACACACCCTCACCCACCCTCACACACCTTCACACCCCCTCACACACCCACTCACTCTCACACCCCCTCACCCTCACCCTCACACCCCTCACCTTCACACCCCTCACCCTCACACCCCCTCACGCTCACACCCTCACCCTCACACCCTCGCCCACCTCACTCACCCTCACAACCCTCTCACCCTCACACACCCTCACCCTCACACCCCCTAACCCTCACACACCCTCACTCACCCTCACACACCCTCACCAGCATAGCATGACAAAACATAGCATAGCAAAGCATAGCATAGCATAAGAAAACAAAGCATAGGATAGCAAAACAAAACCTAGCATAACAAAGCAAGAAATAGCATAGCAAAAGACAATAAAGCATAGCATAACAAAGCACAACAAAACATAGCATAACAAAACATAACAAAGCATAGCAAAACAAAACATAGCATAGCATAACAAAACACAACAAAACATAGCATAACAAAACATAACCAAGCATAGCAAAACAAAACATAGCAGAACAATACACAACAAAACATATCATAAGATAAAACATAACAAAACATTGCATTACAAAACATAGCAAAACACAAAGCATAGTATAACAAAACACAGCATACATAACAAAACATAGCATAACAAAGCATATCAAAACATAACATAACTTAGCATAACAAAACACAACAAAACATAGCATAGCATAACAAAACGCAACATAGTATAGCATAACAAAACAAAGCTTAGCATAGTATAACAAAACATAGCATAGCATAGCATAACAAAACATAGCATAGCAAAACAAAGCATAGCATAATAAAACACAACAAAACATTGCATAGCATAACAAAACATAGCATAACAAAGCATAGCATAGTAAAACACAACAAAACATAGCATAACAAAACATAGCATAGCATAACAAAACAAAGCATAGGATAGCAAAACTAAACATAGCATAGCATTAAAAACAAAGCATAGGATAGCAAAACAAACCATAGCATAGCATAACATTACATAACATAACATAACACATAGCATATAACAAAACACAACACATAGCATAACAAAACATAGCAAAACACAACAAAACATAGCATAGCTTAACGAAACACAACATAGCATTGCATAACAAAACAAAACAAAGCTTAGCATAGCATAACAAAACCTAGCATAGCATAGCATAACAAAACATAGCATGACAAAACATAGCATAGCAAAACAAAGCATAGCATAATAAAACACATCAAAACATTGCATAGCATAACAAAACATAGCATAGCATAACAAAGCATAGCATAGCAAAACACAATACCACTCAGTGCCACATAATTATATGCTGCATAATTACACTGCACTCAATGCAACATACTCTCCAAATACCACTCAGTGCCACATAATTACACTCTACTGAATGCAACACACTCCACGCAATACCACTCAGTGCCACATAATTACATGCCACATAATTACACTGCACTGAATGCAACGTACACTCCAAATACCACTCAATGCCACATAATTACACTCTACTGAATGCAAGACACACTCCACACAATACCACTCAGTGCCACATAATTATGTTACATAATTACACTGCACTCAATGCAACATACACTCCAAACAATACCACTCAATGCCACATAATTACACGCCACACAATTACACTCTACTGAATACTTCAAACACTTCACACAATACAACTCAGTGCCACATAATGATATGCTACATAATTACACTGCACTCAATGCAACATACACTCCAAATACCACTCAGTGCCACGTAGTTATATGGCACATAATTACAATGCAGTCAATGCAACATACACTCCAAATACCACTCAGTGCCACATAATTACACACCACATAATTACACTCGACCAAATGCAACACCCTCCACACAATACCTTTCAGTGCCACATAATTACAAGCCACACAATTAAACTCTACTGAATACAACATACACTCCTCATAATACCACTCAGTGCCACATAATTACACGCAACATAATTACACTCTACTCAATGCAACATACACTCCAAATACCACTCAGTTCCACATAGTTACACACCACATTATTACACTGCACTCAATGCAACATACGCTCCAAATACCACTCAGTGCCACATATTTACACGCCACATAATTACACTGCACCCAATGCAACATACACTCCAAATACCACTCAGTGCCACATAATTACACACCACATAATTACACTTGACTGAATGCAACACACTCCACAAAATACCACTCAGTGCCATATAATTACAAGCCACACAATTAAACTCTACTAAATAAAACATACACTCCTCATAATACCTCTCAGTGCCACATAATTACACGCATCATAATTACACTCTACTCAGTGCAACATACACTCCAAATACCACTCAGTTCCACATAGTTACACACCACATTATTACACTGCACTCAATGCAGCATACGCTCCAAATACCACTCAGTGCCACATAATTACACACCACATAATTACACTGCACTCAATGCAACATACACTCCAAATACCACTCAGTGCCACATAATTACACACCACATAATTACACTTGACTGAATGCAACACACTCCACAAAATACCACTCAGTGCCACATAAATACAAGCCACACAATTAAACTCTACTGAATACAACATACACTCCTCATAATACCACTCAGTGCCACATAATTACACGCAACATAATTACACTCTACTCAATGCAACATACACTCCAAATACCACTCAGTGCCACATAATTACACCCCACATAATTACACAGCACTCAATGCAACATACACTCCAAATCCCACTCAGTGCCACATAATTACAATCCACATAATTACACTGCACTCAATGCAACATACACTCCAAATACCACTCAGTGCCATATAATTGCACGCCACATAATTACACTGCACTCAATGCAACATACACTCCAAATCCCACTGAGTGCCACATAATTACACGCCACATAATTACACTGCACTCAATGCAACATACACTCCAAATCCCACTGAGTGCCACATAATTACACGCCACATAATTACACTGCACTCAATGCAACATACACTCCAAATACCACTCAGTGCCACATAATTACACTACGCTCAATGCAACATACACTACAAATACCACTCAGTGCCATAGAATTACACACCACATAATTACACTGCGCTCAATGCAACATACACTCCAAATGTCACTCAGTGCCACATTACACGCCACAAAATTACACTCTACTGTCTACAACATACACTCCAAATCCCACTCAGTGCCACATAATTACATACCACATAATTACACTAAATTCAATGCAACATACTCCAAATCCCACTTAGTGCCACATAATTATACGCCACATAATTACACAGCACTGAATGGAAAGGGGCGACCACTCGGTCCCCCCGAACGTATGGCAGGGTGCCCGGATCCCCCCGGGAAACCATTTTGGGCGGGGGGGGGGCGTGTCTCGGCTGGTATGCCCGAAGCGGCGTAGCCGGGGCGCGCCTTTTCCCGCCCAAGAAGGGGTTGTCCTAGACACCTACACCGTTGGTCACGCCCCGTAGGCGTACCAGAGGAGGGTACACGCCCTCCCGAAGAGGAATAAAAGGAGCAACAATCCAGAGAAGCATCCTCTTGTTCCTGTGCTTGGAAGCTGCACCCTCTCGTTGCACGTGAGCCCTAGACGGAACAAGGAGCAATTTTGATTTTTGTGTTTCTCTTCCAGGGTCCTTCTCTTCCGGTATCTTTGGACCTCTGAAGCCAGGACCTCGTCGAGCAGCAGAGCAGCAAGGGCAAGACTCTGACAACGATGCCTGGCAAGAAGGTCGGAAAGAAGGCTGGGATGGAGCAGATGCTCCGCATGTTGGTGAAGGACATGGCGAACATGAAGAAGAAAATGGCGGCAATGGATAATACGGGCAGGCCGAAGAAGGTTATCGGACCAGCATTGCCGGGAGTAGTTCCTGCAGGGAGAGGTAAAAGGGCCAGGAATAGGGCGGCAGGGGGGGAGTCTCCAGTCCCCGAGTCACCTCCGGTAAGCCCAGTTAGTCCAGTCGAAGCCCCGGTACCTGTACCGATCCCGGATGCAGGTCAGCCGATCCCGGTTGTAGTTACGCCCACCAGCGACGAGGAGATGCCTCCTGAGTTGGCCGCCCAGTTGGCCGCGTGGCTCGGGAAAAATACCGAGGGGGCAGCAGCGCCTGGAGACACGGCCAGAGAGGCTAGGTTATTAATGAAGCAGTTGCGGCAATCGCGAGATGCTGCGAAGGCGAATGTTCCTTTTGTCCCCTCACAGATTCCCACGGGAGAACCAGCGGCTGGCGGTGGAAAATCAGCAGGACCAGCTGTGGAGTCTGGTAAGCAGCCTTTGCCAATGGCGAACGGGGGGTCTTTGCCCTCAAGGAGGGAGAAAGTAGTTCAGCATATTCCTCTGGCCACGAAAGAGATGATTTGGGCTGATAAATATGTAAATATGTTTTCGCTCCTGACGGATCATCACGAGATTGAGTACGTTAAAGCTCAGAAAGATTTGTTGCATCCGAGTGTGTGGCGCGCCAAAATGGCGGGCTTCAGGGTGGATGAGACGATCTCTAATTGGGCCAAGGCCTTTGGGATGTTTACTGCTATTATGGGTGAACGTAAGCCAGAGATTATGACTGAATTAGCCTGTTATCAGACACGTATACTGGATTTCTACGAAACATATGAGGGCGATCAATGGAGGGGTTATGATAGTAAATTTCGTAAGGCCAAGGAGCACGATTCGTCTCTGACGTGGGACTGTCTCGACTCCGTCTCTTGGCAGAAGCAGATGATGCCGGGCACGACGAAGTCGTCCTCGCTTGGTGAGTATGGATCGGCGCCTTCCCGCCATCACTCGGCGGCGCCCTTTCGAGCAAACCCCGTAGGTGATCACCAACCCAAGAGTAGTGGGAGTGGGGGCAGAAAAGGGGTTTGCTGGAATTTTAACAGAGGCAAGTGCACCAGGCCACAGGGGACATGTAAGTTCAGGCATGAGTGTGCAGGTTGCGGACATTCTTCACACCCGGAAAGTTCGTGCAGAGCCAAGAATGGGGATACCGGGGGTAGAGGAGGTACCAAACAGGTCTAATATCGGCCAAGGGGTACCACTACCTACCCCCGTAGATATCATGGCAATGATCCCCTGGCTAAACGAATACCCTGATCATGTCTCCGCTGGGGTGTTACAGGACGGTTTTTCGAATGGTTTCCACATCCCGGCGGGGGATTTTCAGGGGGACTCACTGTGCAGAAACCAACTGTCCGTTCAGCAGCACCCAAGGGTGGTGGAAGGTAAGATTGCGAAGGAAGTTGCCCGGGGCCGGGTCGCCGGCCCATATAGGCACCCCCCGGTTCCTAATTTCATTTGTTCACCGCTGGGAGTGGTCCCCAAGAAGGACCCGGGTGAATTTAGGTTAATTCATAACTTGTCGGCTCCTAGGGGTCTTTCGGTAAACGATGCCATCGATCCAGGAGTCTGTTCGGTGCGGTATGCATCCTTTGATGAGGCCGTCGCCATGTTGAATCGCCTGGGGCCCGGAGCGTTGATGGCTAAATCAGATATTGAGTCAGCGTTCCGGTTGCTCCCGGTACATCCTCAGGATCAGCGTCTGTTGGGTTTTGGGTTCCAAGGACGCTATTACATGGACAGATGTATGCCAATGGGTTGCTCCATCTCTTGTGCTTATTTTGAGAAATTCAGCTGTTTTCTGCAATGGGCGTTCACCAGAGCTACGGGCTATACGCAGGTTATGCATTATCTAGATGATTTCTTGTTCTTGGGGCCAGCCGGGGACACGGAATGTGCACAGGCTTTATTTGAATTTTGCAATCTCATGAAACGATTCGGCGTGCCATTGGCACCGGGGAAAACAGTGGGGCCATCTACTTCACTCGAGTTTCTTGGAATTGAGCTCGATTCAGTGGAGGGATGCTTCCGTTTGCCCAGGGACAAGGTAATGAAATTTAGGGCATCGCTAGAATGGTGCATTAGCGGAGAAAAGGTAACTCTCCATCAGTTGCAGTAGGCAGTGGGCCAACTTAACTTTGCCCTCAGAGTGATACCAATGGCCCGCCCCTTTTCCCGCTCTATTGCACAAGCCATGGTCGGTCTCAAAGAAGGACACCACCGTACGAGACTGTCGGCAGAGGTTCGCCAGGATATGCGCATATGGCTGGCATTTCTGGCGGATTTCAACGGTTGAGTGGTATGGAGCAAACCGCCAGCATCCTCGGAAGAGCTGGGTTTGTGGACCGACTCGGCAGGGAGCATGGGATTTGGCGCCATCTTTGGTAATCGATGGTCGGCGCAAACATGGCCGACGTGGTGGCACACCAATGGGTTAACAGGTAACATTGGGTTTCTTGAGCTGTTCCCCATCTTTGTGGCCCTGAAAACATGGCCGGACAATTTCCGTGATCGCTTAGTGGTATTTTGGTCCGATAACATGACCGTTGTTGAATGCATAAATAACCAGGCAGCACGCTGCAAGTTGATTTTGAGATTGCTGAAAGAAATTGTCCTACTGTGCATGAGACTGAACGTTCAGTTTAGGGCAAAGCATGTGCCGGGTGTATTGAACCAGGCGGCTGATGCACTCTCTCGTTCCCACATGCAGGCCTTCAGGGGTTATCTACCTTCTGCGGATCTAGTGGCGGCACCATTTCCCGAAACTCTCTGGTCACTCGGTGCCCCGGATTACAGGACCTCGTGGGAGCCAGCTTAGCCCCCAGGACATGGAAGGCATACGAAGGAGCGTTTCGTTCCTATTGTGCATTTTTGGGTCCGGCAGGAGGGGATAAGTGGGGAGAGGAGGAGTATGTGCTGAAATTTTTGGTAGCACTTCACAAGGCTGGTCGATCTGCAGCGACGGCCAATAGGCACCGGGCCGCCATTGCATTCATGGCGCAGGCGTACGGCATTAGGGACCCTACATCGTCCTTTCTGGTTAAGAAGGCATTACGAGGGTGGCAACGCCTCGAGGGTCATAAAGTAGACGAGAGGCGCCCGATTGGTTTAGAAAGACTGTCCCTGTTGATGTCAGTGCTCCCCGAGACCTGTTCCTCCCAGTCCGAAGCAGTCCTGATCCGGGCCGCTTTCGCATTAGCATTCCATGGGGCTATGCGGGTGAGCGAGCTGGTGGCAAGAAATAAGAAGGACGTGGGGGGAGGTCTATGTCGGGAACACGTTCAGATCAAGGGTGATTCAATGGTGATCACAATAGCTAGGTCGAAGACTGACCAGAGTGCGATGGGGGATAGTATTGTGGTCCAGCGCATGCGAGGGACCCCCATGTGCCCGGTACAGTGTGTTGAGGAATACCTGGCGCAAAGGGTGGCAGCATGGGGGGGAAGCTTGCTGAGACACACCGACGCCACCCCACTGACAAAGTTTCAGTTTCAGCGGGTGTTAACACTGGCAATCGCGGCAGCGGGCTTGGACCCGAGCGATTTTGGGACCCATTCCTTCAGGATAGGGGCTGCTACAGAAGCTACAGCCAGGGGTCAGAGTGTGGAAACAGTGAAACGATTGGGACGATGGTCCTCGAACTGTTATAAAAGGTATGTGCGGTTGCACATGTTGTGAAGCTAATGTCATGCACTCACGCTTCTTGTCTTTTGTTTGGTTTACAGTTTCGCGAGCTTGTGAGGCGGGGCGGACTGTGCAGTCGACCCGACACCTGGGAACCAGCGGTCAAAGAACACCGTCTGAGGAAAGAGTGGTGTGGGTCGTTGGCCACTCATACGTGAGGCGAGCCGCGGACGTATTCAAAGCAGGTGACATGATTCACGCAGCTGGGGAATACGGGTACAGGGTGACCTTCCATGGAAGGGGCGGGCTCTGTATTGACCACTTTCAGTATTTTATCGAGGAATTGTTAGGGTGGACAAGGTCACCGCCGTCTATACTCATAGTGCATATGGGGGGCAATGACTTGGTGGCGCTCGGTCGTAGAGTACTCCTCGAGCGGGTTCTATTCACTGTTAGCTGGCTGGCAAAGAGGATACCGGGGTGCACGATAGCATGGTCACACATGATTCCAAGGAAGGTGTGGCGGGGGGCCCTCTCTGTGTCAGCTTTGAATCATTCAGTGAAGAAGGTTAATAACAAACTGGCTAGATTGTTTCGTTCAGGACAGTTGCACTGTATTCCGAATGGTTGTATCCGGGGTGATAATATGTATCTCGAAGATGGGGTTCATTTGTCCCGGGAGGGGAATGTCTTACTCATAGGAGACTTCCTAGCTTGGTTAAGGGGTTTGTAGATCCATGACCTTTAGGAGGAGTTTGTGGGGGGTCCGGATAGCCGGTCAACTATCCGGCCTGTGGCGGTAAGGTCATGATCGGTGAGCAGTAATTTTCAAGATCCCTAGAGGGGGCGCCACCCATTATGGCTGGGAGCGCCCGGGGGGAGGCGGCCATTGGCCCCTCACATGGGGAGGCGGCACCCACTAAGTATGGGGTCGCCGGAGGGAAGGCGGTCATAGGCCCCTCCCAGGGGAGGAGGCGGCTCGATGCCCCTCCTAAGAATTTCCCGGGGCCAGGATATCCGCGACGGCGGATGTGGTGAACAGTGTGGGGTGGGAGGGGGGTCCACGCTACCTTCTAGACACCTCACACGAGTCCTCGGACGACCACTAAGATGGCGTCGAGTTAAATAAGGGGCCCCCGCTAAGACAAGGGAAATTGGAAGTTGGCACAGAGGTACAGTCCTCTGTGCGACCGCCCCTCACACCGTGAGGGGGGAGTTCTGGTAGTAGGGATCTGACACCGGTTACGACCTTGCCGTTGGCCCGTAATGTTAGGATGTACAATTTTTATTTTAGAAAGTATGCATTTGCAGGATGTTTAGACTCGGCTAGGAGAACCTTTGTATTAGAGATTTGTTAAGGTTAGCCAATAAACGTGACTGCAGTGAAATGTATAAATGAAAAATTGTACATGATATGAAACTGTTATTTTAATGTTTTAATTTTGTTTCATATTTTAATAAATACGGCCGGGAGGGTAACTCCCTCCCGCCTTCCAAAAGTTCAGATCAGTGTCCGTCTTCCCATTCTTGGGGATTGTGTTGGGAGGGGGTGATAGGCATCCCGGCCATATGGAAAGGGGCGACCACTCGGTCCCCCCGAACGTATGGCAGGGTGCCCGGATCCCCCCGGGAAACCATTTTGGGCGGGGGGGGCGTGTCTCGGCTGGTATGCCCGAAGCGGCGTAGCCGGGGCGCGCCTTTTCCCGCCCAAGAAGGGGTTGTCCTAGACACCTACACCGTTGGTCACGCCCCGTAGGCGTACCAGAGGAGGGTACACGCCCTCCCGAAGAGGAATAAAAGGAGCAACAATCCAGAGAAGCATCCTCTTGTTCCTGTGCTTGGAAGCTGCACCCTCTCGTTGCACGTGAGCCCTAGACGGAACAAGGAGCAATTTTGGACCCACCCACCAACCCGTTAAGGCAACGTTAGTAAATGCAAGAAAGTTGATTTGCGTTGACAGTATCTTTTTTCCAGGTTTTATTTTAGTATGTAATAAAGGTGTCAATGTTTGAACTGCAATAAAGTTATTTTCTTCATAACAATTCTCTTATCCAGTTGAGCGAGGTTTCACAGTCGAATTAGATGTGTGGCATGTGTTGATAAGTGGAGGAATAGGACAATGTCCAGTTAACCGTTTATCGCTCTCTTCATTAGGTCAAAAACGTCGTATTTATTTTGGTCGGGCGGTAAGGTCATGATCGGTGAGCAGTAATTTTCAAGATCCCTAGAGGGGGCGCCACCCATTATGGATGGGAGCGCCCGGGGGGAGGCGGCCATTGGCCCCTCACATGGGGAGGCGGCACCCACTAAGTATGGGGTCGCCAGAGGGAAGGCGGTCATAGGCCCCTCCCAGGGGAGGAGACGGCTCGATGCCCCTCCTAAGAATTTCCCGGGGCCAGGATATCCGCGACGGCGGATGTGGTGAACAGTGTGGGGTGGGAGGGGGGTCCACGCTACCTTCTAGACACCTCACACGAGTCCTCGGACGACCACTAAGATGGCGTCGAGTTAAATAAGGGGCCCCCGCTAAGACAAGGGAAATTGGAAGTTGGCACAGAGGTACAGTCCTCTGTGCGACCGCCCCTCACACTGTGAGGGGCGCACTCAATGCAACATACTGCACTCAATGCAACATACACTCAATGCAACATACACTCCAAATACCACTCAGTGCCATATAATTGCACGCCACATAATTACACTGCACTCAATGCAACATACACTCCAAATCCCACTGAGTGCCACATAATTACACGCCACATAATTACACTGCACTCAATGCAACATACACTCCAAATCCCACTGAGTGCCACATAATTACACGCCACATAATTACACTGCACTCAATCCAACATACACTCCAAATACCACTCAGTGCCACATAATTACACTACGCTCAATGCAACATACACTACAAATACCACTCAGTGCCATAGAATTACACACCACATAATTACACTGCGCTCAATGCAACATACACTCCAAATGTCACTCAGTGCCACATTACACGCCACAAAATTACACTCTACTGTCTACAACATACACTCCAAATCCCACTCAGTGCCACATAATTACATACCACATAATTACACTAAATTCAATGCAACATACTCCAAATCCCACTTAGTGCCACATAATTATACGCCACATAATTACACAGCACTGAATGCAACATACACTCCAAATCCCACTTGGTGTCACATAATTACACGCCACATAATTACACTACGGTCAATGCAACATACACTCCAAATACCACTCAGTGCTACAACACATATTGTGTTACAATAGGTGTCACATTTGCGAATGATAAAACGATTGGCATTGTAAATAACAAAGCTATTAATTTTTGAAACATTGTGATTTTTCAGATCAATACATGTAAGACAGGGGAAAACTAAACATGTACCTTTACTAATGCTATAGATGTAACATTTGATCATTTTATAACTATTGGCATTTATAATAACAAAAAAAAACTTTTATAATTTGCACAACATAAAAAAGTAAATAATATTTAAATTTACCACACCAAAAACTCAAACTTTTCTATTGCGAGACCTATTGCATTTCCAATGCTTGTTTGGGGTGTGCATATCACCTTTCTTGTGGATGGGCCTTATTATTGCCCCTTTCCAGTTGTTGAGGAACCTCCCAGTATCTAAAATAACTCAGAACATTTTGGCAAAAAATTCAGCCCACCAATCTGTCTCGGTTTTAATTATCAGAGCCGGGAGGTTGTCTGGGCCTGCTGCTCTTGTTAAATTCAGGCTCTTTATGTTTTTCACTTCAGGGACCGAAAAGTCGTGTTTTATTTCTGCTACCAGACCGCTCCAATCTGTGTGCTGATTCTCTTCTCAGTTACTCCCAGGGCTATACAAGTCCTGCAAATATTCCTCCCAGGCTGCTTCTTCCACTACACAATTCATTGCGGCCATCTGGCTATCCGCTGCCGAATGAACTAATTTCCAGAACTGGCGTAGGTTCCTTGCATCAATTACCTCAAGTAATTTTAGCCTTCTTTATATTCTCTTTTTGCCCTCCTAGTTAACATAATATATTCTCTTTTAAGAGTGACGAGGGCATTTCCACTACCCTGCCCGCCCTTTAAGTATTGGCGGAACGCCATTCTCCTCATTTCTCTCTTCTTTTCCAGACATTCCTTTGTGTACCACCGTCCTTGCATCTCCGGCTTTAAATGATTCACTTTAACATTTTTTTTTACTGTTTCTCAGTGCGCCACTAAGGGTTTGGACCACATCCTCGATTTTTCCCACGTACCAATCTAAACCCTGGCCACTTACTGTGCCCAGACCTAAATTCTGTTGTAACTTTACTAACCTGGCCACATATTCTTCTGTTAACCTAGTTGTATGTCGCCTGGGGTATTCCACCTGTTGTTCAATGACTTGGGTACGGGGGTTTAAATGTACATCAGGGAGCTCCAGGACTAAAATGTTATGGTCACTCCCTTCTCTATTTAAAATCCTAAACCCTGTGGTTAGTTGGAAGCTCCAGGGGGTCATGAAAACATAATCAATTGGACAGTTTTGGGTACCTAGCTTAAACGTTTTCTTTGCTGGCAATATAAGGAGGATGTTCCATTTAGGCAAAAGAGGTTTTTGGTTCCCAAAAAGTTTCCTAACTGGGTGTCCTTAGCAGTTGTTATACATTCTGGGAAAGTAGCTTGTGTTATCTCATAGGCCTCTAATATTTCTTGAAACCAGCAGTCTATTTTTTTGGGGTGTAATTTATTATGATTAAAATCGCCCATTAACATAATCAAATCCATTCATACTTTTCGCAGATTGTATCCATGTCTTCTTTAAAATACCCCATTTCTGCTGTATATTCCTCTGTGGTATCCTATTGCATATATACATTTATTAGTATTATCACGTTCATTTTTACAAAATCAGATAGCATTATTCTACAAACAAGCAACCATTTACACTTTACGGTTATTTCTGTCACCTTCTTCACTATTTTTGTTGACACCAGAGTCATTATTCCCCCAGCTGGACGGCCAAATCTATGTTTCTTTGCTAATCGATTCAGCTGGGAGAAGCCATCGAATATCGGGGTCTTGCCACATAGCCAAGTCTCCTGGATACACACAATCTCTGTATTTTCTCCTAATTCCCTTAAGTTTTAATGTTTGGCTTCATTTCCTAGGCCATTTATATTCCAGGAGGCTAATCTTATGCTATGTGGCGTACCTTTTACCTATTCAACGTCATCTAGCCAGCCATCCTCCCCATGCCCTTCAGAGACTCTAGATGAGGGAGCCAGGTGGCCTATATCCTTGCTCCAGTTTCCCCACCAATTTTCTGTATTTGAATTATTTGCTACTATTTTAATATTTCCCAGGGAGGCTCCTTCATCTTCTTCAAGATCTCTTATCCTTACCTGTCTCTTTCCTAAACCTGCATGACACCTTAGGAAGTTATTTCCTTGCCACCCCTTCCCTTCTACTTCTAATAGTACCTCATCTTTGGCTAATAGTCATATTCCCTCTTTCTGTAGCTCATTTGCGTTTTCTGAAACATACCTTTTACTAGATTTGAGTACAACATTACTCTGGTGACATCCTTCCCTTCTTTATTTTGCCTAAAACCCACTTGTCTTAGGTCATTTGATCCTATAGCTTTCAGATTATGGCATTTGGCAAACCCAGTAGAGCGTGTTAATGAGAGTCTGAAAAAACATGTCATTGAACGGTGGTGCCGTACCCGCGGCCACCGAAATAACAACACAATGACTTAGTTTTGGGCTGAAATGGGGTGACATTAAAAACGTAATCTTACTGAAAAATGGGGTATTATTCACCTGGTTTAGACGCCAGGACAGGGTATATTGATTATGACCGCTTTTCAGGGACGCGGGCGTTCGTCTGCAGAAACATCGGGTGAAAAACAAAAGCATCAGGAAATGCAGGCTAAGATCGGACAAAACGCATCACATGCATAGATCTGGTGCAAAAACTCACCCGAGGGGAATATTGCATCAAGCCCTCAGAAGGAGCAGTCACGGCACGTCACCTTCGTAGTAGAAGTATGTAGCGCGTCCAAGACGTGGATCGCGCACAAAAGTTGTTGTTATTTCGGTGGCCGCGGGTGACGTAAATAATTAATTTACTCTCTTAATTTCTATGCAGGTAAGTACTTAATCAATGATAACTCAATCAGAATGAAAGAAAACAGAGTCCGTGGTGTTAGAGTTTCTAAGGGTTTTATTCCTCATAAAGGAATCAGGATATCATGTTCTGACCACCACAGGGGTGTCAGAAGGGATAGAGCGCTCAATTTTATTGATAATACATAGCTTATATACTCGGTTTATACCATAGGAATCAATGTAAGAGGCGTAACAGCTGAGAGAAGACAAGATAACAATATACACGTGGTACTAGTACATCATCAAGAGGCGTAAACTAGGCGTGAACCAGAGGTGTGTGCTAGAAACGTCACTGATAGGTGACGCAAGTGGGTGGCACCAAGGGGTGGTGCTAACAGAATGTTGCAATGTCAGCAGAAATCGGAAGCTTGGATGCGCGCGCAGCTGCATGACGTGTGATTGACGGGGTGCAGGGGACTTGACATTTACACTGACGGAAAGAGACAGAAGTCTGGCATGTCAGATCAACTTGTACTTCTATCATATCTGATATCTGGTGTTTAGGAACTATACTATCTGGGCGGAAAGGTCTCTAGGGCAGAAGCTGTTCTATGCTAACTGTGGATGCGTGTATAAGCGCCTAAGTGTCTACATGTGAAGCGTGGGGCACGGGGCCTTCCATGGAAGCATGGCAACAGAGGCTATGAATTACTTGCATTAAGACAGGTCGGCCTTTTGGCTCTGCAGCTGGAGAGGATGTTTACAGGATCTAGTAGGCAGGAATGTATTCTCGGGGAGCGGAACAGATAACTCGAAGGTTATAGTCAGTCTTGGCAGAAAGCAGGCTGAGCTGAGCGCAAGGGGCCGCGCTGAAAGTAGGACAGAGTTCACGAGTACAGAGGTAGCCTGGGCAGAGTCAGGAGCCACAAAAGAGGTTCAGATGGCAGGAATTCAGGGCCTACTCTTGCTAGAGCAGGAATACATGAAAAGTGTACTACAAAAAGACGGTGGCATAGCATACTTAGGAACGGACTACATAATCCATTCAAGGTGGATCTGAAAGAGGACAAGTTAACGGTGGACGCAAATGTATTTGCGTCTTCATAGCTGGCACAGGAGGGAAGTTACATGCACTTTAAGCTGGTACATGGAGTCGGTGGGGTACGCGCTAGGGAACACAACATGGCCAAAATTTAATTTTCCTCATTCCCTCCTTGTTCCCTACGGACCCTTCATGAAATATCGATCCTCATGAATCGATCAGTCTGTTCTTGTAACATCATTTGTTCTTCTTTCTTTTGGTTACGTTTTGAGTGAAAACTGGAATGTTCAATACAAGAGGTGGCACACAGTCCACAAATCGCTGGCCCGCACTGCAGGCACAGGCAGCAACTGAATACTAGGACTAGGCCAATGCCTAGGAAGGATAGGATCTTCCATCCCCAAGCTGTTAACGTTGTCCAGAACCAACCGGACCAAGTCCAGGTGCCTGGATTCTGATGTATCTGATTTGCAATTTTATGAAGACGGGTGATAGCTTGATATACAGATGGTGCATTTTGTGGAATGAAAACACAGCAACTTGACCCGATGACCTTACAGGCTCCACCTCTATCTGCCAAGATGACGTCAATTACAAGACGATTCTGAAGGACAACAACCCGCATAGCGGACTGCTCTTCTGTTAAGTTACCCAGGGCGGAGGCAGTTTCATTTACTACTGCTTCAAGTGTTCTAGTTAATCTGCGTATTAATTTACTATTCTGGACAGGTCCTAAAAAGAAAAAAGAATCCTTTATTAAAATCGGTGTACTGTTCCCATGCCGTTTCTGTGTAGTCGACAAGTGGGACATCTCTTCTGGGTCTATTCTTTACTAGATTGCTATTTCTGTGGTAATCAGGAGGAGCTAGAAAAACAGGTGGCAGAAGGAATGCAATGTAACAGGTACCATCCCAATCTGGAGGTAGACGTATGTATGCGGTATGACCACAAACAAAGTAAGAATGACTGACAGCTTTGAAAGACGATTTTCCATGATCACTGAATTCGACCACAGTAGTGCATTTACTATGACCTAAGTGTACTGAACCTTTCTTCTTGATACATAATTCACCAGTGACTGGCAGTACTGACATAATAGGTAGAACTGGCGTGTCTTCGGATTCGACAGTAAGAATCATAAGGCTAATTGTATAATTACCTAATCCATATACTTCATTTTCTAGATCAGTTCCTATTCTAGTCGGAAGTCCCTCCTTATCTGGGTAACAGACGTCTAGTAGGACCAAGTTCAGGTTTCCCCAAACCCAACCCCCATCGAAAACAGCAATGTCAGGATCTAAAGAATTAATTAATTTGAACCATGCTCCGCAGGAGCCATTGTGAGAGAACGGGTAAGGAAAGAGAGGCAGGGCTCCCTTATAATTCTGGTAGGGAGGGAGTCGGCCACATATCCAACAATTTGTAGCATTGTTAATTTGATGAGAATGGTGTAACATACTAATGAATGTATTGTTGCGCAGCGCGAGTCTGTAGGAAAGCTCATGAGG
Source organism: Lissotriton vulgaris (assembly GCF_964263255.1). Classification (NCBI taxonomy): domain Eukaryota; kingdom Metazoa; phylum Chordata; class Amphibia; order Caudata; family Salamandridae; genus Lissotriton; species Lissotriton vulgaris. The sequence continues at coordinate 1,117,222,070 of NC_141685.1, read as the reverse complement.
AGGTAACTCACTAAAAGTGTGTTCAGTAGAGACATTGTAAGCAGATTGTTCACGCTTGAAAATAGGATAGTAGATAGGTAATAAGATGCTAGCAATAATAATTAAAACACTGAGAATAAACATTATTATTAATGTCACTATGCAGTGACTACGGAGTGATTTGCAATATGTACGTTTCTTTGCTTCTCTCTCTCTATCTCGATCTAGGGGATACATGTCAGAAACTATTTAACCGATTCACCTAGGGGAGGACTTAAACAATTAAACTGTCTGACTTGCTAGATCGTAATTTCATGCGGTATTGTTCTTGAGGAGTTTTTTCTCGTTTGAATTCGGTAAAGTCTTTGGTAACACAGTCTTTGGTGGGGGTGGGTGTGTCTTGTTCCGGTTTCAGTCCTGGGAATGTTTTGATATGGCTTAGGTGGACCCACCCCTTTCTGCCTTCCAATTTGACTGCGGTCCTTGTGGTAAGAAGAACGGTCTTCGGAGACTTCCAGCGGGGCTCCAACGGACTTTTTCTGTCGAAGTTGCGGACGAGGACAGTATCCCCGGGGCGGACGTCATGCGGCTTCACATCAGTGTTGTCAGGGAAGGCTGCGGCAACCTGTGAACGACATGATTGGAGTGCAGACATCAAGGAGGCAAGGTAATCTGTCAACATATTAGAATCAACATCAGTAATCTTTTTAGGAATGGGCGTCCCCCACATATTCGGTGGTCTTCCAAAGACCACCTCGTACGGGGATAGCCCTGATCTCGAATGGGCGACCATTCTCATATAGAATAGTGCCACTGGCAGGGCGACTGTCCAGTCGACCCCTTTTTCCTGACATATTTTGGCAAGGCGGATCTTTAATGTCTGATTATGCCTCTCAACAAGGCCTGCGGCTTCTGGGTGTCGGACACAATGGAACTTCCACTGGTATCCCAGTAACAAGGAAACTTGTTTCATTAATTCGGATGAGAATGGCTGACCGTTATCTGAGTACACGACACGAGGCATGCCGTATCGTGGGAAAAATTCACGAACCAACTGTTTGGCAGTGGTCGGAGCAGTGTAATCTGGGACTGGGTATGCTTCGGTCCAGCGGGACAGAGCACAGACAACTACGAGAACATATTTAAATCCTCGACAACGGTCCATCTGGATATAATCCATCTGGAGGACTTCAAAAGGGTGATCGGGAGGATGAAATCCACCTTGCTCTACAGGGACGCTTTTACCTGGATTGAACTGACAACAGATCATGCAAGTACGCACTTTCTGTTTTGCGGCTGCTCGTAAGTGTTTATTGTTCCAGAGATTTTGTAAACTGTCTAACATTGCTTTCTCTCCTAGATGGGCAGGACTATGTGCTGTATTTATCATGACTTGAACCATAGAGTCAGGGAGAAACCATGTAGATTTTCCCTTCGTCATCCAACCTTGATCTGTCTGGATCCCTCCTAGTTCGATCCATTTCTTTATTTCGTCTGCAGTAGCATGTGTCTGAATGTCAATAACATCTAGTGTGGGATCTCTGACTGTCATACAGTTTGTCGGTTCTGTTGTTTTTGTGGTGTCAGTTGTCTGAGTGTCGGTCAGTGCTGTATGTTTTGCTGTCTGATCTGCCAGGTCGTTACCCTGGGAAACAGAATCTGTGGCTTTAGTGTGTGCTTTACACTTCATGACTGATATGGCTGAAGGCAGATGTATTGCTTCTAACAGTGCTTGAATGAGAGGACCATGCTGTATCTTTGTACCATGAGAGGTCAGAAAACCTCTTTCTTGCCAGAGCATGCCGAAGTCGTGTACGACTCCGAACGCATAACGGGAATCAGTGTATATGTTGACATTTCTGTTCTTGGCTAGAATACAGGCTCGGGTCAGAGCGATGAGCTCTGCCGCTTGAGCAGACAGTGTATCAATACGATGTGTTTCTTTAACTTCGGTTTCAGTGGTCACGGCATACGCGGCCACTAACTCTCCTGTACTTGTTCTCATGCACGAACCATCCACATAAAGTGTCAGGTCTGGATTTGTCAATGGAACATCTGTTAAATCTCGTCTGGGCTTTGTTACTGCATTAATGATCTCTATGCAATCATGTGGAGCTGGATCTATCATAACTGTAGGTAACAGTGTTGCTGGGTTCAGGATACTGCAGCGTCTGATTTCTATGTGTGGCTGGAATAATGTCAATTCGTAACCTGTCAGTCGTGCTATAGTCAAGTGCTGAGTCTGGGTTCTGTTTAACAGAACCTCTACAGAATGTGGAACTTGTACTGTTAACTGATGACCTAAAACAATTGAGTCGCTTTGTCTTATTGCTAACGCTGTTGCTGCTACTGACTTTAAACATGCAGGGAGTGCCTGTGCTACTGAATCCAATGTACTTGAAAAATAAGCGCAAGGCTTATGTGAACCTGCTTGATCTTGAGTGAGGACAGACAACGCTGTACCGTCACGTTCTGTAACAAAAAGTGTAAACGGTTTGCTGTAACATGGTGTTGCTAAAACTGGCGCTTGGCATAAAGCTTTCTTTAATTCCTCAAAGGCTTGTGTATGTTCCTGAGTCCAAGGGAGGACAGTCGAAGTTGCTGCCTCCTGTGTCGTTAACTGGATGAGTGGTTTAGCTAGAAATGCATATTGAGGAATCCATTGTCTGCAGTACGAGGTGAGGCCTATGAAGGCCCGCACTTCCTTTTGTGTCTGGGGTCGTGGCATGTTTACTATTAACTGAATGCGATCGGGAGTGAGCTGTCTCCCCACTTTGGACAGCAAGTGACCCAAGTACACAACTTGCTGAACACAGAATTGTAGCTTCGAAGGAGACACCTTGTGTCCCTTGTCGGCCAGGAAATGCAAAACTGTCAGAGATGCTTGTTCACATTCGGGCTCACTTCGTGCGGTGATCAGTAGATCATCGACGTATTGCAGTAAAGCGGTGTTAACTGGCATTTGGATACAATCTAGTTGTCTTTTCAGTGCTTGACTATAGATGCTGGGGCTTTCTGTAAATCCTTGAGGTGCGCGGGAAAATTTGAAACTTCGTCCATTTAAACTGAATCCGAAGAGATATTGGCTCTCCGGGTCAATAGGTACACTGAAGAAAGCGTTCTTGAGATCTATTACAGTAAAGAACGTTGCTTCTGAATCAATAGCAGTCAATAGGGAGGAGATATCGGGGACCACAGGATACTGTGGTACAATACATTTGTTCAGTTCTCGAAGGTCAATCACCAGCCGATATACTGGCGGTGCATTGCGGTCTGTACGTTTAAGAATTGGAATGATGGGTGAATTACAGATATTGGAGTCAGTCTCTACGACCACTCCCTGGGCAATAAGCTCTTCAATTATTTTCAGTAAAGCCACTACAGCATCGGGGGGTAACTTGTATTGTCTGATTCTGGGTAAAACAACTCCTGTCTTGAGTGTGACACGATATGGAGTGATATGCATACAACCTACATCAGCTGGGCCTTTTGCCCATAAGTGATCTGGTACATTTTTCAATCTGACATCAAAATCACGTAAAACATAATGACCCTTGAAATCCCGTAGAAAGAGTCTGACTCCCTCCGGGGAACAGCATATTATAGCTCCTAGAGCCTTCAGTGTTTTAATTCCTAACAGATTTTCTGGACATGATTTCGTAAGCAACAAATCTGTAACTCGAGATAATGGACCCACAGCTAGTGGTACTGGTTCCGATACTTCATTTACAATAGGCTGTCCTGAAAAACCAAGGGAAACATTCTGTGAGCCTGAGAGGGGTGCCCCTGGGACTTCATTGTGACTTATGGTAGTGCGACTTGCCCCTGTGTCAATTAAAAACTTTCTGTCTTTTCCCAATACGTGACTGTGTACATAAGGACCTTCTTGATCTACAGGAATTTCAATAAGAGGCAAATCACTTTCCCTCCCTAGGCTGTTTCATGTATAACGCTGATAATCTGGATATGCCGACTGGGCATACTGGTACATCTGTTGTGATACTTGCCGAGTTGCGGCAGCGGGCTGTGTCTGAGCATGCTGTGGCTGCGGTACTGCTACTGTCTGTACTGTATGGGACTGGTCATGCATAGGCTGTGTATTCTGCATTGGCTGTTCGTTCTGTGAAGTCTGTTGATGACCCTGTTCATGTCTAGGCGGACGCGGTCTTTCTTTAGTTTTACCTGTCTCGATGTTATGTTTCAGGACTGGACATTCATGTACGTAGTGACCTGGCTGCTTGCAATAATTACATGTCCCTTTAACGGGAGCGGCAGAATGATTGGTCTGGGCCCCACCTTTTCTATGACCGTCGGCTGGAATAGTCTGAGCTACTAACATTTTCATTTTCGTGTCTTTCATACGTTTCTGTTCCTGATCTTGTTCTTCCCTAATTCTGTTCTGGTGATATTGTAACATTTGTAACATCTGAGATGGCGTATTTGCCTGCCAAGTACTTTCAACTTTGTACACTCTATTTTTGACTAATGGTAGGGCATTCTCTACTAATTTTGTTACAAAAAGGTGCGGATATGACTCACTACTGGTTTTTAGACCACTATTTATGATGAAACATTTCTCGAATCTTGAATAAAAGTCACTAGTATCTTCATCTTGTTTCTGTTTACAGGACGAGATAGCGTCCCAATCTTCCTTTCTTGTTGTCAATAATCTTGGCAAAACCTGTACTATTAAACCTGGTAATGCTTTAGTCTTATCCCCAAGGCCTAACCCTGGGACTCGTTTGCTTTCTTCGTCTTCTATTTCTGCCCATGCTATCTTTGACTCTCCTACCTCCCAATCCTTCTCCTTTAATTTTTCGTAAATGCCCGTGGGCAACAGTACTTTTAACATTTTCATAATATCATCATACGTGTAATCTCCCATCAGTAACATATCTTTAAGCTCTCTATGAAAACCTGCAGGATCTTTATCATGGCACGGAACTAATCTCTTCATTTCTAACAGTTCTAACTTAGTCAGTGGTGTGTGAACATACACACGCTTCAAGCGTTGGTCCTCACCCATAACTGGATGTACTTCTCGTAAGGGGTTCTGACTTTCAATGCCGCCACCGCATTGCATGTGGTACGTTTTCCTTTCTGGAGGCGGGGCGGGAACATATTCGGGACTTATGAAGGTGTTATATTTATGTCGTTGTTCTAGAATTATTTGTATTAATTTGGTACTAAAACCTCTCCATCTATCCAGGAGTAGTGCTTCTAATGTCTCGTGTAAGGGGCCTGGATCAGAATGATGGTTTCTGAACTTGATGAGGAGGTGCTGAATCATGTATACACCTGCTATTTTCTGCTCTTCCGGGGAAAGGTTCAAGAATGTCTGTACTAACGTGTCATCATTATACATGTCTGCGTTTTCGGCCCATAACACGGCTGATCGGGCTAGTTCCTGTTCATCCATAGAATTGAGTACATGGTACCCCACTCGGTCTCGAAGCCTTTTATCAGTTTCCTGGAACTGATGTTCAGAAGAATTCGGATTTGTTAAAGCAGAGAAAAGAACTCTCTTGCTTTCTGGGCGGACACCTTTCCTAAGGTAGGCTCCCCTACCTACATATGCTATAGTATCTGTAGACCTTCCTGGTGCTTCATGTTCATCTTCCTCCTCGGAGGAAGCTTTATCATTCTCTTCCTGGTGTGCAGTCAATACTGCCTTTCTAATTTTCTGGGACATACTGGCTATGCAATTCCCTCTATCATGCTTTCCTTCGGCTATATTTTGACCCCACTTGTTTAATGCGTCTAATTCACTTTGATCTGTTCCGGGCCTGTCTCGTTCTCTTATTACACAATTTATGAAAAATCGTAATATCTGTGCTTGAATGTCAACTTTCTGTTTATGCATGGCAGCTTTGACACTGTCGGGGTCTTTCCCGGTCTGTATAAACTTATATATTCTGTCGAGAAGTTCCTGCATTCCTACATAGCATAACAAGCTATCGGTGGCAGATCTTAATCGTAGTGATGCTAATATCATTAAATCGTCTTTTCCGGGCACTGGATCATATCTGCAAACTGACATCTTCTCTTTAAATGCTTCAAGCCGGGATAAGTGGGGAGACTGGAAAGGATTCTGCGTGTCCCTTAAGTTTAATCTGTGTGTCGGTGGCGGGGTCTGTAAACCCGCTGTCGCACCTCCTGAGGCGGATGTTTGAGCATTATCTCTCCGCGGAGTCTGGATCTGAACTGGAATTTGTCGTTTAGCAAGATCAGGTAAGACTGGTTTCGGTAGGTCTGTTTTGAGTACGGGAAGTGGCGGAGCTGTCGGAACAGAGGATGTCTGTCGCGGTACCGGCGGAACATTATCTGGGGGCGCAGTGCCACCCCCATCCCTGTCAGTAGGCAGGGCACGAACAGGCAGATTGGTGTAAGCTGGTACTATATCCTCTAGATATGAATTTAGGAATATGTCTTTAGTAGTTTTATGCATTACTTTAGTTGGAACTAATGGTGTCGGTAAGTTTTTCGGTATCTCTGGTTTAGTTTCAGATGTGCCATCTGCTGCAAGGTACATACCGTTTACAAGATTATTTCGGGCTCGGTCTATTTGTTCTGTTTTTACTCGGATCCCTTCAGTAACTAATTCGTTTTCCTGTTCTTTATCTGATTCTTTAAGTCTATCCTCTCTACGGAGCGCTTTGTCAGCACGCTTACGTGATTCCTTACGCCAAAATTCTATGGCGTCCTTCTGAGATTGTCTAGCTTTCTTTTTCCATAATGCTTCTTCTACCCTCATGATGCACTCGGCATCCCACGTTCCGGTAACAGGCCATCTGTGTCTTTCGTCTAGGTGTTTGGTGTAATCGGCCCATAAATCTAGATATAATATAGCATCTATGCCGTGTTTCTGGTACATAAAATTGCCTGGAGTGTCCCTAGGGGGGATAGGAATTTCTTCCTCCAGTAACCCTTTCCTAGTTCCTATCTGTTTTAACTTGTTGAAGAACGGCATCTTGTTTACTTATTACTGAACGCTAGATCTTTATTCCTTAATACTCCTGACAGCTATATTATACGAGAAACACAATAATACATGTTTTAAACAGTCACATTCATACCACAACATTAATCACAAAAAAACATTGAAGACATAGATGACTACCCCCTATACTGTATGTACTGCTCAACAGTACGGATACACTGGTGTAACAGTGCAAAAATTCGGAATACTTGATATACTGCTAAACAGTACAGATACACTGCCTAAAAACAGTGCAGACCGGACTTGCGTACCCAAACCCGTCTAGATACGACCCAGCAATGGTACTCACCGGGAAGCACGGAAACAGAAGGCCTCGGAAAACTCGACTGGACTCGACTCGGAACTTCGGAAAATTTCGGAAAACTTCGGAAAACTTCGGAAAACTGGTGGGCCTCTTCACACCTCGGACCTTGCTTCTTTCGGCTAGGCTCTGGTCGGGATCCTCCGCACTCCTCACCGCCTCGTCTGGGCACTGATCGCAGTCTTCGTCACCTCCGTGGGTCAGAGGGAGATGCAGGAAATCCTGCCAGTACACGTGTGTTCCATCTAACTGATGGCAGGGGACACAGCTTGCAACGCGCCAACCGGCGCGTGAGGTGGGGGAGGGGTCCCTGTTCGGGCGCCAAAATGACGTAAATAATTAATTTACTCTCTTAATTTCTATGCAGGTAAGTACTTAATCAATGATAACTCAATCAGAATGAAAGAAAACAGAGTCCGTGGTGTTAGAGTTTCTAAGGGTTTTATTCCTCATAAAGGAATCAGGATATCATGTTCTGACCACCACAGGGGTGTCAGAAGGGATAGAGCGCTCAATTTTATTGATAATACATAGCTTATATACTCGGTTTATACCATAGGAATCAATGTAAGAGGCGTAACAGCTGAGAGAAGACAAGATAACAATATACACGTGGTACTAGTACATCATCAAGAGGCGTAAACTAGGCGTGAACCAGAGGTGTGTGCTAGAAACGTCACTGATAGGTGACGCAAGTGGGTGGCACCAAGGGGTGGTGCTAACAGAATGTTGCAATGTCAGCAGAAATCGGAAGCTTGGATGCGCGCGCAGCTGCATGACGTGTGATTGACGGGGTGCAGGGGACTTGACATTTACACTGACGGAAAGAGACAGAAGTCTGGCATGTCAGATCAACTTGTACTTCTATCATATCTGATATCTGGTGTTTAGGAACTATACTATCTGGGCGGAAAGGTCTCTAGGGCAGAAGCTGTTCTATGCTAACTGTGGATGCGTGTATAAGCGCCTAAGTGTCTACATGTGAAGCGTGGGGCACGGGGCCTTCCATGGAAGCATGGCAACAGAGGCTATGAATTACTTGCATTAAGACAGGTCGGCCTTTTGGCTCTGCAGCTGGAGAGGATGTTTACAGGATCTAGTAGGCAGGAATGTATTCTCGGGGAGCGGAACAGATAACTCGAAGGTTATAGTCAGTCTTGGCAGAAAGCAGGCTGAGCTGAGCGCAAGGGGCCGCGCTGAAAGTAGGACAGAGTTCACGAGTACAGAGGTAGCCTGGGCAGAGTCAGGAGCCACAAAAGAGGTTCAGATGGCAGGAATTCAGGGCCTACTCTTGCTAGAGCAGGAATACATGAAAAGTGTACTACAAAAAGACGGTGGCATAGCATACTTAGGAACGGACTACATAATCCATTCAAGGTGGATCTGAAAGAGGACAAGTTAACGGTGGACGCAAATGTATTTGCGTCTTCATAGCTGGCACAGGAGGGAAGTTACATGCACTTTAAGCTGGTACATGGAGTCGGTGGGGTACGCGCTAGGGAACACAACATGGCCAAAATTTAATTTTCCTCACGGGTACGGCACCACCGTTCAATGACATGTTTTTTCAGACTCTCATTAACACGCTCTACTGGGCGGCTGCCCAGGCTACTCACTATGTCGGGTCACCCAATTATGTAGTACTTTGTCCTCAGTGCCATTTAACCTCCTTTTAAAAGTCCTTATAATTTCCTTTGAAACAAGTTTTTTAATGCTTTTTTCTCTACTGGCCTTTTCGGCCTGAAATCCAACTATGTCGGGACTCTTCTGAGACCGTCTGAAATAATCTAGCGCATTTCCTTTTTTCTTACTTAGGACACAGCCCCACTCCTTCCTCCACCTCCCCCCACGTCCTGATGAAGACCCGCGAGTAAGGATCAAGTATCCTACACCTTTGGGTCGAAACGTAGACTACCATCTACCTTCAAGAACTCCTTAACCCAAGATTGATAATGATAATCATCACGGGAGTCTCTGCTTTATGTGATATGTTCTGTTGCTTAACATGTGTGTTTTCTTGATCTCCAACATATGGATCAATGATAATGTTTTCCAGTTGTGTATTGGTGCCTAATGAACTTTTTGATTAGTGATGTTAACTAATTGAAACACACCCCTTCCCTTGCACTCCCCCCTCCCTCCTTTGTGGGCGCATTTGAATTTTATATTGCACTAGCAATCGTGAAATTAACCCCTTCCATGCTGGGCCGATTTTTCTCGTGTGCTGAGCTTTTAAAGAATCAATGGCTTCATGACGGCCCCCAGCCGTCATCAGCACACGAGCACAGTAATGCATGACGGATGGGGGCCGTCATCAGCATGGAAGGGGTTAATACATGTTTTTTCTGGTACAGTGATAATAAAAACACTGGTCACCATCATTCGTGTCTTATTCAAACAATTAAGTAATAATTGTAAGTGCTGTGTGTTTGGTCAGGGACCCCTTTATATATCCTAACGTATTACCCAGGTCCCATTGACTACATGGGTTGAACCCCTCTATTTAAAATATATTTGGCAAACCCTTGCAGAAGTTGTGACCTATTTAGGGGCAACCTCTTTCCTAACTTCTTACCCCCTTTCCTTAATGAGAATAGTTCAAAGTATAGCCTCATATTCTCGCTCCCCTCTTTCATTACCCCGTTTAATATCTGGGGTTCTGACGTATAGGCCTGCTACCTCGCACCTCCCGGCTGATCCATGGCTGCAAACTTCCTCCTAACTGTCTCCCAGACTCCTTGGGCTGAGATGTGATTTTATTGATAGCGTGTTTCTTCTGAGGAGCTGAGATGTTATCTAGGTACACATTTTTCCCCTGCTTTTTTGAGGTTTTTTTCTTAATGTGCTCATAGAAGGGTTGGGTAACAATGTTTCATACCCCCTTTCACCAATCACCTTCTCCACCCTTGGCCCTTTCTCTACAATTTCACTCCCTTTCTTTAGTGATTTCCTTCCTACACATCTCACTCTATTTATTTGTCCACGTCTAGTCAACTCTCCTCTTCTTATTACCCTCATTGGCCACTTTGTGATATACACCTCATGACTTTCTTTGGGTGGTTCGGCAGTTTCCACCTGTGCCTCTACTTGGGGCCGAGGGTCGGGGTCAGGGATTTGTTTACCATAGATGGCATGTGGCATCTGATCCCCTGCAACTCCCCCTCTATTTTAGCTAAATACATTTTTTGTGATTTTAGGATAACATTATTTGACAATGTCACTTCTAGAAGTCCTTGAAGGGTTCTTTGTAGTATTAACATAAGATCCAACATTGATGATGCAGTTCCCGGTTTGTCTCAGGGGTTAAGTTCAGTTCCGCTCATTGTTCTAAACTGGCGTTCCAAATTTCAGACGGACTTTTGTTTTCACTTCTTCTCTGGTTTAACTTACTACTCAATGTACTTTCTTCTTCTCTCCCTGTGACCTCCTTTGAGGTTGGACTATCCTGGGGTCCTCTCTCCGGATCATAGGAGAAAAGACCTAGTGGTGAAGATGACAACCGTGGTGACACTAGACCCCTATGGTCCAGTAGCAGCTGCAGAGACTGATTAGCCATGTTTAGGGATTTGGTTGTTTGTACTTCCAAAGGTAGGCAGGTATACCCGTTCTCTTCCCTCTCGAAACTCACATTTTGCGGTGCTGACTCAATTATCTCAATGTCTTGATCTTTTGCAGGTGGTAAGACTTTTTGGAAATGTTTCCCCACAAATTCCTTTATTGATTTTGAGGCAGAGCTACCCGGGTTTTTATTTACCGCTATGTTCCCTTTTGCTCCTTTCTTCTTTGCTTTCATGGGCGTCAGTTCTGGGCTCCCTCTTCTTTCTTCCAATATGCCCGGTTTTACTGGGTTTGCTGGATTTAGTCTTGGTCTCAAATTATGTTCCGCAGTGTTTTTGACTGTATTTGGGCCCATCTCTTGTATTTTACTCAGGGGTTACCAGCTCCTCCGATGCTAGGTTACACTTTTACCCTGTTAAGGGACAGAGTGATCTACAACTGTTAAAACCGTTGAGACAATGGGCCCAGAAGAACAATTCCCCAAACTCTTTGGGGCTCAGAATGGGGACGCCAGGCTCTGTATTCGCTGTGTTAATTTTATGCTTTATGGGGGTTTAGTGAGATCGGTCACCATTTAGTTAATAGTCCCAGATGAACCAGCTCACAATCATGATGAGGCTTTCACAGCCCCTCTCCGCCTCACCACTTACCTCTGTTGTGCATGCGAGGAAGCCGCCTCCGCGCCCAGGTCCCGTGCCCCTGTCTCTCCGGATCACGGTGTGCTGTAGCATTCAACTCAATCAGCGCTCTTCAGCCGCTACCAGCCGGCTCGGCTCTCCGTTTTCGCTTCTCCCCTTCTGCTTCCTACTTCGTCCGCGTTGGCGTCGGCGCAGCACTCGACTGGTGCTGACGCTTGCTTGCCGCGTGACGTATGGGCGTGGGGGCAGGGCTACTACTGAGAGTAGCGTCGGACGGGTATCGGGTGGACGGATGGGCACCGTTTCACACAGCAACGACACAACAAAGGAGTTACTTCTTCCAAACATAACTACTTCTGGAGAAGGTTTATAAGTGTTCCCTATTGCGGTACTAAAATACACAAATATTTGTTCCCAAAAAACTTGAAGTTTGGGGCAAGAAAAAGAAATATATGTCGCCATCCTCCGGCTGCCAAAGTTCCGCAGTGAAAACAGCTACTCCGCACTTCTGGATACATTTTATTTAACGCTTCTGGAGTATAGTATACCGTCCAATTAGCAAAAAAAGCCATCCTTTTATAGTTAGCTGCTCTCAGAGCTTTATTACCTAAAGACAAAATCTTTTGCCAATCTTGATACGAAAATGCCCCTCAACTTTTTCCAGCATCTTTCGTACCAAAGGAGATTCATCCTGCTGGTTTAGTAAACGGTACCAGTTCCCGACACCAATTAATCTTGCAACATATAATGATGAAGCAATTTTACCAGGAGGAATGAAAGAAATAAAATTATACTTCTTTACAAAATTGAAATTTTGAAGAAATTCAAAAAAGGAGATTTTATTCGACCCCAAGCATCTGGCTTAAGCTTCCTGCCAGGTAATCACCCTGCCATGGATGGCTAGTTGACTCAGAACCCCTAAGCCGGAGTCGTTCCATTTTTTCAATAGAGCAGAGTGGATATATAATCCTAAATCACGACACTCAGTTAATTTTAACAAAAAAAAACAGAGAAATCTTTTTGCTTAAAAACCATACGTAAATTAAGCACGCACTCCAATCCGTCTTACCACCAGGGACACTACCTGAAGAATCCTCACCACTGGAGGATAGACTCTTAACAGACCATTTACACACATAAGCGATCTCGCTTACCTACCGTAAGATAATCAACAAGTACTCAGATCCCACAGCAACGCTGAAGGTTACGTGGGAGCGTGATCTGGGAGGTATTGAGGAGGCTGACTGGCGTGAGGTGATTGCGTCTCCCAGGGAGGCAGCAATCCCATCACGGCTGAGGTTAGTTCAGCTAAATATTTTGCACCGCACTTGTTACACCAGGACACTCCTCCACCACATTCATCGCGCAGACATGCCACTCTGCCTCAGACAATGCAGAAAATCAGGGACATTCTTCCATACTATCTGCCAGTGCTCCAGGGTTCTTTCTTACTGGACAGGGGTGATGCAAACACTTTCACAGGTTACACATGTTACAATATTGCCGGACCCGAGATGCTGCTTGCTCAATATCTAGGAGCCCACGGATCTCACCAGAATAACCCAAGATTGGGTAACACTAGGCATGACGATAGCAAAACGTAACATCGTGCATCGCTGGGGTTCCAGGGTGGGCCCTACGCTCAGCCTATGGTGCAAGGATATGGACACGGCAATGGTGGCCAAAAAATCAGTATATACTCGAGGATGTCTGAAAAAATGGGCAAAGGTTTGGGGAGGCTGGAACAGTTACAGGGGTAATATATGTGAACCCCCCAAGATGGCAGAATCTGAATAGGATACTAGAATGTAACAAGAAGGGGTCAAGGGGTCCTTACCAAATGTATGATCTTTGGGAACAAGAAGGACATAAAATGAAATTTTTGCTTGTCAATCTGCCTTACTTATACTGTGACAAGAAACGTAACCGTATTGTGGGATGTATATCTGTATGCCATGTACATTTATTGTTAATGCAATGCCATGGGAAATGTTCAATAAAAATTGCTTTAAAAAAAAAAACATACGTAAACAATATGAAAATTCTACCAATGTCTTATAACGAGTTTTTGGGGGAAATTTTGAAAACTCTACCAATGTCTTATAATGAGTTTTTGGGGGAAATTTTGCAGTCTTTAAAAAAGCCGGAAGTTGAGATCCGGCTTCCTGGATCATTTTGCTGATGAACAAATTGTCCCTCTGGTAAGGTTTAGACAGCACACATGCTATATAATCAAATAATGCTGCTTCATAATATAATCGAATAGTCGGGAGAGCGAGCCCACACAATTTGATATCTAATTACAAAATCGGGAGCCTCACTCTGGCAATCTTTTTATTCCAAACAAAAGTTCTAATCATAGCATCAATTTGTTTAAAAAAACTAACATTAACTTTAACCGGGATATTTGTGAACAAAAAAATCAACAGCGGTATAATAGACATCTTAATTAGTGCCACCCGTCCTATCAATGTCAGGGGAAGATTGGACCATTTATTCAGAAGATTTTGGATTTTAGTGCTTGTAATCTCATAATTATTCTATAATAAACTGTGACGTATATTCCCAAATATCTGATGGGTGCAGTTTTCATTGCCCCATGTATTAATTCACCTGGAAGACAACCTGAGCCAGAATTTAGCATCACAATTTCTGTTTTAGAAGGATTTATTTTATAACCCCCTATTTGCTCAAATTTCAGAAATTCCAGCATAATAGCTTGTATATTTAATTTTTCAGGATCTAAATATAAAATAGCATCATCTGCAAATAAGTTTTAGTTTTGCCATCCCTTCAATAGGGGCTCCAATATTGCTATTCATACGTATTCTAATTGCGAGGGGTTCAATAAAAAAGGTAAACAAAAGAGTTGATAAGGGGCAGCCTTGCCTAGTTCCCCGATTTATCTCTATTAGACCGGCTTGATCCCCATTAATTATAATCTGCGCCTGAGCCCCTGATCAATATTTTTAATCATGGTTATTAGAGATAAAGGAAACCCAAACCTAAAAAGTGCGTAAAATAATGAATCCCAATTAACTAAATCAAAGGCTTTTTCTGCGTCTACCATCATGATACAAGCAGAGGTTACATTAAAAAAGTCCAGTGCTTGAATCAAAAAGCGAGTATTTGTTGACATCATTCGGCCCACAATAAACCCAGTTTGATCCTCGTGAATTACTTCCTTAGCTGCGGGAGTCAGACGCAGAGCCCAAATCTTCATAAAGATTTTATAATCAGTGTTAAGTAAACTGATTGGACGGTAAGAATTTAGATTATTGGATGGTTTGCCTTTTACACGAAACTAAAAACTATCGCTCTCCAAATTCCGGACGTACTAGTCCGCCCATTTTTAATGAAGTCAAATAATGTAACCATAAAAGGGGTTAGCTCCTTCTTAAAACACTTGTAAAATTTGCGTGGAAATCCATCCTCAACAGAAGCTTTAGCACCTGACAAAGATTTTATTACTGCCTCTATCTCATCTGCAGTTATTTTCGTTTGCAGCATTGTTGCCAGATTATGCGATAATTTGGGGACTTGTAGTGAGTCAAAATAACCCTTGGTCATCTCATTATCAACCGAATACTTAGTGGAATATATCTGTTGAAAATGATTTTAAAAAAATCGAGGAATTTCCGCTCTGTCGGTAACCACTGTATTCGATAAAGGATCTATTATTTTGACGATGCAAGCGGCTTCTTGTCGAGCTCGAGTTGGCCAAGCGAGCATCTTACCCACCATTTGACTCTCTTCATACACCTTCTGTAAATAGGACTGGAAACTATTTATTTCTTCCTAAACAAAAAAATCTCGTAAAGCCTTCCTAGCCTGATCCAACAAAGATTGATTTAATAATTCCACAGGATTAGCAGCATTACTCAATGACTGCTGAAGTTGTGATATCTTATCAAGGCGTTCCCTTATTTTCTTAGCGGATGTGGAAATCATCCTCCCACGAGCTGCTGCCTTAAAAACCCCCCATACTGAAAACATATCGGCGGTACCTTCATTGATGGAAAAATATTCTTTTATCCAATCTCTAAATTCATTGATCCACATTGGGTACTGCAGAAGGAGCCAGTCCATCTGCCACTTGGACCTGACCCTTCTGTCAAGGCCCAGACCTATACCTACTTTCACATAAGAGTGATCAGAGAAGGCATTAATGCCAATAGCGGCCTCGCTGAAACTCAAGGAGTGTGATAGCAATAAATAATCTATTTGAGATGCAGATTGATGTTGGCGTGAAAAACAAGTATATTGCTGATCAGTTCGATTTAAGAATCGCCAAGCATCAATAAGCTGAAAATCGTCTTTCAATGCATCAAAGAGTTTCTTAGTTTTAGGTTTCAATTGTTTTTTCCCTGCTTTGGAAGTATCAAACTTCAAATCCTGGTATAAATTAAAATCACCCCTAAAAACAATTTTCCCCGTAACTCCTAATACCAATTTATGTAACAAACGTAGTGTGGATTTATCATCAAATAATGGACCGTAATAATTAATAAAATTCAGAGTCTGGTTATTTAAAGACACTTGTACCCAAATCCACCTCCCTTGAGGACCTCTTTCCTCCTGAAGAAACACCCAATCAAACTTGCGAGAAAAATAAATCGCCAACCCCCTCATTGCCACCCCCGCTGAGGCGACGACAAAAACCCTGGAAAACATTCCCGGAATCATTTTGGGTATTTGATTTCAGATGGGTTTCCTGTAAAAAAAGAGTCTGAGGTTTTAAAGTAACTAACCACCTAATCAATCCCCATATTTATGTTTATTCAGAATGCCATTTACATTCACCGAAAGGATTTGACAATTACTCATTTAAAAAAAATTATTTCCAAGAAGCTCCATATTCTGCAATTCCTTCAATTCTTTCACAAAATTCCCTCAACCATCTCATGAATTCCGTATAGCAACTGCTCATTTTTTTATTTTTTAACCCCAGGTAACCCACCCTCTACCCATCGCCCTCCACCCCCAAGGAAATATGGATACTCCCTCTGTCCACATGCTCCACACCCCCAACACATACAGGTGCCATGATATTGCACCTCAAAGTGACCCCCCCTGCTCCACAATGAGAGAGAAGAAAAAATAAACAAGCTAAGCCTAGAAAAAGCTCCCAGACGGAAAAGGCTTTTTAAATCATACAGATGGAAGATTCTCTTAATCTGATAGGCTGCAGTTCAACTGAGCATGAAACTCTACAACAACAAAAAAAGAAGAAAAAAAAAAGAAACGCATGACTAATATGCAAGCCAGCTCGTCCATTATTTTCCATTATTTTCCAGCAGAGATTGTCTTGAGTAGCTCCTGTGCATCTTCTAAATGAGTAAATGAGCGACATTTTCCATGTAGAAGCACTTTTAGGTTGGATTGTTGTGCAATCAAAGCTTGTGCCCCTTGAGTCTTAAACAAATATAATAACTTAACAAACTCCTTCCGCCCTTTAGCAGCCGTTACTGTCAGCAAATATTCTGCATCTTCCTCCATTTTCAATTTCGAATTGCCTTGCCTGAATTGCTGAGGGCAAAACTTTTTCTTTTACCCGATAATCTGCAAAATTGGCAAGTATTGTATGAGGAGATTTCTCATTTGGAGGAAGATGAGCGGGAACCCTATGTGCTCTTGTTAATGTTAGATCCCCTGCAAAGTTTGGTAGCACAGCCCTCTTTATGAATGTTTCCACCCATTTTACAGTGTTGGCCCCTTCAAGTCGTTCTGGAACACCAACTATCCGAAGGTTTGAACGTCTGGAAAAGTTCTCAGGTTCCTCAATCTTTGTTTCCATTATAAATTTTTCCCTTGTCGCCGCTTCCACCTGCTGGAGGACCCCTATCATTTGGTCTTCCAACGTGGAAATCCTTGACTCGGCCTCAAGAAGACGGCCCGGTAAGGTCGAAATAGCCTCCTCGATCTTTCCCAAACGTTGCTGAATCGACGGAATCTCTAATGACTGCATTTTCTTCATGTCTCTGATCTCTTCTAAGATCATATTTAACATTGTTTTAACATCCATCTGACATGAGATCTCCCTTTTTCCTGAATTATGAGGACCGGTGCCTCTAACTTAGCCTGAAGTTCCTTTTCCTGAGAGTTAGTTTTGGCGAAGAGTAGACTGGAGCTGGAACTGTTAGTCAGAGAGATTTGTGGGCCTGAGTGAGTTGAAAGCGTTAATTGTTCTATTAACGACTGTTGATCTGATTGATCTGATTTACCTGTCTGATCCTGAGCCCAGACCGGTGCCTCAGTTGCTGTAGTGTCTTTAAATTAAGGTTGTATAACATCGGGCCCAGTTTGGCCAGAGGAGAGGGGGGACAAAGGCAGAGGGGTTACACTTGCCGCAGCTATCTGAACTCTATCAGAAGGGGTCGGATTCGATACATCAGGAGCTAGATCTTGCATCAGAATCTGTAGCGGAGAAGCCAACTCTTGAGGTGCGGTGGTCTTAGCTAGTGAATGTTCTGGTGCTGAACTCCCTACAACCTCCCAGAGTTGCTTGCACAGTATCCTGCATAGGAACATCTTTTCTTGTATAGCTAGTTGATACAGTGAGAGGAACCGTCTTTTTCACAAAAAGAGCAAAGAAAGCATTTTTCACCTCCTGACCTACCCAGGCATCCGAGCCACCTGCTGGAGAGTCCGGATCTCTAAGAACGGTTTCTGTGGATAACATCATTTTTGTTATTTTCAAAGGTGAGTCCTCAATCCCAGAACTTTGTGAGCTAAAGGAAGACTCCGCAGGCTGTAACTTACTGCTACCTTTGGACTGGTTTGACTTTGCTTTCGCAGAGCGCGCTTTATTTATTGCGGCAATTAAGGCATCCGCTTTTGCCGCTGCGGCCAGCAGCTTATGTTGCTTTTTCATGGTATTTTCTTTGCTCCTCGTAAAGCTGCCTCAAATAGGACCTTCTTTGCCTTTTGTTCTTATCTTCCCCCGTTTTACCTCAAGAATCTGTAGTATATACAGCAGAAAAGGAAACCTTTCTATCTCCTCCTTTTTAATTTTTTTTTGTTTTACGCCTTGCAGAACCAATAACTGGGTGTTCAACAATTCACTTCAAATTAAAAGGCGCAGTGTATTGAGCCTAACAGTTTCTCGCCCCACTGTTCTTAAGGAAGGAACCATCATCAATTGAATGCAGCCACCCACAGTGTACTCACATTAATGTCTCCTGCCTCATGTTGCAGTTCCTCATGAAAGTCTCTGGAATACTCCTTATATTACTGCTTAGGCATCCGACCAAACGATTAAGAGGCAGACTTTCAGCTTTTTACTGCCTCCAGCCGCCCAGCAAACAAGCAGCTGGCAGTGTTGGGACGAAAAAAGGCAGACTTCTAGCCTTAATGCCCTTAATCCATGAAGCCGTCACGATTCCCTCAGCTCCCCGCTCCATTTGACTCCATTTCGGCGAGAAGCAGCGCCAAACAACAGATAGTTTACCGGGGCGAAAGGACAAGCCGCCAACAGCCTCTTGGCTCAGCGTCTCCGCACACCTGAAGCTCTGCTTGTCATCCGAAAGTGAGGGGGAGGGGCGTCACCGCACCTACGCGCTAGCAGAAAGCGCCGTAACCTGCATCCCCAGATGGACCTTGTAACTGGTCATGTTTTATCTCTCACATTTCTCAATCCCATCGTTCTTAGTCTGTCTTTAGTTCCCATTCTTTCATCACCTTTTCTGCTTTGAGCATATTACCAAATCTCTCATTCTTCTAGCACTGCTAATACTCAAAAATATATTTTGCCCCCCTCTTACTAGCACTGCTATGCTCTACCTCTATCATTCTTTTTTTTTAAGACATTTTTATTAGCATTTTATTATAACTCAACAATACAACCATGGCATGATCTGCTCGCACTACCCTGTCTCCCACCCTCCACCCTCCCCACCATACATCTCTGATAAGTTCCATGTCGGTTCGACCCAGAGTCCAAAGTGCTGTGGTGCGATAGTCTCTTACTTCTGGCCTCTGAAGCCTCCGGAGGGAATGGATACACGCTCTTATCACTCTACTTCTCATGCATCCCTCATACCCCCCCATCCAGCCCGTGGTATTTTCTCCATTTGCCCCAGACCTTACGGAACTTCTTCGGGCATCCCCTTGCTTTGTAAGTGACCCTTTCAGCTGCCATGTAAAGGTCCAACCCTCTCCTCCATTCTTCCAACCCTGGCGGTTCTGGTGCACCCCAATACTTAGCTCTGTCCCTTTTTGCCATCACCAGTGCCAAAACCAGAAAGGTCAGTAGGGGAAGTGCTAGGTCTACGTCATTCGTCATGCCCAGTAGGGCCAGCCTGGGCTCAGGTCAGAGAGAGGTCTCGCTCATTTCTTCAAAAACTTTACCCCAATAGTCTTGTATCGTACGGCACGTCCATATGATGTTATAGAAGTCCCCTCCCATTTCCCTGCATCTAAGGCACCTTGTGTCGTCCGTCCTACCTATTTTATGTAGCCTCACTCTGTCATAGTACGTTCTATGGAGGACGTTAAATTGGATGAGTCGCAGCCGGGACTTAATGGCCACCTCCCTGGGATGCATTAACACCATGTCTTAGTCAATATCCTCCATGTCTCCCACCTCATGTTATTTGTTAAAGTTTTATATGTAAGTGATACCGCTTTTCCCTGTATCTGTTCCTGTAGCAGCCTTCCCTCTAGAGGTGAATAGTCTGAGAGCTCGTCTACCTGAATCATTTCCGCTCGCCAGGCATGTCTCAGTTGGGCGTATTTGTAGAACTGCGTGCGATGCAGTCCGAAATCGATTTCAGTTCTCCCTTGGCCACTATGTCTCCCAAGGTGGGGATACCTATATCATACCACCTCTGGAAGCCTTTTAATTTGTTCAGTTCAGTCAGCCACATACAGAGCCAGATCGGCGTCTGTCGAGTGGGTTTCTTCTCCCATCCCGTTCGGTTCATTGCCTTGTTCCACAGCTGTAGAGTAATTCCCGTAGCCGGGAGAAGGTTCCCCAGCCTAGCACCCCCAAATAGGTAGGACATCAACGACCTAGATGACATCCTATGTCTCTCAAGGGCATAAGTGGGGTGATCTGCATACGCATGTAGCCAATCGTTGATTGGGGCTATATGTTCCGCCCAATAATATGCCTCTAGATTCGGAAGCGAGATCCCTCCGCTATATTGATGTCGCTGGAGGGTGTTCAGTGCTACTCTGGATTGTTTTTTTTTTTTTAATACACAAAAACCTGGGGGTCTGAAATCACAAAAAGAGACAAAAGTGCTCTAAGGACTATACTGATTATTTTGTCGTCAAAGTACTAATTTAAATAACTACATAGTCATCTTACAGAGTTTACAAATCCAACGCATATGACCACCAGCAAAAGTAGGTGAGACCCAAGATCCAGAGATGGATTACCATCAAAATCTTGTTAGTGATCTTATTTTCTCATCTGGCCATCCACAGTACAGGGCTGGATTGTCTCTAGATCATTTGAGACTTATTCCAGATCCGCCTGACAGGACTGGGGTCAAACCCACAATCACATGCTGACCATGCGTGGGATCACTAAATAGGATCAAGTGCAGTGCAAAGAGTGAAAGTCTAGGGAAAGTGAAGTTAAAAAGGAATAGAGAACTCACAGTAAGGAAACTTTAATGGCTGTAAGCCTCTTTCAGTTTAAAAACCAGAACAGCGCAAAAACGCAGTGGAAACAAATGACTGCTTAGGGGCCGACATGTTTCTGCCAGGTCGGGGATTAACTCCCTTGGCTTTCCTCAGGGCCTCTGTTCTTAAAAACGTTTGCTACTGCTAGTGCAATGTACACTCAAAATAATAATGTAAACCAAAAACAGTGACATCTTAAAGGATATATACTCCTATTCCTCCATCTCAGCTGGTGTATCAATCACCTAAAAAGGAAATGCAAAGTGGTATAAATACATTGGATATTCAACAGTGTAAATCAGTTTGGAAAAGGACCACCACGGTTCCTTACTCACCCTTCTTGACAGGGGAAATTACCTCACCTCACCTTGACCAAGCTCAGAATAAGGGAGGCCACGCTTGAAGGATAAGACGTTTCCAACATCAAAGAGGCCAACAACACCAGCAACCTTGGTTGCCACCCATTCCATGGGGCCCTCCAGAGGCCTTTCAATATCCCATGCAGCCTCCAGTTGGACCTTTTCCCAGGCTATCAGAACTTCAATAGCCCTCCTTTTTTAGGGTTTGGTCAACGCCGTTCAAGAGGCAAAAGAAGAAAAAACACACAAACCCAGGTACAATGGGAGGACCAAACTGGACCACATACAGGGACACGGAGTCAAACGAGGGGGACCCCTCGCCCTTGACAAGCTGTGATCAACCCAGCCTAGTGATCAACCTCAGTACTAAGATCCTTTCCACCTTAGAAGAGGTGGTCCTGAATAAAGGCCTAGGGTATGTCATTACGGACAAAGGCGATCCTTTCAAACTTCAGGTAGAATTGGCAAACTTTTTTCGTAAACTACGTCTGCATTACTTTTTTAAAGACAAAGAAGTCATAGATGATGAGACAAAGGACAAAAATACTGGACTTATGATTAAGTCAAACTTCCTTCCTCCTATACATTCTGTACCGCCCCAAGTAGCCACCTTTGAGAGGGCTGTAAAGGATGAAGTGCAGAAATTATGGCAAACACCAACTAAAGCCTTTAAGAATGTATCCAAAGTTAAATAACGAGCACTGCAGTCCTTGGCCCAAGACCCCCTTATCACTATTAAGCCAGCAGATAAAGGGGGATCGATAGTAGTACAGGATACATCTGTATATCGAACAGAATGTCTTCGACAACTAAGTGATAGGAACTCTTATGCTCCCCTTAGTGTGGACCCCACAGACAGACTCAAACATGAAGTCAAGATCCTAGTTGAGGAAGCTCTTAGTGAAGGCTGGATTACAGCACATGAGGCACAGTTCCTACAAACGGACAATCCAACTATGCCTTACTTTTATACTTTGCCGAAAGTCCACAAGACACAAAGACCACCACCAGGTAGACCAATAATATCAGGTCAGGGGTCTCTTCTTGAGCCCCTTTCTGCATTTGTGGACCCCCTCTATTTGCCTTTAAAAGGTCCACCATTCTAAGAGATCGGCTGATACATACTCGTCCCAGAGATGCTCCTAAAAGACCTATTGGGACTCTCTGGAACACTGTGGCGGCTACTGGGCATCATCTGTGCGGTAACTGCACTGTTTATCCACAAACGTCAAAAGTTACCCAAATTGAGATAGGTACAGATCGTCCCTGGATCCTGAAAAACTTTACTAATTGTAATAGTTCACAGGTGATTTATTTACTCACATGCCCTTGTCGTGAACAATACGTAGGGATGACTACCAGGAAAGTGCGAACTAGGATGCTAGAGCACAAAAGTGCCTTTCGATGCAAAAAGAGTGTCTCCAAACTGACGAAACACTTCATCGAGCGCAATCACAGTGAGACCAACTTCACTTGGACAGTTCTAGAAAAGCCTTTCATACCATCACATATTGGGGATGTATCAAGATATCTATTCACCAAGGAACAAAAATGGATATTTAGATTATCTCCTGACTCCCGGGGTCTAAATGACGAAATTCCCTGGACCATGCTTTGACCCGTTATCCAAATTTACCTTGCTGAGGTGCTTTATTATTCGATTTTGACACTATCCTGATATACTAATGGAAAACCTCTGTCGTCTTTGTAAAATATGTAACCATCTCACTACAGAAGTATGGCCATGAATAGAGGCTTTTACAACAATATGAAGCGAAGCACCAGTTTGATATTCCAAAAAAACTCTAAAAACTATAAATTGTCCATCCCATTAGGCTTGGCCAATCCAAACAACAAATTCATGTTACCCTGGATTTGTGACACCACTTCCAATAAAAGTACATATACAACAAGGACACATGTACCTACGTAAAAGAAGGCTGAGTATACTGTCCACTATGGAATACCTTAGCATCCTAACTTATAATTCTCATTTGCTCGAAAGATCACAGTAGCCTATCATTGGCTCGAGTATTCACCTCCTGAATGGCCTTAGTAGTTTAGAATATACCAGCCACAATATACATGAAGTGCTGCCTAAGGTCTTGATTCTAATAAGTATGACCTAGGTACTTATATCCATTACAACCACAATTAAATACGGACACGGAACTCGGTGGACTACATTTCCCACCTTTTTGTAGTTTTTTAAATAGCTCGCGGGAACACGCTACTGAACACACTAGCTCCGAGACTACGCGGAGCAGTGAGCAATCCGCTCTTACGGCGATGTCCCTATAGTCACAATAATACATATGGAGTCCTGCTCCTGGTCCCGACTACTAAAGAAAGATCTAGACACTAACATGTGATAATTTAGTTTAAATTGATCTCGACACGCAACGTGGTGAACTACAATTCCCATGTTCTCGTAGTTCCTTAGAGGTCTCGCGGTAACACGCGACTAAACAATCTGTCAGCGAGATTACGCGGAGCCGATTGGCAATGCGGCCGTTTGTTTGAACTATTCCGCGAAACCCAATAGCAGCAATCAACGAAAACTATTCAGTACCCTCCCACTCACACGGTGATCTTCCTCCGTTGTGATAGGGTGATTTAAAAGGTTTGGCATCTACAAATGACGATCACCTCTCTAGGACGTTGCCTCCCCCAACCTCAGACACAGTTCGGGGCAATGACGGAGAGGTGAGTGTAGCCACGAGTTCGTGGTTCCCAATTTCTGAAATACAAGCCTATGTCCCTTTAGTGAATTATTTAGGCACTACCTCCATAACCTTGTAGTTTGAGGGCCTGTGGGTGAGCACAGGCGGGAGAGGGATGGAGAGAATGTTCCTCTGAGATAGGATATCTATAAGGGACTCCCGTTAGATAGAAAAGTATAGTTCCTTTTCTGTGTCTGACCTTGGGTTTCCCCTTCCTTTCTTATCCTTAGAGCGTGGCCTCCCTTATTCTGAGCTTAGTCCAGGTGAGGTGAGGTAATTTCCCCTGTCACGAAGGGTGAGTAAGGAACCGTGGTGGTCCTTTTCCAAACTGATTTACACTGTTGAATATTCAATGTATTTATACCACTTTGCATTTCCATTTTAGGTGATTGATACACCAGCTGACATGGAGGAATAGGAGTATATATCCTTTAAGATGTCACTGTTTTTGGTTTACATTATTATTTTGAGTGTACATTGCACTAGCAGTAGCAAAAGTTTTTAAGAACAGAGGCCCTGGGGAAAGCCAAGGGAGTTAATCCCCGACCTGGCAGAAACATGTCGGCCCGTAAGCAGTCATTTGTTTACACTGCGTTTGTGCGCTGTTCTGGTTTTTAAACTGAAAGAGGCTTACAGCCATTAAAGTTTCCTTATTGTGAGTTCTCTATTCCTTTTTAACTTCACTTTCCCTACAGTTTCACTCTTTGCACTGCACTTGATCCCATTTAGTGATCCCACACATGGTCAGCATGTGATTGTGGGTTTGACCCCAGTCCTGTCAGGCGGATCTGGAATAAGTCTCAAATGATCTAGAGACAATCCAGCCCTGTACTGTGGATGGCCAGATGAGAAAATAAGATCACTAACAAGATTTTGATGGTAATCCATCTCTGGATCTTGGGTCTCACCTACTTTTGCTGGTGGTCATATGCGTTGGATTTGTAAACTCTGTAAGATGACTATGTAGTTATTTAAATTAGTACTTTGACGACAAAATAATCAGTATAGTCCTTAGAGCTCTTTTGTCTCTTTTTGTGATTTCAGACCCCCAGGTTTTTGTGTATTCAAATTAAGTAATAGGGGATGATAACCTGGGTAGTTCTCTAATTTCCCTTAGACCCTCCAACCCCCGTTTGTGTTTTCTTACTCTGGATTGTTTACCTAGCCAGAGGAAGGATCGGAGTTCCGCATGTATTCTCACAAACACTTTTTGTGGGAGAGGATAATATTTGTTCTGTAGGGCGTATTAGAATTTGGGTAGTGTGATAATCTTGAACATAGCCGCCCGACCCAATATAGTGAGTGGGAGCTACATCCAGTGAGTCGCGTCCTCTATGAAGTTCAATATTATTCGTTCTAGATTCTGTTGGTAGGACTGTTTTCGATCCAGGGTGACATACACCCCGAGGTACCTAAACCCTTCCACTGTCGTCAACAACCTTCCTGGGAGGTCCGGCCATCGTTCCCGTCCCTTAGGGTCGTAGAGGATCGACTTGTGCCAGTTTATCTGGTAACCCGCGTACCTGCCATACCGTTCCACTTCCAAGAATACTTCCGGTATCATGTTCTCTGGCTGTCTGATGTATAGTAGGATGTCCTCCACGTAGAGTGATATTTTCTCCTCTGCGGCATCCAACACCCCCTTTCGGAATCCCCTTATGGTAACATTCTGACGCACCCTAGCTGCCAGCACCTCTATCATGATCGCAAAAAGGAGGGGGGACAACGGGCAACCCTGTTGGGTCCCCCTCCGGACTGGGAACTCCCGCGACAGAGCCCCATTCACTCTCCCCTTGGCTCTAGGTTCTGTGTATAACAGCTGGACCCACTTCCGAAATTTGGGGCCAAAACCGAATTTCTGCAGGACACCCTCAAGAAATGGCCAATGGACAGCGTTGAAGGCTTTCTCGGCATCAAGGGATAGAAACCAGAGGGGATCCTCTCTCTCTCGTACCTCTTGCAACCATTTGGGGGTGCGCCGGAGATTTAACCTGGTGGCCCTATCCGGGAGGAACCCTGTTTGGTCTAAATGTACTAGATCCGATATCACCGACCGAAGTCGTAAGGCTAGGATTGTCGCCAGCAGTTTTGCCTCTATATTCAAGAGGGAGATGGGGCGGTATGACGCACAGTCATCTTGCGGTTTTCCCTCCTTATGTATTGGGATTATTATCGCCATACTCGGGTCTGGGGGGAGACTCCCTTCTTGTAATGCCTCCTCCAATAGTCCCTTCAGATCGCGTGTTAGGAGGTCCGCCGTGCGCTTAAAAAACTCAGCCGGAAAACCGTTTGGGACCGGGGTTTTACCCGGTCTCAGCCTGGACAGGGCCCCAGAGATCTCGTCTAAAGTGAGGTCAGCCTCTAGGCCTTGATGGGTCTCAGGGGTCAGGGACGGAAGTTCAATTGTTTCCATATACTGTAACGCCTCCTCACATGTCCCTAAATCTCTAGCCCCGTAGAAGAGTTCATAATGGTCAGCAAATGCCTCTGCAATTTGGGCATCAGATCTATTCAGCCGCCCGTAGGGTCTCTGAGTTGCTCCACCCATCTGGCTGCGTGCTCCTGTTTACTAAGCCATGCCATTAATTTGCTCGACTTATCCCCCACATCATATAGGCGGTGCAAGGTAGCTAATGCCTGGGGTTTGGCCTCTCCTGTGACCAGATCTTGATATTGTTTCTGCATGTCTGTCAGTCTCCTGAGTGTCCCCGTCTCCTTCGAAGTCTGATATTCCCTCTCTAGGTCTAGAATGTTCGCCTCCACCACCATTGTTTCGGCATGGAGCTTTCTCCTCTCATTTGCTAATCTGTTTTGTGCCCTGTCTCGTGTTACTGTTTTTAGTGCCTCCCAGAATGTCACTCTGGTGCGGACCGTCCCTTCATTTTCAGCTACATAAACCTTCACGTCTGCTCTTAGACCCTTCAATACACTCGCATTTTGTAAGTCCCATGCCGTCAGCCTCCAGGATCCTCTGCTCCTAACCCTTCCCATTTCCACACTTGCTAGTAGTGGGGAGTGATCGGAGATTCCTCTTGCTTTATAATCCGCCATGTCGTCTACTGCCAAGGTTTGCCTGGACATAAAAATGTAATTTAGCCTCGAGTTTACTTTATGTGAGCCCGAGAAGAAGAAGTAGGTCTTCTGATCGGGGTGTAGCCACCTCCACACATCTGTAAGCCCCATGTTTGTAGTAATTTGGAATAGGGGGGTCCGGGTCCGATCTCTTGACACCGCTCCCGTCCGGTCCAGCCCTGGGTTCATCACATCATTGAAATCTCCCCCAAGGATCTGTATAGTGTCAGCTGTGTCTTGGAGTATATCCACCACTCTCTTGAGCGTGTTGGCCTGCAGTTTTGGGGGTGGCATACACTGAGCGTATCGTGCACTCTCGACTATTCCACGTCCCCTTTACCCCCACATAAGACCCCTGTGGATCCGTCCATGTTTGAGCTATACAGAACGGTGTGGTCTTTTTCATGATTATGGCCCCCCCTCTTGAGCCCGTGGTGTACCCTGCATTTGCCAATACCTTGTACTGACCCCTGGCTAGGAAGGCACAGTTTGTTCCCTTGAGATGCGTTTCCTGTAGCAGTGTTATGTCAGGGTTTAGCCTTTTAATATAGGAGTTCACCAGTCCTCTCTTAATGTTACTGCCAAGCCCGTTGACATTCCATGTCAGGACACTGAGTCCCCCTTGGTCTTTGTAGCTTCTAACGTGATCACCCAACAGTCTGATGTGTGTGCTGCATAATATAGTCGATCTCCTGTATGGAGGTGTCTTTCGGAGTACTTGAGTGTGTGGCCACCATGACATGATTTTCCCCTCCCTCCCCAACTCCACCACTCCCCCCGCCCGACCCATACCCAACTGAACAGCCCAAGAGCCCTTACCCCGACCCCCCCACCCCACCTTTCCCCCTATCCATCCCATCTGTGCAACAGGCTACGTGCAGGACTTCTAGGCAGAAAAGGTATGTCGCCCTCCCTAGAAAAACCCAACTAGCTTGTCCCTACACCCCTATCTGTACTGCATGCAGTGCTTCCCTCAGCGTGAAAGGCACTGTGGTGATGAAACAATACACTTAAGCAGTATCCCAAGGAGTAAAATAGGGGGTGTGATGATAACTTGCGTGTCTCTCCGCCCTGTGCCGCATCTCGTTCGTCCATAACTTTGTTCGTTCAAGAGTGTGAGTCCTGTACATCTCCTGGCGAAGCCCCCGCCTCCGGAGACGGCTCCTGCTCCATCTCATTAATAGCTATCACCAAGTGGTGCATGGATTGTTCCTCGGAGTCCTCCCTGTCAGTCGTCTCTCCGCCGGGTTCTTCCTCTCCCTCCGATTTGTCCCTCCCAACAAGGCAACGGAATCGGGATCCCGTCAGATTTTCCATGCCCGAGGATGCTGAATTGCGTTTCCGTCTCGTGGTCGTACTTTTCGCCGGATGTGGTGTTATGTTCACCCTCTTAATGCCTCTCAAATTTCTCGTCCATTGCGACTTCGGTTGTTCCCACCACGTGTCATTGGTGGGCAGCTGCCTCCCCATCAAGCTTCTATTTTCCTCGGGCCTCCGAGAGGGAGGGCGCTCCTCCAGCCATTGCCAAGCCTCTCCAGGGTACATAAAGAAATGGGTCTTTACTTTATACAGGACTTTCAACTTTGCTGGGAACAGGAGCATATATTGAATTTGTAAGTCTCTTAATTTTGCTTTCACCGCGTCAAAGGAGCGCCTCATTTTCTGTACTTCCTGGCTGTAGTCTGGGAAGATCATTATGTGGGCATTTTCCAGACATATCTCCCCGAGCTTCTCTCAAGATCAGGTCCCGATCTGCAAAGTTCAGAAAGCAGGCTATGACTGGCCGCGGTCTCGCACCCACAGGAGGTCTTGCTAACAGCACCCTGTGTGCCCTCTCTATCACAAAGCAAGTCAGGAATTTCGCAGTAGGGAAATTCTCCTGTAGCCAGGTGCGCAGGAATTCCTCCATGTTGGTCTTCAATTCCTTCCCTAAAATCTACAAAGCGGAGGTTGTTGCGGCGTGCCCTATTTTCCACGTCGTCCACTTTCCACTGTAGTTGCTTGTGTGCCTCCTGGAGCTCCGCTACGTCTTTCTTCAGTGTGAGTATCGTGTCTTCGGCCTCCCCCAATCTGTTCTCCGCCGTGGTGACCCTCTCCGTCAAGTTGCGGAAATCTTGGCGCAATAGGGTAACCTCCGATCCCACCTCTCCTATCTTGACTTCCAGGGCACTCCGGGACGCTTGTATGTCATCCCTGGATGACTGTATGGCTCCCATCAGTAACTCCGTGTCGGTGCGGGCGCCCGGTGTTCACGTTGTACTAGCCGGAGGAGCCACTGCGTACCTTTCCATGGAGCCCTGCCTCGGCGTCTTGGGGATCGGGACTTTTTTGCTCATTTTGATCTCCTCCGTGGGCCAGGCGTCTCCCCAGTAGCGTTTGTCAATCCAACCCTGTGGTCCAGGCGTCGCTAGAGCTGTACTGAGCGCCTCGAGTCCCTCGCCAACTGTCTTTGCAAGGGTCACTGGCGAGACTCTCGGGAGTCCCCTTGTCAAGTGCCACTGAGCCGGGTCTAGTGCGTTGCCCGGGTTTCCGCTTGGTGGCTCTCGCAGTCGCTTAGGCAGCAATGTGTGTCGCTGATGCTACAGTGCTCCATTCGAGGTCTGGCCCGATAGTCAGTTCCCAGTCCTCCCGGGACGGCAAGGCGGTGACAGGTGTTAATGGCCACCTCAGTGGGGGGGGGGGGGGGGAAATTGCCAGTGCCCCCGGGCCTAAGGCCTCGACCACTGCGAGGGGCGCCCAGCCCAGCCGGTAGGCCCAGAGTCCAGTGAATCTGCCGGGGTATGGATCCACTCCCGCCTCCGCCTCCAAACCTCGGAAATCAGGCTGTTGCACCCCCGCTGGCGGGCCGATGGCTCCGATCCTCCTCACCTCTCCCCGGCCACCGGGCAAACTCTTCGTCCGGCCGTGGTGGGGCCTCCCCCAGCTGGCTGCCTGGGGAGGCGTCTTCGGCGTGGTCTGCGGTCTGTCGGCGCTCGGTCTCCAATCCGGGGTCGAGTCACCAGGATTGTGTGCCTGCCGCTCTGTGGCCCCCACCGTCACCTCAATCTCGTTGGGGACTGCTGCCCTCTTCTGCTTTCCTCATCGGAGCCTCCCCGTGTCTCCTTCGGCTCGTCCCGATTTATGCATCAGGGTGCCGCCATCTTGTATTTCGCTCCGGAGCCCGCTTCAACGAGGCAACGAACCACCTAAAACAGGGGTCTCCAAACCGGTCCTGGAGGGCCGGATCCATGCCAGATTTTTAAAATTACTACATGTATCTCAATGGGGATATCCAAAAACTCTGGCATGGATCCGGCCCTCCAGGACCGGTTTGGAGACCCCTGACCTAAAATCACGTTTTCTTACTACCAGTTGCAGTTATTCTGTGACCCAGTGTGCTACGGGACATTCATGTGTCCGTGCAGATCTAATTCCGGGCCATTGGACGTCGTATTCACGGCGGATTTTTATCGGCTATGCAGAGCTGGTGAGAGTTCCGACTCACTCGGCTATGCTTCAGGCCACGCCCCTATCTCTATCATTCTTATTTCCATCTTTGCCAGTGTTTCCCGCTCTCCCATCCTTTTCCTCTCGCTCCCAGTTTTCCTTTTATCTCAACTTCTCTCCTCCAGTTTCATTCACTTTTTATGAGTGTCCTCTTCATGCTTAGATGTATGTCTCGTGGTATCTTGCCTCTGCCATGTTTCTTCACAGCTCTCATACTTGTTCTGACAATTTTGCCCTCTCCTCTATCTCTCCTGGGTTTCCTTGCTCTGGAATTTCTCATTAGTTCACTGTAGCTCTTCCAGTTTTCTGCTTGCCTCCAACTCACCTTCACTACACTATAGCTCTACTTATCCCACGCTCACCTCTATCTCCTTCAGTCTCTCTGACACCCTACTGCTCTTTCTCCCCTCCCACCTCACATTTACCTTCAACCTGCACACCTCTCATTCTCTAATATCTTTACCATCCACTCTTCCTTTCATGTTTAATCATACTTTTAACCACTATATATATCTCTCTCTTCAGTTTATCTCCGACTTCCAACTTCATTCCACTCATTCTCTCGCTATCATCCAGCGCTTCGGTACACTCACGGGTGAAAAGCAGCGCCCTACAAATCCACTGTATGTTACATTACATTAAATAGAATTACTCAATGCCAATTTCACCACCATCTCTACGTCTATAATCTTGTCACTTCTGCATCCCCAGTTTCTCACCTACCTCGACCTTTACCCCTCTCTCTCTATAATCTTCTCACTTCTGCATCCCCAGTTTCCCACCTACCTCGACCTTTACCCCTCTCTCTTTTTCAAACATCTAACACACTGGTTTCCTCCACTGCTGCCTCTCTCATCCCCATGCATCTTCTTACTTCTGGTTTCCAGCTTACTTTTATCATTCCCAATTTATTTTTATTTCAGCTCACTCAACTTCCTGTTGCTTTCCTTACACCTCCCCTTTTTAATTCCATATTTTACATGTGACATCTCTCTTTCCCATTTCGTAACTTCACTCAACCTATAACGCCCACGCCCATCCCCAATGAGCTCCTTATACACTTTACCCCACTCTTGCACAGTTTTTCACTCATAGGCTCTTGCTCTTTGCCATTGTTCAGTCTTTGGTTTTACCTATTGTGTCTGATCCTCACTTCCTTTTTCCAACTCCTTTGTTCTTTTCCTGTCAGTTGTTTTCACATGTGTATTTTCCAATCCCTTTCATTTTTCTATCTTGTTTCTTCCCCATCTTGCATTTCCTGGTTATGATGGCGCGAGATTACCAGCTCAGGATATCTCTAAACAACATACTCACCTGGGTGTTTTGAACATACACACTCTAAACCGGAAAACCTCTTTTTTCTCCCTGCCTATCAGGAGTTTTATAAAGTATGAAAGGAAAAAGGAACGAGGGGGAGGGGTTGAGGGTGAGGGGTTGAGGGTGAGGGAGGGTGAGGGGTTGAGGGTGAGGGAGGGTGAGGGGTTGAGGGTGAGGTGTTGAGGGTGAGTGAGGGTGAGGGTGGGTGAGGGGTTGAGAGTGAGTGAGGGTGAGTGAGGGTGAGGTGTTGAGGGTGAGTGAGGGTGAGGGTGAGGCTGAGGGGTTGAGGGTGAGTGAGGGTGAGTGAGAGTGAGGGTGAGTGAGGGGTTGAGGGTGAGGGAGGGTGAGGGGTTGAGGGTGAGGGAGGGTGAGGGGTTGAGGGTGAGTGAGGGTGAGGTGTTGAGGGTGAGTGAGGGTGAGGGTGGGTGAGGGGTTGAGAGTGAGTGAGGGTGAGTGAGGGTGAGGTGTTGAGGGTGAGAGAGGGTGAGGGTGAGTGAGGGTGAGGGGTTGAGGGTGAGTGAGGGTGAGGTGTTGAGGGTGAGAGAGGGTGAGTGAGGGTGAGTGAGGGTGAGTGAGGGTGAGTGAGGGTGAGTGATGGTGAGGGTGAGGGGTTGAGGGTGAGTGAGGGTGAGGGGTTGTGAGTGAGGATGAGTGAGGGTGAGGGTGAGGGGTTGAGGGTGAGTGAGGGTGAGGGTGAGTGAGGGTGAGGTGTTGAGGGTGAGTGAGGGTGAGGGGTTGAGGGTGAGGGTGAGTGAGGATGAGGGTGAGTGAGGATGAGGGGTTGAGGGTGGGTGAGGGTGAGTGAGGGTGGGTGAGGGTGAGGGTG
The DNA here is from genome assembly GCF_964263255.1 of Lissotriton vulgaris. Taxonomy (NCBI): domain Eukaryota; kingdom Metazoa; phylum Chordata; class Amphibia; order Caudata; family Salamandridae; genus Lissotriton; species Lissotriton vulgaris. The sequence goes on along the minus strand of NC_141685.1, from coordinate 1,117,189,178 downwards.
AGTGTGAGTGAGGGTGAGTGAGGGTGAGGGTGAGTGAGGGTGAGTGAGGGTGAGGGTGAATGTGAGTGAGGGTGAGTGAGGGTGAGTGAGGGTGAGGATGAGGGGTTGAGGGTGAGTGAGGGTGAGGGGTTGAGGGTGAGTGAGGGTGAGGGGTTGAGGGTGAGTGAGGGTGAGTGAGAGTGAGTGAGGATGAGGGGTTGAGGGTGGGTGAGGGTGAGTGAGGTTGAGGGTGAGTGAGGGTGAGGGTGAGTGAGGGTGAGGGTGAGTGAGGGTGAGGGTGAGGGTGAGTGAGGGTGAGTGAGGGTGAGTGAGGGTGAGTGAGGGTGAGTGAGGGTGAGTGAGAGTGAGGGTGAGGATGAGGGGTTGAGGGTGAGTGAGGGTGAGTGAGGGTGAGGATGAGGGGTTGAGGGTGAGTGAGGGTGAGGGGTTGAGGGTGAGTGAGGGTGAGGGTGAGTTAGGGTGAGGGGTTGAGGGTGGGTGAGGGTGAGTGAGGGTGAGGGAGGTGTTGAGGGTGAGTGAGGGTGAGTTAGAGTGAGGGTGAGTTAGGGGTTGAGGGTGAGGTGTTGAGGGTGAGTGAGGGTGAGGCATTGAGGGTGAGTGAGGGTGAGGTGTTGAGGGTGAGTGAGGGTGAGTGAGGGTGAGTGAGGGCGAGTGAGGGCGAGTGAGGGCGAGTGAGGGCGAGTGAGGGCGAGTGAGGGTGAGTGAGGGTGAGTGAGGGTGAGTGATGGTGTGGGTGAGGGGTTGAGGGTGAGTGAGGGTGAGGGGGTTGAGGGTGAGTGAGGGTGAGGGGTTGAGGGTGAGTGAGGGTGAGGGTGAGGGTGACTGAGGGTGAGGGATTGAGGGTGAGGGATTGAGGGTGAGGGGTTGAGGGTGAGTGAGGGTGAGGGTGAGTGAGGGTGAGGGTGAGGGGTTGAGGGTGAGTGAGGGTGAGGGGTTGAGGGTGAGTGAGGGTGAGGGTGAGTGAGGATGAGGGGTTGAGGCTGGGTGAGGGTGAGTGAGGTTGAGGGTGAGTGAGGGTGAGTGAGGGTGAGTGAGGGTGAGTGAGGGCGTGTGAGGGCGAGTGAGGGTGAGTGATGGTGTGGGTGAGGGGTTGAGGGTGAGTGAGGGTGAGGGGTTGAGGGTGAGTGAGGGTGAGTGAGGGTGAGGTATTGAGGGTGAGGGGTTGGGTGAGGGTGAGGGTGAGTGAGGGTGAGGTATTGAGGGTGAGGGGTTGAGGTTGAGTGAGGGTGAGGGTGAGTGAGGGTGAGGGTGAGGGGTTGAGGGTGAGTGAGGGTGAGTGAGGATGAGGGGTTGAGGGTGGGTGAGGGTGAGTGAGGTTGAGGGTGAGTGAGGGTGAGTGAGGGTGAGGGTGAGTGAGGGTGAGTGAGGGTGGGTGAGGGTGAGTGAGGGTGAGGGGTTGAGGGTGAGTGAGGGTGAGTGAGGGTGAGTGAGGGTGAGGGGTTGAGGGTGAGTGAGGGTGAGGGTGAGTTAGGGTGAGGGGTTGAGGGTGGGTGAGGGTGAGTGAGGGTGAGGGGTTGAGGGTGAGTGAGGATGAGTGAGAGTGAGGGTGAGTGAGGGGTTGAGGGTGAGTGAGGGTGAGGGTGAGGGGTTGAGGGTGAGTGAGGGTGAGGGGTTGAGGGTGAGTGAGGGTGAGGGTGAGTGAGGGTGAGGGTGAGTGAGGGTGAGTGGTTGAGGGTGAGTGAGGGTGAGTGAGGGTGAGGGTGAGTGAGGGTGAGTGAGGGTGAGGGTGCGTGCGGGTGAGTGAGGGTGAGGGTGAGTGAGGGTGAGGTGTTGAGGGTGAGTGAGGGTGAGTGAGGGTGAGGGGTTGAGGGTGAGTGAGGGTGAGTGGTTGAGGGTGAGTGAGGGTGAGTGAGGGTATGTATGTATGTATGTTGAGTTTGAGGGTGAGTGAGGGTGAGGTGTTGAGGGTGAGGGGTTGAGGGTGAGTGAGGGTGAGGGGTTGAGGGTGAGTGAGGGTGAGTGAGGGTGAGTGAGGGTGAGGGGTTGAGGGTGAGGGGTTGAGGGTGAGTGAGGGTGAGTGAGGGTGAGTGAGGGTGAGTGAATGTGAGGGTGAGGGGTTGAGGGTGACTGAGGGTGAGTGAGGGTGAGTGAGGGTGAGGGTGAGGTGTTGAGGGTGAGTGAGGGTGAGGGTGAGTGAGGGTGAGGGGTTGAGGGTGAGTGAGGGTGAGGGTGAGGGGTTGAGGGTGAGGGGCTGAGGGTGAGTGAGGGTGAGGGGTTGAGGGTGAGTGAGGGTGAGGGGTTGAGGGTGAGTGAGGGTGAGAGGTTGAGGGTGAGTGAGGGGTTGAGGGTGATAGAGGATGAGTGAGAGTGAGGGTGAGTGAGGGGTTGAGGGTGAGGGGTTGAGGGTGAGTGAGGGTGAGGGGTTGAGGGTGAGTGAGGGTGAGGGGTTGAGGGTGAGTGAGGGTGAGAGGTTGAGGGTGAGTGAGGGGTTGAGGGTGATAGAGGATGAGTGAGAGTGAGGGTGAGTGAGGGGTTGAGGGTGAGGGGTTGAGGGTGAGTGAGGGTGAGGGGTTGAGGGTGATTGAGGGTGAGGTGTTGAGGGTGAGGGTGGGTGAGCGTGAGGGTGAGCGTGAGGGTGAGTGAGGTGTTGAGGGTGAGGGGTTGAGGGTGAGTGAGGGTGAGGGGTTGAGGGTGAGTGAGGGTGAGGGGTTGAGGGTGAGGGGTTGAGGGTGAGTGAGGGTGAGGGGTTGAGGGTGAGTGAGGGTGAGGGTGGGTGAGCGTGAGGGAGGGGTTGAGGGTGAGGTGTTGAGGGTGAGTGAGGGTGTGGGTGAGGGGTTGAGGGTGAGTGAGGGTGAGGGGTTGAGGGTGAGTGAGGGTGTGACCATATCCATTCCAGACACTGATAATTAATTGGCGACAAAAGTTATTATTTGACGTGGCATATCTTAATTGCTAGGTTTTTTAATTACTAGTTGATGTTTAATTTTTGTAATCATTTTTTTAAGTATGCACCTCTTAAAAAATAAATAAAAATATTGCTTGTTATGTATTTCCATTTGTAGACCTAGAATAGTTATGGTGCATTGTATGTAGCTTTAAAAAATAAAAATGTAGACTGCTCAATGTATTTCCGTGAATAGATGCAGGTTGCCTCTTTCTGTCAAATAATATCCCTTGTTCAACTTACTATAGTGGCGCGGCATACTATGAAGCAGAGGAGGACTGACTGTCAGAGCCTTGCTCTTTCCTCTCTTGCCAACAGGGCTACTCCAGAATAAGACCACGAAAACCATAATTTGTGAAACATGGCAATTTGACTCGCAGCCCGGTCAGTGGGGGGGCTCCGCTTTCTGATCCGTAGAGGCTGATGCGCAGTCACTTTCTTGAAGAGGAAATGGGGAATAAAAACTTTACTTTTGCAGTGATGTCGATGAACCTGGCTTGATGTCACACTGCTGCATTGTGCTGATTTTTTAAGTAAAAACATGCATAGTGAGGAGCACTAATACGGGTTTGAGATGGTGGAAGAGCTGCTTATCTCTTATGGAGATAGCTTATCTGGGGGGAGGAAGGGCTCCTAATGGGAAGTGTAGACGGGGAGAAATTGAGAAAAAAAGCGGAGCAGGGAGGGTGTTATTGTGGCTATCTGTTTGCCCGAGGGGAGGAGAAATGCCGGCCTGAGGCAGAGCACACGCTGAGAAGCTTGTGGGAGGGGGGCTGGGCTGCCTTTGATCTGGTAATGCGAGGCAGGCAGGCAGGCGGCTGGTGGCATTGTGCACGCGCTTTTTAGGGCTTGCGCTTGCGCAATGACCTAAAAAGCACATGCACTTGAAGAAATCGCCACTGGAATCGCCAGTGGTGGATCAACACTGGATAAGCCGTAATAGAGCTTCGCCAGCGATGCGCAGAAGCGCATCAGCAGGCGAGCCCTAAAAAGGGGGGGGGGCACACTCAGTGTTGTGTAAAATACCCCTCACACACCAACAGGCCCCTTGGTGTCATGCTTCTTCATCGGGGTCTTCGCACCCCGCTAAGGGGATGCGGCACGCTTCGACCTGCGACTACGCGGGAGCGTTGACAAATCAGACTATGTGTGGTGTGTGTTGAGTGCAAGTGAAGGGGATTAGATGTGAGTGGGAGGTGTAGTGAAAAATTAAAAAGTACCTGGCTAGTGGGAAAATTGAAAAAAACTTTATTTCGTACCCCTAGCTGGTGCTGTTAAAAAATGTGCAAAGGAACGAGGTTTTTTGTCTTAATTAGGGACAGAACCTCTGGTGTGCGTCGACATGTTTCGGTACAGGTGTACCTTCTTCAGGACGGGGCACAACTCCCAACCCTACTCACGTTTTTCTAAGGAAAATGGGTTTTGTTTTAATTTTTCTAAAAAGTGATAACACTCATTAAAGACGGCTACAATGTGCCTACAGCGGTTCTCTGGATCATGTAATTACATGTCCTGAAAAAAAGAAAAAACCATTAGGTTTGGTTACCACATAGGGTTGGCTCAGACAGGTGCAGTCACCTGGAGCCCCAAACAGTTCATTAAACCTGTAAAGGAAAACAGACATACAAAACACACAACACACAACAACATGTAAGACACATTTAGGGTTTTTTTGTTTTTCGACATACTTATGGTCTTTGTTGACTATTGCCTCATGAGCAAGTCCTGAGCATCAAGGTAGGTAGGTGGATCCACAATCTATAAGGATAGAGGAGTGGATTCAGTGTTGTTGCTTTTACTCACTTTTTAACTCCGTCATACACCTAGAGAGGCTGGACTTTGTTTGACAAATACTCACGAAATCCGCCTATATTGGCCTCCTTCTACCACCCTGTGCTGCTCCGCCGTGAATGGAGTACGGATGAGCTAGGCGGTATATAAAGGAGGATAGGGTGTGTTTCCATTGGTTGATTAGCGGAAATGGCAAAAGACCATGTATGGAGGATACCTGTGTTGCCGCCCCCTCCACGCATGTGGTCTGGTCACATGTGACATGTAACCCGCTGTTATTCGTTTATTACCGGGTTTTTGGTATGTCCTAATATGGACTTTCCGCTCCTCAGCCACTCACTGGCTGTTGCTGTGACTCGCGCTGATTGAGAGCCCCTGCGATGCAGCTTCCGCGCGGTTGTCTCCCGTACGCGCATGTGCAATGGTGGTTCTTCGGTGCTTTTTTCGCGCATGCGCGAAAGCCGAATGTCGACCGAGCATGCGCGATGGTGTTATATTGTTAGCGCTAGTCACTGAGGATGTATTGTCTTCATTCAACCAAAATATATCCTCATTCACGGTGCATTCGGTCGTTGATTACCAGATAGTTTTCTAAACAAATAAGGGCATTGGTTTCTGTTCGAAATAACCATGTCTGCTTTTTATTTGTAAGGATTCAGTGTCATATCTAGGTTGTTAGAAGGAAGTTTCCACTCAGATGTATTCAGCACTGTAACCACATGTTATCAGTATAGAGGGTAATACATGTAATGGCCCCATGATTTAGAATTGATGGCCACTGGTGTGGGTTCCCAGGCTCACACTTGTTATTTCTCACGTATTCCGGCAGTGATCAGGAGATTTGGCTCCACGGTATGTCATCATTGAGTCCCGTGATATGAGTTGCCAGGCGGAACACCCAACGTTGTTCCTTTTGGAACAGGCCTGCTTCCGAGGGTAATCGTTCGATGACAGTCCAGCGTAGATCGTTGATGCAGTGCTGGTGTGACAAAAAATGTGATGCCATCTTGGTTGTTGTTTTCTTGCAGCGTATATTGCTTTTGTGTTCCCCTATCCTTATTTTGACGGGTCGAGTGGTCATGCCTACATATTCCAGTCCACATGGGCAATTTATTATGTAGATCACATTCTTCGTATTACAGTTGGAAAAATGGCGTTGTTCCCATGTTGTGCCATTTCTGAAGGTTACATTTTTGCTTTTCTGGGTTTGGTGACAGCAGCTGCAATCCCCACATGGGAAGTGACCCTGTATGCCAGTTACATTGAGTCTTGCCGTCTGGTTTTCCCGTGGTCTAGTATGGACCACGATATCCTTTATGTTTTTGCCCCTCCGATGTGCATGCATCGGTTTCTCAAAACTCAAGTCTCCACAGTTCAATATGCCCCAGTGCTTGTTGATGACCTTTGATACCTGGTTTGATATGGTAGAGTAGGTTGTTACACAGATCGGCCTTTTATTTGTTTCTTTTTCTTGGAGATTTTCTTCTATGAGTGCCTCCCTGTGATTATTCTTCGCGCGCTTCATCGCTTTCTCGATGGTTCTGGTGGGGTACTGCCTCTGCATAAGTTTAGTTTTTAGGTCTTTCGCTTGTCGATTGAATTCACTCAGCTCTGTGCAGTTCCTCCGTAGTCTCAGAAATTGCCCATAGGGCAGATTCTCCCTTAGATGTCTGGGGTGGAAACTGTCGTAACGTAGCAGACAATTTCTGGAGGTCGGCTTGAAGTGGGTGGTGCTTTTCAGCCTCCCGTCCTCACTGTAAATGTTTAGATCTAAGAAAACCATCGATGTGTTTGAAACGGTACTGGTGAATTTTAGATACTCGTTCTGGTTATTTAGCCAGGTTACAAAATTCATGGCGCTGTTGACATCACCGTTCCAGATGATAAAAATGTCATCAATGTACCGTTTCCAGGTGCCAATCCGTGAACGGTAGGGGTTGCTTTCATGTAGAATCTTTTGTTCCTCTAGGTGGTAGACGTATAGTCCTGCTAAGCTTGGAGCAAAAGTACTTCCCATGCTCGTTCCGTGGGTTTGTAGGTATAGTGTCTCCTTGTACTGAAAAAAGTTGTCTTTCAGGGCCATAGTGATACACTCTAGGACCAGGTTTCTTGGTGTCTGGTATTTCCAAGTGTGGCTGAAGAGTACTTCTTCAATGATCTCTAGTGTCTCTTCATGAGGCAGGCTTGTATATAAGCTCTCCACGTCGAGGCTTACTAAGAGCTGTGTGGTTGGGTCAAAAGTTTTATCTTCCAGGAGTTGTAGGACCGATTTGGTGTCCTTCAGGTACGTATTTGTTGCTTGCACCATCGGTCTAAGGAAGGCGTCTGAGAATTTTGATAGAGGCTCCAGGATGGATCCAATCCCAGAGACTATTGGTCTTCCAGGTGGGTTGTCGATGTTCTTATGTATCTTGGGGATACAATAAAAGTATGGTATCCTCGGGGTGGGTTGTTGCAGGAATTCAGCTTCCTTCTTGCTGATCCAGTCATGGGCTAGTCCTTCCTCCACCATGCCTCCAATCCGTGTTCGAAGTCGTTCTGTTGGATCACTCTCCAATATTTTATAGTTCCGTTCGTCGGACAGAAGGCGTTGGCATTCTTTGTCATATTTCTCAAGGGTTTGTAATACTATTGCTCCCCCTTTGTCAGCTGGTTTGATGACAAGCTCGCTGTTGGCCGTTAATTCTCGAAGGGCTTGCTGTTCCTCTCCGCTAGTATTGTAGAAGACATTTCTCCCTTGTGTGTTCAGCTTGTTGACCTCTGTGATCACTGCCTTTTCAAAGGTTAGAATCTCTACGGGGACGCCTGAGTCGGGAGGGGTGAAGGTTGACTTCAGCCTCAGACCCGTGTCTGTCTTCTCTTCTGGTAAAGGTTTGTCCTTGAAAAAAGCCTGTAGTTTCAGTTTTCTGAAGAAGTCTTGTAGTTCCACATTGAGTTTGAAAACATCAGGTTTTTGAGTGGGTACGTACCCCAATCCTTTGTTTAGGATATTTTTCTGCATCACTGTTAATGTGATGGGTGTGAGGTTTACCACTAAGTCCCCCTCTTGCTGGTTGATGGTTGGTTGGGTAGTGATCCCGTCATGCTCCGGGTTGTTCGGGCATTGGGCTGCTCCTGGTCTTCCCACACTACATTGTTCCCTTTCCGGTTCTTCCCCCGTGCGTTCTGGCGCGCCCCTAAAAAAGGCTGCTGTTGCCCTCCATAGGGTTGTTGTTGCCCGTAATAACCATCATTGTATTCCTGGTTCCACATTGGTCCGAACTGGAAGGGGTTAAATTGTGGTGGACCCATAAATTGTTGGAAATGGTTTGGTGATTGGTATCCCCGCCATCCTCTTTGCAGAAAAATATCCTAAACAAAGGATTGGGGTACGTACCCACTCAAAAACCTGATGTTTTCAAACTCAATGTGGAACTACAAGACTTCTTCAGAAAACTGAAACTACAGGCTTTTTTCAAGGACAAACCTTTACCAGAAGAGAAGACAGACACGGGTCTGAGGCTGAAGTCAACCTTCACCCCTCCCGACTCAGGCGTCCCCGTAGAGATTCTAACCTTTGAAAAGGCAGTGATCACAGAGGTCAACAAGCTGAACACACAAGGGAGAAATGTCTTCTACAATACTAGCGGAGAGGAACAGCAAGCCCTTCGAGAATTAACGGCCAACAGCGAGCTTGTCATCAAACCAGCTGACAAAGGGGAAGCAATAGTATTACAAACCCTTGAGAAATATGACAAAGAATGCCAACGCCTTCTGTCCGACGAACGGAACTATAAAATATTGGAGAGTGATCCAACAGAACGACTTCGAACACGGATTGGAGGCATGGTGGAGGAAGGACTAGCCCATGACTGGATCAGCAAGAAGGAAGCTGAATTCCTGCAACAACCCACCCCGAGGATACCATACTTTTATTGTATCCCCAAGATACATAAGAACATCGACAACCCACCTGGAAGACCAATAGTCTCTGGGATTGGATCCATCCTGGAGCCTCTATCAAAATTCTCAGACGCCTTCCTTAGACCGATGGTGCAAGCAACAAATACGTACCTGAAGGACACCAAATCGGTCCTACAACTCCTGGAAGATAAAACTTTTGACCCAACCACACAGCTCTTAGTAAGCCTCGACGTGGAGAGCTTATATACAAGCCTGCCTCATGAAGAGACACTAGAGATCATTGAAGAAGTACTCTTCAGCCACACTTGGAAATACCAGACACCAAGAAACCTGGTCCTAGAGTGTATCACTATGGCCCTGAAAGACAACTTTTTTCAGTACAAGGAGACACTATACCTACAAACCCACGGAACGAGCATGGGAAGTACTTTTGCTCCAAGCTTAGCAGGACTATACGTCTACCACCTAGAGGAACAAAAGATTCTACATGAAAGCAACCCCTACCGTTCACGGATTGGCACCTGGAAACGGTACATTGATGACATTTTTATCATCTGGAACGGTGATGTCAACAGCGCCATGAATTTTGTAACCTGGCTAAATAACCAGAACGAGTATCTAAAATTCACCAGTACCGTTTCAAACACATCGATGGTTTTCTTAGATCTAAACATTTACAGTGAGGACGGGAGGCTGAAAAGCACCACCCACTTCAAGCCGACCTCCAGAAATTGTCTGCTACGTTACGACAGTTTCCACCCCAGACATCTAAGGGAGAATCTGCCCTATGGGCAATTTCTGAGACTACGGAGGAACTGCACAGAGCTGAGTGAATTCAATCGACAAGCGAAAGACCTAAAAACTAAACTTATGCAGAGGCAGTACCCCACCAGAACCATCGAGAAAGCGATGAAGCGCGCGAAGAATAATCACAGGGAGGCACTCATAGAAGAAAATCTCCAAGAAAAAGAAACAAATAAAAGGCCGATCTGTGTAACAACCTACTCTACCATATCAAACCAGGTATCAAAGGTCATCAACAAGCACTGGGGCATATTGAACTGTGGAGACTTGAGTTTTGAGAAACCGATGCATGCACATCGGAGGGGCAAAAACATAAAGGATATCGTGGTCCATACTAGACCACGGGAAAACCAGACGGCAAGACTCAATGTAACTGGCATACAGGGTCACTTCCCATGTGGGGATTGCAGCTGCTGTCACCAAACCCAGAAAAGCAAAAATGTAACCTTCAGAAATGGCACAACATGGGAACAACGCCATTTTTCCAACTGTAATACGAAGAATGTGATCTACATAATAAATTGCCCATGTGGACTGGAATATGTAGGCATGACCACTCGACCCGTCAAAATAAGGATAGGGGAACACAAAAGCAATATACGCTGCAAGAAAACAACAACCAAGATGGCATCACATTTTTGTCACACCAGCACTGCATCAACGATCTACGCTGGACTGTCATCGAACGATTACCCTCGGAAGCAGGCCTGTTCCAAAAGGAACAACGTTGGGTGTTCCGCCTGGCAACTCATATCACGGGACTCAATGATGACATACCGTGGAGCCAAATCTCCTGATCACTGCCGGAATACGTGAGAAATAACAAGTGTGAGCCTGGGAACCCACACCAGTGGCCATCAATTCTAAATCATGGGGCCATTACATGTATTACCCTCTATACTGATAACATGTGATTACAGTGCTGAATACATCTGAGTGGAAACTTCCTTCTAACAACCTAGATATGACACTGAATCCTTACAAATAAAAAGCAGACATGGTTATTTCGAACAGAAACCAATGCCCTTATTTGTTTAGAAAACTATCTGGTAATCAACGACCGAATGCACCGTGAATGAGGATATATTTTGGTTGAATGAAGACAATACATCCTCAGTGACTAGCGCTAACAATATAACACCATCGCGCATGCTCGGTCGACATTCGGCTTTCGCGCATGCGCGAAAAAAGCACCGAAGAACCACCATTGCACATGCGCGTACGGGAGACAACCGCGCGGAAGCTGCATCGCAGGGGCTCTCAATCAGCGCGAGTCACAGCAACAGCCAGTGAGTGGCTGAGGAGCGGAAAGTCCATATTAGGACATACCAAAAACCCAGTAATAAACGAATAACAGCGGGTTACATGTCACATGTGACCAGACCACATGCGTGGAGGGGGCGGCAACACAGGTATCCTCCATACATGGTCTTTTGCCATTTCCGCTAATCAACCAATGGAAACACACCCTATCCTCCTTTATATACCGCCTAGCTCATCCGTACTCCATTCACGGCGGAGCAGCACAGGGTGGTAGAAGGAGGCCAATATAGGCGGATTTCGTGAGTATTTGTCAAACAAAGTCCAGCCTCTCTAGGTGTATGACGGAGTTAAAAAGTGAGTAAAAGCAACAACACTGAATCCATTCCTCTATCCTTATAGATTGTGGATCCACCTACCTACCTTGATGCTCAGGACTTGCTCATGAGGCAATAGTCAACAAAGACCATAAGTATGTCGAAAAACAAAAAAACCCTAAATGTGTCTTACATGTTGTTGTGTGTTGTGTGTTTTGTATGTCTGTTTTCCTTTACAGGTTTAATGAACTGTTTGGGGCTCCAGGTGACTGCACCTGTCTGAGCCAACCCTATGTGGTAACCAAACCTAATGGTTTTTTCTTTTTTTCAGGACATGTAATTACATGATCCAGAGAACCGCTGTAGGCACATTGTAGCCGTCTTTAATGAGTGTTATCACTTTTTAGAAAAATTAAAACAAAACCCATTTTCCTTAGAAAAACGTGAGTAGGGTTGGGAGTTGTGCCCCGTCCTGAAGAAGGTACACCTGTACCGAAACATGTCGACGCACACCAGAGGTTCTGTCCCTAATTAAGACAAAAAACCTCGTTCCTTTGCACATTTTTTAACAGCACCAGCTAGGGGTACGAAATAAAGTTTTTTTCAATTTTCCCACTAGCCAGGTACTTTTTAATTTTTCACTACACCTCCCACTCACATCCAATCCCCTTCACTTGCACTCAACACACACCACACATAGTCTGATTTGTCAACGCTCCCGCGTAGTCGCAGGTCGAAGCGTGCCGCATCCCCTTAGCGGGGTGCGAAGACCCCGATGATGAAGCATGACACCAAGGGGCCTGTTGGTGTGTGAGGGGTATTTTACACAACACTGAGTGTGCCCCCCCCCTTTTTTCCTTTTTCCTTTCACACTGGTAGTAGGATTCTCCTTGTTTATTTATCAGTGTCCGTGGAGTAGGAATCCTACGTTGTACTCTACCTCCCTTCTTTGTTAAGTATAGTTTTATAAAGTATACCTGAACACCATAACTGAACAGTCCCTTGTCACTTATTTTAATTCACTGAGGAACATAGATCTGGCAGTTAGAATAATAGGTAGTATGACAATTTTACTTGATCATAAAATAACCACAGACTCGGGGCAGTTTTAAACACTTAAATCTATGCAATATTTTGTGAGCCAAGTACCAGTATGGACAATTCAACAGTTTCTCAGGAATAAGAATAAAGATCAAAGCGAAAATATTTGGAGACTTAATTAAGAGTTTAGACATTGGTACCTAGGAAGGGTGAAAAAGGGAAACAGTACAAGGACATACCACACGGAGTTTATATTTATCTAAAATGGTGCGAAGACCAACCCCTGTCCAAGGGTTGGAAAAGCAAAGGACTCCTGACTAATCAGGAGCCAACAGTTCAGGACAGGTGCAGGACAGGACAGGTTACACCCCTCTCTACAGCTACTCTCGGACCCCGACTGGCTAGATCGATTCTTCTCCCTCAACAAACTCCCGATTCTTCTGTCAAAGTGCTCGACCAGCACTCTGCTCTCGATTCTCCTTCAGCATACGTTGGGCCAGTGACATGTCTGTGACAAGTCGGACAAACTAACTAACTAAGCCTACCTTAGTTATGCCAATTTCCAGGTTATGGACCACCCCCCAATGTTGCAAATTTGTGTATTCCCTTTATTTGATTGGTCAGAAAGACAGGGAGAGGTAATCACACCATACCAGTATGATCTAATTTTCATTGACTTAATAGTTTTAAGTTCCCATCCATAATTTTATTTCCCATGCTTTTTATTCCACCCAGCATTATTTCATTTCATATACAATGTAAAACAATTTAATTTATTTTTCTTCAATGTACTGGGTCAGAAGGTTAGGTTCCCAGGCGCATCTCTGGTAAGACGGGACTTGGCGGGGATTCAATGCCAGTGATTTCAAGGCTTGCATCCCAAATCCAAAATGGAGAATATAGAGTTATTCATCAGGCCCAAATACGAGTTATCAAGAAAATCAAAGAGAGACACGTTAAAATACGAAAATAAATTAATGCACTGTATACCACTTATTTCTATTCTATTACCATTTATTTATTTTCTCTATTGCATTAGTACTTAAGCAAAACACACATAGTTTAGTTTAAGCAGAAGCATATGCTTTAGCATGTGAGATTCAAAGCGGCAAATCTGGCACTACTTTGCAGCTGGAAAGAATTCCCACCAGAAGCAAAGTACGTCATTCTACGTAGATGCAGTAGACACGTGTGTAGAAAAGATCCCCCGTTTTCGGCGGCCATTTTAGGACACTCGGATTACTGGTTAGTAAAGCACATATGAAATCATCCCCAACATAAAAGAAATGTCTTGTGGTGCAATTATTAGTATTTACAAAACATGTTGGTTAATTTGTTATATATTATTTCGAGAGGACTGAGTCCAAGCAAGTTTCTTTACTTATGAAACCTTGCTCCATCAGTTATTACCCCATTTCTTATATCTCTTTTGCTTTTCCTATTTCTATCACTTGCTTTCTTTCTCGTTTATTATCCCAGCTCTTTCATTCTTTCCCTTGTAGGTGTTTTTCTACTACCTCTCGCATTTTCCTTCCCCTTTCGTATTCCATTCCGTTGCTTCCACTTCATTGTTCCTTCTCCATTCCTTTCAGTCTCTTGCCCTTCTTATGAACTTTTATTTTCTTTCTGTGTCACCACGCTGTGTCCAACCTCCCCTGTATCTCCTGCCCCCTCAGTTCTGGGAGATCTGTCTTGTCACTGGGTTATCTATGACCCTCTGGCTGAGGACATAGGTTTATTTTAAACACTTGCAATAAAATATAAGTCAAAGTAATAGAGCAATATTCTCGCTCAAAGAATACACACAGCACAGACAGGAGCAGTTCAAGTTTCTCATGCTCAGAAGAAGCGGTTCATAGGTAGCAGCAGTGCAACCTTCACTCACACACCCAGAGAGAGTACTTATGCAAAAAACAGCATTGCAAAGCAAAGAAAGATTTCCTCATGCAGGTTAAGTACGAAAAGCACCAGCGTGAGTTTCATGCGGGCAGAAGTGGTGCAAGCACACACAGCAGCACTGTACGCTTTCTCCCGGTCTTGGCTACATGTCCTTCTTGTGCCAAATGAAGACAAAAAGTTGTTTAAAAAACGATTTTCACTTTCTGTGTTTACTGTCTATGCCTCTGGTTGTTACAGTTAAAAATTGTAGTTTTAGCCTGCCTGTAATTGCATATTTTATCCCCTGTGTTGTGTTTTAAATTTGTGGTTTTCCCTGCCCATGATTGCCTCCATTTAGTGTGTTGAATTGTGGGATTTGCAGTCCAACCTCTGTAGTTTGTCCCTCTCATTCCTTGGTGGCAATTCTGTTTCCCCTCCAAATTTCTCCTTTGCTCTGTGCTAAGAGCTGTATGTTAAAACAGTGCACTCCCAGCACCGTTTTGTGTTCACAGGCCAGTGAAACCAGCCCCCCTCCCCCCCCCCCACCCAGCCAGCCAGCAACAGGGGTTTTTCTACATCAGAGGGTGTTTCTGTGAGCGGTTTAAACTGTGTTTTACTAGGGCCTGTGCACTTCGTTTTTTGGCCCGCAGGGGGGGGGTAAAGTTTTATTCAAACAGTATTGGTAGATTTCAAGTTAGTGAGGCCCTTACCTGCTGCAGTCCAAAGTGTGGATTGAGTTTGTCTGTCTCCTAGGAGATTCTGAACAGGTGAAGCAGCTGTCCAGCCCCCACCCCCAGGCCAGCAGACCATTGGCTATTCAGCTACCAGGCAAGACTGAGCCCTCCTCTCACAGCTGCCCGGGCCCCTTAAGGCCTTGCTGGGTGCACCCCAGACCATTCTCCTCCATCTTGTGAGTTGAAGCCTACCTGTGCCCCAGATTGCAGTGAGCAGAGTCCAGAAAGTGGTAAGGAGACAGACTAGTGCTGTCTCTTCCCAAGACAAAAAGTTGTTTAAACAAGCATTTGCAATGCAATAGGTCTCGCATTAGGAAAGTTTGAGCTGTTGGTATTGTAAATGAATTTTTTTTTATTTATGTGTTGGTTTTGAAAATAGAGAAATTTATAGCTTTGTCATTTACAATGCCAATAGCTATAAATTTCACCAATGTGACACCTATAGCATTTGTAATGCAATATGTGTTGTATGTACGTGACTTAGATGTATTGATATTACAAATAACAATGGCTTTCATTTTTTAAAAATAAGTAATACTTAATTAAAAGTTATTGTAATTTATAACGGCAATAGCTTAAACTTTTGTGAATAACGTTTGTGAAGATTATGCTCAGTGTATTTTATTGTGACGAAAATCCAAGAACAGAAGTGAAATATTAACATCTTTTTGCGATATTTGTAATAAAGCTTGAAACATTGAGAGAACATATTTGAACCAGTTGTTGAATAGTTGCACAGATTGATGCTGTGGTGGCGACGAGTGATGCTGTGGCGTTCAGTGATGCTGTGGTAGTGCATAGTGATGTTGTGGTGCCCTTGAGTGATGCTGTGGTGGTGCTGAGTGATGCTGTGGTGATGCAATAGATAGATAGAGTGAGTGCGATAGATAGATAGAGTGATGGCGATAGATAGAGTGAGGGCGATAGATAGAGTGAGGGCGATAGATAGAGTGAGGGCGATAGATAGATAGAGGGAGGGCGATAGATAGATAGAATGATGGCGATAGAGTGAGGGCGATAGACAGATAGAGAGAGTGAGGGCAATAGAGTGAGGGCGATAAATAGATAGATAGACAAAGTGAGGGCGATAGATAAGAGTGAGGGCGATAGATAGATAGAGGGCAATAGATAGAGTGAGGGTGATAGAAGATAGAGTGAGGGCGATAGATAGAGTCAATCAATCAAAGACATTTATAGAGCGCACTACCTACCCGTAGGGTCTCAAGCCGCTTGGGGGGGTGCCGCTACTGCTCGAACAGCCAGGTCTTGAGCTTATTCCTGAAGGAGAGGTGGTCTTGGGTCAGGCGCAGGTCGGCCGGGAGGGAGTTCCAGGTCTTGGCGGCCAGGTAGGAGAAGGACCTTCCTCCTGTAGTGGCTCTGCGGATGCGTGGGACGGCAGCGAGGGCGTGGCTGGCAGATCGGAGGTGGCGTTTGGGAGCGTAGAAGTTGACGCGGTTGTTGAGGTAGCTCGGGCCTTGATCGTGGAGAGCTTTGTGTGCGTGGGTAAGGAGGCGGAAGGTGATTCTCTTGTTGACCGGGAGCCAGTGCAGGTCTCTTAGGTGTCCGGAGATGTGGCTGTGTCGTGGGATGTCGAGTATGAGTCTGGCTGAGGCGTTCTGGATGCGCTGGAGTCTCTTCTGGATCTTGGCGGTGGTTCCGGCGTAGAGTGCGTTGCCGTAGTCCAGTCGGCTGGTGACGAGGGCCTGGGTGACGGTCTTCCTGGTCTCTGTGGGGATCCACCAGAAGATCTTCCGAAGCATGCGCAAGATGTTGAAGCACGACGAGGAGACGGCGTTGACTTGCCTGGTCATGGAGAGGGAGGAGTCCAGGATGAAACCCAGGTTGCGTGCGTGGTCCGTCGGTTTGGGTGCGGTGCCCAGGGCGGGGGGCCACCAGGAGTCGTCCCACGCGGAGGGCGAGGAGCCCAGGATGAGGACCTCCGTCTTATCTGAGTTCAGTTTCAGGCGGCTCGTCGTCATCCACTCGGCTACCTCTTTCATCCCTTCGTGCAGGTTGGCTCTGGCGGCGGCGGGGTCGTTGGTCAGGGAGAGGATCAGCTGGGTGTCGTCGGCGTAGGAGATGATGTTGAGGTTGTGTTGGCGTGCGATGGCCGCGAGGGGGCTCATGTAGACGTTGAAGAGAGTAGGGCTCAGCGAGGATCCTTGAGGGACGCCGCAGATGACTTCGGTGGCCTCTGACTTGTACGGTGGTAGGCGGACTCTTTGTGTTCTTCCGTCGAGGAAGGAGACGATCCATTCCAGAGCCTTCTCCTGGATTCCGACGTTGTAGAGGCGTTGCACTAGGGTGCGGTGGCAGACTGTGTCGAAAGCCGCAGAGAGGTCTAGGAGGATGAGGGCCGCTGTTTCTCCGTTGTCCATCAGGGCTCGGATGTCGTCAGTGGCGGCGATGAGGGCGGTCTCGGTGCTGTGGTTGGCACGGAATCCGGACTGCGATGGGTCGAGGAATCCATTCGTCTCGAGGAAGGCGGCCAGCTGTTTGTTGACGGTCTTTTCGATGACTTTGGCTGGAAACGGGAGTAGAGAGATGGGGCGGTAATTCTTGAGTTCGGTCGGGTCTGCTGTAGGTTTCTTGAGTAGAGCGCTGAGTTCGGCGTGCTTCCAGCTCTCGGGGAAGGTGGCGGTGTCGAATGAGGTGTTGATGATGTCCCGCAGGTGGGGTGCGATGACAGCGTCGGCCATGTTGAAGACGTGGTGAGGGCAGGGGTCGGTCGGAGATCCGGAGTGGACGGAGTTCATCATGTGGACGGTGTCTTCGGTGTTGACCGGGGTCCAGGCGCGGAGGGTGGTGGTGGGTGGTGTTGCTGCGGTCGTGGCGTGCGTCGGTTGAGTGCTGAAGCTGTTGTGTATGTCCGCGATCTTGTTGTGGAAGTAGGAGGCGAGGGAGTTGCAGAGGTCTTGCGATGGGGTGATGTCGTTGTTTCCGGCGTTGGGGTTGGAGAGCTCTTTCACGATGTTGAAGAGTTCCTTGCAGTTGTGTGCGTTGTTGTCCAGTCGGTTCTTGAATGCAGTTTTCTTGGCGGTGCGGATCAATTGGTGGTGTTTCCGGGTGGCGAGCTTGAGGGTGGTCCTGTTGTCCGGCGTGGGTTCCTTTCTCCATGCTTTCTCGAGGGCTCGGCAGTTTTTCTTGGAGCTCTTGAGTTCGTCGGTGAACCATGGGGCTCTCTTATTGCCGGGTCTGCTGGGCGGGATCCTCAGAGGGGCGAGTTCGTCTGCGCATTTGCTGATCCACTTCGAGAGGTTGTCGGCGGCCTGGTTGGGGTTCGCTGAGCTGGCCGGAGGGTGCTGGCTCAGGGAAGCGGCGAGCTGGTCGGCTGTGATCTTGTTCCAGCTCCTTCGGGCAACCTGTTGCTGGTGGTGGTGGCTCGTCGTTCTTCTGAAGGTGAAGTGGATGCATCTGTGGTCCGTCCAGTGGAGTTCTGTGGCGTGACTGAAGGCGATGTCTTTGCTGGATGAGAAGATGGCGTTGAGTGTGTGTCCGGCGAGGTGGGTGGGGGTGGACACCAGCTGCTTGAGTCCAAGGTTGGCGAGGTTGTCGAGCAGGGTGCTGGTGTTGCAGTCGTTGTTGTTCTCCAGGTGGAAGTTGAAGTCCCCCAGGAGGATGTAGTCAGCGGAGGGGAGGGCGTGCGGGCTGATGAAGTCGGCGATGTCCTCGCTGAATTGAGTCCGTGGTCCCGGAGGTCGGTAGACCAGGGTGCCTCTGAGGGTGGTCTTCGGGTCGGTGTGAATCTGGAAATGCAGGTGTTCGGCGGAGGGTGGGGTGTTGTCGGTGCTGGTCGTGATGCGGATGGTGTTCTTGTGGATGATGGCGATGCCTCCTCCCACCTGGTTGGCGTTGCGGTCCCTCCGGGTGATCTTGTAGCCTTCTGGAATGGCGATGGCGATGTCGGGCGCTGAGGAGGCGTTCATCCAGGTCTCCGTGATGAAGGCAACGTCAGGGGCTGTGGCGTCTAGGAGGTTCCAGAGTTCGATGGCGTGTCTGTGGACGGAGCGGGTGTTGAGCAGGATGCACTTGAGGTGGTTGCTGCTGGTGTTCGGCTTGGCGGGTGCTGGTGTCGGGCAGGTCCGGATGCAGGTGAACTTGCAGGTGTTGCAGCTGAAGGGTCCGTGTACGCGTCGTGGGGTGGCTCGGTAGCATCCCGGGACTCGGCCGGTGTTGAGTGCGTTGAGGGTGGTGGCGTCGTACGTCAGGCGGGTCGGTCGGGGTCCTCGAGGGCCAGGGGTCCTGGCACTGGGCGCGGTCCAGGCGCGGACGGGCGTAGACGGGCTTACCTTTGGCGCGCCTTCGGCGCACAATCGGCGCGCCCGCTGCGCGTGACCGCTGCGCGTTCGCACGGTCGCCATATATGGCGAAGTGCGCGGGTGGGCGGAGCAGCTGGGAGGCGGGAGCGGGGAGGGAACAGAAGGAAAAAGGGGCGGGGTCAACGGTGGTGGCGGGAAGCGGGGAGCGGGGAGGGCGGCAACAGGCGGGAAAATACAATCACTACGGCGGCAAAAAACACTAATGAGCACAAATACAGTTAAACAGGCAATACGGCGGAAATACAAAGAACAAGCACAAGTAAGCACAAATGCAAGATTGCACAGTGAACCAGGGGCACAGAGAGAGGAGCGCTGAACACGGACCACGCCACTCGAGGGAGGGGGCGTGGTCACGAGCCGGCAGTCGGGCAGCGAGGCACACGGAGGGGGGAGCACACGCAGCAGCTGGTGGCCGTGCGGCGCGGGGGTGTCCTAAAACTAGGTCACACTCACCTGCGTCGCACGGTCGCCATATATGGCCAAGTGCGCGGGTGGGCGGAGCAGCTGGGAGGCGGGAGCGGGGAGGGAACAGAAGGAAAAAGGGGCGGGGTCAACGGTGGTGGCAGGAAGCGGGGAGCGGGGAGGGCGGCAACAGGCGGGAAAATACAATCACTACGGCGGCAAAAAACACTAATGAGCACAAATACAGTTAAACAGGCAATACCGCGGAAATACAAAGAACAAGCACAAGTAAGCACAAATGCAAGATTGCACAGTGAACCAGGGGCACAGGGAGAGGAGCGCTGAACACGGACCACGCCACTCGAGGGAGGGGGCGTGGTCACGAGCCGGCAGTCGGGCAGCGAGGCACACGGAGGGGGGAGCACACGCAGCAGCTGGTGGCCGTGCGGCGCGGGGGTGTCCTAAAACGAGTGAGGGCGATAGATAGATAGAGTGAGGGCAATAGATAGAGTAATTATGTGGCGTGTAATTATGTGGCACTGAGTGGCATTTGGAGTGTATGTTGCGTTGAGCGCAGTGTAAAGATGTAGCATATAATTATGTGGCACTGAGTGGAATTTGGAGTGTATGTTGCATTGAGTGCAGTGTAATTATGTGGCGTGTAATTATGTGGCACTGAGTGGTATTTAGAGTGTATGTTGCATTGAGCGCAGTGTAATTATGTAGCATATATTAATGTGGCACTGACTGGAATTGTGTGAGTGTATGTTGTATTCAGTAGAGTGTAATTGTGTGGCATGTAATTATGTAGCACAGAGCGGTATTTGGAGTGCATGTTGCATTGAGTGCACTGTAATTATGTGGCGTGTAATTATGTGGTATTTGGAGTGTATGTTGCGTTGAGTGCAGTGTAAATATGTAGCATATAATTATGTGGCACTGAGTGGTATTGTGTGGAGTGTATGTTGCATTGAGTGCAGTGTCATTATGTGGCGTGTAACTATGTGGCACTGAGTGGTATTTGGAGTGTATGTTGCATTGAGTAGAGTGTAATTATATTGCATGTAATTATGTGGCACTGAGTGGTATTAAATGGAGTGTATGTTGTATTCAGTAGAGTGTAATTGTGTGGCTTGTAATTATGTGGCACTGAGTGGTATTGTGTGGAGTGTGTTGCATTCAGTAGAGTGTAATTATGTGGTGTGTAATTATGTGGCACTCAGTGGTATTTGGAGAGTATGTTGCATTGAGTGCAGTGTAATTATGTAGCATATCATTATGTGGCACTGAGTGGTATTGTGTGGAGTGTATGTTGCATTGAGTGTAGTGTAATTATGTAACAATTATGTGGCACTGAGTGGTATTGTGTGGAGTGTGTCTTGCATTCAGTAGAATGTAATTATGTGGCACTGAGTGGTATTAGGAGTGTATGTTGCATTCAGTGCAGTGTAATTATGTGGCACTGAGTGGTATTGGTGTGTAATTATGTGGCACTGAGTGGTATTTGGAGAGTATGTTGCATTGAGTGCAGTGTAATTATGTAGCATATAATTATGTGGCACTGAGGGGTATTGTGTTTTGCTATGCTATGCTTTGTTATGATATGCTTTGTTTTGTTATGCTATGCAAAGTTTTGTTGTGTTATGCTATGCTGTGTTTTGTTAAGCTATGCTATGTTTTGTTGTGTTTTGCTATGTTTTGTTATGCTATGTGTTGTTGTGTTTTGTTATGCTATGTTTTGTTTTGCTATGCTATGTTATGATATGTTTTGTTATGCTATGCTAAGCTTTGTTTTGTTATGCTATGCTGTGTTTTGTTAAGCTATGCTATGTTTTGTTGTGTTTTGCTATGTTTTGTTATGCTATGTGTTGTTGTGTTTTGTTATGCTATGTTTTGTTATGTTATGCTATGTTATGCTATGGTTTGTTTTGCTATCCTATGTTTTTTTTTGTAATGCTATGCTATGTTTAGTTTTGCTATCCTATGCTTTGTTTTGTTATGCTATGCTATGTTTTGTTATGCTATGTTTTGTTGTGTTTTGCTATGCCATGCTTTGTTATGCTATGCTATGTTTTGTTATGCTATGCAATGTTTTGTTGTGTTTCATTATGCTATGCTTTGTTTTGCTATGCTATGTTTTGTTATGCTATGTTTTTGTTATGCTATGCTATGTTATGCTATGTTTTGTTATGGTATGCTAAGCTTTGTTGTGTTTTGTTATGCTATGTTTTGTTGTGTTTTGTTATGCTAAGTTATGTTATGTTTTGATATGCTTTGTTATGCTATGTTTTGTTATGTATGCTGTGTTTTGTTATACTATGCTTTGTGTTTTGTTATGCAATGCTTTGTTTTGTTATGCTATGTTTTATCTTATGATATGTTTTGTTGTGTATTGTTATGCTATGTTTTGTTTTGCTATGCTTTGTTATGTTTTGTTATGCTATGTTATGCTTTGTTGTGTTTTGCTATGCTATTTCTTGTTTTGTTATGCTAGGTTTGGTTTTGCTATCCTATGCTTTGTTTTGTTATGCTATCCTATGTTTAGCTATGCTATGCTAGGTTTTGTTATGCTATGCTGGTGAGGGTGTGTGAGGGTTAGGGGGTGTGAGGGTGAGGGTGTGTGAGGGTGAGAGGGTCATGAGGGTGAGTGAGGGTGGGTGAGGGTGTGAGGGTGAGGGGTGTGAGGGTGAGGGGTGTGAGGGTGAGGGAGGGTGAGGGGGTGTGAGGGTGAGTGGGTGTGAGGGGGTGTGAAGGTGTGTGAGCGTGGGTGAGGGGGAGTGAGGGGGTGTGAGGGTGAGTGAGGGTGTGTGAGGGTGAGTGAAGGGGGGTGAGGGGGTGTGAGGGTGACTGAGGGTGAGGGTGTGAGGGTAAGGGTGTGTGAGGGTGTGGGGGGTGAGGGGTGTGAGGGTGAGGGGGTGGGGGGTGAGGGTGGGTGAGGGGGTTGTGAGGGGGTGAGGGTGAGTGAGGATGAGGGGTGAGGGTGAGTGAGGGGGTGTGAGGGTGAGGGGGTGTGAGGGTGGGTAAGGGTGTGAGGGTGGGTACGGGTGAGTGAGGGTGTGTGAGGGTGAGAGGATGTGAGGGTATGTGATGGTGAGGAGGTGTGAGGGTGAGGGTGGGTGAGGGGGTGTGAGGGTGAGGGGTGTGAGGGGTGTGAGGGTGAGGGGGTGTGAGGGTGAGGATGAGTGGGTGTGTGGGTGAGGGTGTGTGAGGGTGTGTGAGGGTGTGTGAGGGGGTGAGGGTGAGGGGGTGAGGGTTAGGGGGTATGAGGGTGAGGGTGTGAGGGTGACTGAGGGTGGGTGAGGGGGTGTGTGAG
The DNA here is from genome assembly GCF_964263255.1 of Lissotriton vulgaris. Lineage (NCBI taxonomy): Eukaryota > Metazoa > Chordata > Amphibia > Caudata > Salamandridae > Lissotriton > Lissotriton vulgaris. Next base: position 1,117,166,532 of record NC_141685.1, on the reverse strand, counting down.
GGGGTATGAAGGTGTGTGAGGGTGGGTGAGGGGTGTGAGGGTGAGGGTGAGTGGGGGGTGTGAGGATGAGTGAGGGTGAGTGAGGGTGAGTGAGGGGGTGTGAGGGTGATGGTGTGATGGTGACAGGGTGTGTCAGGGTAAGGGTAAGGGTGTGTGAGGGTGAGGGTGAGGGTGAGGGGTGTGAGGGTGAGTGAGGGTGAGAGGGTTGTGAGGGGGTGAGGGTGTGAGGGTGAGTGAGGATGAGGGGGTGAGGGGTGAGGGTGAGTGAGGGTGAGGGGTGTGAGGGTGAGGGGGGTGAGAGGGTGTGAGGGTGAGGGGGTGTGAGGGTGAGGGGGTGTGAGGGTGAGGGTGGGTGAGGGGGTTGTGAGGGAGGTGAGGGTGAGTGAGGATGAGGGGTGAGGGTGAGTGAGGGGGTGTGAGGGTGAGGGTGTGTGAGGGTGGGTAAGGGTGAGTGAGGGTGTGTGAGGGTGAGAGGATGTGAGGGTATGTGATGGTGAGGAGGTGTGAGGGTGAGGGTGGGTGAGGGGGTGTGAGGGTGAGGGGTGTGAGGGTGAGGGGGTGTGAGGGTGAGAATGAGTGGGTGTGTGGGTGAGGGTGTGTGAGGGGTGTGAGGGTGTGTGAGGGTGTGTGAGGGGGTGAGGGTGAGGGGTTAGGGGGTGTGAGGGTGACTGAGGGTGGGTGAGGGGGGGTGTGAGGGTGTATGAAGGTGTGTGAGGGTGGGTGAGGGGTGTGAGGGTTAGGGTGAGTGAGGGGGTGTGAGGGTGAGTGAGGGTGAGTGAGGGGGTGTGAGGGTGATGGTGACAGGGTGTGTCAGGGTGAGGGTAAGGGTGTGTGAGGGTTAGGCGGGGTGAGGGTGAGGGGGTGTGAGGGTGAGTGAGGGTGAGAGGGTTGTGAGGGTGGGTGAGGGTGTGAGGGTGGGTGAGGGTGAGGGTGTGAGGGTGAGTGGATGTGAGGGTGTGTGATAGTGAGGAGGGGTGACCAGAGACAGACAGAGGCCACTGGAGACAGTCAGAGAGCAGCCTAGACAGGGGAGGGAGAGCGGAGAGAGGGAAGAGAGAGCAGAGAGTGAGAGGGAAGAGAGAGGGGAGAGAGAGTGGAGAGAGAGTGGAGAGTGAGAGGGGAGAGAGAGTGGAGAGTGAGAGGGGAGAGAGAGCGGAGAGTGAGAGGGGAGAGTGAGAGGGGAGAGTGAGAGGGGAGAGTGAGAGGGGAGAGTGAGATGGGAGAGTGAGAGGGAAGAGAGAGTGGAGAGTGAGAGGGAAGAGAGAGTGAAAGGGGAGAGAGAGCGGAGAGTGAGAGGGAAGAGAGAGCAGAGTGAGAGGGGAGAGAGGTCTGACACTGAGATGAGAGCGGAGAGTAAGGGGGGAGGTCTGACACACACTGAGACAAGAGTGAGAGAGGTCTGACACTGAGACGAGAGTAAGAGAGGTCTGACACTGAGACGAGAGTGCAGGGACGGTGACAGCAGAGTCCGCTCTGACTCAGAGGTGACAGGCGGGTGAGTGCGCCGGAGGTCGAGTCTCAGGCGATGGTCGGGGTCCGAGATGAGACAGAGGCCGGGACTCAGAAGTGCTGCGCTCCACTGCTCAGCATCAGATTCACTCCCCCCGCCCCTCTTCTCGTGCACTTCACACAATGGGACATTAACGCAGCGCTAGAATACACTGCAGGAAGGCGCTTGTCCCCACGCAGGCCAGGGAGCGGTGACTCGTGTACTATACAGCGCACTGTGCACGTCACGGAGACAGACCACTGAATCACACAGTGAACGCAGGCACACTCCCTCCCGCCCCTGGGAGCCCCCCCCTCCATTATTCCTAAGAGTCTAATTAAGTGCTAATATGTACTGATGGGAGGTGGGGAGGGCATGGGCTTGTGAATGACATATTTGTGTGTGCCCTACAAAGATTCGGCTTAAACAATAAACAAATATTTTAAAGAAAGGGGGGGGTGGAGTAAAGTGTGTGAATGGAGGAAAGGACAGATGGGAGAAAGATGGAAAAGGAAGAAAAGAAAGTCATACGGGTGAAAACAGAAAGGTGCGGCAGGGAAAGGGAGAAAAAGAGGAGGTTTTGTGCCAGAGCGAGGAGAAAACGTGGTAAGAGCAAAATGAGAAAACAAAGTCAGTCTGTTGAAGGAACAGACAGCAGACAGAAATGTGAAGAGTGAGAGGAAGGAGAAAACAATACCAGGGCGGGATGACGAGCAAAATAGGGATACGAGGTTGGGATTAGGGAAAAGAAAAAATAGCAAGCGAGGGCACAAGAGAAAGAACGAAAGAGGAGACAGGGTAAAAGAGCGAAATCACGCCCCGTGAGATCTAAAAACAAGCATTGGAAATGCAATAGGTCTCGCATCATTAGAGTTAGTACTTTTAGAATTGTTTATGGGTTTTTTTTTTTAAATCTTTAGCATTTTTGTTTCCTGTAGCCAATGCTAAAGAATTACAAATAAAAAAAGCCATAAACATTTCTAAAAACTCTAACTGAAATGGTCTGAGACCTATTGCACTGTGTGAGGGTGAGGGGTTGAGGGTGAGTGAGGGTGAGGGTGAGGGTGGGTGAGGGTGAGTGAGGGTGAGGGGTTGAGGGTGAGTGAGGGTGAGTGAGGGTGAGGTGTTGAGGGTGAGTGAGAGTGAGGGTGAGTGAGGGTGAGTGAGGGTGAGGGGTTGAGGTTGAGGGGTTGAGGGTGAGTGAGGGTGAGGGTGAGTGAGGGGTTGAGGGTGAGTGAGGGTGAGGGTGAGTTAGGGTGAGGGGTTGAGGGTGAGTGAGGGTGAGGGGTTGAGGGTGAGTGAGGGTGAGTGAGGGTGAGTGAGGGTGAGGGTGAGTGATGGTGAGGGTGAGTGAGGGTGAGGGTGAGTGAGGGTGAGTGAGGGTGAGTGAGGGTGGGTGAGGGTGAGTGAGGGGTTGAGGGTGAGTGAGGGTGAGTGAGGGTGAGGGTGAGTGAGGGTGAGTGAGGGTGAGGGTGAGGGGTTGAGGGTGAGTGAGGGTGAGTAGTGGATGTGGTGGTGGATGTAGTGCTCGTGGGTGTGGTGGTGGTGGTGGATGTCATGTTTTTGTAGCTCACACTCTGGATAAGGCACGCACGGATTTCAGTCGTTAAACAGAGGCATGTTATTTCATGGAGCACACATATAATTGGGGGAACCCATTTGGGCCAGTGACAATGTTGGATATATTCCACACATTAATTTTGACAGGTTGAGCGGGAAATGGGAATACTTATTCGATGTTTGTCTCCCGGGTGTTCCAGAACCTAACATTAAGCATTAGAGGGTACCATTTGTGGTTAGGATGTGTTATTTAATTTTTTTTTTACAGGTGGTGCACCTTACCGGGTTCTGGTTATCCATGCACCTATGCTGCTTGTATTTCAAGCGTGGCTTGCAGACGCTTCTTGTGATCTGCACGCTCTGTCCTCCCACTGCTCGTCCTCGCTGAGGCAGTGATGTAGCCTGACCTCTCGGATTTGGGTTCAGCAGCCTCTCTTACCGCATTCAGCTGGGTTAGAGGGGCGTGGTGGGGGGGGGGAGGCGGGGCGGTATGGGTCAGCAGGAGAGCTAAAACAGGTCAGCCAGGAGGAGGGCGAGAGCCAGTAGGAAGAATGGGCGCGTGACAGGAGCAGGCCTCGCGGTCTGCCCTGACACGTATTCGACCACATGATTCGAATACAACCCACTGAATTGTGATTGCTTGTGAGCACAATTTGCCATCAGCTGTTCTCATTAACGATTTCTGTAATCAGACAGAACGATAATGACCTTTACACAATGATAGGTAAACAGGACGCTTAGCTTTGACTGACTAATCAAAAATACAATTTCTCACCCCCGCATTAAATCTTTGTAAATGATGTATGTCAAAGTGCATGCTAACCATGGATGATCGCGCGCCTTAATGAGCGGCAGCCTGTTCTCTGGTAAGATGCGGGTGCTGTACTGGTCTGTTTCATTACTGAAAAAATAAGAGTGTTGTTGTATTGTAGGAATCACGACTGCTTACAAAAAAAATCCTGCTACGTGCAAAGGTTGTATAAATACTGCCTGAATGACAAGGAGTCCAAAAAGATATTCAGATTTAGGTCATGAGGTCTCATTTATTATTCAATATTGCATTCTGACCTTTATCAGCGAGGTCAGAAGATGGTGTTCTCTTGCTGGCTGAATTTTTATGGTGATAGCAAAGCCAGCAACTCGCACAGATAACATAATTACTGTGTCTTTATTTGGCCTATTCTGAAAGCTTTCTCCATAATGAAGCATATATTGTGGATTGGCCGATGGCGCTCAGCTCACGTATGGCAGTGGTCACGTTGGGGAGGTTCAGCATTGATTCGTGCAGGGGGCGCTCACCCAGCAGGCATGAAAATACCCGCACCTTCGGATACCCGATCATTTTGTAATTGCACCTTGACTAAACAAGCAAAGCAACACATGAACACAAGGGGCTGTGCAATCACCGCGGAGAAGAGGAAGGCGTCGCGTGCTGGGGGAGGGGGGAGGAGAAATGCGACGCGACATGGCAGGCAGGGGAGGGGGCGGAGCGGGGGTGTGGGAGGAGTGCGGGAACAGACGGCGAGGGGAGGAGAGTAGGAGGAGGAGAGTAGGGGAGGCACGGCCTAGCGGCCGTGCAATCAAGAAGTGAGGGGGCGGGAGAGTAGGCAAGGCAGGCGGCTTGGGGCATGTGCACGCGCTTTTAAGCTCAATGCGCATGCGCATTGAGCTTAAAAGTCACGGGCACCGCAAGGAATCGCCACGATTCCTTGCAAGTTGGACAAAGAGTGGATAAGCCCCCATAGTCTCGCTTGCTCGATGCGCATGCGCATCGACAGGCGAGACCTAAAAAGAGAACACATCAACTGTGACAAGCTCTCGGCATTGCTGTGGGGAGGGGGAAGGAGAAATGCGTGTCACGGCCGCCAGGCCGTGAAGTGTGAAGCAGTGGGCGGGGAAGCATCCCTTTGAAGCTGCTGGGCAGAAATGCGAGTCACGGCCTGGCGGCCGTGAAGTGTGAAGCAGTGGGCGGGGAGGCAGGAGCAAATGGTAAGGGGAGCCTTTGAAGAGCAAGGCAGGGGGATAGAAGCGCGGTCACGAGCATGTGTACTTCTACAAATCCGCATCGTGAAGTCAGCTTTGTGGTTTGACGGCAATAGGTCTCTCTGCGAGACCTAAAAATGATTTTCACTTTCTGTGTTTACTGTCTATGCCTGTGGTTGTTACAGTTAAACATTGTAGTTTTAGCCTGTCTGTAATTGCATATTTTATCACCTGCGTTGTGTCTTAAATTTGTGGTTTTCCCTGCCCATGATTGCCTCCATTTAGTGTGTTGAATTGTGGGATTTGCAGTCCTGCCTCTGTAATTTGTCTCTCTCATTCCTTGGTGGCAATTCTGTTTTCCCTCCAAATTTCTCCTTTGCTCTGTGCTAAGCCCTGAATGTTAAAACAGTGTACTCCCAGCCACCATTTTGTGTTCACAAACCAGTGAAACCAGCCCCCCTGCCCCCCCCCCCAGCAACAGTGAGTTTTCTACATCAGAGGGTGCTTCTGTAAGCTGTTTAAACTGTGTTTTACTAGGACCTGTGCACTTCGCTTTTTGTATTTACAACAAGGGGTGGTGAGGGACAGAGTCTCTGAATTAAACAGAATACTCTCACCCAGTCAAGAGATCAGGGCTAGATCCAACACCGTTTTTTAGCTCACTGCACCATCCCAGTTTCAGAACCTGGCTGTATGCAAATTAGTCTGTTCCTGTCCCAGTGCATGATGGGAACAGGGCAAACCAAACTACAAAAGCCAATTCTTACACTCTGTTCATCACCACCCCCTTTTGTAAATCATTTTTGGCCACTATAGGTGTGGCAGGGTATACTCAGACATGAGTCCCTTTCTCACTGCTCCATCAGGATTCAAGCAAGCCGGGCCGAAGAAGGCTGAAATGCCAGAAACCGGTCCCCGGTAGCTTGTCTCCTTTCTGGTGAAGAATTGGCTTGGTAGTTTAGTCTGCCCTGTTCCCATGATGCACTGGGCCAGGGACAGACTGATTTGCATATAGCCAGGTTCTGAGCTGGGATGGGGCAGTGAGATAAATAACGGTGATGGATCAAGCCCTGATCTTTGGACTGGGTAAGAGTGGTCTGTTTAACTCAGACACTCTGTTCATCACCACCCCCTTTTGTAAATCACTTCGCTTTTTGTCCAGCAGGGGGAGTAAAGTTTTATTCAAACAGTATTGTTAGATTTCAAGTTAGTGAGGCCCTTACCTGCTGCAGTCAAAAGTGTGGATTGAGTCTGTCTCCTAGGAGATTCTGAACAGGAGAAGCAGCTGTCCAGCCCCCATCCCAGGCCAGGAGACCATTGGATATTCAGTTTCCAGGCAAGTCTGAGCCCTCCTCTCACAGCTGCCCAGGCCCCTTAAGGCCTTGCTGGGTGCACCCCAAATCATTCTCCTCCATCTTGTGAGTTGCAGCCTACCTGTGCCCCGGATTGCAGTGAGCAGAGTCCAGGAAGTGGTAAGGAGACAGACTAGTGCTGTCTCTTCCCAAGACAAAAAGTTGTTTAAAACACGATTTTCACTTTCTGTGTTTACTGTCTATGCCTGTGGTTGTTACAGTTAAAAATTGTAGTTTTGGCCTGCCTGTAATTGCATATTTTATCACCTGTGTTGTGTCTTAAATGTGTGGTTTTCCCTGCCCATGATTGCCTCCATTTAGTGTGGTGATTGTGGGATTTGAAGTCCAACCTCTGTAGTTTGTACCTCATTCCTTGGTGACAATTCTGTTTTCACTCCAAATTTCTCCTTTGCTCTGTGCTAAGACCTGTATGTTAAAACAGTGCACTCCCAGCCACCATTTTGTGTTCACAAGCCAGTGAAACCAGCCCCCCTGCCACGCCCCTAGCAACAGGGATTTTTCCTCATCAGAGGGTGCTTCTGTGAGCTGTTTAAACTGTGTTTTACTAGGGCCTGTGCACTTTGTTTTTTGGCCAGCAGGTGGAGTAAAGTTTTATTCAAACAGTATTGTTAGATTTCAAGTTAGTGAGGCCCTTACCTGCTGCAGTCCAAAGTGTGGTTTGAGTCTGTCTGTCTCCTAGGAGATTCTGAACAGGAGAAACAGCTGCCCAGCCCCCACCCCCAGGCCAGCAGACCATTGGCTATTCAGCTACCAGGCAAGTCTGAGCCCTCCTCTCACAGCTGCCCAGGCCCCTTAAGGCCTTGCTGGGTGCACCCCAAATCATTCTCCTCCATCTTGAGTTGCAGCCTACCTGTGCCCCAGATTGCAGTGAGCAGAGTCCAGGAAGTGGAAAGGAGACAGACTAGAGCTGTCTCTTCCCCAAGACAAAAAGTTGTTTAAAAAACGATTTTCACTTTCTGTGTTTACTGTCTATGCCTGTGGTTGTTACAGTTAAAAATTGTAGTTTTAGCCAGCCTGTAATGGGAAACATCCTTTACAACGCGGTGTTTACACCGCGGGGCCTTTACGACGCAGCCATCACAACGCAAGTCATTACTACGACTTGCGCTGGATGGCGCTCTTGTTTAAGGAATAGTTTAAATTTCTATTCCAACACCTTCCCTACTGTTACGTGGGCTGGAGTTGGAATAGAAAATTTAAATAATCCACTATCCAGCGCCCTCCAACGCAAGTCGTTGTAACGACTTGCGTTGTGAAAACCGCGTTGTAAAGTACCGCAATCAAAATGATTGCGTTGTTCTAACATACATCCGCCTGTAATTGCATATTTTATCACCTGTGTTGTGTCTTAAATGTGTGGTTTTCCCTGCCCATGATTGCCCCCATTTAGTGTGGTGAATTGTGGGATTTGCAGTCCAACCTCTGTAGTTTGTCCATCTCATTCCTTGGTGACAATTCGGTTTTCCCTCCAAATTTCTCCTTTAATCTGTGCTAAGACCTGTATGTTAAAACAGTGCCCTCCCAGCCACCATTTTGTGTTCACAAGCCAATTAAACCAGCCCCCCTGCCTCCCCCGCCCCAGCAACAGGGATTTTTTTTACATCAGAGGGTGCTTCTGTGAGCTGTTTAAACTGTGTTTTACTAGGGCCTGTGCACTTCGTTTTTTGGCCAGCCGGGGGAGTAAAGTTTTATTGAAACAGTATTGTTAGATTACAAATTAGTGAAGCCTTTACCTGCAGACGTCCAAAGTGTGGATTGAGGCTGTCTGTCTCCTAGGAGATTCTGAACAGGAAAGCAGCTTCCAACTCCCTGGCCAGCAAACCTTTTCTGAGGTCGCTGGGACCTTATATGGTCTGCTAGTGGTTGGTACATGTGTACACTGATTGGTGGTTGTATCTGGTGTTTCTATCCGATTAGGGTTAATGTCCTCATTGGTTGGGTATTTGAGGGTTCTGATTTGTTTCTGGGTCTGTGATTCAATCATTGTAGGGTTGGGACTAGGGCTAGGGTTAGGATTTCTATTGGAAGTAGGGACTAGGGCTTCCTATGTTATTGGTTGTTGGGAGTAGGGTGGGTTTAGGGCTAGGGTTAGACCTTTAATTGGAAGTAGCGATTAGGGCTTCTGGTGTGATTGGTTGCTGGACTAGGTGTGGGACTTAGAGTAGGGTTAGGCTTTCTATTGGAAGTAGGGACTAGGGCTACCTGTACCATTGGTTGCATGGACTTGTTTTGGGACTACTGGTAGGGCTAGGGCCTTTATTGGACGTAGAGATCAGGGCTTTTGAACTGATTGAGTGCTTGGACTAGGGCTAAGATTGTATGTAAGGTCCTGGTCTCCTATTGGTTCTAGATTGTAGGGCTAGTGTTGTGATTGGATAATGTTAGGGCTAGGGTTCCCATTGGCTGAAGGGGTCACCTGATTACTAGGGCTATAAAAAAGGCCAGGCTTAGGGCGTCTCAGCCCGGGCGTCGAGGCTAAGGGCAGAGAGGACAAGGGCATTTGCCTGTTAGAGCCTGTTAAGGGCGGAGAGGAGAAGGGCATTTGCCTGTTAGAGCCTGTTTGAGACTGGGGCCAGAAATGCTGCCCTTCTTCTCATTTAGCAATACCCAAAACTCCTTTTTACTCATCCAAAAGCCTCCTGCTATTGCTAAGACCTAAAAGAAAAAGAAAAAAAAATCTTTCACTCTTTTATCCCTCCACAATCCTTTTCAATCGAAATTAACGGACTAACATGTTCACTTCTCAAATTCCATATTAAACTATACTAATATATTACCCAAATAACTGCATAACATATCCACTACTCAAATTACTTCATATTTTTTTTTACTATACTCATTTTCAACAGTAATCCTTTATGGGTTCCGGAGTGGCGTGCTACTCGCCAGAAAAGCGATTCAACACCCATCAGGGGTAACAAGTGCTATATGAATGCAAATCTTTCTTCCCCTTTTATCCCTCCGCTATCCTTCTCACTCCAATTAACTGACTAATAACCACCACTGAAATTACTTCATATTTCACCATATTAATTCACCACGAATCCTTTGTAGGCTTCCTGAATAGTGTGCGTCAACAAGCGCTATATAAATACAAACCTTTGTTCTCCTCTATCCTTCTGCTATCATTCCAAATCCAAATAACTGACTAACCTATCCACCACTTAAAACGTACTTGCATGTTTCACTATACTAATTCAACAGTAATTCTCTATGGGTCCCGGAGTAGCGTGCTACTCGCCGAAAATGCGCTTCGACGCCTCGTATGGGGTAGTAAGCGCTATATAAATGCAATTACAATACAATTACTTCTTTGTGCTCATGATCTTCCTCCATGGCAAGTGCCCATCTTCTTTTGCTAACTGTTTTCACTTCTGTGTCTTCAACTGTCACCCAAGCCATAGCTACAACATCATAATCATTCAATTCATTATCACAAGGTGCAGATGACAAGCAATCCACTCCAACATTTTTTGTCTGGTATTTATTTCCCAATGCAAGTATATTTGTGTAACTTTCATGTGAACTTGGCAATCCATAGTGACACATTCCCAGTACCACCATCCATCAGAATATTTGTTAAAGGTCTGTGTCAGAATTTGTTTTTGTACTTGTTGATAGCCCGAACACGCAAAGTTAGTTCCGTTTGGATTAATGCATACTTTTGCTCTCCCCATTTAAATTCACTTGAAGCAGACATGATGGTATGTGTGTGCCTGCTGTCTTTTAGAACCAGCACTACCCCAAAACCAATTTGGCTACCGTCTAAGTCCCTGCAGATCTTAGTGTTTCGTCAAATAGATGTAGTGATTGTGCTGCTTGTAGCTTTGTTTATTTCATCTACGATGGCATCAGATGCTGGAAAAAAATCCATATCCTTCTTGACCAACCTGCTCAAAGGCTCAAATTTCTCTATGTATTCCTTGACAAACTTTGCGTAAAAAAATACACCTACCAGGTAACACCATTAATCTTCTCTGTTTTGGGGTGCCAGAGATTTCATAATAGCAAACCCAAGGAAAGTCTTTGGACATTCTACGTCAAACAAAAAGAACATGCCCTTAATGTTTTATACTTACTTGCATGCATATGCCCTTCTTTTACTTAACCTACTTTGCTCAGTCTTTATTAAGAATGGGCTTATTTCCAAATGTGTTTCCTCAGTTTCACTTAATGTCAGTACATCATTCTGAAACGCACATACCCCTTTCATTCCTTCAAACATATTATTCATTGTACGTTGATATTAAACGCAATGTCAAACACACACAGCCCAAAGCCAGGTGACAAATTTGATTGAATCCTTGAAGGACTATAAGTGCTACCAGGTGCCTCTACTTCTGATGTAGTTTAACTTGGTGATAGGCTGTCTTGAAAGCCAGGGAAGTAAATATTTTATTTATTTATTTTTTATTTTTATTTATTTTTTGCCATTTATAAAGCGCGAACGAATACCCACAGGCGTCTCGGCGCTAAACAATTCGCATAACTTCAGCTCAGTATTAAAAGCTCCCAAAGGAATTTGGTGGATGTTATTGATCAAAAAGCCATGTCTTTAAATTCTTGCGGAACTGGAGAAGTGAGGGGCTTAGCCTAATGTTCTGAGGCAGAGTGTTCCATAATTTGGGTGCAGCCACTAAAAAGCGGCGGTCACCCCAGGACACTGTTTTAGACCGTGGGATCACTAGCTGGTTAAGGGTGGTGGAACGAAGCTGTCTATAAGGTTTGTACGGTATCAGTTGGTCCTTCAGGAAGTGCGGTCCTTGATCGTTGAGTGCCTTGTACACTATACACAGTGATTTAAAATTAATTCTATTTCGGATCGTCAACCAGTGGTATTTAGGTCTCGCCTTTTCCATTGGAAAATGGTGAGAATTCAAGTGCTCAAAATGCTCGTGAAACCAAGGGTTTCGTTTGTGCAGTTTTCTTTAAGTTCACGTGAATCACGTGACTTAACAAGCACGAGCATCAGCCTCCCTCCCTCCCTCCTAATTGCATTTTTTCACGGCCGCACAGCACATCAAAGGGCTTCTCCCAGCGTGTGCTGTGCGGCTTCTCCTCCCCTAATTATTCATGGCTGGCCGGTGGCTGGCCGTACTTTCAGTTTCCCTAACATCTCACGCGACAGCCTGCATCTCCCCTGCTCTAGGATATCAAACACTTCCTCCATCTAATGTTGCCTAATTCTGCCTTTTGTTTCAGGATTCAATCTCTTTTTCTGTGTCCTGTGTCACTTTATTTATTTCTTGTTATATTTCACTCCTTCTACCTTTCCTTACTTTCAACCTTTCACCCATCCCTCCTTTAACTCTTTTCCCTATCTAGTCTATACCTCCTCTCCCCTCAGTTTGCCCTGAATGCTTTCTTCCCCGTGGCCGCTTCTTTCCGAGCTAAGCTAGCGCTACAAAATGGAATTTGCTGATTCAGCACTTTTTGGCACAATTGAGCCTCTTTAAACAATAAAGAATCGCGGACCTCATGTAGGTGTCTACTCAGCAGTCTGTCTCTTGCAGGCTCGTACTGCCCTGTACTCGACAGTCTATCCCCTGCAGTCTCTGTCCGTCCCGGGGGCTGGTGTCCCCTGCTGACTCAGAGAGGGCCCCCACCCCCACCTCCCCGCTCTCGGCTGTCCTCCTCTCCCCTCAGTTTGTCCCGAATGCTTTCTTCCCCGTTGCCGCTTCTTTCCGAGCTAAGCTAGCGCTACGAAATGGAATTTGCTGATTCTGCGCTTTTTGGCACAATTGAGCCTCTTTAAACAACAAAGAATCACGGACCCCAGTATGTGTCTACTCTGCAGTCTGTCTCTTGCAGGCTCGCACTGCCCTGCACTCGACAGTCTCTATCCCCTGCAGTCTCTGTCCATCCCGGGGGCTGGTGCCCCCTGCAGACTCAGAGAGGGCCCCCACCACCGCCTCGAGCCCTGTCGGTCTCTCCTGGAGACGGCGTCCCCGCGCCCCTCTCTCTCCAGCAGTCTCAATCCGCACAGCTCCCTAGAGTTGGATTGCTTCAGAGTGCGCCTGACCCTGCGTACCCTGCAACCTGTCTCACACACCGTCAGTCTAATCTGCGGTATCTATGCTCTCTAGCCTATGGCATGACTTATATGCAGTCTCTTCCTAGTGATCCCCTCTGTACCCTCTGCCATGCCTTCGCTGCAGTCTCTTCCTACTGATCCCCTCTGTGCCCTCTACAATGCCTTCGGTGCAGTCTCTTCCTTGTGCAGTCTCTTCCTACTGATCCCTTCTATACCCTCTGCCATGCCTTCGGTGCAGTCTCTTCCTTGTGTGCAGTCTCTTCCTTGTGTATAGTCTCTTCGTACTGATCCTCTCTGTACCCTCTACCATGCCTTCGCTGCAGTCTCTTCCTTGTGTGCAGTCTTTTCTTGTGTGCAGTCTCTTCGTACTGACCCTCTCTGTACCCTCTACCATATGCCTTCGGTACAGTCTCTTTCTTTGGTGCAGTCTCTTCCTACTGATCCCCTCTGTACACTATTATGCCTTCGGTGCCGTCTCTTCCTTATGTGCAGTCTCTTTCTACTGATCCCCTCTGCCATGCCTTCGGTGCAGTCTCTTCCTACTGATCCCCTCTGTACACTATTATGCCTCCGGTGAAGTTTCTTCCTTCTGTGCAGTCTCTTTCTACTGATCCCCTCTGCCATGCCTTTGTTGCAGTCTCTTCCTTCTGTGCTTTCTCTTCCTACGGATCCCCTCTGTACACTCTATTATGCCTTAGGTGCAGTCTCTTCCTTCTGTGCAGTCTCTTTCTACGGATCTCCTCTGTACACTCTATTATGCCTTAGGCAAACACGCATATCCTATGGTATTTTAAACGCTTAAACACAGTTTGCCAAGATATTTTTAAGTTAACATGTAAATATAGCGCAAACTCGACCCAAAGGCTATCTGAGCGCTGAGTTGCGTCCCACGCAGACTCGTTCATTTTGTTAGGCACAGGAGAATAAGTGATTTGCCCATTCACACGATTGTCTGCCTTGGAAGGATGAAAGGTGTGGTCAGGGTGACTGGTTTAGAATCGCACAGATTTCTTGGATGGGCGGAGTTGCCAGAGAGATGATTCCTGTTTCAGACCAGCGTGGACACCAATCTGTTTTTACCTTAACATGGATTACAGAAGGGGCCTGTTTTTGCAGCTGAACCTGCACCTCACGCAGGCAGCCGTGCATTTCTTCCGGAGTGCATTTCTTCCGGAGCCCTTACAGGCTGAAGCTTGCACGCCCGCTTTTCGGGCTATGTGTGTGTGCGCTGAAGTGAACTTTTACTTGGGTTGATCTAACAGTTTCCGACCAGGGTGTGCCTGCTGCTGCCGGAGGAAGTACAAGCCATAGCTAAAATGGCGAATAATATAATAGCATAGTGTGTATTTGTAAAGCGCACCTTTGCCCTCACCCCAAGGTGTCTTGGTGCTGATATGACAAACATTTATTGCGAGCCAACTTAGTGTTACTGATTTTATCGACCTCATAAGGATGAAAGGCTCAGTGGATCCGGCTTCATTGGAACCTGTGACAATGCGGCGCGCAGAATGGCAGCTGCATTCCTCGTCGTGGATCAGGTTACTAACTGAACAGAACTCACCGCAGTGCTTTCTTTCAAATGCTTGTTTTATTTGCCTTGGTTGTGTTCTCGGATTGTTGTGTTTGAACTAAACACGCTTATCCATTAGTATTTGTAACTTTTAAACACAGTTTCCCAAGATATTTTTAAGTTAACTTGTCTTTATACTTCCTGAATCCTCTTTCATAGCATAAGATGTACTAAGAAGATGTAAATGTGTCACGACTGCTGTGAGCTAATGCTTTTGTTGTAGTGCCAAGATCAGGACATATTTTACAGGCTGTCCAACATGCAATGGAAATGTACTGCAAAACCAACTATGATGAATTCAGAGCACGAAAATGCAAGATTACAATGAGAATGACGGATAGTGTTGTAAATACTTCTGTCGCGCTATGAAGAACCTGTCCAAGGGCTCCACATCTGGCTCAGTATATAATCATGGAGAGCAAGTGATGATCAAATACAACAGTAACGCATTCATAATCAGCGGCTCATTTAAATGCTGTGTAGTTTAGCTTTCCGCACAGACTTGATAACACTATTAATAAAAATATAGAGTACATGTAGTAATTTCCACCCGTTTACAATTATTACTGTACCATTTACGGTGCGTTTTAGCATCCTTATCTGGGCTGACTCCGCGAGTTACCACTTTAAGCATGTGGCTGTCGAAAAAGGCCACAGTGCCACCGCCAGCATGATTTAGAGGTGGAAGCCAGTCATAAAAAAACTGTCAATGTGTAGGGCAACCATTCAAGTCCCCGACGTACTCAGATTTCATGATTAACAATATCAAAACCTGCAAAACGGGGGTCACTAATCACCTGACGCTTGCACGCTGTGTCACTTCCCATCACCATTTCTGAACTCGGAGAGCAGCAGAGGGCTCCGAGCGGTCAGGGCTTAGGCTCCCAGAAGCCAATGTATTCTCGGGTCACATTAAAGCAGGCGGCCACCATTGTTCCACACATAATAAGACCTGTGTTTGGCGCACACGGAGCATCTGTGTTGGCACGCATTCATAATCGGCGGCTCATTTAAATGCTGTGTAGTTTAGCTTTCCGAACAGACTTGATAACAATATTAATAAGAATATAGAGTACATGTAGTAATTTCCACCCGTTTACTATTATCACTGTACCAAGATCGGCATGGCGCCTTCCTGCCACGTGTATGGTCTCTTATGGCTTTCAGAATCTACCCTGTCCGCAAGGTTCTGGGATTTCCTATTGATCAGAGCTCTGATGCTCAAGTTTTAATGTGTTTTGTTAGTGGATCGTGATGGTGTATACTATGTGCAAGGCCATGTGCGTGGTAGGAATCAATCGAAGAGCATAAATACAAGCAGTGGGCTGGCTCCTGCCGGTGACCTGCACCGGCAGACTGCAGTTCTAAAAGGAATGTGCTGATAGGGCACAAGTCCTAAAACAAGCATTGGCATAGCCAATAGGTCTCGCCCTTAGGGACACCAACACAGCACTCAGAGACACCACCACATCACTGATGTGCACCACAAAATCAATCAGGGATACCACCACATCACTCAGGGACACCACCACATCACTCAGGGACACCACCACACCACTCAGGGACACCACCACATCACTCTGGGACACCACCACATCACTCTGGGACACCACCACATCACTCTGGGACACCACCACATCACTCTGGGACACCACCACATCACTCTGGGACTCCACCACATCACTCTAATACACCACCACATCACTCAGCACCATAACAGCATCACTCAGCACCACAACAGCACTGTCCTTGCTGGCTAACAACAAGCATTCCCATAGCCAATAGGACTCGCATTAGGAAAGTGTAAGCTATTGGCTTTGTAAATAACAATGCTATTAATTTATATATTTTCAATGCCAACACATATTAAAAAAATAATTGCCATTTACAATACCAATAGCTCACACTTTCCTAATGCGAGACCTATTGGCAACGCCAGTGCTTGTTTTAATGGTATCTGATATGGCCGCAAATTTAGGTGTTCCAGAAAGCAGACGTGCTGCGGCGTTCTGTATTGCCTGTAACTTCGTCGTGACCCTAACTTGAGCATTTAGGAATAGGTTGTTACAATAATCAAGGGACGATAAGACCAAAGAGCTAACCAATGTTTTAGTAGTTGCTCTGGCAGGAACGGGCTGATTTTCCTGATCATTCTAAGTTTGTAGTGGGCTGTAGTTGCTACTTTGTTTGCGTGATCCACGAATTTAAGACCCTCGTCAAAAATGACTCCCAAGTTCCTGACCTTAGCTGTCGGACTGGGAGGTGCTCCAAAGGATGGTGGCCACCAGCAAGATGACCAAGCTGGTGAGAGGGGTCCAAAAATAACTACCTCTGTTTTTTCAGAATTAAGCTTGAGGCAGTTAGTAGCCATCCACTCTCCAATTTCCAGCATTCCATTTTGGAAGCGTTGTGCCACCTCGCTTCCGTCACCTTTGATGGCCAGTACCAATTGCGTGTCGTCCGCATAGGAGGTTAGGCTCATCCCATGTGCTTTGATAACATTAGCAAAGTCCGACACATAGATGTTAAATAGTGTCGGACTGAGGGATGAGCCTTGAGGAACCCCACAAGGCAGCGAGAGCTGTGCAGATTGGTAAGGTCCCAAGGTGACAGCTTGTGTTCTATCTGCCTAAAAAGATGCGAGCAAATCTCTAGCAGAGTGGCAGATACCCAACTTTCCGACACGCTCGACCAAGATCTTATGGTCGACCGTGTCGAAAGCTGCTGATAGATCAAGCAGTACTAGAACTGCTGTCCCGCCATGGTCCCGAATTGCTCTGACATCATCTGCGGCTTTGATCAGGGCAGTTTCGGTCCCGTGATACTTTCGGAAACAAAATTGTGTATCGTCCAGCAGTCGATATTTCTCAATGTGCTCCGATATTTGTCTCACGTCTATACACAATCTGAGTTCCCTTCCTTTCTTTCATGCCATGACAACCGGAGAAAGGACCAGCCACCCAACATGGTCTTCACTTCTTGAATAAGCTGAATTTTGCACATCTTCTTTTTTATTGGTTGTGCTCCTTCCTTGAACAATAACATGTGCAGGAAACCTTTAAACAATCCCAGTTCTGCTCTAAACATAGACTTGAACTCTTGGATACAAATTTTGAGATTTTTTTCCACAACACCGATTGCATAAGCCCTTCTACAGAGATCAGTTTTCATTTGTAGCTTGCATTGCTCATATCATCCAAGGATGACAACTCCATGTTCTACCATGTTTTTTTTCATCCTCTGGTGTACTTGTTGTTTGGAATTCCAAGTGCCCAGGGGCAGGGGGGTACCCCCATTTTTCCAGGCTCTGTTGGTTCTGGGTGTCTGCTTCTGTTCCATTGATCCCTCATGCCTGTAACAGAATAACCATGCAAAAAACAATGAAGGAAAACTCAATGCATGCCCAATTTCTACATACTGATTGACTTTGCCCATCTCTTGTTCAACTGCTGTGACATAGATGGGTGGCTGGGTGTAATTCTGTGGCCAACAAAGGCCTCAAAT
This sequence comes from Lissotriton vulgaris, assembly GCF_964263255.1. Classification (NCBI taxonomy): domain Eukaryota; kingdom Metazoa; phylum Chordata; class Amphibia; order Caudata; family Salamandridae; genus Lissotriton; species Lissotriton vulgaris. The sequence goes on along the minus strand of NC_141685.1, from coordinate 1,117,149,019 downwards.
ACCTAGGCTATATGCCCACACTACATATGGAGGGACCATCACTGTGTATTGGTGAACTGAGCCCCTGCCCCGCTTGTTTTGAATTACCCAATTGTTGGACTGTTTCTTTCAGACTTCCTTTAGACCTGAACCCCACCCCACCTCTGGAAATTTTTAGGAGAGGGCAAGCTGTACACCCCACCTCCCACACCCTGCTTCTCAGGGTCCCAGGCCATCATCAGGGTTAAACTTCCCCCTTCAATATCTCTGCTTCACTAGCCTGTCAAGGACAGGATGTGATATAGGTCTGTCGAGTATCCTTCAGATTTGCCCAAGTAAAGAGCTACTCCTCTCCGTAATTACTCCCAAGTAGTTACTGTTCTCCCGTACATAAAAAAAGATGCCATATGTCTTCTCTTGAGTGTCATAGCTAGGCGGCAACAATGGCGGAAAACCTCCTTTGGAAATCTATGTAGTTCTTGATTGAAGATATAGACTGTGTTGGCGAAATCAAGGCACCAAACTTCTCTTGACATCATAAAGGATAAAAGAGTCGAGCAAGGTATCGGTCCAGAGTCAGAGGATCCCCAAGGAAATTGATCCAAACAGTTTGAGAAAAAATGACAACAGATGCAAAGAATGCTAAGCAAGACTACACATAAAAAAGATAGTTCCAAAGGTAGGATCCGATCTGTTAAGAAAAATGACAGACAAAAATGCAGAGCAAGGCAGCGGACAGTGTAATGGTAAATTAGGGAATTATTGTGTTGCAACACATCTTCCATTTCCAAATGATGCCTTTTGTATTTCTAAACAGGAACAGACCTCATAGGGAGAGACTCTGCCACATCGAGGATTGTGAAATTTCAGTAACTCCTAGTGGAGAGACCACCATCTTGTACAGGAACTTTGAATTGTCAAACTCCACATTTAACCAACAACTTGTGGCATCAAAGAAGCCCAACTTTGACATTCTGCATGCCATGTGGGAGGTCTGCACTCCACGCCATCCCCCATTTGTATGAGAATCCCCTGCTTCCGTCCGGGTTCCTGCAGAGGCATGGGAGTGACTCAGACGATCAGAAGACCCCACTCTCAATATGGCACACATTAAGCAATGTGCTGAACAGTCGCATGTAAAATACTTCTTCTCTTACCAAAACTGTTTTAACTCTGATCTTTTGCTTAATTCTGTCCATGAATGTGACGGGGATGGGTGCACGAGCAGTCCAGAACCCAGCATTTGTGGTACTGCAACCCACCAATACCAATGGCGACCAGGCTGAAATACAATGGAGCCCAGGGCTTTATTAGAGAAACAAATAGCCCGCAGCCGCTGCACAACCAGGACATCAAGACTGAGAATGTCGCCCGTCGCCCACGCAGGCCGCCTCCCCGGCGCTGCACCCCGTGCCCAAGATCGAGAGCCCAAACAGTAGCAGCTAGTATATACAACAGTGGTTCTGTTGGGAGGAAAAATTACTTTGTTTGTCCTAAGGACAGATTAATCTCATATGACATTTGTAATATGGAAGTGAAACAATAACATATAAAACAATTCACACAAGGACATACATATTGACAATTAAAAACAAGCACTGGCGTTGCCAATAGGTCTCGCAGTAGAAAAGTTGGAGCTATTGGTTTTGTAAATGACATTTTATACTTATGTTTTGTGATTTACAATGCCAATACTTTTAACTTTAGCATATGTGACACTTTTAGTATTTGTAATGTCACATGTTTTGTATTGCCTTTACTTAGATGTACTGATATTACAATTAATATTGGCTTTTAATTTTTTTAAATAATACTTACATAAAAGTGATTGTAATTTTTTAATGGCAATAGCTTACACTTTTGTAAATAACTGTTGTGAAGATTATGTCCAGTGACTAAAATCCAAGAACAGAAGTGAAATATTATTTTTTTGGTGACATTTGCAATAATTCTTCAAACATTGAGAGAACATATTTGAACCAGTGATGCTGTTGTAGTGCTGAGTGATGCTGTGGTAGTGCTGAGTGATGCTGTGGTGGTGTTGAGTGATGCTGTGGTGCCACTGAGTGATGCTGTGGAGGAGCGATAGATAGATAGAGGGCGATAGATAGATAGACAGAGTGACGGCGATAGACAGATAGACAGAGTGAGGGCGATAGATAGACAGTGAGGGCGATAGATAGAGTGAGGGCGATAGATAGAGTGAGGGCGATAGATAGATAGAATGATAGAGAGTGAGGGCGATAGAGAGGTAGAGTGAGGGCAATAGATAGAGTGAGGGCGACAGATGTGTGTGTTTGTGTGTGTGCGGTTGTGTGTGTAGTTGTTTGAGTGGTTGTATGTGTGGGTGGTTGTATGTGTGAGTGGTTGTATGTGTGAGTGGTTGTATGTGTGAGTGGTTGTATGCGTGTATGGTGGTGGGGTTGTGTGTGGGGTTGTGTGTGTGTGTGTGGGTGTTCGGGGTTGTGTGTGTGGGGTTGCGTGTGTATAGTTGTGTGTGTAGTTGTGTGTGTGGTTGTGTGTGTGGTTCTTAGAGGTGAACTAAAGAGGCTGCAACAGAAGCGAGTGTGAGCCCCGACTTTCCACTTAGGTTACAGCCACGCAAAGGCACGGGCGCATTTCTGCATGAAAAAGGAGAGGGAGATGTGGTCTGAAAAACTAAGAGGAGGTGTGTAGCCGTGGATCGCGTGTAGGATTCAGATTCTCAAAAATACGTTAACACAGTGAAACCTCGAGCGAGGTGTGGTAAATCTGTAGTGGCGTTGCAACGCTGTGGAAAGGGAACGAAACTTCAAATGAGTGGCCAGTTTGGTGGCCCGCTCTACAAGCCCCGGGTGCGTGCTCCCGGAGGAAGGCCTGCCCTGCCTTAGCCTGGAATGCAGCGCCGTTGTTACATCTCAGAGACCCAGCTGGCGCCCTCCCCAAGGCTCTGCTTATGTTCAGCAGCGGTGGCGGCGGTGGGGGATGGGGCAAAATGTCCCAGCCCTGCTCAGCTGTCACTCAAAGGCGATCACAAACAGCACAGCAACAGTGGAGGCCGCCGGACAGACAGGAACAAAAGGAAATACCACTACAAAACCGAGTCGGATTCCTGTTCAAGGGTTCAGTAATCATGAACAGCCCCGCGTTCCATTTCAAGGGAGAACATATGACGGATACCTTAAGTGGACCGCGAGTTTCTTTGAGCTAGAGATATCAGCCCTCTCTCTTGCGTGAAGTCTAATGGGGGGTACTAGACTCACCCTCCTGAAACTGACTAGACGCATGCGAGGGTTGAATAAGGACAAGATGAAGTGTATACCCGCCCTTAAGCGGGAAGCCAAGATCACATTTGCTAGAGGGGAAGCTGCTCTGGTTCGACTGCCCACTTTTGATGTCGGGTTCTGGTGCCTAGGGCTGAATAATTTGAAAACATAAGTAAGAAATAATAAAGTCGCAAAACAAGCACTCATTAAATATGTCTTAAGGTTTACTGAGATTTAATGCCTAGAATATTCATACTGCTCAGGGCTGGTAAAAAACAGAGCTGCGGTTGACCAAAAAATAAAGTAAAGATGCACGGACAAACTCTTGGTGAAGAGAAGCAAACTGAAAGTACGGCCGGCCTGCGGCCGGCCATGAATAATTAGGGGAGGAGAAGCCTTTGGGAAACTGAAAGTACGGCCGGCCTGCATAATTGGGGGAGGAGAAGCCCTTTGATGTGCTGGGCTGGCCGCGAATGCGCGTGCTTGTTTGCTCACGTGATTCACGTGAACTTCAAGAAAACCGCAGGAACGAAGCCCTTGGTTTGACGAGGATTTTCGAGACATGAATTCTCGCTCCGCTCAATGCGCTTGCGCGCATTGATAGGTCGCGAGACCTAACCAGTCCAAGAAATCACAATACATTGGTTACAACTCTATTTGAATTTTCTGATTGTGGTTGGAACTTAGTAAGGACTGATATGTGACATTACGTCAAAATGTCACATATCAGTCCTTACTAAGTTCCAACCACAATCAGAAAATTCTAATAGAGTTGTAACCAATGTATTGTTATTGTTTCACTTCCATTCACTATATTTCATGTAAGTTCATTGTATGTTTTTGTAAAAGTTTATTTAGGACAACCACTGATAAATGTATAGCACGGTTTTTGATACAATTTATGGTTTATGAAATAATGAATATACAGGATTGAATCCAAAAATGGTGTGTTTGCTCAATTTTTAACTTGATATTTGTATTTTCAAAATAATATTACAAATGTCATATGAGATTAATCTGTCCTTAGGACAAACAAAGTAATTTTTCCTCCCAACAGAACCACTGTTGCATATACTAACTTAGAATCCAGGTTCTGAGGGCCACCCCATTATTACTAAGGTCAGACAGTAGCAGCAGCATATCAAGCGGCAGACCCTCGGGCCGCTCCCTCAGCCTGGAGGGCCCCGAACCCCACCAGCAGCACCGCACAATCTCCTTGCCGCACCAAGGACTGGCATCTCTCCCCCCTTGTCCCTCAACTACTTGCCCAGCCAGCGCTCCCTCTACAGCTCGCCCTGCAGCCAGACCAGAAGCTCTAGCGCCGGGAGCTACCACTCGGAACATGATAAAGCGTTAAGAGAAGTATGTTCACAACTAGAGGAGGCCGGACTAACACTAAATGAAGAAAAGTGTGAATTGGGACGGGATGAACTGGTATTCTTTGGGCACATATTTTCAAAGAAAGGAATGCGACCGGATCGCAGCAAGGTAGAAACCTTGGAAAAGACAAAACAACCAAGCGATGTGGCAGAAGTGAGGTCTTTCCTTGGCCTTGCCAGCTACTGTGCAAGGTACATCAAAGACTTTGCAACAGTGAGGGCACCACTGAGAGAGTTAACAAAGCAAGGACAGGTGTTTGAATGGACAAAGGAATGCAGCAAAGCCTTTGAAGACATAAGGGAATCTGTGACGGCTGTAGACCATCTGGCATACTTTGACCCACTGCTGTGCTCAGAGCTAACAGTAGACGCCAGCCCTGTAGGATTGGGCGCAATACTAGCACAGCACAGACCAGGAAAGGACTCACCAAGAAGTGTAGTGGATTATGGAAGCAAAAGCCTCTCAGACATCGAAAAAGCATACTCTCAACCAGAAAAAGAAAGCTTGGCAGTTGTGTGGGCATGTGAACATTATCACATGTTCATATATGGAAAACCGTTCACGATAGTAACAGACCACCAAGCACTCATCACAATCTATGGAAATCCCAACGCCAAGATACCACCCCGGATAGAAAGGTGGGGAATAAGGCTGATGGACTACAATTTCAAAATAATACACAAGCCTGGAAAAGAACACAACCCAGCTGACTACATGTCCAGATATCCTCTACCACACAAAGCGGAGACCACGACAATGGCAGAGAAATATCTAAACTTCATCCTGAACCACAACACGCCCGCCTCAATAACTCAGTCAGAGCTGGAGCAAGAAACGAAACGAGACCCCACCATGCAAGCAATTCAGAAGGTGACGAGACAATAGAGGTGGAGACATATAAACACCAACAGCACTCTAGATCACGGAGTAGTAAAGGAGGAATTGCTGGCGTTCAAAAAAATCAGCGAAGAGCTATCAGAAACTGAAAATGGCATCCTGATGAGAGGAACATAGTGATGCCCCAGAGGCTGAGGAGACGAACGGTAGAGCTAGCGCATGAGTCACATCGAGGGATAATGGCAACAAAAAAAATGCTGAGAGAAAAAGTGTGGTTCCCTGGACTGGACAGCATGGTCGAAGAAATTGTCACGCGTTGCCACATCTGCCAGGTGACGGGACCACCACCAAAACCAGCACCGCTGCGCATGCACCCTAAAATCCCACCTCAACTTGCCCATCACCAAATTAACGAACATCGGGATGATTGAAGCTCTGTACTTCACTATCTCTGACACCGCGGCAGTATTATTGGCGGGCACATTAGTCTACAACCCTCCCACTGCCTCAACTCTTTCTTTAACGGCACTCACCCACCTACTGGCGGATCTCTCCCTCAAACACCAACATTTTTGGTGCTAGGAGATTTCAACCTCCACGTGGACAATTCTCTCTGCTCAAAAGCTAACAACCTGCTAGAAACTATGCAGAGCCTGAACTTACTTCAGTTAGTCAAGGGCCCTACACACACAGCTGGGCATACCCTTGATCTAATCTTTGCTAATTTCTCCAATATCACAGTCCTCCCTTCCCTCCCTCTCACCTGGTCTGATCACCATCTTATCCCTTTTAACCTTGAGCTAAGTTCGAGACCCACCCCTACTATACTCAGGAAAGAGCTGGGAAGAAAATGGCACAAAGTCACCTGTGCTACCCTAGACCCCTTATTCAACTTCCAACCAGACCTTCTATCCAGTGACATTGATGGAAACGTTTCTAGACTCAATTCTGCATTGCTCCTTGCCATCGACTCCAGCGCCCCCCTCCAACCCATCTCCTCTGCCAGAACCCGCCCCTCTGCCCCTTGGTTCTCTACTACCCTTCGTGAGGAAAAAAAACGATGCAAACTACTTGAACGCAAGTGGCGGCAGAACTACGACCCCGAATCCAAAACCATCTACAAAATCGCTCTGAAAAAATTTCTGAAACAAAAAAAAGCCACCATGAGAGACTACTCATTACAAATCTCCAACGCCAAGAACTCCTCTAAAACTCTCTTTAATATTGTCAAAGAATTTGTTAACCCCCCCGCCAGGGCCACGCAGAACACCTCCAGCCAGGTTTTATGCGATGGACTCTCGGATTATTTCCTTCAAAAAATTGAAAATATATGTACCTCGTTCCCTACTGAGGTACCCCCCCCCCCGATCCCCCATGTGATGGCCCCGGAATCCGCTGCCTTGCAGTCCTATAACGAGCTGACTCTTGAGACCGCTCTCAGGCTATTCACCCAATGCAGATCTGGCTCCCCTTCCGACCCAATTCCCGCCAAAATCATGGGTGACCTAGCTCCCTCATTGGTCAACTCTTTTCTTTCCATCTGGAATGCCTCCCTCCATCATGGCATCTTCCCAACTACGTGGAAGGAAGCTCTGCTGGTCCCCATTCTGAAAAAACCTGACGCAGATCCTACTAAATTCTCCAATTATCGCCCCATCTCCCTCCTCCCCAAACCCGCAAAAATCTTGGAAAAGGCCGTGCAGCTACAACTTACTGAGTATTTGGAAGATAACTCCCTGCTGCACGACTCCCAATCCGGATTCAGAGCAGGTTTCAGCACTGAGACTGCTCTCCTGGAAGTGGCTGAGACTATCCGTGAAAGCGTGGATAGGGGCGAGGAGGCCATGCTGGTCCTCCTCGACCTATCCGCTGCTTTTGATACGGTTTCTCACAAAATCCTACTAAACCGTCTAAAGCAGGTCGGAATCGGTGGCTCCGCTCTCGCCTGGATCAAATCCTTCCTCACTGGCAGAACTCAGAAGGTGGTGCTTAGGCCTTTCAAGTCAGAGGGTAAACCTCTGCTGTGTGGTGTTCCGCAGGGCTCTGCCCTAAGCCCTCTGTTTTTTAACGTCTATCTCCCACCCTTGGCCTCAGTGGTGGAGTCTTGTGGAGTCAGAGTGGTCTCTTACGCTGATGATACTCAGCTGATATTCTCCTTTAGAGACCACTCAGACTCCACCTTTGCCAACTTCCGCCAATGTCTGAACAACATCTGTGATTGGATGACCAACAATCACCTTAGACTGAATGCTGACAAGACAGAAGTCTTGTTTTTTAACCAGAAAACTCCGATTTCCCCCAGTCTATGGTGGCCCACAGCACTTGACCCTGCACCCACTCCTGTCCAATCAGCACGTAACCTGGGCTATCAGTTCGATGACTCACTCTCGTGCAAAACACAAGTCAACAAGGTCACCTATGCCTGCTTCGCGAAGCTGCGCATGATCAAGAAGATCCTTCCGTACCTTCCCTTGGACGCCCGCCGAACTGTTACCCAGGCCCTCATCACCTCTCACCTTGACTACGCCAACAGTTTATATGCCGGTGCCCCACAATATCTGATCGATCGACTTCAGATCGTTCAGAATGCGGCTGCCAGACTGATAGGAAATATCCCCTACCGTCAGTCGGTTGCCGCCTATCGCAAAGAGTTCCACTGGCTCCCCATCGCAAGCCGCATCCAATTCAAGATCCTCACCCTTGCCTTCCGAGCTATCAATGGCCTTGGACCTAGCTACCTGAAAAAGCGAGTGTCTATCTCTCAATCTGTCAGATCTCTAAGATCTAACAACCTGCGCCTCCTGACTGCTCCTCGCTTTCGACGTTCCAGAATGGGCGGCAGAGGGTTCAGCGTAATCACTGCCAAACTATGGAACTGCCTCCCCCTCGACCTCAGATTCTGTCCATCTGAATCCATCTTCCGTGCTAAACTAAAAACCTGGCTGTTCTCCAAATTATGATCCCTATCTTGTAATAAGCTTGTTCCTCTCCTCCTTCTCTGAGGCTCCGTTTCTAGCGCCGGGACACCCCTCCGGGGGTAGCTGCGCGCTGTACAAACTACTTAAATAAATAAATAAATAAAATGTCTGAACTACCAAAGGCAGTGTGGACAGAACTAGCAGCCGACTTCTATGGACCACTAGAGACAGGAAGATACCTACTGGTCATCCTAGACAAATTTTCACGATTCCCAATAATGAGGCAGGTGGCCTCCACGTCCGCACACGCCACTTTACAGATAATGGATGAGATATTTGCTGAATGGGGTTCGCCTGAAACACTCGAGACTGACAATGGTCCGCCATTCTCGGGAGAAGAATTCCGACGGTTCATGGAATACCTCGGGATCAGGCACAGGAAGATAACACCACTGTGGCCCCAAGCAAAAATAGAATGGTGGAGCGGTTCATGGGAACCATAAAGAAGGCAGTTCAAAGAGCAAAATTGGCACAAATATCACCAGGACAGGCACTATGCCAGGTACTGAGGGACTACAGAAACACCCCTCACAGCTCCACAGGCTGATGCCCGGCAGAACTAGTCCTAGGTCGCTCGAGCAAGACCAGGTTACCACAAGGGGAATCAAAGGTGAGCGCAGACAGAAGAGACATTGCTGTCAAAGATGGGGAGGCGAAAGAAAGAATGAAAACATATGCGGATCGCCGGAGGCATGCCTCTGACCCAAAAATAAAAGAAGCAGACACCGTAGTGGTGCGGCAAAAAACAGAAAAGGAAGTCCGACAGCACATTCTCAAAAGAGACCATAACTGTGACTTAAGTAAAAGAACCAATGATAACAGCAGCAGCTGGTCGATACAGTGTAACAAGAAACAGCTCACACTGCAAGGAACTGAAGACAGAAAAGGACGAAGTGCCAACAGAAACTACCACAGCGAAGGAGGAGAGCGATAAACAAACAAACGGAAGAGATGTAGAGTGACCTCATATCTATCTCTCTCTCTCTCTCTCGCTCTCTCTCTCACCCCCTCCCTCCCTCCCTCCCTCCCACTCTAGATACCAATCACTATCACATTCCGCACTCACCAATGGCGGTCACACAAAAGGATATGAAAGTAATTTTGCTTGTAGCAAAGTGGGAGATGCCATGACCCGACAGCGGGGCACTAGGACCCACGGGGTCAAGTGACCTCAAGAGATGGACACCGGACACCACATCCGATCAGGGTGGCGGAGGGCAGAACACAGGGAGCGGGGAACGATTATGGACGCATGTATGCCGAGCTGCAGTAAGATACAATAAACGTAATCTTTCACCACACCTGATATGCGACTCGTTTCCTTGGGGGACTCTTGGCGGATATCACAGTTCTTATGTAAAGCGCTCTGACACCTTTGGGTAATGGTCGTGCTATATAGAAACATTAAATAAATAAATAAATAAATAAAACTGACTGCCAAGACAAAAGAACTCCCCCCCCCCCCCCCCGGCCCATGTTTTTGCTCAACAGCGTGCCCCTTCCATACCCATAGCTGCCAAGGTTTCAGATTGCTGTGTGTGACATTTTCATAATTCCATTGAAATTATGAGTGATATTTCAACAACTATGAGTGACAGACACTTTCTCGCGAGCAAAATCACGCAGTGAACATGAGGGAAACTAGAAACTACATATAAATATCAGTAATGACACTCATTTGAGTAAGGAGAACCTCTTAAAAGATCATAAAACTACTACAAAGCACCAGAAATGGAAGGGCATTAACAGACTGTGTGCCTGCAGTTTCAGTAGCAAAAGGCAGGCAGGCACTGATGCTGCTCTGAAGATGGCATTGATTTGATCATTCGTGAGCGCGCAATAGCCTAAAAAACAAAGCTCATAGCAAGTGCAACTAAGAGATTATACCCTAAATCGGGATTCTCTGAGACTGGTCAAACTGAAAGAGAAACTAACTTTGTTTTTCATTTCTGTTTGAGAACTCACTGACAAGAGAAAATGTTGAACATTTAACACAGCAGACACGATGTGCATATATCTGCTAAGGCGCCACTTTCAATACTGGGAGCCAGGGGCCCAGTCGCACTCCGAGGGTAGAGGGGTTGTAGTTATGCCCCTGCCAAACACTAAATAGTCCCTGGATATTAGTGCACATTTTTATTACAGCCTTTCTTTCACCTTGTGTTATACGAGTTAAAAATAATGGCATGCATATTTATAGTGCTGCAAGAGGCCGGGACTTCCTAGCACTTCAAGTACATGTCACTAATCTCCAATGCATCAACCAGGGTTCAATTCTGTGTCAATGATGTTACAAACACAGTTGCAGTGATTACATTAACCAGAAGTCTCAGCACTGCACCTCGGTCCACACATGAGCGCCACCTGCTGTTCCAGAACAGGGGCCCACCCATACCACTCACTGTCCGTTATCTTCCTCTTATAATGCTCCGGTGGTGCTAACTCACATAGGACACTGCTACATACAGCACTGGTAGCTTGCGTTTGCCCAGCACCTGTGCACCAACCATTTAACGTACCTGTAAAAACTTCGATTTGTTGTTTACAGCAGTCAGACTCCCTTGTCCTGCCACACTGCCTTGAATGTGACTGGCCCCATGATCTCCTGAATACCAGGCTGCACATGTGGGTCGGGGGTGCTGTGGACTAAAACGTGCCACTCTGGCAGGCGGAGACTGTAGGAAAATCAAAGCTGCCTGTTAGCTTCCCGTCTCTGTCTGTCTCAGGCCAATAAGGGCGCTGAGGCCTTTTCGGAAAAACAACAGACATGGTGCCGGATCCACAAGGGGCTGCAGGCACGCACTGTCATCTGGATCGCATTCACTTGTTTGACAACAGAACACTGTGACACGTCACGTGGAAGGTTCCTTATCTGTGGGGGATCTGAATTCATAAATCGGGCACCGGAGCAGCGAGTTGATTTAATCAGTCTCTGATCTGCAGTGAGCCACCACGGGCCGGGGAAATTCAGGGACTTGCTGCCCGTCCCACCTGCTGATAGTTGTCCACAGGCGGGGGCTGTCTTGACTCCTGTGAGTCCCAGGGGAGAGGGAGGGCGGGAGAGGTTTTCCAGTGACAGAATCAGAGAGTGAGCACCAGACAGCCTTTACTCTGCTGGGAGCCCCATGCTGGCTGCAGGAACAGCGAGTACGCCACGGACAGCACTCTGCCTTAATTCTGCTAGGAGCCTCACACTGGCTGCAGGAACAGCGAGTATGCCACGGACAGCGCGCGGCCACACTTAACAGTTTACCTGCATATGCGTGACAATGTATTTCAGTGCGGTAATGCGGAGTACCACACCGAAATGCGATAGTGTCACGCCTGATGCGTGACTCTTGACAGGACTGCATACCAGGGAACCAGGGGCATAGGAATTATCATACCCTTTCCAGGATCTGCTACTTCAGGGTGTATCAACACCACAATTGGAGTTAATGTCCCTTTATAGCCCACCGTGCTAGTTCTAAGGCTACTGCAATGTGTGGGAGAAACAGGTTTGCCCCACATTCAAGAGATGCACTGATGCACTGCATCCCATGAGTAGCTCCCCAGGCAATTTAGGCTGAACTAACAAGCCAGCGCGGCTGCAAAACTGATGTCCATGCAGAACTTCACTTTTGCAATGTTATTTTTTTTACTTTGAACCATTCATCAGTCGTGTGATCTTAGTCAAGTAGTTTGTCTCATGAAGTCAAAGTGATAAAAAGATTGCCAAATGACTCCATTTCATTATGGGGCACACAATTTTCAAGCCCTGGACTTTCTTTTAACAACCAGCCCTGCCAAGTGCCACGCATCTCGCATTAAAATAACGCATTTTCTGAAATGTTCCCACATAATACAACCCAATGCTTTCTAGGACTTAACGTCGTTAATTTCATCTGAACCAATTGGACCACCACGTCTGAAAACAATTGTTTACATATGGTAAGCCCAGGACTGCAACGTGGTGTTCTTGAAGACAGGGAGTCATGTGGTAATGTTACTTATCAAACCCACAATGTTGGCAAGAATAGCAACATTAAACTTTAAACTATAATCAGGGCCACTGGAATAATGCAACAGGGAGGACCTATTTATGCGACAAGAAAAGGGAAATTATGGGTAATAATACGGCTCCTTTTGTGTAAGTATTACCTCATTATATTGGCATTCTTACACGTTACGCTAATAGCCATGAACAGATAAATGATGCCCCGTGGCTAGGTGGCTGAGGCATCCGGCAACACGAATAAGGCGTGGTTGGATGCTCGGTCAATCGCCCTCTATATATCCTCACCCAACATGGCACATCAGATAACGCCCTAGACGCTCAGGTTTGGCATAGTCTGGTGGCCTTTTTATTTATTTTTATTTATTTATTTATGCATTTTTATATAGCGCGGACTTTACCCGAAGGCGTCAGAGCGCTTCACATTAGGAACAGAAATGAAACATAATGAGAAACATTACAGAAGAGCAGATTACTAAAACATACGTTACTTACATAAGGTAATAGTGACAATTGTGAGCAAACAAAAAACATGAGGTAGTAAAAATTGTGAGCAACCAAAAATACATGAGGTAGTAAAGGTAATAATGACAATTGTGAGCAAACAAAATACTTGAGGTAGTAAAAATTGTGAGCAACCAAAAATACATGAGGTAGTAAAGGCCTTCTTGGAATGCTTAAAATACGTGCCATCCTCTAACTGGGTCCATCGTGTAACACGTAACTACATGTTGACACAGGACTAGAGATTAACTATTAGAATAGAAGCTATCCGTTTTGTGATTGGCCGTTGGTGGAGGCTCGGTTTTCGTAAAAAGAAAGAAGCGTAACAGCGGCTGTCTCTAGGACAGACCAATTGGACATTATCCCAGTCAGTCAGGGTAAAGTCTTACTTGCTGATTGGGTTAACGGTGTCCGGTAGGCGGGATTTCCGATGGGTTGTTGTGGTGACGCGAACCGAGAATGGATGCGCGAAGTGGCCGGTGGTTGCTGCTTGGCCCTATTGGACTCCTCTTGCTGCTCTTTGGAGGCTGTACGGGGCGGAAACACCTGCTGCAGCTTACGGTTAGTCATGGAATTGCTCTTCATATCACTTCCTGCCCCATGCCCCGAATGGTCCGCTTTAATTTTCACTTCCTGGTTTTGAGACGCTGTCTTCCGGACACTGTGGCTGTACTTCCGTTTGCGAAGTCTTACTTCCGGAATCCTAGTCTTTACTTTTTCACTCTCTAGACCTGGTCCCACCCTCTAGTTGTTTGACGTTATTTGTGTGTTTATGTCTTGAGACAATACGTGATGTCACCTACCTCTGTATTCTGGCAAGCTGTCAAAGTGCATTTTGGTGATAGATGATTTCTGTGTGGTTGGCCAATTCACCAGGACATCTGTTTTCATGGAGCTTTAATCAGACTTGTAACATGCTTCTTTTTAATTGAATGAATTATGCTAAACAAACGTGATAGTTTAACCCTTGAGTAGAAACATGATTTGTTAGGATTGTTTAGTTATACTGATTTTTTAACACCATGTTGGCAGGACACCGTGATTAGACTTGCATCAAGAGCTATGTAACTGCAACCACTAAGTAATACTCTTAAAGTTTTTGCTTAAATGGTTGGCAGTACACGTTGTTCATTTGAAGCAAACTAGGATTAGAATTCTCAGGATGCACTTTTTTGGTAGATCAAACACCCAGAACTGTAATCAGTGTTTTGATATGGCAATCCTAGCGGCTGTGGTGCGCTAGGAATACCCGTAATCCTTTGATTTTCTTAAGCTCGCAATTTCTTAGAAAGTGAGCAATTACATTTGCAAGTGCCTGTAATTGTGCCTAACAGTTAAGAATGCCATGGCGCTTAACTAGGGCTGTTGCACACCATACAAGTACCAGATAACTTAAAGTAGTACATGTACAGGCTGAGCCACTTTGGAGGATGGTTTATATTTCAAGCTTCACCATGGTAACTCTAAAAGCCATAAACATCTGTTAAGGTAAGTCACCAATGACACAGTGCGCTATTCTTTTAGTTTACTTTAATAGCCTAACTGGGAGATGTTTTCCTGGGCCCATTTCAGTTGATCCAATTGAATTAACACACTATAGAACAATAATTTGTATAAGAAAAAACCCAGAACTGGAAAGTTGTGTCGTTGGCAACATGGAGTCATCTGATAACATAAATGTATATCTACTCTGCATGTTGCATTTTTTAGAAGGCTTGCAAGCATCTATCGAAGGAAGAAGTGTTCCACTTTTTATGCAATTAGAGGCATTTTAGTTGACTCTAATTTAATGATGCCTTACTTGATGTGCAAACTTTGCATCATTTATTTTTAGGTCGAGCCTAGAATGAGCGTGCACGCACTGCTCTGCGAGATTTGTTGTAGTGGAGTAGGGAATTGAAGGCCCGCCCATATTTGCCATTGGCTTTTTTCATTGTTCTTCCTAAATGCTGGCTTCTGATTTGTAAATTGGCTTGTTAGTCTCTCCTTTGTACCGCCGCCTCTTCATTTGTCACCTCCCATGACAACTGGCCCTTTTACTTCGGTAGTAACACGGTACCTGTTATTTAGTCTTTAAGCACTTTTGGGGAGAGGAGTTGGCCTAACGGCTAGGGCCATGAACAGCGAATCTGGGGAACTGGGTTTGAGTCTCGGCAATGACGCCTGTGATTCTGGGCACATAACATAATCTCCCCGTGCCTACCAAAAAAAAATGAATGTGTCCTTATTTTTTAATGTAACTGGTGCTATGTAAAACGCTCTGATTCCCGATTCGGGTCAAGTTCGCGCTATAAAAAAAAACTCTGTAAACTAAAAAGCACTATTTTGTTTATAAAGTTTCTCTTACTGCAGGCACGACTTGCTTTGGTGCCTCCTTTATAACCCCGCCCTTCCTCCCTCCTGTTGTCCATGCCTTCTTTACCCCCCCACGCCCTCCCTCCAATTGTCATGCCTTCTTTACCACCTATCTTCGAAGTGAAATGGATGGTGCATGTGTGTTTCAGAGCAGCTTGGTGCAGTGGTAGATTTTATGGAGGCTGGGAGGGGAGCCGCCAGCAGTTCTGCAAGGGGAAGCGGTCTTGTGATAGCGAGTTGCAGTAGAGACAGTGAAAGGGTTAAGGAGTCAGGCAGAAGTGGGAGGTGCCTGCTCTGCTTCAGCTGCAGGCATCTGAGTTTAGAAATGGGGTTGAGCTGCTGCTGGATCGGGCTGCTGTAGTAATTACAGCCAGAGCTACGGGTGTTCTTGCCATGAGAAAGCACCTCACCCGGTATTGCTCCCCCAGCTCCCCCCGCTGTCTCCTCTTTCCTCAAACCGGTAAGTGCTTATGTACTGGCCCTGTGCAGAGATACCCACCGCATCATGCATCGCCGCCCCAGGGCAACGAGCTGCTCATGCCTGGCTCTAAGACTCGGGCTGCTTCTGCTGTCATGTACAGCACGCCGCAATCTAGCAGCGATGGACGCCACACCAGGTGAGAGAGCTTTATGTGTGAGAAGATGCTAGGGGTAGGCGCTTGCCGTATCCTCTTGCCCCAAGGACCACAGGAGATCGCGGTCAATATAAGGTATCTCTTTATTGTATTAGATTCAGCAGCGTTACATGCACACGTCCTACCCTATGCCCTGGTCATCGTCCTGTCCTCCGCTTCCTGCTTGACTGGAACTGGTGTCCGGTATCGGCCCCCTCCCATGCTCATGCTCCGGGGTCCTAGTGCCCCTTATCCAGGGCACGACAGCGCTGTCCTGCCAACAAACACCAAGCAGGTCTGTTGCCTCCCAACGCAATAAAAAAGTGCTGTGTTGCGGACAAAGCTGCTTCATCATAGCGCTTCATTCCCCCCAAAATCTGCGTTGCCCCCACCCTCTGTGTTGCCGGCTCGCCTCGTCCTATTGCTTTATTGTTTTTGCAGCTGTGCTGCTTGCTGTACAACATGGCGACATACCTAAACTCATTGACAAAGCCTCTTTAAAGCAAGACCTATTGGCTTTGCCAATGCTTGTTTTCCTTTGCACTGTGTGTATACATATTTCCTTCCTTCCACTTTGCAGGACCTAGTTTACTACATGTGTAACACTTGATAGGTCTTGGGTTAGCACGGAAACTATATAGGTCAACGTCTCCTATTGGGATAGTCAATTCTGGTTTTCTAGTTTCCAGTGTGAAGTTTTTGAACGGGTCTGCGTTTTCATGGAGGTTATTGATTAGGTTAGGAAACTTCTTTAAGTATTTCTTCACAATGTTCAAGCTTGCTACTCACCTGCCCCATACCCATCTCATGTTTCTTGCTGTTCGATTTGGACAGGACTATAAGCTTCATTTTTAATTTTTTATTGTGGGCATAGCTGTCAATGGACCCCATCTGAAGTGTGACACCTTTTGTTAGTTCTTGCTTTTTGAGCCAGCAACACTTTTCATTAAGGAAATGTAAAAAAAAAACTATTAAGCATAGCAAACATCCAATAAAAAGAATCCACATGCAGCATGCTCGAGGCTAAAAAAAAGCACTGCCTGAAGATGTCACTTTTGACAATAGAAACCTGGCAGGCTTAAATGCATTTTCCACTGTGGATTTCTCCACCACAAGTGCTTTTCGTTCACGCCTGACGCCCGTTTATTGCTTCTGGCCCGCTGCACTTTGCAGAAGCCGCAGGAGCCATGCAGGTGCTTTGCGGCAGCTGTGGTTCCCACAGCCGCTACTGGAAAACCCTTTACCTCTTGCAGCGGCTCATCTCCACCTGTGCCTGCTGCCGGAGTGTAAGCCTCTTAAGAGCTGCGCAGGTGCCTCACGGCTTCGTGGTTGCCGCAGTTTCAGCAGCTGCCATTGGAAAACGCTTGACTTCTTGTCATGGCTCCCCTTTGCCACAAAGGATCTCTGCCTGTGCCTGCCGATGTTGCAGCTGCTCACCCCTCGCGCTGGTCTGGCTTGGGGTTTGAAGCGCTGGTTGCCTGCCCTGACACCTCCAATTTGACTACTTTGGTGCCTCCCTCCATATTGTCGATGTGCTTGCACCAGGCCTTGCTTTGGCGTCCCTTCTCTGGATCCTCTCTTCCTCCTCCTATGCAGCCTGGATTGGCCGAGGCTAACATTAAGTATACATTAAGGCCGAGATCAGTGTGCGGACAGAGAACAACTCTGCACCAACCATTCAACACTCGGAGAGAGAGGTGAGACCAGAGAGAAGAGAAAGGAGGAGGTCATTTGATTTGAACTCTTTAGCATTTTATGAACAGAGATCATCACTGGTTCTCTGGGGTGTAGGAAGCGCTATTAGTGCTCTGTTCCTGCGGGTAGAGCTGGGGAGTGCGGAAATGGCACAACTAGGTCTGTGGTGCAGCTTGCTCTCTGCTTTGTGCTCCCCTCCACCCCTTGTTTAGATCTGCAAACAGTCACAGATGATACAATCTGCTGCGCTCTTCCGTGAATTAAGGAAGATGGTCTTGAGGCTACGCTGAAGCAGACTGATTCTTATGAGAGCCTGTAAAAAGACTAAATTCAACCCACTTACCACTAAGGCAGCTCATTCAAATCTGATGTAAGGTTTGAACTCAATCTTCTCCTTCTTTAAAAAAGAGAATGTTCCACATGTCTCTAAGTATGATGACCCCCCCTTTTAATATGGAGGCCCTTTCTGCTGCAGGGTCAGACTTAAATTCTACTCCATCCTTCTCTCAGCACTTACCTGCCTCAGGCATTCCAAACTGTGTGTCTGGGGAGTCTAGAAACCCTGCCATTGAGTATTTTACCTTACCGGATGCGAACATTAACTTGAGCACCCGTTAACCAATGGCAAGCAGCTCCCTTAGGATCCCATCTGGACCATTGCAGGTCACCGGTTTAATGCTCTTCAGAACAATCATCAGTAGTACTGCGATCTTCAGTAACATCCGAAATAGAAATGCTTGGGAACTTATTCTGCAAACTCCCTGGTCAATATGTGCAAATCTCTTAAGTGCATGGAAAGAATCCAGTAATCCATCTTAGCACTCCTAAAAAAATCGGTGAATAACTGATCCCATCCAAGATGGGGGCGTGGCCGGTAAGATGGCCGCATAGGGCGTGCCTTTTTGGTACTCCTGCTGGAACGCAGGGAAATCCGCCAGAATCCTGTGGTGCGATACTAGCACCTGCCTCACATAACATCATGGTGTGGGAAATGGTAATTTGGTCCCCGTAATATAGCGGAATGGACACCGGGGCCTATCGGTGAAAGGACAGAGCCACCATCTTGAGCTGACGCGGGCTTCTTCGCAGCTGACACTGAGAGTGGGATGCCGGCTACTGCAATGCCCATCTGTGCTTGCAGCGCCGCAATACAGGGTGGTGACTGTGCACGTCTGGTCCGCAAAAACATTGGAGAAACTGCGGCCCCTGCGGCGCCCAGGGAGGACTGGACCGGACCTGGCCGAGGCGCTTGAGGCTAGCAGGGATCTGGGATCGAGTCGCGGCCCGGGCATGGTAGGGGCCCGGCTCTGATTTAGATCACTGCTACGAGATGGGTCGCCTGTGTGCAGGAAGGTGGGGAAGCGGGGTCCCTCCCGCGGACTTAAATCATCTGAAAGCCTAAGCGCTGGTGCGAGAAGAGCGGGGTCTGGATGGACACAAACAATGAACCGCCAAGGGGGTGAACTCCGCCTATGACTGGAGGTTCGTTAGGGATCTCTTGTCGCCCCTGACCGGTTCTGGGACAGTTATTGGTCTTCGCCCCCCCTGGAGTGAGGGCCTGGTTGACTCTGCAGTAGTGGAGTGCCTGCTTTGACTGACCCTGCTAGAGTCGCACCCTAACTGAGAGACCCTGTCAATGGGAACGGGACACGCGGGAGCTGAAGTGTTGTGAGACTGGCTCTGCCCGTGGGCAGATAATCGTAGAGGACGGAGACGATAGGGATCCAGGGTGCCATTCATGCTGGTTGGACCCTGGGGTCCTCTAGGGAAACTAGCCACCATGGTTAAGGACAAAAGCAATCGGGCCCAGTCCAACAAAATAATAAATTATGCGCAACCCCTATCCCATGGCCCAAATTAACAGGAACCATGAGGGGACGATGCTGCTGAGGTGGTGCCGGCAGGAGATCAGCAGGACCCTTCATTAAATGATACACTGGCAGCTATTCAGAATACGAGGGACGATATGGTGGCCAGGATTGACGCAGTGGCAATTGACATCAATCTTCTTCGATGTGACCTGGGCAAGGTCTCCGTCAGAGGCACCACGACGGAACAGCATGTGGACACACTTCAGATGGAAGTCAAGTCTCTCCGGGAAACGGACATGGAGCTACAAAGAAAGAGGATCAAAATTGATGACGTGGCGAAGACGAGGAAGGGCGCTCAAGGAGAAACAATCTGAGGTTTATGGGTTTCCCAGAGCGGGCTGAGGGATCCTCTGCGGAGTTATTCTTGGAGGACTGGATCGCAAACGTACTTACACCCGGGAGAACGTCTAAGTTCTTCAACATTGAACGGGCCCATAGTGCGCCGGCCCCCCCCCTCCCTGACCCGGGGCTCCGCCGAGTGCCATCATAGCCCGGTTCTTTAATTATTGTGACCGGGATGTGATCCTGCAGGCCACTCGTACAAAGGATGGTATGCAATTCGAGGGCCATCCCATTGCAATTTTCCCGGATTCATATCCAACGGGTGTAGGACCAGTGGCTCACCTTCTGGCAGTAAAAAGGGGAATGAGGGAAGCCGGGATGAAGTACAACCTCTTCCCAGCCAATCTCCGGATTGAGCATTGGGGCAGTGCGCTGTTTTTCTTCTAGGCGGTGGAGGCCTCTGAATGGATGGCCACTATAGGGGAACATGCCGATCGTCGGGACTTAAAAGCCAACTCGAGGACACTAATGGATTTTTCGGTACCTGCCGCAAGACAATGGCGACTGTGTGGAGGGAAACGACAAAAGGACACTGGCGGCTCTGGAAGGGTCAGGGTGTGTGCAGATGGTACTTGTCTTGAGTTCACATTCTGTCGAAAAGAAGCAGGTTCATCGTCCAGAACAATCAGATAAGTGGACATGGGGCGACCCACTTTAAACGTTTAGTTTTTTTCTTTGAAAAATGTGTGGGGGGTTGTTTGGGGTGGGAGATGGCATTGCTCGCTCTCTACCATGTTGGGAGGGATGGATCCGTTTTACTGCCCAGTGGGTGGGGGGCATAGTGGAGTCAATCAGTTGTGTTTGTAATTCAATGGTTTAAGAAGGGTTTAAGGGATATATGTCTGGGATGTAATTTAGTGATGTGCGCCCAATTTCGATGTGGGATGGAAGGGTCGGAACCCAGGAGCAGGTCCAACCACTAACTCCCATGGCTCCCCCCATGATGAAACTACTGACCTGGAATAATTGTGGAATGGCAATGCTCGAAAAGCAAAGAAGGGTGTATGCATACTTAAGACGATCTAGAATCTCTGTAGCAGGCCTCCAGGTAACCCATATTTGGGGTGACACACTACTTTATAAGATGCAGATGGAGAGGACCGTTGCATGCTACTTCATATACTGGATTTGCCCGGGGGTATCTCATTTGGGTGGCCCCGGGGATCCCTTTTCAGCAGTTGCACCATGTGATCGACCCTGAGAGGCTGTATGGGATCTTGTACGGCAGGTTTGACGGTCCGGACATATGCTTTATTAATGTATATGCTCCGAATTCAGATGCTCCAGGCTTCTTTCCTGAGGTGGTGACCACAGTGGCCCCATACCTGGGGGGGGGACGTAATTATGCAACTGTGTGTTGGCTGGGACACAGGACTGGGAGCCCCTCCCCGGGCAAACACTAAACCGGGCATGACTGAGTGTCAGGATTCACAGAATTGCGGCTTTATGCTCCTCCAAGCAGTGGTCTAGGACTCGAACCATTCCAAAACCCTATCGGGTGAATGTTTGGTATCCTTGTCCTATATAAAATGATCCTCGAATTATTTGTAAATATGGCCAGTTAACTTCAGCCTTTAACTCCCCTTGTATTTGCCCTTTCATTTCTACCCTGTAAAGGTGCTTGTTATCTTTTCCCTTATTCCTGTTAGAGTATTCTGAGATCTTCTCTTAAGATGGCTGCTGCTGTGGCCGTATTCGATTCTAGAGCGCTTAGCGGTCTAGTGTATGTGGTGGGAGCGCGAGTTTGAATCTGTACACTTCAACGACGGATTTTCGTGAAGCCCCAGCTGAAGTCCGCGTCAAGTTTTCCTGACGGGAGCTGCGGGACTAAATTTCATAGTTACCCTTTCCCAGTATTACAAGTACAAGTGAGCTCTCAGTCATTAAAGCTTCCCAAGCTTTGAGTCGACGGAGGAGTCGAGTCTTCGGCATACAGTGAGCAGTTTGTTCTTCATTCCGAACTGTCAGCTGAGAAACTTCAGAAGATTACCAACAGAGAGGCAGACAGTAAGACTGCGCATTTCCTGGAATATTGCAGAGTTGAGTAACCTTCCTTCCTCTTGCGCTTCTCCTATCCTTTCCTTTTCCCCCTACCTTGTTCCTTTTTGCGTGCCTTTGAGAGGATTGAAGAACTTGCAAGACTGATTCATAGTATAATTCAATACAGCGATATTCCTCACAGAACTCCACAACCTCTCAGGAGCAGAAGCCTTTTCAGGTATTTAGAATTCTCTTTAGCCCTAATTAGTACTATGGTTTAGATAGGATAAGAGAGTAATGTTAGTTCTCTTTAAACCAGGGGTCTCCAACCTTTTCTGTAGTGAGAGCTACTTCTGATCAGTGAAAATCATAGTGAGCTACTAAGAGCCAAGCAACTCGCGCATTTTTCCGAGAGACTCTCTCACGTGCAGCTTCATTGACTTTTTAAGGCAAGCCTAATTTCTTCAGAGCCCATACTGTGGTTTGAACAAAATACTTGGGTTCCCTAGAAAACACTGACCTCATCTGAGCTACTCAGCGCATTGGTTGGCCTTGCCGTGCTCCTCAACGTGAAGTCCTTCCCATTATCCATGATGGTGAACCCTTAGTTTAATTTGTTGCAATGTAATCAAATTTAAACAGACGGTAACCATGGGTGGAGGGGAGGAAATGAACCCTTAATCTTCATGCTGAGGATCTCTGGCCTTCACCTGTAGGCCATAAATGACTCCCTTACTGCTTCCCAAAAGACCACTTCCCATCAAGGCGAGCTGCCCTCCTCTCCTGCTCTGACTGCAAATATGTCCCCTGGTGAAAGTGTTATAAGCCAGGCCAAAGGCAGAGATATGGACATCTTATGGATTTTTTGGGCCTGGGCCAAAGGTATCTTGGAGGCCCCTGTTCGGAAAACAGCTTTGAATTTATGATCCATTCTCAGCTCTTGCATGCAGTCTTTGGTCAGGTCACTGACAGTGCAGAGGTACATTTGTCCAAATTCTAAAGCGGTTACATTTTATATATTCAGGGAAAGTGGGGTATGTTTTCAATGTTGTAATGCAGCAGCTCACTAATATTACTGCAAATAATTCATGCGACACCCTCCTATTTCTCATATAGGAGGTCTTGTTTTGATCTAATAGGAACTTTATTTATGGATGTTGCATGAAACAAGCACATTTCTCTGCAAAAACGTCTGTAATAGACTTTCACAGACATTAAAAATAAATTAAAGTTAAACAATAAAACAATATGTTGAAGAATTATTCACGGTTATAAGTGCAAGACTGTGAAGAACAGAGCTTGCTCTATCAGGGCCCCCTGGAAGGCTGGGGCCTTGGGCCAGAGTCCACTTTGCCCACGTATAAAACATCCCTGAGCAGAGGTATTTATAACTTCTGAGTTGGCATCCATTCACACCCACTATACTTTGAGAGCTTAAATCAGGGGGTCTGTACTTCAAGATCCCCCTGCAAATCATTTTATTTTTAGATATTTCGTAAAATATGCCAGTAATCTATATCGTGATGAAAATGCAGTTTGCTGGGAAACTTCTACTATCTTGCTAATTATTTCGCTGCATCCTACGGATGTTGTTTGCGCACTCCAAAAGTTTGCCATTGAGTTAGGCATCGTGGCACGCGAAGCATATTCTTGACCTCTGAGTGTAACTTTCCCCAAACACCAAAAATCCATTTTTAGCATTTTAAAGGCAAAACAACAGTAAATGGCCACCGTAGTTTTATTCTCCATTAGGGAATGCTATCTCTGGGAATCTACATGTTGCACTAAATATTGTAATTCACAAGTGCATTTTAAATTAGTGAATTTTAGTATGATCAGTTTAGGTTTGTTTCACTGCCAATATTATGAAGTACGTTTTGACATTTTTATTTTAATGGTTAGCATCACGGATCTCTTCTCCCCCTCCTCACTCTCTTCACGCCCTCCATACTCTTCACTGACCGTGGTTCTGGGCAAGAATATGTTTGGCGCCTTTGGCTGAGAAATACTAATGCTGGCTTACGAACAAACAATTATGCTGCGACTAATTCAGGCAAGATATTCTGCAGGCTGCAAACGCACAACATTGGACGTGCACAGTGCCATGATGAAACATAAAGCGGTCTGATAAAAATCTAGGTACGAATTGTAGGAAGCGTCTTCTCGCATAGTCAGCTTACATTTACAACTACACAAGAACAATTAATTCAGGCCAGGGCTTACCGGTCGATCTGCTACTTCACACGCAGAACAAAGATGCAGTGCCTGCCTCGAAAATGCAAGTGGCGCGAATACGGGTAGGGTAGCAGTTCAATACTGCCTGTGCCACACCACTTGCTCATTACCAAGCTCTCCAGCCCCTGCTGCTCTGCAGTGGAACATGTCCTGCGGGATGAAAGCGAGGTGCCAGGCTGCGGAAGGCAGGTGGCGTGAGTATAACTCTAATGATGTCCTCTTCAGCCCGCCCCGCCGGCTTCATCTAAAAGCTTAATTGAGCTTATCAAAGCAGCAGGTTTGGGTGAGGGCGTGCAGCAGCTTCTGAAAAAAGGCCAAAAAAACAACAAGGACAATAAAGGGCTACACAATAAAAATGCTGCCACGAGCTACTCACAGGGCCTCAGTGAGCTACTGGTAGCTCGCGATCGACGGGTTGGAGACACCTGCTTTAAACCATAGAAAGAAGGTTCCTGCAGAACAAATCTCCACTTATCATGAAGAGTGGCAATTGCCTTGAAGCCCACTGGTAGGACCAGCTCTTTATTTTACTATAGAGTATAGTGAGAATAGGTGGGTAGTTGTTTATTTCTCCCTTCTGTGCATTAGGTACACCTTTGGACAGTCTGCAGAAGTCTAATCGCAGTCCAACAGGCAGTTCAGGTGGCTGTGGATTCAAGGTGTCTCTTCTCTCTCTTCCACTTCCCCTTTCCCGCCGGCTGGTGTACTTTGCTCTTGTAGCGGAGACACTGGTTGGTGGGCGATTGGGACTAGCTTCGGTACTGCCCCTGTGAAGAGTTTGGAGCCTTCTGACAGATTGAAGTGCCCACGAGTTTTTCTTCACCCGGGCAGTATGGCTGAGGGAATGGATTTGAAGGCCTTGGGAGCTATACTTGAGGGCATACAAAGGGAGATAGGAGCAGTCCTTGAGGAGAATAAGAGTATCGGAATGGATTTAGTAGCTTCTCGTCAGGAGACTAAGTTGTTAGCTCAGAAGGTGGATGGTTTGGCTATGGATAATCCTGTAAAGAGTATTCCAGTCCCTAGCACCAGTAATCCCAGTACCGATCCTAAGTCTGTGACTCAGGTTATTCATTCTGTCTCTCCATTAATCCCCCTAGCAGCCCCAGAAAGATTCACAGGAGATCCACAAAAGGCTCAAGTTTTTTTAACCCAATGTTCTTTACATTTTATGTGTCGGCCGACACTATTTCCTGATGCTCAGTCTAGAGTAGCCTTTATTTCATCATATCTTGGAGGGGATGCTGCCAATTGGGCTATGCCTTTAGTTAGTGGAGATGACCCTTTACTTTCTGATTTTGCCCAATTTCAAAAGGAGTTTCTTCGAATTTTTGACAGGAGAAGGATTTCTCAGGCCACAGATAACGAGCTGCTGGAGTTGCGCCAGGGTTCAAAGGTTTTAATTACCTACCTTACTCAATTCAACAAACTTATTTTGAAAACAAAATGGCCAGAGGAAAAAAGAGCAGCATTGTTTTACCGAGGCTTACGGGATGAGATTAAGGATACTTTGGCTCAAGTCCCTAATCGGCCTACTGAATTATCTGCGTTGGTGGATCTGGTGCTGGAATTGGACTTCCGTAATTCTGAACGTCAAGGAGAGAAAAGGAAGGATTGGAAGGTCAACATTCCTCGATTTGATCGGATGAGAACAGAGAGAGGAACCAGTGGAAACAACGATTCTGAACCCATGCAGATAGGAGTTGTTAGAGGTCCTTTAAGCAAAGAAGAAAAGGAGTCAAGACGTCAGAAGAAATTATGTTTATACTGTGGAGGTTCAGGTCATTTTGTGAAGGAGTGTACCAAGCGACCTAAGACACCGTTTAACGGAAACTATGTGAGCCATCAGTAGGCGGAGTCGCTCTGGTGGTGGAGGATGAAAAATCGACTCCAGAATCTCATTTAATTTTAAATACTCTCCAGACTATGACACCTCATGTGATTCCTCATATGACATTAAGATTCCGGGAACATCAGATTTTGGGAGTGGCCATTATGTTGGACTCTGAGGCCACTGGAAATTTTTGTGACATCAAGTATGCGCAGCGAATGGGATTTCGAGCCATCAAGAAGGATCAACCAGAATCAGTACGAGCAGTGGATGGGACAAACCTGTCTTCAGGGCCTATAACCAGTCACACAGAAGAGTTGGAGTTGATTCAATCCGATGGCCATTGGGAAATTTTGCAATTCAACTTGATTGACGCTCCACAGTTTCAATTGATTTTGGGGTTACCTTGGTTAATCGCTCACAACCCAACCATCGATTGGGAGAATCGAACTGTGAATATGAAATCCAAATTCTGTTTGGAACATTGTTATGGTCCTAAGACAAGTGTTGAAGAACCTTCACAAGCGATCAACAATTGTAAGGAGGGAGCTACCCTTTTTGCCAGGAAAAGGATTGGGTCAACAATCTTAAAAAACAGGGTTCCTTCTCCTGAGTTCCAAAGATTCTAGATGGTATTACTGTCCCCAGATAGGGGTGTTTTCCATCAATAAGAGGGATTATAATGTTACAGCGGTTACCAAATTCACAAATTAATATATCTATAAATGGCCCACATGTATAGTTGAAAGACATGAAAGACATGAAACAATTTTATAAAAACATTTTTCATTCATTTATTTGAAAAGAGAATTTTTGGAAAAAATTTGCTAATAGTACATACTTGTATTTAAAATCATATACATCAACATTTATAATCAGTTTCAGAAATAAAAGCATACAATATTCATTAAAAGTTGCTGATCTAGCAAAGTTTCACAAAAACATTACATTGATAATATCATCTTTACTTTTTAGAATTTTTTTTTTCTAAAAAATATATTTTTGGGGGAACTAAATTGTCGACGCTGCGTTTCGGTGCCTCTTTGAAGAAGGTGCAGGATACAAAAAAGAGGCACCGAAACGCAGCGTCGATATTATCAATGTAATGTTTTTGTGAAACTTTGCTAGATCAGCAACTTTTAATGAATATTGTATGCTTTTATTTCTGAAACTGATTATAAATGTTGATGTATATGATTTTAAATACAAGTATGTACTATTAGCAAATTTTTGGAAAAAATTCTCTTTTCAAATAAATGAATGAAAAATGTTTTTATAAAATTGTTTCATGTCTTTCATGTCTTTCAACTATACATGTGGGCCATTTATAGATATATTAATTTGTGAATTTGGTAACCGCTGTAACATTATAATCCCTCTTATTGATGGAAAACACCCCTATCTGGGGACAGTAATACCATCTAGAATCTTTGGAACTCAGGAGAAGGAACCCTGTTTTTTAAGAACCTTCACAAGCGACCTTACTTTCTTTTGGAGGTCATTCTATTGGAGTCATCGCTTCTGGAGAAATTCCTTCCGAGTATCAAGATCTTGATGTGGTCTTTAGTGAACAAGAAGCAGAAGTTTTGCCTCCTCATCGTTCCTATGATTGTACCATAGACTTAGAACCTGGGGCCGTGCTTCCTTGTAGTCGGATCTATGCCTTGACAGTAGCGGAAAATGATCATCGCCGAGAGTATTTGGATTGTTACCTTGCCAATGGATTTATCAGGCCTTCGCAGTCTCCGGTTTCTTCTCCACTCTTCTTTATTCCGAAGAAGCAAGAAGGAAGTTTGAGAACGTGTATAGATTATCGCGCCCTAAATCAAGTAACTATTAAGAACAGATACCCTCTACCGTTAATCTCTGTTCTGTTGGACCAAATCAAAGAGGCGCAAATTTTCACCAAACTTGATTTGCGGGGCGCCTATGATCTTATTCGCATGAAAGAAGGGCATGAATGGAAGACTGCTTTCCGTACTAAGTTCGGATTTTTGAATATTGCGTGATGCCTTTTGGGCTGTGCAATGCGCCCGCTGTTTTTCAACACTTCATTAATGACATTATGGGTGACTTGATTGATAAGATTGCCATAATCTATTTGGATGATATTTTGATCTACTCCAAGAACACACAAGATCATGTCCAGCATGTCAGATTGGTGTTGGAACGGTTGAAGACTCACCATTTGTTAGTCAAACTGGAGAAATGTGTATTTCATGCGTCCAAGGTTGAATTTTTAGGATTCGTAATCTCCTCTCAAGGAATCACTATGGATCCTGGAAAGGTACAAGCCGTGGAGAATTGGCCAGTCCCTCATAATATCAAGGAGATTCAAAGATTCTTGGGCTTTGCCAATTTCTACAGACGTTTTATTCAAGGATTTTCACAATTGATTGCACCCATTACTCGTTTGCTCAAGAAAGGAGTCAAGTTCGAGTGGTCACTAGAAGCGGAAGAGGCCTTTTTGGAGTTAAAGAAGAAATTCACTACTGCCCCCATTCTCTTGCATGCGGATCCGGCTGAACCATTCTTTGTGGAAGCTGATGCTTCGGATCAAGCGATGGGTGGAGTCCTTTCTCAGCGACGTCCAAAGACCGGCCAACTTCATCCGGTGGCTTACCGTTCTAGGAAGCTCAATCCAGCAGAGTTGAATTACACTATCACGAAAAAAGAACTGCTAGCTGTAAAAGACTCCTTTGAAGATTGGAGACATTATTTGCTGGGAGCCAAACACACTGTTACTGTGTTTTCAGATCACAAGAATCTGCAGTTTCTAAAGACAGCCAAGACTTTAACTCCACGACAATTGCGTTGGTCTTTATATTTTGCAGATTTTAATTTCGTAATTACTTATCGCCCAGGAACCAAGAACGGAAAGGCGGACGCCTTGTCTCGGTTGAATACGGAGGAGTGTGAACATCTGGTGAATCCTCAACCCATTATCCCTGAAACAAAGATTGTTTGCACTCTTTCTGTAGACAATTTTCAAGAAGAGGTTCGAAAGAGTTTATCTCCGGAGGAAATTCAGAAATGGGTTCAATTGGGAGAAGGAAGACGTTGTTTTCAACAGTTACCTTATCAGAAGGAAGCCTTATATCTAGCCACGTCAACTCTCCAACAGAAGGCTATACAAGATTGTCATGATCATCCTCTAGCTGGCCATAAAGGCATTGCCAAGACCTTGGATTTGGTGCAGCGTTATTTTTGGTGGCCTGGGTTGTCCTCTCATGTCAAACAATTTTTGCAGTCGTGTGAGTTATGTGCACGAAGTAAACCAAATAGACAGTCTCCTCAAGGGTTATTGCAGACCCTTCCTACTCCTACTCATCCTTGGCACACCATTTCTATGGACCTCATTGTAGAGTTGCCTATTAGCAAAGGTTTAGACACTATTTTAGTGATTGTGGATACTTTCACTAAGATGAGTCATTTTATTCCAATGTCGGGTAACCCTTCTGCTTCTGAGTTAGTCAGAGCCTTCAGTGAAAATATAGTAAGGTTACATGGAGTCCCCAAAATTGTGGTTTCTGACAGAGGTCCTCAATTTATTTCTCGCTTTTGGCAGGCCTTCCTAAAGGGTCTAGGAATTGAGGGAAGATTGTCCACCAGTTACCACCCTGAGTCTGATGGTCAGACCGAACGAATCAATCAAGAGTTGGAACAATATCTCCGGCTGTTTCTCATGGATCAGGGAGGTGACTGGTCAGACAGGTTGTGGATGGATGAGTTTGCTAGTAACAATGCTAAGAGTTCTTCTACTGGTTACTCGCCCTTTTATTTGAATCTAGGGCGACATCCTAACCTCTTTGTTACTCAGGAAGATTTAGAGGTTCCTGCAGTTAAAGATTTGATTACAGGAAGATTTAGAGGTTCCTGCAGTTAAAGATTTGATTACAGACATAGTCTCCCTACATAAATCTGCAGAACAAAATCTCATAAAGGCTAAGAACTCTTATAAGAAATTTGCAGATCGACATAGAAAACCCGCTACACCATATCAGGTGGGAGATCAGGTATGGCTTTCTACTAAGAATTTGCATTTGAAGGGAAATAGGAAGTTTCATCCTAGATTTGTGGGTCCCTATTCAGTAGAGAAAGTCTTGGGTCCAGTGACAGTGAGATTGAAATTACCACCCAAAATAGGTATCCACCCGGTCTTGCACGTGTCCTTATTGAAAAAGACTACACCTCAGATGCGTTTGAGTAAGCCTCCAGACCCCCTTAATATTCAAGGTAATTCTGAGTATGAAGTTAAGGACATTCTGGATTCCAAATTTAAGAAAGGGAAACTACTCTATTTAGTGGATTGGAAAGGTTATGGTCCCGAAGACAGATCTTGGGAACCAGTGTCTCACATTCACGCTCCCCAACTGATTAAGAGATTCCATGTTCGGCACCCGCTCAAGCCTGGACCGATAAATCGGTCTTTGAGAGGGGGTACTGTCAGGATTCACAGAATTGCGGCTTTATGCTCCTCCAAGCAGTGGTCTAGGACTCGAACCATTCCAAAACCCTATCGGGTGAATGTTTGGTATCCTTGTCCTATATAAAATGATCCTCGAATTATTTGTAAATATGGCCAGTTAACTTCAGCCTTTAACTCCCCTTGTATTTGCCCTTTCATTTCTACCCTGTAAAGGTGCTTGTTATCTTTGCCCTTATTCCCGTTAGAGTATTCTGAGATCTTCTCTTAAGATGGCCGCTGCTGTGGCCGTATTCGATTCTAGAGCGCTTAGCGGTCTAGTGTATGTGGTGGGAGCGCGAGTTTGAATCTGCGCACTTCAACGACGGATTTTCGTGAAGCCGCAGCTGAAGTCCGCCGCTCCGCGTCGTTTTCCTGACGGGAGCTGCGGGACTAAATTTCATAGTTACCCTTTCCCAGTATTACAAGTACAAGTGAGCTCTCAGTCATTAGAGCTTCCCGAGCTTTGAGTCGACGGAGGAGTCGAGTCTTCGGCATACAGTGAGCAGTTTGTTCTTCATTCCGAACTGTCAGCTGAGAAACTTCAGAAGATTACCAACAGAGAGGCAGACAGTAAGACTGCGCATTTCCTGGAATATTGCAGCGTTGAGTAACCTTCCTTCCTCTTGCGCTTCTCCTATCCTTTCCTTTTCCCCCTGTACCTACCTTGTTCCTTTTTGCGCGCCTTTGAGAGGATTGAAGAACTTGCAAGACTGATTCATAGTATAATTCAATACAGCGATATTCCTCACAGAACCCCATTACCTCTCAGGAGCAGAAGCCTTTTCAGGTATTTAGAATTCTCTTTAGCCCTAATTAGTACTATGGTTTAGATATGATAAGAGAGTAATGTTAGTTCTCTTTAAACCTTAGAAAGAAGGTTCTTGCAGAACAAATCTCCACTTATCATGAAGAGTGGCAATTGCCTTGAAGCCCACTGGTAGGACCAGCTCTTTATTTTACTATAGAGTATAGTGAGAATAGGTGGGTAGTTGTTTAGGTACATTAGGTACACCTTTGGACAGTCTGCAGAAGTCTAATCGCAGTCCAACAGGCAGTGGAGGTGGCTGTGGATTCAAGGTGTCTCTTCTCTCTCTTCCACTACCCCTTTCCCGCCGGCTGGTGTACTTTGCTCTTGTAGCGGAGACACTGGTTGGTGGGCGATTGGGACTAGCTTCGGTACTGCCCGAGTGAAGAGTTTGGAGCCTTCTGACACTGAGGCTTTGGCAGACACCATGAGGGGGCTGGGGCAGGTGGATGTGTGGAGGATACGACATCCAGACACTAGAGTCTTCTCCTGTCATACCCCTGCGACAAATACATTTAGCAGGCTGGACCAATTTTTGTATCTGCGGCCCTGGTGTCTAGGGTGGGAGACGTATGCCTTTCGAAATCTATCTCTGATCATTCTCCCATGATGTTATTCTTAAGCACTGAGAAGCCCAGATCTGTGATCCGGACATGGAGGCTCCAGACTGAGGCGCTCACTGACCCACCCTTTGCTGCTACGCTAGGAGAATAGCCCTCTAGATATTATGAAACAAATTGGGGTTCAGCGTCCTCTAGGGCTGTGGAGTGGGAGGCTATGAAGGTGGTGATCCGGGGGATTTGCATTAATACAACCTATGGTGTCCATCAGCAGCTTGAAAGGGACATTAAGGTGCAGGAGGGGAAACTGGCAGATTTGGAGGCATCGCTACCAACAGTTCCTCGCCTTCTGAATGACTGGTAACGGCATGGGAACAGCTGTTGGCGGCATTATATAGGCTTGAAAAGTTTCATTACACTGCCTATCGACAGCTTTTGCATGTAGAGGGAGACCGATCTGGGGCCCTGCTTGCCAAATTGATTAAAGAGTCAGAAGCCGGTCTCCCCCATAGTGCAGATGCAGTCCGGCGAGGGGCATACAGTATATAGCTCACAAAACATCCTGGACATCTTGGCCGATCACTTAGCCAAGTGAAGTATGCAGGCATCCTCCTCTAAATACAGAGAGTATGACTGGGTTTATGGCAGCCCTAGACTTCCCTCGATTGGAAAATGAGGCAAGCCAGTTGTTGGATGACCTGATATCCAAAGAAGAAATACTAGGGGCCATACAAGCTTTAAAGGAATCCAAAAGTCCAGAGAATGATGATCTACCGGGTGAGTTTTATAAATGGTTTGCACCCGTTCTAGTAGACCACCTTTTGGAAGTATACAACGAAGCGCTTCAGAGGCAAACATTGCCAACTTCTATGAGAGAAGCGCTGGTAGTCATGATACCCAAGGCAGACAGGGATACCCGGTTGCCGGGACTGTATAGACCAATTTCCCTTCTGAATATAGATATAAAAATCCTGAGCGGGGTCTTGGCAGTCCGACTTCAACCGCATATGCACCACCTAATCCATCCTGACCAAGGGGGCTTTATCCCTAAACGTAGCACTGCCGATAATCTGCAGAGGCTCGCCCATGTATGGCACTCCCCCTCCCTGGATCAGGAGGATTGTGCTCTGGCGTTATTGGCTATAGAGCAGGCGTTCAATTCTGTTGGTTGGGTATATATCTGGGAGGACCTGCGAATAATGGGGGTGAGGGTACAATTTCATAAATGGGTACAATTAGTCTACTCAGCCCCTCATGCCAGAATACGAATGGGGAGGTTGGTCATGAGGGCCTTCATATTGCAACGTGCCACCAGA
The DNA here is from genome assembly GCF_964263255.1 of Lissotriton vulgaris. Lineage (NCBI taxonomy): Eukaryota > Metazoa > Chordata > Amphibia > Caudata > Salamandridae > Lissotriton > Lissotriton vulgaris. Next base: position 1,117,116,030 of record NC_141685.1, on the reverse strand, counting down.
CAGGGATGCCCATTATTGCCACTCCTTTTTAAGTCGAGCCTAGAGCAGCGTATGCGCTGCTTGCTTGACTTTAGTATGGGGGTTTTCAAAGTGCTACCCCATGCTTTGGCTGACCTAGCGCTTGCGTTCACAAGAGCGTGCATGCGCGCAGCCGCCATCTGTCTTTCACGGACCGGTCATTAAGTGCATTGCAATCACTTTCACAGCGCAGAGGCGCCACCTGGCTTTCCTCTTGCTCTCCCTGTGCGCGAATAACCTTCAACACAACCCTCTACTTCACACCACAAATTTGATGGTTTGATGGCGGCATCTCCTCTGTAAACAAATGCTTCATAAGACTAAATGGACGATAGTTTACGTTTCTGCGTTTGCGTGCAGTGTTAGAAAAAGCTGGCAACACACTAGGCTAAGACTTCATTTGTAGATTGCTGTAATAAGAACTCTACGAAACGTATGCAAAGCTAAACTATTTACTAAAGCTATGTACAGAAAGTACGAAGTCGAACGCTTGTTCTTCGGCCATAATTTTAAGATAATGTGCTTTGTATCCTGCAGAAGTTTCTGTTAACAGACTTTTCTGCCCTACGAATGCAGATTAGTTTTGTGCTTTTGATATTTTGACCTCAGTACACATGACCCTCGTGCAGGTGCAGTTGCAATTGTTTCCTAGGTGCTCATGGGACTCGTCACGGGCAGGAATTTGTGTCTGGAAGAGCCTTGAACCATGCGTCGGATAGTACAACTTCTTTAGCCCCATCCCTCGCACTTGTGCTGCTTACAAAGTATGGAGAATCGCCAGTTTCATTCATGACCACATGCCTACGGTCTTGATGTTCCTTTAACAAATACAAAGCAGTATCTTTCACACCATGCTAGGACATTTTAAAGAGGGATCCTAACTTTTATGCCCCTAACATTACCATACTCTTGCTTTACACACCATTAGTATCTACAGCTTTGGGAGATTAATCAATACCCCCCAAACACTATTAATATTTTGTGCACATCTGATGGTCGAAACTTTGCTACTGTCTGAACCAAATCCTGCCAGAATAATCGTATGCAAAGTACCAGTGCATGGGACTCTGATGTTGAACAGTTGTTACCTTCTATAGACACAAATGTCCACTTTAAGCCTGCCTACTGTAATCCTCCGATCATATTTTCGTAACTGGTTAAAAAAAAAATTCTCTCAAAGTTTTATATAGCACGAACTTGACCCGAAATCATGTATCGGGGCGCTTTACATGAGCACCAGTTGCGTTACATGAGGACACATTCATTAATTCACTTGAGGATTCTCAGTATCTGCCAAATTGCAGCTTTCTTTTCTTTAGTCAATATTGCTCCTCAAATTAGTTTGTAATCATAAGAACTTACGGGTAGTGTCATTATTTTGAAATATACGTCAGAAAAAAAGCAATTGGTATGATCTTCCTTACCTGTCTGACCCAGCCCAGTCCATATTGATTCATATGCACATTTGAGCTGTATATGTGTAAAAAACAAATATGAAAGATACCCTTTTGGAGAGGCTGTAGTGTTGGCTATCAAACAAGGGGTTGAATATTTCAACTAAATTACCATGTTGTGCAAAATAGGCACATGCTCTTGATATTCATTAAGTGCGGGATTTCGTGGTGTATTTGCTGTTCGTTAGATGCTTTTGCTATTGACTCAAGTACACATAAGTTGTCAATATGTCTCAATAAAAATATCAGATTAGGAGGAGTCACTAAAGTGGTTGGAGGTGTTTTCTCAAGTAAAGCGTCAGAAATCTCCAGTCTTATTCTTCCCAGTGGGATTGGATGCTGTGTCAATGTGTTTTGCTGCTTGTGCCTCTTCCTCAGTGTAAACATTATGCAGTTCTTTCCTGATGTCATAATAGTTGTACAAGAGGAGTGCCATACTAAGTATTTCTTATTGATCTACATATCGTAGATTCGTCACACATTCTTTAACCAAGAGAATGAGTCCCATATCTTTCACAAACTTAGGTCTTATATCCATCGCCTTTCTTAGTGTATTTTTTAGCAGTTGTATTTATACAGTATTTCATACTTCTGATCAGGTGCAGAAGTACCTTGAGTTTTAGTACCATGAAAAAGAGCTCAGCGGGATGAATATAGGCTCCGATTCTGTGCCACAGTAGATTAAACATCCTGCTACAGACCCCTCCTGGTCCAGTATGCTGCTGCTTAACATCCATGAAGAGGATGCCACTGATGCATGGGGGCCGTTGCTAGGTTTGTCAGTGTACGGTAGGACAGACTTGTGGGCTGCTTTTAAGGTATATTTTGTGTCAATAAATGGAAAGAAGATGACAGGTTACTTTCTTAAGATAATGACACTGGAAATGCCTCCAATGGAAATGCCTAAATGCTGACACAAATTCTTTTTAGCTCTGTGCAAGCCAAGAACATTTTCATTTTTATTAATTTACATATCCAATATACGTGCTATTAGGGGCTTTCAGCCAGCCCACTTCATCCATTGGTCTGTTGTTGTGTCATTCACACTTTTCTTCCACCCGCTACAGCTACAGCATGCTGCTTGGGGTAGTGGGTCAGCACACTTCACTTTGAGTGATGGTGTTTAACTCTTGGACAAGGAGTACACCTGCAAATAAGGTAGTTCCCCTTGGTGCCCGGGTGCACTGTAGTAATGTGTGCTTCTTGAAACCAATTTTTTAAAACTTTTAAAATAAAATATTTGTAAGGGCCTGACGACTCCAGCACAATGGTGTATTAAAAAGCAAGCATTGACAAACACTGTCAAGCCAATGCTAGACTGATTGGCTTTGCCAATGTTTGTTGGTCTTGTGTTGCTCTCCATCTCTTTAGCTCATTCAGCAAGCATTGGCATAGCCAATAGGTCTCGCTTTTGGGACCTTATGAGTATTTAGTTATGCAGCACAATATCCTTGGTGCAACAACATCAACTGTTGCATGGCTAAACACTTATATGGCCCCAAAAGCGATGCAACAGCAATGGAGCCGTTGGCAGCGGTTCTGAGAGGCTAACTGGCTGCATTTGGGATTCCACTGGGAGTGACTAATCATGTGGTATCTATGTACGCGGACGATGCTCTTGTGTACCTCCGACAACCTGTTCAAGCGATTCCAATGTTGTTTGGAGGTTTGGGAGCGTATCTGGGTTGCAGATTAATCCCGGGAAATTGAAATTGATCCCAATGGGAAGGTTGGCTTCACTCCCAGATGGGTCGTTGCCAGAGGTGGGGTTTCCATGGGTGAGGACCGCACCTAGGTGTCTGGGGAACAAATTGGCTGTGACGGCTGAGCAATATTTGACTCTCAATGTAGGGAATGTAATTGAAGGATACGGGGTTCGGTGCGTGTCTGGCAGGGACTGCCTCTATCCCTTATGAGAAAGATAGCCATAGCCAAAATGATCATTCTACCGATATACCTCTATGCAGTGCTGCACTCCCTCTTCAAAATACCGCGACAGTTTTTTGTAAATCCAGATGGCTTATTGGTAGATTTATTATGGGGCTCTAAACGTAAAAGGGTTAGTCTGGCCACACTGCAGAGAACGTGGCAAGCCGGGGTACTGAAGGTTCCCTGCCTGGAATTTTATTATATGGCTTCACAGCTGCAGGGCACAGTACACTGGCTGGAGGAAGACGAAAACTGGGAGAAGAGTCTGCTGGTGTGAACTTTCGGGGACCGGACGCTGCCTGAACTGCTAATGATGGGGAATATTGTACCTCAGGCATGCCCATACATAATTCGGCATGTTGCGGAAATATGGGAACTCACGGTCCGAAAGGTGCTGACATGAGTGCCCTACGCCCCGAACATGCCCCTATGGGTAGTACAGCCCTTCTCTAAAATCTCAGCTTCTATGTCTGTATGTAGATGGCAGGAGGATGGATGCCTGATGTTGAGGGACATATATAACAATGAATAGTACATTAACCAAGAGCAAGCAATGGACACCTTTAGTTTGGGCATCGGGCAGTTCCTGCAGTGTGAGAAAATAGCTCGGGTAGCAAGAGTTATGGCCCACGTTTCCAGAGGAGCCCCCCGTTGCCAACGTGTTGCAGGTCATGTTATATATGGCCCAAGGACGAAGACTTGTGTCGCATCTGTATCGGCAATCCAGGAAGACAAGATAGTTCAGAGACTCCCTGTACAGACAAGATGGGACACAATAGTGGGGGACCCCATAACAGCTAAGGATTGGATTAAAATTCATGAGGGGGTTAAGTAGGTGAGTTCGAACACTCGCTTTGAATTGAAACAATAAAACTTTGTTCATCAGACATACCTAACCCCCCAAATTTTAAATAGGATCTACCTGTAACACGCAGGGCAGTGTCCTGGATGTGGGGAGGCCTACTTTATACATATGTCATGGTTCTGTTCGGTTATGTGCCCTTACTGGACTGATGTCCTGGCTACGTTACAAGAGACAGCGGTGTGGGTGATACCCCGAGAGATCCGCACAGTACTGCTTGGTTTACTGCCCCGGCCTAAAAATAAGAACCTCAGTAGGAAATTAGTTCTCCTGGGACTGGTGTTGGCAAAGCGACGTGTAGCTATATCATGGTTGAGCCACAGTCCACCTAAAGTGTTGCTGTGCGTACGGAATGTGAATGAATGGGCTATAGCTGAAACGGTTTCAATGCAACAGACCAGACGTGATGAAAAACTAGAAGATGACCTACGGGCCTGGAGGGCAATGCTGAGGGATATGCAGATGGATCGGCCGCCTGCTGCTTCCCAGACTAATGACACGGGGCCTGAACGGTCAGCAAGACAATAGGGTGCCGACTATGAGAGGTAGGAGGATACAAAACCTAGATATAAGAGGTGGCACATAGGGAAGGATAGAAGGAAGAAAAACACACTCCCAGACATGGAAAGGGGGAGGGGGGTAGTTCAGTTTAAATAAAAAGGTACTTGTTGTTCAAAAGGCATCAGTCAAGGAAAAATGTCATGCAAGAAGAGGGGGCAGAGGGAAGTAATAATATGTGTAATGCTGCTTTATGATGAATAGGACAGTGTATGTATACACTTTTTGATTAGTTTTGTTTTTCTTTTTTCTCTTGTTTAATTGATTTCCATTGCAGCACGGTTTCAGAATATGTTTAAAATGCTGTACCCTCTATTCTTGTCTCAAATGCCAATAAAGATAACTTTAAAAAAAAATCTGATCACATCCAAGACATTTTACTGGTAATCCTGAAAATGGTGATGGGTTCAAAGATGAGGGGGTGCTCACCAATGAGGCTCTTCAAACAGCAACAAGTGAGGTTTGCGAAAAGCTGGGTCTCATGAATCATGGACCACCTGTTGGGGCCCCTAAGAACCAGGAGGTTGATGGCATCCTCCAGTCACCCCAAGCTCTTGACTAGGGAACACAAGCTGGTAACCCTCAAATTATGTCTTTGGTGGTCCTAGTAAGAAGCAGCAGAACGCAGAATGTTCCATCTATTCGTTGAAGAATCGTTTGACTTGGGTTCCCCTAATTTTGCAGCTCCCAGTTCATCGGTGAAGGTCTCTTGTCCCAGGTTTGAGGCCCTTCCTGTTTTCAGACCATATAACTGGGCTACGACAAGCTCGGTTGCCCCTGCGGAACCTGTTCACTCCAAAGGAAAAACCGAAGCAAAGAATCTCTTAGAAAAAACTTTGCTTTAAGGAAACAGGAGCTTCCGGTGCCCCCACTACTAAGACCTCAGGGGATATTTCAAATATTTCCCAATGTAGCACAAGCATCTCTAGTACAAAGGGAGGCTCAGATGTAAAAATTGATTATTGTTCCATAAAAAACCCCTGGCTAGTAGAGAGCCAGAATCGCCCACAGCTGGTCTAGTTTGCCCTGAACAGGTGTCTATGGACCTAAACCTCAGGTCTGAACCTTATTGTTTTGCTCCAGTGGTAAACACAAACTTCATACATTCGAGTTGAAACATTCTCCCTCTCTCTTATATCCCTGCAGACACTTTTAGGTAATATTTTGTGGCCTTATTTGACTGTGATTTAATTATGAACCAATCTTTTTTTTTTTATTAACCTGTTTTGCAAAGATTGAAAATTTAAAGATGATACAAAGTAGTGACATCTCTCTTGTGTCCTTAATGCACTCTCCTGCAGCGCTGAAAACAAGGATTCAGTTCCACTCTAAAATTGTTGTATATTTGATTCTCCAAAATAGCGAATTGCTCTGATGTAGAGGTTTTGATGTAATCAAAAATACTATCCCCAATCGGCACCATGTCCCTTTGAAACATGCAATTTCTGAGTATCATTTGATGTCCTTAACTGAGCTAACAGCCGAAAACTTAAAATGCCTACATGTTTCAGTAGTGAATGGAAGGAGATCTGTAAGGCATTATCAGGCACATGCATCAAAGGATTTTGCGATCGCAAACGGTGCAAATCGCAAAAATCGGCCGTTTGCGATCGCAAAATCTGCTTTTGGAATGCATGAAGGGTGAAGGCCCTCGCAATTAGAGAATTCGCAAATATTTGCGAATTCTCAAATTGCGATTGCATTTAAGGAATCGCATTTTGCGATTCCTTAAATGCAATGCATGAAACTTAAAAAAATTGCGATTTCGCAATTAGGGGGAGCAAATTACCATGAGGTTGAACCTCATGGTAATTTGCGAAAACTTTGAAAAATGCACTTTTGTGCATTTTTCAAAGTTTCGTGTTGTGCCCAGATTGATTTCAGGGGTGCAACAGGGTGTCCCTTGGACACCCCTGCACCCTTGAAATCGCATTCTCAATTTGCGATTCGCTAATTGCAAATCGCAAATTGAGAATGTCTTCCCATTCATTCCTATGGGCCTCTAGGCCCATAGGAATGAATGGGGAGGTATTCCTTAATTGCGACTCGCAATTTGCGAGTCGCAATTAAGGAATATTAAGAAATCGCAATTTATTTAGCGATTTCTTGATGCATTGCATTTTGCAATTCCTTAATTGCGATTCCTTATTTTTCGCGATCAAGGAATCGCAAAAAGCAATATTGATGCATGTGCCTGTATGGGTCTAGTGTCCCCTGAATCCCTCCCATCCCAATAGAGGATTAGTGCATGAAATTGAATTGGCTAGCCGATACTCTCAATTGTGCTTGTGGGTTGGGTCAAGGATCAAAGCCCTATCATTAGCAGTAACATAAAAGTGGTTCCCTGGAATGCAGCTGGTCTAATGAATACTCTGAAGAAAATGGAATTCCTAAACAACGTTAAAGGGGATTTGATCTGCATCCAGGAAACCTGGTGCTCTTCTGATTTTTTGTTTGATGGCTATTTTGTCTTAAGTTCTAACGCTCTCCCTTCCTAGAAAGGGCATGCAAAGGGAAGGATAGCCTTCTGTTGAGTAATAATTTAAAGTGTGAATATAATAGTTTTAAAGACCCCTTCAATCTCTTTCAGGTTATAAAGATTGTTCCAATTGTAGATGGAAGTGTGAGAGTCCCATTGCTTGTGGTGAACACATATATTTCCCCAGATAAGTTATAATAACATGCTTCTTGATATTTTCTCCTTCCTATCGAAAATGGCTAAATATCTGTTGGTTGGAGACTTAAATTGCAAAGTCAACAACCACTACCATTAACTTATTCTCATGTGTAGAGAATGAAGCTGCATTTAATATTCCACCATTACTTTTTCCGCTGAACTTTGGAATTAAAGAGGGCATTTACTTCTTGGCCTTTTAACAAAGAGTGATTTTGTGATTATAAATGGTAGATTCAACCAGGATACCCAAGCTCAATTTATTCGTAAATCACCACCGGGACTCTCTATTATTGATTATATTATCGATTTCTACACTACTGTTCAACTTTGACTGATTTGAAAGTTGTAGATTCTTTACTTAGTGATCACAGACTACTTGTTCGTTCTTTAGAATTTAGTCTACACCTTGTAGGGTCATGGAAATTTGATGGAACCAGCACAAAATGTGATAAGAATTCAGGTCAGACGCAGTGGCCTTATCTAAAATCTCCAATTTTAAAAGGGCTACTGGAGGAGGTTATTCATGATTTAGATCTTTGAAATACGGATATCCTTAATTCCTTCTTCTTCATTTATGAAACAGACTGCAAAGGATGACCGTCTAGTGTACCCCAAGCCTTCTTGCAAACCGTTATGTCGCCTACTACTTTCCTTGAACAGGGAAATGAACAGATTCATTTGAATGCAGTTTGTCACCTTTTTGAAAGAAAGAGACAATCTTATTTCCCTGCTGAAAAGTAGAAGGAGGCTACTGAAGGTGAGACTTAGAAAACATAAAGTTGACCATAGAAGTGGTGACTTGAGAGAAGCAGCTTGGCTTTTAAGGAAAATGCTAGACAATTTCGGGCGATCATTGTTGATTGTTGTGGTTCTAAAGTGAGGTCTTATCCATCTCCCATTCCAGAGGACGCATGGCGAGGTTTTATTCTCTCATTACATGCAGAGAATCAAGAAGTAAAAATTAAATCTGAAGATACACCTGCTGGCCTAAAGTCCATAACTGCTAGCTATGGCCCACTTTCAGTGGGAGAAATTGAGTACTTGATCAGTGCATTGAGATCCTCTGGCGCAGTGGACCCTGATGAAGTTCTAAAATCGGTTATTAAAAGAGAGGCCACCCTCTGGGCAATGATTCTTTTACCGGTCTTTGAATATTGTCTTCTTAAAGGGACAGTCCCCTCCTCTTGGCTTGGAAGCGTCATCATCCCATTGTATAAAAAAGGGAATAGAAATTCACCTGCTAATTTTCATCAAATTGCCTTGTTAGATGAAATTGCCAAGGTCTTTACCAAGGGCCTATTAGATCACCTTAAGTCCCGGTTAGAGAGCAGTATGATCATCTCATTGGAACAAACAGGATTTAGGAAACACCATGTATGCTAGATAACATCGTTGCTTTGCAGCTTATAAATGAAAAATATACAACCATCAGAAATTCCTCAGTTTATGCCACGTATATTGACTTCTCCACAGCCTCTGAAAAGGTTGATTGTCCAACACTGTGGGAGAAGTTACTTAATCTCTGCATTTCAGCAACCCTGCTGCATTTAATCATAGCCCTGCACTATTCAACCTGGTGTAAAATTCTGCTGGGTGTAGATCGGAATCTTTCAATGAATTTCCTGACTAAAAATGGTCTGAAGCAGGGATTGTTACTTGCTTCTTTGTTAATTTCGCTATACATACATGATCTTCCCAGCTTCATATCGAAAGGTCCACCAAACATTGGAGGTCGATCTCTAACTTGTCTTCTCTATGTAGATGATATTATAATTTTATCTTACCCCGAAAGGCCTAAATAGTCGCTTGGAGGCACTCCAACAATATACGGACCTACATTCCTTGAAGTTTAATTCATCAAAAGTCGAATTTTATGTTTTCAGGGGATAAAGCGTGCTAACGTTAACTTTTCATGGTATCTGGGCTCTCAAAAACTGGAGAGGGTTATAGCATATTGATTCCTAGGAAAAAGCATGTCTAGCTGATTCAAATCAGATCTCAAACAATGTGGGCAAAGCACAGTCACAGACCAAAGGGCTATGTGAATTTTTCAGTGCTGTAGGTAGGAGACATTTTCCCCATGTTCTTGCTGTATACCAGCCCAAGATCCCTCCCACCTTACTGTATGCTTTGGAGATAATAGATGTGGCAAGATGGGAATTTTTGGATAACACCGAAGGACAGATTCTTAGACGACTATCCTCATGTAATGCTTTATCGACTGTTGCTGCTCTAAGGCTAGAATATGGAACTAAAAGCTGCTTTGTGCATGGCTTGGCAGGAGTGAAACGATGGGCCTATTGCCTGATGTGAAGTGACGTTTCTTCACTAAGGCACTTTATATGTAAGGAGATCTTTTACCTGAAAAGAAATCATTCTTGTTTAAAACATTTTTTAAGTATGCTCTTGAACAATTGGAGCTAGACCAAAATGTGTTATTTTCTTAATTTCCAACTCAACTAAAGGCATGTCTAAAACAACCTTCAGTAAATCTTTAAGTTTTATGTCTGAACCACAGAAGAGGCTCTCCAATTATTGTATAACCCTCCCAATGAAATTTTTGTTTCCAAATTTTTAACATTTTTAAATCTTTTCAAATTTGTAGTCAACATCTCAATATGAATTTCTGGTCTCCTGATCTGTTAATCCGACTGTTTAAACTGAGGGTAGTAACCTAATTTGTTTTTATGACTCATCACCTATGTGTTATATATTTTTATGTCTTAGTTTTTATGTGGACCCCCTAGGAGTTCCAAAGCATGAAAAAAAATCTTGAATCTTGACACCCTCGGCAGCTATGCTTATGATATGAAGGGGAGTAAATTGAGGAGCCTGCCACAGCAGGTATTTCTAGTGGATGACTTAACATTCAGGCATAGTCTGACCGGATTAATTTCCCTGTGGGAAATGAAGGATTTTAATTATGCTGTCGGTTAGTTAAACGTTTATCCATATTAACTATTTATTGTATTAACCCCTTCGCTGCTGATGACGAGCTCAGCTCGTCATCAGCCACGGGTGGCGTGTGCTGATGACGAGCTGAGCTCGTCATGTAACGCAGCTTTTTAAAAAAAGCCGCACAGCGCAAAAATCGCCGCAGCAGCGATGCGGTTAAAATAAGGATTACCTGACTGTTTTTATTTTTATAGCTGTATAAAATGTTTGTTTTACTTGATTTTATGTGCTTTTATAATGGCAGTTTATAACAGATTCAAGACTTCTAGGATGATTATTCTTAGGTGGCCCTGAACACTTCTGGTCTCTAAGTGGCCCCATACCTGAGGTTTGTTGACGGAGCCCCCTACATGCTCTTTGTAATCATCACTCTTAGCTGCGTTTTGTAATTGCGATCTGTACTTGATATTATGAAATGCTTGCACACATAAGTACTGTATACGTAACTAATTTTATTCTGTGTTATGTTTATATTTTGCTTTTATGCCCTATTTTGGCCGAATATAGAATAATTGATTAGTTACATTCAGGCATAGTTTGAACTTTAGATTCTTTGACATTTTTGCTCTCTTATGTGTTTGGCCCCATTGTTGATTATTTTGCATAGGTTCAGTTGGGGGTGATAGCAGAGCCTACATGACTGAGCCAGTGCTTCCACTGGGAAGGGATTCAGCAATTTTCTCATCCTCATGAGCTATTAGTGCCCTTTTTGTCTTTTTGTTAGAAGGAGAGGTCCTGGTTTCTGTGCTGGTGATGGTTTTACTTCTGTTGGTGAAACAGAAAGGCTCTGTATGATGCAGTAGAGGAAATGTGGATTTGATCATCTCTGCTTCTGGGTTGGGCGACCTTTCTTTCGTTGCTGCTAATGGTGTTTCAGTGGGTTGAAGGGCTTTAGATATTGTTCTTGTGGGGCCAATTCACTTTTGAGTGTGAAATTGCAGAGTTCTTCAGTTTTTAAATTTCAAATACAAGGAGCTGATCCGTGTACATTTTGTTGTTGTTGTAATTGTAGCCCTAAAATCAACACTCCTGGCATCCTTCTGGGGAAAAAAAACATGGTCTTTGTCTTTGAAGTGAATTTAAGTGTGGCATGAAGTCAGCTTTTCCTACTTTGGAAGAGGGACATCGCTGCTATTCCAGATCAAACAATGATGTAAGATGGTCGTCATCATTAGGGGTACACATACATAAATAGTTTGATTGCTGAGAGGTGTAGAGTTCAACTTTCAATTACCTATTTTTGGGGTTAATAATAACAAGCCAACATAGTTTTCATATACTGTACATGTAGGCGGTACCCTGCTGCAGCTCATATTGGTTCTTGTGTAGTTAACTATGGAAGTTTAAAGTGAAATCATCTGCTACACCAAGCATATTTGACACCTGCTATTATTCATAAGATTTACCCCACAGCCTCTTCTGAATGCCCGAGATACACCACCCCACAGGCTGATCTTAAACACATGTTCTGGGGTTGCCCGCCAGCACAGCATTTCTGGGATACTTGATGTGCCACCCTGTGGGCCGCCACTGGTCGAGACACATTACACACTTTAGAAGACTGCATTCTGGGACTCTACAAGTGCCCAAAATTTGGCAGCATAGTGAACAAATTCCTACACATGTCTCTCCTCGCAAAATGGTCCCTCACTCTGTGGTGTAAAGGAAAGTCTATGCCTGGACTGACCCAATGCATACTACCGTGATCCACTGGGCTGAATTGAAGGCGATGGCACTCAGGCGAGAAGAGACCAGAGGTCTCATCGGACACCTACTCGCGAAACACTAAGATGAGTTATTGCTGTCCTTTAAATATTGTGTCAGGGACGATACCAGACCACCTTAGGCATATCCATACACAACTACATCGCACTACCACAAACGAATAAAGACTGAGCTCCACTCAGTGGACCTTTTTTTTTTTGTTTTAAGCACATTTTTAATAGTCGTTTACTTATATCAATGTTTGGGCAATAGTAAGGATATATTCATGACATGACCAATATTTCAGTAAATTCCAATCATCATACCTTGCATCTCTTCCTCATTTCCTATTTAACAATCTCTCATCTTGTCCTTATTCAGTTATGATAAAGTCAATCTCTGCTCATATACTTCCCTACTTTATCAGTGGCTGGGATGTAATTAACTGCTTTTGCCTGTTTTATGCCTAATAGCAACCTTCCCCTCCCGCCAGGCGTGTCTCTATAGCCCCTCTCCGGTAGTCTCTCATGAAGTCTCTACCGGGAGTTCTTATTCTCTGTTCTCCCTCCTGTCTCCTAACATCTGGATAGCACCCCCGATTCCCCTGTCTTTATTCTGCCATCTCCATGTAGTTATATCAGGCTGCCTCAGGATTTGACCTCCTGCGAGGACTCCTGACGCACTTCTTCGGATGATGTTTCTGGCTGCTTAAGTTGTGATACCAATGCTTCCCACACCCTTTCGTCTGGCCTCCCTTAATCATACCGCCCCCTCGTAGCTTACCCAACGTACCAACTCCCTCTTCCACCTATCTGTGTGGGGTCCTCCACGCGACTTCCAGTGACTAGTGATATCCCTTTTAGCTACTATCAGGCCCAGATCCTGGAATTTACTTGTGATTTTATTCTTAGAGATGTGGGGGAATCTGTGTAGGAGGCAATATCCCGGTGCTGTGGCCACTACTTTCTCCGTCACTTCCGAAACGATTTCAGTCACTTCCATCCAGAACCTTCCTATCTCTGGGCAGCTCCAGAATATGTGAAAAAACTCCGCCCCCTCCTCTCCACAGCGGGGGCAAGCCGCTGTTCTTGTGTTAAAATGCCTATTGATACGTCCTGGGGTGAGGTATGCCCTGTGAAATACGTAAAAGTTCAGTACTTGGAATCTATTATTTCTAAAGACCTTACTGATGCGTTCTGCCAATTCCCCCCATGCTTTCTTATCTACTGGTTCCCACAGATCTTCTTCCCATCGTTGCTGTAGCTCATTGAGGGCAGGGAGTGTCGTACGACTGAGTCTGTTGTATAAGCAAGTGACCGCCTTAAATGTCCCCGCTGCCGACACCACATACTGACACCCCTGAGATAGTGGCTGTTCAGATAGCCCACTCCCTCGTTGTTTGCGTATTGCAGCTGTTAAGGTACTATGCAATAGAAAGTCCACCCTCAGTATCTCATATCTCTTCCTAAATGTATCAAAAGGCAGCAGGGCTCCTTCCTTGTAAAGCATTCCCACTGTGGGTACCCCTGCTGTCATCCAAGTCTCTAGTCCTTGCCTATCTGCTCTATGTGGTAGTGCCCTGCATATCCCTAAAGGAATATATTGAGCATACAAGCGCTTAGTTTTGGACCTCTGTGAACTTCTAATCCAGCATTTGTGGGCTACTCTTAGTTCTTTAGTCATTTTCCTTTCCCTAACGGACAACCATAATACTACTCTTGAGAGGAGGTCCAGACTCTGGCTTCCAGACCCCTGTTATGCAGTCCCCCTTATCTGACTCTCAATCCATTTCGTGAGCCACTGCAACTGGGCGGCTAGAAAATAGTACTCAAAATCTGGTGCTGCTAGCCCCCTCTGCTTTTGGTCCCATTAATGTCTTCAGGGCTACCCTGCGGATCCCAGCGCCCCACAGAAACCCAGTCAACATTGTCTATAGATGTCAAAACCTCTCCATTGGGATTCATACCGGCAGTACCCTGAAGAAATATAGGAGTCTCAGAAGTGTCACCATTTTTAGGAGCTATATCCTACCAGTCAGCGATAAGGGACGGGTTCCCCGAAAATCGCTCTGATAGCTTTTCCCACATTACCCTCCACTCGATCATGATAGATTTGGAGCCCAGGTACGGGAGGCATCTACCTTTCCACTCTACCGCTGCTACCGCCTGCGGCTTGTCTCGCCCCTGCCTGGTAGGAAATAGACATGATTTCCTCCAATTCACTTTGAGGCCTGCTACTCTCTCTAGTGCCAGCAACAATTCCCTGGTACCGTTGAGATCTTCTTCCATATTCCTAAGGAATAGCAGTAAGTCATCTGCATATAATGCTATATGATGGGTGCAGCACTCTTACCTCTAGCCCCTGATATAAGTTTCCTGACCTGGCTTTAGCAGCCAAGGGCTCCATAGCCAGATTGAACAGACGGGGCAACAGAGGACATCCCTGCAGCGTTCCCCTCTCCACCCCATGTGAAAATGTGCCTTTTAATGAGCACACCGATGCAGGGTTCACCCTTATCTTGTCCATAGACCAACAAAATCAAGATTGGCACTGAAGCTGGAATTCAAAGAACAGGTTTATTAATCACTAATGAGTGGGACCACGTCCTTACAACACCCTCAAGTGTTCCAGGAGGTAATACATTGAATACACAGGCCATGGTGCTTATATACAGACTTGGTTACAGAGTAAGCATGTAGATACAAATTGAAGTTATAGGCCTACACAGAAATAGTTATAGCCAGACATGGGCAGATGAGTAATCACTTAGTCAGTAAAATGGTAGGGGGAACAGAATTGTTGTAATAACAAAAGAGAGAGTGAGGGAAAATTTTACAAATACTATGTGAGGTGGGAACTCCTAGTCCCCGAGATAAATTACAAAAACAATAGAGGAGTATCCCCTCGTAGACAGAGAAATGTTTCTCTGGATCTGGGCTTGAGTGCTCTAGTCAACACAATATGCCCCAACCTGGTATCGGATAATGCATATCCTTGTAGAAGACCCCTCACTCACCATTCTAGTTGGTGACATGCTTCATCATCGGGGTCCCACCCCGTAGGCCGAATGCCTACTGGGTGTGCTGCGACACCTGACTACAGTGGAGCTGGTTAGTATTTTCTTTTATGTGTGCATAACTATCAAGAGTGTGTTTAAAAAGGTCCAAAACTACTCACTACAAGTATTTATTCTTGAGTGCTTGAACCCTTGTTAAAAATGGTGTGGCACCTGTGCCTAATTAGGAAGGCTTCGGTGTCATAAGTAGTGTATTAAAAATAGCGAAGTGTGCTATGTGAAATGTGAAATTTACAAAACTATTGATTAAAAAGGTCTACATGTTTCAACCATTATATATATTCATAGGTTTTCGTCAGGACCGTGTTATTTTGAACTGGGTGGTCCGCGCACGCTAAGGCGCGTCCTGCCCTAGTCCAAATCAGAGACCGCAAATTGCGATCTCATGTAAAAGGGTGCGTTTTTCCTTGCTCTGGGAAAAAACCTGTAAGGAAACAGGAGAACAAAAAACAGGAAGGGGTCACATACCGGGGTGGACAAAACAGATGTACAACATTTAACACATATGTCACTAGTCTTTACCCCAAACATATGATCAATAGATGGGGTCATGCCAGCGTTTGAAATCAAACATTATGGTCCATCTATTGCGGTCACGCAACAGTGATTCAGTGGAAAATACCGGACTGTGCCTTTTGGTAAAGAACCAGCGCCAAAAAGAGGTGTCGGACTGGTTTTGGCGTCTGGGAATATGGTGTAAAATGGGGCAGTAATATGGGAGAGTGATCTTTATCGTGCTGCGATGTGGACGGCTGCAAAGGTTTGTTTGTGAGCAGTCGTGACGTCGCTATCATGAATCGTAGAAGCGACTTGTTTTTAGCTTACGCTTAGTTGCGGCACTACCGCTTCATGGGCACCAGCGTTTCCAAGACGGCAAGAGTCCGTCTCCTGTAAAATGATAAAGAACAGATGCTAAATGTAAGCTTTTAGCTGCCCGGGTCGAGCAGTTCGGTACAGCCTGCGGGATCGTGCGGTAAAGTTACCGCATTCGGGTCAGCCTGATAGTACTTACTTGCAACTTCTGATCATCAAGCGGAAAACCTACTTGGTTCCTGCTGGAGGTGCCCCGAGGAATGACCGGGGTATCCGTGAGTGCCGGTAAAGTAAACCGATTGCATTTCCTGGTTGGGCGTGGCCTCGTCACGTGGTCTATGCACGTGGTTCGGTGAGAGCCAATCGGATGGTTTGGATAGAGAAGGTAGGAGGTCTACTCTTTACCCAGGGGCCGATTGTTAGAGGACTGTTTACGTTGCCATGGCGATTATGCTGGCTTTATATTCATGAGAGGGTAATGGTATAGAAAACTACCATGCGGGCTCTCAGTATCAGTGGGAGTTTACTTGAACAGGGAACAGAAAAAGGGTTAAAACCACAGGGGTTGGTTTCGCAATATTGGCTTGGTTCATCAGAGGAAAGTGCGTGTAGTAGTTAAAATTAGTTGCTTGGTTTACTAAACATATGACTAATGAGGACAGCTCTCAAGTCAACACGCTGTTCCACAGGATATTATCGTTCAAACCGGACTTGTGGGTGGAGAGTCTATAAACCCACCTCTGTTCTTTTTCGAATAATCTTTGGGTCAGGTTGGCTCCTGGTTTGACTTGTTCAATGATTGTCCATTGGAGATCATCTGGTGTGTGACCTGCGGACAAAAAGTGTTCAGTAAGTCTTGTATTAGTCTTTTTGCATCTAATGGTGCTTCTGTGCTCTCCGATGCGTAACTTGATCTTCCTACTCGTCATTCCTACGTAGTGTAGGTCACAGGGACATGTTAGTCTGTAGATGACATTTTCACTATTGCAATTTGTCTGCCCTCTGATTGTCCAGATCTTATTTGGTTCCAATTGCAATGTTTTGGTATTCCTGGTGTACTGGCAAACGCTGCAACTTCCGCATTTGTAGTGGCCTGTCACCTTCGGTAGACCCCATAAGTTGGTTTGTGTTTCTTTCTCAGGGGACACCTTTATGGGTCTTGTATTTACGACTGCATCTTTTATGCTCCGTGCCCTCTTGAATGAAAAAAGGGGTTTCTCCCATCTCAAATTGCCTGTATTCAGGATGTTCCAGTGTTTTTTTATTATTCTGGAGACATCGTTAGATATGGTGTTGTATGTAGTAACACAGGTCAAGGGGATTTCTTCCACTGTTTTGTTTGTATGTTCCAATAGGGCTGCACGCGGTTGATTCCGCGCTCGCTTTTGGCTTTTTTGGAGAATTCTGTTTGGATATCCCCGGTTATGCAATTTTTGAGTGAGATCCTGGGCTTGTTTCTTATAGTCTTCCAGCTCGCTGCAATTTCTGCGGATCCTATCCAATTTGAGATGGGAGAAACCCCTTTTTTCATTCAAGAGGGCACGGAGCATAAAAGATGCAGTCGTCAATACAAGACCCATAAAGGTGTCCCCTGAGAAAGAAACACAAACCAACCTATGGGGTCTACCGAAGGTGACAGGCCACTACAAATGCGGAAGTTGCAGCGTTTGCCCGTACACCAGGAATACCAAAACATTGCAATTGGAACCAAATAAGATCTGGACAATCAGAGGGCAGACAAATTGCAATAGTGAAAATGTCATCTACAGACTAACATGTCCCTGTGACCTACACTACGTAGGAATGACGAGTAGGAAGATCAAGTTACGCATCGGAGAGCACAGAAGCACCATTAGATGCAAAAAGACTAATACAAGACTTACTGAACATTTTTTGTCCGCAGGTCACACACCAGATGACCTCCAATGGACAATCATTGAACAAGTCAAACCAGGAGCCAACCTGACCCAAAGATTATTCGAAAAAGAACAGAAGTGGGTTTATAGACTCTCCACCCACAAGTCCGGTTTGAACGATAATATCCCGTGGAACAGCGTGTTGACTTGAGAGCTGTCCTCATTAGTCATATGTTTAGTAAACCAAGCAACTAATTTTAACTACTAGACACACTTTCCTCTGATGAACCAAGCCTATATTGCGAAACCAACCCCTGTGGTTTTAACCCTTTTTCTGTTCCCTGTTCAAGTAAACTCCCACTGATATTGAGAGCCCGCATGGTAGTTTTGTATACCATTACCCTCTCATGAATATAAAGCCAGCATAATCGCCATGGCAACGTAAACCGTCCTCTAACAATCGGCGCCTGGGTAAAGAGTAGACCTCCTACCTTCTCTATCCAAACCATCCGATTGGCTCTCACCGAACCACGTGCATAGACCACGTGACGAGGCCACGCCCAACCAGGAAATGCAATCGGTTTACTTTACCGGCACTCACGGATACCCCGGTCATTCCTCGGGGTACCTCCAGCAGGAACCAAGTAGGTTTTCCGCTTGATGATCAGAAGTTGCAAGTAAGTACTATCAGGCTGACCCGAATGCGGTAACTTTACCGCACGATCCCGCAGGCTGTACCGAACTGCTCGACCCGGGCAGCTAAAAGCTTACATTTAGCATCTGTTCTTTATCATTTTACAGGAGACTGACTCTTGCCGTCTTGGAAACGCTGGTGCCCATGAAGCGGTAGTGCCGCAACTAAGCGTAAGCTAAAAACAAGTCGCTTCTACGATTCACGATAGCTACGTCACGACTGCTCACAAACAAACCTTTGCAGCCGTCCACATCGCAGCACGATAAAGATCACTCTCCCATATTACGGCCCCATTTTACACCATATTCCCAGACGCCAAAACCAGTCCGACACCTCTTTTTGGCGCTGGTTCTTTACCAAAAGGCACAGTCCGGTATTTTTCACTGAAGCACTGTTGCGTGACCGCAATAGATGGACCCTAATGTTTGATTTCAAACGCTGGCATGACCCCATCTATTGATCATATGTTTGGGGTAAAGACTAGTGAAATATGTGTTAAATGTTGTACATCTGTTTTGTCCACCCCGGTATGTGACCCCTTCCTGTTTTTTGTTCTCCTGTTTCCTTACAGGTTTTTTCCCGAGCAAGGAAAAACGCACCCTTTTACATGAGATCGCAATTTGCGGTCTCTGATTTGGACTAGGGCAGGACGCGCCTTAGCGTGCGCGGACCACCCAGTTCAAAATAACACGGTCCTGACTAAAACCTTTGAATATATATAATGGTTGAAACATGTAGACCTTTTTAATCAATAGTTTTGTAAATTTCACATTTCACATAGCACACTTCGCTATTTTTAATACACTACTTATGACACCGAAGCCTTCCTAATTAGGCACAGGTGCCACACCATTTTTAACAAGGGTTCAAGCACTCAAGAATAAATACTTGTAGTGAGTAGTTTTGGCCCTTTTTAAACACTCTTGATAGTTATGCACACATAAAAGAAAATACTAACCAGCTCCACTGTAGTCAGGTGTCGCAGCACACCCTGTAGGCATTCGGCCTACGGGGTGGGACCCCGATGATGAAGCATGTCACCAACTAGGATGGTGAGTGAGGGGTCTTCTACAAGGATATGCATTATCCGATAACAGGTTGGGGCATATTGTGTTGACTAGAGCACTCAAGCCCAGATCCAGAGAAACATTTCTCTGTCTACGAGGGGATACTCCTCTATTGTTTTTGGAACAGAATTGTTCACAGCAGCACAACATATCTGACAGTTACATCTTTGACCAGGTGCATTTCAGCAGCTACAGGCCTTTTCTCAGCACATACATTGCTTTGGCTCAGTACAGAAGGAGTTAACTAAAGTTAATGACCCAAGCAGAATAGAAGGGCAAGCAGCAGTAAAGACAGGAGAATTACATAGCTAACAAAATGGATGCCACAGACAAGATGGCTTCAGCTTATGCTAACAGAAATTATTTTTGATTTCCACACCTGTTGCTATCCGATATGAGCCTACCTGTCCTTACTTGGTCCTTAGAATCTGTGTATAAGAGGGCCGTCCATGGCACAAACTTGGATCCCAGTCCGAATGCTTGCATCACTCTCTACAAATACAACCATTACCTGCTATCAGACGCCTTCTTTATATCCACTGCACAGAAGGCAGCATCCTCTCTGCAGTAGGTATCTGCTTCCAGTATTCACACCAATCTCCAAACATTCATTGCCGTGTTCCGAGCTGGTATGAACCCCACTTGGTCCTTATGTATAAGCTCCGTCCTATGTGGCAATAGACGCGTGGCTAGTATCTTATCTTATTATTTTATCATCCAGATTAAGCATAGAGAGGGGCCTGTATGCTGTCTTGTTGGATGCTTGCTTCCCTGGTTTCAACAATGGGATTATTAGAGCCTCCCTAGTGGTCCCTGGTAGTTTCCCCATTTGTTTTGCTTGATTGTAGATCTCCTCTAATCGGGGTCCCAAAAGGTCAGTGTATGTGGCATAAAATTCGACTGGAAACCCATCTGTCCCTGGCGTTTTATTCCTAGCCATGGCCTTAATAGCACTTTTCACCTCGGGCAGCTCTGTCTCCCTCCCCAGTGCCTCTGCTTCCTCCTCTTGGAGCGTCGGCAGTTCCGCACCTTCCACGCAAACGTCTATTCCTCAGCTGTGGGGGATACTCTACTTCTATACAACCCAGTGTAGTATTCACAGTATATTCTATTTATGTCTTGCTGACGGTACTGGGCTTCCCCCTATTTGTCCTTCATTTTTAGGATAACAGACCCTCTCTTGGCCGAATTGGCCAACCATGCCAGCAGGGCCCCTGGTTTATCTCGTTCTGCATGCGCTCGTGTCTTGTAATTCTTGTAAGCAAAGCAGCGCAGCCTCTCCACCTGCTCCGTTACCATTTCTTTGGCTGCGAGCAACTCCTCTTGCTTATCTACATTCTCTGGTCTTTCTCTCTCAATATCTCGTAAACGCTTCTCTGCTATTAATGTGCCCCTCAGGAGAGTCCTCCTCATTCCCACCATTTTGGAGATGCACCTGCCCCTAAATACGGCTTTGAAGGCCTCCGCCTCTGCTATAGGGCTCAAAGCAGTTCCCTCATTTTCATCAAAGTATTGCTCTATGGCTATTTGGATCGTTGCTAGATATCCCTGATCTTCCTATTCTTCTGGTCTGAGGCACCACGTGGGGATGCATGACCAACCCCTGGACCAGCCGAGCCCAATCAGCAGTGGATTGTGGTCTGAGACCGTTCTTGTCTGATATTTGCTAGTCTGCACACACTCCTGAACATCTGGAGTGCATAATATGGTGTCACAGAGTTCTCCCTATCTAATTTTTGAACTCAGACATGCCTGGCCCCTATAGAAAACCCCAAAACAAACAAACTTCCCAACTCCCCTTCCCCAGGACAGGTAGAAGTAGTCCCCCCTCCCATCCAAACACTTAAACTGTTCTTCTGGCTATGCAGTTGTGGTGGCTATCGCCAAGACCCAAGAGCCCCTCCACCCAGTATCCCCCATGGTTCCGCAGGAAGTCTTTGCCCCAGCCTCCCTCTTTCTCCCCCCCCCCCCTGTCTATCAACTCCTCCTGAAGCCCCCCCCCCCCTCCCCTCTCATTTCAGGGGCATCTTCAAAAAGGATATAGTCTGTGTCTGCACTTCTTCTGACTTGGAATTTTCCGGTTAGCCAAGTTCATCAGCTGTGTTGGGCGTTACTTTTGGTAGTTCTGTCTCTGACTCCTCAGCTGCACTAGATGTTGGAGATCCCTATGTCCGATCAACTTCTCTGTCGCTCCGAGTTGATCTAGGGCTGGACCCCAACTGGCCTAGCTCCCCCACCATCTGAGGGCCTTGCATAATTCCGCCTGGGCTTCTATCTAGGTCGGTGCTCTTGCTGTGCCGTACCCTGCTTCTCTCCTCACCGCAGCCGATCCCGGTGAGCTTCCCCTCGATCCACGCCCCGGTCTTGAGTCCCAACCATTCAGAGGCTTCCTGGCGCGTCTGAAAGAACAGGGTTTTTAAACACATAGGGAAAAGAAGGGCGCTCAGCTAGTACTTACGCATAGGTTCATAGGATGTAACAATAGATGGTTGGTTTCTAGTTGGAGAGGGGATAAGCCCTATAACCCCTCAGAGCGTGCTGTTGAAAAACAGTACGTTATGCAAAACAAGAACAAAGTACCAACTGCACACAACAAGAGACAGTAACATGAGATAAACGATGCCCTGGTAGACACAAATAAATTTCACGTATAGTTGTCAGAGAAACCACAATGTTTAAAGGGAGATGTCTTCATTTAATGTCTTTAGCAGCCAGCCGACACGCGTTTCGTCGCAGTGATAAGCGACTCATCAGGGCTGTATGTTCCAAGGAGAAGAAACAATAGGTCGCTTAGCCGGTGATACTTCCGACCCGGCCGGGCTCAAAACCGGGTGAATTATGAAAGTCCTCGATAAGGACTTACGATTCAGATTGTGGGGGCAATACAGCCAGTTTCAGGCACTCGGGTTCAAGTAATTACGTCAGAAAATTATCATGGGATGATTCAGCGGAAGAGATGGACCGTGTTGGCTCTTATAAGTTTTGTTCAGAACAGGATGTCACGCTGGTATCAATGCAAGTAGTTGTAGCGAGTAGACTCCTGTAATTAGGGTATCCAAGTAAGTGTAGCTCTGCACGCGACTGGCTCCAGTGCGGCCGTGCGCGATAATTCGTTCCCGGTCAGGACGAAGAACTGTACTCCCATTGGGCCAACCAACCGCAGCCACGCCGGGAACAACATTTCATATGGGAGCTGCAGTTGCCACAGCTTCCTCTTCACTGCCAGAAACATGGTTCATTGCCTCTGAACCTCTCTGGTAAAATCGGGAAACTTTGCTATTTCCGATCTGTAAGTAATTTTTCTGGCGGGCCTGCTTAAGAATGTGGTCTCTATCTCTCCAATGGAGTAGGCTGGCCACTATTGGCCTTGGTGGGGCCCCTTGCTTGGGCACTCTGGATGGGACTCTATGTGCCCTCTCTAGGGCATAGAATGGCGATAACCCCTCTGGAGCCACTTCCCTTTTGATCCAGTCCTCCAAAAATTGCACCATGTTGTTTCCTTCTTCCTTTTCCGGTACTCCAACTATGTGCAAGTTATTTCTGCATGATCTTCCTTCGCTGTCCTCTGCCCGCACCTCTAGTATCCGTACTTTAGCTTCAACGGCTGCGAGGGATTTCCGCAGATCCGTTACCTCCGTTGGAAGGTTCGCATGCAGTGCTGGTTATTCTCTCCGCTAGGCGGCGGTGATTGTCTTTTAGGAGACGGAGGTCAGTGCCAATGACATACATTTTTGTTTCAAGTGCTTCACAGGATGCTGTGATAGCCTCCATGATGTCCGTCAGCATGGGGCATATAACCGAGGCATCCCTCCCTGTTACTGGGTTGTCATCTTCTTCGTCTTTCTGGGTGTTCCCGCCGCCCGTAGCAAGGATACTGTGTTCTTTTTTCTTTGGTACTTTCCCTATGCTTGTCCACAATCTCACCTTTCTGGTAGTTGGTCTTCAAATAGCAGTCCCTTGCTAATTCCTATAAAAAATCTTCACACAGCCCTCCTCACAGCGTTGGGCTCCAGGCTCCTGAGCTGATCTGGTCAAACCACCCCTCTCTGTGGTTCATGGACTTATGCCCCAGGTTTCATGCGTCTCCCAAATGGACTAGGGTCTCAATTCAGGGACAGGGATCGTTTTACCAGCCAACTGTCTCCCTGCTCCGTAGACTGTGTTCTTGTTGGCCCAGGCAGGCCTACTTCCCTCTGGTATGCACACAACAAGAAGCTGTAGAGGGAAGAGAACCGACCAGGTCGCCCTCCACTCAAAAGTCAATAGAAATACATAAAGACCTGGTCTGTAAGGCACCTCTCTTAAGACCAAACGATATAAAGCGGGGATTCACAACATTTAATTCCCATAAACGCCTCTCTTTTCCATAACGACGTAGTAACCACCCTCTTTTTTGCCTTCAATTTAAAGTAAAAACTGTTTTGACAAATGGCAGTCACCACGTTTTGTTACCGCTGACCAACATACAGGAGGATTAATGCGAAAGGTGCATAAAGTTCTGAGCATCACAATCAAAACAGAACAAAAAAATTGTGAAAAGGCAAGATGACCCCTCACATGCGCACCACCAATCGAGCTCGCTGGTTGGTACTCACCAGCTGTGCCCACTTTTATCATCATTGATAGTCATCTTGTCTTGAGAAATAATAAATCTAGTGTCCAAATCAAAATCAATAGGTGCTGTGAAGTGAAGTGAATAGATCACATCCCACGATGTGACCATGTAAAGCTAAAATTGAAATAAGTTGCACTTTACTTGATACCAACTTTATTATTCACTTGTGCACTTATTCAAATTAAAAGTCGGTTGCCTATCATGCATACCGCTTTATACTGCGCTGACATGTTTCATTGCCACAACAATTTTAGGGCAATTTCTTCAGGGCAAACAAAGTCGCCTGGCACCAGTACTGGACACTTAAATAACTTTTTCGGGACCTAAATGAGCCACCGTTCTTCGTACCAGATCTATCCTTTTAAGTCACACTTCCCTCCGGTGCCTGGGGTTCAGTTGCCTCACTCAGTAGTACATTCAATATGTCTCCCTTGCTCTCAGCAGGTCTCGCTTTGCCCTGTCTCTTGCCCACAGCTGCTCTGATGGATGCAGGTCCCCAGGTCACCGTGCTGCCTACTCGAGGACTCACTTTCTCGGTCTGTTATATTGCTATGTAGCTGCCATTATGGATCTCAGAGCCTTCTTTGGTGGGCCCTCTCCCAGATTAGTCCTCACTCTCAATGCGGGCCTCCTCTCTGCTCCTGGGCCTGCCCCGCTAAGTTGCCTCTCTCTTTGCCTGCAGGCCGATCCTGTGTGTCTTTCCGCTGTTTGACGCTCTTCCATACTGCCTAGGCCTGGTGTCCAGGCCTCAAGTTTCTCAAGCCAGACTCTGGGCTCCAGCCAGGCATGTGCTCCTTCCCCTGGTTCCTTCACTCCTCTGCCTTCCACTGGTCCTCCCTGTTGGGTCTTGCTGGGTACGGCCGCACAGCGCGTCACTCGCAACCTGCTGCTTCTTCCTTCTCGTTCCTGACTCTGCTCCTCTTTGTGGCTGCCTTAATGCTGTTGCGGTAAGCACTCCCACACTCTATTGATGTCGCCGCTTGTCTGTCTGATCAGCAGGTGTTCAATTCGGGCCGCCCGTGCCTATGTTGCTCCTTCGGTCCGATCCCACCTGAGCTTCGGTCCCTGGCTTCAGCACCAGTTTCGCGCTGCGGCCGCCATTTTGCTTGCTGTTTCCCAGGGTCCTCTTGCCGATGGCTTCGTTCCCTCGCTATTTGCCTCTCGATCCTGCATCTACTTGCTCCGGGGCACTTCAGCTCTCGTTTCCCCCGCCTTAAAGGGGGGCTGGGGTTCAGGATTCTGTCGTATAGGGGAATACTAGGCCGGACATCCGAGGTCCGCTCCTGTTTACATTGACATCAGGCCACGCCCCTTCACTCAGTGAACTTTGACGACAATTACTGCACAGCGTGGACTGTGCATGCCTGCCCTAGACCTGCCTCCATACACACTCCTGATATATATAGATCAGGTCTGTCACAGTTAGTTACCTTTTATGTTTGTTATTACAATTATTTTGTATTTCTTTACAGCCATTTCTCCTTTACACTGCAGATCTAATATATCCTAACATACTTGTAGAAATTACTACACCGCTGTTCTAAGATATGTGTCACTCAGAGACTGTTTTCTTTTTTCGCATCAGTGTGTGAAATCTGTTTCCTCATTATTGTCCCATACATCGGCTGTACCATGTAATTACATAATTTTGTATTTAAAAAAAATCAATAACAATTGTTAAAAATAAATAAATCCCCCCCCCCCCCAATCAAATTTTTGTTTAAAGGATCACAAGGGCCTCCAGGAGCCATGGAGGAGTTGGTAGGGGAGTGGGTAGATGGGGTAGCAACCCCAGTGGGGTCGGGGGGTGCGGGGACTGGCACGATGAGAGAGGATATTATTTTAATTCCGATATAACACAGCCATAATTTAACACCTCACTGCATGGCACCAAATGTGATAATGGATTTCTTTTTGTTCTTAACCAATAGATTTCCGAAGCTTCTTATCTCCTCGATAACTAGATATTTTATAGAATTTCACATCCCTACATCTGGGAGATGGGATAGGCTTTGCCTTAAAATGTCACTTTTATTTCGATGTCTTAATTTTCTCCATTGCCCTCTTTGGGTCACACAACAAACTCTAAATTATTATGTCATTTAGTGTTGTGCATTTTCTTCTAAGGATAATGAACACCTTTACTATAAAATCGCAATCCCCACAGTTGTCAAACCCTATGATCTCATGTACCTCTTCATGGTCCCCTTTATGGTCTCCTTTGTGTGCCCTGACTGTTGAATGCTGCTCTACAGAACGAGTAACCCTCACATGTCCCCCTAGCCCTGCACTTTGTTGTTAGAATCCCTCCTTTTGCCTGTGTGCCACATCACCCTTGAATAGTGCTCTATGTTGTCCTAATCATCCTGCATTTTCTGTTGTGGGTAAAATAACCCTCAAATCCTGCTCTATGATGTCCTACGCCCTTTAGTCAAGTTGCCGTTCAATCATGAAACGTGTCATAATCTGCCTGGATTATCTACTGAGACATACAATGCCAGATCCTGCTTTTTAATGTCATAAACCCCTTGAAGTTTCTCAAATGGGTCACTTTAGTGTGTCATCACCCACGTGTACACTCTGCCATGCTTCACACTATTTCAAATCCTGCTGTGTCATGTCCTAATTCACCTGCATTGTCTCCCATGCCTCCAATGACTTTCAAATCCTGTTCCATGTGGTCACAAATCACCTGCATTGTGTTCCCTGGCACATGTGACCAACCAGGCATGGTCTCCTTTGGTTCACTTGACTTTGGATGCCTGCTACATGATTTTGTAGTGTATCTGCATTATCTCCCATTTGTCATTGTACCATTTGAAATCTTCTCGTTTGTCATGGTCCACCTATACCGACCCTCTTGGGTCACGTGGGCACCCACATCACCCAAATGTACTCTCTGACTTTATAACCCACCTGCACTGTCTCCCATGATCCATGTTGTCATAATCCCCCTGCATGGTCTCCCGTAGTGTACATGACCTCTGACTTCTGATTTGTGATGTCATAGCCCACCTGTATTGTTTCCTAGAGTACACAGCTTGAAACCTAATGATACCCTTCATGGTAAGGCCTGTTGATGCACTCATGTCTACTTTCATCTATGCCATGTGCTCAGCTAACTTGTTACCTCGTTTGCTCTGGCTCTATCCTTCTTGTTTTCCCACCTCACAATGCTCTCTGTTACAGGATGAGAAACGCTCCAACATTCAGGTCAACAACTTTGGCTTTTTTGCAAATGGAACCCTGAAGGTAAACATGACACTCAGGCTTGTGCGGCCTCCCAACAACCAAAGCCGGGTAAGTTTGTTCACTAACATTGGAATCATTTGGCGCAATGTCAGAGGGCTATGAGGAGGAGTAGGAATTTTGGGCCATCATTGACTGTCCTGCTTAGAATGTTATCAATTCATAGTACTCTCATATGTAGCCCAATACCGGAAACCCATGTAGGAGGTTTTTACAGGCACGACATGCCAAGAGAACCCATTTCAAAGTTAGAAAAAAATATCCTCAGGGAAAGAGAAACCCGCTGCTAGAGCATCTGGCACCATCTAGTAGTTTTAGATCTTAGCCACTTCATCATTAATGAGAAGGCTTGCTTCAAAATCCCTAAATAGATTTTGTAGCACAAGTACATGTACTGAAAAAGAATGGAGTCTGGGGAATAATGCCCCCTCTGTTCCTCCCCCCGAGACAGCCATTGAATCCAGAGGCTAAAGTATCAGTCAGTATTGAGAAGTCTACACTCCCAAGAGGATTTCTGTCCTCTTGCCATCTTCCTGCAGGATGCAATTTATTCCTGTTTGCCAGCCGAAGACAGCTTGTGGCTCTGTGTGCTGTTAGCATCCACAGACATGTTAAGGTCCCCACTTCTCTACTATGGGGATCAAACCTATCCCAATCCTTAGGGTGCTATTCTTCGTCTCTCACTATCCCTAGACAGGTTTTCGTTCATCCACTCTCACTCGTCACAGATAAGGTGGATTTCAACCTCTTTCTCTTTTGCAGACAGAATGAGCTCCATCCCCTCTTACTATCCACAAACAGGATTGTTTGCCTATCCTCCCTCAGGAAGGGGTCTGTCCCATTGCTCTATTCATAGGTAGGGTTTGGGACATCCCTCTCTCTATTCACAGTCAGGAGAGGCTCTGCTTATTCGCACAGTTGGCAAACAGGGGTTTTAATGGACTAATTATTATATAGTTGTTTTTATATCAACATACCGTTGAACCTCGGTGCACTGCTTAGTCACTGTTGTTTGGTTGTGGTTTTCTCACGCAGAGGCCACTTTACACTTACGCCTTTGAAAGACCCACTTGGGTATGTGTGCATTGAAAAAAACAATTCTTATAATTGGAGCCTGCAGAATGACTTTGTGGTAATTCATATGAAGTAGGTTTGCTGTTTTGTTTACGTTCTATTTAGAATGAATTCAGTGTGAATCACTGTCAATTTACTTGTGTCACTCACCCAGCTTTACACAGACATGTGGGTTGCTATTGTTTGTGAAGAATATGATCCCTATCAGGGCAAGTGTATGATCACTGTGAATAATGTGTACTTTCACGGTATCTAAGACAGTGTAGACATACCTTTACTGAGTAGTGAATTAAACAAATCTTATATGTGAGGCTGCTCTGCTGCAAGTTCATATCATGCATATGGTTTCTTATGAATTCAATCATGTCATTAATGCTGTT
Source organism: Lissotriton vulgaris (assembly GCF_964263255.1). Taxonomy (NCBI): domain Eukaryota; kingdom Metazoa; phylum Chordata; class Amphibia; order Caudata; family Salamandridae; genus Lissotriton; species Lissotriton vulgaris. The sequence continues at coordinate 1,117,087,049 of NC_141685.1, read as the reverse complement.
GACTGCCTCCTAGGCCTCTCTCAGCCTACCTGAGTCATAATTATCTTTGGGTTTCTTCTGCAGATCGGTTTCAGCCTGTCCCATGCCAAGAGCGGACAGTTTCTCTCCTCTCCGGTGAGCTCAGTGCGCCAAAACCAACCAGGGGCTTAAGTGAAGGGTATGGAATGATTTGGCAGGAGTTTGTGACTCAGTGTCATTCCTTAAATAATGTGTGGGCACATAGTTTGTTTTACTGACAAGACAATAGCACTGTGGGTGTAAGTATTTTTTCTTGGGTATATGTAGGTATTTTTGTTTTGGTCATATATATATTCCAATTTTCAATTGTATGGGTAAGTATGGTTTTTAGGTGTGTGCATGCATGTTTGTTCTTTATCGTTGTGTATATAATTTATTTGCCTTTGTAAAGACATGTAGTACCTTGTCTTTATTTTATGTAGTAGTATTATATTTTGGTACTGCTTGCCAGTGCTTGTGGCGTTGGTCACCAATCTGTGTTTATTTTCCATGTGAGGTTGTCTTAATGGGGTTTGTGTGTTTAAGTGCTTTTCTTGGTCAAGTGTCTAACCCCTTTGCTGTAAGACTCTTCTGGTTGCGGGTATATATACGGTTTGTAGGTTCACCAAGAACCCAAGGTACCCAGAGCCAATAACTGAGCTGCATCTTGAAATGGTTTTTCATTGTGTACCAGGTATACAGCAATTTGTTTGATAAAATATAAAGAGTGAAAAATAGGTATCAAGGAAACCAACGTATTTCTGAAATGGGAGCAAGATATGAAGTTTAGAAGCAGTGGTTATTGCACATCTCTGAATTTGTGGGTACCCATACTAGCATGTGAATTAGAAGGCATTTTTCAAAGTGACTAATTTTTTACACACTGCCTTACATTTGGAAGGCAGAAATGCATAGAAAGACACTTTGTAATAACACTTGTTCTACTATTCTGTGTTCCCCTAAATCCACACAGTAAGGTAGCATTTTTATCTTGAGACCTGGGGGAATGCTGGGTGGTAGGAAATTTGTACTCACCCCGAAAGCTTACAATTTTCCCACACACAAATGTGATGAAAACATGATTTATTTAGCCACATTTGCGGTTTGCAGGGGAGTCTGGGTAAGAAACCATTGGGGGATCAACGCAAGCCACACCTCCCTGGACTCTCAGGTGTCTAGTTTTCAGACATGTCTGGGTTTGGTAGGTTTCCCGAGCCCGGGACCATAAATGCAGGTGACCCACTTGCAAAACCAGCTTGTTTCGTGGTTGATAATTTTGATGCCTCAACAATTTGTTTTTGGCCTTTCCCTGTCGCAGGCACTTGGCCCACCCACACAAGTGAGGTAGCATTTTTATCGGGAGACTGGGGAACACTGGGTGATACGAAATTTGCACCATCCTGGTGATCCCATAACTTTTTGAAACAGAAGTTTGAGGAAAACGTGTTTTTTAGCTAAATTTGAGGTCTGCAGGGGATTCTGGGTAAGAAAACATTGGGGAATCCACACAAGCCACACCTCCCTGGACTCCTCCGGGTGCCTTGTTTTCAGAGATGTCTGGGTTCAGTAGATTTCCCTAGATGGCTGCCGAGTGCGGGACCAAAAACGCTGGTGACCCCCTTGCAAACAGCAGGTCGTTTTGTGATCCAATTTGCAAGGGCCTCTGGGAAAGTAAACATACCACATATTATTCCTTTGGTGACCAGTTTCCAAAAATATGTGAGGGAAGAAGGTGGTCACTGCAGAGAAAGTATGCTCTGACGGTAAAAAGCAACAAAATAAAACCCAACAAAACATTACTGCACACCTATCCATTAGTCAATCACAGGCATTCTGGTTGGATTTGGCACAAATATTAGTAAATGGTTCATTAAAAAAACTTTATTCACCAGTGACTTTACAAAATGCAAAAGTCAAATAATTTCAACATAACGTCAAAGTACCACTGACTTACAGCTTGTGAGCTGTAAAGCCACGTCAAGGCACCATCCCTTTTACAGTCCATTCACATGCCTTTCATGCGCCAGACACAAAACCATTCACACTGCCAGCTGTAGGACCAAGACAACACTTACATTTACAAACAGCACCATTCAAGGGCCCATCAGTCTCATGCGCCAATAGGACTAACGCACCAATCTTACCACCAAGCACCCAAACATCAGACAACTGGCAACCACACCTCAAGCAAGTCAGTACACATACTGGCTACCAGCCTCCAACACACAACTTGTCCACACACAACCCCAGCCAAGCGCCAGTCTACATACACTGCCGCCGAGCAAGCACCAGTCCACACGCACCGCCAGCCAAGTGCCATTCCACATGCACCGCCAGCCAAGCGCACTGCCAGCCAAGCGCTAGTCCACCCACACCACCAGCCATGCGCCAGTGTACACACACCACCAGCCAAACGGCAGTAAATGCAAACTGCCTGCCGAACTCCACTTCACAAACAGATAAAATTCCCTGGTGTCTAGTGGCTTTCTAACCCTCCCTTGGGTGCAGATGGATCTAGAAATATGGCTGATGTGCCCCAAGTGGGGGGTGCAGAAAACTGCACCAATATTGCCCCTATAATAGAGAGCAACCATGCCCAATGGGGCCGCTTCCCGACATATAAATAAAGAAAATCCCTGGTGTCTAGTGGCTTTCTGCCCCCCTTGGTGGCAGATAGGCCTAAAAGTAAGGCCGATCTCCTATGCGCTTCCCTGACTTGCTCTTATGACTATAACTTGTAGCCTAAATTTACTTAATGGCACGAGTTATAGTTTCCTCAGATAAGTATTGCTATAAGTATAAATATAGCTGCTGAATTTCTATAGCTTTGTGAGGGTAAAACGTCAGCCTTCAGTGAATTTCTGTGTTTTTTTTAACATAGAAATGGGTGAGGTATTTTTGGTCTGATTGGGCTTCAGATTTGGGTCCCTACATATCTATACATTTCTTTATTTAAACACTCCCAAACTACTAAACAGATTTACACAAAATTACAAAAAGGTTTCTTTGTAGGCCAAAATGTTGTGTAATTCCTTTCAGCGGTTTGGTCTCTAATCTTGTCTAAAAACTGAAAAATCATTTGCATGGGGAAAAAGCGTTTTGGGGCCCCACCTTTTTCTCGGCCCACGCTTCACAAATCACCCCGAAACTTTCCAGACAGCAGCTCAACTAACTTGCGTGCTAAGTTTCAAAATGTTATTAGGATTCGTCAAACGGCGCCAGAGTTAGCAAAACAAAAAACGCTTTGCCTATGGGAAAAGTTGGTCCTAGCTATAAATACATACTGGCTATGGCCAGTAGGAGATATATGTGTGTGTGCTAACAGACATATTGATATGATTGTCATTAAGATCAAAAATTATTGCATTGAAAGTGATGAGATTTAAATGAATAAATAAGTAATTCTTTTAGAAAATGTAATATTTAAATATGGGTTTATGATTTGTAATTTTTATGTATTTGTACATAGAATAATTAGGGTTTTACTCGTTCAGAAATGGCTAAAGTATGGTGTTATACAGAATTTTTAAGGCTCAAAGATCGTAAAAATGTAGGAGCAGTAAGGAGTTTTCTGATAGATACATCTGCCAATGATTCCTCACCTTGTGAATATCCCCTTGCGTCAGCAACATTCGGAAATAATTTTTGTAGCTTTGCGCCAACGTGGACGTGGACGACGTCATAGAGGCACGGCATCGCACGCGACTCCGCTGACGTCACCGACACTACAATAGGCCCACGCCGGCGTGATGACATCAGTTCCTTTTTTTCCACGTCGTCGACGCTAACGGTTTCGGGGAATCTCTGTAGCCTTTTAGTAACTTTGTTGCTATTTTCATCACTTTCCAGTTTCTTTGTGTCCATAGCAATGTCGACAAAGAAGACCGGTTTTAAGCCTTGCACAGAATGTGGGAAAATTATGTCCATCACGGACCCACACGAAGATTGCATCTGGTGTCTAAGTTCGGACCATGATGTAGATGGATGTTCTTCATGTCGAAAGATGAACCCGAAGGCTCTGCGTGAGAGAGAGGCCAAGCTACTGATGGCAAAGCTGAAAGGTGACAAAGAAAGAGTCTTCGAGGTCTCGTTCGAGAAGGGCGAGGTTGAGATCAAAGTCGAGATCAAGGTCTCGGGTGGAGTCGACTTCGAAGTCATCTTCAGATCACGCTTTGAAGTCAAGGACGAAACATAAGAAAAGAAGACATGAGTCCCAATGTCACTCCGGTAGGGATTCGGACTCTAGGTCGAAACCACCCAAGAAGGTACGTTCGAAGGTGATTTCTCCGGAGGAGGACTTGGATCCTGAAGGAGAGGCTTCGCCTTCGGAGTCGCAGTTTCAGTCGCCGGCTTCGTCTCCAGTTCCATCTCCGGCGCCCTCCCCGGCCCGAAAGGATGAGGAAGAAGTTCCTGTGGGTGAGCATTCTGCGCCTGTGGAAGAGCCGAATTCGGAACCACCTCAAGGTCAGCCTGTGGGTCTTCGGCCACCTTTTCCGGCCCCAGGCCAAGACCCATCAGCGTTTTTTAACGCTATGTATGGCGTCTTTTCAAGGGCTTGGTACCCCTCCTGGCGCACCTTCGGGTCCCATGGGTCCACTAGCATTTTAATTTAGGAGTTCCTCACTCCTATGCTCTGGCTCCATTTATGCCCTACATGCCGGCTCCGACACCGCAGTGGCAATTCCCGGCTCCTCCGAGGTCGTCGAAGTCGATACCGACATCATCTGCTCCGAGTCTACCTCGAGACCAACCCACTGTACCATCGGATTCGATACCGACGTTGGTTCCGGCTCCGTCAGAGTCGTTGGTGGATCCAACGTTGTGGCGTGTAAAGGAAAGGTCCAGGAGAAGCTCAGCGCTTCATGGAGGAGCAGAGATATACAGGGGCTCAAGCTGAGATGGAAGAAGGTGAGCTTGAGGAGGATTGTTTCGAGGATCTGGCGGAGGCTAGTGGCCTGGATTTTTCTCCCGAGTGGGAATTACCTTCTGTGTCTGATGCCCCTTCAAAAGACGTTCAGCCTTATCACTTGGTTATGAGGAAGGCAGCTGAACTTTTGAATTTGACTCTACCTACAGTAGAATTTAAGTCCAATCTACTGACTGAGGTTCTGCATTCACCAAGTTCTGTGGTGGAACCGTTGCTCCCATTTAATGAAGCTTTAACGGAGCCTATTATGGAAGTTTGGAAAAAGCCTTTAACAGCACCAGCAGTTTCCAAGGGTGTGGCAAGAAGGTACAGGGTCGCTCCTGAAGACCCTGCTTTTCTAACTTCTCATCCTTCACCTGAAAGTTTGATAATCCAGGCAGCCTGTTCCAAAAAGACTGAGGGTGCATTTCCACAAGTGCCTGGGGATAAGGATGCCAAGAAACAAGATCAGGTTGCAAAAAAGACCTTTTCTTCTGCGAGTATGGCATTAAAGTCAACCAATGCCACTTGCCTTATGGGGAGATATGTGCATGCTCTCATGGATACACTGCGTCTTCTTGCACCTAAGATCCCTGTTGACAGCAGGAAGGATTTTGAGGAGGTGTTGACGGATGCACAGGCAGCGGCTCGCCAGGTGATACAAAGTGGGCTAGACACTGCGGATTCGGTGGCACGCATTATGGGTACTGCGGTTGCCACAAGAAGATCTGCTTGGCTGAAATCTTCAGATTTTTTGGCAGATGTTCAAGCTGCTTTGTTAGATCTGCCGTTTGATGGTGTTGGTCTCTTTGGGGAAAAAAAAGCTGATACAGCCTTAGAAAGATTTAAGGACAGTAAGGCTACTGCCAAATCTTTAGGACTTCAGACCAGGGGTTCTTCTACCAGAAGGTTCAGAGGATTCGGACGCTCTTCCTTTCGCTCCTATCGGCAAGGTCAGCAGCAGCAGCAACAGCAGCAGCAGAATCCCTTGTACAAGTCGTACAGGGGTAAGCAAAGAGCTCGTCCTCGAGGACGTCAAGCCTCTTCCTCCTCCACCTCCTCCAACCCTCCAGCTTCAGAAAAGCAGCCCTAGATCCGCCATTCAGGATCATGCGGGTCCGGTGGGGGTCGGCTTACCCACTTTCTACGGGATTGGGAATCGGTTACATAAGATCTTTGGGTTCTCAATCTCGTAGAAAATGGGTATGCTCTTCCCTTTCGGGAATTCCCTCCCAATTACCCTCCTTGTCAAGGTTTTTGCACGGAGGAACACCTCTTACTATTGCAGGAGGAAGTGCAGACACTATTAAGAAAGGGTGCGATAGAGGTGGTGCCAGAGCAGGAAAGGGGTCAGGGATGCTACTCCCGGTATTTCCTGATTCCCAAGAAGGATGGCAGACTTCGTCCAATCCTGGATCTCAGAATCTTGAATCTTTATCTGAAACAAGAGAAGTTCAAGATGCTCACCCTTGCGCAGGTTCTTCAGGCGCTGCTGGAAGAAGACTGGATGGTGTCGCTCGACTTGCAGGATGCGTATTTTCACATCCCAATCCTGAAGTCGCACAGGAAGTATCTCCGTTATACGGTGGGATCGCAACATTATCAGTTTGCGGTCCTTCCTTTCGGAATTACTACTGCGCCTCGAGTCTTCACCAAGGTGATGGCGTTGGTGGCTGCACATCTCAGAAGGTCGGGGATTCCAGTATTCCCCTATTTGGGAGACTGGCTGATCAAAGCAGAGTCGTCAGAGAAAGTGCTCCAGCATCTGCAGGAGACAACTCAGTTGTTGTACCGTTTGGGTTTTTCAATAAATGTACCTAAGTCTCACCTGGTGCCCTCCCAGTGCAACCTGTTCATAGGTGCTGTACTCGACACAACTGTATGTCGTGCATTCCCTCCTCCTCAAAGGATTCGCGACATACAGGAAATGATTCCTTTATTTTACAATGGAGCGGTCGTTCCAGTCCTGAAGGTCCTTCGCCTGCTCGGTCTGATGGCTTCTTGCATTCTGTTGGTCAACCATGCACGCTGGCACATGAGGGCTCTCCAGTGGTGCCTCCGCAGGCAGTGGTATCAACACAACGGAGATCTCAGGGAGTCTGTGAGGATCTCCAGAGAAACTGCGGCAGATCTATCTTGGTAGAGCGTGGAAGGTAATCTGTCTCAGGGAAAGCCTTTTCATCTGCGTCCCCCGGTGGCCACAGTGATTACGGATGCATCCACTCTAGGGTGGGGTGCTCATCTGGGGGATCTGGAGGTCAAAGGTCTTTGGTCTCCAGAGGAAAGGTTGCTTCACATCAACCTTCTAGAGTTACGGGCGATTCGTTTGGCTCTCAAGGCCTTCCTCCCTTCCCTTCGCGGTCGGTCAGTTCAAGTCCTGACGGACAATAAGACCGCGATGTGGTATGTCAACAAGCAGGGAGGAGTGGGGTCGCAGTGTCTCTGCAGAGAGGCTTTGCGTCTCTGGTCCTGGGTTCAGGACCATCAGATTTGCCTGATGGCGAATCATCTGGCCGGAGTTCTGAACGTGCGTGCAGACAGTCTCAGTCGGCAATTCTCGGCCGACCACAAGTGGAGGCTTCACCCGGAGGTGGTTAGTCAGGTCTTTCGGATGTGGGGAACTCCTCAGGTGGACCTGTTCGCCACTCGCGAGAATGCTCACTATAATAATAATAATAAGGGTAGCTTATGGAGCGCTTGGTTACGCAGAAGCGTGTCCCCGCGCTACAACTGAAGAACACTGTGTGAACACTGCCCGTCATTCTGCAGTCTCCAGTATCCGATGCAAGGAGCATTGGGGGACGCGTTTCAGTTGAGTTGGGGAAGTCAACTCCGTTACGCGTTTCCTCCCATACCTTTCATTCCTCGGGTTCTGAGGAAGATTCGCCAAGACCGGGCCCAAGTTATTCTGGTCGCCCCGGATTGGCCAAGAAGGGTGTGGTACACGGATCTTCTCTACCTCTCCTCTCGCCCTCCGCTCCGTCTCCCGTTCAGGACAGATCTCCTCTCCCAGATGGAGTGGCAGGTTCTACATCCCCACCTCCAGACATTACACCTTCATGCCTGGAGATTGAACGGGGCAACCTGAATTCCTTTACTCTCCCACATGGTGTGGTGGATGTCATTCTTTCGGCTAGGCGTGACTCCACTAAATCCATTTATTCATACAGATGGTCTAAATTTGTCTCTTGGTGTGGGGAGAAGTCTTTTGACCCTTTGAAGGCTCGTTTGTCTGATATTTTACAGTTTGCTCTTTCTTTAGCATAGCAGGGTTTTGCTGTTGCTACAGTGAAGGGTTATCTTTCGGCATTGTCGGCATTTCTCTGTTTGCCGGATCAGCCGTCTCTTTTTAAGTCTCCTGTGGTTTTAAGGTTTTTGAAGGGCCTCACAAATAAGTTCCCTCCTACTCCCTTTATTGTGCCTCAGTTGGATTTAAATCTTGTTTTAACCTACTTGATGGGTTCTCCCTTCGAACCCTTACACAAGTGTCCCATGAGGCTTCTGTGTTTTAAGACGGTCTTCCTGGTTGCGATCACCTCGGCAAGGAGGGTAAGTGAGCTTCAAGCTCAGTTCCAAGCCCCCATTCTTGACCATTCATGCTGAACGAATGGTTCTTAGGACCAGGGCTGCTTTTCTCCCTAAGGTGGTAACTCCCTTCCATCTAGGACAATCTATTACCCTTCCTACCTTTTATCCTCCCCCTCACCCTTCCAAGGAGGAGGAGAGACTACACCGTCTGGACCCTAAGAGGGCAGTGAGCTTTTATCTTGATAGGACTAGAGACTATCGAGTGGATGACCAGCTCTTCGTTGGATTTGCTGGCTGCAAGAAAGGAAGAGCGGTGCACAAGCGCACTCTTTCAAGATGGATCATCCTCTGTATAAAGATCTGCTACTCTTTGGCCGGTAAGGAACCTCCAGAGGGTATAAGAGCTCACTCTACTAGAGCATAGTCGTCAACTTCTGCATTGTCTAGGGGTGTACCTGTAGAGGATATTTGTAGGGCCGCGACTTGGACCTCCCTCCACACTTTCGCGAAGCATTACTGCTTGGATGCTGAGGTGAGGAGGGAAGGTCACTTTGCGCGCCGGGAGTGGGGACTGCTGTGGGACTCTATTCACAAGGTGAGGAATCCACTGGCAGATGTATCTATCAGAAGAACAATTTACTTACCTTCGGTATTGCTTTTGCTGGTAGATACAGTATCTGCCTGTGGATTCCTCACTGACCCACCCGCCTCCCCGTTGTCCACTCTTCTATACCAGAGTTACTGTAATGTATTTACTTTATTGTCAAAGAATTGATTATTTCAAATGTTTTATTGTATTTGTTTCAAACTGTGTGTGTTACCTTGATATTTGTGTACTGTGTATACTGTGTATATTTCTACTGTCATTGGTCCGTCAGTGTGCCTCGAAGGCACGGAAAAAAGGGCGGAACTGATGTCATCACGCCGGCGTGGGCCTATTGTAGTGTCGGTGACGTCAGCGGAGTTGCGTGCGATGCCGTGCCTCTATGACGTTGACCACGTCGGCATAAAGCTACAAAAAGAATTTCTGAATGTTGCTGACGCAAGGGGGTATTCACAAGGTGAGGAATCCACAGGCAGATACTGTATCTACCAGAAAAAGCATTACTGAAGGTAAGTAACTTGTTCTTTAGGTATCAGGAATGCGTATTGTATAGGGGTAATGAATGGTGTTTAGGTTTAAGTGAATAGTAGTTAAAAATATTACATTAAAATTAATTTATAATACAACCAATCAAACTAATAAAAGATAAAACTACATCAGTGTGTGTGTGTGTTTGTGTGTGCACACATACACCCCCCCCCCCCCCCCAAAGTAAAGGCACTTCCGATGTAACTACATTTGATGTAAAGGTATTATTAATGTAATGACCTTAGATGTGATGATCTGCAAAGTAACAACTGACATTCAATTTCAACCCTTCTGGTCCTTTGCTTTGTTTTCTCTATTATTGGCCAACAAATACTATGTCTACTTTTTAGCACATAAGATTATTGCAGTGGGGTTTGTGAGGTGTTTTTCTTTATCAGCAAGTGTGTTGATTTGGTTGCCATGTGAGTATGTTCTTTTTCACTTTGCTATCATGGATTTATTACTATATGATTTGCGGTTTTGGTTAGGATTTGACTTTCCTCTAATCTTGAGCTTTCCTCTCTCTTAAGGAGCAAGTCTCTCTTCGTTGCGTTTTGGATTCAGAGCCTTTGGACAAAATGTTCCTCATCCTCAATTTCACACGCAGTTGGTAAGTGCCTGCAGCGGAGCGACTTAAGAAGAGCCGCTCCTTGTGGTAGGGTTTTTGGGGCACCCCTGGTGCACTTCCAAATGCATCTGTGTGGTCGGGAACCTGGCAAACAAAATGAAATTCTATCATTAGTGTTTATGTTGAATTCAACAAGATTTGTACCTTTGTCAGTGACAGATCTACGAGCCCAGAGAGATTTTTGCTGGTTTCAGTGAGCAACTCCCCAGTGCTGGTGTTACTGAGATAGCTGTACTCTTGGTGAATGCCTTGATTAGTATTTCTGAGTCCAGCGGTTGAAGTTAGCTTCTTTTTTTTGTTTTTTCCAATGGAATGGCGTTATTGAGAGCACTGAAATCATCCCACTTATGTGGGCTGGTATTGAATAACATATACAATATCTGTCAGCAAATGAACATAGTCTTTGTTGCCTTTATACCATTGTGCTTCAAACATATTGTGAGGTTCCGATGGCCTTTGTAACAAAAGCTGACAGGTTTCATATTCAGCAACCATTAGTTCATATCCAGTTGAAATACAGTATCTTTGCTACAAGCAAACTTTCCTTTCTAGTGCTCTCGGTCTTAGTATCTAGACTGTCAGTTCAAATATGGCAGACGTATTGACCTCCGGCCTGATGTTTGGACTCCATTCCTCCTTGGCCTGAAGGTGAGATTAATTATAGGGGGGACCTGTAACAGAACAGAAGGTGATTGCTTCATTGCTCATTTCTTTTCCTTTTGCTGTCACAGCGTTAGTGTTAAGATGTCGGGAAACTTAAAAGACATGAACGTTTCAGATGCCCTCGGCGATGAAGAAAAGGTGAAATCCCTGAAAACTACTACAGGGCATACCAGTCCATCCCTCGGCACAAGTCCACCTAAAACAGGTATGGAACCCAAAAGCTGCTATGTGTGAGGGATCCAAAAAACTGGGGAAAATGCTGAATGTGTACCTTGCGCAAGATGCTGAAAGGAATCTGTGTAAGAGAAACACGTTAAGTGTTCTGTGTACAAAAAATGCTCTGTTTCTCAGGGGTAAACTGGACTTATGAAATGTAAAGAGAAATGTGAAAGAAATCCAAAACTGTTGAGTTTCATGTAGGTACAGTCACAGCTCTGCTGGACACAAGCATTACCCTGTGTCTAAGTATCTGTTCTGGGAGACAGAGAAACTAAACAACTGTTCTGTGTGGGCCCTTTACAGGCAATATTAGTGTGTGTAAGATAAACACCTAGAAACCTTTCTGTATGAAGGATGCCATGAATTGTTCCCAGTACCACATAAGTTGGGTAATAATAAGCATCTTTTTATTGTGCCATGATAACCCTTGAAAGGAACAAATACAATGATTTCCTTATCGGGATGAGGGTATGAATGGCAGAGACCAAGAAATAGATCAGTGCATGAGGACCAATTTGGCTCTGTATGTGTAACAGAGAGAGTGCTGTGTGAGAGAACTAGAAACATGCTGAGGGATAGAGAGAACCAAAATGGGTGTGCTGGAGATGTTGTTGTGCGAATGAAAGAGAGACTTAGACACTGTTGTCCTCATAAGATATAGAAAGCATTCCCAGTGTGAGACGCAAAACGTCTCTGCACGTGAGGCTCGGACACGGTTCTTTTTGTGAAACCTAGAGATATTGTGTGTGTATGTGCGTGTGTGTGTCTGTCTGTCTGTCTCCCCAAAAAAAAGATTATAGGCGTGCGTGTGTTTAGGTGTGCGTGTACTTGACATTAAGAGGCTGTTCTATGTGTGAGACCCAGAAACGTCTGTGTGAGACTCTAGGAGCTGCTTTTGTGAGAAACATGCATTCTTTGCCAATGGTGATCGATATAAAAAATCCTCTCTATGAATGACACCTGTAAAACGGCTCTGTGTGCAAGAGCCTGATTCTGATATGTCTGAGACCCATAAAGCTGATGTGTTTGAGAGAGACCAGATACTGCTGTCCCTGAAGTAAATCCATAACCAGCACCTGCAACGCAATAGGTCTCGCAATTGCGAGATTTTGAGCTATTGACATTGTAAATGACAATGCTTTTTATTTGTGTTTAAAAAAACAACACATTTACAATACCAATGGTCAAAGTTACAAAAATGCGAGACCTATTGTATTGCAAATGCGCTTTCACGTTAAGAGGGCACGCTCCTTTCTTTAGACGAGCCGTGTCTTAAGAAAGATCCGCAGCGGCTATTAAAACGAAAGCGTGGTATGGTGTGCTTTTACCAAAAAAAACTTTTATTTGTCAAGTTGACAAACAAATGCTTTTTTTGTAAAAGTGCCCTGTGAAAGCATGCATAGCGCGCTGAATGTTGCAGGAAAGCATGTAGTGCCTGCAGTAGGATAAATGAATTAAAGAAAATAGAGCTTAAATACTAAATAAGATGCACGGTGTAACAACCGAAGTAAAAGGGCCAGTCCTCAAGGGAGGCTACAAATGAAGACAATGCGGTACTAAGGAGAGAATAACAAGCCTATTAACGAATCAGAACCAGCATATATGAAGGACAATGACACAAGCTAATCTAATGACACATATGGGCGGAGAGTGGGCGGGGCTTCAATCCATACTCTAATACAGCATGCTTCGGAGAGCATTGCATGCTCGACCTAAACACTGCTGCCTCCAACAGAGGCATAGAAGCTGCTTTGTATAAGACTCACAATACTCTGTTTTGGAAACCCAGAAATAAGTTGTGGTCTAAATACCTCATGTGTGATCCGGCCTTTGAGTGTAATGTGTCATTGGGCTTGGGATGTTATGCGATTGTGAACGTCCTGGGTCCCACTCATCCTTGCTCACGGGTCTCGCATCTGATTACGCGAGGCTCTTCTGTGGTAGAAGACTTGGCAATTTCTTTTCTTGTTCATTGATGTGTTCACTACTGGCGATTAGCTGTCCGTCCTTCCTCCTTTCATCTGTTTATGCCTATTAACGGTTCATCCTCAGCTAACATGCCTACAGCTGGTTTTGAGCCATTCACTCCCTGGTCTCCATATATGGGTACCGTTATTTGTGACCTGTTCCCTTTTCCTTGGTTTGTTCATGTATGCTCAGGGCATCCTTGATATGTTTAGGGCGGCTTCTCCTTCCTTGATATGTTTGCAGGTGGCTGTAAACTATTTTTTTCTGTCTCAGTGCGTTTATGGCTCACTGTAAGTCGTTTTTCAGACTTTTGCATGTTTAAAGTCGGTTGCAAGCTGTTTCTTCTTATCATGTTTACTGCTACTCGCTGTTTGCCTTTTTCCTTTCTGTAAGTGTTACATTTTGGTAAAGTTGTGTTTCATCATTTGCTAGAAGTTGATTCGCCTTTCTTGAAATGGTAATGCCTGCGAGCAGTTTTCCCTTCTTCATGTATTAACAACAGGCCAGCTGTGAATATAAATGCTGTTTCTTTTCTTGTGTTCAATGGTGACTTGACATGTTTTTGTCTGTCCCTACACTTTTTCCTCTGGTACATCGTAGAGTCAGACCAGAAAAAGAAAGCACCATTGCAGAAGCGGGACACAGACATTGGACAGCCAGCACCTGGGGAAAAGACAAAGCAGGTGAGAAAGTTAGCATAAGCCATTAGGTTGTCATAAGTAGGAGAAATAACCTCTTGTGGTATTAATGAATCTGAGCTCATGGCCCTTGCAGCCAACTAAGGTTCCCCTTAGTAGGGGTGGGGGGCTGCTTCGTAGCCCAGACCCCCAGGAACAGCTTTTGGTGCATTTGGTTCTTCTTGTAAGGGGATGACTGGTGGGGGCAGTTGCCTGAGGGAGGCACTGGTGTCCACAGTGGGTGAGAGACCATGCTCCAGATAATGGCTATTAGTTTCTTTGAGTAGCTGCCACTTGTGCCTATGTGGACCTGCAGTTGTAAAGCTCTGACACTGCTGGTGGTGTAAGCAGGGCAAGGGCAGGTGGGCAGTTATGCTGTCAATATGGTAAATTGTGATTCATGCTCTGAGTAACAGCTGGCTGTTCGAATGACTGGTTATCTCAGGATTACCTTTGCTGACTTGTATTAAAAGCAGTGATCTTTGGTGGTTTCAGGGCTTTGATAGTGGGCAGTGAGGTTCTCTATTTAAACTTTTGTTCTCTGTAAAAGGTTCTTGACAAGTTTCTTGCTTTGTAGATCTCAGCATCATCCACAGCCGTTAAATCAGATGGGCCGACAAAGGATCTTTGCCTGGCCCTACAGTCATCACCCCCAGAGTATCACCTTGGTGTAAGTTCAGGGCTCTGCAACAGGAGTTTTTTGTGTTTTTTTTCAACAGTATTGCTGTCTTCCCACTTGGACTTTTCTCTTTCTAATTTTTCATTGTCTCTAGCTTAGGCTATTATGTTCTTCTAAAGTTTTCTGTTTTCTATATTGCGTTCTTTTTGGTCCCTGTTTTCGATTGCTTTCATTTTTTTCTGCAACTGCTTCTATTTCCCTGGTTGTTTTCTCGTCCCTTCTGTTTTCCGTGGGGTTTTCCTTATCTGCTTTTCCTGTTTTTCAAATTGTATTTGTCTTTTCTTTCCTTTTGTTCTACAGTGTTAGTTTTCTACTTTCACTTACTTAGAGACGGCAGGCAAGTTGTTGCATCTTAACGTCCTTGCCACTTGTTTCATCCTCCCTCTCACGTTTTGTCTTATGTCTGTCTATTCCCTGGTCTAGTGCCTTACATTTTGCACCTCCGTCTTCATGTTTCTTTATTCTACAATGTTGATCTTTGTATCTTTGAATTATAGAGATTGACCTGTGAAGAGCTTTCCTCGAGATGTCATGCAGAAGTGCTCTCTTTCAATAAAGTGGCTTATCTCACATCATTGAACCTTTCCAATTTTCTTAGTTGCACAAATTGTCACTTAGGGTCTTCTTGTGTGTGCAAGAATGGAGGCCCAGAAGCATGTGAGCATCCTGGCATACTCTTTATAGTAGGACTCCATCGCTTTTATTGCCACCTTACTCTACAATGGTTCCGAAATTAGAGAGGGGTATGCCCTACATCTGTATACAGCAAAGGGATTTATGACATGTAAATCCTACACCACACATGCATGCATACAGCTTCTTTGCATGTCTAACATGTGAGGAATGCAAGTGATGCCAGTTATGGCAATTTGACTGACCTTCACCCAAGGAGGCTGAGTAGGTATTCTTCCCACAAGGTTCAAGTAAAAAGACCAGTGCCTGTGATTTAGTAGTTGTGCTTCCACCACCAGAGACCTCCAGCTGGGGCAGAGGGGGTAGTAGCTACATTTGCTCAGAACAGATGTACACTTTGGTTAGTGTGCCCCAGTCATTAGAACTAAGCTTTGATGGCGGTCAGGAAAGTAAAATTATAAGCCCTTCCAGTAGACTCACAAGACTGTTTAATTTACTGTAGGAACAACAGAGGACTTGTCCGCAAAAAGGACCAGGCCAGTGTGCACAGATTTTTCAAATCATGGAGAGACTTTCGTTCCAACACCTTTTTTAAATGAATGGCGTAATTAATGAATTAAATACGTTTTCTGCAGTTGTTAAACATTTGAAATGTGACAGAACAATAACACACTCCATGTGATTGCTTTCAGTAATTGTTTTCCTCTCTCCCTCAGTTCCAGGTAGTGTTTGGCTCAAAGGGACAAGGTCTGTACAACTTATACTTCCACAACTGCAACAATCTGCAATTGTCGCCCACCGGGTACAATATCACTGTGAGTATAAACCAGAGTAGAGCATTGTCAATTTCTGAGATCTTAGTTTAGGCGCCCTCTGTTGTAAGGTCCTGATCCCTGTGTGGTGGGATGCAGTGGTTGTGGCTTCATCCGCAGGGCCATTTTCAGTCGTTAGTGAGTAGGATTTTATTGGCACTCTGTATTTGATATGAGTCCTGTTGGGGTATTGACATCTGTTTTGCAGATGTTTTTCATATGTGCATATAGTGAAGAGTTAATACTGGGTTCATGGAAGAAAGGGATTAAACTGAATGCTTTGAAGGGTCAATGTTTCCGGCACAGACATGAGCAGGTTGACTAGATATTTCATTCTTCACCTGTCCTACATTTTGGCTGGATATTCACCTCGTCTGGGTGTGCAGAGGATACCTTGGTGTGTACTAACCAGTCGGTGTCTCTATGTGCTTACCTCATTGACATTCTGACCTTCTTTTGGATGTATAGATAGTTATCGAGGAAAAGAATCCCGGCGGCTATCTGTCTGCAGCAGAGATCCCCCTATTCAAGCTCTATCTCATCATGGCTGGGAGCTTCTTCACTGCTTCTGTCATCTGGGTCTATATGCTCCACAAGCACAAGTAAGTGAGTCACAAATAGCTTTTTGATGTTTTGGTCCTTAGCAGTTGTAAACCAGTCTTTTCCAGCACAGCTTTCCTTTAACCCAAACAGTGAAGGACCTCATAGATTCAACCAAAAAAGGTCTACAGGTCCTGCTAAACGCAGCCATACCCAAAATAAATATGTTGCTTATTTTTAGATTACAAGCCTAGTAATAAAGCAGTGAGCATGAATCCGAGAGGAGAACACAGTTCAACAGTTTAGAAGATTACTGGGGTCAGTTGTGTTCTGGGCTGTGGAACATGTAAATGGGCATGGCACTATGGTTCATAGTCTTGCATAGATGCATTCCATTTTTTAAATTTGGGCTCTCTTAAGACTCCACACGCGGTGTCACTTGTGAGCTCTTTTGTTTTTTATACAGTCTGCTTAACGTTATACAGTCTGCTTAACGCCTCACCCTCCCTCTGTCTGTGCTGCATTTGCCCATCCCCTCTTTCCCTCCCGCTGTCAGTATTGTCTTACCTCCATCCATCCTCATCCCCCCTTGTCCACGTTGATACGGACATGACTGTGCTTTTAGAAAGGTACCATTTGGTCTTCCCCAGACCATTTGATAGCCAATATGTCTTTTTTGTTTTTACCTTAAAAGGAACATCGTAAATATTGTAGCATTGTTGTGCGTTGTTGCCTGAAGAATTATGCAGGTATTTCATGCTTCCATGCAAATAATATTTACAGAAATGCTTTTAAATGTAGTGAAAAACAACCATCGACGTGTTTGTGCAGTACCAAACAGTGAAAAAGTTAAAATGCAAATCAATAAAAATCCCACAAAAATAAAGCACAATTTAATAAACAAAATGACACCCACATGAAAACAATACAGTAAGAGGAACCAGCTATATGAATTTTTGAAGTGTTAAGTAGGAATAGCGTCAAGCACAGTGTGCCAGGTGCCAGTGATAGTCAATGGTCATGGTAGACCAGGAGTTAGGTGTGATTTGACACTTAACTTAATGAAGGGCAAGTCCGATACACAACCAGGTTTGCCTTGGTCAAAGATTTGACCTTTTAACTTTAGACCTTTAAGTCCCAGACCACCACTGGGGTACACTTCTAAAGCCCCTCAGTACCTCATGGGAGGCATTTAGAGACTCACAGGGTAGCAGGCAGAGGCCAGCACCAGGGTCATGCCTAGGTCCAGTTGGCACCAATCAGCTTGCAGGTTGCAGGTAAGGACTCTTGTAGTTTGTTTTATACCATAGCTTTAACAGGAAGTCAGTTTATGACCGTTGGATTCCACTTATTTTTTCTGAGTACAAGCGAGAGAGTAGGTCCAGTCCTTCAGGGCTCTTCTCAGGTCGCAGACATCAGGATCAGTCCTTGTCTGATCTTCCTCTGGTCCAGTTGTGTCCTGAATTGGGTGCCTGGAAATGCCACATTTATGCCTGGCATGAGCTAGTAGATCGGAATGACACATGGACATACCCTAACCAATGGGCTAAATTTTCCCGGGGCCAACCCTACCCACTTTGGGCATTTTCAAGGGGGCTAAAGTCCTCAATCACACTAAACATGGGCTCTGAGGGCTGGGTGTGTATGTGCGCTCGTAGTGTACTTTGGTAATCGTAGTGTCCTCCCACATCAAATGGTAAAATCAAGTTTTGGGCAGCTACTGTACCCCCATTATACTCCAGAAACAGAAATTGGGTAGAACAAAAATATGGCTTTCCTGCAATCAGACAGTGGTTACACAAGAATTGTTAATTATTATGTAATCTGGATGCTCACAGGCCCCTCCCTGCATATTCTGTGAGGTTCAGAAGAGTCATCACTGCTCATTCCGGTCAGCCTATTGCTTGCTCCTGGCAATCATTTCACACCTATTCAAATGCCAATTTCTGGCTCACAGAAGTAAAAGAGCGAATGCAAATTTAACCTCCAAGAACTTTAGGGAGGGAAAAAGATAACTTTCTTCAAGTTACTTTTCCTTAATATTTATTAAAATACAACTTTGCCATTTGATAGAATTTTAAATAAACTATTAAATAGTTGTTTAATTATTTTTCTAGCTAGTCCTGTTCCAAAGATATAGTTATTGTAATGTTTTCGCTGATTTTCTAAATAAAACATTCAGGCCTGCCACAGTGAAAAATAGCTTTTGGTTCCTAGTCACTGTAAGGACAAGTTAATATTACTTTTCTACATGTCCTACTTTTAAATACCGTACACTCTGCCTCTTGGGTGTCAAGGCCTACATAGGGGTGCTTATTATTATTTAAAGGAGAGGTTTTGAAAGGATGAATTGCTGTTTTTAACTGCTAGGCCTGAAGCCAATGTTACTGTAGTGGATGGCACCATAGGTTCTGCAGTCCAATAATCACATTTAACTTACAGTAACATACAAGTCTCTAGTTTATGGTACAGTATGTTACTTATACCAATTAGAAGGATACCAATTTCATCATTTTGAAAGAAGGAAGCGCAGGCACTATACCACTGGTTAGCAGGGGAAAAGTGAACAAATTTCTACAGCAAGCAAAAAAGTAGGGTTAAGCAAAAGGCAAAAAGCAACGGCTGACCAAGCAGAAAAGGCAGATTTCCTGCAGCCAGTGTGATAGTTTACATGTCCGCACCTGACCAAAGAAAGCAACACTTTTGGTGCAAAAGACCTAACAAGACATTACAAAAAGTGCATTTGCATACTTCACCACCAACCTGTCTGTGCAGGTCTGTTTTCATAGAGATTTAAGTCCCTGGCACATAGAAAGAATGAAAATTACAATAGTGAATATTTGTGTATCTCGGACTATCAGAGCTCATCTTGTAAACAACATAAAACAATGTTTGTCTTGTCTGTTAATCATTGCCACATGTGCTCCCACTGTCCAAGTTGCCTTTGCCCCTCCCTCCTACTGTAAGTGTTGCCTGCTACTCCCCTCCACCCCAACTGTCCACAGTGCCTTTGCCCCTTCCTTTCCTCCCACTGTCCGTGTTGCCTTGCCGCATCCTGTCCTCCTTCCCACATGTCTACGTTGCACGCTACCCACCATAAAAGAAAACCTATGACATGGACACTGCTGGTTGCATCCTTGTGCTTTTATAGAGGCTACAAAGTGAAAAGTAAATAAAGATACAAATGACGGGACAACTGTTGTTAATTCAAACTAAGTAAAAGAATCCTATTGAGGCACACAAAGCCAAACCTTTCCTGAGGTAACCGAATACTAGTAAATCACAGTTTTGTTGAATTGAACACTAGCATATAAAAGTGTTGTTGAATCCCAGCTTGGTTGGGACAAAGAACACTGGCACTGCAGAATGGAGGTTGAGCTGTGGCTGCTCCATAAAGTATGGAAAAGTCACTGGAGATTTGAGGGAGGGGCTACGCTTTTGGTGTAGGGGCATTTCTATAAAGGCAAAAAAAATGACTGAAGAATAGATCTTTTTAAGGATAATATAGACCTCTGGCCACCAATTGTTATCAATGTTTTGAGGGCAGCCGCCAATACTCACCACCCTAGGTCATGGAAAGTGTGTGTGATAGTGCCTATTTTTTAGGTCTCGTAGAGAGACCTATTGCAGTCAAACCAGAAAGCTGAGGATTTGTAGAAGTGAACGTGCTCGTGAACGCGCTTCTATCCCCCTGCCTTGCTCTTTAAAGACTCCCCTTACCATTTGCTCCTGCCTCCCCGCCCACTGCTTCACACTTCACGGCCATCTGTTGCTTCCCCAGCGTGGTGCCGCCAGCAGCTTCACTTCAAAGGCATCTGCTCCCCGCCCCCTGCTTCATACTTTTCACGGCCGCCAGGCCGTGTCTCACTTTTCACCCTCCCTCCCTCCCTCCCCCTCCCCACAGCAATGCCAAGAGCTTGTTTTCAAAATGCGATAAAAAGGACCTAGCCTATTATAGACCTATTTCTCTCCTGGATTTGCTTGTTAAGGTGGTGAGGAGTATCATTTTAGCCAGTCTTGAATCTTGGGGCCCAAGATAATCATATCCTGTCCGAGGTACAATACGCCTTTTACAACAGCTTGGAAACCACAGACCAATGCTTACATCATTATTTGCTAATTTCTAAGTAACCTGTGGCAAAAGCTAGTACAATCCTTTTAGCTTTTATGAATTGTCCTATGATTTAGATAGGGTAAACTGAAGAAAGGTCTGGCATAAGATGTTGGATTTGGGTGCAGCTCCTTCAATTCCATTTGGACACTACAGCTTGTGTACAGTATAGCCCTTCTGCTGAACGTTCAAAAGGATTTGGGATCGAAAGCGGTGTCAGGCATGTCGATGATCTTGATTCACATCTTAGTTCATTAGGTCTCAATAAGCTTTGGATTGACAACCGCCTGGTTCCAGTGCTTCTCTATGCTGACAACGCCATCCTTACGCTCCACAAACTGTCGTAAAGAATTACTAGGTTACTTAGTTAGATTTATGAAGGAATTGGACAAAGACAAAGTCCTTTCTTTTGTTGATTTAATACCAATTGATAAGGTTAACTCTTTTCAGTATCTGGGATTCCCAATGAACTCCGGCCTTACTTGGCAACACCTTATCACTGTAAGAATGCAGCAGTTTGAGAGGTGCACTGAAGCTATTTTTAGATTTACTGCGGAAATGGGTTCAAAACCAATAAAAGAAATACTTGAGATTTCTGAGAGTAAATGCATCTTAGTTGCATCATATGGGGCTGAACTTTGGGCATGTACTGACCATAAGAAGATACAAATGTTAGCCAATCGATCAATCAATCAATCATTTAGAGCGCGGAAAATCACCAGTGAGGGTCTTTATGTGAAGACTGTTAGCCGTACCATCTAATAGTTCGGTTGTGGCCTCCATTCTGAACTGGAAGTCATGTATATTACGGACTTCATTAAATTACGTCCCTTGGTCCTCTGGCTCTCTATTTGGGGTAACACTGAGAAACTATTTAACCATTCCATTATCTTAAATTGTCTCTCCTTCGAGAATGGCCTTTGAATCCCTTGGATTTAGTATGTTAGAGACGCATTTTCTTAATAGGTAAACCTGAAATTCCCCCACTCCCGAAATCTATAGTGTTAGAGATAAAGTGAAACCTAATTTTACAGATAAATGTCTGGAGAATCGATTTTTGGTTGGATCATCCGTGTAGACCACTTACTCATTTCGAGGATCAAAAACAAGGGGTTAGGGAGTGAGGAAGTAGTACTCAAAGGAGTACTAAAGTGGATGCCTCCTCCTCCATGCAATGGTTCAAGGAAACAAAAAGATCCACCTCAGAGAGGTTAAAGTATGTCTAAATGTATAAGACATACACAGTGTTTGTTAAAATACCCCTCACACACCAAAAGGGCCCTTGGTGTCATGCTTCATCATCAGGGTCTTCCAGCCCCGCTGCGGGACGGGGCGTGCTACGACTGGCAACTATGCTGGAGCACTCAATTAATGTAAGTGCTATGTGAGGTGTATTGGAGTGAGTGAAGTAGGGTCAGGGGTGAATGAAGAAGTGGTGTTAAAAAATACCTGGCCTTATGGAAAAAAAAATTATTTTGTCATAGGCTGGTATCGTTAAAAAAGTGGGTCGGAGAAATCATGCAGACAATGTGCTGATTTTCCTAGGGTGTCAGCATGTTTCGGAGCTGTGAAAGCTCCTTCTTCATGATGGAGTAAGATCCCTCTGTCACTCACTATGTTGCTATCAATAAGTTGTGAAAAGAAATATATACATGTGAGTTGTTAAAATACAATACCTATGTTGTATGATTTTATAGGGTTGTTTGAGAAGCTCTATCAGTATTTCTGAGTATAAGCTAGGAATTAAAGGAGTCAATGCCCCAAGAGCCTTCGGGTTTGAGAGGTTTAACAAATGAAACTGTCATCTGTTAATGCAGTAGTGAAGTGCTCACGTCCAGAGGGGCTGGAAGACCCCGATGATGAAGCATGATACCAAGGGCCCTTTTGGTGTGTGAGGGGTATTTTAACAAACACTGTGTATGCCTTCTACATTTAGGCTCATGGGGCATTGACTCCTTTAATTCCTAGCTTATACTCAGAAATACTGATAGAGCTTCTGAAACAACCCTATAAAATCAGACAACATAGGTATTGAATTTTAACAATTCACATGTATATATTTCTTTTCACAACTTATTGATAGCAACATAGTGAGTGACAGAGGGATCTTACTCCGTCATGAAGAAGGAGCTTTCACAGCTCCGAAACATGCTGACACCTTAGGAAAATCACCACATTGTCTGCATGATTTCTCCGACCCACTTTTTTAACGATACCAGCCTATGACAAAATAAAATTTGTTTTTCCATAAGGCCAGGTATTTTTTAACACCACTTCTTCATTCACCCCTGACCCTACTTTACTCACTCCAATACACCTCACATAGCACTTACATTAATTGAGTGCTCCAGCATAGTTGCCAGTCGTAGCACGCCCCGTCCCGCAGCGGGGCTGGAAGACCCCGATGATGAAGCATGACACCAAGGGCCCTTTTGGTGTGTGAGGGGTATTTTAACAAACACTGTGTATGTCTTATACATTTAGACATACTTTAACCTCTCTGAGGTGGATCTTTTTGTTTCCTTGAACACTTACTCATTTCATCTGTTAATAGTATTGAGCCATACCTTTTTGTTTACTTCTAATCTGTAGCACAGATTTCTTTTAACTCTGTTTAGGTTTAATGTAGTTAACTTGCTATTATACTTTTCCTGAAAAGTTTAATTGGTCTAAGTTACCTCCTTGCCCATGCGATCATCACACTTTGCATTCTTCCATTCATTTTACTTTTTCTGCTGCTTTTGTTTTACTGAACCTAGAAGGCGTTTCCTGGTTCTGCCCCAGTTTAATATAAGGTCCTATTAGATGACATATACTTCTCTGCAACAATTAAATATGGTATATATGCGTTTCTCTCTTTGTAAATGTATTACTCACTGAATGAAAATTAGGAGCTTCCTTCATTGATATGTGTTCTACTTCTGTGTTTTTAAGTTTTAAGCATTTTAATCCTGCTTCTTGTCATGAATGTTTTAAGCTTGCTGAGATTAGTTTTTATTGCAAACTTGTATCGATTAACGCTTTGCGTGAATGTGCTCACCGCAACAATGAAATGTTTCTCTGTTATAATTTATTTATTAAACATAAAACATTAAACATAAATTGCGCCAAATAAAGCTGATTGATTGATTGACTGAAGAATACAATACTGCGAACTCAGCAGTAAGGACAGGGTAATGGTGTTTTCCACTAAAACCTTTCAAACCAACTGACGACATGCCAGTCTTTTCAGACGTTCTGAAATAATATAAGCATTCTTCATCAATGCAGGAATGCCGTCCATTCTACACTTCCACAGTGCACCTGCACTACTGTAGATACTGTGTCCATAGTAACTTTTATTCTCCTTCTTTCAGGTACAGCGTGTTCAAGATCCACTGGCTAATGGCAGCTTTAGTTTTCACCAAAAGCATTGCACTTCTTTTTCACAGTGTAAGTAAAAACATTAAACGTGTCGTCCTCTTCCATTCTCCTTGAGATTGTGGTAAAAGGCAACATTGCATTCCACAGTCCCTCACGGACACAGAAATCAATTTCTCTGATCATGAACCTTCATTAAGAAGTAGCAATAATTGCTTCTGTGCCGTGCCCATGGGAAGGAGCTTAAGATTGAAATTGTAGTTATATATGGGGCAGAACTGGCTGCTAGCTGAAATTGAAGCATTGGACGGGTGGAGGCAGTGATTGTATTAACACAAAACCGTAGTGACCTCTGTGGGAAGTAATCAGCACTAAATTCTCTGGCTGATGATCAAGAGCCTCTAGGAGGGCAGAGGTTGGCCAATGCAGCTGGTCACGAAAACCTCAATAGAGGCTGCAATTGGACCCCTACCTCCCTTCTTGGTGTACAACCTGCTTCTGTTCTACTCACGCTAAGCATCTTCCTCCTCAGATCAACTACTACTTCATTAACAAAGAGGGACGTCCACTCGAAGGCCTGGCAGTTATGTATTATATCACCCACGTGTAAGTACCGACTACTATTGATAGTTATGGTTAGTGCAGAAACATTGGTTATTGGTGGATGGTGTTTTATGGGTTCCTGAGGAATGGGTTTGTAGCACTGGCTGTGGGGTGTGGTGCTGGATGTTATGATATGGAGGACTGTGCCTGAGACCTGCTCCAATGCTGTGAGTGGATGGCGCAAAGCTGAAGGTGCAATTAATGTTACAGGATTCGGTGATCATTTAATAACCTGAGAGCATTTGATTGCTGCATGAGATTGGTAACTCTCTAGCGGTCGGGATAAACACCTTGACCTCCTTGCTCTTGACCTCATGCCATCTGTACCTTCCTGTATCCTCTTTAGGCTGAAAGGCGTGCTGCTCTTCATTACTATAGTCCTGATTGGTACCGGATGGGCGTTCGTGAAGTACATCCTGTCTGACAAAGACAAGAAGATTTTCATGATTGTCCTCCCTCTGCAGGTACTCAGGAATGAGTGTGATTGTAGCCCTGATCATTCTAAAACTCTAATGTGATTTCTTTTTCGATGATTACAAGCTGCCCTTTGTGGTGTCATTTTCCTTCTCTTAATTATATGTTGCAACTCATGGCTCCTTAAATGTATAACTAAAGCTGGTGATGTAATTTTCTGTTTCATATCACCTCTGAAGGCCAGAGTGGATTTTAAAGGTTGTGATGACACTTTCGTCCGTCCGTTTCATTCTAAGACTTGTAATGTCTTTGAATGTTTAAAAGCTGTGATGACATTCTTTGCATAGCTTGTTTGTTGCTTTCTGCAGCTGTTTAATTTCTTGTTTGAGTGTTGCAACTTGCACATCGTGTTGCAGTTTCCTGTGTTCTATATTTTACACTAGTTATGCAATTTCCTGCTTGAAGATTATCATCTTTAGCTTGCCTGGATCCACTTGTTGAATAATCTAGTCTTTCGTTTGAGTTTATAAATATTGTATTCTATATCTTTCAGTTTTTTCAACTGCTACATGCTGAAGACTCTGGTGTCAATTTCTGTCTCTTCTGCAGGTGCTGGCAAATGTCGCTTATATCATCATGGAGTCCTCTGAGACGGGAACAAGTGATTATGCCCTGTGGACACAAATCGTCTTCCTCGTGGATCTGATCTGTTGTGGAGCCATCCTCTTTCCAGTGATATGGTGATGAAAGGCCCTCTGTATCCTATCTTTCTGTAACCCTGCTGGTGTCTTAGCACACTTGGATGGGCAGTTTGCTGTTTTACGTGTTCTTGAGTGGGAAGTGGTCTATGATGATGTGTTGTGAGAATCTCAGGGATGTTGTACTGTGGAATCCTGTTGTGATTGGGGTGGCCATTGGTGGTTTGCTGTAGTCTGTGGTTCTTTGTTGTAGTCATGGATATTCATATATGTTAACAGGTGTGGTGACTTGTCGTTTGTTGTAATCAGGGTGGTCTCCAATGATTCACTGTTTTTGTGAAGGGGTGTGCTGTTACATTGATCTTTGGTTTTGGGCTGATGCCTAGTGATTCTCTCCGATCATAGAGCTATGCTTCTCTGTAGCATGGAACATTCTCTTGTGGGTTGTGTCTGCTCACTGTTTGGTCTGCAGCATTTTGTGGTTGATATAGAATTGTTCTCCTGTTTTCATTGTTTGCAATGGGGTGGTCTCTTGTCGTTTACTATAGGTTAAGACTTGACCTCCTGTGCTGTCCTGTGGTTATTGCTCTTAAATAGTTTTCAGTGATCATTGTATTGTTAGGATCTGTATGTTTTGTCTGAGGGCACACAACTTTTTGCAGTAGGTCTGTCTCATGTTGTTGATTGTAGTTATCAGAGTCATCACCAGTGGCTGGCTGTGGGTGTTTGTGAGTGGGTACCTGAATTCTATAGAGAGTTAGTCAGCAGACCCCTAAATAAGGGGTGAAAAATGTTGAATTTTGTAGCACATCACCAGAAATCTTGAACATAGATCTCAATGTATTTCCTTAGGTCTATTCGACATCTCCAGGAGGCATCCAGCACTGATGGGAAAGGTAAAAGTGCAGACTACATCTGCACAGACCAACATTGGCACCTCCTCCTGTCCTATACATACACTGCACTCTTTCCTTATCTCCTCTTTAAATATGCAGCCTTTAGACCTAGTATCTTGGCATATATGTAATCCCTTCTGTTTGTTATAGCTTTTAAACTGTTTTTTTTTAACTGCCCTTTCTCTCCAGTCTTTTTTCCCATTGTGCTGTTTAGTCTGACAGTGCCCAGGAGCTTTTACCATTACAACTTGCCAAATGGTCATGCATGGAGCCACATTGACTTGTCTGTCTTTCTTTACAGCTGCCATGAATTTGGCAAAGCTAAAGCTCTTCCGGCATTATTACATTATGGTACGTTTGGAATTGCTCTATTGCTTCAGTTATTTCTGTGTCTTTGTAGTTTTAAATTCACCACATTATTTGTCATGTTTAAATCATCCACACAAAGTCAACCTGGTTCGGGACCACTGTATATTTCCTCACTCCATACCAATAAAGCTCCTCAACACCCCATCAGAGTTACAAGCGCTATATGAATGCAAACCTTTCTTCCCTTTCTATCCCTCCGCTATCCTTCTCACTCCAAATAAGTGACTAATATCCACCTCTGAAATTACTTTCATAATTCCCCCATACTAATTCACCACTGATCTTTTATGGGTTTCCGGAGAAGCGTGCTACTAGCCAAAAAAAAAACGCTTTAACACCCCATCAGGGGTAATAAGCGCTATATAAATACAAACCTGTTTTCCTCTCCTATCCTTCTGCTAACCTTCCGAATCCATATAACCGACGAACCTATCCACCACTTAAATTACTTTCATATTTCACTGTACTAATTCAACACTAATCCTTTATGGGTCCTGGGATAGCGTGCTACTCGCCAAAAAAGCGCTTCAACTCCTCGTAAGCGCTACATAAATGCAATTACAATATAATATGTACTGCACTTTTCAGAAGTCTTTCTTCACTGAGTATCTCAGTTTATCTGCTTAAGGGAGATCATGTGGTGTCCCTTATTAGCATGTTGTAGGCCCCCAAGCTCGTTATTCCATGTTCCTTTTTGTGGGATCCAACTGCGACATCTCCCATAGGTCTCCCTATGGTCCTACACTGCAGGCCTCGTGACTCCTCCAGAAAGGTCTCATTGCATCTTCTCATGGTGTCCTTTCTTCAAAGTTCTCATATTACCTCCTCAGGGGTAATTTGGCTATTCCTATGTAGTGGGTTTTGTTTCCTTTGGGTTTCTATACATCTATCTTCACTGATTGCTTGTTGTTCACAGATTGTTTGCTACATCTACTTCACCAGAATCATTGCCATCCTGCTTAAGGTCACAGTCTCCTTTCAGCTACAGTGGCTTCATGAGGTAAGGAAGGACATCAGTCAGTGATGGGTGACGGGGAAGAAGAAGGGCCAGCTACAGTGAATTCAATTGGTGTGATGGTGGATGATTCATTTGGGCAGTTTACCACAGGTACAAGTGGAGGTGGTAGGTGGAAACTGTGCAAATTGAGAGTGGAGTGTGGTTTCATTGGGAACAAAGGGATGATTACTGTTTTGTCAGTAGGATCTGGTTGGTGTTTGCCATTTATGTAAGTGGAGCGCATGGGTGGGTACCAGCACAAAGGTGGGGCTGGTGGATGTTTTTTTCGGTCTTAAATTGAGTTTGTGAAATGTGTCTGATAGTATACGAGTGTAGTTGATGTTGGTGTTTATTGCTGATGCTGTTGCATCTGTACTGGATGGAGATTGTTGGTGCGTTTCCTATATTCACATGATTTTGCAGCATGTGTACCTGTTGGTTGGTTTGTATCAATTGTACACTTCTGTGTGAACAAGAAGGTGGGTGGGTATTGTTGGTGTTGTTGGTCTGTATTCCTGGTGCCCTTAGAAGTGTATTTGATAATAGATGACTGTTTGCTGCTTTTATGTTTGCGTGCGCATCTGCTATATAATTGGATACAGTTGGTGTGGTTACATTTGCATAATTAATATCATTATTAGTATAGTACTGGATGTTAGCTCTGTAGTATTGGAGTGTGTGTGTATCTGATGGTAAATGGCTGTCATTGGTGCTCTTGCGTGTGCCCTTGATGATGGATAGTTATCGTTGTGTATTGTTCTTGCCTCTGATTAAAAATAAAATACTCATATTCTCCATGCTTTTCCGTGTCATGATAGATGGGTATTGTTTGTGCCAACATTAGATTTTTATTGGGGCTATCTATGGGTGGTTTTGGTGAGGTCTGACTCTTTGACCGTTCCAATTCTTTGCTGTCTTTAAGTAAATCCTCATTAAATCTTTTCTTTTGTTTTGGATGCTGTTGTGTATGTGTTGCATGTGTATCTTTGGTGACATTCTAACTGGGAGGGGATCTCCAAATACATTTCTGAAGAGCTTAGTGAGCGCGATTTGCTCTTTTCTCTCAAGTTAGAGCTAGACCAACCACATTCTTTGCATTTGCTTATTCATTGTGCACTTTGCCGTCAGCACTAGAAGTATATTAAAATGCCTAGATATAGGGTTAGTTGGGGTTTTTAACTACATAAGTCTTTTACATACCGTCTATAACCCTGAAGTGGTTCTTAGATGCCTACACATTATATAATACTTTCATTCATCTCTACAGATGAAAGATCTATTCATACTTCTTATATTATGAATACTCTGGATCAATTCTTCTTTTATTTACACAAATTTGGTTGAAGGATTTATTGAGTTAATCCTTGGGAACCAGTATTTCCTTTTCATGTTGTGTTTGTATTGTTGGTGCCTGCTTTATTTGTGGCTTTAACACTCCCCACTGTTATCATCTTTTATTTTATACTAATCCAAGGCACCACCTGATTAAATTCTTCCTTCTGCCTTACAGATGCTGTTGTGCATGCTTGTGATGATTCTTTGTGTATCGTATATGCCTGTTATAAGTGTGACTTTAAAAAGACATTCTTTCTTCAGCTCCAACGTCATGCTTTCCTGAGGGGACTCCTAAATGGAATCCTATATTCTGTCTTGCTAATACAATTGTTTCTTAGTCATCTCTGCTGTTGTGTGTCCTGCTACAGGTGTATTGTTTAGTCTATATCATGAGTCTGTTTTTAAGGCTTTCTTTGCT
The DNA here is from genome assembly GCF_964263255.1 of Lissotriton vulgaris. Taxonomy (NCBI): domain Eukaryota; kingdom Metazoa; phylum Chordata; class Amphibia; order Caudata; family Salamandridae; genus Lissotriton; species Lissotriton vulgaris. The sequence goes on along the minus strand of NC_141685.1, from coordinate 1,117,057,466 downwards.
CCGATTCCTGTTATCCTGAGGGAAGACTCCTAGAATCCTCATTTTTTCTTGCAGATGCTTGTGGAAGTTTCCACTCTTGTGTTCTTCGTTCTGACTGGATACAAGTTTCGACCGGCCTCCAATAACCCATACCTCCAGCTCCCACAGGAGGACGAAGACATACAGATGGATGAAGTGTAAGCTTCTCTCCTGTTGTAACATGTTATTTTCTCCTTCTCTCTGCACATCATGGCACTTTATTTTATAGCTGTGCAGCTAATTTATGACATTCACTACTGGGAGTCTCTCTTGCCATTCCTTTGGGTTGTCCATTCCTTTCTGTTAATTTTTCAATCCCAGAGAACATTTTCTCACTCTTCATGAATTTCAATATCACCTAAGCACTAACACACTCATTAAGATCAGTCACTCATCGACTCATGCATCACTCATGTGGCCTTATACGTTTTAGGTTCTGGCACACAGTCCCACTTCCCTCTGTATGTTTTTGAGAGCCTGAAGTGCACCACCGGCTTTTTATTAATTAGTGCACTGACTTATTCAAATCACCTATCCTGTTCAACATGTTGGATCACAGCAGGCATTCTATTCAGACTTGGCTGCTCTAAGAATTCATTGGTCAACCCCTCAAATAATCTGATCTGAAGCCACAAAGGCGATTTAGAACTTGGTTCCCATATAACTTTTTCTGGCGTTAAAAAAACAAAAACAAAGTTGACTTCGAAGTCCACAGGGCAAATGGCTGAGAGTTTATTTATTTGAAGAGTTTTATAAAGTACGGACAGGACCCATCGGGGTATTAGAGCGCTGAACAAATAGAAGACGAGTTATGCATATAAAGTAAGAAGCAATCCGCTATAAGTAAGAACAGAAGAAACTGCAGAGAAGCCATCAGAAAGGTAGATTCATGATCCAATATTATCAACATGAGTCATCCAGAAGCATTCTTCGGGGTTGTTATTGGAAATATTTTTTCATCAGAAACCTTTTAATTTCCCAGAGTGGTCGAAGGCAAGATGGCATCTGAGTGAGAAGCCACACTTATCTTTCTCCCCCTTGGAGGTGAAGATTTTCTGCGCCTTTGAATAAGCGGTGGAGCTGCAGGGGAGAGTCTGCAAGGTTCACGGTGCTCTGCAGGGGAGTTTTCCGATATTTCCGCAATTCGATAACACACCAGCAAAGTGGAAGGGAGCTGCTGTAGCGGGCGCTGGGAAACCCTAACACGGCTTCCGCTGACCGCGTCAGCAGCCGCCCTGGGACACGCCTAAGGCCCATGGCCGTTGCCTGGAAACGGCAACGCGCTCTAGGCGTGGGAAGGGACTAACCCAGAACCAAACAGCGAGGCAGTCACAATGGCGGTTTGTTGCAGGGGAAAGAGCGCAACTGCAACAGCGATTGCAACCCCCCATAGTGTTACGGCATGAGGGCTCCGAGGCAAAACTGACCCCAAAAGCAGGGGTCTCCAAACCGGTCCTGGAGGGCCGGATCCATGCCAGATTTTTTGGATTTCCCCATTGAGATACATGTAGTTATTTTAAAAATCTGGCATGGATCCGGCCCTCCAGGACCGGTTTGGAGACCCCTGCCCAAAAGGGCGATCCACGGCCAAAGAAAGGTGAAAAACAGGGGAAAGTCGAACAGGATAAATGTGAGCCTCCAACAAAAATAAACTCACAGCGAGGTAAAACATCTATGGATGTAGGAAAATCACAGCCATTTATCTAAAATATCTTTTCATCTATAACTTCGGGACATCAGCCTATCTGCCAGTAGTGAGGTGGATGATGGGGGCTTGACCTCTGGTAACACCAGTCCCTCAGAGAAAGTCATGGCTACAAGGGAAAAAAACAAAACCCAACGGACTTCGGTGAAAAAGATTCACAGGAAGACTTTAGGGGAGAAAGAGATGGTCGAAGAATAAGACTGGGACTTTTCAGCAACCCCAATGCTCTACCCTGAGGGGATAGGTGAAGGCGAGACGCAAATGACGGTTAACTCCGGGGGGAACTCAGACCTTACAAAGAGAGTAAACCCGGCCGAGCCGTCACTGTCTCTGATTTTGCAGTCCCTACACACCTTCCAGGATTATGTCAAATCCGACAATCAACAGGCACTGTTAGCCACGAAAAAACTCCAAGGCTCCGTACGGAAAGTGGAGAAGATCTGCTTGGATATTGCTGAACGACTGAATATGGTGGAATCACGCACGGAAGTGCTCGAAAACACAGTGGAAACCCTGAAGACACAGGCTTCAACTGCACCCTAAAGGATGTTATGTCGAAGCTAGAGGACTATGCAAATAGACAGCGTCGTAACAATCTAAGACTGCTAGGGGTCCAGGAGAACTGTGAGGCCACGAGAACGTTCGTAATAAGTATGTTACGGGTATCCTTCCCAGAGCTGTCAACGTGGGACTGGGACAAAGAAGTCAAACGGGTTCACAGATTTCCCCTCACACTATCAAAGCATTTTACCAGAGAAAATAAATTACCCCAAGCTATACTGATTTATTTTGGTAACATTCTACTTAGACAGGCCGTGTATGATCGGGCCAGACCCAACGCTAAAAGGAGCTTTGAAGGATTTTTCTTTTTTGCCATACCGGATTTTGCGCACGCCACGGTGGAAAGAAGATGGCGGCTCAGACAGTTAATTACCCCGTTCCAAGCTACCGGGGCCCTGGTATTCCTACAAAACCCGGCATGGCTCATTGTAAGAGCCAGAACTTCTGTTTAATTCCTGAGGTTCAAGACCAGAAATTCCTAGATGATATTACTACAGGGGCTAGGGGGCTAAATTGTCGGATGTTGTAGCGCGGTGCAGAAGCAGACCAGGACAACTGGGGTAGTTTGTGCTTGCTAGGGTTTATTTACAGTCAAAAACAAACAAAGGATTCTGGGAGATGTAGTTATGCAAGTCCAAAGCAAACAAGGGATTCTGGGAGATGTAGTTATGCAAGTCCAAAACAAACAAGGGATTCTGGGAGACGTAGTTTTGTCCCACTCGGTTTTCCTTCTTCTTTCTTGGGATTCCAAACAAATGGTCTTCTGGACTGGTTTATAGGACTGATAGGCTTGCAGATACCGGGAAGGGAAAAAGAAAACAAGAACAAGAATAGCCGTCAGGTAGGGGTACTGATACGGTAAGCGGCGCAGGAAGCCAGGTAAGTGGGGGGGGGGGAGTTGCCTACGAACCTTCACTAGTGTGCGTGCGGTTTATTTCAAAACGACCCTCGGCGCGCCGTTTTACCCACAAACTACTGGGTTCCGCCCCCTTCACCCCCTCCTTTTCCCTCCTCCGCTCCGCGACCCCAAGAAAACTGCAAGTGACCCCGTACCTTGTGCAGCCACGACCCCCTGTGGCCGTGGCTGGCGTGCTCGCGTTGCCAGGTAAGGTCTGGCTGCCCGTCTGTTCCGGTCCTCGCTCCTCCGGCGTCGTAGGCTTCCTCCGTCGACGTCGAGCCCTTCAGGTCCTCGGGTTCCGTCTGTGTGCTCTCCCACGGTGGTACAAGGAAGGTCCTCACCAGCGTCTCCTCCTGGCTCGCGAAATGGTGTGTTCCCAGTGAACGCCGTAACCCTCTCGCGTCTTCCTTGATGTATCTGCTCTCCGGACCACGTGACTCTGTCACCCGGTATGTCCCATCGGAATCCTTAAAGGGCCAGTCTTCTCCTTGCCCGGTCTGTGAATACATAAGGGGAGACGGGGATAGAAAGGGTGGAAATTGTCCCGAAGCATCGTCCAGTGATTGCACATCCTCACACACCCCTACACCAGATTGTTCACGATCGGGGAACAAAGGAAGACGGGACAAAAAATCAGCATTCCCATTCTCCTCACCTTTCCGATGATGTACTGTAAAAGAATAAGGCTGAAGGGAAAGTACCCACCTGAGGACTCGGGGATTGTTCCCCTTGTTGCGACTCATCCAGAGGAGTGGTGCATGATCAGTAAAAAGCATGAAATGAGCACCTTCCAAATAGTATTTCAGTTTTTCCACTGCCCACTTGATCGCAAGACATTCTTTCTCTATGGTAGGGTAGCGTTGTTCTCGAGGAAACAGTTTGCGACTAATAAATACTACAGGATGTTCTGTTCCCTCTGGTGAAGATTGAGACAGAACAGCCCCCAACCCGTGTTCTGACGCGTCTGTATGTAACAAAAAGGGTTTGGAAAAATCAGGAGAGCGGAGAACAGGTGCTGAGGATATCGGTCTTTTGAGGTCTGTAAAAGCCTGTCTTGCCCTAGGGTTGGGTTGTTGGAGGTCCTTGGTTTTCACATTTTTCTGTAGTAAGTCAGCTAGTGGTGTAGCTATTTCAGAATATTGGGGTATTAACCGTCTATAGTACCCAAGAAGCCCCAAGAACGCCCTTACTTCTTTTTTTGTAGATGGAAAGGGGGCTTCCACTATAGCTTTTACTTTCTCGGACTGTGGCTCAATAAATCAATTTCCTAGCAGGTAACCCAGGTACTTTACTTTCCTAAAGCCTGCTCTTGATTTTTTTGCATTAATATGCAACCCTGCTTCCTGAAGTGCTATTAACACCTGAGTGACGTTGTAGATGGGTTTTCCAATCAGGGCTGAATATAACAATATCATCAAGGTCGGCTGAGGAATATGATTGATGGTGTTGAAATACCTGATTCATCAACCTCTGGAACGTGGCTGGTGCCCCGTGCAAGCCGAACGGTAAGACCGTGAACTCGTACAAACCACTAGGTGTAACAAAGGCCGTCTTTTCCTGGTCTTCCCTTTTAAGGGGCACCTGCCAGTACCCTTTTGTAAGGTCAATGGTAGTGATGTACTGGGCCTCCCCTAGTTTCTCTATGAGTTCATCAACTCTCGGTATAGGGTATGCGTCACATTTTGAGATGGTGTTTACAGCCTGAAAGTCAATACAAAAACGGGTGGACCCGTCCGGTTTTGGCACGAGCAGTATAGGGGAAGACCATTCACTTGTGGATGGTTTTATTACCCCTAACTGTAACATGTTTTCTACTTCTTGTTCAATGGCCTGCCTTCTTGCAGCTGGAATTCGATAAGGTTTTTGATTTACTATCTTCCCTGGTTCTGTATGTATAGCATGTTCTGCCATCTTGGTTTTTCCGGGTAAATCAGAGAAGATGGTTTCAAAAGGGGTCAAAGTATCATGAAGGTCTCTATTCTGCTCTGTGGTCAAATCTGGGTTTATGACCAACTGCTGTACGGTGGTCATGGTCTGTGGGGGTCGGTCTATTTTCTGTGCGTCCCGGGGAGGGGGACCCAGTCATTTCTTTAGAAGGTTTATGTGATACAGTTGGACCCTTTTTGGGGCTACCCTTCTCTTATAAGAAGTTAGACCAACTTTTTCTACAATTTTGTATGGCCCTTGCCATCCTGACTTTGTTTTTCCTATGGCTGATGGTAAAAGGACTAAAACCCAATCATTAACAGAGAGCTGTCGCCACTTCTTGCCTTTGTTGTACACTATTTGTTGTTTCACCTGTGCCTTTTCCAGGTTAGAATCTGCGAATTCTCTGAGTTTGTGTAGTCTGGACCGAAGTCCTTTGGTATACTCCAGAAAGGATTTTGTTTCCTCTTCATTCTCTTGTTCCCAAACTTCCTTGGTGAGCTCTAAAAGACTCGGAGGTTCTCTCCCATACAGAAGCTGAAACGGGGAGCAGCCTAAAATGGTCTGAACCTGGCTCCATAAGACATATAGGGCCAATGGAAGCAACATGTCCCACTCCTTACCTTCCACGGTCAGGAGTTTTTTTAGCGTTAGCTTCAGTGTGGCATTGTATCTCTCACATAAACCATCGGTCTGGGGGTGGTATACAGATGTCTTAATGTGAGAGACATCCAGAGTTTTGCAAATTTGTTTCATTAGTTTTGAAACAAAGGGGGTCCCTTGATCTGTTAAGATTTCGCGGGGGAATCCTACTCTGGAAAACAGTTCCAACAACTTCTCGGATATGTTTTGGGTTGTAGGAGTCCGTAAAGGGAAGGCCTCAGGATATCTTGTGGCATAGTCAACCACGACCAGTGCATATATATGGCCTCTCTTGGTGCGTGGGAGTGGGCCAATGAGGTCCATCCCATCTCTTTCGAATGGGTTACCTACAATTGGGAGAGGCTGTAAAGGAACCGCAGGTGGTCTGTAAGGGTTCTTCCCTTGACAAACCTTACATTCCTTACAGAACCGGGTGACATGGGCAAATATGCCAGGCCAATAGAAGTGTTGTAACAACATTTGGATGTTTTTTTGGGCACCTCTATGTCCCGCCAGTAAGTGCGAGTGGACGAAGAAAAGGACCTGCTGTCGAAATGCTTGAGGTACAACCAGCTGTGCCGAGTCCCCTTGTTTCCCTACTCTGTACAGCAGTTCGTTCTGTATTGAAAAGCAAGGGTAAGAGATCGGCCCTACCTGTGGGTTTTGTTGGGCTTGTTCCCAAGCAGACGTCAGTGTTGGGTCGTGTTTTTGGGCGTATCTAAAGCTTTTATCCATCAACCAAGGGGCTTGAGTTAAAAAGGAGGGATGGGGAGAGTTAGAGGGAGTAGCTCTATGAAGTTTTTCCTCCAGTAGATTCAAGAAGGAAAAGTTATCTTGTCCTATGATCATTTGTTCTGGTAAGGTAGGAACAACCCCAAAGCTTATCTCCAAGGTTTGGCCTGTATGAAGTGTTACAGGGAGTTTAATTAAGGGATATACCTTGACATCCCCGTGAACACACCTTATGGGCACTGTATCTCTGGTTTTGTTTTTATATGGTGCTACTATTGACTGAAGTACTACGGATTGTTTACACCCTGAATCAAGTAAGGCTTTTATAGGCACCCCCCTCACTCTGACACTTACGTGAAAGCTAGGTCCTAATTCTGCAGAGTACAGGATGGAACGTGGAATACAACCAATGTCCATGGGTTCCTCCTGGGGCTTATTCCTAGGACATTTCCTGGCAATGTGTCCCCACTCTCCACATTCGAAGCATTGTGGGTTGCGTAAGGGAGGAGGTTCCAGTCGGAATGGTCTAGGCTTTATGGGTTCTACGGATGGTTTCACTGTTTTTTTTCTCTGTTTTCCCTGGCACAGTCATTAGTTTTGTATGTTTATCATTGTCCCACGGTAAGGCCCTGGGTTGGGCCCGGTAGAAATTTGTGGCCATCTCTACCGCTTGTTCTGGACTGAGGTGTTAATGTTGTTTGAGCCACCTCTGGATGGGATAGGGAAGGGCTTCCAAAAACTGTTTGAGGTAAATCATGGCCATTATGTCTTCTTTAGAATTTGCTTGGGGCTTTAGCCACTTATCAGCAGCAGCTTTTAATTTGAAATACAGGGTTTTAGGACTGTCTGCGGGAGAGCCTCGTTCTTTTCTGAATTTTACCCTATAGGCCTCCGCATCCATCCCCATGTGATCCAGTATCAGTTCTTTTATTTCTGAATACGGGGCATTACCATTTGGATTGGCCACTTGGTACGCAGCCTGTGCTTCTCCTGTAAGGAGAGGGGCTAAAAAAAAAGGCCACTTTGCTTCGGGCCAGCCTGATGCCCTCGCTGCCCTCTCGAAGTTCAGAAGGAATGCGTCTGGGTCTTCTCCTGTCACATATTTTTGAAAGGAGACATTCGGACCGGTTCCTGCCCGTATTTGTAGTTGGGTTGTCAATTCTCTACGGTCATCTGCTACTTAACATTTGTTTGGCATGATTAGCGAGACTTTCCTTCATGAGCTCCCGGTCAGCCTGGGCAGAAGTCATCTGTTTTTCTACCGCCCATTCTAGCTTCTCCTGGCCTTGTATTAATTGTTGAAGGAGATTTTCCATGGTGAGGCGACCGCGATCCCACTTCTGACACCATGTGTAGCGCGGTGGAGAAGCAGACCAGCACAACTGGGGTTGTTTGTGCTTGCTAGGGTTTATTTACAGTCAAAAACAAACAAAGGATTCTGGGAGATGTCGTTATGCAAGTCCAAAACAAACAAGGGATTCTGGGAGACGTAGTTTTGTCCCACTCAGTTTTCCTTCTTCTTTCTTGGGATTCCAAACAAATGGTCTTCTGGACTGGTTTATAGGACTGATAGGCTTGCAGATACAGGGAAGGGAAAAGAAAAAGAGAACAAGAATAGCCGTAAGGTAGGGGTTCTGATACGGTAAGCGGCGCCGGAAGCCAGGTAAGTGGGGGGGGAAGTTGCCACCGAACCAGTGTGCATGCGGTTTATTTCAAAACGACCCTCTGCGCGCTACCCACAAACTACTGGGTTCCGCCCCCTTCACCCCCTCCTTTTCCCTCCTCTGCTCCACGACCCCAAGAAAACTGCAAGCGACCCCGTACCTTGTGCAGCCACGATCCCCTGTGGCCGTGGCGGGCGTGCTCGCGTTGCCAGGTAGGGTCTGGCTGCCCGTCTGTTCCGGTCCTCGCTCCTCCGGCGTCATAGGCTTCCTCCGTCGGCGTCGAGCCCTTCAGGTCCTCGGGTTCCGTCCCTGTGCTCTCCCACGGCGGTACAAGAAAGGTCCTCACCAGCGTCTCCTCCTGGCTCGCGATGTGGTGTGGTCCTAGTGTACGTGTACGCCGCAACCCTCTCGCATCTTCCTTGCTGTAGCTGCCCTCCGGACCACGTGACTCGTGTCACCTGGTATGCCCCATCGGAATCCTTAAAGGGCCAGTCTTCTTCTTGCCCGGTCTGTGAATACATAAGGGGAGACGGGGATAGAAAGGGTGGAAATTGTCCCGAAGCATCGTCCAGTGATTGCACATCCTCACACACCCCTACACCAGATTGTTCACGATCGGGGAACAAAGGAAGACGGGACAGAAAATCAGCATTCCCATTGTCCTCACCTTTCCGATGATGTACGGTGAAAGAATAAGGCTGAAGGGAAAGTACCCACCTGAGGACTCGGGGATTGTTCCCCTTGTTGCGACTCATCCAGAGGAGTGGTGCATGATCAGTAAAAAGCATGAAATGAGCACCTTCCAAATAGTATTTCAGTTTTTCCACTGCCCACTTGATCGCAAGGCATTCTTTCTCTATGGTAGGGTAGCGTTGTTCTCGAGGAAACAGTTTGCGACTAATAAATACTACAGGATGTTCTGTTCCCTCTGGTGAAGATTGAGACAGAACAGCCCCCAACCCGTGTTCTGACGCGTCTGTATGTAACAAAAAGGGTTTGGAAAAATCAGGAGAGCGGAGAACAGGTGCTGAGGTTATCGCTCTTTTGAGGTCTGTAAAATCCTGTCTTGCCCTAGGGTTGGGTTGTTGGAGGTCCTTGGTTTTCACATTTTTCTGTAGTAAGTCAGCTTGTGGTGTAGCTATTTCAGAATATTGGGGTATGAACCGTCTATAGTACCCAAGAAGCCTCAAGAACGCCCTTACTTCTTTTTTTGTAGATGGAAAGGGGGCTTCCACTATAGCTTTTACTTTCTCGGACTGTGGCTCAATAAATCAATTTCCTAGCAGGTAACCCAGGTACTTTACTTTCCTAAAGCCTGCTCTTGATTTTTTTGCATTATTATGCAACCCTGCTTCCTGAAGTGCTGTTAACACCTGAGTGACGTTGTAGATGGGTTTTCCAATCAGGGCTGAATATAACAATATCATCAAGGTCGGCTGAGGAATATGATTGATGGTGTTGCAATACCTGATTCATCAACCTCTGGAATGTGGCTGGTGCCCCGTGCAAGCCGAACGGTAAGACCGTGAACTCGTACAAACCACTAGGTGTAACGAAGGCCGTCTTTTCCTGGTCTTCCCTTTTAAGGGGCACCTGCCAGTACCCTTTTGTAAGGTCAATGGTAGTGATGTACTGGGCCTCCCCTGGTTTCTCTATGAGTTCATCAACTCTCGGTATAGGGTATGCGTCACATTTTGAGATGGTGTTTACAGCCTGAAAGTCAATACAAAAACGGGTGGACCCGTCCGGTTTTGGCACGAGCACTATAGGGGAAGACCATTCACTTGTGGATGGTTTTATTACCCCTAACTGTAACATGTTTTCTACTTCTTGTTCAATGGCCTGCCTTCTTGCAGCTGGAATTCGATAAGGTTTTTGATTTACTATCTTCCCTGGTTCTGTATGTATAGCATGTTCTGCCATCTTGGTTTTTCCGGGTAAATCAGAGAAGATGGTTTCAAAAGGGGTCAAAGTATCATGAAGGTCTCTATTCTGCTCTGTGGTCAAATCTGGGTTTATGACCTACTGCTGTACGGTGGTCATGGTCTGTTGGGGTCGGTCTATTTTCTGTGCGTCCTGGGGAGGGGGACCCAGCCATTTCTTTAGAAGGTTTATGTGATACAGTTGGACCCTTTTTGCGGCTACCCTTATCTTATAAGAAGTTAGACCAACTTTTTCTACAATTTTGTATGGCCCTTGCCATCCTGACTTTGTTTTTCCTATGGCTGATGGTAAAAGGACTAAAACCCAATCACTAACAGAGAGCTGTCGCCACTTCTTGCCTTTGTTGTACACTATTTGTTGTTTCACCTGTGCCTTTTCCAGGTTAGAATCTGCAAATTCTCTGAGTTTGTGTAGTCTGGACCGAAGTCCTTTGGTATACTTCAGAAAGAATTTTGTTTCCTCTTCATTCTCTTGTTCCCAAACCTCCTTGGTGATCTCTAAAAGACTCTGAGGTTCTCTCCGATACAGAAGCTGAAACGGGGAGCAGCCTAAAATGGTCAGAACCTGGCTCCATAAGACATATAGGGCCAATGGAAGCAACATGTCCCACTCCTTACCTTCCACGGTCAGGAGTTTTTTTAGCGTTAGCTTCAGTGTGGCATTGTATCTCTCACATAAACCATCGGTCTGGGGTTGGTATACAGATGTCTTAATGGGAGAGACATCCAGAGTTTTGCAAGTTTGTTTCATTAGTTTTGAAACAAAGGGGGTCCCTTGATCTGTTAAGATTTCGCGGGGGAATCCTACTCTGGAAAACAGTTCCAACAACTTCTCGGATATGTTTTGGGTTGTAGGAGTCCGTAAAGGGAAGGCCTCAGGATATCTTGTGGCGTAGTCAACCACGACCAGTGCATATATATGGCCTCTCTTGGTGCGTGGGAGTGGGCCAATGAGGTCCATCCCATCTCTTTCGAATGGGTTACCTACAATTGGGAGAGGCTGTAAAGGAACCGCAGGTGGTCTGTAAGGGTTCTTCCGTTGACAAACCTTACATTCCTTACAGAACCGGGTGACATGGGCAAATATGCCAGGCCAATAGAAGTGTTGTAACAACATTTGGATGTTTTTTTGGGCACCTCTATGTCCCGCCAGTAAGTGCGAGTGGACGAAGAAAAGGACCTGCTGTCGAAATGCTTGAGGTACAACCAGCTGTGCCGAGTCCCCTTGTTTCCCTACTCTGTACAGCAGTTCGTTCTGTATTGAAAAGCAAGGGTAAGAGATCGGCCCTACCTGTGGGTTTTGTTGGGCTTGTTCCAAAGCAGACGTCAGTGTTGGGTCGTGTTTTTGGGCGTATCTAAAGCTTTTATCCATCAACCAAGGGGCTTGAGTTAAAAAGGAGGGATGGGGAGAGTTAGAGGGAGTAGCTCTATGAAGTTTTTCCTCCAGTAGATTCAAGAAGGAAGGGTTATCTTGTCCTATGATCATTTGTTCTGGTAAGGTAGGAACAACCCCAAAGCTTATCTCCAAGGTTTGGCCTGTATGAAGTGTTACAGGGAGTTTAATTAAGGGATATACCTTGACATCCCCGTGAACACACCTTATGGGCACTGTATCTCTGGTTTTGTTTTTATATGGTGCTACTATTGACTGAAGTACTACGGATTGTTTACACCCTGAATCAAGTAAGGCTTTTATAGGCACCCCCCTCACTCTGACACTTACGTGAAAGCTAGGTCCTAATTCTGCAGAGTACAGGATGGAACGTGGAATACAACCAATGTCCATGGGTTCCTCCTGGGGCTTATTCCTAGGACATTTCCTGGCAATGTGTCCCCACTCTCCACATTCGAAGCATTGTGGGTTGCGTAAGGGAGGAGGTTCCAGTCGGAATGGTCTAGGCTTTATGGGTTCTACGGATGGTTTCACTGTTTTTTTTTCTCTGTTTTCCCTGGCACAGTCATTGGTTTTGTATGTTTATCATTGTCCCACGGTAAGGCCCTGGGTTGGGCCCGGTAGAAAGTTGGGGCCATCTCTACCGCTTGTTCTGGACTGAGGTGTTAATGTTGTTTGAGCCACCTCTGGATGGGATAGGGAAGGGCTTCAAAAAACTGTTTGAGGTAAATCATGGCCATTATGTCTTCTTTAGAATTTGCTTGGGGCTTTAGCCACTTATCAGCAGCAGCTTTTAATTTGAAATACAGGGTTTTAGGACTGTCTGCGGGAGAGCCTCGTTCTTTTCTGAATTTTACCCTATAGGCCTCCGCATCCATCCCCATGTGATCCAGTATCAGTTCTTTTATTTCTGAATACGGGGCATTACCATTTGGATTGGCCACTTGGTACGCAGCCTCGGCTTCTCCTGTAAGGAGAGGGGCTAAAAAAAAGGCCACTTTGCTTCGGGCCAGCCTGATGCTCTCGCTGCCCTCTCCAAGTTCAGAAGGAATGCGTCTGGGTCTTCTCCTGTCACATATTTTTGAAAGGAGACATTCGGACCGGTTCCTGCCCGTATTTGTAGTTGGGTTGTCAATTCTCTACGGTCATCTGCTACTTTTAACATTTGTTTGGCATGATTAACAAGACTGTCCTTCATGAGCTCCCGGTCAGCCTGGGCAGAAGTCATCTGTTTTTCTACCGCCCATTCTAGCTTCTCCTGGCCTTGTATTAATTGTTGAATGAGATTTTCCATGGTGAGGCGACCGGGATCCCACTTCTGACACCATGTGTAGCGCGGTGGAGAAGCAGACCAGCACAACTGGGGTCGTTTGTGCTTGCTAGGGTTTATTTACAGTCAAAAACAAACAAAGGATTCTGGGAGATGTCGTTATGCAAGTCCAAAACAAACAAGGGATTCTGGGAGACGTAGTTTTGTCCCACTCAGTTTTCCTTCTTCTTTCTTGGGATTCCAAACAAATGGTCTTCTGGACTGGTTTATAGGACTGATAGGCTTGCAGATACAGGGAAGGGAAAAGAAAACAAGAACAAGAATAGCCGTAAGGTAGGGGTTCTGATACGGTAAGCGGCACAGGAAGCCAGGTAAGTGGGGGGGAAGTTGCCACCGAACCTTCACCAGTGTGCGTGCGGTTTATTTCAAAACGACCCTCTGCGCGCCGTTATACCCACAATCTACTGGGTTCCGCCCCCTTCACCCCCTCCTTTTCCCTCCTCTGCTCCACGACCCCAAGAAAACTGCAAGCGACCCCGTACCTTGTGCAGCCACGATCCCCTGTGGCCGTGGCGGGCGTGCTCGCGTTGCCAGGTAGGGTCTGGCTGCCCGTCTGTTCCGGTCCTCGCTCCTCCGGCATCATAGGCTTCCTCCATCGGCGTCGAGCCCTTCAGGTCCTCGGGTTCCGTCCCTGTGCTCTCCCACGGTGGTACAAGAAAGGTCCTCACCAGCGTCTCCTCCTGGCTCGCGATGTGGTGTGGTCCCAGTGTACGCCGCAACCCTCTCGCATCTTCCTTGCTGTAGCTGCCCTCCGGACCACGTGACTCTTGTCACCTGGTATGCCCCATCGGAATCCTTAAAGGGCCAGTCTTCTTCTTGCCCGGTCTGTGAATACATAAGGGGAGACGGGGATAGAAAGGGTGGAAATTGTCCCGAAGCATCGTCCAGTGATGGCACATCCTCACAGATGTATATCTAAAAAAACGCAAAGTGAATGTAAGGCTTGGGATGAAATTTCTTGTTAGGTTACTTTTTTTTTGGTTTGTCCAATATGTAGGTTTAGGATAAGGTGCTTTGAGTAAGGGGGGGGGGGTGGAGGAAGAGTAGGTGTGGCACAGACGTCTTCACACAGGCTCATGATTGAGCCTGGTTGCCTGGTTTTTGGGGGTGGTAGAAGTAGGGGGGCTGTTCTCAGACAGGGTGCCAGAGACGATAAAGTAAGCGTGCAATATGTTGTAGATATTAGCATAGGCAATTACTTATGACTGATTGAAAAAGCTTTATTCGAGTTATACACTCATAAAAGCACTGGCATATAAATTCATACATTTTAAAACATCAAGCATTCTATAACAACAATTTATAATTAAAAATACATAATACCAAAGCATTAAAATTTTTACCAATTGGAATAAAATAAGCTTTTTCATACTATGCGAATACTAAATGCATGCTGAGGTATGGGAACCTCCGCGTTACAGACCATTCCCAAAGTTTGGACAAATTAAAACTCATACCATACATATTGCCCGCATTTTTTGAAGTTAAAATTCATATACAACACCCAGTAGATATTTGCAAGGTTTAGTCAAACAAATATAAAAATGTGGAATTCAAAACACATTGGGGAGTAGAGCCCGCCTCCTTATGGACCATGCCCACCCCAGGTATTTAGCTGTTCCAACTACGATGGGCATTTCAGTGGAGGAACAGATAATTCTCAGCCCCTCCACACCGCTTCGGACACCAAGATTCCTACATACTGGAGCCAACCATGATTTCCTTGGGATTGCATAGGACTCACATATAAACAGGAAGTGTGCAATATTCTCATTGGGGGCCCCACATGACGGGCAGCACAAACCACCACTAGTTCTCCAGCCGGACGTCAGGCACCTCAGGGGGAGAGAGCCCGCCCTTAGCTGGAAAAATAATTTCCTGTCTAATGGGACAGTTATGCTGTCCCAATACTTTTCCAGGGATGGGCTTTGTTTGATTTCCAGGAATCTTCCCCCCATTGAATCCGAGGTTGCGCTCCTCCATAATTTCTGATCTATGTAATCCCAATATATTTCTTTAATGTTGGTTTTACTGGGGAATACTTCCCCGAGAGGGTTTTCCCATAATTTGGAGAGCCCAAGTTCCGCAAGAACGTCCTTGAGCGTTTTTAGCCATTTAATTTTGCGAAAAACATCTAATTTGGCTAATGCTAGGAAGCCCTCGGCATAGTGCCTTATTTCCATGGTTGTCCAAAGCCGTCTCCAATAAAGGATTGGCCTCAGTCGGGCTATTACTTATGATTGTGCAGTACTTGTAGCACATGTAGTGAAAAGGAGTGGGATTCATAGAGGAATTGCAGTCTCCTATGGAAATAGGGTACCATTGTTCGGCCTATGTCACAAATCCGGATGGTCTACTAAAAGTGGTATCAATATATGTGACTTTAACGATTTGAAGAAAAGGCAGAAAGTTGTAGGGGGCTACAAGCAATAGCTCAAACTCTCATAATGCGAGACTCATTGCATTGCAAATGCTTGTCTTGTCCAGCATTGGATCTTTAATCAAATCAAAAGCTTAATGCAGATTATCAAAGGAGTTCAATATTTTAGTGGATGGTGTGAGTGATACTTACCGTAAGCAGAAAAGGTTTCTCAGCATTGCTTGCTCTATCACTGTCTCCGATTTTGAATGTAAATCCAAGCAGTAGTGTTTATAGAAACAGTAGGTGTTCTTCCAAGTTACGACCTGCAAATGCCTTTAACATCTACTCTTGCAAACTAGGCTGTGTGGCCTGTATTACTCTGGTGGACTGAACACTAACACAGCCTTGTAATCTCTTTCCTCCTTAAGCATAAGCAGTTTAAATGCACGACACAGGCCTTTTGGAAGTCCCTTGTTTTGAGGCCTTACATTTATGGAATAACTGAAACCTACAAAAGTTGATCTGATTGACACAATTCTTTTGTTCTGTCTAATTTGAACTTAAAACATTGTTTGAAACCCAGGAAATGCAATGTTCCTTCTGCTTTGGTTCATTAATATGGAAAATAAGTAGGTACATTGTTGCTCATTTAAATGGAGACGACAGTGTTTTAGTCCCAAATCTTGGTTTATTTTTTAGGACAATTTTACCCTTAATGAACCATAGGTAGGGTTCGCTTGTAAACACACAAAAAACCTTGAATTTTAACCCCTTCCATGCGGCCGCGATTCCCCTGGTGTGCTGTAAACAACACGAACAGGGACGGGCCGTGACGAACCCCAGCCGTCATCAGCACACAAGCACCGGAGTGCATGACGGCTGGGGTTCGTTATCAGCATGGAAGGGGTTAAATACTCTCCTGGCTGATGTTATTGCCAACAAAAAGGCAGTCTTCCATAACAAATGTTGAATTGTAGATGTGTGGACAAGTTTGAACAAATACTTCAAGCAGCCAAAACTGTATTTATTTTTGCAGAATGGTGCTGGTTTATTCACGGGTGGGATTGTACTAAATAAACTCGTTAATGATTCTGGTTTAAAATAAACATAACATTCTTGGCTTGCTCAACTACCTTGAGATCGCTGATAAATGTATTCTGATGGACGATTAGTTAAGGCCTGATTTAGCAAGGAGCAGTAAATACGGAGGGAGTTGATGAGATGCCATAGACTTTGGATTTAGGTTGTTGGCTTTTGCCCAATTATAAAATTGAATCAATTTGCAAGCATACATTTATAGTGTACATGCCGCTCGGGCTGCTTTCAAGATTCTTCTTTAATCATAGGAATTTACATATCACCAAACATGAGATCCTCAGCCTCTAAGTTATCAGATGTAGTGAACTTGGATCCAGATGAAGGACTTGTCCTCGATTTCTGGACAGCAATGACTGATCCATCCTGAATTGATTAGTACTGTCCACTGATCTGTTCCACAGCTCTGACATCCAGTTTTGCCTGGGCCGTCCTGGACCCATTTGTATCATAAGACCGTTCTTTCTTCATTATGCATGGTTGCCTGGTTGTTACTGGAATCGGCAGAAAGGCTTTGAGGAATTTTACTATTCAACTTGTCCAAAAAGCTTCTTCTTGAGTGCTTGGACACAGCCACCTGTTTATGAACAATGGCTAATTCCCATTCATCCACAATAGCCACTCAATCCCAACCACACAAAAATCGACAGGAATAAGAGAGGGGCAGCATGCTCTCTCTCGTTTGGTTCTTTAGTTCTGAGCCTATGAGTGGCCCTTCTTCTCATTTGCCCTGATGAGCCTTGTGTCTTATCTTCATCCTTTAACTTTTGTAAACATGGAGCTATGTCATTCCTTAGCTGCCTTTCATACATCACAATTATTGCATAAGATTAGTTACTTTGACAACAGTAGCTGCTAAAACACGGACTCTTTTTTCCATGGTGTCCATGGTGTCCCATTTGTGACCCTCTTTATCCAGAGGTGCTGTGCAGTGGGCTGAAGGACTTCCCTGGTCAATGGAATCTGTCTTAATCGGATTCACTGGACATGCATATGTTGTGTATGCTATTTTGTATGTCTTCTCCAACCACAAAATGTTCCCTGAAGAAAATATAGGATTCCTCATAATTTGATACCCCTCTTCTCATATTTGATCTAATATGGTGTGGATCGGGCTGCCTTGACTTTCCATCAAAGTCATACAATAAACAAGACTTCTCAACTGCAAACGTTGGAGGAAAAGTTTTCTGACTCTTGCTAGATGGATGCATAATTCTTGGCAATAGGCGTGATGGATTTCGATTCATCGTCATCATCCTTGTCGGCATAAATATTGGAGTGATCTATCTTGTCATCATAATCATTCATGGAATCATCTTGTTTTTTAAAAGCCTTAAATTCTACTGTGTTAAACTCTTGCTTTCTGGGTACACTAATTGCGCTTCCTGAATTTGTGAAAACCACTGATGGGCCACTTAATGTATCCTGCAATTTTGAGAGCATCTTTTTTGTTTTGTTTTGCAGCTATTATAATCAAAATCCACAACTCTCTGGTTCTCTTCCATTTTGTTAGTGACCAATCCTTTCTAAAGTCCTCATCTTCTAGAAAGATCCTTGGTTCGTTCAATACAATTAATCCACATGGAGCTGCATTTACCCTTAAATATTCTGTTATCTCAGCTCCATAAAGCCGGGTCTTCACATGTGTTATCTTTAGTTCCATGAGAGTGTCCCAATCGCTTGTCTGAACAAGTGTTTGTGTCAGTGATGTGTTCCCAATTAATCATAGTGCCACTAAAATAGATGAGAAAACATGATCATCAATGAAAGTCCTTTCATTAAGGCTCTGAAATAAGAATCTGTATTCCAGTAGTTTGGATAAGGTGCTATAAAGGATGCACCACTTGACGCTCACTACTGAGCCGCTGTACAGATCTGGTCAATCACTATGAGAGAGATGGAGATACAACCATCACATGTCCTCCAAAGGACAGACCGCAAATCACAAGTTGTTACAATTGTGTGGAGAGGTTATGCTGTCTTTGGGTCACAATCTTTGGGTCTGACATGCTTCATTATGGACACCCTCATCCCACCCTGACAAAATGATACTGTCAAGAGGGGAGACTGAACCTCAGTACGGGGGAGTTCTTGATAAAAGATGCACTGGATAAATGGTGGGATTCAGTTCATTTTAAAAATACTTTGAGGTAAACCCAAAGGAAATACCTTTATTGATGGGTATCTCTGGAATGGTTAAGAAATGTCCAATAGTGGATGACAATTGGGTGTAATGGCCCGTTCATCTTTCACGATGTCAACATGTGTCAGCCCACACATTTGCCAATAAATGATCAAGGGCTTTCATCAGAGCCAAAGGGACCCCTGCTAATCGTGCTTTTGAAAACATACACGCGTATCTCTTATCTCCACATTAAAGTTTAGTAAATCAAGGATATACAAGTGCAATGCTTATCAATGCATATTATGTACAAAATATAAAACATGCACAGGGGACTAACATGTCATAAACTAATAGTAATAGTGGCACACTTGTGACACAGCAGCCCAATCAAAAAGATTACACGTGTGCTAGGTGAAATATTGTGTGAAGACATTACAACATTGCTTTCACTTGCCCTAGCTAAAGGGTGCTATAACCCCCTTGTCTAGGTGTTGTCAGTGACTCTCTATAGTCACGCACTTTAAAAAAAGAATGAATAAACGGAGGAAATGTGAAAAGAATAGCAGAGAGATCATATACAAATTAATTTATTAATAGTGTGTATTCCCAGTTTCCAATCATTGTCTGTTAATGTCATGGGGATGGAAGGTTATTAAATATATACCCAACCCAATCAGGGAGCTCATACTTGAGACAAAATGCATATAGGGTAGTCAGTCATTGGTGGCAGTGGGGCGGATGCACCCGGGTTGGTATGAGTGAACACACACCACACCACACACCCCCACAATACAGTACAAGTGGGAAAGCGACTTATAGGGGTGTAGCCATGTAGCAAAAAGAGAGTGGGACAGGACCTTCCGAGCAGTGTCTCTTTGACTGGATCAAAGCTGGGCAAGGGCAGTGGGCTTAATTTGTTCATTAATGAAAACAACTTAACATAGGGAGACCATTCCTCTAGTGTGATTAACTGTTGTGCAAAACTCAAAATTCTTCTGCAGACTGTTCTATATAAACAGTAGGCTTTTTTAATTTGCCCATAAAGAAATAATGGATCTTTGACACATCACTTTCTTTAATTACATCTTTGGATTTGTGTGCACGCCATGAATGAGGTCCATTATTGCAGTAACTGGGTTCTTTATGAACTGTGGTGTTAAAGAACCTTGAAAAAGTCTGGGGGGTTGGAACACATGTTGACTGACAAGAAATAAGGGATGCTTTTGCTTACTGACCAAAATAAAAAGCCTGAGAAGCTAATTAAGTCAACATGAAACCAATGGATTTGACTGGCTGCTTTGGGACATAGTTCAGTGGGGTGTGCAGCTCGTTAGTTTAAAATTAATCAGGTCACATAATTGTTATTTAATCTTACACCCTTATATTTAGTCAGTCAATTATTCATTATTTGGTTAAAAAATAACCATAAAAGATATACATACGTAAAAAGTTTTAGAATTGCTTAAAACAGTACATGAATTTACTATGGAGTAAATACAAATGTACAGTTCATAAATTGTCAGTTTTAAAAAAGACCCACTGACCACAAAAAGAGAAAAAACAATCACAGGGTAAAACATATCAACATAATAAATGTGTGTGCAAAAAAAGCACAAAAATTCAAAGATTCACTTCATGAAGTGCTCATATATAGTGCTGAGTATAATTAACAATCACCAGACAGATGTAAATAAAATGTAGATGTAGTACATACAACACTGCAGGTCTGCACTGTCTAAGATTAACTGATCTTAAAATAGGAAATATTTTCTAAAAGGAATATAAAATTTACCAAAAAAAAGCATCAAGTGTATCATAGACTGGACCGAGCAAGAATCACAGGGTTACAAACAGAGCTTAGAAAAATTAGGTCCAGGCTCGAGGAAATTCCACCAGGAAATGCAAGGTCTTTAACCTAAAACATGTATGGAAATATCAGTGCTGGTTATTAGTAACCAACTTGAGGTATGGTTCCATACCTGGCAAGTAAATGGGTAAATAGTCCACCCCGTAAGTTTTAAAAATTCATTACGCTCTCTGCGGCTGTGACACATGGAATTGAATTTGGCCTTAATAGTATCCTTACTAGGAATTGAAATAGCATCAGATTTGCTATATATTTCCGGCAAATCTACACAAGAAAACATTTTCTTTAGATAAGGCTAACCACGGGACCTTCACTACCATATCTAATTTCACATCATCTGACAAGATCAGCCACTTAAAGCTGGTTTCCTGCTTGGTTCAGATTCAGATCCGCAACATGCAACATGAGGGCACGCAATTTAAAATAACGATCAGCCATTATTCATAAACACATGTACATTTTGTAGTTACTTACCTGGGTACGGCTCAATTGTTCCGCTGTGGCCATTTCATTTTCTAAGATTGATTATATAAATATCTCTTATCGATCTTCCTACAGGATTCCTCCTGCTGTTTGTGACAGATTTTAGATTTTATATGGGGTTTGTTGCATGATTTACCATGGTTCGTTCTTCTACTTAGCTCGCTTCCCTTCTTCATTGGGTTCTCCATGACTGCTTTGCACTCCATGCCCTAATCGGAAACTAAGGATGCTTCTCTCGTTTGCTTCTAGCAGCTTGCTCTCTCTCAGCTGTGAGCCTCAATTGAGGCCTTTCGAGGGCCATACTTCCACCCAACCTCAAATTTGATTCTCTTTTGAAAAGAGAGGCAAGTCTCCGTTCTACATCGCTTGCCTCTGTTCCGGTGTGCCACCTGCATGGTTGACTGGTCTCTGGGGATTCATTTGCCTGTTTGCCAGCATCATGGCTGCCATGTTTGGTACTTGGCCATACGCTTCACAATTGAAAATTTAAATTCTGTTAACAAAACAGATGCGCTAGGAGTCATGAACCGTTTCTGCCTCCGACAGGCGTGACCGGGAGGTATGCCACCAGATTGGTGCCTTGTCTATAGAATAGTAGGCTGATTTTACTTAAACCCAATTGGGACAGATGAAGGGTTTCAGCTAGTACTTTGTTTTCTACAAAACTGATGGCCTTCATCTTATGTCTATAATTCATTAAAATGAAAATGGCTCGGGTTGTAAATTTTAAAGTGATCAGTTCTTGTTCTCCACATTGTACAGACAGAATATTCTGTCATGGGGAATACCTTGCAGTGTGCTTCTCTTTTAGTTCTAGCACCAAGATCTCACTTACCCTAGCACCAGGGGTGTAGTAAATCAACCCCTCCTTCTAACCCTATGCCCACTGCCACCACCAACTAAGCAGCAGCGAGAAAAAAAACATTAGATAAATGTAAGAAAGAAAAAGCAAGTTGAAATACAAAAGATGGTTAGATAGAAAGAACAACTGGGAAGAGAAAGGAAGGTTGGAAGGAAAGACACATGAAAGGAAGTAAGGATCAGATGTTGAAAGTTAGGGTAGAATTGTGAAAGGAAGGGTGAAATAATGAACAGATGAGAGGGTGAAAGGATAGATAGATGCAAGGAGTGAAAGGATTAACAAGTTAAAGTGGATGGAAGGATGATGGCGAAGAGTGGATCGATACAAAAATGGATACAAATAAATAATGATAGGTGAAAGGATGGATGTATATATGAAAGGGCGAAAGATTAATGACTGGATGGACAGATGAATAGATAGAAGGATAATGGGATTGTTGGAAAGACGGAAGGAGGGTGAATGGAACTCTCCTGAGGAGGACCGGCTTTCTTTGCTTGGGGTGATAAGAGTTATGATTGACGAGGTAGGTATTTACATTTTCTGGCTGCTCCCTTGCCTAGTACTTCCTGCTTGTGGAATTTCCAGTCTTCTGACCTCTTTGGTGACGATGTAACAGAGCAAAAAGCATTTAAAATTAGCAGGAAGCACTACCATACTCATATTAAATTAGCGAAAAAAAGAGTATTACTCCAACAAAATACGTGAGGCCAACCAAGACCAAAAAAATCATCTTTTCAGTCATAAAGTCTTTCACCAACCCCAAAGCATTGCAGAAAGAAATCCCGCCCTCTCAGAGTCTGTGATCCAATCTCGAGCTTCTTTGAGGAAAAAATCCTCACTATGCAAAAGGATTTTGTAACAGACCCTGTACAAAACCAGGATGGCGTCCTAGAACCCGACCCAGCAAGTACTGGTCACTCATTCCAAACCTTTGAACCAGCTTCACTGGAGCAGACACGGGCTGCAATTGCTGCCTGTAAATCAGGTTCCCCTCTGGATGCCTGCCCCCCCATGATTCTCCATCAAATCACAGACATTGTCAACCCAATAATTAATCAGATAGTCAATTCCTCATTAATCTCAGGCATAGTTTCTGACGATTGGAAGCTAGCTATAGTAAAATCACAGGGGAAAAAAACATTGACTCATCCAATCTCTCCAACCTCTGCCCTATATTGCTTCTCCTGATTCTGGACAAAATCACGGAAAAACAAGTCTACAAAGAATTAACTAAGTTCCTTGAAACCGCCAAGATCCTTCACCCTCGGCAATCTGGCTTCCGCCCCAAGCACTGCACAGAATCGGCACTCCTGGAAATATCAGACACTCTAAAAACGATAGCAGACAAAGGCAGGAAGGCTGTTGTGATCTTGCTCGACATGTCTGCCGCATTTGATACCATCTCACACAGTATTCTGACAAGGCTCAAATCCAATGGCCTCGCTAATACCTTATTAGCATGGATTGAGTAATTTCTGTCCAATCGCAGGCAAGTTGTGTCCCTTGGAACATTCCTCGCTGCTGAACGGACCATAACAACAGGACTTCCACAGGGCTCATCCCTCAGTCCACTATTGTTCAACTTACATATGACCCCACTCATTTCCTTGATAGCTTCATTTGTGATAGATTTAACATCCTAAGCAAACGAACACAATTGATTCTATCCCTTGACCACGACTCCACCTACTCTGAACTCAATTTTAAACAATGCCTAACCAAGGTCATCCAATGGATGCGGGACAACCACCTCAGGTGTAACACAGACGAAACTGAGATCCTACTGATAGGAAAAGCCAATCCCTTCCAGCCGAACGCTTGGTGGCCAGAAGGCGCAACTCTACCTTCCACCACTGTTAAGGTATCCAAAAACCTAGGAGTGCAATTCGACACCGCTCTCTCCTTCCGGCCACATGCATTGACAGTGGCGGAGACCTGATACAACCTTATCAAGTCTTTAAAAAGTTTTTTTGCCTTTATACCCCTCACTGCAAGGAAAACAGTTGCGGTAGCACTGATCCTCTCGTGCCTAGACTACTGCAACAGCCTCCTGGCTGGAGCTAATAAACAAACACTAAATAGACTACAAGTGGTGCAACACGCTGCGACCTGCTTAGTCCTGAAGTTACTGCGTAGGTCCTCTGTATCCGCAGCTCTAAAAATCCTGCACTGGCTCCCACTGCATAAGAGAATCCTATTTAAGATTCTCTTAATCACTTTCAGAGCGTCACTACACCTTGGCCCAACGCAACTCTCAGCCAGGTTCACCCCTTATACCACCACCAGGACTCTTAGGTCATCATCAGCAAACTTGCTTCAGGTATAAAACAAAGGGAGGAAAAACAGTATCAGCCATGGGAACAAAAGCCTGGAACCTCTTGCCAACTCACCTGAGAATGTTAAAACAGACACACAGTTTAGGAAGGCACTGAAAACCTGGATCTTTGGATCTCCCGATGATTTCTGCCTATCCCTCACAGCGGGCCCCCGTGGCTTCCTCTCACATTTCCTCCGACTAGCGCCAGGATGCTCCTTTTGGAGTGACAGCCCGCACTCTGTAAATACAACAATCAAATCAAATCTGTGCTTTGAGATTTGGGAGATCCAGATGCCAGTTGCAGTGGGGTTGCCAGCAGTTGGAATAGATGCTTGAGTTTCGAAAGGGCAATCACGGGTTGACCTTTGACAGGTTTGCTCTTACCTGTGTGTGACTAGAAATGTTTACTGTTAGCATGTCCTCATCTCTGTTTTACTGCTCACTGTATATTGTAAAGATTATTCACTTTCCACCTCAGACAAAGCAGAGATTACAGTGGATACTGCAGGAACACAAGGAGGAAAGCAGGTGGTGATACAGGGCCAGTGCCCTACTAATCAGAGTGGTTTGTTCTCTAGTTTTTTCTAAAAACACAGAGGTCGTTTTTTTAGACCATTTGGCACCAAGGAGTTCTACAATGTGACAACCTGAATCTGCAAACCAGTTGTACTGCAACCATTCCACAACCCACTGAGCAATATTTGAGCGAGATGTGTTTCAGGTAACGATCAATCCCCTAAGCCATTACAAGAACCGTTAGTGGAAACCCAAAGCCTCTTTCAGAATTGCACACTCCAGAACACTAGAACAAAAGGGATACATTTAAAATATGTATTGAAAATCCGAATCCTAGTCTAGTACACACAATATAAATTGTAGCCACAATGAAGACAAATAAAATGGCAGTAGCAAGGTTTACTAACAGTTTAAATAAGAGGAACCAGTCCAACATGATTGATGTTATAAATGTATATCAAACCTACCTTCATTTTATTAATTCTAAGCTCTAATCTGATTCTAGCACATCAGAAAATAAAACCTGTTTTGAGTTTCAGAGATGAGGCACACCCTATTTGAACAATGGAGCTTCTGTTCAGTGCATTCTCCAGGTCTGCTAATCTCATCTCTTGAGGCCAGCTGCATTGATCAGTGAGCGAGCGAAAGCTAAATGCCCCGTCTCAGTAGCCTTCAATTGGAACAGGGGATATGATGCTGTACGTCCAGTCCCAGTATCACCTGGTGTAAGCATTCCCTGCAAAAACAACAATTGATGGACAGAATGCAGAACAATGCCTTACATTCACCCCAGTACAGAGATCTGGTCCTAAATCCATCGTTTTTTTTGCACTCCACACCACCCCAGTTCAGACATGGCCATATGCAAATCAGCCTTGACCCTGGAGTCAAGCTATCCTGGCTGAAGACGGTATGTGGTAGGGGTAAGCATTCCCTGCTACGCATCACTCTCTGTGCTCCGTTTTTAGAACCTTATTTCATTGTTAACATTTTTTAACATAAACAACAGAAAGCAGTCTGTTGTCTTTTAATTTATTTCCATTCAGTAAGACTGTTCATTTGAATAACATTAAAGATGACACATAGTTGTCAACCTTCTAGAAACTCTTAGAAATCATGCATTCTGCATTTTATATTAAACACTGCGGAATATATTCACCTAAAGCTTAATTCTCATATTGCAGAATATAATAATATAAACACGGTGTGTGCCATATTAATCACACATTTTCATTTGTGATTTATTGACTGTATAAATCCAACTCAAGCAGAGGAATACCCAGAGTAGAGAAAGTATACTATTCATAAGAAGAGGGTGAATACTTGTTGGGTGAGGTGGGTTTCTCTGTTTCTATATTCTCTTTATTGTGTCTGTCATCAGAGATGTACCTTGGTCCCCAAGTGGATTTCTCTGGAATGAACCATGAGGCCTTTGATGTGGAAGAGCATAATTGAACAGTACACATTTGTCTTGCTAAAATGTACCTATTCAAGAGGCTTGCTAAGAGGTTTATTTCTAAATATTACACATTTTGTCCCTCTTTCAGGCTCACAGAATCAGGTGTTCTTGGGGGCGTGACCAGGGTGAATAAAACCTTCAATGAACCAGAGACGCTGTGACGGTCTGCATTGCAGCTGTGCTCCTTCAGCTCGTGGACACCCGTGCCATGGGCCTTCCATCTATGCAGCCTTGCCCTGACCAAAGATTTCTTGGGAAACCTAACAGCGTTTGAGAAGCAACGGCTAGATTCTGAGGAATCTGAAGAACTGTGGAAAGCAACTTCACACTTTTTGGTGACCTGAGGACCTGTGAGAAGTGACTGTTAGAGTTTTGTGGAACCAGAGTTCACTTGGGTATCTGACAGAGTGCTCCTCAGAGAAAAGGAGAAAAGGAACATATTGAAATTCAGGGAAATGTGTGCATTTTTGCTGCTTCTTCGCCTAGAGCCCTTCTTTTCTGTCCGGCGTACAACTGCTGGGACCTGCCTGGATATCCTACATGACCATCTCTTGAATCAATTTCAGTTTTTTCCTGGTCACAACCCTGTGTTCTCATGTGGACACCCAGTGCATCACTACATGTTGTCTTCCTTGGCAAATCGTAGCTGACATGAGGAGCTGTCAAACCCTTGCAACACCATTACTTCTTTGACATGCTCAACTCAGGTCGCACTTTGACTAGCGTGCAGCCTGGTTTACCTTCCCTTGTGGCACATGTTACAAAATGTTACTTTCAGTGCACCAAGCAAGTCCCACATTGTTACAATCCCCTTTGCACATGAGCCCCAACATGTTACATACTTCATGTTGAATTAGCCACAAATTGCAAACTTCAGGTGACGTAGGCCCCAACTGGTTACTATCGCTGTGAATCAGTAGTCCCAATGTGTTACAGTCTCGTCTCCATGGCACAAAGATCCTAATATGTTACTTTCACTATGAAACATGGGAGTCTAACAGGCTACGTTTTCTATGACAATTAGACCCATCATGTTACTTTCACTGCTATACCGGTTATCAACATATTGCAATCTACGTCTTTCATTGGCGTGAACTCCAAGACACAGACTTCAATAATACATTCCATTTGACACACATAAGCATTCCACACTTTCAGTGCACAGATCCAACTGTACATTCCTTCTTAGCACACCCTCCTGTGTGCAGATTAATTGGTACATTCCTCATGGTCCAGTGGTACAATCATAATTGAACATTCTATTTAATAGTGCATTCCTGTAGTACATGCAGTATTGACTCTCTGGGAGTGTGGCCTTCTTACTGCCCCCTGATGTCGGCAGTCCCTTCAAGCCTTTATACTGAGAGTAGCTCAGATGGGGTAGGGGTTGGGAGTGTGCATCTTCCAAGAGCAGAGCATTCTGGGACCCTCGTACTATGATGCTTGTCCGGCCCTGATCACTGGGCCAGCACATTTCATTTCTTCATTAAATTATTTTGACTTGGTTGCTTAACTCTTGTGTTGTGCACACAGTACCGATCTGCTTGGGGCCGCACCGGTAGCAGTGTTTCCATAGCCCACTCTGGACACTGGTTGGACTGATTGAGAAACATGGACTTACAAAAATTGAATGCTCTTGTGTTTGCAATAGAATCGCCTTTGCTAGAGACCAGTCTCTTGTGCATTATTTAGCAGAGTTCCTGTGAATGCTTGTCAGTTACTGTCAACCAACTCGTGCATCAGACCTCTTCCCCGAGTAGGCTTCCCAACAGCAGCAAGTTTGTCCCACTACGACCAGCTTTTGTACAGCATATGTTACTCATGTGCTTTGCATACTCTAGCCATTTGAGGGTTGTCTCTGGAATATGTTAAAACGTTGATTAAACTACTTCGGAGGCATCAACTCAGCTTTTATAATCCCTCTTTTGGACAAAATCTCCAGATTTCTTCATTCTCTCACTACGTTTGAGATAGAAGAAAACCACCCACAAGGTTAACTTTTTTACTAAACTGCATAGTTCCATGTCCAGTGCATTCTCAATCCAAAATACAGTCAATCAGTATCACCATTAAAGTCTATGCCTGTACATGAACTAGTTTCATGGCTAGGTTTGGTGGTATGGTCATACCTATTTAGTGACTGCTTCACTTTGCTAGTTATTCACTTTGGTGGGCCCTAGGAAAACATTTTTGGTATAGCATGCAGTTGGTGATACCACACTTGTTTTGCTGATCATCTATCTATGCTGAGGAATATTGGATAGGTTGCGTGTAAAGATTGTATATTGAGATACTATGTTCATGTGAATTGCAGTGCTGACTTTGAAGGACTAAGAAGCAATGTCTGCAAAGAAAAGGAATGTCAGTAATTGCCAAGAGTGTGTCAAGGATTTGTGAAAAGGGAGCCAAAGGGAAGATAATATTGGTGACCAAGCTGATCACTGTCATGCAGAGAGTACGAGGGATGCCAGGAGTCAGCCCTGTGCAAGATGTCAAAGAAAGTTAAAGCTCCAAAAGGGCAACTCAGTCAGTCAGTCAGTCAGTCAGTCAGTCAATTTATCTTTATTCGATTATTAAAAATCATAAAAGAAACGAGCATAAATACACAGCAATTCATCAGAGCACAAATTCATACATAAGTTTACATAATCAACATCTTTAAAAAACATCTTTAAAAAACTTTTTAAAGTCACAATAAATAAACGAAATACATTAAAAATGTTACGAAGTATTAAAAAGGAACCCTCCGGAAGACAAGGAATTAGAATTTAAATTGGGAGACATTATTCAATGGTCAGTAAGGTGCCTAACTCTAGTGCGGTTTTTATTTATCCGTGCTCCAGCTACTAAGAAGCTAGCTACATGAAAGGCAACTTTTGCATTAGGAAGGAGTTGCAAAAACATCATGGCTGGTTTAACCTGAGTAAAACCTTGGTTACACAGGATTGGAAACAGATATTTTTTTCTAATATCAATATAATGTTCACAAAACATAATGAGGTGTGTTGTGTCCTGAATAGAAAAGTGGTCACAGTCACATGGTTCAGCATCAACAGGTCTACTCCAAGTTTTATAATTGCCTAAGATAGGATGGATCAAATCAAAACGAAATCTCGTTAAAAGGAAACGATGGAATGGTTTAGTTACCAGGAGGAGGTATGGTTCCATTCCTGGACCAGATTTCAACATACAATGTTTCCTTACCGTGGGTTTACTTAACTCTATGGCTTCCCTCTCCAGAACATACAACTCAGTCAGAGTATTTTTTACTGTTTTAAGGTCATCTTGAGTTATTAAGTCTGGAGAGGAAAAAAGCTCCGGGCGGCCAGCAAGAGTCAACTGTGTTTGTACGAATTTTATCCACGGGATATACAGGGCTCTGTCCAGGGCTAAACAATCTTTTAAGATAATATGATTTAATGTAAGCTCCTGGTTGAGCCAAGTTTTCATCCATCCTATAACCGGGGCTAATTTTAAAGAGTCCATTATATAGCCCAAACCTAACTCTGCATGTAATACATAAGTGGGAGTCGATTGGGGGACTGAAAGCAGAGATCTCAAAAATTTATTTTCTACTTTCTGGATTTTATCATGACTAGTATACCCCCAAATAGCAGAGCCATACTGGGCGATGGACACACATTTTGCTTTGTAAATTTTGATGATGCTTTCCATGGGACGGGCACCTAATTTCTTAGCAAAACCGAGCAACCCTGCAGCCGCTCTAGCAACAGCGTTGCTTTTAACGGATTGCTGGGGGCCCCAAGTGCCCTTTTCATCAAAGTTCACACCTAAATATGGGAAAGATGGGACTCTCCTAACCTCTTTCCTTGTACAATAAAATGTTTTGGTCTTTCTTTTCCTACCTGCTGCTCCTGCAATCATCACATGGGATTTCTCTGTGTTAGTTTTCATGTCCAACAAGGTCATGAAATCTCCAAAGGATGAGAGGAGTTTATTTAGGGCCACTCCTGAGCGAGCTAGTAGGACTGCATCGTCCGCATACAGGAGGACAGGAATCTTTGTCTCGCCTGCACGTGGAATATCAATGTGAGATGCGGCCATGACTTTCTCAAGATCGTTTATATAGAGAGTGAAGAGGAGGGGGGCAAGGATACATCCTTGCCTAACCCCCCTCTCCGAGTTGAAATGGCAAGTGCATCTTCCTTCCCTAGTCACCCTGACCGAGGTCTTAAGCTCCCTATGTAGTTCCGCTAAGTAATTGACCAAGGGAGGGTCAATGCCCATGACCAAAAGGATCTCCCACAGCTTACCCCTGTTAACCAGGTCAAAAGCTGACGAGAGATCCATAAAGGCCATGTACAGAGAGCCCCCCTTGGCAATTACATATTTATTTAAAATTAGTTCCAGGTTTAGGCATTGGTCTATGGTGCCCCTTTTTGCTCTGAAACCATATTGAGCGTTTGATAAATTTCCCTTACTCTCTATGAGCTGGGTCAGTCTTCCTAAAAGGACTCTCCCCAAAATTTTAACGCTAGAATCTATAAGGGAGATTGGCCTATAACAGCCCGGATCTGTCCTTTGTCCCTTTTTAAAAATAGGTACTATGGTAGACTTTGTCCAGCTAATAGGAAAAATCAGGTCCCTTGTAACGTTAAAAATGTTTGTAAGGATCTTGGTACTAAGTTCTGGGGCGCTCTTGAAAAAATCTGCAGGGACCCCATCTGGCCATGGTGCCTTTTTGCAGAGTGTATCATTGATCGCTTTCTTTACCTCATCAGGAGTAAAGGGAGGGATTGTAATCGTTGATGATTGCGAAGGTAACGTCTCGCAATCGGAGCGATTATCAGGGTGGCTATAGATATTACTAAAGTGTGTCACCCATTGATCGTCTGGTATGATACAGTCTGCCCTCTGGTTATCTTTCCCAGCAAAGTATGGGTGATTTATGATTGCCCAAAATTTAGCGCTATCTCGTTGTGTTTCGGGCAATAATAATTCATTCCAGGCGTCATTTTTTATCTCAAGTTTCCTAAGCCTGATAGCGTGATTGTATTGCTTCCTCAGCAAAGCTATCTGTGCTTTGTCTCTTGGTTTATTTTTTAAAGCCTTTAGGAGAAGTGAGTGAGCCTTAGAGCAGTTTGAGTCGAACCATCTGGGGCCCCTAATCTTGTTTGCCTTTGTCTTTACAGTTAAATCTAGATTAACCTGACGGCAAATGGCGTCAAAAGCATCAATCAAGTTGGGACCAGGGTTCTCATTATCCAGACAAATTGCGACCTCCCCCTCTACTTTTGCCAGGGTTTCCTGTAGAAAGGCGATAGGGGTCACTTGGTCCCACTTTAGTCTTCGGTTCTGATCTTTTAAGACTAGGTCTGTCGCACATGAAATAACAGCCTTTCTTTTTCCCAAGACTCCTTGAGATATAATCTCTAAAATCACAGGATTGTGATCGCTAAAAATTGTAGTTTCTACCTTGTAATTAATGACTTCAGGTAGGAAACTAGAAGATAAAAAATATAGTCTATGATTGTGCCCGTCTTGTTGCCTACATAAGTCGGTACCCTCGGGCCTGTTGGGCAACAGGATGACTCATACAAGTTAAAAGTGGCTAAGAGCAATTCTAACGTCTGTCCACGTGATGTATGTTCAAAATGTGGTGGAGAGGAATAAAAAGAAAAATCCTCTTGTTCCACCTGGCAATCCAATTGGCAAGGATGAATATTGAAATCTCCCATAAGGATCACCTCATACCCATATGTACTATTCTCACTGTGGATAGACAGGAATTCCTCTAAAGCTATCAAATGCTCGTTATTAGTTTGACTGACAGGCGAATTGTAAAAATTAATTAAAACTATGGGGGAGGATTTTGGCATGGATAGTTCTACCGCTAAGCAGTTAGTGGAGTTAGATTTAATGTGTCTTGGCTTTCCTTGGAGATCTAGAGAAATATATATAGCCAAGCCCCCCTTCGCCCTTCCTGCTTTACTAGGGTCCGCAGGTACCGAAAAGTGGGAAAAACCATCCAGAACCAAGCTGTCTGATGATTCCCAAGTTTCTTGGAAAGCAAGAACATCGTAGGAACTAATTATATCTAGCCAATTCTTGTCATTTAGTTTGGCTCTAAGACCAGCGATGTTCCAACTCATAATTTTACAAACTCTGACTCCTGCGGAACTCTGTACTAATAAACTGGAAGCAGGCAAAGGGCCATTACCTGTATTGTCTTGTCTTGGGGGGAGTCAATCGTTTTGATCCATAAAGGATAATGGAGCATAGCGGTTGAACAATTGAAGGGGTTGTGCAACTGGGTTAAACTGTCCTGGATAACGATGGTGAGCTGCTATATTTTGCCTAGAGTCCTGATCCCATCTAAAATTCGAATCCCAGTTACTGTCCCATCCCGGAGCTGGGGTTCTTGGGTAAGTAACGTTCTGCTGTTCACCGTAAAAGAACTTTAAAGTCAAGGGAACAACAGTACCCCGTCTGCGTTGGGGAGGGAAGATATTAGCAAGGATATTGGGAAGGACATCATTTGTTGAAAAACTCACTGCCACACAGTCCCCTTTGAATTTTTTTGGTCGGTTTCCCAACCAAGGGACCCTGGTTACTGACTTAATGACACTAGCCAGATGGCGCTTTCCCCCTGGTGCAAATCGTGTATTACTGGTCAGCCAATGTAGAGCCTTACTACTAAGGGAAGTAGGGCTTTCCACTATACCCTCTTCCAATGGAGATACGTTTGCTAAAACTAAGACCACAGGTGTAGCTTCTACTAAAAATTGTAGAGGGTCTGATGAGTGAATTTGTGCTGAGGGAGTGTTTGCCTGAGGGATTATATCTGTGGGAATGTTGACTGACAAGGGGCCCTCGCTGTTAACAGTAGGTATTGATGGTAATATCTCCCCTGGTAATTGATTTACTACATTTTCAGTTACAACATCTCCAACAACATTTCCCCCTATATTATCGCTTAGATGTGTAACTAGCGTGGTTATGTTTTCTATCCCACCAGCAACCGCAGTGTAAAGTCCACTCAACTTCTTGACCTCTGCTTGTAACTTGTCAATTTTTGATATTAAGGGTTTGATGAGAGTATTAATTTTTATCTCGAGGAAATCTGTAATTTTTTCATAAAAAGCATCCTCAAGAGATAATTTTGGTGTATCATCATCATCGCTAATCACTTGCTTAGCTTTAGGGGTAGTAACCCTCTTTCTTTTTGCACCTGAGCGGAGGCCTACCCTCTTTGGTGGATTTTTAGTACAAAGTCGTCTTGGCCTAGGACCATGTCTTGTGGGAGAATGCTCATCAGCGGATACGCATATCTGTTTTTCCAGTTCAAGTTCAGTGTCCATGTCTATATTACCCTCAGACTCCTCGTGTAGTCCCTCAAGTGCTGGGGTTACGTTAATGCATATGTCAATAGAACCCTGGGAAATAGGGCCGCTGGAAATCTCCACACAGTGAACTTCTTGCGAGGTGATGTCATCGGTTAAAGTAGGTGTAGTAGGTGACAAACATCTCATGTCGGGGGATTGGCTTAGTCCCAAGGATTCTCTTCTCTGCATGTTAATTTTTTTGACAGTTTGCACCAAATAGTTATTTATGGTGTTGGACTGAACTTCATTCTGTTTCTTAGGCATAGTGTTCAATATTCACACAGGGCCGGTATTTACACAAGCAAGTAAAGGGGAACTGGAGAGTAAGTCTTACTTGTTAGATGTCTGCAGCAAATTTTCAGCAGCGTTTCTGGCCCAGCCCAGCCTCTTCCTGCCGATGAGGGCTGTAGAGGGCCCGCCCTTTGCCCGGGCTTCGCCCCGGGCGTCCCGCTCGCGTCCCGCGTCGTGGGGTTTCTCCTGGCTTTATCTGCGTCGTTGGCGCTCTCTGGCGTGTCTCCCGTCACTCAGCACGCGCCGCCGCGAGGCCTGCCGGGAGTTGTAGTCCCCCGGAGCGGCGGCGCGGAGTCCGATGTCTTTGCGACTCTTGGCGGTGGCGGCTAGGTCAGGTAAGGTCGTTTTCTGCCCCTGCGTGACTCTCGGCGGTGGCGGCGCTTTTCTCACTCTCTCCCCCGCTCTGCCGGGTTTCTCCTGGCTTTAAAGGGCAACTCACTAGGAGACAGTTCAGCATTCAGGAAAACTAACATCCCTGGCAAGAGTCCCAGGGCACTTTAGGCAGAATGGTTTACGAATGGGAATGCTATTCGTGATGCAGCCAGTGCATCAATTGGCAGCAAATTGCCCATTAGAAGGGGTTGCAGAGGAACCTGCCTCATGAATGTTAACTAGGCAGGTCGTAATTTGTAGCTCCCTGTAATTGGCTGCAAGTGCAGGGGTGTGCCCGCAAGGAACAGCCGATCCCCGCCCTTGCATTTACATTCTCATAATGGAAAGTTTTTTAAATTATTATTTTTAAAGCAGATGATGTCAAATAAACAGGTGCAGCTTTGAAAAATGTTTCTCATTTGGGAAAATAACTGAGGGAGGAGGCAGTGGTCCTCTAGACTGTTCCTCCTGAGGCTGCTACAATGTTTTCTAAATGGGAACCTGTCCCACGAGGAGAGCTTTTACTTTGTGAATCAGTTACTACCCCAAATCATGAAATGGTAACTGATTTGCCACCGCAACTGAAGTCGTTTGATACATCCCTTTCCAAACAACACGCCCACCTATTTGCAATTCAGAAAGGGTTGCAAAAGTCCTTTACCAGTGGTAGAGAATATTCCAAACCATAAAAGTGCATTTGGGTATTGTAAGAAGCCGTTTTGCTCGTGGCAACCCTGCAACTTTGAGAAACGCAGGGTTTGCAACCGTAGATTTTTGCATGTGGCCCTGCGTTTAAAATTGGTCTTTTATTCTCACCAAGCACCTCCCATATAGGTGAAACTGCACCCAACCATGCACTTCTAAAGGACGGCCAGAAACTGTATGCAAATTGAAGAGCCTCACTGTTTTGTCATGGTCAGATGTACTACATGACCGTTGCAATACAAGACAAAGCTATAAATCAGAGGTTCAAGTTTCTCATAGCCTGCTCAGTTCAGGAATTATCTCCAACTGTAGATTCGAAGTGTTTTCAGTTTGCTACGGAACCTATTCACTTGAACTCTTCACCAAATCCAGATCCCAACTTAAGTAACACTTGGTAAATCATCGGTTCTTAACAATAGACACTCTGACAAGTCATCCATGTGCTTGAACCTAGTCAAGAAGGTCATGCTCCCAAGACCTGGTTCTGTTGAATCTTTAAAACCACAGGTTTATTGACATTGCCACAAGCCTGATCGAGACCCATTCCCCATTTCAACATCCTGAGGAGTACTCTGCAGGGGCGTAGGAAGGGGGGTGTGGTGGGTGTGTGCCGCCCCAGGTGTCATCACTGAGGGGGGTGACAAAACGGCAAAAATATGTGTACCTATGTACTAAAGCTCGAGGACTGCAATATTCCAGACCAGGTGTGGCCCCAGTTCCTTGTCAGCTTGATCTCTGTATTCGCTTAGCTCCTCCCTCAGGGGTACAAGTCCTTGTAAAAGATAACACCAAAAGAGTACACTTGGTATACATCTACGAGGCTGCATGCAGAGCCTGACTTGTGCAACATAAATAGCCTATTACACATCTTAGTACAATATTAAGAGCTGGTATGCTTTGAGGTAGTGAGAAAGTGGCCTGTTGATAGTTTTCTCCATCACCTTGCCTGGTGTAGGGTGGAAGCAAGATCGGGCAGTAGTTTTCTAGTTGAGTGGGATCTGTTGTAAGTTTTTTTTTTGCAGTGTGTTGACAATCGCATGTTTCCAGGCATCTAGAAACATCTCAGTGATAATGGAGTTGTTCAGGATTCGGTGTGGACTTTGCTGATGGGGCGGCGCCCATATTGAAGATGTGATGGGCAGGGATCCAGTGATTCGTTCTCCATCTCCATACGAAATGTTTGCAGTGTTGTTTTGTTGTGCCGAGTTCCTTGGTGTACCAGCCGGCCTGCTTACGTGTTCTCCTCTGTGTGATGTGGCGTGAGGGTGCACAGGTATGGTTCGAGGTTTAAGTTGTAGGTGGTTTCAGATTTGTATCTGAAGAATTCCGAGAGGTTATCACAAAGCTCCTGCGAGGGGGTGATGCTGTTCGTAGTTGAGGCTGGTGAACTGAAGTCTTAAATAATTGTGAAGATTTCTTTGCTGCTATTGGAGCTGTTGTGATCCACACTTCTAGTTCCTTTAATTTTCTGGTGGTATCGTCTGAGGGTTGCTTGATATGTCTCTGTCGTTTTCAAGGTGATTCGTTCTCCATCTTCATACTACATGTTTGCAGTGTTGTTTTGTTGTGCCGAGTTCCTTGGTGTACCAGCCGGCCTGCTTACGTGTTCTACTCTGTGGGATGTGGGGTGCCAGCAAGGCAGCTTATGTTGTGATCCACTTGGCGAGATGTTTGATGTCACTGTAGAGGTAATATTAGTAGGGTTTGGCTTATTCTGGAGCAGGATGTGGATCATAGTTGGAGTCCAAGATGCTGCTCCAGCTTTGTCTGCCCAGGCATGTGGTGGGGGGTTTTGTTTGGTGTGCAATGCGGTTTTCGAATTGGATGATGGCGTGGTCGGTCCAGGTCAGAGGCGTGGTTGAAGTGATTTCAATGCCATAAAAAGTGGTACAGACTGGGTCAAGGGTATGTCCAGTTGCAGGAGTAGGTCCTATTACGTGTTGTCAGTCCCTGGTTCCCTAGGCTCTCTAGGAGTGCAGTGGCGTTGTTCCAGTCAATAGAAGGGCCCTTGCTTCGTTATACTATTACAGCAGACAGGTTTCCGTGGCAGACTCCAACCGTTGGCACCAGGTAATGAGGTTGTCCTTGCCATCAATCTACAGCTTTCTGTCTTCTAAAAAAAACACCCTGCTCCTCTGCATGAAGCACCATTTGGAGCTAACTGTAATTCTGGCGTTATCCACACTGGAGTTTCCAGCGAGCCCCTATTGACCACCTACACCGACGTCGCGAGCAGCGAAGCAGCCTGCCGCCGCCTCTGCACAACGCTAACGCAGATTCACCGCTCAGCCGAACCTCTCCTCAGTCTCCCTTGGGGTGGGAGGCACCTAGCTGCGAGAAGCAAGACAAGGCGGCAAGTCCGCGAACAAGCCCGCCAACCGCGTCCATGTAGCCTTAAGGCGACAAATGCGGCTGCCATTAGAGGTGGTTGCTGAGCGTGTTCCGGGATAACCCGCGGAGGCGGCCCAACTAGGTTGGGTGAAGCCTGCGGCTTCCACTCCAAGTGCCCCGCTCGTCTGCCTGCTACACCACACAGCCACGTGGGAGCCAGAGGGAGCCAGAGGCAGAGAGGAGCCACACGGGGGTCCCCGCTAACATCAAGAAGCTGCAGAGTGCCACTCCGTGCCACAGGTAGGGGGGTCGACTTATGCTAAAAAAATAACAATTGGTGGACAGCCAGCTGGAGGCAACTAGCGGCAGGAGCTGCCAGCAGTCATCTGCCCTCCCTGCCATCTGCAATTTGCCAATCTGCCATGAGAGCCCCTGGACCACCATTAGGCAGCATGGGACCTGCTAGTGCCCCCCTTCACCAGCATCCCTCTCAACTCCACCCGACCAGGCCAGACAAATACCTGCAGACCTGCACCACAGACAATTTGGTGTAACCCAACTCAAGGGGCCCAATTGTGGCCATTTGTGGACAGGAAGCTAAACCTAATGGTGCTCATGGCACTCCGCCAGTCTTTACAACTCCTCAGTGCTTCGCACCACTTTTGAGGTCCCTACAGGTGCCTTTCTTGTCCAAGATCCTGGAACAACATGTGCTAAAGTCCCTGTCTTCATTCCTGGAGTCACACCATCTACTCCAGGAACGTCAAGCAGGGTTCTGTGCACATCACAGCACCGAATTAGTAATGCTCTCGGTGCTGGATGAGCTTAGAGGCATGGCTGACAGTAAGAAACCAAGTGCCCTGATACTTTTAGATCTATCAGCGGCATTTGATACTGTCAGCCATGCCCTGCTACTGGACAGACTGGCCGCATTTGGGATAAAGGATCTAGCACATCAATGGCTAAAATCCTTTCTTTCGGGGAGGACCCAGAGGATTCAATTAGGGTATTGTTTATCTGAGGTGGGTGCTCTTGAGTACGGAGTCCCGCAGTGCTCTGCATTGTCCCCACTCTTGTTCAATCTTTACTTACAACCACTGATAGACTCCCTGGCAAGCATGGGCTGCAGAATTTTTAATTATGCCGATGATACTCAGTTGTTACTGAGTATTGACAACACGGCATCGGCACAGACCCAGGCCCAGAATATACTTAGATATACAGTTAGCTGGATGACGGCAAATTTGCTGAAAATAAATCTTGAAAAAACTGAGGTTCTGGTGGTTTCAACTGCTGCCTCACCCTGGAGTGATTTGTTTTGGCCCCAAGAACTTGGCCCCACCCCGAAACCGTGTCCCAATGTAAAAAGCCTTGGTATTAAGATCGACCATGAGCTGACAATGGCTAGCCAGATATCTTCTGTTCTCCAGTATTACATCTTTCATAGATTCACATGCTTGTATCTTCCCCGTCGTCATGGTGGGAGTCTCACGGTAACAGAATGACCAAGCAGTATCATAGAGAAGAAAAACTGCATAGAAAATCCCCATAGGGACTGTAATATTTGGGAACCAGACCATTTCCTTGTTTGGTCCAAAAGTCAGCCAATCAGCATTGCTGCCCTGCCCTCACACTCCCCAGCAGAAGCTTCCTGCCTCAGATTTCCAACCGCCTTCGTGTGAGAAAGGAGTCTCCCTGAGCTCTGCTCAGTTTTCTGTTCCTGAGTGAACTTTTGACCTTTTGGAATCTTATTTTCCTGTCTTCTGGATTAAGGTATTGTGAGTACCTATTTTTTTCATAATGGCTGAAAGCTCTACAAAGAGGCTGTTCAGGCCTTGCAGATCCTGTGGGAAGGCCAGGCTCTACTCTGAGGACCCACATAAGGACTGCCTTTACTGTCTTCATCCTAAACATGTGGCTAAGGATTGTAAATACTGTAGAACCTTTTCTGTCAAAACTAAAAGAGACAGAGAGGCTCGCTTGCTGTTATGGCTTCAGAAGAAGAAGGCCACATCAGGCTCAGATTCTGAGGAGGAATCTTCTCATTTGACACCCAAGAAAAGAAAGGCCTCTGTTTCTGAGGAGAAAGTGGAGCCTAAAAAGAGTAAATCAAAGGAGAAATCAACATCATCTCTTCCTATTACTCCTCTGAAAAAGCAGTCAAGTCTGAAAGGGCCTGGGTCTGCTCCATCGACCAGTTCCCTAGCTTCTGCTCCAAAATCTGTGGTGAAGACTTCAGCTCCGTCGACGACTTCACCGTCGACTTCGTCGACGACGACGGCTTCGTCGACGATAGGATCTAAAGCTACGGCGACAACGTCGACGACAACAACGTCGACGAGTAAGATTTCGCTGTCGACGAAGAGACCGTCGTCGACGACGATGACTCAGTCGACGACTGGTTCGACGTCGAGGATGTCGACGGGGGCCCCGTCGACGATGGTCCCGTCGACGAAGGCTCCGTCGACGATGGTCCCGTCGACGGCACCGTCGACGACACCGTCGACGAAAATCATTCTAACAACTGCGAAAGCATTCAAATCGCCACAGTCGAAGACCATGATCTCTATCCGGTCTTTTCAGTCGACCAGGGGTTCGGCAACTATCAGCAAATCTGCGTAGTTCACCTCTTGGACGCAGATTTCACCGTTGCCACCATCCTCATTGTTAGAGCAGGACTCAGATGGAGAGGAGTCCTCAGGTGCCGCCTACAGTCCTTCTCAGCTTCAGATAAAGAGCCAAGACACGGACGAAGAGGAAGTATATTCCTTCAAGGACAGACCTCAATCTTCCAGATACGAGTCTTTTCAGGAATCTGGTTATTATAATGAGGAGGAGGACCAACAAGAGGACTCACGTGAGGAAGAGCGGCAAGAGACGGTTTCCATACCTGTGTTTCTTGTATCTGACCTTAGGTTAATGATAAACGACTACTACCGTCGTTTCCCAGAGGCGAACACCTCTCAACCATCTACGCAGGTGCCTTCTTCACAGCCACCAAAAACAAACTCTGCCTCACAAGAACAAGTGGTGAGATCACCGCCAGTAGTTACTATAAGGGATGACCTAACGGAATCCGACGAGGATGAACAGCCTGAAGAAGGAGAACTTGTTCATGATGCTTCGGGGCAGGAATGGAATGAATACATTTTGCCATCGGCTCCGTCACCTATCCCACTACTGTCTACCTCCCCTCCTCAAGACATCGGAGGTTTCCATGATATCATGGAAAATGCGGCTAAGAGGTTCAATTTGGATGTGGAAGTTCAAGAGACGGATTGTTTCTTGTATGATTTCAAGGACGATGCCAAAAGATCGGTTCGTTCAATTCCTATTATCCCTCACATCTGGGAAGAGGGCCTAAAGATTTTGAAAACACCGGCTTCCATAGCGGTTTCTGTTCCTCGGATTGAAAAAAAGTACAGAGCGCCAGAGTCTGCTGCAGCCTGTCTCATAGGGCACCCCAGACCGGAATCAGTTGTGACGCAGGCGGCGCAGAGGAATTCTAAAAACCCGGTGGCTACTTCCTTGGTGCCACCAGACAAAGAAGGAAGGAGAATGGACGGTGCCGGTAAGAGGTTTGCGGTCATGGCAGCCTCTACTATTAAAGCGGCAAATGCAATGGCCCTTATTAGCCGTTTCAACAGGCAAATGTGGTCCGATCTTGCACCCATACTATCTGCGCTACCGGAAGATAGAAAGGAGGAAGCGGCGGCCATCCTTAAAGATGGAGCTAAGTCTGCTGCAGAATCTATAGACATCGCCATGGATGTCTCGTCTATGGCCTTCAGACAGATGGCTGGGGCGGTTTCGCTTCGCAGGCAAGGCTGGCTTAAAGCGACATCGTTTCGCCCGGAAGTGCAGGCGAAGATTGTCGATATGCCTTTTGATGGCGAAAATTTATTTGGGAAGCATATAGACGAGGCGTTGCAAGGCATAAAATCTGACACGGATACAGCTAGAGCGCTGGGATCTTTTCAACAGGGAAGGTTTCAGTCCTTTCGAAAAAGGGGTGCAAGAGGTCAATTTAATCAAAGACCCTCTTTTCAGACCAATCGATATCAGCCGTATAACCAACAGGGATATCGACAATACAATGCCAACAACCAGTACAGGTCCTCCAACTCCTCTTATCAGCAGCAGTCTAGAGGCAAAACAAACACCAGAGGGAAGAATCAACAGTCTAACAGACGTCAATGATTTCAGGCCGGCGCTCCCCACACAACAGATCCCGGAAAACGACCACTATCTGTCTCAATACTTCAACAACTGGATGTCCATAACATCGGACAAATGGGTTCTAGATGTCATAAGCAGGGGTCATACTCTGGAATTTGTAGAAATACCACCAGATCATCCCCCAGTGCTCAGGCTCAACCAACATCGTCAGGAAATGCAGAAGGAAGTACACTCGCTTCTGCAAAAGGGAGCCATAGAAGAAGTGCCGCAACATCTCAGAAGGAAATGCTTCTATTCGCATTTCTTCCTCATCAAAAAGAAACAAACCCTGAAATGGAGACAGGTATTGGATTTGAGGGATCTGAATCAATACATAAAGAAGATACCCTTCAGAATGCTATCGTTGCAAGAGATCCTACAAATGATAAAGGAAAAAGACTACATGGCGTCTTTGGATCTCATGGATGCGTACTTCCATATTCCCGTTCATCGGAAGCACAGGAAATATTTACGATTTGTTGTGGAGAGTCGCCACTTTCAATTCAAAGTCCTGCCATTCGGACTCAAATCGGCCCCGAGGGTGTTTACCAAATGCATGGCCCCGGTGGCGGCCCACTTAAGATTGCAAGGGCATTACATTTACCCATATCTGGACGACTGGTTGGTGACAGGTCCATCTTTCAGAGAGGCAACAAGATCTCTTCAGTGCTGCATCCGGCTGTTTCAGCGCTTGGGACTACGGACCAACTTGGAGAAATCCTCGCTGACTCCGGCCCAGGGCATCCAATTCTTAGGGGCATGGATATGCACCAGAGCGGGGAAGGCCTATCCTTCCGAAGACCGAATGAGAAAGATCATGGGTCTAACAGCGTCACTTCAAACAAAAAGGTCCACTTCTGTGAGAGTGTACAAGTCCATGTTGGGGATGATATCATCCTGCATCCCACTGGTGCCAAATTGTCGCCTTCGAATGAGGCCTTTGCAGGAACAACTGGACGAGCAGTGGGTTCAGTCCAAAGGAACCTTCGAGGATCGGATTGCCATCACGAACCGTATGAAGGTGGCCATGTCATGGTGGAAGGTTCAAAAGAACTTGGACCAGGGCTTGAACTTTGTTCCTCGAGATCACGACTTCGTGATGACAACGGACGCTTCGCTGAAAGGATGGAGTGCGCATCTTCAGGAGCTGGAGATTCAGGGCCTTTGGTCAGACTGGGAAGCACAGCTTCACATAAACATGTTGGAGCTCAAAGCGGTGTTTCTGGGGCTTCAAGCATTCCTTCCCAGGATACGCCAATCGTCGGTACTTATCCAAACGGACAGCACCACGACTATGTTTTACTTGCTAAAACAGGGTGGAACAAGATCCAAACAGCTGTCGACATTGGCGCAAAGAATCTGGAAATGGCTGATAACCAACGGCATTTCATTTCAAGTTCAACATATACAGGGAGTCCTCAACATACGGGCAGATGCCCTGAGTCGCACTTCCAATGTGACGCACGAGTGTGAACTGCACGACACTCAGCTTCACAACCTGTTTCAAAGGTGGGGCACTCCCACATTAGACTTGTTCGCAACAAGAAACAACTCAAAGTGCGTTCAGTTTGCGTCCAGGTACCATCAGCAAGGATCCAAGGGAAATGCATTCCACATGGACTGGACAGGGAGGTTTGCCTACGCGTTCCCTCCATTTCCATTGATACCGCGAGTTCTTCGCAAGATGAGATCGGAACCGTGCCATGTCATACTGATAGCACCAGCCTGGCCGAGGCAGGCGTGGTTTTCAGATCTACTTCAGATGTCGAAGGGCAGCAAGATCCAGCTTCCGACATTCCAGAACCTCATCTCCATGAAAGACGGTCAGATTCTGCATCCGGATCTGCAATCACTAAAATTGTCAGCATGGAACCTCATGAGCGGGAATTTCAAAACCTAGACATTCCGCAGGAATGCAGGCATATTCTCTCGCAAGCCAGAGCTATGTCAACAAACAAAACATATGCAGCGAAATGGACCCGTTTCTGCCACTGGCGCGACAGTCAAAACTTACATCCGTTTGAAGTACACCCCAAAGGTATCCTACCTTACCTGCTGTCACTATCTAAGGCAGGTCTGTCGCATGTCTCGGTCAAAGTGCACTTGGCAGCAATATCACGTTTCAGGAGGAAGCCAAATGAGCCATCCCTCTGGTCTTCCAGGATAATAAAGGAATTTATCAAAGGACTTTTTAGAGTTTATCCACCCATCCGGCGTCCACCAGTGCCGTGGCACCTCAATACAGTCCTATCTCAACTTATGAGGCCACCTTTCGAGCCTATACACAAAGCAGACTTACAGTTCCTATCTTGGAAGACAGCCTTACTGCTTGCACTAACATCAGCAAGGAGGGTTAGCGAAATTCACGCCTTTTCAGTGGAAGAGCCCTTCTTACAATTTCGCAAGGACAGGGTTATATTAAGGACAAATCCATCTTTTATTCCTAAAGTTCCTACGTCTTTTCACCTCAATGAGCCTATCATTCTGCCTACCTTTTTCAGCAATCCCTCATCGGAAGCAGAAAGGGCATTGCACTCTCTGGACATCTCTAGATGCTTGAAGTTCTACATTGAACGGACAAGGACATTCCGCAAATCCAAACAATTCTTTCTTGCTTTCGAGGGTCAAAGGAAAGGCCTTCCTCTGTCCAGACTGAGTATTGCCAGATGGATTTCATCAGCTATCCTGAAATGTCATGAGAAAGCGGGAAAGCCGCTCTGTTCTAAAGTGAATGCACATTCCACAAGGAAGATGGCGACTTCAATGGCCTTGTTCGCAGGAGTGTCGCTGCCCGACATCTGCAGAGCAGCGACGTGGAAGAGCGTGCATTCATTTACAAGGCACTACTGTCTAGACACTGCGTGGAAAGAGGACACGGCAGTAGGACAAGCTGTTCTGAAGCGCCTATTTCAGTAAGGTATGTTTTACTTGGCTGATGACTTTTCTAAGCAATACTTTGATTTATGTTTGTACATATATATATATATATATATATATCTGCACATATAGTACTATATTGATCTGTATTGTTCTACCATTGCTTTGATGCAGAGCTTCCTTCTGGGTTCTGTCCTGGAAACGCTACAAATTTGTGAGCACTGCTTACTACTCTGATACAAGCATGTGAATCTATGAAAGATGTAATACTGGAGAAGGAATTAGTTACTTACCTGTACACTATAGTTCTCCAGTATTATCTTTCATAGATTCACATGCGCCCGCCCGCCTCCCCGTTTCTCAGACAGATCCTGTTTCTCGGTATTATCCATGTCTCTCACTCGGGGACGGAAATCTGAGGCAGGAAGCTTCTGCTGGGGAGTGTGAGGGCAGGGCAGCAATGCTGATTGGCTGACTTTTGGACCAAACAAGGAAATGGTCTGGTTACCAAATATTACAGTCCCTATGGGGATTTTCTATGCAGTTTTTCTTCTCTATGATACTGCTTGGTCATTCTGTTAACGTGAGACTCCCACCATGACTACGGGGAAGATACAAGCATGTGAATCTATGAAAGATAATACTGGAGAACTATAGTGTACAGGTAAGTAACTAATTCCTTGTTGGGATCTGTACTAACCTAATCAGGCAACTAGGCAAGCTAGTTCCCCTACTTTCCCTAAATATGCT
Organism: Lissotriton vulgaris; assembly: GCF_964263255.1. NCBI lineage: Eukaryota > Metazoa > Chordata > Amphibia > Caudata > Salamandridae > Lissotriton > Lissotriton vulgaris. The sequence continues at coordinate 1,117,012,678 of NC_141685.1, read as the reverse complement.
CCGGACCATTGTCTCGGCAACAATAATTTCAAGGATAGATTATGGGAATGCGCTCTACCTAGGTTTGCCAAAACTCCTGATCAATCGCTTGCAGGTAACTTTGAATGATGCAGCGCGACTGATTTTTAGAGTACCTAGACAGGCCCATGCCTCTCCATTACTGCACAGGTTACATTGGCTCCCCATAAAGCAAAGGGTGGAATTTAAAAGTTTATGTATTGCCCATAAGGCAATCTATGGGCATGCGCCTGCCTATATAAAAGAACGGCTTGGGGTCTATAATCCCAAACGAGCGCTGAGGTCTTCTAACTCCCAATTGTTGTCTTGTCCGCGTTTTAAAATGGCAACCAAGGGAGGGAGATCTTTTTCTGTCCAGGTCCCACAGATGTGGAACAAACTACCGGAGTCCCTCCGCAAAGAAGTAAATCTTCTTCATTTTAGGAAGTCATTGAAAACACTCTTGTTTAGGGAAGCTTTCTGCTGCATTTGAGTAATGTTGTTATATCTGTACCTTCTGTTTACCTACTCAGTTGTTGTTACTGCTTCTGTCATGAGCGCCTAGAGACCTGACGGTGATTTGGCGCTCTACAAACCTCAGATAACAATAACAACAATAACACTCAGTGGGGGTGTGGATACTTGACTGCGATGCAGCAGTCAAACGGCCCCCAGGACGTTACTCTATAGAACCAAACATTACATTAACTACTCCTCTAACAGGGTGTTAGACTTGGCATTTTTGGGCGTGTTTCCTCGGAGTTTTTGCTTTCTGCCCTCCCGGATTTTACTCTGTTTTTGCTGGTGTAGTGTTTCTGCGCACTTTTCTCACTGCTGTTCAGTGGTAAAGTGCAAGTGCTCCTGTGGTAAAGTGTGATATGGATTGGTGTTTGCATGATTGGATATTTGATGTACTTGTTAGTCCCTAGTAAAGTGCACTGCGTGTGCCAGGGCCTGTAAATCATATGCTACCAGTGGGCCAGCAGCACGGATTGCGCCACCCACGCAAGTAGCCCTAAAAAGGCAACTCAGACCTGCCATTGCAGAGTCTGCACGCAGTTGGTAACTGCTGTGTCGACTTGGCAAGTGCACCCACTTCCCAGGCCCTAAACCTTACCTTTTCTACATGTTAATCACCCCTAAAGTAGGCCCAAGGTAACCCTGTGGGCGGGTGCAGTGTATGTGAAAGGTAGGACATGCCCTGGTGTGTGTGGCATGTCCCAATAGTGAATTACAGCCCATTTTGTTTTTCACTATTGGAAGGCTACCTGTTCCCCATAGAACATAACTGGCCCTGGGAACTAGGTAGGGAAATACAATTTAGTATGACTGAACTCAGAATCAAAAGATGCATCTTTTAGTGAAGGTGATTTTTACATTCTGTGTTTGAAAAATACTCGGTTATTCCTTGTCCCTCCTCGGAATGTGGATTGCCTGTCTGGGTTTTGGATGACCGAAGGCTGGGGAGTAGGAGTGGCTCCAGATAGTCTAGGTAGGGTGAGGAAAGGGCTGAATAGACCTGGGCTGCAATTGGGGAAGGGTGAGGAGATTTCCTTGCACCTCATAGGGTTTGGTCTGCCTCTGACTATGCCATCTCCGCCTCCTGCATGGAAATCACACCAGAGAAGGCAGAACTGGTTCTGGCTGGGCACAGACACTCTCTGTCTAAGAGATCAAACGACTTTGGAATATAAATATTGGGGCCCAGACCCCTGAACTTTAGAACTCTTTTGGATCAAGAAGACTGCCAAGAAGAAGAGCTGGGGAAGTTGTGAGGAGGGACTACCACTTTGCTGTTCGCTTTGCTGTGTTGGCCTGCAGTGGCTACTTCTATCTTGGGCAGTGAAAGGACTGAACTGAACTTTCTGCAATCTACTTTTGTGAGTTTCTCCAAGGGCTTGAGGTAGAGTTTGCCCCTTGTTCAAGAAGTCTCAGAAACAGCAAAGACTTCAAGCTCTTCTGCCCTCAGCACTGGGAATGGTATGTTTTGTGCTGCAACAGAAGAAAAGCAACTCTACAACACCGCTGCCGACTCCGTGTCCTAAAGGCACCGCAGAGAGCACCGCCGCAACGCGATCCTGGTCTCACCGACAACGCCTTCTGACGCCGTCAACGAGCCGCTGCTCGCACCGCAACCTGTGGGCACCGTGCTCCACTTCGCTTCACAACAACGCCTTGGCACTGCAGAGGGCAACGCCGCACTGCGACCCTGGTCTCACGGACGACGCCTGGTGACACCACTGCCGTTGCTTGTATTGCGACCTGTGGGCACCACACTCCGCATCGCCTCGTTTCATGGTGGCTCCCTGGTATCCTCGGCGATGCTGCTCCACGCCAAAATCGACCTTGCTGCTTGTACTGTGGTTCGAGGGCACCGCTCGTAAAGTTACACGACTCATCGTCCTCATCCCACACCGCAGCCTTGGCCTCCCGACGCCGGCGCCATCGACTCCAGGTCATCAGCCGACGACAACGCTTAAGCAACGACGACGACACTGCCTGCACCGTGACCTGCCAGCACCGCGACAAGCACCACCTTCATCTTGCACCGCGACCCTGGTCTCACCGACGACACCATCTGGCGCCGCCACCGTGCCACCGCTCGCACCGCGATCTGAGGGCACCACACGCCGCACCGCAGCACAAGCACCTGCCGACGCCAGCGCTCCTGACTACATCAGAGAGGAGATTGACCTGCAACACGTGTGACTTCAAGGGCCCCAGATGACTCTTGTACCGACCTCCGGAACCAACGCCAGCCGATCCCGTGTTTTCGGAAGCTCAACGAGAGGTCATCGACGCCCTGCATTTCTAAAAGGTACTGTTTGTGGGTCTTCCCGACACCGTAGCTGGCCCGCAACGCCACGGTCAGCCAGAACTGTTTGGATTGGTTTGCTCACAATGCCGTGATAGCCCAGGATGGAACTATCGATATCAAGGAACAATTATTAAAGAATATTTTGATAACTGTAGATGTTTAAGTACTGTATTGTGGATTTTTTTAATCGTTTTTGGTCTTGTCTTAAAGTATATAAAAATATTAGCTATTGTTCTAAACTGGTGTGGTGTCCTTTTGTAGTGCTTACACTGTATTGCTGTAGGTTATGTGCAAATGCTTTACACACTGTCTCTAAGATAAGCCTGACTGCTCATGCCAAGCTACCAAGGGGGGTGAGCTGGGGTTATTTTAGGAGTGTAACTCCCTTCTCTTGACTAGGAAAAGGGTCCCTATTTGGACAAAGGTGCAAGCCCTTGCCAACTAGAGACCCCCATTTCTAACACTGGGGCTCAAGCCCAGAGCCCGCAGCCACCCTCTTCTTCCTACCTAGTTCAACCAGCAGCCCAAGCGGGCACAGATGAGGTCGGGGAAAGCCAGAGTGGCCACTCGCCTGAGGCCAGGGGCGAAGAGAGGGAAGAAACAAAAATCATGCCCCCCCCTGCTCAAGCCAGCGCCATCCCACATTAATCACAAAAGACTCTGCAGCAAAAGATTTGCCAAGTGGTTTAACCATACTAACCCATCCAAAAATCTACTCAAAATTCAGCGTACTCACTGACGCAGGCTCTGCAATCTATTCGAGCAATGCTACCCTCAAAGGTATGCAGACCCCTCTGCGCCTCTTACAAACTGAGTTGACCCCACTAACTTCTCAGATGCAAGAAAAGACCTGTCCAAGCACCAAGGAGCAGCCAAGTTTGCCACTAGTTAACAACTCGGCCACAAGAATGCTTACCTCTCCAGTGGGCCCAAGTCCCTCTCCAGAGCTCTGTAACAACCGCTGCTCCCCTTGCTCCGCCTGCCACAGTCAGCTAGGGCCCCCAAAGGCCCGTCCCAGCACAGCGGACAAAAATCTGCCCCTTTCCAGTCCTGCAAATCCCCAAAGAACCTGGAGCTCGATCAACTTACGACAAGCACAAATACACCAAGGTCAAAATAAGCCAAGGGCAGCCAAGGGCAGCCAACTGCTTAGACTCGGAATCAGAATCTGAATTAGCTCTGGAACAAGCCCCACTGCAGGCCACAGTGGAGGGAGGGGCAATATTTCACGAGCGCTCACCCCCAAATGCTGCCAGCCCATTGGGTACCACACAAGAGGATCATCGCCACAAAAGTACCATGCTATCAAATCAACTAGAATCTGCCTCAGAACGCACCCCAGAAGGTGACTTAGAGGTCTACCCTTTCCTGACACAAAAGGAGAACAGCGCCTCATGCTCGACAGGCTCAGAGAGGATCCAGCAGGCAGAACGAGACCTAGAAAGCATTTTCAGCCAATTACTGACATACAGGGTTACCATCCCAGCAGCCTCGCTGCGGCCGGCAGACACAACAGTATCAACCCCGGATCCTCCACCTACCCAACTTTGGACATCACCCATCCCGCCCAGACCTTCTGAAGAAATAGGGGGGTCCGCTGACCTGATCCACAAAGAGGGGGGGGGGAAGGCAGTGCTATGCTATCTGAGCACACAAGAGTGGGAGGAAATGCTTGCCGCTTATTCACCTGACCCGCAACAGAGCGCTACCCCAGCCACGGTCCCACAACTACACTCCCTAAGCCCCAACCAATCACCTGGAGAGGAGTCTGCAGACTAACCTATAAGGGTGATGCTACCTAAAGAGCGAATCTGATAGAGACTACTAGTCGCAGATTCCTTCACGTAGAATTATTCCCAGGCGTGAGACTGGATCCGGAAACTTTTGCCACAGCATCCCTGCATGCCGGGGGCGGGGCGACACCATGCGACTCCCCCCAGGTGTCGTCCGCGTACGTGACGTCAGTGAAGTCACATAAGACCCAACCCGGCGCGCCTACGTCAGGTTTTTCCTTTTTTGCATGCAGCGCGGATCCGGTCTTTACTACTGGCCTGTTTGGGAGCCCTTTTTTCTCCCAATTGTCTCATCTTTGGTGAAACAGTGTGCGAATGCCTTCGGGCTTCAAGACTTGCACATCGTGTGGGCGTCTTATGTCGGCGACGGACCCTCACCTCATTTGTATGTGGTGTTTGGGGGAGGATCCCGGCACCACTGACTGTGAGGCGTGCCAACAGTTGAAGCCAAAGTCGCGGCGAGAGCGCCGGATGAAACTAGCGCATCTCTCCAGGTCGACGTCCTCCCCTCGATCAGCTTCGGCAAACGGCTTCAGATACGGCCGTAGTCGTCCTCGCCCTTCTCCGATGTCACCCGAGCGTCGCTCCCCGGTGGGTAAGTGTCACATTGTCCCCGGGGGCTGGTTTACAGCCTGCCGGGAGCGTGGGGGATGTGGCCCCGGATGTCGTCCTATCCACCATTTCCCGGTGTTGGAGCGTCGAGAGTCCAGATGGAGACATATTCAGCGGCTTTGCAGTCCTTGCTGGCGTCTCCTCCTCCTCCTCCTTCCTTTCCTGGGGCGTCAGCGGATCCCTTGCCTTGCCCAGGGCCCTCGGCGGCGCTGCAGGCGCTGACTGGCTCAGATCCAGGCTTGGAGGATGTGGTACTGTTTGGGAGCGGCCCCTCGGGGGTCCCTCCTTCAGACCACGGCGCCTCTGCTTCTTTGCACTCTCCTGCGGGGTCCCTGTGGTGTCGCAGGGGCTCGGGTCGCATCCCCGAGCCCCTCTTGGTCCTTTGACAAGGTAGTCCTGTCTAAGGCCGAGGTGACGCTGCTATGGCGCCGGCAGCGGCTGGACTGTGCGGAGCCACAGGGATCCGTGGACCCTCCTCGTCCCGCTCCGGGTCAAGGCTGGGTGGGTATCCCTCGTCCCTCTCCGGCCCCCTCTCGTCCCTCCCCAGAGGCGGCTGCCTCGTCAGAGGGCAAGTCGGAGGTGAAATCGTCCCTGGCGCTGCCCCATGGGTTGCCGGGCAACCTCCGCTACATTCTGGGCCGTGGCTGGCAGAGGGCTTCGTGTCACTCCCCAGGCCCTCCTCGTTCCTCCACACAGCCGGCTGCCTCGGCGGAGGTTGAGTTGGCGTTGTTCCAGCGCTGCCCTGGAGCCGGTTCGGCTCCGGGTCCACTCTGGTCCCCGGTGCGGTGTGACTTGGAGGGACGCTGTCCAGCGACGCCGGATGGTGTCAACGTCCTGCCTCAGGCGGCCGACTCTACGGCTACGCCCAGAGGTCATGCTGCAGATTCGTCTTCGGGCGCTCCTTCTTCTCCGGAGGCAGGCTGTATACTGGTGTCGTCCTCCCCGGAGACTGGTCGCCGTGTGGTATCTTTTTCACCGGCATCATGGAAGGGCAGCTCCCTGCCCTTTCTAAGGCAGAGGTGTTCGCCGGAGGGGCGGAAGGTCCCTCATTCTTTGGTTCCTTCTGACTTCCAGGTCTGGCCCTTGCTCGTTCAGCTTGGCTCTGGGGACGGCCACCTTAGTTTGCAGCCGTCGCCCACGGAGGAGCTGCTTTCTTCACCGCGGGGCCCTACGGAGGTGGGTGCGGCCTTTGCTTACGCGGTTTCCACGGCGGTGGGCATTCTGCGCATGGGTGACCCGGTTGCTCACTTTCGGTGGACCATCTCTTAGAGGTTCTCCACCAGGGCTCTGGTTGGAGGGAGATCTTACTTCCCTTTGAGGGTTCGCTCCTTTCCTCCCTGACTGGGGCAAAGAGGTGACCCGCCTCAGGTCGATCCGGTGCCTCAGCACATGCATCTTCCCGCGATGCTTGACCCAGCATGCCTTTCCCTCCACCCCTCTGCTGCCAGTTTACTTTTGCGGACCGGCTTTCCCTCCCTGCCGCCACTGTTGACTCCGCCGTCCCAGGAGGCCCGCTGACTGGAAACTTGGGGGCGCAACATGTTCGCCTCGACCAGCGCTGCACTGCGGGCCTTTAACACCATGTGTGTGTTTGCTAGGGCCACCTCTTGTTTCTGGGACTCGACTGAGTCTCTGGGATCCGCAGCCTCCCAGGAGACGGTCCAGGTGGACTTACAGCATCATGCTGTGGATGGCCGAGAGATAGCGGTGTTTATTCTCCGCTCCACTATGGACATCTCGGAGGTGCTGGGCCAGGCCATGGCTTCCTCAGTCGCCCTCTGTCGCCATGCTTGGCTTTGGGATGACATGTTCCCTGAAAATATTCAGGAGAGGCTCATTGATCTTCTGTTTGACGGTAGCTTGTTGTTCCACGCCCCGGCTGACTCCGCCATCCAAAGGTTCCTGGCAGGGCTCCGTCCTCCACCTCCTCTTCTGCCTTATCCTTCTCCTCCTCAGTGACTGCTGAGTTGGGCTGGTTCTGGGCCTTCTTAGGCCACTTGTTCAGACTGTGGGGTGTGTTTTCTGCCATTGAGTCCTCCCCTGGGACATTTGCATTGTTGGATGCTGGACGGCCCTTTGTGTCTATGTGTGTACGTGTTTTCCTGGTGTTGTTGCGCAGACTTGGCCCTGAGATTAGGTCTTCTGCTTGCTTGGGCTGCTTGTCAAGCCTTCTGCGGGGGTGTTTTTCCCCTTGGCCCTTTTGTTTTTTCCTCTGCTGCGGAAGTTCTTTCAAAGAGGGTTCCCATCTCTTGGGACTTAACGTACCTTATGTGGGGTAGCTGTAATATAGCTTGCGCTCTGCTTGGGAGTTCTGGTGCCGGTTCTCCATGGCGTTCCTGTATGTTGCTTTTCTTCAGAGGTAGTGCGTGCGGCCCCTCCTAGTAGTATGGCCGGGCATTTTCTCCCCTTCCTGCCCCTGTCCCGAGGGTGATTCTGAGTGCTCTCTTGTCAGGTGTCGACTGCCCTGCCCGGTCTTTCTGGAGCCCCGGGCTGTTCTTCTTGATTCTGGCAGCTTCTGCCTGTTGGCACTGTTCTGGCTGGCCTGTTGCCTTCCATCTGGAGGGGGCTCACCTCCTTTTCCCTTATTTCCTTGGGCCCTCTGGGCTTCCTCCTCTTCCTGTCTTGGCATTGGATGGAAGCTCTTTTGAATTGTAAGGGAGTAAGGTGCTTCGGCCTTTCTAGACTTGCTCTTGGTTCTTCTGGTGTGAGGGTACGGGCCTCTTCGGTCTTCCTGTTCCGCCTACATGCTCTGGGGTCGGTGGAGTTCTCCTTGTGGGAGATCCTCTTGCCTGGCAGGGATGAAGTTTTCACCTGTGGGACCTTCTGTTCTGTCCAGGCAGGTGGGGTCCTTTCGCAGACCCTCCTTCCCCGTGGGTATTGCTAGGGTATCTATTCTATGTGAAGGAATCTGCGGCTAGAAGTCTCTATCAGATGTATGAGTTTCTTACCTTCGGTAACAATGTATCTGGTAGAGACGATTCTAGAAGCAGATTCCTTCACGGCCCGCACTTCCTGCCCGTTCTGCGAGGACCTTTGGGTTGGTCTTCGGTACTCTACTCCCGGTGGGGGGCTGTGTCTCCTGCGAGTGCCTTCTTTGCTCTTGACGGGTGGCTCCGTCTGGTTGCGGTTCGTTCCTCCTCTTGGTTCCTGGGAGGATGGGGTTACGGTGCTCCTGTGTCCCGCTGCTCTGGCTACTCCAGGTTTGGGGGGGGGGGGGGGGGGGGGGTTGCCTTCAATCTCTGTCCTTCCCTTCCTCTTGCTGCTGAGGGTCCTGGTCCCTCTGCTAACCTCTGAATAGGGGGGGTCATATGGCCAGGCCTTGCCCTTGTTCCTTGGGGGTGGTTGCCCTCTATGCTGGGTGGCTTGGAGCGAACGTTAAACAGCGACGCCAACAGAGCAGGAAAGGGTGCAATCAGAAAATCGCTGAGAAGCCCACAATCTTCTACCCAATCTTCTACGGTCAACACACACAGCTGCCCACTAAACCTGGTTCAGCCAATATTCAAACCAGAGACCTCCTGCCGAATAACTATCCGGACCAAGGAAGTCCCTCTGTTTTCCAAAACCCGGAACAGAAGCTCAAGCCAACCAAGAGACATTGGAATGGGAACCTAACTTCATCTGAAAATAAGAAGGCCCCCAGAGGAGCAGCCAACTGAAGCCTGAACGATCAGAACCATATGGAGGACCTCTAACACCCTCACAATTCCAGAGCAACCACGACAATCTACAGTAATGGATTGGCCCAGACCAGTGTCGCTGGGGGAATCCCCAGAGAGTTATAAGCCACAAAAGGTTATAAGCAAGGAGACCGGCACTAAATTCCTCAACAGCAAAATTGGGCAGACCAGGACGGTAGTGCACAATCCGGAAAACCTGCCCTTACCCACCATCTTCACGTCTGGAAGGCACCTTGTAGATCAGAGTTAGAATCAAGCAGCTCTGCCCAAACAAAACTCACTGCACTACTCTGGGCCAATAACACTCGAAATAGAGCCAAGGAATATAACTGCAAGTTTGCTGAGCAATGGCTGGGAACCCCTGCCAAAGGCAATACTACAAAGTAGCCGCCCTCCTGGCACCCCAGCACCAGTCAACGACCTCGAACAGAAAACTCCTTCGAAGGGAGACACACAGATGGCCACTCTCCTTTACCCCATGTTTACATCAAAAGGACTTCAGGACACCCTGAATAGGAGTAATATTCTAAGGCTGCTGCAAGCGATTCCAACTCTCACTGAGCTGAGCTCAACTGACATACTCTCGATTGAATTCATTCGCCCCGCAGGGTTACCAACTGGCAGGGTGCAAATTCAGGACGGTCAGTGTAAAAATTCAGGACAAAGGGTCAAAATTCAGAACAAAAATTCAGGACAGAAGGTCAAAATTCAGGACAAAAATTTGGGACGAAACATAAGTTTTACAGACATGTCAGAGGAGGTGTCACAATAACATATAAGTAAGTAAATAGACAACCAAAATAAATACAAGTCAAAATAGGTTTATATAAGGTTGATCCAATCGTGCACTTCACAGGTTTTCGGTATGCGTGCAACTTTGCAAAGTGATACTTGAATGTTGAAATCTGTGTACAGTGAAAACGGTGTTAGTTATTTTATTTGTATTTTCTCCAGCATGGCGCCAAGACAAAAGCAGAATGCTTTGCCCTAGTCCCATGCAGGAGAAGGCACCCCACATGCTGTCACTGCAATTGATCCCATTAGCACTTAGAAAATGACAATCAGCTGGAGTCTCAAACTGACAATGGGCCGCTCCACAGTCTGCACGAGGGAGGTCTGGTAGGGGCGGCTGCAGGGAGCCTCTTCAGTTTAAAAGATAAGAGCGAGAAGCCCGAGTGAAATCTTTTTAATCACGGGGCCTCTCGCATGGGAAACAGCATTCCTTTCTGATATTTCCCATTTCGATTTAAGTATGATGTCGGTAAGGCGTCCGTAATTTGGGATCCCCAAATTACGGACGCCTTACAGACATACTAAAATGATGGACGGTCCGTGAAATTTACGGATGGTTGGTCACCCTACCCGCAGACCCTTCAATGCCAGAGACCACTAAGGCCACTTGGAAATCAGCAAAAATTGCACACAGGTGCTAGCTGTTCAGGGCACCTTCAAAACCTGGGGGATAGATATTGCTCCATATCCAACTCCGGCATATCCATCGCCTTTTTTGGCCCCCACTTTGGGTCCAGCAGTCACAAAACCACAGGGAGGTCCAATTTCAGTGCTTAGAGGGGCGCAAGGCCAATCACCTCAGTGGGGGCCAACCTGAGGACAGACCTACAAAACAGCTCCTGTGCAGCACCTGTAGCAGACCACCCGCTTCAGCTCAATCACCCCGACAGTAACCATCTCCGCAGAAAGGCAATGAAGATCAACACAAAACGGTCTTAGGGATAGAACAGACATCACCCTCTCCACTTATGCTTGTGGAATATAAACATCTTGTCGCCTTAAATAAAGGATCAGAACTTCTTACAATATCTGAAACTTTTGACTTAATCATGCTGCAGGAAACATGGGTCACATTACCGCATCACATCCAAGGCTATATGAGTTAATTCACACCGGCCACAATGAGCAAAAAATACGGACACCACTCAGGAGGGCTGGCGACCTATGTGTCCACAACGAGAGTCAGCTCTCCGGTCGGCCCCCTTGCACCGACTACCTCTGCAGTGTAGATACCCCTTTCCCTCCATGGGGGGCAAGATGAGGTGGTCCTAGTCACCCCTTACGTTAACCCAAAACGGAAAGCCAAAGATTCAGAGAACTTAACAGCCAAAGTATCCAGTTCCATAACTGAAATGGGAACCCCATATTCGATTGTAACTGGGCCCTTTAATCAACATCTTCTTGGCACATTGAATGGTGAAGAGACCGCCATCCTTACTTCACTCTGCAACATCCTGCCACAATATGCACCATAAACCACAAGAAAGCTCCGGAAAAAAAGTCTCTTGGAAGACCTAGAACATCTAAATCTAAGGGCTCTCAACTGCAGATTCCCTGAGGATTCTCCCCCTGTTCCCTCACATTACACTAATTCATCATGTTCAATTTTAGATTACACGTTCGCAAGCCTATCATTGTTTCCCTTCATTTATGGGTTCAGAATGGGGGACAAGGGGGACAGCAACCATTGTCCACAGGAAATCCTACTGTCAGCCACGGCAACCTTCGCCATCCAACAAGAACTAGCTTTGGTGCCTACCTACACTTCAAATTTAAGGAGCATCAAATGCGCAGCAACAAAGACGGATTCTCTGTTCCAAACAGCAACCAAGCTTTTTCAATCAACAGTAACAGGTACAACTGACCGAATAGAACACTTTACTGCAAAGCTCTTAATCCTCCGGGGCACAACACCGCTGAAAGCAGTCTCTTGCTGGATAACTGGCCCGAGAAACAGGATCCCCAAAGCTCAAAGGGACCAACAAAAAACTCTCAAGAAATGAATAAACTCCTCCCTAAGGCGCTTGAGGAGACATCCAGGGAACTTAAGCGTCCGCACATTTTTGCGAGACCGATGCAAGCTTCTGAAGAAACTAAACTGGGAAATCAAGAAAGAGCAAGAAGATTAAATCTGGGTACAGCTGCTCCATGATGCTAATCACAATGACCGATTTCTGGAAAAAGGTGAATGTTGTAATCTGCCCACCCCACGAGGGAATTGCGTCCACATTTCAGAGGAAATAAGGCTCAAATTTCTATCTGAGCAATTTAACAACGGAGCCAGGGACATATGCTCAATGGATCCAAATGGACGGATGCCACGAGATTGCTTGGAAGCAGGCCCAGAGACAATGCGGGCATTGAACATGCCTGATGCAGAAAAATTATAAGGGTGCAAGCCAGGTGACCCAGTCCCATCGACAATCAAGAATCAAATATCAAAAGGGAGAAGAGAGGGGGCTCCGGGCCCGAATGGAATCCCCCCGGCCCTGTTCAAACACAAACCGGCCGACTGGACTAACTTCTTGCAACCTCTATTTTCGGAAATCTGGTCACAAGGCAGAATATCCGAATCATTGAGAGGCTCAACGATCACGCCGATCTACAAGAGCGGCAACAAGACCCAGCCTAGCAACTATTGCCTGGTGGCCCTGATTGACAACGAGAGAAAGTATTTTGCAGGTACCATTTTGGAGGATCTCATAGCCTGGGCAGACTCCTACAAAATAATCCCGCCAAACCAGACCGGCTTCTGCAAAATGACTGGTTCGACAACAAACATCCTTGCACTCTCTCTTCTTATCGATGCGACCAAAACAGCCAACCTGCAACTAGATCTATGTTTCATTGACTTTAGTGCGGCATTCGATAACGTTGAGAGGAGGAATCTCTGTGGGAAGTTGGCACGCTGGGGAATACCTCAGGACATATTGGATATCCTGCTGCTTCAACCCACTGACACCTGGGTCCAGGTAAAATTGGGAGCGGGAACTTATCTCTCTAGAAAAGTCCCTACAACTAAAGGCCTAAAGCAGGGTTGTGTGCTGGCACCCACACTGTTCAACCTCTATATGGCCGACCTCCCTCAAGCCCTTAACATCAGAAACACACACCCACACCCAGGCTCGGAGGAAAACCACTGACAAACCTTGTGTATGCTGATGATGTGGTGCTGCTCAGCCATACTTATGTCGGTTTTCAACACCTACTCGATGAAATGCAGAAGTACGCCGCAGAGAATAGTCTAAAAATTAATTTAAAGAACCCTTGTACTATGACAGTAACAACAGAAGAAGGCGGCAGAATAGGTGCCACCTGAGAGGTGCTCTTACTGAACACACCACTGATTATAAATACCTCAGTGTCATTTTTGATAAGGAAGGGGCCTTTATGCGCCAGAAAGAAGAGATCAGAAGGAGAGGCCTGGTCGTAGCAATAATGCTGATAAACTGGGGTCCTCACTATGCCCCTTCTGAAGGTAGCACATGCCAAGCTACTCCCCACGTTAACTTACGGTAGCGAAGCAATGCCGGGGAGTGATGCAACTGGACAGCTACCTGATAATGGCGTACTGAACCATGCTCAGCCTCCCAAAATATACTTCACCAGATCAGATAAGGCTGGCGTTCGGCGTAGTGAAACAGTCACTGGCCTGGCTTAGTGCTTACATCATCTGCTGGAACAAGATAAGACTCTGCCTCAAACACTCTAAACCAGCTGCTTTGGCAAGAACTCCAGCATAGAGATACTTCTTCGGACAGATGCTACCTTCAAGAATCCCTTGAAATCACAGGGCTCACTAATATCTGGAACACTCTGCTACAACACACATCCTTCAAAAAATCGGTCTGGAAGTCAGTAAAACAAATCTCATGGCTGTAAGACCAGGCTCTGTTTTCAGTCAGATCTCATGCCTGGATGACCCTGAACTCTTACAAATCATCTGCCCCCCCAAAATACTTCAATGACGGTTACCCAAAGACTCTCAAGATAAAGTTTTTAAAGCACCGCCTGGGCATTCTACTGTGCGCCGAACACCTTCCACCATGGCAGAGGGCATGCTCACCAAGCATGTGCAGTCTATGGGATACAGGCCCATGAGACATTCTGCACTTATTCTGCACATGTACGGCATTGCAGCAAGAGAGGATACAGCTGCTACAGTTCCCACTCAAGAAGTTAGGGATCCGCACCAGTCGGCAAGCGGTGCTGGCATGTTTCGATTCAGGGGCCACACAACTGAACTGTAGAGTGGTAACATTTCTCACACTGGCGGAACAAAAAATTAATCAATATCATAGGAGCGCACAAGCCACTCTAGCATTAAGCGGACAATGAAGAACCTGAAATGCCAATCGCAAGCTGCTTCCTTAGAACTTAATTTTTAACCAACTTAAAAAAGAGCCCACCGATATGGGAAATTCCATTCTGTCGCTCGGCCATCAGGAGACTCCTCCTGATATGAACGCACTCTGCCCCGTGGTTGTCTGGCACTATTGCCTTATACAATAGATGCCCAACGCAGGCTACACTAACTATTATCATCACAGCCATGTAGTACTGCATTGTATACTTTTTAGAGCCCCTGTTTTTTAGGTTTCGACCTGGCGAGGGCACACAGTGCCCCTCCCAGATCGAAAACTTTTGTCAACAGTATGGATGTTCGGACCGCCTCTGTTTCCCATTGGCTAGCTCCATAAATGGAGGCTAGCCATTGGGAGACAGAGGCTGTCAATCACGCTTTCTCGGGAAAACGCGATTCGGGGGCGTTTCTCTGTCTTTTTTTAAGTCCCGCCCCTTTGTCCTGGGCCGCGCTGTGATTGGCTGCCGGCCCGGGACACCCCCGTGACGTCATTCCCCGGGCTGCGTTGTGATTGGCTGGCCGGCCCGGGACCTGACTTGTTTTTTTAGCCGTCTCTCTCCCGCCCGCCCACTGTCCGTGCCTCCTCCCTCCCGCCCACCCACTGTCCGTGTTCGATGCCTTCGGGTAAAGTCCGCTATATAAATATGCATAAATAAAAGAAATAAATAAAATCCCCCTCCCTCCCGTTGTCCTGCCTTCTCCCTCCCTCCCGCCCGCCCACTGTCCGTGCCTCCTCCCTCCCCCGCACAAATTGTAAGCAGAGTAATTTGGCCACAATGTTCAGCCTGATTAGGTACTTCCTAATCAAATTCACGTGATCCGCTTTAGGGCGGCATCACATGTTAGTTTTAAATAAAATGACATAAGGGTAGTGCTTACGACCGGTTTAGATCCGTGCGTCACTCTTATTGTCCAATCACCAACTTCAAATCTTCATTTTATCCCCGCCCCAAAGTCGCTTGTTTACTGTCACTAAAGTCCAAGGGTATGGCCTCTGATTTAATACTTAAAGCTGATTGGTCAGCCCTAAGCCGAGACGAGTTTCTTTTCCACGCCCCTGATTTCGCATGTAGATGTACTTAAAGTGGCAGGTAGAGGATACAAGTCTCGCTCTCTAATGGATACAAAAGAAAGACACAGGTATAGCATCTTCGGGACAGCTTTGGAATTATGGTGGCCATCTTAAAAGCTGTTTTCATGTTTAGTACATCCACTACAGTTAGGTATGTGGAAACCGCATAATAAAAAAAGCGAGCTAGCAACCCTAGTGTAGGAATAATGATATGTTTATTGAATGTGTATCCCGTATATATCAATATGTTTACGCCTCTTTAAAGTGGAGTTTTCACTACATATTAACAAGAACTTTTCACATATTTGAGAGATTTTAATAATATATTATTTATACTGAATTTTTTCATCATGATTGCGCCATTTGTTGAATTAGCATTTTTAACTTACCTGGGTGGCCGTAAACGTTACCCACTCGCCCTCCTTTAGCTTCTATTTCTCTTTTGTCGTTCTTCTTTGGCAGGCCACGCCCCCGGAATTTGTCGGCTCTCTACTGCCAACGGGAGCCGGGCGCCCGCAGCGTTGGGTGCTGGTGCGCTAACGGCGGGCGGCCGCAGCATTGCCTGCTGCTGAGGGCCCCTCTGCTCTGTTGCTCGTCCCGTGTTCCCCCGAGCCCTGCTGTCAAGTGCTGTGTCACTCGGGATGCGAGGCTCGTGCACAGGATGCTGAGCTCCGCGGTGCTCCCTGGCGGAGCTGGCGGCAGAGAGGAACTGTCAGGCACCTCCTCCGCCCCGGTCGGGGTTCTCCCCAGCTCTTCGGCGCGATCCCTGCACGTAGAGCTGCCCTCCCAGCAGGTAACGGAAAGGTTGAATTACATGTGAGGCATGCCTGCACTTTTGTTATTATGACTGTCACTGTTTGGAAGTCCGGCTTTATGTTGGGAAAGGGTCCCTGTGTTTCAGTCATATGTGCTATCTATAACGCCCTTTAGTAAAGTTCAAACTTTTTAGGTCACCCCCAGTAAGGTTTAGATGGGTTTACCACGCAGTAGGCGGTGTTTACCCGTTTTTGAAGTGAGTATTAACATAATCGCATAGGTAGGTTAATCACTCTATCTTTAGTTGTCATTTTTGGGACATTATTGCTAGGCGAGTGTGCTGATAATAAGTCACTTCATTGGGTACAGTATAACACTTTTGCAGTCCCAGACTTTCCTTTTACAACTTGTTTTCCGCTGTTTTAGACCATATGGTACACAATAAGCCAGTTTTGTTACATTGAAATCCATAACTGTCAAAGGATTGTTTTGTCAACAAGTAGTTCAGGGGTGTTGTCATAGATTGCCCAATAAGTTGCACGCCAGGCGTGATAGATGGTTTGTTCATCTTTAACCTGTGAATCTTTGTTTAGAATGGGGTACGTCCATTTGTGGTGAAGTAATTGCCCCTTGGTCAGATATAATCAAGTTTTAGGTAGTGTGGCTGTCACCTTTACAATGGGGAGAGTATGAGGTGTGTGGCCATTTAGCTAGGTCATGCCTGTTCTGGGAAGAAATCTCCTCCCCGTCGTATGTGCAATTGAAAGAAATCTTTTACTTCGTTAACTTTGTGGTTAGGCTCAGGTTATGTTATGAGGTTTTTATATAGCACACGATTTGGCTCCCATCTCTTCCTGCTGCCGACTAAGGTTTTTTTGTTGATGACTACTATGATGGCATATTGGGTGATGTATTATGTTGCATTAAGCCATCCAGGAGCTCTCTGACAAATGAAGCTGTAGACCTTGTCTTGTTTCACGTCATATCAATCAATCAATCAAAGACATTTATAGAGCGCACTACTTACCCGTAGGGTCTCAAGGCGCTGGATGTCATAGAATCCGTAGGTAACTGATGCACTCTGATATATCATTATGGGTAGGTGTAGTCAGGTACAGAATTGGTGTTATGGAAAACAAGCACAGGGATTTTACACACCAGTGCATCTGATGAAGCAGATATCAAGTGTGTGGTAAATTTGTTTGGCGTTCTCAGCCCAGACTCTGAAAAAGCTTTACGCTTTGTCTACGCAAAGCTATCTAGCACCTGTTTGCAGGTAAGCTGGGTGTGTTTGCTAAACAAGCAGCGCAGTGTTATGCAGGATGTTCTGCAAACAAACAACATTGAGCAAGCAGAGTGGGAGCGATTCTATTATATGGTCCCAACTCCGGTTTCAGAAAGACACAATCACATTTTTTTCCAGCTCAGAAAATAATTTGTTTATATAGTGTTTACTGTCATACTTTTGCCATTTGTAAGTGTTGTGAATAACATATTTAACTGTTGCCTATTTAGTAACCCCAGATAGAAGGTAAACCGAGTCTGTCTTCCTTGGATTCAAATTAAGACCTTCAGATTGCTACATTTGTCTGTGTCGAATGTTCAACGCATTGAGTCATCCTGCTAGATAATAGAATATTACAGACTAGCATAATAGTCATAAGCGGAGCTAGCTACCAGTGAAGAACCAATTGGGGCATTCTTGTTTATTTTGCTTCTTTATCATTTCATTTATCTTAGGAGTCCTTATTCTGTGTTTTGTGTCAGTGAACGCCCTCTTTTGTATTTGCTGGAGCCATTAGAAGGCTAGTTGTAGACATTAGCTATCTGTGTTAATTGCTTGTTAGATGAGGTCTCAGTGAAATATGTTCAAGGGCTGAAAGGTTTAATTTCTTAAGGTGCCTGTAGGTGACATAGTTTCGTGTCACTTCTGCTGGGGCTTTTCAAGTTGCAAAGTTGATATGCAAAGAGAAGATGTGATGGTCACACCAGATTAAGTTCATGTTTCTTCTTGTTGTGATTAATCCCGGCATGCCAAAGATTACGTGTGGGTCAAGCCACATAGAAATTTTCTTGCCACGTCAGTATGGTCATACCAAATGTTCGTTACCTAAGACAGAGACAGATGTTGCTTATTGTTGGTTCTGGGATGAAATTAATTAAGGCTTCCTTGAAGGCTCCGTTGTTTGAGGATATTATGTATCGCAAAAGAAATGAGCAGGAAATTATAAGTGAAGGGAAACACATTTCACGGATCTTATCAGTACTAGGAAAGATTCACATTTAGTAAAGTCTTCCATTTTGCCCATTTCTTCTATATTTGAAAACACCAACGATCTCACCCGCTGTCTACACATGAGGGATCCCGAGTGTGTGCGTGTGTGACTGCTCCAGTGTGTGCGTGTGTGACTGCTCCAGTGTGTGCGTGCATGTGACTGCTCCAGAGTGTGTGTGTGACTGCTCCACGGTGTGTGTGTATGTGACTGCTCCAGAGTGAGTGTGTGTGTGTGTGTGTGTGTATGTGACTGCTCCAGTGTGTGTGTGTATGTGACTGCTCCAGAGTGTGTGTGTATGTGACTGCTCCAGAGTGTGTGTGTGTGTATGTGACTGCTCCAGTGTGTGTGTGTGTGTGACTGCTCCAGTGGGTGTGTGTATGTGACTGCTCTGGTTGTGTGTGTGTGGGGGGGGGCTCTGGGTGTGTGGGGGGCTCTGGGTGTGTGTGGCTGGCTCTGGGGGTGTGTGTGGGTGGTAGTAATTGCTGTCTGCTGAGCTCGTCCGTAGGGTACAATAGTTCTCACATTTGCGAGAGATTAAGCTAATGGCAATGTAAATGACAATGCCATTTATTTATCTGTTTTCAAACCCAACACATAAATACACATTTTGTCATTTACAATGCCAATAGCTCTAACTTCTCCAAAGGCGAAACCGTTGCATTGTAAATGCTTGTTTTTGTTGTTGTTACTGTCTTACCTTAGGCATTAACTGAATGGTTTTATCAGGCATGTAAACTTGTATGTAAGCACTGAACAGCACTTTTGTCATGTGTATTAATGTTTTACTGTTGAACCAGAATTACTTTTTTTATCTTGACAGCACATAACTGTGCTATGGTTTTTAATAACTATGCATAATAAAATAAACCTAAACCTTGTTCCAGTCTTCCTGGTGGAAATTGAAATCTCCTCGTGGGATGTAGAGGTTGAAGTCGATGGTGTGACGAATCCAGCGATGTTGGAGAAAGTGGCTTGTGGTCCCGGAGGTCGGTAGACGAGGGATCCTCTCCGTGTGGAAGATGCTGAGATTTGTAGTTGAAGTGTAGGTGCTCCATGTAGATGTTTGTATTCTGTATTGTGTTGCAGTTGAAGGATCCTTTGAATATTATTGCAATTCCTCCTCCTGGTCTGTGTTGGCGGACTTGAAATGTGAGCTTGCATCCTGCAGGACAGCCTATTCCGGGTGCCAATTCAGAGGTCAGCAAGTTTTCTGTAAGGAAGAAGAGGTCCGGGACATCATTGTTCTGTATGTCCCAGATTTCTGTGGCCTGGTTGCTGATTAATCGGGTGTTGATTGTTTGTGGGTGCAGGAGGTGTTCTGGATGGAGTAGTCATAGTGAGTGTGGTGTTACACGTGAAGCGGCAGTGGGCGCAGGTGAGGGCTTCCTCTTGGTACAGAGATGCGGTGTGGCAGCAGCTTGTGAAAGGGCACCCCAGGTGCAGTGCCCCGAGGAACGCCAAAGCGTACTGCAGGGTGGGGGATGACCATGATTCGTGGTGCTGGGCACAGACGGGCTTGCCTTTGGTGTGCCCGGGGGGAGGAGCACAGGGGGCGAGAGATGGGGCTTAACAGGAGCACTGGAAACAAGCGGCAGCGCAGGAAAGCAGGTCAGGAGCGGGGGATGTGGGTGGCGGGATGAACGGACACCACAAGATGGTGGAGCAGGAGGCACAAGGCAGAAGAAGCAAAATATGTGAAAGTAGAGCAAGGGAAAAAAGAGTAAAAGTACAGAAACTAGCCCAGAGTACAGAATGAGCAAAGAGTGAAGGAAAGATCGCAGAGAGAGAAAATCATGGCAAAAAGAGCAGAAACGTGCATAATGTGAAAAAGAGCAGAGAGTGAGAAAAAAGGCAAAGAGTGAAAGATCGCAGAGAGCGAAGCTGGTCAGCAAGAGCAAAAACATGCAAAGTGTGAAAGAGAGCACTGACTGAACGAGAAAACGGGTGAAAAGTCGATAATGAGCCAGCGTAAAAGATCAGAGAGCAAGAACAAAGCAGATAGCAGAATAAGAAAAGTGTGAAAGAAGAAGACAGCACAGAGTGATTGAGAAAAACTGGTAAAAGAATGCCCTGAAGAGGGAGAGTGCAGCTGGAGTGGCCGAAGCAGAGAAGGAAGCCTCCGGCACAAAAGCCGGGTCTGCGAAATCCCTGACTGGTCCAGGTATATCAAAGGAGGGCAGAGCCTGAGCACCTGCTCAATGCACCTGGGACCTACCACAACAAGAACATAAGTTACTTACCTGTAAACTGTGGTTCTCCAGTATTGGTGTCTTTCATAGATTCACATGCTTGAATATTCCCCGTAGTCGAAGTGGGAGTCCCACGGTACATAAAATAGCAGTAATATATTTATATATAAGTAAAATTATTATAATTATAAAAATACATATGCATATATAAAATACAGTAAAATATCCAGAAAACTCAAAAGTACCATAGAACAGAATAGGCCCATAGAAAGCCTAAGGGAGAAACTCAACTTGGCAACATATCAGGGTCATTATGTTTTGGTCCAAATTCCAGCCAATCAGGCTGTAGTTCCCTCTAGAACCTTCTCCTCAGAAGCCCAAGACCTCAGATTTTCGTAGCACAGAGTAACCAAAAGTGCCTGAGGAGAAGAGAGCCTCTGAGGGGAGGATGGGAGGGTCGCATGTGAATCTATGAAAGACACCAATACTGGAGAACCACAGGTAAGTAACTTATGTTCTTCTCCAGTATTAGGGGTGTCTTTCATAGATTCACATGCTTGAATAAGAGTAGAAAGCAGTAATCATCATATAAGTCATATGGGTAACAGTAATTTCAAGCATATAATAGACATATCATATTAAAGAGAAAAAAACTTTATGACAGGAGGCGGGTAGCAACGGAGGCTCACCTTTAATGGAAAAGATTCTGCAGCACCACTTGTCCTACTGCTGCATCTGCGGCATCTGTTGACTGCAGACAGTAGTGCTTCATAAAAGTATGGCTGCTCGACCACGTAGCAGCTCTGCAGATGTGTCGCAGAGGTACCCCCGCAAAGAGGGCAGTAGAAGCTGACACAGCTCTAGTTGAATGAGCACGTACTGGAGCTGGAAGAGGCTTGCCAGCCCGCTGATGACAAAAGGCAATAGTGGAAGAAATCCACCTAGTAATAGTTTGTTTGGTAACAGGTTGTCCTCTAGAGACCGGGCATAGGCCACGTACAGTTGATCAGATTTCCTGAAGGATGCAGTGCGCTGAATATAAAACTTGAGGCAACGTTTTATATCCAGGGAATGTAATGAACGTTCCGCAGGAGTTTGTGGATCCGGAAAGAAAGTCTGTAAAATGACCGGTTCATTGAGATGAAAATCACTGGGAACTTTCGGAATAAATGTAGGATTAGTACGTAGTGTAACAGCCTCTTTTGAGAACTGGAGAAAAGGAGGCTGAATTGTGAATGCCTGAATGTCACTGACACGCCTAGATGACGTCAAGGCGAGCAATAGGGCAACTTTCCACGTGAGGAATTTTAAGCTTGCTGAATGGATGGGTTCAAAAGGAGGTAGGAGGAGCCGAGACAAGACCAGGTTTAAGCGCCAAGTAGGCGGAGGACGTTGAATGGGTGGAAACATTCGGAAGAGACCTTTGAAAAACTGTTGAATAATTCTAGACGAATACAGTGAGGAAGACCCATCATGACGGAAGCGGGATAGAGCCGCCCGAAATACCTTCAGAATGGAGTGGGAAAGTCCTGATTTTGCAAGGGATAAGAAGAAAGGCAGAATCTGTTCTGGTTTAACGGTCATCGGATCCAAGGCCCTGGTGTGGCACCAGACACAGAAACGCTTCCACTTCAACTGATAGGTTATAATGGTGGAAGGAGCACGGGCGTGCGCTAACACCTTTCTACAGTCTGCGTCGATGGTCAGACGCGCAAATTCATGGTGCTCAGGTTCCAGGCATGAAGTTGGAAGTATGCTGGATCCGGATGGCAAATCTGCCCCTGCTGCATCGTGAGGAGGTGAGGCAATGGATGAAGCGGAATTGGCTCGCTCTGGGAGAACAAGAGAAGGTCCGGGAACCATGGGCGCCTCAGCCACTTGGGTGCGATCAAGATGACTTGACAGGGTTGAAGCCTCATCCTGTGCAACAAGCGTGGAATCAGAGGAAGCGGAGGAAAAGCGTAGCTGAATGCGTTCAACCAGCTGATCGAAAATGCATTTCTGCTTGACTCTCTGTGGGGATGAAGACTTGCAAAGCGTTGGCATTTCTTTTTGGTGATAGTCGCAAAAAGATCTATCTGCGGATGGCCCCACTGGCGGAAAATTAACTCCAGAGTTGGTTGATTGAGTTCCCACTCGTGGTTGTTCAAGAAAGACCTGCTGAGTGTGTCCGCCAGAACATTGGAAACACCCGGCACATGTATGGCAGTGAGATGAATCTGGTGATGAATTGCCCAATTCCATATCTCCTGTGCTTGTTGGGAAAGCAAAAGGGACCTGGTGCCGCCCTGCTTGTTCAGGTAATGCATGCTGGTGGTGTTGTCTGTTCTCACCAGCAGAGATTGACCTTGAACGATCCGTTGAAAAGACTTCAGGGCCAGGAACATCGCCAGAAGCTCCAGGCGATTTATATGCCAAGTGTGTTGGACCGCAGTCCATTTTCCTTATACTGACAGGCCTTCGAGATGTGCTCCCCAGCCCTCCAGGGATGCATCGGTCGTAAGCGTCAGAGTTGGAGTAGTGTCTTGAAAAGACCGACCTTTTGAAATGTTTGGAGGGTGAGCCCACCACTCCAGAGCCTTTTGGATGCGGGGCGTAAGAAGGATCTTGTCGTTGAACGATCCTGAAATCTGCTTCCACTGCTTGTCTAACTTCTCTTGGATGACTCTCATATGTAGTCTGCAGTGGGGAATCAACTGTATGACAGAAGAAGCCATGCCGAGGAGTGATTTCAACATCCGGACTGAAACGTACACTTTTGACTGGAGGGATCGTACCATCTGGAGCAAACGGTCTTGTCGTTCCTGGGAGACAAAAACCATTGCCAGATGAGAATCTAGTGAGGCTCCTAGAAAATCTCGCCGTTGAGATGGGCGAAAGTGTGACTTCTGGCAATTGATGGAAAGGCCCAAGTCTTGAAACAGGGAGAGGCAAGACTGTGTATGCTGGATTGCCAGTTGAAGATTCGGAGCCTTTATGAGACAATCGTCCAGGTATGGATAAAATTGTATGCCTCGTAGGCGTAGAAGGCAGCTACCGGGGCCATGATCTTGGTAAAGACCCTCTGTGCTGAACGGAGGCTGAATGGTAGGACCTTGAATTGGAAGTGCAGGTGTCCGACTGTGAAGCGCAGATACTTCCTGTGTCTGGGGTGAATTGGCACATGGAAATATTCGTCCTGGAGGTCGATCGTTGAGAAGAATTCCCCTGGATTGAGGTAATTCAGGATTTGAAGCAGAGTTAACATCTGAAAGGTTTTGCAAATGATGAATTTGTTCAGGGCCCGTAAATCCAAGATTGGATGCCATTCTCCCGACTTTTTCTTGACTAAGAAAAAACGGGAATAGAATCCCTTGCCGCGTTGACCTAGCGGCACTACCTCGATGGCCCCTTTTTGGATCATTAATTTTACCTGGGCGAAAAGTTCTTTGAGGTGGGGGGAGGGTGGCCCCGAAGGTGGACGAGTGGGAGGGAATTTTGTGAAATCCAGGGTACGGCCTTAGGAGATAAAATCCAGGACCCATTGGTCGGAGGTGATTTCGGACCATTTGCAAAAGTACTTTGAGATGCGACCTCCAAGATGCACAGTCGGCAGACGAAAGGAACTGAGACTGTCACTGTTTTTTGTTGTTTGCGCCACCTCTATAAGTTGTTTTCCGTTGGTATGGTCTGGAGGAAGACTGACGATTTTGGTTTTGGTAAGAACCTCTCTAAGTATGCGCAACCTCCTGCTGCGCAAACCCTTTGGCTGCCAGTTTGCAGTACAACATTATGGATCAGGGAAGGGCACTGTCTGCAGTTTAAGGTAATCTTTTTTGTCCATGTGTTAATGCTGTTCAAACTTGTATTTATGGTTCATTAACCGAAACAAAGCAAAACCAAAGGGAATGATGGACAGAGCGTTGAACATTACAAGCACTTACCCCCAAGCACCCTGGGACCAGTTTCTGGCTAAGGCGCCGTCATCAGCCAAGCTAGCTTGAATCTAGTGGCAAAGTGAGCAAGGGACCCACGTCTAGGCATACCCTGCCAACTTAGGACGAACAAAGCAAAACCAGAGGGGATGATGGACAGAGCGTTGAACATTGCAACACTCACCCCCAGTCAACTGATCTGGGTTTAATCCATCATCATTCTTTAGCTCACTCTGCCACCCCAGTTCAGACATGGCCATATGCAAATCAGTCTGACCCTGTGCCTCCTAGGAACAGTCCAGCCCGAACTGCCAAGCCATGTCTTCCCTGGACCAGACACAAGCATCCTGGGACCGCTGAAAGCCTTTATTATTAGGGTGAGCGCTCTAAGTAAATGTTGTAAGCTCTGACTACACTATTGACAGTGATTCAAGTATAAAAATGTGTACACATGATTTCAAAGTTTATAAATATCCTGCTATGTATAATGCCCAGAATGCTCTCTGATTTGATGCAAATATTTACAGCAGCTTGAAAGCAAGATTGATGAGTCTATGCTCTCAAAATAAAATGTTTATTAAAAAAATTAAAGCAGGAAAAAAACATTTCGCTAAACTATTGTAACATTTCAGGTACCATTTCTTTGCAGCATCATTTAGTAACATGCGTTGATGCATGCTAATATTTCCCAAAAATATTCATAATGGAAAGTCCGTGTAGCCAGTTTCAATAGGATTATAAGAAACAAAAATAAAAAAAGCATTGGAAAAGCCAGTAAGTCAGCTTTTTAGTTTTGTCAATGTATGAATTGTTTTGGCATGGTTTTTGTAAAACCTTATTTGTGTGGGAGCTGCCGGGCCCTCACTATTATAACAAACACTGGCAAAAGCAAAAATTGTTTTTGGTCTCAAAAAGCACACACTGCCACAGTAGTTACTGGCACTGAACAAAAATACTTTGTTGATATGCTGCGTGTGCAACAACAGAATGCTGCCACTCACAATGAAACTAGCCCATACAGAGAGAGAGAGACAGAATTTCAATAAACGCAAAAGGTCATGGTCAACACCAGACTGAATTAGGGTCCCAATTATTAAAGAAAGTCTCAAAAGTGCACTCATGGTATATGTCCTTGTATTAAGTGCAGCTATATGGTTTTCGTGATTTCCCCAGTATTTACAGAAGTAGGACAAGAAATAGTACTCCTAGAAAATATTTGTGAACTGAATTGTAGCATGAGCAAATATGCATGTGTAGATTTACTCATGTGAAAATCTGAGTATTTGCAAGTTCACTATCCCTCCAACCACTTTTTTCCCCAACTCTGGAAGAAGGTTTACGTCAGCCATTGTCAGTAGTAAATTTCCAACATTTCTCAGTATGCAAAAAGATTGGAGAAGAGTTGTTAAAACCCTTAAAACATGCAAGTAAGTATGTTTGCACAGACTCAAAAGGGCATTCTATCCCTGGAACTATCGCTTACCACTACCTTCAGCGCCAGTATGTAGGTCTGTGGAAACGTAGCAACATAAGGGGATTGCAAGTATTCAGACACTACTATGGTATGAGGCTGGTATAATCAGAGGCTATATCAGAACTCTGATATAATGAGATTGCTGCCATAATTTGTCGCCGCACTACATGGCACCAAAGGGACAGGTGGATTTATGAAGCAACCTGCCCCATGGGCAAGTAGATATTTTAATAAATTCCACACCCCTGATAAATGTTCTTATGCGCTTAACACCGAAGATATATTCAAGCACCTTTACTAAGTTACCATAATCTCTGGTGTGCCTATTACTGTTGTTGACTTCCCCATCTCCACCGGAGCACAAAGGAAAATATATTTCTAAAGATATGCTACCAGACTTGCTATCTCTTGCCTGTTACACTGTAAAATATTGTGCTGCTAATCACATTTAAAAGTTTTTAATTTACTTTTAATTGTTTTTATCTTTTCTTTCTGTCATCCCTGTCATCCCTCTGGTCACTTGCCCTTGAGTGTGCTGCTGGTGGCTACGGGTGTTTTTACCTCCTGCAGTCTTTTAAAGACACTTTTTCCTTTTACCTGCTTCCTTGACTCTTCCGTCCGCCGCAGGACTTCCCGTTTGAGTGGAAAGAGTCTTCTTGCTGTCCTCTCTGCTTCCTCTTCCTCTCCCTCGCCGAGCCGGACGCCATCTTTTCGGTCGGCTGTCTAGTTCTCTCACCACTCCTGCCCCTCTTCCGGTTCCGGTGAAGGGGGCATATTTAATGGAGGATTCCCCAAGCATGCAGCGGACGCTTGGAGTGAGTTGCACTTGCCTGTTACTCTGTGAAATATTGTGCTGCTAATCGCATTTTAAAGTTTTTAATTTGCTTTTAATTATTTTTACCTTTTCTTTCTGTCATCCCTCTGGTCACTTGCCCTTGAGTGTGCTGCTGGTGGCTACGGGTGTGTTAGAACCAGGGTCTCTAGTTGGCAGGGGTATGCACCCTAGTCCAAGTAGGAACCACCTCTTCTGACCTGGTAGCTTGGGGCAGAGCAGCAAGGCTTAACTTCAGAGGCAATGTGTAAAGTATTTGTGCAACACACCAACAGTTCCCATTAAAACACGCACAAAAGAAAGAGACACTACACAAATTTTTATATAAAAATATATAGATCTTTATCTAAGAATTATGCAAGATCCACAAGTGGCACGTTCAATAATCAGGGGACTCCAGATGCACATAAAGCAAGTCAAGCATCAAATAAATCCAGCTTCAGGGCAAAGTCAATATTATGATCACCCCAGCTTCCAGGCAAGAGCAATAATAGAAGAAACCCAGTTCCCAGGCAGGATCAATAATAAAGGAAGATCCACAAATATCTCATGGGTTCTCAAATGGTGCTATTTGTTGCTAAGGTCTATGGAAGCCAATCTTGTAGACGCAACGAGTCTGCTGGAGCAATGTTAAATGGTTTGTGAGTTCAGTCTCAGGCCTGTAACTCAGAAAAACGTGTGCAGGGACTCTCCCTGCCTCCAGCCCACAGTCTTTTGATTGCAGTCCCCAAGTAGCAGGAACCCGGAAGCCCCCGCAGTGAATGAAGGCAGTCCCCATTACTGGTGGTACAGCCCCTGGCCGGCCCGATCTCACTTGGAGGGCTCTGAGTCTAATGCGGCGATCCTCACACTACCACCCTCAGGGTCTCCCGCCCGATGCCGCTCTGTCACCCGCAGACTAGCGCCCACGCCAAGCTCTTACCTGGAGTTAGGGCGAACAGGCACCGGCGAAAGGCTCCCCTGTCCTCACGCTCCCCGGCCGGCCACAGGCTCGGCTCTTCCCTTCTGCAGCAGGACGGGGGGAGGCCCTCGGGGGCCAATGGGAGCGCGGCCCACCCGGGACGCCCCTGAGCTCCGGGAGGGGCAGAGCCAATCCAGGGCGTGGCCTCCCGTTGACGAGGGGGGAATCCCTGAAGCGTCAGTCCAATCCCAGCGCGGCTTCTCCTGAGGCTTGGGATGACGCGCCCACGGCTCCCAAAGCTCCCGGGCCGCAGGGGTGATTACAGGAGGCAAGTTTAAATTGCACAAAGTGGAGAAGTGTGGCTCAGGGGTTAGAGGCGGCAGACCCGGAAGCTGAGATCGGCCCTGGACCAGGGTTCAATTCCCCGCCTCGGCGGGTCTTGGGCTAAAAAATTCCACGGTCTCGATAATTCTCGCTCCGGTGCCTTCTCGACTCACGGGTTCACACTCTGCGACTCTGGGCAATAGCTTGCTTAATCTCCACAACGGCCCCTCGCGGCGGGATGCCTGGCTTTCACCTTGTGGATACCCTGACGGGGTTAACTCACAGGGGAATACCAGGATGGGTTCCCTAAGCAAGCGCTTAGATACCGACCTCGGTCAGTGATTTGCGCTATATAAATACATATAAATACATGTACATGTACATTCCCCTTGCCCTCAAGTCCGGGCAGTAGCGGTGATCTCGGGGGCAGCGCTCCTCAGAGCAGTTAGGTCACAGGCAGAGATTTGGTAATTAAAGGGTGTCTCACGTGCACCCGCGGCAGAGATGACTTTAGGTCAAATTGCACTTTAGTCCTTAATCCGCGCTACACCACGCGCTTAGATCCCGAGTTGGGGACAGCTTCACGCACATCGCGGGGCAACACTTGTGAACACCACGTCCTCCTTAAGCAGAATAGGCCTTTAAGAGTGGCGAAGCTCGAGGCGCTTCAGTGTTGCAACAGCAGTGCTTGAGGAACCGTGGTTGCTTCAGCGCCCCAGGGGTAGTTTGTGAGTCCCGTATTTAGGGGAGTGCAGACGCTGCGCTCAGCACCGGGGTGATTCAAATACGGCACGCAGTCCGCGCTAGCAGCAGTGTCCTTGAGCATAAGGCACAGATGGTCTCCACTCCCGGTGGGACAAAGTCAGTTCCTTGAAGACAAAGCATTTCAGGGGCACTCCCATATGACAAGACGCTGTGTTCCTTAGGTATCCTTATTCTCCTTGTGCATCCCCAGCAGTCAGGAAGTGGTGGAGGTACTCTGGAGATGATGTTTCAGTCTCCCATGCAGGGCAGGATCAGAAGGCACTAGGGCAGCTCAGCAGGTTGTGGGGCAGCAGTTCCTTGGAGCAGTCAGCCTCCTTCCCAGTGGCAATCCTCTTGCGCAGCAGTCCTCACTCCAGCAGGGATTCTTCCAGGTCCAGCAGTGTAACAAGAAAGTGAGGACAGGACCCTCCCTTATATATTCTACAGTCCAGGGGCTAGAAAGTGGTGGAAGTCTCTGGAAGGGTCTGGGGGCAGGGGCTTCTGGAAGAATCCAGGGAGTTCTGGTATATTCCCTGTCTTCCCTGACCTAGCTGTCACAGTGACGAGAGACAGGCAGTTAAGGCTACAGTGGGCAGCCCATCACAGCTCATCCCAGGGAAGAAGGTGTGAATCACCACTCCCACCTCCCAACCCAGGCAGGCTATCAGTATGCAGAGGAGAGGGGGGAGTCTGCAGAGCCTAATCTAAGTGTAGGCAGGAAAAGGTCCACTTTATAAAAGTGGGATCCCTAGCGTAGTAATGCCCAAACCCTATATTTCATTGGAAAGAGTTCCCCGCCCCGAGTCCAACAAGACCAAACATGACAGACTTATTAAGTCCCTGTCAGAAGTTATCCCATAAGGTGAGGTTCCCAATATTAGCCTATGGAGGATTGGCCTTACTGGGGTAGCAGTGGCTTGTGGCAGATATGCCAGCCTCACAAGGTTTTAGGGGAGAGCACCGGCACCTCAGCACTGTTTAGCAGTGGTGAGGCGCCAAGAGTCCTAAGTCCAACAAAAGGTAAGGTAAAAATGGGAGGCAAAAATGGCAAAAATGTAGGGGAGAAAAAAAACTCAAAGAGAAACTTCAAGATAAACTCATTGCTTTCAATAAAATTGATGACCGCATACAATTAACCTGGGATATATCGGAAACAGAGGTCACATTTTTGGATGTGAAGATTTCAGTCACTGACAAAGGTTTTGAGACGGACATATTGAAGAAAAACACAGACAGAAATAATATGCTCCATTATCAAAGCTTTTACAACCAGAGTTAAAAAAAAACATTTACCTTTCTCTCAAATGGCAAGAGTTAAAAGAATTACTTCTGACAAATCCAAAATACAACTCAGAATGGATGAAATGGCCAAGAGATTCTCTAAAAGAGGATACCCTGAGCACATTATTGAAGAGTCAAGGAAACAAGTTAATTCAATAGAAAGAGGAGAACTATTAAAAACCAAGGAAAAGGCGGAAGAAACCAGAATAGTGGCGGTTTCAAAATTCTCAACATCGAGTGAACGTTTCAGAAAAACTATCACAAAAAACTCGCCAGTTTTGAACCTTGAACCAGACCTTAACGGAATTTTTGAAAGAGTACCATTATTCGCCTACACAAGAGCGCGTAACATAGGGGAAATGCTCAAACACAAACCTAAAAAGGAGGAGGAATTCAAAGGAACGAAACCTTGTCTAAATTGCGGAAATTGTAATAACATTATTAAAGGTAACAAGATTAACCATCCCATGAAAGGAAATGAAATCAAACTGAAGACAAATGCCACATGTGATACAGCCAATGTTATTTATGCTTTGAAATGCCCCTGGGGAAAATTGTGTGTTGGAAAGACAGAAAGACGCATAAAAAACAGATTGATTGAACACAAATCCAACATCCGGACGAAAAATATGAAATCGACAGTTGCTTTGCATTTTGTGGAGGAACAACATAACATATCACAGTTAAAATTCATCGTGTTAGAGACTGTGAATAAGAAGGAAGGGAGAGACAATACGAAATATCTCTTACAAAGAGAGAACTCATGGATTCAGAAATTGTGTACACATAAGCCCAACGGGCTCAATGACCGGATGGAACTATCATGTTACTTATGAAATCATGACCTTGCCTTGGTGCCAAATAATTGATTCTTGCGATGTTTGTAAATTTTGTTTTGTTTTAGGTCAACACATGTACGATCCTATTCATATTATGCAACAGTCCTATGTTCATGTTTTTACAACTGAAATACCACACTCACTATAGCTCTATCCTTTAGGCATCCCTAGAGAGAGATCTTTTGACACTGCAGGGTTCGCACCCCTAGGCCGATTCACTTTCTTTAAATTCCTAAATATTTTGACCACTAAAATAAGGTATAGCATAAAACCTACCTAATATAAAGATATATTTTGTGGGCGTTATTCTCTAAGTTTTTTTGCTATAACTGACGGAGCATCAAGTATGTCTTCCTTTTTTACACCACGTGATCGCAACGGTAACCAATGACCGCTAGCAGGGATTAAAGCAAGATGGGCACTATGGAGTGTTTTTGAAAGTTTGGTCCACACTCGAGACAGCTGTCTACAAGCGAGAATACTTCAGGTTAGTTGTGATAATGGACTATTGGTAGGACATGGATAGAATGGTAATAATGGATTGTTTGGACATTAGAGCTTTGCTCTTAACGTTTTGTTTATTGTTTTTACTTTGGATAGTGTAGTAAGGTGGACTCCTGACTATGGTTACCCCAGATTATTGCCTTGTGTTTAGCTGGTTTTCGACTTAGTTGGCCTGGCTCCCTGATAATCAGGGCCCCAGGCTATCTGCTCTCTCCTTAAAATGAACTCCATGCACCCTAGGTGCATAACCAAATTGGTACTGGACACCTTGTCAGCCCCTATACAGTGCACCATAGGTGCCATGGGCATAGGTGCATCCAAGGCCTACCAGGGGCTGCAGCATAGCTTTTGCCATCCCTGGCTGGTTCTTAAATTGACACAACTGGCTGATCACTCAGCTGGGGCAAGTTGGTGTAATCACCTCTTGCTTAGATATAGTATACCTATATCTAAACCTATATCTGGACACATATAAAACTATGAGTCACTCCTATGGCAGGCCTTATCAATCCTGGAGGCAGAGTGCGTGGTTTAACGTGAGATGGTGCTCGAGCATGAGCTGAGCCTGTCTGCAGCTGTCGGGAACAACTCCCTAAACTGTTCCGGGATAATGCCATACCATATACTCTTAAGTGCATTATAATCCATCGCGGTTATGTGCCTACTTTGGTTTGGCTTTATCGAAACTTGTTGTGTAAGGTGTCATACGATTTGTAATACTATCCCTTCGACAGTCCTATCGACGGGGATAGCATTCCACCCTTCTAGAGGGAGAAGACATGTTATTTTGCTAAAACGCGGTTGATTTCTGAAAGAGCCTCAGCGTCACAAAATGGATGCTGCTGCCACCGACACGAGTGACCTCCTGCTGCTGACCGAAACATGGCAGAGGAGGCCTGGACAAAGGGTTTCCTGTCGCAGGGAGGTGCTACACCTCCCCAGACAGGAGATAGTGTATTGGGGCAGGGTGGGTTGAATGAAACCAGACACTGCCTGGGGCGCACAAGGCTTCCCCTTGCATAATCCGGTCAAACCGGTTCTGGGGCACTCCAGCCCCAGTCCCAGCGCGACCCTGGACAAAGGGAAAGGGGTGTAACCACCCCCTTCCTGGGTCCCACCCATAGGAGGGACCTTACAGGTGATCCAGCCCACTAGATTGGTATAAGAGTGGGAGCAGTGCTAACGCACTCAGATTATCCTGACTGAAACTTATGAAATGAAACTCTGGACCCTTCGACATCCTACTCGACGTAGAAGACTGAAGAATCTCCCTTGTGGTCAAGGAGTGACCATCCTGTGCAAACAGACACCATCCAGCACCTCGACGTTTGCTTTGTTGCAGTTCCCGCCGGAACTCAAGCGACAGAATTCAACAAGACCCAGCGTGCCTGCCTTCTAACAGCCCGATCCACAGTCCCTGCAGAGCTGAGACCCGTGGAGGCGACTTGAAGCGTGGGGCCCGCCATCTTGGAAGGACCACGAGACGCTGACCGTGCAGCCCACGAGTGACCCTCGAAGCTGTGCATTGGGGTTTGAGAAGCCCCAGCCCTGAGCCTCTCTTGCACAGAAACTCACCCCTCCACACTCACCGAGTGCTGCATGGGGCCCTTCTGCATCTTTTGGCTCAACGCGTTGGCCCGGTAACTTGCCCGTTGGCTTGTGGCCCCTGTGCCGACGAATCGTGAAAACTGATTTGTGAGTCTGGTTGCTCCAGACTTGCACTCGCTCCCCTGAAAAGGAGCACTCGCTCTGACCCTCCTGGTCCGAGTGTTAAGCCATCTTCGAATCCTGCGTGGGTTGTGCTTGCCAAGGGTCGAGCCTGCGTGGGACAGCTTGTGATCCACTCCTGGACATCCTCGGTGCCCCAGAGTCCACGTGGCAGCGGAGAGAAGCTACTCGACAGCGACCTGAAAGCGCCCGACATTGCCTGGTTCCACCCTGGTCACTGCTGAGTGACCCAGACTCTGTCCCCTCAGCTTTCAGATCATCTTTATCTTCGATCCACCCTTGGATCACACCGGACACTTCTCGTCTCGACGCCTGCAGCATCTTCAGCTCCAAGCACCAGCAACCTGCGTGACAAAACCCAACACTACTTCGCACCTGTGCACCCGCTTCCTGTGGGTGAGGTAACTCAATAACGCCGGTGTTCCTACACTGGTACACACCTCTAGTGTATGTGTCTAAAGTTTCGTCCTTCTAGGTTGAGCGGAAGTCTCCTTTTACAGTAACTTTATCACTTTTACGCACCATTGACTTTGCATTGGTGCATGTGTGTGCTTTAAGCACTGCACCCGAATCCCGCTGGCTTTTCCCGACTTCAGCATTGCTAGTCCCGACTGCTCCCAGCGATTCCCTAGGCCCTAGGCCTAATCACTGTTCGATTGGTATCTCTTATACCACTTTTTTAATATATGGTTTGCGTGGCCCCTGGGCCTCATCCATAATTGTGCAACTTTTATATGTTTAACTGTGCTTTTGTTTAAACGCATGTGCCTCTGCACTCATAAAGAGTACAGAGGATTATTCTAGTAATAAATACATATATTTTTATAATATATAACTTGTGTGGTGTGCTTTCATTTGATATTACAGGATTGTGATTGGTAAAACAGCTCGCTTAACACGACCTCTTGAGTTAAGCCTTTAAGGCTGCTTAGTCCATGCTACCCTTAGGATAGCTTGTCTATAAGGTTGACTTACAAACATCACCATAAGGGATTGTTTGGACTGATACAAGGTGCCCCCAGAATTGGAGACAACATATATCAGGCCAACTTCTCACAGATAGCTTTCGATTTTACGGTGATACGTTACACGGCAGAATCGGCATGTGAGTGGGCTATACGGCCAACCTTTGAATCTACACGGGTTGTAAGGTTATGTAAGGTGACAGATTAAACTCACAACATCTGTTACTAGTTGTGCGACATACACATTTTTGTATTATTGAACACGCTGGTTTTCTTAGGTGATAACATAAAAGGTCACAACACTAGTACATAATGTTAGGAACATTTAGATCGTACAATGTTTTCTGATTTCGTTTTATTATTTTGTCTTGTAGTATTGTTCCCTGATGAAGGGCAGTGTGTAATGCCCGAAATGCATTGGATCAAAAATAATGCCGTACTTTGTAAATTGAATTGAAATGATCATGATTGACTAAAAAAGAAATTGGTTTAAGAAGAATAATTAAGGAAAGTTGAATTGCTAACATGTGAATCAAACATGAAAAATCCTTAATACTAACATGATGTCAAGAACCCTCATTACGCACTGAGGGGTGGAAGGTGTGCCCACGGGGATGCTTCTAGTGTTCCATTAGAAGCATGTTTTTTTCTTCATTATTTAAAGCGCCTCAGGACGTCAGACCACCTGCGGAGCACCCGAATTTTCAAAAGATTGTATAAGCTTGGGAAATAACGAAGCAGTGCACTTGCCTCAATCATTCATTAAAAATGTAGGGGAGACCACCCTAAGGCTGACAGGTCTAACAGGGTGTTTTTACCTCGTGCAGTCCTTTGGGGACACTTTTTACTCTTACTGGCTTCCTTAACTCTTCGGTCCGCCGCAGGGCTTCCCATTTGAGCGGAAAGAGTCTTCTTGCTGTCCTCTCTGCTTCCTCTCCCTGGCCGAGCCGGACGCCATCTTTTTGGTTGGCGGTCTAGTTCTCTCACCGCTCCTGCCCCTCTTCCGGTACCGGTGTAGGGGGCATATTTGCTGGATGATTCCCCAAGCGCACAGCGGATGCGCGCACCGGGCCCGCCGCTGGCGCGCCAAAGTCAAGCCCGTCCGCGCCTGACCGGCCCCAATGGCCAGGCGTGCTGCCGGTTCCATCAAACACAGTCACTGCCAAAATATTATGTACTCTATGTCTCAACTACTTGCTCTTCGACCTAAATCCCCGCACAGGAAGTGTGCACCTAGTATTACCTTTACTAAAGGGAAAGCTGATCAATGCAGATAGGCAGACAGTGTAATTTTTGCCCTAATAATGGTCTGGCCTCTTTTTGGGGTCCTTCAGACTGGCCGCAGGGGTTGGGGGGGTGCAGAGATGCATACTCACGATTCCCCGATAACCAGTAGACCTTCTGTTCTTAAGGGAGCACTTATTAACGCTTGCTCCATGATTAAGCATAAGACATAAATCACCCTGACCTTTACTATGCTTAATCTGGACTGCCTCTTTATTACCGAAACCTGAGCTAAGGAACACTAGGGGTCCGACATGACCGATGCTGTTCCCCCAGGCTACACTATCCTCAGACATGACCGTCCCGCAGACTGGGTGGCAGCCTTGCCCTTGTGACTAAAGACTTTCTCAACTTTACCCGTAAACCTCTGGAGGGGGCCCCCGGTTCGCTTCTAGAAGCAGCCATCTTCGGTATTAAATCTGGAGAAAAACGAAAATTCGCAGTTCTTCTGGTTTATCATCCTCCGGGGTCTAGGGCCAACTTTCTTGATATAGGGGCCAGACTCTAGAACCTTTTACCATCATTGCACAGTATACAATTCTTGGGGATTTCAATTTCCATCTTGAATGTAACCAGGATACTGATTCTGTACACTTTCTCGACCTCATGAATTAGATGGGCTTTGAGAAACTTATTCACTCCCCAACCCACAGGGCCGGCCACACTCTGGACAGCATTTTTGTCAATCACAGTAATCTTAGGATAAAGGATGTCCTGCCTCTTAGCTTTTATTATTATTATTATTATTAATGGAAATTTGTATACAAAAGCGCAACTAAACTCGTAGGCATCAAGGCGCTGAGGATGGTAATCAGAGAGCTCAAATATCACCAGCGGGGGAATTAGAGATAGGCTTCTTGGAATAGCCAGGTCTTGAGTGCCATACGGAACAGAGTGTGAGAGGAAATCACCTTGAGGTCATTAGGGAGCGTATTCCAAAGTCTGGGTGCAAGGAAGCGAAAAGACCTTCCGCCCCACCTGGCCTTGGCTATACGGGGGACAGCAAGCAAGTTTTTACTGGAAGAGCAGAGTGTTCTCCCAGGGATGTAATGGGCGACCAGGGCACGAATAGCCTCCGGTCCAGATTTATTGAGGGCACGGTGAGTAAGGCATAAAGCCTTGAAATTAATCCTTGCCTGCATGGGAAGCCAGTGCAGGTCTTTTCTGATGGTGGTGCCCGAGGAACGTTTAGGGGCGCCGACAACAAACCGGGTAGCCGCATTCTGCACAGTCTGGAGGCGCTGGATCAGACCACTGCTAATGCCAAGGTATAGGGCATTGCAATAGTCCAGTCTGGAGGTAATGACCGCTATTGCTACCTGTTTGCGTGCCTCAGGGGAGAGATAGTGAGTGATTTTTCTTAAAATCCTCAGGGCATTGCAACAGGTGGACACAGTCCTACTGACCTGCTTGTCTAGGGAGAGGGAGGTGTCCAATATGACCCCAAGGTTGCGGGCAGAAGAGGTCGGCAGAGGACAGGCCCCAAGGACAGACGGCCACCAGTCCATGGACCAGGTCTCACTTTTGCCCCCAAAAATGAGGACCTCCGTTTTCTCCCCATTCAACTTAAGGAAGTTCTTGACCATCCATACAGTTTTTAAAATTAAGCGCAGTTATGCTCGCTGATTGAGAGATGGAAGCCATAATCTGCGTGTCGTCGGCGTAGGAGAGAACTTCCAGCCCAAAGGATCTTATAAGCCTGGCGAGAGGGGCGACGTAGACGTTAAAAAGCGTCAGGCTCAGTGAAGAGCCCTGGGGGACCCCACACTTCACGGCCTTAATGGGTGACATGTACTCGCCTAGCTTAACCCTTTGCTTCCGTTGGTCAAGGAAGGAAGCAAGGAGGTTGAGTGCAGAGCCCTTGACTCTCAGCTCACTGAGTCGGCTGACAAGAATAGTGGGGGACAGGGTGTCGAAAGCCGCCGTAAGGTCAAGTAACACCAGTAAGGTGGTCTGTCCGGTGTCGAACTTAGAACGGATGCTATCGACTACCACTGTAAGTGCCGACTCAGTGCTGTGAGTCCTCCGGAAACCGTGCTGTGAGGGATCAAGAGAGTTGGTACTGTCGAGGAAAGCACTTAAGTGGAGATTAAGATGAGTCTCCAGAAGTTTAGCAGGGGCAGGGAGAAGAGAAATGGGACGAATGTTCTTTAATATCCCAGGGTCCAGGGTAGGTTTTTTCAATAGAGGCTTGACAGTGGCCAATTTCCAGGAGAGGGGATAGATCCCCTCTGAAATAGCCAGGTTCATAACCTCTATCAAAAGGGGCAGGATAGTCTGTCTACAGTCTTTGAGGACCTTTAAGGGACATGGGTCCAAAGGTGACCCGGACTTAAGCTTGTCCAGCAGAGAATTCAGATGAGTACAGGTGATGGCAGGGAACTGGGAAAGGGAATGGGAAGGGGTAGGGACTGGGGCATCCGAAAAGGTCGGAGAGGAGGCAGAAAGGGAGCTGGAGTTGAGGGTTTCCAGGTCTGTGTAGATATCCAAGATCTTCTCATGGAAGAAAGTGGAGATCTGGTCACACAGAACCTGTGAAGCTGTTATGGGGTCAGGCATCTGAATAAGGGACAGGTTATCCACTATCTTAAATAGATTACTAGGTGATTTAAGAGAGGACGTAAGTTTGGAATAGTGAGCCTGTTTGTCTCTAAGTACGGCTGCTTTACAGTCTTTGAGAAGGGTTCTATGCTTATCCCTCTCTATAGGATCAAGATGTGCCCTCCAAAGCCTTTCCTGCCTTCTGCATCCTTGTCTAGGAGTCCTAAGGGATTCGGAATACCAGGGAGCTGAGGGCCGTTTCCTAGCAGAATAGTGGGGCCTGGCAGGGGCGAGTGAGTTGACAGCCTCCGTCAAGGAATTGGAGAGGTCAAGAGCCGCCGTGTGAACATCACCAATAGATGAGGGCTTGAGTGTGGCCAGATAGGGAGTGAGGGAGTCATTTGTGATCTCCCCAAAATTCCTTCTCAAGACCCACTTGGTGTGATAGGGCTGAGGGCCACTGGGAGAAGAAGGGGAAAAACCAAAAGGGACAACAAAATGGTCTGACCACGACAGAGGGAAAGGGGTACCAATAGAGAGGCGAGAATCGTTACTGAAAATTCCATCCAGAGTGTGGCCAGCTGAATGGGTAGGCCCAGTCCCTAACAGCGGCAGGCCGTAGGAGGATAGGGCATCCAGCAGATGGGAAGTGTCAGGGGAAGTATACTTTTCCAAATGAAATTAAAATCTCCTAAAATGGTTAAACTGGGCCCATCGATATAGGGCTCTAGGATCTTAGCTAGGTCGACCATGAGCTGGTTCAGTTTATGACACCTTTACCTCTCTCACTAAGGTCACGTCTAATATATCCCCAAAAATATATTAAGTAGAAGAATAAATAAGGTCTCAGCCACGGACTGGAAGGATGCTCTGACCTTAACCTCGGCCAGTAGCCCGACTGATTATCCGACAGCGGCAGAGGGTTTCCGTGACTGGATTACCAACGCATTGGAAATTGTTGCTCCTGTCAAATGTTGTGTTATTGAGAGAGACAAACACTCAGCCCAGGTGGTTCTTAGACGAACTTAGGACTCTTAGACAGCTCTGTTATAGGCAAGAACGGAGGTGGCAGGCGGCCCCTTACCTTCAGGAAAAAATGAAAGAGAGATCCTTGCTGAAGGACTATAAGCGTGCCATCTTCCAGGCGAAATCCCAATATTTTACTGATACGATTAGGTCAGCTGATAATTCATCTAGCACGCTCTACAAAGTCATTAGGGAAATTACTGCACCCCCAGGATCACCACTCCTGAATCCTACCCAAGACTTCTGTGACAACATAGCCCTCTACTCTCAGGAGAAAGTCTTGAAAGTTTTTCATGAGTTCTCCCCTTCTGAGGAAATCAAGCCTGCCAGAGATTTCGCTTTGGCACCCTTACCTGCTACGCCTAGCTTGGCATTGTTTCCGGCTATCACAGTCTCTCGGACTAAGGAACTCCTACTTGGCCTCAAGTCCGTGTCTCCTATCGATCCCTGTAGGGTTTCTACACTCAGACTTGCGTCCAAACCTATAGCTGAGTTCCTCTGCAAAGTTTTCAATAACATTCTTCTATCTGGACACTATCTGAATATTTGGAAGGAAACCACGGTCTCACCCCTCCTTAAGAAGCCCAATGCCAACCCTTCAGGACTGAAGAAATATAGGCCTTTTTCCCCTTCTCCCCACCCCTGCCAAAATGCTAGAAAAAATGTTATCAATATTGAACTTATGAAATTCATTGAAACACATGACAGCTTGGATAGCTCCCAGAATGGGTTTCGGGCAGGTCACAGCACTGAATCCGCCTTGGTTGCAGCCTCTGATTATATCCGCATGCAGGTTGATCAGGGCGGATCAGTGGAGTTGATCCTGCTGGACCTCTCAGCGGCGATTGACACCATTTCCCCAGTTCGCATGTTTCAGCGACTGCAGGATGTTGGTGTCTCTGGAAAGGCCTTACAGCTCCTCCACTCTTTTATACACGACAGAACCAATGTCTTCAGTTACGGCGGGTTCAAAGCCAAGTCCTTCAGTCTTCTTTGTGGGGTCCCCCAGGGCTCCTCACTTAACCCCACTCTTTTCAATCTTTATGTGACCCCCTTGGTTTCATTGGTGAGATCTTTTGGCTTCCAGGTCCTCTCCTATGCAGATGACACGCAAATCATTATATCCATATCTGATGATTTGCAGCTGGTTGCTCAAAGGTTTATTATATGTATGATCAGCATAATACGCTAGATGAAGGACAACTCTCTTAAAATTAATACGGAGAAAATCGATGTTTTGGTTTTCGGCCTTCAGTCCTTAATCTGGTCTGCCACCTGGTGGCCTCAAATCTGCGGCCCTTTTCCTGTCCCAGTGACAACTGCCAAAATTCTAGGAGTTATTTTTGATAAGGGCCTGTCTTTCGATGCCTGTGTGAACCGCACGGTTAGCACCTGTTTCCATATTCTTAAAATTCTCAAGAAAGCGCTGCCATACATTCCCTCAGATGTTCATCGGCCCACTATCATTGCTCTAGTCACCTCTTGGCTTGACTATTGCAATGCATTATACCTCAATGTCAATAAAGGCTCCCTGAACAAGCTGCAGGTAGTGCAAAATGCTGTGGCAAGACTTATACTGAACATCCCTAAACATCAGTCCATCAGGAAAGGAATCCGTGCCTTGCATTGGCTTCCCATCAGGAAGCGCATCACCTTTAAGGCTCTGAATTTGGTGTACAAGTCTATGCATGGCACACAATCATCTCACCTTTCAACCTTATTCCACTGGTACACCCCGGGCAGAACCTTAAGGTCCTCCACTCAGAAGAAGCTTGTCTCGCCTAGATTTCGTCGGTCCAGGTGGGGTGGCCGCTCATTTTCTGTGGCAGCCGCCAGACTTTGGAACACTTTGCCTCTCTCTATCACCACGGCAAACTCACTTGCATCCTTTAAGAAGATCTTAAAGACCTGGCGTTTCGCATTGTAGTCGGTCAATCCTTGCTTCCCCTTCGTCCCGCTTAGCGCCTTGACAACTTTCTGGTTTAGCGCGCATTATAAATTCCCATCCTATCAAATCCTATATCAAGGCCAAAATGGGGTTTCTTAATGAGGAGGTAGCTGAATCTGCAAAAGATGCCATTTTGTGGCAGTTTAAGAAGACTGTTAATATGGGGGTGCCTATCCATCAGTATGCTCTGAACATGGTTCTAACTGAGTGGAAAGACTCTGACAAAATGAATGCTCCTTCGTTCATGTCCAGACGGTATCCATTAGAAGAGATGGAAGAGAAACTGCCAGACTCTGTGCTTGTGGATTCAGGGGTGGCTTGTTTTGTTGGTAGACAAAACAGGTGATGGACCGAATGTGGATCAATGTCACACATTCAACCCAGTCCGAAGATCTGGGCCCAAATCCATCGTTTTTTTGCACTCCACACCACCCTGGGTTAGACAATGGCGATATGCAAATCAGCTCTGACCCTGTGCCCCATGGGAACAGTCCAGTCCGAACTACAAAAGCCATGTCCTTCCCAGAACGGAATCAAGCATCCGAGGACCGGACCGGTTTCGAGGTAACACCTCTCATCAGCCCGGCTAGCTTGACTCCAGTAGTGTGGAGTGCCTGGGACCCACGTCTGAGCATCCCCAGCGCACTTAGGGCGGAATTTGCAAACAAAACAGGTGATGGACCGAATGTGGATCAATGTCACACATTCAACCCAGTCCGAAGATCTGGGCCCAAATCCATCGTTTTTTTGCACTCCACACCACCCTGGGTTAGACAATGGCGATATGCAAATCAGCTCTGACCCTGTGCCCCATGGGAACAGTCCAGTCCGAACTACAAAAGCCATGTCCTTCCCAGAACGGAATCAAGCATCCGAGGACCGGACCGGTTTCGAGGTAACACCTCTCATCAGCCCGGCTAGCTTGACTCCAGTAGTGTGGAGTGCCTGGGACCCACGTCTGAGCATCCCCAGCGCACTTAGGGCGGAATTTGCAAACAAAACAGGTGATGGACCGAATGTGGATCAATGTCACACATTCAACCCAGTCCGAAGATCTGGGCCCAAATCCATCGTTTTTTTGCACTCCACACCACCCTGGGTTAGACAATGGCGATATGCAAATCAGCTATGACCCTGTGCCCCATGGGAACAGTCCAGTCCGAACTACAAAAGCCATGTCCTTCCCAGAACGGAATCAAGCATCCGAGGACCGGACCGGTTTCGAGGTAACACCTCTCATCAGCCCGGCTAGCTTGACTCCAGTAGTGTGGAGTGCCTGGGACCCACGTCTGAGCATCCCCAGCGCACTTAGGGCGGAATTTGCAAACAAAACAGGTGATGGACCGAATGTGGATCAATGTCACACATTCAACCCAGTCCGAAGATCTGGGCCCAAATCCATCGTTTTTTTGCACTCCACACCACCCTGGGTTAGACAATGGCGATATGCAAATCAGCTCTGACCCTGTGCCCCATGGGAACAGTCCAGTCCGAACTACAAAAGCCATGTCCTTCCCAGAACGGAATCAAGCATCCGAGGACCGGACCGGTTTCGAGGTAACACCTCTCATCAGCCCGGCTAGCTTGACTCCAGTAGTGGGGTGAATGTGTGACATTGATCCACATTCGGTCCATCACCTGTTTTGTTTGCAATACCGCCATAAGTGCGCTGGGGATGCTCAGACGTGGGTCCCAGGCACTCCACACCACTGGAGTCAAGCAAAATGTGGAGCAGGAGTCAAGATTCCAA
Organism: Lissotriton vulgaris; assembly: GCF_964263255.1. Lineage (NCBI taxonomy): Eukaryota > Metazoa > Chordata > Amphibia > Caudata > Salamandridae > Lissotriton > Lissotriton vulgaris. The sequence continues at coordinate 1,116,970,275 of NC_141685.1, read as the reverse complement.
AGCAGATCTTCTGTTAAGTTCCAAAAGCAGATGAAACAAGATTCACAGAACTCCAATAAGGGCTCTTGGCTATCATAAAATAGAAAGAAGATGGTTTCAATTACGATGCTGGTGGCAGAATCCATTTCTTCCTACTGGAATGGCAGTCAATGACATCGGACAGATGGGTTCCAAAAATCATTCAGAGAGGTTACAAGATAGAGGTTGCCGTTCCTTCAGGTACCATTTATACTCCTGTGACCGGACCACACACAAAGGGAATGGCACTGAAGGATGGTGTCACTTCCTTGGTTCAGAAAAAGGACATTATTCCAGCTCAAAGGAAGAAGAGGGAAAGGGGATATACTCGAATGTGTTTCTTGAAGGAGGTTTCCAAATTGTCATAGACTTGAAGGCCTTGAACAAGTTTGTGGAAAGGATACTCTCCAAGATGGAAAGACTTAAGAAGATTAACTGTCTAATAGAACCGAATCTTTCTGGCCACTCTCGACAAAATGGATGCATATTTTAATGTTCCAATATACAAGCTGAATGAGTAGTTTCTGCAATTCTATGTTTGGGGAAAACAATGGCAATACAGAGTTCTCCAAGTTGGGCTTCGGTCGTCCCGGGGGTATTCACAAAGGTGTTGGCTCTACCGGTGGCTCACCTTCATCTCAAAGGTGTGCGAGTATTCCCATATATCAACAACTGGTTGGTGCAAGCTCTGCCAATACCAATTTTGGCCAACCGCGCACTGTTCACGTGGCGCTATGGCGCTTTGTGGGATCTTATTAAATCAAACTATGTTTAGAGCCACTATTATCTTATATTCCACACTTTTATTTTCTTTTTTCTTTTTTCTTTAACTCATATTATTTTTCATATGAATCGTGGTGACAAAAAACATACATTGTACTATTGCATTATTGACATATATTCATTCGACTGGTACATTCCATATACATCAATTTATACTTGGCACATTTTACATAATACTTTTGATCAATTCTTTACGAATGAGCCCAATGCATTTCGGCACTCATGTGTGCCTTCATCAGGGGCAGTATCTATAAAAGGAAATTAAAAAGAACATGGTGTAAGTGTCAAATTCTGGTGGGGGGTTTAGTAAATGTATAACCCTAGTGTTTGCGTACCTGATTCTCGGGGTAATGTGTGACCTTAGTCCTGTCCCTCTGTATGGCTCTTTTGTCTGTATTGAAAACATAAGTGTAAGCCACTATATAATGATGAAACCTGCTCTACTTTGGGACTTATCAGTTGTCTTACATACCTTAAAAACGTTGTCTCAAGTATCTGTAAAGATGGTATACAAAGGAATTTTAAGTATATTTTTTTGTTTAGATAAACCATCTTTCTGTATGGTTAGTTTTGCACATACCTGGTTAAATGTGCCTCAGGTTTCTGAAATAAACAAATCATTTCAACATTTTAGTTTAAAATGACCGTAAATACTGCTAAGAAAACCGGCTTGCACTAGCCTGCTGTGTTTACCTGTTCTGGCTTCTTTTATCACGATCTAAAAAAACGGAAAGTGACAATATAAGTACCCTCTCAGGTTGTTACCAAGTCTGTTGCTCGGTCCTAATATGCTTATCCCTGTCTTACCCGAGGTTAACGTGGTGTCCGTTTCAAACGTTTCCCGCGCTCCGATTTAGCGTATGTGTCCTCCGGTCACTGTTTATCTAGTGATTCCGTGTGACTCCGCGTTAGCTTCGCGGAGTTTCATTAGATGATGGACTATACGCCATTATGGTTAGACTAGTGGAATTATGTGGCGGCCATCTTAGAACGGGTTTACGAGTCTGTAGGTGGAACAGATTCGTGATTACATTTTTATGTGGAACAACGACATTCCTATATCATACGTTTCACTGCTGAATAATCTAGTTATTTTAAAAAACGTTGCTATGGTTTTTAATTATTTGTTAGTATCTTATGATGAGTTCTAAATTAGTTGGGATATGTGGCAGCCATGTTGGACAAGGTTATCTAGTACCCTGGTGGATCGAATTCATGATCACATAGTCTAAATTAATAAACTCTAATCTCATACGTATAACTAACTACTAATCTCACTATTGTTGCTAATGCCCTAAATCCTAAGGACACTGTAGGATCAACCATCAAAACTGTTGGCTCTTACGTTTGGCTAATGGATATTTATGATATTGTGACACTGTCATAGTGGTATGGTACTCATGTCCTGTTCTTGCTATGTCAGTCAACATGCCACAACAAGTAGACAAACAGCTTTTTTGTCACAGGACCAGGATCAAGGACAACCACCTACGATGCAAACTACACCGTCAACTACAAGCGTAAGACAAGGAGAGGAAGTGGCAGGCAAAGCTCTACGAAGTGGACGGACAGTAGTCTAATAATAAACATTTCATCAACAACGTTGTCTAAACAACAAATAACAACACTAAATAAAGGTCTAACATTTGTGCCTACTACACCGGCAAATGAATTGGAAACCGAAGGAGCCTTTTTCAGGTTCATGAGAACATTGAAACTCAAGCATTATTTTGGCAATATAGTAGAATCAAGTGACATCCGGATGGAACACACTGGTAAACAATTCAAGCCTAAAAGCACTTTTCAAGCACCAATTTCGGGAAACGTTTGAAACGGACACCACGTTAACCTCGGGTAAGACAGGGATAAGCATATTAGGACCGAGCAACAGACTTGGTAACAACCTGAGAGGGTACTTATATTGTCACTTTCCGTTTTTTTAGATCGTGATAAAAGAAGCCAGAACAGGTAAACACGGCAGGCTAGTGCAAGCCGGTTTTCTTAGCAGTATTTACGGTCATTTTAAACTAAAATGTTGAAATGATTTGTTTATTTCAGAAACCTGAGGCACATTTAACCAGGTATGTGCAAAACTAACCATACAGAAAGATGGTTTATCTAAACAAAAAAATATACTTAAAATTCCTTTGTATACCATCTTTACAGATACTTGAGACAACGTTTTTAAGGTATGTAAGACAACTGATAAGTCCCAAAGTAGAGCAGGTTTCATCATTATATAGTGGCTTACACTTATGTTTTCAATACAGACAAAAGAGCCATACAGAGGGACAGGACTAAGGTCACACATTACCCCGAGAATCAGGTACGCAAACACTACGGTTATACATTTACTAAACCCCCCACCAGAATTTGACACTTACACCATGTTCTTTTTAATTTCCTTTTATAGATACTGCCCCTGATGAAGGCACACATGAGTGCCGAAATGCATTGGGCTCATTCGTAAAGAATTGATCAAAAGTATTATGTAAAATGTGCCAAGTATAAATTGATGTATATGGAATGTACCAGTCGAATGAATATATGTCAATAATGCAATAGTACAATGTATGTTTTTTGTCACCACGATTCATATGAAAAATAATATGAGTTAAAGAAAAAAGAAAAAAGAAAATAAAAGTGTGGAATATAAGATAATAGTGGCTCTAAACATAGTTTGATTTAATAAGATCCCACAAAGCGCCATAGCGCCACGTGAACAGTGCGCGGTTGGGTGGTAACTCAACACCACCATAACGAGCTTTCAAAACCAGGACTGACAACCCTTAACGATCGCAGCACCGGTGTAAATAAATAGAGAAATTTAGAGAAATTCGGAGTGCTCCTACAACCCTTCTATCTAATACCAATTTTGGAGCAGCATCTCTCCTCGACCGTTGCTACTCTAAATCATCATGGGTTTCTTTTGACTCTCCCAAAGTGTCAACTTCTTCATCCCTTTGATCTTCAGTTCATTGGAGCACAATTCATTACTCAACTGGGCAAAGTGATTCTCCCTATAAAAAGGATTGTTCACCTCCAAAGTCTGCTGAATGATATATTTTTTAGAAAGGAGGCCACCCTGTTCAAATGGATGGATGTACAGGGCCATATGGCGGCAAAATAATTCACTGTGCCATGGGCAAGACAACATCCAAAACCACTGCTGTCTCATCTGCGATGCCATGGAGCCCTGCCACTCTGGAATATGAGTTACAAAATTCCTGTCTCCCCAGACATCCACCACTCTGCAGTGGTGGATGAACGTGAACAACCTCTGCAAAGGAGTAGTGATGCATCCAGACCCTCCGATGATATTGATAACGGATTGGAGTTCATTAGGCTGGGGAGCTTCACTGGGAGACTTGACAGTCCTAGCAAAATGGTGTGGGACAGAGGGTCGGAGGTCATCAAACTGGAGAGAATTGATGGCAGTCTTCCAGGCCCTCCAGCACTTCCATCAACATCTGCACCAAGACAATGTGCTGATAAGATCGGAAAACACAGTGAGTGGCATACATAAACCATCAAGTAAGTACCCATTGCCAACCCTTGAACAAGATGGCCTGCAGTCAGACTGTGGCCAGAGACTCCTCTTTCCTTATCAGCAGTTCACATCAAGGGTCTGGACAATGTGGTGGCAGACCGCTTGAGTAGAGGTTCCCCCATCTCAGGGCTTGAGACTGACCAGGTCCCCCTACACAGCCATCTGTGGTAGGTTCAGCACTCCCTGTCTGGAACAGATTGCCTCCAAGAACAGTGCTCTTCTTCAGAGGTTTTGCTCCAGGTTCTCAGGATGGGAAGCCTGGGGTGTGGATGCACCGATCTTGGAGAGGTCCCAGAGACTCCTCTTTGCCTTCCCTCCATTTACTCCGACTCAAAGACACCTATGCACCATTCAGCAGAAAAAGGCCCAAGTGATTGTGGTGGTTCCATATGGAGAACTTGGTTACCACTTCTGAAGCACATGGCATGTTTCCCTCCATAGATCCTCCCACTTTCTCATGTTCCACTAAGGTTTTGCAACCCTCTACAAGTTAGTCTTTCCCTCTCAGTTTGGAGAAGGAGCGGAGGAGTTTGAAGGACCAAGGTTTACCTCCTCACATTAGAATAGACAGCAGGAGTAGATCTTCTAGATTTTTGCAGTACAGTGATAAACACTTGAAAGTCTTTGATTCTTGGTGTTCTGCAAAGGAAATCCTATGTGGAATGTTCAGTCTACTCTATTCTTTAATTTCTGTTGCATGGGTTTTGAAAAATGTGTCTCTGCAAAAGACCCAGATATTATGTGTTAATATCAAATCCTTTTCAGATACCCGGGCGCTATCAGAGGTTACATATTTAGGTGTACAGATTAGCGCCTCGGCTACCGTTACGGTACATTCTAACTGGCAGAAGTTACTTAGTGGAATCCGTAAAGAACTGGATCAGGTTGAATGTCTTCATTTAACGCTAGTAGGTAGATGCAACACATTAAAAATGATGGTATTACCCAAGATTTTATATTTCAATCGGTGTGTACCATTAGAGATTCCTCTTGCATGTATTACACAACTGCAAGCTACTTGTATGACATTTTTATGGTCTCAGGGAAAGGAGCGGCGGGCAAAAAAGTACATGATGTTGCCAAGTGCTGTCGGAGGGTGGCCTGTATCCGACTTCCTTCTATATTATTATGCTTGTATGCTTCAGCGTATGAATATCTTGCTTACAGGGGTAGGACCTTCGGAGCCAGCACTACAACCCTCAATATACGGGCTACTTTTGGGTGTGGAAGCCAGGAACCGCCGTTTTCTCAATATGGACTGGAATTACTATAAACGTACTAGATTTAAGGTGGTAGTCTCTGCTTATAAAGTCTGGAAGGCATTAAAAAATCTTTATAACATTGAAAAGACTTCTATATACACTCCATTGACTGCCCCGATCCTTCATCCCAATATTTGCTGGGATCGTGTAGTGGTGAATTGGCGAACAAGAGGATTAATTACTGTCGGGGATTTATATATAGGCGATGGCTTAAAATCGTTCAATCAGGTGAAGGAGCAATATTAACTCCCTGCTACACATTTTTTTAAGTATTTGCAAATTCGTGCGTATTTAGCTAAAACCACTATATGCATGGTACCCAACCCTCTTATTGAGGTTAATAGGAAAAGAGCTCAGATTGGAGTACTCTATAATTTATTGTTAGAGGCAATCCCTAATGACTTAGAAGCACAAGTGAGTAAATGGGAGAACAGGTTAGGATGCCAAGGAATTCCGCTTGAAAGGTCAATTGAGCTGGCCGGACGAGTGCTTATGTCTGCCAACCTTGTAACACAACACTATAAAACTCTTTTTTATTTGTATCATACTCCAGATAAAATTTCAAAGTGGGGTGGAGATCCAGAAGGAAAATGTTTCAGATGCAATGTTCAACAGGCAGATGTAATGCATATTTTTGGCACTTGTGTAAAATTGAGGGAATTGCTCAAACATGTAAATAAGTTTATATCGGAGATTTTGGGTACTCCTTTCCAACTCTCACTCATGCAGATTCTGTTGGGCACAGATACGGGGGGTGCTCAACCTAAGTCCACTGATAATACGGAGTATCTGATATTTGTTGCTACATCGGTGCTAAGGCTCTGTATAGCCTCATGTTTGTTACAAAGTGATCCTCCTACATTTGAAGCATGGCAAACCCGGTTCCTATTCACTTATAATATGGAATACAATTTGTATGCAATGAAGGGAAGGCGGAAAACGGCATTGGGGCAGCAAATCTGGGGTCCAGTTAGAATACATATGGATGCAGAAGATTGATTAATCCTGATTTTCTTTGTACCATGTTTCATATTTATAGTTGATCTTTCATAGTACCGCTACGATGTATTCTAACAGTTGCTTGAGTATATAACGGACGAAATAGCGGAATCATTTTTATTTTTGTGTAGTATATAAGTCTGGATCTGGCTTTATGTTTATGTACTTTGTATTTATAATGCCTAGTACACTGTTCTTGCAACCCCACAATTGATTGATGAAAAGTTGTATGATCTATTATGTGCTCGTGAACTTTATCTCAATAAAGAAATTTAAAAAAAAAAAAATGAAAAATGTGTCCCTTCCTACATTATGGCCACAATATTATGCCATTAAGGCATTCCATCGGAAATGCGACAAGATACTGTTCCCCTGGTGACTAGGATGCTTCAAAGCTTTACCATTTCCAAACCACCTGCTCGATCTATAGTTCCTTCTTGGGATCTTTAACAGGTTTTGACGGTGTTACAAGACACCCCTTTTGAGCCTTTGACCAAAGCAGATCTTACATTTCTATCCTTTAAGGTCCTTTTCCTAGTCACCATTACTTCTGACTTTTGGTTGGGGGAACTTAATGCACTCCTTTTTCACCCACCCTTTGTAAATTTACTGGATGATGCAATGGTTCTTAGACCAGATGCTTCTTTCCTCTTAAGGTTGTGTCAAAGTTCCACTCTTCTTAAGAACTTATTCTTCCTGCTACCATTTCTGGGGAGGAATGTAGACTGCATTTGTTGGATGTTAATTCACTTCTCCGTTTGTCACTTTTGGCATTGCAGGGAAAGGTAGGAAAGTGTCCAAATTCACACTAATCTGCTGGATCAGAGGCTATTGCAGTAACCTGTGCCCACACTAATCTTCTCAAGACCTCCGGGACTGCAAGCTTGTTCCTCAAGAAGTTTGGCGGAATAAAAAGGCGTAACAATAGATGAGATTTGCAGAGCCAGGACTTGGGCTTCAGGGCACACCTTTATGAGACATTATAGATTGAATTAACTTTTTGCATGACCAAAAGAATTTTGAATTTTGTGGCTTGCAATCAGTATTACCATGAAAATTGTTTACGACATGTTGATGGTATAATGGTCAGGAGACTTTGGCATTAAATCACTTTAGTGTTGCAGTATGCCTTGGTCTCCTAGAGTTTATCTTATCAAAGACCAATACTCAGCTTTGATGTATCTCCTAGGTAAGGACTGGGTCAAGAACGAGGAACGAAGAGAATGTACCGATTATTTTCCGGTAATCTTCATTACTCTTAGTCCTAATGGTTCTCGACCCAGTCATTAGATCCCACTCCCTGGTATCTAGCCTTTGATAAGAGGCTTAGTATTACAGGAAGTATTGTGAGGAATGCTACTAACCTTGTAAAATCCAGCTCTGGGTGGGTGTGATTAGGTAGCATTTGCTGTTTTATTTCCTGTTTGGGACTGGGTAACTAAGCTCATAGGTAAGGACTGGTCATGGATGAGTAGGACTCAGAGTAATGAAGATTACCAGTAAGTAAGTAAGTAATTGGGCATCAATGGCTCAACAATTGCAACAATAGAGGACTTCAGATGAAAATTCATAAGTGGTGTTGCCTCAACATCCTGTGATTCTGGGCAAATCAATCTCCTGGCATAAAAACAATGAATGTGAACTTGTGTAGTATAACTGTTGCTCATGTAAAGCGCCCAATACTTTCAGGTCAAGTCAAGATCACGCTATATAAAATTGCAACAACAAAAAATAACACCTCAATGTACATACAGTGGAAGCAGCTGACAGACACCAATTAAGTTAAATCAATCTGTTCTTCATCCAAGCTCCACACAAATACTAAGAACGTCATAAGGGACGCCTTAGAAGTGCTGCCAAATTAGAAGACGGCAAAGAAGAGTGATACGGATACCAAGGAATGGTAAGTAATGTGTGAACGTAAAGCCCCTTTTTAGAGTTTTTTTTAAATTTTAGGTCGAGCCAGGGAAGCACATGCGCTGCTCTGAGAGGTTTGTTGTTCCTAGAATATGGGCTTTAAGAACAGCCCATGTTTCCAATTGGCTTCTCTTGCTGTCCTTTGTAAATGCTCACATTTTATTGGTGGGTTGGCTTACAAGTCCCTCCTTTTGGGCTTTTATATCCTCCCATGAGGACTGCCCCTGTTACATATGCTTATACGCTTCATGTTATTTCCCCAACTTCAAGATCACTTCTTTTTTGGTTGGCCTGCCTCTGCTTATGTTCCTGTGATGAAACCTTTGTGGCTGCTTCATTTTGCAGCTTGGCCCCTCACTTAATCTCCCCATATCGTTCACCACCCCACCCACAACAGTGCATACCCACCCCCACTAGCCCTCCGAGGTCACTGCTTTTTCCAACTTATGGCAGTGCTTTATATATATTTGACCCGCACTGTGCCGCTCCTAATCTCCCCAAGTCATTTCCCACACCACATCACCCCTCCCACAACAGTAATACAGAGCTGTTCCTTACAGTGTTGTGGGTCTCTCTCATTAAGTGTTGTGGTCTGATGAAATTTGGAGGTCAGCCCCCTTTCTAGTGCAGTGTAGCACGTCTCTCCCCTGCAGTGCTGCGGTCTCTGCGCTGAAGCAAAGTCTGGATTTTTTTTCTTAAGCGTCTCATACAGTGCCGGCAGTTGCTCGCACCCAACGGAGATGTCTCTTGTGCAGTGCTGTCACTCTCCTGCACGTCCTCTTTCGTTTTGCTTTGCTCTCACTCACTTATGCAGTGCTAGAATCACTCTTGTCCAGGGCTGGGTGTCTCTCCTGTAGTTTTGCCTTTTTCCCTCACTCTCACTGGATTCGGAACAGAGTTGAAATGAAGTTGGGCTGTAACTTGTGAGAATCGCGCAGGACGGACCCTCCCCCTGGAAGCACAGGGCATGTCATATCACTTCTCCTCATCTTTTTACTCTCACCCTCTCTCCTCTTGCAGCTCTCCACCCAGCCTATCTCTCGCTCCCTTCCCCACATCACCCCCACACAACAGTGATACAGGGCTGTTTCTTTCACTGTCGTGGGTCACGCTTATGTAGTGTTGTGGTCTCATGTGGCTCCCTTTCTAGTGCAGTGTAGCACCTCTTCTGCAGTGCTGCGGTTTCTCAGTCGAAGCGCAGTCAGACTTTTTTTCCTTAAGCATGGTCGCTCGCCTGTCTCTCCAGCAGTGTCAAGAAACACTTTCATGCAGTGCTGGGTGTCTCATGCAGTGTTAGAAGTGGGCGAGATCGGAAGGGTAAGGCGTGCCCCTACTTTTAAAAATTATGTTAGTCCGTTCCCCTACTTCTTTGTTTTTAAAAAGCGTACAGGGACTGCAGGAATAGCCCTACTTAAAAAGTACAACTTTATTTTTCAGCCTGTGTGGTGCACCGTGCACATCGAGGAAGGCCTCTGCAGTGCGCCTGACCTCCTCCCCTTCTCCTTTGTGTCTAGGGGCCTGCAAAGTGACACTGAAATGGCCATCAGTCTTAGCAGGGTGCAACAAGCATTTACAATGCAATGGTTTCGCCTTTGGAAAAGTTAGAGCTATTGGCATTGTAAATGACAACATTTGTATTTATGTGTTGGTTTTGAAAACAGATAAATAAATGGCATTGTCATTTACATTGCCATTAGCTTAATCTCTCGCAAATGTGAGACCTATTGTACCCTACGGACGAGCTCAGCAGACAGCAATTAGTACCACAGCCACACACCCAGAGCCAGCCACACACACCCACAGCCAGCCACACGCACACACCCAGAGCTCCCCCCCACACACACACACACCCAGAGCCACACACATACACACACACACATCCAGAGACCCACACACACACAGCAAGAGCCCCACACACACACCCAGAGCCCCCCACACACACCCAGAGCCCCCCACACACACCCAGAGCCCCACACACACACACCCAGAGCCCCACACACACACACCCAGAGCCCCACACACACACACCCAGAGCCCCACACACACACACCCAGAGCCCCACACACACACACCCAGAGCCCCACACACACACACCCAGAGCCACACACCCAGCCAGAGCCACACACACCCAGAGCCACACACACACACCCAGAGCCACACACACACACACACACACACACCCCCAGAGCCACACACACACACACACACACACACACCCACCCAGAGCCACACACACACTCAGGAGAGCAAGCACAGTGAGGGGGCAGGGAAGCAAGCACAGCGAGGGGGCAGGGAAGCAAGAACAGCGAGGGGGCAGGGAAGCAAGAACAGCGAGGGGGCAGGGAAGCAAGAACAGCGAGGGGGCAGGGAAGCAAGAACAGCGAGGGGGCAGGGAAGCAAGAACAGCGAGGGGGCAGGGAAGCAAGAACAGCGAGGGGGCAGGGAAGCAAGAACAGCGAGGGGGCAGGGAAGCAAGAACAGCGAGGGGCAGGGAAGCAAGCACAGCGAGGGGGCAGGGAAGCAAGCACAGCGAGGGGGCAGGGAAGCAAGCACAGCGAGGGGGCAGGGAAGCAAGCACAGCGAGGGGGCAGGGAAGCAAGCACAGCGAGGGGGCAGGGAAGCAAGCACAGCGAGGGGGCAGGGAAGCAAGCACAGCGAGGGGGCAGGGAAGCAAGCACAGCGAGCGGGCAGGGAAGCAAGCACAGCGAGGGGGCAGGGAAGCAAGCACAGCGAGGGGGCAGGGAAGCAAGAACAGCGAGGGGGCAGGGAAGCAAGAACAGCGAGGGGGCTGGGAAGCAAGCACAGCGAGGGGGCAGGGAAGCAAGCACAGCGAGGGGGCAGGGAAGCAAGCACAGCGAGAGGGAAGCAAGCACAGCGAGGGGGCAGGGAAGCAAGCACAGCGAGGGGGAAGCAAGCACAGCCAGGTGGCGGGGAAGCAAGCACAGCCAGGTGGCAGGGAAGCAAGCACAGCCAGGTTGCAGGGGAGCAAGCATAGCCAGGGGAAGGGGAGCCAGGGGAAGGGGAAGCAAGCAAAGCCAGGGGGCAGGGAAGCAAGCACAGCCAGGGGGCAGGGAAGCAAGCACAGCCAGGGGGCAGGGAAGCAAGCACAGCCAGGGGGCAGGGAAGCAAGCACAGCCAGGGGGAAGCAAGCACAGCCAGGTGGCAGGGAAGCAAGCACAGCCAGGTTGCAGGGGAGCAAGCACAGCCAGGGGAAGGGGAACCAGGGGAAGGGGAACCAGGGGAAGGGGAACCAGAGGGGCAGGGTAGCAAGCACAGCCAGGGGGCAGGGAGCAAGCACAGCCAGGGGGCAGGGAAGCAAGCACAGCCAGGGGGGGCAGGGAAGCAAGCACAGCCAGGGGGGGGGGGCAGGGAAGCAAGCACAGCCAGGGGGCAGGGAAGCAAGCACAGCCAGGGGGCAGGGAAGCAAGCACAGCCATGTTTCCAGTGCTTGGCAATTCTGAACAAACCATTGGTATCCGGCCTGCCACTCAAACGAAAACAACTCCCAGAATACCTTAAATAGCTAAATGAAACCTCAGAAGTAGAAACATTATGTCCTGACTACACGAGAGAGGCTGCAATTGTAACTGCGAGGGACAAATACCACTGAACTGGGAAGAAGACGGCGTACAACTATAGTGGAGGAATAACAACCTCGTACACTACTGCATTCCACTGTGCTTTGGATCCAGGAACACCACAGGCCCAGGTTTGGACGCTACTTCAGAAATGCCACAGCACAGAAAGAATAACATTACCTAATATACTTGTGTAATGTAGTTGGTGCTCATGTCAGATGATACACCACCATCTCTTGAAACTACAGTACTTTAGTCTGCAGTCTCCCAAAAATGCCAGGTTTGGGCTCTGTGTAAATTGCATGTGTATTTTACACCTATGCATCGCCACACATTTCCAGTGTTTTCTAATTACTCAGCAGCTGTATCGTTTTGGTTTGAATCTTTAAGCAAAGGAACATAGAAGTCAGGACCTGTTTTGGTTGTTTAGTTAAAATTAACAAAACGATACATAAACGGTGAACGGTATAGTGGGAAGGATGAAAGCCTAAAACATAGTCACACAGTGACGCAATAACTCTTTGTTAATTCATAGACATTTCTGACCTATGTCTGCATAAATTATCCATGATGTAGATAAAAGTGCATGGAATTTGCGGGCATAACAGGCCTGCATTTTACTTCGGGAAAAACGTTGATGTGTATAACTCATTGCCCCGACAACACCTGCGTGTGGTAGTAAGCAGTATTAGGCGGCGCCTTATTTATCTCTGCAAAGCCTGCCTATTCTTGATGAAAAGCGGAAATATTCGCTAACAAGATTCCTTCAGAGCCCTACAGTCACACTGTACGGCTCGCGAGGGGGGGAATTGATGTGAATGCACAAAGGAGAAGTGTCTGCCTCTGTCTTTCTAACACAACAGTTTGAAAAATCCATTTTCATTGCTGAAGTAAGGAACTCTGGGGCATGATTCATTGCGGCTAGCATCACTTTGCGGGTGCTGGAAGCGCGGGGCCGCGGGACTTCGGCCACACAACACACCCAAGCTGTTGCAATATGTTGAGCTGCCTGTCACGTACACATCTGGTGTTTAATTAGAAACGCCATTTGTTGCATCCGGGGTAAACTGAAACAAACGCAGACAAAATCCCAATAAAGTAGTAAGGCTCATTCTTTTTTGTTTTTTTTATTACAAAAGGTAAATACGAACATCTGCAAGGGACAAAAAGAGCGTAAACCTGAGAGTACCTCGGGCTTAGACCTTGCACCGAGGCTTGGAAAACAGAAGCGGGCGCCGCACCTTGATGCGCGGTGCGCGGCGGAGCCGTTTTAAATGGTGACCTTTTCACAGTGGCACTGATGCAGCAACTAGGCCAGGGAGCCAGCGAGTGAATATAAAGGCCTCGTGAAGGAGGCTGGGGTGTAACTGTAGTCTGTAGACAAGGTTAGAATACACTGACCTTCAAACAGGGAATAAGGAATTTGTTCAATAGCTGGGGTCAGATAGATTTGTGTTTGTTGGCAACATTTTCTGTGTAATTACTCCATTGTTTTAGAAGGCGTCATCTTCGGAGAAATGACCAAAACAAACCTAAAAAAAAAAAAGCACCGCCCACATGACGTGGGCAAAAGCCTAAAATTCTCGGGAACGCCCACGAATCTGCTCCGGGATTGACGGACAGATCTCTGTTCCAATGGCTAGCCTCCATTTATGGAGCTAGCCAATGGAACAGAGGGGCGGGACAACACACACATACTGTAGACATAAGATTTTGCCTGCGCGAAAAGCTGCGTAGTGCGCAGCTTTCGACAGGCGAAACCTAAAAAGCACAAGAAAATCGAGTCCAGGTGGTACTTAATTAATACTGGGTTGTTAAAATGTCATAATGTTAGTTGGTTCTGTGCCTTGAACATATGTAGGCCTGGTCCATAGTGGACTATCATGCTCCTTGTATGTTTGCAATGTAATGTGTTTGTATGTTTGCAATGTAATGTTTGTAATGCTATACGCTGACATGTTCTGTGCCCTCTCTGCGTGGTCTCATTGTATCCTAGCCTCTTCAAGCACTGGAATTTGTGACATGCGTTTGTCTAACATTAAGAATCTGCCAGCGGAGTCTGGTGACCAACGGGCTGATCAAAGAAGGACCCCTTGGCTACAGTGGGGCCTTGAATGTATGTATGCAGAAACTAATGCTTAACTGGAAGGAACTTCCTCTCAAACTGTAGCTGGTTTCCAGTCCTCACCTTTGGTCTATCGACACTGAAAGTACCAGTGGCGAAGAGAAAAACCCATGGACAAGAAGGCAAAGCGAGAAAGATATTCAGATGACAAATGTACCACCAGGACCTACTAGGTCCTGTAGCAGGCAGAGGGAGAAAGAGAGCAGCCAAGAGGGCATGTCTGCAATAAGGAAAGGAAGGTAAAACAACTGCAACCAGAAGCAGTGAAGGATCCCAAATCCACCATCATGTCTGTGCTGGGAGCTGCCGGCAGGAGCTCACGGAGTGCGCACAGGACAGTAGTATTGAAGTTCCAACTCAAGGGTGGGTTAACCTTTGGTACTTCGGCTGGTGATTCTGGAGCCTCTGGGGGTGCATGCTTCTGACCAAAGCTGCAGTTTGCTCTTAGCGTGCTTTGAGTGAGCAGCACTGAAGAGAGGGATCTACTGTGTAGTGCCCCCGTTGGCTCTTCTCTGAGCAGGCACAGGGAGGTTGTTGCTGCAGGGGACCTATTGGAATTGAACAGTTTCCAGTTGGGGTGATCAGTGTGTTCCACTTGTGCCATTTAGTCGCACAGGCAACCTGTCACAAGGATGATGCTCAAGCGAGCGTTGGGTTGTAGCAAATGCGCTCACCTTTTCTGCTACGTGTAGTGCAGGTGGCCTCTCAGGGTGGGGTAGTTCAAGCTGATAGATCTCGGTGGACACATAGTAAGAGTGACTGGGCTGCATGAGTTACTGCTATCACTGAAATATAAACTCAGAAAGCATGACAGTAAAATATGACCTCTTTTAAACTTGGCCTGTCATCCAAGACAGAGGATCATGAAAGCGCTAGCAGAAAATTCTGCTAGTCAGTCACGTGTTTCTCTCAGAACCCGAGTAATGCTAGAGCTGTTTCAGTTGATGAGTCTTATTCCTATTCAAACATGACACCATAAAAAGCAGATAAAGTCAAAGCCGGTCGTGAGAGCCCAAAAGATATATTATCACTTTATTGGTAGTCCGGTAAGGAGATATTAGTAGTTTCTCGGATCCACTTTAAAGTGAAGGATCAATAAAGAACTGCAACAGGTTTTCTTTATCTGAGTGTTATGCCAATGGAACAACTGTCGGTTTTGCACAATACCCGTTCTCACCATGGCTGGTGATGCTCGAAAATTGTACCGTAATGCTAGAGCTGAACTAGAGCGTACAAAGCGAGTAAGCGTGCCTTTTTTAGGAGGATTTGCAGTCTGGGTGTTGCTACTCCCAAGATAATTTTGAGAAAAAAAACTATAGGGTTAAATACTGCATTTTATGTTCAACACCCCATTTTTACACAAATTCTCACAAAAGCCATTACTATTCCAATCCAACATAGCCTGATACTCTCCAGGAGTTGACCAATTTTTTTTTCAAGATGCACAATATGTTCCTCCCATAAGTAAATATTTACCTCCGATATGCCAAGGCCTGTGTTTTGTCATGCTTGCTCCCATGTTCTCTCACTCAGGTCACTATCCCCCATTATTTATTCTCATTCACTTTCCCTTTTACTCAAAATATTAAATCTTAAACATTCAGTATCACATACTAACTCTCACTGAGTCTCACTTTTTCCTACTCTGACTACCTCATTTTAAACTTGCAGTTTCATTACTCCACGTGACTCATTCTCACTCACTTTCATCCGCATACACTCTTTCATTCATGCTCAGTTACATTCAGGCACTCAATCATTCGCACCCACATTTACTTACTCACACTCATTCTTCTTTGCAGGACACTTGAATACATATGTGCTATACTATGTTTGAGCAGCTAGCTGGCATACATTGGATATGAAAGAGCCCTTGTGGGTTTCTGTGAGTCATGTCAGATTATCTTGAAGAGTTCCCTTGTCTTCTGAGCCCTGTTTAACACATGTACAGGAGGAAGCCTATATTCATGTCCTCAATGTTTGAGACAAAAATACTCATTGATTTCTGAACAACGAGAGTAAAAGAGTTACGGTAACATGTCGTTCCTGCTTATATTTTGCATGCTTTACGTAATCCTTTATTCCCTTTGAGTGTTTGCTTTTTCCAGAATGTTGTTACTTGTTTTCAGGCAGTGCATAATTTGAAATGAGTGACATCCAGGTGCTTATATTGGGGCAGAATTGATTTGCAGCTGAAGAGAGTGCCAGATTTACTCAGTGGGGCAGAAGGGTGTTCGGTGGGGATAGGATGTGGCACTTCGGCCAGAGCTACCTAATTTGGAACTGGGGAACCTGTTTCAACCTTCGTACCTAGTCCATCAGACCACTCCTGAGGGAGCACATTCCCATGATAGACCTTAGAAGACCCTACTAGACCATAGAAGCCCTGGTGTCTGAGCACCAGCAGGTGGACCCTACCGGTGGCCAGTGTAGGTTAACCTTGAAGGCCTGTCCACCACAATCCATACTGAAGTTCACCTCCAGGTTGCGGGCAGGTCTACAAAGCAGCACACCCTAGAGCAGCAGTGACTTTGTCACGGAGGTCACAGGACCCCATGAGGCCAGTCCACCTCACCCATTGGTGCCTCCATTGGCCTTGTTCCAGTAGTACTAATGCAACTCACCAGGGATTGGCAATGCATGATTTGCATGCACACCAGACTAAGGGGCATTTTTTCAAGGGCCTTGCATCATGCCTGCACCTTGCAATGTGGTACATGCACAATGCAAAGCTCCAAGTCATATTTTAAAAGCTGTGCTGTGTGCAAGGGAGGTGTTGCGGTAGGTGTTGTATGGGAGACTGGTTTTGTAACTGGGGACTGGTTTTGCTGCAAAATCCGCCCCCAGTAACAAAACCAGCAGAACTGCGCAGCATAAGGACTCATTCTTAAAAATGCATAAATCACTGAAGTGTTCCTTGTAAACCCAGAAGTTTTCCTGCAACAATAAAAGTCTCCCACACAACTCCCACAGTTTTTGACAGATTTACAAGGACTTGTAATCCTGGGAATGCGTCACAATCTTGCGCCTCCCCAGGGTAGGCAAAATTAGGAGAAATCTCTTTATTTCTCATTGTTTTTTCCTCTTTCGAAGTGTGCTTTTTCTGCATCACACATAGAAAGAGGAAAAAGCCTCTCAGGATTGTTTTTGTTCAGGAAGGTGCCCCTTCCTGCACAAAAACAATCCTGCATGTGAAGGAGGCACCCTTGCACCAGGGGGGCAAGTGTGCCTGCGTTGACGCTAGGCTGTCGAAATGGCGCCAGCGCAGGGGGAAAAGACAGGAATGCACCATATTGGATAAATACTGTGCATTCTTGTCCTTTCCCTGTGGTACAGGGCAGTGCAGCAAAGTAACTTGCTGCGCTGCCCTGCGCGACCATTCCCATAAATATGTACCTAAACTCACAAACTTCATTGTCTCTGCTTCATGCACAATCACTTTTAGCATGTGCTGCCTGCTTTGGGGCCACTGCAATTATGCAGCAATGGAGGACAACATTATGTTGCAGTGTTGACTAAACTATGCAGCAAAAAAGACTGCTGTGTTATGTAGTACATTTTCTGATACTTTATTATTTAGACATATTTTTACACATACTAACAGTCTCTGCAAAGCTTTCGCCTCATTAATTCCAGTGTAACATGCAAATGAGGCAATGAGAAAGGTGACCAGTCAACCTTTCCACACAGCCTTCCACTTCACAGCAACGCAATTCATGCTGTTTAGTAACTTTTGATCCATCTGAGCTCCTAACAATTTTTTTGTTAAAACCATCAGATTATGCGACAGATGTATCATGTGGAAAAATATGGCAGAGTTACAAAGCACTTAGTAAACCTTTCATGGAATCTTCCAAAGACTCAACAAGGAGTGACATTGAGCAGAGGAAATATGCTGGTTTAAACCGATTATTAACCTCCCTGGTGTTTGTTGAAAATAGGGGCATGTTATATGATGCTCTCACAGAATTGAATGACCTATCCAGAAGGCTGCAGCGGCATGATATGACCATATATGAGGCTGATCGTTAAAACAGATGCAGATTTTAGTGTTTGAATCAATGGCTGATTCACCCGGGTCCTTTGCTACAACGGCATTAAATGCTGAACAGATGCAGTTTGCTGGTGTAGGACTGCAACAGGACAAAGGCTGTGTTAGCATCAATAGGGCACAGTTCTTTAGGAGCTTAGTAAATAACCTGCGAAAAAGGATGACAATGTCTAATGCATCAAATGTTTCTAGATGCACAGCCACAAACAATGACGAAATAGAATACAAACAGTTAGTACATAAAATAAAACTCCTACAACCAGTTTATTGGCCAGATCCAGTAGACATCTTATACGGTGAGGGGAATTACAAAACCTTTGTAGCAGGTTGCATGTATTTGATACTAGGCAGTACATCCTTGGTTTCAGAGTACAAACAAAATAACAATTGTATCACTGAAAGCCTGAAACCATTAGTGCACATTATAAACACCTTTTGTACCTCCACTGCTGAATGTGAACAGGGCTTTAGTGTAATGAATGATGTGCTCACACCACTGCGGAACAGAATATCAATCCGTCTGTCTTCTATAATGTTCATAAAAATCGTGGGGCCTCCTGTCATAGAATTTAAACCTGAATTTTATGTTCAGAAATGGTTAGAAAAAGGGAGGAGAAGTGCCAATGAAAGAAACTGCATGGCTCGGAGATAAATGATTCCACTTATAAGCGTATTTGGAATATTCTGTGATTGGAAACATGTCCCACATTGTAAATTAATTAAATATAAACAACATATATTAAACCTCAAATAAACATGTTTATCGATTGTTTGAATTAAATAACGTTATAAGTTGTAAGTTGTAACTGGTCAGTGAAATGCCGAACGTACTAAAAATTGGTAGGTTTTTTGCTATTTCTAGCCATACCTCTGACTCCGCCCACTAATCCAATCATCTGTTTATTCCCGCCCCCTGATTCTCCGCCCACAGTTCCCCTACTTTTTAGGTCTCGACTATTATATCCCGCAGGGATAGATAGGCGATATAATAGTAGGCAGTTCAAAAACTCTACCAAACTTGTGGATCGCGTACAGTTCATGTGAGTATGCGCGTGCACGCCATCGCCAGCCACGTCACACCACCATTTGTCTATGCCTCGCATCAGACTTCAAAGGCTGCCGCTCCCCCCCCATTCACATCGCGCACCACCATTTGTCTGTGCCTCGCATCAGACTTTAAAGGCTGCCGCTCCCCCGCCCACCCCCGCCTCAGCAATGCAGAGAGCTTGTTTTCCGCGGTCCCTTTGTCCCCCACCTCTCACGTTCTTCTCTTCCTTGTTTTCTTTCTCTTGCATCCGTCACTTGTTCTCTCCTCCCTTGTCTCCTGTCTATCTACTACTTATTCCCCCACTTCCTAGTTCTCTTTGTGTAAATCTCTCGCTCTGCTTCTTAATTGTTCTCTCCTCCTTTTTTCTTTCTCTTTGTATAAACACGTCTCTTACTACCTACCCTTTCAGTTCTGTCCTTCTCTGGCCGTCTCCTCTCTTCGGATCCATTGGCTCGATCTTTTACTGTACACGGAGAGCTCTCATCTATTAATTGCGCGTGCTGGCTCTAGATTGAAATCTGAAACTAATTACCCCCTCTCCGGGAAACAGCTGAGAGCCACACCCTGAACAGCCTCCCTCGAGGCGTAGCTCAAGCCTGCAATTGGTACATAAAGGGCTTAGTTGATACAATTCACCCAGTCATCCACCCAGTCATCCATCCATCCATCATTCAGCAACTGCTGAAGGCAGCGCACACCAAGCTTGCTTTTTATTGCCTCGTGGGCAGCCCCGTTCCCCCTTAGTTTTAATTCCACTCTTAGAAGTACTTTGGCCAAAGTTGCCGAAATGCGCCCCACCCCCTTTTGCTGCCCCCCCTCTACTTTCTAACGCGGTAAACCCTGGCTAGCGTAAGGACACACTGACACGTGGCTTCACTTTGATGACACGCGTTATTGACTTCACCTCGCTGCATCTTAAGACACTGCAGGATCTCTGACAGCTCACAGGCTCGTTTAAGCGCAAATTATGTGCATCGACCCCTGATTTTTCTCAGAAATTTGATAATAATTCACCTAACATACACTGGATGAATTCTACTGTGTATGAATACGTGAACCCTATGTGAGTGAAGTTCAGACGCTACATCCAACTTGGATGAGCGGTCTCCGCATTCGATAGTCAGGTCCCTAGGATACTGTGATCCTTCCAAGATCTTCTTGCGGATGACGATAATCCGCAAACAGACTACAATATTTCTATACAGATCTGAACTGATTACAGTCCTGAGGATGGTTTCATCAAATAACTGCTAAGAAACCGAAACGTCGACTTTGCACTTCATCCCTTGCTTTGTTTTACTCAATGTGTTTTGGGATAGGTGTCTTTTAGGTTCTGTTGAGTCACTTAGCAATTTATTTTTATGTGTACCCACAGTCCTAAAATCTTATTCGCTTATTTGTCTGTATATGAAGCTGATTTTTCTTAATGAATTATTTGATAAAAACACTTCTTTCGTATACACCCTGTGTCTTTGTTTATATGTTTCATGTTGACAACACAATTTGATCAGTTTTGATTCACTCATTGTAAGGACGATAAATTGGTTCTTCTCATATTAATTTTAAATAACAAAACTTAGATTGAACAAAGTCCCTTGAAGGCATCTTTACCTTTCTACACTGGCATGCATGCACTTCTGAGTACGTCCAGCTTGTGACTAAAGACACACAGCATGTAAGTATTCACGACACGGGGCTAATGGCCAGCTCAATAAACGCTGCTGCTCGGCCGCCCAGCACAGCTAATAAAAACCATCACCTTCCCCCCCAACACCCCAATTGTACCAGCACCCCCATCTACAACCACGTGGTGCCAGGGCGCATTGAAACATTACAGCACATCCTCGTTAGTATAGTGGTCAGTATCCCCGCCTGGTGCTGGCTTGGAGAAAAATAAGGGCCGCAAACCACGAGTTTTTAAAGCTTTATATAATTTGGTTCAAGATCATGGTATGGTGGATACCTGGAGTAAAAGACATCCAACACTTCGAGGGTATACCTTCTATTCATCTCCACATAAGAAATTCGTTCATTTGGACTACTTTTTTGTATCAATATCTTTATTTACTGGAACAAAGATACAATTATTTCCCAGGGTATCATCAGATCACTCACCAATCTTAATTGAACTTCCACAATTAAAAATGACAAATCAAGCTAGGAGTTTTACGTTTGATAGAAAGCTTTGCCTCGATGAACAGTTTAGAACTCATATGTTGCAATGGATACCTCATTTTATTAACAACAATCTGAATTCAACGAGTATTGACACGATATGGGATACATTTAAAGCCTGTTTTAGAGGGGAGGCAGTGAGCTATGGGCTTTACAATCAAAATAAATTACGGGCTCAAACTCGAGATCTTTATAATTGTCTAAGGATTGCGGAAGAAAACTTGATTAAGGAAATAGGGAAGAGAGATAATTTGTTAAATTTTTCTACGTTTGAAGATACAGTAGCACGATGTCGAGCAAAGATAACGGGGGTATGGAGTGAAGAGATCGCCCGGAAATATCTTGTAAACAGAAGACATGCTCATGAATATGGGGAGGCAATTGGTAGATCGTTAGCGTTAAAATTAAAAATGAAGGAGACATCGCGTTTAATCCCTAAGTTACAAGACCAGAATGGTATTGTTCAGGAGGAACCAGAAAAAAATACTTGAAATCTTACATCAATTCTATTTGGAATTATATACTCACCAGCCCACTTTAGGTACAGATATTGTATGGGAGGGTACTTCTAATAAATTAACTGATAGTCAGAAAGAATTCCTAGATAGTCCATTTTCTATGGAGGACCTGGAGGTGGCAATTAAAAATATAGCTAATGGGAAGGCGGCAGGCCCAGATCTTATTCCTGGAAAGGTATACAAGTGCTTTTTTGAACCATTAAAAAATGTTATGCTTGAGACCTTTAGAACCGCACAAACTGGAAAAGCTCCACAATCCTGGAACGATGCCTCTATCGTGGTATTTATTCAAAAGGGTAAACCTCCTGAATTACCTGGTTCATATCGCCCAATATCCTTACTCAATTGAGACAGCAAGATATATTAAAAAATGATAGCGAATCGAATTTCTAAAATTATTATACCGCTTGTCTCGTTAAATCAACATGGGTTCATCCCAAACAGAGGCACAGTTACACATATTAATAAGGTTATTACCCTATTTGATATAGCTCAAGTGGAAAAACGGGAATTAGCACTGATATTGTTAGACGCTGAGAAAGCGTTTGATCGCGTGGAGTGGCAATATTTATGTGAGGTCATGAAGAGAGCCGGATTTGGTAAAGATTTTTTTACAACAATTCAGGTATTATATACGGCTCCAAATGCAAGAATAGTTGCTATGGGCATTAGATCAGAAAAGATTAGAATAACTAGAGAGACTCAGCAAGGATGCCCTTGCTCCCCACTTCTTTTCTCTTTATTTATCAATCCTTTTTTAATTAATCTGTTAAATACACCGCACATAAAACCATACGCTAATGACATTGCTATTACTACAGTTGATCCTGCGGAGGCAATAGTGGAGATTGAGCGTTTGGCCTGCGATTTTGGTGCAATTTCTGGCTATAAATTAAACTCAGTAAAAACTCAGGTCCTATGTCCTATGTAATATTCAATTTAATGATCCCAGGGTTAGGCCTGAAGTAACATATTTAGGCATACAAATTAAGACTCAAATGAAAGAGATAATCGATATCAATTGGGACACTATTATTCAGCAAGTAAAACAATCGTTGGATAGGTGGGGACGGTTGCAGTTGTCCATTATTGGCAGAAGCAACATTATCAAGATGAATATTCTTGCTAAAGTATTATATCTATTTCGAAGCATCCCCTTGGAGATCCCTATAAATTACATACAACAGCTTCAGTCTTCATGCACAAAATTTTTGTGGGCTCCTGGTAAAACTAGACGGGCAATGAAATGGCTGACGCTGCCGGTGGAAAGAGGAGGGCGTGGGATAACTGATTTTGTGTTTTATTATTATGTATGTTTTTTGCAAAGAATGAGACTTCTTTTGACAGGGGAGCCAATTGAGGAACCAGCGGAAGCTCCGTCTATATTTTTGGGGTGTTTACTGAAGGAATTAGAGGGAAATTACTTTAAGCATACTCGCTTTAAAGTACTGGATTCGGCCTTTATGGAGAAAGGTATCTAGACTTAATAAATTTGGGAGAATCACATATTATACACCCTTTGGCGTGGATAAATTGCTTCCTTCTGTGTTTTGCGACAGAGTGGAGAAGGAATGGTCATATAAGGGGATATCTAGAATCGGGGATCTATTTGAAACCAATGGGGTTTTCTGTACTTATGAAACTTTAGTTGCTAAATATAAGTTACCTCAATCTTCTTTTTTTAAATATCTTCAAATTCGAGATTTCTGTTTAAGAAAGCAAATTAGACCTGCCCCTAATAAATTGGTGGAGGCAATTCGCCTTGGGAAAAAAATTGGTACGATATATCGGATTACTCTGGAGTATAGACCTGATGATATGCAGAAATACAATGCGTACTGGCAGAATCAGCTAGGGGAACCAACACTTGAAAGTCAAGATACCATACCGATGGCGAAAGATTTATGCCTCTCAGCTAATTTAAAAGCGCAAGTTTATAAGACGGTGTTCAGGCTATACTATACTCCTAAACGGATGGCTACCTGGGGTCCTCAATACAACGGAAAATGTTTTTGCTGCGGTGGGGAGGATGCAGATAGCATTCATATCTTTTTTAGTTGCTAGCGTATTTTTTTACTAGTATAGAAACTTTTATCACTATGGTTATTCATATTCCGATAAAAATTTCCCCTGCACTTTTTTTATTAGGTGGGGGACAAACAGTGGGAAAAGGTACTGCTTTATATAAGCATAAATATTTTTGGTTTATTGCAATGACTGCAGCACGCTTATGTATTGCGACAGAATGGCTACAACCTGAGCCCCCGGCATTTGAATTTTGGAGAGCTAAGTTATACAATTTATATGAAATTGAATGGAGTTTGTATGCGTTAAAGGGGGTTAGGAAAAGACGATTAGGTATTTTAATATGGGGGGCAATTAAAGATCATTTAGAGATGTGAATAGCGCATTTTTACATGCTGTACAAATATTAACAAATCTGTAAACAGTATTATTTGTATTAATTGTATGAATATGACGGATATTGTCAACTTGCTCCAATTGTGGAAATAAAAAAAATAAAAAATAAAAAAAACATCACAGCACTGCATCGTTGCCCCATCTGCCTGCACCTCAAAGCTCACGGCTGCGGGGCATCCATTCTGGTTTAAAAATGCCCCCTTCACTCATCCTCTTTTCCTTTCACTCCCTCCCGTCTAAAGAACCAACACATCTGGCATGCATTTGCGTTGCTTATGTTTTTTCT
Source organism: Lissotriton vulgaris (assembly GCF_964263255.1). NCBI lineage: Eukaryota > Metazoa > Chordata > Amphibia > Caudata > Salamandridae > Lissotriton > Lissotriton vulgaris. The sequence goes on along the minus strand of NC_141685.1, from coordinate 1,116,945,544 downwards.
CGGGATCCCCGCCACTGGGTTTTTTTTTTGGTCCCACTCTGGAACAGACCGTGCCCGACCCCTGCCCTGTCCTCCCATTACCAGCCGAACTGCACCCCAACCCAAACGGCGTCAGAAGGATGAAAGGCCCCTGCTGCGACCACCCCCTTAATGCAATGACTCTCCTGCAAGCACCCCCCCTCCTCCCGCGCACCGCCGACCGCCCCCCCCCCCCATTCCTCCACCTCCTTTGAAACCCTGCATCCCAGGACGCCGCCCCTCCTGTACCCAGCCCCTTTCCGCCTCCTCCCGAGCCATGCGACCCCCCCACCTCCCTCACCCATCCAACCTGCGAGCCCAACTCCGCCCCACTGAAACCTCAGGCTCTCTCCCCCATTAGCCCCCCCAGCACCTCGACCACGGCAAACAGTCTCCATCCCCACTGATTGGCGACCAAACAGCACCCCACCCCACCCACCCTGCGTTCCCCAGCAAGGTCCGTCAGGTGTCCCTCGGCCCCAGCCCCATGTGGAACCGCAACCTATCTGTCCCGTGGAACAGCACACCCTCTACTCCTGGTCCCCCCGGCCACGCTCCCATGATGCCTTCATTTATTTTATGCTATTTATTTCCGAGGGTAATGGTCTGTGCGACACCCCTGCATCCATCGCGCCCTCCTTCCCACATCCTCCACTGCAATCCCTCCTTCCCAATAGCGCACGACCCCACACCATGTGTGTGTGGAGGGGGGGTCCCAGCGCCCACAGAACTACACTCCAATTGGCCCCAGAAGGATGAAAAGCTCCTTGCATGACGACCACCCAATTCATGCAAATCCCCCTTCCCGCAAGCCACCCCCCCTTACTCCTGCGCACCGCAATCCCCCAACCACTCTACCGCCCTCACTCTACCCCCTCACTCTTCCGCCCTCACTCTACCACTCTAATGCCCTCACTCTACCGCCCTCATTCTACTGCCCTCATGCCCTCACTCTACCGCCCTCATGCCCTCACTCTACCCCCCTCCCTCACTCTACCCCCCTCCCTCACTCTATCGCCCTCCTTCCCTCTATCACCCTCCCTCTATCGCCCTCCCTCTATCGCCCTCCCTCTATCGCCCTCCCTCTTCCACCCACCTCCTTCTCTAACTCCCTGTTCTCTTCTCTTCTACTGTGCCGATCTGCTGTTCACTTCCATCCGCCTCGTTCTTTGACTCCCTGTTCTCTTTTGCTGTTCTGATCTGCTGCTCTCTTCCACCCACCTCCTTCTCCAATTCCCTGTTCTCTCCTCCCGTACTGATCTGCTGCTCTCTTCCGCCGCCTCCTTCTCTAGCTCTCTGTTCTCTTCTCTTCTCCTGTGCCGATCTGCTGTTCTCTTCCACCCGCCTCCTTCTCTAACTCGGTTTTCTTCTCCCGTGCTGATCTGCTGCTCTCTTCCACCCGCCTCCTTCTTTAACTCCCTGTTCTCTTCTGCTGTACTGATCTGCTGCTATCTTCCACATGCATCCTTCTCTAACAGCACACACACATACAACCACGCACACACACATACAACCACACACAACCACACCACACACACACAACCACACACAACTATCGATCGCCCTCACTCTATCAATCTATCTTTCGCCCTCACTATCTTTCGCCCTCACTATATCTATCTATCGCCCTCACTCCATCTATCACAGCATCACTCAGGGGCACCACGGCATCACTCAGGGGCACCACAGCATCACTCAGGGGCACCACAACATCACTCAGGGGCACCACAACATCACTATGCGCTACTACAGCATCACTGAACGCCACAGCATCACTTGTCGCCACATCACTCAGCGCCACCACAGCATCAATCTGTGCAACTACTCAACAACAACTGGTTCAAATATGTTCTCTCAATGTTTCAAGCTTTATTACAAATGTCACAAAAAGATGTTAATATTTCACTTGTTCTTGGATTTTCACCACAATAAAATACACTGAACATAATCTTCACAAAATGTATTTAGTAAAGTTTAAGCTATTGCCATTATAAACTACAATAACTTTTATTTAAGTATTATTTAAAAAAATAAAAGCCATAGTTATTTGTAATATCAATACATCTAAGTCACGTTAATACAAAACATGTTGCATTACAAATGCTATAGGTGTCGCATTTGCAAAAGTTAAAAGTATTGGCTTTGTAAATGACAAAGCCATTAATTTAGCTATTTTCAAAACCAACACATAAATAAAAGATTTGTCATTTACAAGACTAATACCTCAAACTTTCCTAATGCGAGACCTATTGCATTGCAAATGCTTGTTTTTTCCCCACTTCGACCACTGGTCTCATGCAATGCCGGCAGTTGCTGACACACAGCGTAGATGTCTCTCTATTACAAATTATTATCATTCACATCGACAATAGCAGTGCTTTAAATTTTATTTTTAGAGGGAGACTATCTGCACATCAAGAGTGACGCAATAATTTAATTGGAGACCCCGGCACTTCTCAGAAACAAGCACTTCTACTTTTGCATTTCAAGCACCGGCTAATTGCTTTAACTTTCACAAATGCGATACCTATTTTATAGATGTAGCAGGTCATGGCCGAAAGACAGCACACGTGCACCGCCCGCAGGCTCGACCTAAAAATGCATAAAGAAAGGATGGCTCAAACTTTTCACCGCGGCGCCCGGTCAAAGGCGAGAGAAATTCATGCAAAATCTACGTTCTCTTGAGTTCAGTCACCTGCCAACTGTAGATGGTGGGTTGGTCAAAGGTACGTACCTACGTACTCCACGGCCAATCAGCACTGCTGAATCTTGTATTGCGCACTGGGATTGGCTGTAGACACCCAATGCTTCAATACTAGATCGCTTTACACAGTAGTATCGCCCACACCCAGCCTAGGCTGTTTAGCTGTCGGATTGGCTGTTACTGGACCCGGAAGTGCTAAAATGACGGACAAATGAAAGCCGTTGAAAGCTCGGGTTAGACGACGGACATGTGGCTGAATTTACGGTCGGTTAGTGTAAGTAGCGGGCAAGTGATCCCGGTTGTCTGCATTGGTCCAATTCCTTACCGGCATAACTAGCCTGCCAAGCGTCCCATACCATAATACAAGTTACTTTTGAATTCATGGCTGAGTAGAGCAGGTTAGGGTTTATAGTGTCTATTATCCCCTAGTATCCGTGACATTTTAGGAGTGATATATGGGGGTGTTGTCTTCAAACTTTTGTTATTTAGGTGACAAGTGGATTTGGCGAGGATAAAAAATGTTCTAGATATCACGACAAAGAATTTTCAATTCTATTAAGGACACAGTAAAGCAAAGAGAAGCATAATCTGAGCCTCCGTGGACTGACAGAGAATTATTTCCGCTGCATGTCTTTCCAAAGCAGTAATATTTTGAAAAAGTGAAACATCGCTGCAGTGTTTAGAATATGTGAGCATGACCATCAATTTGAAATTTGTCTGGGCGATATAAACAACCTGCCAGCCACCGCACCATCCATCCCTCCCTCCCTTTTAAAGTAGTTTTTTCCCAGCTCCATCACTTAATTCTAAATTCACACATCGCATTTATTTTAGACACAACACTTAGTATTTTTCTGTCAAAGTATCTTTGTCAATTTAAGATTAGCCCCTTTGTTTACATCTAGGAAGTGTCTTAATTATCTATTGGGTGATCAGCCATTGTGCTTTTTTTTCCAGAGTAATGTCAAGCAAGGAAGCCTCTTGCTATCAGCATGCAGGAAGTTGCACCAGTCGCCACCATGGCACAGCCCGCTTATCCCCATTGTGGTGGAACAGACGGTAAGATAAGTTCCAGCCAGTTTGTGCGTATGTGGGCGCACAATGCATGGACGCCTTTTTGGGGACTCTGCAGGTTGACATTAGGGGGGTAACCAATCCATAATGTGCATACAGCAATGATCCTAACGTTGTAGACATTTAAAACCACCGTTTCATGAATGTTAATTTTCTTCCAAAGTAGTACTTGCTATTTTTTGCCCCTGCAACTTGGTAAAGCCACCCTTTCATGCATGGGGGTCTAACCTTTTTTGCCCTCTACCCAGGTTACTGTGTTTCTGCAACTGAAGTTGGAGTGGCCTCTTGCTTTATCCGCAAGCCCTTAGATAGATTACATCTATGTCACTGGGCAATCAGTGTGCTTAAAGAATATTAGCAGAATAAGTCCATGACGAAATAGTAGCACAAGTTAAAGCCCCCTACAGGAGCATTCTAGGAGAGAAGAATTGGACATAGAAGTCGAATTGACAATTACACAGTGATATAAAACGGGAAAAAGGACTGCAATGATATGTGCAGGATAAAAAGGAGGGGCAAAAGAAAAAGGTGCTTGTAGTGACTGCAGAGCACGAGTAGTCCAATGTAGTTTTTTTCCACAATACAACTGCCCCAGCACAAAGTCATATGAAATATAGCAACTATGTACCAACACATCAATCTCTCCTCTAATCACTCCACTCCAACTTCCCACACAGAATTTTTATATTTCTATTACAGAATGCCCACACTTTGGACAATTTAATGTTATGTCTATTAATAGAGAAGACACTACAGTGCTAGATTCGAAAAAGTACCTGTACAAGTAATGTAATGTAAATGCCAATTTGTATCGCGCGGCAATCGCTCCAAGGAGCATCTAGGCGCCCAAAAGAGGACCACCAGATGTTAGGTAGTCTCTATGCTTACTTGACCGAGACCCGGATTACACTAGGCTTCTGGCAGTTGTGTCTTGGAGATTAAAGATCCAGGTTTTTAGGTGTTTGCGGAAGTCTGTTTCTTTATCCAGTAATCTCAGCTGGGGGGGGAGAGTGTTCCATGCTTTTGCTCCCAGTACCGCCAGGGATTTGCCCCCTCGAGTTTTAAGTCTGAAACTCGGGACGGTAAGCAGGTTGGCAGTTGAGGAACGCAGTGCTCTAGTTGGACAGTATCTGCTGAATTTTTTCCTTAGATAAGACGGGCCTAGGTTATGAACAGCTCTAAAAGTAATTGGCAGTACTTTAAACAAGACCCTTTTTGTAATGGGCAGCCAATGTAATGCCTTGAGGGCTTTGGTTGCAGATGATCTTTTCGGCCATTTTAGAACCAACCTCGCTGCTGCATGTTGCACCTTCTGAAGTTTGTGTGTGACAGCTTTATTTGTACCAGCGTAGAGGCTGTTACAGTAATCGATGCGCGATGTTACAAGTGCAACCGTAACTGTTTTTCTTGCTTCGAGGGGCAAAAAATCAAAGAACTTTCTCAGTCCCTTTATTACCCCAAAGCACATGCCTGCCACTCTAGCCGCTTGTTGTCTAAAAGACAGGTCCGAGTCGAAATACACCCCCCAGATTACGGGCAGAGTTGGTTGTATGAGGTGGTATTTCAGCTTTTTCTGGCCACCATAATCGTGGGATGAACTCATTGTTTGGGCCTATTGGCATGATCTCTGTTTTACCTGTGTTGCATTTCAGGTGATTTAGGCGCATCCATTCAAAGGTGGCCGTTAGGCAACCTTTGAGCTTTTCCTCCCAGGCTTGGTTATCCTTATCCATTACCAGGATAAGTTGTGTGTCGTCGGCATAGGCTATAGCGTCTATGCCAAATGACGATATCAGTTTTATCAGGGGTGCAGTATAAACATTAAACAGGGTCGGGCTCAAGCTTGAACCCTGCGGAACTCCCGTCAACAGCGCTTTTTCACTGGAGCAGAATTCCCCCAGGGTCACCACTTTTCTCCTGTCACTTAAAAAGTTTCTTATCCACTCAAGCACTGTCCCTGTGACACCAGATGTTATTAGCCGGTCTAATAGGATGGCGTGTGAGACCGTGTCGAAGGCCGCCGATAGGTCTAATAAAATCAGGACGGCCTTCTTGCCTTGGTCTAGGGCTGAGCGGATAGTTCCTGTAGTGAACAGGAGGGCCGATTCCGTGGAATGTTGGGTCCTGAAACCTGCCTGATTGGGGTGCCATACATCACTGTCTTCCAAGAAACATGTAAGTTGTTTATTTACAATTGACTCTGTGACTTTGCCCAGGGCCGGAAGTAGTGAGATGGGTCGTAGGTTCGACAATGTGGTGGGGTCGGGGAGTTGTTTTTTTTGCAGTGGTTTCACCGCTGCCAGTTTCCACTCTGGGGGGACATTGGCCGTGGACAGTGAGGTGTTGACAATGGCATTTATTATTGGGTTAGCAATATCCACAATGAGGTGTAAGAGTCTAACTGGGCATGGGTCAAAAGGGGATCCGGATTTTGTTGCCAAAATTACTCTTTTAGTATCCTCCAGACTAAGTGGTAGGCAAGTTGTCAACTGCGTGGCCCCTTGTCTCACTATGTCACCCTCTATTCTTGGCTCTAATATAGGGACATCGAAGTCCTTCGTCAGACCCTGTACCTTTCCCTCAAAAAAGTCTGCGATCTTGTCACAGAGTATCTGCGAGGGTGGGATATCCTGCGCTAGACATTTAGGCTTATTGAAACCGTTTACAATTTTAAATATTTCCTTTTGTTTGCTGCTAGCTGTTTCTATTGCCGACGAGAAGTACCTCTTTTTAGCTTGTTTAATTAGCGCATGATAGGCATTTTTTATCCTTTTGTATTTGCTACGTTCTGAGCTAGAGTAGTTTAATAAATAAAACTAGATACAATCTGGACCGTACTGAATTCTCATAAATACCACTACTTGTCCTGGTGCCTTTTCGAACATTACTGAACTAATGGGTATGGGGTTTCCCCATTTCCAAGGACAAGTGATACCTGAATTATCCTCTGACATACAGGTTGGGCAAAAAACTGGTGCCATTACCCCTTTTAGCCTCTCACTTCAGTGCTAGAGCCAGAGAGTTTTGGAAAATCATTTAGCAATAGACCAGGGTACATGGTCTTCGTTTTTTACATAGCAAAATTATTTGTATTGCGCTAGTAGTTTTAAATTAAAATTATAGTTTTCTGCATGGAAAAAAATATATTTTGGCAAAGGATGGTCTCAAAAGTTGAAATATATATAATTATTTCCCAGATACCCATCTGCGAGAGCCCCCGAGAGGTGATGTGTCCTCAATTCCTTCCCCCGATAACACGGTTTGAGAACCCTTCAAGTTGGCCACAGTTAATCAACCTTGTGCACACAGGATCCTGGAGGGCTCCCCACTTGTTCCAAAATATTCAGATGTTTAAGCCTCTGCAAGGGTAGTCTGTCACCACCGCTCTTTCTTTGAAGCTCCATCAAAAGGACTGCTTCAGAATCTCTGTTCCCTATAACGTTATTAAAGTCAGTAGCTCGTCTGTACTTGCAGTTCACTGTCTGACAAGGGTACTGATCTTGGGGATTTTTCCTTTTGCAGGGCCGTGGAGAGCGGGCATACGATATCTACTCCAGATTGCTGAGGGAACGGATAATATGCATGATGGGCCCTGTAAGTGTTTTCAACCCAGCTGGCATATCAATATTTTTTGCTTAAATATTCCTAGACTATGCAATTTTACCTGGGTGAATGTGGTGACCCAGGAATTAGAAATAGCAGTATGAAGATGCGTGTGAACATAAAACAATATTTGATATGAAAAGCGAAGGGGTGGAAGAAGGTTTGTAATTTTTAGAACCTAGTGGGTGGGAGACCATTAACCTAACCAAAAAGAGGACAGCTTTTCTGAGTGCAAAATTCAGTGGGGAGACTGGTTCATTTTGTTCTATACCTGCCTTTCTCTGAATTCTTGAACCACCCGCTCTTACATTTTCCCTCTCCCAACTTCAGATTGATGATTCTTTGGCTAGTCTGGTGATTGCACAGCTACTCTTCTTGCAGTCTGAAAGCAACAAGAAGCCCATTCATATATACATAAACAGCCCAGGTAAGTCCTGAGCATCACCAGTACTCTTTGCCAATCTAGATACGTTACCACTCAACCGTTTGTACAAGAGGAGGGGCGCCTTTCTCTGTGTGAAGATGCAGCAATGTACCAGCTTTTTGAATTTCTTCATTTTTCCCAACTTTCAGGTGGCTCTGTTACTTCGGGCCTGGCGATCTATGACACAATGCAGTACATTCTGAACCCCATCTGTACTTGGTGTGTGGGGCAGGCAGCTAGCATGGGATCACTGCTTCTTGCCGCTGGTTCTGTGGGAATGAGACACTCCTTACCAAACTCTCGCATTATGATCCACCAGCCATCTGGGGGTGTACGGGTGAGGACCCTGCATGCAAAATGGTATAATGGCAGACACAGCAGTGAGGTTAAGGTGTCATCGGCACAGTATTTCCCAAATAGAAGACATGCGTTAACATGTTGCATGAATCATGTTGGACAAAGAACTGTAGGGAGCAGTGCAGCATCTGGCTATATCATTTTAGAATGGCAAATAAATTAAGGTTGGTGAAGCATTGCAGACAGGAGTGAAAGTGACTGACCAGAACAATTAAGTCAAACTGCTAGTGAAAGATATACACTAAAATACACGGGGTGCTACTGCCCAAGGTCGAATACAACTCTACTCTTTTAGCTAGATTGCTACCAGGGTTGCTTCCACAAACCAACAATTTATCCTACAGTCCCAGATGCTGCATGTGGCTTTTGCGCAGGCAGTGATCACATGCAGCCTGTACAGTTTGAGCTTCTAATTTAATCTTTTCGTGCAGGGCCAAGCCACAGACATCGCCATCCAGGCAGAGGAAATCCTCAAACTCAAGAAGCAACTCAATCTCATTTATGCAAAGCACACCAAGCAGCCGCTCACAGTCATTGGTGAGTGCACTTTATTAAGAAGGGTGTTTTTTTTCTCTCCAAATATTGATTTCCATGGGGTGCCACAAGCATGAAGCAGAATTGGAGAGGTTCAAAGTTGGTAAATGCTAAGAGCTACCCAATGAGAACAGTTACTGGGAGTGCTTGGTCTGTTCCAGTAGTTGAATTGAAGGGGAGTTTTGCCTGCATGAGAATGTAGAGGTGTTGCTAAAGCCAGTGTTTGGTTGTCTGTACTTATGCAATTGCTGTAAGCTTAAACCTTCTGATTTGTGCTGCGGCATCTCTTGATGGCATGGGATAAGTTGGTGTTGCCTCAAGGGGACTGATTGGAGGAGCACTGTTCACTCATGAGGTCTGGTTTTGAGAGGTATTGATGGAGTCATGAGGAGGAGATGGGGGGTGCTGTCAGCTCCAGTGTTTGTGGTTGGAAATGCTTATTCAGAAGTCCTTACAATATCGGTTACCTGCTAGGAAGAGGTTTTTGGGGAGGGGGGGGGGGGGGCTGAGGAGGCTGTGGTAGAGGGTGATGTGGGAGTTCGTCTCAAAGGTCTAATTGGTGGTGTTGGAGTGGTTTGGTACTTGTACTGGGTTCCTCTGCATTGGGAGTGATTCGGAAGATGTGTCTGGTGAAGTGGAGGTGCCTGGAGTTAGTGTCTGTGGATATGTGGCCCTTCTGAGGACTTCAGGAGTGATGCAAAGTAACCTTTGCTTTGCCAGCAAGACCTTCATTCCACTTTGTTTCCCTAGAAAACATGATGGAGCGGGACCGCTATATGAGCCCAATGGAGGCCCAGGAGTTTGGGATCCTGGACAAAGTCTTGGTACATCCCCCACAAGATGGCGAGGATGAACCAGAGCTGGTGCAGAAGGAGCCATCGGTGCCTGGCGAGTCCTGCAAGGAACCTTAGGCAATCACTAGTTTCTGGGTGGAAAAGGAAAAGCCTGCTGTTGGTTTACAAACTTGTGGCTATTCCTCAAAGAAACTGCCAAAAATTAGATTCGGATACGGATGGAAATGATTACAAGATCTAGGAACACCAAGAAAGGGCTGTTCGGTTCAGAAACGAATGGATCATTTCTACAACTGAGCTAGGACCCCCCGACTGGGAAGTGGTATGAGGGGCCTCCCACCACCTGTTCCATCTTAAGGTCTCAATGTACTCCAGTCCTCTTCAGCACAAAGTGACAATGGGGAAAAATATAATGAGATGTTGAATTGGTTCTAGTATAAATAAACAATAAATGTGGCAGTCAAAAGACTGCAGGCAAGAATTTCTGTATTAGAACCTGAAGTGTTTAAGAGAGGTTATCAAAAATAAAATTTGCACATGTGAAATGTAAATCTTTTTATTACAAATGCAAAGGGATACAGCTGGTAACGTTTAAGTGGGAACAGAGAATTCTGACTTTTGTACAGAGTTGGGGGTGGCACAAGTTGTCGGTCAGCGTACTCTGTGGGGTCGTTGGGAGACTGTCCAAATCGATTGGGCAGTGATCGTAGGGGTGAAGGAATACCGTTTATGATGTGCACTAAAAGGTTGATCACAGCAATAAAACCAAGCGGAAATGTTTCAACAGTCACGAAAATATAGAACGACCCAAGGGTCCCTATGCAGGAGACTTCTGTTTCTGAAATAAAGCAAACAGTTGGCATCAGTAACCCCCCCCCCCCCAAATATAGGTACCATCCCGCCGAGAGAGGGCAGAAGTTCTGTCACGTACCCTCCTTTCTCATCACCCAATACTGGTTCCTGGCCTGTTGCCAGATTGTCCCATGTAAAATGTGTGTCAATCCCAAACCCCTACGTCAGAAGCAGGTTGGAAACTGCTGTTAATCACAGTGCTAGAAGGAGGCATCCAAGAAGCGACTGAGGAGGTTACTACAGATCTCAGAGTAGTGCTCTGTCTGGGCAGGGGGCGTGCTCCCGCTCTTCCTGTAGCTGGTCTGGATTTTCCTTTCTGTTTCAGCCAGTGTGTTGCTGTACATCCAAGGGCGTGTCTCTTCTTGGGGCGTTTCTCCGAGGCTGTCACTCTCACTGCCTTCTACCAAGCTTTGATTATCACTGTGCTGGCTGCATATAGAAAAGAGAATACAATTAGGGTTACGTTTTGATCGTGTTCTCTTGGGGCTTTCCTGGGGAACTCTGTTAGCTACCTGAAACTAAATTGGATTTGGACAAAGCACCGAAGAAGGGGTAATGGATAAGGCTTTTAGGGCACAGACACCCCTTCCACTGAGATTGGAAACATTTCGATGCATGCAAACCTAGACTGACCACTGTTAAGTGAGAAGGCTTGTTTATCACCAGCAGTGGTGTGCAGAGGCTCAGCGCCTACAGAGTCTCTGTACTTTTGTGATTAAGGGGAGAGCTGAAAAGACCCAGAAATGGCTAATCTCATTGGCTGCAGAAGGGAGTCCATTTTACTAGAAGAGGAACACATTTGAAACTGAAGCAATAGTTTAGCAATCCCTGCAAAGCCAAACAAATATACAGCCAATCGTAATTTGCTCTTAACGCTTTCTGGCATTCTTTTGCTGTATACATTTTTTATTTTACTACGCAGTCAAATCACTGACCGGTAAGGCCATGAGGTTAAACAGAAATGCAGCCCTAATTTTAGGAAATTAGACTGTAGGGCTTTCCCTTGCATGAAATTATTTACTAATAAGTAGGTTACATTTTCTCCGAACTTAGGTCCTTGGGAATCAGGCTGATTTTGCAGACGCATGTGTACCCTCTTATAAAGAAGTTGCTCGGGGGTATTCAGCGGTGGTTCCAGAAGGACTAAGCAAAGACCAATTTTCAAAATAACCAACTATGTAAAGGAGTTTTATTTAGATATATGTAATGTATATTATGTGGCTATCTTAATTTGGGAGCCGGAACTTACTACACACCAAAGAACTACACCATCTATACTCATTTGTCAGGTGTCTGAGGAAAGCTGTGTGTACCCCCATGATCTAACTATGAAGAGTAGTTAACAATATCCCACAGGTGCAGAGGATTACCGGTTTCGTGCAGTGAGGCCCAGCACTCTGTAGAGCTCAGCTGTGCTGGGTGGGCCTGTGTCCTCCAGAGATGATCCACTTTTGGAGAGAAATACTGGCGATGTATCCACACTGCTGCAGTCTCTGTGGGAAGGAGAGAAGCTTGATGTGGGATGCAAGAAACAATCAGGAAGGGCATCCGGACCTAAAAGATATAAACACAAAAGCCGGTTTAACTATTTTAAACATTCTCCGTTTCTATACATCAAAACCTCTGAATGTGAACTCATTTTTTCTTGATCTCAATTTACCCGTGGTTCAGCGCATCTGGGTAGGAACAATTGTCACCTCCCATTAAGTCTGATCACACCCCACTAGTCCTTTAACGCCCATCTCAGGATGATTTAAGATCAAACAGATGTTTGTGATAATTGAACAAAGGTTTCTGATTTGGATTGGAAACCACAGCCCTTGACGTTAACGTGGAGTGCTCTTGGTAGGGAGCATCTAGTTTCTCAGGCAAAGTAAGTTGACCCCTAACGCTTGTTCGGATAATATGTATCAAATCCAGTGGTTCTTTTGGTTTAATTTCAAATACTGGGAGGCGGAAATTTGTATATATAAAAAAAATATCTTCTTGTCCCTTCTTTGCCACATCTCTCCTCCGTTCAGAACAGGAAGCACACCCAGCCTCCCCATAGCTAATCAACGCAGCATTGTGATTGATATGAGCTCCATGGTTCAGTGCTCAGACAGGGAGGGGGACAGTGGCATGTTCGCCACCCAGGATGCAATACAGCCTGGGTAGAGAACATGCAAACTGCACATGAATGTTTGGCCTGCCGGAGATACACTTACTAGGTGTGCTCACCACTCCCCCCTGCTCCTGTAGTCGGAAGCAGCCCCACCCCTCTCTGCAAAGCTGCGGCAGCAGGAACACATAAAATGATAAAGTCAAGTTATTTTATTTGTCCTTTATTTCACTGCTACAAAGCAGTGGGGGACGCTCCTCTGCCCTAGCGGAGGAGCTGGCACTGCTACAGTCCAACCCTTCTCTCAGCCCCCCCCCACCACACACACAGCAGCACTCAGGAAGACTGATCAGAAGCTGCGCTCAGAAAAAGCACCTAACTGAATTTCTAAAGCGAGCCTGGTTTCCTTTGTCCCTACTTCTAGGTCTAGAATCTCACCCATCAGCTTAGTAATGTCAGCAATACACTTCCACTGTCTGGCAAAACAACCTCGCCTTTGATTGTAAGCACAGAATCCAGGAGCTTTCAAACCACAGACTTCCATTACATTGGTTCACTCGTATGTGCTGTACGTGCAGCAGACAAGCTACACACAAGTACACACAACATGCAATGTGAAGTTAGAACTAGGACATGGGTTAGCACAACTCTTCAGGAGAGAGCCAGTAGGCCACCACGCCTATGATGGATAAAAAGGTCTGGTCAAAAGTACTAATTTACAAAAACAAAACACTATCACGGTCGTCCTACATGCAAACCCAGAACATGGACAGTCCAAAAAAAATGACGCCATGCTTGGTGCATCCCTCTAGGTCCAGGACCTCACTCATGTCAAGGGACAAGCCTAGGCGTGCTCTCTCCATTAGTGTGAAGCTGGGACCAAAGTATATTAAAAAAAAATAACCAGGCTACCAGATTCTCGCGGTCAGGTACGCAGGGCATGAGAGTAAAACTATACACTCGTCCCAACTGAAATCTAGCAATCCAAGGCATACTTGGGAGTGGGGTTGGAGATTGAGCACTGAAACCATCCAATATTGGTAAATAAACATCCAGTCCTGCTTTTATGTAAGACAAAGTATTGCTTTTGCATGCAACACAGTACATTTGTCAGGAGGCAATTCAGGGACTACACTGGTATTTCAAGTATTTATCACAGACATTTTGTGAAGCAACCTTGGCTCTTCCTGTGGGACAGGTATTCCGCAGTAACTTTGTGCAAATTGGACCGCAGCCTTCACATAGGAATTTTTGGGAGAACTGTGAGCTCCTGCGATGTGGTTGAACTTTGTTCAAGAGTTATATCTATACAGTCGCTAGGAAGAGATGCTCTTCTGCCTCTGGAGTCAATTGTACTGTACCTTTCATGCCTTTTTAGTGTTTGTGAGACACAGGCCATACCTGCAAGTGACAGCGATGGGTGGAGACTGCATCGCTCCAGATGGAATGTATCTTTTATCAGCCCACCAAGCAGAGATTGCCTTGACTCTGCCCCAGCCTAGCTAACGTTGCTACGGTCTGCACTGAGTGAGTTTTCGAATGTCCGCAAGGTGAATGTCAGCAGCATGAATACCAGAAGCATGTTGAAAGTGCTCAGATCTGCTACTTGTAATGTGGTAGATCCATCTCCATGTGATCTTCCTGACGGCCCAAAACCAAGCCCACCATACCAAAATTCTGACAGCCCACCCTGGTCAAAGTGGTGACAAACACAGATCAAGGTATTTAGAGGTGGGAGATGCTGTCTCCGGCAGCCCTGCCAAGTACCATGCATCTTGCGTTAGAATAACGCATTTGCGCTAATTTTCCCGCAATGCCCAAGATTGTCATGCAAAAGAAAGGTGTCCTTAAGTACGATAAAACAGTAGTTCGGGTTTCTCACTTTGCTGGAACAGGCGCATAAAAACAGAACTTGTTTTTCAGAGACCACAAGATAGCGCTAGTGTACAGCGGGAAGAATAGGACTATATATTACCTACTGGCGGTCGCCAGTAGGTAGTTCTAGTTAAAAACCTAGTTTCCATAGGAAATCCGCAACATTCTATTTTGAATAACTTTGGCGCCGGTGGACGAATCTGCAAATTTCCCCAAGAAGATGGCCTGCTCCGCTCCTTCCCTGAAAGTTTGGGGGTGATTCGTGAAGCGGGGGCTGAGAAAAAGGGGGGTCCCTAAATGTGTTTTCCCCATGCAGTTTTCCATAGGGACCTTTAGCCGGGGCTATAGCCCGAACAGCTGTACGGAATTACACCAAACTTGGCAAAAAGGTAGAGTTCTGTTCACAGATGGGCCTTTTTGTTAAATGGTGTAAATCCGTTCAGTAGTTCCTGAGAAAATCAAAAGTAAAATCATAAGTATATATTGGAGGTGTTACGGTTAGCTTACTGTACTCTGTACCTTCCCGAGCACGAGCTGAATGATAATTGGCTGTCAACTGTCTGTCAAAAATCTAAACCAGAAAGTGTTGGCAGCCATCTTGTGCCTCGGTATACTGAGGCACAAGAAAGCAGGGAAACAAAGGTGGAAAACATGCAAAGGGGGCAGGGTCGAAACACCCTGACCCCCTAGGCCTGCTCAGGGGGTCCCACAAGGCCACCCCCCTCCCCCAATTTGTTTTTTTTTTTTACAAAAATCGCGGGGTACGATTACAGTAAGCTTACTGTACTCTGTACCTTCCCGAGCACAAGCTGAATGCTAATTGTCTGTCAACTGTCTGTCAACACTCCAAACAAGAAAGTGTTGGCAGCCATATTGTGCCTCGGTAGACTGAGGCACAAGAAAGCAGAAAAACAAACGTGTAGAACGCAAAAAGGGGGCAGGGTAGAAACACCCTGACCCCCTAGGCCTGCTCAGGTGGTCCCACAAGGACCCCCAACATTTTTTGTTGACAAAAATCGCGGGGTAAGAGTACCGTACGAGTATTGTACGCGTACCTTTCAGAGTACGAGCTGCATGCTCATTGGCTGTGAACACTCCAAACTAGGAAGTGTTGGCAGCCATCTTGTGCTCAGTAGACCGAGGCACAAGAAAGCAGAAAAACAAACGTGTAGAACGCAAAAAGGGGGCAGGGTAGAAACCGCTTGACCCCCTAGGCCCCATTTTTTTTTTTGAAACCCGTCCTGCTTTTTTTCAAATTTCCCCCAGGGGGACCAAATACATGGACCCACAGTATGCAAGGCGAATTGGTTCCCCCTCTGCAAACGCGCCAGGGGGCTGCATTGCAGAGAGGTGTAAAAAGGAGGGTGGCCTCATTACACCTCTCTGCAATGCAGCCCCCTGGCGCATACTGGAGGTCCCTGGGGGCCAACTAGCCCACCAGGAATCTCCAGTATGCGCCAGGGGGCTGCATTGCAGAGAGGTGTAAAAAGGGGCGTGGCCTCATTACACATCTCTGCAACGAAGCCTCCTGGTGCATACTGGAGGTTCCCGGTGGGCTAGTTGGCCCCCAGGGACCCCCAGTATGCAAGGGGACTTACTCCCCATCTTAGAACACTCTACAGGGCACATTAGCACAGTGGTGAAGGTAGGGGGCGGGGCTTGAGGTGATGCGAGTGCAAAAATGCCCTGAGGCGCGTTTTAAGTTGGGGAATTAATTCCTGTTCAATCCAGAGGTCCCCTAGGGGGCAACTAGTCCAACAGGTATCTCCAGTAAGCGCCACGGAGCTGTGTTGCAGAGTGTTGTAAAAAGGGGGCGTGCCCTTTGAACGACTCTCTGCAACACAGCTGCCTGGCGCATACTGGAGGTACCTGGTGGGCTAGTTGGTTCACAGGGGACCTCAGGATTGAAGAGGAACTAATTCCCCAATCTAGCTCACTAGTATTCCTGAAAAGTAAATTTAACTGTACTTACCAGTAACTTGAATTTCCTTCCATAGGATATAATTGCCTGCTATATAAAATATATATACATTAAATAAATATTAAATATTACAATTTCAATATTTTAAAAAAATGTTTTCAATTTATATTAAAAATGTGTAATGCAATTTAAAAAATAAAATATCTAAAACTAAATAGTTTAAAATAATGTAGTAAATCTGTATAAAAAAATATAACAATACATTTAAAAATTATTACAAAACCTTAGAAATTCACTGAAAAAACCATAGGTTTCAGCCATGTTATAGTTAGGAATTAGCATTTAAAAAACATTAGAAATTCACTGAAAAAGCCATAGGTTTCCCCCACGTTATAGTTAAAAATTAGCATTTAAAGAACCTCAGAAATTCACTGAAAAAAACCATAGGTTTCACACACGTTATAGTTAACTGGACATTTCAGTCATACAAAACTATTGAAATTTCCCTGTTATAGTTAACTAGAACTCGCGCGCCCGCAATGCACTGCTGATGACTTCACATATTACATCACTCATGACATGGTCAGTGACATCACTTATGACATCACTGATGACATCATCCAGTAAAAGTGTGTCTTTCTGAAAAATAAATATTGTTTATATATGTATATCTAAAGGTCGACGGAAGAATAAATGGGTAAATAAGTGTCGAAATTGGTGTTTTTTTTAATAAAAATGATTGCATAAGTGACTTAAGTGTATCTTAGTGAATACATGTATTAGCGAGTAATGTTTAAATATGTAAATATCTGTATCAGTGTCTCACTTTGTGTAGAAGTGGCTGCATGGGTTGGTGACGAGCTACATTAGTGTCTATGTGTTATTAGTTGGTTTTTTGAGTATCAGTATGAGTGTCTGTATGGTTTGGTGGGGGTATTACTTACCGCATAGATGCATGAATGGGTGACTCACTGTTTGCGTTTTGAAGACAGCATGTGTGCAGGACTGTATGGGTGGAAGAATGTGTATTTGGGTGTGTTAGTGAGTGAATGACTGTCTCAGTATCTTTATGAGTAACTACATAGGTTTTAAACGAGTATATGTGAGTATTGATGTATATAAGTGAGTATATGTGAGAGCGACAGATTGTAAGAGTTCCTGTATAAATAAGTATGTGTTTTTATAAGTGATTGTTTAAAAGAGTAAGTATGTGTATGTTTCTGTAGAAGGAAGTGTAGTGGTGGGTGTATAGCTGTATGTGCAAGTAAATAGAGGTTTGATAGTTTATTTGCATGTGTGAGTATGTGTGTGAGTAACTTTATAGATGAGTGTCGGTGTATAATAATATGTATAGGTGTAGGAGTACATATGATGAGTGAGTACATGTACGAGTGCCTATATAGAACTATTGGTGAATGAGTTGATGTTTATGTAGATTTTGGAATTACTGAATAGGTTGTTCTAACTGGTATTGGTATCTCCATTTTTTTGAAAATTTTTGTTTCTATTTTTGAATGTGTGTACCAAGGGTTATATTACGCTGAGAGGAGGACTGCCACTGTCACAAGGATGATGTCATCAGTTATGTCATTTGAGATGTCATCAGTGATGTCATGAGTGATGTCACTGACCAGGTCATGAGTGATGTCATATGTGACGTCATCAGCAGTGCATTGCGGGCGCGCGAGTTATAGTTAACTATAACGGGTGAATTTCAATGGTTTTGTATGAGTGAAATGTCCAGTTAACTATAACGTGTGAAACCTATGGTTTTTCCAGTGAATTTCTAAGGTTTTTTAAATGCTAATTTTTTAACTATAACGTGTGTAAAACCTATGTTTTTTTTCAGTGAATTTCTAAGGTTTTTTAAATGCTAATTCCTAACTATAACGTGTGTGAAACCTATGGTTTTTTCAGTGAATATATATATTTATATATATATGATTCTGCTATCACAGAAACTCATATGCAAACCAAATGAACTTCAGCGATTTGAAGACCAGAACAAAAAAAACAAAAAAAATCATACACCCTACCTATTATTGTAAAAAAGCACCCCTGCTTAAAGTACCATAGTATCAAACAGATGTGGTTGTCCAGCCGAAAAACGAAACTTATGAATACATACCAAAAACGAGGTCCGTTTAAACTGCAGTAAAAGAGGCATAATTGGATAACTGTTCAGGGAGAAGATCCTTGCTTGGGCCCCTCTTGCACCGTGTAGTCGGCCTGGGGTCCCACATGGCAGAGGGCCTGGACAGACTCAATTGATAATGATCTGAGCATGCCATTAATTTGATTGGTGGCCAGCCTGGGAGGTACAGGCTGGCTTAGGCAGGGAATCTCAGTTTAATTTGTTTCTCAAACAGGTGTCCAACCTGGGCTGTGCTGCACTACTACCAAGACTGGGTGACATGCAGTTAGCGAGAAAGTGTCACTCATAGTCGAATGTCACTCAAATACACTGAAATTATGAAAATGTCACATAAGCAATCTGAAACCTGGGCAGCTATGCTCAGGTGCACTGATGTACAGCACAGAACATGTTACGATGTTTTCAGTGCCTCACAGTTCCAAGCACATGGGCTCTTCAATGGTAAACCTGTAGAACATGTGAGCAATCCCAGCCATGGGAACTCTAGCTACAGCACAGGTTACCTGTGCTGTAGCTAGAGGTTGCGGTGACTAGTCTGGGCTCTCCCAGAGCTCATACTCTAGCTTAAGCGAGACAGGCCTTGAGTTGCATTGGCAGTTTGTTTATTATTGCCTCGGCTCTTTCACTGCCCTCCTATTCTAATTAGACTCCCACGTGCACAGCACACCCAATGCCCCTCCCAAGGAGCCCGTGAGCTCCTTACTACAGCCCCTCCCTAGCAGCCGCTCAAGTCCTCAAGTTTCGGATCTGGAAACTGGCAGAGGGGAGTTTGCAGTCAGCATTCCAACTTTAACACAGAAGAGTGTCTGTCGCCATGGATGGGAGGATTTTGGTAGAGACATCTTGGCACACTGGCGGGAAGGTTGTCCCTTCTTAAATGTTAGTATTGAGGCAGGGTTTGTGTATTCCAAAAGTCCAGTTCTCTGATCAATTTCAGGCAGTTCCTGCCATTTGCTTATTCCTCCAAGACTGAGCAAAATACTCTGACCTTGTACATATTCAACACAGACTGATCTAGCCAATGTCTGTCTTCTGGTGTCCCCAGGAAGGGAGGCTGGAGATGGGAGCCTTGTCAGGAGAGACTCGGATCATGGGGCCAGAAGAGGAAGAGGATGCCCCACTTAAATACTAGGTAACCTACCAGAGTGGGAGGTAGCCCTTCCATAGGACAACGGAGCAAGAAAGGACCGTGATATTTCCCAATACACAAAAGATCCCAGTGTCACCTCTTCTTCACAAACTACTGTCGCCAATACAAAGGAATGTCCTGGAGGAACCCTACAATTTACACTGCTGTCTTGGACATGGACCTCCATTTGTAATTTTGGGTGTCAGAAAATCTAAAAGCATTCATGAGTAACCATAGCCATATGTAACAGACATGCGAGACATCTACACAGTAAAGTTACCCACCCAAACAGCATGCGTCACATGGTTGACGCAAATGATACAATTTGGCTGACTAGCAGACCAACTTAAAAAAATAAGGAGAAGCCAGCAGGGGACAGTCTCTGGCAGGTGACTGCACTGCCACTATGTGTGGCTGCAACCACTGTTCATGTACAGCAGCCAGGTGAGCGGACAGTCCTCAGCAGGAGGGTGCACGTGGTGTGCCCTTCCAGATGAGAGCCCGCTTTAGTTCCCATTCACTTTTAGGACACGCTCTTAGTGAGCACTCTTCTTGTGTACAAAGGCAAAAAACTAAAACAAATCTATAGAACTTACTATGGTGAACTTTAAAAAAAATATATATTCTTTTTATTTGGATTTTCCATATTCTAGTAAAGTCAGTAATACAGCATGGAATAGTTATACACAGCCTTGGATAACAGCAATTGCTGTTGAAGTTAAGTGTTCCATGCACAACGGGTGTTGGTTGGAGTCCCACTAGAACTCGAGCCATAACACAAAATGCAACAACAACAAGAACCAAGTTGAAGAACTGGGGAAAGGGGCAGGGTCGGAGGCACTTCTAGTGAGTGCTGTAAGTATTTGTGTACGATTGCGATAGAGGGGGATAGAGGGGAATAGCGCAAGATGTTGGAGTGGCGCAGTCAGTGGATGAAAGCGTAATGAACATGTGTCCTGTGTACTTTTCGCAGGCAGACGGGACGCAGAGTGCTACCTCAGTGAAACTGAGGGTATCTTATGAGAGGGGGAGCATGTATCTAAGCGGCTCATGTGTGGGGAGTCAGAGGCAGGGTCCTTTGGGATACTAGGATGCAGCAATTGGAAAAGTAGTGTCCATTTAGGAGAGATGGGGTGCCTGTAAATGCGGCATGCCTCCTCATAATGGCTGCTCCCTCTGCAGTTACCCACTTCAGCGCCGCGCCAGGCTGCTAAGGGTGGGGGAGTGGGCGCTTTCCAATGCATTGTAAGTGTTTGTTTGGCTAGCAGTAAAGCTAGGCTCGCTAATCATATGTGGACTGCATGACATTTTCGGCGTTTAAAAACACCAAGGGCGCATGCCTCCCAGGAACTGAGGTCAATGAGTTTGGTGACGGTCATGCAATGTGGTACATACATATAGCCAAAAGGTGTGGAGGGCAGGACAGGCCCACAGCATATGACAAAGGTCAGCCTCATCCGACCAGCAGCAGGGGCATGTTAGATGTGCAGTAGGAAAGTGCTTGTTTGGTTGTGTCGGCGCTAGGTAAAGTATGTGGAACTGTAGGTTTTTAAATCTTGCGTTTCTCAAGACAGCATGCTGGTATGCCAGTGCCTGGGCCCATTCTTTGTTGTGGAGCAACCTTAAGTCCTCTACCCATTTGGTGCGGAGGGAGCCTAATGAAATGCCAGTGTGACTACGTATCGCTGTATAGAGCCATGTGATCAAGCAGCAACCGTCGCCCAACTTCCTATGGTGAACTTAAGGCAGGAACGCATGTTCAATAGAGCCATGCAGGAGACCTTTTTCATTCCACAAGAGATAAAGAGAACTCTACAGAGACTACTCTGTCCTCAGAGGGCAACACCACAAACCCAGAGGAGACATGGGTCCCCTGGTTTCTACAGTGTTAAAGTAGTAATGCAACACTTACTCAAGACCTCCATAGGTGCTCCTCTGTTCCATGCGGGAGTCTTTTTGTACTCCATGCGTGGGCTGCAACCACTGCACCGTTCAGGTCGCTCAGACCCCACTGAGGCCAAAAGCCTGTAAATAACAGGAATATTCAGTAAGACATTGCTACACAGTACTGCACATTATGTACTGGATAGAGCTCTACCTTAACTTGCACTCTGTGCCTCAAGACCTGTTTGACTACGAGCTCTGCAGTAGCGCCATCTACCCCATTATTTTAAGACTTGTAAGCTCTAGAGGGACCTCCCGCTCTCCCCATAAATGTTTTGTGTCACTGTAACCCCACCCTTTACCTTTGTTCCAGACTGAATCTCGGCAGTCTGTAAGCCTCAGTGGTACTGGGGGTGCTCATAGATCGTGCTAGTGGTCGACGTTCATACACACATTTAGGAGTGGAGGAACCAGCGGAGTGGTGCCTCGAGAAGGAGGTAGAAGATGGCTTGATCACCACCGTGGAGTCTGGACGGGTCGGCGCCTCAATGGCTAGGGTAGAAAGCAAAGGTAACCTGCTTAGTAGATCAATATTTTATGTGTTATTCCTCATGGTAAAATGACATGGTAGTAGCAGTGGGCCCACTTGAGTAACATTGCAATCTCACTGCAGACAGCTACCTCAAGGCAAACAGATCTACAATATCAACTTGGGAAGCAGAACTATCCATCATGGCATGCCAACCTTTGACTGCAGCACCACCCTTTAGCATTGACAAAGCTTGCAGACTCCATGGAGACAGAGCCACCACTTGATTTACACTAATCATGGAAGCTCAATGTAGACTGCGTTAAACCTCAAGGCACAGAGTGTTCACGCTTCATCCGGACATAGCTATCCTTAATCTGCCTTGTACAGCACTGACCTTCAAGATTTTTGAATCTCACAACTGACAGCAGATAGCAAAATCAGCCCTCAGGTCACACAATACTCAGTAGGCAATGCAGTAATGCTAGAGATGAAACATTTGGCCAGGCCCCCCTGTTCTATCCCCCAACACTAACCTACGGAGGTCCTCAGGCACAACATTGAAACACTACCGGTGTTGACCACTTGACAGGCACTCTTCTCTTCAAAGTACAAGCACAGTGTAGCAGCACTATCTCTTTGCAAATGCTCTTCGATTCCCAGTCAGGGTTATGAAGCACTTTGTAAATACAGCTACAATACCTACTCATAGAATCTGACAGCATTGCGAGAGCACAGTAACAACAATACAGCAATATACAAGTCCCTAACATAAGTAGATGAAGAGCAGGGGTTTGTGAGGCTGGTACCCCAGGTGTGGGGTTGGTCAGCTCACTCGTCTGCATACCAGCGACATCAGAGCAATCATCCACCCTAAGTGTCCCAGTTCTGATCCCATTACAGCACACTCACTATACGTAGCCTGTGAGGAGCCCCTGGTCCAGGGTGGGGTATATGCATCTGCCACCTCCGAAGTGGAGCTCAGGAAGCAGTGTTTAGCCAGCAGTCCCCGCTCCTCGTCAAACCTCTTCTTCTGAAACAGATGAGGGAAGATTGAGAGAAGGGTGGGAGGAGAAAAAAAGAGTAATGGAAGAAAAAGTATGTTGTGCAATTCAGATGGTGAAAGAAGGGAGCACATGGAGGTCAGGAGGGAGTGGAGGAAAGGAGACCACGTTTGATGGAAGAGAAAGGGACCAAGAAGGAGTGATAGAAAAGGAGAGGGGGTCACAACATTTCTGGCGGATAGACAATTTTGAAGGCAAACTGAATCTTCATGCAACGGAGGATGGTGATGGTTTGAGAGAACTGGGCTACCAAAATGGTTTCAGCTTCAACCCAAGTAGTTACATTAAAGTTCAGTGTTTGAGGATTGGGACGGTGTATGATAGGGCAGTGTCAAGATTGCGGGACCACTTCTTGTCCGCCTACATCACACTTAAATCCGACTTGAGCTTCCTTGTCATTCTGCTCATCCTCACACCTCACCTCAGCCTCCTTCCTGCAGCCAGGCTGTACCAGTCTCATTTAATTCTCAACAGCAGACCAAAGCCAGTCCCTGCCATCCATATCCCAGTCTGCCCTATGTGCCTCAAGCTCATGCACCAGCCTCTGCATCCCACAGTTCAAGCCTCAGCCCCCTTGTCCCAGTCTAGTTCAGCATCTGGTGCTGCACCCTCCTTAGACACATTTGCTCACCTCATGTGATCCTCATTGTCCCAAGTTCCTTCAATCTCACCGTAGCCCACACAGCCTTCCTAACTCGCCAGTCTATCTTTTCACCTTACCCTGCCCCTACTACACCACCTCATTCACCCATCTCAAGCCCAAGCATTCTTGTTTTACTCCAGTCCTCAGACCGGACACTCCAGCTTCCTCGTAACATCTCCTTCCCATCTGCCTCACCTCTCGTCCCAGACGGATGGCGGCCTCCGTGAAGTTCCTCCTCTCCTCCTGGAAGATGCGCTTCTGCTCCTCAAAGGCCGCCCGGTCCTCTTGCAGGCGGAGCTGCTCCTCCAGAAAGTAGGAGCCCCGAATCGGAGTGGGGAGGTCGTTCCAGAGGGAGGAGGCAAGCTGCTCCTGCAAGGGGTTGGCAATTAAGACCGGGAGCAGTCAACATACTGAAAGCACAATGTGTGCATTTAACTTAAGGGTGAGCAGTACTTTGAGTTTTAAGCGTAGTGAAGTAGACCATATCCAAAGCACGGAAACCATAATTGAGAGCAGATATAGATGGGTATTCCAAGGAACTCATGGAGCACCAAATCCGAGCTCTGGCTTGGCTCGAAGAGCCCCAATACGAGCAGACAAAACAGAAAAGCTTCAGTTTTCCATGATGCAGGACTGGCTCCAAGATTGCCTTTTACCCACATACATTTAGCCCCATACATACTTTCACTCTTGCACACCACTTTATTCACATTAAATCACTATCCGTTTCAGTCTATCCCGGTTTCTCGCTTGGTCTTACATTTACTTTCCCTTAGCCCCCTCTCTACCAATCTGACTGCCAGTCTGGGTATCGTGCTCATTTTTTCTGTCATTTTCCTGCCTTTTCTCCCTCTTTCTCAGCTTGATCTCACTGTGCCAATTGATCTCTCCTTTTTTCATGTAACTCCTTCCGGTAAATCAGGTTAATGCAAAAAAAAAAAACCATATATATATATATATATATATATATATATATATATATACACACACACACACACACACACACACACATACATACACATACACACACACCTATCTCTAGTGGCTATAAACCTTATTGTAGGGAGCCATCCAGCCTCCTACATCATGTGTAGGATGTTGCATGCACCCTGGTGGCCTTGTAAGGAGCGTGGCTGCTCTGTGCTTGCTCCTGTACTGTATATGCAGTGTCCTGTATAGTTTTGTGAACTGCACTTTGCGTCCTAGTCCGCCTGCAGCCACTGATGTTCCAGCTAGCTCAGCTACACTAGAAAGGCAGTGACGGGTCTGCACGGGAGAAGCAAGCAAGACCCCTGCAGAGATGCTTTGCATTCTGGTCCACCTGCAAATGCCAATGCTACAGTGTTGACTGAAGACCAGAATGAAGGGGAGCCCGCCCACTCTAAGAATGAAAGGGTGGAGCATAGCAACACCGCCTGCACCCACCCGCTAAGCCATGGTCCCAGCCACCCTAGGAAGACCCACCAGAAGGCCGATGCAGGCGTGCACCCTTAGAAGCTCGCTTGTTCAATGTGCCAGTTGGAAGCAGGGGCTTTCACCCCATCATATCAGTGAGTGTGCCCTCAGGCAAGAGGAAGAGCAGAAGTCTGCCGCCACACTTACTCGCCGCAGCTGTAGGGAAGTGTTAGACATCCGGTCAAATAGGATGTGAGCCCAGTGTGGTCAAAGACAGCCACCCCATCTGTCTGACCTCAGTAAAACAGATCGGGAGTACTGAAGAAAAGCATAGAGGAAGTAAAAAAGGAGTGAGGAGGGTGAAGTCCATCAGGATTGAAGATCGGCCCACAGGGAGGCAGAAAAATAAATAATTAAATGTATATAAAGCATCCAGCAGCACCATGTGCAGCACACCTGCAAGTAGGGGGTTGCCACACACATAAATGATGGCACTACCACCAATCAATGAATTGACTACCCACCCACAGCAGTCCCGCGATTGAAGACACGGTCAGCATCCTAGACAATGGCTTCATAGCCTCGAAACAGACAGATAGCACAGTGACGAAGAGGTTCTTACTGCTACACTTTGTGGGAGAAGAAATAATCTTTGAGAACCTCCCTGGGGCAGGATTACAATGCATAGATGACTGCATGAGCCACGGCTCAACCTGGATGATGAATGATTCAAGGTGCTACAAGCTGATGGAGACACTAAAATGGGTTTCATACACAAACTAGGGGAGTTGGCCAGCACCTACACCAATAGAAGGAAGTCTGAGCTCAGATCATAAGTTAAGCAGATAGTCTGTGTTACGATGGCTACTATTAAGCCAACCGGGGATTATATTGGAAGAGATTGATATTGGCCAGGTCTTGTGAACTATCCAACACAATAGTGGGCCCCTAGGTCTAGTAAGTTATTGGAGTACTGGAGTATCCCTTTCTTAGAATGATGAGTGGGGAATCGGCCTTGGTCGGTCTTTAAATTTCCTCTGGGCCTCTTTTGTGTAGAATATACTTGGTAACTCTCCTACAGCCAGGCAGATGAAATTGAGGCAGCTCTGAAATGAGGCGCAGAGACGAACTGCTATGGAGACGCTACATTGGTCAACGAAGGAAAAAATTCTATGCAGTAAGAAGCCTTATTCAAACAACAAATGGCTGAGTCACAAAACACAAATAGAAATGTCAAAACTGTGGGCTAGATGCTCATGCAATAGAGAAGTGGCCTGCCTGGGGGCTCCAAATGTGGAATATTAAACCACTTTGCTGGAATATGCAGGAGTGAAGACTGGGGAAGTAGACTCCCGGCGAGGCAATGAAGAGGTCTTCTAAGTCTCACACACAGACAAGGAAAGACTGGACTACGGCCCCAGCCATCTACAACTTTATCTCAGGCATGCTAGTGAGGGTGTTAATGGACACAGGAGCACCTGTAAATGTATGGACAGAAAACTGTATCGGGACCTCTAATTTCATCCGCCTTTAGCCTCGTTGCAATCCAAGATCTACAGCTTTAGGAACAGCCCTTCAGTTTGGCTAGAGTCTTAAATGTAACAGTTTTTAATGGAGCTGCTGAAATGCAAGCATACATTCAGGTGACCACAGAAGGGAAAGGGACAATATTAGGCTACCACACTGCAGGGCTGGGGCCTAGTGTGATTTTCCCATCCGCTACATGAACACCAGTGAACGAGCTCCTCAAAGACTTTCACCCTTTTTGGAGGATTAGGCTGTTTTAAAGACACGCTGATCTGACTTCAGACAAATCTTTACATCCATTAGCCCCCCTTCCCAGCCCCCCCCCCCCCAATTAGACAAAATGAGTTTATGCGTTTTCACAATGATGCTGAAGGTAGCCCAACGCTAGTCAAATGCCAGCCAGGGAGCGCCTGTGCCCACTAGCACCAGAGTCAAAGAGCTTCCTTGGCATTTTTACATTCTGCAGCACATTCGTCCCTAATCTGGATGCCCCTTCTGAACCCTTGAGGGCCATAACCAATGCCAAGTGGGTGTGGAATGCCTAGGAGGAAGAGCCATTTACCAACGTCAAGATACCCAGTCTGCATTACACAAAAATGGCATAGTTTGATCCCACCCCAAAAAAACACAAGCATTTGCAATGCAATAGGTCTCGCATTAATAATGTGTGAGCTATTGGTATTGTAAATGACAATTTTTAAAAATATGTGTTGGCTTTGGAAATATATAAATTAATAGCATTGTAGTTTACAAAGCCAATAGCTTACACTTTCCTAATGAGAGTCCTATTGGCTATGGCAATGCTTGTTGGTAGTAAGCAAGGACAGTGCTGTTGTTGGGCTGAGTGGGATGTGGTCGGTGGCGTCCCCGAGTGGGATGTGGTGGCGTCCCCGAGTGGGATGTGGTGGCGTCCCCGAGTGGGATGTGGTGGCGTCCCCGAGTGGGATGTGGTGGCGTCCCCGAGTGGGATGTGGTGGCGTCCCCGAGTGGGATGTGGTGGCGTCCCCGAGTGGGATGTGGTGGCGTCCCCGAGTGGGATGTGGTGGCGTCCCCGAGAGGGATGTGGTGGCGTCCCTAAGTGATGTGGTGGTGTTGTGTAGTGTGCGGCGTGCAGCAGTGTGCGGCGTGCAGCAGTGTGCGGCGTGCAGCAGTGTGCGGCGTGCAGCAGTGTGCGGCGTGCAGCAGTGTGAGGCGTGCAGCAGTGTGAGGCGTGCAGCAGTGTGAGGCGTGCAGCAGTGTGAGGCGTGCAGCAGTGTGTGGTGTGCAGCAGCATGCAGCAGTATGTGGCGTGCAACAGTATGTGGCGTGCAGCAGTATGTGGCGTGCAGCAGTATGTGGCGTGCAGCAGTATGTGGCGTGCAGCAGTATGTGGCGTGCAGCAGTATGTGGCGTGCAGCAGTGAGAGTAATGCAGCAGTGTGCAGCGTGCAGCAGTGTGCGGCGTGCAGCAGAGTGCGGCAGTGTGAGTAATGCAGCAGCGTGCAGCAGTGTGAGGCGTGCAGCAGTGTGAGTAATGCAGCAGCGTGCAGCAGTGTGAGGCGTGCAGCAGTGTGAGTGCAGCAGTGTGAGGTGTGCAGCAGTGTGAGGTGTGCAGCAGTGTGAGGTGTGCAGCAGTGTGAGGCGTGCAGCAGTGTGAGGCGTGCAGCAGTGTGCAGCATGCATCAGTGTGAGTAATGCAGCAGTGTCCAGCAGTGTGAGGCGGGCAGCAGTGTGCAGCATGCAGTAGTACGAGTAATGCAGCAGTGTGTGGCGTGCAGCAGTGTGAGGCGTGCAGCAGTGTGTGGCGTGCAGCAGTGTGTGGCGTGCAGCAGTGCGAGGCGTGCAGCAGTGCGAGGCGTGCAGCAGTGCGAGGCGTGCAGCAGTGCGAGGCGTGCAGCAGTGCGAGGCGTGCAGCAGTGCGAGGCATGCAGCAGTGTGAGGCGTGCAGCAGTGTGAGTAATGCAGGAGTGTGAGTAACGTAACTAGTGCTATGTAAAGCACTCCGATAACAGATTCGGATTTTGGTCAAGTTTGCGCTATATAAAACTCTACACAAATTTTTAAAAAAACCTATGGAGGATGAGAAATAAAATTCGAGCACCTTGGCAGGAACGCTAGTGCCTTGCCATTCACAGGTGCTGTTGTTGGGCTGAGTGGGATGTGGTCGGTGGCGTCCCCGAGTGGGATGTGGTGGCGTCCCCGAGTGGGATGTGGTGGCGTCCCCGAGTGGGATGTGGTGGCGTCCCCGAGTGGGATGTGGTGGCGTCCCCGAGTGGGATGTGGTGGCGTCCCCGAGTGGGATGTGGTGGCGTCCCCGAGTGGGATGTGGTGGCGTCCCCGAGAGGGATGTGGTGGCGTCCCTAAGTGATGTGGTGGTGTTGTGTGGCGTGCAGCAGTGTGAGGCGTGCAGCAGTGTGAGGCGTGCAGCAGTGTGAGGCGTGCAGCAGTGTGAGGCGTGCAGCAGTGTGAGGCGTGCAGCAGTGTGGGGCGTGCAGCAGTGTGTGGTGTGCAGCAGCATGCAGCAGTATGTGGCGTGCAGCAGTATGTGGCGTGCAGCAGTATGTGGCGTGCAGCAGTGAGAGTAATGCAGCAGTGTGCGGCGTGCAGCAGTGTGCGGCGTGCAGCAGAGTGCGGCAGTGTGAGTAATGCAGCAGCGTGCAGCAGTGTGAGGCGTGCAGCAGTGTGAGTAATGCAGCAGCGTGCAGCAGTGTGAGTGCAGCAGTGTGAGTGCAGCAGTGTGAGGCATGCAGCAGTGTGAGGCATGCAGCAGTGTGAGTCGTGCAGCAGTGTGAGGCGTGCAGCAGTGTGAGCAGTGTGTGCAGTGTGCAGCATGCATCAGTGTGAGTAATGCAGCAGTGTCCAGCAGTGTGAGGTGGGCAGCAGTGTGCAGCATGCAGTAGTATGAGTAATGCAGCAGTGTGAGGTGTGCAGCAGTGTGAGGCGGGCAGCAGTGTGTGGCGTGCAGCAGTGTGTGGCGTGCAGCAGTGCGAGGCGTGCAGCAGTGCGAGGCGTGCAGCAGTGCGAGGCGTGCAGCAGTGCGAGGCGTGCAGCAGTGCGAGGCGTGCAGCAGTGCGAGGCGTGCAGCAGTGTGAGGCGTGCAGCAGTGTGAGGCGTGCAGCAGTGTGAGGCGTGCAGCAGTGTGAGGCGTGCAGCAGTGTGAGGCGTGCAGCAGTGTGAGTAACGTAACTAGTGCTATGTAAAGCACTCCGATAACAGATTCGGATTTTGGTCAAGTTTGCGCTATATAAAACTCTACACAAATTTTTAAAAAACCTATGGAGGATGAGAAATAAAATTCGAGCACCTTGGCAGGAACGCTAGTGCCTTGCCATTCACAGGTCAACAATGGATACCATTTTGTACCTGCCAGAAGGTGGATCTCAAACAGAAGGAAGTAACATACGCCATTTTTCCTCAATAGTTGTGATGAGCACAGCCACATACAAGGCCTAGGTTTGAGGTGCCCTTACCAAGGGTTCTTACTATCTCAGGAACATTGCACGAGTAGCATGGTGGAAGCCTCAGTGGTGGAAAAAAGCAAACTCAATACAAGAGTGCAAGGCTAGAGTGGTAGTACGGGCCATGTCTCACCGAAGTAAAGTATTTACAGCATTCGATGTCCAAAAATGACATCAAATCGATATAGGAGGTGAAAGATAAGCACCTGATATCTTGCTGTTTGAAGGGAGACACTCAAGACATGGGCTAGTTAATTGAAGGAGAAGCCACCATTTTTTTTCAAGAACCGGGCTGTAAACAAAAATCTGAAGCTAGATCGAGAATAGCCAATGCCCTGTTAGTTGCTCACCTATGACTGCAGAAGGCAGGACTGAGAGTCTTGAAAAAGGCTGGCATATGGTTGGCAATGTGGCAAGAGAGAAGGTGATGAAGACATTTTAGGAAGCTCTCCTTACTTGGACCTCTGGCCATCTCAAACATACACTGAAGTCTACAAATGAGAAGAGAATTGATGGCGCAGAAGGTCAGTCCGCCTGTGGAGTAATTAAAGGTGGGCGAACTGAAAAAATGTACTGTCCTACACCTTCCAATTACTGGGTTAAATGGACTCAGGAGTGAGTGTTAAGAGTATTATTATCCTGTGCTCTGTCCCGCCTACTCCTACGCCCACACCCACAAGCATCCGGGGTGTTGCACAGGGGTAGTTAGAGGACACACTGTAACCCCCTTAGTAGCAGCTTGCACTGCCTGCTATTGAAAATTAAACCACAGATCACGTGTTTAAAACAAACAAACACAAATAAAACTTACGATGGCCGGATCCTGGGTTTAATAGGCAAGAGAAGCCACTTACTTTGATGTCAGTGGGAAGGGTCAAAGAGCATGTCATATCACTTTTACTACCTCTTATTTCATTGAAACGACTCCACTGAGCGCAGTTGCAAGCCTTGCTGAAAAGTCATCTGCCTCTTATTATAGATGCCAGAGGTATAAGTGAGAAGAGTAACAAATAACGGTCTCGAACAAAAACTCTGCTACGAATATATTATTCTAAATGGAAGACAGGATTGCATAATTTCCAGAGATCATTTTAGTTGCAAACATCCTGTGTGAGGACAACTGAAAATTTCAGATCATGAGTTTGAGTCCTGGCAGGGCAATCTCAGCCTTTCAAGCTTCTGAGCTCGATACTTTGAATGAAACAAACATGGGCTAATAGTAATAGCAATCAAAAATGTAAAATAAAATTGCTGTTCCACTTTGGGGAGCCTTAAGGGAGAGCTACCCAGTGACGGGGGATGGAGGGGGGGGGGGGGGGGAGGCGGAGGGAGGGGGCGGTCACCCTCTGCACAGACTGACACCCAGAAGGTGGTGCAGCTTTTCCCCCCTCCAGGCTGGGCTCTCAGATGAATAATCGCTTTGATCACTTAGACCTGAGCAGCCTCTGTTCCTGATTTCCTGCTAGTGTGTGGAGGACATGGTTGGCAACAGGTCACTGACAGGTTCTGAAGGGCACAGCAGGAGGCTTGAACACAAAGTGCCTCTTGCTCAGTTGAAGAGAATGATCGAAAACGATGCTAAACTCCTAGAGCAAATGATAACTTGGCGGGAGCGCCAAATTTGTTATCCCAGAGACTCCAGCACTCGTATGCCTCCTACAGCGTTTCACAGCCTCCCCTGGAGCAGGACTTCCACCTTCTGCGGGAAGCCCGCGCCCACAAAGTGACTGGACCAGAAGGGCAGAAGTCCCGCCCCAGGGGAGGCTGTGAAATGCTGTAGGCACGTAGGAGGAGCAGAGGCCGCCGATGCAAGTGAGGGAAGCCCCGCGTGACGGGACCTGTAGCCCGGTGAGTGGGGCGGGGTGTGTGTGTGTATATATAAGTGTGGCTGTGTGTGTGCGCACGTGATTAAGAGAGGCGAAAGGCTGACTTGCTGTGAATGTGGGACAGGAGATGTGCACGGCGCCGGGCTAGACGTGCGCGCCCACGAGGTGAAATCGCTGAGGGAAAGCGCGTTCCCATTCCCTGTCCAACATTCCCGGCAAGTCGACAACAATAGGTCTTTCGCTGGACGCAACTAACACCAGCGAGACCTAAAAAAAAAAATCAAAAAAAAATCACTGAACTGGCAGACATTAGCCTAGTAGGAGTGGACGCTGTCCTAATCCAAGAGCATGAACGAGTACTATGACAACTCTAGAGCCTCGAATTTCTAAGTAGGGCCCTAACCGACACAAAGAAAAGGTCAGCTTAAATAGAGCTGGAGGCACTTGCTAATCAAGTGTGGTTGCTACCACTTTCATCTACGTTTGTACGGACACCTTCAACGTAATCACGGACCACAAGCTGCTGATACCACTGTTTGTTGGGACAGTCAGTGGCGGCTCCTGGGCTAAGGTAACTTAAAAGAGAGATAACCCAACTCGTTCCAGGGAACAGGGTTCTTTAGACAACTAAGCAAATTAGACAATCCCTGGAGTAAACTCTTGTATCCTTTCACACAGTAATTCCAGAGACTCTCCTCAGTAATCACACCATACAACTAGTCAATACCACTGCACTAAATGTGCTGATCCAGATCCCAAATAAGCTCTCAGACTGAAATGTAAGGCTTACACTGTTTTATTAAAAATTATTTTGCCTTTTTTTCCTGAGTTCATTAAAATCTCGGAAATATTCAGAAAATGTGCACACAATCAATATATAAAAACATTTTTTCCATTTAATACATTCAAAAATCCTAAAACTAAATAGTAAAATACAAAATAAACAATAGAAAAGGCGCAATAGAACCCCAGTTAATTATCTGTTTAAACATTCATCTGATCCACTCGCCATACATGATTTATATGGAACTTGTAGTAAAAAGATTTCTTTATCTAAATGTCCCTGGCTCTTTTGGATTCTTAAGGTGTGAAGGCGTCGACGCGTTTCGGTGGTTTTAAGAGAATGTGAATAGAACCACCTTCCTCAGGACAAAATTCGATATGGGGCCACTTTTCTCCTCATTACACAGATGGTCTATGCGAGAAAGAAGACAAATTTCAGCTACTGTGCAAAACATGCATAAAGACATAAGTGAAAGAACATTTCATCTCTCAATTCATGGCTTTAGCCTCCTCTTGAGAACATCCAACATATAACATTGGTTGAAGAAAATTCCTTCTTTCTATCTGTGGCTTTAGCCTTCTATTATCCACATCACGATGTACATCACATTTTATTTTTAAAAAGGCAAAAGAAAGTGCATTACATTTCACAGTGAGCTTTTAGGGGTATCCTTCCCTCTCCCTGCTAGATTATTTAAGCAAATCTAAATTATTCCATACAATCCAACATTCCCTCATATTCCATTCATACTCCATTCCTACTATTGCGCAACTCTTACTGACAGTTCAAAACATCCATTGTATTGCGGGTTAGGGCTGGATGTAGTCCTATCCATGATCCTCTTATGTATATTGGATCTATTTCTGGGGACAGTAAGTGTATGGAAATTTACATCCCCTTACTTCTATCTATGCCCTGCTTCTTTTCCTTTTTTATTTACCTTAAAATTCTTTGTATGGGTCTTGTTTGTTCTGCTCTATTCTTTCTAGTTCAACTATGGCCTTTTGTTAGGCGGTCCCTTGGTTGATCGTATATGTTAGAAACACTTGTACCTGTTGTGAAGATAATAAAAGCATAGTGTCCAATAAGTCACCTTTCTTCATGACTCCTAATATATAAGATATAAGAGTTTACTCCAGGGATTGTCTAATTTGCTTGCTCCTGCGCTAAGGCAGAAAAGCGTTGCCCCACTCAGAAGGTCAAAGGGTAAAATAAAATGATAATAAATCATAGTTATTAACTTTTTATTTGTTATGTCCTTGCTCAGCTGGGCCTTCTCTGATCATAGGGCAGGAGTGGTTTTCCCACTCCTAGTAGTTGCGACCCCCCACTCCTCCCTTGCTACGCCACTGCAACCAGGGATAACATTGGAGAACATACTGTTAATGGCTCGAATCCACGATCCCTCCATCGACAGGGCAGACAAAATTGAAATGGCACTCAACAGCGGTTCAGGAGGTGGTAGCACACAGAGAATGACAGTCGTCTAGGTCGAGGCAGTGGACGCAGTCCGAAGCGGGCCCCCAATCCTGAAGAGGCATAATGAGCCCAAATGCAGAGGCGTCATGCAGGTACTGTGGCATGGATTATCACCCCATGGAGAAATGTCCGGCCATGGGCTTCACGTGCTCTGCATGTGGCAATCAGAACTACTTTGCCAGTGTCTGCAGTAACGGTGACCGAAGGAGTCGGGGCAGAAGACCGCCAGCCAGAGCAGTCCAGCACCTATCAGTGAGCAGTCCCCAACAGCTAGTGACATTTGAGCCTGGAGACCAGAGGACACAGCTGGAACAGTATATCCAGGGGAGGAAGAAGTCTTCATCTTGTATATGGACCACACAGTAAAGGCTGCATGCCTGCTGAAAGGTAGTCATCACCGGCACGACCGTGCCCGCACTAATCGCTACAGGGGCATCTGTTAATGTAATGACCCTCAGGCAGGATCTACTGCTACAACTACGTTCACCTCTCGCACACAAGAATCTGTGTGTACAGAGACAGAGCCACTGGTCCTGGTAGGGACCATGGAAGCAGTGGTTCAACATGAATACAGAGATCAGAACACACTTTGTGGTGGAGGAAGGGGAAAGTACCCTGTTCAAATGTTATGTCTGAAGACCTGATCTTTGCCTTTTTTTTGCCAAGGAGCTCCACGCCCTCCAGGTGGGCAACATCTCGGAGCAGTTCTCAGAGCTGTTCAGTGGGCTTGGGTGCAGGTAAGGGCAACCCCCCCCCCCCCAAAAGCTTCACATAGACAAGACCATACAACCCACTGCCCTGAGACAGGTGGGTATGGTTTAATCTACGCCCAAAGGTGGAGACCGAACTCGACAAACTCGAAAGAAAAGGACATAATCAAAAAGATTTCAGGGCAACCCCATGGGTGTCAATGGTGATCACTGAAAAACCCAAACAGCCTAGAGCTATCAGGGTTTGAATTGACAGAAGGCTACCCAACCGTGCAATCCGTATGGAGCGTCACATCACGCCAATGATGGATGCTATCAGCCCTTAATAGGGTAACATTGTTTTCTAAGTTAAACCTTAATACCAGCTACCACCAGCTGGATAGCCAGTAGATAATCACATTTTCAATGCGCTTGTGGCATTGACGCTATAAGCGACTGAACTTCAGAATATCTTCGGCAACAGAAGTATTCCAGAATGCTATCAGAGAAACCCTGTCAGGACTTGAGGGAGTACTAAATATCAGCGATATTTTGATCTTTTTAGTCACATTGCGGATCACCACAAGCCCCTCAAGGCCGCCCTTCAGAGATTAAGAGACTGTGGTATAACCCTGCACAAAGACAAGTGCTCCTTGTTCAAACCCAAGGTGGAGTTTTGGGTTGGTAGTCTCCCATGAAGGTCTGCAAGTTGACCCCCAGAAAGTCAACTGTAATAAAAGAAACGCCAGCACAGCAGAACAGTACAGAAGTCCACAGTTTTCTGGGCATTGTAATGTACTGTGGCAAGTTCCTCACAAATCTGGCCAGCCTCTGAACCACTCCGAAGGCTTATAAAGACAGTAGTCCGATGGGAGTAGGGCCCCGTTGAGAAAGAAGAACTTGACAAAATAATGAAAACTCTTAGCAGATGCCCCGATGGCATACTTCAACCCTGACAAAAAGATTGAGCTAGTTGGAGATGTGAGCCCACTTGAACTAGGATCCTTCTTTACACAGGAGCAAGAACCAGTAGTATAGGCCCCACTGGCACTCAAGTCGTGCCTTCACAAACACGGAGTTGCACTATGTGCAAACTGAACAGGAAGCCTTGGCCATTAAGTGGGCTTGTCACCATTTTCATCTCTGCATCTACGGATGAAAGTTTAAAGTGATCATGGATCACAAGCTGTTGGTAAACCTCTTTACTGAAACAGCACCTCACCCACCCCCTTGAATTGAGCACTGGGCGGTGCAACTGCTAACTGCTACCATACTGGTTCAGAGCGACGTACAGGCCTGGGGCAGGCAACCCAGATGACCTCTCCAGACATCCACTGAAACCAGGGGGCACATCAAGTGTTGACTGAGATGACTAGGAGTTCGTCTGCATGGTGACAATTGCCTCATGCCCAAAGGCAATGACGCTGAAGGACAGCAGGTGAGCGGCAGACAATGGCCTCCAGCGGGTCAAAGAGGCCATCAGTGGGAATGTGTAGGGGCTATTTCTAGAGACATGAACCAATAGCATCCCAAAGAGAAGACAAGACTATCCAAACTATGGAACAGTGAGAGATGATTTGAGCTTCTTGGCAGAGGACATCATGAGAGGCAACCGAAAAGGGATTCCTTTAAGCCATAAAGAGAGAAAGTATGGTTCCCCGTCATGGATGGAAAGGTGGAGGAAACTGTGTAGCTGTCAAACATGTCCAATCATGGGGAGCCCTGTGACGCCTCCCCAGTGGCCACTGAGGATGCTCCAACAACTACATGAGAGAGTGAATATTAATTTTGGAAGCTTCCCGACGGGAGGCTAGCCATGGTCCTGGTTGATGGCTGGTAGAAGTATCCTGTTGTAGAAATGGTCACCACAATGGCGTTCAACCACAAAGCCTCTGCTAGAAAAAACATTTGCAAACTATGGCCTCCCTGAGATCAAGACTGGCAACGGTCCCCCTTTGCAAGGGGAAGACTTTGGAGAGTACCTGGTGACACTGGGAAACTGGCATCAGAAGGTGGGCGACTGTCCTGGCAAGGGATCGCCACCCAGGGTGGAAATTTCATTCCCCATTTGAAAAAGGAGCGTGGACAAGGGACAGTAGTGAATGGAACCAGAATCACACAATGAGGAACATCTTGTGGTTCCCGCACAACCAAGCACCCAGCAGAAGAACGGAGGAGAGGGAGATGGACCATCAGGTCCCGATAACACCAGCCAAACAGTTGTGGTGGAAGGGCACAAAGTACCAGCAACGCAGAGACCAGAAAAAGCCCCAGACAGTACCAATGAAGCCAAGTCTAGCACAGCTCTGACCTCCCAGTGGGAACAGAGTCAGCACTATGAACCGAAGTCGAACTCTGCACCTAGCCAAAGGCGCCACAACTTCATGTGTTTCCAGGTGAGAGAGATGCCAGGTATCTAGGCTTGGATGGGATGTAGGGAGCCACCCGGACTCACCTTGAGGACAATGATCCACACACGTAGCACCACTGCTGAGTTATAAATGGCAACAAGCCAGTTCCAAAGTAGACCTCTAGAGTGATGTGTTTACTGCTGCCAGCAGCGCAAAGGTTAGGGTCCAGGAGCGCTAGAGTTGCTTCCTGCCCAGCAGCACACCACTCAGAGGGCAGAGACTCTGAACCAGACTTGTGCCTTTCGAGGCTCACCTATCTCTGAAAGCAGAACACGTGCAACGAGTTTAAGGACTGAGCGATATGCAGGGCATGCACTCATAAGTGTAGTCGGCAGAGTGCCATTGAGGCCTCGGTGTAGGAGACCGCGAGGCTGTTTGAAGGAAGAGACACGGGAGAAGCCGTTTGGCAACGACTTGCCAGGATTTCAGATTCCAATTAAAGAAGAACCAATGGAGTGATTTGGACTCGGATACCCACCCTCAGACGAAGCGGGATTTAAGGCAAAAATATGAGAGCTCTCCAAGTTAATGAGAGGTCATGAGACAAATTACCTCATTTATCCACACTCTGTATTCAGAAACGTTGCCATTTTTCAGCCACGCGGACCTCTGAGACACGACCCAGCTATGTTCTATTAAAAAAAATGCATCAGTTGTTCATTGGAGATTTGAAGATCTTGAGTTGTAAAGAAATGTACTTTTTGGTCCTGAGGAAAACCCCACATTGAAGAGGGTTCCAAACGGGAGTTGTTGATTTCCAAACAAACATTCTGCTTAATGTCACTGTTGTGCATTTTTGTAAATTTGTCCTTGTTAAACTTGGAATGGTTTTGCAATTTGTGTTAATGCCCAAAGACTAGCAGTCAAAATTGTATTTTGTTGGTGTGGCACTTTGGTCTAAGAAAGTGATAAAGGTGATAGGAGACCAATGGTGGGTGTATGTGTGGTATGATACCAGTGTAGTAGGAAACTTCTGGGTGATTGAATTGGTGCAAAGGAGTTTGATGAGACGAGTTCAGACTATTGGACTTTTGTTTATTTGCATGTTTCTTTAAGAAGTGTGGTCGTGTTGTTGTAATTTTTGTACATAATTGTTCAAATGTGACTCTCTAAAAAAGATATTAGTGAAAAAGAAAAAGTATCTGAAATAAAAACTATTTAATAGTTCCGGCTGTCAGTGATAAGTGGTCATGCGCCGTGGTATAACCTCTTTAGAAAGAGCAATCAGTACTGGCATTTTCATTGTTTTGTTGCTGGGTGTAGGAGAGGCCTACTATCGTCCAATTATAAAATGTCTTTTACTACTGGCAGGTACCCATTTTCCCTAATCGCATTAACGCGCACAGCACAGGGCATGCTCAGTTGTGTAGTTTTTTTCCCGAACCCAATTTCTGTGAAATTTGCACTTAGGCAGTTGAATAAAATGTTATGTTAGTTATGCCTTTGTGCACAGACCTTATGCGAGATGCCTGCTCAATGTGCTTTTTCCACATAGTTTCTGAAGTCTTGCAGTAGTTCGAGGTACAGGTGCGCCTCATGCAGCCGCAGCACACCTATGCCGTCAGAGTGTGCGATATTATTTTGTCACCAGTATGCGAAAATTACCTAAGAGAAACCCGTAATCAGGATTTCTGCCAAAGTATGCTTGCGGTAAAACTGAGTGGGCCTACCGAGGGCTTCTTGCAACGCCATAGACATGATCACCACATCAAATCTAAGCAAGACCCAGGACTAGTACAGCACTCCCAGCCAACACAACCACAACACTGGCCTACAGGAACCCTCAGTGAGTAGGAGCAAGACCGTCACAGGGACACAGAATCAACGAAAGCAAGGAGGCAGGCTAAAGCAATCGCCAGTGTGTGCAAGTTACAGCTCTAGTCTCACTCCCCGAAAACTCCAGACAAAACAGTTTAAGACACTAGAAGGATTTCAGTGTTTGCAAGCCCATGCATTTCCGGCATTTGTAACATCTGCAAACCCAGGTGGTGTTGAGCGTGGCCAAACAGCGGAATCCTAACATCTCTAGGTCTCCCACCTCTATTCCCTGAATCAAAGCTTTGGGCATAAGCTATTGGGTCTGCCTTCCCAATCCCATGAGGGAGGCGCGGGGTGGGATGCAAGTGCAAACTGCAATTAGGATGCAGAACACAAACTGTTCAGTTTAATAAACATGGTTTAAGTAAAATTAAACTACGGAACTAAAATGGATAATACAGTGTGATTAAGTGACTTACGTGATCACGGAGGACCTTCATTAATCTAAATTGTACAAGTTTAGTACTGGCAAGGTCCAGTCAACCTTTCATCCTTAGAGGTCAGTAAACGGAGTACCATTAAATTGGGTACTAGTAGCATGTGTTTACGGTACTTATAACAACGTGCCTCTATAAAAATATGTTTTAAGAGCCACTCAAAGCAGGCATTTGGAAGGCCTGTATTCCAGTAGAAATATTTTTGAGGATGGATAAAAAGTTAAGGCATTTATTTTCTACAACCACATGAGTGCACAAACCTCAGCGATGTGGTCCTGGAAAGAAAAGCAAGACACCGGGCCTTTCTTGAGAAAAGTGATTTTACTGGACCACTAAGGTAGCAAACAAATGTTAAAGTATTTAAGGTGATCAAATATATCTTCCTTAATC
Organism: Lissotriton vulgaris; assembly: GCF_964263255.1. NCBI lineage: Eukaryota > Metazoa > Chordata > Amphibia > Caudata > Salamandridae > Lissotriton > Lissotriton vulgaris. Next base: position 1,116,905,691 of record NC_141685.1, on the reverse strand, counting down.
CATCCTTTGATAATGAAACCTTTTCTGGGTTACAAGGCAGCTCAGATTAGAGGTACAACTATGGGGGCAAAGATCTGTCAATCACCCCTGCAGCCAGGAAAGCTGGCTCCCCCATGCTAACCCATCCTTTCCCTCTCGTCAAACTGTGTAGCAAGTTACTCGTTACTCATCTACATGGACAGATAAACATGAGTCACCATTGTAGGGCGACTGCAAATGGTTACTCCATGTCAGAGTGTCCAGTCCTGAGCTTTTCATCTACAATTCATTTTTAACTGGTGGGTTACCAAAGTTGGGTCAATGGAAGCAAATCAAGACTGCAGTTTCTAAAATGCATTAGGTTGTCATGCGAAAGATCAGGGCTGGGAACAGTGTCCACGATGGCATGGATTTAGGGGTCTAATCTAAGCCCTTGCCAGGCAGACACAACATGTGGGGAATCAAGATGTCAAGCCAGCGTAATCGTTGCATGCTTCTGGAAACTACACCTACCAGATGTGCACATTTGGGTAGTATGGCTGTTTAAAAATAATAATCTTGCAAAACATTTAGCGTTGGAAACAAACCAGACAACTAATAGTGGGAAAATTCTCCTGTTATAAAAAACATTAGACTACGGTCTTCAATGGAAGCCACAGAACAGTTTGGAAAGTCAATCATGGACTACCGTTAGTGCTGCAATGCAATAACAGCAGCAGTTTGAGTGCTACAAAAGTCCTAAGTAATAGTAGGCGTTTGCCTTTTATATAAATAAGAACAATTAAAGTTGAGGTTGCACAACAATGTCCAATAATAATGACTACAACAAAAAGTAGTTGGTACAAACAAAGTCACCTATTGGCTTAATAAGAACAGACCACTCCCCCTTCACATTACCAAATATTAATGGTACGTAGGGTGGCTTGGGTGGGACATAGCCCCAAAACTGTAACTGGTGACTGTGTGTTGGTGAATTTTAGGGAACCACGCACTGTAGAATATATTTGCAATTGGAGGCATTATAGTCCTGGGACAATCATTGAATCCCGTCCACTCTCGTATTTTTACCCTTCCAATGATTTGTTAGACTTAGAAGGCGGATGGTCCCTGGTAACACATTGTGGTGTGGGAAGGGTTGAGAAGGGTAGGCATGGCCGATTTCCATTTGTACAGACCCAAATGTTATGCCATAATAGGTACAGTGGCCTGGAACAGGTCAATTGACTTAACTCTAGCGGGGTGGAAGCATTAGGTACTATCCTCAGTAGGAACAGCAATATTGGGGGGTGTTGCGGAGTTAACTAAAAGTCAATTGTCAAGCGATCAACCTGAACCCCTGGTCCAGGTCTGTAATCAGGGGAGCAGCCTGAGAACTGGTAAGGATGGCCTGGGGAATGTAGAGCTGGTCCAGGCACTAGAGTCGCCTCAAGAATCTTTAAGTGAAGGTGTCCAAATGGGGAGTGATACTACTTGCTCGAATGCTAGTAATTCGAGGTGTATGTTAATAATGTCATGGAAGGTGGCAGGTTTACCACACAAACTAAATTGTCCAGAGTGATGCGCTTTCGTGGATAGAAACAATATTAGTCTCTTCCAGGAGACTTGGGCCAGGGAGGAACAACACAGAGTGGGGTTTGTGGCTTTCCATGTTCCTGCACGCTGGGGAGGAAAGGGATGCCCATCTGGGGGCCTTATGACCTGGGTTGGCTTACACCTAGGTTGCACGGGTGAGTCTATCCCCACCCATTCTGATGATATTCAGTGCGTGCTCTTGAAGTGTCCCAATTCTTTCAAACTTGCCATCGTGAATGTTTATTCACGCCCGGTAAGTTCGGCTAACAAGTCTAATATTATTGAGGAGTTATCGCACTTCCTGAACACCCTTAGTAGTGATCTCTATTTTATGGTGGCTGCTGACCTAAATTGCCTCTTTGAGTCCCTGCGGGGGTTGAACGAGGGAGCCCTTACGGGTGAGGACGAACATTGGGCATTTCCGTCAATGCAGTCGCCTTGTTCTAAGTCTTGGCCCCTTCTGGCGATTCAGATTATGGCCCTAACCTTAAATAATTCGATTAGGGCCTGTAACAGTCAGACGTCTTCCCACATCCAGTCAAAGCGCACTTTTAACAAAAAGGGCCAAGAATCACGACTGGATTACATTTTGGTGGAGACACGGCTGTGGTCCAAGTTCATAGATTTTGAGGTAATCATTAGGGCCGACAGCGACCATAATGCATTAAGTCTGAAGATGGTTTTCCCTGGACCAAAGGACAATGAAATTGAAGATGTGGCAGCTCTAGGAGATGGGATGATTCTACTAACAACAGACGCAGGGTCAAGTGGGGGAAAATTGTGGCATCCCTAGATGGATTACCCAAACTATATAATACAATTCTACCTCTTCTTATGAAGGTTAATGCTCTAACAACCCAACCCCTGGCGCCAGATTTTAATGACAAATTGCAGTCCATGCACCAGGAATTGGTAGTCTGCTTAGCTGAAGTTTTTAATCCCCAGGTCCCTAGCAGGAGGTGAAGGGCGCCTGTATCTTCCTGGTACAATGCCTCCTGCAGGAAGGCAAAAACTGAGCTACTTAAGGCTCTTAAGGATGGGAGTGATAAACATAAAACCAGCACTCTGAGACTCCAATATAAGGAAACAATGAACCACGCGAAGAAAGAGTGGGATATGGAAAGGTGGAGCAATCTAACCTCCGCCTTAGATTCCAGGGATGCACGCAGATTTTGGGCAATAGTTAGCACAGGGTCTGGAGAACCTAGATCTGCGATAGAACCTAACCTAGAGGCCGGGGTCTGGGAAGATCACTTTAAAGCCCTATACTCCGTTGAACTGGGTCTGGAAATTATGCCGGCACCCGTAATTTTAACTGTCCAGCTAGACGAGTTGGAATTCACTGTAGAGGAGGTTTGTAATGCCATAGGGAAGCTTGCCTCTGGAAAAGCTCCTGGCCTCGACAAACTTCCTGGTGACCTTTTTATGCACCAACCTAGGATCTGGGGACCCTATCTGACATTCTTTTTAATGCAGTTCTAAGAGGCATGGAGGTACCCGGTACTTGGCTGGAAGCAGAGATAGTCCCAATATTTAAGAAGGGTTCTCCTCTGCTTCCAGCCAACTACAGGCCCATTAGCCTCATTGATGTTCCCCAAAAATTTTTCGCACGGCTCATCTTGGATCGTCTGCAGGAGTGGATGGAGGAACATGATGTCCTCAGCGCGTATCAAGCTGGGTTCAAGAGGAACACATCCACCATGGATCAGATCTTTCGCCTTATTCTACTTTATTGGAAAACGGCAAAAATAGAGGGTGACAGCCTCTACATGGTTTGTGGACCTCCGGTCCTCTTTCGAACTAGTGCCTAGGGGAACACTTTGGGCGGTGCTTCTGGAGCTGGGCGTTCCGTATGAAATATTGAGGGTTCTGATGAGGCTGCACACAGAGAACTTCGCACAGGTCAGAAGTGGGAGGAACGGGGTGCTGTCATCTAGATTCCTAGTTGACAGGGGGGTGAGGCAGGGGTGCGTTTTGGCACCAACCCTGTTTTGCCTCTATGTGAATGGTGTAATATCGCATCTGGATGCGGTCCCCAATAATGATGCACCCAGGCTGGCTGGCAGGAGGGTGCCAGCGATCATGTTCGCCGACGACACCCTCCTGCTTTCCAAGTCTCCCATGGGGATCCAACGTGTATTGGACGGCTTTGCAGATTTCTGTTATTGCCGCGGACTGGAGATTAGCGCGGACAAAACGAAATTTATCATTTTTAATCCGCCGGCATCCACCCGCCCGACGCCTATTCTGGGATCAGTTAGACTGGAGAGGGTACAGACCTTTCAGTACCTAGGGGTCACGATAAATGAAAACCTGTCTTGGGGCCCCCAACAGGTTAAATCTCAACTGAAATTGTCTCAATTGGCAGGAGGAATTCTCAAGATGTCCAATACATCGTCATTTAAACCAGTGAGTCCTGATCTGGAGATTCATAAAACCCAGGCGAGGGCAGCGGCTCTCTATGGTGGGGAGCTCTGGGGGCACTCCTGCAGGCACGAAATTCCCAATACGGAAAATAAATTCATGCGCCAGTTACTGGCGCTTACCCAAAGTACACCGCTTCTTCCGCTAAGGTTAGATCTGGGATTGAGTTTTATCCAGGACGAGCTAGCACTAAAACCCCTTCGGTTCTGGCGCAGGCTCGGGATAACGCCAGAACTGTTGAACTACAGGCTAGAACTGAAAGAAATCTTAAATTGTAATAGTGCAGCAAAAATTTCCTGGCTTCTTTTCGTTTAACAGGAATTTGGTAAAATGGGTCTGCCCACCCTGTGGCATGATCCTGAAAGGGCGTGCCGTGAGGTTTCAGGCAAGACCCTTACGAGGTCTTTTATGGATAACAAACTTAATACAATACTGTACGATTCCCAAGCTGGCACCCTGACTAAACTGTTTTTAACATTTAAAATATCATCCTGCTTGGAGGATTTCATGGACATTATCTATCCCATTGGATCAAGGAAACTCTATATACAATGGAGATATGGTACATTACCCTTAAGGGCTTTTACGAGTAAATGGTCTGCCTCCACGAACAAATCTTGTCCTGGGTGTAGCTGTAGCTTAGAGGATGAACTGCATATACTTTTTTTCTGTCCAGCGTACAGCAAAGCCAGGAAGTATTGGCTATTACCGTTATGTAACAACATGGGTTTCGTCCAATGTTTGCATGCTTTGAGAATCCTTAAGACAGATGCGTCTGGACACATTGTATTTGCACTTTCAAAGTACTGGTCAGCTATATGGTCCAAGCGACGATTTTTAATTGCAAATGAACGCCAGGGGTGATTTAATTATCTTTTATGACTGCATGAACTGTATTATTTTATACGTGTTGCGAAAATATATGTTTTATCTGTACTCTTTTATGGCAAAAAATGCCGAAATAAAGATTTCAAAGAAAGAAAGAAGTTGGTATTGCTACTGCGGTGTAAGGATGAGGCTGCCAACGCTGATATGTCAAAGTCCTGTGTGTAAGCAAATAGAGTGGCGCAATCTAATGTGAGATGATGAAACCGTGGATGTTGTGAGTCATTACACCAGAGGATGACAGAACCCACATACCTAGGGCTACCAACAACGTTATCGAGACATTGCACCTGATTATATTGCTGGACTGCCAACAGAAGAAGCTGCTAAGCCATAAAAACACTTTAGAAATCGTACAGTGGGAGATGCAGGCAGGCAAAGCTCTAGGATTGAGATATTGGTCTCTCAATCATGATAAACATAGATGGGTTTGTACTGGAGGAAGGCTCAGATCAAATGTTCCTTTGAATTCTGCAGTCACTCCCATGCATGTTCACCTTTCATTGCTTAATAATACCTTTCCTAACTTCACAATGGGAGTCCCCACTCACCTGCAGTAGCTGTTGCTGTTGGCATATGAGCTCCCGACTAGCAGCAATCTCTTGCCTCAGGGCTTCCATCTCTGGACTCTCCATCACCTTCCTTCGGTTCTCCTCGATCGCATGCCTCAATGTATCCAATTCTTGGTCCTGGCTCTCTCCTGTCAGTCGGTTCTTCTCCATCTCCTGCCTCAGATCTTCCAGCTCAAACGTCCTCAGCTTTACAATATGGTGGCCCTCTGCAACCTCTTGCCTAAGCTTCTCCAGCTCCTGGTCGTGAATCTCAGCCACCTTCTTGCTCTCTGCAACCTCCCGTCGAAGCTCCTGCAGCTCCTGGTCCGGACTCTTGCTGCTTCGCCACCGGCCACCCTTCTTCAGCTTCATCTCCCGCAGCTCCTCCTTGAGTTTTGCAAGTTCCTTGTCATGGTCTGTGACACTGTTCACCAGGTCCCGCTCACGCTTGTGCCCCACTGAGCGAGAACCTGCTAAATAAAAACAAAGGAATAGGCTTTAATAGAAAGGAGGATGTAGGTGAGAGATACGAGAACATAAGAGAAGAGGTGCCTGGAATGGGACACCAGCAAGAAAGACCAGAGTAGAACATGAGCCATTAATAAGAAGGAACAAAGAACAATTTTACTAACCCAATGATCATCATAAACCATTGGCCTTACAAACAAAATGTGAAGCTTAGAGCGGAGGACATACTAATAGAATTCCAAACCTTCAACAGAGGACCCTAAAGGAAACTGAGAACTAAAGAGCATACCATTATTAACTCCTTCCATGCGACGTCACGGTGGGCATGTGCGTCCGACGGCTGGGGGCCGTCAGATCTGCGCACGCTTCGAATCCGCTCGCACCGCGGCAGAATGTCCGCTGCAGCAAAGCAGTTAAGCACATAATGACAGGAAGAGGAGCATAAAACATAGCCTATGTTCTCTTCCTCTTCCCCAATGACCCTACAAAGACTGAAGGAAACTGGACCTAGGGAAGTGTGAGGGGCAATAGAGACATACTCCTGTAAGCTCACCTCATTAAGAAAAAGGCCATAAATACGAACGAGGTGAGGTAAACATTAGAAAGTGGATCCTAGAACATCAGACAGACATTAGGAGAAGCCTAAAAGGGGGAGAATAAACGTAATGGGGAAATTTGAACATGAAACTAGAGGAGGGGATTGTGACCGAGTACTGGACAAAGTGGGTAAACTCAAAAGGATATGTTTACATGCAATTGAGAGCAGTAATAAAACCCAGTAGCAAAAAAAACTGGCTTAATATGCAACAGGTATGCACAAAATGTGCAAAGAATGCTTGTGCCAGGTGTCTTTGTAACCTGCTGCTTGGTTTGGGGCATAAGGAGGTCACAGGCAGAAGAGAAAGAGTCTAGTTGCACAGAGCATGTTTTGCATGCCTGTGTTTACATGCTTTAGCACACTAATACTTCAATAATTGGCAAAGCCAATGGTTTTTTTTCTGAAGTGACATGCCCTATGTGCGGACTTGGGTCCCAAAATGACTGCGCTAGAGGACTGAAGCTGTAGTTCAGTTATGAGGCCTAACAAGGCAGAACCCCCCCCCCCCCCTGTTCTCGTGTCTCCTGGAATGACAAGCTCCCCTGCTGCCACAACTCTGCAGCGAAAGCCATCACTTCTTTTTTCTTTGATGTGGGCCCCCGGGAACCGCACAGGGTACAGCTTTGTTTTTCACCTAACTAGTTGTGTTCCAGGTTTAGGTACTCTCTGGTGGCTCTGGTGGGCCCAAGAGGGCTGAGGGGTAAGGACATCTTGATGTTCTGGGACTATTGTTGCTGGTGTGTGGCTGGTTTTGGGGAAAGCATTTTTTGATGGTTGACTGGACCAGTTTGAATAAAAGATATGGGCAGACCCTCAAACACATTTTTTACTTTGGGTCATAAATGTTGAGGGCCTACTGCAATGAGGAATTTCTGACTCAGAGTGGACCACCGCACACAGCTGCTATTGGGGTGGAGCAAAATGAGGGATTTGCATGCAGGAATTTTTTAGTCAAATAGGTTAAAGAAAAAACGTCAAATCCCAGAATGCAACGTGTTGCTGCATAATGAGTCTTTCAAATATATAAACCACATGCAGTGCATTTTTTAAGTCCATTTTGACTAACACAACTGAATCTTCATAGGAAGCGAACATGCATTTCCGTCCAAGTTTTTCACAGACTATAAAAGCCTCACCACCCATACACCTCAATGAGTAACCAGAGTGTGCTTAGAAGACTGCTTAATCTACTCTGTGGTTTTAAACTGTTCTCAGAAAGTATGCAGCGCTAGTCTTTGGCCTTGAAAAGTGATTAGTTTAAATGCACAAAAAGCAGTATTTTAGCGGCTTCAAAATTGTCCCTTACCCGAAAAGTATAATCCAGAATCTAGGAAGTGTGAATTATCCCCATCTGTATCCAAGGAAATTCCGAATAGAGGCGCACCTCCCTGCCACAGCAGTCTGGGCTTAAGGTCACTTGGCTCATATGTTTTCTATGGGTTGTTGAATCAGTTGCTGTGATTGATTGCTAGGACTAGTACTTCTATAGGACTAAAGGGCCTATGGTTGAAGTTCTGATGGGCTTTTTGCTGCTAGGGTTTTCTATTGGACTTGGTGATTAGGGCTTTGGCTTTGATTGGCTGTCAGGGCTAGGGCTCAGATTGGTTACTAGGATCATATCTCCTATTGGCTCTAGAGTTTAGGGTTTTGATTAGGCTTCCACTAGCCAATAAGGCAATATTAAGAATAGCGCTCAGGGCATCTCACCCTGGACTTCAAGCCTAAGGGCAGAGAGGACAAGGGCAGTTGCCTGTTTGGGCCCAGGGCCAGAGATGCTGCCCATGTTTCACTTATGAGCTACCAACTTAAGCGATCCACATCCGCCAAAATCCAAATACAATATCAGCTAAGGCATTCTACTGATGCACCACAAACAAACCTCAAACAGATTTCAATGTGTATTGAATCAATACAAAACACCACAAACCACACCTACTCCCAATTCTACCCCAACAACAACACTATGGCCCCTTCATTGTCACAAAACAACTCTGTCCTACACAACTAACACGTCAACACAACACAGAGCCTCATCACACTGCAACTTTAAAGCATCCAGACACACACTCCCTGTTCAATCAAAACACCAGATTTATCCTCTACTTGCTCCTAAAAGATCCCCCTTTATCATAAAAAACCTATACTCAGCCTTCCATCACACCATCCACCAACACCCTCCTCCTCTCTTTACCAATTACACACAACCATACAATCCTTACACGTCACTCCACCACACACATTTCTTATTCCAAGGATCAAATCGAACACAAGAACTCCTACCACTTGTCCATCCCCTCTTACACACTACAATCTCTTCTCCAAAACACATCACACCCACTGTACTATTCAAATACCACTCACCAGCAGTACTGCACATCTAAATCTTTCACAGAAAACCACTACATCAATATCTCCTCTCACTACTCCACAAAAACAAACCACACATATCAATATATTATTCCTTACAAAAATATTCCTGTACTATGGAATCATGTATCTATATATTCATTATTGTAGTCCTATTGTACAAGAAAAGGGGAAAAAAGGACTACTGAACGCTTTACTCTGATCTATCATCGCCCTACATCTCTATCTATGTATCCTCCATCTTCACTGTCTCTCATCCCAAACACTTTCTACTACTATCTCCAAAATAACCCTTCCTAGACTCCTTCCCCCTCTACACCTCCTGGCTCACCCCAAACATCAGTTTGCCACGCTGATCTCCCAAACAACCATACTAAACTCTCCCTTGTTATCTCTTGGCTCATCCTAACCCTCCTTTCTCTACTCCGATTCTCTTTATTCCCATTCTCTTTATTCCCAATCTCTTTCTACAATCTCTTCCCTCCTCCATCTCTCCTTTACTCATCCCAGACAGCAACTTACTAAGAGCTCCTATTTAACACTTCTGGTGTTCTTCCTTCTTCTATCCCTCCAACAGTACCCTTCTGTCCATAGCCCCTCATGCATTTCATTTGTTTCACAGCGCTAATCATACCAGTGTATGGTGTCAGAACACTTTACATCAGATACACATTATACAGAGACAATGAATCGTTCAAGTGTATAAATCAGTCTATAGGAAACGTCACAAGACAACGAAGAGTACGAGGTGTAGAAATCACGTGTCCGATACTGGTGGGCAGTATGTTTTAAGAATGTTTGGTCTGGAGAAGCACAAACTCTGTATTTAAAATGTACCACAGTGGTTGGGGTTGGCTTACTAACAAGAATGTATTTCTGCTCAATCGAACTGTTAACAGCGTTAGGATAATGAAAGACTGGGGGAAAAACATTATCGTCCAACCTATGCCATGCAGTTTGCTTGCAGCTCTTTGATGGCAGTCCATAGGTCACTGTGCTATATTAGGATTGTAACTTATGAACTGCAAGTAACAATGGGATCTAGGAGACAAAAGTAGTAACGCCACTGACCTATCCACTGAAAATACAGTTCCGTGATTGCATGGTACACGTTCTTTGCAGCAGGCATATTAACCGCATCGCTGCGGCGGTTATTTTTGCGCTGTGCGGCTTTTTTCCAAAAGCTGCGTTAGATGACGAGCTCAGCTCGTCATCTAACGCGACCACCGTGGCTGATGACGAGCTAAGCTCGTCATCAGCAGCGAAGGGGTTAACCCGCTTTGCTACTTTATGATGATTGAGAACTGCCACTAGACACATTCCAGTCTCTCTCCAGCAGGACCTTTAGTTACCAGAGTAATTTTGACATTTTATTGTTGCCTGAAAAGTGTCCCACATAAAAGGAAATTTGCAGTGGGTGCTTTTAAACCAATGAGATATTTCTAAACACAGCGTCCGGTGCGGCTGCACTGGTTGCATCATTCCAGTCAGCATAGCACATTGTCTAGGAACGAAGACTCCTCGCCCCAAGCTCAAGCCGACCAATGAGACTGGCCAGTTGAATCTTCGGGATAAGGTGCTAAGTATTCATAATGGAGTAAGGAGACTGACTCAACAATATGTACCATTGGCGCTTGACGCAGTTACCATAAGTTGGTTATTTTGTAGAGAAAACTAGGTTTGCATAAAAATAGATGAACTTGAAAGAGTTAGGAATGCCACCTCAATCATCTTAAGACAGTGGAACAAACAACCGTTTGAACCAACAGAACGAAACTTTGCTGACCGGGTGTCAACTGTAATAAAACTATGACTGGTCCATACGTGCATTAATCACATACAAGAAAAGATCTGCTGCAAAAGGCTTTACAACTTGCTACACGTAGGCCATGTAGACACAATTAATTGCCCACGCGGGTCAGCAAAACTGAAAGGGATTTATTGGTTTGAACATAAATCAATTATTAGAATGAAAAACAGCAAACAAGCATTCGGACTCCCAACGAAGATATTTACTTTACTTGTTTCAGACATGTAGGGTCAACATTGAAAGCAGCAGAAACTACACAGAACATTAGAAAAAGACTGAATCGACGGGGGGGGGGGGGGGGGGGGGGGGGGGTTAGAAAGTGGTTTCCGTTTCCTGTAACAACGGTTTGTATTCCTGATGGAAGAGCACCCCTACAGAAGTGGAGATTTTCCACTATTCCACTATTCTCAGAAACACCTTGCATTTGTTCTGATTTACCAGGTTTTATTGTTTGTGGATAGAAACCTATGAATATCTTATGAATTTATATCAAAGAAAGGTGCTCTCTGAGATCTGATTAAACATGGTTTTATTTATTTCGTAGATAGCAATAAAGATGTGATTTGTGTCTAAAAAGGATAATGCTCGAAATTCATGGAAAATAAAGTATTGACACAAAACCACTATGAAGGAAAGGTTGGCCATAAATATTAAGTTACGATTAAAGAGCACAGATTATGAAAACTATTGAAGGTATTTGTTTAATGCTTTAAATTAATATCAGCCTTCTGCTCAGGAAGGAGCAGTCTCCCAATGTAAAAACACTAGTTGGTGCTGAAGCATCGCCAACAGGATGCCCTCAAGTGTAGAATTAGTTAAAAGTGGTAAACGAGGCTGTAAAGATAGTTGCTGTTGGATATTTTTGTAAAGCGACCAATAGGACTTGAAGTGTAGCTTCGTTACTGAACAGAAACTTCCCCTGGCACTGGTAAAAAAGGTAAGTAGGCAGTGAGAAAATCCAAATGTTAGGTCTCCAAAGAGTGAATTCACAGGTCACCAAGACAAGAAAAATCGTGAAACAAGTATGCTAGTAAATGAGGACTTCCCATTTAAATCGGAAGATATGAAATTCCTCGATCAAGTTCACAAGGCTTAATTCAGTTCTGATCTGGGACATCAAGGACATACGTGGAGAAGAGTCTAGTTTCTCCAACCTTCAAATAGTTTTGGTGGCTCTTGCTTTCCAGTGGTAAATGAATGTATTTACTAATATGGTCCATTAAACTCAGATTGGTTCTGGACCAAAATAATAGGGTCTCAAAGGACAGGGCGATGCTGGTACACGCCCAAGCGAATATTAGGAGAAAAGCATACACCAACTGAAGAGATAGGTAGGGATAATGCACAGAAGTCGGCAACGCGTTGATGCTCCTACCTTGTCCACGTAGCTTTTCAATGTGTCTCCTCAGTTGGCGCCATTGGCTTTTGATGCTGCTTGTTGCCTGATCCTGAACACACTCCGTTGTCTTATCTTCAGCTTGTGGTTTTTGACTGCTGAGGTCCAGGGAAACCTGGTGAGAGAGAAGGATCTAGTTTCTGCCTTTGGAGATGCCTTTTATAGGAAAGTGGGACAAGACAGGAGTGAATATTGAGAAGGTACGAGGTATGAAGCAGGCGAACCATGTAGGATGCATGGAACCAAGGAGAAGACATGGTAAGAGAGGCCTCAATAAGACATGAGATGAGGAGCTGCAGCATATTACAGGTCACAGGAAGTTAGGAGCCACAGGCACTCTTTAAGGTGCATGTGTACCCAATGTTATGCCAGAGCTAGTGTGCCCTAGCTAGGGAAGGCCTGCACAACTTACTCCTCGGCTGTCGTGACTCATGCTGAGACTGTAGCATTGGGAATCCTGGCTGATGGTGTGGCGGCTTGGACTGAGCCGACGGTACAGGTTCTCCACCTCAACTATCATTCGATCTCGGTCCTGTCTCAGTTCCAAGTTCTCGAGCATCAGCTCCAGCATCTGCTTCTCCAGGGACACAAGTGTGTTGAAGACATCATCCTCTTCTTTCCTGCCAAACAAAACAACAGACATAGTGATTCGACCCGGAAGAGAAGTAATCTAAACACAATCCGGTGATGCTTATTCAGAGGTTGGCCAGTCATGCGCAAGTCGGAATTTTTATTCAGTCATGCCTCCTAAAACACTTGCATTTAATGACCTCATCTTCATATTTCTCATTTCAGCCGCCTCCCATGGTGGTGGAATCACAAAGCTTAGCAAGTGACCTACGAGTAAAAGTACACAGGCAACTATCTAAATGACTGGGTGGCAGGACCTCCTTTTAGTAGATCCTTCTGGAGCCAGCCCCGGAAACTTTTTTAGTAAATATCTTTATTGCATTTTACACTTTGCAGATGCAATCAACAAATGTACACATATGGCATACAGTAACTTCACATTGTGGCAGAGGAAGGCAGTCTGACAGTACAGTCGCATCAGCCACCGGATACATGGCTACTAGGGATCTCCACCCCCCACCTTCTGACAGGCACGCGACTATGGGCTAGAAATGCCTGGCCCAGTAAAGATAATACACTACCAGCAGAGGCTCAAGAGCACAATGTTTGCTTTTGTATATTATTTCTGCAAACAGTTTGCCAGATGTCACAAGTGTCACAATATGAATGTAATCAACCACAATAAACACCTCACCCGTGTGTGTGTTCAGAGCACAATCCAGTAGTACACCAGCTCCATCGAATATTTCAGCACTCACGACCATGCTTTACAACAAATTGAGAGTTCAACCCAAACTCTCCCCCAAAGAGGTCTTGGAAGGGGATCAAACACCTGACGACCCAACATGCCAACCGAAGGGAGGGGTCTGGTGGCTCGGCCAAGAAGGGGAACCCACCTGCATTCTGCCTCCCAGAGTTAGAGGCTAGGCGCTCAAGGGGGACAATCGTCAGCCCTTGCCTCAAGTTGTTCCAGTTAAGTGTCCAAACATTCCAATGGATCCAGCCCATCCCCCCTCAGGCACGTCTGTTTGCGCACTAGTAGCTTGGCAGGTTCCCAGCGGAGCATGCCCGCACACTGTTTCAGTGGGAGTGCTGCGGCTGACTTCCAGGCTATAGTGTTGCAACTTTTAGCCACAATTAGTACTAAATTCTGAAATCTCAACAGAACCTTGTTTTTAGGTCTCGCCTGCGTAGGCTGCGCAGTCTCGCTGGTGAGATTTAATGATTTAGAGGAGCTTAGAGTCACAGGCTTTAAGCCCCGCCCCTCTTTCCCATTGGCCGGCGTCACCATTTATGCTAAACGGTGGCCAGCCATATGGAAAGAGTATTCTGTGACGTAGACTTTTCTCTTTTTCTGCCGTCCCACTTGGACGGCCTGGCCTGCTTTCCTTCTGGCGTAAAAGGTTTCTTATCTTTATGGGGACATGTGTTTAGCCAGAAGGAAAGCAGGCCAGGCAGTCCAAGTGCGGCGGCAGAAAAGAGAAAAGTCAACATCATGACGAGCGCTTGTTTTCTAGCTTTTGCGGGTTCGTTCGGAATCTATTTCAGTCTTCGCATTAAGTCCTAGCTACACCACCAATCTAGCAATCCTAGAGGAATTAAAAAAGACTAAACGTACCTGCTGGGATCCTTCTAATTTTTTCAGAATTCTGAGTGTCTCTAGTATCTACAGTTGATGGTACAGAGCTGAATCGCGGCTCCTCCGGAGCCCAGCTCTTACTTTGCCAACTCTCCATGTGATCTCATCTGATTCCATCGCTTCACAACCCGCCCACTAGCAATCTAACCCAGCTTGCGCACGACCCTTCAACTGACCTCAAACTCGCTAATCTGAGCGGAGCCACTTTCCTCTTTAGGGAGGCGACCTTGTGCTGGGCCTGAGAAATATACCGGTAAACAGCTCGGCACAGATAAATGTCAAATTTAAGAATTGTCCGTGCAACCTGCAGACCAGCACAGCTCATTTTATCAATGTCAGAAGTTTGACAGGCCGGGTTCCCACCCCATAACCTGCAGATTTTACATACATCTCATTCTTAGTCAGCAGAAGGCGTGGTCCGCATACAATCCCGTGGTCTTTTGGTTACAGAGAGATCTGTGCAACACGCACATTAACAATTAAACAAAGAAATTCCTTTCTGTGTGTTCCAATTCATATGCTCACATTACTTTCCAAAAACCATTTGTTTAGACCAATTTCAAACTATATAAAGCCCTATGCAAACATAATCACAACATAAAAATGTATGTATCTTAGTACTTTTTATTAAAAGAAGTACAGAAATAGATGCTTATTTTTTTTAAAAATCCATTAAAATCAATCACATATATTCTTCATAATAACATTATGTTCAATTTTGGTGAATTTCACAGTAAATCAGTACATATTTCACAATACATCATTACAATAAAACAATTTTTATATACACATAAAAAAGATCCGTATGTCAACGCGTTTCGGTGCTTCGTTTTTATAGAACACCTTCCTCAGGACGAAATGGTTTAAAAACATCAAATCTTCTTTTTATTGTTAATTTCAATCTTTTGGGTACCAGATAAGTATACCTGGGGTCCCAGTAAATGATGAACCTCCACTTCAACTCTATTTCATCAGAGAATTTATTGCATGGTGGGCCGCGCTTAGTTTAGAGCTTCATTTGTCTTTCAATTCTTAAATTTTATTAGTTCTTGGCCTTGTTTGCACGAGGGTATTTTTTCTCCTCTATTGTGTTTCAAGGTCACTTCCTCTGTATACTTTGAGGGAATAGTCAGCGCCTTTTGTAAAAATAGCAGCGGTCCGCCTTCCCGGTCTCCCTGGTATCCCGAGTGATACCAGGGAGACCGGGAAAGTAATGTGAGCATATGAATTGGAACACACAAAAAGGAATTTCTTTGTTTGATTGTGATATTTCCCAGTCCTTTCTGGGTTTGCTTGGGAAAACTCTCTTTTTAGAGTAAACACGCACATTAACCCACGGAGCTACCTCATCAGCAGATTCGCTAATTCGGCCTAGGAGTAGATAATCCCTGCGTACCCCTCACCTATAATTGAACTGACACAGCCAGATTATGAGATTAGCGCGGTCTGATAAATTGGATGCAACTGACCTACTGAAGGGTTGAGGCCAGGGCAAGTCCATGAGACCATTCCAGGGGAACAAAAGTATACACATGCTCTAAATTAAACAAATCCGTCGAAATCTTCGCCATTATAAATGAACGGGAAAAAACATTGAGCAGGAAGAACAGTCTTAAAATAATCCCCTTACCAGGAGAAATTAATTTAACCAGCCCTACTCCATCCACTGTAAATTGATGAAAATGTTGCTATCCACGCTGCAGACCCAGTGTATTATCTTGAGCGTTAGCTCCTTGGAGCAGGGTTAGAAAGGCCTGGGGGATTCCACTCACGGTCAGGCACCCCCCTCGGTCAGGCACCCCGCCTCAACATTGCAGGGCCCACCCGAGGCATTCATGCTCACCCGCTACTAACAGCATCTTGAAGGTGAGCGCGCGGTGTCCTGGGATTTGAGGAGACAACCCGGTGCATTTTGAGCCGTGAAGCTGGTTCCTTTTAATCAAACCAATAAACCTAAGGCACATGGGAACAATGATTGGTAACTTGAACGCAGCTGGACTGGAAACTTAAATTAACCACGTAGGGCCGGAGGCTGCAGACAGGCATGGGTTCTGGAGCATGGTGGGGTCACGGCGTTCCGCCATACTCTGAAAGCAGCCCTTGGTCTGCAGCCTACTGGGAAATGTCAGCTAGCAATATGGCCAGTCCGGCCCTCATTGTGAGAGGAAAGCAAGGGCTGGAGAGGAAGGCACACTTAACAGGGGAACAAACCCCACCCCCGGAAAAAAATCGCCCCTTTTTCAAAGCAATACATTCATCAATTCATAACGTTTCTGCATTCCTTCAAGCATAATTTTGGGATGGACCCATTTTAATTACATATCACGTTAAGATCGCCAACCTGCAGCGCCCGCCCCCCTAGTAGCCAATTTTCCCTCCATGTCTCCGTTGTCGGTGGGTGGCGTTGAGACACAGTCAGTAGACGGTGGTGGGCACCACAGGTTCTGGCAGTGTTGAGATACCACTAGGCTGGGCAGCAATTCAAGGCGCCACCCATAGCAGATAGTGTAGAAACAAGCACCGCCCTAGCGACCAGTCAGCTTCCACCCGTTGGACCAGCGTATTGGGGTAGCTTTCTGTTGTCTGCCTGCTTGTTAGTACAGTCCAGGACGAAAAATTGCAGGTGTGGAAACGCACTGGCTGTTCCCTCGGCCAAGTTTCTTCCCAATGCAGACCTCACGTCTTCTCTTGTGTAGTCACTATCTCGGTGTGTAGCGCCATGAGTTCTCACACAATAAGAGCCTCCAGGCTCCTCTCTTGTGCACACCGACAATGCGCCGAGGGTCTCCAATCCAAGCGCGAGGTCACTCCGGTATGAGCCTGCTGGTTCGGGGTGCACCGACTGTGAGCCCCGACCGCTCTCCTTTGCCGGAGTTTTTTTATCTGCCGTCATTCTATGTCCAGTATTGTGAGTGGCGTCGGTCCTCGTGTAGCGCAGTCTCTCTCGTGTGGCACCGGTTGCTGCTCTTAGCTGCACCGCTGCATACGCCTCGCTTCTACCTTTGTGTTGTGTATCTATGTAAGCTCTACTGTAGTGTAGTTCCTAGTTTCCCACTAGGCCCTGCGCATTGGAATAACATAAACAGTAGTATCGACGTGGAACTGCGGATATTCCAGGCCTCCACTGACTATGCTAAACTTAATTGGGTTGTGTTACCAACTAGCTCAGAGGTCACTGGAAACTTTCTTCTCTGCATAGGAAGTGATCAGCTTCCTTGGCACAGACAAGAAGGGATTCAGTTTTCCAACAACCGTGCAACATGACAACTTTGCTCCTCAGATCAAGAGTCAATCTCTAGGGTCGTGTGAAACAATAGACATAGATTTCACTCAGTCAGTCTAGTGCAGTTTACTTTCACGAGATGTAGAGAATAGAGAGACGGGCGTGTATCAATAAAGGGTTAACATTTATTGAACAGTCTTTCTTCTCGTACAAGAGAAATGTATTGCCACAATTGCAATGATTGTTATTATAAAAAGTACGTACAGTAAGATAAGTATTGCGAAATAGAACTGTAAAAGCATTGATATGGTTTCTTAGCCATACAATGGTTTAAAAGTAATAAAACATATATACAGTCATATATACATTAGGCTAACATACTCAACTGGTGCTTCTAACTAAGCCTACCCCAGTGTGCCTGACCTAAGCCTAACACGTGAAAGGGGAGTAAGTAAGTAGCTTTAAGTTAAGTTGGTTTTGCCAAGGTTTGTTTCAAGAATTCTCGTCTAAGGGTTTAGTCAACACCATACCTCTGAATAGAATGATGGAGGATTGGTATCTCCTTCAGGGGTCTCTCTCGATATCCCAGTCACCCGCGAGGGTAAACCGGAAGCGCCGGGACTGGATTTCTCTGCACGAGAAAGGCAGCGGCTTCTCTTCAGCGCGTCGAGGAAGGAGGGGTGACAGCGTCCGCGGGCAGCTGGAATCTGCTGGATGTCTTCGCAGAGGACGGCTGTTCAGCTCCTTAAGCGTACTGCACCATAGGTCGCGCTGTAGCGGCGATAATGGTAATCAGCAGCTTCACCACCACAGGATAGCAGGCTGCAGCGACAGAGTGCTAGATTTACCAACACAGGGTCATGCAGGCAGCTGGCATCAGCAACAGGCAACGAACTCGCATTGCTTAAGGCAACGTTGGTAATATTTATACCTGACAGGTGCCGGGTTTGACGCAAGTTTGCTGGACATAAGACGTCAATTAAAGATGTCACTAGGAAGTGACAGTTATCAGTTGCTCATTAGAGTTCCATTACTAATCAAAACATAGCAAGCGGGGATTTCCAGGTTTGCTAAGTTTTTATCTTGTTGAAGAACTCGGAGTGTTATCTAGGAATATCAGATAGCGACTGCTGCTCTGTCATTGCACTAATTGGTCGCAAAGGAAGTAGCAGAGAGTCATGCTGGAATGTGGCTCTGTTCGTGTGAGGCCAGAGATGACTTTTCAGAAAATCGCACTTGAACGGTTATGCCAATATAGGGAATAAATGGATTTATAGCCGGATAGGGGCATAAGGTCACAGTATCGATCAGGAACCTAGATAAGCACGCAACACCCACTCCACGTTTTCATGTCCATCAAAATTACTAAAACTAAGCAATAAGATGCATGTGTAACATTGCCCACCCCAAAATACATAAATGCATTCGAAATAGGCGTACTTGTAATACATCGAATTTAGGTACTGTACGTTTTTTAAAGCATAGTAATCATTCAAAAAATTATTGCATATGAAATCAATGAACGATTACGCAAAAGGAATTACACATGAAGTATCTCTGACAGAAGAAAAGCGAGATAAATCATCACATAAAAATGCATTGTAATAACATGTGTGCTAGAGGCTGGTGTTATGTTGTTATGTCTCTAGATGTGTTTAGAAATAGAAGTGTGAAGCTTCTGTTCTCTAAGAATAGTTTTTACGTTAAGCAAAGAATTGTTCGTGCCAAAAAAGATCAATTATTAAAAATGTCCAATTCCCCCAAAAAATTTTTAATGCTTGAACGGGGAAACAGAGTTCCAAAGCTTATTGCAGTCTTTGTTGATCAAAACTGAAGGCCGAATTCAGAGTTCATGGGAACGCTGTGTGTCGGAAAGCTTCTTAAAAGTTATTGTTTCTCTGTGGGTGAGAACATCGTATCAGACAGGCTCTCAAAGAATTGGTCTACAAATTCAGGTGATAGTTCAACCAAATTAGATAGCGCTGTAACTTGGCAGGTGTGAGAATGATTGCCGTCATCGAGGGCAGGACCAGCAATGCTCACAGAACGTTGTACCTGGATGATGTTGCTTTCGTCACTCGCTCCACTGTTACCACTTGGTTGTAGCACAGGAGTCTCCACGAATGCCGTCATCAGGATTGGTAGCCGCTGGGGACAACACAATGCGTGAGCCGTTATTGGACTGAGCAAAGTATCGACGTCCATTGGTACTGCTGATGGAAGTGAAAGACAGATGTCCAACACGCATTCATCGCCGCAAAGCATACACCGTAGCACAGGTAAAATGCAATTTTGCCATATCGGTCTGAATGAAAGGAACCAGGTCATGTTTAGATCTCTCAGCCTGGCCAATCAGAGGACGTTAGTTATCCTGTCCCTGTAGCGCATTGCTAGGATTGCCTCTTCCATTCCCATGGGAGCTATGTCTGAGCCGAGGCTTGCCATAACGTAGCAGGAGGGTCAAAAATAGAATCCCTGCAACGAGTCCCAAAAATAGTGGTATGCCGCCAAAAATGGAGTGCACAAAATTAGGAAAGATTCCCAAAATTGCCTGGAAGGGTGTTAGCAGTCCCGTAAAGACTGTCTTAAATATGCCTGGGATGCTTGTTGCACTAGACATGTTAAGGAGTTGGCTGAACATTTCTATGAAATGCACGGGGCAATTTGTTGATAAAAGGTCATGAACCTCAGTAGCCGTCCTTGCGACTAGAAGATCATACGTCTCTTTAGATGACGTTATAGGCACTGTTGTCTGTAAAAGTACAGATTTCATTTTGCTTAATGTATCAATTCGTATAGAATAGAGATTCAGACGAGGCCAGAGGGGAGTCACTATGTCTGGAGGCCCGCTCGGGAACAATGCTTGCATACAACATTTGACTATGGACGTAACTTGTATTAGATAACTTTTCCCTGGCGTCAGGCCACAACATCTGTGATCCGTTCTAAGAATGTAACTCCCGTTTGCGAGTTGCATAAAGAAGGGCTCTATCTGAGTTGCAGGTGTGACTAGCTGGTGGCATGAAAGGTTGTTTGAATTTCCATCACATGCTCCGTGTAAATTAATACCCTGACACAAAAGTATACCGCTTAGTGAGTGTTTACAGTTGTCACCACTAAGAAATACATTTTTGTCACTGTCACTATAGCAAGAATGAGTGTATGGTAATTTCCATTCGGATTTTACATATCCCTTACCCAATTGTTCATACTGGCCAGCAGGTATGTACTCAAGGCACTTTTTAAATCGGAAAGTTGTAATCGGAATTGTGATAATTCCGTGTATTATCCATTCAATGACCGGACTCTCTGACATTGTCAATGGTAATCTCGAGTATTTCGATGCTCAGGATTGTATAGTCTGCTCCTTTCTGTGCCAAACTGATCTGTTTATCAGTAAGGTTAAAACTGGAAAATAATGACGTCGTGTTGATTAAACGCCAAGGCACATAGCCTGAACGAAGATTTTGCAGCGTCCAGCCTAATTCTATAATAGAACGTAATTGAGATTGGCCATGTTGTAACATTAGCAAATCTCTGTCTATCACATCAAAGGCAGAGGATACAATGTTGTCCAAAGAATATATTCTGGAAGACAGAGTCGTTAACCCATTGTCTACCACAGAAAGTGATTTCTCCAAATTAATACGATCAATTTCTCGTATTTTTTCAGCAGTTTCAATTTGCTTTACTTTCCAAGCCTCGTTGTAAGCAGCATAGATACTGGTCGCTATGAAACGCTTTTGACGCTGTTTGCGTGGTCCAAGAATGAAATCGCGCAAATCAGCACCATCTTTTAATAAAGACAAGTGTTGCTTAATTTCAGCCAGTGTGGATGTAGTTAGCCATTCTAGGCAGAGTTTCCCTACACTGTATGTTGTTATAATCCCTGGATGTTGTCTCTGGGAGTATCTAGGGTCTAATCTGGTCATTTTTTTAACCCCTGTGTTTTATTCAGGAACCTATCTTGACAGCTATTTGTGTCTGTAGGCCAGATTAACC
This sequence comes from Lissotriton vulgaris, assembly GCF_964263255.1. Classification (NCBI taxonomy): domain Eukaryota; kingdom Metazoa; phylum Chordata; class Amphibia; order Caudata; family Salamandridae; genus Lissotriton; species Lissotriton vulgaris. The sequence continues at coordinate 1,116,884,207 of NC_141685.1, read as the reverse complement.
ACTTTTTCCAATCAGGATGTGTTCTGTTGAAATGTAAAATTTGTGACACGTCTAACTCAATATCTGTGGTTGTATTTTCAGGTATTGGCTTTGGTATAGACGGTGTTTTAAGGTCTTTGATCTTAGCTAGGCCAAGACAAGATGTTTGGTGTATTGTATCATTTAAAAACAACATTTGTTCAGGTATCATGCAGGTTCTAAATAGTGCTTCAATGCCTTGCACCTGCCAATCTTTTGTACCCCAAATTGTTTTCGTTTCAATGTTATTTTTCCAATAATCAAAACCAAATGTCATCATTTTGTCATAAAATGCTTCTGAATATATCAATTTAGAATTTGTCAGCATTGTTTTCATTCCTGTTTTATCTAACAGTTTATAATAAAACGTTTCTGCATCACTGGTGTTAAACCCTGAGAAGTATTTGAATTTCTCAAAAAATGCTTTAGAACTGCTTTTAGGTGGTGTAGCACAATGTTCCCATTGATTATACATAAAAACATTTCTAGGCTGTGCAGATTTATGCAAGTAATGATCCCCATAGTGGGTGTAACAGAATAACTGCTCATAACTAGATGAACCTTGTAAATAATCATGATCTGTGAATCTAGCTGACATTACTAAATCAGACATCATGTCATTAATACTGTTAAAGTCCCAATCATCAGAGAATGTACTAGGTGTCACAAAGTCACTTAAGGAAACCTTTAGTTGATGAGGATACTTCAGGATTTCGACCGGACCATAGATCTCATAGTCTGTTTTCTCCCATACTACCCCACCAGGTATTGGAATTGCTGTGACATTTACTGTTGACAGTTCTCTTTTCTTCAAGTGGGATGATCTGTGTGGTTTCAGGACTAGGTTGATGTTCTGACTTGCTGTGTCCATTCAATTGTAATGAACTTCCCTAAAATTAAAACTAAAATTAGGCAGAGTAGGAGTATGAATACCCCTGTGATAATCCAATGCTCAATCAACGGTGAATCCAGATATAGTTCTTTTATTTGTTAAAGGAGTCCTGTTGTATTTTCTTTAGAATACTTTTTAGTTTCTGGCATCACTTCGGGGTCATTTAAATCTTCAGAGAAGTTGTCGAAGTTGATGAAATAACCAGAGGCAGTTCTGTCAATTGATGGGATTGTTCTTTCAAATCTGTCTCTCGGTAGCACTTTCTGATGCCACATCATTGTAGACTGGTGTTGTTTCTTGACGAACTGTTTCAATCTGTGTTTCAAGAGGCACGAGTTCCATGGCATTATTGCATAGTCCTTCATTGTGCACTGCAGGCTGATCGAATGTGATGAGTCTTTCAGTTTGAACCTCTTGGATTGTTGCAAGTTTGGGTATTCTGTTGTTTCTTGGGAGTCCACTGGGCCTACTGTTGATTATAGGCCACATGCTTGTGGTTTTACCAGATCGATGGACACGACTCTGTTCTCCTTTTTACCAGCAAGGGGCGGTAGCACGACTGATCTTGTTCCGGTGACTGCTAAGACAGGTACTGCTTTTCTGTAAGAAGGCCCAAATTCCTTCTTAACCGCGATCTTTTCTCTGACTAGATCCCCAATCTTTGGAATCCAGACAGGCCTTGCTGGGGCTGTTGCGGGTGGTGCCTCGTCAGTGGTACTTGGCTGTTGCTTTAACTTTATGTTGCTTAATGATTTTCTTGTTTCATTCAGTTCCTGTAAAACAGCCAAATGGTCTTTTACATCAAAGTGCGTTGTTTCTTCTTGTACCACTGACATCTGACTATCGAGGTCCTGAACTCTCATTCTAATTCCGAACAATAGTTCGTATGGGCTGAAACCTTTTAGAGAATTTCTTGGCATGTTGTTAAGACTAGTCTGGACACTTATTAAATGTTTGACCCACCCAGCGCCTGAACCTAATACCTTCGCTGTTATAGATTGCTTTATGTCACGGTTTTTTCTTTCTACCACACTATTCCCTTCGGGGTGCGACGGACAAGAATACCGCAACCCAATTCCCATGCTAGCCATGGCCTCCTTATAGGCTCGAGAGCTGAAAGCAGGATCCTGGTCAGAATGGAACGTGGTAATTGCGTATGTGCCGATATTGACTCGCAAATCTTTTATAACCGTTCTAGCGTCAGCCGAGCGCTGGGGACCTCATTTTTTAAGTGCTTTTCGTCTTAATGGTGTACACTGGGACGCGCTTCTCTTCTTTGATTGCGCAGATAGACCGCCTTATGCTGTCTAGAAGGGATCCTGAAACTACACTGGCCTGTTCATTACTGCGATCTCTGTTGCAGTTTTCACAATTTTGAGCAAAACATTGAATATCTATACTCATTCCTGGCCACCAGTACTCTGATTGCAATTCTTTCAGAGAGGCTTTGATTGTTTGGTGTTTCAGACCCAACCCCATGTGTGCTTCCAGTAAGAGGAAGCCCCTCCTGCTCCTGTTTGGAATTACTCTGTCCCCCACTCCAGGGATTCGAGCAAAAGGAACGGAGTTTGCATCGATTACGTATGCATAATTGAGTGGATAGTTTACGGGTAGTGCTGCACAGTCGCCTTTTACGGTCGTTTTTACTGCTAGCATGGTTTCCCCGTCTATGTATTTATCTGTACGCTTTTTTGTGGCTACGGAAGCCGGGTTAGTTGCTTCCGCTTTGGCTGTATTAGCCAATGAATTCCCTGCAACGTGAACGCCATCACGCTGAAGACTCTGTGCGTGAATCACGTGAGTCTTTTGTAGTTCTTTGTGTAAAAGAGCTACCTCGTTCCAGAGCAATTTATGCTTTATTGTGGCACCTGTGTTATCTTTGTAGTCGTTTTCGATCCAACTCTGCAGTCTGTTATTGTAAGAGTTGACGCAAAAATGAGAATCGCACACGATAAGTGTCGGGAATTCACGTTCTGCATTTTCTAGCGCCATCTTTAAAGATCTGATTTCAGTTCTTTGAACCGAACAGTTTCTTACAGATTCAGTTTTTGTTACTTTCGGTCTGAATTTACCGCACAGCCAACGACCTTTAATGATCGCACATGCTGCATCGTAGGATTTTCTCTCTACGTTGAAATGCTGTACAAAGCTATCTGTATAGATTATACAGGCGTATTGTGGGAGAGGCAGGATTTCGATTGGCAGAGGATATTCTTCTTCATATTCTAAATCATTCAGTTCTTCAAATTGCGGGGCGAAATAGTATTTCACGTCCTCCGCTCCTAGAGAATCTATGCACTGTATCCATTTCGGATCCAGTGACACTGTAGGCAGGTTTACTGGGCTGAATAGCGCCTCGAAGGCGGATTCCGCTGTAAGGATATTAATCCGTTTGCCGTGTGCTAGTTCTCGTTCATTTGCTAATGCAATTTGCACTGCGTTCACAGTTCTTTCTGTGTGACTGAATGTTTTTTCTGCTTGTGTGTACAAGTGAGATTTAATTGAAATTGGTACCTTTTCTCCCTCATTAGAGGTTAGGTACGTGAATCCGCATCTTCCTGGGATGACTCGGATTACAAGATCGATCGTGTTGTCACGTGTATCTAATTTTGTTTTTGCTAACATGTCTGTTTACAGTGATCTCAAAATTTCTGTGTGTTTTTGAGTCCAATTGATTTGTTTTAAATCAGGTTTTATTAGTTCGTAGAGAGGTTTAACCCTCTCTGCGTAATTTAGTATGTAAGTTCTTCCGAAATTCAGAAAACCTAGTATGGATTGTAAATTCTTCAGCGTTTTTGGAGCTTGGAGTACAGCGCACTTCTCTAAGAAGTTTTCCGCTAGGCTTTTCCCTTCACTTGATAATTCGTACCCTAAGAATAGTACTGTCAGATGGGCAATTCGGGACTTTTTAAAGTTGAATTTGTAACCCTCTGCTGCGAACCCAAGTATAATGGTGTTCACTCTTTTCAAGTGAGTATCCAAGTCGTCGTCTGTGAGATAAATATCATCTACGTAAGATAATGCTTCATCATCATAGATTTGTAGTAACTCTGTTACCCTAGCTGAGAATAGTCCTGGGCTGTTCTTGAACCCCTGTGGGAGTCGACAGAATTTTTTCTGTGACCCAAATGCGGAGAAAGCGGTCAAATATCTGCTTTCCGGTGCAATGTTTTGACAAAAGAAACCATTAGAAATGTCTAATGTCGTTTTATATTTTTTCCTAACTATGTTATTCATTAGGGCTGCACTATGCGAGTTTTGTACTGCAAAAGTTTTGCAACATGTATTAAGATGTCTGTAGTCCAAAACTAGACGATATGAATTGTCTGGCTTGGAGACAGGAAACAAAGGATTGTTCATTTGAGAGGTGCATGTTTCAATCACCCCCTGGTACTCAAGTTGATCTAGGATCTCCCTGACTTGTTTTTTAGCTTCTTGCTTTATGGGATACTGCCGTTGGGCAGTTGGTTCACTTTTTAATTGGATTTTGTGAGGCGGTGAATCCTCATCCCATCCTACATGATTTTTATACAATGCAGGTGCCTGGGCTACTGCCCATTTCCTTGCATATGTGTATTTTTTGTGAATCGGTATGTGATTCGAGAAGGCAGGCATAATCACTTCTTCGCCACGAGGGCACTCCCTGACAAACTCTGGGGGCCAATCTTTTTCAGCTAACAGAATATCATAGCCTTTTGAGAGCTTACCCCAAAATAGACCCTTAATTTTCCTAGTCTTATCACCCTCTATACGCAATGTTATTTCGTATATTTTATGGGGCTCGCTAAGTCTGGCGTCGGCAGTTTCAACCTGAATGTATTCATTCGTGTCCACTGTCTCCAGATGACTCATCAAGATCTTGCGCGCTATACTGATTTCTGCTGCACTGTCCAACATTGTCAATGCCCACTCCCCGTTTTTCAACTGTGTCCTCAGTATTCTCGGCATGGTTGATTACTCTAATACGGGCTACCTTCTTTTTCTGAAATTGAGATTTCTTATTTTGAGCAGGTTCCTTGTCTTTGGACTTGGTGTGCTCTCCTGGGTCTGACCGTCCTCTTCTTTCCGAATTCTGTGGAAGAGATCGAGAGGGACGTGTATCAATACTTTGATATCTATCAGGTTTTTTTAGATTATCCCTATTTCTAAGGTTATATCTTTTCTCAGAGGGCTCCCGTTGGGGAGACTGGCGTTCTCGAGTCGGAGTTCTTTCCCTCCGTCGAGGAGACCTTCCTCTGGACTGGAAAACTTTTTCCTTGGGAGTGGATTGTTTATTTCCATCCCAGCTCTTTTTAGGAGTGTTTGAATTATTTTTAATAAATAATTTTTCAGGATTTTCGAGCAGTTGGGGCTTAACTGGTTTTCCACCCAAGCTGTCTCTACCTAATTCTTCATAACATTTTTCTATGATTTTTGCAAGCTCAACAGGATCTTTTATATCTGTTTCCCTCAACTTCTGGCGGATCGCCACAGATGCTGCTTCTCCCTTTATGTTGGCTAATAATATAGCCGTGACCTGCTTGAAATCTTTCAGTAATTTCATACCTAGATTTAAAGCGGGCTCTGGACCGAATTCATTTTGAATCTGTTTTAGCACTTCTGGTATTACCGCCATAGACGGAACACTGTGTGTTTTTGTGTAAATGGAAGCAAAGACTGTACCCCAAGTGTCACAGTCCTCCACGTGTGGTGCGATTCCCATAGGAAGGCAGATGGTCAAGATTCTGTGTTTCTCAATAGGGGTAGTATCAGGAAATACTGCCTCTATTTGAGTGATTTTCTGGGCTAACCAGAAAGGAATTTGTTCCCGTTTTACGGGTGTTTTACCAAGACATGACTGTATGTTCTGTGGTGTAATTTTATTTGTGTTCCCCTGATGAGGGGTCAGCTGTGGTACATTAACAGCTGGCTGGACTGTTGCAGTCCGCATTACATATTGGACTAATTGCCTATGTATTTTTATTAGTGTTTTGAGCTGTGCCAACAGCTCTTCCTTAGACATTTTTGCAATGTCAGGATGTGGTGTGTAGCTGGCTAGAACCGGCCACGTTGCTCCTGGTCTACCTAGTGGACCGAGCCTAGTTATTTGATCAGTGTGTTTTAGGGCGCCATTAAACCAGAGCAGGTGCTCTTGAAATTTAAGTGGGATTTCAATCTCCTCGAAAGGAGCGTACTCTCCTGGAGGTTCCTCTATTTTGTAATAGTGAAACTCTTTTGTTATAGCGTTTACCGCTGGAAAGTTTATCCATGAATAGAATACCTCTGTCTGCCGATACTCGTGAGCCTCTATCACGAAAATTACTGTACCACCTAGAGGTGTCAGTCCGTTTTCTATAAGTTTTAACGTTATAGATCTTCTTAAGTGGACCGGGATGATAATAGCATCCGGGTCTGTTTCTAGGAGACTCGTGTCTTCCTCTATTAGCTGGGATGCCAGTCTAACTGCTTCCCTTTCTTCTTCACTGTCTGTCATTTTAAAAATGCAGGCTTTGCAGAGTAGGTCTCCAAGGAGACAAAGATTAGATGCACAATATTTTGGAACACTGTATCCTTCAACGTTGAATAAACCAGAGCTTTACATAGGAATCTCTTCCTACTAAGGTCGGGCGGATTTTAACCTTTCACCCACTCCAGACGTCTATTGGAGTATTTACGGGAGAAAGGGGTGTGAAATATGCACGACTGAGTTACTCTACAAGTCTTGCGTTAGTTTATCGCCTTACCAAACGTTTGGGCGCCATGTAGTGTAGTTCCTAGTTTCCCACTAGGCCCTGCGCATTGGAATAACATAAACAGTAGTATCGACGTGGAACTGCGGATATTCCAGGCCTCCACTGACTATGCTAAACTTAATTGGGTTGTGTTACCAACTAGCTCAGAGGTCACTGGAAACTTTCTTCTCTGCATAGGAAGTGATCAGCTTCCTTGGCACAGACAAGAAGGGATTCAGTTTTCCAACAACCGTGCAACATGACAACTTTGCTCCTCAGATCAAGAGTCAATCTCTAGGGTCGTGTGAAACAATAGACATAGATTTCACTCAGTCAGTCTAGTGCAGTTTACTTTCACGAGATGTAGAGAATAGAGAGACGAGCGTGTATCAATAAAGGGTTAACATTTATTGAACAGTCTTTCTTCTCGTACAAGAGAAATGTATTGCCACAATTGCAATAATTGTTATTATAAAAAGTACGTACAGTAAGATAAGTATTGCGAAATAGAACTGTAAAAGCATTGATATGGTTTCTTAGCCATACAATGGTTTAAAAGTAATAAAACATATATACAGTCATATATACATTAGGCTAACATACTCAACTGGTGCTTCTAACTAAGCCTACCCCAGTGTGCCTGACCTAAGCCTAACACGTGAAAGGGGAGTAAGTAAGTAGCTTTAAGTTAAGTTGGTTTTTGCCAAGGTTTGTTTCAAGAATTCTCGTCTAAGGGTTTAGTCAACACCATACCTCTGAATAGAATGATGGAGGATTGGTATCTCCTTCAGGGGTCTCTCTCGATATCCCAGTCACCCGCGAGGGTAAACCGGAAGCGCCGGGACTGGATTTCTCTGCACGAGAAAGGCAGCGGCTTCTCTTCAGCGCGTCGAGGAAGGAGGGGTGACAGCGTCCGCGGGCAGCTGGAATCTGCTGGATGTCTTCGCAGAGGACGGCTGTTCAGCTCCTTAAGCGTACTGCACCATAGGTCGCGCTGTAGCGGCGATAATGGTAATCAGCAGCTTCACCACCACAGGATAGCAGGCTGCAGCGACAGAGTGCTAGATTTACCAACACAGGGTCATGCAGGCAGCTGGCATCAGCAACAGGCAACGAACTCGCATTGCTTAAGGCAACGTTGGTAATATTTATACCTGACAGGTGCCGGGTTTGACGCAAGTTTGCTGGACATAAGACGTCAATTAAAGATGTCACTAGGAAGTGACAGTTATCAGTTGCTCATTAGAGTTCCATTACTAATCAAAACATAGCAAGCGGGGATTTCCAGGTTTGCTAAGTTTTTATCTTGTTGAAGAACTCGGAGTGTTATCTAGGAATATCAGATAGTGACTGCTGCTCTGTCATTGCACTAATTGGTCGCAAAGGAAGTAGCAGAGAGTCATGCTGGAATGTGGCTCTGTTCGTGTGAGGCCAGAGATGACTTTTCAGAAAATCGCACTTGAACGGTTATGCCAATATAGGGAATAAATGGATTTATAGCCGAATAGGGGCATAAGGTCACAGTATCGATCAGGAACCTAGATAAGCACGCAACACTACAAGTATTCATACTTGTGTCTGACAGTTTGGTTATGGGATGACAACCACCCGGCACTTAATCAAGTGGGCGCTAGAAGGATGCCCTCCTAGACACTAGTGCGTGCTGCCCGTTTTCTGCTCTCACATATTACACAATTGTTTTTAAAGCGTTGGCTTGTGACTACCCCAGGCTGAACAGTTTCATATGATGGCGACTGACAGTCTCTCCTTTCTTTACTAAAGCACGCGGGTCTTTTTCTTCCATCAGTCTGAGAGTGGCGCAGCAGTGGTAAATAGCGCCCGTCTCCCGCATGGAGCACAGATCGCTGCCACCTTCAGACCAGCGTGTTCAGAGCCATCTCCTCTCACACACTTTGAGCGTGCTTGCTCCGGGCGCAGCGGCTGCGCTGGTCCTGCACGGTGTTCGCGCAATAACCACTCCACGCATCAGTTAGCGTAAAAGGCCATTTTATTAGGACAGGCATGACAGCTAAATTAACATAACATCAATAACAATTAACAATCCCCCAAACATCCTGCCTCTCAACCATCATCCACTCACGTACTCCAATAGCCACTCCCAATTCACACCACGCCTCTTCACGTATCCCATTCACTTCCAAACTCCATCATCTCCATCCATCGCACTCCCCTCTACTGCACCTCCATCCTGCACCTGTAACCCCCTCCCCGGAAGGGTGATTCTGCCCGTCAAGGACGCCCCACCCTTCCCCATGATCAGCACACACTCACCCGTGCCATCCTGTCCTAAACTGGCTCGCTTTACAACAACGTTGAACCAAAACACCCCCAACTCCACTCCCTTTACCTTGTAGGGAGGGTGGGCAGACAAACTAACTTGACCCTGAGGCACCGGGGACAGGAAAAGGAAGTCCTTCCCCTCCTGTCCCCTTAAGTAGCCTCCTAACCCCCCCCCTTACCCCTTACCTAACTTCCTCCCGCCGTCCTCTCTCTCGCAAATACCCCGGGGAAAAGACTGGTCTGCTGACCTGCTTTCCCCGGGGCCCGCATCGCGCAATAACCACTCCACGCATCAGTTAGCGTAAAAGGATATTTTATTAGGACAGGCATGACAGCTAAATTAACATAACATCAATAACAATTCCCCAAACATCCTGCCTCTCAACCATCATCCACTCGCGTACTCCAATAGCCACTCCAAATTCACACCACACCTCTTCACGTATCCCATTCACTTACCCTTTTCACTTCCAAACTCCTCCATCATCTCCATCCATCGCACTCCCTTCACCGCACCTCCATCCTGCACCTGTAACCCCCTCCCCGGAAGGGTGATTCTGCCCGTCACGGACGCCACCCAGGGAACCCCCAGAGGGCGGTTACCTGCCCCACCAAACGTGCACCTTTCGCGCTCAAATCACGCCTACACCAGATCGCCTCGTTCCACAAAAAACTGATCAGATCCCGCAGCTCCATAAGGTAATACGCATTTCCCATATGCGTAAGGTGCACGCCATCATCTCGAAAGAAGTGGCTCCTCCAGCCTGGGCCCGCCATGAGCCAGCACTTTGAGTCCATGATCAGCACAGAAAAGCCTCATTGCCCTGTTCAGTTTCCTACGGGCCTTTCAATGGCCGCGGACTTAAGAGCCCCCCTCCAGATCCGTTGTGGTATGAATTCAGTCCACACAATACAGACGCCAGCCAGATTGCGCTTCATTGCTTCAAAGTCCCGCTGCATCAAGTGTAACAAGGACACCCCCGATTGTCTCACCAAGTAATTTTCACCCAAATGGATCACAAGCATGTCCGGACAGCCCAGCTGTGACACCTTTGTAAGCCATGGCAGCAATTCTCCCCAACGCATTCCGCTCTTACCCCACCATTGGACCTCATGAGGACTGCTCCTCAGGCCCAGGCTACGACCATACACCTGCCTGTCCGCAAACTTCGAGGCCCAATGTACAAAAGAATGTCCCACAATCCAAGTGACCATCTTGGCCCTCGGTCCCCTGACGCAACCTACGAAGAAAAAGAGATTAGTACTACAGCAAAGACAAAATTGAAACAACAACCGCAGCCGCCAAGGATAACCTGCGCCCTTTTTCACTTGCGCACATAGCGTTCACAGCAGCGAGACCACCAGCGACCAATCCGCCGAATCTCCTCCCACGACCAACCTAGCCCCGCCGCTGCCGTGGCCGCCCCGATCCTAAACGAGTGCGTGCCAAAACACGCCGGATCTCTGCCAAGCCTCCGCAACGCCAATTTCAACACCGCCAGCAACTGGAAGGCTGTCAAGCGCCTCATAGAGGTACGCACGAAGATCTCACCCTCAAACCTCTGCACTTGTCCACAGAAACCCCGCCACTCACGAACCGGGCACACACCCGCACAGCCACTCTGCCAACCACACCCATTTGCCACGACCAACCTGATCTGTCTTGGAACGTCCCAACCAAATACCCAGCCGGACCCCATCCAAACGCACATCCGCAAACACCCGCCCCAGCGCCCCACGAGCCCCCAACAACTCTGACACCCGAAAGGCCCTAAAGAACATCCACACCATGCATAAACGGAACAATGCCACTTCATCCCAGTCATAACAACAAGACGGCAACTCCCCCAGGATCCCACCCAACTGATCAAACGTAATTGCCTCACGAGGCAACCCCCCCTCCCCCCTCACACGCCCCCAACCTTTCAACATACGACTCAGCAGATCCGTCCTAGCCGGATCAAAACCCATATAGACCATACTGTAGAAAGAAACACCTGCCAACTTGCCGGCAATCGTTGTCTGAGACAAACCTCTGTCCATGCAATCCAGTACAAAACGCACCACTCTTTGCTCGCATGCACCCTTGGACATCCTCTAAGCACCTTTCTTCCACCCAAAGAAGGCCCCAAATTCAGACCACGCCAACCTATACGAACGCCTAGTGGACTCTGCTATAGATCTTTCAACCAACCCCACCACTCTCATTCCCCCCACGCCCAGATACCCTCCGGCACCTTGGTCTTGCAAGCCTCCGCTCCCGGAGCCAGCTTCCTGACGCGCTGCCACTGCGGACGAGATAACGCATCCGCAATTTCGTTACTGACGCCAGGCACATGTTGCGCGCGAAAAGGCATATTGAAACGCAAACACAGCAGCATGAAACTTCGCAGCAAGCGCAGCACTCGCAGGTCTTTTGCTTTCGGATTGTTCACCAACTCCACAACTGTCATGTTGTCCACGTGGAACAACACCGACCCGTTCTGAAATTCCGGGCCCCAAACCAACAAAGCCACCAACAGCGGGAAGAATTCCAGGAAAGCAATGCTCCTGCCCTGGCGCAGCCAGTGAGCCGGCCACTACTCTGCACACCAGCGGCCGTCCCAGAACACCCCAAAACCAGCCGCTCCCGCCGCATCAGAGTAGAGTTGTACCTGCCACACCATCTTATCGCGCCAAAGTCCAAAGAGACACCATTGAAATCTTCCAGAAACACCAGCCAGACTCGCAAATCAGACCGCACTCCCAGCGTGACCCTGACCCTGTGATGAGGGAGAACCGCCCGACATGGCCATGCCAAGGCGTCTACAAAATGTCCTTCCGGCCCTCACCACCCTGCAAGCAAAGTTCAACAGTCCCAGCAAACGCTGCACCAACCTCAACTCAATTTTGCGTGCAACCAGCACCTGTCTCAAAACCTCCTGCATCTCTGCCACCTTCTGCAATGGCAACCTCGCCTGCCAAGCCACCGAGTCCAGTTCGATCCCCAAAAAGGTAATACAGTAGCTAGGCCCTTCCGTTTTTTCTGGCGCCAAAGGCAACCCAAACTCCTGCGCCATCTGCTGAAATTGGCCCAAGGCCTTTCCACACTCGCCAGACTGTCCCAGTCCAACAAACAAGAAATCATCCAAATAGTGAGACACCAGCCGGTGCCCACGGCGGTCCACAAAAGCCTACTGCAAAAAGGAACTGAAGGTCTCAAAGAGCGCGCAGGAAACCGCACAACCCATTGGCAACACCATGTCGACGAAAATGGCCCCCGCAAACTGCATCCCCAACAGAGAAAAATCCACCAGATGAATGGGAAGGAAGCGAAAGGCCGACTTGATGTCACACTTGGCCAACTCTTCCCCCACTCCGCAAGCACGCACCAAACCAATTGCATCATCCACCGACGCATACAAGACCCACCCTAGAGTCCTCCTCCATGAAGAAGTCATTCACAAAACCTCCCTCCGGCCATGACAAATGATGGATCAACCTGAACTCCCCCTGCTCCTTCTTGGGGACCACCCCCAGCAGGGAGACCATGAGATCTGACATCGGCCACTCCTCGAACGGATCCGCGATCCTGCCTTCCAAAACCTCGTTCTCCAATTTTTTCGACACCACATCCGGCAACTCCCTGGCAGACCGCAAATTCTCCGCCCAACGCTGCTCCCTCGGTCCCTGATAGCCAATCCGAAAACCCTCCACAAACCCCCAATACAGTCTCACCGCAGCCTCTGTCAGGATAGCGGGAGAGCCATGGACACATGGCCTCCACCTTAACCGGAGTATGGGCCCTTAGGCCCAACCTGTCCCCTGCCCTTTGCAAACTTCCACTGCTCTGAGGGTGTAGCCAACGTGAGGCACTGCATAACTGCCTGCGGTCCCCCACACTTCGAACACTCATGTTTGAATTTACAGGAAGGTCGGTTGCAGAATCCCTTATTGAAGCCCCAACAGGCCCCAGTGGATCCCGGCTTGTACTGCTGTCCAGCTGCCCCTGTCCACACTGCCTGAGCTCTCCGTCCCCCGGCAACGCCTGACCCACCCGCCCCAGATTGGGCTGGGCGCGACTGAAAAGACCGATAGGTGACCGGAAGACCACTGGCCGTATGCGTAGAAGCCGCCGCCTGCATCGATGACATCCACTGAACCCAGAGTTCCTGGTCAACGTCCCCCTACGGCTTGTCCGGGTTCACACTAACCCTGGCCCTGAACTCCTCATCATAGCTCAACCAGGCAAACCCACCAAAATGCAACTGCGCCTTCCGAATCACGTCCATATACTTAAACAACGCAATCGCCCTATCTGCATGCTTCTCACAGTAGATACTCGCATAAATCAAAAAGGCTGAGGTCGGATTCTCCATTGTCAGCGGCACTCTCGGCCGCCTGGTCAACTCCCATTCCTCCTCCTCAGACCCTTCCTTCGCTTGAATCTCTCTGTGTAACAACTTAAAAACATCAACATATTCATGTTTCCAAATCTTCAGCTTTTTTCTTCTCAGATAAATGAGACCCAAGGGGCATAGCCATACCCATGTACGGTAGCTTCTTTCGAGCTTTCTCCACCCCATTATCTTTTCCCCCCATCATCCTCAGACTTGTCTGTTTGAGCACTGGCCGTCACAACCTGCTTCTCACCATCCACCGGAGCCTTCTTCGCTCCACCTGTGGCCCCAAACTCCCGTACAGACCCGTCCCCCACACCCACCGACCGGCAGGCCTTCTTCCTCCCTCCTTTCGCCCCATCCCCCCGCCCCAAGCATCCCACCAAGCGCCCTCACCTGATTCAATTGCAGCGGCGTCCCGCTCAGTCCTCCGTGCGTCCGTCGGCTTCGCTGACCCGACTGGCGCCAGCTTTTGCTTCCGGGACAAATCCCGGCCTGTCCCTTGCAGATCTGCCCTTCCCCCAACTCACAGGCTCTCTAACCTCACCCTCTTCCAACTCATCCTCTTCATCCTCATAGTCCAACACGTCCTCCTCCAACTCACACACCTCAGTCACCACTCTCTTCGCACCTTTCCCTTTCACTCCAGGCACAAACTCTCACTCCAACATCGCCGGTGCCCGCTCCCTCGGTGGACGGCAGGTCGCCATGGACCCCCCCGCTTCTTCGTCCCGGCGTTTGGAGGCCGTCTTGCACCCCGCCGGCCAACCCCGGCCTCTGCCAGCTGCACCTGCTGGCATGTACCCCCCCCCCCCCCCGAGCTGTATGCACTCGGGGAGGACCCGGTGCCACCAGGTCTTTGCGCCGCCAAGGCAGTCCCTGACCCTTCAACCCAGACCCACTCCCCTGACACCCCAGGAACCTTCACCTCCGTGCCCGTGGTAGGCCTCCCCGCGCGCAGGTGCCGGGGCCCCATTGCCCCCGGACACCCCACCGCCTTCGCTTTTCTAGCAGCACACAAACGCTGCCATTCGCCCTCTGCCTCCTCAATAATGCGACGCTGGTCGCGGATCCGCTCCTCTGTAGACATGAGCTCCCATCTGGTGTACCATGACCCCTGCTTCTCCGTGTCCCCTAAGGGACCCTTCCCTGGAGGTGGCACCGCAGGTGCCCCCTTTCTTAGCCCCACTCCCCCTGCCTGCTGTGCCTTCTTTGGTCCCTTGCCCTTGGACCCCTGTGCCCTACCTACACCCTTCCTGCCCTTAGATAGGTCCACAGGCTGCACTGGCTGACCCCTGGCAAGGCCCCCCTCCTCATCCCCAGACTCCCCCTCTGTTAACATGAGGGCGAACTCCTCTCCAGCCACCTGCTCCCACTCACCCAGGTCCTCACCCCCCACTGCCTTCACTGCTCTCCCCATAATCCACAAGCTGTCCTCCCTCTACAGACCCCACACCCAATGTGGGTAATGGGGCCAAAACCTGCTGTCCCTCCCCTACAAACTGCCCTTGTACCCCCGGCCCCTCCCCGGGCCCACCCTCCCCCCCAGCACAGAACCATCCTCAGAAACTCGAGCAGGGAGGCTCAACCGCCTCCCCCTGCGTTTTGGGCCCTCCTGATCCCTCTTACCCCTCCCCCGTCCTGCTCAGGACCCACGAGCCCCTCCTGCCGAGGCAGCCCTCTGTGGTCGGGCCATCCCGACCCACGCCTGATCGAGTACGCCGGGCTGGAGGAGGTCGGCCCTCCCAGCCCGGCCGAGCACCTGCAGGGCCGCCCGCACCACTGCCGCATCGGGCGTCGCCATGGTTCCCTCTGTGTTCCCAGACTCACCGCGATCTAAATACTGCTGCCGTTCGCCTCCACAACCGCGCCGCACACCAGGGCACCAGTGGCGACTTCGCTATTTCCAATTACACCCCGCCTACACTACCTACGTGACTCGCACAAACTAACTTGACCCTGAGGCACCGGGGACAGGAAGAGGAAGTCCTTCCCCTCCTGTCCCCTTAAGTAGCCTCCTAACCCCCCCACCCCTTACCTAACTTCCTCTCGCGCGCGAATACCCCGGGGAACAGACTGGTCTGCCGACCTGCTTTCCCCGGGGCCCGCATTCACCGTTACTTTGCCTACACCTCCAGTGTGTTGCAATCCTCCAGTGGTTCGGCGCGAATCTTGGGAGCCTTTCGGGTGCAAAGAGAGGCGCCCCGCAAACCTGACTCGCGAGCAATTGTCTATGCTTGCAGCCCCCACTGGGTATAGGCAAATTAAGTTCCCACCCCGACAATATTCGCGCCTCTTTCAAATTCTGTGATGCTTCTATCCACAGCTCGAAAAGTTATTTAAAAAGAAGCAACGTCTCTACCTTTCCTCTCATTCCTGCCACCTATTACCTCCACATCCCATGTCCTCCATACTTTTAATTTCAAATTATTATCTTGCCCTCCTTTTCCGTAACTCATTCTTTCGACCGCCTTTTTTTTCCCTTTACTCCTTTGTTATCT
Source organism: Lissotriton vulgaris (assembly GCF_964263255.1). NCBI lineage: Eukaryota > Metazoa > Chordata > Amphibia > Caudata > Salamandridae > Lissotriton > Lissotriton vulgaris. Next base: position 1,116,868,405 of record NC_141685.1, on the reverse strand, counting down.
ACTCCTAACCTCTCAAACTACTTCGCTCTTCTATTTTCATTTATTAGGTCGAGCCTGGGCAGCGCATGCGCCGATCTACGAAGCTTGGTTAATAGGCTTGTTAGTACCTCCTTAGTACCGCCTTGTCTTCAGTTGTAACCTCCCATGAGGACAGGCCCTCTTACTTTTCTTGTTGCACAGTAAGTCTTAATTACTCTATTGGCACTATTTTCTTTCATGAGTTTCTCTTACTGCAGGGAGGACATGCGTTCCAGCAACATTCAGTGCGCCATGCTTGCTTTCACAGGGCGCTTTACACAAAAAAAAGCATTTGTTTGTCAACTTGATCAACAAATGCTTTTTTGGGTAAAAGCGCTCCATACCACGATTTCACTTTAATAGCGGCTGCAGACCTTTCTTTAGATGCGGCTCGTCTAAACAAGCATTGAATATGCAAGAAGTCTTGCCTTTTATGAAGTTAAAGCCATTTGCTTTGCTATACAATACCATTAACAAAGCAAATAGCTTTAACTTAAATCAAAGGAGAGACCTATTGCATTTTTTAATGCTGGTTTGTTTATATGCTCGGTATCAAACAAGTACCTGAGTGGGTCTAGCAGAAACAAACTACTCATAACCTCTGTTACCACTTGTTCCCAAAAGAGATTAATCAGAGTGCAGAACCACACCATGTTAATAAGTCAGCATCAGCAGACTTGCATCTTGGACATGTGTTCGTAGTACCGGGGAACATCCTGCCAATCGTCTGTGGGGTGAGATTTGCACAGATGGGTTTCTGTTCCGTAGTCTTGAAATTGTAAAACGCGAAACCCACTGCAAGCTTAAGTCCTACTAATGGTCTGTGATGTCAATCTGAGTGTCAACTTCCACTAATCCCGTAGCTGCGCACATTCCGCAGCCGGTCTGCTCCACAATGCGAAGTATAAGTGCATGATGGCCCTCATGATGTCAAACTCCCACACTCTGCCCCCCACCCCTCCCCTAGGTCGTCTCAAGAGGTGCCCTCATGAGAAGCTGCTCCAGGTCAAATCCCAAAGTCTTGAGCATTACATTCTGTAGGACTGAATACAGTAAAAACTGCTCCGGTCCCAGCCCATGATCTACCGCCAAATCATCAGAGGCACAGAAACACTCCTCAGCCACTACATCTGCCCAATTTATGAGTCCCACTGCTGTCCAGTAACGACATGTTGCGCGGTTCTCAAGCCTGCACATTCTGGTACGGCTCAAATCAGGAGAATGGGCACACTGTGTGTACAGCGCGCGCCCATATCTGGAGAATGTTTTCCAGACATAACGCCATCCGCAGCAGCACACTATCTGTTTCCTGAGGAGGTATTGTGTCAAAGAGCCTATGTAACAATGGCCTTCCTGCCAACTCATCCAGAATGCCAGGGCATTTCGGAGATGGCTTTCCTGCAAGCCACCGCATGGGCCACCGCAGTTGTACTGCAGCATAGTAGAATTTCATGTTATAGGCTTGTGAATACCTGCTCAACTGCAGTTTTAGGAGAAATGTAACTCTTGCTCTTGATGGGCGAACTCGAAGTGAGAGTAGCAACGCTGCCTAGGAAGGCCAATATTCGGGAATTTTGGAAATCTTCGTCGGCGCAGTAAACCTTCAAGCAACCCGGATATATACGCATTTCAATAGCAGGCCTATTCACCCCCGCCTCCCCGAGTCACCTCACTAGACTTGTGCACTGCGATTTTGAATTGAATAGAATGTGCTTTGCAGACAATGGGAGGAACAGAGATACCCGAGATGAACCTGCGCAGCTGCTATGTACGACACTAGCTCTACCCATTCACTCCTGCTGCTATGGACAACAGTCTTGCTCTGCATACATGCCCCAGCTGCTATGGATGACTCTAGCTCTACCCATTCACTCCTGCTGCTATGGACAACAGTCTTGCTCTGCATACATGCCCCAGCTGCTATGGATGACACTCTAGCTCTACCCATTCACTCCTGCTGCTATGGACAACAGTCTTGCTCTGCATACATGCCCCAGCTGCTATGGATGACTCTAGCTCTACCCATTCACTCCTGCTGCTATGGACAACAGTCTTGCTCTGCATACATGCCCCAGCTGCTATGGATGACACTCTAGCTCTACCCATTCACTCCTGCTGCTATGGACAACAGTCTTGCTCTGCATACATGCCCCAGCTGCTATGGATGACACTCTAGCTCTACCCATTCACTCCTGCTGCTATGGACAACAGTCTTGCTCTGCATACATGCCCCAGCTGCTATGGATGACACTGTAGCTCTACCCATTCACTCCTGCTGCTATGGACAACAGTCTTGCTCTGCATACATGCCTCAGCTGCTATGGATGACACTCTAGCTCTACATACCCGTCCCAGCTGCTATGTATGACACTTTACCTTTACATGCTTGCCCCACCTACTATGTAAAGCAATTCGCTCTATATACACACCGCAGCTGCTATGTACAACACTCTAGCTCTATGTACCCACTCCAACTGCTACAGACGACACTCTAGCTCTATGCATCGCCCCAGGTACAAAGTACAATACACTACTGTATGTCCAGATCCCAGCACCTATGTATGATACGCTATCGCTACATACCACCCTGGCTGCTACATACAACACTAATTCCATGAATCCACTGCAAGAGCTATATACAATTTGCGGTCTCTAAAAAGCAACCCCGGCTGCTATGTACAGTATTCCAACTCTGAACAACCGCACCAGTTGCTGCCTACATCACCCACCCTGTATACCCAGGCCAGCATTTAGGTTAAACCATTCTGTGCATGTATGTACAACACCCCTTCTCTATGCACCCACCCATACTGTCCACAACATTAACTACGTGTGAATCCCAGCTGGTGTGCAACTCACTCAACAATTGCGAACCCAGCTTCCCTGTACAACAGTCCACCTCCGTGTACTCGCCCCAGATGCTGCTACATCCCGCAAATCAATGTCAAGCAGACGCTAAGTGCATATCATTTCTGCTGCAGCTCTGAATGATTGAATTTGGAGCTCGACCACAGAAGTGAGGGTCGTCTTGAAAGCTTGCAAATACATGTTTTTGTCAGCCTAATTACGTGTTTGTGCACCTATGAGAAACACACAAATATCAGTGTGATGTCCAGGTAAACAAACTCTCATCCATTGTTTACTAGGCCCGCGAAATTTGTAAATGTGTGTTAGGCTGGGGAACAGGACATATGAGATTTTGTGGCCGCTGCTTTCACCCCCGCACACAATTATGAATTTGAAATACAATAGACCACTTGCTGAACATCTTGCAGTTTTACTAAAACGTTTATTTCTCAAATAGATCAAAAGTTGCTTAAGAGAAAGCGCCCGCTGTGCTTCTGTGTAGGAGCAAAATGCAAAACAACAGTTGATGGGGTATGCTCAGACCTGAGTCCCTTGCTCACTTGGCCACTGGATTCAAGATAGCCTGGCTGATGAGGATTATGAATCCCAAACCGGTCCCAGGATGCTTGTTTCCGGTCCAGGGAAGGCATGGCTTGGCAGTTCGGGCTGGACTGTTCCCATAAGGCACAGGGTCAGACTGATTTGCATATGGCCATGTCTGAACTGGGGTGGCTGAGTGAGCTAAAGAATGGTGATGGATTAAACCCAGATCAGTTGACTGGGGCTGAATGTTTGATTTGCTCAAACGCTCCGTCCATCATCCCCTTTTGTATCGCTCTGTGTAGGAGCAGGCCTCTGCAAAATTGAACTAATCCCCTTTAACTTGCTGACTGCTGTATTCAGATGCTAAACTGGCACTAATGTAGAGTAATGCATCACACTCTGACCTCATTTCGAAAATAGCAAAAAGAACCAAATATCCACTGCTGCAGATTGTACTGTATAATATATGTTATCGCTGATTAAGGTGGTCATCCCTGCCACATAATTTGGTATTTCACTGCCGCACAATTTCAGTGGCCCTGTTGGGTAACTGCAAGTAGGTTCTTAGTAACTAAGGGAGTCGTTTCCTATTGGCAATTTATTTCAGCCGTGACTCCATAACTGCCGACTTCGCTTCTCTGACTGTACAGTAATGTATATGAGAGCTTGTGTACATACAGACAAGCGACATATCCTGGGTCTGTGTTAACGCCCACACCTAGGTAAACGTTCATACAGGCAGCGCTCACAGATGCCAGCATCAATCAAGCAATACATTTATAGAGCGCGCTACTCACCTATAAGGGTCTCAAGGCGCTGAAGGGAGGGGGGTGCTGCTACTGCTCGAAGAGCCATGTCTTGAGGTATTTCCTGAAGGTGAGGTGGTCCTGGGACAGTCGTAGGTGGACGGGGTGGGAGTTCCACGTCTTGGCCGCCAGGTAGGAGAATGATCTTCCTCCGGTGGTGGTTCTGCAGATCCGTGAGACGTTGCGGAGGGCGAGGCTGGCGGAGTGGAGTTTGCGGTTTGGCGTGTGGAACGTGAGGCGGTTGTTGAGGTATTCGGGGCCTATGTCGTGGAGGGCTTTGTGTGCGTGGGTGAAGAGCCTGAACATGATCCTTTTGCTGAAGAGGAGCCAGTGCAGGTCTCAGGTGGGCTGATATGTGGCTGTGGCGAGGGATGTCAAGGATGAGTAATGTGGATGCGTTCTGTATGCGCTGGTTTCTTTTCTGAAGTTTGACTGGGGTTCCTGCGTATAGGGCGCTCCCGTAGTCTAGTCGGCTGGTGACGAGGGCCTGGGTGACTGTCTTTCTAGTTCCGGTAGGGATCCACCGGAAGATCTTATGGAGCATGCGCAGGGTGTTGAAACAGGAGGATGAGATGGCGTTGACTTGCTTGGTCATCGTGAGAGAGGAGTCCAGGAGGAATCCCAGGTTGCGTGCGTGGTCAGTGGTGGTCGGTGGCGGTGCCCAGTGCTGTGGGCCACCAGGAGTCGTCCCAGGCGGATGGGGATGGTCCAAGGATGAGAACCTCCGTCTTGTCTTGAGTTCAGTTTCAGACATCTAAGTTTCATCCATTCCGCGACGTTTTTCACTCCTTCCTGGAGGTTGTTTGTCGGTGGCTGGGTCTTTGGTGAGGGAGAGTATTAGCTTGGTGTCGTCAGCGCATGAGATGATGTTGAGGTTGAGTTTGCGTGCGATGGCGGTGAGGGGACTCATGTAGATATTGAAGAGGGTTGAGCTGAGTCCTGAGCCTTGGGGTACGCCACAGATGATCTCAGTGGCTGCGGAGCAGAAGGGAGGGAGGCGGACTCTCTGGGTTCTGGTGGAGAGGAACAAGGTGATCCAGTCTAAGGCTTTACCTTGGATCCCGGCGTTGTGGAGGCAGGTTATTAGGGTGCGATGGCAGACTATATCAAAGGCAGCTGAGAGGTCTAGGAGGATGAGGGCGGTTGTTTCCCCGTTGTCAAGCAGGGTCCTGATGTCGTCGGTGGCTGCGATGAGGGCGGTCACAGTGCTGTGGTTGGCTCGAAATCTGGACTGGGATGGGTCGAGAGAGCCATTGGCCTCGAGGAATGCGGTCAGCTGTTTATTGACGATCTTCGATAACTTTTGCAGGGAAGGGAAGAAGAGAGATGGGGCTGAAGTTCTTGAGGTCTTTAGGGTCCGCTGTGGGTTTCTTTAGTAGGGCGTTGATCTCTGCGTGCTTCCAGCTCTCTGGGAAGGTGGAGGACACAAGGGAGTGGTTTATGATGTTCCGTAGGTGGGGTGCGATGATGGCGTCGGCTTTGTTGAAGATGTGGTGAGGGCATGGGTCGGAGGGAGAGCCGGAGTGGATAGTGTTCATAGCGTGGGCGGTGTCTTCAGTGCTGATGGGAGTCCGAGCGCTGAGGGTGGTTGTAGGGGGCGTTGGTTAGGTGGCTGGGGGTGGAGTCTCGGCACCAAAGCGGTCATGTATATTGGCGATCTTGCGGTGAAAGAACATGGCGAGGGAGTTGCAAAGGTCTTGCGACGGTGTGATGTTGTTGCTGCTGGAGTTGGAGAGCTCTTTCACAATGCTGAAGAATTCCTTGCAGTTGTGTATGTTGTCCAGCCGCTCTTTGAATGAGGTCTTTTTGGTGGTGCGGATCAGCTGGTGGTGTTTGCGAGTGGCGTTCTTGAGGGCTGTCAGGTTTTCGGTCGTCTGTTCGTGGCGCCAGGTTCTCAAGGGTTTGGCAGGATTTCTTCGATTCTTTGAGATAGTCGGTGAACCATGTGGTTTTCCTGTTGCCGGGCTTGCCTGGAGGGTTTCTTAGTGGTGCAAGGGCATCAGCGCAGTTGATTATCCAATGTGTGAGGTTGCGTGCTGCTTCGTCGGTGTCAGCAGTGTTGATTGGTGGCTTCTGGCTTAGTGATGTGGTTAGCTGGTCTGTGGGGACTTTGCTCCAGCATCTGCAGGGGATCTGTTGCGGGCGGTGGTGGGATGTGGTCTTCTTAACGGTGAAGTGGATGCAGCTGTGATTGGTCCAGTGTAGTCCGGTGGAGTGGCTGAAGGCAACGTGGCTACTGCAAGTGAAGATGGGGGTCGAGCGTGTGGCTGGCGTAGTGGGTGGGGGTGTTCACCAGTTGCTTGAGTCAGAGGTTGGCGAGCAGGGTGGTGGTGGTGTTGTTCTCCAGGTGGAAGTTCAGGTCCCCTAGGAGGATGTAGTCTGATGAGGCGAGGGCATGTGGGCTGATGAAGTCGGCGATAGCTTCACTGAATTGTGTGCGTGGGCCCTGGGGTCTGTAGATGAGTGTTCCTCTGAGGGTGGTCTTGGGGTCGGTGTGGATCTGGAAGTGTAGGTGTTCGGCAGTGGTGAGGGCATCTTCGGAGTTGGTCTTGACGCCAATGGTGTTCCTGTAGAGGATGGCGATTCCTCCTCCGGTTTGGCTGATGCGGTCCTTTCGAATGATCTTGTAGCCGTCCGGGATGGCTATGGCGATGTCGGGGGCTGAGGAGGCATTCATCCAGATTTCTGTGAGGGAGGAGAAGTCTGGTGCTGCTGTGTCGAGGAGGTCCCAGAGTTTGACAGTGTGCTTCTGGACGGAGCGGGTGTTGAGCAGGATGCACATGAGGTGGTGGTTGTTGTTGCCTGGTCTGGGCAGTGGGGTGCAGGTTCGGACGCAGGTGAATTTGCAGACTTGGCAGGAGAAGTGTCCGTGGGTGCGCTTCGGGGTGGCTTGGTAGCAGGCAGACTGTCGGCCGGTGTTGAGTGCGTGGAGGGTGGTGGTGTCGTATCAAGGGGTGTGCATGATTTTAAGCATGTTCCTTACTGGATGTTGCGATAGTACTACTGCATTTTATCCTTGTGCAACACTGTTGACAATAGTAGTGCTCTACAATCCATCCACAGAATCCTCCAACTCCTTCAGAAGCTTGTAGCCATAGCACACTACGCCATTTCTTGTCAGGGTCCCAATGATTATGTTAGGCTAGGCAGTCCAATGGCGGCAAGCCCTCCCCAGCAATGTTAACGTTAAAAAGAGCCCCTTGCTAGCCCGCTGTAGTTCGGTCGCCGTAGCTAAAATATTAATGGATCTTATTATTCACAAGGCCTTGGTTTGTTTCAAATTCTTTGTTGCTCCTGGACATACAAATGTGTGAACAGCTCAGCATTCTTTAGACGTGGGGTTTTTTGTTATGTTGGTTTCCCAAGATAAGTGAAAAACAAGCATTGGCATGGCCAATAGGTCTCGCTTTTGGGACCTTTTAAGTATTTAGTTATGCAGCACAATATCCTTGGTGCAACAACATCAGCTGTTGCATGGCTAAACCTTGTACCTTATAAGTATTTAGCCATGCAACAGTTGATGCTGCATCAAGGATATTGTGCTGCATAACTAAATACTTATAAGGCCCCAAAAGCGAGACCTATTGGCAATGCTAATGCTTGCTATTGTAGTGCCCTGGCACCGACTTATGCGCGCTCTGTGCCAGCACAGAGAGGATCAATCCATTGCAGATGAGGGAATACCCCTCCTGGAATGTGCAGGTGCTGCTGTGGAAGAAAACAGCTTGTGCTCGGGGCACACACTCTGTAGTGTGGCCAGACAAAGCAAAAGCCAGAGGGATGGTGAAAGGTGACGGGTTAAAGTTCCTTTAGAGCCAGGTGCAGCTGTTCCCAGGGAGCATTTCAGATAAAACACTGGTACTTCCGTAATAGGAAATAAGACACAACCTTAAGGCACTACCGAATGGCAGACGCGAATTACTACATAAGAACAGAGCTGGAGAGTGAACTAGGATTGTGCATACGTCACGACCAAACACGACGTATTACATTTAGTTCTACCACTTTGATACCTGCTCTTAAGAGGATTCTATGCCGACACCCTTAAATGTGTCCAACATTCTTCCTATATGTCTACCATCTATCGTGAACATCCCATGGAGAGTAGTATGTTGTTTGAGGTTTTCCTAGCTCATGTGGAAGTATGAGAGGATGACAGGTATTTTCATCAGAGAAAGTTATCTCTATGGAAGCCATGGCTGTAAAGACTCAAAAAGATTCAGGTACCTTTGTATCCGCTGGGAGAATTATATTTATTGGATAATGCAGTCAAATAAATGTCATATGAAAGGAAAGTCAACACCGTAATGGAAAGATACAAATTCTACTCAAGGAAGCCAGAAGATGGGAAATCAATAGAAGAGAATGTTTTTTTTTTTAGTTTTATATAGTGCAATTTCGGCCTAAGGGCATTGGAGCACTTTACATGAGCTCCAGATTACTAAAAAAAAAAAAAAAAAACGGACCCTGTGTAATGTAATGGGAAGATTAAGTGATTTGCCCAGAATCACAAGATGGTGAGCTGATGCCAGACAGGAACTTGGTTACCCACTTTAAAAGTTGGCAGCTTATGCCTAAAAGCCACATCGTTTTCCCAAGTACGCTGCTGTACTTAGGTCCTTTGCAGCAATATGCAACTCTGAAAACATGAAATATGGTCAGATCAAAATGTATGTGAAGGTCAAAAGTAAGACAGTCCAGGAAGGGCAGTGGGTGGGTTCCGATCTGACTGTCATTGGCCATAAATTTGCATTTTTCACTGAACTAACAGCGACAGTGATGACTTGTAAAAGAAAAGTGCAGGGGCCGAGTGTGAGAGGGAAGATTGACAGACATGGCGTCCAGTAGAGTGAAATCGAAGGGACCAACATACAAGATGCGCTCTGTGGTGGGGGAGGGGCAAAGTGCAGGCACCGAGTGTGAGAGGGAGGAAGGACGGACATGGCAGCCAGCAGAGTGGAGTAGAAGGTAACAACATATGAGACGCGCTCTGTGGTGTGGGAGGGGGAGGGGCGCCTTCAGGGACTGAGTTAGGGCATGGGAGATGCTGAAGCAGGAGGTGGGTTAAACATTAGCGAGCAGGGAGGAAGATATGGTGGGTTAAAAGCAGCAGTGGGGGGGGGGGTTCTTAAAAGCAGTGGAAGGGGGGGGGGGTTTCTTAAAAGCAGCGGCAGGGGGTTTGTTAAAAACAACGGCCGCGGGTGGTTCGTTAGCATGCCAGGGAGGAGAGAAGACCGCCAACAGATACACTACTACGGAGTACTCAACAGCCACAAAAACAAGCGCTAAAAACACACGCATTCAGCCGGCCCTGCTTGTCAAACAGAGGAATAGGCTGAACAAAGCAGATGGAGGGAAGCGGTCTGCAAAGAATTCCCAACAGATGCTTGTGAAACAAGCACTGGCGTTGCCAATAGGTCTAGCAGTAGGAAAGTTGGAGCTATTGGTTTTGTAAATAACATTTTATATTTATATATTGTTATTGACAATGCCAATAACGATATATAAATATAAAATGTCATTTAGAAAACCAATAGCTCCAACTTTCCTACTGCGAGACCTATTGGCAACGCCAGTGCTTGTTGAACAGTTTTGCTCTTTTGTTGTTGGGTTCGCATCATGGAGGGGGGCACACGTTCGCACACAGTACTTAGAACTCATGTTTCAGTGTGTGGTAGGAGGTTTCTCGTTGTGAGTTGCTAGGGCCAGGCAGGTCATGCTTGCAGCCCTGGTCGTCCCTTGCACTTTCTCTGGTATGCGTAACTTGCATTTCGCACAGGGCGATTCTGTGAAATCACTCGGTGGCCCCTCCACATTTTCCCAGCCTGCCAACATCATATGCACCAGCTCTGTTATGTGCAAACGTTCCTACATGTTTAAGTAAACAGCTTTGCTGTTCGTGTAGTCGCTGTAGCCCGAGACTTAGGAACTGCTTTTGTCAAGACCCTTTGCTAATGTTCTTCGAGGCCGAATGTGCCCTCGGTGGGGAGGGGGGTGCTTTGTTTTCAGGGTGTGAAGCAGCAGGGGCCTGGGGGAAGCTGGCTGGGGAGGGGGAGGAGAAATGAGCAGATGTCCGTGAGGTGTGGGAGGAGTGCCTGATGCCGGCGGGAGAGCCTGGGAATGCGAGCGAGGGGAGGAGTAGCCCGAGGCTTAGGAAAGAGCAGGCTGCTAACTGCTTTTGTCAAGACCCTTTGCTAATGTTCTTCGAGGCCGAATGTGCCCTCGGTGGGGAGGGGGGTGCTTTGTTTTCAAACCTCCGCATTCAGTGCAGAAAGATTGTTATGAAGTGTGCAAAGTCTAGTGGTTTGTATGCACAACATGGGAAGAAGGCATTTTGTGTTGTCAAGTGGCTTGGATAACGCGGCCTTTGACACCATGATAAACCTGGCCCATGTGGCGTGTCTCCCGGGTGAACCTGTCCCTGCCTTACTCAAGGCCCAGGTAGGTGGTGTGCTTTCCCTGTGGTTAGTGATTGACATGTTTTTGGCACTTTTAAAGAGACAGTGCTGGGCTTTAGGAGTCAAGTACACACAATGATTGTTGGTACTTCAACTGGTTGGGCCACGCTTCTGAACATTCCCATTGGCGTTAAACTGAGACCCAGGGCGCTAATGGGTGGCCTCCAGCTAGCCAGTGTGTTCTCGTATGACCTTGGACCTGTGGATTGACTTAGCACCGTTTCATTTCTGCCTCTGTGTCTTTAAACACTGTTCACGAGTTGGCCCATCCTGGCACGAGCCGTACCCCCGCTTTGGCGTCTGCCACAAATGTGTGTGAGCAGGGATCCCCTGTCAAGCGATTTATTAAAAAAAGAAAAATGCATGCAAAGTTCTATTTTGTACCCTTGTAAAACTATGTAGCCTCTTCTTAAACTTCAAACTTTAACATGCCGCCTGGAAGTGAGTGGGGGTTGTGGACGTAAGCGTACGTGACGTCTGTAACGTGGTTACGATAGGGCGCCATTTTGAACGGAAAGCCCTGCGGTGGCGGGAAAATTGGCGAAGTCCCGGGTCCGAGGAGGGGGCCCCGGTGAAGAGTAGAGGCGGCGGAGGGGGAATATGTTGGAGCGGGGTTTTCTCGTGGAGAGGATTTACGGAAAGGAAGAGCAGGTGAGTAAAGCTTTTTTGGGGGGGGAGTAAAGTAGAGGTATTACGCCGTTGCCTATTGTTAGTGTTGCCTTGTTTGTTAGAGTAGTTGTGTAAAGTGTAGGTAGCTTTTTAAGATTTGGATGAGGCAATGTGTGTGGTTGTTTATGATTTGTGTGTACATTTTTTGTGCGCTGACTGCGATACAGTTTGTGAGAACATGCTTTGTGAGTGTGTCTGCGAGTGTGTCTGCGAGTGTGTGAGATAGTGTGTGTGAGAGAGAGTGTTTTTAGTTGTGTTATGAATCTCCAGTATTAATTGGCGCACTGTGATAAGTAGTTTTGCTACTTACAGTTTGTGATGCTGTCTGTGTGGCAGGAGTGTTACCTCCAGCTGGAGATGTTGTGGCTATGTTTTTCTTTGGCTTGTACACTGAAATTGAGTTTACATAAAAAATAGAGCGCCGTATTGGGGTAGACGGATAGATTATGTAGTGATTTTTAACAAACAAATAATCTAGCCTTCCCGGAGATTACATTGAAATACATGTTTATTTTTACTGCTATTGCACCATGTTGTTGGATATAGTTGTGAACGGTACAGAACATTATGCGGCTGTGCTATAAAGTGTTTTTTTTAAAAATATGTCTGAGCAAGATGCTGTTACAGTGCTACCGGCGCAAGTACGTGTTTTGTGAGTAAGTTAAAACAAGAACAAGTCGGGTTGAGGCGGGAGAGTGAGAGAGTGGGAGGGAAGAGCTGGAAAAGGCCAGGATCAGCAGTGCGGCATGGCTGTGATTGCGTGGAGAGAGAGGGGAGGTGCTGGTGTGGGAGGGGGAGGCTGTGATTGCGTGGAGAGAGAGGGGAGGTGCTGGTGTGGGAGGGGGGAGGTGCTGGTGTGGGAGGGGGAGGCTGTGATTGCGTGGAAAGAGAGGGGAGGTGCTGGTGTGGGAGGGGGGAGGTGCTGGTGTGGGAGGGGGAGGCTGTGATTGCGTGGAGAGAGAGGGGAGGTGCTGGTGTGGGAGGGGGGAGTTGCTGGTGTGGGAGGAGTGCTGCTAGGGGAGGAGAAGCCTGATGCCGGATGGGGGCGGGAGAGGCTGGGCTTGCATGCGATGCGCGTGCATGTACACGGGCACTGCATGAAAACCGCGGGGCTGAAAGCCCTTTGGTTTGAAGATGTTTTCGCCACATGAATTCTCGCTACGCTCGATGCGCTTGCGCGCATCGATAGGTCGCGAGACCTAAAATAGGCCCGGGAATTGTGTGCGTGCAATTTATCACAAAAATGCATTTAGCCGGCCCTGCTCACCACAAAGAGAAATAGGCTGAACAAAGCAGACTGAGGTTGCAAAACAAGTGGGAGGGGTGTGCACACGCGCACACACAGAAGACAACTCTTGCAGCTGGGCAGGCTTGAGCCTTGAAGTTCAAACGATATGAAATGCAGATGGCAGTTGTGCGGGTGTCCGCGCGCGTAACCGCAAGCTTTAGGCTACAAGCAAAAGCTTGTGGTCGGATTTCTAAAGCCCACTCACTAAATGTCTCACCAGACCAGCGCATGCGCGGGCTCTGGTGAGACTTAAAAAGCCTGCCTTTAGCAGTTGAGGAACGCGCTGGCAGGTGGCGCTGCTCAGTGCAATCCTGGAATTCTTCTCCACCCCAACCCACGCCCCCTGCACATGTTGCGCTTCCCGCATGCAGGACCCCAAGGCAGAATAATTACAACATTTGTGCTGTCGTGAAATGCACAACTTTCTAATGCAGTGACCGGAATCCATGGGTGGCCACTTCATGTGCTCACGGACAATTTCCAGGTGCACTTATGTGTTTAAGTGCCGTATTACAAACAGAAGCGTTTCACTTGTGTCAGCGCAGAGGGACATGGGCTCAGTAAGATTCCTTTTCTCCCATGACAAGTCTGTGTCCAGGTCTCAGTCATAAGGACTCCTAGTGAAAGAATCGGGTTTGGCACCTTCCAGCAACAATTTAAAGAGCTTGGGTAAAAAACCTGGCAGCGTAGGGCTTGTCTGTTTTATCACAAATTGTGCAGTGCCTTTTGCAATTAGTGTAGCACTGCACCGCTTTGGGGCTTACCAACTTCCTAGAACAACCCAAGCGGTTACACTGCTAAGTACACTTTAAGAGAAGACAATGACACGGAGGTGCCTTTCCAGGCAGTTCCAAACCGGAGTCAGAGTTACCTCAAGATTTCACACCAATGGAGGACGGAATGTACTTTTTCAGTGCCCACTGCCAGCTTAACATCTAGGTTTGTCTATTATTTTAGTTCCACTGGGATTCCCGCATTAGGCATGTTCACAGACTTTCTACATTTTGCTAGTGTGTTTCCCTTGTCACTCCTGAATGTAAACTTATTCAAGCCCTCTTTTACAGGATAAATATTTTACCCCTTCCCTTACCCTATAGAAAATAGTTTCTGCCAACATATGGTCAATGAGCTGGTCACCTAATGTTAAAGTCCTCATGCGGGGTCTGGGTGCAGCAGACTTCGCACTGTACTTTCACAGCCCCGGCTCAGGTCTTCGAGGCACTAAAGAATTGTAGGGCACCAGCAGAGAATTAAATGGCAGAGGGAAGGGTGAGGTGGGCACAGAAATGTTTCAGCAGGTAGCAGTGGGAGGGCTTTGAGCCCCGGGCCGACGAGCAGCACAATCGACATGGAAGTGAACCTGGGAGAAAGCACGCTTCCTGGCCACCACTCCTTCAGCAGGTAGGCGGGGAAAAGAAATCAATAAAAACAAAAACGGGACTTGGCGTTTGAGGGATCAAAAAACCTTGGCGGGTTACCATCTCATTCATGACAACATTTTCAAAAACAGGAAGAGGGAGATTTTTACAATGAAACCGGGAGACGGTAGCTTGGTCAGTATGAAGAGGGCAGGGGGTTCAGCGGGGGCAAAGCTGTGCAGCACTGCGTGCAGTCTCCCTGCAGTGCCAGATCATCATGCGCACCTCTGATCATGCCACGGCGCAGCCATGATGCTAGCTCTAATGAAAGCTGCTTGTTTATATTTGCATCGCGCTTTCACTTTCAGTGAAAGCACAATGCAAATATAAACACGCGTGTCTGGAAGAGACGCCGTGTGTGAGCAAAAGACGCCATGCACGAGCTAAATCTCCAGTCCAGGTGGGCGGGGCCTAATGCCAACAGGGCGGACACCAACCCCGCTTCCACAGAAGCCGGACACAAAAGCAACAACAATAGATATCGCCAAGGCATGCGCTGCATCGCAGGCGAAACCTAAAAAGGGGAGGGGATATTTTATCTTGTTCGATGTACATCAGACGAGATACTTCAAGATGAAAGCGTTTGGGTCAATTTTTCCTGCACTAGAAGAGATTGATGCAAAGAGACTAATGACTTCTTACAACTGGACCCCTAAGTCAGAGATGTTTCAGGTAGCAGCAGAGTGGACAATTACCCAGGGCCCACTGGGAAGGTAAACTTTCTCAAGCTCACTTCTGTGTATTTTTAAAACAAATCTGTGCTTCTAATGTAGAATCCAATATGGTTAGGCAACATAGGGCTTGAATTCGCAAAAACGGGTAATACAATTTTAAGTTGTTCCAAAGAAGGGCCCTCAAAATATTTCTTACAGAGGACCCCTAAAACCCTTAAGATGACACTGTGCTCAGTGATTCATGTGTTGCTTCGCCTCAGGGTTACAACTGTAGTTTGACTCAGAAGGTTGTTTATATCTTTTGTAGGGTTCAAGGGAGAAGGATACGCACTTCTGTTAATTATCTAATATTTCTCCAGTGGAACGGCCCTCTCCATTTTACCCACTAAACTGGGTGCTTATTTTGAGCTTGTGGTTGCACAGTGTTGATTAATTCAATATACATTAAAAAGACTATAAACTTGCCACCCAAGCCATTCTTCTTGCTTTGGTTGGGCCTGGAATAGTCTGAATTGTCACTTGTCCGAGTGTGATGGTTTGTAGGCGCGTTTGTACTGCCACTGGCAGCGGTGGCAGGGGCAAAGGGTGACGTTAGCTGCAGTGGCCTCATGCAGAGAGGTCTAGAACTTTTGTTTTTAACAAAGTAACCGTTGCCTGAAACTACATCTTTTCTCTGACCTCAATACTTGCAGTGGTCTGTTGTCATTGACTTTTGTCCTGCTTCTCTGCCTGCAGCCTTACATGTCCCTGTCAACCCTCCACCTGCTGCCTCTCCCCCTCACCAGTGGCGTAACGAAAGTTGAAGGGGCTCCACTGCAAGGTACATGGAGAGGCCCCCGCTCCGGATTTAATACGGAGCTCTCAGTGAGGAGTACTGCGCTGGGAGGGGGGGGGGGGCCTGCAGCTCGGTGGCCCCAGCACTGCGGGGGCCGGTGATAGGCCACTGCCACACATGGACTCTGTTGCAGCCACTCTCCTTCTGACCTTCCACTGAGTCATACTCCATCCTCGCACCACCTCCAGTTTGCATTCACAGTAGGGTAACCAGACGTCTCGGATTTCCCCGGATAGTTCCCGTTTTCAGAGGACTGTCCTGGTGTCCTGAGGCTTTCCTTCATTTTAAACAAATGTCCATGTTTTTGGAACAAAGGTCAGTTCATACTGAAAGGAGAATTGGAAGGTATGCTCTTTCCAAGTACAGTGTTTTTTTTCCAGGCAGCGCAGGAGGAGTTAGACTGCTTGCATGGTACAGTAGATAGGGAGAGAGTGGGGATGGGGGCTTAGGGTAGAGGTCCGTGCCACATAGCTCATGTTATTTATGCGTAGCTTGCAAATGTGTGTCAGACAGTTACTATTTATCTGTGTGCACATGTACACCCCCCAGTGTGTGTGGCAGCCCAGGCTGAAACAGCTTCCCGGGCACACACACAGCCGTACCAGAGTACTTCACAGGTCTTTAAAAGACCATTTGCTTGTTAATGAGGCTTTGTTTTTCACCCCTTCTTAGAGTCCCTGCATCTCCACATCTCCACTCTGCCTATTGCTGGAAGAATTAACCACCCACGAATTTTTTTCTTAATCTCCTCCCCCGCCAACCCCCCCCCCCCTCCTCCCGAAAGTATTTAGTCCTACTTTTATGTCGGGTCTGTCCCGGTTTTTTCATCTCAAAATTTGGTCACCCTAATTTTCGGGCTCACTATATCCCCTCCCTTCACTTCTTATCTTGCAGCTTCCTTTCTCATCCCACCCCGCAGCTAAGTGCTGGAACTAGGGGTGTGGGAGGTGCTGCAGCAGCCCCTGAAGGAGTTCTGTTAGAACTGGCTATTTCTGGTAGGCTAAGGCTGACGCCAAAGCCAGGCAGAAACCACCCTTCTAGTCAGGGCAAGGAAGTCACACACCAAGATAACCCCTGCTCACCCCCTTGGTAGCTTGGCACAAGCAGTAAGGCTAAACTCGGAGGCAATGTGTAAAGCATTTGCGCCAGCGCACAACAGCAACAACATACTAGGCACACCACAAAAGAGACTCCACACAAGATTATAAAAATAACTTTTGTATTGTAAAAACACATATCAGATAAAAATCACACATGTACATTGTGCCAACTGGCACGGCAACATTCATAAGGGATTATTTACAAGACAGGGCCACATGGGCCACTGTCAGATTCAGATATAGCACTTCTAGAATAAGAAATAATAAACATAAAATGGTAATCACAAAGATCACAACCAGTATCCACCGGTAACAGGAACCAGGACCTTACTAGGACCACCAGTACTAAAAAGGACAACCACCTAAGAATAAAATACATTTAGGGGTATACCAGAACACATTACCCATGATGCATGAACCACATTCAGAGTAATAAAGAGAAACACATGATGCCTAAAACATTCAGAGGTGTTAAGAATAAAGCACATGATGCAATAAAATACATTCAGGGGTGCAGCGCAAGAAGACACCTGATGCCTAAAACATTCAGAGATGCAGCGCATGGAAAGAAAGACACATGATGCCTAAAAACATTCAGAGGTGCCAGAACACCACAATAGCGCAAAAACACACAGTAGGCAATTACTATTAAAACCATAGAAATCACATTGCGCATAACTTACATAAGCCACCACCTGTGGCAGTCCCTAGGCCAACTGGCCTTGTTGGGGCTCAGATGCCCTGTGTCCAATGTCAGGGCGCGCTGCCATGCAGCGCCAGTCCAAAAGTACAAAAAGCCTAAACGTGGCAGGTGCCCACTAATCGCTGGGCACCCGGAATCATGAAGGAAACTGCGACAGGATCCTCACTGACCCTTGGGCGCAAACTGCACCCACTGTGGGAGCCACACAGGCTCCAAAAACCCATTCCTCGCAGGTAGGAGAGGGCGGGCACCGGCAATGTGCCCCGACGCCCCCTCTAACTAAATATGGCCAAATGCTGGAGCCAAACAGGCTCTTAAACACAATATGGCCCCTCTGAGCCACACAGGCTCTCTAACGTTGGGGCGGCCCACTGCCAACCGGGGCCGCCCTAAATGCACCCAGAGCCTTTCATTAGGCTCAAAGACAAAGTCATGCCCCCGGAGCCTCAACCGGCTATAAACAAATAAGGCCCCCAAGAGCCTGTCACCGGAGGGGAGGGGCGGGCACCGGCAATGTGCCCCGACGCCCCCCTCTACTCCACGGTCCCCCTCGCACTCACCGGCTTCTGGGGGGAGGCTCCTCTAGTGCTGCGGGCCTCGGCAGGACACGCGGTGGGGGCGGCTCGGCGGCAGTCTCTTCTCTCTGCGGCGGGGGCAGGCACCGGCAATGTGCCTCGCGCCCCCTCTGCTACCGCTCCGCTCTGCCAGGGATCCCTCAGCAATGGGAGCCCTGCACCGGCGACACCAGTCGCCATCTCCTGGGGTGGGGCGCCTCCTTCCCTCAGCGATTCAGAAAAGGGGGTGGTGATGAACAGAGTGTCTGAATTAAGCAGACCACTCTTACCCAGTCCAAAGATCAGGGCTTGATCTATCACCGTTATTTAGCTCACTGCACCATCCGAGCTCAGAACCTGGCTATATGCAAATCAGTCTGTCCCTGGCCCAGTGCATCATGGGAACAGGGCAGACCAAACTACCAAGCCAATTCTTCACCAGAAAGGAGACAAGCTTCCGGGGACCGGTTTCTGGCATTTCAGCCGTCGTCGGCCCGGGACTGCCGTGAGCAAGGGACTCATGTCTGAGTATACCCTGCCACACCTATAGTGGACTGGGTAAGAGTGGTCTGCTTAATTCAGACACTCTGTTCATCACCACCCCCTTTTCTGAATCATTTTTGTCCACCATAAGCGTGGAAGGGTATACTCAGATGTGAGTCCCTAGCTCATTGCACCATCAGGATTCAAGCAAGCCGGGCCGAAGACGGCTGAAATGCCAGAAACCGGTCCCTGGTAGCTTGTTTCCTTCCCAGTATAAGAATTGGCTTGGTAGTTTGGTCTGCCCTGTTCCCATGATGCACTGGGCCAGGGTCAGACTAATTTGCATATAGCCAAGTTCTGAGCTGGGATGGTGAAGTGAGCTAAAAAACGGTGATGGATCAAGCCCTGATCTTTGGACTGGGTAAGAGTGGTCTGCTTAATTCAGACACTCTGTTCATCACCTCCCCCTTTTCTGAATCCTTCCCTCAGCGTCCTCTCCTCTCTCCTCCTCCCTCAGGGCGGGACTTCCGGCCTCGCCGCGGGCAGCGCGGCGGCCCGATTCACACAGGCAGGCGGTCAGGCATTAAAAATATTGGCGTGGGCAGCCGAAGTTAAATAAAATTAAAAATAAGCGAGGTGGGCACTCGCCAGGGCGGGCAAAGCGCTCCTCAGCGCTATAATCAAAATAAAGCGCTCTAAAGCGCTATGGGGCAATAAAGCGCTCCCAAAGCGCTAGAACACAAAGTACCAAGGTCCTTCCAGAAATGCAGCCCTACCATGCTGCACAAAGGTCCCAGAGAGTCTCAGGGGGCAAAGCAAAGTCCCCCCATCAGCCCAGGCAAGGCAGAGGGTCCTCCAGAAGTCCTCCAGGCATCCAGGGGCTGGGCAGCGCCCGCCCCTGGTAGATTCAAGTCAGAAACAAGAACATTTTGGAAGGGGACACAGCCCCTTCTTATACAGTGAAAAGTCTTTGAAGTCCTTTGAAGTCCTTTGAAGCAGGCAGTGTGAGAACCAGCTAGAATTGGTTATAGGGAAGTCCCTTCAGTATCAGGGACAGAGGTGACAGTCGCCCAGCGGGAGGTGGAGCCAGATTTGTAGTTAGGCAGGCACAGCTCTTCACTATCAGGTGCCATCTCCTCCCACTTCCCTGGCAGCAGATGCTGCCTTTCATCCATGGGCTGACTTCAGACAACCTCCTGGGCTCTCCAGCCCCTGTCATCCTCAAACCAGACAGTTAATCCACAAGCAGGCCCAGGCACTCTGGGCCAGGCTCACCAGCCAATCACACGCCAGCAACAACTTACACAAATATGCCAACTTCCAAAAGTAGTACTTCTAGACTAGACACAGTCATGCCGCATATATCATTTTGCAGCATTCATTCCCACGAGTTCGTACACACCAAACTCGCCCCTGCACTCCCCACACATCAGGAACTACCATGGGCATACATATTCCCCATTCATTCCTATGGGAGGGCAGGTCACTCACTACTCATTCACAGAGAGCTCAAGCACTTTACACTGTACCACAGTGAAAAAGTGGGCAGAGGCCTAAAATCACCAACACCAGGTTCCAGAAACAGGCTAGGAAAAAGCAAAAAGTCTAGGGGTGAACCTGACCAAAGGGCCGGGTCCAACAAGTTCCATTTGAAAAAGGAAATAAAGAGGCCCTAAAAATGACTGTTTCTGGAAACAGATCGTGAAATACCAGAGAACCTTTTCCTCAGTAACTTTGGATAGTTATTTAAAAATGGATATCAGTGAGAAACTAATCTTCATGTATGTATACGGTTTGTTTTAGTTAGAGGCAGGCCCGGTTCTAGCGGGTGGGCCGGGTGGGCCAGGCCCACCCAAATTTGAGCCTGGCCCACCCAAACAGGAGCCTTGGCCCTCAGCAGTGAGGGCTGGAAGGCAGGCGCGCAACGCGCAGGTCGTGTGTGTCAGCCCGGCCGAGCCAGCTTTCCCGGGCGCACACACACAGACAGATTTAGAGATTATCGCAGCCCATCACCAGAGTACTTCACAGGTCTCTAAAGACCATTAACATGTTAACGAGGCTTTGTTTACTTTTTTCACACCTTCATCTCGGCACAGCGAAAGGTGACAAATCCTTTCTTGGACACTGGTAACCTTTGGTAACCTTTGCCTACTGTCCTGCTGCGTTGATATTTCCTTTTCTATGCAGCTCAGGCTAAAAGAAGTTTGTTTATTCTTAGTCACCTTTCCTAACCCCTGCAGTGGCTTATCACATCAGACTGTGACACAAAGTTTGACTAATGGAGCAGGTAAGAGAATGTGTTACTACATTTTTTTCTTTTTAAAATCTGCACAGGCCCAGCAGGACACATACTTCGTGTGAGCTTCATTTAAACAGTTTTTATCTTTATCATGGCCGTTGCAGGACAGCAATAAGACAATACAAAATGCCCAGATAAGGCTGGTGATTAATGATCCTTCTGGAGAGCAATCATTTGTTTGTTAGTAGTTTTTAAATGCAGATGAACTGTATTGTATCTGGATAGCTCAGTGGGTTACTGCCTTTGTCGCAGAGATCCTTGTGTTACTTGGAGTTTAGAATTTACAATCTTATCATAGGACAGTGACCTATGAACTGTCATCTAAGAGCGGTCTACAAACACGAATGGTATAGTTAGAACTTCCCTTTTTTTGTTTTGTGATATAGTTAGAACTTCCCCAGTCTTTTATTATTCTAATGTTGCTAAAATGAGTATGTTTGGACAGATAAACATTTTTATCAGTAAAGCTGACCACCATGGAATGCTCTTTAAATCCTAAGGTTGTGTTACCCCATACCAAACCCTCTTAAAATATACTGCCCACCAGTATGGATGACATGTGATTTATACACCTTGTAATCCTCATTGGCTAATGTGACAATCCCTGTAGACTGATTTACATACTTGTATGATTCATTGTCTCTGTATAATGTGTGTGTGATGTAAAGTACTGACACACACTACACTGATATGAGTAGCGCTATACAACAAATGAAATGAATATGAGAGAGGGCCTACGTAAGGAGGAGGGGCACTGTTGGAGGGAGGCAGTGAGGGAATCAGAGGAGGAGGTAGTGGGAGGGGCTAAGGAGCGATGAGGGGCACTGGTGGAGGGTGGTAGTGAGGGAGTTAGACGAGGAGGTCTTGAGTGGGAGGGGCTACCAAGAGATAAGGGGTACTGGTCTCCAAGGAGGAGGTCATGAGGGGGAGGGGCTATGGGGATATGAGGGGCACTTGTGGCGTGAGGCAGTGAGGAAATCTGAGGAGGAGGTCAATAGGGGGGGGTCATGGAGGGATGAGGAGCACTGTTGGAAGGTGGTAGTAAAGGTATTTACGGAGAAAGAGGTTATTCGTGTGGCACCAAAAAAGACTTTTGCATCATCGATAAAGACGGCCCTGCATTGGCCTTTCTGTTTTTGTTTATTTAATTAGCAGTCGGGTCATAAGGGCTACTGTGGAACATACTTGAAAGTGTGTGCTAATTACATTTACTGCTATATTTAGTGTTTTAAGTTTGAAGGTAATTTTTCTAATGTTTTTACCGGGCAAAATGAAAGTGGAGCCCGATGGTGCCGGATATGGGGCTAGGGCCCAAGGTCAGCTGTGACGTAAGGTGCACTTGAGAAGAGTAGTGGATATTCAAGCCTGTAAGGGAGTGTGTTGCAAAGTCCGGGGTCAGATGGAGGTAGTAATGAAGAGGGATTCTCCCTGAAGGCTCGCACAGAGGGAGCCCGAGAAGTGTCATTTGCCTGATACCCCCACCTCCGAAACCTCCTCTTCCCAGCAAAGGAACATTACAAGGAAAAAGCACTTTTTGAGAGTAATAACATTTAGAAAGAGATTTGGAAAAGAGTGCGTTTTACTGGGCCTTGCAAGAGTAAGAAGAGATAAATGAGGGCCCTGAAGCAGGCCTGCCCAGAAATATATGCAACAAATTGAGTCCCAGTGGCTCACCCAAATGCACCCTTGGCCCACCCAAATAAAAATTCCTGGAGCCTGGCCTGGTTCGAGGTGTTTAGGATCCTCTTAATGCCAATGTAATCGCTCTCACGATCAGACTCGCATGCAAGAACCTAGAGTCAATCAGGTTGCATAATGTGAATGATTTAAGGCCCAAAAAGGGTTATCTGCAGACTTACCATGGTAACTTTTCTTCTTAATAAAGAATTGTTGACGAAAAATGGGTATCTGTGTTTACATTTCCTTGCTCTGGTTAAGTTTAAGGGTGTTGTGTGACCCGTCTTTGCTCGCTGTAGTAAAGAAGAGTGGTAAGTAAAAAAAAAAAAAAGCATTCGATACGTTTTTAACCCAACCGTAACAAGTGCTACAAAATCTATAAGCAGTGTAGGAAGCACCAATGAGGAACGCCGATTTATTATTTCTCCCTTTGAAATTAACTCAAGAGCAAACACCAAAAGGAATATTTTGGATGACAAACCGCTATTCGAATGCATTTTTGGCTTACACTGCCATCTATCGTTCATGTTTGAGATCAGCTCTTGAAAACACACTTTTCGTACAGAATACCATTCTCGTTTTTGGAAAACAACTCTGCCACCGTCTCGCAGCATTAGTAACAAAATGCAACAGGAAGCATTGGAAGAGCCAATAGCTCTGCTATTGGCTTTGCCAATGTGTTGTAGCCATGTTGTACACCAGCGTGGCTGCTGTTCAGCATGGCTGAAGGTTAGTGGCGTAGAGGGGAGTGCTGTGGAGAGTAGTAGAATGGAATGGCACGTAGAGTGGAACGGCGAAGCGTAGAGTTAAGTGTTTTGGAGTGGCATAGTGAGTCTAGTATTAGATGGGCAGTGTGAAATCCCGTAGAGGCGCATACAGGGGAGTAGAGTAGAGTGGGCTGGTGTAGAGTACAATGGTGTAGAGAGCTGTAGAGTATAGTGGTATAGAGTTTAGTGGCGTAGAATTAATCAGTGTACAACACAGCTTTATATAATGCAGGTGCATAGATTAGAGTGCTGCATAGTAGAGCGCAATGAGAGTGTAGTGGTGCAAAGTAGAGTACAGTGGCAAAGAGTGGAGTGATGTAGAGTGGCATAGTGTGCAGTGGCAAAGAGTAGTGGTCCTGTAGAGAGCAGTGGCATGGAGCAGAGTGCTACAGAGTACAGTGGCACAGACTAGAGTGCTACAGAGTAGAGTAGGATAGTGTCGTAGAGTGCAGTGGTGTAGAGTTCATTGGCATAGGGTGTAGAGTAGAGTGGCAGAGTGTAGTGTTGCAGAGTAAAGTGTCAAAGTGCAGTGGCAGAGTAGAGTGACGTGAAGTGGTGTAGCACGGAGTGGCATAGTGGTGCAAGGTAGAGTGAAGTGGGGCAGAGTGGTGCAGGGTAGAGTAATGGCAAAAGTAGATTAGAGAGGCGTACAGTGTATTGGCAGAGTGCATTGGCATAGTGTATTGGTATAAAGTGCAGTGGCGCAGAGTTGAGCAAAGTTAAGGGGCCTAGACTGGAGTGGTGTAGAGTAGAGGGGTGTAGTGTGGCAGAGTGCATTGGCAAGAAGTAGAGTGGGATAGAGTGAAGTAGGGCAGAGTGCAATGGAGTGGTGTTGTATAAAGTGGAGTGCTGCAGAATTGAGTGCAGTGAAGTGGTGAAGAGTAGGGTGGAGTGGGGTAGAGTGGAGAATGCATCATGTGGTAGGACACTGCCTTTACAGACAACACATTTTCAATTGAAATGACCATTACATTTCCAGACATACAGTTTTACTAAAACTATGCAGGGTACAAACGATGTGTGGAAATGGCATCACCTAGAGCAGAGATCTTCAATCTGTGGTGCGCCACCCACAGGGGGCCCGTGGAGTCCGGGGAAGGGAGCCCGCATTTCCCAGCTTCACTTGTGCCTGCTAATTCAAAATGTTTGCTTTCATTTGGAAAAAGACAGCCGTCATGGTGCGGCTAATTTAGATTGTTATCAGCTGAAGTTTCATCAACTGAGTGTCTTGTGTGTAAAAAGCCTTGTAGCCAGGTTCTGAGCTGGGAGGGTGCAGTGAGCTAAAAAAACGGTGATGGATCAAGCCCTGATCTGTTGACTGGGTACAAGTGTTCTGTTTAATTCAGATACTCTGTCCATCACCACCCCCTTTTGTGAATCGTTTTGTCCACCATAAGCGTGGAAGGGTATGCTCAGACATGAGTCCCTTGCTCACTGCACCATCAGGATTCAAGCAAGCCGGGCCGAAGACGGCTGTAATGCCAGAAACCGCTCCCCGGAAGCTTGTTTCCTTTCCAGTAAAAGAATTGGCTTGTTAGTTTGGTCTGCCCTGTTCCCATGATGCACTGGGCCAGGGACAGAGTAATTTGCATGTAGCCAGGTTCTGAGCTGGGATGGTGCAGTGAGCTAAAAAACGGTGATGGATCAAGCCCTGATCTGTTGACTGGGTACGAGTGTTCTGTTTAATTCAGATACTCTGTCCATCACCACCCCCTTTTCTGAATCGTTCTTGCCAGGATGCCTGCTTGCTTGAATGAAATGCAAATGTGCGCTAATAGTTAAACTGCAAGTGTAAAGGATGCTTGGGAGCCAGTTATGACTTAAATTGATGCAATCACTCCAAGTTTTAGGATGACAAAGATTTGGGTTTTTTGAGTAGTAGTGCAAAGAGTTAACTGGGCTGTGATGTGCGTGCTTTTAATTCTAACTGCATTTACACAGCCCTTAGTACCACTAAGGAGGTGCTGAAGGGACAGTGATGTAAAAATAATTTTGCATTACATACGGACTGGTATTACTAAAATCAACATGTTTGGAAGCACCATTTTATAGTAAACCATTTTGCGCCTTTTGCAGCAGTCTATCTTACACTGTGTGTAATGCAAGTATAAAAAATAATGACTTACATATTCACAGTTCTTTGTCACCGGCTGCGACCTCGTAGCACTAAAAATACACCACTATTCTCCACTGCACCAATCAAGATTTCATTCTGTGTCTCTCTGGTTACACAGATCTCTGCAGTGCATTACCGAATAGAGGTTTCATAATGTACTACAGTGCATTTACCACTAACAACTTTTAAAAATGTAATTTTCATTTAGGCTGCCCATTATTTTATATGTAAAAAGACCTAAAAAAAAAAAAACTTGCAGAATATTTTGGGGCTTATTTATGAAAGGGTTGCATCGCCAGAGAATCACTTTTTTTGAGGCTCCGGCAGCGCAAGCATCTCAACCATACCTATGAGGCAGTGCAAAGCCACCTGCATGCCTTTGCATGGACTCATAGATATAAGACATAACAGCGCAAGTCACTGCGCTTCCTTACTCTGCGTCAACTAGGGGTTCCATGGGCTTTGCAAGGGCTTCCCACGCAACACTCATCGATTTTGATGCTGCCCCATATTTACAAAATCACGTAAACCTGAGGCAGCTCCAAAAATGGACGCCTCCCCAGTGTAGCCGTAATAAGGACAAATGTTTTAATTTAACCTTGTTTGTTCCTCTTCCATGTGTGCTGGATTCTGCAGCTCACATAGAAAGAGGAA
Source organism: Lissotriton vulgaris (assembly GCF_964263255.1). NCBI lineage: Eukaryota > Metazoa > Chordata > Amphibia > Caudata > Salamandridae > Lissotriton > Lissotriton vulgaris. Next base: position 1,116,842,496 of record NC_141685.1, on the reverse strand, counting down.
AACACCTCTCGATTGTTTTTGTGAAGGAAGGTGCCCCTTCCTGTACAAAAGCAATCCGGCTTTGTTGGTGCTAGGCAGCAAGTTGTGCGCCAACACAAGGGAAAAGGACAGTAATGCATCGTATTTTACAAATCCGGCGCATTCCTGCCCTTTCACACTAGTGTAGGGCAGCGCAGCAAGACGACGTGCGGTGCTGCCCTACGCCAATTCCTCAAAAATAGGCCCTTTGTTTTTAGCTACAACTTTGACTACACCCCCACGCTCACTGACCTTTGGTTTCCTACACGGTTTAATATTATTTCACCACTGTAATAGTTATTTGCTGTGGGAATAGGGTTTTTTGATAGTTGTTGTTGATGAGGAGTACCAAGTTCTAGAAATATTTGTCAGAAGGGGGTCCTTTCGCTTAAGCATTTTTTACAAGGGGGTCTCGGCATCAAAAAGTTTGAAGACCTGACAGAGTATGGATTTGTTGTGATCACATTAAAGTATTAGTTTCCTGCACACTTCAGAATTAAAAAATAAGCTTCATTTGTGATTTGTCATTTCTGATCTATTCTGAAATACTTTCACAGTTCATTTAAATGTTGTGTTTTAGAAATCTAATAACTAATCAGACCGACTGTAGGCCTGGATGGGGGATTCCACATAGCTCTTTCCCTTGCCATGTGTCCCCACTGCCACCCAGCAACCCTGGGGATCCACCCAGCTCTTCAACACAGGAAATGGGGACATTTGTTGGCCAGTATGCAAATGCCTCTGGAACCAGTAGAAAAGCCTTCATGTTCCAACACTATATTTGCCCCACCCCAAAAAGATGCAGTTATTGCCGAAAAGGTTAGTTTCTTGCAGTATGATAATGTCAGGAGTACGTCAGGCCAGCTATCTCAATACTACTCCCCTCTTCAGCTTATTGCCCGGCCCATTCATATTATAGGATAGAATTTTAAACGATATTACAGTCTCGTTGTGCGGACTCCGCATCCTTTTGTCAAGGGTTGCCCAGATCCTTCTCTAAGGACACTTGTTGATTTCCCCCTATGCTTGTCAGTGTGTGCTCACCTAAATCCCGCCTCAACGTCCCTTGCTACCCAGTCACCTTGTGCAGCTAGTATGCAACTACCCCTCCAGTCGCCCTCCCATAAACCTGCTGTACATCACCCAACTAGAACAGTAGATATGTCATTTAGCATGGGGGACTCAGCCCCACAGGCCATTAGTCCAACCGATTCTCCTGTGACGGTTCATCGCCCAGCATGAGTGGTACTCAGTCTTTGGGAAGGTTAACCACTTAGCCCAGTTTGGTTCTTTCAGCTATTCCATCAGCAGTCACGAGGGTACCCACCAGCAATGTGAAGTCATCTGCCTCCTCAGTCAAGGTCTCAATCCTGTCACCGACTGCTGAATCGGCCACCAAGACTAGGCCTTTGTTGCTGGCTGATCAAGGGGAACCCTTTTGGACATCCTGTCATACCTGACTCTCTCCTAAAGAGCTTGATCTTTCGACGGGTGGTCCTGGTTCATTGACACTTGCACTGCTTTGGAATCCTCTCTCCAATGCAGGCCCGCTGCCTTTCCTGCGGTAACCTTTGTGTTCTAGCCAGTCCTAGACCACTAGTGCGGAGACAAAAAAAAAATATGTCTCTGGTGTAGACACTCTTTGCCGGAAAGAGCAGAGTGTAGTTCAGAGTGAGGCTGCGCAAATGTCTTTTCACTGGAATTTAGGTCTAATGTGGTCGTACCGCTCTGATAAAAAATGGGTAGACATTCACTTTGCTTCCCTCGACTGTTCAGGGCCCATGTTGCTCTTGTGATCTATTCTGCAGCATATAATCTCAGTCTCTAAAATTAAGTAGTCTGGCTATGATCGGCAGTGGTAGTGTCCCCGGCTGCGGTGGTCTTCCAAGCACTCTATTGTCATTTTCCACTGTGCAGAGTGTGATGCCCCACATACTGTTGATAAGCATTGTTCCACACCAGTTTTCAATTGTCCCAGACCTTGGGTCAAGGTAGTCTCTCGGCCAGAATGGAGTTCAGCAAAAGACTTTATTATAGACTAGAAATTTGCTTTTTTAAACAATGCTTGCAAACATTGGCAAAACCAACAGCTCATCACCTGCATTATTAAGACAAGACCTTTTGGCTTTGCTAATGCTGGCTTGCACTGGAGGCATAGGGATTGTTGGATTTACACAGAACAGAGAGTGAGGAGAAGAAACTTTAGGCTGCTCAATGCTCCATAGTTCCTCCTCTGGGGCACACAATTGATTTTCTGGCTGTGCCAAAGCACTCAAGTGGTTTTGTGGTTGCTCGAATACAGTGGATCTTAACCTTTTGACTTCAGTGGACCCTCATGTAATCAATAGTGAAACACAGGGAACACCCCCGCTGAATTATTGGAATCTGGGACCCCATCATAGAGTCATTAATAAAAGCTTAAGCATTTTCAATGATTTGAACCACGAAACAATGTGCAACAAATACAGCAACAAGCATTAATCAAACAAATACAAATGATACATATATTTATTTTTTGTAATCAAAATAGTCATTTTAAAAATGAAATTTGGAGCTTTTCTAAATTCAAAGACACCCCTGATCATCCACAGTTTGTTTGATGCACTTCCACTGCTCCCAAGTTTTAACTGGTGGAAACGAATTACATTTTACACCCACAGTTTTAAGTCCCTCAAATTTACAAAAGGTTTTAAAGTATTGAATTGTACATTTTACTTCTTTATTAATATACACTTTACGAATCTGTTATTATTTCATTTTCTAAGCATTTGTAGACCCCCTTCGTAGGCTTCGCAGACCCCCTTCATCCCCGGGCCACAGGTTAAGAACCACTGCTCTAATTAAACCAGCAAGACAAACATAAGTGAAACTGTGACAACCTCAATTATTTTACATATATTCTAGGGGTTCAAAACATTGGATTTTGGAGCATTTGCTAAATTCTATGACATACACAGCATTCGTAAAGATTTTCCGGCTGGCCATCTTATGCATGAAAATCCTCAATTTTACCACTAATCGCACACGTATACTTTTGTAACTAACAAAGAGGTATGCATAAAATACTTCCCAGAAAAAGATTGTGTTATATTCCTGCACAATGCGTTAAGAAAGCCAGCAAAAGATTAACTTGCATAGGCCAATTCAGCTAACCTTTTCCATTGCCCATAGAAAAGCAATGCAAAAGGTAACTTGCAGAACAATATACTTCTAAACTTTTCTAGCTTCATAGCATTTAGTGAGAAAGAAAATCTTAATTGTTCAGGCACAAAAAAGTTAAACGGGGACACTTCACAACCTTAAGGCACAAATAACGAAATTCACTGGCAAAAAACAAAAAACTTCCCATATTTCTAATATTTACATCAAGCAATCAGCAAAGAACACTGGGATAATATTTATCCACATCAAGGTGCCAATTTGTGTTGAGGCACCATAACACTCCTGCTCTGCCTTTAAAAAAGGCATTTAAGCCACACTATAAAAAAAAATGCTTTCTTTCCTATTTACGCTGATTTGCTGTTTGAGTGGTTGTTTCTAGCACTGTAGCTTGCCGTTATGGCATTTCTGGGGAATAGGAGGTCTATAACATTTATTAGAACATTGGAATGTTGGGCGCTCCATTGAGTGCTCCATGCTTTTACGGGCCGGTAAAGGCACCCAAAGCAACATTCCAATGTTATTTTCAAAGGCCTCTCCGAACCCGAGGGAATTCAAACCCCTCAAACTCGGAGAGGCCTTTGTTTTATTTGTTGGAACATTCTGCCCTCTAGTGGCACAATGCTCTTATAGCCCTTCTTAGCTGGGCAATACTGGCTATTAAAGTCCTGCTCCCTTGTTAAAGTCCCTCGCCTTCGGCTCGGGCCTTTAACGCTGCAGCGGGCCTTTAATAGCCGGTATAGTCAGCTACAGCGGCCTATAAGGCTTTAATATCCCCCTAATTCACATTTTTAAAAACACAATTGGCTCTCTCACCCCCACGAATTACTGAGGTGAGGAGTTCCAATTTGTTGCATGTGGTCTATAAGACAAATGAGGCCCACCATTCGAATCTTTAGAAGCGACAACTGCAAGGCTGATTTTTTGCAATTCGCTATATGCATAGTGACTTAGATGTAGAACATGCCACAATGTGATAGTAAAAATTCAGCCCTATGAGTTAGTGATCTTATACGTAAGAGCCTGAAATGAGTGCCAATAAGGTGCTTTTTTCATTAAATGATTAACAGTTCGAGTCTAGGTAGGGACTCTACATCCTGTGATTCTGGGCAAATCATTTAATCTCTCTGTGCTAAAGCTCAACAAAATAAATGTGTCCATCTATAACGAAGCTTGTGCTCATGTAAAGCGCTCTGATACCTTGTGGTAGAGTTTACTCTATAAAAAGCGCTTTTTTTCCCAAAGTTACATTCCCTGGTGACTTCCAGATAGCTTGTGAATTTTTATGCACTGTGCTTGGTTTTATCATGTACACAATGGGACATATTCTCAAGTAGTTATCGCAGAGTTATCGGCACTTTATCGCAGCCAAAGTCAATATAAATGTATCACCCCATTCACAAGCTGGTGCTAACAGCCCATAGCACCAGTTCACCTGCAAAAGCAGCCTCAAAAAACATCGCCACAGATGACCCCCGCAACTATCGCTAATGAGATGCAGAGTAGGCATTCCTGTGCAAAACGCTGAGACAACACCACATCACAACATTCTTAACGACGAGCCAGATTGGCGAGAAGATCACAAAACATGCGATAAGATGCATTAGCAGCAGGGAATTAAGACCTGCTTTGACCTGGGGTAAAGTCGGACCACAGCCTGCACCAGAAAAGGGAGCTCAGCCCACAGCCACATGAGAAGTATAACAGATGCCATGGAGCCACTGGTCATGCAGCCCGGACACCCAATAGGGCCCCAACACCCACCGCCACCACCAGGACCACCCCGAATCGACACCGAGGCAGCGCAGGCAAAGACAGCGACCCCCTGAAAATGCACCAACCTCACAGACCCAAAACCAGAGAATGACATAACACACCACAGGCTCAAAGGGACAACCAACATCCCACCTCAGACAAAGCTCCTGGCTGTGCTGCACCAGTTGTCGTTTGGTACCTACCAACCAACAACTGCCAGAGTAGGAGGAGTCTCACAGCCAGCCCATTCAAAGTTCCTCAAACCTGTCCTGGATGCGATCAGCTTTTTACCTCAGTAACTATACTTCCCCTCCACACTGCAGGAACAGCTGGAGACCAAGCAAGCGACTATGCCACAGCTGGCTTCCCTCACATTTTGGGTGCAATTGACTGCACATGTTTCCTACTGGTGCCCCCTGGCAACACTGCACACAATAACTTGCCGGTGCAAGCTCCAAGCCCGAGGCCCGCCAACCTGGCAACCTGCTACGACCATCACAGCCTCCGTGAGCTAGGCCCGCAGTACTCCTTTCTCATTGACTTACCTTACCAGCATACACAGCGGACTAGTTGGTCACACATTTGGAACGGAGTCTTGATTACACTATGGCAGAGAACATCATTATGGTAGATTTTATTAGACTATACTCCTTTTGATGTGGGGCCACCAAATCTGTGCATAGCATTACAACCACACATGTATGTTGGCCCATGCGGACTACTGCCCTCTGCCTACGCTGTGCTCGAGTAGGTCAAACAATTGGAACTGAGCATCGATGCTTCAATTGCAGAGTACATATCATTACACGCAAGAAGAGGTGTAAGAGGATGATGCGTTGCAGCCAGGAGGAAACAGGATAATCGATACGGAGGTGATTGGACACTACAGACAACACTAACTCTGTGCATCGCAAGCCAACGATACGTGGCTGTGGGCCACTGCTGACCGCTGCCTCCGGCCTACACTGCGGTCGTGTAGGTCACACATTTGGGACAGAGTCTTGATCATGCAATGGCCGAGTACACATGTTAATGCGGAGTTTATATCACTATACTCCTTTCGATGTAGAGACACCGACTGTGCATAGCATTACAACCACACTGTGGCCCCTAGCTGGAAACGCCTTCAGCCCATACTGCGGTCGAGTGGGTCACACAGTTGGAACGGAGTCTTGATTTAGCAATGGCCGTGTTTATAACATTGTACCAGCATCATCGCAGACTGCATCCCCTCTCAGCCCTGGTGCCACGAAGTCTGTTCACCGTCATTCATGGATACTCGCTGTTTGAACTTTTGTGCCGGCTGAGTCTATGGACTTGGGGTTGTCATCATCTTCATGTAGCCGATACCTAAATGGTGGTGAAAACAAGGCTGCAGCATTCCACTCCTCCATTTGCGGCTTCCGGATGGCTTCTGTCCTCTGCATCATGCCCTGGAGGACACCTTCCACTGTCCCCCGCAGCCCTCCGCACACATTCACCCCGGACATTGATGTCTCAGTCCGTGTGGCCCTACCTCAGTGCACCACAAGTCACTGTCTCGTGGCGGGGTGCCTGTGCCGGCTGCTGTGCATCCAGGGCCACTAACTCTGCAGATCAAGTCAGGGACCCTCTCTTCTGAAATATTGGATGGCCTCAGACGATGGCCTTGGGTCATCAACGCCATGTGTTTGTGGCCCTGCGCTGTCTGCTGCCTCCGGCCTCAACTGCGGTCCACCAGGGCTCACACATCAAATCAAGTCCTGACCGGCCCGGACGTCGCATCACCGCAGGAGACACACTCCACCACCACCGCCAGGACCAACTTCAACCACTAACTGCCAGTGTCGAAACGGTCATACTCGCGGAGTTGCTCGCACCTGCCGTGGATGCCATCTTCTGCCTGATCCCCTGCTCAGCACTCCAGATGCCACTAACTCAGTGCGCCGAAACCCAAGGACCGTTACTGATTGAGTTTTGTGCTGGGGAGAGGTTACGCAGCAATGTCACCACAGGCAGTGTGGGAGACCTGGGACAATGATGAGGAAGATGATGCAGGTGTGACACCCCCCACTCCAGCTGCATCAGGAATGTCCCGAAGGGACACAATCCTTGATGTTTTAGTTACATGAGCGCGCTCAGCTCTAGTGCCCCATCCTCAGTGCACTGCAACTCACTGACACTTCTGTTTGCCCATTATGTGACCTCTGTACTTGCTCCGGCTACCTCCATGAAGCTCCGCAGTTGTCTCTGTAATGCTGGTGTTTTCTGTTTCCGTGTTCATAGTGTTCACTGTTGTGTTTGTTGCTAGCACCAACAACTCCCTGAGGGCTGGCTTACACTCAACCCAGACAGGTGTCACTGTACATGTGACCCTGCCAATAAAGGGACCGGGTGCACATGCACGTAGCCAGTTCCAAAAACTGTGTGTCTGTGTGGTCATGATGTGTGCATGAGGGCCCCGGGCCCTACAACATTACTTTGTGCTGTGCCCAGCGGACGCAAACCATGTCATTGCAGGCAGTGGGTTAGAGCTTAGAGATGTAGCTTTGCCATCAGTCACTCAATACGTAACAGGTGTGTACTGGGCCGACGCACGGAGGACCAGCGTGGGTGTGTGGATGGTAATTCCGGGTGTAGTTCAGTACAGGAAATGTGCAAATGCATGTGTCTCTGTCACAGTGTAAGTCTCATTTGTGGGGTGCAGATGGTCCCTGATGGGACTTAACACCCCTTATGTGATGTAGTTCAGCTTCCATGAGCTCTGACCCCACCCGCACCTGTTCGGACACCTCCTTTTGGCATTCTGACACCTGGCATTGGAATGAGATATGTGCCTCGGTGAAATGTTGGGAGCCAGCCGTGGTGGCGGGTGATTCCTGCTGTGTGGTCTGTGCAGGGGCTGGGGTCTCCTCTATGTTGCTTGGCTGCCCTGCTACAGTGGGTAGGTTGCCTGAGATGTCCATGAGCTGTTGTAGGGTGTCAGTGTCGAAGGTGTGGTGGTCTCCAACATCACTGATGGGTTGTCTGGTCTGCCCTGTTGGAGGTGTTTGTCCGTCTGCAATGTGAAGGGGAGATGCATGTTGACATTGTGTTGACATTTATGTTGGCGCATTACCAGGAGTAACAACATGGGAGAAATACTGCAAACCAACATACCCCAAAAACGAACAGCCAAAGGAACTAGACCCTGTACCAACTGTAACGACTGCAACAACATCATAAGAGGCAGTAACATAACACATCCCATGAAGGGTCATAATATAAAACAGAAGGTATCGACCAAGTGTGATACATCCAATGTAATATATCTACTAAAATGCCCATGTGGGAAGGTCTATGTAGGAAAAACAGAACGAAAAATTAAAACAAGGATCAATGAACATAAGTCAAACATTAGAACCCGTAATGAAAAATCAACTGTGGCAATGCACTTTAGTGAAGAAAACCATAATATCTCAAAGATGAAGTTTTTAGTTTTGGAAGTAATTGAAAAGAAGGAAGGCAGAGACAACAATAAATATCTCCTGCGCCGGGAGAATTTTTGGATACACAAGTTGAACTCTGGTAAACCATATGGGTTAAATGAACGCATGGAGCTAGCATGTTATCTATACCTAAAGAGATAATTTATTACTCTTATGATAAATGAGGCCTGTTTTCTGAGGTACAGAAGGTGGAGTTAACCTTACATCTTATACATGTGTCAAAACATATTCACGTATAATACTCATATTCATACTTTTACACTGAACTGCCAATCCTTATGGACATTAGGGGGCATCAAACGGGAGAGGCACTCGTTCTATTTCACTTTTCCGAATAATGTTTTTTTTCTTCGCTTTTATGTTTTTTAACCTGGACGGCAAAATTTTATCTGGACGGCATTACTAATTACAATGCTCGAAAAGGACGTTTAACTTTTTATCGTAACACGCACCAAGCGAGTCTGTTCTCTAGAGGGTTTATTAAAGCAAACACGTGACATCGCGTGTAACCAATAGGCGTTCCTTAAATTAACTAATACGGAGGTGCCGCTAGCCTCCTAACACACGGCACAAACCTGAACGCGATAGATTGGAAAAACGTAGGGTCGGGCGGATAACAAGTAAGTTACTAATCGGTTCCCACAAAGCAGGATTGAACGTGCGATTTAGATACTGTGCATTAACTCATTATTACGTCTTAAATGTCACATTTTAATCAGGATTCGGGCACATGTTTTTCACAATCAAGGCACGTATTAATTTTTGGGGGGGATTGTTTTGAGCACATAACGGCACGAACACAAGGGGCATCACCAATAGACACTATACATAGGCAGGGACACATGACATATGTATAAAAACCAGTGCTATGATTTTGTTTCTATAGATATGCTCCCCGAAGAAGGGCTCTCAGCCCGAAATGCATAGGGGTTGATACAGTGCATATGGAAACTACAAAAAGGTTTACTGTCAAATTAAATGCTTGAAATTTCGAATTAATGAAAAAATATTCAGAAGTAATTAAAAATTTAAACCAAGCACCAAGAAACTTTCGTGGAGTCCTTTTGTACATAGGTGCCCAAGGGGATGCAACCAAATTAGTTTGGAAGCACAGTATTAGGCATGGTTTTTAAAAAAATTTTTTTTTTATTGCAGAATCACAGGGAGCCATTAACAGTCAATCAGAAATTTCAGTTATGCATCACAGTCGGCGCTTCTCAAAGCCGGATGAAGGATACACGGCCGTTTAGGCCACATCCCGGAGGTTCGGCGGCAAGTATCATTAGAGCGCTACAATTACCAAGTAGAACACAAATATGAGCATTCAATAGGCGTTCCGAGTTTCTGCTTTTTTATTCTTTTCGTTGAAAACACCCCACCCCCTCTAATTAACCATAAACACTAGGTTCATACCTTCAAATATACATATACGAAAAAATTGCAGCAGTTACACTCCTTTTCCCTCCCGCCTCCCACCAGTGCCAGTCTTTCACTGTTCAGGGTCCAAAGTTGCAGGAGACTCACAGCACCCAGTAGGTTCAGTATGGTTCATCGTACCCTTTTGTAGAGATGTCTCGTTTGTCCCAGTGTCACGTCCCGTACCCACCCTCGGAAACCCTTTCTACAGCCCCCCGTCCAGCCCATGATAGTGTCACCACTTAGACCAAACTCTACGGAATTTTTTCGGGCATTCCCTGGCCTTATAGGTAACCCTCTCAGCTGCCATATAGAGGTCCAATCCTCTCCTCCACATCTGGGGGTTCCGGCGCCCCCAGTGTTTTGCAATGTCTCTTTTGGCAACAACCAGTGCAAGGATCAGGAAAGTAAGAAGCGAGCGAGACAGGTCTACCTAATTGGTCATGCCCAGCAGTGCCAGCTTGGATTCCTGCGGGTTCGGAGCCTCTAAAACCTCCTCTAATTCCTTAAATATCTGGGTCCAGTATGTTTAAATTACATCACAGGTCCATATCGTATGGTAAAAATCTCCCTCCCCCTGCTGGCATCTAAGGCATTGTGGGTTGTCTACCTTCCCCATTTTGCTCAGACGTACCCAGTCATAGTAGGTTCTATTGAGTATATTAAACTGAATAAGTCGTAATCTAGACTTGATTGTCACCTGCCGGGGATGCATCAAAACTATCTCCCAGTCCAGATCCTCCATCTCCCCCACCTCTGCTTCCCATGTGTCCCCGAGTCTTGTCAAATCTCCCAGCATGTGATTAGTCAGTGTTTTATACGTCAGGGAGACCGCCTTTCCCGCTATCTGCTCTTGAAGGAGCCTCCCCTCCAGTGGTGCATACTCAGGGATGTCTGTGAGTGTGATGTTTTGGGCTTTCCAAGTGTACCGTAGTTGGATATATTTGAAGTGCTGCGTATTATGCAACCCAAACTCTGATTGAAGGGCTTGGAAAGATTTGAGTTCCCCCTTGGCTATTACGTCCCCTATGGTGGAGATGCCAATATCGTCCCATCTCTGGAACCCGTGCAATTATTAAGTTCCGCCAACCACTGGCAGTGCCACAACGATGTCTGTCGTGTGGGCTTATTTTCCCAGCCCATGCGTCGTGTGGCCCTCGTCCCTGAATTAAGTGTTATAGACGTAGCCGGGAGAAGGCGAGCCCTTCTAAAACTCCCATACAGATAACACAGTACGTTCTTGGAGGCCATTTTAGTTCTCTCCAGGACGTACGTAGGGGTGATCTGCCGGGGCATGGAGCCAGTCATTAATTGGTGTCAGATGTTCCGCCCAATAGTAAGCCTCTAGGTTAGGGAGCGAGATCCCTCCACTATACTGGTGTCTCTTAAGTGTGGACAGGGCCACCCTGGGATGTTTTCCTAGCCAAAGGAAGGATCTCCGATCGGCATGGATCCTGTTGAAGATCGCCACGGGTATTGGATAGTATTAGTTTTGTAGGGCGTATAGGAATTTCGGCAGAGTGATGATTTTGTACATGGCCGCCCTGCCCAGGAGTGTCAATGGGAGCTGTCTCCAGCGGTCCATATCTGCCACCGCATTAATTATAATCCGTTCCAAATTCCTTTGGAACGAGAGGGTCGCATCTGTGGTTATATAGATCCCGAGGTATTGGAGGCCTTCTGTGGTTTGTCAGCATTTCCTCTTGAAGCCTCCCCCACTGATTGCATCTCCCAGGGTCGTAAAGTACGGATTTGTGCCAGTTTACTTTGTGGCCCGCCATCTCACCGTACCGTTCTAGTTCTCGGAAGAGCTCCGGCACAGTGGTCTCCGGTTTAGTGATATAGAGCAGGACATCGTCCGCGTAAAGCGAGATCTTTTCCGCAGTCAAGTCTGTGTCGTCTCTCGTAAAGCCGTGAAAGTCCGTGTTGTGCCGGATTCTGGCTGCGAGCACTTCAATGGTGAGCGTAAAGAGGAGGGGGGACAGGGGGCAGCCCTGTCTAATACCTCTCTGAATTTGGATCTCCCGTGAGAGTATCCCGTTCACCCGCACCTTAGCTCGCGGGCTAGTGTAGAGAAGCCGGACCCATTTGATACATTTTGGCCCGAAGCCAAACATCTGGAGCACTGCAAACAAGAAGAGCCAGTGGACCGCGTCGAACGCCTTCTCGGCATCCAGGGAAAGGAACCAATGTGGCTCACTTCGCCGACTCACTTCTTGTAGCCAGTTATGGGTTCTCCTGAGATTCAGTTTCGTTGCTCTGTCTGGCAGGATGCCAGATTGGTCCAAATGTATGAGGCCCGTAATGACCGCCCTCAGGCGGACTGCCAAGATGGTTGCCAGCAGTTTTACTTCTGTATTTAGTAGGGAGATTGGCCGGTAGGAGGCACAATTCTCCCGTGGTTTGCCCTCCTTATATATCGGAATTATCGTGGCTGTAGCGAGATCTGGTGGGAGCTCTCCCTCGTCGAAGGCGCCAGTAAAGAGGCCTTTAAGACGACAAGTCAGAAGGTCCGCTGTCCGCTTATAAAGCTCTGCTGGGAAACCATTCGGGCCTGGGGTTTTGCCCGGCCTCAGCTTGGCGATGGCATCCTTGATGTCATCAGATGTTATGTCTGCCTCCAGGGCCTCAGGGGAAGGACCGGTAGGACCGTTTCGTCTAGATATCGGAGAGCTTCCTCATGGGTAGCCAGGTCGCGGGAAGTATAAAACGTTTCATAGTGAGTAGCAAACACTTCTGCTATCTCAATGTCGGTGTTAACCATAATTCCGTTCTCAGTAGCAATACTGTCTATCCACCTCGCCGCTCGTTCTTTTTTGCTGAGCCACGCCAAGAGTTTTCATGACTTGTCTCCTACGTCATAATCGGTGGAGGGTGGCAAGGGATTGGGTCTTGGCCTCATTAGTTGCCAGTTCAGGCATTGTTATTGTTGACATGCAGACTGTGTGACAACGTACATTGTGACTGTTTGGGCGGTGCTGGCAATTTGAGGGGGGACAGTGGACATTTGGACTACGTGAAGGATGGGAGGTTGTACATGTACATATGCATCTCACAGATGCAGAGCTGAGGAACGAGAGCCGTTAGTGTGCTGAGGTGTACCGCGAGCCGGGGGAGCAGTGGAGCAACTGCCGGGCAGCGAGCGTGGTGATTCTGCCGGTGATTCTGCCGATGATCCTGCTTTCCGTAAGGAGACGGGAGCCGCGTGGAGTGGTGAGCGGCGGCGGGCGGTAGTGAGGAGATGAGAGGAGCCGCGGAAGACAAGCCAGGGGCCGTGAGCGGCAGCTAGTATTGAAGCGAGCGGCGGTGAAACAGTGAGGAGCCGCTGGAGGAGCCAGTGGTGAGCGGCAGCGGTAGCATTTCTCCCCCCTTGGTGCGCGGCGGGAGCAGCGAGTTGAGGGGAGCCGGGGGGTAGAGTTGAGCATTAAGCTGTTTCGCCAGAGTTGGGCAGGACAGGAAAGGCGAAGGTGTGGAATCCAGGCCCTACCGGTTCCTCCCACCCTGCCCCACCCGCCTTGCCTCGCTAGCCTGACATGCCTACTTTTGCCCGCCAACAGTACCACAGTGCCTCCTGTCAACCTCCACCCCTCCTCTCAGCATGCCTCCCTGCGGGAAGAGCCTCCGTGCCATAGGCAACTCGGGACGTTAAGCAGTTATAGAGGTCTGTATCCTGTAAAACCATGTCCCAGTCTTAGCCTTCAGTATTAAGATGGGGCGATTGAGGATTGAAGCACTGAAGGTCCATAAGGTGGATTGCGAGGGGCTGCTGAGGTACCAAGGACCGTGGAGATAGCGGCAACGATAGACCTCTGACCACAGATTTACAGCAGGATGGAGAAAAGAGAGGGGGATAAGCCAGAGACTATGTCAGTGAGAGTGAAGTCTGCTGGGATTAGCTTTTCCTCCCGTGCAGTCACCAGCAGCCTCACCCACTCTCATTATTGGGGGAGTGCATGGTCACTCAGTTACAGTTTTCCATCAAGACGCGGTGAGCAAGAAGACCACCATAAGTTCACGGCTAGAAGTCTATGCGTGACCGAAGGAGTGCTAAGGAATAAAGCTGGAAATTAGATCAGGGAAAGTTTGTCAAGTGGCGGAAGGCAGTTAGAAAAAATATATATATATAAAAAAAAAAAAAAAGTACTCGAGGAAGGCTCACCAACAAGCCAAAGAGGAAAGTCTCCAAGATCGAGAGAGAGGCTGGTCTCAGCACTGACTCCCGAAACAACAACGCTGAGCCCAAGAAGGAAAAGCAGGATTTATAAATTCATTTATTTAAAGGATCCTATGGCGGCGATCTATGCACCAACAGCCGAGGCCTCCAAATTGCCTAGCCCCATCGTTCCAGATAGCACAGTTGCCCCCTTGGCACAAGTCTTGACTAAAATCAACGACACCCTAACAGGGAACCAACTCCCACAGAACCAAATGACACACCAACGATTGAATAAGTCGGTAACAGTAACAGCACAAGTGCACCAATTTAAAACCCCAATATACACAAGGTAAATCACGAGAAGCACAGTAAATAAGGGAAGAATAGAGGACACCTCGCTAAAGTTAAAACTAAAGAACACAAGCAGAAGTATAAAACTCGGAGACATAGCATCTGAGGGAATTACAAACATAAAGGTACTCACAAAGGAAGCAACGGAGGAAATATTTAAACTCAGCGAATCGTCCGAGCCGCTAGTACAAGAGGAGGAACCCTGGTTAAATTCATTTTCCTTTTCTAATGACCCCAATTTTTTTAGAAATCATGGAAAAAATATCCCAGAGCAAAGAACCCCAAGGGAATGCCTTACTAGCAGCAACTTGTACTAAAGCTCAACAGAGCAGTCTGGGAATGGTGGTTTCTACTTCACGAAGCCCATTGACTAATAAAGATCAACAACGGTTTGTACTAGGCGATAGCAGAGGTATTCCAACTAAATTAAATCATTCAAATCTCTCAGCACCTACAACAATTTCCTCCGTTAGTATGATTGATCATGAATCAGATGTTTTGCGGAAGTCCCAAGAACAAGAGCCAAGCACTCAATGGAGCCAGTCCTTGCTAGGCACCCTAGATCAAGCGATAAGGGACTAGACCCTGCCGATCTGGCGAATTTCCGCCCTATCTCATTGCTACCTGGACTAGGAAAAATCGCCGAAAAGTTAGTGAATCGGCAGCTTTCCGGATTTCTTGAGAGCAACGACCTGCTGGGCCATTCCCAAACGGGATTTCGCCCTGGGCAGGGCACAGACACTGCCCTCATAGTGGTGGCAGAAGAGGCTAGGTGCATCTTAGATTCAGGGGGATCAGCAGCTCTGATCCTCCTGGATCTGAGCGCTGCATTCGATACCGTAGACCACACTACCCTTGTACACCGTCTCTCTAAACTGGGTATTGTAGGGTCCGCCCTTAAGTGGCTGAAATCATTTCTCGACAATCGGTCCTTTAGGATCTGGGAGAATGGCACCATGTCAAAATCCACCCCTCTTCAATGTGGGGTTCCTCAGGGATCTTCCCTGAGCCCCACATTGTTCAATGTCTATATGGCTCCGCTGGAAGATGTAGTAGCCCCCTTTGGGATTAAATCTATTAGCTATGCTGACGACACACAACTCGTCGTCTCTCTGTCTCAGCAAGGGGGATGCCCTCACAACCTCTCGAGCTGCCTTTCGGCAATCTTTTCCTGGATGACAGACTCCAAGCTCAAACTTAACGGAGCCAAAACGGAGATAATGCTCCTAGGTCACTGCCTTACATCTCTGCCTTCCGAGCTTTGGCCCCCCTGTATGGGGGATCTGCCCCCAGCAAAGGAGAAAATCAAAAGCCTCGGGGTCTGGTTTGAACCCCAATTAACATTCAGGACCCATGCCCAGAAAGTCGCAGGCAGCTGCTTCGGTCTGCTGCGTTCAGTGCGGAAAGTGCTCCCTCTCCTGCCCTTCCAATCTAAGAAGCTCCTAATCCAAGGTCTAATACTATCAAGACTGGATTATGGTAATGCTCTCCTTCTAGCTGCACCGAAAGTAACAATTAACACCTTGCAGCGGGTACAGAATGCGGCAGCCAGAATGCTCATGGGGGCTCCTAGAAGGGCCTCGGCCAAACCACTACTTAGATCCCTGCATTGGCTCCCCATCCAGGAACGAATCGCATTCAAAACTCTGTGTATTGCTCACAGGACACTTCAAGGCAAAGGCCCCCCCAGCCTTAAGAAAACTGATTTGTCCTTATAAATCCCCAAGGACCCTCCGCTCTGACGGAGAGAACCTGGCCTCCGTTCCTAGAGTGAGAAAAGCCCGGACCGGAGGACGCCGGTTTTCCCTGAATGCAGCAAAACACTGGAACGCCCTCCCTAGGGAAATCCGGATGGAAGCCTCCTATCTAAAGTTCAGAAAATCGCTTAAAACTTTTCTCTTCCCTAAAACTGAATAATCCTTGTTCCCCTCTTTTTGTTCTTAGGGCCTTTCTGTTTTTTTCTGTTAAGGTAGCGCTGGGACGCTCAAGGGCAACCACGCGCTTTATAAATCTAATTTCATTTCATAAGTGTGCTGAATTATCAATCCGACAAAATGGAGGTCCAAATAGACCTCAACAACCTAATCGCTGGCCATATCTCAGGCATAAATGCCAAGATGAACTTACTTACGTCACTTCTAACCAACAGGGGGAAACCGGAGCTTTATACATACAAAGACAAACAATAGTCTAACTGCGGCTGCGGGAGCATAATCGAGAAATTGGCAAGTCTTCCGGACATTTTAAAGGACATCTTGGGGGCTGTAAAACTAACCCGTAATAGCAAGCAGAATAAGGAAGCGTAACAGAATTTGGATATGCCCGCAATTTTTAAATGCAATAACTTAATAACAAATTTAAGTAGCAAGCAAAAGATGATCTAGAGCAAGCGGTACCTGATGAGCAACCGGAAATAACAGACAATCCAATGGAAACAACAGTCCTCGCCCCAAGTAAAACCAACAAAAAGGCAAAAAAAATGTGCAAGGAAGGCTAGGCTCAAATACAAAAAGCAACAAAATATAGACTCAGGAAAAAACGTTTCAATATTTAAAATGAGAACCCCCCTGTGGAGGCAAAAGCAAATCATTGAATACGTCCCTGCGCGGAGAGGTAGCAATCAAGGTATCACAACGGAATTATACTTCAAACTCCATTCCAACGGAAGGAAGCCCTGTCTCTGGAGTAACTATCATCCCCATCCTTCAAAAAAGCAAGACGATCCAACTCCTCCCGTAGATCAAGGTCGTCGATGGATAAAATAAACAGAATCTAAAAGTAGACGGGAAACGCGACATGAAAAACTTCAAAAACCTGAATCAATCAAAAGGTGCAGGACAAACAGGAACATCTCAAATGACAGATGTTCGCCCCTGGGGATAACATGCATCAAATAAGCGCAATGGGAGAGGATTTTCCACATGGGACAAAGGGAAGTAAAACACAGAATGCAACTAGAATACAGGAAGACTCAAAACAAAATGCACCTGGAAAAAATAACAACCGAACACTCAACCGAGCTAAACTCCCTGAAAGTTACAATAATTGGTAAGGACCGAAGATGCATGCTAACCACCAGGGAAGCAGTCTCCGAACCAACAAGGATAAGGAAAACAAGCACTCTGGGAATAACAGAGGAAAAAAAACGAGGAGGTGAACGAAGAACGAGAGCAACAAGAAGCCCATGCCAGGTGCAACTTATTCACAATTAACAATTCTGCAACCCTTAAAGATGATACCTCACAATTGCCCGAAGGCCATCCTAACCATACAGAGGCGTTTGAATCAAAACTGACATTTGTGCCAGAATATCCCACAAAAGGAAGGCAGGATATCCTTAATCGAGGGAACCTGGTAAAATTGTTCAAGGAAATCCCAGAATTAAAAGGGATAACCTCCCGGGATTTAATAGCCGTAGAATTTCAACAAAAAAGACAAAATCCGTACACTGAAGAATCTGTGACAACCTCGGCTACAAAGGACCTGGTGGACAAGATATATTCTGCGAGACCAAGATTTGGAGCTTGGGGAATTACTTTGAGGCTACATAAAAGTCCTATGTACCCTTATCCCCTACTAGATAGTCCAAGAAACCCAAACAAGGAAAATAAAGCAGAGAAAAGCCAGAGCACATGCGTTCGAGGCACTCGTGCCACCACGCCAGCATCTTCAATCAGCGGAAACAGGGCCAACACATCAGTAAGTACGCAACACATGGAACATCGAATACTGGACAGGATGGATTGGTCATGTGTACCAAAGACGCTAAGCAAAAAACATTCCTAACGAAGATTCAAATATACCAATGGCAGCGGAGAAGCTGGACCAAATCCAGAAGGAAAAAAGGCTGCATAGACTGGTTAACAGAAGGTGGGGGTTAATTGGGCTCAAGTGATTAAAATTAGTGATAAGCCCCCCATCAAAGAATCAAATGTGGCAACTTCTAGTGATTAATGTCTACATTCACCCAGAGAGGCAGACCCAGAAAGAAAAATATTCAACTTTAATGTCCCTGATAAAAGCAATGCAAAGATCCTATGCGCAATGCCCAATGTTCATCTCAGGAGACTTCAATTGCAACCTCATAACTAAAAATCAGGTTGAAGGGAAGATGCAAGCGACCTGTGGTGGACTAAAAATAACAAACATACTAGAAGACTTGGGATTGACAATTTGGAATGGTAAAACATAGGGCGACATACCAGCAGCTGTCACATATTTGAGTGGCAAGGCTCGCTCAACAATAGGTTTTACAATTATTAGTAAGAAGTTACTCCCCAGTATCGAAACATTTCAAATCGACCACGCATAGAAAGCGATCACTTTCCCCAAATAACGAGATTGAACATCTCTCTCACTTCGGCCCAAAGAATGAATTCTCTTATACAACACGCCGATAAGTTTAACTTTAAAAAACTAAAATGGCGAGGAGGGGGATGAAAAGTATCCAGGAGACAGCAAGGGATCATGTGAGTAAATTAGGGCCTCAGAGGAAGAACACGTAATCAACTGGGAACAGTTGGCCTAGGTCCTTATCCAAAAATGTCCAGAATTGCCGGGTAGTCAAAGAAGATTAAACACCAGGAAGAAGCCATGGTTCAACACGGACCTACGAGATCAAAAGAGAAGGTTCGCAAGAGAGGTTAGATTACAAGCGCGGGCAAAAAGAATCGGAAGCCCAATTATTAGCAAACTAACGGAAGTAAGGAATGTATACAGGAAGATGTTGAGGATCGCCAAAACTGCACATAAGGAAACCACCTGGAATAAATTATTATGCGCGGGTAAATTGCCAAATAGTAGGGACTTCTGGGGCATTATAAACGATCTGAATAAAGGAGCAAGTCTCCAACAAGAGGCAGGAATTGGAGAGGAAACGTGGGTTCAACATGTGCAAAACTTGTACTGCAACAAGACTTAGGCACCATTGAAGGTTCCCGTGGGACAGTGTCAGAAGTGGGAAAAAGAAAAAGAAACCAGAGTTCGGATAACAGAGAAAATGAAGATTGTGAACAAGAGATTGGGGGCAATGAATTAAATCCACTAATCACAAGTAAATAATTGCGGGGCATAATAACTAATTACTAATACTAAAGACAGAAGGAGCAGCAGGTCCAAATGGGCTAACCAAAGAGCTTTTTAAGAACGACCCAGACTTCTGGTAAAGAGATCCTAACGCCTCTCTTCAACCACATTTATGCACACACCGACATACCTGTCTCTTGGAAAGGCAACATTATACACCCGATATTTAAACAGGGAGACCATTGCAACCCAGTAAATTATAGGTTGATATTTTTAATTGATGTTGAGGCGAAACTTTATGCTTCTTGCCTTCTAGTTCAGCTACGAGACTGGATGGACAACACAAACATAATCCCCAAGTTCCAAACAGGCTTTAGGCAAGGGATCGGAACAATAACAAATGTGGCTATTTTGGCGCTCTGAACGGAAAAAGCAGTAAAAAAAAGGGAACACGGTTGTACGCATGTTTCGTTGACATAAAATCAGCTTTTGACCGAGTGAGCAGAGAGCACCTGTAGGTAAAGCTAAACACATGGAGACTGCCGAGCCAACTACTAAATGCAATTATCCCCCTTCACAACCACACTTGGGCAGGAGTGAAATTAGGAAATGGACTTAGTACAACTGAGCATTGCCAATCAACAAGGCTTAAAACAAGGATGCATGTTAGCACCAAGCCTATTCAACCTGTTCCTTTCAGATATCAGCAAAGTTATGGAAGCTGCCGAATGTCACCCGCCGATCATGGCCAACAAGCCCATCAATATATTACAATATGCGGACGACATAGTAGTGCTAAGCCAAACACCAATAGGCCTACAAAGAGCAACAAGCATTAGAAATGCAATAGGTCTCGCAGCATTAGAGTTAGTGCTTTTAGAATTGTTAATGGTTTTTTTTGTAAATCTTTAGCATGAGGGTGAGGGTGAGTGAGGGTGGGTGAGGGTGGGTGAGTGAGTGTGAGTGAGGGTGTGTGGGTGAGTGTGGGTGAGTGTGGGTGAGTGTGGGTGAGTGTGGGTGAGTGTGGGTGAGTGTGGGTGAGTGTGGGTGAGTGTGGGTGAGTGTGGGTGAGGGGTTGAGGGTGAGGGGTTGAGGGTGAGGGGTTGAGGGTGAGGGGTTGAGGGTGAGGGGTTGAGGGTGAGGGGTTGAGGGTGAGGGGTTGAGGGTGAGGGGTTGAGAGTGAGTGAGGGTGAGGGTGAATGAGGGTGAGGGGTTGAGGGGTTGAGGGGTGAGTGAGGGTGAGGGGTTGAAGGTGAGTGAGGGTGAAGGTGAGTGAGGGTGAGTGTGGGTGAGTGTGGGTGAGTGTGGGTGAGTGTGGGTGAGGGATTGAGGGTGAGGGGTTGAGGGTGGGTGAGGGGTTGAGGGTGGGTGAGGGTGAGTGAGGGTGAGTGAGGGTGAGGGGTTGAGGGTGAGGGGTTGAGGGTGAGTGGGGTGAGTGAGGGTGAGGGGTTGAGGGTGAGTGAGGGTGAGGGGTTGAGGGTGAGTGAGGATGAGGGGTTGAGGGTGGGTGAGGGTGAGGGTGAGTGAGGGTGAGGGTGAGTGAAGGTGGGTGAGGGTGAGGGGTTGAGGGTGATTGAGGTGATTGTGCCCAGACGTGCGAAGATGACGCAAGCACGCACTGCGGATGACGGTAGGATAATCAGTGCAGTTAAAAACTCCTGGGATCCAAATCCGGTTCAGGAGGAGTGGGTTCAAGGGCTCTAACCCAGTTTACAGTTTGGTCAACATCTCTAAACGTGTTTATGGGTAGGTTCAAGCTCTCTAAACCGGCATACCTGTATGGTGGCCACAGCACCCCCTAGGATCACAGTGTTTCTTACATCAGACTTTGTGCGGCAAAAGACCCATTGCATTCTGGGAGTGTTGTTTAGTATGCTGCAATTTAACCAATCAAGCTACCACGCCTGGCAAAAGTGACCTGTAATTGTGAAGCCCAGGACTGGAACCGCGTCCATGATTATTTGTAGTGAAATGACCGTATATTC
Organism: Lissotriton vulgaris; assembly: GCF_964263255.1. Taxonomy (NCBI): domain Eukaryota; kingdom Metazoa; phylum Chordata; class Amphibia; order Caudata; family Salamandridae; genus Lissotriton; species Lissotriton vulgaris. Next base: position 1,116,821,164 of record NC_141685.1, on the reverse strand, counting down.
AAAGTTAAGGATGCAAGTGGGGCACGGCCCAGACTTCAGAAGTCGATCACCCCCTCCCCTCCTCTCCCACGTCCATCACACACAAAGAACAGCTGTATAACGAATGTCCTTCCTCTCTGAGGTCAGAGGCCTCCAAGACAAGAATCTATAATCGGCTCACAAGTAAAGGCCTGGGGTGAGCTCATAGGATGTATATCAGCCATGCATCCGGTCAGCTGTGCCAACATCCTGCAGTCGTGGGAGGGGGTTCAAGGAATAAAGAACTAGGAATGACAGCTTCCTCCCCAGCCACCGCATTCAGTGCCCCCTCCCACCCCACCAAGCAGAAGAGGAAGCATAACCTGTAAGTCCACAGGCACAGAAATGGCGAGTCATACAGGATCAGCAACAAATCACCGTGACAATTCAGAAGGGTGCAGGGACAAATCATGTACTTGCAGAACTCAGTGACAATTCATACAGATGCAGTGGCAAATCATACCAGTCGACCTCACAGGGACAATTTATACAGGTGCAGTGGCACTGGCAAATCATACCAGCGGACCTCACAGGGACAATTCATACAGATGCAGTGGCAAATCATACCAGCCGACCTCACAGGGACAATTTATACAGATGCAGTGGCAAATCATACCAGCCGACCTCAGAGGGACAATTCATACAGGTGCAGTGGCAAATCACATACTTGCCGAACACAGTGACAATTCATACAGGCTCAGCAACACATCATATCCCATAACTCATACGGACAAATCTTGTACTTGAAAAACTCGCAGTAACAAGTCACAGGGCAGGAGGGGGCTCCATGAACAGAGAATGTATTTGATCATCCTGTGAGAGAGACAGTGGCTGCACACCTTTACTAGGAAATATCCATGTGATATTTGTATAATCAGAACCTAGACGAGAGGCGAAAGAGCCTTGTAGAGGGCCAAAGAGAGTCAACAAGTTACTGGAGGGCATCACTGGGTGCTGAGAGTGGAGACGGGTTGTTACTTTGCCCTGAAGTAGTGTTCTTCGCAGAGGTGTGTCCTTCGCTCTTTCCTAAATTGAAGAATTGTACGGACAGTCCTGAAGGACATGGGGATTTTGTTTCAGGTCCTGCCTGGGTGTGAAGGAGGAGAAGTGTAGCGCTGAGAGCCACTGGAGGTGGTGAGCTCGTCAACCAGCTAGGCAAGGGTGCTCACCGTGATGGCTTCTTTGATGATGCAGCTGGTTTAGAAGATGGTGCAGGCTGGCATGGGGTGCGTGTGAAGTTCCATGGAAGAGGGTGGTTGGGGAGATAATGCACCATATTTCTTCAAGTCCTTGATGAGGAGGGCTACAGCATGTAGGGAAGGGGAGGGTGACCAGTATGGAGGTTATCAAGCATGTGCATTGCCACCATGTCCCACTGACACTTTGGTAAAGAGATGTGCGTAGAACTATTTGTAATAAGTTCATGTGCGGGAGCCATGAAGGACAGCACTGTCTGCAGAGCTCACAGTAACACAAGTCACACAGACACGGGAGAGAGAGGCAGGTCCATGCTGTAGGCCGGGCCTCACACCTTGGCAGGGACACTTGTGGAGCGAGAGCAGAGCTAGGAATAAACCACAGAACCACAGGCGAAGTTTGCCAGAAATCCATGCAGGTGAGCTAGCACAGCTCAGACGGCCACATAAGCTCAGTCTGTGCCCGTGAGGGGGGTAGGGTGTTTACAACCTCAGCTCGGTTTGGCTGGGAAGTGGTTGCGTGTATCAGTGAACTCCGTCTGTGAGTGCACTTACTGCATCAGCTCCTGCTTTATCTGGGGGGTGGGGGAGGGTGCCACATGAGCTCCAATTGACAAGAAAAAAGGGCCAGCCTCAATCTGTACCGAGGAGATGTCGGGCTGCCTCAGTCTATGCTGGAGAGGACACGATGCAATGTGTTGGAGGGCTCATTCTCGGTCTAGGGCAGGGGCTGGGCTGAGGGTGCTCCCAGGGCGCCTTGGTCTGTCGAGGATCACCTCCCTCGTTCTGGTCCGGCTGGAGGGGCTCCGTTCACAGGGAGGAGGAAGTGAACGTCCTGCTGGGGTGGGTTCATAAAAGGAGATCAAAGTCCATGGCAGACCCAGGGATACATTTACTCAGCCTCGGGGCAGCTGTGCTACCAGAGTGAAGGCAGGAAGGGGCACACAGGGGTAGGGTGGAGCGGGACTGCGCATGTGCCTACTCACAGCGGAGAGTACTCATCAATGCAAAAGAGAAAAGAAGCATGGGCAAAACCAAGAGGCCTAGCCTTTGAGACAGACTTGCTCTGTCAACGTCTTGTATTCATTTGTGATGTACGGCATTGACAAAAATGCACGCTGCGATTTTAATTTTTTATTTTAAGATTTACAGATCTGAGATAGATCTGTAAATAACAAAAAAAAGTATAAATTGGAGTAACGCAAAGGCGTTTTTATTTATAAATTGGAAGGATTAGCAGTAATTTGGTATCTAATCCTCCTTAAAAAAAAAATATAGTACTGTATGGGGAGATGAGTAACTGAGGAGCGGATCAGCTAGCAGGGGGAGGGGAGGAAGAGTAAAGCAGCACACATGGGAGGAAGCAAAAAGGAGGGTGGAGGAAACACACACGAGGGAGAGAACACAGGGCGAACAGATAAACACCCAGGTGAGATGGACGCCGCTTGGGGGAAAGAAGTACACAGGCGACAGAGAGCAACAAGAGAGAGGAGCACACGGATGCAAAAACCCAACATTGAGCACGGGGGTAGAGAAGACCACGAGGGAGACCACTAAAAACACATACACTCTCTTAGGATACCCGAGCAAAAAAGAAAAAAGTTCTCTAAGTGAGCAGTGGAAGGACACAAGTATGGAGGCTTTGCACCAGGGGAGGGGACAAACATGAGAAGGAGAACGCAAGCCATCGAATAACAAGCGAACGTACCTGAATCGAGATGAAGATTGTCACCACTTCTGCCACCAACATGAAGTCAGACTCCCCAAGAAACAGGAAGAAGAAAGTAGTCGCAAACGTGATTCTGATGATCCATTAGAAAAGGCTTGTAGTAGGAGCAATGAGGGGGAGGAGAAATGCGCTGGGGTCAGGCGGGGGAGGGCGGGTTTGGAATGACGAGCTCGCGAGGCGGTGTTGGCGGGGAGGGGGCGGAGCGGGAGAGAGGGTGTGTGTGAAACGAGACGGAGGGGGGGGGAGGGGGGAGGAGAAATGCGGCAGGGAGGAGAGGAGGGGGGAGGAGAAATGCGACACGGCGGGAAGGGGAGGGGGCGGAACGGGGGCGGAGAGGGGAGAGAGAGAGTAGGCAAGGGTAAACAAACACGGACGTGCACGCGCCCGTGACTTTTAAGGTCAATGCGCATGCGCATAAGCTTAATGCGCATGCGCATTGACCTTAAAAGTCACGGGCACTGCAAGGAATCGCCACGATTCCTTGCAGTTAGATAAAGAGTGGATGAGCCCCTATAGTCTCGCTTGCTCGATGCGCATGCGCATCGACAGGCGAGACCTAATAAACAAACTAGCATTGTATTTGAACCGGGAAAAATTGGAATTAAACAATGCAAAAACAAAAGTCATTCGCTTAGTGGATTAAAAAAAAATCAAGTTCAAATGGACGGTGAATGGGGCAACGGTGGAAGAGCAAGGGTCCTATAAATACCTTGGTATAACAATAGGGAAAGGCTTAACACACAAGTAGGCAATAAAAGCCAAAGCACAATCGCTAATTTTTGCATACCGATTATTAGAAACAAAACTGGATTGCCCGAATCACAACCACCTCCTAAAGGTGATGGCTGCTCAAATTTTGCCCACCCTGTCTTACGGTTTAGTCACTTGGTGTGGCAAGGAGGCGGACCTACTAAAGGACCATCGGACAAAGATCTACAAGGCCGTTTTCAATTTGCCAAAATCTGCCTCCCAATCACAAGTGCGGATCGAATTTGGCCTTCAACATCAGAAATTCCAGAGCATGAGCAGCTTCGTAAAGCTTTGCCAAAAATTTCGTTCCGCAGACCCAGACACAATAGACAGTCTATGCTGGGAAGAAATCATGTATCAGGTGGACAAAGAAACATCGAGTGCCTGGGGAAGGTATTTGAAAACCTGTTTGGCAGACCTTGACTTAGAAACAGTATGGGAAATCAGGGCAGATAAAGCAAGTATTAGTAGAGCAGTCAATGACGCAGCAAAACGGAAATCTTTTGGAGGATAAAAACACAATCTCAAAACGTCTGCATGGGTGGACCATCATTACCTCCTACAAATCACTTAAACCGCAAGCATATTTAGCATCACACTTTAGCGGGCATTTAAAAAAGAGCTATACAGACTATCGGATGGGACAGCACGTCTCAAAAGATCTACAGCCATCCTGGAAACACAAACATCAAACAGTGCAGTGTCGACTATGTGGATATAAAACGGAATCCTTATCCCACCTATTATGCGTATGCCCAGCAGTCATGGTCCTGAGGAGATGGTATTTAAAACCCATCTTTAATGAACAGAACATTCGCGCATGCAGACAGGCAGTGATAAGCTGGCTGGGAGGCTCCTCTATAATTCAGGTCTGCCGGGGAGTAAAATTCCTGGCAGAGGTAAAAAAAAACGCTTATGGCAAGCAGAGCAGGAGGAAAACAGAGGAGAATGTTCCTCCAGGTCTGGACCCTACGGGCCAACCACGCAACACATGGACTGAATGCAAAACAGATTAAGAGCTTACTTAGACGGCAGGATCATAGAAGTTGGCCTAGATCCAAATTTTAACTATCGTATTTATAACATTTTATATGTTAGCCAATGGACCCAAGTTGAAAAACCAATGGGTATTTTTTAATGTTGCTTGATATGAATTGTCTGTATAGTCATTTTTAGGTCTCGTGACCCATCAATGCGCAAGCATTGTGGTCACGAGACTATAGGGCTTTAAACAGACTTTAACTGACTGGTGATTTGGTCCTGTGCCCGTGCGCTTTTAGGTCAATGCGCAAGCGCATTGACCTAAAATGCGCGTGCACAGCATCAAATTGTCAGCCATCTGTTGCCCAGCTTGGTGCCGCTCCACCCCCTGCAGCATCAAAGGCTTTCACGGCCGGCCAGCCGTGCTTTCAGTTTCACGGCCGCCCGGCCGTGTGAAGTGCTGCTGTGTCGCATTTCTCCTCCCCCCAGCAATGCCCTCCGTCTTGTTTCTCTCTCTCTCTTCAGCTCGTCGTGAACTAGAGGGGGCCAAGAAAATGGGTTAATTTGCTTCCCGAATTCTATTTTAATTTTTCCGCTTTCATTCTCTACTTTAAATGAGAATTATGAGACGATTACTACTGGGGTGATGCGGATGGCTAGCACCTCCGCTTTGAAAATTGTTCTGGCACCACTGCTCACCTCTTCCCCTGCAAATTTATCCCACCCCCAACAGTGTCCATTCTCACATTTACCCTGTCCGCTTGGTCCATTCTCCTTTACACCTTTCCCTTGCCCGTTTCTGCCCTCTTCACCTGCAGCCACTCACCCCCTCGCGTTCTCCCCCTGCGGTTTACCACCTTCCTGTCACGTCACCTGAGTACCCAGAGGCCCTTTTCCTCCAGGCACATTTTCGGCACAGAACGGTCTGCTCGCTGCTTCACGCGCCATGAAGGCAGTTGGGCTCAAAACATGCACTTTAAAACTGTCTACAGGCTGTAACCACGCAATACTGCTTCTCGAATATTGTTGCTTTATAACAAACCGCGCCTAGACCTGCCCACCCCACCTCATACATGCATTCCCCTTACCGGCGCGTGACCTCACTCCTCTCCCCCACCCCCTCTTTGCCAACTCAGAGGTGTTAGGATATTCAAAAACTGGAACAAGCAACAGACAGAACTAGGATTAATGTTGACACCGCCGTGAACACAAACGCCTGCAACGTCAGGGCAACCTTGGCACGCCCATAGGCTTCTGCAAGGCTGAACCGATAGAACACAAAAATAGACTAACATTTCATAAATTATACACTTTGTTCCATTTCTGAAAGCGTTGACTAGCCTAAGCAACAGATAGTGGATCTCCATTGTCATATTAACGGCTCATTCGGTCTGGTTACAGGTGCATGCTGGGGTCTGTAGTCCTGCATTTAAATTGGCAAAAACAAAATTACCAGAAAGAAAAGGATAAAACCAGGGCTAGGTAAGCCTCAATATGCGACTGCGGGGCGTAGGAGGAAGTCCGTGGAGAGATGCACATGTAATTTCAATAATGAACTATTTACATATGTTATCAGAAAATTATCCAGGGTGCTTTTTTAGAACATTGGCATCGTGGCAACCTTGGGTAAAAATTGCCAGAGGAAAAACAACGGAAAACAATGTGGTTTCAGACAACACTTTTCCCTCCCCTTAATAGGACTAATACCTAAAGAAGATGTATAACCCTAGGCCTTGACCGAGGGCCTTCTCCGACGTTGATCACCCCTTTTTAGGTCGAGACCTAAAACCTGCAACAGTGTTAGAATGAGGCAGCATGCAGGCGTGTATTTGAGGCAGGCTCACCGCAATTATGCGGCTGTGGTAAGTAAATTATGCAGCAGAAAAAAGGCAATGATGCAGCACATTTCGTGATGTAATTACTTCATTGGCTTTTTTAATCATTTTTTACACTTTTTAATGTTGTGTGGATATAGTTATGGTTTTGCCATATAATCCATCATCTACTGCATAATCTGCAGCATTATAAAAAATAATATTTCTCGCTCATGCGGATCAAAAGCGGAGTGGAAGCCCCTACTCAAAGGTCAAGTCATCTTTCAGTCGCTTATTTCTGTAGTTGTTAAATTGGTACTAAGATATGAAATTGTTTGCCCAGACAGTATTACTATGTGTAAAAACATTTAAATAATGAATACATTAAAATTGTGTTACCTTACGCGGTGTAATGCGCCTTTTCTTGCTGCATAATTTGGTGCTCCCTTTCAATTCCAGTGCCCCTGCGTCTACCCCCACGATGATGCATACCTTCACTGCAATCTGGGACTTATAGTTCTGATTTTATAACTGGATAAACAGGACTACAATTCCCACTTTGGAAAAAAAACTAGAACTGGATGTTTTACTCCTGAACACCACGCACCTGCATATAACTCCCAACATAACACACATCCCTCCCCAACAAGGACACATGGACCCACAGCATGGGTGGCCATCCCCTTATATCACGTAAACCTCTAACCCTCGCACCCACTCCCCCACACACGCATAACTGTTTTGCTGGTACTTACAAGTCCAGTTGGATCACAGGCTCCTTTGGTAGTGCGGCCTTCATTGTGCGTTGGGATTTCGACATACTTTGTAGTAGATCCACGGGGAAAGGCACGGTCCCTGTGCCACCTCGAAGACAGCAAATAATGTTTGTCAACCAATCGCCGCAAATACTGGAACTGGACATAAAGCGAGCCTACCGCTCAGTTAAAGCCCATATTTATCTAAATCCCACCTAATTTATGGTGAGAGTGTGCGGATGGGGGGGGGGGGGGATTTCATTTGTCAGTATATCCCATGTAACCCTGCCACCTGCGCTGAATGATAGATCAAACATTATAAAAGAAGTGGCGCAATGTGAAGCAAGAAGAGGAGCCCCACAGTGGTGCATGCTGGGACGAATAATTTATGTAAATTATGGTGTCACCACTTGACCATGCTATCAAAGTGCCTTTCAGGCAGTCTAGTATTTCAAACAACTACACTTAGCATTCTGAGACTAGCAATACTGTTTTCCATTCTTAGTACGGGCCTACAAGTCCCAGAATACCTAGCGCAGTTGGCTTAAAACTCAGCACTGGCTAAAAGTAGTCCTCGTGACATAGTTCTCGTTGTCCGCAACGGCTTGACTCGTACCCTTCTGTTATCTACATCTACAGTCCAGCCCCGCTCCCGCGTGACCTCAGACTGGCACGCGCTGCCTTCAGCGCGCCACGCGCACCTCTGACGGACGCGCGTGCGTTACGTGGGCGCCTTGAACTCAGCCGCTTCACTCGTTAAGCTGCAGCCAAGACTGTTTTAACTTAACTAATAAACATGATCCTGGGCTTGTGCCGCTATCTCCCCGAGAGTAGATAAACACATGGATAAACCCAGAGGAGACGATAGAGAGAGTCGTCCGAGCATGTACGGGAGTCACGGAAATGTCTTGCCGCTCTGTTGCCTCGTCTGATTCCCAGGTGGAGTTGTTTAAATGCGTCTCGCCTCATAATCTGCAGATATAGCAGGGATTTAGGGAAAAGCATGTCAGACACAGGAAGGTCCTGTCCAGATCCTGGCCTTGCATTCATACCAGCTGCCTCCTCCATCATGCGGAGAGCTGTTGCATTATTTATTGGTCTGACTGCTTTGCATGTGTGTGGGTGAGGGGTACTGAGTGTGAGAGGGGACGGGTGGGAGACGCCTCAGTGTTCAGTACATCGGGGTGACCCCCACAGTGCCCCCTTATCTGCTCCTGCACTCACACCGTGCTCCCACAGCTGCTTCCTGCTCGTTTGTACCCAATACCTGCTGCCACCACACACTGCCCCACCTCTCCTGCTGCCCTCAGTGTTGTCAACATCCGCTGCTCAATAGCGCCCCCTCGCTCACCCGCAGTGCCTTGCACCGCATAGTGAACCCCAGCTTCCTCATATTGTGAACCCCAGCGCCCTCATACATGCTGCAGCCCAGAACTCTGAAGGTTGCCAGTTCAACGTGGGAGTAGTTCTCCCAGTCTAGGTGTTTTACTTGTATTCTGGGATTTGTAGTCATGCAGATTCCATTATAAAATCAGAACTACTACTTGAAGAATGAAAAGAAAAAAAAACCTGGACAATAGCATAGGAGCTGTGGCTTGGGCCCTAGTCCAAGGAAGGGAAGGAAACCCCACTGCTGCTATTTGAACAGACTACTTTAGCAATAATCAGGGTTCAGTAAGCCCCTCAAGCTCTGGACCTTGGTACCACTGCACCTGCTGCACCAATGGAAGCTACACCCTTGCCAGGACAGAGCCCCACACTGTCTTACATCTGCTTCTGTCATGCACTCTCACCCACCACATCGGCTGCCTCTTGGCTAGGTGTGCGCTATACAAATACCATATACATACATTAATGCTGCTACTTTAGCACAGTGCCTTCCTCATTACCTTTTGCTGCTGCACAAAAAAACTCCAAATCTGTTTTTACCTCTCAGTATATCGAAACCTGACGCAGTTTAGCTGGACCAAAACATCTGGTACTGCACTGCCGTCACCCCAAATGCGTTGCTAGTGTATCATAGTACCACATGGGGTATCTCAACCAAGGGAAGCGGGGGAGTATACCATTGGGCCCCACCCTACTTACTCATGCAGCGTTTCCATGTGTGTATGGCTGTGAGCTGCAACACTGACTTGTAAGGGACACTAGTTGTCAGCCACAACAATTTGGCCAACAAAAGAGCAGGATCACCATCTGGTTCCATTAGCCAGGTCCCCTCCGCATTTATACCCTCCATCCACTGTGCTAGCCATTCCAGCTGGGCAGCCAGCATATACAGTTCGAAATCTGGCACCCCAAGCCTCCTTGCTCCATCGGACGTTGTAATGTCTGCAGTGAAACCCGGCGTCTATCATCTCCCCAGATCAGTTCCCTCACCAGAGCATTCAGAGGACTGAACCATCCCCGAGTCATCAGGGTCGGCAAATTAACAAAAAAGTACAGCAACCTCGGCAGCATGACCATCTTTAGTAAAGAGACTCTTGCCATGACAGGTAACTGCAAGGAGCACCAGAATTGCACACAAGCCCTAAGAGTCTGCAGTGCCCTGTCCAAGTTCCCACTTCTCAGGTCTTCTAGAGAATGAAAGATATGAATCCTCAGATATTTGAATGTGCGGGATGCCACATTGATGTCAGCCGGGAGACACGCTGGCTGCGGTGTCGGGCCTCCCAAAGGAAACAAGTAAGTCTTTTTCTTTTTAACCTTCAAGCTTGACAGCGCCTCAAAGCGCTCCAGAAGTGTAAGCGCCGTTGCTGTACCAGGCCCTGCCGCCTGCATATATACCAACAAATCATCAGCATACAACAAAATCGTTGGTATCCGCCCATCTAATGTTATGTCTAGCCCTGTATCACCTTGACAAATCGACTCTGCAAGGGGCTCGATCGCCAGTGCAAACAACAGGGGTGAAGAGGGCACCCCCCTCGAGTCCCCACTGTATGCGATACTGAGAGGATACCGTTTTCCCGATCTTGACCCTTGCAGTTGGTGAAGCATATAACACTTGAACCCATTTCACCCACCTCTCTCCAAGGCCCAGGTCACCATAGTCTCAAAGAGATACTCCCATCCAACTGTGTCAAAGGCCTTCTCCAGGTCCACTATGCTGTTGTCCTGCAGTGCCCCAACACCTTCTCCTGCTACCCCAAAGTGTCCCCATATCTGCCAAAAGCACCCTTCAGTGCTCTATTCCCACCTGCAGTGCCACAGTGTCCTTAAATCTGTTGCTGCCACGCAGCGCCTTGAGACCCTCTGGGTAGGTAGTGCACTATACAAATTCTCTGACTTGACTTGACAATGCCCTTAAACCTCATTGTGGTACCTTGCAGTGCCACCCTACATCTGCTTCCATCCCACAAAACACCTCCATCTACACTTGCTGCCACACAGTATGCTTCAAAATCTGTGGCCACCCTGCTAGAAGCCAACAATCTATCAAATTCATAGGGAGCGTGGAGCCAAGCCCAAGGCATGGTTTGGCTCTTTGCTCTAAAACACGAGCTGGGTCATCAAAAGACGTATCATGTAAATCATGCAACTGACCATTTATAAAAGTATTACACGGCTGTCTATTGTAAAATAAAACACTGTTTATTATTTTGTTGTTAAGTCAATATAACAGACAATAATAACACAGCCGTAAGCACACACAAAATGTAAATGACAGTAGAATATAGAATCCTTACACATCAGATTTTCTTTAGTGGTTTTTATTTTCAGCCTTCTGGCCACTTTCTTTTAGCCGACACATGTTTCATTGCATTGGGCGTACAGCCCTACATCTAGTGGTGGGCGAAGAATTCCGCTCTACCGGAGGAGTTCGCAGAATTTTGCACACTCCGCTCTGAGTGTGCCGTTCTAAAAAATTCCGCCAAGTGACGCGGAGCCAAGTTTTTTCTCTCAAGTGGCTTGCAAGAAAAGATTAGGTGCTAGACCGTCCCCAGTTAGATTTCTCAACGCGGGCGGTCGCTTCAGGTCCTATCCACTCACGTTGAGAACCTGCCGCTCGTGTTGAGGACGCTGCGGCTCGAGTAGAATGTCTACTGGAGCAGCAGAAAGCAGCAGCGCTGTCTGGCGCGACGCATAGTGCAGTTCGAGCACATTTTACAGCCTTGGACAAGATCCTGGTACTAAAAATCAGTGCGAGCAGCGCAACTTAATAGACTTCACGGAGTTCCGTAGAGTGAAACTCCTCGAACTCTGCCCAGACCTACCTACAACTTCCTCATGGCTACAAAAAAAAAAAATATATTTCTATTTTAAGAACAACTACAGTACATAAGTGTTGTCACGCAACACTGTTATGGTGACACATGTATTTGCATCACATTGAAACTTATATTGTGGCATGCAAGTGGAAACCCATGCATGTTGGCTTCTAAATGATTAGAACAATACATATCAAATTACATAATGCCGAATATTCAAATGTAGTTACTTGCATATCAGTCAATTGTCAGTCAATTCCTTTATTCTCGATAAATTAATATCATATAAAGACAAAATAGCACAGTCATATATACAAACAATTACGGCGAAATTGAATTAAAAATGTACAGTCAGTTACAGTTACAATAAAACTCATTAAGATTAAGAATTTCATAGATAAAACTCATTAAGATTAAGAATTTACTTGCATATCAGTGTAACCATCCCATACCAAGCCGTGCTGTACAGAATACAAATAAGACTCTAGTAAAATGCAAAGGAAGTTAATGGATAGAGTCACTGTGTCATGCGCAATCCAGCTACCCATCACAACTAGGGGCCAGTGAAAATACAGCCAAATTACCAAACTATTGATCCATTGTAAAGCGTGGCATCATAAAAACCTCCCAAGTATACTCTCTAAGAAAACATGCATCTAACACCACAAGTGTTGTTCCCAATAACAGCACCAAAAAAAACTGTCAATGTCCACAGATATATAGTATTCCTCTCTTAAATAAAAGAATATGTAATCAGACCAAATATCCAATCAATCAATCAATCACCAAAATTTGTATAGCGCGCTACTCACCCGTGAGGGTCTCAAGGCGCTGGGAGGGCGGGGGGGGGGGGGGGGGGGGGGGGTTGCTACTGCTCGAACAGCCAGGTCTTTAGTTGTTTCCTGAAGGAGAGATGGTCCTGGGTCAGCCGTAGGTGAGTGGGGAGGGAGTTCCATGTCTTGGCTGCCAGGTAGAAGAATGATCTTCCTCCGACGGTGGATTTCCGAAATCGTGGGACGGAGGCGAGGGCGAGGCTGGCGGATCGGAGCTGGCGGGTGGGTGTGTAGAATGTGAGGCGGCTTTTGAGGTACTTCGGGCCCATGTCGTGGAGAGCCTTGTGTGCGTGGGTGAGGAGTCTGAACGTGATCCTCTTGTTGACGGGGAGCCAGTGAAGGTCTTTCAGGTGGGCAGAGATGTGGCTGCGGCGAGGAATGTCCAGGATGAGTCGTGCTGAGCCGTTCTGAATGCGCTGGAGTCTTTTCTGGAGTTTGGCTGTGGTTCCAGCGTAGAGGGTGTTTCCGTAGTCCAGACGGCTGGTGAGGAGAGCCTGGGTGACCGTTTTCCTAGTTCCGGTGGGGATCCATCGGAAGATCTTTCGGCGCATGCGCAGGGTGTTGAAACAGGATGATGAGACGGCGTTCACTTGCTTGGTCATCGTGAGGGAGGAGTACAGGATGAAGCCCAGGTTGCGTGCGTGGTCCGTAGGTTTGGGTGCGCTGCCCAGGGCAGGGGGCCACCAGGAGTTGTCCCAGGCGGAGGGAGATGGTCTGAGGATGAGGACTTCCGTCTTGTCTGAGTTCAGTTTCAGACGGCTGATCTTCATCCATTCTGCGACGTCTCTCATTCCTTCCTGGACGTTGGCTTTGGCGGTGGCGGGGTCATTGGTGAGGGAGAGGATCAGCTGGGTGTCATCGGCGTAGGAGATGATGTTGAGGTTGTGTTGGCGGGCGATGGCTGCGAGAGGGCTCATGTTATGTTATGTTATGTTATTTCAACTTCTTTAGCGCACAGCTGCCCCAGCAAAGGGGCGTCCCGGCGCTTTTGACTGGCAGAAAGAACAGAACAACCATAGTGAGAAATAAGGCAGAACAATGAATAGCAACAATAGCAACCTGTTAGGGTCTAGGAGGGAATAGATGTGTTTTAATTGCCCTCCTAAACAGAAGCAGATGATCGATGGCGCGGATGTGGGCTGGTAACGAGTTCCAGAGCTTTGCCGCTAAATAGCAGAAGGAGCGTCCTCCCGCTCTGCAGCGTTTAAAGCATGGAACTAATGCCAGATTTTGGCCCGTTGACCTCGAGGAACGGGAAGGAACATAGGGGGTTAGAAGGTGCTCAAGGATCTGAGGGGAGGACGGTTTAAGAATCTTAAAGGATAGACATAGAGTCTTAAATTCAATCCTTTGAGCCATGGGCAGCCAATGGAGTTTCCAGATGGATTCCTTCGCTGAACAGAACCTAGGTAGGCCCACAAGGGCTCTAGCCGCAGCATTCTGTACGCGCTGCATCCGGGTGACTTCCGCCTGATTGGCTCCCAACAGGAGCGAGCTAGCACAATCAAGCCGCGAAAGTATGGTGGCCTGGATTATCAGCTATCTGGTGGGGGCATCAAAAAATTTCAAGATTGGCCTGATCCCACGTAGGATACCAAAGCATGTGGCAGCAACTTTTTTGGTGTGTCCACAGAAACTGAGGGCGGGGTTTAACCAGACACCCAGATTTTTTACCTCAGTTACCGGGATGGGAGTTATACCCAACTCCGGAGGCCACCACTGGTCGCCCCAGAGGTTGCTATGCTTACCAACGATAAGAACCTCCGTTTTCTTAGCATTTAGCTGTAGGCAGTTGGCTGTCATCCAGCCAGCCACTGCTGTCAAGCCATCCCTGAACCTGGAGGCCTCGAAGTCGGAGTCCCCACTAAGTGTGAACGCCAGCTGCGTGTCGTCAGCATACGAGACCATGGTCAAGCCCCACTGCTTGGCGACCGCAGCCAGCGGCTGTACATACAGGTTAAACAACGTGGGGCTGAGTGCCGACCCTTGAGGCACTCCCTGCTCGATGGAATAGGGTTTGGACTCAAATGGAGGTGTAGCGACCCTAAATGATCGATCTGCGAGAAAAGACCGAAACCATTCAAGGGCTAGGTCAGAAACACCTGCTTCTCCCAAGCACTGCAGCAGTATCGCGTGCGAAACCGTGTCAAACGCGGCACTGAGATCGAGTAACACCAGTGCCGCCGTTTGACCGGAGTCGAGCACGGAACGTAGGTGTTCCGTCATAGCAAGGAGAGCAGTCTCGGTGCTATGACCTGCCCGAAATCCATTCTGGGAAGAATCTAGAATATTGGCAATCTGAAGGTGTTTAGTTAGAACGCCGTTAGCATTGGCTTCAGCAACCTTCGCAGCCCATGGGAGAAGAGAGATCGGACGATAGTTTTCCAGTATATGAGGGTCCAAAGTGGGTTTCTTCAAAATAGGGGTGACATAGGCTTGTTTCCATTTAGAAGGTGCTGTCCCTGAAGAAAAAGACAGATTAATGAGTTGGCGCACGGGGGGTAAACATAGTGCAGCCGACTCTCTAAACTGTGCGGGTCTAAGTGGGTCAGCGGGAGATCCAGATTTTACTTTGACCGCCAACCTATCAAACTCTTCCTCCGAGATTTCGGGGAATAAGGATAGGACCATATTAGTACTAAGATTGGGCCTCTGGTCCTCACTCGGGAAGTTGGTATTAGGGAAGGAGCGATAGATAGTATGTACTTTTTCCAGAAAAAAGGTGGCGATATCTTCACAATGGGACACTGAACATATCTCAGCTGCTGGGGCTCTTTTAGCAGTCAGGGCTTTAAGAACTTTGAAGATGAATTTCGTAGGATTAGGACTGCGTTTGAATTCTTGGGAATAGTAGGTTGCCAGTGCCCTACAGATGGCTCTATGGTAGAGTTTAACTTTGGCTAGGTACTGCGTTTTTTTCCCTGCATCATAAGTTTTACGCCAATCTCTTTCCGCTTGTTTGCAGGATTTTTTCAGGAGCACTAAGGCATTATCATACCATGGGCTGGGTTCTAAAGGACGGCATTTACTCCATGTGACAGGGATCATCATGTAGATGTTGAAGAAGGTGGGGCTGAGTGAGGATCCTTGCGGAACTCCGCAGATGACTTCGGTGGCCGCGGATTGGAGCGGAGGGAGGCGGACTCTCTGGGTTCTTCCGGCGAGGAATGAGATGATCCACTCCAGTGCCGCTCCTTGAATTCCGGTGTTGCTGAGGCGTTGTATCAGGGTGCGGTGGCATATGGTGTCGAAGGCTGCTGAGAGGTCCAGGAGGATGAGGGCAGCTGTTTCCCCGTTGTCGAGCAGGGTCCTGATGTCGGTGGCTGCGCTGAGGGTGGTCTCAGTGCTGTGGTTTGCTCGGAAGCCGGACTCTGAGGAGTCGAGGGATCCGTTGGTCTCGAGGAAGGTGGAGAGTTGTCTGTTGACGGTCTTCTCGATGACTTTGGCTGGAAAGGGGAGGAGCGAGATGGGGCGGAAGTTCTTGAGGTCCGTGGGGTCCGCGGTGGGTTTCTTCAGGAGGGCGCTCAGCTCGGCATGTTTCCAGCTCTCCGGGAAGGTGGTGGATGCGAAGGAGCTGTTGATGATGTTCTGGAGTTGTGGTGCTATGATGGAGTTGGCTTTGTTGAAGATGTAGTGTGGGCAGGGGTCGGTAGGGGAGCCGGAGTGGATGGTGTTCATCATGCGGTGGTGTCTTTGGTGCTGACAGGGGTCCAGGTGCAGAGGGTGGTGGGGGGCGCTGGTTCAGTGGGTGGTTGCGTGGTCAGCACGCCGAAGCCGTTGCGTATGTCGGCGATCTTGCGGTGGAAGAACGAGGCGAGAGAGTCGCAGAGGTCTTGCGAGGGGGTGATGTCGGTGTTGCAGACGCTGGGGTTGGAGAGCTCTTTGACGATGCTGAAAAGCTCCTTGCTGTTGTGGGTGTTGTTGTCCAGTCGTTCTTTGAATGCTGTCTTCTTGGTGGTGCGAATCAGCTGGTGGTGTTTGCGGGTGGCGTTCTTGAGGGCGGTCATGTGCTCTGCTGTCTGGTCGTGGCGCCAGGCTTTCTCGAGAGTGCTAAATGCAAAAACCACAGTTGATGGACAGAATGTAGAACATTGTCATACATTCACCCCAGTACAGAGATCTGGGCCTAAATCCATCATTTTTTTGCACTCCACACCACCCCAGTTCAGACATGGCCATATGCAAATCAGTCTGACCCTGTGCCTCATGGGAACAGTCCAGCCCGAACTGCCAAGCCATGCCTTCCCTGGACCGGAAACAAGCTTCCGAGGACCAGTTTCTGGCATTCCAGCCGTCTTCAGCCCGGATTGCTTGAATCCAGTGGTGTGGAGAGCATGGGGCTCACGTCTGAGCATACCCATCCCACTCGGGGTGACAAATGCAAAAACCACAGTTGATGGACAGAATGCAGAACATTGTCATACATTCACCCCAATACAGAAATCTGGGCCTAAATCCATCGTTTTTTTGCACTCCACACCACCCCAGTTCAGACATGGTCATATGCAAATCAGTCTGACCCTGTGCCTCATGGGGACAGTCCAGCCCGAACTGCCAAGCCATGCTTTCCCTGGACCGGAAACAAGCTTCCGAGGACCGGTTTCTGGCATTCCAGCCATCTTCAGCCCGGCTTGCTTGAATCCAGTGGTGTGGAGAGCATGGGACTCACGTCTGAGCATACCCATCCCACTCGGGGTGACAAATGCAAAAACCATAGTTGATGGACAGAATGCAGAACATTGTCATACATTCACCCCAGTACAGAGATCTGGGCCTAAATCCATCGTTTTTTTGCACTCCACACCATCCCAGTTCAGACATGGCCATATGCAAATCAGTCTGACCCTGTGCCTCATGGGAACAGTCCAGCCCGAACTGCCAAGCCATGCCTTCCCTGGAATGGAAACAAGCTTCCGAGGACCGTGCTCACTTTGCTCAGACGTGAGTCCCTTGCTCACTTTGCCACTGGATTCAAGCAAGCCGGGCTGAAGACGGCTGGAATGCCAGAAACCGGTCCTCGGAAGCTTGTTTCCGGTCCAGGGAAGACATGGCTTGGCAGTTCGGGCTGGACTGTTCCCATGAGGCACAGGGTCAGACTGATTTGCATATAGCCATGTCTGAACTGGGGTGGCAGAGTGGGCTAAAGAACGGTGATGGATTAAACCCAGATCTTTTGACTGGGTGTGAGTGTTTGATTGATTCAGATGCTCCGTCCATCACCACCCCCTTTGTACCGCTTTTGGCCACCATAAGTGTGGCAGGGTATGCTCAGACGTGAGTCCCTTGCTCACTTTGCCACTGGATTCAAGCAAGCCGGGCTGAAGACGGCTGGAATGCCAGAAACCGGTCCTCGGAAGCTTGTTTCCGGTCCAGGGAAAACATGGCTTGGCAGTTCAGGCTGGACTGTTCCCATGAGGCACAGGGTCAGACTGATTTGCATATAGCCATGTCTGAACTGGGGTGGCAGAGTGGGCTAAAGAACGGTGATGGATTAAACCCAGATCTTTTGACTGGGTGTGAGTGTTTGATTGATTCAGATGCTCCGTCCATCACCACCCCCTTTGTACCGCTTTTGGCCGCCATAAGTGTGGCAGGGTATGCTCAGACGTGAGTCCCTTGCTCACTTTGCCACTGGATTTAAGCAAGCCGGGCTGAAGACGGCTGGAATGCCAGAAACCGGTCCTCGGAAGCTTGTTTCCGGTCCAGGGAAGACATGGCTTGGCAGTTCGGGCTGGACTGTTCCCATGAGGCACAGGGTCAGACTGATTTGCATATAGCCATGTCTGAACTGGGGTGGCAGAGTGGGCTAAAGAACTGTGATGGATTAAACCCAGATCTTTTGACTGGGTGTGAGTGTTTGATTGATTCAGATGCTCCGTCCATCACCACCCCCTTTTGTTCTCGAGGGTGCAGCAGGTTTTCTTGGAGTTTTTGAGGTCGTTGGTAAACCACAAGGCTTTCCTGCTGCCGGGTCTTTTGGGAGGGTTCTTCAGTGGTGCGAGTTCATCGTCGCAGTCGATCCCCCTAATAGTGCCGACATCTACATTCATCAATGCCATATTTCACATTTCATAACCTTATCGCTCGGTTGAAAATTTTGACTCAGAGTATATGAATGGATTAATGGCACCAATCCATCCAAACCTAAATCAAACGCAAGGACGAAAAATCAGGTTCCATTGTATGTGTCTCTGATTAGAGTTTCACACCCATTCTTGATCATTAGTCCATGCAACACCCACCAATAAATAATCCGCTTCCACTACTGTGGTATATGTCACCTCTCCTGTCTGCCTTGTCAATGCGGTATATCCAAATGTATATTTTATTCCTTTAAACTGATGGGAACATCCTCCCTGTAATCATAAAAGTATAACAAATATTTATATAAATTGGCCTCAATTATGTGCACCACTCCATATACACGTTGGGGCCATATTCTCAAAATTTCTACTTACCACTCAATGCAAAGTTGCTTTTTAATGAGTTCTCCGAGCGAGTATGCTTCGACACTGGCGTTCAACCCAAGCGCCATCTTGATATGATATTTCAATACGAGTGAAACCAATAATGGACTAAATCTGAGTAAACATCACAGTCGAAGCAATATACTTCAATCCATGGCACCACCTTAACCTGGACAGCACATAGGTTTACAACATATTTTTGAAACTGACCTACGCCACATTTACAAAAATATTGTAGTACTCTCATTTCTCCCAGAATTAGATCCATGCTGTGTACAAATAATAATGACATCCTATCAAACAACCCGAATTCAGGTGAATAATACATGTAAAGCCTCATCCAAAGAATACAAATAAAGCATAATAATAACACACCAAAATCGAATGTCTACTGTGTAGCCACAGTCTCAGTCGTGTGCCAACTAACGCCCAACTATCTAAGTCCATCAAAGGTTCCTATTAACAATTATCTACACACCAGTAATTGGATGAGTAATACATGTGGGGTCTCATCAAGAGATAACAGAACAGAATTGTCACGCCCACTATGTGATCACTCGTTACGTGTATACCTGGCACTGGATAACCTTAGATATGAGGATAAGAACCCTTTAAGAAACAACACACTATAGAATAACAGTATGATTAATGTGAAAAAAGGAAGCCCCAACGCCAGAGCTGGGTCACATTGTAATGGTCCCAAAATCCTTAAACAATATAGCCTGTAGGTCAATGTTTGTTATGTAGTAAGGTATTACCAATTTTCATATGCTGGGAAATAAGACTAAAGGTATGAGTATTTGATAATGGGGAGAACTAGATTAAGACTACCAATTACATAATGGAGAAATAAACTGTGCCTGTCACACTGTAAGCAAATCAGGTTGATCATTAGTCACCCAAAAAGTACTGAAACTCGTGATCTATATTGAAACCTTCCTCTACCGCTCTTAAGCGCATAATCCACCTTGCCCCCCTTCTTCTCAGATTCAACTCTCTGTTTCCCAATCGGAGGTCCCGAAACACTTGATCAATCCCATAAAAGTCCTTGTGCAGTGCAACCCATGGCATGAACTGCTATGACATATCTCTAATCACCCTGTTTAAGGGTCCTCATGTTTTCCTCCACTCTCTCTTTAAATGCTCTTATAGTGCTCCCTACATAAATGCGATCACACTTGCTCATAATAACATAAATCACAAACTTGGTATTACAATTTATATTCAAACGTATCTCATGAGCACTTTAATCGCACTGCCCTTACAGGAGTCCTCAAAATACCTCCACAGATTGTTTTTCGCACAGAAGAATTCCAGTGATACGAGTCTTTATTGACTCATAGACATAAAAGTAAAAAAATATAAAATTCAATAGTTGCAGAGGAACCACTCAAGATAAGAATCTCCAGGATTCATTTAAGTCTGCCTGAAGAGTCTTTATGGAGAGAAGCAGCATATGATTTACTAGAAAAACAGCATTTTATATTTATCAGTGCTTTTTCAGTCTGGGACATCAATAGATTGTCACACCTCTACATCCTGCCCCCCCCCCCCACCACTGCCTTGTGAAGTTTCTACACCTGTGTGGTCCTGAAAAAAGTGTCTGCATAAAAGTAATGTCCACACCGAAACGTGCGTTGACCACTTTTAGGAGCGTTTCCAGTCCACATCACTACAACGGCTGAAACAGAATATATTTTCCCATTGTACTTTCTTTTGTGTATGTGTGTAGGTGTAGGAATGCAGATTGTATGGATGGTATGATAGGTATGTGTGATGTTTGTATGAGTGAGCGTAGGATGGGGATCAAATATTTCTCATGTGAAGGTGTTTGATAAAAATTTATTATACACTAATTATCCATGAATTGACTTAGCAAATATTGTAAAATTGCTATACATATTAGATCAAAGTATTTATTGAAGGAACCAAGCAAGAGAAAACATACTAAATAATAACATTTCTTTTTTTTACAAAAGATGTTCATTTTGTAGTGTCTCCCAGGTCAGAACATATAGCACTATATAGGCACATAAGAAGAAATACAGGTCAAGTGGGATATTGTTTTTTGTTTGTAAGGGTTATATATTGTACCATCATTTAAATATTATGTGTGCTTAGGGCTGTGTTGTTATTGTTTCAATCCTATGATTGAACTGGGAAAGTTGGGTGAATCTTCTCCCTTTTGAGAGCACTGCAGCTTACAACTTGATCTGAATAGATATTATGTTACGGTCTAGCGAGCGCCAAGGTTCTATCAGTCACCCATTCTTGAGAATCTTTAATATAACAGACAATATTAAACTATATATGCATTAGGTGTTTTTGTGTAATCCTAACTTTGGGGCGCTCTACTTACTGGTGTTCCCCATGGAAACAGTCCAGCCCAAACAGCCAGGCCAGGTCCTCCTTGGACCAGAAACAGGCATCCTGTGGCCAGTTTCGAGGTATCACCCCTCATCAGCCAGGCTAGCTTGAATCCAGTGGCACAATGAGCATGGGACCCACGCCTGGGCATACCCTTCCTACATAGTGTGACAAAAGAAAAGATGATAGGGAATGCTGAACAAATCACACATTCATCCCCAGTCACAGATCTGGGTTTAATCCACCATATTTTTGCTCACCACGGCACCCCAGTTTGGGCTCAGACATATGAAAATCAGTCTTGGCCCTGCTCCCCACGGACCAATCTAGCCCAAACTGCCAGCCAGTTCCTCCTTGTACCGGAAACAAGCATTCTGGGACCGGTTCCAGGGTATCACCCCTCATGAATAGATGATGGACGGAATGCTGAACGAATCACACAATCACCCAGAGTTACAGATCTGGGTTTAATCCATCCTTGTTTTGCTCACCACGCCATTCCAGTTTGGACCCAGCCATATGCAAATTAGTCTTGACTCTGCTCCCCATAGGAATTGTCCAGCCCGAACAGCCAGGCCAGGTCCTCCCTTAATTGGAAACAAGTATCCTGGTACCAGTTTCGGGGTATTGTCCCTCATCATCCAGGCTAGCTTGAATCCAGTGGCACAGTGAGCATGGGACCAACGTCTGTACATACCCTTAGGTCAACAAAAGCAAAAATAACAGATGTTGGATGGAATGCTGAACAAATCACACATTCACCCCCAGTCACAGATGTGGGTTTAATCCATCCTTCTTTTGCTCAACACGCCATTCCAGTTTGGACCCAGCCATATGCAAATCAGTCTTGACCCTGCTCCCCATGGGAACAATCCAGCCCAAACTGCCAGGCCACGTCCTCTCTGGATGGTAACAAACATCCTGGGATCGGATATGGGGTATCACTCATCATCAGCCAGGCTAGCTTGAATCCAGCGGCACAGTGAGCATGGAAACCACATCTGGACATACCCTTCCCACTTAGGGTGACAAAAGCAAAAGGAACAAATAATGGACGGAATGTTGAACAAATCACACATTCACCCCCAGTCACAGATCTGGGTTTAATCCATAATTTTTTTTTTTTTTGCTCACCCCGCCATCCCAGTTTAGACCCAACCATGTGCAAATCAGTATTGACTCTGCTCCCAATGGGAACAGTCCAGCCCGAACTGCAGGCCAAGTCATCCATGGACTGGAAGCAAGTACCCTGGAACCAGGATTGGGGCATCACCCTTCATCAGCCAGGCTAGCTTGAATCCAATGGCACAGTGAGGACTGGACCCACGCCTGGGCATACTCTTCCCACTAAGGTCGACAAAAGCAAAAAGAACGGATGATGGATGGAATGTTGAACAAATCACGCACTCACCCCCAGTCACAGATCTGGATTTAATCCATCATTTTTTTGCTCACCACACCACCCCAGTTTGGATGCAGCCATATGAAAATCAGTCTTGACCCTGATCCCCACGGGAACAGTCCAGTTCGAACTGCCAGCACAGGTCCTCCCTGGTCTGGAAACAAGCACCCTTGGGCCGGTTTTGGCATATCACCCTTCATCAGCCAGGCCAGCTGGGCATACCCTTCCCACTTAGGTCAACAAAAGCAAAAAGACCAGATGATGGACAGAACGCCGAACAAATCACACATTCACCCCCAGTCACATATCTGGGTATAATCCATCTTTTTTTTTATCACCACACCACCCCAGTGATATGCAAATCAGCCTTGACCCTGCTTTCCATGAGAACAGTCCATCCTGAACCGCCAGGCCTGGTCCTCCCTGGACCGGAAATGAGCATCCTGGGACTGGTTTCAGGGTATCACCTTTCATCAGCCAGGCAAGCTTGAATCCAGTGGCAAAGTGAGCATGGTACCCATGCCTGGGCATACCCTTTTCACTAAGGTCGACAAAAGCAAAAAGAACAGATGTTGGACAGAATGGGGAACAAATCACACATTCACCCTGTCACAGACCTGGGTTTAATCCATTGTTTTGTTTGTTCACCACACCACCCCAGTCACATTCAAATCAGCCTTGAATCTGCTCCTCGTGGGAATAATCTAGCCCGAACTGCTAGCCAGGTCCTCCTTTGACTGGAAACAAGCGTTCTTGGACCAGTTTTGGGGTATCACCCATCCTCAGCCAGGCTAGCTTGAATCCAGCGGCATAGTGAGCATGGGACCCACATCTGGGCATACCCTTCCCACTTAGGGTGACAGAAGCAAAATGAACAGATGATGGATGGAATGTTGAACAAATCATTCATTCACCCCCAGTCACAGATCTGGGTTTAATCCATCGTTTTTTTGCTCACAACGCCATTCCAGTTTGGACCCAGCCATATTCAAATCAGTCTTGACCCTGCTCCCCATGGGAACAATCCAGCCCAAACTGCCAGGCCACGTCCTCCCTGGATGGGAACAAACATCCAGGGATCGGATATGGGGTATCACCCATCATCAGCCAGTCTAGTTTGAATCCAGCGGCACAGTGAGCATGGGAACCACATCTGGACATACCCTTCCCACCTAGGGTGACAGAAGCAATAGGAACAAATAATGGACGGAATGTTGAACAAATCACACATTCACCCCCAGTCACAGATCTGGGTTTAATCCATAATTTTTTTGCTCACCCCGCCATCCCAGTTTAGACCCAGCCATGTGCAAATCAGTGTTGACTCTGCTCCCCCTGGGAACAGTCCAGCCCGAACTGCAGGCCAAGTCATCCATGGACTGGAAGCAAGTACCCTGGAACCAGGATTGGGGCATCACCCTTCATCAGCCAGGCTAGCTTGAATCCAATTTCACAGTGAGCACGGGACCCACGCCTGGGCATACTCTTCCCACTAAGGCCGACAAAAGCAAAAAGAACGGATGATGGATGGAATGTTGAACAAATCAAAACTCACCCCCAGTCACAGATCTGGATTTAATCCATCATTTTTTTGCTCACCACGCCACCCCAGTTTGGATGCAGCCATATGAAAATCAGTCTTGACCCTGATCCCCATGGGAACAGTCCAGTTCGAACTGCCAGCACAGGTCCTCCCTGGTCTGGAAACAAGCACCCTTGGACCGGTTTCGGCATATCACCCTTCATCAGCCATGCTAGCTTGAATCCAGTAATTAAACAACAGGGGGTGGTGATGGACAGAGTTTCTGAATTAACACCTTGGCTGCTAGGTGTTTTCCCCTCCAATGCTGACTTTTCGTCATTCCTACTAATCATGACGAGCTCAGCTCGTCATCAGCACAGCTCAACCGTGCATCATGACGAGCTGAGCTCGTCATGAGCATGGAAAGGGTTAAGCAGAATACTCTCACCCAGTCAAGAGATCAGGGCTTGATCCAACACCGTTTTTTAGCTCACTGCACCATCCCAGCTCAGAACCTGGCTATATGCAAATTAGTCTGTCCCTGGCCCAGTGCATCATGGGAACAGGGCAGACCAAACTACCAATCCAATTCTTTCACTGGGAAGGAAACAAGCTTCCGGGGACCGGTTTCTGGCATTACAGCCTTCTTCGGCCCGGCTTGCTTGAATCCTGATGGTGCAATGAGCAAGGGACTCACGTCTGAGTATACCCTTCCACGCTTATGGTGGACAAAATAATTAAACAACAGGGGGTGGGCCAGGGACAGACTAATTTGCATATAGCCAGGTTCTGAGCTGGGATGGTGCAGTGAGCTAAAAAACGGCGTTGGATTAAGCCCTGATCTCTTGACTGGGTGAGAGTATTCTGCTTAATTCAGAAACTCTGTCTATCACCACCCCCTGTTGTTTAATTATTTAGCTTGAATCCAGTGGCACAGTCAGCATGGGACACACACCTGGGCTACCCTTCCCACTCAGGTCAACAAAATCAAAAAGAACAGATGGTGGATGGAATGTTGAACAAATCATTTGTTCACCCCAGTCACAGATCTGGGTTTAATCCATCGTTTTTTTGCTCACAACGCCACCCCAGTTTGGGCCCATGTCATATGTAAATCAGTCTTGACCCTGGTCCCCATAGTAACTGTCCAGTCCAAACTGCCAGGCCAGATCCTCCCTGGACCGGAAACAAGCAACCTGGGACCAGTTTCGGGATATCACCCTTCATCAGCCAGGCTAGCTTGTATCGAGTTGCACAATGAGCGCGGGACCCATGTCTGGGCATATTCTTCCCACTTAGGTCAACAAAACCAAAAAGAACAGATGATGGACGGAATGCTGAACAAATCAAGAATTCACCCCAGTCACAGATCTGGGTTTAATCCATCGTTTTTTTGCTCACCACACCACCCCAGTCATATGCAAATCAGCCTTGACCCTACTTTCCATGGGAATAGTCTAGCCTGAACTGCCAGGCCAGGTCCTCCATGAACTGGAAACAAGCATACTGGGACCAGTTTCAGAGTATCACCTCTCATCAGCCAGGCTAGCTTGAATCCAGTGGCACAGTGAGCACAGGACCCATGTCAAGCTATCATTTGTTTGCTCACCACGCCACCCCAGTTTGGACCCATCCATATGCAAATCAGTCTTGACCCTGCTCCACATGGGAACAGTCCAGCCGGAACTGCAAGGCCAGGTCCTCCATGAACTGGAAACAAGCATACTGGGACCAGTTTCAGAGTATCACCCCTCATCAGCATAAATCCAATGGCACAGTGAGAGTCAACCAGTAAGGATTGGCAGCTGTAAGTGGAGCAGAAAGTTACTTCAACGGCCGGTGGTCCCGGGGAACTCGGTAGCTGCCTGTAACTTCATAGAAGGCAGGACTATAGTTTCTGCAGTGCACTAGACCGTCTGGAATTGGGCAATCCCTCGGAGGGCCTGATGGCCAGCGATTCTTCGGATCTGAAGAGTTGCTTTACCTGCAGTTTGCATCGTACTAGAGCCACTCGTCCAAGGGAGTATTAGGGTGCTTTAGGTTTCCACAGGGACCCTTTTGTCTGGGAGAACTGAGAGATAGCCTAGGACGAGTCTCGATCAGGCAGTTCCAGGAGCGTTGAGACAGGGGAAGGGTATCCCTCTTTTGCTTTGTGCAAGTCCTGTTGTTGCAAACACGGGTCTCTTCTTCTGTCATCTTTGAAGCAGGTTGTTCAGAACTGAGGTTCAGTTGTCAGGGGTGTCCCTTAAATCCTAGATTTAGGGTAGTTAGTAGCCAATGGGCTGCTAGTCCCTACAGCTAGTCCTCCCCGGAGATGTCCACATCCGTGGGTGTGGGTCACTTTTTCTCCCCAAAACCATTTAAAAAATGTCATAACCCTTTTTTCAGTGTGCAGACCGGGCTGCCTACCCTGGAGGTGACACTAGGATCTGGGGGTGTACACCTCCTTGACAATCTGATTTCCCACCTGCCCGGTTGCAAATGTGCCTGAAGCTGGGGGAGGGCTGTTTCCTACTCTGGGATTCAGCCCTGGTGCATACCAGAGACAGTGTAGCCTTTGAAGCTCACCACCTTGATGTGCTACTTTACTAGCCTGCCTGGGAGGGGGAGTTGTGACCTCCTTCCTGCCCAGGCCTTTGTTCCTGACTCCTGGGTGTGATCACACTGCTAGGCAGGAGGTCAGAACCCTGTCTTGGCAGCAGCAAGCAAGGGAAGCACTGGCATGCCAGCTAGAGCACAGAGAAGCTAAGGCAACTAGGTGGGCAACCTCCAAGGTAGCCAACTGGGTGTATGGCACATCATCCTAGATTCGAGATTTGTGTCAGGGGTGAGAAGGTATGTTGTTTGATACCAAACATGACATATTGAGGTGGTACCATAACGAAGCTGCCAACCTCATGTTTGCTAGAGGTGCCAGCCAATGTATTCTATGGACCATCTATCACTTATAGTATCCTTTAATGGTTAAGGGTCCTATAGGGTCATGTAAGCTTGCACTTACATGTCCACACCTTTGATGTAATGCACCCTGACTGCTGGGCTTTAGAAGGCCTTCCTTAGGGGTGGCAGGCATATATCAAGGATAGTGCAGTGACTTTGCCACACCTGGTGAGGGTAAAGTCGAGTTTGATCAGGTTGCACTGCTCCTGCAGCCTGCAAGGCCAGGCCTGCTGTTAGTAGTTTACTTGAGTCACTCAGTGTGGCACAAACAGTGCTGCAGGCCCTGTGGACCTCTTTACCACCTATGTCTTGGGAAAACCTGGTACCACGTACTAGCGACTTATAAGGGGGTAAAGTCCTTGTCAATTGCGTATGCCAATTTACACTAAACAATTTTAAGGAAAGAGCACTAGCTGGGCAGCAGACTCCAGTGCACTATCAGAGTCATAACCATCAGCATTAAAGCAGGAAGTGTGGGGGTTGACCATGCAAAAAAGGCACTTTCATACACTTGGTATTTCGAGAGCTTAGGGCCAGATGTACTTAGCATTTTAATGATTCCCAGCACACCAATTTGGCATTCACAATGGTTAAAATGTACTATTCCCATTTACGAGTCAGAATCGTTTTCCTACTACTACAACTCAGTAGTTAAACATTGAAAATGTACCAAAACCTCAA
Organism: Lissotriton vulgaris; assembly: GCF_964263255.1. Taxonomy (NCBI): domain Eukaryota; kingdom Metazoa; phylum Chordata; class Amphibia; order Caudata; family Salamandridae; genus Lissotriton; species Lissotriton vulgaris. The sequence continues at coordinate 1,116,793,498 of NC_141685.1, read as the reverse complement.
AGGAGGTGGTAATACATTCACAAAACCCTTTTACCTGTGTACCTATAAAAATAAATAAAACGTTTGGTGAAGAGGACCACTGCCAAATCTTAACTACTTCGACGCTACTGACAGAACCGTTCTGGTGAAGTAGTGTGGCTTGCTGGTTAGAGACGGCAGACCCGAGAGCAGAGGACGGCCCGGGACCAGGGTTCGATTCCCGGCGCGGCAGGTTTCTGGACCAGGGTCAGCGGACTCGATAATTCTCTTGCCTCGGTGCCCACTCTGATCAGCGATCACACTCGGCAACTCTGGGCATTAGCTTGCCTCATCTTCACTAACGGCCCCACCAGACCGCCGGGGATGCCTGGTCTCACCCTGGAGATACCCATTAAGGGACCATCTCTCAGGGAAGCCAGGAAGGGTTTCGCAGCGGTCGAAGCGCCTTGGGACCCTCCGGGTAAGTAGTGCGCTATATAAATGCCTATACATTTACATACATTTACATTTACATTTACATACATTTACATTTACATTTACATTCTGTCACGCCCCTCGTGTGGGCTGTGCTCATGACGGAACGGTTCCGTCACGGCCCGGCCCGGCCGCCGCGCCTGCGCGGCGCTGATTTCGCGACTGCGCGGCGGGTTTCATTAAGCGGGCGGGGCCGTGACGGAACCTTTCCGTCACAAGCACAGCTTACCCGCGAGCCGTGACGGAACGGTTCTGTCACCAGCGCAGGTGAGCCGCGCGCCCGCGACCGTTAGCGCTGCGGCGGAATAGGAGTTAAACAAACATATAAAAAAAACTAAAGACACAGACTCATTTCCTTTAAAGACAACGGGCTGTATTAAAGAAAAAAAAGTTTGCTTGATTTCAAAAAGCAATCACAGACATAGTGATCTGCCGGCCCCTACAGGCCACCATGTCTGTGATGGCCTCCAATTGTGGTGGGTCATAATTTGTTACATCCCTCATTCATTTTCACGAGGTAGGTTGGATTGCAATCTGTATGAAAGTAAGCTCAGCTTCTTCTGGTTACTCCCACTTTTTGCTTGATGTTACACTGTTTTTGCCTATTCTGACTGGGATCCTGCTAATCAGGACCCCAGTCTATCTGCTTTCTCCCTGAAATGTTATGTCATGTGCTTAGGTACACTCCAGATTGGATACTGGGGTACCCTGGTCAGTCCCTAGTATATGGTAGACATGTACCCAGGGCACAGGTACCCCAAAAGCCTGCCATGGGGTGAAGCATGCCACTCATGAGAGGCCATGCAAAATGGAACACCAGGCCTGCAATTTCAGCCTGTGTAAGATGGTGCATGCACCACTTACTTTAGATATAGGTTTACTATATATAGGTCACTACACTTAAAACCTATAAATCACCCCTATAGCATGCCTTGACTATCCTGGAGGCAGGATGCTGGGTTTTACATGAGAGGGTACCCCTGCATGAGCAGAGCACCCCTGTAGCCTTTGGAGATCATTCTCCAGGGTTGACGGTGACGCAGCTAGACATATAGGTAGAGGTGCATTATATGCTCGTGTAAAATGCTATCTCGAAAACGGCTGCAACAAACCATGTTGTGTTTTGTATCAAACACCCTGAAATCATACCTCCCCACCGGTAACCAGTGTGGCAGGTATGATTCCACCCTTCAGAAGAAAGTTTCGTGGGCCCCCTGGTCTTCCCGGTATCAGCCTTTTCGACCTGGACAGCACAAAATGGATGCTGCCGACCAGAGACACATTTCTGCCCTCCTGCTGCTGAACTATGCTCTAGCAGAGGAAGGCAGCACAATAGGCAACCTATCACAGGGAGGAGTGACCACCTCCCAGACAGGATTTAGTGTATTGGAGCTGGGTGGGTGCACTTCTTAAGTGCCTGAAAGTCTGCACGAGGGGCACCTTTAGTGTCCCTGTGCATAGTCCAATTTAAACCAGTCCTGGGAGCCGTTGGCTCTTGCTCTGGTGCGAAACTGGATAAAGGGCATGGGAGTAACCTCACCCCTGTCCTTACCCTCCCCTGGGAGGATCTCCTGAATCTGTTCAACTTTCTGCCATGGGTACAAACGGGCTTGCCTGGATGGAGGACCCTAGATTCGTCATGGACAAGATTCGGATCAAGAAACCACTGACCTTCATCCATCTGGACACTCTGGACCCCGCTAGACTTTGACTGGGCCCGACCTTGTCTCCCTCTCTGTCCACAGCATTGTCTGTGCCTGTGCACCATACGGGCTCTGTGCAGGACCTGTGGAGTATCAAAGACAACTGAAGTATCTCCCTTAGGGTGAAGGAGTCACTCCCCTGCAATCGCAGGCACGGTAACGCAACTGACCGGTTGGCTGATCCTGAGCTCCTGTGTACTCCAAAGGCTCCAGCAACACAGGAGGTGAGTTCCTATTTTCCTTGTGGTCGAGCTGCCCTCTCACCAAGTTTGAGGCCAGTGTCCCTCGTGGGGACCGCATAACCTGACCCCTGTGTAGCGCTTACTTTTGCAAGTGCCTATGCTTGCTGGCGTTCCCCAACTAAGTGCATCAGGCTGTGGATAGCCACAACCTCTGCGCACATTTCTTACAAAGGACTTCAGCCTCCTCGCACTCTGTGCCCTGCAAGCTGTGACTTTTTGAAACTGCTAGAGGGCCCCTAGCGACTCCTGTGCCTTCGGCCTGTGGGTCCACTTGAGGGGCAACACTGCTTTTATTGGGCTCCCCTGATTGCCCCAGGTCTGCCCTGGCTCCCCTTGCTGTGGTGAGTCCTCTGGTCCTGGCTGGGCTAGACTGTAACCTTCTTTGACCTTCTTTATGGATTGCTGCTGCTAAGGCTTGTTGGTGCTCCCGCCGACTCCCACCATTCAGCACTCGACATCCTTCATGGGACAGCTCGTATCTGGCTCCTGGTCATCCTCAACGTCTCCTGGTCCCCTTGGCTGCAGAGTCAAGGTCCCCATCTTCACACCTGAAGCATCTGACATCGGTGGGCATTCGTCTACCGAGCCCCTGGTGACTTCTGAGTGACCAGGTCCCAGACTCTGTCCCCTCTGCTTTCAGGTTCCTTCCATCAAGAATCCACCTGTGGGTTCCACCGGACACTTTTCTTCTTTCCAGCAGTGGCATTTCTTTGAAGATTCCCATTGAGAACGACAGCTTTTTCCAACGTCACTTCAGCCCTATGCACCCAGCTTCCCCAGGATTAGGTAACTCTGGTACTTTGGTATCCATAGGTGGGGTGGCTATCCAACCTTCTATGTTCTAAAGGGTTTCTTCGTAATCCACTGGGAAGGGTCCTTAAACACTAAAACTGCAACCGGGACTCTCCCATTGAATTAGCACGTAGTCGTGTTCTCACACTGCACACATCCTCTGTGGGGTCACTCCTTACTCAGCTTTGGTGGTTCCTTGGGGTACCAGCGATTCTACATACTCTAGAGACTGTCTTGACTCAAATCTTGGTTCCTATACCACTATTTTAGCATAGGGTTTGGTCTCCCCTGGAGCCTACTGTGTATCAGTGCTACTTACGTTTGTTTCTGTGCTTTAGTATTGTGTGCTTTGTGTTTATCTGCGTGTAGCAGATACTGTGATGTATTTAAGGTGTGTTATAATAATAAATACATCTTTTTATAACTACTGTGTGGTTCTCCTTTCATTTAACCAATACAATAAGATTGCATTCTGGTAAAACAAGCTGCTTAACATTCCTTCAAGACTAAGCCTGACGGCTGCTCTCCACAGCTACCACTTGGGTAGCTTTCTAAGGTTATCTTTGACCTCTTAAATCTCCATAAGGGTTGTTTGGACTGGTGCAAGGTGCCCACTTTAATTAGTGGACAGTATATACCATGTCAAATTCTCACACAACCCAATATGATTATGTCTGTTAAAAACTGATCTATTAGTTCATAGGTCAGTTCTTAAAAATCTTTACTAGCTGCAAAACTACTTATTGCACATCTGACCCTAAATTGTTATACTGTGTTCAAAATGTTAACCCCTTCGGAGCTGATGACGAGCTGGGCTCGTCATCGCGTAGCCCGCTCGCACGCTGATGCCGAGCCCAGCTCGTCACGCAAAGTGCGATTTTCGAATTCTCAGCGCGCGAGCGGAATTCCGCTAGCGCGCATGAGGTTAAATAAACATATACAAATCATGTAAGCACCAACCTAGCAATAAAATAGAAATCCTTTTCCAAACAAGTTGAATGCGATTATGAAAGATTATTTTCAAAAAACATGATTCAGATTTCGAAATTATTTTGTTTAGGCCATTAGTCTGCCAAACATAATAAACATGCTAACAACAAAATTAATTATATTACATAAAAGCATAGTCACATGAAAATAATACATTATAATGAAAACTTTGTATTTTTCACATGCTTTAAGAACTGTCCTATTGCACATGCCACATCTAAAATGCGCATATCTATTAAAGAATGTTTAGCTACAGGCCATGTTCTGATTATGTATTTAGTTAAGACTGGATGTAAAAAACGACATCTTATATCCAATAAAAACATGTAATTAAGCAAAATGCGTGTATTAGAAAATTTGCAACCTAAACAACTATGTCCATTATTTTGAAGTTGCATCATTAGTGTTTCTGGTATTGCATATAAGGTATTTAAACCTATCCAAAATTTTAAAATTTCATGTCTAAGATCTTGATTTGGTAGATATACAATGTCATTGAATAATCTTTCCACATCCCAGGATGATCGCAACAGAGTTAGTGACTTCTTTGATTCTAGATAAATCAGACCATATTGTGTGGATTCCTCTGTGGCCAGAGCTTGCAATTCCAGTTAAGACGATTTAAGGGGTGATATTAACTTGTTGGTGATCTGCAAAAGATGGCCATTCACCACAATGATCTGCTTTCTTAGATCCTAAGCCCACTTTAGCAATCCCACTTTAGCACCCTATTTACTGCTTCTTTGATATAATACCTGACTATTTTGAATTGCATACTGGCAAGAAGCTTATTTAGATATCCCAAGGGTTGAAGCATACTATATACGGCCATTATGTTAATTTTAATTCCAGTCATATTGTATTGCATTGTATTGTAATTGCATTTATATAGCGCTTACTACCCCTGACGAGGCGTCAAAGCGCTTTTTCGGCGAGTAGCACGCTACTCCGGGACCCATAGAGGATTAGTGTTGAATTAGTATAGTGAAACATGCAAGTACATTTTAAGTGGTGGATAGGTTAGTTAGTGTGACGAGGCGAGCCAGCCAGACACTAAGAAGGGGAACACTCCACCTGTAACGAATAGGGATAGACCTGTCTCACCTCTCTTCCCACAGCAGCCGGAGAATTTGAAATGGGCAGGCCCACCGCTATTCCAGCCCTCGGACCAAACTAGTGCTTGTTTCTTTAACTGGGCCGAGTTTGCGGACAGTCCCGCCCCCTTTGATGACGTTACGGAGCCAGACCCGGTAAAACCAGGAAGTGAAGAAGGGATGGTGTGTCTTACACCCGGAGGAGAAAGCGAACGCAGCGAGAGAAGAGACGACTCAGAGGAGGTGACTGGACGAAGAGGAGAGAGAGGAGCTCACCCGATGACCACCGGAGTCAGGAGTCCAACGATTTTATTTATTTCTTTATTTATGCATTTTTATATAGCGCAGACTTTAGCCGAGGGTGTCAGAGCGCTTCACAATAGGAACAGAACTGAAACATGAGAACATTACAAGTGAACAAATTACAAAAGCAAAAGTTACATTACATGAGGCGAAAGTGACAATCGTGAGCAAACAAAATACAAGAGGTAGCAAACGGTGCATTACAGGAGGAAAAAGTGACGTGTGCAGGTTACAAAAAGTGTACAAAGTACAAGTAGAGGTATAATACTGCAGTCAATGGAGGACACTCAAACACAAGAACAAACGTTACGTAGGCAGTGGTGGCACTTGTGCAAATATCGAAAGCAAACAAAATATAAGAGGTAGCAAACAGTGTGTTCCAAGAGAACAGTGATGTGTGCATGTTACAAAAGAGTACCAAACACAGGTAAAAGGGTATTACTGCATTAAATGGCAGTCTCTCAAACCACACGAACACACTGGGAAGGCACTTCCATAGTCATGGAGAATAGAAATTCTCTATACTAAAGGGTCTTCCTTCAGATAATAGTGAGGGCATGAATTAACTTTGGAAGGGTCTTTGAAGATAGGGCGTGTCGGCCAGCCACGCTTCAGGGGAAGCGTGGCTCACACAGGTATGTTCACGTATCTCGGGCTGGGCGGGGAGGAAGTGTTTTAAGCCCCCGTAACCTCACCTTCGAGAATCCCAGTCACTCCCCCTCTCCTGAGCACTACCTGGACAAAATACCCAGTTGTTTTCTTTTTGCCTTTGGTTTTGCACAGAGTGACTCCTCACCCCCTTTCCCTTAGAACTGTACGTATCTGGACACCCGACTGAATTCAGTCTTTATATTCTTTCCTTATTCGCATGTTCCTGACTGGCGATTGACCCTGTGACCACCCTGGAGTGGAGAAAAAAAGGAAAAGGCATCCTAAGAGACCGCGGATCCCCGGATAAAGAACAGGAGGCGTCCCTTCCTTAATATAGACTTAGTCCTAGGAGAAAGAAACATCTAAAACCAATAAATACTGGGTTAAAACCATTTGACGACTCTGCGTTTTCCTCTGTCCCACTAACAGTTAGTTATTTGGATTTGGAATTATAGTAGAAGGATAGAGAAGGACAAAGGTTTGTATTTATATAGTGCTTATGTTCCAACATCGGGAGCGAGGGCTACTGAGAGCACTGTATCGGGTACTGCGCTCCGGATCCTGAGTTGGAACGTAGCAGGTCTTGTTCGCAACCTTAATATCCCCGACTGGAACACCTTTGTTGAATCCTTCGGGATTTGCATATTGCAGGAAACTTGGTGTTTAGAACCCCGTCACAAGGTGGGTTATATTACCTACTTTGTCCCTGCATCACAACCATCTGGCACCAAAGGGCGCCCATCAGGTGGCCTCTTAATCTGGGTTAGTATTTCTCTGGGCCTTTCTATTAGGCACTTACCTACAAAATCCCCCGATCTACAGAGAATATCAGTTAAAGGCCCGGGGGGAAAAATTTGGAAATATTTAACATCTACCTAAGGGGGACAAGGGTTGGTGTCTCCACGTTGCCACTGACAGGTATAGAGGAAGAACTTGGAATTTGTAATGCCAACTCTCTTGTTCTACTCGCTGGGGACCTTAACTGTTCCTTTGAACCTCTCTCCAGCGAGGACATCCTAGACACTTGGGAGGAAGACACTAGGAGAGGTATCCCCTTACTAACACTCAACCCTATTAAAAAATGGTCACAGGGGGCCATTGATCTTAATGCCCTTTGTATGGATTTTGGCTTAAGGGCAACCAATGGCAGATCCAAATCTGATCCCATTGGGGCACACACTTATAATAGGGTTGGTCACACTTCTCGGATCGATTATATCCTCCTTAACCACAAACTTTGGGCTCACCTGCTCGACATGGAGGTCCTAACAACCACTGATAGTGACCACAACCAACTAGCATTGACACTGTCTTCCCCTTGGAAGGGTTCGAAGCCAAATCCTCCCCCTCACTTATGGAAATCAACGCATGATGTGTGCCCTTCAAACTGTGGAAGGAGGCTTAAATGGAGAAAAGTTGCTACGGACGAAGGGAAGATGACCTTAGCAAATTCCATAATGTCCAACGCCAAAGCGGGGCTTGACGCCATGAGCCCTGGAAACGTGGATGTCCCGCTCCTTTTCGTTGAAACAACTAAAGCTTTGGGAGAACTGTTCACTATCGTCCCAGCAGATGGGAGACGAAAGGAAAAAAGCACTTTAAAAGGTGGAGTATCCTGGTTCACCCCTGCCTGTCACTCTGCAAAATGTGAACTCATCAGAGCAGTGAAATCCAAGGATGCCAACCTCATAAAACTTGCCAGGAAAGGTTATCGGAAGACACTAACCACGGCTAGGCTTGAGCACGAAACTCAATTCTGGATTGACCTAAAAGCGGCGAGCTCCAGGAAAGACTCGAAGGGCTTTTGGGACCTGGTGAGATTGAAAAACAAACCCGTAGACTCCCTTATGACTTGTAACATTACTGGGGAGGTGTGGTTTGCTCATTTTTCCCAGCTCTATTCCCCAACTGGGGGTCCCACATCCAGCCCCATGGTCCAACTGTCCGGCGTTCACTCTCACCCCAACAGCCCAGTTCTCAATGAGGCTGATCTTTTTACCACCAAAGAAGTTGATGGGGCAATCAAGTGTCTGGTCCCGAATAAGGCTGCGGGCCCGACGGAATCCCAGGTGACTTATTAAGGGTCAGCACACCAGAGTGGAGCAGTCTAATCGCCGCACTTCTGAATACTGTTCTGATGGGCGGGTCCCTCCCGGACTCATGGAAGGGAGCGGAGGTCGTCCCTATTTTTAAAAAAGGGACCCGGGACGACCCTGCAAACTATCGCCCAATCAGTTTGCTTGATTCTACGCAGAAGATAGCTGGCAAAGTAGTCCTAGGAAGGATTCAACAGTGGATTGAGGAGGAACGTATCCTCTCGGACTATCAGGCGGGGTTTAGATCAGGCACTGGTACCATCGAGCAAACATTCCGGCTCTTAATGATCCTCTGGAAAGTGGTTGTCCTGGGTAAGGGCAGCTTGTACCTTGCCTTCATAGACTTACGAACTGCGTTCGATTTAGTCCCACAAGACCAACTGTGGTGCGTTCTGGACACAATGGGCATTCCCCAGTACTTACTAAATATGCTCATAAAACTACATGAGGACAATTTTGCTCAGATCAGGTGGGGAGACCAGGGCCAAAAAACACCTCGTATCCCTGTGAATAGGGGAGTCCGCCAGGGTTGCGTGCTTGCCCCCACTCTATTTTCCTTATACGTTAATGGAGTGGTGGAGCATCTTCTTAAACATCCTGCTGATGCACCTTCCCTGGCTGGTAGGAAAATCCCTACTCTCCTCTTCGCAGACAATACCCTCCTGATCTAAAAAACACCAGTAGGTCTGCAACGCCTACTCACTGGCTTTAAGGACTTCTGTGACGCAAGGGGTCTATCAATAAATGTGAGCAAAACCAAGTTCCTGGTCCTGAACGCCCGGAAGAAAACTATCATCCCACCATCTCTAGATTCTGTTCAACTCGAGAGGGTAAAGGAGTTTGACTATTTGGGCATTCGTCTCAGTGATTCAATGAGCTGGCTACCCCACCTACAAAAGGCATCGCTGGCCCACAAGAAGGTGGTAGGGGCACTTTTGAAAGAACAACGGGCCTCGGTTCTCAAACCCATTGGTCCTGTAATGGACATCTACAGGGCAAGGGGGGTGAGCGCAGCCCTTTATGGATCAGAACTATGGAGCATTCAGAACACAGACCTTTTGACCAGAGCGGAAAACAAATTTCATAGAGACCTTATGGGTCTGCCGCATAGCACTCCTGTCCTTCCAATCTTTCTAGACGCAGGTACTCGTCCCATAGGGGATCAGGCGAGGTTGCGCCCCCTCCTCCTCTGGGCACGCATCTGGAGGGTACCAGAATTGTCTAGCTATGCTGATGGTCTAAGGGAACTGCTCTTAACACCTGGTTGGTCCAAAATCCGTTGGCTCAAGGAAGTCAAGTGCCTTCTCATCGAACTGGGCCTGGAGGATGCGTGGGCTAATAGATCTGCCCCGCCCAAACAGGCATTAAAGACGCTATATTGGTCATGGGTGATGGACACCAGAAATTGTAATTCCAAACTCTGTAGAACTTCTGTCGAATTTCTCTTGATCAAGGATGTCCCTTACTGTGAACCATATTTAGACCTGATTACTAAATCTTGGGACAGGGCACTATATATCAAATTTAGGTTGGGGTTACTGCCAGTGGGAAAATTGATTGCCAGCTGGAGGGCATCGTCGCATTTATCTTCATTTTGTCCTTTTTGTAATAGCAGGCTAGAGTCTGTGCCCCACTTACTTTTCGAGTGCCCAGCCTATTTTGCCCCGCGCCGCATCTGGCTAAAGCCTTTGTGTAGGAGTCTCGGAACTAGATCCCATCTTGAGGCTCTACGAATTTTGAGATCTGACCCCCGCCCTCTGTTTGCTTTCTGTCTTGCTAAATTCTTGGCTTGGGCATGGTGGATCCGATCACTGAGGCTATCAACAGTACCCCAATAGCCAGCTGCCTATCCCGTGCCAATGTCCATATCGTCTTCATGTAAATAATGAAATGAAATGTTTTAATATTGTACTGAGTTTTTAATATATATGTGCTTTTGTAATGCTTTTTAAGATATGTGCAATATATCGAAATAAAGCTTGTTTCAATATAGTGCTTATTGACGCACGCTATTCAGGAAGCCTATAAAGGATTAGTGGTGAATTAATATGGTTAAATATGAAGTAATTTCAGTGGTGGATATTAGTCAGTTACTTGGAGTGAGAAGGATAGCAGAGGGATAAAAGGGGAAGAAAGATTTGCATTCATATAGCACTTGTTAACCCTGATGGGTATTGAAGCGCTTTTCTGGCGAGTAGCACGCCACTCCGGAACCCATAAAGGATTAGAGTTGAAAATGAGTATAGTATAAATATGAAGTAATTTGAGTAGTGGATAGGTTATTCAGTTATTTGGGTAGTATATTAGTATAGTTGAATATGGAATTTGAGAAGTGAACATGTTTGTTAATTTTGATTGAAAAGGATAGTGGAGGGATAAAAGAGTGAATGATTTTTTTTTTAGGTCTTAGCAGTAGGAGGAGGCTTTTGGATGAGTAAAAAGGAGTTTTGGAGGGGTGGAGTCAGAGGGAAGAGTTTAGAAAGTTTTATTTTAGGGGATCGGTATAGTAAAAAGAGGTGTCAGATGATGCAAGGAGTGGTAGAGTAGGAGAGAGTCTAGAAAGGGTTATTTTAGCGATCATAGTAGTGGTGTGGGGTTTGGGATAAATGAGAGAGTGGATGTAGAGGATGTATTGATAAATGTATAGGATGAGAGATAGGGTAGTGCATTGGAAGGAGTAGTAGAAAGAAGTTTGAGATGAGTCAGAAGGTTGGGCTAGAAGATATATTGAGCGAAGTATAGGCTGAGAAATAGGGTAGTGCATTGGAAATGCTAAATTAGAAGAAAGTGATAAATATATAGATCCATAAGTACATTGAAAGTATATAAATACATAAAGGAGGTAAGTATATGTAGATTAAAGATATTGATAGAGGCACAGGATGAGAAATAGGGTAGTGCATTGGATATGCTTTTTCAGGAGAAAAGTAACAGACCCAAGTACATGGAAGGTACATAGATGCACAATGGAAGTACATATAGACCATAGATGATTTTTTTTTATTTTATTTTTTTTAATTTTTTTTTCTTAACATAAAATTATTTTACATGTTTATACAAAGTAATACACAAAGATAGGTATATATCTATAGTGAGTTCCATAGTTTGGCTGCTTGAACACAGAAGGATGTGCCACCCATGTTTTTTTTCTTGTATGGTGGATTTTGAGGCTAGATGCTCCTTTAGAGCGGAGGTTCCTTTGTTGAATGTGTTTGGTGATTTTATTCCTGATGAAGAGTGGTCCTATTCCATGTATTGCTTTGTGGGAGATACAAAGCAGCTTGAACGTGGATCTTTTGGCAACCGGTAACCAATGCAGGGCTTTCAAGGCAGGGGAGATGTGGTCTCGCAGTTTGATATGGAAGAGTAGTCTGGTGGCCGAGTTCTGAATCTGTTGTAGTCTTTTCATGGTCGTTAAAGGTGATCCGTGGTAGAGGCTATTGGCGTAATCAAGTTTGGACAGAAAAAGGGAGATGGTAGCTTGAACCTTGTGTGGAAATCCCAAATGAGGGAACATTTGTTGCAGCGTTTTTATAGTAGCAAAGCTTGATCTTGCTAGTTTATCCACATGGGCATTCATCGACAGTTTGGGGTCCATGGTCATTCCAAGGTTTTTTACTTCCTTCGATACTTTAGTTTAGGCAGTGATGCCCGTTCATCAGGCCATGCAGCAAGCGGGTTGTAATGTTTCCAATTGCCACACATGAGTATTTCAGTTTTTGAAGCATTCAATTTGAGATGGCTCCAAGTCATCCACTGATCCAAGGCTCTGAGACAGCTGAAAATTGCATCATTGAGGACATCAGGAGGGCCAACAAATATCTGAGGTAATATCCATCTAATTGAACCCAGAAATGTTTCCTGTAGAAAAAAATAGAAACAAACATTGGCAATGCCAATAGGTCTGGCTTTAATGGAATGTTGTATGATAATGTGAAACATTACAAGTAGATAGCATGGATATGGAAGCAAAGAACTGTAATATAATCTTAGTGTCAGTTGAAAGATCAGGTGACAGCTGCACTATCAAGCAAGACCTAAAGATCCATGTAGGTTAATGACTGCCCTCCTCCTATCTGTGCTGCTGCCGCCATGGAAAAACACCATAAATTATCTAGTTACCTAAGACACTTTAATAGCATTATAATGTAAGTTGTGCACCCCTCAAATTTAAACTCAAATAGATAGAAAAATAAACAAAATTATGAGAGCTGTGTGTAGGGCAAGCACTTTTTCTGTGGAACCACACAACTTCACCCCCAATCAAAACATGTACTCCTGGCACTCAAAATGAGGATGGAGACTAAGCCTCAGTCCTGGTGACTCTCATATCATTGTCCGGTGACAGCTGCACTTTCCAGCAACACCATGAAAAGCTCTCCAACAAACTCATTGAGTAAAACAAGCTTTGGTGTTGTCCCTAGTGGACCATACCTAAAAGTATATATAGCAGGGCACTCCATTTATATGTTAAGATTGCTTTTATTAATATTAATTCACGTCCCGTTAGTATTTGTCACGAATCGCAGACCATCCAACAATGAGTGTTTTTATCAATACTGTTTCCCCGAATACAAGGTTGGTTATAGAGGGAGATTTTAACTGGCAGTTTGAGCCCCTTGCTGCCTCTACTGATGTAACCCTTGTGGCCTCCTGGGCAGCCACGAGGGCGATAGGAATACAAGGACCAGGGATGAGGTCTATTGACTCCTTTATTGGAGATACAAGGGTCCAAGAAAACACCAGTCTACATATTCGTTCCGGGCTGTTTGGCGTCCAATTTGTTCCAAACACCGAAGGAGTCAGGTCCCGAGTCGCTGCTGTCAGGGTCTTCGGAACTTCTCTCACTCTTTCCTCCAACGGGTAAGGGAAGAAAACAGAGAACGAGGATGGGCTCACTATTGGGAACCTAAATAGTAAGTCAGTGCAACCGTCACCAAGGTAGGGAGCGATCAGGGAAAAGGAGCGTGTAGGGATCTGAAGGGGAAAAAAAACCAAATAGAACACCTCCCGTGTACCCAGCCGCCCTACTTTCCTAGACCTCAAATGAGCCCCCAAGTGGTACTCGCCTTGAGCCACGACCCCTCCTCAGGGCCATGGCGTCTGGACCCGGGGCGTCTCCTACCTCCTCCTGCCCGCCGGGTGTGCACAGTGTACGGTGAGTCCTCCGTCCTTCCGCTGCAGTGGGTCTGCCACGCCTCCTCCCTCCTGCTCCGCACTCCGCTCCTCACCCGCCTCGTCTCCACCTCCGATGGTCGCCTCCTCGCTTCTCATCCGCTCCTCACACGCCTCCTCTCCTCCTCCGATGATCGCCTCCTCGCTTCTCCTCCGCTCCTCACACGCCTCCACCTCTCGTTCTCCTACTCCTCTGCTCGCTCTCTCACTCGTCTCCTGCTCTCCACCGACGATGCTTGCCGCACACAGTCCGCTCTTCTCTCTGTTCCTTTTGACCCGCTAGTTCCGTTTCCTGGGTGCAGAAGAGCGGCCCGTTCTCTGTCTGCTTCCTGTCCACCCCGTGGAGGACCTTGTTACACCCCTAGTGCGGAGGAACAATATTGGCTAATCCCTGATCCCCAAATTGACACAATAAAGGCTTGGAGCCCGTTAGCACTCCAGATTAACGCTGTAATATTAACCAATTCTCCGAGAGCATGCAATGGGCGAACAAAGTCAGATAGACCATGGAAGTTAACTTTTAACAGAATTGGCCAAGCCTCCTTGGACTACATCTTGGTAGAAACAAGATCATGGCACTGGGTAGTCGATTTTCTTGTCCTTCTAAGAATGGACAGCAACCATAACTCTCTGACTATGGAGCTGGAGATCCCTGATATTCATAATCTTTTGCCTAGCTATATTTCTGTAAATTGCAATCTAAAACTTACCAACAACAGAAGGAGAATTAGGTGGGGCAGAGTCAAGCAGTCACCAGACAATGTCGCTGCACTATTTTCCCTAACTATTTCCCCTTTTACCCCTTAAGCGCTGCCATCGGCCAACGGCCGTCGCGAGCACTACCTTGCCAGTGCTGCGCACGACCGTTGGCCGACGGGACCACACCAGTTATTCGAACGTTCAGCACTGGGCGCTGAACGTTCGACGCTTCAAGGGGGTTAATGGAAATGGAGGAGGCTGTTACAGCATTAGACTCCTCTCAAAATATTGTCAGGATAGCGACACTGCATGCGGAACTGACAACCTGTATGACCAACATATTCAACCCTTTGACACAATCCAAGGTGAAAAAGACTGTAAAGGAAACCTGGTTTAATGACACTTGCCGTAAGGCCAAGGGAGCTCTTTTGGCCGCTATTAAAAATAAGAATAGGCTCTTGGTTAAACAAATGAGGATCCTCTATCGTGACAGTATTATGCAAGCAAAGAAGGAGTGGGAGTCACATAGATGGGATGACATTAGAACAGCCCTACTTAATAGGGACATGAAGGCATTCTGGGCACTAGTTTCCACAGATAATCGTGCAGGGAAGCCTGCCCTTCAGCCTAACATTGCAGCAGATTTTTGGAAACTAAATTTCTAAGCCTTATACACCACTCAGGAAGCAACAGTCTTAAAAGATGAAATATCCCCAATAACTGTTGGGACTTCTCTTTAAGAGGCTCTAGGGTTTACCTTATTAGAAGTCCTAAATGCCATTAGGAAATTCCCCCTTGGTAAAGCCCCCGGCCTAGACAAGATTCCTGGGGATTTATTTCGGGCAGAACCACAAGTATGGGTCCTTATCTTTGGGCAATATTTAATGCCATTCTGGGTGGTGTTGCAATTCCGGATACTTGGCTAGGGGCTGAAATCTTCCCAGTCTTTAAAAAGGGTTCACCTTTTCTGCCGACCAACTACCTGATTGATGTCACTCAGAAACTGTTTGCAAGGATTCTCTTAGACCGCCTCCAGGCTTGGATGGAGGAGTGTGAAGTTCTGAGTGCCTATCAGGCTGGTTTTAGAAAAATATCTCCACTATTGACCAAATCTTTAGGCTCCAATTGTTGTATTGAAAGACAGTGTCAATGGAGGGTGGCAGCCTCTATTTGATATTCGTTGATTTGAAATCTGCCTTTGATTGGGTCCCTAGAGCCTAGCTATGGGAGGTCCTTAAGCAGTTGGGATTTCCCCACATACCTCTTAAGATTGATTATGAGACTACACACTGGCAACTTTGCCTAAGTAAGGTATGGGAAATTTGGGGAACTAACCCGCCCCCACTTTTCAGTTAACAGAGGAGCAGAGGTGTGTGCTTGCCCCTACTCTGTTCTGTCTATTTATTAACGCTCTGATTGCCCAATTAAATGAGGTAAAGGACAACGATGAGCCTAAGTTGATGCAACGTAAGGTACCTGCAATGATGTTGCAGAAGATACTTTGTTATTATCTAAGTCCCCTATGGGCATTCAGAGGATTTTAGACATTTTGCGATAATTGGGGGCTTGAAATTAACACACTAAAGACCAAATTAATAATCTTTAATCGAGTTAAAACATCTCGTCCAAACCCAACCTTAAATGGCACCTCCCTAGAAAGGGTCTCTGTATTTGACTACCTTGATGTCATGCTCACTGAATCATTTGAGTGGGGTCCACAGCTAGCCAAAGTGGGCCTTAAGTTAGCTCAGACAGCCAGGGGAATAAATAGAACTTATAGGAATTCCGCCCATAAATTGGTCAACCCTGTGGCAGAGATATAAAAAGTACAAGCGAGGAGTGCAGCAATGTGTGGGGCTGAACTTTGGGGACATTGTTCTTGTGATGGACTGTCCAAAATTGAGAATAATTTTATGAGACAGCTGCTGGGACTTCCATCAAGCACCCACCTCATCCCTCTACGCATGGACCTGGGTTTAGACCTATTGTTGAGGAGATGGGACTGCAACCGCTGACCTTTTGGCGTAGACTGTGGGTGACCCCAGAACTAGCAGTTTACCAGCTAGAACTAAAGGAGATCTTGAGTTTTTTGGGCGTGGGTAAACTACCATGGTTTTCATATATCAGGGAGTTATGTTATAGGATATGTAACCCAAACCTATGGAGCAACCCGAGGCAATTTGCTCGACAATTTTGCGTCCAGATGTGGTTAGAGCCTATAGATCTCTCAAAGTAACCGACATTCAGGGGAACACCAAAATTGGCCATCTAACAGCTAATTTTTAAATATTAAAGCTGAGTTCATCATTGAGCCCTTCATGGATGTTATACAACCTACTATGGCAAGAAAGTTGTACATCCAATTTAGAGTGGGGAAACTGCCGCTTCATGCCTTTACCAATCAAAAGCCTCCGCCCTTGGGTGCCCTGTCTGCAATTCCATAGATGAGTCCGACATTCATGTTCTTTTTTTTTTGTCCTGGATATAAAATTGCCAGACAACGATGGCTGGTCCCACTTTGCAGAAATGTAGGTTTTAGGCAGTGTATGGAGGCATGTAGAATATTAATAACTGATACTCACTCATCTATTGTATTTACTGTGTCCCGATATTTGAACTCTATGTGGCTTAGACGTAGGCTGCTGCTAAACTTAATACCCCAAGTATAAAGCTCCCATATTGTATATGCTGCCATATTTTATGCATTTTTTACTTTTTTACCATTTCTCAGTTTAATTTTAATCTTCTTTTATATTTTGTACAAATAGAAGTATTCATGAAATGAAATTGGACAGTACCAAAATAACACATGGCCACCTTTTTATTTATGACTGTGGTTGTAAATTGTGTATGTGATCTGACAGTTGTTCGATGTTGATCAGAAGTTCTATATCTGGTTTTCTTTGATAATTCTTATTCTGCGATTAATTCAAATGTTGGTAATTTTCATGTTCTTTGGTCTTTATTGTTATGAATAGTTTGTGTATTGTGATTTTATTGTCAAAACTTTTTATGGTCTACTCTGATCGAAATAAAGTTTATTGGATTGGTTAATATAATTTCCTTCAAAGGAGTCCCAAAGCCGAGACAGCCCTCTGGCCTGAGCCAGGCTTGAGCCTGATTTGGCTTGCCCTAAAAACTCCTGGCAATTATCAAACATGCGCAACTCCCCTGTAGTTCCTTATACCCTCACCTATCTCTGCTGTACACTAACTTTGCCACTCCAGAGATGGGCAGCATGGACTGACTATGGATTCTGGGGGACTGGGCCAGGTACGCCTTCTGCACTTGGCTCTCAGTGGTAAACGTGGTCAAGCAGTTCAAGGCTCCCTCTGGTGGTGGTGGGGGGGGGGGGGGGGGGGGGGGGCGAGGTGTGGATGCAGATTAGTGAACACAGGCTCATAACTAAAAGTGCGTGCACCATCTGCGCCCAATATAATACTACAGTGAGATGTGATTCCCCCGTTCCCTTGTCCCATTGTTCAACCCTTGCGAATTAACATGTTACTACAAGCAGAATTGCAAACATTTTTGTCGAATGGTTATAAACAAAATATGTTGTTGTTATAGCGAATGCTGTACAATTTATTCTTTGATACCTACTGCAGGACTTGTAGCAATATGTTCACCACTGGTGGCAAGTAGAGACTGTGAAAAATGCAAACATGTAATAACAATTGTTTGTGCATGCTGTACTACATGGAAATTAGTAAAACCAATAAAGAAATTAAAAAGAAAACTCAAAATGCGCTCAGATGCAGCAATAAATGTATGTCCAGCCAAATATTAACTTTTATGAAAAAGAGAAGTATTTTATTTCTATCTCTAACCAAACAAAGGAAGAATACAGCATTCACAAACAATAACACAATTACCCTTGAGGTTTGGGTTCCAGTGTTTCAATGGCAATTCCCTGTCCCACTCCCACCTCATGTTAGCAGTTATTCCCCATTCACTGCGACAACATCCAGGAAACGCACTACCAGCACTCTGTGTCTCAAGAGTCAAGAGCCTACCTCGACAATTAAATAACAAGTCCTACTCACTCCAGTAGGAGTGAAGCATGGAGAGTCCTGGAGAGCGCCCTGCCCACGGGAGCTTTCATCAGCTCAGGCCCTGATCAGGTGAGTTGTCTGCATGTGGACTCAGTGGTTGGACTCGACAGCTGCAGGCTCTCTCTCCCTCATGATTATGCCTCGGCGGTGATCAGAGGTTTCCAACACTGCTTCTGTGTGGTTTCTCATTTCTCCCAATGGAGGGAGGGAGGGGGGTAATTCCAATGCTCCGGTCCTCAATCCCGAACGGGCCCTCCCTTGCTCAACATGGTCAGACCAGTTGCAGTCCTCCTTGCTCTCAGTGACCTACGGGTCACCACTGCTTGTGGTCAATGGTCTCTGGCCCGATCAAGACAGCACAAGTATTCCCAGCAGCCCCTCCTGGCATAAGGGGTCTCAGAAACGTTACTGTACACGGCTTCAGCCCTTACAGCAGGGCAGTCTTTTTCATGGCTCTCTTGCTGACTCTATCCTGCACATGGGCAATGACCCGATCGGTGCAGCAGCCGTTTCCTCACACCTGGCACCCCCACTGGGCCTTGTTCCCTCCAATGCTCTCCTCTTTCTTAAGGGCACACTGGAATTGGCAAGCAGGCACACACCGGTGCTCCTGGGTATGTGGTTTTAGATTCCCTGGCTGATATCCCCTCACCCAAGAGGGAAACTACCAGGCCTTGGCCCCAACTCCTAGTCACAAGCAGAAGTCTTGCATATCTTCACCTCCTCACACAGCATGTATTGCTGCTTGACAGGTGAACATTTTGGGGGTCTTAAGTTCCCCTGCTTATAGTCAATTTCCAGAATCCAAATGTGATTTAGGGTGTGAGTCTTTGAAGTTTAATGTTGGGTTCTTCTTTTGAAGTATCTACTTCTCTGTTCCCTCTTCCTCTTGAAAAACGGTGTGTCACAACTGGAAGGTATTCAAAGCTGATAGTCCCACAACACAGGCTATGGAAATGACTAGAGTTCACATCTGGTTGTCAGCCACAGTGATATGTGTCTCAAAAGTTTAGCCCAATGCCTCACTCCAGTGACACAGGTTAAATAGGTCCTGTTATCTCCTAATGATCACTGCTTCATATTCTGACACCAGTACACTCATGCTGCTTAGCTCCTAGCGAAGACAGATACCTTCCACCACTATGAGGGAAGGGCTTTGGGCACCCCTCCTGGTCCAAAAAGCCTGCCAGCTAGACCAACTGTATAACCATGGTGTCTGAATGGATGAGTACCAACTGTTTGTAGCTCAACTTTGGCAATACAGAAGTATTGGTCTTTGGAAACATGATCTCCCCATTGGGCTCCTCCTGGTGGTTGACAGAGCTACTACAAATACCCACCGAGCACACCAGAAATCTGGGGATCATCCTGGACGACAAGGTCAACATGTTGGCACAAGTCAACATAGTGAGTGCTGCCTGCTTCCGCATCGTGGGTATGGTACAAAAGATCTTAAAGTGGCTGCCACAGAGCACCAGATGCACCGTCACACAAGCACTACTCACAAGCAGACTCGACTACAGCAATGAACTATTCATTGGAATCTCCAAGCAGCTCCTGCACAGATTTCAGAGTAGAACATCCAGAACATTGTTGCAAGACTCATACTCTCCTTCCATACCACACCCATGTCTCACCCCATCTCAGAGCTCCACTACCTTCCCATCCACAAACGCAGCCAATTTAAACTCCTCACGCACACATACAAAGCTTTGCACAACACTGGAGCAGCATACCTGAACAGCCGCATACGCTTTCACCAGCCTGCTAGACACTACACTCGCAGCAACCACACACCAACACAACCGGCTCAAGCACCATACCCTCATGGGTGATTAGTGCGCTACATAAATAGAAAAACAAAAGTGTGTCAGAGGGTCTAACCAGTTTATGTATGGGTCATTAAACTAACAGAACAGTGTCAACTCATCTAACCATAATAAAAAGAAGGATTGTTGGATACCAGTGATCACTTACAGGTTATCCATCAGTCACCACACGGAACCGCCCTTCATCATTTGGCATTCCTGTTGTTCACAATAATTGGTACGTCACTGGCTCAGACAAGGAGAGGTCAGTTGGTATAACCTCCCAAGAGCCAAGTGGCGGCCAAGCAGTGGTAGAGTGTCACAAACTACCCATCAATTCGTTTGGTGGGTGACTGATTTGCAGTGCTGTGAAAAAGGGATGTGTGGAAAAGGTGAGTGAAGATATATAAAATTGGGTGAGTGAGCAGAAATAAGAAAACTTTATTGGGTTCTATGCTCGCTCCGCCAATATTAAAAAGCAGCATAGGTAGATTTAACAAATATCTACTCTGATATTAAATTGGTCAACATGTTTCAGCAATCTGCTAGGGACTATCGAGTCCATTGCTTTCATCAGGACCGGTAAACGTATAAATGCTACTGCAAAAAGTGAAGTGAAGTGATAAAATGAACTAATTATAGTGACTCAATATTTACATTTCTTACAACATGAAAAAAGATCACCTGATATGAGGTGTATTCTTTTGTTTGTAGAAAGTATGTTCGTCACATGATAGTAGGAGTAAATGGCTCCACCCCGCCTGGCAACGGCTCAGGGCTCGAGGGAAGCACCGCACTCTCCGTCGGTACTCCTAAGCCGGGCTTAGGAGTACCGACGGAGAGTGCGGTGCTTCCCTCGAGCCCTGAGCCGTTGCCAGGCGGGGTGGAGCCATTTACTCCTACTATCATGTGACGAACATACTTTCTACAAACAAAAGAATACACCTCATATCAGGTGATCTTTTTTCATGTTGTAAGAAATGTAAATATTGAGTCACTATAATTAGTTCATTTTATCACTTCACTTCACTTTTTGCAGTAGCATTTATACGTTTACCGGTCCTGATGAAAGCAATGGACTAGATAGTCCCTAGCAGATTGCTGAAACATGTTGACCAATTTAATATCAGAGTAGATATTTGTTAAATCTACCTATGCTGCTTTTTAATATTGGCGGAGCGAGCATAGAACCCAATAAAGTTTTCTTATTTCTGCTCACTCACCCAATTTTATATATCTTCACTCACCTTTTCCACACACCCCTTTTTCACAGCACTGCAAATCAGTCACCCACCAAACGAATTGATGGGTAGTTTGTGACACTCTACCCCTGCTTGGCCGCCACTTGGCTCTTGGGAGGTTATACCAACTGACCTCTCCTTGTCTGAGCCAGTGACGTACCAATTATTGTGAACAACAGGAATGCCAAATGATGAAGGGCGGTTCTGTGTGGTGACTGATGGATAACCTGTAAGTGATCACTGGTATCCAACAATCCTTCTTTTTATTATGGTTAGATGAGTTGACACTGTTCTGTTAGTTTAATGACCCATACATAAACTGGTTAGACCCTCTGACACTCTTTTGTTTTTCTACATGTAGCTAGGGAATGTGTCTTGGTCTTTAAAATCCCTCAGGCCCTCCTCCTACCTTTTTGTGTCCTTCGCTACATAAATAGACATAACATAACTAGTGGGACCCTTTTTTTTCAGATTTATTTAAAAAAATTAATTTATCATTTGCCTCTTAAAATTAGAATGTTTTTTCATTTTGGTAGGAAGTATAATTTGGCTTGTATTTTAAAGAAAAGAATACACATGAGAGCTATGAAAAATGTATATCTGTCACCTTAAAATAGCGGTTAGTTAAGATGCTTGTCCCTCTCCTCCCCTATATCATCCACAACTCCCTTATTAGGTCTCGCCTAGGCAGTGCTTGCAGCTGTCTCTTCGAGACATGCTGTATTCAGGATATACCAACATCTTAAAAGAGACCTGTGAAAAGGCACCGCAAAGCGACCCTGATCAAAACATCGATCCTACCCCCCCACCCCCACCATCCCCCTTATGAATTCCTTACCTACAGGGCCCATGCACCGACCATTTATTTATTTATTTTATTTTGAGGGTTTTATATAGCGCAAACAAGACCCTTGCGGGTATCAGAGCACTTTACAAGGTAAATATCGAGAACACATAGGTATTGAGTAAAAAATATAAAGTTCCATACAAATTAAGAATCACGTAATCACAATAACCCTATCAAGATGAGTATCGAGGATACATAGGCCTCAAATAAAAACCATAAAGTTCCATACAAATCAAGAGTCACCTAAACGCAATCACCCTAGCTCAGGTGAATTTAGCCATGAGAAGAGCTTTCACTTCTTTTTTGAAGGATGCAGTAGAGGGATTCAGTCTAGTTTCAGGGGGCAGAGCATTCCAGATCCTGGGAGCCATCCCCAAGAAGGTTCGGTTGTATGTTTTTTTTTTGATTAATCTTTGTGATTTCAGTAAAAGGTTACTGGCACTTCTGGACGCTCTGTTACCACGAGACAGCACCAATTTCTGTGCCAGATAGCTGGGAGTGTTGTGATGAATTGCTTTATGGGTCATGCATGTGATTTTTTGTTGAATTCTGGCTTCAAAAGGTAGCCAATTAAGGGATCTTAGGTCTGGGGATATGTAGGACTTTCTTTTGGAGCCAGTAATAAGTCTAGCTGCTGAGTTGATGGTAGCTCTTAGCGGGCCGTTGAGGATCTGGGAAGGCAGCAGAGAGAGACACTCCCATATTCCACTCTTGGGACGACTAGAGCCTGTACTGCCAATTTGAAGTCCTTTTCGAGCAGGAAAGGCTTTAGTTTTCTCAATGTGTTCATCTGAAAGTTTGCTCCTTTTGTTGCCATGCTGATGTGTTTCTGCATATTTAGGTTTCTGTCCAGAGTCACACCCAATGATTTCGCTGAATCGACTATAAGAGGTTGGCAGTTGAGTGCTGTTAGGTGTTTGATCCAGTCTTGCATTATGCTTACTTGGGAAGGAGGAGCGATTAGGAGGAATTCTCTTTTGAGGGTATTCAGTTTTAGATGGTTTTCGGCCAGCCATGGTTCCGTTTTTTCTAGAGTCGTGTTGAGAAATTTGATGTCTTCCAGAGACTGGATCTTTAGGTATAGTTGCGTATCGTCTGCATGCATATGATACTGTACATTAGAGGAGTTAAGAATTTCGATGAGTGGTTCCATGAATAAATTGAAAAGTGTCAGAGAGAATGATGATCCTTGCGGGACTCCTGAGGTGACTGAGATGGGTTTGGACAGGGCCTCATTGACCTTAAATTGTTGCAATCAATTTTGGAGAAACGAGGTGAACCAATTTAGAATGGATCCAGACTATCCCATTTCGTGTTTCAGAAGGTCAAGTAGGTTGTCGTGTTTGACGGTGTCGAAGGCCGAAGAGAGGTCGAGCAAGATCAGTAGGCTGGCTTCATTTTGGTCTAGGATCTGTAGAGCATCGTCAATTATGTGGGTCATGGCTGATTCGGTACTGTGTCCTGCACAGAAGCCGGATTGGAATTGGTTGAGCAGATTGAAGTGGTCAATTTGTTTTCCAAGCTGGAGGTGTACACATTTTTATAGTAGTTTGGCCAGGGTGGGGATGTTGGATATTGGGTGGTAATTATTTAAGTTTGCAGGGTCATTCGTTGGTTTCTTTAGGATGGGGGATACCTGACCAGATTTGAGAATTTCCGGGATGGATCTCTGAAGAGAAAAGTATTTATAATCTTAGTCCGAAGAGGCAGTAGTAATGGGATGAAGTCTTTTAAGCAGTTAGCGGGAAGAGGGTCGGTGAAGTGATTGGCAGGATTCACGGCTGTGAGCAATTTGAGAATATCTTCATGTAAGTGTTGAAGGGGGACCAAGATGCATTATTTTTAAGGTCGAACTTTGGTGAGCTCCGGTGTAGGACTCCTGTAAAGGATGATGAAGAGTCCGTATGTAAGTCAGTATGAGTGATTAAATTGTTAAGTAGTTCCTTTTTAATATTTTCAGTCTTTAGAGAGAAGAAGATAGGTAGTGAACCTATGTCGGTTTGGGAGGGATGAGGTGCATCCTTAGATTGTGATTTGATTAGCTCGAAAAGTTTTTGGGGGCGATTCTTGGCCTGGTCTAGTTGATGACTGAAGAAGTCTGCTTTAGATCATCTGATCTTTCTATAGTAAGCATTTCTCTTCGTTCTTAGTAACTTGAGGTGGTTGGCAGATGGTGCAGACCTCCATCTTCGCTCCATTAGTCTTTAGGATCATCTGTCCTCATTGAGTCTTCCGTTGTACCAGGGTTTTGATGCTTTTATGAAGACTCTCTTTAGTTGTAGGGAAGAAGGATGTTGGGGCTGGAGGTTGTGATGAGGCACACGTTGATGTTTTTCAGATCTCTCTTCCATATTTTCTTTCTTGTAGGTTGAGCAGACTTCAGTTTCACTGTTTTGTTGAAGAAGAAAGTGATGATGTGATGGTTGGACCAGTCACATGGGTGGATCGTATCGAGCTGAATGGTATCGGCCTTAGCGATGACTAAGTCAAGTGTTGACCCTTTGTCATGTGTGGGGCTGTTACAGATTTGGGTGAGGTCAAGGTCCCAGAGGAAGGTTTTGAAACTATTGACCGCTAAATCAATAGGGTCATTCCAGTGGAGATTGAAGTATCCGAAAAAAATATTTGGGTGTTTTGTTGTCCGGCATTAGTAGAAACAATGTTCATGAGATGTTCGATGAAGGTGACGTTATCACCAGGTGGATGATAGAGAATGTGCAGAGAGCAGACTGATTTTTTATTGCTAATGATGTCTAAGCATTGGTATTCGCAGGAGGGGAATTCTGGAGACTGGGATCAGCTCATTGAGGGATTGTTCCTGTGTATGCATGCATGACCATAAACACAGGAAAGAGACCAAGACACTAAAAATGGACTCACACCCTTCTACACAGCCCGGAAGAACTACTCCGGACCAGCACGATCCTTGGAGGGGTGGAGCAACACGGACCGTCGTCCAATCCACTTCGTCAGGAGGGCCCTGGGATAGGACAAGAGAACGAGAAGCACACATAACCAGGAGGGAGCCGCCTACAGGAAAGACAGAGAGAGAGCCAAGACGGAGTGTAAAAGCAGTGGTGGAAGGCGTGGCGACGAACCAGGAAGAGGACGACCTCGGAAACCTTGAGAGCCCCGAGCTGTGGTGTGAGGATTGGTGGACCCTGGAGGACGCAAATGAGCAATGCAACTCAGGAGAGTTGTGGCAGAAAGCGGTACGTAATCCGGTCAGAAGGAAGGGAGGAGTGGAGGGAGGGGATCTGTTTGTGTGTCACCTTGTTACCTTCACATCCCAGGAGACTCAGTTACAGGGGAAACTGACATGGGTTACATTTCCCTTTTTGGAGTGGCATCTTATCCAGAGCCACTAGCTCTACTGTTTGTTTTCCTTTCTAATTAGCTGCCTTCCTGTACCGTCCCTTTTCTTTTTGTTTTTGAAATCTTCACAAGGTGTGGTGAAGGATACCGGCATTTCATTGACCTTGATATTGATAGTGCTGTCTGTTTGCTTTGGATTTTGAGTACTATCCCGGGGCTCTGACCAGACCATGCCAGAAGTGGCCGTAGACTCAGTGGCGGTGCGTCCATTGGGGGCGTTGGGGCGTTGCCCCACTATCCCATGCCATGGACGACCGCACCCGCACTGCCAATCAAGCATTAACTTATTTTAAAATAAATGCGCACTGACTCAGGCACCCGAGCACTGCGCGCGACCGTTCCGGGACCAGCCCGACTGAATCGGGCATCCATAAGGTAGTGGGCCGTGGGGGGCGGGGCTGCAGCAAAAAGAGTGACAGGCAGGCAGCGCACAGACAAGCAGCAGGCAGTGACTGCGCAAGTTAAAACCCGGAGTCTTCAATATTTTGACTTCCCCACGCATGCGCACAGTGTAGCCCTTCCCTCTCCTCCCTTCTCTCTAGCACACACACACATAGCAGGACCCGGGGCCCCGGGCTCATTTAGGGCAGATAGTCTCCTGCTCGTAGGCCAATCCTGGCGCAGTGGTGCTGATAACGCTGCGCCAGGATTGGCTGCTGCAGCAGGATGGGACCGCGCATGGGTGTTGGCTGAGGGCTGCACAGTATGGCCAATCACATATGGCTATAATCAGCCATGTTGTTTGTGATTGGCCATTTCCCTAAACTGCAGTGATGTCACCGCGCGTGGCGTGAAGTAGTGATAGTGAAAGTAGATCATCAGCACGAAGGAGAGTGGACCATGTGTGACTCGTGCGTCGTCGTGACTGACTTGCAGTTTGTGCCTACTACGGATGGATCGCCTGGTGCTTGTTGTAATCTGGGTCGGTGGGAAGACGTCATCGATCGAGTACACTCCGAGAGAAGTTTCATACTAGTAAGTTAAGTTAAAGTTTTTACAGTGACTGAAAGGAAAGGTAGCATTAAGCAAGCCTAGTGTTCTGGAGGGCAGGAGACACACAGACACTGCACAAGATCCCTGGGGCAGAAGACGAGTGGGTCTAGTGTAGAGGGCAGGAGACGCACGGGCATGGGTCTGTCTGTGCGAAGCTGAATAATAAGTGTCCGCCTCATGTGGGCAAAGGGCTGATGCTTACGTCCCTTGCATGCCAGTAGATCGGACAGTCGTACAGGTAGGAGTTGGGCTGTGATGGGAAAGCAGAGTCCTTCTTTCAAATGTAGCGCTTTGAAGTGACAGTGAGCAAGCAACCATTAAGTGGTAGTAATGTCCTACAGTAGACCACTAGTTCCATTGGAAACGTCTCAACCTGCTTATTTTGCCTTCAGTTTCGTATTACTTTTTTCTTTTTCTCATTCCTGTAATATGCTTTAGATTGTAGCATATTATTATACCATGTTGAAGCCAACACTTGTAAACACATAAATTCCTGTAATGAAAATGTGTTGCACTCACAGAGCGTGTTTTTTCTGAACTGGAGAGATTAGTAGAAAATGTATTTTTTATTTACTGTGACCACTTGCGTTGGCGCTAAAACACCTCTAAATTTACATCTCTGGTTAAATGTCTGTGCAAGCATTATGTACTTAAACTTACTCAAACATAACGTTCCTCTCCTCCCTTTCAGGAAATATTTCTATCAAACGACTGCTTGTAAAGGCTCTGTGTGTAAGATGCGAACTAGGGGTTTAATGTTCAATCCGTGGCACGCGGTTTAAAAGCAGTTAACTATTTGTTGGCTTCTCCTGGTTGGCACAGGGAGGGCAGTGGCGAAAGTGGAAAAAAAGATACGCAGAGCAGACTGGTTTCCGAAGTGTGAGTGTGCTATTTACTGTGTGGTGTACTGCTGCAGGCACACGCCTACACGAGCCAGCCATTATGCTGAGTCTCTGAGCTGACTGCAGTAATTCTGCGTTAACAGTGGGACTTTGTATTAGGCCAAAATGAATCAGACACACCTATAGTAGGTGGATTGAATGGAACGGCGGTCATCTTTCAAAACAGAAAGGTACATTCTAATTTGTGTGCAAAGAGAAGTTGACATAAATATTAGGATCTCATCCAAGTTGTGTAATCAACACTCCGCAATTTCAACTGGGTGGGTACATTTTATTAGGTAAAGCAGGTAAAACTGTCCAAGTGAAAACAGGTGGAAAAAAATTTGAATTACGTAGTGTTTGGTACACGAAACAGTAATAGCAATTATTTATACATCATTTCAACCAGGATTGTGGTATTTAGCTGTTGAAATTAATACCGCCCAGTTGCTGCAGAACTCATAAGAGCCTACGTCATTTTCTGAATTAATGAAGTCACCACCATTCTTTGTTTCAAGGCCTCGGTAGCAACAATCACATTTTACGTGATTTTCTGCATTATTTTCTCCAAATATATTAATGCTCACTGTTGCAGCCTATATTGCGTGCAATGTGCATGTGTAAAAAGGGTTTGAGTTACAACATATCAAATGTTAGTTTTGCCTGTGTTCTGCTGCATTTCAATAGTATGGGCCAACTTATTTTTAAAATGCAGAAAGATGCATTAGAAAAGTGCATTAAAATGTACCCACCAGGAGGTTGTATATTAAACTTATCCGTTTTGCATGGAGAGATGACAGCGCAAATCAGTACTTCTTCACTCTCTACCTTCACCTTCCTCTGCCACAGCCCCATCTCACCTCCTCTTCTTCTCCACTTCCTTCTCATTACCCCAACCTACCCTCTCCCTTCTCGCTGTGCACGCAGCTTTCACAACAGCAGTCTGCGTGTTGGTATCTCTCCTGATGCACACCACCTATCGTGTGTTCCTTTTTATCTTCCTTCTCACGTTGCAAGGGGCAACTGTGCATCATAAGTGCGCTTAGAAACGACCTTAGGCAGAGTAAGCGCTATACCAGCAGCAATCATGACATAACCATGTTTTTTTCTTCTGTCTCTCTGCTTTATTTTCTAATCCCCTACTTTCCTCCGTGTCCCCTTCTTCTACCCCTATTTCCAAATATTGATTTCTTTAGGGCAGTATTTGGGTTGAACCATTTCAAGCGTTTAACACGTACCCCCATTGCATAAAACCATTCTACCCTTTTCCCCGGTGTGCGCCCCGCCGCCAGCAGGACTCCTCTGACCTCTGCCATCCCTAACCAGTGCCAGGCTGAAGCTAGCTTCCTCATTGTGTCACTAGGCCAGCGCAGCAGGCCTCCTCTGTCGTTCCTCGACCTCGTCAGTGCCACTGCCAGGCCTG
Source organism: Lissotriton vulgaris (assembly GCF_964263255.1). Lineage (NCBI taxonomy): Eukaryota > Metazoa > Chordata > Amphibia > Caudata > Salamandridae > Lissotriton > Lissotriton vulgaris. The sequence goes on along the minus strand of NC_141685.1, from coordinate 1,116,764,677 downwards.
AGACCCATCTGCCAAGCCAATCCCTCATCAGTGCCAGGCCTCCTAGTCTACTACATCCCCCCACCAACGTCAGTGTCATCTGACTGCCGGCCCTCCTCTGCCCCTGGCCTCGCCTCGTCTCATCTCTGCACCTGCCTGGTGGTAATGCGAAGTGCGAAATGGATCCCATTATTAGACGAGCCAATGGCAGCAGCGCCAATTACGTCGCATTAACCGCCATACCATTATACCCAACCCCACACCAGCTCAGTCCTGCATCCTCCACAGCCGGAAGCCAGGCTGCACTCTGTCACTCTGTCCGTGCCCACTTCATGGTACATGAACTTTAAGGCTTGTAACACCAGGCCACAGAAGACTTTGGGGGGCAGGGCACTCGGGCTGTGTATAAATTGCAGCAAATCCATAATCCTTCCACTCATGCCAGTAACGGTCCTAGTGCAGAAAAGACTATCCGTTGCAATGGACTATGGAGTCAGTACAATGCTTGGGAATTCTGGTGCACATGCATCCGAAAGATGTGCTTCTTGAGCGCTATGGCAAGGCGATACAAAAACTAACAGAAGCAATAGATCGATGGATAAAATTGCTGCTGTCCCTTGCTGGTCTGGTGGCTATTATGAAAATGGGTGATACTCGCCTGCTTTTAAATTTTTATGAATATCCCACTGTTACTTCTTCATTTACTCTGAGGGCACACAGGATTCTGCTGGCCTGGGTGGGGAGACATCCTCAGACCTCAGATACGTTGGGAGACTCTTACAATGTCCTATGAGTGAAGGTGGACTAAATGCCCCTGATACTGAAATCTACATTAAGTCGGCACAATATAGTTTTGCGCATAACTGGATACATGGAATGAGAGATATTCCTCACTTATTGCTGGAGCGAGCAGTGGCGGCTCCCTTATCTCTACCACAGGTGCTTTTTCATAAACCTGTGCATCGTTATCATATGGTTAATTCCTTGATTGTCACAAGTTGCTCCTGGAAAAATCTCCTGAACGCCAAGCACACAGTTCCATTATATAGAACTAGACGCGCTATGCATAACTTTCTGGGAGACAATTTACAGGAACCTTTGGATTTACGGGCTCTCTCCTCTCTCCTACAATCTCCCACACCCATACATATAGTAGCTAGAATATATGCATGTACACAAGAGGCACGTAGGCCTGGCCTAACAAAAGCAAGACTAGATTGGCAAAATGATCTGGGCATTAGCATCACAGATGTACAATAGCAACATTTTCGGTCATAAAATCAGTTTTGTTAAATAGCAGCCACAGACTGATTCATTGTAAATACATAAATATGGTATGTTATACACCGCTCATTCTAGCTAGATATGGATTTTGAGATAAACACTGTGTGCATGATGTGGAGAGGATGGGGCTGGGTTTGCACATTTGGCATGATATTGTCTCGGGGTCCAAAACATTTGAGGCAAGGTATTCCGAGCACTGGAGGCCAGAACTCCTTCCACCACACCCCATCAAAGTGTAATAACTCCTCTAGGGCGCGTGCGTTACAGTCAGAGCACGGCAGTGGCTTCATTTGCAGGCCTGCCTATTCTCAACTCCTATCATTGAACATATTTTATAATTTGTGTTGTGCCGCTGTTGAATACTGATGTGCGCAGAAGCTGAATATTAATGTGCCTCGAGTAGAGCGCCAGCAATTTCTGGCAATATATACCCCACTTATAACACATGGTCAACAGTCTAGAAAAGTTGATTTAAAAAGTCAATTGAGTGCATGTAAAATGTAAATAACAAAAATGAAATGCCAGGAACCTGTCCATTAGGAGTGTGGTCTGGGGGTTTCAGTAATAGAGTTAGTACTTCTTGGTGGTCAGTGCCCCTAAGCCCTTGCAGCTGAGCTACACATTATGCACTTTCTGCTTTCTCAAATTTGCTTGAAAATACACCATTTTTCCACCATTTTTTCAAAATTTTCTCGGGGGGAAATCCCACCGAACCCTCCTTAGGGGGTTCCAGCTCGCTCGCTACGCTCGCTCGCTACGGTGCTGTATGCTTATCATTTTTCGCCGCACCACTTTCAAATGTCACCAGCCGCCACTGCGTAGACTCCTACAGTGGTGGATCTCAGTGAGGACATCCAAAAACCAGCCGAGACTGAGCTTATTTTGCGTTTAATTTTGAAAAGACTAACCTATCTCTGACATTTTGGGACAGAATATAATAAAACATATCCTATTATTACTTCCATACGGCCTCCTCACTTCTGTTTCTGCCCGTTCCTCCGACAGGTGGTGTCAGAAGTTGGATCGGGGGAAATGGAGGCCGTCGTCAGCAAGATGGCAGAATGGAGGCCGTCGTGGGCAAGATGACAGAAGGCCAGGGCAAACTAGAGAAACTTCTGGGGAAATTCTTGGAAACCACTGAGGCTGAGAGGGAAGCCCTACACAGGGCCCTCACCGAACAGGGACAGTCCCAGGAAACCACTATAGGGAAACTGGCAAAGTGATGGGCCAACCCAGGGAGCTGGCTGCTCCTCCTTCTGTGGTGGTGCAGAAATACGTACAAGGCGAAGACCCTGACTTCTTTCTGTCCAACTTTGAGAGAATGGCAAGAGCAGCTCTATGACCAGAAGAGCGGTGGGACAGTATTTAGGACCGTTGTTAACAGGGGACCTTCAAACTGCCTATCAGGCCGCCAATCCCCTTGGTAACACTCCATACCAGGACATAAAAAGGTGCATACCTGAGCATATGGGCAAAAATTATGAGACCTATCGGATGAGACTAAGGTATTTCTGCGAAGAACCCCAAGAAAACCCCAAGCCTTATGTTACCGGATAAAAGACATGGCAGATAGATGGCTGAAGCCGTTAATCTTATCCAAAGAAACTATATTAGAGAAAGTGTATTTAGAATAGTTCCTTAGCTCTCTACACCCTCCCATACAATGCAGGGTTCTCCGGCACGCCAACCTCACACTGGAAAGGGGAGTTGAGGTTGCTGCAGCTTTCTACAGCGCTCAGGAGCTACACAAAGGCCGAAAAGAAGGGAACTGGAAACCGCCGGGGAACTCACCGATGAGAGCACCCAGACCTCCCCACTACCCTCGAAAGCCAGAAACTGTGACCATTGTACCCAGTTCCATACCTCTAACTCCCCGACTTCCTTTTCCACCCAAACCACAGTGCTTTCCCTGTGGCAACTTTGGACAAATTGCTCGTGTATGTCCCCAGAAGTAGGAGGTGGGGTATGCATGGGCCTTGTACTGTTCCCCAAGAGGAGGTAACCTTCCTTTCCATCGGAGGGTAGTGGTTAACGGAGAACGGCAAGATGCTCTTGTCGACAGTGGATGTCTGCAGAGCATGATGAGACCACATGTCATCCCGGGATGGAACCCACCTGCCACTGGGGTAGTCATCATCCAGTGAATACACGGAGACAACAAGATATACCACGTAACCAATGTTTCCATATAACACCAAGCGACCCAACCCCCAGTTGACCTGAAGGTGGGCCTCATTCCTAACTTGCCCGAACCAGTGGTTTTAGGAACTGACTAGCCCCATATTGACAGCTTACTCTATGATACCTGGAGGGAGGAGGTGCCCTTCTCCCATGTAGCAGATCCTGGTTGAACCAGAGCAAAAGATAGAAAAAGTAAACAACAAAGAAGAAAAGAAAAAACAAAGGGGGCCCCAGTTTTCCTAACAACCAAAGTGGCCGAGCTATGGGATCATGATAGGAATTTTCGTTCAGCCCAGCAAGAGTTTCATACACTTCACGAAGCCTGGGGACAAGTTACAGAACAGGAGGGTCTCTCCTAGTAGGTCCCCAATTCTTCATACAAAAAGGGTTGTTGTATAGGAAAGGAGGTAGGGACATGCCCATTCAGCTACTAGTACCCCAGACCTTTAGAGACAAGGTACTATACCTGGCCCACAGCCACTTATTGGGGGGGGGAACCGAGTAAGCCTTTTTAGAGAGATTTTATTGGCCGGGAATATACCAGCAGGTCAGGAAGTACTGCAGGGAGTGCTCAGTTTGCCAGAAAAACAGCCGCTATCTTCCACCCGAGTCCCCTTAAGACCCCTGCCTATCATTGATGAACCTTTCTCCTGGGTGGGGATGGATATCCTTGGCCCTCTCCTGCCCTCACATAATGGCTATTGTTAAGTACTATTCTTGGTTGACTATGCAACCCGGTTCCCCGAGGCTATAGCCCTCAGACAGCCCAACACCACACAGGTGGCTACGGCCATGATTAATATTTTCTCCAGAGTAGGTTTTCTAAAAGAAATCATTACAGACCAGGGAACGCCCTTTACCTCCAAACTCATGCGACAAGTATGTCAGCAGTTGAATATCAAACAGATCCTGACTCCTGCCTACCACCCGCAAACCGACGGGTAGGTAGAACGCTACAGCGCCACCCTGAAAGTGACTTTTCATAAACTACTGAATCTGGAGGCCTGGAAATGGGAGGACATGCTTCCCTTGGCTTTATTCGCCATTCGTTGGGGAAAACAGAAAAGTCTGGGATACTCTCCCTTTGAACTATTATACCGGAGACAACCCCGTACCCTCAGACATGGCTAAAGAGGAATGGGAAGAAGAAAAAGACACAGCGAAACCCCTTTTAGACTATGTAGTCAGGTTGAAAACTCAGCTTAATGAGGTGCGAGCCATCGTAAGGACCAACTTAGAACAGGCCCAAACCATTCAGAAAGCTCACTATGATAAAGCAGCAAAGGAAAGAACCCAGATAATAGGGGACATGGTGCTAATTTTAAAACCCACCTCAGAACATAAATTGTTAAGTCAGTGGCAAGGCCCCTTTAAGGTCCTAGAAAAAGTAACCCCAGTCACATATAAACTACACACACAGGAAACTACACACACATTTACCATATCAACCTCCTAAAGAAGTGGGAGGGCCCACTTCCTGTTCTGGTTGGAAACCATATAAGATCATTAGCGGAACAAAGTATAGATGAGGAACTGCCAGATCGTTTGAAACAGGACCTAAGGAAAGTTCTACGCCCAATACAAGAGGTGTTCTCCTTAGTGCCCGGCAAGACTTCCCTTCTTGAGCATGAAATACACACTCCACCAGGGAAAACGGTCTGACGGCAGCCTTATCGCATCCCAGAAGCTAGAAGAGAAGCAATAGACAAAGAGGTTCACCAGATGATGGAGCTGGGGGTCATAGAGCCCATCAAAATTTAGTGGTGTTCCCCTATCGTGATGGTCCCCAAACCCAATGTGTCCTTACGCTTCTGCATCGACTTTAGGGAGGTGAATAAAATATCCCAGTTCGTTGCCTATCCCCTCCCTAGGGTCGATGAAATGATAGAAAGCCTAGGAAAGGCCCAATACATCAGCACCTTAGATCTCTGTAAGGTGTATTGGCAGGCACCCCTGAAGGAACAGGACAGTGAAAAGACGACAAAGCGACCCTGATCAAAACATCGATCCTACCCCCCCTTATCAATCCCGTACCCTCAGGGCCCATGCACCGACCATAAACACAGGAAAGAGACGAGACACTAAAAACAGACTCTCACCCTCCTACCCAGCCCAGAAGAACTACTCCGGACCAGCACGATCCTTGGAGGGGCGGAGCAACACGGACTGTCGTCCAATCAACTTCACCAGGAGGGCCCGGGGATAGTACAGGAGAACATGAAGCACCTATAAACAGGAGGGAGGCGCCTAAGGGAGAAACGGAGAGAGAGCCAAGACGGAGTGTAGAAGCAGCAGTGGAAGGTGTGGCGACGAACCAGGAAGAGGACCACCTCGGAGACCTTGAGAGCCCTGAGCTGTAGTGTGAGGATTGGAGGACCCCGGAGGACGCCAATCAGGAGAGTTGCGGGCAGAAAGTGGTACGTAATCCAAGCAGAGGGAAGGGAGGAGTGGAGGTAGGGGATCTGGTTGTTTGTCACCTTGTTACCTTCACCTGCCAGAGACTCGGTTACAGGGTAAACTGACATTGGTTATGTTTCCTTTTTTGGCGTGGCATCTTATCTATATCCACTATCTCTACTGTTTGTTTTATTTTCTAATTAGCTGCCTTCCTGCACTGTCCCTTTTCTTTTTGTTTTTGATATCCTCACAAGGTGTGGTGGAGGATACCGGCATTTCATTGAGCCTGATATCTGACTGCGCCTTCTGTTTTCTTTTGATTTTGAGTACCACCCCGGGGCTCTGACCAGACCATGCCAGAAGTGGCCGTAGACTCCTACAGGGTATAGATATCAGTGAGCACATCCAAGAACCAGCCGAGACTGAGCTTATTTAGTTATTAATTTTGAAAAGACTCACCTATCTCTGACATTTTGGGACAGCGTATTATAAAACATATCCCATTATTACTTCCATACGGCCTCCTCGCTTGTGTTTCCCCCCGTCCCTCCAACAAGACCACTCTATTTAATAATAGGGATCACTATTTATTTCTTTTTAAGGTGATTCAACATCTAATTTAAAAGAATTGTCATACAAAAAAGAAAAACATCTTGAATCAATAATACAAACTGTCCCACCCAACATGCATACAGACATTAACACAAAAATATATACAAACATTTTAAAGTTCTGAATTGAACAAGCCAAAACAAAGGATCAATAATTTTTTTGCAAACACTAAATCTTAGTTATTTTGATCCTACAACAATGGGGACCACAACCTAACAATGTCTACTAGTGTAACCAGGCGATTCTATTAAGAAATTGCCTATTTAACCCTGGTTGCATTGTAGTCCAAGGATGCTTGTTAGTTGCGCTAATGTTGATGTGTTTCCAACCCGTGAAACTTTTTCTAGGTTCTCCTCAGGACTCAGAACTGGAAAAGAAACAAAAAACAACAGTCAATATCACTGCATCTCAGTATGCATTGGTGATCATAGACTGTAACACTCCATCACTTCGGTTACAAAAGTAATACCTTGGTTCAAAACAGCATGTCCTTTGAAATGTATAAACAATGAGAAAAATTGTCATGAGTCCTCTCTGCTTCATAAGCCTAAAAAGATTGAGACAGAAGCAGGGACTCCTAGGATGTAGGAAGCTGGCTCTGCATATACTAAACCTAAGTAGGGTGTAGTGTGCCCAGAGTCCAGTGGCTCCCCAAACGTATCCAGAGGTAAAAGTAGATAATACCTTACTCTTTATTTGTGGAAGTATGGGAGAGCAGTAAAGCTTTAGCAGAGGGTAGTTTTAAGCAGTTGTTGTACACACTCATGCAAAAAATGATTTCACACCCTTAAAGACTGAACTCTGACCAATTTGTTTTGTATAAAAATATTATTAAGTTGTATTTTATTTCTAGAACTAAGCCAGGCCTGTTAAGTGAAATAATACTTTGTAGGAATAATACAGTTGAATGCAGTTTTATGTAACTGGTTTGAATACAGGTGGATCAATTATTTAGATACAGTTGAAATTACTTTTCAGTTACTTTGAAGTTACTGTATGATTACTTTTCAGAGTACTTTTTAAATCACTTTTTCTACTCAGTGTGATATGCCTAGATATCACACTAGAAAAACAAGGAGTCAGGTCCTGGGACATGTAGTTGGTTGGACCATGGGTAACAGTTATGAAAACACAAATCACCAACTACTCCCTTCTCTAGATCCTCCAATTTAAGGAAAAAACCCAGTGGTACTTCTAGGTTAGTTGGGTATATTTTATTTGTACCCTTTTATTCTATTATTTTGCATTTTTCATTGTTTCATGTGTGAAAAGGACACTGAACATTTTGACAATTTACACATAAATACAATACATTTCTACAACATATATACTATACAACATTTATATATACACAAATACTTCATATTTATACAGCAAGTTTTACTATTCACACTCCCTTTAAGACAAAAGTCGCGTTTTGGACTAAAGGTTTAAATAAACAACGACCAAATGTAAGCAGAATTTTTCAAATAGACCATAAATCAATTCTTTGGTCTATTGGGCAATTGATGTCTATTTCCTTTTTATGCCGACGAGTTTCAAACCCGATGATTTCACTTTTCAGGTTCTCCTCAGGGCTCTGTCTTTTAAGTTTATCTAAAAGTGTGTATAAAACAAAACAAAAAGGATTTTAGTTTTTTATTCACTACATTTCATCCGCTTTTCTCCATTCAGTCCTAATGTCACTGTTTTTACCAGTTTTCCAGCCATCGCCGGTCCGCAAGTATTATTTTGTATTCGACTGATTATCTTGATCTTGATACCTATAACCAAGGTGGGACATATTGTCATTCTCAGTTATCCCTGACAGTAAGGCAGCATCTATGCACAAGCTGCATCTGGACATACCTCAGTGTGTTGGTTTAACAATCTTCACTTTTGATCCTATGTTTAATAATCTTGCTCTTCCTTGCCTGTCGTTCGCAACCTGGAAGTCACAAAAACTCTCATGTAATTCCCTCATGTGTTTATTTCAGACTCATCTTATAGCGTTTACTACCCTCGGGCATACCTGGTGAGTTCTGATTCTCCCTCGTATGCTGCAGCAACTCTGCGTTTACACCCTCGCACGGCTAATTCCAATTTGGGCCATAGGGCAATTTCCTGTATATAGAAAATCATTTTTAGTGTAAATATATCTTGGGCGTAGGATTATACATAAGAGTCTCCCCGATTTAACAGCGTCCTACCTTCTTGTTTGCGCGGCGATCCGGTGACTGCTGAATCAATCTATGGATGCAGCAGCCATCGTGAGATGTGTGTTTTAACAACGCCGCACGTCACTTACAACTGCGCAATCTGTGGCGGCCATCTTTTAATGTGTATTTATGACCGGGTCGGGAGTTACTTCTATGTTAAGTAGAGCCGGTTTCTGGAGTTTAGGCCCTCCTGGTTTTCTAGTTCTCATTTCTTAGTTCATTCAGTGGGAAAACAAGTGATTTACACCAACCACTATATGTGGTCAATCATTATATGGCTTTGGTGGCCATCTTTGAGTGTGTTCCTGGTACCTAATGTTTTCTCTCTGGTTTAGTATATGTAACTCTAGTTCGTGTGGTTTTACAACCTTGATACTTCAGATAGCGAATTTAAACCAGTGAGTGCACTGTTGAATTTTAGTATTAAGTATGCCTCTTTATGTAATAAGATCTTATCAGGGTCCATCATTGTTCTTGATTGTTGCACAACGAACAAGATTGACCACTTGAAGTCATTTTCATTGTGGTTGTTTTCCACAAAATGTTCGACCATGGGGGCAGTTAAAACTTTGTTCTTTATCCGTGATTTATGTTGAGTTATACGTATATTGGCTTGCTGAGCTGTTTTGCCAATATAAATTTTTGAGCATGGACAAACAATCACGTACACGACATTGCGTGTTTTGCAATTCGAAAAGCACAAATGTTTCCACCTCACAGTTCCATGTTGGAATTCCTTCCCTTCCATTGTGTTGCCACATGCCGCACAGCTGCCGCACTTGTGATGTCCCTCAATGGGTTTCATCCCCCATTGGGACAGTAAGTCACTTTTGGGTTTTGGTAATGCTATATCTGCCATCAATAGTTGTTGGCCTATGCTTCTATTTCTCTTGTACGCAAAGAGCGGACAAGGAAATGGACAGTCCAGATTTTCTAATAGGTGCCAGTTTTTTAAGACCACCTGTCTCAGCTTATTGGTATTGGGCACAACCGTAGTCACGCAGACCAGTCTGTCTAATTCAGGTTTTATTTTAGTCTGCAGAAGGCATTCCGGAGGAGTACATCGTGCCCTCTTATATGAATGCTTTAACAGTTTTCGGGGATACCCTCTGTCTTTCAATTCCTCACAAAATGTATCAGCATGTTGTTCGTAGTCAGACAGCTCCGTACAGTTTCTTCTTATATGGAGCAGTTGGCCATATGGTAAATTGGCCTTGAGATTTCTTGGATGGGCACTTTGATGATGCAGCATTGTGTTTTTGTCAGTCTTTTTTCTATAGAGGGAGGATTTTAGCCGCCCATCCATACAGGTGATTTCCACATCTAGGAACGTCATTTTAGTATCCCTAGATTCCATGGAAAATTGAATATCTTGGTGTTTAGCATTAAGCCATAGATGAAACTCCATCAGCTTCGTGTGGCTCCCCTGCCACAGGAGCCACACGTCGTCGATGTAGCGTAGCCACTGTTTTATATGCTCACTGTATGGGTTGTTGTTATCAATGAACCTTCGTTCATATTCAGCCATGTACAGTATGGCCATCTCTGGGGCATATGGACATCCCATAGCAGTACCTTTCGTCTGCATAAAAAATTGCTAGTTAAATCTGAAATAATTCTTCCTCAGAGCTACTTCTGCTAGCTTTAAAATGAAACTTGTGGGGACTCGGTGTGGTCTTTCCCGAGCTTCCAGATATAGTTCTATTACCTCCAGTGCCTCATCCTGGGGAATCTGGGTATAAAGGGGCGTAACGTCCATTGTTACTAGTAGTTGCAAGGCTGGATTGAATTCAGTTCCCTCAACTTTTATCAGAAAATCCATAGTGTCTTTCAAGTATGATTTAACTGTGCTCACAAATGGTTTCAAAAAGAAATCTACATATTTTGCGAGCGACTCCAGGCAGGAATCACACCCAGAGACGATGGGTCGTCCTGGGGGCTCATTCAGATTTTTATGAATTTTTGGGAGGAAATAAAGGGTTGGAGTCCTTGGGAATTTTTTGATTAAAAATTCACCTTCTTTTGCACCCACGTAGCCATTTTCTATCCCTAATCTGACAAGATCAGCTATTACACCTTGTATGCTTTTAACAGGATCTTCTTGGAGCGTTCTGCACCAAACTTTATTGTCCACCTGGACCGTGCTTCAGCTAGATATTTATCTCTAGGCCAAAGGACGACCACACCGCCTTTGTCGGCCTGCTTGATAACTATTGACTGATCTTCTTTCAGGTTTTTGAGCGCAGTTCTTTGCCCTTTACTTATATTTTGTTGAATGTATTTTTTGTTCTTTTCAAGTTTGTCTATTGGTGATAACATGATTTGGTAAAAGGCATAAATCTGTTTTGGAATCTTCTGGGTAGGTACGAAATTTGATTTGTTTTGTAACCCAGTAGTCTCTTTCTCAATCATGGGTGGTTGATTTGCGAAAAAAGCCCCGAGTCTAATTTTCCGGCAAAATTCAATAGTTTCAAGTTTAATTTGAGTAAAGTCTGTTTGTTGACGTGGGACAAATTTTTGTCCTAAGTTCAATACAGACTCTTCATCCTTCGTTAGTATTTTAGTGGATAGGTTGACCACAGTAGTGGTTGCTCCTAGGATTATTAAAAGTTCTTTCTTGTCCGCATCTCCCATGGCACCTTGAACCTTGCCTTTGCTTGCTGGCCCTTCTCTAAAAAAGACACCTGCTTTTTGTTAGTGTTCCCACGTGTGTCTGAGCGTGATGAGTCGGAAGAAGAAGAAGTCTCAGAAAAAGTTTTAAATCTGTTACGGGATCTACCCTGGTAATTGTATATTGCCCCTTATGAGTCTGCCTGTGTATAATACTCGACTTTTAGAAAGGGGTATGCCTTCTCAAGTGTGAACGACTTGGAGTCTCTTTCGTACTGTATGGTTTTATTGTTAATTGTATTGTCCTTAAAGACCAAAATCTCTTTCTCTATCTTTTCCAAGAGAGCTTTGGCATCTGATACTGTCGGACTGTCCTTAATGGTTTGGGTCAGTGTTTCTATTTCTTCTAGTTCTTTGATACAGAGTCATTGCGCTGTTTCGATGGTGTGGACCATTAGATCCCTACTACATTTAGTATTAATACAACTAAATCCCTTTCTGTACTCAGCGTCCTCAGTAAAAATTACAGGGACATTCTTGACCTGTAATCCCCAGGGGATTGTCCCTCCCCTCAGATGTTTTAGCAGAAAGTGCCCATGAAGCTCTGTTCTTATATGTCTCTTGCACAGTCTTATCAGTTTGTCTGACTCATTCTGCTGTTGGGCAGAAGAGCTCAATGTGACATTGGCAAATGGAGAGGAAGCAATTAAATGTTGTATATGATCTTCACTAAACGATAATGTGTCCTTCTCAGACATTCTTTTGGAAGGATAAAGTACCCTTCCTCGTAATTATTTATTCTCGAAATGGGAACTTGACTAAATCGTGTGCCTTTCGAACTCTCGCGGGGGTATCCCGCTCTAAGATTTAGAAAAACAAGGAGTCCGGTCCTGGGACATGTAGTTGGTTGGACCATGGGTAACAGTTATGAAAACACTAATTACCAACTACACACTTCTCTAGATCCTCCAATTTAAGGAAAAAAACCCAGTGGTACTTCTAGGTTAGTTAGGTATATTTTATTTGTACCCTATTCTATTATTTTGATTTTTTCATTGTTTCATGTGTGAAAAGGACACTGAACATTTTGACAATTTACACATAAATACAATAAATTTCTACAACATATATACTATACAACATTTATATATACACAAAAACTTCATATTTATACAACAAATTTTACTATTCACACTCCCTTTAAGACAAAAGTCGCGTTTTGGACTAAAGGTTTAAATAAACAACGACCAAATGTAAACAGAATTTTTCAAATAGACCATAAATCAATTCTTTGGTCTATTGGGCAATTGATGTCTATTTCCTTTTTATGCCAACGAGTTTCAAACCCGATGATTTCACTTCTCAGGTTCTCCTCAGGACTCTGTCTTTTAAGTTTATCTAAAAGTGTGTTTAAAACAAAACAAAAAGGATTTTTGTTTTTGATTCACTACATTTCATCCGCTTTTCTCAATTCAGTCCTAATGTCACTGTTTTTACCTGTTTTCCAGCCATCGCCGGTCCGCAAGTATTATTTTGAATTCGACTGATTATCTTGATCTTGATACATATAACCAAGGTGGGACATATTGTCATTCTCAGTTATCCCTGACAGTAAGGCAGCATCTATGCACGAGCTGCATCTGGACATACCTCAGTGTGTTGGTTTAACAATCTTCACTTTTGATCCTATGTTTAATAATCGTGCTCTTCCTTGCCTGTCGTTTGCAACCTGGAAGTCACAAAAACGCTCATGTAATTCCCTCATGTGTTTATTTCAGACTCATCTTATAGCGTTCACTACCCTCGGGGCATACCTGGTGAGTTCTGATTCTCCCTCGTATGCTGCAACAACTCTGCGTTTACACCCTCGCACGGCTAATTCCAATTTGGGCCATAGGTCAGACAGTATCAGATGCCAAAGCTCTCTTGGAAAAGATAGAGAAAGAGATTTTGGTCTTTAAGGACAATAAGACCATACAGTACGAAAGAGACTCCAAGTCGTTCACACTTGAGAAGGCATACTCCTTTCTAAAAGACGAGCATTATACACAGGCACAGTGGCGGTGCGTCCATTGGGGGCGTTGGGGCGTTGCCCCACTATCCCATGCCATGGACGACCGCACCCGCACTGCCAATCAAGCATTGACTTATTTTAAAATAAATGCGCACTGACTCAGGCACCCGAGCACTGCGCGCGACCGTTCCGGGACCAGCCCGACTGAATCGGGCATCCATAAGGTAGTGGGCCGTGGGGGGCGGGGCTGCAGCAAAAAGAGTGACAGGCAGGCAGCGCACAGACAAGCAGCAGGCAGTGACTGCGCAAGTTAAAACCCGGAGTCTTCAATATTTTGACTTCCCCACGCATGCGCACAGTGTAGCCCTTCCCTCCCCTCCCCTCTCTCTAGCACACACACACATAGCAGGACCCGGGGCCCCGGGCTCATTTAGGGCAGATAGTCTCCTGCTCGTAGGCCAATCCTGGCGCAGTGGTGCTGATAACGCTGCACCAGGATTGGCTGCTGCAGCAGGATGGGACCGCGCGTGGGTGTTGGCTGAGGGCTGCACAGTATGGCCAATCACATATGGCTATAATCAGCCATGTCGTTTGTGATTGGCCATTTCCCTAAACTGCAGTGATGTCACCGCGCGTGGCGTGAAGTAGTGATAGTGAAAGTAGATCATCAGCACGAAGGAGAGTGGACCATGTGTGACTCGTGCGTCGTCGTGACTGACTTACAGTTTGTGCCTACTACGGATGGATCGCCTGGTGCTTGTTGTAATCTGGGTCGGTGGGAAGACGTCATCGATCGAGTACACTCCGAGAGAAGTTTCATACTAGTAAGTTAAGTTAAAGTTTTTACAGTGACTGAAAGGAAAGGTAGCATTAAGCAAGCCTAGTGTTCTGGAGGGCAGGAGACACACAGACACTGCACAAGATCCCTGGGGCAGAAGACGAGTGGGTCTAGTGTAGAGGGCAGGAGACGCACGGGCATGGGTCTGTCTGTGCGAAGCTGAATAATAAGTGTCCGCCTCATGTGGGCAAAGGCCTGATGCTTACGTCCCTTGCATGCCAGTAGATCGGACAGTCGTACAGGTAGGAGTTGGGCTGTGATGGGAAAGCAGAGTCCTTCTTTCAAATGTAGCGCTTTGAAGTGACAGTGAGCAAGCAACCATTAAGTGGTAGTAATGTCCTACAGTAGACCACTAGTTCCATTGGAAACGTCTCAACCTGCTTATTTTGCCTTCAGTTTCGTATTACTTTTTTCTTTTTCTCATTCCTGTAATATGCTTTAGATTGTAGCATATTATTATACCATGTTGAAGCCAACACTTGTAAACACATAAATTCCTGTAATGAAAATGTGTTGCACTCACAGAGCGTGTTTTTTCTGAACTGGAGAGATTAGTAGAAAATGTATTTTTTATTTACTGTGACCACTTGCGTTGGCGCTAAAACACCTCTAAATTTACATCTCTGGTAAAATGTCTGTGCAAGCATTATGTACTTAAACTTACTCAAACATAACGTTCCTCTCTTCCCTTTCAGGAAATATTTCTATCAAACGACTGCTTGTAAAGGCTCTGTGTGTAAGATGCGAACTAGGGGTTTAATGTTCAATCCGTGGCACGCGGTTTAAAAGCAGTTAACTATTTGTTGGCTTCTCCTGGTTGGCACAGGGAGGGCAGTGGCGAAAGTGGAAAAAAAGATACGCAGAGCAGACTGGTTTCCGAAGTGTGAGTGTGCTATTTACTGTGTGGTGTACTGCTGCAGGCACACGCCTACACGAGCCAGCCATTATGCTGAGTCTCTGAGCTGACTGCAGTAATTCTGCGTTAACAGTGGGACTTTGTATTAGGCCAAAATGAATCAGACACACCTATAGTAGGTGGATTGAATGGAACGGCGGTCATCTTTCAAAACAGAAAGGTACATTCTAATTTGTGTGCAAAGAGAAGTTGACATAAATATTAGGATCTCATCCAAGTTGTGTAATCAACACTCCGCAATTTCAACTGGGTGGGTACATTTTATTAGGTAAAGCAGGCAAAACTGTCCAAGTGAAAACAGGTGGAAAAAAATTTGAATTACGTAGTGTTTGGTACACGAAACAGTAATAGCAATTATTTATACATCATTTCAACCAGGATTGTGGTATTTAGCTGTTGAAATTAATACCGCCCAGTTGCTGCAGAACTCATAAGAGCCTACGTCATTTTCTGAATTAATGAAGTCACCACCATTCTTTGTTTCAAGGCCTCGGTAGGAACAATCAAATTTTACGTGATTTTCTGCATTATTTTCTCCAAATATATTAATGCTCACTGTTGCAGCCTATATTGCGTGCAACGTGCATGTGTAAAAAGGGTTTGAGTTACAACATATCAAATGTTAGTTTTGCCTGTGTTCTGCTGCATTTCAATAGTATGGGCCAACTTATTTTTAAAATGCGGAAAGATGCATTAGAAAAGTGCATTAAAATGTACCCACCAGGAGGTTGTATATTAAAATTATCCGTTTTGCATGGAGAGATGACAGCGCAAATCAGTACTTCTTCACTCTCTCCCTTCACCTTCCTCTGCCACAGCCCCATCTCACCTCCTCTTCTTCTCCACTTCCTTCTCATTACCCCAACCTACCCTCTCCCTTCTCGCTGTGCACGCAGCTTTCACAACAGCAGTCTGCGTGTTGGTATCTCTCCTGATGCACACCACCTATCGTGTGTTCCTTTTTATCTTCCTTCTCACGTTGCAAGGGGCAACTGTGCATCATAAGTGCGCTTAGAAACGACCTTAGGCAGAGTAAGCGCTATACCAGCAGCAATCATGACATAACCATGTTTTTTTCTTCTGTCTCTCTGCTTTATTTTCTAATCCCCTACTTTCCTCCGTGTCCCCTTCTTCTACCCCTATTTCCAAATATTGATTTCTTTAGGGCAGTATTTGGGTTGAACCATTTCAAGCGTTTAACACGTACCCCCATTGCATAAAACCATTCTACCCTTTTCCCCGGTGTGCGCCCCGCCGCCAGCAGGACTCCTCTGACCTCTGCCATCCCTAACCAGTGCCAGGCTGAAGCTAGCTTCCTCATTGTGTCACTAGGCCAGCGCAGCAGGCCTCCTCTGTCGTTCCTCGACCTCGTCAGTGCCACTGCCAGGCCTGAGACCCATCTGCCAAGCCAATCCCTCATCAGTGCCAGGCCTCCTAGTCTACTACATCCCCCCACCAACGTCAGTGTCATCTGACTGCCGGCCCTCCTCTGCCCCTGGCCTCGCCTCGTCTCATCTCTGCACCTGCCTGGTGGTAATGCGAAGTGCGAAATGGATCCCATTATTAGACGAGCCAATGGCAGCAGCGCCAATTACGTCGCATTAACCGCCATACCATTATACCCAACCCCACACCAGCTCAGTCCTGCATCCTCCACAGCCGGAAGCCAGGCTGCACTCTGTCACTCTGTCTGTGCCCACTTCATGGTACGTGAACTTTAAGGCTTGTAACACCAGGCCACAGAAGACTTTGGGGGGCAGGGCACTCGGGCTGTGTATAAATTGCAGCAAATCCATAATCCTTCCA
This sequence comes from Lissotriton vulgaris, assembly GCF_964263255.1. Taxonomy (NCBI): domain Eukaryota; kingdom Metazoa; phylum Chordata; class Amphibia; order Caudata; family Salamandridae; genus Lissotriton; species Lissotriton vulgaris. The sequence continues at coordinate 1,116,747,842 of NC_141685.1, read as the reverse complement.
CTCATGCCAGTAACGGTCCTAGTGCAAAAAAGACTATCCGTTGCAATGGACTATGGAGTCAGTACAATGCTTGGGAATTCTGGTGCACATGCATCCGAAAGATGTGCTTCTTGAGCGCTATGGCAAGGCGATACAAAAACTAACAGAAGCAATAGATCGATGGATAAAATTGCTGCTGTCCCTTGCTGGTCTGGTGGCTATTATGAAAATGGGTGATACTCGCCTGCTTTTAAATTTTTATGAATATCCCACTGTTACTTCTTCATTTACTCTGAGGGCACACAGGATTCTGCTGGCCTGGGTGGGGAGACATCCTCAGACCTCAGATACGTTGGGAGACTCTTACAATGTCCTATGAGTGAAGGTGGACTAAATGCCCCTGATACTGAAATCTACATTAAGTCGGCACAATATAGTTTTGCGCATAACTGGATACATGGAATGAGAGATATTCCTCACTTATGGCTGGAGCGAGCAGTGGCGGCTCCCTTATCTCTACCACAGGTGCTTTTTCATAAACCTGTGCATCGTTATCATATGGTTAATTCCTTGATTGTCACAAGTTGCTCCTGGAAAAATCTCCTGAGCGCCAAGCACACAGTTCCATTATATAGAACTAGACGCGCTATGCATAACTTTCTGGGAGACAATTTACAGGAACCTTTGGATTTACGGGCTCTCTCCTCTCTCCTACAATCTCCCACACCCATACATATAGTAGCTAGAATATATGCATGTACACAAGAGGCACGTAGGCCTGGCCTAACAAAAGCAAGACTAGATTGGCAAAATGATCTGGGCATTAGCATCACAGATGTACAATAGCAACATTTTCGGTCATAAAATCAGTTTTGTTAAATAGCAGCCACAGACTGATTCATTGTAAATACATAAATATGGTATGTTATACACCGCTCATTCTAGCTAGATATGGATTTTGAGATAAACACTGTGTGCATGATGTGGAGAGGATGGGGCTGGGTTTGCACATTTGGCATGATATTGTCTCGGGGTCCAAAACATTTGAGGCAAGGTATTCCGAGCACTGGAGGCCAGAACTCCTTCCACCACACCCCATCAAAGTGTAATAACTCCTCTAGGGCGCGTGCGTTACAGTCGGAGCACGGCAGTGGCTTCATTTGCAGGCCTGCCTATTCTCAACTCCTATCATTGAACATATTTTATAATTTGTGTTGTGCCGCTGTTGAATACTGATGTGCGCAGAAGCTGAATATTAATGTGCCTCGAGTAGAGCGCCAGCAATTTCTGGCAATATATACCCCACTTATAACACATGGTCAACAGTCTAGAAAAGTTGATTTAAAAAGTCAATTGAGTGCATGTAAAATGTAAATAACAAAAATGAAATGCCAGGAACCTGTCCATTAGGAGTGTGGTCTGGGGGTTTCAGTAATAGAGTTAGTACTTCTTGGTGGTCAGTGCCCCTAAGCCCTTGCAGCTGAGCTACACATTATGCACTTCCTGCTTTCTCAAATTTGCTTGAAAATACACCATTTTTCCACCATTTTTTCAAAATTTTCTCGGGGGGAAATCCCCCCGAACCCTCCTTAGGGGGTTCCGGCTCACTCGCTACGCTCGCTCGCTACGGTGCTGTATGCTTATCATTTTTCGCCGCACCACTTTCAAATGTCACCAGCCGCCACTGCGTAGACTCCTACAGTGGTGGATCTCAGTGAGGACATCCAAAAACCAGCCGAGACTGAGCTTATTTTGCGTTTAATTTTGAAAAGACTAACCTATCTCTGACATTTTGGGACAGAATATAATAAAACATATCCTATTATTACTTCCATACAGCCTCCTCACTTCTGTTTCTGCCCGTTCCTCCGACAGGTGGTGTCAGAAGTTGGATCGGGGGAAATGGAGGCCGTCGTCAGCAAGATGGCAGAATGGAGGCCGTCGTGGGCAAGATGACAGAAGGCCAGGGCAAACTAGAGAAACTTCTGGGGAAATTCTTGGAAACCACTGAGGCTGAGAGGGAAGCCCTACACAGGGCCCTCACCGAACAGGGACAGTCCCAGGAAACCACTATAGGGAAACTGGCAAAGTGATGGGCCAACCCAGGGAGCTGGCTGCTCCTCCTTCTGTGGTGGTGCAGAAATACGTACAAGGCGAAGACCCTGACTTCTTTCTGTCCAACTTTGAGAGAATGGCAAGAGCAGCTCTATGACCAGAAGAGCGGTGGGACAGTATTTAGGACCGTTGTTAACAGGGGACCTTCAAACTGCCTATCAGGCCGCCAATCCCCTTGGTAACACTCCATACCAGGACATAAAAAGGTGCATACCTGAGCATATGGGCAAAAATGATGAGACCTATCGGATGAGACTAAGGTATTTCTGCGAAGAACCCCAAGAAAACCCCAAGCCTTATGTTACCGGATAAAAGACATGGCAGATAGATGGCTGAAGCCGTTAATCTTATCCAAAGAAACTATATTAGAGAAAGTGTATTTAGAATAGTTCCTTAGCTCTCTACACCCTCCCATACAATGCAGGGTTCTCCGGCACGCCAACCTCACACTGGAAAGGGGAGTTGAGGTTGCTGCAGCTTTCTACAGCGCTCAGGAGCTACACAAAGGCCGAAAAGAAGGGAACTGGAAACCGCCGGGGAACTCACCAATGAGAGCACCCAGACCTCCCCACTACCCTCGGAAGCCAGAAACTGTGACCATTGTACCCAGTTCCATACCTCTAACTCCCCGACTTCCTTTTCCACCCAAACCACAGTGCTTTCCCTGTGGCAACTTTGGACACATTGCTCGTGTATGTCCCCAGAAGTAGGAGGTGGGGTATGCATGGGCCTTGTACTGTTCCCCAAGAGGAGGTAACCTTCCTTTCCATCGGAGGGTAGTGGTTAACGGAGAACGGCAAGATGCTCTTGTCGACACTGGATGTCTGCAGAGCATGATGAGACCACATGTCATCCCGCGATGGAACCCACCTGCCACTGGGGTAGTCATCATCCAGTGAATACACGGAGACAACAAGATATACCACGTAACCAATGTTTCCATATAACACCAAGCGACCCAACCCCCAGTTGACCTGAAGGTGGGCCTCATTCCTAACTTGCCCGAACCAGTGGTTTTAGGAACTGACTAGCCCCATATTGACAGCTTACTCTATGATACCTGGAGGGAGGAGGTGCCCTTCTCCCATGTAGCAGATCCTGGTTGAACCAGAGCAAAAGATAGAAAAAGTAAACAACAAAGAAGAAAAGAAAAAACAAAGGGGGCCCCAGTTTTCCTAACAACCAAAGTGGCCGAGCTATGGGATCATGATAGGAATTTTCGTTCAGCCCAGCAAGAGTTTCATACACTTCACGAAGCCTGGGGACAAGTTACAGAACAGGAGGGTCTCTCCTAGTAGGTCCCCAATTCTTCATACAAAAAGGGTTGTTGTATAGGAAAGGAGGTAGGGACATGCCCATTCAGCTACTAGTACCCCAGACCTTTAGAGACAAGGTACTATACCTGGCCCACAGCCACTTATTGGGGGGGAACCGAGTAAGCCTTTTTAGAGAGATTTTATTGGCCGGGAATATACCAGCACGTCAGGAAGTACTGCAGGGAGTGCTCAGTTTGCCAGAAAAACAGCCGCTATCTTCCACCCGAGTCCCCTTAAGACCCCTGCCTATCATTGATGAACCTTTCTCCTGGGTGGGGATGGATATCCTTGGCCCTCTCCTGCCCTCACATAATGGCTATTGTTAAGTACTATTCTTGGTTGACTATGCAACCCGGTTCCCCGAGGCTATAGCCCTCAGACAGCCCAACACCACACAGGTGGCTACAGCCATGATTAATATTTTCTCCAGAGTAGGTTTTCTAAAAGAAATCATTACAGACCAGGGAACGCCCTTTACCTCCAAACTCATGCGACAAGTATGTCAGCAGTTGAATATCAAACAGATCCTGACTCCTGCCTACCACCCGCAAACCGACGGGTAGGTAGAACGCTACAGCGCCACCCTGAAAGTGACTTTTCATAAACTTCCGAATCTGGAGGCCTGGAAATGGGAGGACATGCTTCCCTTGGCTTTATTCGCCATTCGTTGGGGAAAACAGAAAAGTCTGGGATACTCTCCCTTTGAACTATTATACCGGAGACAACCCCGTACCCTCAGACATGGCTAAAGAGGAATGGGAAGAAGAAAAAGACACGGCGAAACCCCTTTTAGACTATGTAGTCAGGTTGAAAACTCAGCTTAATGAGGTGCGAGCCATCGTAAGGACCAACTTAGAACAGGCCCAAACCATTCAGAAAGCTCACTATGATAAAGCAGCAAAGGAAAGAACCCAGATAATAGGGGACATGGTGCTAATTTTAAAACCCACCTCAGAACATAAATTGTTAAGTCAGTGGCAAGGCCCCTTTAAGGTCCTAGAAAAAGTAACCCCAGTCACATATAAACTACACACACAGGAAACTACACACACATTTACCATATCAACCTCCTAAAGAAGTGGGAGGGCCCACTTCCTGTTCTGGTTGGAAACCATATAAGATCATTAGCGGAACAAAGTATAGATGAGGAACTGCCAGATCGTTTGAAACAGGACCTAAGGAAAGCTCTACGCCCAATACAAGAGGTGTTCTCCTTAGTGCCCGGCAAGACTTCCCTTCTTGAGCATGAAATACACACTCCACCAGGGAAAACGGTCCGATGGCAGCCTTATCGCATCCCAGAAGCTAGAAGAGAAGCAATAGACAAAGAGGTTCACCAGATGATGGAGCTGGGGGTCATAGAGCCCTTCAAAATTTAGTGGTGTTCCCCTATCGTGATGGTCCCCAAACCCAATGTGTCCTTACGCTTCTGCATCGACTTTAGGGAGGTGAATAAAATATCCCAGTTCGATGCCTATCCCCTCCCTAGGGTCGATGAAATGATAGAAAGCCTAGGAAAGGCCCAATACATCAGCACCTTAGATCTCTGTAAGGTGTATTGGCAGGCACCCCTGAAGGAACAGGACAGTGAAAAGACGACAAAGCGACCCTGATCAAAACATCGATCCTACCCCCCCCCTTATCGATCCCGTACCCTCAGGGCCCATGCACCGACCATAAACACAGGAAAGAGACGAGACACTAAAAACGGACTCTCACCCTCCTACCCAGCCCAGAAGAACTACTCCGGACCAGCACGATCCTTGGAGGGGCGGAGCAACACGGACTGTCGTCCAATCAACTTCACCAGGAGGGCCCGGGGATAGTACAGGAGAACATGAAGCACCTGTAAACAGGAGGGAGGCGCCTAAGGGAGAAACGGAGAGAGAGCCAAGACGGAGTGTAGAAGCAGCGGTGGAAGGTGTGGCGACGAACCAGGAAGAGGACCACCTCGGAGACCTTGAGAGCCCTGAGCTGTAGTGTGAGGATTGGAGGACCCCGGAGGACGCCAATCAGGAGAGTTGCGGGCAGAAAGTGGTACGTAATCAAAGCAGAGGGAAGGGAGGAGTGGAGGTAGGGGATCTGGTTGTTTGTCACCTTGTTACCTTCACCTGCCAGAGACTCGGTTACAGGGTAAACTGACATTGGTTATGTTTCTTTTTTTGGAGTGGCATCTTATCTATATCCACTATCTCTACTGTTTGTTTTATTTTCTAATTAGCTGCCTTCCTGCACTGTCCCTTTTCTTTTTGTTTTTGATATCCTCACAAGGTGTGGTGGAGGATACCGGCATTTCATTGAGCCTGATATCTGACTGCGCCTTCTGTTTTCTTTTGATTTTGAGTACCACCCCGGGGCTCTGACCAGACCATGCCAGAAGTGGCCGTAGACTCCTTCAGGGTATAGATATCAGTGAGCACATCCAAGAACCAGCCGAGACTGAGCTTATTTAGTTATTAATTTTGAAAAGACTCACCTATCTCTGACATTTTGGGACAGCGTATTATAAAACATATCCCATTATTACTTCCATACGGCCTCCTCGCTTGTGTTTCCCCCCGTCACTCCAACAAGACCACTCTATTTAATAATAGGGATCACTATTTATTTCTTTTTAAGGTGATTCAACATCTAATTTAAAAGAATTGTCATACAAAAAAGAAAAACATCTTGAATCAATAATACAAACTGTCCCACCCAACATGCATACAGACATTAACACAAAAATATATACAAACATTTTAAAGTTCTGAATTGAACAAGCCAAAACAAGGATCAATAATTTTTTTGCAAACACTAAATCTTAGTTATTTTGATCCTACAACAATGGGGACCACAACCTAACAATGTCTACTAGTGTAACCAGGCGATTCTATTAAGAAATTGCCTATTTAACCCTGGTTGCATTGTAGTCCAAGGATGCTTGTTAGTTGCGCTAATGTTGATGTGTTTCCAACCCGTGAAACTTTTTCTAGGTTCTCCTCAGGACTCAGAACTGGAAAAGAAACAAAAAACAACAGTCAATATCACTGCATCTCAGTATGCATTGGTGATCATAGACTGTAACACTCCATCACTTCGGTTACAAAAGTAATACCTTGGTTCAAAACAGCATGTCCTTTGAAATGCCTAAAAAGATTGAGACAGAAGCAGGGACTCCTAGGATGTAGGAAGCTGGCTCTGCATATACTAAACCTAAGTAGGGTGTAGTGTGCCCAGAGTCCAGTGGCTCCCCAAACGTATCCAGAGGTAAAAGTAGATAATACCTTACTCTTTATTTGTGGAAGTATGGGAGAGCAGTAAAGCTTTAGCAGAGGGTAGTTTTAAGCAGTTGTTGTACACACTCATGCAAAAAATGATTTCACACCCTTAAAGACTGAACTCTGACCAATTTGTTTTGTATAAAAATATTATTAAGTCTTATTTTATTTCTAGAACTAAGCCAGGCCTGTTAAGTGAAATAATACTTTGTAGGAATAATACAGTTGAATGTAGTTTTATGTAACTGGTTTGAATACAGGTGGATCAATTATTTAGATACAGTTGAAATTACTTTTCAGTTACTTTGAAGTTACTGTATGATTACTTTTCAGAGTACTTTTTAAATCACTTTTTCTACTCAGTGTGATATAACTAGATATCACACTAGAAAAACAAGGAGTCAGGTCCTGGGACATGTAGTTGGTTGGACCATGGGTAACAGTTATGAAAACACAAATCACCAACTACTCCCTTCTCTAGATCCTCCAATTTAAGGAAAAAACCCAGTGGTACTTCTAGGTTAGTTGGGTATATTTTATTTGTACCCTTTTATTCTATTATTTTGCATTTTTCATGGTTTCATGTGTGAAAAGGACACTGAACATTTTGACAATTTACACATAAATACAATACATTTCTACAACATATATACTATACAACATTTATATATACACAAATACTTCATATTTATACAGCAAGTTTTACTATTCACACTCCCTTTAAGACAAAAGTCGCGTTTTGGACTAAAGGTTTAAATAAACAACGACCAAATGTAAACAGAATTTTTCAAATAGACCATAAATCAATTCTTTGGTCTATTGGGCAATTGATGTCTATTTCCTTTTTATGCCGACGAGTTTCAAACCCGATGATTTCACTTTTCAGGTTCTCCTCAGAGCTCTGTCTTTTAAGTTTATCTAAAAGTGTGTATAAAACAAAACAAAAAGGATTTTAGTTTTTTATTCACTACATTTCATCCGCTTTTCTCCATTCAGTCCTAATGTCACTGTTTTTACCAGTTTTCCAGCCATCGCCGGTCCGCAAGTATTATTTTGTATTCGACTGATTATCTTGATCTTGATACCTATAACCAAGGTGGGACATATTGTCATTCTCAGTTATCCCTGACAGTAAGGCAGCATCTATGCACAAGCTGCATCTGGACATACCTCAGTGTGTTGGTTTAACAATCTTCACTTTTGATCCTATGTTTAATAATCTTGCTCTTCCTTGCCTGTCGTTCGCAACCTGGAAGTCACAAAAACGCTCATGTAATTCCCTCATGTGTTTATTTCAGACTCATCTTATAGCGTTTACTACCCTCGGGGCATACCTGGTGAGTTCTGATTCTCCCTCGTATGCTGCAGCAACTCTGCGTTTACACCCTCGCACGGCTAATTCCAATTTGGGCCATAGGGCAATTTCCTGTATATAGAAAATCATTTTTAGTTTAAATATATCTTGGGCGTAGGATTATACATAAGAGTCTCCCCGATTTAACAGCGTCCTACCTTCTTGTTTGCGCGGCGATCCGGTGACTGCTGAATCAATCTATGGATGCAGCAGCCATCGTGAGATGTGTGTTTTAACAACGCCGCACGTCACTTACAACTGCGCGATCTGTGGCGGCCATCTTTTAATGTGTATTTATGACCGGGTCGGGAGTTACTTCTATGTTAAGTAGAGCCGGTTTCTGGAGTTTAGGCCCTCCTGGTTTTCTAGTTCTCATTTCTTAGTTCATTCAGTGGGAAAACAAGTGATTTGCTCCAACCACTATATGTGGTCAATCATTATATGGCTTTGGTGGCCATCTTTGAGTGTGTTCCTGGTACCTAATGTTTTCTCTCTGGTTTAGTATATGTAACTCTAGTTCGTGTGGTTTTACAACCTTGATACTTCAGATAGCGAATTTAAACCAGTGAGTGCACTGTTGAATTTTAGTATTAAGTATGCCTCTTTATGTAATAAGATCTTATCAGGGTCCATCATTGTTCTTGATTGTTGCACAACGAACAAGATTGACCACTTGAAGTCATTTTCATTGTGGTTGTTTTCCACAAAATGTTCGACCATGGGGGCAGTTAAAACTTTGTTCTTTATCCGTGATTTATGTTGAGTTATACGTATATTGGCTTGCTGAGCTGTTTTGCCAATATAAATTTTTGAGCATGGACAAACAATCCTGTACACGACATTGCGTGTTTTGCAATTCGAAAAGCACAAATGTTTCCACCTCACAGTTCCATGTTGGAATTCCTTCCCTTCCATTGTGTTGCCACGTGCCGCACAGCTGCCACACTTGTGATGTCCCTCAATGGGTTTCATCCGCCATTGGGACAGTAAGTCACTTTTGCGTTTTGGTAATGCTATATCTGCCCTCAATAGTTGTTGGCCTATGCTTCTATTTCTCTTGTACGCAAAGAGCGGACAAGGAAATGGACAGTCCAGATTTTCTAATAGGTGCCAGTTTTTTAAGACCACCTGTCTCAGCTTATTGGTATCGGGCACAACCGTAGTCACGCAGACCAGTCTGTCTAATTCAGGTTTTATTTTAGTCTGCAGAAGGCATTCCGGAGGGGTACATCGTGCCCTCTTATATGAATGCTTTAACAGTTTTCGGGGATACCCTCTGTCTTTCAATTCCTCACAAAATGTATCAGCATGTTGTTCGTAGTCAGACAGCTCCGTACAGTTTCTTCTTATACGGAGCAGTTGGCCATATGGTAAATTGGCCTTGAGATTTCTTGGATGGGCACTTTGATGATGCAGCATTGTGTTTTTGTCAGTCTTTTTTCTATAGAGGGAGGATTTTAGCCGCCCATCCATACAGGTGATTTCCACATCTAGGAACGTCATTTTAGTATCACTAGATTCCATGGAAAATTGAATATCTTGGTGTTTAGCATTAAGCCATAGATGAAACTCCATCAGCTTCGTGTGGCTCCCCTGCCACAGGAGCCACACGTCGTCGATGTAGCGTAGCCACCGTTTTATATGCTCACTGTATGGGTTGTTGTTATCAATGAACCTTCGTTCATATTCAGCCATGTACAGTATGGCCATCTCTGGGGCATATGGACATCCCATAGCAGTACCTTTCGTCTGCATAAAAAATTGCTAGTTAAATCTGAGATAATTCTTCCTCAGAGCTACTTCTGCTAGCTTTAAAATGAAACTTGTGGGGACTCGGTGTGGTCTTTCCCGAGCTTCCAGATATAGTTCTATTACCTCCAGTGCCTCATCCTGGGGAATCTGGGTATAAAGGGACGTAACGTCCATTGTTACTAGTAGTTGCAAGGCTGGATTGAATTCAGTTCCTTCAACTTTTATCAGAAAATCCATAGTGTCTTTCAAGTATGATTTAACTGTGCTCACAAATGGTTTCAAAAAGAAATCTACATATTTTGCGAGCGACTCCAGGCAGGAATCACACCCAGAGACGATGGGTCGTCCTGGGGGCTCATTCAGATTTTTATGAATTTTTGGGAGGAAATAAAGGGTTGGAGTCCTTGGGAATTTTTTGATTAAAAATTCACCTTCTTTTGCACCCACGTAGCCATTTTCTATCCCTAATCTGACAAGATCAGCTATTACACCTTGTATGCTTTTAACAGGATCTTCTTGGAGCGTTCTGCACCAAACTTTATTGTCCACCTGGACCGTGCTTCAGCTAGATATTTATCTCTTGGCCAAAGGACGACCACACCGCCTTTGTCGGCCTGCTTGATAACTATTGACTGATCTTCTTTCAGGTTTTTGAGCGCAGTTCTTTGCCCTTTACTTATATTTTGTTGAATGTATTTTTTGTTCTTTTCAAGTTTGTCTATTGATGATAACATGATTTGGTAAAAGGCATAAATCTGTTTTGGAATCTTCTGGGTAGGTACGAAATTTGATTTGTTTCGTAACCCAGTAGTCTCTTTCTCAATCATGGGTGGTTGATTTGCGAAAAAAGCCCCGAGTCTAATTTTCCGGCAAAATTCAATAGTTTCAAGTTTAATTTGAGTAAAGTCTGTTTGTTGACGTGGGACAAATTTTAGTCCTAAGTTCAATACAGACTCTTCATCCTTCGTTAGTATTTTAGTGGATAGGTTGACCACAGTAGTGGTTGCTCCTAGGATTATTAAAAGTTCTTTCTTGTCCGCATCTCTCATGGCACCTTGATCCTTGCCTTTGCTTGCTGGCCCTTCTCTAAAAAAGACACCTGCTTTTTGTTCGTGTTCCCACGTGTGTCTGAGCGTGATGAGTCGGAAGAAGAAGAAGTCTCAGAAAAAGTTTGAAATCTGTTACGGGATCTACCCTGGTAATTGTATATTGCCCCTTATGAGTCTGCCTGTGTATAATACTCGACTTTTAGAAAGGGGTATGCCTTCTCAAGTGTGAACGACTTGGAGTCTCTTTCGTACTGTATGGTTTTATTGTTAATTGTATTGTCCTTAAAGACCAAAATCTCTTTCTCTATCTTTTCCAAGAGAGCTTTGGCATCTGATACTGTCGGACTGTCCTTAATGGTTTGGGTCAGTGTTTCTATTTCTTCTAGTTCTTTGATACAGAGTCTTTGCGCTGTTTCGATGGTGTGGACCATTAGATCCCTACTACATTTAGTATTAATACAACTAAATCCCTTTCTGTACTCAGCGTCCTCAGTAAAAATTACAGGGACATTCTTGACCTGTAATCCCCAGGGGATTGTCCCTCCCCTCAGATGTTTTAGCAGAAAGTGCCCATGAAGCTCTGTTCTTATATGTCTCTTGCACAGTCTTATCAGTTTGTCTGACTCATTCTGCTGTTGGGCAGAAGAGCTCAATGTGACATTGGCAAATGGAGAGGAAGCAATTAAATGTTGTATATGATCTTCACTAAACGATAATGTGTCCTTCTCAGACATTCTTTTGGAAGGATAAAGTACCCTTCCTCGTAATTATTTATTCTCGAAATGGGAACTTGACTAAATCGTGTGCCTTTCGAACTCTCGCGGGGGTATCCCGCTCTAAGATTTAGAAAAACAAGGAGTCCGGTCCTGGGACATATAGTTGGTTGGACCATGGGTAACAGTTATGAAAACACTAATTACCAACTACACACTTCTCTAGATCCTCCAATTTAAGGAAAAAAACCCAGTGGTACTTCTAGGTTAGTTAGGTATATTTTATTTGTACCCTATTCTATTATTTAGATTTTTTCATTGTTTCATGTGTGAAAAGGACACTGAACATTTTGACAATTTACACATAAATACAATACATTTCTACAACATATATACTATACAACATTTATATATACACAAATACTTCATATTTATACAACAAATGTTACTATTCACACTCCCTTTAAGACAAAAGTCGTGTTTTGGACTAAAGGTTTAAATAAACAACGACCAAATGTAAACAGAATTTTTCAAATAGACCATAAATCAATACTTTGGTCTATTGGGCAATTGATGTCTATTTCCTTTTTATGCCAACGAGTTTCAAACCCGATGATTTCACTTCTCAGGTTCTCCTCAGGGCTCTGTCTTTTAAGTTTATCTAAAAGTGTGTATAAAACAAAACAAAAAGGATTTTTGTTTTTGATTCACTACATTTCATCCGCTTTTCTCCATTCAGTCCTAATGTCACTGTTTTTACCTGTTTTCCAGCCATCGCCGGTCCGCAAGTATTATTTTGAATTCGACTGATTATCTTGATCTTGATACATATAACCAAGGTGGGACATATTGTCATTCTCAGTTATCCCTGACAGTAAGGCAGCATCTATGCACGAGCTGCATCTGGACATACCTCAGTGTGTTGGTTTAACAATCTTCACTTTTGATCCTATGTTTAATAATCGTGCTCTTCCTTGCCTGTCGTTCGCAACCTGGAAGTCACAAAAACGCTCATGTAATTCCCTCATGTGTTTATTTCAGACTCATCTTATAGCGTTCACTACCCTCGGGGCATACCTGGTGAGTTCTGATTCTCCCTCGTATGCTGCAACAACTCTGCGTTTACACCCTCGCACGGCTAATTCCAATTTGGGCCATAGGTCAGACAGTATCAGATGCCAAAGCTCTCTTGGAAAAGATAGAGAAAGAGATTTTGGTCTTTAAGGACAATAAGACCATACAGTACGAAAGAGACTCCAAGTCGTTCACACTTGAGAAGGCATACACCTTTCTAAAAGACGAGCATTATACACAGGCACAGTGGCGGTGCGTCCATTGGGGGCGTTGGGGCGTTGCCCCACTATCCCATGCCATGGACGACCGCACCCGCACTGCCAATCAAGCATTAACTTATTTTAAAATAAATGCGCACTGACTCAGGCGCCCGAGCACTGCGCGCGACCGTTCCGGGACCAGCCCGACTGAATCGGGCATCCATAAGGTAGTGGGCCGTGGGGGGCGGGGCTGCAGCAAAAAGAGTGACAGGCAGGCGGCGCACAGACAAGCAGCAGGCAGTGACTGCGCACGTTAAAACCCGGAGTCTTCAATATTTTGACTTCCCCACGCATGCGCACAGTGTAGCCCTTCCCTCCCCTCCCCTCTCTCTAGCACACACACACATAGCAGGACCCGGGGCCCCGGGCTCATTTAGGGCAGATAGTCTCCTGCTCGTAGGCCAATCCTGGCGCGGTGGTGCTGATAACGCTGCACCAGGATTGGCTGCTGCAGCAGGATGGGACCGCGCGTGGGTGTTGGCTGAGGGCTGCACAGTATGGCCAATCACATATGGCTATAATCAGCCATGTCGTTTGTGATTGGCCATTTCCCTAAACTGCAGTGATGTCACCGCGCGTGGCGTGAAGTAGTGATAGTGAAAGTAGATCATCAGCACGAAGGAGAGTGGACCATGTGTGACTCGTGCGTCGTCGTGACTGACTTGCAGTTTGTGCCTACTACGGATGGATTGCCTGGTGCTTGTTGTAATCTGGGTCGGTGAGAAGACGTCATCGATCGAGTACACTCCGAGAGAAGTTTCATACTAGTAAGTTAAGTTAAAGTTTTTACAGTGACTGAAACGAAAGGTAGCATTAAGCAAGCCTAGTGTTCTGGAGGGCAGGAGACACACAGACACTGCACAAGATCCCTGGGGCAGAAGACGAGTGGGTCTAGTGTAGAGGGCAGGAGACGCACGGGCATGGGTCTGTCTGTGCGAAGCTGAATAATAAGTGTCCGCCTCATGTGGGCAAAGGCCTGATGCTTACGTCCCTTGCATGCCAGTAGATCGGACAGTCGTACAGGTAGGAGTTGGGCTGTGATGGGAAAGCAGAGTCCTTCTTTCAAATGTAGCGCTTTGAAGTGACAGTGAGCAAGCAACCATTAAGTGGTAGTAATGTCCTACAGTAGACCACTAATTCCATTGGAAACGTCTCAACCTGCTTATTTTGCCTTCAGTTTCGTATTACTTTTTTCTTTTTCTCATTCCTGTAATATGCTTTAGATTGTAGCATATTATTATACCATGTTGAAGCCAACACTTGTAAACACATAAATTGCTGTAATGAAAATGTGTTGCACTCACAGAGCGTGTTTTTTCTGAACTGGAGAGATTAGTAGAAAATGTATTTTTTATTTACTGTGACCACTTGCGTTGGCGCTAAAACACCTCTAAATTTACATCTCTGGTTAAATGTCTGTGCAAGCATTATGTACTTAAACTTACTCAAACATAACGTTCCTCTCCTCCCTTTCAGGAAATATTTCTATCAAACGACTGCTTGTAAAGGCTCTGTGTGTAAGATGCGAACTAGGGGTTTAATGTTCAATCCGTGGCACGCGGTTTAAAAGCAGTTAACTATTTGTTGGCTTCTCCTGGTTGGCACAGGGAGGGCAGTGGCGAAAGTGGAAAAAAAGATACGCAGAGCAGACTGGTTTCCGAAGTGTGAGTGTGCTATTTACTGTGTGGTGTACTGCTGCAGGCACACGCCTACACGAGCCAGCCATTATGCTGAGTCTCTGAGCTGACTGCAGTAATTCTGCGTTAACAGTGGGACTTTGTATTAGGCCAAAATGAATCAGACACACCTATAGTAGGTGGATTGAATGGAACGGCGGTCATCTTTCAAGACAGAAAGGTACATTCTAATTTGTGTGCAAAGAGAAGTTGACATAAATATTAGGATCTCATCCAAGTTGTGTAATCAACACTCCGCAATTTCAACTGGGTGGGTACATTTTATTAGGTAAAGCAGGTAAAACTGTCCAAGTGAAAACAGGTGGAAAATTTTTTGAATTACGTAGTGTTTGGTACACGAAACAGTAATAGCAATTATTTATACATCATTTCAACCAGGATTGTGGTATTTAGCTGTTGAAATTAATACCGCCCAGTTGCTGCAGAACTCATAAGAGTCTACGTCATTTTCTGAATTAATGAAGTCACCACCATTCTTTGTTTCAAGGCCTCGGTAGGAACAATCAAATTTTACGTGATTTTCTGCATTATTTTCTCCAAATATATTAATGCTCACTGTTGCAGCCTATATTGCGTGCAACGTGCATGTGTAAAAAGGGTTTGAGTTACAACATATCAAATGTTAGTTTTGCCTGTGTTCTGCTGCATTTCAATAGTATGGGCCAACTTATTTTTAAAATGCAGAAAGATGCATTAGAAAAGTGCATTAAAATGTACCCACCAGGAGGTTGTATATTAAAATTATCTGTTTTGCATGGAGAGATGACAGCGCAAATCAGTACTTCTTCACTCTCTCCCTTCACCTTCCTCTGCCACAGCCCCATCTCACCTCCTCTTCTTCTCCACTTCCTTCTCATTACCCCAACCTACCCTCTCCCTTCTCGCTGTGCACGCAGCTTTCACAACAGCAGTCTGCGTGTTGGTATCTCTCCTGATGCACACCACCTATCGTGTGTTCCTTTTTATCTTCCTTCTCACGTTGCAAGGGGCAACTGTGCATCATAAGTGCGCTTAGAAACGACCTTAGGCAGAGTAAGCGCTATACCAGCAGCAATCATGACATAACCATGTTTTTTTCTTCTGTTTCTCTGCTTTATTTTCTAATCCCCTACTTTCCTCCGTGTCCCCTTCTTCTACCCCTATTTCCAAATATTGATTTCTTTAGGGCAGTATTTGGGTTGAACCATTTCAAGTGTTTAACACGTACCCCCATTGCATAAAACCATTCTACCCTTTTCCCCGGTGTGCGCCCCGCCGCCAGCAGGACTCCTCTGACCTCTGCCATCCCTAACCAGTGCCAGGCTGAAGCTAGCTTCCTCATTGTGTCACTAGGCCAGCGCAGCAGGCCTCCTCTGTCGTTCCTCGACCTCGTCAGTGCCACTGCCAGGCCTGAGACCCATCTGCCAAGCCAATCCCTCATCAGTGCCAGGCCTCCTAGTCTACTACATCCCCCCACCAACGTCAGTGTCATCTGACTGCCGGCCCTCCTCTGCCCCTGGCCTCGCCTCGTCTCATCTCTGCACCTGCCTGGTGGTAATGCGAAGTGCGAAATGGATCCCATTATTAGACGAGCCAATGGCAGCAGCGCCAATTACGTCGCATTAACCGCCATACCATTATACCCAACCCCACACCAGCTCAGTCCTGCATCCTCCACAGCCGGAAGCCAGGCTGCACTCTGTCACTCTGTCCGTGCCCACTTCATGGTACGTGAACTTTAAGGCTTGTAACACCAGGCCACAGAAGACTTTGGGGGGCAGGGCACTCGGGCTGTGTATAAATTGCAGCAAATCCATAATCCTTCCACTCATGCCAGTAACGGTCCTAGTGCAAAAAAGACTATCCGTTGCAATGGACTATGGAGTCAGTACAATGCTTGGGAATTCTGGTGCACATGCATCCGAAAGATGTGCTTCTTGAGCGCTATGGCAAGGCGATACAAAAACTAACAGAAGCAATAGATCGATGGATAAAATTGCTGCTGTCCCTTGCTGGTCTGGTGGCTATTATGAAAATGGGTGATACTCGCCTGCTTTTAAATTTTTATGGATATCCCACTGTTACTTCTTCATTTACTCTGAGGGCACACAGGATTCTGCTGGCCTGGGTGGGGAGACATCCTCAGACCTCAGATACGTTGGGAGACTCTTACAATGTCCTATGAATGAAGGTGGACTAAATGCCCCTGATACTGAAATCTACATTAAGTTGGCACAATATAGTTTTGCGCATAACTGGATACATGGAATGAGAGATATTCCTCACTTATGGCTGGAGCGAGCAGTGGCGGCTCCCTTATCTCTACCACAGGTGCTTTTTCATAAACCTGTGCATCGTTATCATATGGTTAATTCCTTGATTGTCACAAGTTGCTCCTGGAAAAATCTCCTGAGCGCCAAGCACACAGTTCCATTATATAGAACTAGACGCGCTATGCATAACTTTCTGGGAGACAATTTACAGGAACCTTTGGATTTACGGGCTCTCTCCTCTCTCCTACAATCTCCCACACCCATACATATAGTAGCTAGAATATATGCATGTACACAAGAGGCACGTAGGCCTGGCCTAACAAAAGCAAGACTAGATTGGCAAAATGATCTGGGCATTAGCATCACAGATGTACAATAGCAACATTTTCGGTCATAAAATCCGTTTTGTTAAATAGCAGCCACAGACTGATTCATTGTAAATACATAAATATGGTATGTTATACACCGCTCATTCTAGCTAGATATGGATTTTGAGATAAACACTGTGTGCATGATGTGGAGAGGATGGGGCTGGGTTTGCACATTTGGCATGATATTGTCTCGGGGTCCAAAACATTTGAGGCAAGGTATTCCGAGCACTGGAGGCCAGAACTCCTTCCACCACACCCCATCAAAGTGTAATAACTCCTCTAGGGCGCGTGCGTTACAGTCGGAGCACGGCAGTGGCTTCATTTGCAGGCCTGCCTATTCTCAACTCCTATCATTGAACATATTTTATAATTTGTGTTGTGCCGCTGTTGAATACTGATGTGCGCAGAAGCTGAATATTAATGTGCCTCGAGTAGAGCGCCAGCAATTTCTGGCAATATATACCCCACTTATAACACATGGTCAACAGTCTAGAAAAGTTGATTTAAAAAGTCAATTGAGTGCATGTAAAATGTAAATAACAAAAATGAAATGCCAGGAACCTGTCCATTAGGAGTGTGGTCTGGGGGTTTCAGTAATAGAGTTAGTACTTCTTGGTGGTCAGTGCCCCTAAGCCCTTGCAGCTGAGCTACACATTATGCACTTCCTGCTTTCTCAAATTTGCTTGAAAATACACCATTTTTCCACCATTTTTTCAACATTTTCTCGGGGGGAAATCCCCCCGAACCCTCCTTAGGGGGTTCCGGCTCGCTCACTACGCTTGCTCGCTACGGTGCTGTATGATTATCATTTTACGCCTCACCACTTTCAAATGTCACCAGCCGCCACTGCACAGGCAGACTCACGGGGGGCATTATACAATTACCAGGGTAGATCCTGTAACAGATTTAAAACTTTTTCTGAGACTTCTTCTTCTTCCCACTTATCAGGCTCAGACACACGTGGGAACACTAACAAAAAGCAGGTGTCTTTTTTAGAGAAGGGCCAGCAAGCAAAGGCAAGGTTCAAGGTGCCATGGGAGATGCGGACAAGGAAGAACTTTTACAAATCCTGGGAGCAACCACTACTGTGGTCAACCTATCCCCTAAAATACTAACGAAGGATGAAGAGTCTGTATTGAACTTAGGACAAAAATTTGTCCCACGTCAACAAACAGACTTTACTCAAATTAAACTTGAAACTATTGAATTTTGCCCGAAAATTAGACTCAGGGCTTTTTTCGCAAATCAACCACCCATGATTGAGAAAGAGACTACTGGGTTACAAAACAAATCAAATTTCGTACCTACCCAGAAGATTCCAAAACAGATTTACGCCTTTGAGCAAATCATGTTATCATCAATAGACAAACTTGAAAAGAACACAAAATACATTCAACAAAATATAAGTAAAGGGCAAAGAACTGCGCTCAAAAACCTGAAAGAAGATCAGTCAATAGTCATCAAGCAGGCCGACAAAGGCGGTGCGGTCGTCCTTTGGCCAAGAGATAAATATCTAGCTGAAGCACGGTCACAGGTGGACAATAAAGTTTGGTACAGAACGCTCCAAGAAGATCCTGTTAAAAGCATACAAGGAGTAATAGCTGATCTTGTCAGATTAGGGATAGAAAATAGCTACGTGGGTGCAAAAGAAGGTGAATTTTTAATAAAAAAATTCCCAAGGACTCCAATCCTTTATTTCCTCCCAAAAATTCATAAAAATCTGAATGAGCCCCTAGGACGACCCATCGTCTCTGGGTGTGATTCCTGCCTGGAGCCGCTCGCAAAATATGTAGATTTTTTTTTTAAACCATTTGTGAGCACAGTTAAATCATACTTGAAAGACACTGGATTTTCTGTTAAAAGTTGAGGGAACTGAATTCAATCCAGCCTTGCAACTACTAGTAACAATGGACGTTACGTCCCTTTATACCCAGATTCCCCAGGATGAGGCACTGGAGGTAATAGTATTGTGTTTTTATGTAGGAACCTGAATCAGTATTACTATTATATGCCCTTGTTGGGCTATAATCAATAATATCCATATAATGGCATAAGAATCAGATCGATATTTCAGTAAATCGCCCTTGCAGTCCAAGGCACGGCAAAAGCTACTTCCTTAGATTCCTAGAAAGCACAACGAGTTCTTTCAACACACCAAACCTCCAGCAACCTGGGAAATCCCCACTTGCTTTGTTTTGATTTGTAATAGAACTCCTGCGAGCACTGTAAGAACGGACAGTTCTTAGTGACATCTTTATTGACGTCTTATGTCCAAACCTTACGTCAAACTCGGCACCTTTCAGGTATAAATATACCAACGTTGCCTTAAGCAAACAGACGGTGGTGGTTTTGGAGCAGAGCAGCTATCTACTTGCCGAGAGCCCAGCAGATGCGAGAAGCCCACGGATGCTGCCCCTCCTCTTTGACGCGCTGAGAAAGAAGCTGTCTTTTCTCCTGCCGAGAAAATCCAGCTCCGGCGTTTCCAGCCTACCCTTGCGGGTGACTGGGATATCGAGTCCTGAGAGAGAGATACCAGACCTCCTACATTCTATTCCCAAGGTACAGTGCTGACTAAACCCTTAGAGAGAATTCTTGAATCAGATTCTTGGCAAAACCTACTTAACTTAAACTGCTACTTACTTACTCCTTCCCGCGTATTAGGCTTAGGTCAGGTACACCGGGGTGGACGTATTTTAGAAGCACCAGTTGAGCTCGTTAGCCAATGTGTATATGTGTATATATATTTTATCCATTTTAAAGTGTCTTATGGCTAAGAAACCATTTTTTTTTTAATCTGTTTTTATTGCAGAATCATAAACAAGACCTCGAAGTAGGTCAACCATTACACTCAAGACACCTCAGGCCTAGGAACAGCAATAAAGTCATACACAGCCATTCACCCCACATCCCGGAGGCCGGGCGGCGCACCAATTCGTTCCTGCAAAGAAAGTGTCACGGTGGTCACCTCATAGAGGTGTCTGGTTAACAACACCATTCAGTATCTGCTTTTTTGCCCCCCCAAATTCCTCCCCCCCTAGATATCACCAAATAAAGCCAGTCACCTCATAGGGGCGGAGCCAGTATCCCTGATGCCCTCTTCAACATGACCATGTAAGAATCCCTCTGTGGTGGCCTTCCCCAGGGTCCGACAATATTCGCACCACGGGAACCCACGGTACCCGCCCGGGGGGCCCGCTTCTGGAAGAGTCAGCTTTAGGGCCTAATCACAGGCATTCCACTCGAATGTACTGTGATATCTAATAACACCCCTCCAACCATCCCTCCCCTCCCCCCCACTGCTGCTGATGTGGGTGTAATCATGTAGTTCTATTAGATGAGCACGCCTCAGGTCGGGGGATGCGTTCGTCCGTTCAAGCCTCATGGAGCCCTACTTTCTGAATGTACTTACCCCATATCCTCTATCATGTAGTCACGCAACGCCTGCACTTTCAGTTCCTAGGCCCTCGCCATCTCCAAACTCTTATCATTGTCAGTTCTGGTAGCCTGTCGCATTCTAATCACACTTTCGCATCCGGACCATTTCAACAACTCATTCATCCATCTCCTCACTGATGGGCCCTCCTTGGATTTCCAGTGCCAGGTAAGCTCTCTCTGAGCCAGTATGAGTCCCAGGTCAATAAATTTGCTTGTGATTTTCGTCTTTATCATGTGAGGGAACCAAAGCAGCAGACACGCCGCCATGTCAAACTCCATCTCCCTGTCAGTAACCACATTTAGGAGTTCTCCCACTTCCTGCCAGTATGTCCCCAGTTTCGGGCAACCCCACAACAGGTGATCCAGTTCAACCTCAGGCGCCAAGCACCTCGGGCACATTGCGTCCTGCACCCGAAAGTACAGCTTAATCCTCCCCGGGGTCAGGTAGGCCCTATGTAGTATGAAGAAGTGTACCTGTTGGAAGCGTGCATTCCTGCTATCCTTCCACGTCCGTTTCATAATGTGGCCCCAGACCGTATCTGGTATGGGCTTACCTATGCTGTCCTCCCACTTCGTCTTCAGCACCTGCAGCGGTTCCAGTCCCTCATGTAGCATTCTGGTATGGAGGCAGGTCACCGCCTTAAGAGTGCCCGCAGCCATCACCACATATTGGCAGGCCATGGTCGTATCCGGTTCCACTAGCCCTCCCGTCCAGTGCTTCTGCATCGCCGCGACCACCGCCGCGTGCAAAAGGCAGTCCCCGTCTGGAAGACCAAACTGATCCTGCAACGTCTGAAAGGGGACCAGCGTCCCGTCTATGTATAAGTCCCCCACCACCAGCAGGGCCAGCTCCTCCCACTCTGATAACGGGGACCAATCGCCCCCATGCGGCAGCGCCGTCAGCATCCCCTGCGGGATCTCCGGCGCATATGGTCGGGCTGTCTTCGCTCTCCTCAGACTCCTGTGCCAGCACGACCGGAGAGTCCTTTCCTCCATCGTGAGATCCCTCAAGTCTAATTTCTGTTGCATGATTATGTACGACAAGATATGTCGCTGGATACCGGCCCCTCGATCCTGGTCCGGGCCTCTGAATTCTCTGGCAATGTTTTGCGTCAGTATCTGCAGTTGAGCCGCTAGGTAATATAATTCGAAATCGGGAACTGCCATCCCTCCCTCAAGTTTGGGTCTGAGCAGAGTATTCAGTGCCACCCTACGTAGTCCGTGTCCCCAGAGGAAGTCAATGATCATCATCTTCAAGTCTTTGAAGATCCGCTGTGGGATCCAGATCGGCAGGGTACGGAAGTAATAAAGCAACCGTGGCAAAGCCACCATCTTCAACAGCGCTACCCGGCCTAATACCGACAGAGGGAGGGAGGCCCAAAAGGACATACACCCCCTTAGTGCTCTTACGCAGCGCCCAATATTTCCCTCCAGCAGATTCGCGGCCTCATGGTAAATGCGGACCCCCAGATAGGTGAAGCATGTGGGCTCCCAGACCACCTCCACTGTAAGGGGGGACACAGTGTGTCCACCCGTAACGGAAAAACACAGGTTTTACTCCAGTTTACCTTCAGGCCTGATATCAGACCAAATCCAGATAACATCGCTACGGCTCCCTCCAGAGCCCGCTCCGCATCTGCCAGATACAACAGCAGATCATCTGCATATAATGATATGTAATGCAACTCCTCACCACAACTAACCCCACGGTACATCGTTCCCGACCTCGCCTGCGCTGCCAGTGGTTCCATCGCCAATGCGAACAGGGGAGACAGTGAGCAACCCTAACTCGTACCTCTGCACATCGGGTAGTCCGAGGATATAACTGACCCCAATCGTAATCTTGCGGTGGCAGCCGAGTAGAGAACTCTTGTCCATTGCCCAAACCCGTCCCCTATGCCGAACTTTACCAATACCTCATCCAGGTACTTCCACTCAAGGCTATTGAAAGCTTTTTTGATGTCAACCGACAATACCGCTGGGTTTTGATCCGAATCCCTAGCTCTGTCTAGTATACGGACCAAGCGGCGTACGTTCATTGACGTGTTCCTAGTAGGGATAAACCCTTCCTGGTCCCTGTGTACCAGCTTGGTCATGTGTGGTAGTAATCTGGTGGCTAGAATACGGCTCAAGATCTTATAATCCACCGTTAGCATAGACAAGGGCCTATACGACGTCACATCTAATGCCTCCCTACCGGGTTTCAGAAACCGCACCACTAGCGCTTCCCTCATTGACTTGGGCAAGTGCCCCAGCATCCTGGCTTCAGAGTACACCGCCAATAGCCTGGGCGCTAAAATATCTATATATTTCACGTAGAATTCGATCGGTAGGCCATCCACCCCCGGTGTTTTATTTCTAGCCATCTGCTTAATGGCCACCCGGATCTCTGGCAGCGTTATGGGGCCGCCTAGGTCCTTCGCAGCCTCACCATCTAGTACTGGGAGATGAACAGATTCCAGGTATTCGCTTATCGCAGAGATCTCCACCCCCAGCTGACTTTCATATAGACTCACGTAATAGGACTGGAAGCGTGTCAGAACAGCCGTCTGCGAGTAGACTATTTCCCCCGTCTCTTTTTTAATACTCATTACCGGGCAACCTCTAGGTTCTGGATTGGCAAGCTTGGCAAGTAGCGTCCCCACTTTATCCCCGTCTGCATGTACCTTGGTGGCATATAGCTTGTAATCATAGCATTGCAGCCGCTCCGTTTCTGTCGCCACCATTTCCTTGGCCTCAAGTAACTGCGCCTGCAAGTCCGGTCGTTCAGGTCTACGCTGCTCCAGATCCCTCAACACACATTCCGCCTTCGCCAGATCAGCCAAAACTGATGTCCTTGCATTCGAAAACCTGCCCATACACACGCCTCTCACCACCACCTTCATCTCATCCGATTCTATCGATCTCGTGGCAGCTGAGCCCTCATTCTCTCCAAAGTAGTGTTCGATACCCTGTAGAACCTTGTCACTTAACACTAGATCCTCTAATGTATCAGGTCGCAGCTTCCATATCGGAACCGCGGACCTCACCTGTTGCCACTGCACTGACACTAATAAGGGATTATGATCTGAGATGGTCCTGGTTAGGTACTCCGTGTGAGTTATCATGGCGGCCAGGGGGCCACTACATAGGACGGAGTCAATCCTGACATGTAACGCATGCAAAGCTGAGAAAAAGGAATAGTCCCTAACTTCAGGGTGCTGCTCCCTCCACACATCTATTAGGCCCCACCTCTCCTGCCAGTCTTTCCTTTGTGGGGCTAGCCTGCGCACCGGGAAATCAGCCAATGGTGGATGCGACCTATCGAGTGCCACATCGGTGATCGAATTGAAGTCGCCTCCCAGAATGATGGGGCCCGCTAGGAAGTATGCCAGTGATCCTGTTAGACTATCGAAAAAATGGGCCTGGTCAGCATTGGGGGCGTATACACTACACAAGACCACATCTCGACCATATAGCCTCCCCTCCACCACCACATATCTACCCCCAGGGTCTACTAGCTGGTTCGTGGCCTGGAATGGGATTCCCGCTCTCACCCATATCAGCACCCCTCTGGCGAACGCCGAATACGTGGTGCCAAACACCTGACCACGCCACCTCCTTTGCAGCGCAGCGCATTCCTGCTTGGTCAGATGAGTTTCCTGCAACAGTGCAATCTGGACGCCTCCCCTCACCAAATGTGCGTGTACCTTGTGTCGTCTCAACATTGTTCGAAGTCCACTGACATTCCATGTAAGGCATTTCAAATTAGGTAAAGTCCCCATAGTAGTCATCCCCCGACCATATCAACAGCGGCAATTCGTTACCCACATCATTGCAGTAATGCCCCCCCTTCAAAACACCCCAAAAAACTTCCCAAACCCCTCTCCCCAGGACAGGACCTAATAACCCAGCTTCAGCCCTCATCCAAACCCGTATCACATCAAGGGCATTAAGGGCAACGAGAGGGTGAGTCAGAGCCGACCCAGGGCAAGCAGAGCTCCCACCTTGCGCCCTTGATCCCATACTGCTTTCGCAGCACAATACCTGCCAGTCCGCCAAACACCAGGGTGGCCTGCCCCATCAGGAGTATCAGAAATGATCTGCACACTTAAGTGTCATTCATTAAATAGGCCATCTGCTGTCTGTGGGGTGACCGCTGGCCCCGTCGAGCTCTCAGCTTCCGATACGTCTCCCCCGGATTTTCCTCCGTCATCTTCAGAGTCCGAGCCCACCGATGCCTTCTCTTGTTGTGCGCCCGTTATGATCGCCGTTGCAGCTAAAGCACCCATTCTGTCCGCCGCCATCTGGTCGTCCTGCATCGCCCTCTTGAGTTTATTTCGTTTGCGAATGCTTTGTGATTATCGCACCTGGACCGGTTTTTGTCTCTCCTTCCCGCCTTTACTACTGCGGTCCGTACCAGCACGGTATAACTCAAGCCATGACCATACCTCGTCAGGAGTTTGAAAGAATTGGGTCTTTCCATCCAGGATCACTCTTAGCTTGGCTGGAAAAAGCAAGGAGTATTGTATCCCTTCCTCTCTCAGTGCTTTTTTCACGGTCAGGTAGGATGCTCTGCTCCTCTGTACCTCCTGTGTGTAGTCCGGGAAGACTGTGACCGAGCTATTGTCCACCTGAAACGGGCCCACTGAGCGCGCCCTCTGTATTAGTAGGTCTCGGTCCTTGTAGTGCAATAGTCTTACCACCATCGGCCTGAGCGGGCGGCCCAGCATGGGCGGGCGGGCCGGGACCCTGTGCGCTCGCTCCAAGGAGAAGAAGGGAGAGAGGCCTTCCGGGGCCACGACCGTTTTAAACCAGTTCTCCATATAGGCCACTGCATCATCCCCTTCAATTTTTTCCGGCAGGCCCACCACCCTTACGTTGTTCCTCCTGTTGCGGCTTTCGGAATCCTCCGCACGTTTCTCCAGTGTCGCCAGGCAGCCAAGGATATCTGTCAGTTTGTGTTCTGCGGTCACTACCGCCGGTTTGAGCTCCTGAAGCAGCAGTTCGTTTTCCTTTACTCTATCAGAGAGTTTAGCATGGTCCGCCGTCAGGAGGCCCAGTCCCGTGGCGACCTGCGCTATGTCTTGATGTAGGGACTCCTTGGTCGTGGTTATCGCCTCTAGTATACTATCCAGTCGCAAATTCAACCTCTGTTCCTGCGCAGTTGCGTCCGGGGCAGTATGGGTTCCGCTATCCGTGCCCGGAGTGGTCGCCTTGTCATGACCCTGCCTCACGTTCTGGCCACTGCCACTAGCGGCCATCTTGGTCGCCTCGTGCGTTGTTGTGGAATTGCCTCTAGGAGTTTTCCCAGCCCCCACCTCCATCTGTCGTGTGAAGGCTGCCCTCTATATTCCTTTGTCACTCAGTGGTCTTAATGTTCTCCCTCAGCAGTAGTCTTCGCCTCCAGGAGCCGGTTCGTCGTCAGCACGAGGGCCTCACTCCACCAGCCAAGATGGCTGTCTACAGGTCCTCCTCTCGCCCAGTGCGCCCGCAGATTTCTCGTGGCCCAGGGGTCCCCGTACACACTTTATCGCTGTCTCCAGCGCGGACCCCCCACGATCCCACAGCAAAGTCAGGGAAGGCCCAGCCCAGCCACCCGGAGGAACCAACAGCACGCCTCCGACAAAGCAGACAGCCGTCGGCCAGAGCTGGATGCGCAGCCTGCTTACGGGCGTGGCGCCATGTTAGACCGACACCCCAATCTCCAGCGCCATTCAGTCCCAGCACCACCGCCTTTCATTGAGCCATTCAGTGTGGGTGTAGTACTGATGGTCGCCAGCTCCCCGCAGCCCCAGTTGGTTCACTCAGCGTGCCCAAGTTCAATCCTTATACAGCACTGCAATGGCTGCCCTCGCCGATGTCCACCTCCGGGAGCTGTGCGCTGCCAGAGCCTGCGCTCGGAACGATATGCAATCCTGTAGCTGGTGATTGGCGCTCCCTATCCAAACAGCCTTTCTGACCCTTACGTGCATCCCCTCCCTGGGAGACCGCCGCAAAGCTGTAGGTGATTCCCAGCAGCCGCGGGAGCCAAGGGCCGCCGTTCGGGAGCGGGACGGTCTTCACACGGCCGCCATGTCGGGGAGCGGGGGAGGGGCGCCGCTTCTGCCGTTCTCCAAGTCGGCGGAGAGCACTCCTCGCCGCTATCCCTTCCGTGGTGCCTTGCTCTGCCGGGACCACGCTCCGCTCACCTCTTATGGCCGTGGGTCGCACTTCACTCCAGCCGCGGTCCCTCTCGTCCCGAGGATCGGCCTCCACAGCTCTCGACCGCCGCCATCTTCTCCATTGCAACTCAGCACCCCGGGGCTCCGGAATCGGGTCCTAGCGCCGTATTTGGTCACTCGCCGGCCCACAGCCGCACTCCTCCGGTTTTCCGGTTCTTCGTGCGGGGTCTCCGTGCCGCGATCAGCGCTTCAGGCAGTGATTACAGGATGATTTGCGGGATCAGGCGCGGAGCTACAGGCTCACGCCGCCATCCCGATCGGCGTCCAAGCCACGCCCCCTGGCTAAGAAACCATATCAATGCTTTTACAGTATTATTTTATAATACTCCTTTTACTGTACGTACTTTACTTTATATTAAGTATTGCAATTGTGGCAATTCATTTCTCTTGCATGAGAAGGAAGACTGCTCAATAAATAATACCTTTTATTGAAAACGCCTGTCTCCCTATTCTCTGCACTCTGGTGAAACTAAGTACGCACATCTGACTGAGTGAAATAGCTGTCTATTGTTTTCACACGACTCTAGAGATTTACTCTTATTCTGAGGGAGCAAAGTTGTCATGTTATATGGTTGTCGGAAGCTGAATCCCTTCTTGTCTGAGCCAGGGAAGCTGATCTCTCCCTATTCATTCAAAAAAGTTTCCAGTGACCTCTGAGCTAGTAGACGCAAACCTAAATTAAGTCTAACATGGTCAGTAGAGACCTAGATGACCTCAGTCCTACATCTACACTGCTGTTTATGTTATTCCAATGCACAGAGCCTATTGGGAAAATAGGAACTACACTACATGGCGCCCAACGTGGGGCAAGGCGATAAAACTAACGCAAGACGTTAGAGTTACTCAGTCGTGCTTTTTCACACAGACCCTTTTTCCCGTAAATACTCCAATAGACGTCTGCAGTGGGTGAAAGGTTGAAATCCGCCGGAACTTAGTAGGAAGAGATTTCCTACTAAGTTTTTGGTTTAGTCAACGTTGACGGATACAGTGTTCCAAAATATTGTGCACCTAATCTTTTGATTCCTTGAAAACCTGCTCTGCAAACTTTCAATAAAACAATGTCAAATAATGGCAACAACAGCGAAACCGATGAAGCCGCAGTAGATGCGAATCAACGGGGTTTCGATGTTACAGGGTTTAATGAAAATGAACCGGGTGCAATTATCATCCCGGCAAATATAAGAACAACTATAACTCTAAAACTTATAGAAAACGGACTGACATCACGAGGTGGTACAGTCATTTTCGTGATAGAGGCACACGAATATCGGCAGACAGAGGTATTCTATTCATGGATAAACTTTCCAGCGGCAAACGCTACAACACACGAATTCCACTATTACAAAATAGAGGAACCTCCGGATTAATACACTCCTTTCGAGGATGTGGAAATTCCACTAAATTACCAAGAGCACCTGCTCTGGTTTAAAGGCGCCCTAAAACATAATGATCACATCACCAGGCTCGGTCCACTAGGTAGACCAGGAGCAACGTGGCCGGTTCTAGCCAGCTACACACCACATCCAGACATCGAAAAAATGTCAGACAAAGAACTTTTAGCCCAGCTAAAATGACTAATTAAAATTCACAGACAGTTAGTCCAATATGTAATGCGGACTGCAACAGTCCAACCAGCTATTAACATTCCACAGCTGACCCCTCATCAGGGGAACACAAATAAAATTACACCACAGAACATACAATCATGTCTTGGTAAAACACCCGCAAAACGGGAACAAATTCCATTCTGGCTAGCACAAAAGATAACTCAAATAGAGGCAGTATTCTCGAATACTACCCCTAGTGAGAAACACAGAATTCTGACTATCTGCCTTCCACTGGGGGTCGCACCACTTGTGGAGTACTGTGACACTTGGGGCAAAGTCTTTGCTTCCATTTACACAAAAACACATGGTGTTCCGTCTCTGGCGGTAATACCAGATGTACTAAGACAGATTCAAAATGAATACGGTCCAGAACCTGCTTTAACTCTTGGTATGAAATTACTGAAAGACTTCAAGTAGGTCTCGGCTATATTATTAGCCAACATAAAAGGAGAAGCAGCATCTGTGGCGATCTGCCAAAAATTGAAAGAAACAGATATAGCAGACCAACCAATTGAACTTGCCAGAATCATAGAAAAATCCTATGAAGAACTAGGTAGAGATAGTTTGGGTGGGAAACCGGTAAAACCCCAACTACTTGGAAATCCTGAAAAGATATTTATTAAAAATAATCTAAACACTCCAAAAAAGAGCTGGGATGGAAATAAACAATCCACTCCCAAAGAAAAAAGATTCCAGTACAGAGGAAGGTCTCCTCTGCGCAGGGAAAGAACTCCGAACCGAGAACACAAGTCTCCCCAAAGGGAGCCCTCTGAAAAAAGATATAACCTTAGAAATAGGGATAATTTGAAAAAACCTGATAAATATCAAGATATTGATACACGTCCCTCTCGATCTTTTCAGACTTCCTCGCAGAAATCGGAAAGAAGAGGACGATCAGAACACAGGGAAGAACACGTCAAGTCCAAAGACAAGGAACCTGCTCAAAGTAAAAAATTACAATTTCCAAGAAAGAAGGTAGCCAGTATTAAAATAATCAAACATGCCGAGGATACTGAGGACACAGCTGAAAAACGGAGATTGGGCACAGACAATGCTAGACAGCGCAGCAGAAGTGACCATAGCTCGCAAGATCCTGATGAATCATCTGGAGACAGTGGACACGAATGAATACATTCAGGTGGAAACTGCAGATACCAGAGTTAGCGAACCTCATAAAATATACGAAATAACATTGCGTATAGAGGGAGATAAGACTAGGAAGGTAAGGGGTCTGTTTTGGGATAACCTCTCAAAAGGCTATGACATCCTATTAGCTGAGAAAGACTGGCCACCAGAGTTTGTCAGGGAGTGCCCTCATGGCGAAGAAATGATTATGCCTGCCTTCTCAAATCATATTCCAATACATAGAAAATATATATATATGCCAGAAAATGGGCAGTAGCTCAAGCACCTGCATTATTTAAAAATCATGTAGGATGGGATGAGGACTCTCCTCCTCACAAAATCCAGTTAAAAAGTCAACCAACTGCACAAAGACAGTACCCAATTAGCCAAGAAGCTAAAAAACAAGTCAGGGAGATCTTAGATCAACTTGAATACCAAGGGGTGATTGAAACATGCACCTCTCACATGGACAATCCTTTGCTTCCTGTCTCCAAACCAGACGATTCATATCGTCTAGTCTTGGACTACAGACACCTTAACCCATGTTGCAAAACATTTTCGGTACAAAATTCGCACAGTGCGGCACTAATGAATAACATAGTTCGCAAAAAATACAAAACAACATTAGACATTTCTAATGGATTCTTTTGTCAAAACATTGCACCTGAAAGTAGGTATTTAACCGCTTTTTCAATAATGGGGTCACAGAAAAATTTCTGTCGACTCCCACAGGGATTCAAGAATAGCCCAGGATTATTCTCAGCAAGAGTAACAGAGTTTATACAAATGTATGATGATGAGGCATTATCTTATGTCGATGACATCTATCTCACAGATGATGACCTGGATACTCACTTGAAAAGAGTGAACACCATAATACTTGGGTTCGCAGCAGAGGGTTACAAATTCAACTTTAAAAAGTCACGTATTATCAAGTGAAGGCAAAAGCCTAGCAGACAACTTCTTAGAGAAGTGCGCTGTACTCCAAGCACCAAAAACACTGAAGAACTTACAATCGATACGAGGCTTCCTGAATTTCGGAAGAACTTACATTCTAAATTATGCAGAGAGGGTTAAACCTCTCTACGAATTAATAAAACCTGATTTTAAACCAATCAATTGGACTCAGAAACACACAGAAATTTTGAGATCATTGCAAACAGACATGTTAGCTAAAACAAAATTAAAAACTCGTGACAATACACGCAACCTTGTAATCCGAGTGATCCCAGGAAGATGCGGATTCACGTACCTGACCTCTAATGAGGTCGAAACTGTACCAATAGCTTACAAATCTCATTTGTACACAAAAGCTGAAATAAAGTTCAGTTCAACTGAAAAAATTCTAACTGCGGTTCAGACTGCTGTAGCAAAAGAAAGGGACCTAGCACAAGGTAAACGAATAATAATCGTTACACCGATACCAGCCCTAGAAGCGGTAACAAAAGCAAGCATTCCAAATGCTAAAGCTCTGCATCCGAGATGGATCCAATGGGTTAATTCTCTTGCTGCAACAGACGTAGTATATGAATTTGATCCTAATCTAAAAACACAAGAATTTCTACAATATGAATATGAATGTCCTCTGCCAACCGAAATCCTGCTTCTAGAACACTACGGATGTATAATATATACAGACGGATCAGCACAACCTGCAGTTGGGGGTAAACAAGCTTACAGTGCTGCGTGCGCGATTGTTAAAGGTCATTGGCACAAAGGAAAATTTAGACCACTGGTCACTAAAACGCAATCTCTAGGAGATTGTACAGCTCAGCGAGCTGAACTACTAGCATTTAAGATGGCGCTTGAAAATACCGATCGCGAATTCCCCACACTTATAGTGTGCGATTCATATTACTGCGTTGAGTCTTATAATGAATACTTGCAGAATTGGGTTGAAAACAGGTTCAAAGATGCAAAAGGTGGCACAATCAAGCATAAAACGCTTTGGGAACAAGTAGTTCTTTTACAGAAAGAACTACAAAAGACTCACGTGATACACACATTGAGTCATCAACGTGATGGCGTTCACGTTGCGGGGAACTCTTTGGCTGATGAAGCCGCGAAGGAAGCTGTGCAAACGGCTTCCGTAGCTGCTATCACCCGGTCAAAAACAAAAATAGACAGCGACATACTACAAGCTGTCAGTGCGTCAGTAAAAGATGACAGAAAAACACTCCCGAAAGGCTTTCCAGTAAAGTACTCATACATAACCGATGCGAATAATGTTCCATTTGCTCGCATCCCTGGAGTGAGGGATAGAGTAATTCCAAACATGGAACACAGGTTAGGACTACTTACAGCGGCACACGAAGGGCTCGCTTCTGCACATGCTGGTGTTTCCTCCACAATATCATTATTAAAACAGAGATATTGGTGGCCGCGCATGAGAATGCAAACTAAGAAATATGTTCTAGAATGCGAAATATGCCAAAGAATGAAAGTATCAACAGTGAAACGACCGGCGCAGACACCCCTTCTAATCTCTGATAAACCATTAGGATGTGTTTACCTGGACCACTGTGGTCCCTTACAAAGGGATGGTACCTATAAATATATCTTGGTCGCAGTGGATTCCTGTACGAGATTCATTTGGATGTGGCCCCAGCGCTCGGCTGATGCCAGAACTGTTATAAAAGATTTGCGAGTCTTTATCGGCACATACGCAATTGGCATGCTACATTCTGATCAGGGTCCTGCTTTCAGCTCTCGAGCTTAATAAGAGGCCATGACCAGCATGGGCATTGAGTTGCGGTACTCTTGTCCCTTCCATCCTGAGGGAAACGGGATTGTGGAAAGAAAAAACCGAGACATAAAGCAATCTATAACGGCAAAGGTACTAGGTTCGGGTGATGGGTGGGTCCAACATTTAATAAGTGTCCAACGTAGTCTTAACAATCTGCCAAGAAATTCTCTAAAAGGTTTCAGCCTGTACGAACTATTGTTCGGAACTAGAATGTATATATTCAGGATTTAGATAGTCAAACTTCAGTGGTAGAAGATAAGAAAAAATGCTTTGACATCAAAGATCGTTTGGCTGTTTTACAGGACTTAAATGAAACATGAAAAGCCCTGAGCAACATAAAGTTAAAACAGCAGCCAGCAACCACTGAAGATACACCACCTGTCCCAGCAAGACCTGTCTGGATTCCAAAGATTGGGGATCTGGTCAGAGAGAAGATTGCGGTGAAGAAGGAATTTGGGCATTCTTACAGAAAAGCAGTACCTGTCTTAGCTGTCAGCGGAACAAGATCAGTTGTACTACCGCCCCTTGCTGGTAAAAAGGAGAACCGAGTTGTATCCATCGACCTGGTAAAACCACAATCATGTGGCCAATAATAAGTAGTAGGCCCAGTGGACTCCCAAGAAATAGCAGAATACCAAAATTTGCTACAATCCAAGAGGTTCAAACTGAGAGACTGATCACATTTGATAAACCTGCAGTGAATAAAAAAGGACTATGCAACAATGCCATGGAACATGTGCCTCTTGAAACCGAAATTGAAACAGTTCGTCAAGAAACACCAGTCTACAACGATGTAGCCTCAGACTGTGCTAATGAAAGTAAAATTGAAAATGCAATTCCAACAATTGACAGAACTGCAACTTCATTAATTTCGATAACTTTTCTGAAGATCAAAGCGACCCTGAAGAAAAGCCAACAACAAAAACTTTTAAAGACAAAGCAACAGAACTCTTTCATCAACTCAAAGAAACCTATCTGGTTTCTCCATGGATTGAATTTTGGATTGTGTTAGGTGTACTTTTCCTCCTGCTTTGGCTCATCATGGTACTTTGTTTGGGAAAATTCATTGAGGGAAAATATAGTACAATGGACACAGCAAGTCAGAACATCAACTTGGTCCTAAAGCCACACAAGTCATCTCACATCGAGAAAAGAGAACTATCATCAGTGAATGTCACAGCCATTCCAATACCCGGCGGGGTAGTTTGGGACAAAACTGATTACGAAATCTATGGTCCGGTCGAACTCTTGAAATATCCTCACCAGTTTAAGGTTTCATTAAGTGACTTTGTAAAACCAAGTACATTCTCTGATGATTGGGACTTTGAAAGCATAAATAATGTGATGTCAGATTTAGTAATGTCAGCAAAATTTACAGAACATGATTATTTACAGGGTTCATCGAACTATGAACAAATGTATTGCTATAACCACTATGCACATCACT
This sequence comes from Lissotriton vulgaris, assembly GCF_964263255.1. Classification (NCBI taxonomy): domain Eukaryota; kingdom Metazoa; phylum Chordata; class Amphibia; order Caudata; family Salamandridae; genus Lissotriton; species Lissotriton vulgaris. The sequence goes on along the minus strand of NC_141685.1, from coordinate 1,116,714,087 downwards.
ATTTGCATAAATCTGCTCAACCTGGAAATGTTTTTAAGTATAATCAATGGGAACATTGTGCAAGTCCACCTAAAAGCAGTTCGAAAACATTTTATGAGAAATTCCCATACTTTTCAGGGTTTAACACAAGTGATGCAGAAACATTTTATTACAAACTGTTAGATAAAACAGGGACAAAAACTATGCTGACAAATACCAAATTGATTTATTCAGAAACATTTTATGAAAAAATGATTACATTTGGTTTTGATTTCTGGAAAAACAACATTGAAACGAAAACCATCTGGGGTACAAAAGAATGACAGGTCCAAGGTTTAGAAGCGTTATTTCGCGCCTGCATGATCCCAGAACAAATAATGTTCTTGAATGACACCATTCAACAGACTACTTGTCTTGGCCTAGCCAAAATCAAAGACTTAAACAAACCGTCTATTCCAAAGCCAATACCTGATAATACAACCACAGATATTGAGATAGACGTATCCCAAATTTTACATCAAAACAGAACACATCCTGATTGGAAACAGTGGTTAATCTGGCCAACAGACACAAATAACTGTCAAGATAGATTCCTGAACAAAATACAGGGGTTAAAAATGACCAGACCAGACCCTAGATACTCCCAGAGACAACATCCAGGGATAGTAACAACATACAGTGTAGGGAAACTATGCCTTGAATGGCTACAAACATCCACACTGGCAGAAATTAAGCAACACTTGACTTTACTTAAAGACAGTGCTGACTTGCGCGATTTCATAATGGGACCACGCAAACAGCGTCAAAAACGTTTCATAGCGGCCAGTATATACGCTGCGTACAACGAAGATTGGAAATTGAGACAGTGGAAAAAATACGAGAAATTGATCGTATTAATTTGGAAAAATCACTTTCTATTGTGGACAATGGGTTAATGATTCTGTCCTCCAGAATATATTCACTGGACAGTATTGTATCATCTGCTATCGATATATTAGATCAGGCCTTGCTAATGTTACAACATGGTCAGTCCCAATTACGTTCTATTGTACAGCTAGGCTGGACGTTCCAAAACCTGCGTTCAGGCTATGTGCCATGGCGTCTAATCAACACAACGTCATTATTCTCTATCTTTAACCTTACTGATAAACAAGTCAGTTTGGCACAGAAAGGAGCAGACAATACGATTCTGAGCATTGAAAAACTTGAGAGATTACCATTGACAATGTCAGAAAGACCTGTCATTGAATTGATAATATACGGAATAATCACAATTCCGATAACAACTTTCCAATTTAAAAACTGCCAAGAGTATATGCCCGCAGGCCAGTATGAAAGGTTTGGTAAAGGATACATTAAGTCATCATGGAAATTACCTTATACACACACATGTTATAGTGACAAGAACCAGAATGTCTTTCTTAGTGGTAATAATTGTAAACGATCACTAAGCGGTATACTTCTGTGCCAAGGTATTAATTTGCATGGGGCCTGTGAGGGGACTTCAAATAACCTTTCATGCCACCAGCACGGCACACCTGCAACACAAATAGAGCTATTCTTTAGACAACTTTCTAACAGGAGTTACGTTCTAATAACGGGCCACAGCTGTTGTGGCATGGTGCCAGGGAAAGCATATCTCGTAAGCGTTAGTTCCATGGTCACTTTCTGTATGCAAGCATTGTATCCAAACAGCCCTACTGATACAGAGGCGACGATTTGGCCTCTCTTGAATATCTCTTCTATACGAATTGATACTTTAAGCAGAATGAAGTCTGTTCTTTTACAGACAACAGTGCCTATAACGTCATCAAAAGAAACGTATGATCTTCAAGTTACAAGGACAACAGTAGAGATACATACACTTTTATCAACTAATTGCCCAGTGCATTTCGTAGAAATGCTAAGCCAAATCCTAAATATGTCTGATGTCAGTGGCATCGCACATGTATTTAAGACAATTTTTTCGGGACTGTTAACACCCTTCGAAGCAGTCCTGGGCATCTTTCCCAATTTTGTCCATTCGGTCTTTGGCGGCCTACCACTACTTTTGGGACTCGTAGCAGGAATTTTATTTTTGACTCTTCTGCTCCGATATGGCAAGCCAAAACGCAGACAAGACTCCAGCAACAATGGAAGAAACGATCCTAGCTATACGCTATCGGGACCGCATAACTAAAGTCCTTGGATTAGCCCGGCTAAGAGATCGGAATATGACCTGGTTTCTTTCATTCAGACCTATATGGCAGAACTGCATCTTACCTGTGCTTCGATGTATGCTATGCGGAGAAGAATGCGTGTTGGACACCAGTCTTACAATGAAATCAGGAGTAGCAATGGATATCGATACTTTGCTAGGTCCAGTAACGGCTCATGCATCGTGTTGTCCCTAGCGGTTACCAATCCTGATGACGGCATTCGTTGAAACTTCACCACTACGATTAGGTGGGAGTGAAGCAAGAAATGAGAGCGACATCACCCAGGTACGACCTGTGAGCATTGCTGATCCTGACACCGATGATAGCAATCATTCTCACGACTGCCCGGTTACAGCATTTTCTGAAGTAATGTTCTCCCCTGAACAGAATGAATAACTTTTTAAAGGAAACCGGCACACAGCGTTCCCCTGAACTCTGAATTCGGCCTTCAGCTTTGATAAACAAAAGCTACTGAAAACATTTGGAACTATTTTCTCCCCTGAAAACGACATTATTTTTTTCAAAATTCCAAAATATTTACCCTTCTTCTGGCACATGTACTCTGCTTAAAGTAGAACTATTCTTAAAGAACAGAGCTTCTATTTTAAGTAATTCTAGAGACAAAATATTACCTCAGCCTATAGCACACTTACGAGCAATTGCATTTGTATGTGATGAAATAGTCTCGACCTTCTCTTCTGTATTAAGAGACATTTCATGTGTAATTTTCGCAAATCGTTCAGCTAAATATATATGCACCTTTTTTTTACTGAGTGATTACACTGCTTGAAAAACGTACAGTGCCAATAATCTTTCGTGTATTTCGCATACACCATTTCGAATGCAAAAATGTATTTTGGGGTGGGTTGGAATACACATGCACCTTACATGTTTACTATTGCTTAGTTTTTAGTAATGATGGACATTAGATCGTGGAGTGGGTATTGTGTTTTTATCTAGGAACCTGAATCAATATTACTATTTTATGCCCTTGTACGGCTATAATCAATAATATCCATATAATGGCATAAGAATCAGATCCATATTTTAGTAAATCGCCCTTGCAGTCAAAGGCACGGCAAAAGCTACTTCCTTAGATTCCTAGAAAGCACAACGAGTTCTTTCAACACACCAAACCTCCAGCAACCTGGGAAATCCCCACTTGCTTTGTTTTGATTTGTAATAGAACTCCTGCGAGCACTGTAAGAACGGCTAGTTCTTAGTGACATCTTTATTGACGTCTTATGTCCAAACCTTACGTCAAACTCTGCACCTTTCAGGTATAAATATACCAACGTTGCCTTAAGCAAACACACAGTGGTGGTTTTGGAGCAGAGCAGCTATCTACTTGCCGAGAGCCCATCAGATGCGAGAAGCCCACGGACGCTGCCCCTCCTCTTTGACGCGCTGAGAAAGACGCTGTCTTTTCTCCTGCTGAGAAAATCCAGCTCCGGCGTTTCCAGCCTACCCTTGCGGGTGACTGGGATATCGAGCCCTGAGAGAGAGATACCAGACCTCCTACATTCTATTCCCAAGGTACAGTGCTGACTAAACCCTTAGAGAGAATTCTTGAATCAGATTCTTGGCAAAACCTACTTAACTTAAACTGCTACTTACTTACTCCTTCCCACGTATTAGGCTTAGGTCAGGTACACCGGGGTAGGCGTATTTTAGAAGCAGCAGTTGAGCACGTTAGCCAATGTATATATGTGTATATATATTTTATCCATTTTAAAGTGTCTTATGGCTAAGAAACCATATCAGTGCTTTTACAGTATTATTTTATAATACTCCTTTTACTGTACGTACTTTACTTTATATTAAGTATTGCAATTGTGGCAATTCATTTCTCTTGCATGAGAAGGAAGACTGCTCAATAAATAATACTTTTTATTGAAAAAGCCCGTCTCCCTATTCTCTGCACTCTGGTGAAACTAAGTACGCACATCTGACTGAGTGAAATAGTTGTCTATTGTTTTCACACGACTCTAGAGATTTACTCTTATTCTGAGGGAGCAAAGTTGTCATGTTATATGGTTGTCGGAAGCTGAATCCCTTCTTGTCTGAGCCAGGGAAGCTGATCTCTCCCTATTCATTCAAGAAAATTTCCAGTGACCTCTGAGCTAGCTGGCGCAAACCTAAATTAAGTCTAACATGGTCTGTAGAGACCTAGATGACCTCAGTCCTACGTCTACACTGCTGTTTATGTTATTCCAATGCGCAGAGCCTATTGGGAAAATAGGAACTACACTACAATAGAACTATATCTGAAAGCTCGGGAAAGACCACACTGAGTCCCCACAAGTTTCATTTTAAAGCTAGCAGAAGTAGCTCTGAGGAAGAATTATTTCAGATTTAACGAGCAATTTTTTATGCAGACGAAAGGTACTGCTATGGGATGTCAGTCTGCCCCAGAGATGGCCATACTGTACATGGCTGAATATGAAAGAAGGTTCATTGATAACAACAACCCACACAGTGAGCATATAAAACAGTGGCTACGCTACATCGACGACGTGTGGCTCCTGTGGTAGGGGAGCCACACGGAGCTGATGGAGTTTCATCTATGGCTTAATGCTAAACACCAAGATATTACATTTTCCATGGCATCTAGTGATACTAAAATGACGTTCCTAGATGTGGAAATCACCTGTATGGATGGGCGGCTAAAATCCTCCCTCTATAGAAAAAAGACTGACAAAAACACAATGCTGCATCATCAAAGTGCCCATCCAAGAAATCTCAAGGCCAATTTACCATATGGCCAACTGCTCCGTATAAGAAGAAACTGTACGGAGCTTTCTGACTACGAATAACATGCTGATATATTTTGTGAGGAATTGAAAGACAGAGGGTATCCTCGAAAACTGTTAAAGCATTCATATAAGAGGGCACGATGTACGCCTCGGGAATGCCTTCTGCAGACTAAAATAAAACCTGAATTAGACAGACTAGTCTACGTTACTACGTTTGGGCCCAATACCAATAAGCTGAGACAGGTGGTCTTAAAAAACTGACACCTAGTAGAAAATCTGGACTGTCCATTTCCTCGTCTGCTCTTTGCGTACAAGAGAAATAGAAGCATAGGCCAACAACTAGTGAGGGCAGATATAGCATTACCAAAACGCAAAAGTGACTTACTGTCCCAATGGCGGATGAAACCCATTGAGGGACATCACAAGTGTGGCAGCTGTGCGGCACGTGGCAACACAATGGAAGGGAAGGAATTCCAACATGGAACTGTGAGGTGGAAACATTTGTGCTTTTCGAATTGCAAAACACGCAATGTCGTGTACGTGATTGTTTGTCCATGTTCAAAAATTTATATTGGCAAAACAACTCAGCAAGCCAATATACGTATAACTCAACATAAATCACGGATAAAGAACAAAGTTTTAACTGCCCCCATGGTCGAATATTTTGTGGAAAACAGCCACAATTAAAATGACTTCAAGTGGTCAATCTTGTTCGTTGTGCAACAATCAAGAACAATGATGGACCCTGATAAGATCTTATTACAGAAAGAGGCGTACTCAATACTAAAATTCAACAGTGCACTCACTGGTTTAAATTCGCTATCTGAAGTATCAAGGTTGTAAAACCACACGAACTAGAGTTACATATACTAAACCAGAGAGAAAACATTAGGTACCAGGAACACACTCAAAGATGGCCACGAAAGCCATATAATGATTGACCACATATAGTGGTTGGTGCAAATCACTTGTTTTCCCACTGAATGAACTAAGAAATGAGAACTAGAAAACCAGGAGGGCCTAAACTCCAGAAACTGGCTCTACTTAACATAGAAGTAACTCCCGACCCGGTAATAAATACACATTAAAAGATGGCCGCCACAGATCGCACAGTTGTAAGTGACGTGCGGCTTTGTTAAAACACACATCTCACGATGGCTGCTGCATCCATAGATTGATTCAGCACTCACCGGATCGCCGCGAAAACAAGCAGGTAGGACGCTGTTAAATCGGGGAGACTCTTATGTATAATCCTACGCCCAAGATATATTTAAACTAAAAATGATTTTCTATGTACAGAAAATTGCCCTATGGCCCAAATTGGAATTAGCCGTGCGAGGGTGTAAACGCAGAGTTGTTGCAGCACACGAGGGAGAATCAGAAGTCACCAGGTATGCCCCGAGGGTAGTGAACGCTATAAGATGAGTCTGAAATAAACACATGAGGGAATTACATGAGCGTTTTTGTGACTTCCAGGTTGCGAACGACAGGCAAGGAAGAGCACGATTATTAAACATAGGATCAAAAGTGAAGATTGTTAAACCAACACACTGAGGTATGTCCAGATGCAGCTCGTGCATAGATGCTGCCTTACTGTCAGGGATAACTGAGAATGACAATATGTCCCACCTTGGTTATAGGTATCAAGATCAAGATAATCAGTCGAATACAAAATAATACTTGCGGACCGGCGATGGCTGGAAAACAGGTAAAAACAGTGACATTAGGACTGAATGGAGAAAAGCGGATGAAATGTAGTGAATCAAAAACAAAAATCCTTTTTGTTTTGCTTTATACACACTTTTAGATAAACTTAAAAGACAGAGCCCTGAGGAGAACCTGAGAAGTGAAATCATCGGGTTTGAAACGCGTCGGAATAAAAAGGAAATAGACATCAATTGCCCAATAGACCAAAGAATTGATTTATGGTCTATTTGAAAAATTCTGTTTACATTTGGTCATTGTTTATTTACACCTTTAGTCCAAAACGCGACTTTTGTCTTAAAGGGAGTGTGAATAGTAAAACTCGCTGTATAAATATGAAGTATTTGTGTATATATAAATGTTGTATAGTATATATGTTGTAGAAATGTATTGTATTTATTTGTAAATTGTCAAAATGTTCAGTGTCCTTTTCACACATGAAACAATGAAAAATTCAAAATAATAGAATAAAAGGGTACGAATAAAATATACCCAACTAACCTAGAAGTACCACTGGGTTTTTTCCTTAAATTGGAGGATCTAGAGAAGTGTGTAGTTGGTAATTTGTGTTTTCATAATAGATATCACACTAGGACATTTCTTAAATAAAAGGTGAGTAAATCAGTTTTTGTAATGTACAGTTTCATATATTTGCATACAATTCCTCAACTCTACACTTAAAACATTTTTCACAGGAAAGTTGTAATGCAATCCTATGGGAGGAAATAAAGTTATCGGTTTACAGGTAAATACTTGGTTTTGGGAGTTGGGTCTCTGGGGTTAGAACAAGGGTTCCCCCAGGGTCAAGGATGCACTCTCAAAGCACCCTCAGTGGCACTAGGGCGACTGGGGGCAGAGTGCTGAGGACCAATGTTATCCAACGGGGATAGGGGGCCTCCGGTTGGTGGCTGCTCACAAGCAGGCCACAAGGTTGTGGGAGCAAAGCTCCTGGCTATAAGCTCAGGGCAAAGGGGGATTCAAATTAGCACTCAAAGTGCACCCACAGTGGCACAATAGCGACCAGGTGCAGGGTGCTGTTTTTGCATTGGGTGCCCTGTTGTTTTAAATGGTGATTCTCCCGGTGCAACAAACACTGCAGGCTCAGGATGAAGATATTCTGGAGGTTACCACCAGTTGGAGAGGTAAGTTGGAATGTCGTGGGATTCCAAGACACCGTCGGCTGGGCCACCCAAGGCCACAGGGCGTCGGGTGCAGGGTTTTTCTTACTGGCTCCAGTCACGGGCGGAGGGATCCTCCATGGAAAGGGGCTGCAGGCATCGGCTGGAGACTTGAGGTAGGTCAGGGTCACCATATCCCTAGTCAGGTTCGCTGGGGAGGCCTCCTTGTTGTGTTGGGCCACTCAAACTTGGGCCAGCGGCATCAGGTGAAGAGTGGTGCAGACTCACGGATTTGGCCGGAGTCAGAGTCTGTTGGTGAGCAAATCCGGTGCTTAGGGTAGACAAAGTCTGGTTGGGGAAGACAGGACAGGTCCTCTTGGTTCTGAGGGGGGCTGCTGGCCGCAGACATACTGGGATTTTGATGGAGCAGGTCTAGGCCGGGACAGGCCAGTAGGGCTGGGCCCAAGTCAGTTGGTGTCCTCTTCTTCTTCCTTCAAATGCAAAAACAACAGTTGATGGACAGAATGCAGAACAATGTCATACATTCACCCCAGTACAGAGATCTGGACCTAAATCCATTGTTGCTTTGCTCACCATGCCATTCCAGTTTGAACCCAGCCATATGCAAATCAGTCTTGACCGTGTGACCCATGGGAACAGTCCAGCTCGAACTGCCAGGTCAAGTCCTCCCTAGACTGGAAACAAGCATCCTAGGACCGGTTTCGGGCTTTCAGCCCTCATCAGCCAGGATAGCTTGATTCCAGTGGCATGGAGAGCACGGGACTCACGTCTGATCATACCCGTCCCACTCGGGGTGACAAATGCAAAAACAACAGTTAATGGACAGAATGCAGAACAATGTCATACATTCACCCCAGTACAGAGATCTGGGCCTAAATCCATAGTTGTTTTGCTCACCATGCCATTCCAGTTTGAACCCAGCCATATGCAGATCAGTCTTCACCCTGTTCCCCATGGGAACAGTCCAGCCCGAACTGCCAAGCCAAGTCCTCCCTGGACTGGAAACAAGCATCCTAGGACCGGTTTCGGGCTTTCAGCCCTCATCAGCCAGGATAGCTAGATTCCAATGGCATGGAGAGCACGGGACTCACATCTGAGCATACCCGTCCCACTCGGGGTGACAAATGCAAAAACAACAGTCGATAGACAGAATGCAGGACAATGTCATCCCCTTTGGTATCGCTTTGTTCGCCCTAAGTTGGCAGGGTATGCCCAGATGTGGGTCCCTTGCTCACTTTGCCACTGGATTCAAGCTAGCCTGGTTGATGAAGGCTGATTAGCCAGAAACCGGTCCTTGGATGCTTGTTTCTGGTCCAGAGAAGACATGGTTTGGCAGTTCGGGCTGGACTGTTCCCATGAGGCACAGGGTTAGACTGATTTGCATATGGCCATGTCTGAACTGGGGTGGTGGAGTGAGCTAAAGAATGATGATGGATTAAAACCCAGATCAGTTGACTGGGGGTGAGTGTTTGATTTGCTCAAGCGCTTCGTCCATCCCCACGGCTCTTTGGTCCTTCTTCTTATATCTTCTTGTCTAAGGAGGCAAGGTTCAGGGTTGCTCCTAAATACTAAATTTAGGGGTGTTTTAGGTAGGTAAAGCTTGGGACCAATGGGTCCCTTCCTTGGGGTGGGTACACCCGCTATTATGCCACCCTCCAGTGGGAGAGAGGCATAAGCCTCACTCTGGTTGGCTGGGTTCCCCCATCTTCAAGATGGCAGGAACTGAGAGTTTGCTTCGCCTCACCTCTCCCACCTGAGGGGTGGGATGTGCAGAGATGGGCACAGCTCTCCTAGCTTGGGTTTCCCACCAATCCCCCCCCCCTAAAGTAGGAGTCAGAACTGGTTGGGGCCAGTTGCAGGGAGCAGCAAATGGCTAGGGCAGCTCACAAAGGTGGCAATCCTTTGAAGCTTCCTATTCGTAGACCCTGCCCATCCTGGTAGAGGAGGCTTGGCACCTCATCTCCGGATATGCTTTGTTTCAGGACCCAAGGAGCAGCAGGCTCTCGACCCAGGGGTCCAGAAACATGTCTGGAGACGGCAGCTGGCGAGCAGCCACTCAGCCAGGACATTAGAGTCGGGGCGTTTTTCAGGGGGCATCTCTAAGATGCCCTCTGGGTGCATTTTTCATTAAATATCACAATGGCATCAGTGTGGGTTTAATGTGCTGAGAAGTTTGATATCAAACTTCCCAGATTTCAGTAAAGCCATTATGGTGCTGTGGAGTTCATAATGACAAACTCCCAAACCATATACTCTTTATGGTATTACTGCCCTTACAATGTCTAAGAATGGGCTGAGACACTCTAGGGGCACAGGGATCATGCCCCCCACCAGTGGTATAGTGCACCCAGCGAGAGGGGTGGCTTGCCTATGCCATCGCAGTGGATTAAAGGCATGGCACACAGGGATGTGTGAAATGTCGACTCTTCACTTTGCTCTGAACCAAAGCACTCAGCCTGCAATGGCAGTGTGTGTGTATAACCGTAGAGAGCCTCTAAGGGTGGCACAATAAGTGCTGCAGCCCTTAGAGGCCTTCCATGGTGACAGTGCCCTAGGTACCCATTGTACCTTTTACAATGGACTTACATGTGACCAGAGAGTTGCCAAATGGGTGTGCAACAGTACAGATTTATGAAAAGAGCATAGGCCCAGTAAGCCAGGGCACACTTAGTCAAAGAGCATCAACATCAGACTAAAAGTGGGGGCAACCATGCAAAAAAGGGGCACTTTCCTACATATGATTAGTCTGAAAGACCCAATCTATACTCACACAAATTCTATGGGGCCACTTTACTAGCCTCAGCACCAGCCGAACTCCAGTATTCTTCTTTTAGGCGTGTTCCAAAATCACCTCAGTATGTAAACAAAAGCACTCAGTCAGGGCGCCATATATATCCCTACAGCTCGTGTCATCCTTCAAACCATGGTCTATCACATTGGTCACCTCGATGTCGGCAATAATTTTACCCCATCTCATGTCTCACCCCTGAAAATTGCTCTATAAACATGAAATCAATAAAAATCCAAAGTGCCTTTTGAGGGTACCCTGACAACAAATCGTAATTCCAACTACGAAAGTGTGCTTTGCCTAACTTCGAATTGTGTGCCCTCGTGTTGGGAAGCGGCGTCTCACCAAATTGACGTGCACTCGCATAAGCGTACCTCGATGGAGGCTCAAGTTAAAGTAAGCCAATGCACGACAAATCCCACCGGTAGCGGGGAGTAAGGTCCAAAAAAGTGGCCTTGTGCACCCGTAAGCGCCAGTTGAATACTGCTGGCTTCCGGGAGTGCGTTCGCTCTCAATTAATAGCGTGTGGTGTGTATGCTCAGACTTCCTGTTTCCAGTCAGGAGGTATGGAACCTGCTGGAAATTGTGGTTCTAAGGCTTATATCGAAAGAAAGATGATGAAATGTGTCACTGTTCAGCCCCAGCAGGGAGGTAATCAATAACAACAATACTAAACAGTCAGCAAATTATAAACCTCAGTCATTTCATTCAGACAGTCAGTAACAGTATTGAAATATAAAATTAAGTATGCCTCTTTTTGAGTTAGTCTCATATCCACATCCCCTCCTCAGGGATGAGGTGTGACTGCTGCTAACACTGTCCAACATACCTCAGCTTTTGTGTGTTTTTTTTCCATCCAATGGTTAACCAATGGTGAAGCGGCAACCTTTTTACAAGTTTTTGACTTGTGTTCCTTGATCCTTTGGCGGATCTCCTTGTTCATTTTACCCATGTACAGTTGTTCACAAGGCATTTTATCATGTACATCATGTTTCTTGTTTTGCAATTAGTGAACACTTTATGCTTCCATTTAATATTCTTGTGTTGAAACAATGAGCCCTCTATAGTTTGATTGCAGTTTGATTGCAGCACACACACGTGCAGCACTTAAAATTATCCAAGTTCCACAATTGTCTGCGATTATTTTTTAATGCTGGCGGTGATGTGTAAGCCTGGACCAATTGACTGCCTATGGTTTGCTCCTTTTTTAAGGCAAACAGTGTTTTCTGCAAGGATCTATCAACCTTTTGAATCAGATGCCAATTCTGTCTGATTATCCTTTTGAATTGACCCGATTTGGGACAAAACGTCGAAACACACACCAAGCTTTCTGTCACAAGTTTCTATTTTTTCTCCAAACAGAATCTCTAGGGGTCCACCATGCTCTTTTCATGGCATGTCTTAGTAATTTCTTAAGATAGCCCTTTCTTTAAGTTTATCCTTCAGTGCTTCGGCATGAAACAAATACTGGACTTTTTCTGTGCAATTCGGTCTTACTCTCAGAAATTGCCCATAGGGCAAATTATCTCGAAGGCTTCGAGGGTGATGGCTTGTATAATGTAACACATTGTTCCGATCTGTGGGTTTTGAGAACAACGTAGTTTGAAGGCATCCATTATGTTCAGTTACCACAACATCAAGAAATGTAACGTAGGAAATGTTACTGGTTAAGCTGAATTTTATGTCTGCAGACCTCCGGTTGAGCTAATCAAAAAACAGATTCAATGTATTGTCCTGGCTATTCCAAACACAGAATATATCATTAATAAATCAAAACCATTTCACAATCTGTTGGGTGAAAGGGTTATTTTGATAAACAAAATTTTCTTCAAAGTTGGCCATAAATAATACGGCCAGCTCTGGAGCAAAGGGACAACCCATGGCTGACCCTTTGATTTGAATAAAAAACTTGTCCTCAAATTTAAAATAGTTATTTCTCAGAGCAAATCGTGGCAGTTCCAGTATGAAACTGGTAGGGACATGGTGTGGCCTTTCCTGTTTATCCAAGAATGATTCAATTGCCTTGAGTCCATCGTCCTGCGGTATTTAGGTGTTAAGGGAATTTGCATTCAATGTGACCAATCTCTGGTTGGAAGAGTCAAATTCCAAGTTCTCAATCTTATTTATAAAATCCATATTATCCCTTGAATAGGATGGTTACTGTGCACCAGAGGTTTTAGGAATACATCCATATATTTTACAATTGGTTCCAGAACCGAGTCACAGCCTGAAACTATAGGGCGGCCTCGAGGGGCCACTGGATCTTTATGCAGTTGCGGTAATAAGTAGAGGACCGGTATTCTAGGGTTAGATTTTTTTTTAACTCAGATTTGTGTGGTTCAATATAGTCTTCATCAAACGCCTGTTTGACAATACTCACAATTTCATTTAAGATCTCTTTTGTGGGATCACTGGACTTTTACGATAACATTCATCATTATATACTTGTCTCGGACCTTCCCGTTTAGGTTGAGCCTGGGCAGTGCATGCACTGCTCTGCGAGGCATGCTGTATTCGAGTATGGACTTGAAGCTCCACCCACTCTCTGCCCATATTTTTCATTGACTTGCGTCATTCTCCTTTGTAAAGGCTGACTTCTGATTCGTTAATAGGTTTGTTAGTCCCTCCTTAGTACTGCCTTGTCTTCATTTTTAACCTCTCATGAGGACTGGCCTTTTTCCTTCTGTTGTTGCATGGTATGTCTTATTTAGTCTATAAGCCCTATTTTTTTTGAATGAGTTTCTCCTACTGCAGGCACGACATGCTTTCCTTCAACATTCAGAGCACCATGCTTGCTTTCACTTTCCAAGCAGCCCGGGCAAATGTCGGTCGCTTCTTTGAAATGAAATAGGTGAAGCATTTGCAAGAGTTTGAGCTATTGTCATTGTTAATGACAATGGGCCAGATGTAGGTCGCCAAATACCGGCCGGTAACGGCCGATTTCGGCCGTTACCGACCGGTATTTGGGATTTGACATGTAGGTGGCCTTATATTTACAGAATCGGTATACTTACAGATTCTGTAAATTTACTGATTCTGTAAAATACAGAATCGGTAAATTTACCGAATCGGTAAATCCAGATGTAGGCGGCACTTCAAACAGTGCCACAGGCCATTACCGATTCGTTATTTACCATGTAATACTATTGCAAGGTAAATAACGAATTCCTGTGTACATGCACATCTGTGCATGTACACCTGTGCCTGTGCCTAAGCATGGAAGGGTATTCTCAGATGTGAGACCCTTGCTCATTGCACCATCAGGATTCAAGCAAACCGGGCCGAAGACGGCTGTAATGCCAGAAACCGGTCCCCGGGAGCTTGTTTCCTTCCCAGTGTAAGAATTGGCTTTTGTAGTTTGGTTTGCCCTGTTCCCATCATGCACTGGGACAGGAACAGACTAATTTGCATACAGCCAGGTTCTGAAACTGGGATGGTGCAGTGAGCTAAAAAACGGTGTTGGATCTAGCCCTGATCTCTTGACTGGGTGAGAGCTGTCTGCTTAATTCAGAGACTCTGTCCCTCACCACCCCTTGTTGTAAATATTTTTGTCCACCCTAAGCGTGGAAGGGTATTCTCAGATGTGAGACCCTTGCTCATTGCACCATCAGGATTCAAGCAAACCGGGCCGAAGACGGCTGTAATGCCAGAAACCGGTCCCCGGGAGCTTGTTTCCTTCCCAGTGTAAGAATTGGCTTTTGTAGTTTGGTTTGCCCTGTTCCCATCATGCACTGGGACAGGAACAGACTAATTTGCATACAGCCAGGTTCTGAAACTGGGATGGTGCAGTGAGCTAAAAAACGGTGTTGGATCTAGCCCTGATCTCTTGACTGGGTGAGAGCTTTCTGCTTAATTCAGAGACTCTGTCCCTCACCACCCCTTGTTGTAAATATTTTTGTCCACCCTAAGCGTGGAAGGGTATTCTCAGATGTGAGACCCTTGCTCATTGCACCATCACTATTCAAGCAAACCGGGCCGAAGACGGCTGTAATGCCAGAAACCGGTCCCCGGGAGCTTGTTTCCTTCCCAGTGTAAGAATTGGCTTTTGTAGTTTGGTTTGCCCTGTTCCCATCATGCACTGGGACAGGAACAGACTAATTTGCATACAGCCAGGTTCTGAAACTGGGATGGTGCAGTGAGCTAAAAAACGGTGTTGGATCTAGCCCTGATCTCTTGACTGGGTGTGAGCTTTCTGCTTAATTCAGAGACTCTGTCCCTCACCACCCCTTGTTGTAAATATTTTTGTCCACCCTAAGCGTGGAAGGGTATTCTCAGATGTGAGACCCTTGCTCATTGCACCATCAGGATTCAAGCAAACCGGGCCGAAGACGGCTGTAATGCCAGAAACCGGTCCCCGGGAGCTTGTTTCCTTCCCAGTGTAAGAATTGGCTTTTGTAGTTTGGTTTGCCCTGTTCCCATCATGCACTGGGACAGGAACAGACTAATTTGCATACAGCCAGGTTCTGAAACTGGGATGGTGCAGTGAGCTAAAAAACGGTGTTGGATCTAGCCCTGATCTCTTGACTGGGTGAGAGCTTTCTGCTTAATTCAGAGA
Organism: Lissotriton vulgaris; assembly: GCF_964263255.1. Lineage (NCBI taxonomy): Eukaryota > Metazoa > Chordata > Amphibia > Caudata > Salamandridae > Lissotriton > Lissotriton vulgaris. The sequence goes on along the minus strand of NC_141685.1, from coordinate 1,116,698,968 downwards.
CTCTGTCCCTCACCACCCCTTGTTGTAAATATTTTTGTCCACCCTAAGCGTGGAAGGGTATTCTCAGATGTGAGACCCTTGCTCATTGCACCATCAGGATTCAAGCAAACCGGGCCGAAGACGGCTGTAATGCCAGAAACCGGTCCCCGGGAGCTTGTTTCCTTCCCAGTGTAAGAATTGGCTTTTGTAGTTTGGTTTGCCCTGTTCCCATCATGCACTGGGACAGGAACAGACTAATTTGCATACAGCCAGGTTCTGAAACTGGGATGGTGCAGTGAGCTAAAAAACGGTGTTGGATCTAGCCCTGATCTCTTGACTGGGTGAGAGCTTTCTGCTTAATTCAGAGACTCTGTCCCTCACCACCCCTTGTTGTAAATATTTTTGTCCACCCTAAGCGTGGAAGGGTATTCTCAGATGTGAGACCCTTGCTCATTGCACCATCAGGATTCAAGCAAACCGGGCCGAAGACGGCTGTAATGCCAGAAACCGGTCCCCGGGAGCTTGTTTCCTTCCCAGTGTAAGAATTGGCTTTTGTAGTTTGGTTTGCCCTGTTCCCATCATGCACTGGGACAGGAACAGACTAATTTGCATACAGCCAGGTTCTGAAACTGGGATGGTGCAGTGAGCTAAAAAACGGTGTTGGATCTAGCCCTGATCTCTTGACTGGGTGTGAGCTTTCTGCTTAATTCAGAGACTCTGTCCCTCACCACCCCTTGTTGTAAATATTTTTGTCCACCCTAAGCGTGGAAGGGTATTCTCAGATGTGAGACCCTTGCTCATTGCACCATCAGGATTCAAGCAAACCGGGCCGAAGACGGCTGTAATGCCAGAAACCGGTCCCCGGGAGCTTGTTTCCTTCCCAGTGTAAGAATTGGCTTTTGTAGTTTGGTTTGCCCTGTTCCCATCATGCACTGGGACAGGAACAGACTAATTTGCATACAGCCAGGTTCTGAAACTGGGATGGTGCAGTGAGCTAAAAAACGGTGTTGGATCTAGCCCTGATCTCTTGACTGGGTGAGAGCTTTCTGCTTAATTCAGAGACTCTGTCCCTCACCACCCCTTGTTGTAAATATTTTTGTCCACCCTAAGCGTGGAAGGGTATTCTCAGATGTGAGACCCTTGCTCATTGCACCATCAGGATTCAAGCAAACCGGGCCGAAGACGGCTGTAATGCCAGCAACCGGTCCCCGGGAGCTTGTTTCCTTCCCAGTGTAAGAATTGGCTTTTGTAGTTTGGTTTGCCCTGTTCCCATCATGCACTGGGACAGGAACAGACTAATTTGCATACAGCCAGGTTCTGAAACTGGGATGGTGCAGTGAGCTAAAAAACGGTGTTGGATCTAGCCCTGATCTCTTGACTGGGTGAGAGCTTTCTGCTTAATTCAGAGACTCTGTCCCTCACCACCCCTTGTTGTAAATATTTTTGTCCACCCTAAGCGTGGAAGGGTATTCTCAGATGTGAGACCCTTGCTCATTGCACCATCAGGATTCAAGCAAACCGGGCCGAAGACGGCTGTAATGCCAGAAACCGGTCCCCGGGAGCTTGTTTCCTTCCCAGTGTAAGAATTGGCTTTTGTAGTTTGGTTTGCCCTGTTCCCATCATGCACTGGGACAGGAACAGACTAATTTGCATACAGCCAGGTTCTGAAACTGGGATGGTGCAGTGAGCTAAAAAACGGTGTTGGATCTAGCCCTGATCTCTTGACTGGGTGAGAGCTTTCTGCTTAATTCAGAGACTCTGTCCCTCAACACCCCTTGTTGTAAATATTTTTGTCCACCCTAAGCGTGGAAGGGTATTCTCAGATGTGAGACCCTTGCTCATTGCACCATCAGGATTCAAGCAAACCGGGCCGAAGACGGCTGTATTGCCAGAAACCGGTCCCCGGGAGCTTGTTTCCTTCCCAGTGTAAGAATTGGCTTTTGTAGTTTGGTTTGCCCTGTTCCCATCATGCACTGGAACAGGAACAGACTAATTTGCATACAGCCAGGTTCTGAAACTGGGATGGTGCAGTGAGCTAAAAAACGGTGTTGGATCTAGCCCTGATCTCTTGACTGGGTGAGAGCTTTCTGCTTAATTCAGAGACTCTGTCCCTCACCACCCCTTGTTGTAAATATTTTTGTCCACCCTAAGCGTGGAAGGGTATTCTCAGATGTGAGACCCTTGCTCATTGCACCATCAGGATTCAAGCAAACCGGGCCGAAGACGGCTGTAATGCCAGAAACCGGTCCCCGGGAGCTTGTTTCCTTCCCAGTGTAAGAATTGGCTTTTGTAGTTTGGTTTGCCCTGTTCCCATCATGCACTGGGACAGGAACAGACTAATTTGCATACAGCCAGGTTCTGAAACTGGGATGGTGCAGTGAGCTAAAAAACGGTGTTGGATCTAGCCCTGATCTCTTGACTGGGTGAGAGCTTTCTGCTTAATTCAGAGACTCTGTCCCTCACCACCCCTTGTTGTAAATATTTTTGTCCACCCTAAGCGTGGAAGGGTATTCTCAGATGTGAGACCCTTGCTCATTGCACCATCAGGATTCAAGCAAACCGGGCCGAAGACGGCTGTAATGCCAGAAACCGGTCCCCGGGAGCTTGTTTCCTTCCCAGTGTAAGAATTGGCTTTTGTAGTTTGGTTTGCCCTGTTCCCATCATGCACTGGGACAGGAACAGACTAATTTGCATACAGCCAGGTTCTGAAACTGGGATGGTGCAGTGAGCTAAAAAACGGTGTTGGATCTAGCCCTGATCTCTTGACTGGGTGAGAGCTTTCTGCTTAATTCAGAGACTCTGTCCCTCACCACCCCTTGTTGTAAATATTTTTGTCCACCCTAAGCGTGGAAGGGTATTCTCAGATGTGAGACCCTTGCTCATTGCACCATCAGGATTCAAGCAAACCGGGCCGAAGACGGCTGTAATGCCAGAAACCGGTCCCCGGGAGCTTGTTTCCTTCCCAGTGTAAGAATTGGCTTTTGTAGTTTGGTTTGCCCTGTTCCCATCATGCACTGGGACAGGAACAGACTAATTTGCATACAGCCAGGTTCTGAAACTGGGATGGTGCAGTGAGCTAAAAAACGGTGTTGGATCTAGCCCTGATCTCTTGACTGGGTGAGAGCTTTCTGCTTAATTCAGAGACTCTGTCCCTCACCACCCCTTGTTGTAAATATACACCTGTGCCATGTGGCACACATACATGCCCTAAGGGCATGCATGTGTGTCACATGGCACACAAGCCAAAATTAGGGGTGCAACAGGGTGTCAAAGTGACACCCTGTTCCCCTTGACAAATCGGTATTTTTACCGAATCGGTATTTACCGATTCAGTAATTTACATTGATTCCTATGGGCCTCAAGGCCCATAGTAATCAATGGCAATTACCGAATCGGTAAATACCAATTCGGTAATTACCGAATCCTACCGATTCGGTAAAAAATACCGAATTTTTAGCTATATCTCATTTACCGAATCTAGAATACTGAATCGGTAAAATTCGGTATTTTAGAGTCGGTAAATGAGGATTACCTACATCGGGCCCAATGTCTTTTATTTATGTGTTACTTATCAAAACAGATAAAGGCATTGTCATATACAATGCCAATAGCTTAAACTCTCACAGATGCAAGACCTATTGCATTGCAAATGCTTGTTGTAATTACCTACTGCCCAGATAACCATCGCACCACCTTTGTCTGCCTGCTTGATTACAATTGTTTTATCCTTTTGCAGCTGTGCCAAAGCCACTCTCTGTTCCTTTATGATGTTGTTTTAAATATGTTCCCTTTTAGCTCCCATCTGGTCAATAGCAGATAACACATATGCTCAAAAAGGAGAATTTCTTTTGGAATCGGATTGGGGTGTGGGCAAAAAGTGGGTTTATTTCTTAATCCAGATACTTCATTTGGCTGTGAGGATTCATGATTAAGGAAGAAGCCCTTGAGCTGACTTTTTCGACAAAACTCCAAGGCTTCAGTTTTGAGCCTACCAAATTAGTGTGTTTCACAGGGGCAAAGGACAGCCCTTTTTCCAAAATGCTCTCCTCAATTTTTCTGAAAAGCCTTGTAGACAAATTAAGAGCTGGAGATTTTATTGATTCTTGTAAAACTGTCAAAGGGTTGTCATTTTTCTTGGTTGACCCTGGAACTTGTTTCTGGTTCTGCCTCTTTGTTGGCCTCTCCCTAAAAAGTGCTGTTGTTGATTTTTTGTTTGTGGGTTTAAATTAGATGGTCAGTCAGTCAGTCAAAATACTTTATTGCGATAACTTAATATCATACAAAGACAATGGCAAATATGCGTTACATTAATAACATTAATAACATTACAAGCAATACATACATTGAGAGCAATTAAAAAAACAATTGAAATATAACAAGTTAAAAATCATCATACATCATGTTATAGCTTATATCAACAAGAGAAATATAAAGTGCAAGGTGCTAAAGTGCAAAGTGCTTATGTGCAAAAAGACTTAAAAAGACTTAAAAATACTAAGGAGATCCCCAGCGAAATATTCATTACTAGCATCTGATAACCCTGTTACAGTGCTTTCTATAATTACTGACCCAAGAAAGTTACAAACAGACTAACTAAAGTGCAAAGTCTGTACTACAAAGGGAGGTAGGCACATTTTTTAATCTAATGTTCCTGCTTCTAATAGCTCTCACCAGGAAACTAGCCACATGAAACATAATCCTGGGAGTTTGTAACAATTGTAGATAAATAAGAGCAGGTCTAACTAAGATGAATCCTGCTTCCTTAAGTATAGGTACAAGGAACAGTCTCCGAGCTTCATTGTAGTGACTACAAAACATTATAAAGTGCATGGTATTTTGCTCAGAGAAATGATCGCAGGAACAGGGTGGTGCCTTTTCTGGGGTACTCCAGACAGGATAAAAGCCCAAATTGAAATGTATCAGATTAAAACGAAAACGAGTTAAAATAAACCTGTGGTAGCGATGAGTCACCACATTAAGATAGCTATCAGGACCATTAGGTATAGACAATAATAAACTGGCCCTGACACTAGGTTTTTTCAACTCGATTTCTTCCCTCTCCAGGGATAGGAGCTCCTTCATTGCATGTTTAGTGTAAACAATGTCTTTAGATGTTATAGAGTCAATAACAGTATAGAGCTCAGGCCTCCCCAGCCTCAAAAAGGTTTCCTTAATATACGTCAACCACCTGATGTTATGCACTTTGTCTAGGGACAAACAATCTCTCATTATGATATGATTTAGGGGAATTTCTGTGTTGAGCTACATCCTCAGCCAGGCAATTAAAGGTGCTATTTTTATCAGGTCTGAGATGTAGCCTTCCCCTAATTCCATATGGACGGTGTAGAACGGAGTTGACTGAGGGACGCCAAGAACAGATCTAAAGAATTTGTTTTCCACTATCTGTATGGGATCCACTCCCCTATATCCCCACAATGAGCCACCATATGATGCAACTGAGATATATTTGGCCTTGTAGATTTTACTAACAGCTGCAATTGGCCTACCCCCAAGTTTTTTAGAGAACCCATGAAGGGCTGCAGATGTCCTAGCCAACATGATTGCTCTACTATTAACATGGGGACCCCAGCTACCTTTCTCATCAAAGGTGATCCCCAGGTAGGGAAAGGAGGAGACACGCGCAAGCTTTTCCTGCCCGCAAAGAAAGATTTTGTGAAAAGGTCTCCTAGAGGCCCTGCCCATAAGCATAACCTGAGATTTTTTAGCGTTTATTTTCAGGTCAAGTGAGCCCATGAAAGATTCAAAGGCGTCCAGGAGTCGTTGAAGCCCCACCCCGGTGCGTGCAAGAAGAACCGCGTCATCAGCGTAAAGGAGAACAGGAATCCCCTGATCCCCTGCACGCGGGATGTCGCTAGTCACGCCCCTGAGAGCAGGCTCCAAGGCGTTCACATATAACGTGAACAACAGTGGTGCCAGTATACATCCCTGTCTGACTCCTTTTTCAGAGGCAAAAACATCTGTACACCTTCCACTCGAGGAAACTCTAATCTTTGCAGTAAGGTCAGAGTGCAGGTCGGCCAATAAATTAACTATGGCCCTGTCCAGGCCCATGTCAAGTAATTTTAACCAGAGCTTTGTTCTATTGACCATATCAAACGCAGAGGAGAGGTCCATGAAACCTAGGTACATGGACCCATCCTTGGCCCTGGTATATTTCTCGATCAACAAGTGGAGATTAAGGCATTGATCCAGGGTGCTTCTTTTAGGTCTGAACCCATATTGCACATTAGTCAAGATACTGTTCTCTGTAGCCCATTCATTCAATTTAGCTAATATGACTCTCCCTAAAATCTTGACTGAAGAATCTATCAGTGAAATTGGTCTATAACATGCAGGATCCTGCCTATTTCCTTTTTTAAAAACAGGAATAATTATAGATGTTTTCCATGACTTGGGGATGTTATCATGGTTTAAGGCATTAAAGACCCTGCAGAGTAATCTTGACCAGAAGTTAGGGAAGCATTTAAAGGCATCTGCAGGAACACCATCTGGTTCCGGTGCCTTTTTTTTCAGGGTACAGTCTATCGCAGATAATACTTCTTTGACTTCAAAGTGCAAATGGTTCCCAGTGGGGATAATATTCACCTCCTGCTCCCTAGTTCCACCATTACTGTGATCTGAATAGATGTCTCTAAAGTGTTTGATCCAACCCTCATCAGGGATGTTAGTTTCAAGGGGGGAATTATCCTCCCCAGTAAGTAAGGGTTGGTTGACAATCCTCCAGAATTCACCACTATTTTTTAGTATAGCTGGATCAGTGAGTTGTGTCCAGGCTTCATCTTTAAACTGTTTTTTCCTTTCTGCGATAGCCTTTTTGTATAGGGCTCTACTAATAGTGATAAGATCACGGTCTTTCGGTACGGTTTTTAGAGCATTGAGCAATGCAGAATGTGCTTTTGAGCAACTGTGATCAAACCATCTTTTAATGGGTTTCAACTTAGGTTTGCTAGTCACAGAAAGCCTGCAGTTTATCTTACTACATATGCTACTAAATGCAAGAATCACCTCCCTATCATTGGACGCACCCGATAAACACACACCGACCTCCTCCTCAGCCTCAGAAAGTACCTCTTGTACGAAGGGTTCTGGGATTATTCTATCCCATATCAGTCTGCGACCCTGGTCCTTAACTTTGAGCGTTCGTTTGTCATAACAAGGACCATAATTACGCCCTATAAGCTCAGAGGCTACAAGGTCCAGGGAGACTGGGTTATGATCACTGAAAGCGGAGACCACAGTTCTATACATTAAAACCTTAAGTAAAAAACATGCAGAAATAAAAATATAATCAATAATAGAGCCATTGTCTGTTCCCTTAAAAGTAGGGGCCCTATCCCCCCCCTCCCCACAACTGGATTCGTATAAGTTCCATCTTGCTAGGAAGTTCTCTAGACAGCCCCCCTGATTATTATGTTCAAGATGAACAGGCGCACAATTAGGAGGGGATTCTGAGTCATCGCAAACACACATAAGTGAACAAGGGTGTATATTAAAATCACCCAAAAATATGATTTCAAATACATTAACATCTTCACTGTAGACTGACAAAAAGTAATCCAATCTACCTAGACTATATGATGTACAGTCTACCGCGTTGGAATTATAAAAATTTATAAACAAAATGTTGGGAGATTCCACACAAGACAATTCAACAATGAGACATTGCTCAGTTCCTGAGTCACATTTCTTAAGGCTACCTTTAATGTCTAGTTTAAAGAGGCTTAGCAATCCTCCCTTAGCTCTTCCTGCTGTGCTAGCCACAGCGGGAATACAAAAATGACTGTAGCCATCTAGAGAGAAACTATTATTTGTGTCCCAGGTTTCCTGCAATGCAATAATGTCATACTTAGTTATAAAATTTGTCCATATTGCGTTACCTACTTTAGTCCTAATACCCGCTATGTTCCAAGTAAGCATACTGAGTACTGGCACAATATTCTCTGCTTGATTAGGATGTTCTGACACAAGTCAGTCATTATGGTCCAAAAAGGATAGAGGGGCAAATCGATTGGACAATAAGAGGGGTTGAGCAAAAGGATTCTGGTATGCTAAAGGAGCGGGTTGGTTTACTATATTCCGGTGTTGTTCACGGCCCCATCTATTGTTTACATCCCAGTTATTATCCCATCCAAAGGCTGGTGTCTTAGGATAAGTGACGTTCTGCTGCTCTCCATAAAAGAACTTCAAAGTTAATGGTACAACAGAACCCTGCCTGCGTTGGGGTGGGAGTAAATTAATGAGGATGTTTGGCAACACACCAGAGTGTGAAAAACTTACTGCCACACAATCCCCCTTAAATTTTTTGGGGCGATTTCCTAGCCATGAAACCCTTTTAGCGGTCTTAATCTCTTGAGCCAGCTGTTGGCCCCCCCCTGGGGCTAGCCTCATATTAGTTGTAAGCCACTGCAATGCCTTATTAGACAGAGAGGAAGGGGATTCTTCAATGCCAGCTTCTAGGGGCGGCACATTTGCCAGTACTAGAACAACAGGTGAGGCTTCGACTATAAATTGTAGAGGGTCAGTTAGCTGAGATTGTGCAGGGGGTATCTCAACTGTTAAAGGACCGTCCCCTCTACTATTATTTGTTCCATTTGCTTTTAGGTCTGGAAACTGAGTTGGCGGATTATTATGTAATACTTCATCTGTGTTCTCCCCCTCCTGATCATCAACTTCTCCAGTATTATTGTCCAAGTTTGTTACCAACATCATAACATTATCAACACCCTCTGTTATTTTATTCAGCTGCCCACCTAACTTTTTGACCTCAGATTGTAATTTATCTATTTTGGTGAGTAGAGGTTTAACAATGGTTTTGATTTTACTTTCTATTAAATCAGCAATTCTAGCAAGCAAATCATCATCAAAGATAACATTAGACTTAACTCTTCCCTCTCCATCTTCCTTCAAATTAGCTTTAGGAGTGTTTACCCTCTTCCTCCTTGTCCCTGATCTTAATCCTCCCCGTTTCGGCGGATTTTTGGTTTTTACAATGTATGACCGGGATGTTTGTTCAGAGATAGAAATGTCTTCTTCTGAGGGATCAACACGATTTTCCTGGTCCAAATCGCTGTCTAAATTGTCGACATGATCCACAATAAGAACCTCAGGTCCAGACAGCATAATATCGTTTAAGGTGCCTGAATCCTGCGTAATGGGGCAGTTAGAACAGGCTTCAGGAAGAGTCTGCAGGGGGACTAGGTCATCAGGTGAGGGGGATAGAGTAGGGGTCAAACAGTGTAAGTCAGGTGATTGACTCAGTCCCAGGGATTCTCTCCTCTGTAGGTTAATTTTTTTCACTGTTTGCACCATGTAATTTTCCATTGTATTAGCTGGTGGTGCAGAACCTTTTTTAGACATCCTGGAAGTAATAGCGAAGATCAACACTCCTCAAACACACTGAGAGGTATGAATCATACACAATACAGTCTTACTTGGATAGTAGGATGCCTCGTGAGCTTCGTGTAGGGTTTCTGGCCCTGTCCCTGTCTCCTCGTGCCGATGAGGGCCGTAGAGGGCCCGCCCTTTGCCCGGGCTTCGCCCCGGGCGTCCCGCTCGCGTCCCGCGAGGCGGGTATGTCCGGGGTTTAAATCCGCCTCCTGGCGCGTTCCCCGTGCGACTGGGGTCACCTCCTGCGCGCCGCCGCGTGTCCTGCCGGGTATTGAAGTCCCCGGAGCGGCGGCGCGGTCTTTGCGGTGTTCCTGACTCTTGGCGGTGGCGGCAAGTGTCTCTGACAGCTTTTGAGACTCTCGGCGGTGGCGGCAGGTAAGTGTTAGACTCCCCCGCTCTGCCGGTATGTCCGGGGTTTAAATCCGCCTCCTGGCGCGTTCCCCGTGCGACTGGCGTCACCTCCTGCGCGCCGCAGCGTGTCCTGCCGGGTATTGAAGTCCCCGGAGCGGCGGCGCGGTCTTTGCGGTGTTCCAGACTCTTGGCGGTGGCGGCAAGTGTCTCTGACAGCTTTTGAGACTCTCGGCAGTGGCGGCAGGTAAGTGTTAGACTCCCCCGCTCTGCCGGTATGTCCGGGGTTTAAATCCGCCTCCTGGCGCGTTCCCCGTGCGACTGGCGTCACCTCCTGCGCGCCGCCGCGTGTCCTGCCGGGTATTGAAGTCCCCGGAGCGGCGGCGCGGTCTTTGCGGTGTTCCTGACTCTTGGCGGTGGCGGCAAGTGTCTCTGACAGCTTTTGAGACTCTCGGCGGTGGCAGCAGGTAAGTGTTAGACTCCCCCGCTCTGCCGGTATGTCCGGGGTTTAAATCCGCCTCCTGGCGCGTTCCCCGTGCGACTGGCGTCACCTCCTGCGCGCCGCTGCGTGTCCTGCCGGGTATTGAAGTCCCCGGAGCGGCGGCGCGGTCTTTGCGGTGTTCCTGACTCTTGGCGGTGGCGGCAAGTGTCTCTGACAGCTTTTGAGACTCTCGGCGGTGGCGGCAGGTAAGTGTTAGACTCCCCCCCAGAGTCCGAATCCCCTGTAGAAGATGATGAAGTATCCAAAAAGGAAACAAACTTTCTTTTTGATCTAGCTTGAAATTCCGATAAAAATCTCTGCGACTCTGGGAGTGAATAAAAATCGTTTTGTAGATATGAATAAACGGTTTCCACATGGAATATTTTTATTTTTCAGGATATGGGCATGAAGCGCCGCTTACTTTCCGCCCATCTTTTTAATTGGCTACTGTCACTGTCCTTTGTAAATGGTGGATTTTCATTGGCCAATAGGCTTAGTAGTCCCTCATTAGTACCGCCTTTTCTCTATTTGTAACCTCCCATGAGGATACCCCATGGTACATGTGTTGCTACTCTGTATGTTTTAATTATAGCCTCGGAGCACCACTTTCTTAACTGCCTTTCTCCTGCCTGCTGTTGCAGGCAGGAGATGCTCTCCCACAGTGCTTTTTAGGTTTCGACCTTGGCGAGGGCACTGCGAAGCAGTGCCCCTCCCAGTCGAAAGCTATTGTTTACTATATGGGGGACTTGAATCCGCCCCTTCTTCCATTGGCTAGCTCCATAAATGGAGGCTAGCCATTGGAAGAGATTGGCCGTCAATCACGTTTTCCAGTGAAAACGCGATTCGGGGGCGTTTCTGGGTCTTTTTTTAAGCCCCGCCCCTTCTTGCCGTGTGTCCCGGGCCGCGCTGTGATTGGCTGCCGGCCCGGGACACCCCAGTGACGTCGTTTCCCGGGCCGCGCTGTGATTGGCTGCCGCCCGGGACACCCCCGTGACGTCAGCCAATCACAGCACGGCCCCGAATCCCTACAGGGTGCGCTGTGCCTTCAGTCGACAGCTCGTTTTCGGGAGGCGGTAGACTCCCGAATTTGAAGCCCAAAAGCCGCCGGAAGAAGTCCAGGTGAGTGCTTTGTTTAATTTTCTTGCCTTCCTGCCCCCCCCTCTCCCTCCCGTTGTGTCCCGCCGTCATAAAAAGTTGGACGGTGCCAGGTTTTCATTTGCGTGTCCGTTCCTGCCTCCCCCCTCCCGCTGTGTCCCGCCTTCACAAAAAGTTGGACGGTGCCAGGTTTTCATTTGCGTGTCCGTTCCTGCCTCCCCCCTCCCGCTGTGTCCCGCCTTCACAAAAAGTTGGACGGTGCCAGGTTTTCATTTGCGTGTCCGTTCCTGCCTCCCCCCTCCCGCTGTGTCCCGCCTTCACAAAAAGTTGGACGGTGCCAGGTTTTCATTTGCGTTTCGGCTTGTTTTTTCTTCATGTGCCTATAGCAAGCAGTGGATGTGTACTCGCAGAATGCATTTGCGAAGACGATATGCACGTCGTATCATCAAATGGATTAGAGCGAAATATATTTTCCCTCTCGTTGTTTCTATTTTAAGGACATTCCTTCCAAGTTTCGGCGTATAGATTGACGCGGGCTTGTCGCCCTGTATCCTTTTCATTTGCACGCAGCCGAGGTCGGGCGGGTGCGTTTGTTGCTGGTCTGGGACTCTGGAGAGGATGCTGCGCGACCCCGTGATTGGAAGACCCCTTATGACCTCACAGCCGTGGATCTTTGTAGAGCACCGGCTGAGCGTTCTGGTACACCGGGAGGATTCTGTGCGGCCCCGCTGATATTAACTAAGTGATTGTGAGACCCCTTATGACCTCACAATCGTAGAACTGTGTTAGTGCACCGTCGGTGCTGCAGTAATCCACGCGCCCCCAAGAAATACCGCCTTCGCCCGCTACATTGGGCGGTCTTGTTTGATATTTCTTAATCTCGGCCCTTTCTCATAATTGATCTGTTCATTCCGTCTAATGACTAATTACATATCCGAGAACATCAGCAGCCGCATTCATCATCGTAGAATGTAATAATCAATGACATTTCAACAAAGGAAAAAATAAATATGCAATTAAGGACTCATTAACATTTGCTTGAGCTCTTTGAATAATCACGGTGCTGACAAGGCTGTAATTAACAGAAATTGATGCTGAGTTCGGGGTTGGAGAGTGTGTTTTCTCAGCATTTTATCGTTGTCGCGGCGGGGGCTGGAATGAAGTTCTGCTCTACTTGCAACTTGCCTCAGCTGGGATGTGATGGGACGTGCCAGGTAGCAGAGGCTTCTGGGAGCCCTTAACTCGTCTGTGACCTGCACTTCAAGACGCTTCGTTTACTCTCTTTTATTTTTAATGCCGCGTGTTTCCTTTTTAGGAGCCCTGCAGAGACGGCAGGAGCGAAAGCGACACTCAAATAATATTAAAATGGCCAACGTATTTTAAGATAAACTGACCATTTTATTTCCAGGTACATGTTGAACCTCTCAGCCATCAATACCTCGAGTGTCTGCTCTCTTGCAGACTCCATATCCCGTGCACATTGTTCAATTTACCAAATTTCGTGCTGTGTGGCTAGCAGGTTTGTGCTATTTGCACCTGCACAAGAATTTTTAAGGAGATTACAGATGTTTTTAAATATCATATCTTACTCCTCCACGTACCATTACTGGTTGTTGCTTTAACTATTAGCCGAAATACACCAAATTCACCAACGCCGTCTCATTTGCCTGTGCACCCCTGAAAGTGCTGATTATACCAAGTTCTAGGCAGCGCCTTTGTTGAATGTGCACCCAGGCCATATGGTGGAGCAAGCAGCATTAACTTGACGGGGATAACGGATGGTGGAATCGGGGCATGACCTCGCCTCCAGCTTCCGGTAACTCCTTCTGGTCGAGGATCACAGGTTTATAGAGCGGGATGCAGCAAAACGACAGATGGATTAACTATACATAAAACTGTTACTTTCTTTTTATTTCCTCTTTGTAATTGGAAAAAGGCGTCTGAAAGCGACATTAGAAAAACGATACCATCAACACAAATTAAACTGACTATTGGAAATTAGGAAGCCAGGTTAACCAAGATACTTCTCTATGCTCACGCGGCATCAAAAACCATGATGGTTTTTGAGGCCGCGTGATTTCTAAGGCAAGATTTTCATGATCGCTTAGAACCAGTTATGGCATCCGTTGGCATTGTTAAAATCTGCTGATTTGCAAATTTATTCTCCCTCTTTTCTTTACTTCCTTACAGAATGCATGTTTTTGAACTGGATGACGAATGACTGCATGCCTGGCTCGAGCAGCAATTACATCCTGTGCATTATATGGAATTGTGTTCTTGTGGAACTATCCTTAACACTTGTAGTAACGCCCGTGTGGTGGTTACATCAATGATATTTGTAATGCCTCCACCACGCGCGACGCACCTGCTCCTTGCTTTTGTGCGGCATGTTGTAGAAATATGGATCTCCGTGAAGGCCAATACACCAAAGCGCTAATTAAGTGCTCCTTGCTTGGTCTGTGTGTCAATCCTGAAGATAAGCGTGCTTGCCTGATGGAATTTTTTTGTTTGTTATCTCTTTGATAAAAAGATGCGTTTACCCAGTGGCATTTATACTGTATATGTGATACTTGAGAGGCACCTCGCAAGATCTGCTCTGGGAAACCTAGCTTTGGTCTGCTATAGAATCTTTGCAGCCCAAACATCTGGAGAGCCCCTGTCATATGAAGTGTCATTTAAGAAACGAAATCCTTTCCAACACCAAGATCTTGCTGCCTATTTTCCATCAAGGTGGAAGAGGGAAGCAGTGTTATTTAGCAATGCATCTTTGCTTGCTGGTCAGACACACAGCAAGAAACACGGTTAATTCTTGGTGATCTATGGTTGGCCAAATTTAACCACGGTTTATCTCATAATGTAAAATTAGGGAGCGAATAAGCAAGCAGTGCAAATGGGAGGTTATCTAGGGGCATGCGTAATAATTTGAATGAATTCTTTACCTGCCTACTGACTAAAAACATTTTCTCTACAAATTAGGTATTTACTATAGGTATTTGCACTAATACGCGTTTAAATGAAACTGCTTTGCTTGCTAATGTGAAAAAAAAATCTATTTTCAGTACATGGTTGAATCCCAAGTGTTTTAGAAGGTCTGTCCTACTGTTCACACTTTCTAGTTGCAGTTTTTATTAAAATGTCTCAATAGGTCACAAAACTATTGTGAACATATTTTCAGAGTTACATTAATAAACTGTTTCTCACCAAGATAATGCACCGTTATGCGACTTAAAATATTTTGTAGTGTTTATTCTTTTCAGTGTGATTTTAATGGCGAACCTTAAGTTGTAGTAATAGAAAACAATGTCAATTTCATGTTTCTGGTCAAACCACGCTGTTTTTCCATCTCCTCTGAATTAGATTTTTTTTTAAATTCCTGTCTCTATAACTAGGTTAAAACTTGCGTCCCCAAGGTGGTCATTAATGCATCATCTAGTTTTGCGCATATGGTGGTCTTTTAAACATCACTGATGCTCTTGTTCTCTTGACCCTAGAGTGTTGCACCTCTGCCTGCTGCTGGTCAATCAAAAACAAATGCTTTTAGTGTAAATTGTATTGATTTGTTTGTATCATTAATCTGCCCTTCATTCCGCCCTACAATTAAACCTCCTGCATTTTTTGTTTTAGGTTTCGCCTCGTCGAAAGCTGCGCAAGCAGACGTTCACGCAAGGCGAAAACTTTTGTTTACTAGTATGGACAAAAGTCCCGCCTCTCTGTTCCATTGGCTAGCTCCATAAATGGAGGCTAGCCATTGGAAGAGAGAGGCGTCCGTCTTTCAGCGAGGCGATTGGTGGGCGTTCCCGGCGATTTTTCTCATCCTGCCCCTTTGACAAAGTCATTGCGGCGGTGGGCGTTTACTTTTTTTTTTTGGCCGCCTTTTATTTTGTCATTTGCCCCGACCTCTGGTGAGTGCTTGCTGCTGTCCTGCCTTCCTCCGTCCCCCCTCCCACTGTCCGTGTGCCCGCCCGCCCCCACTCCTGCTGTCCGTGAGCCCGTTAACCCTCCCGCTGTCCGCCCCCCCCCTCCCGCTGTCCGTGAGCCCGTTCATCCGCCCCCCCCCCCCTTCCGCTGTCCGTGTAACTCTTAACCCTGATTCGGCTCCGTGGACAGATGTTTTGACAGTCTGGATTTGTGCTGTCTCTGTTCACGGCTAGTTATAAAGGTGCGACCCTCGAGCATGCATTTGTTTCTGCTGTTATCGATAGCGCCCAGAAGCCACTTTGCACGGTTACGAAAGTTAGCGGACACTAATGGGTGATCCTGCAAGGAACAAGACGGTACGGGTGGTGGGAGGAAAGAACAGAAGGTAAAGTTTGGAGGTGCAGCGCCCCTGACCCCCTCCCTTCCCCCATACACACATAAATGACAAATGACACTTTTGGCACCAAAGGGCGCCTTTCCTTAATAGAACTGGCGTTAGGGGGTCACGAGCTGTGACAAGCCGAGACCCCAGTACAGGCAGGGGCCAACCCAGTGGGCAGCATCCGGGGTCTCAGGAACCCCCTCCACAGTCTTCTGCTCTTCATCAAATGCACGCTATGCCTTCTGATAACACGGAAGTGTTATCTACTTGGAATCTCAGCGTTTCGTCCAGTTCTTCACACACACTGGAACATTCAAATGAAAAGAAGTGTTGAAAACGCGGTTTGGTCAGTATTATTGTGGCCCCCTGACTAAGCTACAGGTCGGAAAGTGCTTATTTTAAAAATCAAATAGTTTCAAGGCGCTTGCATAAGTGTCTTCGAATTCTACATTTCTGAAGATTTCATTGAGGCCACTATGACGTATACCTCTGACATTTGACCGCGAGCAACACGTTAATACTCTCTGCCCCGCACCCTGCTGTTTGAGTTTTTTTCATTCACATCCAAGTTTTTCAACAGAAGTTTTGTGTAAGAATTCCTTATAACAAAGCGAACTCCGGTTGCCACTGCAGACATATTTGGAACCGAGACTGCACAGAACCTCAACATGCAGGACTGTGGCCCGTGGGATCTGCGCTCGCTTTGGTGCAGACTCCCATGTGTGAGGCGGCTGGCAGGATTCCACACTTCCTTTTCACACGGGAGCCTGTGAGGCGCGCACTCTGGATGGTACTCAGGGGTAAGGGCCCAGCTTTGGGACGTCCCGGAAACCCTGCAATGTGTGTCCGTGGGCCGCAGCGGGATACTCTGAAGCCAGCCTCAGCCGCCCCCCTCAGGAGGTTTGACTTTGCCCTCAGTCTTGGCCACTTTGTTTTGGAAGATCCTAGCGCGTTTCATCACAGTTTATGGGGCGGCTGTAGTGACAGCAGCGGAGCAGGACTGTGTTTTATTATTTTCCACTGATGTGTTCTCGTAAAAAAAGTAGATGGGCGCTTCTGGATTGAAGAGGAGAACGGAAGAGCGCTTGAGAGTGGACATTCCAGTTGACCAGTTACAAATGTTTTTGTTCAGGTTGTCTGGCGTCCCAGAGGCACTTTCTATGGACAGAACACATCCATGAAAAATACTTTATTCTAGTGGCTCTATTCCCTCCGCCCTCCTTCTTGCTCTCTCTCTTCTACCATCCCTCTCTTTTCTGCCTTCTTACTCCCTCCTGCCCTCCCTTTCCACCTCTCTCTTCTGCTTTCTTTCACCTTCTTGCCCTCCATCTCTCTCTTGTTCTCTCTCCTTCCTGTCCTCTCCTCCTCTAGCCATCCTTCTCCTTCCTGCCCTCCCTCTCCTACCTGCCTCCCTCTCCTTTCTGCCCTCTCACACACTCCTACCTTCCCTCCTGCCCTCCCACTCCTTTCTGCCTCTTTTCCTTCCTGCCCTCTCTCTCTCTCCTGCCCTCTCTTCCTTTTGACCTCTCTTCCTTCTTCCTTCTTACTCCTGCTCTCCTTAACTTCCATATCTATCACTTCTTCTCTTGCACTCAGTCTCCATCTCTCTCCCTCTTGCCCTCTCTCTTTATCTTGCACTCTCTCCTTCTTGCCCTCTTTCTCCTGTCTTCTCTCACACTCCTGGCTACACTAACATGCTAACAAGCTTTATGAAATAACGTGTATTCTAATTCACTGTGCATCTGCAACTAATTGCATTATAAATGCAATCCATATTTCTGTGTAAAGTAAAACACATCAACGTTTTACACATATTTCAAAGAAGTTAGAAAATACCATTTGTCAAAAGCAATACCAAAAGCTCAAACTTTAACAAAGGCGAAACCATTGCATTGTAAATGCTTGTTTAAAATGGAACCAGCACAGCACGCCTAAGCTGATATAATGGCAGCCACGCCTTTCTTTTTTTGTTAATAGAAATCACCGAAGCAGTTGCAGGCCTTTTTTTACCTATATTTTTACTTTTCTTACAATGGCGGCATCCGTGCTTTAGCTTTAAACATCTTAAGGTAAAGCATGAGTTCCGCGATTGCTTCAAAAGTATAGAAATAGAAAAAAAATCACTTTTTTTCTATTTATTTACTTTTGAAGCAATTTCGGCCCTAAAGTGAGAGTGCCATGATCAATTTGCAATGCTCATTCCATCTTGCTACAGTGTCTGAACAAAGCCGGGTTTACAGAGTCAGCGCTAAGATGGCTTAAAGCGTTCCTTACGGACCGTAGCTTTCAGGTCCAAAGGGGCTCATTCAAATCCTCTGCCATTGCACTCGAACAGGGAGTGCCTCAGGGCTCGGCTTTGAGCCCTAGCCTGTTCAATCTTTATATGGCCCCCTTGGCAGAAGTCGTGCAGGCGTTTGGAGTTGATTTAGTTTCTTACGCCAACGACACCCAACTGCTGATCTCCCTGTCCCAAGCCCCTAACATAGCTGCCTCCAACTTCAAGGCCTGCATGCAGGCCTTAGCAGGATGGATGAACTCACATTGCCTAAAACTCAATGGCTCCAAAACTGAGGTTGTAGTGATCGGAGGGAACAACTCTAGCTGGACAGGAGATTGGTGGCCAGCTTGCCTGGGCCCCACGCCCAACCCCAGCAAGGAGGCAAAGAATTTGGGAATCTGGGTTGATCCCAACTTATCTTATGAGGGCCATGTAAATCGCCTAGTGGGAAAATGCTTCGGCATACTAAAAACCCTCAACCGCACTCTGGACTTACTACCGCTAGAGGCCCGTCGTACCCTGACTCAAGCCCTGGTTACGTCCCGCATGGACTACGGGAATGTGCTACTCTTGGGTACCTCTGAAAAAAACCTTAAACGATTGCAAGTCCTCCAAAATACCGCAGCCAGATTAGTGTTGAGACTCCCGAAAAGAGCAGCTTCTCAGCCTGCCTTGACCTCGCTACACTGGCTTCCGGTCAGAAAGAGAGTGCTATACAAAGCACTCCTAATATGCCACAGGATTGTTTGGCATAAGGCTCCATCCTATCTTTCTGACCTGATACAGACTTATGAACCCACCAGAGAATTACGCTCTACAGGAGCTGGGCTACTAAAAACTCCCCGTGTCAGAAGAGCAAAAATGGGCGGACGCTCCTTCAGACTATTGGCAGCCAGCAATTGGAATAAACTCCCTATCAACCTTAGGCTAGAAGGATCTGAAATCAAGTTCCGAAAACTTCTAAAGACACACCTGTATAAAAACTAGCCAACTCTCTGTCCGTAGGCGGTTTCCGCTTCTCTATTATTGTTTTTTTTTTTCTACGCAGCGCGGGGACACGCCGCGAAGGCGCCACCAGGCGCTTTATAAATCTCTTTATTATTATTATTATTATTAGTAGCTCTTGTATTACTGAAAGTTTGAGCTATTGGCATTGGATTATTATTAACGCCAATCTCTGAAACTTTCAGTAAAGCAAGACCTATTGATTTGCAAAAACGTATGTTCATTTATTAACTGGCGACCATCTCTGGCGCTGTACATGTCAAATAGACAGGAAATAGGAAGGTGAGGTATGAAAATCAGTATTTGTGACTGAAGGGGAATAAATCGATTGGGAGTGTTACAATGAATATGATATAAGTGTCCAGTCGTACCATTGAATGTCTTTTGCTCAATGGTTACTTTTATCTATTTTTATTGGTGCCCGTCCCCAAACACTGCATCCTCTGATGTATTTCTTCGTTTTTGTTCCTGCGTACTTTCGATCAAAGAGCAGTTCTTGGGGTGCTCAAACTCTCCCTGCTACTTTGATTTGCGGACAGTGCCTCTCCCCTCTGCAGCCTTTAAAGAGAGAATGTGCAGTAACCATTAACATGTGTGGCCGCCTTCTTGCCGCTGTGGATGGAGTTATCGGTCTGTCCCAGTTGTGACCGTCGCACTGTGTAATCTCAGACCACGAGAGTTGCTTTTGGTAAAGTATTCTGGGTTTATGAATTGAAGCTATAAAAGTTTCAAAAATGAAAAGTCGCGGGCAGCTAAGAAACGCAGGGTGTAGCTTTGATCTTGAGACAGTGCTTTCAGCTGTGGCTCTTTTGAGTTTGACTGTTCCATATTAAGTATTTGCATTACCGAGAGCCTGCACACATTGGAGAAACAGCGCCCTGCTTCTCATCTCTAAAACGGGTGCCCCAGTGAGGGTAGGCAAGCTGAACTGCAAACATACTGCCTGAGGGACACATGCGATATTCATCAGATTACCTTACATAAGGTAAGAAGATCAGAAGATGTGTGAATGAATGCAAGCACCACAAAACCGAGTGAGGAAAGAGTGGCAGAAAGGCCACACCCACCTAGCCTCCCTGTTGTACCCGGGACAACAACATCTCAGCCTGAACACTATGAGATCAGGGTGATCACAGGAGGTCAGTAACCTGAGTATATCGAAGAGTATGTAAACACAAGAAGGTGATTGGAGAGATCCCAATACCTAGAGGGTTTGAGAGGGTTGTTACCGGAGTATATCCTCCGTAAGTAGTATAAAAATCACAAAAAATACTCCAATTAACCATGTAGTGGTCAGTGGTGCTAGTGAACTAGTTGTGCTCGAAGTGAGGGAACAAAGACAGGGGGGGAGGGAACTCTCTAGTGAAAGGTTGTACCTAACCCAACCATAAATGTGGGGAAAAAAACTATTTTTGTTTTAATTACCCTCACACACCCTAGTGGTGTCATGCTTCATCATCGGTTCACCCTGACCCCTAAAAAGTCAAGGTGGGCTCAACCACAGTGTTCGGAGCTCTTTGAATAAATGAAAGACAAGGGGGTTTAAAGATAAAATATCTCAGGCCGGTCCCCAGTTTTCCTTTATTCTTAAGTCTGCCTGGGTAATTAAAAATATATTAAAAAGTGGGTCTTTGTTGGGGTGTTATGGTCCTAAGACCCTAGTGCCGACATGTTTCAGTCAAATGCGGCCATAAATGTCCTGGACTTTCTTCAGGGCAAGGCTGACCCCTATGTGAGGGAACTAAAAGGATGGGAGGTCCCTATCCTATCAGTAAAGTGAGGGCAGAGTAGCTGCTCCTTGTGGTATGTTAAAAGTGTGTGTATGTCATCTGCCAGACTCCATCTGAAAAGAAACAGACACCATGTAACATAAGCATCACAAACAAAATTGCTGTTGTATTTATGCCCCAGTAGGGCGTTGTGGATACCGCCTAGGTGAGCATGCCTGCAATCTTGTGCATGCTTCTATGTGGAGGTATCACCCCTTCACTGTGCCACTCAAACCATTACACTGAAACATATTGGTTTCATATGTGACAGGCTTTCTTTGTAAGTGGCAAGTTTAATCGCATACTAGCATTATCAGCGTGAAAGTCTGATTAAGTAAAAACAACATGCACAATGTGAAAGATATCTCGATTGCACTAGCTAGCGTATAGACTTCAAATTATTCAAAACAATTTTTCGTGATCAAAATACACGGACACTCACATTTTCATGCACACTCCCTCTCATTTCAGTAATACTTTACCCGATTTGGGGAAGTTGACTTCATCACTCAGGACCGGATTAACTATGCGGGTGGTCCTGGGGTATATGTTAAAACATGGTTGGACAAAATGATTTCTAATTAGTGAGCCAAATGTGCTCGGGCCATCGTTGAGGTGACCCAAGATAGATTGACAGCGCCGCTGTCTAAAACAGGGGAGCGCGCCGAGCATCAGCGCGGAAAGATAGCCCTTACTTCGATTGAGCAGTCACGCAGCAGTCTACCTATTTAGGTCCCGGTCCTCTGCTTGTGCTGCCCGAGTCTCCAGTCCCGGGCTCAAATGTTGTTTTAGCGCGGTAATCTGAAAGGATCATAGAGTCCTGCCCCCGATCTCCGACCTGCGGAGGAAGTGACGTACGACGTTACTTTGTGAGCGTAGTCAATGGGAAATGTGCCTGGGGATTGTAGTTTGTGTAGATTGTATGGTAGTTCACATGCAGGAGGATAATAAATAGGTTGCGCTCTGGCTGGCTGTAACCTGTATGTGTGTATCTCAGGGTCACTCTCCTGAGGCCTGCCCAATGCTGATTGTCTGTGGCCGTTGTCCGATCAGGTAACTCAGGCGCTAGCTTAATGCCCTACGATATCTGGTGTTTGGCAACTCTTTAAGATCTTCTTTCTGATAATTTCTGATAATTATATGTTTCTCTCGTCGTCATTCCTTGATTTTGCTCACGAGAAAGTGTTGCTCACAGGGCTTTAAGTGGGATGAAAAATCTGGGGGTTCTCTGAAAGAGGCGTGGTCAATGTAATTGAGGGCGTGGCTTAACACGTCCGCTAGGAATCTGTGTTTAGCACAGTGTGCCGCCCGACTTGTATTTTGCTGTTCCTGTCATTGCGTCTAGATATATGATACAAGTCACATCATACCGACAAGTCACGACTATTGGCTTTGTCAATGGTTGTTAGTTGCATAAGATAAATAAGCTGCAACTATGGCTAGTATATAATATTCAAAAAACTTCCACTTACAGCCCTGCTGACACCACGACGATGTTGCTGCTCCTGAGTTTCAAAAAGAGAAGGTAAATCCAGAGAAATTACTCTCTTTAACACCTTGGCTGCTAGGTGTTTTCCCCTCCTGTGCTGATATTGCTTCGATACTATGGTTTCATGACGAGCTCAGCTCGTCATCAGCACAGCTCAACCGTGCATCATGACGAGCTGAGCTCTTCATCAGCATCGAAAGGGTTAAAGGATTTCCCTTCCTCTACAACGCTCATCATGCGCACATCCATGAGCCTGCTGTCACTGCAGTAAACGGACCGGCTGTGCCAGGGCACTAAACAGAGCCCGATAGAGACCCGTTTCGAGGCCCCCTGAAAAAACTGCCGGTGCTAAGCACCGGTGAGACCCAGCCCACTTAAAGCCCTGGTTGCTCATAGTTGTTTAAATCACTCATAATTACACTGAAATTATGAAAATGTCACACTTAGCAAACGGAAACCTTAGAATCTATGCGACTATAAGTACAAAGTGTGTGTTTACGCACAGCTTGCAGGTTTTCAAAACACATAAATAAAAGCCATTGTCATTTACATTGCCAATAGCTCAAACTCTCGCTAATTTGGGACCCATTGCATTGCAAATGCTTGTTTTAATAGGTGTGCGGATGATACTAGAACATACATGCCAATAGACCCGATTCAGACGGGAGACTGCTGATTTTTCAAACCAAAAAGGGCTTTATTGTAGCTGTCTCCCGCCTGAAATTTCATTTTCTACAATAGAAATCAATGGGAATTTTCATTCTCCCGGTTATTTTTTGTTTTAAATCTCCCACGTCCCTGGCCTAAAAATGTTGGCATGTCTGCTAGAATCCCATACGTTTTTCAACGCTATTCACTCCCTCCAAGAGAACGCTTTTGCAACACAAACAAACATTATATTTGCCCTTTAAGTGATATTGGAAAAGGCGAGATTTTACGCGGAAGAAGGTGAGATAGGAACATGTTTGCCTACAAAAGATTCTTCAGCTACTTCCTGGAAATACTATTGCCATGTATGTGTACGTGCGCGTGCTACCCCTTGTCCCGGCAGGCTCCGCGCTGTTCGAAGATGGCGGCGCCCATGGCCGGTACTTTCGGTGCCATGGCGTTTCGAGTTTGGCTGTGCCGCACCTCCGTGATGAGGCCGGGTCTCCGAGGCCATCTGAAATACTGTACTAACTCTTCCGTCCCGCTAGCGCCTTCCTGCCCCGCTATACTCCCCCTGCTCCTCCCCGGGGGTATACAGCTGTTCCGAGACTTTCTGAGCCCTGAGGAGGAGAGTTCCCTGCTGGCAGAGCTTGAGCGCCCCCTGGCAAAGGGGCGATACCAGGACGGCCACTGGGATCAGGTGAGGGAGTTAAGATGCCGAGGGGGCGTGGAGGTGTAATTGGGTAATGTTTATGAAGCCGACTGGGGCATGGTATGAGGAAAGTATCGTGTATCACTGGGTATCACATATCATGGTATGAGGAAAGTTGGGGCACTGGGGTAGGGTTATGAGGAAAGTACTAGCAGATGACGCCATCATCAGGGGCTTCCTTATTTAGTGTCCGAGCAAACAAGGAGAGTCGAGCCAGTGGTTTGGTTTGGCTTGGCTCGGCTCGAAGAGCCCGTGCACGAGCGTGTTACATGCTATGTGTAGTAATAAGACTATATTTTGCAGCTTTATGATTTACTGTCAGGGTTATATGTTTAAGGTGTTGTGATTTACCGTGGCCCCGAATGATCATTGTCGTAGCACTCTGGAATTCTGCATGAAATATTCCAGTCAACGGCTCCCTGTGGCAATTGCTTTGGGACTCTAATACGGGTGGTTGCGCTCCAAGTAGGCTCCTTATTTATGTACGAATAAACCCATTTTAACTACTACTTGGTCGTGGGCATAATGTTTCATAAAAGAGCAAAGCCATGAAAATGTTTGGTATGTAATTTTGCAACAAAAATTATGTAAATATTCATGACATAGTTTCAAAACTCACCCAAAATGTTTTTTTTGTATTATTCTGAAGCGTTTTACATAAGATGATATCACTGTTGTTTACCTGGCATCTTTGGTGTGATTTCCCCTGTCTGTTTGCGTCTGACATCCTGTTTAGGTCGAGCCTAGCAGTGTACGCTGCTCTGTAAGGCATGTTGGATTCAGTATATGAACTTCAAGCCGGCCCATCACTTGTCATTGGTTGTTCCGGGTGCCTTTCTAAACTCCCCACTTTGGAATAGTAAATCATGCCAATTTGTCCCTCCTGTAGATGTCGTTCCCGCCCATAACTACTGGCCCTTTTACAGGGCTCATTTCACTTCTATTTCAGTCCGTTTCATGCACTATTTTTCCAATTGCC
Organism: Lissotriton vulgaris; assembly: GCF_964263255.1. Taxonomy (NCBI): domain Eukaryota; kingdom Metazoa; phylum Chordata; class Amphibia; order Caudata; family Salamandridae; genus Lissotriton; species Lissotriton vulgaris. Next base: position 1,116,674,477 of record NC_141685.1, on the reverse strand, counting down.
TGCCTTGTGTTCTGGAAATGTTGAAAACTCTAGCAGCTGACCATTGTTACTGCTTTCCCCTCCCACCCACCTTTTCTCTGTGTGTTCTCCCCTTCACACCTTGGCGTTCATTTATGATCTACAGAGTCTGAGTCACTGAAGATCGAGTTGAGCAGTCACAAAGTTATAATGTTAAAAATGTGACTTTACTCGCTCGCTCCCTTTCACCCAATCTTTTGTTTTTAGCATTAATTATCTTTCACTCACTTGGGCGTTGCTCTTGTTCCGTAAACAGGGATGTAAATCTTGTCCTTTTTCAGTTCTCAAATGTGGCAGCTGTCTCTCTGTTCCTAGTGGTAATTCCCCATTCTTAGTCCTCTAGGCAGTGCTGCAGCTGCTGCGTCTCTGTTCCCAGAGGTAATTCCTCATTCTTATTGCTCTAGACAGTGCTGTAGCTGCTTCTCTGGTCCCAGTGGTAGTTCCTCATTCGAAGTTCTCTAGACAGTGCTGCTAGCTGCTTCGCTGATCTCATTGGAAATTCCTCATTCTAAGTCCTCTACACAGGGCTGCAGCTGCTTGTTTGGTCCTGTCAGTAATTTCTCCATTCTAAGTCCTGTAGACAGTGCAGCAGCTCTGTCTCTGTTCCCAGTGGTAATTCCTCATTCTTAGTCCTTTAGACTGTGCAGCAGCTGCTTCTCCGGTCCCAGTGATAATTTCTCATTCTTAGTCCTCTAGCCAGGGCTGCTAGCTGCTTTTTTGATCCCAGTGGGAATTCCCGGCAGTGCTGCAGCTGTGTCTATGTTCCCAGTGGTAATTCCTCGTTCTTAGTCCTCTAGGCAGAGCTGCTAGCTGCTTCTCTGATACCATCTGTAAAACCTCACACTAAGTTCTTGCAGCAGTGCTGCTAACGTCTTCTCTGGTCCCAGTGGTAAGTCCTTCTTCTAAGTCTCCCAGACAGTGCTGCTAGCTACTACTCTGGTTTCTGTCAGAAATACCTACATTTTAAGTCCTCTAGTGCTGCAGCTGTCTCTGTTCCCAGTGGCAATTCCTCATTCTTAGTCCTCTAATCAGTGCTGCTAGCTGCTTCTCTGGTCCTGTTAGTAATTCATCATTCTAAGCCCTCTAGACAGTGCTGCTACTGAATTCTCTGGTTTCTTTGGTAATGCCTCATTCGAAGTCCTCTAGACAGTGCTGCAGTTGATTCTCTGGGCCCGGGTAGTAATTCCTCATTCTAAGTCCTCTAGGCAGTGCTGCAGCTGTGTCTCTGTTCATACATCCACTACACTCTTTACCAAAATGCATAGATAAAAGATATTGTCATTTACAACGCCAGTAGCTCTAACTCTGACAAATGCGAGACCTATTGCATTGCAAATGCTTGTTGGACTGTGTGCTGAAGTTCGTTTTTGCTGGTTTTACGGCTCTAGGCACTTTTCCACTGCTGACTAGTGGTAAAGTGCATGTGCTCTGTGACTAAAACTTAATAACATATATTGTTTCTCCATGATTGGCGTATCTGATTTACTAGCAAGTCCCTAGTACAGTGCACTACGTGTGCCCAGGGCCTGTATATCAAATGCTACTAGTGCGCTGCAGCACGCATTGTGCCACCCACCTGAGAAGCCCTTCAAATATGTCCCAGGCCTGCCACCGCAGTGTCTGTCTGTGAAGTCTTAGGCTGCCCCGTCGCCTATGCAAGTCCACTTACTTGCCAGGCACAAACCTCCACTTTTATTACATGTAAGGCACCCTAGGTAGCCCTATGGGCAGGGGGTAGTGTATTTAAAAGGGAAGATATGTATGCATGGGTTTTACATGTCCTGGTAGTGAATATCTGCTAAACTCGTTTTCGTTACGGCCAGACCCATCTCTCCCATAGGCTAGCATTGGAGATTCCTTGTAACAGGTTACCAGCGTAACTACCAATTAGGAGCAGATAGAAAATTGGGGTTTTGGTGTCACAATTTAAAACCCTATTTTTGTAGTGAAGTTGGTTGATAAATTGCAGATCTGAAAATGCCACTTTAAAAAAGTTGGCATTTTCTTTCTTAACCATTCGGTGCCTCTGCCTGTCCATAGAATACACAGCTGGGTTGGATGACAGTTGGGCTTTGTGAACTCACTCTAGACAGTCACACACCGGGAGCTGAGGTGTGCCCTCCATATCTTGAGGACCCATCACCAGGCTGATGAGCCTTCCTGAGCTAGAGTGGTGGGATGGGCTGACACTTGCACCTGAATAGGGCTATGCCTATCCTCACACAAGTTGCCACTACATGTAGTGTGTCTGATGCCAGGGCAAGGAACAGCAGGGTCTTGTGCACTACAAAGACCGTTCTTTGAAGTCTCCATAAGTACTGGCCCTCTGACACCATATACTCGGAACACTTCTGGACTGAGGACATTCTGCCAAGAAGAAGAGCTGTTGAGGTGCCAGGAGGATTGGCACTTTGCTGCTTCTTTTGCTGTATTAGCCTGCTTCCTGCTGCTTCTGTCCTGGGAGGCATAGGACTGGGCTTTGCACTCTACGTTCTGCTTTCTAAAGGTTCTCCAAGGGCTTGAGTTGAGCTTGCCTGCTGTTGGAAGTCTCAGGGCCTTCAAAGACTTCCCCCGTAGCAACTGGGCTCCTGTGCTGGTAGTCCTTCTTGCCAAGTGGAGCCAAATCCAGGTCCTGGGCCCTTGGAAGTGAGTGTCCGTGCTACAAGAGGAAACCGACGTTGAGTGACTTCAGAACTGATGTCTGAATGTAACTTTGACGCAGCGCAACTGCCTGCCCCGAAGCTGTGGTCCCTGCATGACGCACAACCGCAACTTACTATGCAGGTTCCGACGACACTGCAGCACCTCCGTAGGACCGTCACTGCGGGAGTCTCAAGCACCGCGCCACTAACATCCATGAGACACAGCTCCGACTTAGCGCCGTAGCTGTGGCCCAGTGGTTTGACTTTGATGCCCTATACCTGAAACCATGCGTCTTAACCTCTGGCTGCATCATGGACCCCGCCCAGAAGTAAGGAACCAAGGGTCATCTCGGTACCCGCCACATCAACTTCCCTGTGCCCCTCATCGTCCACGGGCAACAGTGACTCCCCGATCTACAGTGTTGCCAGAAACCAACGCCTCACTTGCTTCAGTGAGGCGTCCCCTCCTTCATGCAACGCACTCTCCTTCAGTGCGAATGACCAGCATAGCAGTAAGGAACCTGTACTGCACCACCTTGCAACAGCAAGATATAGTACTGGGGTCTTCGTGACCCCCCCCCCCCCCCCCCCCCTCGACTCACCAGTCCTCACTCCTCGAGCTTAGACTGACGTTTTGGAGTAGTCAACGTCAACCGCGACCAGATAGCCTCGTTGCAGCTATTATGTTTTTAAAAGTCATACTTGATCTAATCTATGAAAACTCGTATTCTGATATGTGTATGTTGAATTCTTTTTTTCTTTTTTTTAATTTTTTTTTTATCTTGTTTTACTCAGATAAATATTAGCTATTTTTCTAAACCTGGTGTGAAGCACTTTTGTGGTGTGTTCACTGTATTACTGTGTACATGCGCAAATACTTTACATATTACCTCTGAGGAGAAGCCTGACTGCTCTTGCCAAGCTACAAAGGGGGGTGAGCATGGGTTATTCTTAGCGTGTATCTTACTTACCCTACCCTGAGTAAACATCCCTCCTTGGACAGGCTGCAAACCCCTGCCAACTAGAGAATCCCATCTCTAACAACTGCATTAACAGTCATTTATTAAAAGGGATAGCTTTTAAACAAGAATTTAAGAAGTATTCCCCATAACTCCTCCTCATGCTGATTGCAATGTTAATAGTAAATTAAGAGGCAGGTAATTTGCACTCTTAATTATTATGAGCGGAACAACATTATAGACCATTAAAACAACCCAAGGGATATTTTTCTATAACCCACATCCTGAAATAGCATGTTTGAAGATGCTGTCATCTGGAATATTGCAGAAAAAAGAGACATGGTCAAACAAAATATTTGCTTAATAGAACAAAGTTTAGTCAAATAGGGAAGCTAGGACTGATCATAGTATTTCTGGTTTCACATTGTGTATTTCAGCCTCTAGATGGGTTTCCTAATTCTCTCTTATGTTTTACATGAAGGTTAATGTTTGTGTTTAATTCTTGTGGCATGTGGTTAGATCGTGTCGTTGGAATATGCGATGTTACATCGCATGCAGTACAACACGGTCCTTACAACGACCGCGTTGTTACGCATACCATTACATCGTAAGTCGATTCTACGACTTGCTGTAGGGGGCGCACTGGACTTAGGAATAGAATAATTTACTATTCCAACTCCGGCGTCCGCAACAGTAGGGAAGGTGTTGTAATAGTAAATTATACTATTCCTTAGTTTAGAGCGCCCCCTACAGCAAGTCGTAGAAACGACTTTCGTTGTACTGCACGCGATGTAAACGCTACTTCCTGTGTTGTTGAGGTAGCAGGAGGAAGCCTCATGAAAGATTGTCTCATTTTAGGCTGAGCCAGAGCCAGGCACCTTGCTCAAGTGTGGCTCTCATACGTCTATTATCCAGTCTTTGATTTTTTTAGCACAACTGCTTTTTGGAGTTGCACTACTGAGTTGAAGTAGTGTTTTATATGCACTTCTACTCTTGAAGAGCGGATGCAGAGTTCTCAAGCTTTCAAAATTCTGAAGTGTGAGAACCAATCCCTTATTGGACATTGGCTGCCTAGAGTTTCCAAAGACTAACTGAAAAGTCGCTTTCTTCAGTAGTTTCCAACTCGTTTTCTCTTCCAACGTGTGATTTCAGCTCTTCACCGTGTGAAGGGAGCCAAAGTCGTGTGAAAAACGGTGGCACCGTGTGAGTTAGCAGGTCTGGATGTGTCCAATGCCGCACTTCCGGTCAAAGTAGGAGTTGTGTTGCAGTGCTGCCACCCTGGTAGGATGCCCTCCACAGCTCTGAAAGGCTGTACTTCACACACAGTCCGGTACTAGCCCTTCTGCATTTGTGTGACATTTAGCTTCCTGTGAGCAAAAGCTCAACCTAACCACCAAATGTTTGGGTCGCCCTTGCAGTGAGGGAAACTTGAGCTCTTGGCATTTGTGGATGGGTATCTCACTACTTTGAGTGAGTATGTGAATGGAAGTGTGTATTTGTTATGTGGCCTAAATGGATAGCATTTTCTGTATCATACGTGAGGACTGGAGTTGTGTTTTGTCGCAGCACCTAGGCTTGTACTTGGGCAACAAGCATTGGCAAGACAATACTACTCGCCTGTTAGAACTGTCGTCTTTGCAAATCTTTTTTAGCCATGCTGTATAACACCAAGGCTGCTATGCAGCATGGCAATTGAAAACAAAAGTGCGATGACTTGGTTGCCTCATCATTTTGTAAAGTCATGCATGTATTCAACATGCATGCATGTGTCTACAAAAGTGTTGTGAGGTGTTTTTCTTTTTATTTACATATCCAAGATGGATCTGTAAATAAAAAAAAAAGGGGGGGGGGGAATGCAACACAAGTGAAGTGAGGGAGATAAGCACAGGGGTGAGGGAGAGTAATGTGGATGGGATGTTATAGCAGATGGGGAGATAGCTGGAAAACACGTGCACTAATGAGGAAATGGCCACAATCATCTGGCAATTTCTCACCTGTGGACCAACGCTACAGAGAACTCAGTGTGTATTTTAATTGACAAAACTGTGATTTAAATAATTTCTCATCTTTGTACTATAAATATCTTGGTTGTCTTCTGTGACTATGCACTTGAATTCCTGTATTGGGGCTCACATTGACTTGATCTTGCAAATGTGTAAATATTTTAATGACATATAATACATTTCTCATTCATGCACTCTCAGGCGTGCTTAAAGAAAACACTAGTCCCCTAAAAGCTAGTAGTAGAAGCTTAGAAGCCAGTCATTCAAAACAATATTAACGAGACTATGCTCCTTGGAAGGGACAAGCACAAGATTGACTAACTGGGACATGAATAAGAAATGGGGGACTCGGAGTAACAGTAAAACTGACCACTGGTAAGAAATGGAATACCTGCAAGGCCCTGTATGTTGTTTGTAAGACCCTGATGCCCTTTCGCACCCAGAAAACTTGAGTTTTTGCTAGGCTCATCCTAAAAAGGAGTGAAACTGGTATCCTGACTTTTATTTTAACCCTAGTTTGATGCTACCCAGACTAAAGTGAGAGGCTTCTTAGGAATTACAGGCTACTACAGAAACTTTGCTGCAAGCTGCAGGGCAATAGTTGCACCCTTGATGACTCCAACATCCACAAAGCATCCTAAGAAAGTGATCTGGAATTCGGAGTGTCGGAAGGGCCTTAAGGACTGGAAGACCGAATTATATAACACACCTGTGTTGAAAGCACCTGTCTACGGTCAACCCATAGTCATACAGACTGATGCCTGGGTTAAGAAGTTGGAGCAGTACTGGCTAAACTTGATGATGACATTAGACAGCACACTGAGTCCTTTATGAGCTGCACACTATCTCCTAGACAACAGTACTGGGCTGTAATTCTTTTTTTTATTGAAAAAGAATTCTTTGAAACTGTGTGAGCTTTGAGGAGAATCCAGCCTTACTCGTTTGGTACCAGGTTTGTGCTACAGATAGGTCACAAGCCACTCAAGTAATTGGTGGCAATGAAAGGAAAGAATCGCCCGTTTCTGAGATTGTCTGTCTCTTTACAATGCCAGAATGAATCATTGTTTTGCAGATGGACTTTCATATCGTTTTGCCAATCTGACAACTATACTTTTCCAATGGTGGAGTGACCTTCTGGGGTAGTCTGATCTAGGAGGGGCTTCTGTTGGAACAAGAATGTCTGCTCCATGGTAAACATAACTGTGAATCTTTACCCAAGGGAGTCAGTAAATTGTGCCATCATTGACAGAGGAAAAATAGCAATGGCTGTTCTACAAATTCACAAAATATGGCATGCTGGTGTCCCTGTTTTTCGTGTTGTACTAAGGACTTAGAATAAACCAGGATGTGAAAAGAGTAAATTACATGTTTGACTTTTGACTTGCGATTAACACTGAGGCCCTCTGCCCATAGCTCTGCGACAGGTAGCGTAGGGTTTTCCTTACGCTCTCTTACGATTTATTTGACATTTGAGGGCTTTGGGCACAGGCCCCCACACTTGTCAGCACGCGGAATAAATAATACATAGCATAAACTTTGGACTTAAAAATGATATAAACAGGTGTGCAGGCTCATCACACTACACATTCAATATAACTTGCGTGCCCACACGTGGACCAGCATCCACAACAAGATGTCTTGGCAAGACATTTCGAGCATTACAACTAATCAAGCAGATACTAAGGTATACTCAACGGAAGAAGCTGAATCAATTTATGCACTGGTCAAAGAGACTAGAGAATATGGTTCATCTTCGGGAACTACAGCACAGCAATTACGGCAACTCGAATACTTGATGAGGAAAGAAATCAACCAGCGCTTACATGCTACGACATTAATAGAGTATCATAAGGTGAAAAGAATTCCGCGTGGTTTGAGGATTGCTTTACGTCCTATGCTTTTTAGGTTTGACAAAAGATTTATGGCACGCTGGTATGCCATATTAAATAAATGCTCGCTGGATCTCATTCTCCTGATCGTGGAGGAAATTTCAACTTTGTTGAGGGAATTGACTTTAGACATTAACAAACTTAAGGATGAAATTACTGAACGTATGGAGCAGGAAGATTGGGATAAGGTGCTTGAGAACATCAACAGGAACTTGGATATTCACGCAAAAGAAGTTCATGAACGTAAGACCCGAAAGTTTCGCCGAGACACAATAGACTATAAGCTTGACGAGGTTTATACGTGGGCTGAGAAATACGCACAAAGAAGGGTTTTTAAGAAACCCGGCGCAACATCGTCGGAAGAGAGCATTGTGACTGATCAAGACCTATCACTACAACGACCCAGTGCATCTTCGGTGCCGCAAACATCTCATCCAACTCCAATGGAGATAGCAACTACATCTACCGGTACAACACCTTTTTTAGTGGAAGGCCCCAAAGCCAAGATGCCTCCAGACAAAAATCTAGCCAATGCAGGCGGCCAGTCAGGCGTGGAAAAACCAAAAACGATAAACCATAGAGGACTGTGAAGAAATGAAATCGCTTGTGGTGAACATCTCAAAGAGACCTTTAACTAGGGATTAGGAAGCTATTTTAAGCAAAGGAGTATCTTTTGTCCCTACATACGTATCTAATGCCTTGGAAAATGAGGTGATGCTTTTCAAATTCATGCGCAAACTACGGTTGAGATGGTTCTTTTCGAGTATGGCCACAACGAATGGAGAAGAACCTACGCCATATAAGTTCAAACCAAAGAGTACATTTATCTCACCCATCTCCCACAAAACTTTGGATACATTTGAAACCCTAGTAAAAAAGGATTTGGAAAGCATACGATATGGTCTTGGCGAGTCACTATCTCAATATGAGCACGAGCACTATATCTTCTACACTAGTAAGAGGTTGACTTTCGAGTGAGGCATTTTTCAATTTGTAACCATAGGAATTTTGTTTCGTACATTATGTTTAGGAATGTAATTGCGGCGTATTTTTTATGGTTTTTCTGAACTACACACGTGGTGTCTTCACTCTATTGAGCACTATTAGTTCTTCTTTTTATTCTACTTAAATCCGTGGTGTCTGCGGTGTCATTCCCCAGCTTTAATTTATACTTACGTAGTGCAGGTCAATGACTGCATGTTAAGGAAATTTGAAGTAATAACAAATGTTTTGCTGTTTTTTGTGTTATAGATCTGAACTGGAACCACATTACTTTCTTCAAGAAATTGTGTACTATAATAATCTTGTTGTGACATTTATCCCCTGACGAAGGGTTCATTTTAGAACCCGAAATGCATTGGGTATCTCTTTAAGTTTTTGTAAACCATATTGTTTTCAAATGATTGAAATGTAATGAGTGAGCAAGAAACTCATGAACTGAATTCATAAATTTGTTGAGATGGACTAAATACAAATGATATACATTGACATCGTAATTGTACGACTAACTATGGTTTAATGCTGTAGAATAAACCAGGATGTGAAAAGAGTAAATTACATGTTTGACTTTTGACTTACGATTAACACTGAGGCCCTCTGCCCATAGCTGTGCGACAGGTAGCGTAGGGTTTTCCTTACGCTCTCTTACGATGTACTAAGGACTTGGACATCAGTCGCCTACTTACTATGAGGGCAGCGTTGGTGCATTCTGCCAGGTCACAGGACAGTCCCAGGACCTCACGTGATCAAGGACAGTCCTAAGCTTCTGTGCACAAACTGTTAGTGAATTATTAATTGGGCTGGATGGGGGGTGGGGTCCTTCACAAGTAATAAAGTAACTGACCTGTTCTGTTCAGACAGGTTTCCGTAATTTTAACCAGGGCTCAATCCAAGATAGCTAGATTGCGCAGAGCAGACCTATTTAATGAAAATGTGTAAAGAATTTAGAAGCACCAAAACAGTAACAAAGTCAAAAACACAACGGAATAAAATCCCACTCCAATTTAGAAAAAAAGAACACATTGTAATAAACAAAATGACACCATAATAAAAAAAATCCAATGAGGGGAACCTGAGATATTAATTTTTAAAGATGTAAGTTAAAATAACACCCAGAAGCACCAATGATAGTCTATTGAAGAGGTAGACCAGGATCTAAGTGTGATTTCAGGCAGACTGCGATGGAGCACGGGTCAACTACACTAGGCCGGTCATCCCAGTCCAAGGTTTTACATTAGAATTTGATCCCTGAAATGGAAGTGGAAATCATTCAGCGGTGCAAGGCCGCAGGCTGTATCAGGGAATGGGTTCCACAGGCCGGATACCTTATTGACAGCCCACTGAAACAGATTTGCTACTGCTGAGAAGCTAAAAGCGGGAGAACCCTGGTTCTTCAGCCCAGTGAAGTCGCTTCTTGGATGGATTGGCTCGAGTGGTAGGCCCCAGTCCCTTGGTGGCTGTAAGTTCGATTTCCCACCGCTTTTCAGAGATTGTAGAAAAATATAAGGTAGGCACCGCTAGGGGTCCCAGGACCTCAGGGACAGCTCTTGGAGATCAAGACTCGCTCCAGCAGAATCTTGCACCAGTGTCCAGTTCAGGTCAAGTTACAGCTAGTCAGGTGGGCACTTCAGGGAAAAGGCCTCTTGCTACTTGTTATGTCCCTGTAGCCACACAGGATTTTGGCCAACTGATCCTTAGAGTCCACTTCCTTGTCCTAGGCACAAGTGCAAACAGGCCCAGTACTTCAGGTCTCTTCCCAGGTCTGTGGGTAGCTCCCCTCCCACTGGGTTTGGAGCCAACCTGTCTTGAGGTTTAAAAGTTCGCCTTCTCCAGGTCTCGCCTTACATTTACTTGTGAAAGGGTGGGCCCGCTATACGTTACTGAAGTATCTAGGCCCACACTACTGGTCTTACTGCAAGGGGAAGAAAAATACTTCTCATACCCAGTTAAATATGCCAGTCAGAGATAGGCCAATTTCTACTTGCTTTAGGGGGTAGTACACATACAATGGGCCCTGGGCAAGAGCTCCAGTGTGCAGAATTTGAAAACCAGCAGTGAAATTCAGGATAAAATGGGGGTTTCTTGAGTTCTACAAATACCACTCCCACACGGTGACTCAAACACGTCGAAGCAGGAGACATAAAACACAACACCTAGAAAAGGGTTTCACTTTAGAAAATGCAAAGACTCTCTTTTAAGAATAAGGCTTGGGTTTTATTTACGCAATGCTCTCTACCAGAAAGGCTTTCCCAGATGTCAAAGGAACCACATTCAAATGTATGTGTATGTGTATGTGTATGTGTGTGTGTGTGTGTGTGTATGTGTATGTATGTGTGTATATATATATATATACATACAGCCTGACACCGGAGCCAGCCCACCTGGGGGCAGGTACGAAACACCAAACGTGGGACTCACAGAGACGCTGCTGCTTTCAAGTACTGCAGTCCGTGATTTAAATAGAAAACCGGCTTCCCTTGCACAATCGCTCACTGGAGAGCGCAAGTAACTAAAAACTAAATATAGTTCCTTGACAGCCGGCCCCTGTGAATGGGAGGGGCACACCCATCCTACAAATCCCAGAATGCCTGCAGCCTGACACCGGAGCCAGCCCACCTGGGGGCAGGTACAAAACGCCAAACGTGGGACTCGCAGAGACGCTGCTGCTTTCAAGTACTGCGGTCCGTGAACAAGAGGCAGGAGCCTCGAAACGCGTAGGACCTGGAAAGAATGTTGTGGAAGCAGGATACCGTTTTTCAGAGGAAATAAAGGACGCTTTTGAAAAGGAAAGGTGTTCTGTGTTGCTCCTCGTGTGCGCTTCCAAGCAACATGGTAAACCTGGATACAGACATTACGGCCGGCCACGGTCGTGGAGTGCGCACCGCCACCTAAGTGTGTGGACTGCTGCGAGGTACCAGAATCTCGATGAGCAGGAGAGCAACACCCGATTTAAATAGAAAACCGGCTTCCCTTGCACAATCGCTCACTGGAGAGCGCAAGTAACTGCAGTCCGTGAACAAGAGGCAGGAGCCTCGAAACGCGTAGGACCTGGAAAGAATGTTGTGGAAGCAGGATACCGTTTTTCAGAGGGAATAAAGGACGCTTTTAAAAAGGACAGGTGTTCTGTGTTGTTCCTCCTGTGCGCTTCGAAGCAACATGGTAAACCTGGATGTGTATATATATGTATGTATATGTATATATATATATATATATATATATATATATATATATATATATATATATTCATAACACATTTGGTAAATGCAACAGTTAAATGCATGGATAATAATATGAGATGTACCTTAAGCAAATAATACTGGACGTAATGCAAGAGTTCGGAGGACAGACGAGGGACAGGGCTTCTGCCAAGAGCAGTTTGTGACTGCACGAAGCGGAGAGAATCACTGTATCCCGTCGCAAGGCCCGCCTGATGCCTGTCTGAGGGGCTAGGACGATCAAGGGGACCCAAGGAGGCAAAAGGACATGCTAACAAATACGGGGGCAATCATTTGAACTCTGCACTTTTTACCCCTGAAACTGAGACTATTTTGGTCTTTTATTTTTCTCCCCCCAGCAAAACCAGTCCCGGGATAGAGAACTCTGGGACACGTAGTTGTTCATCGAACTACAGAGGGTGTGCTGACATGTGACCATGGGGGTGGGCTCCCAGACCAATGGGAGTGCAGCAGGAGGTATATGCAGGTGTGGGACTAACAAGACTGTGTTTGAATGGGCATCTGAGGAAGGCGCTTGTTGCGCCGAAATACATCATGCCGCATTGCCCGAAATAAAGCCTCCAACCGATGTCCCCTGTGTGGCCTCTCACCTTTCTACATTGGAGGGGTGCTTTTTGGATATATATGTATGTATGTATGTATACATGTGTATGTGTGTGTGTGTGTGTATATATATATATATATATATCACTGAAAAAACCATCGGTTTCAGGCCTTATATAGTTAGGAATTAGCATTTAAAAAAACCATTGAAATTGCTCCTATATAGTTAGTTGTACTAACTATATTTCGCGCACCCCCAATCCACTGCTGATGATGTCACATATTACATCATTCATGACATGGTCAGTGACATCACTGATGACATCTCAAATGACATCAGTGATGACATCACCGATGACATCATCCAGTGAATATGGTGTGCTTCGTTATTTAAATATGCATTATATATATAGCAATTTGCATTGAAGTTTGAGTGGATATATAAAAATAAATATTTGGATGGAGGACGTTAACAATGTATAGTGTCTCACTAAATATAGTGGATAGTGACTAAACTGTGTGAATATCTGTATCACTTTGTCAGTTGTTGTGTAAACTGGTTCTCCAGTTGGTTACTAGCTATGTGAAAGTCTATGTTAGTTATTGATTAGTTAACTGAGTATTTGTATGGGAGAGTGAACGTGTGTGTGGTTCGGTAGAGGGTGTGTGACTGCCCAAAGATGTGTGAATAGTTGATTCAGTAGATATATGAAGTTAAAACTACATGTTCTAACAGTTGTTTGGGTGAATGAATATCTTTATGGGTGTGGTGATGAGCAAATATATTTCTCAATGGTACATGTCCAACAAACTAGAAAAATAAAAGGCAGTGTACGTGTCAGTTGTTTATAAATAAGTATACATAAGACTCAATGATTGTGTGAGTGACTGTATGGATAACTGTATACTTGTAGTAATTATATAATATACTAAATATGACTTCCTATCTAAATGAATAGATGAAGTGGTGTTTGCGTACGTGTGTAGCTAAGTAAGTATGTAAGTATGATCCATTGTTTGCATAAGTGAGTAGGATAACTTTATATGTGAATAGGTTATGTGCTGGTGTGTAATGTAGGTATAGGTGTATAAATATTTTTGATAGTGTTCTATTGTTCATTGACAGCATGTATGAGTGAATCTACAGGTAAGTGATTAGATGTGTGTATACATCTAGGAATCAATGAGTGGGTTTTTAAATACTTGTATTGCTGTGTCAATGGATTCAAATATGATACTCTGTATTTTACAAAGAGCGATGAAAGATTTTACTAGTGTATGAAAAGGTGTATGTGATTGTCACGTGGATGATGTCATCAGTGATGTCATCATTGATGTCATTTGAGATGTCATCAGTGATGTCACTGACCATGTCATGAATGATGTAATATGTGACATCATCAGCAGTGGATTGCGGGTGCGCGAAATATAGATAGTACAACTAACTATATAGGAGCAATTTCAATGTTTTTTTTATATGCTAATTCCTAACTATATAAGGCCTGAAACCTATGTTTTTTTCAGTGAATTTGCAAGGTTTTTAAAATGCGAATTCCTAACTATATAAGGCATGAAAGCTATGTTTTTTTCAATAATTTTTCAAGGTTTTCTAAATGCTAATTCTATTAGCGGATAACGTTTAAATATGTTAATATCCTTGTGGGACCACCTGAGCAGCCCTAGGGGGTGGGGGTGTTTCTACCCTGCCCCCTTTTTAGGTCTCGTGACCTATTAATGCGCATGCGCATTGATAGAGAAGCGAGACTATAGGGCTTTAAACAAACTTTAACTAACTGGTGATTTGGTGCAGTGCCCGTGCGCTTTTAGGTCAATGCGCAAGCGCATTGACCTAAAATGCGCGTGCACAGCATCAAATTGCCAGCCATCTGTTGCCCAGCTTGGTGCCGCTCCACCCCCTGCCAGATCAAAGGCTTTCACGGCCGGCCGGCCGTGCTTTCAGTTTCACGGCCGGCCTGCCGTGTAAAGTGCACTTTTTATTTACGATGCCCACCATACAGCCTTCTTGAGCTGTTCTTTTGATGGATGAATGTGGTTGCTTTGATTTCAATTTTTAGTCACTGAACGTGCGCTGCAATGGATTTCTTTAGCTTAAAAGAATTGTTAAGTAAGTTATTGGTCTTTGTCAGTAATGCTCCGTTTCTTTTTGCACAATATATGCAGTTTGCAGAAGCACTATTTTTTGGGCAATGTGTTTTCTTTTTCACCAGCTTTCTTATTTGTCTTTTCATGCTCTTTATTTAGTTGTGTTGGTGACTTTTTATTAATCAGCTGTAGAATGTGCTGTATTCACACAGCTAAGTGGATAGTCTTATTTATTTCTAAATGATCATGGCTGGTTAAGGTTGCGAGTCAGCGCAAAATAAATCATTATTTTATATTGTATAATCCGCACTTAATGCATGCGGGTTCAATGTAATCCACCACCACATCCACCACCACATCCACCACCACATCCACCACCACATCCACCACCACATCCACCACCACATCCAACACATCCACTGCATCCACCATCACCACTGCATCCACCACCACCGCATCCACCACCACCACATCCACCACCGCATCCACCACCACCACATCCACCACCACATCCACCAACACTTTAACCACACCCACCACCACTACATCCACCACACCCACCACCACTACATCCACCACCCCATCCACCACCACCACCACCCCATCCACCACCACTGCATCCACCATCAACACTGCATCCACCACCACCACATCCACCGCATCCACCACATCTACCATCACCACCACATCCACCACCACATCCACCATCACATCCACTATCACCTCCACATCCACCGCCACACCCACCACCACATCCACATCCACCACCACCACCACATCCACCACCACCACCACATCCACCACCACATCCACCACCACACCCACCACATCCACCACCACACCCACCACATCCACCACCACATCCAACACATCCACCACCACCACCACATCCACCACCACCACCACATCCACCACCACCACCACATCCACCACCACCACCACATCCACCACCACCACCACATCCAACACCTCATCCACCACCACATCCACCACACCCACCACCACTACATCCACCACACCCACCACCACTACATCCACAACCATCACCCCATCCACAACCATCACCCCATCCACCACCACCACTGCATCCACCACCACCACCGCATCCACCACCGCCACATCCACTGCATCCACCACCACCATCCCCACCTCCACATCCACCATGACATCCACCACCACATCCACCATCACCTCCACATCCACCATGACATCCACCACCACATCCACCACATCCACATCCACCGCATCCACCACCACCACATCCACCACCACCACATCCACCACCACCACATCCACCACCACTTTCACCACATCCACCACCACATCTAACACGTCCACCACCACTTCCACCACCACCACATCCCCCACCGCACCCACCACCACCACATCCACCACCAACACCGCATCCACCACCACCACATCCACCACCACATCCACCACCACATCCACCACCACCACATCCACCACCACATCCACCAACACTTTAACCACACCCTCCACCACCACATCCACCACCCCATCCACCACCACCCCATCCACCACCACTGCATCCACCATCACCACCACCGCATCCACCATCACCACATCCACCACATCCTCCACCGCATCCACCTCCACCGCATCCACCACCACCGCATCCACCGCATCCACCACCACAGCATCCACCACCACCGCATCCACCGCATCCACCACCACAGCATCCACCACCACAGCATCCACCATCACCACATCCACCACCACATCAACCGCATCCACCACCACATCCACCATCACCACCACCTCCACATCCACCATGACATCCACCACCACATCCGCATACACCGCATCCACCACCACCACATCCACCACATCCACATCCACCACCACCACATCCACCACCACATTCACCACCACATTCACCACCACATTCACCACCACATTCACCACCACATTCACCACCACATTCACCACCACATTCACCACCACATTCACCACCACATTCACCACCACATTCACCACCACATTCACCACCACATTCACCACCACATTCACCACCACATTCACCACCACACCCACCACCACACCCACCGCCACACCCACCACCACCACATCCAACACTTCCACCACCACCGCATCCACCACCACATCCACACCCACCACCACATCCACCACCACCACCACCGCATCCACCACCACCACGCATCCACCAACACCACATCCACTGCATCCACCACCACCACCCCCACCACCACATCCACCATCACCTCTACATCCACCATGACATCCACCGCCACATCCACCACCACATCCACCACATCCACATCCACCGCATCCACCACCACCCCATCCACAGCCACCACCACATCCACCACCACATCCACCACCACATCTAACATGTCCACCACCACTTCCACCACCACCACATCCACCACCGCATCCACCACTACCACATCCACCACCGCATCCACCAACACCACATCCACCACCGCCACCACATCCACCACCGCATCCACCACCACCACATACACCACCACATCCACCACCACATCCACCACCACCACATTCACCCCATCCACCACCACCACCCCATCCACCACCACTGCATCCACCATCACCACCGCATCCACCACCACCACATCCACCACATCCACCACCACATCCACCTGCACATCTACCATGACATCCACCGCCACATCCACCACCAGATCCACCACATCCACATCCACCGCATTCACCACCACCACATACAACACCACCACATCCACCGCATCCACCACCACATCCACCATCACCACCACCTCCACATCCACCTCCACATCCACCACCACATCCAACACTTCCACCACCACCACATCCACCACCACATCCACATCCACCACCACTTCCACCACCACCGCATCCACCACCACCACCACTGCATCCACCACCGCATCCACCACCACATCCACCACCACATCCACCACCACATCCACCACCACATCCAACACATCCACCACCACCACATCCAACACCACCACCGCATCCACCACCACCACATCCACCACCACATCCACCACCACCACCACCACATCCACCGCCGCATCCACCACCACCACATACACCACCACATACACCACCACATCCACCACTTACACCACACCCACCACCACCACATACACCACACCCACCACACCCAGCACCACTACATCCACCACCCCATCCACCACCACCCCATCCACCACCACTAACACCCCATCCACCACCACCACTGCATCCACCACCGCATCCACCACCACCACCACATCCATTGCATCCACCGTCACCACATCCACCACCACATTCACCACCACATCCACCATCACTTTCAACACATCCACCACCACCACATTCACCACCACATCTAACACGTCCACCACCACCACCACCACTTCCACCACCACTACATCCACCACTGCATCCACCACCACCGCATCCACCACCACCACATCCACCAACACTTTAACCACACCACCACCTCCACATCCACCACACCCACCACCACTACATCCACCACCCCATCCACCACCACCACCACCACCACATCCAGCATCACCTCCACATCCACCATGACATCCACATCCACCGCATCCACCACCACCACATCCACCACCACCACATTCACCACCACTTTCACCACATCCACCACCACCACCACATCCACCACCACATCCAACACATCCACCACCACCGGATCCACCACCGGATCCACCACCACCGGATCCACCACCACCGTATCCACCACCGTATCCACCACCACATCCACCACCACCACATCCACCACCACCACATCCACCACCACCACATCCACCACCACCACATCCACCACCACCACATCCACCACCACCACATCCACCACCACCACATCCACCACCACCACATCCACCACCACCACATCCACCACCACCACATCCACCACCACCACATCCACCACCACCACCACCACCACATCCACCACCACCACATCCACCACCACCACCGCATCCACCAACACCACATCCACCACCACCACATCCACCACCACTTCCACCGCATCCGCCACCACATCCACCACCACCACCGCATCCACCACCACCGCATCCACCACCACCACCGCATCCACCACCACCGCATCCACCACCACCACATCCACCACCACCACCACATCCACCACCGCATCCTCCACCACATCCACCACCACCATATCCCCCAGATCCACCACCACCACATCTGTGTGTGTGTGTGTGTGTGTGTGTGTGTTTAGGTGCAAAAGCAGTGTTCTTGGATTTTCATCACAATAAAATACACTGAACATAATCTTCACAAAAGTTATTTACAAATATTTTAAGGTATTGCCATTATAAATTACAATAACTTTTATTTAAGTATTAATTATTTACAAAATTAAAAGCCATTGTAATTTGTAATATCAATACATCTAAGTCACGTAAATACAACACATATTGCATTACAAATGCTATAGGTGTCACATTTGCGAAAGTTAAAACTATTGACATTGTAACTGACAAAGCTATTAATTTTGCTATTTTCAAAACCAACACATAAATAAAAAAAGTGTCATTTACAATACCAATCGCTCAAACTTTCCTAATACGAGACCTATTGCATTTCCAATGCTTGTTGTTTTTACACCTCTCTGCAACGCAGCCGTCGGGCGCGTTTGCAGAGGGGAAACTAATTCCCCTTGCATACTGGGGGTCCCTGGGGGCCAACAAGCCCACCTGGAACCTCCAGTATGCGCCAGTGGGCTGCATTACAGAGAGGTGTAATGAGGCCACACCCTTTTTTTACACCTCTCTGCAAAGCAGCCCCGGGCGTGTTTGCAGAGGGGGAACTAATTCCCCTTGCATACTGGGGGTCCTGGGGGCCAACTAGCCCACCTGGAACCTGCAGTATGCGCCAAGGGGCTGCGTTGCTTTGCCCCGGGGGGCGGCGGTCCCCGGGGAAGTGTGGGGGGGATTGTGGACCCCCCCACACTTCTTTATCAACATGCCCCCGCAATTTGGTCCCCCCCGGGGGGTAATTTGTTTAAAAACAGACCAGGTTTAAACAAAACAAAAAATTGGTCCTTGTGGGACCACCTGGGCAGGACTAGGGTGTCAGGGTGTATCTACCCTGCCCTCTTTTTGTGTTCTTCACGTTTGTTTTTTTGCTTTTTTTTGCCTTTGTCTATCGAGCACAAGATGGATGCCAACACTTCCTGGTTAGAAGTGTTGACAGCCAATGAGCATGCAGCTTTCTCGGGAAGGCATGCTGATTGGCTGCCACTGTCTGTCAACACTAGCACAAGATGGATGCCAACACTTCCTGGTTAGAAGTGTTGACAGCCAATGAGCATGCAGCTTTCTCGGGAAGGCATGCTGATTGGCTGCCACGGTCTGTCAACACTCCAAACCAGGAAGTGTTGGCAGCCATCTTGTGCCTCGGTAGAACCAAGGCACAAGAAAGCAGTGAAACAAAGGTCCAAAACACGCAAAGGGAGCAGGGTAGAAGCACCCTGACCCCCTAGACCTGCTCAGGGGGTCCCACAAGGACCCCCCAGGTTCCCCAAAAAGATATATATATATTTTTTTTAATTGCACTGTACGCGTACGGTGCGCGTACCCCGCAATTTTTCAAAAAAAAATAAAATAAGTTTGGGGGCCTGTCATTTGAGATGTCATCAGTGATGTCACTGACCATGTCATGAATGATGTAATATGTGACATCATCAGTGGATTGCGGGTGCGTGAAATATAGTTAGTACAACTAACTATATAGGAGCATGCTAATTCCTAACTATATAAGGCCTGAAACCTATGGTTTTTTCATATATCTATACTACTATTATAAAGAGAGAACAGAAACCTTTTGGCAAGGTAAACTCGGGAACCACAGCGCCAATCCACACACCCAATACATTGTTGTAATCCTCAGGGTGTGTAGATGGACATAGGCTGCATAAAATAAAAAAAAAACGTAAATTAAAAAATTTCACTTTAAAAACAAAGTAGTCACCTAAAAGTAGCGCCGGCCGCGACGTAGCGATTTCCGCAACGTGCGTGATGACGACAGGCGGGGAGGAGCGGTGGCGAGGAGTGGCGGTGAAGTCCGGAGCGCGGGGAAGAGCGGCGGCTCAGGTAAGGCAGAGGCGGGAGGCGGCAGCGAGGAGTGGCGGTGAAGTCCGGAGCGTGGGGAAGTGCGGCGGCTCAGGTAAGGCAAAGGCAAAGGCAGAGGCGGGAGGCGGTCTGGGCAATGTCGGGGCGGGCAGGGTAAGGCAAAGGCGAGGCGGGAGGCGGTCTGGGCAATGCTGGGGCGGGCGGGGTAAGGCAAAGGGGAGGCGGTCTGGGCAGTGTCGGGGCGGCGGGGGCCGGGAGTACACCCAAGCCTGAAATGTTGCCCCCAGCCCCCTTCTGCCCCGGGCAACGCTGCCGCAATCCGGAAATGCTGCCCCCAGCACCCTTCTGCCCCAGGCAATGCTGGGGCGGGCTGCATATATATATATATATATATATATATATATATATATATATATATCAAATTATTACTTGGGATGTGCACTCTGACTTTCTCACACATCACAAAGAAAACACCTCAAATATCCACAGCCACTAGCCACACATCACAATGGCAATAATCAACAAGCATTTACAATGCAATGGTCCCAGCATTTTTAAAGTCAGAGCTATTGGCATTGCTCATGACATTATTATTTTTTTTTAAAACATATAAATAAATGGCATTGTCATTTACAATGCCAATAGCTTAATCGCTCGCAAATGCAAGACCTATTGCATTTGCACCCACACACAGAGCCACCCACACACACAGACAGAGCCGCACACACACACACAGACAGAGCCGCGCGCACACACACAGACAGCTGCGCACACACACACACACAGACAGCTGCGCACACACACACACACACAGACAGCTGCGCACACACACACACACACAGACAGCTGCGCACACACACACACACACAGACAGCTGCGCACACACACACACACAGACAGCTGCGCACACACACACAGACAGCTGCGCGCACACACACACACACAGCTGCGGACACACACACACACAGCTGCGCACACACACACACACAGCTGCGCACACACACACACACAGCTGCGCACACACACACAGCTGCGCACACACACAGCTGCGCACACACACACAGCTGCGCACACACACAGCTGCGCACACACACAGCTGCGCACACACACAGCTGCGCACACACACAGCTGCGCGCACACACACAGCTGCGCACACACACAGACAGAGCCGCGCACACACAGACAGATCCGCGCACACACAGACAGATCCGCGCACACACAGACAGATCCGCGCACACACAGACAGAGCCGCGCACACACAGACAGAGCCGCGCACACACAGACAGAGCCGCGCACACACAGACAGAGCCGCGCACACACAGACAGAGCCGCGCACACACCGACAGAGCCGCGCACACACCGACAGAGCCGCGCACACACCGACAGAGCCGCGCACACCGACCGAGCCGCGCACACACACAGACCGAGCCGCGCACACACACAGACCGAGCCGCGCACACACACAGACCGAGCCGCGCACACACACAGACCGAGCCGCGCACACACACAGACCGAGCCGCGCACACACACAGACCGAGCCGCGCACACACACAGACCGAGCCGCGCACACACACAGACCGAGCCGCGCACACACACAGACCGAGCCGCGCACACACACAGACCGAGCCGCGCACACACACAGACCGAGCCGCGCACACACACAGACCGAGCCGCGCACACACACACACACAGACCGAGCCGCACACACACACAGACCGAGCCGCGCACACACACAGACCGAGCCGCGCACACACACAGACCGAGCCGCGCACACACACAGACCGAGCCGCGCACACACACAGACCGAGCCGCGCACACACACACAGACCGAGCCGCGCACACACACACAGACCGAGCCGCGCACACACACACAGACCGAGCCGCGCACACACACACAGACCGAGCCGCGCACACACACACAGACCGAGCCGCGCACACACACACAGACCGAGCCGCGCACACACACACAGACCGAGCCGCGCACACACACACAGACCGAGCCGCGCACACACACACAGACCGAGCCGCGCACACACACACAGACCGAGCCGCGCACACACACACAGACCGAGCCGCGCACACACACACAGACCGAGCCGCGCACACACACACAGACCGAGCCGCGCACACACACACAGACCGAGCCGCGCACACACACACAGACCGAGCCGCGCACACACACACAGACCGAGCCGCGCACACACACACAGACCGAGCCGCGCACACACACACAGACCGAGCCGCGCACACACACACAGACCGAGCCGCGCACACACACACAGACCGAGCCGCGCACACACACACAGACCGAGCCGCGCACACACACACAGACCGAGCCGCGCACACACACACAGACCGAGCCGCGCACACACACACAGACCGAGCCGCGCACACACACACAGACCGAGCCGCGCACACACACACACAGACCGAGCCGCGCACACACACACACAGACCGAGCCGCGCACACACACACACAGACCGAGCCGCGCACACACACACACAGACCGAGCCGCGCACACACACACAGACCGAGCCGCGCACACACACACACACACAGACCGAGCCGCGCACACACACACACAGACCGAGCCGCGCACACACACACACAGACCGAGCCGCGCACACACACACAGACCGAGCCGCGCACACACAGACAGAGCCGCGCACACACAGACAGAGCCGCGCACACAGAGCCGCGCACACAGAGCCGCGCACACACAGACAGAGCCGCGCACACACAGACAGAGCCGCGCACACACAGACAGAGCCGCGCACACACAGACAGAGCCGCGCACACACAGACAGAGCCGCGCACACACAGACAGAGCCGCGCACACACAGACAGAGCCGCGCACACACAGACAGAGCCGCGCACACACAGACAGAGCCGCGCACACACAGACAGAGCCGCGCACACACAGACAGAGCCGCGCACACACACAGACAGAGCCGCGCACACACACAGACAGAGCCGCGCACACACACAGACAGAGCCGCGCACACACACAGACAGAGCCGCGCACACACACAGACAGAGCCGCGCACACACACAGACCGAGCCGCGCACACACACACAGACAGAGCCGCGCACACACACACAGACAGAGCCGCGCACACACACACAGACAGAGCCGCGCACACACACACAGACAGAGCCGCGCACACACACACAGACAGAGCCGCGCACACACAGACAGAGCCGCGCACACACAGACAGAGCCGCGCACACACAGACAGAGCCGCGCACACACAGACAGAGCCGCGCACACACAGACAGAGCCGCGCACACACAGACAGAGCCGCGCACACACAGACAGAGCCGCGCACACACAGACAGAGCCGCGCACACACAGACAGAGCCGCGCACACACAGACAGAGCCGCGCACACACAGACAGAGCCGCGCACACACAGACAGAGCCGCGCACACACAGACAGAGCCGCGCACACACAGACAGAGCCGCGCACACACAGACAGAGCCGCGCACACACAGACAGAGCCGCGCACACACAGACAGAGCCGCGCACACACACAGACAGAGCCGCGCACACACACAGACAGAGCCGCGCACACACACAGACCGAGCCGCGCACACACACAGACCGAGCCGCGCACACACACAGACCGAGCCGCGCACACACACAGACCGAGCCGCGCACACACACAGACCGAGCCGCGCACACACACAGACCGAGCCGCGCACACACACAGACAGAGCCGCGCACACACACAGACAGAGCCGCGCACACACACAGACAGAGCCGCGCACACACACAGACAGAGCCGCGCACACACACAGACCGAGCCGCGCACACACACAGACCGAGCCGCGCACACACACACACAGACCGAGCCGCGCACACACAGACAGAGCCGCACACACACACACAGACAGAGCCGCGCACACACACACAGAGCCGCGCACACACACACACAGACAGAGCCGCGCACACACACACAGACCGAGCCGCGCACACACACACAGACCGAGCCGCGCACACACACACACACAGTCCGAGCCGCGCACACACACAGACCGAGCCGCGCACACACACACACACACAGACCGAGCCGCGCACACACACACACACACAGACAGAGCCGCGCACACACACACACACAGACCGAGCCGCGCACACACACACACAGACAGAGCCGCGCACACACACACAGACAGAGCCGCGCACACACACACAGACAGAGCCGCGCACACACACACAGACAGAGCCGCGCACACACACACAGACAGAGCCGCGCACACACACACACAGACAGAGCCGCGCACACACACACACAGACAGAGCCGCGCACACACACACAGACCGAGCCGCGCACACACACACAGACCGAGCCGCGCACACACACACACACAGTCCGAGCCGCGCACACACACAGACCGAGCCGCGCACACACACACACACACACACAGACCGAGCCGCGCACACACACACACAGACAGAGCCGCGCACACACACAGACCGAGCCGCGCACACACACAGACCGAGCCGCGCACACACACACACAGACCGAGCCGCGCACACACAGACAGAGCCGCACACACACACACAGACAGAGCCGCGCACACACACACAGACAGAGCCGCGCACACACACACACAGACAGAGCCGCGCACACACACACAGACAGAGCCGCGCACACACACACAGACCGAGCCGCGCACACACACACAGACCGAGCCGCGCACACACACACACACAGTCCGAGCCGCGCACACACACAGACCGAGCCGCGCACACACACACACACACAGACCGAGCCGCGCACACACACACACACACAGACAGAGCCGCGCACACACACACACACAGACCGAGCCGCGCACACACACACACAGAGCCGCGCACACACACACAGACCGAGCCGCGCACACACACAGACAGAGCCGCGCACACACACACAGACAGAGCCGCGCACACACACACAGACAGAGCCGCGCACACACACACAGACAGAGCCGCGCACACACACACACAGACAGAGCCGCGCACACACACACACAGACAGAGCCGCGCACACACACACAGACCGAGCCGCGCACACACACACAGACCGAGCCGCGCACACACACACACACAGTCCGAGCCGCGCACACACACAGACCGAGCCGCGCACACACACACACACACACACACAGACCGAGCCGCGCACACACACACACAGACCGAGCCGCGCACACACACACACAGACCGAGCCGCGCACACACACACAGACCGAGCCGCGCACACACACACAGACCGAGCCGCGCACACACAGACAGAGCCGCGCACACACAGACAGAGCCGCGCACACACAGACAGAGCCGCGCACACACAGACAGAGCCGCGCACACACAGACAGAGCCGCGCACACACAGACAGAGCCGCGCACACACAGACAGAGCCGCGCACACACAGACAGAGCCGCGCACACACAGACAGAGCCGCGCACACACAGACAGAGCCGCGCACACACAGACAGAGCCGCGCACACACAGACAGAGCCGCGCACACACAGACAGAGCCGCGCACACACAGACAGAGCCGCGCACACACAGACAGAGCCGCGCACACACAGACAGAGCCGCGCACACACACAGACAGAGCCGCGCACACACACAGACAGAGCCGCGCACACACACAGACAGAGCCGCGCACACACACAGACAGAGCCGCGCACACACACAGACAGAGCCGCGCACACACACAGACAGAGCCGCGCACACACACAGACAGAGCCGCGCACACACACAGACAGAGCCGCGCACACACACAGACCGAGCCGCGCACACACACAGACCGAGCCGCGCACACACACAGACCGAGCCGCGCACACACACACACAGACCGAGCCGCGCACACACACACACAGACAGAGCCGCGCACACACACACAGACCGAGCCGCGCACACACACACAGACCGAGCCGCGCACACACACACAGACCGAGCCGCGCACACACACACAGACCGAGCCGCGCACACACACACACACAGTCCGAGCCGCGCACACACACAGACCGAGCCGCGCACACACACACACACAGACCGAGCCGCGCACACACACACACACAGACAGAGCCGCGCACACACACACACAGACAGAGCCGCGCACACACACACAGACCGAGCCGCGCACACACACACAGACCGAGCCGTGCACAGACCGAGCCGTGCACACACACACAGACCGAGCCGCGCACACAGACCGAGCCGCGCACACAGACCGAGCCGCGCACACAGACCGAGCCGCGCACACAGACCGAGCCGCGCACACAGACAGGGCCGCGCACACAGACAGGGCCGCGCACACAGACAGGGCCGCGCACACACACAGGGCCGCGCACACACACACAGAGCTGCGCACACACACAGGGCCGCGCACACACACAGGGCCGCGCACACACACAGAGCCGCGCACACACACACCGAGCCGCGCACACACACACCCACACCGAGCCGCACACACACACCCACACAGAGCCGCGCACACACACACACACAGAGCCGCGCACACACACACAGAGCCGCGCACACACACACAGAGCCGCGCACACACACAGAGCCGTGCACACACACACACACAGAGCCGTGCACACACACACACAGACAGAGCCGTGCACACACACACAGACAGAGCCGTGCACACACACACAGACAGAGCCGCGCACACACAGACAGAGCCGCGCACACACAGACAGAGCCGCGCACACACAGACAGAGCCGCGCACACACAGACAGAGCCGCGCACACACCGACAGAGCCGCGCACACACCGACAGAGCCGCGCACACACCGACAGAGCCGCGCACACACCGACAGAGCCGCGCACACCGACCGAGCCGCGCACACACACAGACCGAGCCGCGCACACACAGACAGAGCCGCGCACACACACAGACAGAGCCGCGCACACACACAGACAGAGCCGCGCACACACACACAGACAGAGCCGCGCACACACACACAGACAGAGCCACACACACACACACACAGACAGAGCCGCGCACACACACACAGACAGAGCCGCGCACACACACACAGACAGAGCCGCGCACACACACACAGACAGAGCCGCGCACACACACACAGACAGAGCCGCGCACACACACACAGACAGAGCCGCGCACACACACACAGACAGAGCCGCGCACACACACACAGACAGAGCCGCGCACACACACACACAGACAGAGCCGCGCACACACACACACAGACAGAGCCGCGCACACACACACACAGATAGAGCCGCGCACACACACACAGAGCCACGCACACACAGACATAGCCACGCACACACAGACATAGCCACGCACACACAGGCACAGAAAAACCGGGATGACAAGCAGGGAACAGAGGCACAGAAAAACTGGGATGACGAGCAGGGAACAGAGGCACAGAAAAACTGGGATGACGAGCAGGGAACAGAGGCACAGAAAAACTGGGATGACGAGCAGGGAACAGAGGCACAGAAAAACTGGGATGACGAGCAGGGAACCGAGGCACAGAAAAACTGGGATGACGGGCAGGGAACAGAGGCACAGAAAAACTGGGATGACGGGCAGGGAACAGAGGCACAGAAAAACTGGGATGACGGGCAGGGAACAGAGGCACAGAAAAACTGGGATGACAATCAGGGAGCAGAGGCACAAGCAGTGAGCAGAGGCACAAGCAGGGAGCAGAGGCACAAAAACCGGATCACAAGCAGGGCACAACCAACGAGGGGGTGGGGCAGGACAGCAAGCACAACCAATGAGGGGGTGGGGCAGGACAGCAAGCACAACCAACGAGGGGGGGGGGGTAGGACAGCAAGCACAACCAACGAGGGGGGGGGGGGCAGGACAGCAAGCACAACCAACAAGGGGTGGGGTCAGGAGAGCAAGCACAACCAATGAAGGGGCAGGGGGGGACAAAGGCACAAAAACCGGGCATAGAAGCACAAAAACCGGATCACAAGCAGGGCACAGAGGCACAAAAACCGGATCACAAGCAGGGCACAGAGGCACAACAAGCAACGAAGGGGCAGGGGGGCACGGAGGCACAACAAGCAACGCGGGGGTAGGGGGGCACAGAGGCACAACAAGCAACAAGGGGAAACGGCACAATCAAGAGGGGTGCACGGAGCTCAGATCACGGGCGGGGAGGGGGCAGGAGAGCTGCTGTCCTGAACCCGGCAAAGCTGCAGTATGGACTCTGGGGTTAATCATGCGGGGGTTAAGGTATTTAAATGCTTGTAATTTACCCCAAGTTCAGGAGTAAAAGGTCCCGGTATCACAAGGCCATGCTGGGCACGTACGGGCCGGGTTTGTTACCAGGGGAGGTGGGAGAGACCCTGCTATCAGGTGAGTTTCCCCACAGGTCCCGCTATCAAATTAATACAGTCCCCGGCGGCCCGGTCTCAGAATTCCTGCCTGGGCAACCTCCGAACCGCAGCCCGTTCCCCGCCCAATGCAGCACTGCGGGCAGCCTACGGTCCTCAACCTAAAAATCTCAGTGTTGTGTCGAAAACTTTCCCCTTTGTACATGTCCACCCTTTTGCTTTCCTACGCCAAGGTTCCACGGCGCCATCATCCCATATGTTTTCACCGCACACAAGGAGGTTTCTTTAGAAAGTGCGGATGCTAATTATAAATTTAATTTGCATTTTCATTAGAACGGTGGCAAATTAAAAGCATGGCAGCTGGAGAATTTCGATCACTTTGCAGCGATTTTCGTGTCAGTACCTCTCTGCCTCCGACTTCCATTTTATTTCCTCCCGGCGCCCCACCCACCTTGCGAGCACCATCTTTCATTCACACAAACATACTGGCGCATTCTTTTCCCTCGCTCCATTTTCGTCGGGTCTTATGTTTGAGTTCGCCATTCTCCCCGGTGGATTGAGTCCTAAATGGCTCCTTTCGTGTGTTGATAAACCGCACACCCCTGTCGCATGCCAGTGCACGGTGTAGCGTGGTGATAGTGCGCCTTTCAAGTGCGCCTTCTGTGGGCAGCCCGCCCCCGCCGCACTAGGCTAAAAGAGAACTCTTGCATGTGGCTGGCTTCAATAAATGCTCACTTTTCAGCTGCAAGCCTATGAAACGTTATCACAAGTAAAAAAAAAAAAAACTGGCAGTACGATTCATCAACATTTATCCTCAACCTCTTAGCCCAGGAAATGCGCTTTACGGGTGCAGAGTGATGACATCACAGAGCATCATCACTGCATTTGCTTGAACGTTGTCTATTATGGTCTGGTATTTATGCTGCAGTGATAGTCAACTCATTTTACAAGAGTCTTTTTAAATTCGATTGTTAAGCAAGCAGTAAATGGACGCCATGAGATGTAATGTACTCCTGTTTGCACCGCACACAAGGAGGTTTCTTTAGAAAGCGCGGATGCTAATTATAAATTTAATTTGCATTTTAATTAGAACGGTGGCAAATTAAAAGCATGGCAGCCGGAGAATTTCGAACGCTTTGCAGCGATTTTTGTGTCAGTATCTCTCTGCCTCTGACTTCCATTTTATTTCCCCCCGGCGTCCCACCCACCTTGCGAGTACTATCTTTCATTCACACAAACATACTGGCGCATTCTTTTCCCTCGCTCCATTTTCATCGGGTATTCTGTTTGAGTTCGTCATTCTCCCCGGTGGATCGAGTCATAAATGGCTCCTTTCGTGTGTTGATAAACTGTACACCCCTGTCTCATGCCAGTGCATGGTGTAGCTAATCAAGTACTGCTTGCTCATTCATAATTCATGCAGGGCAGTGAAAGGAAAGCTGACTCACATTGGTGCTAATGCGATTCTTTTTTTGTTTGGGGTATTGTGCGTGAATTCAGTGGCTTGCATTAATAAGACCTGAACTCTGATGAATGACTGCACAAATAAATACATGACCATCAATATCGTCAATATTCCCTTCTTGAATCCAATGTTTCACCCGCGCCAGCAGGGCCTCTCAGCTGCCAGCACGCCGGTCTCCCCGAGGAGCGCTCCACACCACCACGTTTCTCCGAGGCAAAGCAGAAATGCCTCGGAGAAATGCGCTGCCATTTTGCGACTGGGGGGCGTGTTTTTTGTTGAGTGACGGATGACGTCACGGCGAGAAAGAACACAAAAAACACACCCCCGAATCGGGAAAAGACGGGGCTTGAACCGAGTGACGCCCCTCTCCTCCAATGGCTGGCCTCCGTTTAGGAAGCCAGCCAATGGAGAAGACGGGCGGGTTCAAGCCCCCTACTAAGAAACATTAAATCTCGGGCAGCGCGAGCACTGCTGCACAGTGCAACGCTAGTCCGAGACCTAAAAACAAATCACCTCACCCGAATGTTCGCTCGACATCCTTGCCAACTCAAGCTGGAGGAGCCTATTAACAGTCATGCAATGGACTCTCGACCGGCACTCGGGTTACGTTATTTTTGTGGCGGCACGTCTGTCCCACAAATGAGCTCCTAAGCTCTGTGCCAAGACTTCCTGGCTTTATAGACTCAAAACACACCGCAAGGTTCGACAGTCCTCCCCCCTGCGCCAGGGAAACTTACTGGAACTGACCACTTTCCAGGCAAGCATTCAAGGGCAAGAAGGAGTTCCCACTACGTTCTCACATGTTCCAGCCTTTATCTTGACGAAGCTTACGAAAGCCTACCAGGGTACATTAAACAATCTCTCACAAAACAAACCTCGAACATGATTAACCCAAGCAACTTGCAAACACTCTGGGGGCCTGTCTGTGCGTGCAGAAAAGCTATAGTAAGGCAGAGTCAGAATTCAGGATGACATTAGGCCATGTCAAAGCCAATAGTAAAAACTTCATAATGCTTCCCAATGTACAACACAATGCATATTAGTGCACCACTGCCTATAGCATCACATACTTCATCTCTCCATGTACAACACAGTGCACATTTGTGCATCACTGCTCATAACATTGCACTTCGAGTTCAAAAAGTACATTCCACACCTCCCTCTCTCTTTCTCACATGCTTTTAAAATGCACATCCCACACATTCTGTTCTTGGCAAGGCTGTTCTACTGTGACAGCTCCCACTTCAAAACTACATGAAGAAATCTTCAAGAGAAACCAGGCATATGCAGGACGTCGTACATTCAGGCTAGGATAGAACCACACACCAAAGTCAATTAAAATGATGGTAGTCAAAGGTCATCACGTGGTGTCAGACCACAATAGTGCCTCGAGTACTACAGGGGGGTGACCATATAACAAGGGACATTTTCTCACAGTTTGATTGTAGGATAAAAACAATAGTCGATACCAGTTTCACAGGCAGTTGGGCACTCACACAGTAGTACGTGCCCGTTTGCTATGCAAGAAACATTCCTGTCCCAACAATGGTACTAAACAGTTGTACAATTTAACTATAGTATATACTCTGAGGAGGCCATCTACGAGCGAAAAGGAGGACCCAATAAGAATGTTTATTGTACATTAGGCTATTTTATAGACTCTGAGAAGTCAGCCGAGGAGGGATAGAGGGTGACCATTCTACGACCAATCGCAGCATGATTTCTGAAGACTCAATCCCAAACAAATGGAGATTACACCACCAATCATAGTATTTGCCCTCATTTGTCCAGTTGTTAGGGAGCAGCAACATGAATGGGAATACAACCAGTCATGATCTATGATGAGGAGTCCACTCTGCAGTGGCAAAGAAGCAGCCCCTAGGAGTTGGCACTATGCATCAAGCCGTACTGTATGCTGTGATGAGTCCACCTAGGAGTGGCAGAAGAGAAACTCTTACAAATTGCAAGTTATACAACCAGCTGTAATATAAACTCAGGAATCTGCTCTGGAGTGGCAAAAGATCAATTCATAAGAGTTGGCATTAAACAACTGGTTCCTAGGTGTGACAGAGGAGAAACCCTATGAAATGGACGTTAAACAAATAGCTTTAGGGTTAAATTCCAATCCCTGTGCAGACAGAAGCTTATAAGGGATCATAGTTTTTTTCCCTTGATAGATTCCTGTAGGTCAGACCTGCCGAAATGTATCTGGGAGAGAAGGACAAGGGAAAAAACATGGCTCAATGCTGATTCTACCCCAGATATCCTTGTGGCTATTCCTCCTGGCTACTATATTCTGCAAGCAGACAGAGCCTCTGATAGGCCCGGTGGAGGAGTAGCAGCGATTATTACATCCTCTATCAGATTCTCCTCACTAACTACGGTTTGTATTCCTTTGGTAGATTACCTCGCGCTGAGACTGGAATCCTCAGCCACACACACCCCTGATCTGTGTGTTAGCATACCGTCCCCCTCAACCTATGCCTAATTTTCTGACGCTGTTTGGTGAGATGCTCTCTGAACTTATTATTAATAACTCCAATATCCTAATTTTTGGAGATTTTAATTATTGGCCTTTTGATGAGAATGAGAGTGCTTGTTCCATCATGTTTTCGGATCTTTTATCTGGTATGAACTGCTGCCAACACATAAACACCCCGACCCACATTAAAGGCCACATCTTGGACCAGGTCTGGACATCTAATGTGGAGATCTCGGTTCCCCTTATTTCCCCCTGCTTATGGTCGGACCACTTTATAATTTCTTTTTCCCTTACAGTTACTCCCTGTCCTAATAGAATTTTGCAGAGCAATTTTCAAGCCCGGAACTGGAACAGGGCGGATCTTTGTGAATTTGTTGATTTACTTAAAATTTCTCCCCCCTGCAACCAATTTTACTGCCTCTATCGACACCCAAGCCTCAGCCCTTACGAACTGGCTTGTAACAGCCAGTGATGTTGTTGCCCCGCTCAAACACATCAAGCTTAAACGTCCACATGACGCACAAAAGTGGTTTACTGAAGACCTTAAAGCTCTAAAATTTGAGCTTAGGCAGGCTGAGCGTCAATGGCGGCGAGGTTATGCCGCTGACACGAAGTCGCGGTATAGGTCCCTCCTCAAAGAATATAAAATTGCGATTCTATCTGCTAAGACCTCCTATTTTTCACATAAAATTGTTAACTCGGCGACCAAAACGAAAGACATCTTCTCCATAGTGGAGGAGCTTTCACACCCGGACAGGATCACCATCAAACCTCTCCCCTCCCAAGCGCTCTGCGACTCCCTGAATCAGTTTTTTGTGGAGAAGATTGCCAACATTAAAAAGAGCATCTCTCTCGCCGGCCCCCCTTTATCCGTTGGGTCCGTTCTTCCTCTGCCCCTTCCCAATTTGCAGCAACTTACTCAGATTCCCCCTATCTCAGAGGATGAGTTTTCAACCTTGTTAAGTAAGGTCACCTCTGGGTCCCCGACTGACTGCTGTCCTCCTCTGATTCTGCGCGAGGCTTTTACAGCCTGCCCGCTTCCTCGAGACTTCTGAATTTGTCCCTGTCTTCTGGTTCTGTTCCCAGTTCTTTTAAGGTGGCCGAGGTCGTGCCCATTTAAAAAAAAACCACGGCAGACCCGACAATTATGAGTAATTTTCGCCCCATTTCCCTCCTTCCCTACCTCAGTAAAGTGCTGGAGTCTCATGTTACCAACACTTTGAGCTCCTTCATTGAGTACTCCCAATATCTTGACCCCCAACAGGCCGGCTTTAGACCCGCCCATTCTACAGAGTCAGTTATACTCTCAGTTATGGAAGAACTGCCGAGAGGAGCGGACTCTAACATCAGCCAGGTTCTGGTGCTCCTAGATCTATCGGCTGCCTTTGACACGGTCGACCATAACATCTTGGTCGACCGTGTCGAGGAGGCTGGCATCCGGGGCACCGCTCTGGGCTGGGTTCGCTCCTTCTTGTCCAATCGCCATCAGGCGGTTCGGCTCTCCCAGTTTACCGCTGACAGGGTAGGTCTAACTTGTGGCGTCCCGCTGGGCTCCTCTTTACCCCCCCTTCTTTTTAATTTATACTTGACACCTCTTATCCGGTCTTTACGAGGCAGTCATGTCACTGCGTTTAACTACGCGGATGACATTCAGCTGATTTTTAACATTGATGGTTCGGCGGAGTCTATTCACACCTTCCAGTCTACCCTCTGCCACATCAGCAATTGGATGGGGGCTAACCATCTGAAGCTCAACCCCGACAAGACTGAATTGGTCCTTGTCGGGGGTGCCGCCAACCCATGGAAATCTACCTTCTGGCCGGCGAGCCTGGGCTCTCCGCCTAATCCAGTCGACTCAGCAAAAAGTCTGGGCGTCATCATTAGTAACGATCTCACGATGAAGCCCCAGATCAATGCCGTAGTCTCTTCCAGTTTTTTTCAGCTCCGGAAGATCCGGAAGATAGCCCGTTTTTTGACCACTGAAGCACTTACCTTAGTTCTGGTGGCGTTAGTCATCTCAAGAATTGACTACGCCAATTCACTTTATGTAGGCATCTCGTCCTATTTGATGAAGAGGCTGCAGCTCATTCAGAACCAAGCTGCACGCCTCATCTACCATCAGCCCAGGTACCGTCACGTCAGCCCCTTGTTAAAATCCCTTCACTGGCTCCCCGTGTCTGAGCGGTGCAAATTTAAGCTAGGCTGCATCATTTTTAAGTCCCTTGCCGGTCTGAGCCCCTCTTTCATTTCTTCACTGCTGCAAGCTTATGTTCCTGCCCGCAATCTTCGTTCCTCCCACCTTGCTCTACTCAAGGTCCCTGTTTTTAAACGTAAGAAACATGGAGGCTCAAGATTCTCTTTTCTTGCCCCTTTCTTTTGGAATTCACTTCCCCTGAACATTAGACTTGTTTCTCCCTATGCACGTTTTAGATCTCTTCTTAAAACCTATCTGTTTTGTAATGCCTTCTGCTAATGCCTATGTGTTGCGAACGGTTTCCCCCCTGTTTGCTCGAGCGCCAAGAAACCGCTAGGTGTTAGCTGCGCTTTATAAGTAATTTTTACATTACATTACATTACATTACATTACATTACATGATAAATACTGAATCTGTATGTTGTGTCTCATTTGCAAGTTGAATACTCGCAAGAGGAGGTATTTACCATAGTTGGTAAATACCTCAGACGCTAATATTGGTATTTACTAGTTGTGGTGTGATGTTGCACAACTTGTAATTATAGTCTTTGTGTGCGCTTAGAGTGGCTCCGCTAGGGTCCGCAGGCTGGGTCGGACAGAGACAGAAAATAGACACGGGCATCAAAATAGAAATGGCCCACATTGCTGAATTAGATAGCTAAATAAGAGGTCATTGTTTGCAAATTGGGGCAGTTTTGAACGTGCAAAGGCACACTGTGTAAGTGTTCTACAAGTTATGGGAGACTGCATGGACTTGTGCTTGCTGCATCAAAATGCTTGTCTGAATATCAGGAAAACCAACAGTGAAAACGTATCCAGCAGACCTTAAAACAGGCCCACAAACAGTCAAAATAAGCATTGGCAATGCCAATAAGTTTTACCTATGCGAAATCTACTGGCTTTGTC
This sequence comes from Lissotriton vulgaris, assembly GCF_964263255.1. NCBI lineage: Eukaryota > Metazoa > Chordata > Amphibia > Caudata > Salamandridae > Lissotriton > Lissotriton vulgaris. Next base: position 1,116,638,628 of record NC_141685.1, on the reverse strand, counting down.
AATGTGTTTTAGACATGTAAAAGAAAGTAATGCGGCCACCGTAGACTGTGTCATAGCGCTTTTTCTCCGTTAAGCCATGTTGCACAGCAACACCTGCTACTGTGTGTAAAAACAGCATGAGGGGATCAGAAGCAGGAGGGAGGAGGGTGGAGGTGGGTAACTGAGCTGCAGACAGTGAGAGGATGGCGAGGGGGTGTAACAGAGGGAAAAGGGCATTGTGTGGTTAACCGAACAGCAGAAGGGCGCGTGGATTTGGAAAGTAAGAGGGGTGCAGAGGTTGTTGAACAATGGACAGCGGAAGGGGTGAGGGGAAAAAACAACAATAGTGGGGGGAGGTTGGGAGAAGAAACACGAGGGAGGGAGCAGGAGGAGAGCAGGGGAAGGAGAGGGACTGCAGCAACTTGCACTGTATAAGAGTGCATGTTAAAAAGTAAGAAACAAAAAAAAAAAGGAGTACTGGAGAAGCCTGTGGCTAGTGAAAGGACACTGGCCGAAGGCAGGAAGCTGTGCTTGGTCCATGCTCCACAGCAGGTACACACGAAGCCCCAGTAGGAAGCCAAAGTGAAACTGGCGTAGCCATCAGTAGTGCAGCATTTGAAGTGGCACTGGTGCTAGGGGTTAAAAGGGGCAGACTTGAGTCCATTTATGGTTCTCGTTTTACGGCCCAAACATGTTGCAGGGGATGCTCTATTTCATTACCTTAGGACCTATGTCTCCCTTGCTGTGCTATTGCACTGAAATGTACTGTGAGCTTTCAGGACAAGCATAAACTGTCAACTTCTAGAGTGTCACTGAAACCCCCTTCAAGAGCCAACTCAAACTTGCCCTCTTACTACTCTCTAGGTCCTAAATGTCTACCAAACGCCATATAGCCCTTCACGTAAACATCTCACACTTCCACATCTGTCACCTATCCACTTTCTGCACTCTGTGACCCGACTTTATTCAACTATCATGTCTGTTCCACACCTTCTAACAGTTTTCAACCCCAATAGCAGCCCTCGCTCCTCTTTCACAAACCCAACCACAAACATTGCTTTGATACACAATGAGATCTTCTAATTCTGTGCCACCATTACACATCTTAGGAAGCCTTTGGTGCTTTGGGACCTGACATGTAGCAGGAGGGTACAATAGCAATACCAAATTACATAATAAGAAATGTGATGTGTGAATCACAAGTTTGCGTAGTAGTGATGATGGCTGAAAAACCAGGACTCCCTGAGGTCCCACTCATTACATGTGGTTTCTTGGTGTGGGGCGCTTGATCCAGGTGAGTGAGGTGGAGTGCACTAAGATACAGAAAGTAAGAGGGGCACTAGGACCGGATAATGGAGGGGGGGTGGGGGCTGAGCATCCAGTGAGACCAGGAGGATGTGAGGCACTAGAGCCAGGTGAGGAGCACTGGAATCATATACGCTAACGGTTGCTACCAGGAGGCACTGGTGACAAGTGAATAAGTGCTGGCACTGGACCAGGTGTAGAGGAGTCGATGGGATACTGACAGTAGATGAGGTGGGCAACTAGGAGGGTACTAGTTCCAGGTTGTGAAGAGGTCAGAAAGGAGTGTACTGAGACAGTGTGTGATGGGCTAAATACAGGGAGGGACGTTGGTGGTACCAGGTAATGGGCAAGGTCTACCAGTTACATGCACTGATCAAGTGAGTGTTGGGATCTGAGACCAGTAAGGGTATTCCACCAGGGTGATACTGGGACCAGTTGAGTGATGGGGTGGCAAGTGGGCAGTTGAACCATGTAATCGAGGAGTGAGGCTACTTCAAAGTTGCATTGGGACCAAATGAATGAGGGCACAGGGACCCAGTGAGTGGGACAGAGTAGGGATGCATTGGTAGTTGGTACCAGTTGAGTAGGAAAGAAGGGTTGCAGAGCAGGTACTTGATGGGTCAAAGCAGGAAAGCATGGACCCGATGAGTGTTGAGGGGCACTTGAAAGGGAAATGTGAGAGGCAGGGCACTAAGGTTGGGTGAATGGATGAACAGGGGTGGTCAGCTGGTATTTGTAGAGGCGGGGGGCGCAAATCTGACATTTGAGTTAGGGTCCGGCGGCACTGGCCCCAGGGTTACTCAGATAGGGCTCAGGGATACAGTGAGACCAGGGCATGCGAGTTATGAATGGTATCATTTCCGATAGACACCAAGCTTCCCATGAAGCCCTTTTCATAGGACATCTATATGTCAACCCTGGGTAAGAGGCCCTACCTACAAAAGTTTTTTGCCCTGTAATGTGGGTAATATTGCACACTTCTCTGTTCTACTAAAATCACGGCTTCTAGACAGTTGTATATAGCTTGGCATTACCTATTAGTCTACAGGATCAAGTCTGTTTGCTGTCTCACTGTGTGCTGCACAGTTTTCTTTCGCCATATACGAGGTCTCTCCTCTTAAAGCCTCTCGTTTAAAACCCAATAACCGGTGATCTTCAAAGCATTACAGTTAGCCTGCTTTTATGCTTTGATTCATGGTTTCCAGTGCCTACCACACACATTCAAAATGTCCTAGCAAATTAAATATGAACACCTTTTCTTTAAAAATATTCCATACGTAGCTTTGCCCTACATAAAGTAAAGTTTTTATCATCTGTGTGTAAGGCAAGTGCAAGTTATTTTTATACTCTTCCTCACTGAGACGTGGTTGCACTCGAACTCAGATTATGATATCAACACCGCCCTACCTAATGGTTTTTTCATCCAGTGTCAGCATAGGGTACAAGGGAAAGGCGGGGGCCTGGCAAAAATTTATAAAGACACTTATTCCTGTAGAATCGAGGAGGGTGGCATCTTAGATTCTGAAAGTGCCCAATTCCATATTCAAACTTCCCCCACCAAATCAGTGGTAGGACTCCTAATTTAGCGCCCACCAGGTCAACTAAAACAGTTTACAGGATCCCTACTAGAAACTATATTGGGGACAGCAGCACAGTCGCCCAATTTTTTAGTTCTGGGTGACCTGAACCTACACTTTGATGATCCCACTGACAAGGCGGCCTCTGACCTCAGTACGGACCTCAAAGCACTGGGTATAACACTTCTAAACACAGAGAGTACACACACTAAGGGACATTTGTTGGACCCTATTTTTTCGAATAACAGTCTCATCACGGTTAAGCCCCCACTACCACTCCCATGGTCGGACCACTTTATGGTCCCCTTCTCCTGGAAAACTCCATCAGAAGGAAAAAACGCTCCCCGGCCACGAACTCTACAGAGAGCATGGGCGAAACTATCAGTGGAGGAATGGACCCAGGCCCTAGAACAAACGGCCCCTATGGCAGAATTGGACCCTCTGTTAGCAGACCTAAATTTTCAGAATTGGCTTACCAATTCCCTTAACGTAGTACTGCCCCTGAAAAAGATCACAAAGAAAAGTGGCACCTTCAAATCACCATGGTACACCACTGAACTGAGGGACCTCAAGAAAAACTGCAAAAAGCTGGAACGCACCTGGAGGAAGGACTGGGCAGCCAACAGCAAGCTCTCCTACCAGGCGGCTTTAAGACTGTATAAAGCTGCACGGCAGAAAACCCAGGCAGCCTTTTTCAAGGAAAAAATTAACACATCCGCCAACTCCTCTAGGGAGACCTTCAAAATTGTAAAGCAACTGCTTAAATCCCCCACTCCAACTACCAACCGGGAGTGTACAGAAGCTAGATGTGACCTGCTTGCAGAGTATTTCGACACCAAAGTCCAAAGAATACTTGACTCCCTCCCACAGGTTGTCCCCGCTGCTGGCGATGAAGTCCCACCTGCCCCGATTCATTCACCCCGGCTGGACAGTCTTGGAACCATCACCATGGATGACTTCCGCAATACGCTCACCGCAGTGAAGAGCGGGTCTCCTTCTGACCCTACACCCATGTATATCCTCAAACAAGTAGCTGACACCATCACCCCCCTTGCAACAGACTTACTAAATGCTTCGTTCATTAAAGGGGTGGTTCCACCCAGCTGGAAGCAAGCAAGAATCAAGACTCTTTTGAAAAAACCAGGCCTAGACATGGCCGATTTGGCCAACTATCGCCCTATCTCGCTGCTGCCTGGTCTGGGAAAAATTGCTGAAAGAATTGTAAATAAACAGCTCTCTGGGTTTTTAGAAAACAATGACCTGTTGAGTGGCTCGCAAACGGGCTTCCGGCCAGGCCAGGGCACTGACACAGCCCTCATAGTGGTAACTGAGGAGGCAAGATGCATCTTGGATTCAGGGGGGTCCGGAGTTCTGATCCTCCTGGATCTAAGCGCTGCATTTGATACGGTGGACCATATAGTCCACCGTCTTGCAAGACTCGGGATCACGGGAATGGCCCTGAAATGGTTGGAATCCTTTTTGGATGAACGAGCATTTAAGATCTGGGAAAATGGCATCATGTCCAAATCTACTCCCCTCCAGTGCGGAGTCCCCCAGGGCTCATCCTTGAGCCCTACCCTATTCAATGTTTATATGGCCCCACTGGAGGAGGTAGTAGCCCCGTTCGGGATTAAATGCGTCACCTACGCTGATGACACCCAACTAGTCGTTTCGCTGACGCAAAATTCGGGATGCTCAGACAACCTCTCAGCCTGCCTCTCGGAAATTTTCTCCTGGATGACTAACTCCAAGCTCAAATTAAACGGAGCAAAAACCGAGATTTTAATGCTGGGTCACCAACTCTCCTCTCTACCCACTACATCTTGGCCCCCATGCATGGGAGAGGTGCCCTCACCAAAAGACAAAATCAAGAGCCTGGGGGTATGGTTCGAGCCTGAACTAACCTTCAGGGCACATGCCCAGAAAGTGGCAGACACATGTTTCGGCCTGCTCCGAACTGTGCGGAAAGTCCTGCCACTGCTACCCTTCCAATCCAGAAAACTATTAATTCAGGGACTGATCCTGTCCAGACTGGATTATAGTAATGCTCTGCTCCTGGCAGCCCCGGAAGCCACTACAACACCCTACAACGAGTACAAAACGCTGCTGCCAGGATGCTCCTGGGTGCCCCAAGAAGAGCATCAGCAAAACCATTGCTGAAAACCTTGCACTGGCTTCCAGTGCGTGAACGTATCTCCTTTAAATCATCATGCATCGTCCACAAAGCTCTTCAAGGTAAAGGTCCCCAGGACCTAAGCAGCCTGATACGCCCGTACAGACCCTCACGAGCCTTGAGATCGGACCTTGAAAACCTGGTCATAGTCCTCAGAGTCAGAAAAGCTCGCTCGGGAGGCCGTTGCTTCTCGGTAAATGCGGCAAAGACCTGGAACGCCCTCCCGAGACACATTCGCACTGAACCATCCCTCAGCAAATACCGCAAATGTCTTAAATTCTTTCTTTTTCCCAAAGCCTCTTAAATTCCCCTGCCCCTCTTCAGAGCCTCTTATTTTCGCATGGTAGCGCTGGGACGCTTACGGGCAGCCATGCGCTTTATAAATCCAATTTCATTTCATTTCATTTCATTTCATACTGGTCACCAATGTGAATTAAAATACAAAACAGCAGTTTTATTGAATTTGAGTAGATTATTGCGATTTGCAGAATATCTGTAATCCAGTGTCTAAACTAAAATATTGCAATGGATTTAAAACATTGTAAGGTATACTGTTATGTTATGTTAATTTAGTCTTTTATAGCGCACGGCTACTCCATAGAGTGTCCCGGCGCTTTTATTGACCACCTGTAGCAGAAAAAAACACAACACAGTGAAATAAAAACGGACCCAGCAAAAAGAGAGAAGAGCGAACTAAAGGGCATAAAGCCAAGTTTTAAGGCCCTTCCTAGAAGTCAGCAGATTAGAGGTGCTGCGTAATGCCATAGGCAGAGTATTCCACAACTGTGGCGCCAACCGCTTAAAAGAGCGACCTCCAATGCGAGCCCTTTTTACACAGCAAGGAACAATGATTCAGACCTCAGAGATCGGGCCGGATGGTAAAAGGCAAGCCTCCTTTGGAGATATTTTGCTCCCGAGGCGTGGAGAGCCTTGTGGGCCAAGGTCAAGGCCTTAAAAACTATCCGCTTCCGGATATGCAGCCAGTGGAGTGACTGCAAAAGACCGGAGGCTCTGGCTCGCCTATACAGGCCAAAAATGGCCCGCGCGGGCGAGTTCTGGACCACCTGCAACCGTTGCTGGAGATATTCCGGCAGGCCAAGATATAGGACGTTGGAGTAGTCCAGTCTTGAACCAATTAAGGCCTGCACCGTCGTCTTCCTATGATCTTCTGAGAGCAGAGGAAGAAACTTACGGAGCATCCTGAGGAGGCCAAAACATGTTCCCACAAGACCAAGGATCTGAGATCTTAACGTCAGACCGTTATCAATCTTGATCCCCAGATTCTTTGCTAGCTGGGATGAGCAAGCTGGAGGAAACGTATTAACAGGCCACCATTCCTGCCAGTCTGGGTCACATGGACAACCGAAGAAGAGTACCTCAGATTTATCTGAGTTGCACTTAAGGCTGTTAAGCTGGAACCATTTAAAAACAGCCCCAAGGCTACTAGAGAAACTAGAACTATGACCAGTCTGAGATCCTCTTTGCTGGTTAGTTCTCCATTTCCTTTCGGCCTGCTTCTAGTCGCGGTTTTCATGTGCTAGGGCAGTAGTCCTAACTTGTGGTCCGAGAACCCTTTTTAACAAATGTAAATAACACAAAACTAAAATTCTGCCCCTGGAACATAAATGGCTTTGGTGCGAAAACTTCTGACAAAGGATTACTGATGTATCTCCAACAATTTGACATAATCCTCCTACAAGAAACATGGTTGGAAGATCCTTTCCACTTACAAGGATTCAAATCATACCATCTCCCTGGCACCAGAAGCTCAAAATTTGGGCACTTGAAAGACGGTCTTACAACCTATGCTTCAATTAAATCTATAACATCTGTGAAGGAGCTAACAAGCAAAAACACCGCAACAAACGGAATAAAAACAATAGAGATAGAAATATTAGGCCCTAGAAATAAAGAACACTTAATACTCGTCAATACCTACATACACCCCCACAATAAAAGATTTGGTGCAAATCTTTTGGTAGCCAAACTAACAAACCTTGTCATCGAAGAACGATCTTCAAATTACATCGTCTCGGGGGACTTCAACATGTCCCTCACAGGGGGTGTCGATCCAGACTGTCCGGCAGCAGACCGTCACGCAGCATGGGGTATTCCATGCCAGGACGATTGTAGATGGGGCAAGCTATCTAAAATCTCAAGGGATCTTCTGATCGAGTTGACGAACCTGTCTTTGGTAGCATTAAACGGCCGTTTTGCGGGAGACCGCCCATAAGCTGCCACTTTCCATACCGCCCTCTCAAAAACTGCAATAGATTACACTTTCACTTCTCTATCGATCTTCAGTGTAATAAAAGGGTTTAGGATTGGAACGCCGGATTATAGTGACCATCTACCTCAAGAGTTTATACTTGATGCTCAAGGAACGGCAACTACTTATCCAATGGAGGATCCAAACTTAATGAGCACATCAGACCACCGGCGAATCAAATGCAATATGCGTGATCCAGAAAAACTTCAGGCCCTTTTGAAAAAAAGATGGGAGGAAAGCAAGCAGCTGAGCGTGAACCGTTTAACCTCTTCAGCGCGGCGCGAATTTTCGCGCTGTGCTGAAGATTCGAAAAACGGGTGTGGTCATGACGGAACGGTTCAGTCATCAGCACAGCCCAACAGATGCTGATGAAGGAACCGTTCCGTCATAAGCATCAAAGGGGTTAAAGGCATGGGAGAACTTCATTGAAAGCTTCGACCCAACTAAGTCCAAAAATAAGCCAGCAAAAGGAATAGAAAGATCAAAGAAAGACAGGGACGCATCATGTAAGCTGGCAAGTAGCAAAAGAATTTACTTCTCAAGACATCAGTACGCAGAACGAAGGCAGTTAAAAGCCAATATCAACAGGGTACTGCGCAGTCTCCGTATACACGGCCCAGTTGATAACATCCAGTCCGAATTAAGGAGGCTTAAGGTACGTGGAAAAAAAATCATTTGGCTTGCTAAAAAAGAAAGTGCTGAATCAACATGGGCAAACTGACATATGACGCAAAAAACAACAACAGCGCCAGGTTTTGGCAGACTGTCAGAATCTTAGAGAACTTATCCGCTCCAGGAATTAACTCACATACAATGGAGGACATTTGGGCAAATCACCTACAGAACCACATTAATTCGGAAGTCAGCAAAATCGCGGAAGACTCATTTGTGTGCCAAAGCGACCAACAGCATTCCAGATTCGCAGGAACGTAACTTCCCATCTTCTTTTCAACCAAACAGCTCGCGAATAGAATCCTGAAAAGTCGGAAAGATGGAGCTCCTGGGCCCAACGGCCTACCGCAAATTATACATAAGCAGGACCCGAACTACTTGGTTGAAGCACTATTACCCCTCTATAAGAACATCTTGGAACTTGTGAGAATTCCCGACTCCTGGAAAGGGTCAATCATCTCACCGATCCACAAAAAGGGCGGCATGACTGAGCCAAAAAACTATAGGCTCATTGCACTAATAGATATTATGGTCTGGGCTCAGGAAAAATCTCTAATTCCCATCAACCAAACCGGCTTTCAGGAAAGCTTGGGGACCACAACAAACATTCTCGCTCTTTCTCTCTTGATAGACGCCACCAAAAACATCAACAAGCCGCTATTTGTCTGCTTTATTGATTACAAAGCTGCTTTCGATAGCGTCGACAGGGGGATACTTTGGGCTAAACTTGCAAGGTGGGGAATACCTACAAACCTCCTGAACCAGCTAAATTTGCTTCACTCTGAAACATGGGTACAAATTAAAGTTGGAGCGGGAGACACCTTTTCCAGGAGAATACCAACCACCAAAGGGCTGAAGCAGGGTTGCGTACTGGCCCCAAGCCTGTTCAACCTTTTCGTGTCAGACCTCACCACCGAGTTGGACAAGTGCAACCATCATGCCCCGATTCTGGGGGGCTTAACCCTATCGAACCTCCTGTACGCAGACGACCTGCTACTAATCAGCTGTTCTCCAGTCGGCCTCCAGCATTTGATAAACACCACAAGTAACTTCGCCGACAAGAACGGGCTGAGTATAAATCTTGAAAAATCTAAAGTTATGATATTAACCAACGGACCAACAAATGCCATCCCCGATGGACAACGGGGGACCGGCTGCTGGAGAAAGCAGAGAAGTACAAGTATTTGGGAGTAATATTTGATATAAACGGCTCGTTCACCAAACTGAAAGCAACCATTAAAGGTAAAGGGACCGTACTGGCAGTTGCATTAAAAAACATCAAGCAAAAAAGAACTGGCCCTAGTCTTCTTCCACTATTAGAAGTGCTTCGAGCGAGACTTCTACCTTCGATCACTTATGGCAGTGAACCAATGAGAGGAAGAGACAAGGTTACCTCGGACAATGTGGTCGCCAAGGCTTTAAGAATAATATTCAATCTTCCGCAATTCACTTCGCCAGCTCAAATAAGGCTAGAGTTCGGGCTTCAAAAGCAGCAAATCTCACGGAAGGGTGCCTACACCAAGAGCTGGTTCAAAATAAAGAGAGCCGAGCCGGGCACATTGAACTCATACCTGTGGAAGGAAATCACAAGGAAAAACGACAGCCCAGCAATGAGTTATCTTCAATCAGCAATCAGGCTGCTAGCGCTACAGGACCTATCAATCAATCAATCATGGAATTTGTATAGCGCGCTACTCACCCGGAAGGGTCTCAAGGCGCTGGGGGGGGGAGGGGTCCGCTACTGCTGGAAGAGCCAGGTCTTGAGGTGCTTCCTGAAGTAGAGGTGATCCTGGGTCAGTCGAAGGTGGATAGGTAGGGAGTTCCATGTCTTGGCTGCTAGGTAGGAGAAGGACCTTCCTCCGGCGGTGACCTTGCGGATGCATGGTACGGCGGCATGGGTGAGGCTGGTTGATCGTAGCTGGCGGGTGGGTGCGTAGAAGGTCAGGCGGTTGTTGAGGTAGCTGGGGCCCAGGTCGTGGAGGGCCTTGTGTGCGTGGGTGAGGAGCCTGAACGTGATCCTCTTGCTGACGGGAAGCCAGTGCAGGTCTCTCAGGTGGTCGGAGATGTGGCTGTGTCGGGGGACGTCCAGGACGAGTCGTGCGGAGGCATTCTGGATGCGCTGGAGTCTTTTCTGAAGTTTGGCTGTGGTTCCGGCGTAGAGGGTTTTTCCGTAGTCCAGTCGGCTGGTGACGAGTGCCTGGGTGACAGTCTTCCTGGTTTCGGTGGGGATCCATCGGAAGATCTTGTGGAGTATGCGTAGGGTGTTGAGGCATGATGATGAGACGGCGTTGACTTGTCTGGTCATCGAGAGGGAGGAGTCCAGGATGAAACCCAGGTTGCGTGCGTGGTCCGTTGGTTTGGGAGTGGTGCCCAGGGCAGGGGGCCACCAGGAGTCGTTCCAGGCTGAGGGTGATGATCCCAGGATGAGGACTTCCGTCTTGTCTGAGTTCAGTTTCAGGCGGCTGTTCTTCATCCACTTGGCGACATCTTTCATCCCTTCGTGCAGGCTGGTTCTGGCGGTGGCGGGGTCGTTGGTGAGGGAGAGGATCAGCTGGGTGTCGTCGGCGTAGGAGATTATGTTGAGGTTGTGTTTGCGTGCGATGGTTGCGAGAGGGCTCATGTAGACGTTGAAGAGTGTTGGGCTGAGTGATGATCCTTGTGGTACGCCGCAGATGACTTCGGTGGCCTCGGATCTGAACGGGGGAGGCGGACTCTCTGGGTTCTTCTGGCAAGGAACGAGATGATCCACTCCAGTGCCTTCTCTTGGACTCCGGTGTTGCTGAGGCGCTGCACTAGGGTGCGGTGGCAGACCGTGTCAAATGCTGCGGAGAGTCCAGGAGGATGACCTATGGGAATCTAGCACATCACAAAAATGTTTCAAGGCCCTGGTAAACAAATCGGTAAAGATTGCATCCCTTGTAGAAGACAAAGCTGCCCTCAGTAGGAGGGCCCACGGCTGGTTCGTAATTCAGAGTTACTTGTCGGCAAAGCCCCAATCATACCTAGGAACAGGTTTTTCGAGAATCACAAAAGAAAGGTTCTTGCTTCTGAGGCTGGGAATTCTACCCGCAAAGGGTCACCTCTCACCGTGGAAACGCACAGACACTTCAAACCGTTGTAGATTGTGTGGAGACCTCAATGAAGACGTATTACACCTACTATGCATGGACGGCCTCAACCTGCTGCGGGGTTCTGCGAATCCGGAGGAAAATCGCACATTACCTGTCAATAGAAGCCCGTAAACCGTTCACGGTAGTCCTCATAGCCTCCCGCCTGGACTATTGTAATGTACTTTATTTGGGAATTACCAAACAACTTGTCCAGCGTCTCCAAATTGTGCAAAACGCGGCAGCAAGGTTCGTTGTTGACGCCCCTAAACGTTCATCAGGCTCAGTCATTAGGAAAGATCTGCACTGGCTCCCCATGCAAGCCAGGATTGACTTCAAGGCCTTGTGTCTCACTCATCGTGCCCTTCATGGGCTCGGGGCAGAAGACATCAGTTCCCTTGTGTCCCTCTATGTTCCCGGTAGGGTCCTTCGCTCAGCGAACAAATACCTTCTTGCTGTTCCCAGATTTCTGAAGGCAAGATGGGGTGGGAGAGCTTTCTTCTCCCTTGTCCCTAGGATGTGGAACGCCCTTCCTGCGGAACTTAGGGACCAATCCTCTCACTCTCAGTTCCGGAAGGCCTTGAAGACCTGGCTTTTCAGGGAAGCCTACCTCTAGCCGGCATTCCTCCTCTTATCACACTCAGCTTCTCTTTCCATCTTCAGCGCCTTGACGCCTTCGGGCAAAGTTGCGCTATACAAGGCTATCTTCATTCATTCATTCATTCATTCATTCTTCATTCATATGCATCTGCAATGGCTTGGGAGCGGAACGAAGTCAGCTATTAAAGCCGCTCCTGATCACAAGCCAGGTACGATCATGCAGGGAGGCGGTAAAGGCCTGTTTTGAGGGCAGCAACATCCAGCTGCCTGTAGCCTTGTCCGGTTCATGAGTGCAGCAAATGCAAAGTTAATCCTAGAAGCACTCCAACAAACTGGTCTTCAGCTCAAGCCAATTGGTTTATGAGAGAAGTACAACACCATTGATCATTAGGATTTCTTCTGGCAACTCTGTCTGTTACCATGGTTCCTCCGCTCTCTTGCAGCCACCTCGGGCTGGCAGCCAGCACAGCAACATTCATTTTTATACACCTTTTAACCACGGGGCGCAACGACCCAGGAGAGCAAGCGTCATGATGAACTACATTCCGTTACCGTCAAAAACAAGCTCTCTGCCGCCCAGTAACATTCCAAAACCTCTTCAAGATCCAAGTTTTTAATATTAACTTTAAAGAAATTGGGACTACACAGGTGCCCCCACTGATCAGCACTCCGACAAATGTTGTACTCTGTGCCATCTGATCCCCCTCACTGGCTGTCTCGTACACTAGCTTTTACTCCCTTGCAATTTTATGGAATTACTGTACATTAGCAATTTTTAGCATTATTTAATGAAGTCCTTTTGCTTTTTCTAACGCACGTTTTATTTGTTTGCAAAGGTTTTAACTAATCATGCAATAAAGCGATTATTATTATTAATACTAAAATTAATAAAAAATTAAGAAGCAAAATTGAAAATGTGAAAACCTTTTCTAAATTCCATTGTGAATTAAATACAATATTTCAATAATTGTTTGGTGTGTACTTGTTTTTGTGTAGTGTTCTGAGGTTCAAATCAGAAATTGATTATGCCGGAGATCCCAAGCTTCTAATAATGACTTGGTGGGGGTCCCCGGGTTCCAGTAATGCTTCAGTGGGGTCCACAGAAGTTAGACGGTTAAGTGCCTGGGTGCTGACATTTTTCCTTTTAAAATGTGCATACACCCCTCCTGTTGGTCCTTAGCCATGCCTCACTGGCCTTGCAGCAAATATTCCTCTTAAAACATGTTATAGGCAGTTTTGCCATTGCCTTTAGTCCGAGTGCTACATCAGCAGAAGTGAGGATGTGTGTGCGTGCTCTATAATGTCTGAGACAAGGGCATGTTTACTTCTGCTAAGTCAGTCCTGAGTGAGACATTCAGGGCCTTTAATGGATCACCTAAACGCTAAAATGTAATCTAATCATGAACCCCTATAGAGGCGGGCTGCGGCCTTCAGTGAGATGAGTGTTGTTCTTTATTTGCCCAAATTATTCTACCTTTGCCTGGATTTCCAAGACTCTCTTCTCTTCTCAGGCGATCCACGGCTTCCGAGAAATTGAGAAAGCCCACTGGACAGAGCAGAACACACAGATCTTGCAGCGAGTGCGCGATGTGGCTTTCTCATCAGGCGTCCCACAGCTGTCCTTAGTGCATGTCCTGGACCTGAAGGCAGATGGTTACATCAAACCACACATCGACAGTGTAAAGGTAACTGGTAAAGAGAGTACTTATAGGAGTAAGGGTCTAAAATAGAGACTACTTGCCGGCCCTAGAGGGTGGAGAGGTCCTTTCAAACCTAAGAAAGGAGAGAGGGGATACTCCTCCCGAAGTTAAACTAACAACACCTATAGAGTATCCCTCCTGACTTTACAACACTGGGTGCAATGAGAGGAAGTGCTCGCCACACCTACACTCCACTCAACTTGAAGTGGGAAAAGAAAGAATTCCTTTTTTTTATAAAACACTCACACACTCTTTTAGTGTTATGCTTCATCATTGGGGTTTCCCTGACTCCTAAAGGTCAGGGTGGGCTCAGCCATGTTTTGGGGAGCTCTTTGGAGAACGAGACCAGGGGGCATAAATACTAGCTAAAAATCCCTCATCCACTCCAAGGTATTCCTTTGTTAGCGGGCGGATGGGCACAGTTAAAAATGAAATATGGGCAGGGACTGTAGGATCCAATGGTCCTATGCCCCATACTCAACCAACATGTTTAAGCCCTACTCTGACAGGCCTAAAAAGGGCCAGGGCCCAGTGATGCAGCTATTTGCATGGTTAGAAACTCGTGTGTAGCATGCAATTACAAATGCGTGTCCTGGCAGGTATATACTTCCTGCTCTTGTTGCAACCTGAAAAAGTTAAGATTGCATGTATACTTCTTAGCTGTGAAGTTCATGCTCTACATTTAACATATGCCAGCTTGTGGCTACTTAGTGTGCCATACCTAACTTCTCACGCATGGTCTCTTATAAGCGATTGTGTCTTTGTTTTACCATGCAAATTCACTGTGGGCCATCATTTCACTGGACGCAGTGCATACCCAACTGGTGCAGCGTCACTCACCTCATCAAATTCAAGAGGTAGATTCGTACATGATCGCATACTGTGCTACATCTCGTTTAATTACATTTAGTGCTGTAGGTGTATATTGTTCAAAATATCAATCCGTCATGCAAGAGGTAAGGTTCTTAATTGCATACATAGAATACAGAAATACACGCAGGTTGCGTTTAGTCTTATTGTCATAAACACAACCACCACTCGATCTCATCATTCATGTTGACTCTCCCGCAATCTGGTATTTTCTCATACTCCTGTATGAATCTACCTCTTGAATTTGACGAGGTGAGTGACCATTCCTCAGTTGGACACACTGCGTCCAGTAAAATGATTGCCCACAGTGAATTTCCATAGAAAAACAGAGGCACGATCTCTTAATCACAATAAGATACGGTGCATGAGAAGGTGGGGATGCCAAACTCTCAAGCAGCCATAAATTGGCAAATGATAAATGTTCAGCATGAACTACACAGCTAAGAAATATATATACATGTGATCTTGTCTTTTTCAGGTCGTAATAAGACAGACAAGTATTCACTTGCAGGGAAATTCTTATGTAATTGCATGCTACCCATGAGTTTTGTAACCGCGCAAATGGCTACAACACTAGGGGACTCTGTTATTATGCCACCTCTTGTTGTTGTTAATTTCTCCCCCCCCTCGCCGCTCTCCGGGACCGGGTTTCCCCGCTGCTGCTCCCCCTGCGGCCCCGCCCCTTTTTTGATTCTGTACCCTGTTCCCCCTTCCCATTCGCCGCCCCGCCTCCCAGCTGCTATCCCTCCCCACTTCGCCGGCGGGGACCAATGCGAACGCGCAGCGGGCGCGCCCGTTGTGCGCCGAAGGCGCGCCAAAGGCAAGCCCGTCTGCGCCCGTCCGTGCCTGGACCGCGCCCAGCGCCAGGACCCCTGGCCCTCGACGATGCCAGCCCACCCGACGGACTTACGACGCCGCCACCCTCCACGCATTCAACGCCGGCCCGAACCCCGCCTGCCACCAAGCCACCCTGAAGCGCACCCACGGACCCATCACCTGCCAAGCCTGCAGATTCACCTGCCTCCAAACCTGCAACGCACCCGCCAAGCCAGGCACCAGCAACGATCGCCATCGAACTCTGGAACCTCCTCGACACATCACCAGACGTTGCCTTCCTCACAGAAACCTGGATGAACGCCTCCTCAACCCCTGACATCGCCATAGCCATCCCGGATGGCTACAAGATCACCCGGAGGAACCGCATCAACCGAACCGGAGGAGGCATCGCCATCATCCACAGAAACACCATCCGAATCACGACCAACTCCGCCGACACACTCACCGCCGCTGAGCACCTTCACTTCCAGATACACACCGACCCCAAGACCACCCTCCGAGGCACCCTCATCTACAGACCCCAGGACCACGCACACAATTCAGCGAAGCCATCTCAGACTTCGTCAGCCCGCACGCCCTAACCTCCTCGGACTACATCCTCCTAGGAGACCTCAACTTCCACTTGGAGAACAACAATGACAGCAACACCACCGCCCTGCTAGACAACCTCGCCAACCTCGGACTCAAGCAACTGGTGAACACCCCCACCTACTACGCGGCCACAGGCTTGATCCCATCTCCTTCAGCAAGCACATCTCCTTCAGCCACTCCACCGGACTACACTGGACAGATCACAGCTGCGTCCACTTAAACTTCAGAAGAACCACGACCCACCACCACCCGCAACCAGTCGCCCGCAGAAACTGGAGCAAGATCACCGCCGACCAGCTCACTACATTCCTCAGCCTGAACCCTCCCACCAACACTACGGACCCCAACGAAGTAGCCCGCAACCTCACACAGTGGCTCACCAACTGCGCCAACAACCTCGCACCACTGAAGAACCCCCCCCCAACAGACACTGCAGCAAGAAAGCCTCTTGGTTCACCAACGACCTCAAAAACTCCAAGAAAACTTGCCGCACCCTCAAAAGCCTGGCGCCACGACCAGACAACAGAAAACATGACAGCCCTCAAGAACGCCACCCGCAAACACCACCAGCTGATCCGCACCACCAAAAGAACCACATTCAAAGAATGACTGGACAACAACTCCCACAACAGCAAGGAACTCTTCAACATCGTTAAAGAGCTCTCCTGCCCCAGCGCCTGCAACAACGACATCACACCCTCGCAAGGCCTCTGCGACTCACTCGCCTCGTTCTTTCACCGCAAGATCGCCGACATACACAACAGCTTCGGCACACAGACCACGCACCCAACCACCGATCCAGCGCCCACCACCACCACCACCACCACCACCACCACCACCACCACCACCACCACCCGGACCTCGGTCAGCACCGAAGACACCACCCGCGCGATGAACACCATCCACTCCGGCTCCCCAACCGACCCCTGCCCACACCACATCTTCAACAAAGCCGACTCCATCATCGCACCCCAACTCCGGAACATCATCAACAGCTCCTTCACGTCCGCCACCTTCCCGGAGGTCTGGAAACACGCCAAGCTCAGCGCCCTCCTGAAGAAACCCACTGCGGACCCCACGGACCTCAAGAACTTCCGCCCCATCTCGCTCCTCCCTTTTCCGGCCAAAGTCATCGAGAAGACCGTCAACAAACAACTCTCCGCCTTCCTCGAGACAAACGGATCCCTCGACCATTCGCAGTTCGGTTTCCGAGCAAACCACCGCACCGAGACCGCCCTCATCGCAGCTACCGACGACATCAGGTCCCTGCTCGACAACGGGAAAACAGCTGCCCTCATCCTCATAGACCTCATCAGCCTTCGACACCGTATGCCACCGCACCCTAAAACAGCGCCTCAGCAACATCGGAATCCAAGGAAAGGCCTTGGAGTGGATCATCTCGTTCCTCGCCGGTAGAACCCAGAGAGTCCGCCTCCCCCCGTTCGGGTCCGCGGCCACCGAGGTCATCTACGGCGTCCCGCAAGGATCCTCACTCAGCCCCACCCTCTTCAACGTCTACATGAGCCCACTCGCAGCCATCGCACGCCAACACAACCTTAACATCATCTCCTACGCAGACGACACCCAGCTGATCCTGTCCCTCACCAACGACCCCGCCAGAGCCAGCCTCCAGGAAGGAATGAAGGACGTCGCGGAATGGGCGAAGCTCAGCCAGCTGAAACTGAACTCAGATAAGACGGAAGTCCTCATCCTGGGAACATCCCCCTCCGCCTGGGACGACTCCTGGTGGCCCCCTGCCCTGGGCACCGCCCCGAGCCAACGGACCATGCACGCAACCTGGGCTTCATCCTGGACGCCTCCCTCACGATGACCAAGCAAGTCAACGCCGTCTCGTCCTCCTGTTTCAACACCCTGCGCATGCTCCGAAAGATCTTCTGGTCGATCCCCACCGACACCAGGAAGACGGTCACCCAGGCCCTCGTCACCAGCCGACTGAACTCTACGGAAACACCCTCTACGCTGGAACCACATCCAAACTACAGAAAAGACTCCAGCGCATACAGAACGCCTCTGCACAACTTATCCTGGACACCCCCGCCACAGCCACTTCTTGCCCCAGCTGAGAGACCTGCACTGGCTCCCCGTCAGCAAGAGGATCACGTTCAGACTCCTCACCCACGCACACAAGGCTCTTCATGACATGGGACCCAAATACCTCAACAACCGCCTCACATTCTACACACCCACCTGCCAGCTCCGCTCCGCCAGGCTCGCCCTCGCCACCGTCCCACGCATTCGCAGAACCACCGCCGGAGGAAGATCCTTCTCCTACCTGGCGGACAAGACATGGAACTCCCTCCCCACCCACCTACGACTGACCCAGGACCATCTCTCCTTCAGGAAACAGCTCAAGACCTGGCTCTTCGAGACCCTTACGGGTGAGTAGCGCGCTTTACAAATTCCCTGATTGATTGGTTGATTGATGGGAGTGTTCCACAACTGATTCCACCCTGATGAAAGCCCTGGGCCTTGTTCGGCCTTTCAGAGTAGGGCTGAAACATGTTGGTTGAGAAAGGGTCATAGTAACATTTGAATACTACAGTCCCCTTCCATATTTCATTTTTAACTGTCCCCATCCGCTCCACTTATAAAGGGTTATCTTGGAGTGGATGAGGGATTTTTATCTGATAATTATGCCCTCTAGTCTCCTTTTTATCCTAAGAGCTCCCTGAAACACGGCTGAGCCCACCCTAACCTTGATGAACCCGATGATGAAGCATGACACTAATAGAGTGTGTGGGGGTTATATTAAAAAAAGTAATTCTTTCCATTTTCGTTTCAAGTTGAGTGGAGTCTAGGTGTTGTGAGAACTTCCTTTCATTGCCCCCAGTGTTGTAAAGTTAGGAGGGATACTCTACAGATATTATAATAGGAGTAAGGGACCAGGAAAGGGACAGAATTAAATTAATTCTGGAATTTCTGCAGCCATATTCTATCTCTCTGGCTTTCTTTCTTTGCTGTACTGCTTTGTAGTCATGAGGCTCACCCCATGTCTCTTTGTCCCCAAGTACCTCTGTCGGAACAACAATTTGAAGCACTAGGGCTGGCTTTTACAATCCAAGGACTCTGCTTTCTTTTTTTTCTCTGACACTAAGTCTCCCTCATGTTGCTGGATACGTTGTTCTAATGCTGGACCTATATTAAGTAGTAAGTGGTATGTAGCAAAGTTGTTGCTGTTTCGGCTTGTAGCAAGGCTTTGTGTTGTCCTTGATATAAATGGGCTTGGGTTGGGTATTTTGTGGACCATGTGGAAAACCCCTCCTTTTCCCCGTTTTATGGAAGCCGCATCTTTGTCACTCAAACTTGCTATTTTCTGAAGTCTTGCGAGAGAGAAGAGGATGGATGTTGAGTCAGTCACACCCCTACCTGTCCATCGAGTTTTGTGGAAATATAACTGCTGTTAGCCTTGTCCCCCAAGGTGACTAGTATGCATGGGTAATTATGTGTTGTATGGTCCACCTCCGTTGTTGAGTTGTCAATGACTTGATTTACACCTAACCCACCCATGCAGTTTCATGGAGCTGTGTTGTAGAGAATGTGTTGCAGTGTTGACCCATGTTTACTACAGACCTTCTTTCCCCCCAGTTTTGTGGGAGCACCATTGCAGGGCTGAGCCTTCTGTCCTCCTGCATAATGAGACTTGTGAGTGAGCAGAACAAGGACCACTGGGCCGACCTCTTGCTCGACAGACGCTCCCTCTACATTCTCAGGTAAGAGCCCGGCTGTGAAACGGGCTGTCCTAGTACAAGCTTTAGTGAAGAGGTGGGCAAAGTCCACTCCTGTGCATCATCCCTCTCACACTCCACATCAAACACCTGGGCTGTGGATACAGCCTATACCTGTGGAGATGACCAGACTTTACATGCAGATCCTCCAGTGTAGTGCCAGGGGTAATACTCTCCTGTACATCAGCCCTCCACCACATCTTCCTTCCTCCTTGCTATGGCTGTGGGTACAAGAACCGGTAAGAGTGTGGCTAGAGATGACAGACTTCTCATATTCCAGTGAAGAGCCAGACGCAGTCCCCTAGTGTAAATCGCCCCTCCTGTGCTCTCCCGCCTGCCTCCTTTAGTCCATCTGCCCATGGCTGTGGCAGTGAGTGTGTCTTTTATGTGCTCTGACAAGAGATGGACTGTGCAGCAATGTGTACCTCTTCATCCTCTGTTGCAGAGTGGACTCTTATGCACATCACCCGACCTCCCTTGCTTCCACTCCACGTTTAACGTCTACAATGTGGGCAGAGTGTTTACCTCTACATACTCTGACAAGAGCTGGATTTTGGTGCAGAGTGTACCTGCGCATCCTCCAGGGAAGAGCCAACCGTAATCCGGCTATGTACGTTGCACCGCCACATCCACTCTACGTTTAACAACAGGGTTCTGAGGGGAGAGAGAGTACCTGCACCTGCTCTGGTGATTGCTGAGCTGTAGAGAAGGTAAGTAACTTGTTCTTTAGGACCCACCAAAGGAAGTCCTCTGCACTCCCAAGTCTATGTACAAAAGCACAGTCTCGGGGAGAGCTTTAAAATTAAGCAAAGCGTCTCCTGGGAACATAATAACCATCCTGGGAGGCTTAAGGTGGCTGTTTATAGCATGGCTAGGCTGCTTTATTTTCTGCAGCCCCGCCATCACCAAATACTCAAACAACCATTAGTCATATTCCTGCCCCTCCTTGGGCCACCACAGAAAGCCAATATGAAAATTTGAAGATCTTGAAGGCCTATGGAGTGCTTCATGCCTTTTTGATTAGCGACATCGTGCCAAATTTCTTTTTTGACATGTCCTTGCGCAGCCCTCGTCTTAGGGGTGCACCAGTCCTGCCCAGTGCACCGACGAGCTTTTGTGGGTCATTGGGCCCACAGGGATGCCCCAAGATCCCCACGGCCTTGACTGGGGAGTTGGCAAGCAGCACTCACAAATAATGGTTGTCTTTTTCTGTGCTTGGGTCATGGGGTCCTCCTGGACTTTGCAAATTGGCAGGCCCTGGTATATGGGGTCCCCAGGGTGAAAGTTGGTATAGTCTAGGGATCCCCCCACACATGCTTCCCTCCCCATTACTTTTCAAAGAAAGCCTGATTTTACCACAAGACTCAGATAGTGAAGCTCACTCACAGTAAAAGTCCAAAAATCGCTTTGTCTCAAGAGAAAATTCCTTGGGGATTACCTGGGCGGAACCCACTTTACAACAGTAAATAGTGAACACAACCCTCTTAAGAAAACTCACACATTTGCTTGTGGTTAGTAAGTGACAAATAAAAATTTAAACTGTTACTAAAGTAGACCTAGTTAAAGGCCGTGAGCTCCCTGGATGGGGTTTGCCTTTTTGGCTTCTACCCCTGGATTCTGAGCCCTCCCCCCGTGGTAGTTCTCCTGCCATCTGGCTTCAACCCGTGGAGCCCCAGACACCCAGGCACGGATTTTGGTGGCTGAGAGAGAGTTCCCTGGCCTGGATCTGATGAACTACGATGGCGCGCTCTGCCCTCCTGGGAGCGAGCTGGAGGGTGAGGCGGGCGGCGTTTCCCAGTAACACGGGGACTGATGCTACTAATGGAACTATGACGATGCCCCCCCCAGGCAGAAACTTTAAATGATGTACTTACCGCGGAGCCTGAGCAACATGGCCGATGCCCGGTGGAGCTGTTTAGGCAGCTATAGAGGAGTTTGGCGCTGGTTCACCCCCTCAGCCGTTACCGCCCCAGCTGAACATTGGACATAGTTCTTCATCGTCTCCCCGTTGTATTTTTTTCTTCCCTCCCCCTCCCTCTGTAATCCTTTGGCTGCCTCCTTTTTCCAGCCCTGCGTGGAGCCATTGAGTCAGCTACTTTTATGGTTTTTTTGGATTGATTATTGCATATATCGCCATTTTGTGATCATGCTATCGGTTCCAGAGGGCCTCCATCTTGGCGGTTTCGTCCGATCCTCATTGCTGCTGGCTCCTCATTTCCCTGAATTACCTTTTCCTGTAGTCTAACCCCCCCACCCCCCTTTAGGTCTCCCACACACCTCTCTTCATTTACTTTCACCCTATACTCAGGATGTATTGGAAAGTTGGTGCCCAGACGGTTTGTCTGTCTCTCACTTGACTGATTTGACCTCCTGAAGTTCTTTCCTCTTGCCGGTGTGCCTGACACTTTCTTCATTCCCTTCCTCTCTACCTTCCATTCCCCATTAGACGTGTGTCCTGGCTATGCCATGCGCTAATAACTCATGTCATTCTGTTATCACGGTTTTTCTCCTATGTTTATACTTGGCTCTGTGTAACTGATGTAATTTTGTAACATGTAACTCGCTGATCCTCATGTACAGAGCTCTGATACCTCCGGTTCTAGCCGGCGCTATATAAAACTCTGCAAATAAATAAATAAAAATAATTAGAGCAAGCTACTGGCACATCGTCCAGTGAGAAACCAGGTATAGTACCTCCTTGTACAGCACTAATCCTCCCCCACTTCATCTTACCATGGCTGTGGGAAGAGAGTGTACATGTACATACCCTGGTAAGACCTGGGCTGTGGCACAGACTGTAACTCCATATCCCCCTGAAGTTCTTTCCCTTGCCGGTGTGCCTGACTCTTTCTTCATTCCTTTCCCCGATTTTACCTTTCCCCCTCTCTATCTTCCATTTCCCATTACAGGTGTGTCCTGGCTATGCCTTGCACTAATAACTCAAGTCATTCTATTATCACTGTTTTTCTCCTATGTTTATACTTGGCTCTGTGTAACTGAGGTAATTTTATAACATGTAAGTTGCTGATCCTCATGTAAAGCGCTCTGATACCTCCGGGTCTAGCAAGCGCTATATAAAACTCTGCAAATAAATAAATAGAGAGCAGTGATTGGCCCACATGTGTATCATTCTTAGTTCTGTTCTGAGTGAGAGAGGACCATGAATGGATCCAGCAAAGGAGGAAAGGGTTTCGGCAAAGTGGGCATCAAGAGGCACAGAAAGGTGCTGCAAGCAACAAACCGGGCATCACCAAATCTGCCATTTGCCACTTAGTGTGCTGTGGAGGAGTCAAGCGCTTCTCCGGCCTCCTCTTTGAGGAAACCTGCTGTGTACCGAAGGTTTTTCTGGAGAATGTGATGTGGGATGCCGTCACCTGCACCGAGCACACCAAGAAGAAGACTGTCACCACCATAGATGTGGTGTGCGCCCTTAAGCACCAGCATGTGATCTCTATGGATTTGGCTGCTAAATGTGTCTACATTCACCTACTCTATTTAATGTCATGAGTGTTGGCAGAAAGTACCTGTACATCCACCTTTGAAGGGCCAGTTGAGACTGTCGTTTTGAACATCAATCCACTGCTGGGCCATGACGAAGTATTTAACAACAAGGGGTGGTGATGGACAGAGTTTCTGAATTAAGCAGAATACTCTCACCCAGTCAAGAGATCAGGGCTAGATCCAACACCGTCTTTTAGCTCACTGCACCATCCCAGCTCAGAACCTGGCTATATGCAAATTAGTCTGTTCCTGTCCCAGTGCACGATGGGAACAGGGCAAACCAAACTACCAAGCCAATTCTTACACTGGGAAGGAAACAAGCTACCGGGGACCGGTTTCTGGCATTTCAGCCGTCGTCGGCCCGGCTTGCTTGAATCCTGATGGTGCAATGAGCAAGGGACTCACATCTGAGTATACCCTTCCACGCTTAGGGTGGACAAAATATTTAACAACAAGGGGTGGTGATGGGCAGGGTTTCTGAATTAAGCAGAATACTCTCACCCAGTCAAGAGATCAGGGCTAGATCCAACACCGTTTTTTAGCTCACTGCACCATCCCAGCTCAGAACCTGGCTATATGCAAATTAGTCTGTTCCTGTCCCATTGCACGATGGGAACAGGGCAACAGGGCAAACCAAACTACCAAGCCAATTCTTCCACTGGGAAGGAAACCAGCTACCGGGGAAGGACTGTTTGCCTACACTGCGAAGACGCCACATCGTTAGAGCCTGATAAGACTGCGTGCATTTAGTGCATTTTTCCAGTGACATGGCGGCCACTTGAACAACAAGCCCACAAGTGAAAAGAACGCCTGGTCAAGCGAACCGGACACTAATACCGGGCACCCCAAGCGATCTTCTGTTGCTTGCGAGTGTATTTACACAACACCCACACCAGTCCTGAGAGACACCCTGAACTTGAGTCATAAGAAATCGTGTTGATCCTGAGGAGAACCCCGCAATTAGGGCGTTCGAAACGCGTAGATCTTTTGTGGTTTTTGTCAACAAATGAAAAAGTTTAGAGATACTAGATCAATATACGACTTAATTTGAACTGTTTGAATTATTGGAACTTCGAAAAAAATTGTGATTCATCCAATTTGTCTAAACTTCTTGCAATATATATAATTTCTTGTTGACATTGACCTATACCTCAGAGGTAACCTTTATGTGTGTGAATGGTATTTGAGCGTCTGAAGTGTGAAAGGTATGGTATGGATGTGTTGTTTAGGAATCAGAAGATTGTTATTGTAAATTTTGTATAAATCTGTATATTTTGTATAATTGTACATTTTGTATATGCACAAAAAGATTTTCAGAAAATGAGAAAATGAAAGAGCGTTCTGACAATAAGAAACGAGTATAATAAATTAACAATAGAATAAAGAACAGACTGCTATGTTTTATTCATAGCAGATCTTTGAAAAATAAAGAAAAAAAGTACTTTCAGTATTGGCAGTTGTTTTGTTTTTGTGATTTAAGTAGGCTTAGCCTTACTGTAGAGGAGCCTAGACCCTGTTCTGTTTTCTAAGAATAGAGCATCTGAGCCTCTGTGCCCCTTGCTTTATAGACATTGGAATGGCCATTTTCATCTACTGTACCCACACCACTCCTGCGCTTCAAGCCATATACATCTCACCGGTCCTCCCCTCCAAGGCTTTCAATAGAAATACAGAAGTGCAGGTACTCTCTTTTCAAAATACTTATTTGCTCCTGAGAAAGTGCCAGTACTCACCCATTAAATATATTGCAGCAAAACCGAAAAGTGGAAGTACTCTCCCTCTCAAATTAAAGAAGTGCAAGAACTCACACTGGCCAGAACCGGCAGTGGCGGCTTGTATTTGAAGGCGGTGGAGGGAATTAAATAAAAAAATTATACACTTACCTGTCTGCCGCCCGCCGTCGCCGTCTCCTCTTGGTCCTCTTCCCTGCTCCCAGGGCATAAAGCTGGATGCACCCGGCTCCCAGTCTCCTGATAGCCAATCACAATGCTGCAATGCAGCTTTGTCATTGGTCTGAGCGCCGTTGATCAGCGCTCAGCCAGAGAATGGGAGGCTGGGCATGTTCTCCATGCAGGCTGTAATGCAGCCTGCATGGAGAACATGGAAAGTGCGGCCGTCCAAACATTCATGCGACCTTTAGGGAGTGTAAACCACTCCTCCCCTCCCCTGCTCTGCCAGCAGAGCCACCGTCTCACCCGCAAAGCTGCCGTAACAAGGAAAAAATAAAATAATTATAACTTAGTTATTATCATTTTATTTTTCCTTTAGTGACACTGCTTAAAAGCAGTGGGGCGACGCTCCTCTGCCATTGCGGAGGAGCCGCCACTGAGTACCAGCAGAATCATATATTTTAATTTCTGTGCCTTCCACCAGTAGACAAGTTAAAGACTTTACTGTTCTCCTTTGTTATAGGATGTTCATCAGGGTGGAGGGATGATTGAGACTGTATGAATGGCTTTACGTTCTCGTCAGAGAGTCACGACTTTGTACCATTCTGCAAACCTTTATATGTGTGTCAGAGTTCAACTGTGCACAGCATGTTAATGGCTGTAAGAATGACTGAGCGCGCTTTTAGTGCAAGTATTACTAAGGTGAAAGAGTTCATACCCCGCCGGGCCAGTCTGTTTTTTAATTACCAAGTTTTATTAGGTTTAACAATACACAGCTTCATCCACTGAGGTTTACAAGTAAGTATCGGAATAATTTCGAACCAGAGCATCAAATAATTATGAGCACATACCACAGGTGTACAGTTTATATGGGTAATCCATAATAAGTACACCACCAATCCCCATATTTTCTCATGTTTTTAGGGACATCCAGAGCCTCATAAATTGGCTGTTCTTGGCGTGCACACCCGTAGACACCTCTCCGCCATGCCACCTGGGTGGGGGGGGGGAGGGGGGGGGGGTGGGGTTGGAGGTTTTCTGTTAAGCACAATATTACGTTTAGCAATCTAGGCCAGCCCTATAAAAGTCTGTTCAGAGCGGGAGTCACCAGTTCCCTCCAGGAAACCCAAAAGTGCCTCCAGAGGACCAAACTCAATGCGGTGACCCAGAACCTCCAAAATCGAATGGTTCTCCGCACTCCAAAAGGGTGTCAAAGCCGGACAGGACAGACCATTTGGTAGAAGTCAGTAGTAGGAGCTGAGCAGCGCGGACATATGGTGTGGTCCGTAGAACCTATCCGCTGTAAATGCTGAGGGGATAGGTATGTCGCATGGAGATAATTATTCTGGACCATCTGTAGAAGCAAGGAAATTGCTAGTTTGCTTGGGGCCAGGCATGCACCTACCCTGCCCTCTTGCCTACACCTGAGTGCATTAATTATTAGCAAACGATAAATAGCCGAGATTGCACCTCTACCCATTCGCCCCATAATGAGTTTCGTCTCAAGGGGGCTGCATTCTGGAATCTGCTTGGATGTCGGGAGGTGGGCTTGCAGTGATTGGCGCTGCTGAAGATAGTGAAAAAATTGCGTGCGGGAAAGACTATATTGGTCCTGCTTCTCTTGAAAGACTATCTAATATTTCTGGCGAACTTACCCCAGAAAAGTGATACCTATACGGTTCCAGTGAGAGAAGCCCTCCATACCCATCACTTGTCTGAGCAAAGTACTGCGCCACATTGGCATCATGTACGTGAGGCGACGAGTCGAGTGGGTAAGGTGCAAGGCTGCTCTCCAACAGAGCAGTGACACTCGGTGCAGGAGGGTATCCTAGAGGGTAAAGGACGTCCATAAAGTAGGTCAAGAAGCCCATCAAAGCCCAAAAGATGTCATTCAGGTCTATAAGCGGGATCATCCCAGCCCCCAGTAAACCATTCGTTCACCAGGAGCAGGTGCGCCACAAGGTAATAGCATATATATCTTGCGAGCCGAGGTGAACGTCACACGATTATGCCCAACGGACAAAAGATGTAAATTTCAAGGTAAAGGACTGAAACCATGCTCGTGGAATAGGATGAGGGTAATTCGCTAAGACGTATAGATACAGAGGGAGGCACATCATTTTAACCACATCGCTGCTGTGGTTATTTTTCCCCTGTGCTGGAAATTGCCATTTTGCTGCTGTCATGACGAGCTCAGCTCGTCATCAGCACATCTCAACTGTGCCTCATGACGAGCTGAGCTCGTCATGAGCATGGAAGGGGTTAAAGACTGCAGTTCGCCCGATCAGATTAAACGGTATACTGGACCATTTGCGTAAATCATGATCCAGTATTGAGGCAAGAGGAAGACATTTATGGACCATGCCAGGTCTGGAAGGCTGGATACATGAATCCCTAAGTACATAAAGGAGTTGCGTCTGATTGGAATATCAGGACACCAATATCCTGCAGCATCACCAGCGACCTCCACCAGCACGGACTTACTGGTGTTCACACGCAGACCAGATGCCTCCAATTCAAGTTGGAGGATCTCAAGACACCCAAGACCCTATATCCACAGTTCAATGAGGAAAAGCAGGACATCGTTCTTGTAGTGGGCAATCCGGACCTCCACTCCACCCATCCCCCTCCATTGCCAGCCCCAACTTGCGCATCACACCGAATCAGGCATGCCAATGGTTCTATGCCGAGGGCAAAAAGCAGCAGGGACAACCCTGCCGCGTCTCTCTGCGGATTGGGATGGGTGGGGAAAGAATTCCATTTACTTGAACTTGCGCTGAAGGGGTTCAGTTCAGCAGCTCCATTAGTTTACAAAAGGCGGGCCCGAAGCCTGCCTTGTGGACGACTTGAGAGAGGATCAACTGCACTCTTCGGATACAGTGGTGGGTGCTCCTACCGGGCATGAAGCCCTACTGGTCTGGGTGTATGAAGTAGGCCAAGGCTGTCTGATCGCTAAGACCTTTGCAAAGATCTTAATGTTGCCATTGATGAGGGAGATTGGGTGATATGAGGAGTAGCTGTCCAAAGGTTGACCTGCCTTTGGTAAGACCACAATGGTGGCAGGCAATAGCTAGGTCTGAAGGAAACTAGCCCCCCCCTTTGACGCCTCCATATAGAGGGCCAACAGATGAGGTGTCAATATATTGCAATAATATTTAAGAAATTTGATGGGCAACCCATTGGGTCCCCGGGTCTTGCCAAACTGAAGATCAGTTATGGCTTGTCTAATCTCTTCTGCAGATAGCAGTAGCTCCAGCTCTTGGGCCAAGGAGGAACGGATAGACGGCAGAGGCACATCTCTAAGATGGGGATGCGCAAGCTCACCGGGTGGGGTCAGGTATGCTGTATACAGATCTTGGTAAAACGTTGCAAATGTTTGGGTGATCATGGGCACCTCCTTGTGACGGGCACCGGAAGAGTCTCTAATAGCTGGGACCACCCTGCTGGAAACCCCTCTAGTCACCAGCCAATATAGCAGCTTGCCCGATTTGTCTCCCGAGGCATGTACCCGTTGGGTAGATGCCCTCCAGCTTAGATCTCAGCATCTCCAAAAGGCACTATACGTCTCCCGACCTCGCGCCGCAAGTGCGTCGCTCTAAAGCAAGGATATGGGCCTCCAACTCCGATACCTGTGCCAGCCGCTAATGCTCCTCCCCACACCGCACGTAGCCCTTAATATGACTGCACAAGGCATGTTTACTCGGCACCCATAATGTAACCAAGGAGGATACTGAACCTGTATTGTTCTGAAAGAAGGGATGAAGTTTCTCCTCCACAAAAGTTGTGCAATCATGGTCAGTTAAGTACCACGCTTTAAACCTTCACATCGGGCGGAGGGCGCTATTGGGGATAGCCCACTCAAGCAGGAGGGGACATGATCAGAGATGCCTCTTAGTAAAATCCAGATGCACTGCAATTCCAGCAAGTCCTAAGTCGGCAGCTAGAGATGGTCAATTCTGGACTCAGTTTTATGAGCTGCGGACAAGTGAGTGAAGGACCACTGTGTGGGGTTCCAGGAACACCGATCATCACAGAGGCCCATATATTCTACCCAGGCTGTAAGGCTCACGGAAAGAGCCAGACTGCCCTGTCGCAGGATGTCCGGCGTGTCCCGCACAGCATCCGGGACCGCATTAAAATCTCCAGCACTCAAGATCGGAGTCTGTGGGACCAGTCTTTACTACCAACTACCACCCATCTGGTTTATAAACTGCTCACTAAAACGCTGGCCCAGCTGGTGTGCTTTCTGCCTCCATAGTGTGCAATGTGTAAAGAAGAGGGGCAACTGACACCACCCCTTCCCGCACAGATTGAAATGCTCTTTACTGCAGCCAGATCTATGAACCTTATTCACCCCTCCTCTTCCAAGCTTACACACACTTCCCTCTGCTGAACATCTCATATTTCAATTTCCAGGAGTTCTTTGTATTGTTGGGTGAGAGTGTAGTTATGCCTGCTCTGTTGAGAATGAACATAGCTACTTATAATGTGACTATTGCAGGGCTGAGCCTTCTGTCCTCCAGCATAATGCGACTTGTGAGTGAGCAGAACAAGGACCACTGGGCCGACCACTTGCTCGACAGACGCTCCCTCTACATTCTCAGGTAAGAGCCCGGCTGTGAAACGGGCTGTCCTAGTACAAGCTTTAGTGAAGAGGTGGGCATAGTCCACTCATGTGCATCATCCCTCTCACACTCCACATCAAACACCTGGGCTGTGGATACAGCCTATACCTGTGGAGATGACCAGACTTTACATGCAGATCCTCCAGTGTAGTGCCAGGGGTAAGACTCTCCTGTACATCAGCCCTCCACCACATCTTCCTTCCTCCTTGCTATGGCTGTAGGTACAAGAACCGGTAGGAGTGTGGCTAGAGATGACAGACTTCTCATATTCCAGTGAAGAGCCAGACGCAGTCCCCTAGTGTAAATCGCCCCTCCTGTGCTCTCCCGCCTGCCTCCTTTAGTCCATCTGCCCATGGCTGTGGCAGTGAGTGTGTCTTTTATGTACTCTGACAAGAGATGGACTGTGCAGCAATGTGTACCTCTTCATCCTCTGTTGCAGAGTGGACTCTAATGCACATCACCCGCCCTCCCTTGCTTCCTCTCCACGTTTAACGTCAACAATGTGGGCAGAGTGTTTACCTCTACATACTCTGACAAGAGCTGGATTTTGGTGCAGAGTGTACCTGCGCATCCTCCAGGGAAGAGCCAACAGTAATCCTGTTATGTACATCGCACCGCCACATCCACTCTACGTTTAACAACAGGGTTCTGAGGGGAGAGAGAGTACCTGCACCTGCTCTGGTGATTGCTGAGCTGTAGAGAAGGTAAGTAACTTGTTCTTTAGGACCCACCAAAGGAATGGTGGGTCTGATGGAACTATGACGATGCCCCCCCCCCCCCCCCCCCCCCCCCCGGGCAGAAACTTTAAATGTTGTACTTACCGCGGAGCCTGAGCAACATGGCCGATGCCCGGTGGAGCTGTTTAGGCAGCTATAGAGGAGTTTGGCGCTGGTTCACCCCCTCAGCCGTTACCTCCCCAGCTGAACATTGGACATAGTTCTTCATCGTCTCCCCGTTGTATTTTTTTCTTCCCTCCCCCTCCCTCTGTAATCCTTTGGCTGCCTCCTTTTTCCAGCCCTGCGTGGAGCCATTGAGTCAGCTACTTTTATGGTTTTTTTGGATTGATTATTGCATATATCGCCATTTTGTGATCATGCTATCGGTTCGAGAGGGCCTCCATCTTGGCGGTTTCGTCTGATCCTCATTGCTGCTGGACTCCTCATTTCCCTGAATTACCTTTTCCTGTAGTCTAACCCCCCCCCCCCCTCACCCCCCAACCCCCTTTTAGGTCTCCCACACACCTCTCTTCATTTACTTTCACCTATACTCAGGATGTTTTGGATCGTTGGTGCACTTGACTGATTTGACCTCCTAAAGTTCTTTCCTCTTGCCGGTGTGCCTGACACTTTCTTCATTTCCTTCCCCCTCTACCTTCCATTCCCCATTAGACGTGTGTCCTGGCTATGCCATGCGCTAATAACTCATGTCTTTCTGTTATCACTGTTTTTCTCCTATGTTTATACTTGGCTCTGTGTAACTGATGTAATTTTGTAACATGTAACTCGCTGATCCTCATGTAAAGCGCTCTGATACCTCCGGGTCTAGCCAGCGCTATATAAAACTCTGCAAAAAAATAAATAGAGCAAGCTACTGGCACATCGTCCAGTGAGAAACCAGGTATAGTACCTCCCTGTACAGCACTTATCCTCCCCCACTTCATCTTACCATGGCTGTGGGAAGAGAGTGTACCTGTACATACTCTGGTAAGACCTGGGCTGTGGCACAGACTGTAACTCCACATTCCCCTGAAGTTCTTTCTCTTGCCGGTGTTCCTGACCCTTTCTTCATTCCTTTCCCCGATTTACCTTTCCCCCTCTACCTTCCATTCCCCATTACACGTGTGTCCTGGTTATGCCTTGCGCTAATAACTCAAGTCATTCTGTTATCACTGTTTTTCTCCTATGTTTATACTTGGCTGTGTGTAAATGATGTAATTTTTTAACATGTAACTCGCTGATCCTCATGTAAAGCGCTCTGATACCTCCGGGTCTAGCCAGCGCTATATAAAACTCTGCAAAAAAATAAATAGAGCAAGCTACTGGCACATCGTCCAGTGAGAAACCAGGTATAGTACCTCCCTGTACAGCACTAATCCTCCCCCACTTCATCTTACCATGGCTGTGGGAAGAGAGTGTACCTGTACATACTCTGGTAAGACCTGGGCTGTGACACAGACTGTAACTCCACATCCCCCTGAAGTTCTTTCTCTTGCCGGTGTTCCTGACCCTTTCTTCATTCCTTTCCCCGATTTACCTTTCCCCCTCTACCTTCCATTCCCCATTACACGTGTGTCCTGGTTATGCCTTGCGCTAATAACTCAAGTCATTCTGTTATCACTGTTTTTCTCCTATGTTTATACTTGGCTGTGTGTAAATGATGTAATTTTTTAACATGTAACTCGCTGATCCTCATGTAAAGCGCTCTGATACCTCCGGGTCTAGCCAGCGCTATATAAAACTCTGCAAATAAATAAATGTCAGTGAAGGGGAGGCTTGATGGGAGAGTTGATGTCTGATACTCTTTAACAAAAATGTATTGGGTCATATCTTGTGCAGGGGTGTTGGGGCGAAGCACATACTCACTGTCCCTTCTCTGCAGATGTATCAGGGTCGGATTGGCAAGGCGGGCATTCGGGAAACGGCCGAAGGGCCGTTGTCTCAGTGCCCTCTGTGGGCCGGTTTTTTTCTCCCCTTTTTCAGTTCACAGAGAGTGCTCTCTGCTATCTGCTCTCTGTGAACTTGGGAAGGGGAGAAAAAAAAACGGCCCACAGAGCGCACGGAAACAGAGACAGAAATGAAAGCGCTTCACTGTGTGCCATGCAGTGATTATTAGCTGTGGCCTCACTTC
This sequence comes from Lissotriton vulgaris, assembly GCF_964263255.1. NCBI lineage: Eukaryota > Metazoa > Chordata > Amphibia > Caudata > Salamandridae > Lissotriton > Lissotriton vulgaris. Next base: position 1,116,606,340 of record NC_141685.1, on the reverse strand, counting down.
ACCCCCTGCCCCTGAAAAGCAATCACGCCAAGGGTGGGCTGGGGAGCGGTGATTGTCTGCGAAAATCGGCCTCCCTGGGGGCCAGGTGTTGCTCAGGCCTTGAGCCATTTCCACCTCGGCCCCCTGGGGCCCACGCAGCCGAGAAACGGTGTTAATCTTAACACCTCGCCCACAGCCCCTCAGATTCAGGGCACAGTGGGCGAGGAAGAATGGGTCTGGCTGTGGGGGCTAGGTGATGTTTTGAACTCCCACCATCTTCACCTCAGCCTTCCCCTGTCTACCATTGTGCTCCCCTGCCAAGACATTGCCCTGGGGCCGGGAGGGCTGATTAATTTACTAATTGCAGGGGCCATACTGCTGTTCATGTGCTCTTGAGCTAAGTAGGTTAGTAATAGCAGGGGCTTCCCTTCTTCTCAGGTGCTCCTGCACTGAAGTTCTTGAATAATTTTGTGACAGAAAGGGGCCTTGCTGTTTTTTTAGTTGCTCAGCATGTAGGCCATTGTCACCTTGGGCCTGTGTCCTGCGCAAGAACAGTATCCTCCCACTTTCATTCCTTATCTTTGCATAGGCATAGGTGGCCTAACGCCAGAGTTGCAGAGATGGGGATTCAAGTTTGAATCCCAGGGTCTGCTCAACAGCCTGTGATTCTGGGCAGATCACTTCCTCGCCCAGGCCCTTAAATAAAAAATCAGATCATGTGTACTGTAATTGGTACTCATGAATAGAACTCAAATAGCCTTTGTCTAGGGCTGAATTTACACTACATAAAACTGTCAAATGGTAAGAAAATTATAAAAAATAACCATTTGTTCATGCTTTATGATTCTGCAAAGGGACCATGATAATTAAAGAGGACACTTTATAAAAACATGTCCATATTTTTAACACAGCTTTTCCGATACAAAATTTCCATTTCATGTGCCAGTTAACAATTTAACTCTATTTTAAAGGCCTAATCCAAAATGCAGACAAGGGGCATATTTCTCTATATGCCAAAAATATAATTTAGTAAGTTTTGGTTAGTTTTTTTTTGTAGTTTGTAGGTCATTCTGACAGTAAACACCCATTATCCCGAATCTTTCTTGCCGCATACCATCACTCCGCATACTTTTATTACGAAACTACTAGGACTCCGCAATGCCGTTATAACGCATGGCATTACATTTTATATGCTTTTACCACGCATACATTTACAACGAAACTCGTAAATGCATGAATGATAAAAGCATGTTTTTTTGTATATGTTAGGATAAGGTAAGTATGGGTATATAGGGTATATGTTTTGGGGTTCTGAGGTATATGTTTTAGGGTGATTGGGTATTTTAAGGGTTCAGGGATAGTTTTGGGGTACTGGGGTATTTTTAGGTTTCAGGACTAGGTTTTGGTTTTGGGATACAGGGGTATTTTTAGGGTGAAGGGATAGGTTTGGGTTTTGGGGTACAGGGGTATTTTTAGGGTTCAGGGATAGGTTTGGGTTTTGGGGTACAGGGGTATTTTTGGGATTCAGGGATAGGTTTGGGTTTTGAGGTACAGGGGTATTTTTGGGATTCAGGGATAGGTTTGGGTTTTGAGGTACAGGGGTATTTTTAGGGTTCAGGGATAGGTTTGGGGTTTGGGGTAAAGGGGTATTTTTAGGGTTCAGGGATAGGCTTGGGTTTTAGGGTGCAGGGTGTATTTTTAGGGTTAGGATGGGTTATGATTATGGGGTGCAGGGGTATTTAAAGGGACCATGGTGGGATTAGTTTTTAGGGTATTGCACAACTTTTTCTGGTTGGTTGTGTTTTGTTATCATGCATGTGGGCCCCAGAACGTGCTGCAGAGTTGGTGCTACATAATGTGTCTTACACATGGAGGACATGCGAAAAATTGTGAGGGATTGTTACACGGTTGGAATATTTAAAACCAATAGCACTAGTTGTTTGCAGGTCTCTTGTACCATGATTCAGAGAACAGAGTGTGTGTATTGCTTCTTCTATATAAGGAGGAAATTATTAGATTTCCTCCAATGGAATGGTGAAAATCCTCAGAACATCGCATTGGTTTTCATTGTTGCTGAAAGAATGGCATAAGTAAACATAACTAAAGCTACAATTGCAAACACAATGCCCGTATGGTTTATTGTGATATTGTGTGCTAGCTCACAAAACAACAACCAAATCACCCTTACCACTAAAAATGTGAGAAATAGGCAGGTTGCACACAGAATTCCACGTCAAATGTTGTTGCAATTTAATGTACACAATTTACCCAAGGAATGATTTTGCAGCATTATTCCAGATTGTATTACATTATGATATAGGCCTGAACATAGGTGCTCACAAACATTTTGCCAGGAGCAACAACATCTGGTCTGAGTTATGACCAAGAGCTATGTTGATACCAGATGAGTTGCAGTTGGGGGTAAGGTGAGTGTAAGGGAAGTGAGGCATATACATCTAGTTTCTGAATTGCACAATGTGATACCAACAACTTGGCATTAATACTGGTTTCGTATCTTAATCAGATCATGTGATCCTAGGCAATTGTTTTATTTCACTCCCCATGGCCCAGACTTTAAGGCAGCAACAGATATGAATAAAACTGTGTTTTTTGTATATAGACATCACCTGCTGACTGTGAAATAAATGTATGACTAGATTGTACAGATACATTTTTTCAGCATTCTTTACACCCCAGACTGCCTTTTCCTCGTTTTTGAATTCTTACTTTTGTTATTACATGTTCTATTACCAGAGATTCCAGTCTTACCCTTTCTCCTTGACTTTGTACTAGATTTCTGGTTTATGTGATGATTAGAGTCTAGGACATAGCTGGTTAGGAAAGAGTATCCAACGACATTGTGCAGGGCGTTAAGACTGCAAGTAAGTATTCAGTTATCTGAACTGCAGTGCTCCTAGTCTTTACCAATGTTACTTGCTCTGTAAGCTTTAAAAGGCTTAATTTACTAAATATTTGTCTACAAATTAGACCTCAAAGAGTAACCAAATGGTGTTTAATGAAAGGGCATGCCCCTCGAATGTGGGCCACGCCCCTTAAATATAGGCCATGCCCCTTAAATGTAGACCACGCCCCTTAAATGTAGGCCACGCCCCCTTAATGTGGGCCACTTTTTCGTCAGTGCCCGGGCCAAATTGTGATCCCAATCCGACCCTGAGATGTATTACTTACACTTGAACATGTTTTTATTGTAGTACAATGTCATAGGTGATGTTTGGGAATATACAAGTCTAACTCGTGCGTGCGCGTTTGTGTGTGCACATAAGTAGCAGCTGTTGGCGAAGCCGGGCTCCGGGGCCTTCCTGGGCTAATCGTGTCTCCTCTTCTTCTCTCCACAGTGGCAGAGCCCGCTACGAATTTACACATGAAATCCTGCCGGACGAGCAGTCTGTTTTCAATGGGCAGCGGGTTCCCCGTGAGCGCCGGATCGCGGTCATCTGCCGGAACCTTCCAGAGGCGGAGCTGGGGGACGGTGTAGTTCCAGCATCCTGACCGTGACAGCACAGACACTCACCTCAGTGACCTGTGCCCACAGGTGTGAGGCCTTGAACAGGCCGAGAGATTGCCATAGGACCCAGAGGTGGCAGGCCTTGGATAAACCGAAGCATGCCAGTGGCGCCATGGGGTGTCTGGTCTTGTAAGAACCCAGTTTCGTTTTACTCTCAATATAGCATAGTCAACACTCCCTCTGAGTGGGCAAGAAAACAGCTAACTTTGCCTACTGTTGGCCATGTACTCCCCTGGCTCCCACAGGGATATGTAATGAAAGGATGGGCCCGTCCACCTCTAGAGATGGCCCTTCACCACCTCACCCTCGTGTGGTATGGACAAGTTTCTCTATTTTCACAGAAGTTTTATTTTTGGACAACTTTCGTTTTTCTTATAACAGAAGAGGCACTGACAACAGTCTGTATAAATAAAATCAGACAGGAGGGAGCACTTTAATAAATAAATAAGTTATTAAACATAAATAGCTTTTATCGTACTGTACACGACTGAGGTTTTTATCATAATGTAGAAAACGGGGACACCTGAAGACAAAGCCAGTGAAGGAAGCACGTATCCTGGACTGGAGTGACACTCTTTACGGGCCATAGTCCAAGGTAAGGTAACATTGGAGCTATGGGTGGAAGCAGGGACATTTTGTTGATACACCTCCAAAGGGGCTAATGCAGGTCTCAAATCTAGCGTCATGCAGGTGTCCGGGGAACCAGCAACCTTACTTGGGTAAGAATGTATCCTTCGAGTATGTGTAGTTTTAGTACTACTTGTCTTAGGTGCTCCGAGTGTCGCCCATTTCATCAGTCTACAGACTTCTGAAGCTGTAACCGAGGTTTAGTTACGCACAGTGTTCAAGCAAGCTTGCATTAGACAGAAAGCAGTGTCGGACTCTCTTTTGGGGTTACAAACTTTATAGACCTTGTGGGGTATTGCTTTTTTGGGAACAACCTCCATTGTCGTTTTGGAGTTTTTTAGAAGCATTTGTCCTTGTTTTGGAGACCACAAAGCAGTCTGGCTTTTTGAGGTCTGGAGCAGTTTGACCTTTACTGGCCTAGAATGCTGTGACCTCTTGTGGTCCCACCTAGGTAAGGAGTATCCTGGCCTTTTGGGGTCCATAGCTGTTAGTGGATACTGAACCATCATACACTTCAAGATCTAGAGCAGACTAAGACATCTCGTAAAAGATAGACCCTTTACTGGTGTCTCTTCAGCCCACGCAGCCGCACGCTGAGGCGGAGAGCTTCTCCACGGTGCGCCACTGGTGGCTGTCATCAAGGAAGACCACGTCCTCATAGTGCAAGGGCCGGCAGCAGGGGTCACTAAAGATCTTGTCCTCGATGATGGCTGGGATGTCGCTCTTCTGCAGCAGTACCGACAGCGTCAGGTCATGGTTGGTGCGAGCCCGAGGGCAGGTGCCCCCGCAGAACTTAAAGAGGATGCTCTCTTCGGACTCGTAGCCCAAGCCCAGGTCCTTCACTGGCAGCAGGAGGCTCTTCAGACGGCACTCGCGGTCCTGGCGGCTCCCATTCACTCTGCGTTTCTGGCGGTTTCTGGCCTCCAATGTGTTCACTTCAGCCGCAGAGGAAGGCTGGGGGTCTTTCCTCAGCATGTGTTGGTCTAAAAAACAGAGCAAGAGAAATACAAAGAGTTGAATCTCCAAAAAGCACTATCTTCAAGAATGGTTGAAAGTGTCGCATTTTAGAAACGCTTCAATGAATCTAAGCTCTAGCGATTGACACACTGACATTGGCCTGGACTTTTAATACTGGCAAAGTACTTTGTGCAGACATTACAATCCCACCTTCCACCAAACCTCCTGCGAATGCTTCAGTTTGTTTGTGCCTACATAGGAGATCCACAGCTAGGGCCCGGGTCAGAAGGCGTGTTTCACTGACTAGTACCATTCTGAATTCATATCAGAAGCAGATACTCTTTGTTAACTATCGGAATTCAGGTGGAAGACAGCCAAACACTGCGGAAGTTGGCTCTAGTTCAATATTTAACAGCAGTTAATTCTCCAACATTTGCTACTGTGAAAGAGTTGTTGGTTCGAGTTCTTCCAGCCTTAATACTGCATTTTTAAGTGGTGGACTGGCAACCGTCCTTGTGGCCAGAGAGTTCTTCTAGCCAACTTCTATATCACTGTCTTTAAGAAATTTAAAGAGGCAAAGATCCGGTCTCTGGTGTTTTGAGGGTGATATTTTAACCTGAATATCCTTGCTACTTAATGTGGCAAGTAAGTTGAATGTAGTCTTTTAGAGTGGTTGTGTCTACACCAGGCTAGGACACCCTGCTTTTGATCTCAGCCAAAGTGAAGTTGCTATAATCCGTGCGTTCCTAGACTGGAGATCTAGAGGAGGTCATAGTAAAGCCCCATAGCTGGTGATCTGGGTACCAGAATTATGAGGATGGCCTGTTCCTGTGTGTGCCAAGTGTCCAGCTCTGAGGCAGTGCCCTTATGAGCAGCAATGTCCCATTAAGAACAGGGTACAACCTCTGCGCTATTGGCAGAAGTCCACATTAGTGGCTAATATGGACTTGCCTATGTATCTGAGGACCTTCTCACTCTGGTCCAGTGTCACCGTGGCATTTTTACGGACAGTCCATAAAGCAAGATTGAGAAAATTGAGTCAGGGGAGGAGATGTGACTTGGTACTCCATTCATTAATAACTGGTTCTAACATTGTGCACACTTGGCACTGTACTTATTTACATGTGTTGTTATATAACTGTCCGCAACAAAGTGAAGAGAAAATCTGCCTAAATCTGATTGATCTATAGGCTCAAGTAGAGTCTCAAGTATACACAATTAGTCCTAAACCCACGTGACCAGTCCTAATCACAACATCAAGGTAGACATGTTTAGAAAAAAAAATTCATGTTTATTTTTTTATACAAGTATCGATTCGATATGAACAATTTTTGTACTTATATAATAAATAATCAACTCATTCAACCCCAGATCCCGCACATCCCTTAAGTCAATCATATCAAGCCACACATACTCATACGTTCTTCATTCATCCTTCTCACACCACAGCCAGTTTGCCAGTTGTTACAGATGAATACAGGTCCCGTAAAGTCTGTAAGACCCCTTGACTGATCCGGATTTCCCAGTCAGACTTACCCTGCCTTAACTCCCGATGGGAGCTATTGATTTGAACTATTAGGTAGGTCATGAACCGAGTGTTTACCACCGTCCATATTCGCTCTACAAAATAAATTTAAAATGATCACCAGGAGCTCCCTAGTGCCAGGAAGGGACTATTGCTGACAGAGGCCAATCACTGTGCTATGTGGTGGCCTTATATATTTGTTTTTATATGTGTCTGTGATATGTATATTTTCCTACGTATAGTCATGTATTTGCAATTTGTGTTTTACCTTTTCAAAGCGCCAAGTTCCATGGGTTCGTGTTTGGACTTTTTATGAATTATTGTTATCCTTGAGTTGTAAGCCCACTAGCTAGTGACCAGCTCTTTGAAACTATAAATAGTCTCTCTGTAGGAATCTAGTACTGATCATGAAATGGAAATTGTTAATGATTAAATGGATTACACAACTGTCTGTCTTTTTAACTGTTTCAGATTTGTGCTGTTGTCCCTCTCCCTTCCATTGTGTGCCCAGATGAAGGTGTGGCCCAAGTCCTGGCCAAACACCGAAACGCGCGTTGGCGCTTGAAGACTGTCCCGCTATCTCTCCATCTAGTCTCTATTCCTTCTTGAGACTTTACGGGACCTGTATTCATTTGTAACAACTGGCAAACTGGCTGTGGTGTGAGAAGGATGAATGAAGAACGTATGAGTATGTGTGGCTTGATATGATTGACTGAAGGGATGTGCGGGATCTGGGGTTGAATGAGTTGATTATTTATTATATATGTACAAAAATTGTTCATATCGAATCTATACTTGTATAAAAAAAATAAACATGAAATTATTTTTCTAAACATGTCTCTACCTTGATGTTGTGGTTAGGACTGGTCACGTGGGTTTATGACTAATTGTGTATACTTGGGACTCTACTTGAGCCCATAGATCAATCAGATTTAGGCAGATTTTCTCTTCACTTTGTTGCTTATGATTCCCCTGCTTTTCTGCCTAATATTAGCTCTCCCAGGGGGGCCCTTTGTTTATTGGTATATAACTGTCCGCATCAGCACGTCACAGTAAACCAACCATTGAGAAAGCAAATTCACCCGCTTACAAGTAATTTCGAATATCACAATACAGGTGAACATGGGCAATTGCTCAAAAATTGAAAAAATGCAAAATAAGAACTCAAGTTAAAAAAGATTCAAGCTAACAATTTATGCAGGGGAACATGATAGAAAAGTTCCAGGTATGCAAAAAAGCGTTGGCAAAGCCAATAGGTCTAGACTTTATATGTGATTTGTAGAGCTGTTCGCTCAGCCAACACTGGTAAAGTATTGTTTTAAAAAAAGTAAAAGAAAATAATGAAATAAAAACACCCAGATATGTTATGGTAGCTCAAAAGTTGTACATCAAATTAAATGGGTCAAATCTTTATAAATGGCAGGGTTTCTTTTTCAAATACTTTTCACTCAGAAAACTCAGACAGAATTAAAAAAGAATAAGGAAGTGTCAAAATGTAAAGGGAAACTCTTATCAAGGCCTAATTTGCTTTCCACACGATTTAGCCATTTGGTCCTCTGCAGTAGCTTAGGGAACTCATGTATGGGCCCCCAGAAGAAGTGTCATGATAAGTACACATTCTGTGCTAGATGCATGCTGATGAGCGCAGCAGATGGCCCTCCCCGCTCCATAAAGGCCTTTGTGAGCCAGCTTGTGCTTTCACGCAGTCTATGAAATGCAGGAGATAAAACCAAATCAACCCTTAAAATCTGCTCGTCAGCCAAACCCCAGCAAAAATATCTGTTGCTGTGCTGGGAAGGTGGGACGTGCATTGAGGGCAGGAGTGAAATGAGCACATGACGAAGATAACTAGAAAACACATGCACTCTTATAGAGTCCTGAATGAAAAAGAAAAAAAGTTGTTTCCTAAAGGTGAGTAGTGGAAGTATATTAGTTGCCAATCAAAAGGATTGTAAAGAGGCAGGGGAGGGACAAACACAAGAAAAGGAAGGAAACCCGTTGAATAAGAAGCAACAAACCAATGAGTGACCAAGCCAAGGATAAGCAGTGGGTGCTGCCTGGCGGGCAAAACCTGAAGCCTTTCAAAAGGGGAGATAAGAACTGTTAAGGGATACTAGCGTTGAAGAGCGGGAAGGCATGGTGGGAGGGATAAAAAGGATGCATCACCAGGACCGTAGATAACAGAAGTCTCAGAGTACAGAGACCCAGTGTGAGGAGATTTCAGTGATACCTGAAGAATAAGAGTCAGAGAGGTGAGAGGAATAGGAAGTCACGGAATGCCAGGAGTCAAATGGTGTCAAAAATTGCATGCATCGCGGGAAATCTGAGGTTTGGGAAAGCAGATAAAAGGCAAGAGGAATACGAAGATAATATCGATTTACAATGTTAAAAGTTTTTTTTAGGGTGGTTAGAAAGGAGCCTTAAAGTTAACATTTGGGCAAACGAGGAGGAGCAAGAGGGATACATTTATGCATTTTGAGGGTCCTTATATACTGAAGTAGTAAAAGATGATGGTGTGGGTAAACAGAACACAGGTTGTCCTGGGATTCTATGCTTTGTGTCCTCTGGGCTAAGGAGGTATTTAGAGTTTGGTGGAATTCACATCGGCCCTATTTAGAGAGTTATATACTCAAATGTATATACTTTTAATTGAGTGGTTGTAACATATGCCAATTTTGGTGGATGTCTAAATAACCCTGTAAGTTTGACTTGTTTTCCAAACTGCTCAGAGCAGATCCGAGAGGTTTAGACAGGCTAGTTAGTACAGAAACACCATCTCAGACCAGTGGCGGCTGCTCCAGGGAAGCCAGTAGTAAGGGGTGTGGTGTAAAAAAAAAATTACTTTCCTACCGACTGGCTGGCCGGCCACTGCCTCTTCTCCGTCCGCTCCATCTTCTTCCTTTTTGTAGAAGCTGGAATCACCCAGGCTCCCCTAAGCTAATCACAACACTGCGTTGTGATTGGTCTGAGCACTGTGGTTCGGCGCTCAGACAGGGACTGGGAGCCTGGGTATGTTGCCCACCCAGGCTGTACAGTACAGTTGGTGGAGAACATGCAAAGTGCGCATGACAATTTGGCTGTCCCAAGATTGCCTCCCAGTCATGCGCACTTAGAGAGTGCCACCACGCCTCCTCCTGCTCTGCCAGCCCAGCCTGCAAAACGGCCTCAGTACAGAAAATAAAATAACATTGCGCTATCATTTTATTTGTCCTTTTTTGAAGTGCTGAAAGGCAGTGGGGTGACGCTCCTACGCCTTAGCGGTAAACCGTCCCGGTCTCAGACTAGTAAAGGCAGACCGGTGTAAGAGACAGAGCTGTACAGAGAGACTAGCACAGAAGGCCGGAGAGGTTCACAAAACAGTAGTGGCCAGCAGAGACAGGCCTCGAGGATCAGACAGATGAGGACTGGCAGACTTAGTGGCTTAGACTGATCAGCTAGCGAAGACACACTCCGAGTTCTAGCAACATTAATATGGGCTGACGGAGAGGCTGAGTACAGTAGGGACCAACTGAACTGCTCAGGAAGAGCAGTAGATTCTGAGCGGGTCACAGACTAGTGAAGGCAGACATAAAGTCTCAGGCAGACTGTCGCAGACTGAAAAATTCAGATAGGACAGACCAGTAACATAGCGTCCGCCCTGGGTGACACTTTTTAGGTCTCGCCTGAGCCAATGCGCTTGCGCATTGATCCAACGAGATTATAGTAAGGGGAAAAGAACAGTCTACCAAAATGGCGGATTAGACACAGTTCATGTGATCTATGCGCGTGCACAGCGCCAGCCACGTCACACACCACCATTTGTCTGTGCCTCGCATCAGACTTCAAAGGCTGCTGCTCCCCCCCAATCAGAATTCAAAAGTACTTGATTGCTGTCCAAGCCCCAGCCCTCGCTACCTCTATCATTATACACTCTCCCTGGGTCTTCCTGTTTCCCCTTGCTTTTTCCCAGCTCCATTATTCTGTGCTTTGATAAACTGAACACGCTTTGTAGCACTCAACCCTGCGTGCTCTTAGCTTCATTCTCTGTGCTGCTGCACCACATCACTCAGGGACACCACCACATCACTCAGGGACACCACCACATCACTCAGGGACACCACCACATCACTCAGGGGCAACACCACATCACTCAGGGGCAACACCACATCACACAGGGGCACCACACAGGGACACCACCACATCACTCGGGGGCACCACCACATCACTCGGGGGCACCACCACATCACTCGGGGGCACCACCACATCACTCGGGGACACCACCACATCACTCGGGGACACCACCACATCACTCGGGGACACCACCACATCACTCGGGGGCACCACCACATCACTCAGGGGCACCACTCACGGGCACCACCACATCACTCGGCCAACACCACATCACTCAGGGACACCACCACATCACTCAGGGACACCACCACATCACTCAGGGACACCACCACATCACTCAGGAGTACCACCACCTCACTCTGGGGCACCACCATCTCACTCTGGGGCACCACCACCTCACTCGGGGACACCACCACATCACTCGGGGGCACCACCACATCACTCGGGGGCACCACCACATCAATCGGGGGCACCACCACATCACTCGGGGGCACCACCACATCACTCAGCCCAACCACATCATCGCTCAGCACCACAACAGCACTGTCCTTGCTTGCTACCAATAAGCATTGCCATAGCCAATAGGACTCGCATTAGGAAAGTGTAAGCTATTGGCTATGTGAATAACAATGCTATTAATTTATATATTTTCAAAGCCAACACATATTAAAAAAATGTGTCATTTACAATACCAATAGCTCACACTTTCCTAATGCGAGACCTATTGCATTGCAAATGCTTGTTTCGAGGTTGCGGTGACCGCTAGGTAAGTTTTCTCTCCCTCCTCTCGTCATCGTCCCCCCGCTTGTTGTCTGTCACCTCGCGCCCCCCACCCCCTCCCAACGTGTCCTTCGCCGCCCGGCCCTGCCGCTTACCTCCACCACCCGTCCCTGGGCGCAAAACTGTAGGATTGCTCCGAGCGGCAAAAGCGCTAGCTATGCCACTGGGACAGACTGAGCAGTTGAGGCAGCTAAACATCTCAGATGGAGCATTGCAGACATGGACGTCGTAGGTGCGACCCCTAGCTTGCCCCTTGTGAACCTCGGCCCTCCATTTGTGACCCTTGTTCTCAGAGGGGGCAAAATCAGCTGTGCTTATGGAAGTGAGATGGGACTCTATTTTCCTTGTTTTCTGTGATTTTTTTATTACACTAATTGTGAATAATAATATTCACTATTAGTGTAATATAAAAAAGAAGTAAAGTTAACTGTAATAAGACTCTACCTGTCAGCTGAGGTGAGCAAAAATGCTCTTAAATGTATGTTGAGTGCGTGCTTGTGGGTGAGTTTATCTGATAGTGTATCGTATGTGTAAGCATGTGTGTGTGAGTGAGAGTAAACGCCAAAAGGCGTGTTGTGTCGCTTCCACTACCTCTGACATTTTGATACTGACATAATTACAGACAGACCAGCGCAAAAAGACTTAACGATTCAGGCTGAACGGACAGCCCAGCTAGGACCGCCGGAGCAATTCAGGCAGCTGCACCACCCTGCGAATGGTTAAAGAGAGCAGTTCATTCAGACCAGTTGGACAGTCCAGGTGGGTCAGGATGAAATATCCAAATGCAGAGTTGGATACCGGACATACCACCATATACACTACTGGTGTCCGCAGGCACAGGCTGCTTTCACTGTGGAGTGCACAGGAAGACGTGCTATTGTGTGTACATCGGATTCTAAAGATACCCGGGTCTGCTGGTACCCTCGCTGACAGAAGGAAAGCATTACTTTGGCATTTTAAGGGCCGTTATATAATTAAATACATTTTTAAACGTCCTAGTACAATTCCATAGCTGTCTTTAGGCATTTGCATAATAAACGTAATTATTACCCATCCAATGGTGAACTTTTATCGATCTCAGAAGGATGAAAGTCTAAATCTGTGTTTCTCGGATTTAACCTGAGAGAAAACCTCTTTGCAATAAGCTGTCAAACCATCTGTCAATAAACAGCAGCTGAAAATAAGGACATCTTATTTGCTGTGTCCAGCCAGATAACTTTTCAGGTTTGAGCTCTGAAGAATTCCACATTCTAAACAATGCAGACCAAGAGTGTCACCTCAAAATACCTATTTTTAAGCATTAGTGAATTTCGGATAGACAGACTGTTTTAAGAAACTGATAGAGGCCTCGCATTTTATTTGGGGGTACATAGAAGCTTCGGGTGTACCCACACAACGTGTAACAGGACGAATATGGGAGTGCAAAGAAGAAGTAGGATTACTTTATTCAGGTTCTATTTACATGTAGTTTGAGAGTACCTGGGCGCAGTAGCCTACCTCAATAAGCTATCTAGACCTATACCATTGGAGTGCATGGACCAGGAGAATGTCACCATCATGTGCTTTATGGCGTGTGTCACCACTGTAATTTATAAGTAATGTCCTACTGACAACATTATTCAATATAACTAACTTTGAGCATCTTCAAAGCTTACTTGTGCCTTCGCAGAGTGATATACAACTAATATGGGAGTTCGAATAAGCGGGTTTCTTCCTGCATAAGCTGCTAAATTACTTTAATAAGAGCGCCCAAGAAAAGTTCGTACCTCACGAGATGCTATATTCTTGAGATTGGGGTGTACCTATATGAGGTGCCGTATACCTGTAATTCGAGAGTGCCTAGACAGGTTCTTTCTGTATGAGGAGCCGTATACCTGTAATCTGGGAGTGCCTAGACCTGTTCTTTTTGCATGAGGTCCTGTATACCTATAATTTGGGAGTGCCTAGATAGGTTGTTCCTGTATGAGGTGCTATATGCCTGTAATTTGGGAGTGCCTAGAGGTGTTCGTCTTGCATGATGTACTGTATGCCTATAATTTGAGAGTGCCTACACAGGATCTTCATGTAGGATGTGCTGTATACATGTAATTTTGGAGTGCCTATACCGGTTCTTCCTGTAATTTGGGAATGTCCATACAGGTTATTCCTATGTAAGGTCCTGTATACATGTAATTTGGGAGTGCCTATACAGGTTCTTCCTGTATGATGTGCTGTAAACATGCAGTTTGAGAGAGCCTAAACAGGTTTTACATGCACGGGGTTTGAATATTTCGAATTTGGTAGTGGATAGAATGATTCTACTTGCAGGATGATCTATATATCTGAAATTAGTGAGCGCCGCCTAGAAAGGTTGTAGCTCTGTAATTTGTGAATATGCAGGTACAGGGCTAAGAGTATGCTATGGTGGCAGACTTGTTCGATTGGGATCGACGGATTTTGTGTATTGACTCCGTTAACTTTGAACCCCTTTTTCTTTGATGAATTGACTTTGATGATGATGATATGAACAATTTTTCAAGACCAAGCTACTTGATGTACTATCCATCCCTCTGCATCCCCAGGTATTTTCTGAGGACGCATCAGATCATGAAAATAAATCCACCTACGTCTCTAGTTCGTTTTAGTTCTGCCACCATCCTACACAAATGCATACAGCCAAATAGCTTTGTTTCTATTGATGTGAAAGGCTTGTCGTGTTACATTGCCAATTGTATTTCACCGAAACCCGCAAGTCTGGCATTTTTTTAAAGGGAGGCAGGTTCCCCTCAAAGAGGAATTGACCGATTTTAGCACCCGGTGCAGCACTACGCATCCCAAGACTCGTGGAGAATTTGCTGCAAATTTAATTGGACAGTTGAAGTACGCCAACAAAGACGGGGAAATCATAAAATCATGGAAGCGCCCTGACTTTAGGCCAAACATGGCACTTAGCGACTCTCTTGAAACCTTCTATGGCGGTGCTTATTTCACCACATATCTGCCTACAGTGGGATGGATTTTGTGGAAACGCTGCAAGTTGTCCTCGCCAGATTTGTTTTAGCAAATTTATTTTGAGTACTGGGACAGGATAGCATTTTTTCATTGCAAGACCATAAAGCAATATTTATTAATGTTGACTAAGTCCTCAAGGCCTGAATTTGGGCCTGATTGCAAGTGGTCTGTGTCTGATGCAATACTTATCTCATTTAATAAAATACAATACCGAAGTGTTAAGAATTTATCAAATGCGATAATTATCGCCTGGATTACTTTGTGGGGAATAACATATAGATTTCAATGCTTAATGCACCAAAAATCTGCATGTCCCTGTAAATATTGGACCTTTTTTCCTTGTTAAATTCTAACCGGTTTGACCTACCGAAATTTACCTAGGGTGCCATCTTTATCACACCTGGAGAGTACTAGGTGGGATTAATATCGCACCACTTTTAATTGGGGGCCGCAAATTAACAGATCAAGTTGTCATCAGACCAAAAGATTTAACAATTTCAAAATCCTTAAAAAACTCACTTAACAAGTAAGTGACTAAGAGAAAGGTGTAAGAACCATGACAAGGAATTTTTGATCGTGGATTTGGAAACCTGCATTTTGTATAACTGTGTCATGTGTAGAGCATCTTCCTAAAAAGTATTACCATGAATTGGGCATTTTCTGCCACTGGTGAAATCTGCCTTACTTGAATTCTAGAAGCTCTTTAAGAAAATGGCAAACATAGCTTAACTGGTATTACTTTTAAATTCATGTGTTTGAAAAACATAGTTAGCTCGATAGGGTACGTTTCAAGGCCGGCATATATCGTATATTTTTGTACACTAATTTTCTTTGCACTGTGAGGGGTTTCTGCATGCACACTAAAGGTTCACCTGCAATTGAAGACTTTGTTCTCATCACCATGGTACCTCCAGCTACAATGGATCATCTCCTATGGTTTTCTTTTTTTTTCTTTTCACATGCGTACACCTGTTTACTGTGTTATCCTCCATTTGTGGTTGCTGTTTCCCAATTTATGTTTATACTGCCCCCTTGTTCTTTCTTTCTGCCTATTGTAAAGCGCTCTGATATCCTTCGGGATCTTGTTCGTGCTATATAAAACTTTATAAATAAATCTTTATAAATAAATAAATAAATTGATGTCATGAAAGATTTAAGCGCACTGCCTGAGGTCATCAAACAAAGGGTCATTTTGGAATTCAAAGATGAATTAGTTACATTAAAACAAACGTTTTTATTCCAAAATAACCTTAACCAGAAAACAATAAAATACGTTTTAGAATCTACAAATACCGAACAGATGTCGTCAAATGACACACATTCTTGAACACAAATCTTGCTGACCTTGTTAAAGAGAGACACGTTATTGGCACATCCTGAGATACAACCCTTAATCAGACACCAACAAGCAAAGGCGAATCCATTGCCCAACAAGAAGGCAAACAAAGGACGGTCTGGAGTGCAAAGCCCAGCAAAACGCCAACAAATGACTTTCTGGGCCACCATGACCAAAGGCACATTCTTGAAAATAAACCTCAACCAGATCAAACCAGATGTCATCCTGGAACCAATCCCAAACAAAAGCCCTCAAAGAATTGGCATTTTGGAACACAAAACGCAACCAGAAATCATTAGCGGCACACTCTGGAAACCTTGTTAATATTAGAAAGTGTGCTGATACATGGCTCGGTAAAGAGTACTGCATTTGTTTCCTTGTGCTGGATGGCCCCTTTATTACCGTTCTCGCGGCACAAACTTGTGTTACTTTGGGTTTCTTTGTAGCGCTTTATGACACCTAATTGCCACTTCAGAAATTTTAGGAAGGGAACAAAATGTTGAGGAGGAAATGGAATGGAAACCTTGAGAATGCAAGGAACTTCCCCGACACGCCTGTATCTCACTGAATGGATTGATGGTGTTGTTTTTGGGTGTCATGTTTAAGATTGGCTGACCTCTAAGGTGGAAACAGGAGGTTGAAGTGTTTTAGATGTCTTGGATGGCTGTCACTTAAGCGTATAATTTATTTATTTTATTTATAAAGTTTTATATAGCGCGAACAAGCTCCCGAAGGATATCAGAGCGCTTTACAATAGGCAGAAAGAAAGAACAAGGGAGCGGTATAAACATAAATTGGGAAACAGCAACCAAAAATGGAGGATAACACAGAAAACAGGTGTACACATGTGAAAAGAAAAAAACAAAACATAGATGATCCATTGTAGCTGGAGGTACCATGGTGATGAGAACAAAGTCTTCAATTGCAGGTGAACCTTTAGTGTGCATGCAGAAACCCCTCACAGTGCAAAGAAAATTATTGTACAAAAATATACGATATATGCCGGCCCAGAAACGTACCCTATCGAGCTAACTATGTTTTTCAAACACATGAATTCAAAAGTAATACCAGTAAAGCTATGTTTGCCATTTTCCTAAAGAGCTTCTAGAATTCAAGTCAGGCAGATTTCACCAGTGGCAGAAAAGGCCCAATTCATGGTAATACTTTTTAGGAAGATGCTCTACATATGACACAGTTATACAAAATGCAGGTTTCCAAATCCACGATCAAAAATTCCTTGTCATTGTCCTTACACCTTTCCCTTAGTCACTTACTTGTTAAGTGATTTTTGTAAGGATTTTGAAATTGTTAAATCCATTGGTCTGATGACAACTTGACCTGTTAATTTGCGGCCCCCAATTAAAAGTGGTGCGATATTTATCCCACCCCGTACTCACCAGGTGTGATAAAGATGGCACCCTAGGTAAATTTCAGCAGGTCAAACCTGTTAGAATTTAACAAGGAAAAAAGGTCCAGTAGTTACAGGGACATGCAGATTTTTGGTGCATTAAGCATTGAAATATATATGTTATTCCCCACAAAGTAATCCAGGCGATAATTATTGCATTTCATAAATTCTTAACACTATGGTATTGTATTTTATTAGATGAGATAAGTATTGCATTAGACACAGACCATTTGCAATCAGCCCCAAATAATAACCGAATGAGGGGTTCGGATGCTGAGCGAAATCAGTTTTGTGGTACTTTCATGTGGGTTGATTGCTTGTTTCTGTTCAGTGACATGTGTACGTGATGCTTCTGATAACCTTCCAGTTTCCCGCAACCAGTTCATATACCCTCCAGATTCTTAATCCAGCTCTACCCCAACAATGAGCGGATGAATGCATTGCGTCATACTGCTGTAGGCAGCTTCTTGAGACCCAGTGAAGCTGCAAAGGCAGGTGCAGGTCTGGAGACTGTAGCATCTGTGTGGGGATATGAGACAGGGCGTGCGCCGACCAGTACATGTGGTGGACAATCTCTGCCGTCACTTTCTCTTTTAAATGTCTGCCTCCTGCGCCTGATCGTCTGTTTGGGCAGGATGTTTTCATTTGATGGATGGCCAAGACAGTTTGGGAAACGATGACCAGATGTTGCCAGAAAGCATTTAAGCCTCAGCGAGTCTGTTTCGATTATTTATTACATCCCTGAGTATCCGTGCATTACTCCTGCTTGATTAAGACTTTCCGCTAATTGGGGTTGCTGGGTACTCAGACAGGTGTCAGGTGTTTGACTACAGTCTAATGATCTTGCATTTACTTATTCAAAGACGCCTAATCAAAGCTGATAGAAATAAATAAATATTAATCGCTCGAGATCACAAAACTACATTTTCAAAATTGAAAATAAACAGATTTTGGAGAAAATGTATTTTCTGCCTTTAATTACATACATTGGATTAATTAAATAAAAGGGATACATAGTACGTTTTTTATTTGCAAAATTACATTTTTTGTCTACCAATCTGCTTGACCAACTAATGAGATTTAAAGAAGCGTAGTAAAATCTGCTACTCACTAAAACCCTGATTACATACTAGACTAGTCACCTGCAGCTCCACAACAGTTTGTAGAATTAACATTTGTCTTGGACAACGAACCCTGCAGGAAGTCCCTATGGCGGATCTCCTTCTCAATGGACAGTCCACATAGATAACAACATGACTCAAATAAAGGCTACTTCAAAATAAGCATTGATTAGCACCAACAGCCAGCTAACTGGGCCCTGATGTTCCTGGGGAGGGCAGGAAATGCCTTACCTGACAGTGAGCGCAGTAGATCCAAGAAGCTCCCAGGCGACTCCCTTGATGTCGCACTGATATTGACCAGGCTGGCCAGGATCACGACAGCAAGGCTGGATAGCACTTCGGGGCCCATGGTAGCTGCCTGGTTTCATCTGGTCTGTGAGTGAAGAGGAAGCGGTCTGGGCTCCCAGAATTTATATCCTTCCCTGGAGGCGGTGGTTAACCCCCACAGCGCCGAAACATCCTTGGGGTTGTATCCCTCATTGTCCGACAGGAGAGGGTGGATGGTGCGATGGACCACCAAACTCAATCCAGCTGATGACCTCCAAGCTGCTTCTCTGGGATGGTCATTTTTGGGCACACACAGGTCTGGAATCGAGTGTGGAAGACTTAACCTCTGACCCACCCAGCCTTATTACAAAAGAAATGGAGAGTCCCCAAGCCCACATTAAACCCAGCAAGCAGTGGAGCCAGTATGAAACCCTTCATGAGGCAGAGCTTGTGTGGCGTGTCTGCATGGTGACCTGAGGGGATTTACAGATGGGGTTTCTGAGTCGGGGTTTCTCTGCAGGTCTAAAAGGGTTAAACATCCAGGAAGGCTTTGGATGTTTGAATGGAATTCCAGAGCTGATCGCAGGTCTGGGATGCCTTTGGAAAAAAAAGCTTGACAGGTCGAGTTATTGCATAAATTTGGAGAATTGCAGAAATCCACATTTTTTTTTTAGCTGTTTCATTTTGGAAGGAACTGGGTTGTGTTGCCATTTGTTGTGGGGATGAGATGCAGACAGCCTACAGGCGGTGCAATAAAATGTACCACCTTCACGTACCTGGTCATGAGGCTTGAGTACAGAGACGTCCTCTTGCATTGGGAGAGCCAACATACTGTCCACTAGGCCACAATAAACTGAGCAGCAAAAAATGATGTGGTGGTGCAGTAAACCTACTGTACTCAGGGGTACAAGCTGGTAGGCTACCGGCGCTCAAAACAAGCCTGCACTCGTGTAGGATAATAAATGCACAGCCCTCAGGAGGGCAAAATAAAACTGCACCAATGTGGCAGTGCCCAAGGGGTAAAAGTAAGTGAATGTCCACTATACCATAACAGAATGGCTGGCCCTTTAGGGCAAAGTGATTAGACTGCCTCTAGGATGGTGCACTGGAACTATACAATACTATACAGAATATTTCTGTGTAGTTATGGATTAGCCACATCATCCATCAACTGCCAAATAACTTGCAGATTTCACTAAAGAAGGCTTCTACCTCAATCCGACAAAAGTTACTAATTGAAAAGTGCCACATGTGGTTCCGTGCAGGAGCAGACCCTTTTCAAATGTTATCGTGTCACCTTTCAGTTGCTTATTGCTGTATTCAGGGGTTAAACCGAAACGAATAAGTGTGCCTTTCGCCAGACAGTATTAATAGTTGTTATAATGACGAAAAACCCAATAATGCTGCTGCAGGTTGTGCCACATTATTTCCCTTTTATCATTGCGTACATTGGTCAAACCTGCTGTATAATTTAGTCCTCCCCTGCTGCATGACCCTAGGTCTGAAAATTACATTGCCCCTTGTATACAATAATAAAAGATTTATAAGCTAATGTAAAGGAAAGTTTCAATTCTATTAGGGACCTGGAGGCAAAGCTTATGCAATAATTTTTTCTTTATTTTCTTGAGCAGCATGTTAAACTTAGCATACATAAACTACATATCCCAAGAAACAATTAGTACAACCAACAGATTCTTAACCAGTCAGTGCCCTCCTATTCTTTGAATAGGATCTCGAATCCCCCCTCTTTTTCGCACAACAGGCACCCATGAATCCACAACACCCAGACCCCATGGCATTTGAGTGTCGTTGCGTACACCAACTGAGCCATATTTGCCAGGCTGAACGATATCGTTTAACCATGTTCTCTGTTTTCTGTACGAGTTTCTCAGCTTGTACAGGTAGATGTGGAATATTCCAGTGTCCCCGGTAATACACTATGCCATCAATCACAGTCTGCCCTCCGTCACTAGGTGGTGGGGAAGTCCCACCGGATTCTGAAGCATATGAAGACGTAGGCGAAAGACAGATTGGTGAATATCAGGAAAGTTCCAGTAGAACCTGCATACCACACTTGAGATTTAAAATCGGAGTGACAATCACACTCTCTGCCCCCTGGCATGGGCTTTGACCCTTGAGATCATGGCAAAGAAAGGAAATGCATATCCCTTGTCCTGGCTCCAATGTTGCTGGAAACCATCCGTTGCTGTTGCTCTTGGATCTAGTCGCCAGCTGAAGTGTTTGATTATCCAGCAATGATGCAAACGGGTCAACCTTGACAGGACCCGGGTGCGGTCCAATTTGTGGAAAACTTCTGTGTCCAGCTTTGAGATGATTAAATCTCGTAGGTGTTTAGAATGCCTGTCTACTACTCTGTTCTTTGTACCAAGAAGGAAATCCACCATCATCGCCACCTGAATGCCAGGCAAAAGTGTTAGAAATCCTTGGCTATATCTGTCAGGATTTTCGATTTTGTCTCCCTCAAGGTGGTTTATTTAGCTTACTGCCAAAATGTTGTCAATTTTGTGCAGAATAAAGCATTATGTCCTTTCCATGGTCTAGCACTTGACCTCAAAGGACCCCACTAGGAATATCCAACAGTTGATGTGAAGGTTCAGCTCCTGCCTGGGTCTACTGCCTCCTTTAGCTAACTTCCCCCGCGGTGTTCCATCTTATGATGGCTTATTCGGTTACGACATCAGAGTCTGATACGAAGATGGCTTGTCCAATCCATGCATCTATGTGGGCCAGCCACCAATGGATTTCTTCTTTGGCATGCTACAGAAGTGGAACTACTAAGTAAGTGAGGCCTCGTCTTTGGTGAGAGACCTTGAGCCACTGCAGAGGCCTGTAGTGGACCAGTCTTGGGAAGAGTGTTTATATTGGAAAGGAGAGCAGCCCCGCAATACTTGCGATATGATGCTGACAAGTCTGGGTTTGGAGTGCGTCCTCCGCTCAGCAGGTATTTTTCCTTGTTGATGACAAACCCTGAGGTCCCCAGGATGGGAACGGTCCTCATAAGGTGGACCATTCGTTTCTTTGGGCACTAATCCATCAGAAGGCTTATGTCCGGATAGAGGATGAGGCTGATGCCCAGGGTTGGGCTCTGAGTGCTTCCATCACCCGCTTCAAGAGGCCTTAGTGAAACACCCTGGTGCCCAGGATAGGCTGAAGTGAAGAGTTTTGAATTTAGATGTGTTTTTTTCTGAATAAACCTGATGAACCTGCAGTGTGATTTGAAGATTGGGATTGCCCAGTACATGCTTGAGGGAGGTCCAGACAAACCATCTAGTCCCTTTGATGAAGAATGACCCAAGAGAGGTAGCTGCCCTCTATTTTGAAGTGGTGGAACAGCAGCAACTTGTTTAACTGCCATAGGCGTGACAGGGTATAGGCACCTTTCTCCTCTAGATCCACCACCTCTCTGTCTATCAGGAGCAAGTCCAGCCCGTACATGACAGTGGGTGTGGCCATGATTTCAGACTTTGTGTGTCATTGAAGTCTATGTGAAAACTGTTGACTGTCTATAAGACTGAAGCATTGCTTGTTATGTAATTTTGTAACATGTAACTTGCTGATCCTCATGTAAAGCGCTCTGATACCTCCGGGTCTAGCCAGCGCTATATAAAACTCTGCAAATAAATAAAGTGTCTCTAATTGAAGATGAACTTTATCAACCTCCCCCTACTCTTACACACGAAAAAAGGAGAAGACTTACTGGTTCAGTGTTCTGTGTTAGAGGTGCCTCTTTGTGCTCCCCTGAGGCTCTTGGTTTTGCCACTCTCTTTCTGGGATAAAAACGCTGAACCTGGTTTGGTTTTGCCAGTTGACCTATTGTCCAGGCTGGGGAGCATTGTTGTAGAAGTGGCCAGCCAAGTGCCCCTTCCTTACCTCTCTCCAGAGAAAATCGTGGGGCAGGGACTTCCTTAATAGAAGCCTAATCTTTGGCCAGGGAGGTGAAAGTAGAGACCAATATCCCAACTCTTTAATGAAAGGATTGCCAAAGAGGCACCTCCAGGGTACTGCACCTGCCTCCGAAGATGCTAGGTCACCCAGATTTGCATCTACCTTTATGAGGAGAGAAATATGCTGCTCCATAGAAATGGCCCAGTAAGCATTCCCAAGAAATATGATTTTTTTTTTTTTTTTTAACATCATTTTTATTGCATCACCAATATAAATGTACAGACAGGACAGTCCACAATATACATTCACAGTGCACAAGAGTGGTGTTATTCAGTCCTACATTATCCGGGGGGCCCGCCTTTTCCTCTGGTGCGGGTGGCCTTGTCCATAAATGTCTCTCGTAACACCTTACAATGTCTGACAGTATTAGTAGTCAAGTATTGCTGGGTTGCTTTTGTGATTTTCACCCCTCCCCCTCCCCTAATTTCGGTGCCCCAACAGCTCGCCAATTCCGACTTCCTTCCCACCCCCCCCCCGTGGTCGCTCTGCGTTGAATCAGCAGTGTAAGAGTGTCTGGCGCGTTGTAGGAGGAACAAACATTCGCTAAGGTGTGCTCTCCTGCAAAGTGACAGGGCCTGCCCCATCTAGCTCATCCTCACCCTCTAGCTCCTCAGCGTCCATATCTCGGAGCGCCTGCACCATCATTTCCCATGCAGTAGCCCTCTCCAGAGCCTTCTCGTCATTCATCCTCCAGGCCACCTGGTACCTCAGGGTGCTTTCACATGCGGCCCACCTCAGGCATTCCCCATACCATCTCTTATACGTGGGCCCCACTCTCGACTTCCAGTTCCTCGTTATCTCCCGCTTGGCCAGAATAAGTCCCAAGTCTATAAATTTGCTAGTGGTCTTGTTTCTAGGCGTGTGTGGGAACCAGTGAAGAATGCCAACCGCTTTTGTATACTGGATGTCTCTGTCCGTCGCGCTGTTAAGGGCCCGCCCCACTTCCTGCCAATAGTCTCCCAGAGCGGGGCAATCCCATAGCATGTGACCCAGATCCGCCCCGACCGTATTACACCTAGGGCAAGCAGCGTTGTCTACCCCAAAATACTGTTGTATTTTCCCCGGTGTGAGGTATGCCCTGTGGATGACATAGAAGTGGATTAGTTGAAACCTGGCGTTTCTCGAGCTCTTCCTTGCCCGCCGCAGTAACTGGCCCCAGGTCGCATCAGGTATTTCCACTTGAAGGTCCAGCTCCCACTTGGCCTTTAGGGCCGTCAATGGTTGCAAGGCCTCCCTCTGCATCCTGGAGTACAAGCAAGTGACAGCCTTAAAGGACCCCGCAGCCATCATCGTGTACTGACAGGCCATGGAGGTGCCCGGCTCCTGCAAGCCTTCCCCCCAGTGGGCCTGCATTGCACCCGTGACCGCTGCATGCAACAAGTAGTCGCCTCTCGGCAGGTCGAAACGCTCTTGCAAAGCCTGAAACGGCAGCAGTACTCCATCCTCGTATAGATCACCCAGCATCTGTATCCCCGCCTCCTCCCAACCTAGCAGGCGCGACCAGTCACCTCCATGCGGGAGGGCCGTGATCATACCCAGCGGAATTTCAGGGGCATACATAAGGCGGACTCCTGCCCGCTTACGGGCCCGGTCCCAGCAGAGTTGGAACGTCTGCTCCTCGACCGTCAAATCTCCCACCCGGAGCTTCTGGTGCAGCGAGATGTACGCCAGAACATGCCGCGGGGTGCCTTCTGCTCTCGCGTCCTCAGGGCCTCTATATACTCTCGCAACCTCCTGAGTAAAAATCTGCAGCTGCGCAGCCAGGTAATACCCTTCAAAATCCGGCACCGCCATTCCTCCTTCATCCTTGGGGCGCAGCAAAGTATCGAGCGCTATGCGTCTTCTGCCCGTGCCCCATAAAAACGCTATGACCAGAGACCTCAGGCGTTTAAAAATAGAGCTCGGGACCCACACCGGGAGTGTCCTAAAATAATACAGAAGCCTGGGTAGGGCCACCATTTTGAGCAGGGAAATCCTACCAGCCAGGGATAACGGCAGGGTCGACCAGAAGCCCATGGACCCCCGTAGGGCAGTAATACAGCGGGTGATGTTGCCTTCCAGCAAATCAGCCGGGGTGTGATAAATATAGACCCCCAAATAATGCAGGCAGCGCGGCTCCCACCGAAGTTCTTGCGCGGTGAGTGGACACGGTTCTCCTGGTCTCAGGGGGAACAGGCAGGATTTAGGCCAATTGACCCTCAGGCCCGACAACCGGCCGAACCGCCCCAGTAGCCGCCGTGCCCCCTCGAGCTCGGGGCCCGCGTCGGCCAGAAACATCAGCAGGTCATCTGCGTACAAGGAAATTAGGTGCGGCCTGCCCCTAAATGATAAACCGGCATAGTGGCGGCCCAGCCTGGCCTCCACAGCGAAGGGTTCCATAGCCAATGCGAACAGGAGCGGAGAAAGGGAACATCCCTGTCTGGTACCACGCCTGACCGGGTATTGCCTCGAGATCAGAGTACCCACTCGGACCCTCGCTACCGCATCAGTATAAAGGACCGTGGTCCAGTTTATGTATCCGTCCCCCAATCCGAAGCGTCGCATCACCTCATACAGGTATCCCCACTCAAGGCTGTCAAAGGCCTTCTCTATGTCAATGGAGAGGACAAATGGGGAAACGGCGCTCGGCCAGTCCGCACACATCAGTCTCGTAAGCCTACGGATATTATGGGTAGTGTTGCGTGTCGGAATAAAGCCGCACTGGTCCTTGTGAACAAGGCCCGTCATGTGCACCAGCAGTCTGTTGGCAAGAATTTTACTCAGGATCTTGTAGTCCGTCGTCAACATGGACAACGGACGGTACGAGGACAAAGCCGCACCCTCTCTGCCCGGTTTTAAGAGCGGTATCATGAGGGCCTCACTCATGGAGCCCGGGAGCCGGCCCTTCGTTTGCGCTTCATTGTACACTTCACACAGCCGGGGAGCAAGGTACTCTAGATATTTACTGTAGAATTCGATCGGGAGTCCGTCAAGTCCCTTGGTCTTGTTCCTGGCCATTTGCTTTACTGCACACCCTATCTCTCCAAGAGTGATGGGCCGACCCAGCTCTTCTGCCTCCGAGTCCTCCACTCTCGGCAGTTGGAGGCCGTCCAAGAACTCCCCTAGCTCATCCGCCCCTCCTGTTTCACCACTCTCATAGAGCCCCTCGTAATAAGTACGAAACTTATTCAGGATCCCGGGTTGAGTATGGCAGGGCTCCTCCCCTATCTCTTGGATCATCATGATCGGCATGCCCCTCCTGACTGGGTTAGCGAGCCATGCCAGCATAGACCCCGCCTTATCGCCTTCCGCATGCGCCCTCGTCATGTACGCCTTATGGTCAAAGCTGCGCAGCCGTTCCAACTCTACAGCCAGCCCCTCCCGTGCCCCACTAAGCCCCTCCTGCAACTCAGGGTGATTCGGGCGCCTTTTCTCCAGTTCCCTCAGCCGCGTTTCAGCCTTATCCAAGTCGTCCAGCAAAGTCTTGCGGGCCCCAGCTGTGTGCCCAATACAGTGTCCCCGCACCACCACCTTAAACGCATCCCACTCTATCGCCCTCGTGGAGGCCGTGCCACTGTTCTCCTCAAAGTAACTCTCAATACGTTCCCCCAGAGCCTCCCTGAACAACAGGTCATCCAGGGTGTCGGGTTGTAGGCGCCATGTTGGCACGCTGTTAGCAGTCACCATCCAGTTCAGGGATATCAACAACGGGTTGTGGTCCGATATCGTCTTGGCCAAGTATTCCGCCCCTCCCACCGCATGGAGCACGCATGGCGAACAAAGAAATGCATCTAGCCGCACGTGTAGGTCATGCAAGTGTGAGTGAAAGGAGTAGTCCCTAGTAGTTGGGTGTAACGCCCTCCATGCATCTGTGAGGGCCCAGCTCTCTTGCCATTCCAGCCTGCGCTTGGCGACTCTATGCACTGGGGACGCGCGCAGTGGGGGATGGGATCTATCCAATAACACATCCTCGACCGAGTTGAAATCTCCCCCCAAAAGGACCGGCCCTGCCAAATAACCCGCCAGTTTGCCCGAGATTGTAGATAAAAATGCGGGCAGATCTACATTAGGAGCGTACACATTGCAAAGAGATATCACCCTGCCTCTCAGCCTCCCCTCCACCGCCACATACCTGCCCTCCGGGTCCACCAACGTTTTTGTTACCTGGAAGGGGACCCCCGCCCGTACCCAAATCAGTGTTCCCCTCGCAAAGGCCGAGAACGTCGTGTGAAACAGCTGCCCCCTCCAGCGTCTCTGCAGAGCAGCCCCCTCTTGCTTATTAAGATGCGTTTCTTGCAAGAACGCTATATGGACCCCCCTACGCTTGAGGTATGCCTGAACTTTATGCCTGCGTGTCATGGACTGCATACCCCGCACATTCCAGGAAACACATTTCAATGCCCCGGTACTAGCCATCCCCCCCCACACAACCGGACCAGACGATAA
This sequence comes from Lissotriton vulgaris, assembly GCF_964263255.1. Classification (NCBI taxonomy): domain Eukaryota; kingdom Metazoa; phylum Chordata; class Amphibia; order Caudata; family Salamandridae; genus Lissotriton; species Lissotriton vulgaris. The sequence goes on along the minus strand of NC_141685.1, from coordinate 1,116,579,322 downwards.
AGAACAATGTCCTCATGTGCTCCGCGACCACGGGCCAACCCACCCTCCCTCTCCCAACAGGAAGCCAAACCCCTCCAACAACAACTGCCCCCCGAGCAACCCCAACTGCTCACAACACCCACCCCCCCAGGACAGGCCCCCCCGCAACTGGAAGTACCCCCATCCAAACTAACACTCCCAACCACCCCTCAAAGAAAGGCAGAAATGGCCGCAGTCTCCACTGCGGTGACCTTAGGGGCCAGTAAGGCGTGGCTCGATGCAATAGATCCTCAAAGCAAAACCACCCCGCGCACTCCACCCCACAATCCCCACATTATAGCGCCCCAAAACCTCAAATCACAGCGTTCCACTGCCACGGGCCCAGTGCCCCGGTGTCCAGCCAGCGAGTCCATTCCACTAGTCCAGGTCAGCACGCCTCGAGTATCTCCTCCGAAGTCTGCGGCGTCACAATAGGGCCCCGGGCCCCGCCAAATTCCGATTGACCCGTCTCCGAGCCCGTGTCCGGGCCCTCTGAGTCCGTGCCCTCCCCGGACTGACTTCTGGTGGTCCTGGATAAGTCCGCTACCGCCTGTAGAGCCGCCTGCCTCTCCGCCTCCGTCTGCGACACCGAAGGTTTGCCGGTTCTCCTGCGGTTCCTTCTGATCCGTTGGGATTTCCTGACCGGTTGTGCCACCTTAGCCTCCTCCTCCCTGGCCTTAGCACCGTCCGTTCCCGCTTTATAAGTGTCCCACCAGGTCCAAGCGTCCGCAGAGGACGTGAAGAAAAGTGATTGTTCATCCACCACCACTCTCAGCTTCGCCGGGAACAACAGGGAGTACTTGATGCCTTCAGCACGGAGCTCCCGCTTAAGGGACAGAAAGTTCGCTCTGAGCCGCTGCGTTTCAAAGGTATAATCCGGGAACATAGTGACCCTGCTATTGTCCACTTGAAAGGGCCCTGCCTCTCTCGCCCTCTGCAAAAGCCAGTCTCTGTCCCGGTAATGGAGCAATTTGAACACCACTAGGCGAGGAGGGAGACCTGAGGCCGGTGGGCGCGCCGGAACCCTATGCGCTCGCTCCAGGGAGAAGAAGGGGGACAGTCCCTCCGGTGCCACCTCCGTTCGCAACCAGTTATCGAGGTAGCCCACCATATCGTCGCCTTCAATTTTTTCCGGCAGGCCCACAAGGCGTACGTTGTTGCGCCTATTCCGGTTTTCCGCATCTTCGGCCCTCCGTTCCAGCACCTTCAAGCGGTCCATCACCTCCGACATCTGCGCCTTCACCGCTGCATGGCCCGGGGCTAATTCCTTAACCGTGATTTCCACGGATTTCACTCGGTCCTTAAGTTTATCATGGTCGGCCTTCAGGAGGCCCAAGCCCGTCGCCACCTGAGCTATATCTTGTTGTAAAGCGTCCTTTGTGGTGGCGATGGCCTCCAGGATACGATCCTGCATCTGCTGCAGTGCCGATTGGTCTCGATCCGCTCCTTCCGCAGCCTCTGTATCAGTCGCACCATCTCCCTTCCCTTTTGGCTTCCCCATCTGGGCCGGCACGAGCGATGGCCTCCAACTCTGTCCTTGCTCTCTCTCCGCACGTTGCCGGACTTCGTCCTCAGGGAGGTCCCCTGCAGCTGCAGCGGGGAGACCTGTCCCTTCCGTGCCCTGGGCGCTGCTCAGGGCTCTGGATCCAAGGTTGTCTCTAGGGAGCAGAGTCTCCGATCAGCCACTAGACCGGATGGCGCCAGTCGCGCTCAGAGGCCCAGGGCCATCATCACAGGGCCATAGCCATGCTGTCGCTCCCACTACCAAGGGGCGGATCCCAGCCACCGCCCAAGGTGCGCCCGAGGTCCTCTCCACCACCCAGGGAGGGGTGCGATGCAACCGCGAACACCTCCTAACTGTAGAGGCAGCAGCTCTCGGTGGGGCTCCGGTCCGGCGACTCCGTCGTCTCCGTGTCTCATGCCACCGCCGCCATCTTAGGTCGAAGACTTCGCGCCTGAGTCCGACTTTCGAAGTCGATTAACGGGTCAGGAATGGCCCGACGTCGTCCTCCGTGGGCACCGGACCCTCCGTGGTATCTTCCAGTGTCGGATGATATCAATTACGTCGGGGTCCGATCAGATTTTCAGGATATTTTCCGGGATCGGGCGCGGAGCTCCGAGCTCACGCTGCCTACCTCCTCGGCATCCAAGCCACGCCCCCCATTCCCAAGAAATATGATGATACTTTGTGCCCAACACAAGGGGATCTTGGGGGAAATTAAGGAACAGGATTTATTTGGCCTTCTTTGCCAAATCTAGAACTTTGCTGAGAGATCCTCTCCAGTCTAACCACTTATCATGGCAGGACCACCAGGAATGATCAGTGCACTCACTTTTTCGGATCTTAACATACTTGGTTAGAAAGGTAGCAATTCTGGAATCAATATCTGGCATTAAAGCCACCTTACTCTTCAGAGTGGCCGTGGGCACTGGGTTCTGAGCCAGTTCTAGGTCTCCTTATCAAAATGCTTTCGGAAGAGCCTGCCACACAGGAAGCCACTTTGTGCGATGGGACCCACTACGTGGATCGAGGGTGATAGCTATCGCCGGGTCCATTATATCACAGGGAGGAGGAACAGTGGTAGAATCATTTTGAGTGGAAGGGCACTGCTGTTTAAGGTTTTTGTTGGGACACCAAGGTCCTGATTACCCTCTGGCTCCCCTGGGAAATCCTTGGTCAGGTTGTAGATCTTGGAATATGCCCCATCACCAGTAGAAGTAAAGGGATTGGCTGGACTTTTCTTCTGAACAACTTTGAGAGGCAGGGATTCCCTGGCTAAGGATTTATTTAATCTATCAAAGGTTTCCCCCAAATCCCTGGGGCGTTTGTTAGTAACCTCCCTGGAGGGGCGCACATAGAAGGCTCAGAGATTTGAGGATCCAAACGGGTCGTTCTGTTCCTTTCTCCCATTTGTGGGGGTCTGGTTCGCCTCCAGCCAGTTTAAGTCTCCTCTCCAGGGACACTAGTGCATTGAGGAAGCCTTTCCTACAGAAGTGTCAACTGCTTCTACCAGGCTGTCATCGCATAAGATCTACTCGATCTCCTCTTCCTTCTGTATGTAGGATGAGTGAACCCGATGCATATTAATGGTCTGCTTGGCAGAATTAGAAGTGCCTTGAGTAGGCGTAAGATGACGAAAACGGATCTATCCCAATGGAGGGTATATGGAGCACTGACAAATTCCGTATTTTACGGGCAAGCTCAATGGTGGTAAGGGACACTACGCAACAATGTTATGGGCCGGGCCTAGACTGTGTCCCAAGTGGCATCAGAATTATGAGGCTTGGGAAGCCTAATACTGACCCCCGCGAGGGGGAAGTCCAGCTCCAAGCCCTCTGGGGAAGAAGCTTTCACTTGTGTTGAGAGAGAGAGAGAACCATAACGTTTGGTCAACAACCTGCTCAGTCAGTGTGGACCTGAGTGTTCTACTTTTAAGTACCACACCGACCTACAGAGAAGACAAAGAATTTCCTCCTCTTTCGGGCCTCCGAAGCTCTAGTACCCTCTAGTGTCATAGGACCAACATGGAGGGGATCTAGGTGCGCAAAATGGGAGATGTTCTTCAAGCGCTCCTTGGTGGCCAGAGGAGCAATCCAATGTATGTCAGATCCACAATTGCTGATCCATGGGTGAACAGAAAGTCAGGTCCTTGGTCTCTGGTGCTGGTGTAGAATAAGAAACATCCCCGAAATCGTAATGGCGAATAACAGTCTATCAAAACCCTGAGATGAGAACCAAGGTGAAATAGTAGTTATCTTGTTCTGGAGCAACGAAGAAAGAGGGGGGACAGGAAGTTGGGGATCCGCTTCCAGAGACCAGAAACCACTGAGTGCCTAGAATGCTCATGTTTATTCCCAAGGTTTCTTGGGGTATATGTTGATATTTATTAACTGGCTGCTGGAGAAAATAAAGAAGAAACCATTGCAAAATCCTCCCCTGTGGTCCCAACATGGAAACTGTTCCTTTGGGCTTAATAAATGGACTACCACGGGCAATAGGAAGTAGATTATTCCGTTGAGTAAACTCATCAGATTTGTTCACTTATCAAAATAAAGTGTGCCCGGAAGCTTAATATTCTGACTTTCTCCTGATGCACATCAAAAAGTAGTCACCTTGGGATCACAAGAAACACACTTCCTTTTGGACATAATAAGCAAACTAGCACTGCAATTGGGTACAATAGTAAAACTACCGACTCTTGGATACCATAAACATAGTTTGGCTAGGAGCACCACACCCTGGAAGTCCTAGGAATAAAGAAAGGCGCAGAAAGGAGGTACAATAATTAGTGGGTTCACGAGAAAAATAAACAAAGTGCCCTTGGGAACAATACATTGACTTTCCTTTGAGGCACAGCCCACAGCATTCCATTAATCGGCCTGTAACCTCCTGGAAAGCGGCCACTCTGGGGGTCTACAGTATTCTCCCAGACAGGGACCCAATGCTGCCAGGTAATACCTGCTGGTGCCACTGAATTCATGGAGATCTTTCTTCCTACCTTGTGACCATTGCTAACGTGGGACCCACACCTGCACTCTGTGCCACCAGTGATGGCATCGCTGACATACTGTCTTCTGATTTGTTCGTTGCACCATCATGAGCCCTTGCAGCACAATGTATTAATTTACTTACCGAACTTTTAAAAGCATTAGAGTTCTACCCTGTACTGATTCTCGAGTGCTGAAACATTATCACATAGAGGAGAACAGCTTAATAGGTGTTTGACAGGGCAATTTGAATGTGCGCCAATGGAACGCAAGCCCTTTCCAGTTTTCTGGATACCCTATTTTCAATTCACACATGGAAAGCTACATTTTAAGACGTTTTGTGTTTGTAAGTAGTTACATTCTACCCTAAACGCAGATTTTTTTCAGGTGTGTATTACATGCATGAGGGAGTCTGTATTGACAGTTATATGTCAGATGCGAGGCTGCAGTGTGATTTGGAAAAGGAGTAATCTGGTGGTCTCTAGTTATCAGGTCGGTGTGATCTTTTATCCTGTAGGTGTGTGTTCTGTCAGACCTGGAAGTGAGTGTGGTGGTTGAGTACTTCAGGTTATGGACTGAAGCAGGACTGTCTGCCTTGGCAGTTGTCTAAGCTGCATAGGTGTTTACCTCCATTTAAATCTAGTTCACACCCATTCCTTAACTAACACCCCCTAGTGTCTTTCCTTAGGTGTAAGTATTCTATTTACTTATGCTTGCTTTAGACCTTTTTTGAACTTTGTGATATTGAACGCTGCTATTTCTTCGTGTTGACTCTGCTTTTAGCTTTCCTGGGTTTCTGCTCATATGCTCTGCAGAAGATCCCGCAGGATTCTTACCTGCTTCTCCACTGAGACCTGCTGATGAGCTTGTGCAAGATAACATGCACCAAACATCCGGTACCTTATTTCTCAACAGTTATCCCCATATATCTTCAGGCCTCTCTTGGTATTCCACTGACATGTTTCTGGATTGTCAACATGGTTAACAGAATGTAGGGTTGCTTCGAGGCTCTTCAGCTCCAAACTAAGCGACAATTACCGGACGGTCGCATATGCTGTTTGAGATTGACCATGAGTGGGAGGGCGTGGATATGTTAGTCTGGTGGCGTTCAGTAATGTGTGAGATGATATTCCCTCTTAGGGATAAACGATGAGTCAGTGGTTAGACTGGCCTTCAGGGTCATTTGTTATTTGAAAACAGTGAAATGTGAGGCCTTGTATATTAACTTCAAATTCCTGTCAATTATGAGATAATAGGAGTAAGTAGACTACCCATTTTATTGTCTTCTTCACTTAATTTCTCCTCATAGGGCCTTTCTAGAGAACTTTCTTCTGTTGTAAGTAGGATAAAAAGAGTGACCATCAGTGTCCAACCTACCACTCCAGAGAGGTTTCCAGAAGACTGCCCTCTCTATTTATTTTACTATTATAGGTGGGGCTCCGAGCCCTTTAATAGCCACCTCCTGTTGTGATTGAGCCAAAACTAAGAAAATCCCAACTCATTTTATCGCCTTTCTCTGTAATTGGATTTCCTTTTGGGATTGTCTATTTCACCTCTGTCCCTTTTAAAAGGCAAATCCCTACAGACCTTTTCCCTGAGTGATTGACCATGGTCTCTTTGGCATTCACCGAATCCGTCTTTTGGGTTGTCTGCCTCCCATACTGAAATACAATCCTGCTGCACCTCCTTGGGAGCCCACCTCAACCTGACCGATCTGCTTCGTTGCAGCACAGGCCACACATAACACAGTAGAAGTGGTCTGTGACTTGTATTCTTACCTACTCCATCCATTTCAAATAAGTGTTTTGTAGAGATGTCAGTAGTTCTCTTTAGCAGTAGCATGTGGTTTTTTTCTTCAATCTTGGGGTGTGTGTCTTGTGGGTGGATTTATGGTGCAACCAATCTCCCAGCTGTCAAGGACTGTGGGTCAACCCCCCCCCCCCCTGCATCTATAAATTTTGTTGGAAGTCCAGAGACTTCCCAGCACATTTTTAACACACAGTTTGCTCACTTACATTTAATGCCAAAGAAGCTGGTGCTGGGTTTGGTGGGTTTTTTTTCGGAGGGGGAGGAGCGGTGGACAAAGAGCATGCATAGCCCACTGATATCTGCATTGCTTGGACTTGTTTTTACTGGAGGGCTTGTCAGTTTTATGGGCTCTCTGCATAATGTGCTCTCTCTCATCTTCCAGGTTCTCTGTTATGCATGGTGTGGTCCCATAGTGGAATCTCTAACAGCCATTGTGCGGTATACAGCACACATGAGTATACATGAGGTTCTCTCAGAGATTTGACTCTTGTCAATCCTTGGGTCTCTGCCACCCGCTGGTGTCTGTACATCTCAAGGTCATGTCCATCAGAAGGTCCTTTCTTTTTCTAATCCGATATCTCTGCTGTCCATCAACCACCCTCTGTTCTCAATGAGGACCATTTCCATTGTCTGATGAATTGATCTCAGTAGTTTGAGAGGTAAATCTTCGTATAGTGCGAGGGTTGGTGTGCATTTTTCGTTTACGGCCCTCTACCATAACTCTGGGATCTCAATCACCCACATGGCTCAGACTTGTAATTAGAAGGTTCTTATTGACATTTGGGGCTTAGGGGTGACGTAGGTCACCTTAGTCTTTCATGGTCTCTACTACATCTGGGGGGATTAAAAAAAGGTATGCCTATCTCAAATTCGAGTCATTCGAGGATCATTATATTCAGTTACCAGGACCTGAATACCCTTGCGGGATATTTAGGCAATTAGGTGTTTTCCACCCGTCAAGTCGTCATTTGAACAGCCTTGATCATATACCACTTTTTACATGTTTCACTTGTGTCAATTAAAGGGCATTTATTGTCAGTCACATGGTCTCTGTCATCGGCTTCATTCTATTTCATCGGCTGTGATGTCTCGATCATCCATGGAGGCCTGCATGTCTCATACTTGTGTCTGTCCATCAGTTGGTCCTTATTGCCTGAGTCATGGTTTATACAGATAGAGGATCTCCTTTGTCAGTCTTTGCACGTTTACCCTTTTTCAATCAAAGGAACCTTCTAGTCAATCGTGTGGATCTCATTTGCCAAACTATGCATTTCTCAAACTCAGCTTGTCAGTGGGTTCTGGCTATCTGGGTCTGAGCTGCACGTCTAAAGTATCTGTTGTTTGCCGGTAGGTCTCAATCCTTCTTTAGGTAGGGGGCTCTATTATCTGTCAGTGTATGCCAGTCTCAGACTTGGGTCCTGTAATCCACATCATAAGTCACTGGCCATGGGTGCCCTTGTCGCACATTCTAGGATAGCAATCATTCGCTGATGGATTGGGGGGGGGGGGGTCATCATTGCCCTTCTCAGAGTCTATTATCCATCAGGAGTCTCTTGTTCTTCAGCAACTGGCATCCTCAAAGCACTGCAGCGAATGTATTTCTTATTGCTTCCAGACACCTGTCTCTGTAATTTAATTTACTGGAAATGTGCTGTTTTTTGGGATTATTGTAAATCAGAAAGTACTTGACAGATTTTTCTCAATCCTGGAAACAAAAAAAACATCTTGTTGAAGGAATCCGGCAATCTGGCTTCTTGCTCCGAAAGAAATCTCAAAATAGCATTAATATCAAAACCTGTGACAGGAGGACAAAACTATGTGGAAATGAGGAAGAAAACAGCACATCAAGTGTTCTTAATGTTTTTGTTCAAGGAAGACTTTCAAGGTCTAAAGGGCAGAGGAAGAGCAGTCCGGCCTAACTACCTGGGGCTGTAGGTATATTACAAATTTCACTCAGATACCAACTTTACCCTAGATGGCAACAGGGCCATCCACTAGCAGAAGCAATGTGTCCTACTAGATAATTCGACATTCGTTTATCTATAAATTAGGAGTTGCAATGAATGGACTCTTTAAAGTATGTCACTCCTGTAGGTTAGCAGGCCAGGCATGACAAATTAGCACACACCTCAAGCAAGCTCAGCATTGATGTTGAGAGAGGAAGGCGAATCATCCCCTCCCCCCCCCCCCCCCCCCCTCTCCGATGTGGTTGGGCAGAAGGGGCACTCGTGTATGAAAGCTACTCTAGTTTTTGAGAAATCGTTTTTCTTTGACTGCTCTCACAGGATTTCTCCCTATGCGGTAAAGGCCTTCTTGGCACTGATCACAACCCTGGGATTGTGTGTGTCCTCAAAACCTCTGGCACAAAGACAGCCAAGACTTGCACACTCTTCCATACAGTAGTACCTAGTCAGATGGAAAACCTAACACCACCTCCCACACGCATAAGTTGCAGCTTGTTAATGCTATTACCCAAACTACTTTTGCATTGCAAATTCACCTAGTTACACTCTGACCCCTATCACTGGACTGTCTGGGGCCTCCTGTGTTTTTTTTTTTTAGTTCCTTACACAGAAGTGATTTTCAATAGTTATGCCAGTGCCCACACCACATCATGATTTATTCTGATGTTCCCAGCAACCATTACTGCAGGTAATAACAAAAACGTATACTCCACAGTTAGAAAGACTATATATATTCATTCCAAGGAAGAGCTAGTTTAAAGGCAAGATAGAGCTAGCCGGGCCCCTTAGTTATGTATTTAAAGGCGAATTGAATTTGAGAGGTCTGGCACTTCACAGCTGTATTAGGCTTTTCATGTGATCTGTGGAAGGCATCACCTCGAAAGGCCTTTCCCCATGCACCATCCTGTTGGTTAACAACTGGTCCAACAACAGGTAGGCGACCAAAAGTCGATCTGGATTAATACCGTGAATACTTACGGGCAATCTTCCTTAACAGAGTACATGTCTTTCATGCCACATTAATTGCCCTATGTTAATTATCTAGTCTCACATAGTTTTCCTTAACTAGCGAGAACAAAAAAAAATAATAAACCTTTCCAATATGGCGTCCTCTTTGTTATACCCCCAACTCCTCCTAGGATACAAAAGGAGGACAGTCACCAGAACTTCATGAAATACTATATCTATATATGTATATATATATATCTATCTATCTATCTATCTATCTATCTATCTATCTATCTATCTATCTATCTATCTATCTATCTATCTATCTATCTATCTATCTATCTATCTATCTATCTATCTATCTATCTATCTATCTATCTATCTATCTATCTATCTATCTATCTATCTATCCAAAGGGTTCCGTTGGATTCAATGCTGATAGCACACTCTAAGAACAGACACGGACCACAATTTCGTGTTCGTTTAGTGTTTATTCAGTGCTTAGACGCCATAACGCGCTTCGGCCCCTCCCTCGTGCCTTGATCAAATGACACAGTGACAAGGGGGGGCATTGGTTTAAATACATTTTGTCGAAACATGACATTGCGTGTCTTAACATTGCAATCATAGACATAAGAGTTACTCTATCGCAATTCATGTTAAAATATAGGCATATACAATCAAAGCGCCCTATTTTTAAACATCATTTTTCATCCTAAAAAAAGGAGAGACACCAATGCCTAATTCTAAAGTGTTTAAGTGCAAAAAGTGCTATGTGCAAAGTGCAAAGATTATCATTTGTTTGCGAAAAATTGCTATATTTAAGTTTCGTCAAAAGCTAGCTCAAAATAGGCTAGTACACAATATGGGGATCTTGTTGTACAACAGTAAATCAAAATATATGTTATTGTATATATGAGTAAGTGTTGTTAACCCATACTTACATTTGTGTAAAATTGACTCTTATTTTAAATAACTGTATAAATACATTTTGCGTCAATGTTTGAAACAATTCAGTTCCTGCAAGGTTACTGGAGCCCCAGTAATTTAGCTAAGTTGAAGTAGTTGATCCCAACTAAAGTGCTATGTGCAAAAACAGATTTTGTATGTGGCAATCAAAGATATAAGAAGGTTGATATATATAAATAAATAATGCAAAGGAAGGAAGGACTGTGATGAGGAAGACCTGGGCTTCGAGTAATGAGGATTACATGTAGGCAACTTGATCGTTACCTACTCGTACCAAACCGTATGCTATGAGCCAGTTCCTAATCCGGTATGATATGACCCAATTTTCCTTGTTCCTTTAAACATAGATAACAAAGCAAAATCATACGAACATAAATTATGATACACTCAAAGTAGCACATTAGAACCAAACTCTGCAGACTGAAACCCCCAGCAGAAGACTATAACGGGTCATGAAAGTGTGAAGGATGTCCAAATTGTCGCATTGCAAACGCCCTTGATTGATGCCCGCCTGTAGACAGCCCAAGAAGTTGTTACTCATCTTTGTTGACCTTCCCAGAACAGGACAAGGAGGCTTAGCTCCTTCAGAGGGATAAGCTGGGGAAATAGCTAACTTTAGCCATGAATGAGCAAGGAAGAAGGATGAAAACCCTTACCAGAAATACTAGAAGTAATAAAAAAGAGAATTTACTTGTTTAAAGCTTGATGTATTGGGTCAGATACATTGAAGAGCTCCGCGAAATGCGAGAGTATGAAAGCTCAACTCCTTTTCATCTGTAGTGAATGAATATAGCTCTGGTAATTTCAGATTCTCCAATCGATAGAAACCTGATGGAACTTTTGGCAAAAGAATGGATCAGGACATAATACAACTTTGTGTGGAAAAAAATCTTAAGATGGCTCTGACACCAGAACAGCTTCAAATTCTTAAATGTGACTGCCTGAACAGGTGGCCCACTAAATAAAATATGTTGGCCAATAGGACCACCTTAAGTTCAGAAAATTCCAAGAACTCAAAAAGGACATTCTGCATGCTCCAGAGAACTGAGGCAAAATAAACCTTATGTCTGAGCCTCTACATGACTGTATGTCTGCCTGTTGACTGTGCAGAGAACCCTAATGGCCCAATAAAAAAACACGTCTGATGGATACTTCCAACTTCAAATTTCTCACCTGTAGAACAATCCCCCGGCGGCAGACTGGATCTGGAAAATTTCAAAGACACAACAATGCCAGTCTGGATCTGGAAAACGTCAAAGACACAATGATGCTAGTAGAGGGCACTAGACTCAGTCGGCACTGGAAGTGACATCAGGCAGTGCCTCTGAGACCATAAAGCACCCGCCCTGGCACATCAGAATCGCTTCCCTTTTTTCTGTGCCTTCGACGCGGATCTGGAGCTTTGATCTCTGAAGAATTTTTTCACACCAAACACTTACACTAGCAGTAACAAAATGTCTCTCCCCCCCCCCCCCCCCTCCAAAAAAAAAGAGTGGGCTTTAAACCCCGTCAGGATTGTGAGGAACAGATGACCAACACAGACTCCCAATCATTTTGTTTGTGGTGTCTGACCATGACTCCAAGGCCTGTTTCTCAGCTTGAACCCAAAGGCTATCATGGAGCGGGAGGACAACACCTTCATAGGCCAGGGTGACGGATGACCACCGGTGTCTGAAGCATTCCCGATGTCATTCTCGCTTACCATCTTCCTCATCCACTAAACTGCAGAAGTATCACAAGAAGTCACAGAAGAACTTGCAGGGTAAGTTGCCCAGATGTTCTCCAACTCCCACAAGACCTTTATCCTCTGAGTCGAAGTTAGTTAAAATTCTGCATCCCTACTCCTCCTTCGAGCCTGACTCCGGATCGACCTCCGCATCAGCCTGTGTCATCCGCATCAGCCATACATTATCCTCCAGTGCCGCCATGCCCCAAATTCCAGACTCCGGGATCGAATTTGGCTGCATTCCTCAACAGCATGTATAGTAGCTTTGCCAAGGCATTGACACCTTATAGAGTCCTTTTGGGCCATCAGCTTTATCTTGGCTTCCAGTGTTTTTGCCCTGCCACCAACTCGGTGGCGCCGTACCTTCATATTCGATACCTATGCTTCCTGCTTTGATCCAAAGCTTTGTTTTTCAGTGCCACGACCGACACTGTGGACGGCGCCACCACCTTCAAGAATTTCAAGGTTTGTCATGGACAAGTGGCCTGGATAACTCACCATGGAGTTCCGACGACCTCAAATACTGCAGGTGGTGTCCCTCAATAAAACTAGGCTAAAGGCAGCAACGGCCTTTGATTTGCAGCCCCTTTCAGCGGACACGAAAAACAATGTTCTTACTGAAGTCCTTTTACCATAATTAGTAACAGTAGAACCAGTATTGCCCTTTAATGAAGTCCTGGTAGCTCGGGAGAAGCTATCATCTTCACCAGCAGACTTGTGGACTCCCGCTTCCGCTCATAGCCAGGTGATCCACCCAGGGCCGGTTTTAGGCATGTGCAAGCTGTGCACCTGCACAGGGCCACTAAAGCCCAGGGGCCACCACACCAATATATATCCTTAATATAAAAATTCTCTGAGGATGGATACATATTTGCGTGGCGGCCTCTGGCAGGGATTTGGCGGCTTCAGGCTCTGTTGCACTTCCAAACACCCTGACCCTGACCCCTCTTCACTGGCCTCCGTGCTCCGCCTCGCCTGGCCCCCCTCTTCCGTGGCCACCTCCTTACGCTCCCTGCCCAGGGCCTCCATGAGCCTAGAGCCGCCCCTGATCCACCATTCCTTTCCACACACCCGTCCCCAGTGATCTTGGTTATACAAGCCTCTCTCCCCAGTACTCAGCTGGGTGGTGCGTTTCCTACTGTGCCTTCGGACAGGGAGTCTAAAAGGCTGAAGGCTTGGGGAAAGAAAGCTTTGTCAACAGGGAGGATGTCATTACAAAACTTTATTTAAATGCTTACTGCCTTTTTAGGTTTTGCCTAGCGAAAGCTGCGCTCTGCGCAGCTTTTTCGCGCAGGCGAAATCCTGTTGATAACTGTAGGGTGCTTTGGTTCGGCCCTCGTCATTGATTGGCTGGCTCCGTAAACGGAGCCTTGCCATTGGACGAGGGGCCTGTCCGTCAATGCCGGACCAGACACGGGGGCGTTCCCGACATTCTTTGGCTTTTGCCGACGTCACGCGACGCCGGGAACGCCCCCGTGTCTGGTCCGGCATTGCCGGCACTACTGCGTCTCTTCTCCTCCGTCGCCGGCCTCCAGTCTCCTCCTCCCCGATTGCATTGCCCCGTGACTGGCCGGCCGGCCAATCCTAGCGCGGCCGGCCGGAAGTGCCCGCCCCCCGCAGCCCGGGGAAGAAGGAGAGCAAGACGGCAAGCACTATGGCGGCGCCCGCGGGGCTCCCGTGGCCTGGAGGGAACCCCGGGAGATACAGGTAAGTGTTTTTTTTCCTTATTTGTAATACTGCTATGGGTGACTAGCTGTGGGTTACAGCGGCCCGCACCCCATTCGGCAGAGGGCCACCACCGTTTTGTGTTACTGCATTGTTACCGTGTGTGTCTCCCCCCTCCGAGGTCTCGGTGTTCGTTCTCTCTCACAGGCCTCTGCCCCCACCTCTTCTCCTCACGTTCTCGCCCAAACCTCTGTTGTCCATCAGAGAGTAAGTAACCTCTGCCCCTCAGATGCCTGCGTGCTCGATCTCTCCCACCACACTCTGCGTTCGTTTCTCCCGTCGGAGATTTCCTCTTCTAAACCCAGCCGCGGCCCAACAAGCCCGGTCTGTGCCCGTCCCTTTGTATTCCCCCCCCCCCCCGTCCCTGAGTTGTGCCCCAGGGGGACCTCGTGTCTCTGGCTATGCAACTGCTGCAGTCAAGAGGAGTTGGCCACGAAGTGACCCGATTGACGTGGACAGTGTTGAAAAGCGTGGCCTGTGTTTAAATACACGTTCCAGCACGGCTGCTACAGAGAGAAGACCGTCAACCCGGAGGATGTGTATCACCTGTAAAGGGGATGCTTCTGGAATCGTGCTGCAGAGGGCTGTTGCGCGGGTGGGTGGGCGTAATTCAGTCTATTGCCTATGGGTGACTAGCTGTGGGTTACAGCGGCCCGCACCCCATTCGGCAGAGGGCCACCACCGTTTTGTGTTACTGCATTGTTACCGTGTGTGTCTCCCCCCTCCGAGGTCTCGGTGTTCGTTCTCTCTCACAGGCCTCTGCCCCCACCTCTTCTCCTCACGTTCTCGCCCAAACCTCTGTTGTCCATCAGAGAGTAAGTAACCTCTGCCCCTCAGATGCCTGCGTGCTCGATCTCTCCCACCACACTCTGCGTTCGTTTCTCCCGTCGGAGATTTCCTCTTCTAAACCCAGCCGCGGCCCAACAAGCCCGGTCTGTGCCCGTCCCTTTGTATTCCCCCCCCCCCCCCGTCCCTGAGTTGTGCCCCAGGGGGACCTCGTGTCTCTGGCTATGCAACTGCTGCAGTCAAGAGGAGTTGGCCACGAAGTGACCCGATTGACGTGGACAGTGTTGAAAAGCGTGGCCTGTGTTTAAATACACGTTCCAGCACGGCTGCTACAGAGAGAAGACCGTCAACCCGGAGGATGTGTATCACCTGTAAAGGGGATGCCATTAGAGGGGCCGAGAAGTGGAAGGGCAAATAGGCCATGGTTTGCGTTTGCTTGAATATTTGTGTACCGCTACGTAAGAGCCCAGTGGCGTAGTGCCCCCCACCTTGCCCTCGTAAGGAGTTTAAACCAGGGAAGCTAGTGGGCTTTAAGGATTATATAACTGGACCCTACTAAACCTTAATTAGTTATTTATGGGCCTCTTATGTCTACTGACAAAATGCTCATGAATAACACCGTTGAGGAACACCATAACAGAGGGCGTGGGTGCTGTCATGCACAGAAAAGAAAACCGACTAAGAGAATGAATGAAAATAGTGAAAATACTAGAGGGATGCAGAAAAGTGAGCATGAGATGGAAAGGTAAGAAAAAACAAAGGTAAGAGGCAAGATGGGGGAGATATTAAGCGAAAGAATGGGGGGGGGGGTAAGGAAGGATAGAGAGAAAGAAGAACATTTGAAAGGAAATGAAGAAGAACATGTGAAAGGTAGGGTAGAAGGGTGGAAGAGTAATGGGATTGGGTGGGTAGAAGGATGACGAATGGACAGATGGGGAGAAGTGAAAGGACGCATAGATGGATGCATGGGTAAACTGATGGGTGGGTGACTGGAGGGGTGGATGTATAAGTGAAAGGGTGAACGGATGCATAGGTGGATGATGTGAAGGGATGGACGGATGAACAGATAGAAGGGCGAAAGATAGTTGTAAGTAGGGTGAACGGGTGCACAGAACTGTCCGAAGACTTGAGTCGGGCTTTCTCCTGGTCGTAGGTATGGTTGAAGTGGGGGATAGTTTAATAGCCTGGTTACTTCCTCGTGTGAGACCGTAATCTATCTGAGTGCTTTTTCAGTAGTCCCGGGCGCGTTTGTGCGTGTATATTTGTTTTAGTTATTGAGATGGCGCGGTTCTCGCAGCAAGTGCAACTGAAGACTCTCTCCACCCACCCCTCGCCCAGTCTGCCTCA
The DNA here is from genome assembly GCF_964263255.1 of Lissotriton vulgaris. NCBI lineage: Eukaryota > Metazoa > Chordata > Amphibia > Caudata > Salamandridae > Lissotriton > Lissotriton vulgaris. The sequence continues at coordinate 1,116,563,542 of NC_141685.1, read as the reverse complement.
CCCATAAGTCCGGAGTCCCAGGACGAGCCGCAGTTTAGGTTTGAGGTGCACAGACCCTGCTCAGTAGATCCCAGTATGTGAATTATAGCGGGGTGTTTTTACGACGGCCCAGGATTGAGGTTCATTGGCAGAGCTGGAGAGGGGGGCGGCTGAGCTATACATCTCACGCTCCCAGGATTGCTGTATGGTGCAGTGTTTGATCAGTAGGCAAAGGTGCTGTGGCTCAGAACACCCCTTCGGTTCTTTTGTCTTTCAGACCGCAGATCGGCCGACTGGGTGTATATATATTTTTTTTTTGTTAAACCCGTGCCTCCTACTGATTTTTTTTTTTTTTTTTTGCAAACCCATGATTTTGGTTGCCGCCAGGGGCATAATAACACGGTGGCACAGATTTGAGACACCCTTTAACCGCGAAAGCTTTACCACTACCCAGAATGAATCAACTGTATTTCGCCGCACTTTTGGACCAATGTGCTCGAAATTACTGTTCTTCAAATTGCATCAATATGTTGTGTTTTCAAAACAGATTGGATTAATCTAAGTATTATAAAAAAAGACAACACAATTTGTCTGCTTCGGGAAGCTTTCGATTTGTCATGTGTAGAATTGTAGTTCAAAAGAGCTATTTAGGCAGGTGCTTTTTTGGAATTGTATGCGTGATGGATGAATTGTTCACCCGTTTTTGACCAGCGTTTAGGAGTCTCCGCCTTTCTAGGCCATTGGGTTATTGCTAATTGACGGGCACTGAAAGTCCTTTCGTATGCCAGCCCACACCGAGGCCTTTGTGAATTGAGGTGGTGATCTCACGCAATTACACAGTATGCCGGCGTCCACTTAAGTAAAACTCGTTATAATTGGCACTCTGCCTGCCACTGTTTGCAGCAGGGCCAACGACTGAAGAAGCATGACATGTGACGGCCCTCTCTCCCCGTGTAAAGTCGATGCACTTTATGAGTCTGTGTTACACCTGTTGTGTTCCGCAATGGATTGATCCTTTTTCCAGTAACTCAGTCCAGTGTTTTAAGAGATATGATCAGCTCTCCTGGGCGTGAACCGATTTGCTGTTAACGAAACTAGAAACACATGGAATAATAATAGAACCGGCTTTTTCGAGCACCTACCTTACACGTTAAGTAGTATTTCTGTTTCTGCAGCCTGTCCTTTCTAAGACACACTTTTTGATGTCGCATGCAATATTAAACTGAGTATTAAAACAAGTTAGCTGACCCAGTTTCCTTTCTGACAATTTTAAGAGTCAGTTTTAAGTTTTAATACCTGACCATACCTCTGGTTATGAAGCTCAGATTGTGTAGTACTAACTGTAGAGAGATGCTGAACGTTGTATTGCATTGATTACGTGACTGTTATGTGCTCCAAAATGAATGTCATGTAGAGTATGGATACCAAGTGACTACATGCATTAGGACACTAAGTATTGTATAGTAGTTGTATTTCTACAATACTTCATACCACTGACACACCTGACGTGACCACTTGAGATCTGTCATCAGGCGTTGCCTGCGTTTTTCACTGTTATTCTGGAAATGCTCCACTTTGAGTCACCGTGTTTATTAGTACATTTATCTGAATTTTGAAATGGATAAAAGGACACATTCAGCGTGGAGGGGCCACCGCCCCCCCCCCCCCCCCCCCGAAAATTACTTCACTGAATGGGAAACGTTATTTTAAGCAGAATAGGGAATAATTTTACCCGGGGCGTGGTAGTCGCGCTAGAAATGCAGCTTTTTTGGCAGGCACACAAATAAAAATAAACAAATCCGGCTTAAACAGTAATGTTGTTGTTGCCAGCTTTTTATTAAAGTGCGTTTTGCTTTGTGTCCTCGGCCAAGTGGTGTTCTTATCTCTGTTGGTGGCGTGGTATCTCCTGTTCACATCCTGGAGGACGTCCCAATCTGTGACAGTCTTCCTGTGGTTTGCAGTCCAGTTTTGCCCACTGTGTATTGTTGTGCATTCACCTACTACGACAGTTTACTTTGTATGTTCAGTGCTTCAATTCTTTAGCTTCTATTGCTGGGTTTAAAAAAAAATATTTTCATATTCTCGGTTATTGTACTTGTGTTTACCGCGGATATATCAGTGTGCCTCACTTAAGTGCCATTTCTTAGCTAAACTGCTCTTTAAAATTGGAGGCTAGCGCAGCGTACGAAGGGGGTGTTGAACGGCTCCTGTCAGGATTGGGAGGTGGGGGCTGCGTCATGCGCGCGTAGTTTATTTTTCCGGGTATCTCGCGCTCTCCAGTGACGCCGAGATTGATGGATCGAATACAGACTGCGCAGAATGATAACTAATGCACACCAGAAGGGTCTGGTATCCTCTGTGGATGAGATCTAAAGCCCTGTGACTCGCATTAAATGTAGCATACTTCTGCTCTGTGTGGGGGGGGCTCTGTGTGGGTGTATGTGTGGAGGGCGCTGTGTGGTTGTGTGGGGGGGCGCTGTGTGTGTGTGTGGGGGGCTCTCTGTGGGTGTTTGTGTGTGGCATTTGCGAGAGATTAAGCTATTGGCATTGTAAATGACAATGCCATTTATTTATGTTAAAAAAAACATAAATAAAAATAATGTCAAGAGCAATGCCAATAGCTCTAACTTTAACAAAGGCAAAACCATTGCATTGTAAATGCTTGTTGCTCATTATACCCAGGCCGTATGGGACATGGCCTAGATACTCCTGCCGACAAGAAGGAGCATTTTCAGGAGGGCATTGCTAAAAGCCAAAATGCTTCTCATCACATCATTAATTCCAGGCTCGACAGAGCTGATTTTTTTCACCCTTGCTATTGGGATTTCCTGGCTACAGATGTCCAACTTCTCCTCTGATCCCCAATACAATCTGATGGACCCTCCCTTTGAAGGGTGCATCTCTTCGGTGACAAGGCAGATTGGGAGGTTTAAGACATTGAAAGTCATGGCAAGTTTGCTTGGTCTTCAACTTCCGCCATCATCCAGGGACTTGCGATCCTTTTGTCATTTTTGTGTATTCGGTAGAGGCGCCTCCCTTCATTCCAGACCATACCAGGCACTTCAACAGCAGCCTAACCCCATAATCCACCAGTAGAGGGGTCAATCGGGCCGTGGATCATCATCCTTCCCCCCTCTCCTCCTCCTCCTCCTCCCCTTCCCTCTCCTCTCCCTCCTCCTCCCCTCCTCCCTCTCCCTCTCATCCTCCTGCTCCCTCTTATCTCTCCCTCTCCTCCTTCCTTCCCTACCTCACCTCCCTCTCCTCCTCCTCGCCTCCCTGTTATCCCTTCTCTCCTCCTCCCCTCCCTTTCCTCTCTCTTCCTACCACTTCTCCCTCCCAACACTCCCTTTCCTCCCTCCCTCCCTTGTATACTCCCCGCTCCTCCTCCTCCTCCCTCTCCCTCCTAGCCCTCTCTCCTCTTACTTCATCCTATCTGCCTCCTGCCTCTCCTCCCTCTTCTCCCTCCCTCTCCTGCTCCCTCCTCTTCTCTTCTCTCCCTCGCCTCTTCCCTCCTCTCCCTCGCCTCTTCCCTCCTCCCTCCCTCTTCTACCCCTTGCCACCTCTGTCTCATCCTCCTTGCCACCTCTGTCTCCTCCTCCTTCCCCTTCCTTTCCTCTGTCCCTCACACTCCACTCTCCTTCCCTCTCCTCTTTCTCTCTCCTCCTCCTCTCTTATCCCTCCCTCTCCTCCTCTTCCTCCCTCCCTCTCCTCCTCCTTCTTATTCCTCCTCTACTTCTCCTCTTCCCTCTCCTCCTCCTCCTTCCCTCTACCCCTTCTTCCCTCCCTCTGCCCCTTCTTCCCTCCCCACCTCACTCCCTTCTCCCTCTCCTCTTCCTCTCCTCCCTTCCTCTTCTCACTCACTCCCTCTCCTCCTCCTTCTTATCCCCCCTCCCCTCCTCCTGCCTCTCCGCCCTCTGCCCCTCTCCCTCCTCCCTCCCTCCCCCTCTCACCCTCCCCTCCTCTCACCCTCCCTTCTTCCTCTTTTCCTCTTCCTCCTCCTCCCTCTACTCCTACTACTCTTCCTCCTCCCTCCTTTCCTCCCTCTTATCCCTCCCTCTTCCTCTCCCTTCACTCCTTCTTATCCCTCCCCCTCCCGTCTCTCCTCCTTCCCCCTCCTCTTCCCCCTCTCTCCCTCCTCCTCCTACTCCCTCCCTCCTCCTCCTCCTCCTCCTCCCTCCCTCCCTCCCTCTCCTCCTCCTCCATCTCCTCCTCTTCACTCCCTCTTTCTCCCTACTCTCCTCTTCCCAATCTCCTCCTCAATTTATCCCACCCTCACTCTCCTCTCTCTCTACCTTCCTCTCATCCCTCCTTCTCCCTCCCTCTCCTGCTCTTCCCCCTCCTCTCCTTGCCCCTCCCTCTCTGACCCTTCTCTCTCCCTCCCTCCGGTCCCTCTCCTCTCTCCTCTCCCTTTCCTCCTCCTCCTCCTCCTCCTCCCTCTCCTCCCCTCCTCCCTCCACCCTCCTCCCTCCACCCTCCTCCCTACCCCCCTCCTCTCTTCCTCTGCTCTCTCCTCCCTCACCTTCCCTCTTTCCTACATCCCTCTCCTCCTCTACTCCCTCCCTTCCCCCTTCTCTCTACTCCCTCCCTCCCACCCACTCCTTCCTTCCTTCCTCCTCCTCCCTTTATTCCCCACCCTCCCTCGTCCCTCTTTTCTTCCTCCCTCCCTCCCTCTACTTCCTCCCTCCCTCCCTCTACTTCCTCCCTTCCTCTCCTTCCTCCCTCCTATGCCCTACCCCCCTTTCCTCCCTCTCTACTCCCTCCGTCCTTCCTTCTCCTTTCTCCCTTTCCTTCCTCCCTCTTTCTCCTCCCACCCTTTCTTCCCTGTAGGAGGGCAGGGTCTATTTTCTTCTGGACTGGAAGGCCATTATTTTGGACCATAGAAAAAGGTCATACCCTTCCCTTTCTCCTGGTTGCAACCCCTCACCCCCATTTATCCCCCCCCCTCCTCTTTAACCCGTTGCATGCTTGTGACGGAACCGCTCCGTCACAAGCCACGGGTGAGCTGTGCTTGTGATGGAACGGTTTCGCCACGGCCCGCTCGCCTTGCCTGCGCGGCGCAAATTCTGCGCCTGCGCTGACTAATTAATAGGCGGGCGGGTTCGTGACGGAACCGTTCCGTCACAAGCACAGCTCACCCGCGAGCCGTGACGGAGCGGTTCCGTCACAAGCACGGGACCGCCGCGCGACCAACCCCCTCAGCGCTGCGGCGGAATAGCCGCCGCAGCGAAGGGGTTAGATCGTTTGACCATCTGAAAGCCGGAGCTGGCAGCTCTCCTCCTGAAAGGGGTGGTGTAGTTGGTGCCAGACAAGGAAAAAGGCAAAGGATGCTACACACTTCACTTCGTAGTGCCTTTGTCCCATTCGAGACCTCAGAAGATGCTGACCCCAGCTCAAGTTCTACCAGCATTGGAGCTAGGAGGTTGGAGGGTGTTACTAGACCTGCAGGATGACTCTCTTTATATTCCTATCCTGCTGTCCCATCAGCAGTACTTGCGGTTTGTGGTAGGTTCTACTTGCTGGCAATTTGCAGTACTACACTTTGAATTGACATATGCGCCTTGAGTCTTCACAAAGGTGATGGCGGTGGTAGCAGCCCATCTCTGCAGGCCAGGTGCATCTTTTTACCATACCTGGAAGACTGGCTCATCAAAGCCAGCTTGCAGGGAATGGTGTTGCATCATCTGCAGTTGATGGCATCTCTGCTCTTTGACCAGGGCTTTTTGATCAACAAGCCCAAATCTCACCTGCGGCCTTCCCAATGACTCCAGCTCATAGGGTCTGTACTGGACACCACCCTATTCCACACCTTTCCTCCCCCACAGAGAATTGCAGACATCCAGGAGATGGTTCCTTTGTTTCAACCTGTCTCAAGAGCTCCAGTCCTGAAAGCCTTATGATTCCCGGGACGGCTAGCTTCCTGTATTCTCCTGGTCACACGTATGTTGGCAAATGAGGGCCCTGCAGTGGTGCCTCTGTGGGCAGTGGCTCCTGTATGATGGAGATCTGTTGGTCTCCATTTCTTTGCACAAAGAGGATGTGCCATTGGCACCAGGGCCGTTTCTAGGTGTTTTGTCACCCTAGGCGAGAATTGAAAAATGCCTCCCCCCCTCCCTTTTACTTTATTTGCAATTTGGACCAGTGTGTCTGACATTGTGTTGTGTGTGCGCGCGCGTGTGGGCAGTGGCTGGAAAAGAGTTTGTGTATGTTTGGGGGTGCGTGCGTATTTGTTGGTGTGTCTGCGTGAATGTGTGCTTAGGTGTCTACAGAAAGGTTGTGTGCCTGCGGTTTGCTTAGGTGTCTCTGAGGAGTCGTGTGTGTTTGGATGTCTATAGGGAGTTTGTGTGTGTGTGTTTGAATGTGTGTGTCTAGATAGGGAGATATTCTGCGTGTGTTTGGGTGTCTATATAGGCCCTCTGAACCCCGGCGCCAATTCTCCTGCTGCACTAATGGAGGCTATCGCTCTAGTCTGTGCATCCGATTAACGAAGGAACTAGGATTAGAGAAGGTTAAAACCTGGTTCATGGCTCTGGGCCCACAGCAATGGAGTACTGTTGCTGCAGCACCTGGCCTCGTGCTGGGTACATTTGGGACAAGCGTATGTTTTTCGGTCCAATGTGCATGAATGTGCAGAAATGGAAGCGAGTGACCACAAACCTCTGCTGCATCTCTAGTTGCCACAATCTGATCTGGAGATGCATGTCCATTTTTCTGTACTACACTGCGCACTCAACACTCCTCACTGGAAAGCTCAGGGAGCACGTTTCCCTAAACAAGGTAAGTTCAGAAAGGTATTCTATCGTCACACCTGCACCATTAAAGCCCTTCCCTGATGTTAGCGTTTCTGAATCCCCTCGCTCCTATACCCTTGCATCACATCCTGTTCGGTGACACACTTGCTCCTCCGACAAGAACAGATTTTCCGGAAAGTATTGGGGAATATCTAGATCTAGACAAGGAAATATACAAAGGTACCATGCGCAGCACACAGCCGCCTTGTGTCCTACAGCACATTACACTCAATGACGCAATGCAAAATGGTGGGGCCAACAGGCAGAATTTGAAGAGGGCCCCCGAGTTTCCCATATCTCACAGATTGAGGGACGGTCTCGACCTCATTGGACCCCCTTTAGAGACAACACCAATGAAAATGGGAATCACAGTGCAGTGGCCCCTCACCACATTCTGCAGGGGGAGGCATTGTTTTGCATTACACCACTTGGCTAAATCTAAGCATATATCCTCCAGCCAAGGTTTTGTCTGATCAGGTGTCATTTATATTAAGCAAAGGTTTGACTAGTGCCCCCACCTACCCACAGGCACAGACGGGCTAAGTATTCCGAAACAAAGGCAAAAGTCTGGGTGCGGGTCTATGGGCACAGACTTAGAATCTGCTTGTATGTGCCAAAACAAGCTAAGTAAAGTAGACACCCCCAACCAGAGAAAGCGAATGAATTATCCCACACCAAAGGCGAAGTACGGGTATTTATTACTCTCTACAGGACACTCTAGCCCACACCCCTAAGTCTGAATTTGTATCATTCACACCTATGAACTGTTTATAAACGAAGGGCAGCACCGTCATCCTGCATTTCCTCTCCTCTATATGCTATTCAAATGTTACATTACGTCATGTCTTTTCTGTACAGAGATAACATAACATCTCTTTGCATCCGCTGAGTGCTTATGCACCAACGTTTCGCACAGCCACTAGTTTTTTTCATGAGCTGCACTTCCTCTATGTAATTTGTTAGTCATCGCCTTCCCAATGAGCATGCTATGTACCTAACATCCCTCCCGTCCCCATGGATGCCGTTCATGAGCTGGGTGCCTCAGCAGTTGGTGAGCTTATTTTCCAAGGGGGAGAACAAGACAGGCAGCAGTCTCCAAATGCAGAGTCCCCAATCTAAGCTCCACCCAGCGCTAGATCATGTCCCTTGCCTCACACCCCCACCACCTCCATGCAAGCGGCTTAGCTTGTGCATCCTCTCCTGCTGGTCAGCACCGCAATTGCTTTACCGGAGCCTGAAAGATTCTCAAAAACCATCTTGTCTGGCTGCGCCATTATCATTCCACGTCTTCCCTTAACAAGGGTAGTTAGTCCAAAAATACACTTGTAAACTACTTGGCTCTTGGCTGACCCGGATCCCATCGTGGCCTCCCCCAGGTCCCTGCTGGGCCTCAGGCGGGAACTCTCTGCCTCTGCCAGCTGTGCGCGCACGGCCCCGTCTGTGGTGCAGAACGTAACTTCACGTCACGTCGAATTGTAGAAGGCGCAAGGCACTACTCACTGTGCTTTCAAGGTTGAGGGCTGTTCCAATTCTAAAACTCATGTTTTTGCCGCCCTCCCCCTTTTGCCGCCCTAGGCGGCCGCCTAGTCCTGCCTAATGGTAGAAACGGCCCTGATTGGCACTGTAAAGGGCCATTTAGCTGCCTTGTCCGCTTCCCTCTGTCTGCCAGATCAGCCAACCCAGTTTAAGTCCTCTGTTGTCATGTGTTTTCTTAAGGGCCTGACTAATGTCTCCTCTTACTCTCTTCGTAGTGCTTTAATGGGAATTGAATCCGCTTCTTACTTATTTGATAGAGGACTCCGTTTGAGCCGCTGCGCAGTTGTAACCTTTGTAGGTTGACCCTCAATACAGTGTTGCCATCATGTCTACTATAAGGTTCAGTGAGTTGTAAGCTCTTAGCTGTCACCCTTCTTCCCAGACAACTGTATGCTGCAAATCAGGGCTTTTTCACTTCCTAAGTGTGTCACTTCCTTCCACCTAGCCCAATCCATCCCCCTTCTGACCTTTTACCCCCCACTTCATCCAACTAAGGAGGAGGAATGGTTGCATTGGCTGGATCCTACGTGGACTGGACTGCACTGCACCAAGGAATACCGGTCAGACGATCAGCTGTTCATGCTATTGAGGAGCCAAGTAGGGGAAGGCAGACCAAAAGATGACCCTATCCCATTCTATCATCCTCTGCAGTTAGACCTTAGGCCGTAGCCAAGAAGACGCCACCTGAAGGGATCAGGGCCCATTCCACCAGAGTCAAGTCCACGACTTCTGCTGTAGGTTGGGGCGTCCCTTTTACTGAGATTTATAAGGTGGCAAAGTAGTATTTCTTGCATATCTTTACTAAGCACAGGTGTGCAGGGATGGACACTTTGCTAGAGTCGCCTTGCAGGATTTTTTTGGTCTAAAATTATCCATTAACCCTCCTCCTGGGCAGGGTGTTGCTGAGAAATATGTTCTACAGGTGAGGAACATGCAGGTAGAAGTATCCAACAGAAGAAAAAGTTACTTATCTGTGGTAACGATCTTTCTGGTGGATACTGTACCTGCAAGTTGCTCACCAACTCACCCAGCTCCCCCATTTGATGAATGTTTATAGGTAAAGGTCATAAGAACCCAGTTTGAATGTTTATAGGTAAAGGTCATAAGATCCCAGTTTGAATGTTTATAGGTAAAGGTCATAAGATCCCAGTTACAGTTTTATTGCTACTGCAATTTCTCATGATTTTCATCTCCCTCTTGTCGGCTTGGAAAAAATGGAAGGAAACTTACTTTGATGTGCCAGGCGGGCGCTTAATGCCCTAGAAGGCTTTGCCTGTTCTCACTACCGATCAAGCCCAGCACCCTCTACCAGCCTCATCTTATCTTTTAAGTTTTCCAGATCCTGTCTGGGGACTGTTCTACAGGTGAAGAATCTGCAAGTAGATAGATTATCCAGCAGACCGATTTGTTACGGCTGGTAATAAACTTTTTCATCTTCCAGAAAGTCTAAAACCGTTCATGTATCACAGCAGGAAGGACTATTAACCTTTTGAGGCACGCCAACCTTTAAAATGAAGGCAATGACTGGCTCACACCCTCATTGTGTACGTTATACATTGGGTGCTACAGGACTCATTTACACCTTTTACCGCCTGATACTTGACTACATGTGTAAAATGTCTACTGATAAAAGATGGATGGATTCAGCGCCTGTCTGAAATGTACGCACTTGAGCTCTAAGAAACCCCTTTGGGGGATGTTTATACTAATCTCAGATGTTCAGTTACAGAACCGTGCCCTCAAATCCTTTCGGATCTAGAGGCCAGCCCCCACTTGCAGGGTCTGAATGCCAGCATTGGGTAGTCACCTTAAAACAGGAAGCATTCACGTTTGATCTTTTATTATACAAGATATGAGTCTAACGCGGCTCATAGGAACATTTCATACAACTTTGCACAATCACATATTTATAATACACAGATCTCAATATTTAAATTAAAAAACGTATAATTTTGTTTTTTAAGTCTAAAATGTAGGCATTCAGGGCCTAGCAACCTTTTCCTTTTTCATGTGTGGATGGATAAGTACTATCCTCAAAAGGGTTAATCCCAGATTAGGGCCCACATATGTGGGGAAACCGCTGGGTGTCTATTCTGGAACTTCTGATGTCACTTTAACAAAGGTAACTAATGCTCCAACAGACTCGACATACATCCTTGGCCATGGAAAGATATCCATGATGTCAAACTCAAGGTCCTCTCGACCAGAACACTAAACATTACTTATACATGTGAACTTGTAAAACTATCAGTACTCTTAATAAAATGTATCGTTTGTCAGAGCAGAATAAATTAAAGAGGAACACCTTCTCAAAATATCGGTAGTGGAGTCTGCGATTCGGATACATTCAGTACCCCAGCTTTCAAGTGATGAGACCCAATCTGGAAAACAGTCCTCATCTCCTTCTTTTCTATTGGACCACTCTGGTCAACCTCTCCCCCTGTCAAGGCTCCCTTCCTGTCTCCTTCAATACTGGGCAGGTCACCCCTCTGCTTAAAAAACCCACTGCTGATGCGAATGACCCCAACAACTTCCGCCCCATCACTAACCTACCCTTTTTTGCGAAGATCACAGAAAGATGTGTAGCTAAACAACTCTCTCGTCATATCAAGGACAATGATCTTCTTGACAATTGTCAGTCCGGCTTCATCCAAAACTGCAGCACTGAAACAGCCCTATTGCAAGCGGTTGATGACGCGCTGAGGATACTCTACTCGGGGGTCCTGTCTTCTAATTCTCCTCGACCTTTCTGCAGCCTTTGACACTGTCAATCACGACACTCTCCTCAACACTCTGCAACAGAGAATGGGCATGGAGGGCACTGTGCTTAAATGGTTTGCTTCCTTCCTCTCTGATAGATCCCAAATGATCAAAATAGCGAACAGTCTTTCATCTCCTTTGGCGGTAGGTCAAGGTGTTCCTCAAGGCTCTATACTTGCACCCACATTGTTCAATATCTACCTAGAACTACTGGGAAATCTCCTAAGTAAATCTGGGATCTACTATCATCTCTACGCAGATGACACTCAAATCTACCTCAAGGTTGCCTCTACTCATGATCTCGCCATCCTAAGCTCGACTCTCGACTCCATATAAAACTGGATGTCAACTCATCAACTGATTCTGAATCCCTCCCAAACTGAATTCCTCCTCCTCTCTTCCTCACTTTCTCCTCCCCCGGTTCAATCATGGATGGATCAGATGAATCTACTTAACAATAAACCCATCATTGTCGACAGCGCAAAATCCCATGGTGTCATACTCGACAACAAACTCAATCTAATCCCCCACATCAACTCCATTGCAAATTGTGCACGATACCAACTGCGTCTTCTTTGGGGAATTCGTTGCTTTTTCCCTGAACAAGACCTTAAAACACTGGTGCAATCGCTGGTCCTCTCCAGACTAGACTACTGCAATTCTCTTCTTACTGGCCTCCCCAAATCCCACCTGTCCCTCCTTAAATCTGTCCTCCACTCAGCAGCCCATTTCATTTGTGGGGCCAAAAGAAGCGACCAAATCACACCGTTGTTATCCACCCTTCGCTGGCTTCCAATCGAGGCTAGAGCTATCTACAAGACTGCCTGTATCACCCACAAAGCCTTGCACTTCTCCTCTCCTCTCTACCTGTAGAATAAACTGAAACTGTCTGGAGGCTCTAGATCATCTCGTAATGCGGAAAATCTACTGCTTGAACCCCCCACTTTCAAGAAGGATAGATCGATGGCCCAATCCTTTTCAGGCAACGCAGTGAGAATCTGGAACTCACTTCCGCCTCAGCTCCGGACCACTCCTCCTCCCAGGCCTTCAAAATGGACCTCAAAGTTCTCCTCCTCCAAAGACACCTCCAAATCTAATTAACGCCCTATCTATCATCTGAAGGAAGACCTCCCATTATTGAAAATTCTATTGTCCATGACTATGGAAGTGCCTTCCCAGTGTGTTCTGGCAGTTTGAGTGTTTACCATTTATTGCAGTATTATCCTTGTACCTGTGTATGGTACATTTTTGTAACTTGCACGTGTCACTTTTCTCCTGTAACACCCTGTATGCTACCTCTCACTTTTTGTTTGCTTTAGATACTGGCACAAGTGCCGCCATTGCCTGCGTAACGTTTGTTCTTGTGCTGGAGTGTCTGCCATTTATTATAGTATTATACCTCTATTTGTACTTTGTACGCTTTTGTAACCTGCACACATATCACCTTTTCCTCCTGTAATGCACCGATTGCTACCTCATGTATTTTGGTTGCTCACTATTGTCACTTTTGATTCATGTAACTTAACGTTTGCTTTTGTAATTTGTTCACTTGTAATTTTTCTCCTCATGTATCATTACTGTTCCTATTGTGAAGCGCTCTGACACCTTCGGGTAAAGTCCGCGCTATATAAAATCGCATAAATAAATAAATAAAAATCACATGACCTCACCATGTCACGTGATTGCCGTAAGTACCCCCGGCCAGCCGTAGCAGCTGAGTCAATTATAAATACTCATTGCTGCAGCCAGAGCAGCAATGAGCTACCAGTTCGGTGCAATGCTCCTGACCTACCATTAATGAGTAGACTTTGCACACTACAGTGTCTACTACAATCACACACACTGCCTGAGCAGCATGTGGTCCGTGCAGCGTGCTCACCGAGAGTACACTGTTTGGCCAGGGCATTGACTTCCTTTACACCGGCGGTGGTGTCAAGGAGGCAATACAAATACGTGACTTTGCATTTTTGTGCGGTGATGCGGATCACTGCACAAACATGCGTTAGTATCACGCCTGATCCGTGATACTTGGCATGGCTGAGCCTGGTTATTGCTGAGCGCCGCCCTGTTCCAGGGCTTTGCGGTTGATTGCGTTTGATTGCGGTCTTTGCCAATCATTATTTCGGCATCTGTGTGGAGCCTTACTGTTTCAAAATTGTGGGGGGCGTGGCCAACTGCCGGGCATGGAGGACGTGAGCTGAAAGAGCTCTGTTCCATACCCTGACACTTCGCAAAATATCCTGCGATTGCCTGGACCTACACACCTGGGTCACACTATTCCAAGCTGCAAAATGCTTCTGGAGCCACCGGCTGTGATTTGAGCTCCATAACCTCAGTGAATCCTGTCCTTTTCCACGATGATCTTGAGCGGCGCGGGAGCTGTGGAGAGATGATGAGTGGCGCCGCGTCTGGTGTAAGGGGTTCCCGCTGGAGCTCGTGTATCCCGCTCTGCTTGTAGCAAACAGAGTCGATCTCGGTGGGAGAGGAGATGCTGTTCCCGGCCGGTATCGACGAGGGGAGCGCCTGCGGCGGACGGCTTACTGCCCAATTTACTGTGCCATAAAGACTGCTGAGAAGACAAGATGGCGGATGGAGGCGGCTGCGGGCTCGACCTGCTCTTATAATGGCTGACGCATGTTGTGGTGCAGTGAGTGCCTGGGCGCTTAGTGGGATCATTGGCACTGCGGAGCGTGGTTGCTGAGAGTGACCCTCCCTAACAAGGATACACCCCAGACGATCGCATCACACGACTGATGGCGGAGGTTTGATCCGGGCCTTCATTCGGGGAAGTCTATGCTCATGAGCCCGACGCTGCTGCAATCCCTGCTGTGTGTAGAGCAAGACTGACTGCTTAAGAGCCCATTGGGGACGGTGGGCTGTGGTAGCTGCTACCACCTGTCTGTGTGGGTTAGAGGGCTGCTGCTGGGACCGGGGAACTGCATTGTTGCCACGGCCGCCGCTGCACATTGGTGACCCTGACCGCCTACTCTGTGGACAAACACTCTGACTACGGTGGCTGTCCCCGCCTGAGCACTGCCCTGGCTGTGGGACGTGCCCAGGAGCGAGCTGGGGGTGCACTTGCAATGCCGCCGATGTGACCGGCCCATTGACCAACATTTGTGAGGGGGCCAGAGTTGCTGACCGTGCGCCCTAAGAGACTGTGCCCGGTGCATTGCTGGAAGTTGTGGTCCAGGGGACACCACTGCAAGCATTACTTGGCAGAGCCTATATGTGGGACTATAGTTGCAGAGTGAAGTGCCCTGATGGCCCCACAAGTGATGCCGTGGCACAATGGGACACACTAAAAACAAACAAGCTGACGCGGCCGCCACCGAAGATGCGCAGTTTGCATTCGGCATTGACCTATCCAATGCCTTGGATAGCGATGTGATACCTCCTACAGGAACGGATCCCCACGCTGCTAAGCTGGATTTAATTTTGAAGGAGATACGTGACTCATGATCAGCGCTTGAAACACAAATGGGGACGCTGTCCACCAGCCTGGGCTTACTACAGGCGGATTACTAAAAGCTTACCGACGAAGTCAAATCGAATAAATTAGCTCTGGACAATCTCATACTCCAGGAGATTATGCACACCTCCCAGCTAGAACAATTCCAGTGCCAACTGAGGGGCTTGCACGATAGGGTGGATGACGCGAAGGGGAGGTCCCTCCGCAACAATATCTAAATCCTCGGAATACCGGAGCACAGCGAGGGATCCAACCCCACCCTGTTTGTAGAGGACTGGTTGCGAGATCATGTGGCGAAGGAAGGCCTAACGGCCATATATAGTGTGGAACGAGCGCACCGGGTGCCGCCTAGACCACCTCAGCCAGGCGCACCACCCCACCCACTGATAGCACTCATACTGCACTATAAGGACCGCAACACGATCCTGCAGGCCTCCAGAGAGAATGCTCCAATACGTTTTGAGAATAGAACAATCTCCCTCTACCCGGATTTCACCCAGGTGGTCCAGAAAGCTAAAGCCACTTTTCAAGAAGTAAAGAGGAACCTACGAGCGCGTAACTTGAAATATGCACTGCTTTTTTCAGCTTGGCTAAAAGTTGTTTCCAGTCAAAAATCCATCTTCGTTGACAGCTGGGAGGAAGCTGCGGACTGGCTCGAAATAACCTTCACACCGGAGACCTCACAGATCTCACTTCCGTTGGGACAACTGCATCGTACCTATCCTCTGCGGACTGCTGGGATTCACATGCCGGGGAACAGAAGTGTCATGAAAACTATAGACTTTGGTCCATCTTCGGAACAGATCACAAACAGCCAGAAAGATGCTCTTCTGACAGCAGCAGCGATGGCCGCTCAAGATGCCCAGACTGCAGCGGCTTCAACGCACTCATCGGATGCGTCCACGGTACACTCTGACTCTGAAATTAGTCTGAGTTAACAAGAAGGTTGCCAGTACTGTGCGATGAATCCATATTTAAAGGGCCCCGAGCTGCAAATCGCTCATTGCCACAGACCACTCTTTCAGTCAAAATTTATTAAACCAAGTTCAAAGATTTTATTTATTATTTCTCTTTTTAAGGAAAGGTTTTTTTTCAAATGTATATAACACTTTTTTATTTTTCGTATACAACAGAATGTATGGGTTTGGCTTCAGTCTAATACATTCATTGTAAACAATCTAGGAGGAAAAATTATAATGCATTTTGGGGGGGGGGGGTGAAACGGGTTTTAGAAAAGGGGGCAAAAATGCCAGGGAATGAGGAAAAAAGATTAAACATTTAACACATTTCACACTTGGACATTGTTTGACGACAGACAACACAAATGGGTGGTGAAACAAGGGAAGGATATTTCAACCAGGGATTGATTTTATATTATAGGCCCTGCATAGGTACTATTTATATTGGCAGGTGAAACCTACTCCACTCAACGGAAGGATACACTTTTACAAATATTCACAAATAGACCATCAATCATTGTTATATTTACAAAAACATATTTGAAAAGCGATTGGTCTACACAAGCAAAGAATATGACAAAAAGGTCTACGCGTTTTGAATCCCTAAATATCAGGGGATTCTCTTCAGGACCAAACAACATAATCTGAAAGACACAAGTTCAAGAACATACTGTCAGTCATCAATTTGGGCAACTCTCAACTTACATACGGTTCTGCATATACTCAGATCATACCAAAGATCTCACTTCCGTTGGGACAACTTCATCGTACCTATCCTCTGCGGACTGCTGGGATTCACAGGCCGGGGAACAGAAGTGTCATGAAAACTATAGACTTTGGTCCATCTTCGGAACAGATCACAAACAGCCAGAAAGATGCTCTTCTGACAGCAGCAGCGATGGCCGCTCAAGATGCCCAGACTGCAGCGGCTTCAACGCACTCATCGGATGCGTCCACGGTACACTCTGACTCTGAAATTAGTCTGAGTTAACAAGAAGGTTGCCAGTACTGTGCGATGAATCCATATTTAAAGGGCCCCGAGCTGCAAATCGCTCATTGCCACAGACCACTCTTTCAGTCAAAATTTATTAAACCAAGTTCAAAGATTTTATTTATTATTTCTCTTTTTAAGGAAAGGTTTTTTTTCAAATGTATATAAAACTTTTTTATTTTTCGTATACAACATAATGTATGGGTTTGGCTTCAGTCTAATACATTCATTGTAAACAATCTAGGAGGAAAAATTATAATGCATTTTTGGGGGGGGGGGGGGGGGTGAAACGGGTTTTAGAAAAGGGGGCAAAAATGCCAGGGAATGAGGAAAAAAGATTAAACATTTAACACATTTCACACTTGGACATTGTTTGACGACAGACAACACAAATGGGTGGTGAAGCTAAAAAAAGAAAAAGTAGAGCATTGTCTAACGTTGTTTCGAATGAGGCTTCTCATAAGGAGAGCATTTGATCATTGTACTTACTTGAAGGTCGGTCGAGTGAATCCTACTTCATCTACTGGGTTTTTAAGATTCCAAATCCATTGTATCTTTTTTTTTTTGTATTCAATTGTTTATGTCCCTAAAGAAATGAAGAAAAAGGATGGTTTCTTGTGAAATCTAAAGTTGAAAAATGAACTGGATTGCAAATGGGGACTATAATTCTCTATGCGCTGTGCTCCTCTTTTTAATGTAATTGCTGGCAGCGCTGGTTTTCTGCTCTCATAAGGGGTGACCATATCGAGCTATCGGAAACGTGTTGTCTCATATCTGATTCGCGGGCTTCGTGTACAATTGAAAGTTGTGATCCGCTTTATTTATCAAGCATTACCTTGGCGATTTGTTTTTAAGCTTATTTCGGCAGCATTATATCGCATAAAACATTTGTATCAATAACACTAATGGCAGCGCTGGTAGGTATTCTCGTTTCACGGTTCTCGCATGAGAGGTTATCAGGATTGATGCATGAATGACCATTATTGTTGATAGTTAGCGATACGCGATTAAAAAGTTCTTAACGGGTCTCTGTCGCATGCATTATTTATGAGGTCACCTAGCTAAGATTTATGGTGGATGGTTGGGGCTAAGTATTGCGAGTTTACCTTCAGTCTTTTTGGTATCCTCCTTAACGCATCTCCGCCATCAATGCAGATGCGATGGACTGGTTCCGGGTCGTCTTGTTTAAAAGGAAGCCTGGCTTCCGGGTTAACGTAGGCGCGTTGACGGGATTTGTAGTTCAATCAGGGTGTATGTGCCGGCATTTCAAGTATATTTATTGAAAATGAATGTGTCCATAGGAAAGTTGACTGATGCTTTAAATGGTATTCTCTCTCTTAGTAGGATTGAATGCTCTTTTTAGCATGAAAACTTCGCGCATCCAGTGAAAGAATTCTAGGGGTAACTCAGTTGGATAGTATGCCACATTGTCAAACTTAGACATTGCGAATTCGTCGCACATTGTGTTATTTGTTTTGTGGAGGCTTTTGTAAAAAACAAAAATGCTTCTAGATTATTGTATCATTATGTATGAAACAGGGGTACCCCATCTATGTTATCTAATTGTTGTGTGGTAGAAAATGAGGGAAGGGTAGGACCATAATTGGTGATTGCTATAATGTTTGAATAAAAGATCAGAAGTTCTTTTCAGATTCCAGTTGGATTCACTAAATATATTACGACATGCTTCAAGGACGGCTCATTCGAAAAAGTTTAAAGGTTATACAGTTCAGACATCTCATTTAAGCCTTGAATGGTGGTGGTCAATTTAAGAATAAGCATTGCTTCTCGCTGTCTCAGTTTGGCCTCTACATCACCACCTCTTGGGTCTGGTTCGATCTTAGATATTACTGTCCATCTTAAATCGTTTTCCCCATGGGATTCGTTAATCCAATGTTGGACCAGAGGAGCTGTAAGTGTCTTATTTTTTATCCTGGATTTGTGCTGTGACATCCTTTGTCTGGCTTCCTGATTCGTTTTCCCAATATAAAGCTTATTGCATGGGCAGATTATACCGTAAACCAGGTTCTTCGTTTTACAGTTTGTAAATTGGTCATGTTTCCATGATATGCCTTCATGTTGGAACAGATTCCCTTCGATGGTGGAGGAACAGTACAAACAGGTGCCACATTTTCGATGGCCAGTAATTGGGGGAGATTCACATAGTCCCGTAGTGTGGAGGCTTTTACTTTGGGTACGGCTGCTCGGACAATTTGATTAGCAATACTTTTGTCCTTTTTAAAGGCAAAAAGTGGTACTGTTTCAAATTGGTCATCAAGATCCTGCAATAAATGCCAGTTTTGACGGATTGTTTTCTTCAGAAAATTGGATGATGGACAGAAAGTTGAAACGCAAACTGTGCGTTTTAGTTGATTCTTTTCTTTCTTTTTAAGCAGTTCTTCCCGCGGGGTCCACCACGCTCGTTTAATGGCTTGCTTCAATAATTTTGCTGGATACCCACGATCCATTAGTCTTTCTTTCAAGGCGTTGGCATGGTTCATGTACTCATCCTTGAAGGAACAGTTCCTCCGAATGCGGAGGAATTGTCCCACAGGTAAGTTCTGTTTTAGGCTCCTCGGGTGATTACTTGTGTAGTCTAGTGCTTTATTTCGATCAGATTTTTTTCTGTAAAGAGTAGTCACTAGTTGACCATTGGAGCAATATACTTCAACGTCTAGGAAAGACAGTCGGGTCTTTGATGCTTGAAGGCTGAATTGGATGTCTTTCATCCTGTTGTTAAGCCATTCGTGAAATTCCGAGAGCTGTTCTGAGTTGCCGGACCATGTGAAAAAGACATCATCAATGAAACGGACCCAACCGCCGATCCATTGATGAAACGGGTTGTTGTTATGAATGAATGCATCCTCATATTGGCTCATAAACAATATTGCCAGTTCTGGGGCAAAAAGACACCCCATTGCGACTCCCTTTATTTGAAAATAAAAGTCGTCCTTGAACTTGAAATAATTCTTTGTCAGAGCCATTTTGGCTAGTTCCAGGATAAATTCCGTAGGAATTTTGTGTGGTCTTTCCCGTTTGTTCAAAAAAATCTCTAGAACCTCTAAAGCTTGGTCCTGAGGAATTTGAGTGTATAATGAGACTATATCCATACTGACCAGGAGGTCATGATCCTCATTGAATGGTAGTTGATGTAATTTGTTTAAGAAATCAGTCGTGTCTTGGAGAAAGGACTTTACCGTAGCTGTAAATGGTTTCAAAAAGAAGTCGATAAATTTTCTGGTTCGAATAATGAATCGCATCCAGAAATAATAGGTCTGCCCGGTTGTGATCGCTCATTCTTATGTACTTTGGGAAGCACGTAGAAGAGTGGTGTTCATGGATGTTTGTTCACCAAATAATTATATTCTTGTTTTCCTAGAAACCCTTGTTCCAAGCCACTAGTGAGAATCTTAGATAGCTCATTTTGGAGTCTAGTGGTTGGGTCCGTATTGATCTTCCAGTAGCATTCTATATCTGTTAATTGTCTGGTAGCTTCTGCTACATATTCCGTTGTTCCCCAAATGACAATGGACCCGCCTTTATCGGCTTGTTTTACAATGATGTTTACGTCATTTTTGATAGACAATAACGCTTGTTTCTGATCTCGAGATAAGTTTGATTTTGATGCCAGATATAATTAGTCTGACATTGTTCACCTCGATCACTGCGCAAATTGCCAGAGACTTCTAATGTTGGGAGCTGGGATGGCCGGGAGTGGCAACGTATGAGCTGCTCTGCAATATACTTTGCGGTTGGTGACTGCTTTAGTGGGTCTAGTGTAACTAAGCTATATAGGGGAATGTATCGACACAATAAGTTAATTTTCCTAATGAGCAATGTGATGTTTGTAAGTACTGTAGCAGTTAATGCCTCCACCCCCAAGATGATTGCGATATGGCACTTATTGTTTAAAGTCCATTTCTGACTTCTGTTTCAAGTTTGGTCCTCTGCTGTTTTGTGGGGGAACCTAGTATTGGAGAGTTCGTTTGGTAATGCATGCTCGGCCCAAATGCAGCTAATATTTGAAGGGCTTCGATTTCCACGTGCTACATGGCAATCACACTACCTGAAACTCAATGGCATCACATAATAAATACACCTACTACACCTTGAATGTGAGGGGCATGGGTTGGATCCATAAGAGGCACCGAGTCCTGGCGTATCTAAATAGAAGAAGGGTTGCTATAGCTTTCCTGCAGGAAACTCACCTTAACGCTAATGATGCAGCTAAGTTACAGAAAAAATGGAGGGGACAACTGTTCGCCACAACATACTCAGCTTTTGCCAGGGGGGCTGCGATATGGGTGCGGAATAATGTCCCTTTTAAGCTACTAGAGCAAAAAATAGACCTCAACGGCAGATATGTGCTGCTCCATGGCTTATTGGATGCGGCTCATGTGGTTATGGAATGCATATATGCTCCAAACACTGATCAAGATAGATATCTGGCGGCTCTGAGTGTGGCCCTGACAGACTGATCTTACTATCCCTGGGTGATAGGGGGCGACTTTAACGTTGTATTGGACATTGAATTAGACAGGTCTCACCCCATCTTACACGCAACAGAAAGCAAGAGACAAGCTGAGGGTGGGCGGAGGGCTGGGAACTACGTGACGCCTAGCGAGCAAAACACCCAGTGCATACAGAATATTCCTTTTATTCACCACCACACAGACTGCATATTCGGATTGATAGCTTTCTGTGCTCTGGGACCTTATTAGGTTCTATTATTGTTGTGCTCCAAATGGGCGAGACCTTGTCGGATCATAACCTGGTGGAGTTAACCTTTCAGTGGGGTAAGGTCCCCACTCCGATACCGACCTGGAAACTGCAACCCATGATGCTGGAAGACCCGGTCTTCTGTCATGCACTCTCAGAGGCGATTACCTATTATTTCTCAGAGAACACGTGGTCTGCTAGTACTCGCCAGTTGGAGTGGGACGCCTTCAAAACAGTTATAAAGGGAGTGGCCATTAGCACAAAGACGGGAGTTCGGCTTGCTCTAATAGAACGGCTCACTGAGCTTGAGGGTAAACTGGCTACATTGGAAGGGGAAGTGACAGGGACAAATGAGCAACTGACGCAGCTACGAGAGGCCAACATACAATATGCGGAGCTCCTTGAGGAGCTGCGTGTTGTGGATTACCGGCTCCACACACAGAAACAGCACACACAGCCGGACTGGTCAGGACCGCTACTGGCACGACTGGTTGGAAATGCTCCATTGCCCTCACCTATACCAGAAATTCAAAATAGTGAAGGTGATATAGTTAACACTCAACTAGATATCAATACCGCATTTAGGGAATATTACGCGCAACTCTACGGACCACCAGTTGAACATACTAACACACACTTTTAACCCTTCTTTGACGGGTTGTGCTTACCACAGCTGACACAACAGCAGAGTGACCAACTAACATGACCAATAACAGGGATGGAAATCCGACAGCCGATCAAAGCTCTACCACGTAATAAGACCCCGGGGAACGATGGCCTGCCGGTTCAATTCTATGCGGTATACACCGACTTGCTGATACCTCATCTACAGTGCATTTATCAAGAGTCGTTGGGGGCAGGTGTGCTCCCCGCTACAACAACACAACGATCAAGTGGGACCCATGGAAATATTTAAAGACCAAGCTCTGGGAACATTTCCAACAGATACATAACAACAGAAGAGTACCAGAGGGTCTAAAGAGAAAGTGAGTTAACAGTGTGAGCAACCATTCAACAAAAAACCTATAATCTTTCTAGCTGATTTATAGAAGATGGTAATCGATGACACCTTAATAGATGGTCAAAGATACCCATCAGTCACCACTCTGAGGACAGCGAAGAAGATGCACCTGGGCCTAGCAGGTAGAACTCCCTTCTTCATCCAAGAACTCCCGGCTAATTACCTTTGGGCACACAGAAATTACATACCCCATGGCTTCAAATTATGCCCCTTCTCAGGAGGTCGCCAATTATGTCCAATTGCACTTCTATCAGGACATCGATAAGGTAGTCCAGGTTCGTCTTCAACCAGAATGCCCTTACCCAGATCCGGTTGGTAAGGTTGCAGATACCCCGGAGGTGGACCCTACCATGGTCACAATTATGAGAAAGTAGGCAAAGGACCATAAGAAGGGCCTAGACGGAGCATGGCGTAAATGCCAGAACATGCTCCAGGACCCATCTGGTCTGTAGAACAAGATACTCAAGTTGGATTTCCATACCAAAGAATCTAACTCCATGGTGGATCTGGATGTCCTAGTGGGTTGGGCACAGAGAGCCATTTGCAAACTGGGAAACACCAACTGCGCTGTTTCCACAGAATGACAGAGATCTATTCTCCTGAGACTAGACCACAAACTTAATGATGAGGCCAGCTCTGAAGCCGGCCCAGTGTCCAAGGGACTGCTGTTTGGGGGTCCATTTGTTAAACAAGGCGTCGGATTCTACACCACATATTTCACACAGACAAGGCCCAAATGTCACTTAAAGTGTTTTGAAGGAGCCTTTTGGGTGGGCCTGGCACTTGGGTGGGTGCGTGTCAGGCCAGGGATTCTATCAAGGCGCTCAACAGGGATACTATGCTCAAAGCAGGGGTGTATGGTATGGGGAACCAGCAGAGCCCACCTTCTATCTCACCTGTCCCCGAGGAGGGTGTCCATGCTTCTGCCGTGGCAATCGCAGAGGAGCACAGGGAGCGATTCAAGATGCCAGATATAACTGTGACAATTATCCTTTTTAGTGGTGACTTTGGGGGGGAAGAGTAAGGTTGTTCCCAGAACATTGGAGACATTACCCGAGATCAGTGAGTCCTAGAGACAATTCTAGGCTTTAAACTAGAATTCTACGACACACCAGTCTAATCATGTCCTCAAACCTCAATGTATACGTCCCAGAAAGATCAGTCTTGTATCGACTCAGAAATTCAAAATTTGTTGGACAAAGGGGCAGTATATTTTTCAGTACCTAGAATGGAGGTCTGCATTGTGCAGCCAGACTGTTTCATTGAGGTCGATTGCCAGGATTGTGGGCCTGCTAGACTCCTCGATCCAGACCATTTTTCTGGACCCCTACATGCAGAGCGCTTTAGAGATTAGAAATTCAACATTTGAGGAAGGGTTTATCTTATTCGGACCATGTTCCCCTTTCTGACAAAGACATGACAGAGATGACATGGTTGTTGGAACACATGAAATTCTGGAATGACAAGGCTATTTTGAGCACCTTCCCTGAATTGGTGATATTTTGTATCCTAGTCATTTGGGCTGGGAAGCGAGGTGTGAATCTCTTTCAACGGGGGATCGTTGGTCGGAAGCAGAGCTGAGTCTCCATATAAATTGCTTGGAACTCCTGGTGGGGTCCTTTGCTATCAGGAGTCTGTCTCCATCAAAGACAGATTGTTGCATATTGCTGAGGACAGACAACATTTCAGTGGTCGATACATCAACAAACTGGGAAGGGGTGGGGGCGAAGTCCCCTCTTCTAGCAGAGATTGACAAGGATTTCTGGCATTTCAGCCTTAATCATCACATTTCGATCACAGTGGAATATCTCCCGGGCAAGAGAAATATAATAGATGATTGACATTCAGTGACTGGATACTGCATCCCATGGTATTCCAGGGCCTTTACAATCTGAGGGTTCGTGCAGACTTGTTTGCATCTCAGCTCAATCTTGTCAGCTACCGAAGTTCTTCAGTTGATGCCCAGATCCGGAAGCCAAGGCTACGGATGCGTTTCTCCAGGACTGGTTTAAGCCTCAGAGTTACACTTTTACCCCTAGAGTCCTGGCACAAGTCTGACATCCAAAGTCAGATATCATTCTTGTGACTCTGTTCGGGAGGGCTCTATTTTAGTTCCCATTAGCCCTAGCAAGCGCTCCTACACTTCAACTCCTGTTCCGTCCAAATCTACTATTGGATCCAGAGGGTCTCCCTCATTCCTTGTTCTTGTCTGGTCATGTCAGGTTGTTGGCATTGATGGTTTCAAGATAAGATGGTATACCCCAGGCTTTTTATAGCAAGATGCTATTTACATTTGGCAGGTAGAGGCTGACGGCATTCACAAGAGTTATGCCTCAGCTTGAAGGTGATGGTGTGCTTGGTGCAACGAGCAGGGTTTTGATCCCATGGGGGCAGAGTGTTGCATGGTAATACATTTCCTTTCCAACCTAGCATATTCTGGTTTGGTATACAGAAAAGTGAATAACTTCAGGTCTGTCATTTCCGCAGGACATCTACCTTTCAAAGGTAAGCCTGTGGTTGAGCAACCCTTGATCTACAAACTGAATGGAATTCGTATGTTCAATCCTCTTGTGCCAAAGTTCACATCTCTGTGGTATATGAATGTGGCTCTCGGGTTCCTGCTTCAATGGCCGGTGAACAGATATTTGTCACGCAAGCAGCTTGAAGCTAATCTGGATTTGGCAGGTAGGGTTTTTACCCAGATGGAGTTACGTTCAATATCACGCATCGTACTAAAACAAATTCCAAGTTGGTTTTTCCTGGGTAATTCTCAATTGTTTACTGTTCAATGTTTGAAAGCCTATGAGCTTTCTACTAGTGAAGTGAGACAGGGACCTCGTGGCCAACTGCTCATTGCTTTACAAAAGCCTTTTAGGCCGGTATCCTCAACTACGGTAGCCAGGTGGATGACATGGTTGCTGGAGGAAGAAGGTATTGACATTTCCACTTTTTGAGTTCATTCGCTAGGGGGGCCATGACATTAAAAAAATATGCTTAGGTTTCCCACATAGAGGGCATTATGAGGGCAGCAGATTGGTCTACTGAATCTACATTTCAAAGGTTTTACTATAATCCTATTGTGCATTTGGAGTCTGATGTGGTAACACAGCTTTGAACAAGCAATATATATATTTGTGATTTGCAGATTGGGGAAGTGGAAGGTCTCATTGCACTGGAGGCATTGTAAAGAGAGAGCAAATGTGTTGATGCTAATGTGGAACTAGAAGAGGTATTAGGCAACCTAGGCATTGATTGTGAGACACCAAGCAGCAGTGATTTCAAACCAAAATCGAAATCAATTCCGACCCTACCGTAGGATCATTTGAATGTCTTCCACAAGATCATGCTCAGGGAGCTGATCAGGATCAAGGATAGTTTTAGAAAATCGTCAGATAATTTATCAAAACCACTTTGTCTTTGAAAATTATGCATCTGTAGTAATAGAGCCTTCTGATAGTGGTCCGTTATGCCAACATGTATGTAACTGAAGTCATGAGGCAGTTGTCCGAGGATGACTGTAATGAAGTGATTACAGTTGAAGTGTATAAAGCCTCGATACAACGGTATGGGGAATACCTGTTGGATTGGCAGGATAGGGGGGTCCTAGATTTTGTTGAGTATAGCTTTTTGTGATTGGATCACCCCAAGGTATCATCTTTCTATGTACTGCCAAAAGTACACAAAAGCAACATTAACTCCCTTGGGAGACCGATAGTCTCCTCGAATGATAGCTTTCTTGAGAATACAGCTATGTACATAAATTATTTTCTTTTTCCATATGTGGCTGCCTTTCGTTCCTATTGCAGAGATAGTAGAGATTTTCAGTCTAAAATTATGTATATATGTAATGGTCAGATTCATATATTATGATTACATTGGACATAGTCTCACTATATACTTGCATAGATCACAGTTTTGGGATACAAGCATGTGAATATATTTCTGTGAAAGAGGTCTGCTTCATTCTTAGAGCATACCAAAATGATAGTGAAAATGATCAAATTTTGTCTTCAAGAAAACATCTTTATATATGACGGGATATTTTACAGACAGATGGTTTGGTTTTACAGACAGATGGTTTGGGACTGCAATGGGCACCTGCTTGGCCCCCAGCTTCGCAAATCTTGTGATGGGCTGGTGGGTAGAGCAGGTTGGCTGGGGGGAGGACAATCAGGAGTATTTTCCCACATTTTGATTTGGTCTCTTTTTATCGATAATTTGTTTATTTTGTGTAGTGGCCCAAAAGAAATTGTATATGAATATGTAGCCAAGTTGAATGCCAACCTCTATAACTTGAAATTCACGGTTACCATGAGCTTGCAAGAAATTGCTTTCCTGGGCGTACAATTACAAGGGCAGGGAGGAAAAATACAGTTAACCATACACCGCAAGCCCACAACTGGAAACAGTATTTTACACTTAGAGTCAACATCCCAAAAATGTGATTGAAGGTATCACTTTTTGTGAAACTTTATGGTTAAAAAGAATTTGTAGTAGTCATGCAGAACTTGATAACCAGACCTTACAGATGAAGAAAAGATTTGGAGAGGGGCTATACGCCTAAAGTACTGAATGATGCTAATAAGAAAGCAGACTCCCTGACTAGGGTACAGCTTCTCCTTCCACATGAGATCAGAAACAAAGAAGGTGAAAGTATTAGATTTATAACAACTTATAACTCATTTTCACATAAGGTGAGAAATGTAATGCATAAACATTGGTCGATCCTAAAAAATTATGGTGTGATCGGCCCAGATTTGCCAGCCAACGCATCTATTACTTATAGAAAGGGCAAATCTTAATGGGATGAACTCACGCACAGCTTTCATTCAAAAACACAAAGAACAGATAAGGGTTTTACAAATGTAGTCACTGCAAAGCTTGTATGTTCACTTTGAATACAATTGAATATAACACCAATAGTGGATTTAAAAGGAAAATAGGCTGTTTTTATAATTGTGGGTCAGATTATTGTGTATATGTACTCATGTTCACTTCTGTATGTGGGCAGTACTATTTTCCCTTTATGCAAGTGCATTCTAAAACATCAAAGAGCGGTCAGAAATTTTGATTTCTCTTACCCAGTTGCAAGACATTTTTACGAACACTACAATAGCGATATTTCCAAATTGCGTTTCTTTGCAGAAGATAGGGTTCCTGGCACTCTTAGAGGGGGAGATAGAGTTAAACAGCTGAGATGTTTGGAATCAAGATACATCTTGGATTTACAAACTAAGACTCCGACAGGGCAGAATGGAGGCGAAGAGATGGAGGTGCATGTAGGATATTTGGTCCATGGAAAATCCTCAGGTACAGATTCATCTACAAACATGTATTGTAAGATCAGATATAGAGTGAAACTGAAGATATAGCCTAAATTGCTGGATATTAAGAGAATGAGATGATGCTTGATTGAGGTCTAGTTCCCTTAAGAGTAGGAGAAAAGAGACGACTATCGAATGACTAGATGTGAAAAAAGAGGGATACATTCAAATGAAGTGACATTTCATGTGTAATTGACAATGTCTCTCTCTTCTTCCTTGGGTATTTTCCTGATGTATGCAAATACCCTATGTGATATGGGCACTGGCCTGATATATGAGTAAAAGGTACTGTTTATACTAAGGTAGCAAGAGCTAACGTGGAAATATATTATTGCCGCTCAGCTACGCCAAAAGAGTCTCATTATCACAATATATATTGTATTCAGAACAATGGATGAATTGAATTATGAATTGAGCTAAGTGGATTTTATAAAAGATGAGATGAATTTAATATTTAGCCGAATTTTGATTATTTATAATTCATAGATAGATCCTTTTATGCTCTATTTTTAGGTCAAGTTATTTATAACTCGGAACCTATTACTACTGAACGAAAATCTCTGAAACCAGCCGGATTTTGTGGAATGCATGTTGTGAACTCAACCATGAAGCTTCCCCAGGTGCGCGCTTGGCCTCGCACACCAGCATTTCTCTTGAAAGGCTTGAAAGCTTGAAGGCAATCTGCTTCCCGCCCCCCAGGTGTTTATGGCTTTTCTTGCTCGCTAATGCGTTTTTTTCCCCTCCCACCCTTCCTTTGAAGTCCGCAGTGCGTGGCCTCTGCCTGTCACCTCTCCGTCCTTCCCAGCCACTCTCTCTCGTGGAATCTCAAATTTGGGGACTACATCTTCAAAAACAAGCCTGTTCATGTTGACACTTGCAATTAGAATCCTTTCTTTCTTTCCTTTCATCCTTTCTTTCCTCCTTTTCTTTTCTTCCTTTCCTTCCTTCCTTTCCTTCCCATCCTTTCTTGCCTTCCTTTTCTTCCATTCCTTCCTTCCTTTCCTCCCTCCCTTTCATTCCTTTCTTTCTTTCCTACCTCCCTTCTTCCTTCTTTCTTTCGTTCTTTCTTTCTTTCTTCCCTTCCCTTCCACATTATCACTCAGCACCACCACAGCATCACTCAGCACCACCACAGCATCACTCAGCAGCACCACAGCACCACTCAGCACCACCACAGCAGCACCTAGCAC
Source organism: Lissotriton vulgaris (assembly GCF_964263255.1). Taxonomy (NCBI): domain Eukaryota; kingdom Metazoa; phylum Chordata; class Amphibia; order Caudata; family Salamandridae; genus Lissotriton; species Lissotriton vulgaris. The sequence continues at coordinate 1,116,534,803 of NC_141685.1, read as the reverse complement.
CACCACAGCACCACTCAGCGCTACCCCAGCATCACTCAGCCCTAGCCCAACATCAATCAGCACCACCCCAGCATCACTCAGCACCACCACAGCATCACTCAGCTCCACCACAGCACCACTCAGCACCACCACAGCACCACTCAGCACCACCACAGCACCACTCAGCACCACCACAGCACCACTCGGCACCACCACAGCATCACTCAGCGCCACCCCAGCATCACTCAGCACCACTCAGCACCACTTAGCACCACCACAGCACCACTCAGCGCCACCCCAGCATCACTCAGCACCACCACAGCACCACTCAGCACCACAACAGCACCACTCAGCACCACCACAGCATCACTCAGCGCCACCCCAGCATCACTCAGCACCACCGCACCACCCAGGAACCACCACAGCGCCACTCAGCACCACGACATTATCACTCAGCACAACCACATTATCACTCAGCACCACCACATTATCACTCAGCACCACCACAACACCACTCAGCACCACCATAGCATTACTCAGCACCACCACAGCACCACTCAGCACCAACACAGCACCACTCAGCACCACCACATTATCACTCAGCACCACCACATTATCACCCAGCACTACCACATTATCACTCAGCACCACCACAGCATCACTCAGCACCACCACAGCACCACTCAGCACCACCACAGCATCACTCAACAGCATCACTCAGCGCCACCCCAGCATCACTCAGCGCCACCTCAGCATCACTCAGAACCACCACAGCACCACTCAGCACCACCACAGCACCACTCAGCACCACCACAGCACCACTCAGCACCACCACAGCACCACTCAACACCACCACAGCACCACTCAGCATCACCACATCATCCCTCAGCGCTACCCCAGCATCACTCAGCACCACCACATTATCACTTAGCACCACCACAGCACCACTCAGCACCGCCACAGCATCACTCAGCACTACCACAGCACCACTCAGCACCACCACACCACCACAGCACCACTCAGCACCACCACAGCACCACTCAGCGCTACCCCAGCATCACTCAGCGCTACCCCAGCATCACTCAGCGTTAGCCCAGCACCACTCAGCACCACCACAGCACCACTCAGCACCACCACAGCACCACTCAGCAGCACTCAGCACCACCACAGCACCACTCAGCACCACCACAGCATCACTCAGCGCCACCCCAGCATCGCTCAGCACCACCACAGCACCACCACAGCACCACCACAGCACCACTCAGCACCCCCACAGCATCACTCAGCACCACCACACCACCACAGCACCACTCAGCACCACCACAGCATCACTCAGCACCACCCCAGCACCACTCAGCACCACCACAGCACCACTCAGCACCACCACATTATCACTCAGCACCACCACATTATCACACAGCACTACTCAGCACCACCACAGCACCAATCAGCACCACCACAGCATCACTCAGCACCACCACAGCATCACTCAGCACCACCACAGCATCACTCAGCACCTCCACAGCACCACTCAGCACCACCACAGCATCACTCAGCACCACCACAGCACCACTCAGCACCACCACAGCACCACTCCGCATCACCACATCATCACTCAGCGCTACCCCAGCATCATTCAGCACCACCACATTATCACTCAGCACACCACATTATCACTCCGCCCACCACAACACCACTCAGCACCACCACAACATCACTCAGCACCACCACAGCACCACTCAACACCAACACAGCACCACTCAGCACCACCACATTATCACTCAGCACCACCACATTATCACCACAGCACCACTCAGCACCACCACAGCACCACAACAGCACCACTCAGCACCACCACAGCCCCTTTTAGCACCACCACAGCATCACTCAGCGCCACCCCAGAATCACTCAGTGCCACCCCAGCATCACTCAGCACCACCACAGTACCACTCAGCACCGCCCTAGCATCACTCAGCAGCACCACTCAGCACCACCACAGCATCACTCAGCACCACCACAGCATCACTCAGCATCACCACAGCACCACTCAGCACCACAACAGCATCACGCAGCACCACCACAGCACCATTCAGCACCACTCAGCACCACCACAGCACCACTCAGCACCACCACAGCACCACTAAGCGCCACCCCAGCATCACTCAGCGCCACCCCAGCATCACTCAGCACCACCACCTTATCACTCAGCATCACCACAGCACCACTCAGCACCACCACAGCATCACTCAGCACAACCACAGCATCACTCAACACCACCACAGCACCACTCAGCACCACCACAGCGTCACTCAGCGCCACCTCAGCACCACAACAGCACCACTCAGCACCACCACAGCACCACTCAGTGCCACCCCAGCATCACTCAGCGCCACCCCAGCATCACTCAGCGCCCCCACAGCATCACTCAGAATCACCACAGCACCACTCAGCACCACAACAGCATCACTCAGCACCACCACAGCACCATTCAGCACCACTCAGCACCACCACAGCACCACTCAGCACCACCACAGCACCACTAAGCGCCACCCCAGCATCACTCAGCGCCACCCCAGCATCACTCAGCACCACCACCTTATCACTCAGCATCACCACAGCACCACTCAGCACCACCACAGCATCACTCAGCACAACCACAGCATCACTCAACACCACCACAGCACCACTCAGCACCACCACAGCGTCACTCAGCGCCACCTCAGCACCACAACAGCAACACTCAGCACCACCACAGCACCACTCAGTGCCACCCCAGCATCACTCAGCGCCACCCCAGCATCACTCAGCGCCACCACAGCATCACTCAGCACCACCACATTATCACCACAGCACCACTCAGCACCACCACAGCATCACTCAGCACCACCACAGCATCACTCAGCGCAACCCCAGGTTATAGGTTTCACATTTGCAAAAGTTATAACTATTGGCATTGTAAATGACAAAGCTATTAATTTAGCTATTTTCAAAACCAACACATAAATAAAAAAATGGTCATTTACAAGACCAATAGCTCAAACCTTCCTAATGCGAGACCTATTGCATTGCAAATGCTTGTTCTATATTTAGATTCATATAAAATTGTCTCTGTGCAATGTATATTTGGGATCACTGTTTTTAAATGATTTTAATTTGATTCATGAATTACATATTTTATTGTGGAGATACTGGGATCTCCAGGCGGAGGAACCAGGAAAACAATAGTATGTTTTTTATAGTCATGATTGTTGTTTATTTATCTCATGAGGTGGTGGGGCTCACTCACTTTATGAAAGGCTTGTGGAAGCAGAAATGCGTCAGTGAGTTGGAACTGGCTGCTAAATAAAGGAAAATAAAGATACTTGCACACACGTACTGGAGTGCCTGCTGTTTTTCGGCTTGCCAATTCAGTTATTCCGTTAAGAATAGGTAGACTGGAGTTGCACCTGCAAGAAGGTGGATGTAACCGGAGTTGTTACAGCAAAAAGAGATATATATATCACGCCTTACCTGGGCAGCTTTCAGTGGTACAGGAGGTGCCTTTTACTTGTGGGGAAATTGGCAATCCTTTTAATACTTTTTGCATGTGAATGGCGGCGGCGACCCACTTGGGTTCTACTAAACCACCAGTCCCAGAAAGCTTTGCTTCAGGTGTTACACCTGTGTATACTTACTGTGGGTATTTACTGGTGCTTGCAGCTTGCCGTCATGTCACATGGTCTGCCACTGAAGAGGGCGTTGGCCCGAAACGCGTCTGGCAGGAAAAGGACTCTGTTCGCAGCTCGCGCCCTGGCGTTGGCATTAATTCCTACCTGTAAGTGCATTCCCACGTAGGTGGCAACTCTTTCTTACATACATATATATTGCTGCATTCCTGCATTGATATGATGTGCAATGTATGCAGAATTTTGCTTTGCTTATTAACCATCCTGGGTATATTTCTATAATTTCACTTTACTGTTATGAAGAAGTGTGTTTTCCCGTTGTCGACATTGACGAAAGACGAAGTCTGCTTTCTATGTCTATGCAATAGTCTGATGACAGCCGCGAAGTGTGATTGGTGAATGTGGATTTTAAATGTGAATGGGGAATTTTGGACTAACAACCGGTGATCAAGGCGACTGAGTTCTGGTAAAAAGGGAACAACTTCATGGGAGGATGAGTATAACCACTAGAGGGTATTAACAACACGAAAAGTGCCCTGTTGTGTATTAACTGTATGAGATCATAAACTAATAATGTAGGTCTCCACAAAGTGCCTTTTTAACAAAAAATAAGTTTTTGATAAAATCTATATAACAAAATTAAATGAAAAATGTAGATGTTGTTACAGAATGATGAAATACCTGTATCGATGGTTAATGTTCCCTTACTAAACTTTGCACTGTATTGTTAGGTGTGTAAACACATAGGTTTTTTATTTTTGCACTAAAGCACTTTATTCTAGTAGCCAAGTTCTAGCCAGGTAACCATGTAAAATATACATTCAAAGATGGCCGCTACATTCGTAGCACATGTATCGATCTCTTTTCTATGTCTATGAAAACTTGAAGGTAGAAATGGCTGCACTTTACACTTTGCAAACAGACACTGACGAAGCCGCAAGGCGAAACACGTCTGTCGGGGGTGAGGGGTTCGCAATAAACATCATCGAAAGGATACTGGTATGCTCTCCTTTTTCGGCTGTAAACGAGCGGTTTGTGTTTGAAGTAGAGAAGCGGCTCACCACCGCTTGATAGAAGCACCCGGGAAGTTCTGTGCGTGAAATTAATATGGCCGCTAGCCCTGAGGCATTCTGAGCAAAGAAGATCATTGGAGGGGAAAATAACGTTCCCAGACTGCTCCAACAACGAAAGAAGAAGTCCGGAACTGCCTGCCCGCAATCCGAGAAACAAACATGGAGCCAACGTCTGAGGACGCTACTACACCGGCGTGCCCGGTCTTGGTGAGTGAAGCGGCTTTTGGTGTTCCGTTACAAGCATTAAGTTCAGCCTTTGTCCCGTACAGTACCGAAAACATTGCGAAACCCGCTAACGTTAAAGAAACACCGCCCATTTGAGCTTTGCAAAACGAGTGATCCGTAAATTGAACATTACGTAAACATGTCGAGTCTTGAAAGAGGGAGACTGCGGCCGCAGATATGTTTAAATCTGTCAGTACTAACCCAATGAGAGCGGAAAATACAACTGTGACAAAAGTACCCGTGAGCAATTTAACAGTGTTGTTCCAACAAATGGAGAAAATGCAAGAACGAGAAATCCGAAAATGGTGGGAGGCCACATCGCTCCAACGATATGCGGACTGTGACAGGGTCCCAAGAGGGTTACGAATTTTTACCGTACCCTCTTATGAGAATCCCGACCCCGCCCTTTTAAAAGAATGGGCGGAATACACCGAACATTCAGCTAAAGGCATGGTGTTGATGCTAATAAAATACGCATGGAGCAACCGAGAAAAATGCCTAAAGGAAATAGCCAATCTCGAAGAGGCAATTAAAAAAGAGAAAGATACGAAAACCAGTGAAGACCTCAGGAGCGCAATGACAAAAAGATTGAAAGAATACGAAAGTGGCATCAAAAAGAGGAAATTAACAAAATTCCAACGAGACAAACAGGATTACCAACAGGCCGAATCCTGACTTTTGCCCGCAAGTACGATGCCTCAAGAAAACGATTGGCTCAGGGCACCCCAAGCATCACTAATAGAGACACCTCGGAATCTGAAGCAGAGCTATCAGAAGGGGAGCAACCAACTGGTCCCCGCACAATCCACTCCACCCGCATAGCGTACGACGCCGCAACCCTCTCTGCACTCAACACAGGACGTCTCCCAGACTGCTACCAAGCCGCCCCAGGACACACCCATGGACCCTTCACCTGCCACTCCTGCAAGCTAGACTGCATCAGGACCCACACCAAATCCACAAACGCCAAACAGAACTCCGACACTAACCACCTGAAGTGCATCCTGCTCAACACCTGCTCAGTCCACAAACACGCCACTGAACTATGGAACTTACTAGACACCGCATCGCCGGACGTCGCCTTTCTCACAGAAACCTGGATGAATGCCTCATCAGCGCCCGACATCGCCATAGCCATCCCGGACAGCTACAAGATCATCCGAAAAGACCGCACCAACCAAACAGGAGGAGGCATCGCCATCGTCCATAAAAACACCATCCGCATCACGACCAGTTCAGACGACAACCTCGCAATCGCCGAACACCTTCACTTCCAGATTCACACCGACCCTAAGACCACACTCAGAGGCACCCTCATCTACAGACCCCCAGGACCCCGCACACAATTCAACAAAGACATCGCAGACTTCATCAGCCCACACGCCCTCCCCTCCGAGGACTACATTCTACTAGGAGACCTCAACTTCCACCTAGAAAAGAACAACGACAGCAACACCACCACCCTTCTAGACAACCTCGCCAATCTCTGACTCAAACAACTGGTAAACACCCCCACCCACTACGCCGGACACACGCTCGACCCTATCTTCTCCTCCAGCAAGTACATCTCCTTCAATCACGCCACAGGACTCCATTGCACGGACCACAGCTGCGTTCACTTCAACTACAAAAAAAACACGACTCGCCACCACCCACAACCAATCCCCCACAGAAACTAGAACACAATTACCACCGACCAGCTCTTCACATCGCTTTACCAAAACCCTCCCGCCAAATCATTGGACCCAAATCAAGCAGCCATCAACCTCACACAATGGATCACTCACTGCGCAGACGAATTAGCACCCTTGAAAACCATCTAACCAAGCAAGGTAGCAAAAAAGCCCCCTGGTTCAATGACGACCTTAAGAAATCCAAAAAGATCTGCCGCACCCTCGAGAAAGCCTGGCGAAAAAACCCAACCACTGACAACATGACCACCTTCAAGAGCGCCACCCGCAAACACCACAAGCTGATCCGATCCACAAAGAAATCAGTATTTAAGGATCGACTCGGCAACAACGCCCACAACAGCAAGGAACTATTCAACATCATCAAAGTATTTACCAACCCCACCGCCGACACCAACGACATCACTCCATCTCAAGACCTCTGCGACTCTCTAGCCTCGTTCTTCCACAACAAAATCGCTGACATACATAACCGCTTTGGCGACCAGTCCATCCCCCTCACCTCCAAACCAAAGCCCCCCTCCGACATCCTTTGCGCCTGGAACCCAATCAGCACTGAAGACACCATCCGCTTGATGATCACCATCCACTCCGGATCGCCAACCGACCCATGTCCCCACCACATCTTCAACAAAGCAGACTCCATCATCGCACCCCATCTCCGAGATGTCATCAACTGCTCCCTCAACACTGCTACCTTCCCGGAAAGCTGGAAACATGCCGAACTCAGCGCTCTCCTGAAGAAACGCACAGCAGACCCCACCGAACTTAAGAACTACCGCCCCATTTCGCTCCTCCCATTCCCTGCCAAAGTCATTGAGAAAGCCGTCAACAGTCAGCTAGCCTCCTTCCTCGAATCCAACAAATCCCTTGACCCTTCACAGTCCGGCTTCCGAGCCAAACACAGCACCGAGACCGCCCTCATTGCAGCCACAGACGACATTCGAGCCCTACTTGACAACGGAGAAACAGCTGCCCTCATCCTACTGGACCTCTCCGCAGCCTTCGACACAGTCTGCCATAGCACCCTGATACAACGCCTCAGCAACGTCGGGATACAAGGAAAAGCACTGGACTGGATCATCTCATTCCTCGCCAGAAGAACCCAGAAAGTCCGCCTCCCCCCTTTCAGATCAGAGGCCACTGAAGTAATCTGCGACGTACCACAAGGATCTTCACTCAGTCCCACCCTCTTCAACGTATACATGAGTCCCCTCGCATCCATCGCGCGCCAACACAACCTCAACATCATCTCCTACGCAGATGACACCCAGCTGATCCTCTCCCTCACCAAAGACCCAAACACCGCCAAAACCAACCTACACGAAGGGATGCAAGAAGTAGCAGAGTGGATGAAGAACAGCCGTTTAAAACTGAATTCAGACAAAACGGAAGTCCTCATCTTAGGATCATCCCCCTCCGCTTGGGACGACTCATGGTGGCCACCGGCCCTGGGCATCGCACCCAAACCAACGGACCACGCACGTAACCTGGGCTGCATCCTGGACTCTTCCCTCTCGATGACCAGACAAGTCAACGCCATCTCATCATCATGCTTTAACATCCTACGAATTTAAAAAAAAATCTTCCGCTGGATCCCCACCGAAACAAGAAAGACGGTCACCCAAGCACTTGTCACAAGCCGACTGGACTACGGAAACACCCTTTACGCCGGAACAACAGCCAAATTACAGAAAACATTCCAACGCATTCAGAACGCCTCAGCCAGACTTATCCTACACATCCCCTGCCAAGCTCACATATCCGGTCACCTGAAAGACCTCCACTGGCTCCCCGTCAACAAGAGAATAACGTTCCGTCTACTCACCCACGCACACAAAGCCCTCTACGACCTAGGACCCAAATACCTCAACACGCGCTTGACCTTCTACACCCCCCCCCCCGCCAACTACGATCGTCCAATCAAGCCCTCGCCGCGATTCCATGCATCTAAAGATCCACCATGGGAGGAAGATCCTTCTCCTACTTAGCGGCCAAGACCTGGAACTCTCTCCCCACCCACCTCCGCCTTACACAGAACCCCCTCTCCTTCAGAAAACAACTCAAAACTTGGATATTCGATAAGTAACGCTTCCACCCCCCCCTCCCTAATCAAGCGCCTTGAGACCCTCTGGGTGAGTAATGCGCTATACAAATTCTAACTTGACTTGACTTGAATGATCGAACAGCGGAGATCCCCCCCTTTTTTCGACGAGTACCATGTGATCAAGGAAACTCGAAGAAACCCCAACAGCGAACACACCCCCCCACCATCAAACTTAAAAGGAAAACAAGGAGGGGCAAGAGGGGGAAATCAATCCACTGTTTCACCGAGGGTAACACGCAACAGGGGCAGATGGAACAAGCGACAATAAGAACAGAGGAAAATAACATTCTTAACCTATCCCATCGAGTACTTTCAGACGATGAAAGAAAAGTACTCAAAAAAGGTTTGAGCTTTTGTCCATCAACAGAATTTGACATGGTAAATACACAAATAGACCTGTTCAAATACATAAGGAAATTGAAGTTCCAAAAAATATCTCTTGCATCCCAACAGCAGCAATCTTGGGGAGATGCATGCAAATGTGAGTGAAGAAATTGGCGAATCACAAGAAACTAATTCGGAGACTCTGCTCACAATTCTATCAATGGAACAAGGATGTATGGCAGTGGAGGAAGACTCTAATCCTCATGAAGAGGAAGTATCAACTACCCAAGTGAGGGATCCAAGCAATTTAAGGAAGAAATCCAAGAAACTCCCAAATGCAGCACATGACGCAATAGACGTCTTTAATGATGCAATTCTTTTGGACCTAGAAAAACTAGCAAAGAGCACAAAAACAATGGATAATAGACTCTCCAATATAACAAGGAAGGAATGGGAGGCAATCAAATCATTGAAAACGGACACCAGCATTGAGATAAAACCCTCAGACAAAGGGGGAAATATTGTGATTTTTGAGAAAGAAAACTACGTGCAAGAGGCACTGCGGCAGTTAATGGATACTGAATGCTACATCACAATAAAGAAATCTGAATATGTCCAATGCACAATTGATTACCAAACTCTATTAGAAAGCTGGAAAAATGAAGGAATGTTAAACATGGACGAATTTCAATTCCTTCAATGTGAAGCACCATCAATACCGACTTTCTACCACCTACCTAAGGTGCATAAGAACGCCAAAACACCACCAGGGAGGCCTATCGTCTCTTCCATTGGTAGCCTACTGGAAAATACTTCAAGGTTTATTGACTCTTTTTTGGCACCTATTGAAAAAGACCTAGCCTCGTATGTGAGAGATACGCAGGACTTTCTTCGTCAAATGAGCTGTATAGCATGGGAAACAGACATGCTACTTATCACGCTGGATGTAACTAATTTATACACATGTATAGCCCATGAGGATGGGATTGCAGCAGTTAAATGGTTTTTAGATAGGAAAGCTTCTAGATACCAAAAACATAATCAGATGCTGCTCAGCATGATAAGATACTGTCTTTACAACAATATCTTCCTTTTTACAAGGAAAATCTATAAGCAAACGAGGGGGACAGCCATGGGCACGTGCTTTGCCCCCAGCTACGCAAACTTGTTCGTGGGCTGGTGGGAGGAGCACGTGGCCTGGGGCGATGCCCACGATCACTGCGATACAAAAGGGGATGATGGACGGAGCGTTTGAACAAATCAAACACTCACCCCCAGTCAACTGATCTGGGTTTAATCCATCACCATTCTTTAGTTCACTCAGCCACCCCAGTTCAGACATGGCTATATGCAAATCAGTCTGACCCTGTGCCTCATGGGAACAGTGCAGCCACGATCACTGGACAAACAAAGTTCTGCTATGGACTCGTTACATAGACGATCTTTTTATCATTTGGCCGCCCTGAATGATAACAGTTGGAATTTGAGATTTACTGGCACCATGAGCTCGATATCTGTTTGTTACTTAGATCTAGAGGTTTTCGTTGAGAACAACATTCTCAAAACCAGACTATACAGAAAACCCACGGCGGGTAACGCCGTGTTACATGCAACAAGCCACCATCCTAGGAGCCAGATATGAAATATCCCCTTTGGCGAACTCCTACACCTGAAACGTAACTGTTTTGCAGAGGAGGATTATCAGAAAGCCATGCTAGAAGCTAATACAAGATTCAAGGACAGGGGATATTCTAAGAACAGCGGTTAATCAACAGGGAGGGATGAGGAAATTCAGTGTCCGTTTCTTTCCCCAAGATGATATATACTTTAATCAAACAAAAAAGGACACTTGTAACACTGCTTGACCTTTGGTTCAGTGTTATCTATTTTATATTTTATTTTTTTATATAGCGCACGGATGCCGCAGCTAAGAGGCGTCCCGGCGCTTGGAGATCTGAATAACACAACACGAGTAAGAAGGCTAGACAGGAAACAGACTAGACTGTAGAGAAGAGAAAAGTCTTCAAGGTCTTCCTAAAAAGAAACAGATCTGGGATTGAGCGAAGTGGAGCTGGAAGAGAATTCCAAAGGGCAGCCGCCAGCACTGAAAACGAGCGTCCACCCATTCTAGCCCTTTTAAAGCGGGGCACTATGGCGAGGTTCAGTCCAGCAGAGCGGAGAGCTCTAGCAGGAGCATAGTGCAGAATAGTCTGTGCAAGGATCGGAGGGGAGGCTAGGTTGAGAATTGTAAAAGTTAAGCAGAGGGCTTTAAACTTAACTCTTTGCTCAATCGGAAGCCAATGAAGATTCCGGATGGTTTGGCGAGCTGAGTGTAAAATAAGGAAACCCTCAAAGAAGTCATTGTTCGATGGAATTGCTGTATATTTGTTTCATCAGCCCCACATTGACATTCCGGCAGTTATCATAGGGTAATTCCTATTTGTGTGAACTGCTCGCCTCATCCAGAGGCACCTCCAGTCTCGAGTGCAGTGTCGAGAGACAAAAGGGTTTCCCACAGCAATGGCTCAGTAACTTGGCCCCTATATAGTATACCTACCATTTTAATTAATGGAGATCTGCCGCGGAATAAAACTACAAAGGTTTTTTTCCATTTTTTTACTTTTTCTTTCACCCTTCCTGTGGGAAATCCTTTTGTCTCTGGACACTGCACTCGAGACTGGAGGTGCCTCTGGATGAGGCGAGCAGTTCACACAAATAGGAATCACCCTATGATAACTGCCGGAATGTCAATGCGGGGCTGATGAAACAAATATACAGCAATTCCATCGAACATTGACTTCTTTGAGGGTTTCCTTATTTTACACTGAACCAAAGGTCAAGCAGTGTTACAAGTGTCCTTTTTTGTTTGATTAAAGTAGATATTCTAAGAACATCCTAAAAGGTGCAACCGACAAAGCAGCAAAGGTAAATAGAAGGGATCTTCTGGTAGTAAAACCTATGAGTGAGAAAGTAGAACCTACTAGAATGATCACTATCTTTAACATTAGGTCAGGTGAAGTGGTGCACATTTTTAAGAAAAACTGGCACACCTTGAAAACTGATAACATACTCAAGAAACACCTCCCAGAGCGGCCCCCAATCACATACCGACGCTGCCAGTCACTCAAAGACCACCTAGTCCATAGTCATTTCTCTTCCCCATCACGACCCTACAGAATAGGGAACGCCAAGGGATTTTTCCCATGTTTACACTGTAAAGCGTGTAGGAACAGCAAAAAGGTACTTAACTACCCAGGTAGACCAGATGATGTCAGACCCACCAGAGAAATAAAAAAACTATTAACTTGTAACTCTGAATACACCGTGTACTGCCTGGAATGTCCCTGCGCTATGCGCTATATAGGTAGCACGATCCACCCCACAAAAAAACGCATTCTAGAACACCTGGGTGCGATAGCCAATAAGGATAAAGTCTACCCTGTGGCACGCCCTTTGCTAAATGTCACCAGAGCAACAGGGACTTATTGAGCTTTTACTGTATAGATCAGGTGGATCGCAATGAAAGGGGAGGGGACAGAGTTAAGACCCTACGGATTCTGGAATCCAAATATATAATTGATCTCCAGACCAGAGCCCCTTGGGGTCTGAACAATGACGAAGAGATGTGGGTACATCTATAATATATGGGATCATATATTGTAAAAAGACAGAATAAAAAAACAAAGAAATAAACATGGTTGTCTTCGAAAATTCTCCTTGGGTTGATCTGACAGATAGGAAAACATCTAAATCAACAAATGAGTAAAGGAAAAAAGGATAACTATCTAGTTAAGGTCATGAAATATCAGAGCTATATTGCCTAGTCTCCCGCATGTAAACACACATTGAAACGAATGCCCATACAAGGCAATATATCTGGGAAAAAGGGAACAACCTCATGGGAGGATGAGGGTAACCACTAGAGGGTATTAACAACAGGAAAAGTGCCCTGTTGTGTATTAACTGTATGAGATCATAAACTTATAATGTAGGTCTCCACAAAGTGCCTTTTTAGCAAAAAATACATTTTTGATAAAATCTATATAACAAAATTAAATGAAAAATGTAGATGTTGTTACAGAATTATGAAATACCTGTATCGATGGTTAATGTTCCCTTACTAAATTTTGCACTACATTGTTAGGTTTGTAAACACATAGGTTTTTTATTTTTGCACTAAAGCACTTTATTCCAGTAGCCAAGTTCTAGCCAGCTAACCATGTAAAATATACATTCAAAGATGGCCGCTACATTCATACATCTCTTTTCTATGTCTATGAAAACTTGAAGGTAAAAATGGCTGCACTTTACACTTTGCAAACCGACACTTACGAAGCCGCAAGGCGAAACTCGTCTGTCGGGGGGTGAGGGGTTTGCAATAAACATCATCGAAAGGATACTGGTGTGCTCTCCTTTTTCGGCTGAAAACAAGCTGTTTGTGTTTGAAGTAGAGAAGCGGCTCACCACCATTGGATAGAAGCACCCGGGAAGTTCTGTGCGTGAAATTAATATGGCCGCTAGCCCTGAGGCATTCTGAGCAAAGAAGATCATTGGAGGGGCCATTCTGCACTGTGACCAATCATACCCGGTGGCTCGCCACTTTCAGAGTACACATAATAATTGCTTAACTTATTATGTTGTAGCCTCAGTCCTCACACTCAGGCGGGGTGGTAACCGAGAGCTTAAACTGAGGCAACTAGAATCTCGCTTCATCCTCGAATATGACAGCAAGTGGCCAAATGGGCTCAATAATACTGAGGATTTGCGTAACTTTCTCTGAACTTATTTTCAGCCCCGGGCTCTAATGATTCAACTTCCTCAGGTAGTCAGGTTACCTGTTACCTAGAGATGATCTCTCCTGTATAGACCTTATATCCCAGCCTTTTCTGTTGTGGTACAAAGAGTTGGTCAAATGTTAACCATACCAGTGAAGGGTCAATTTGATTGCCACCCAAGATGGTTTGATCAAGCATGCTCCAAGGCTGGGCGAAACCTCAAAAAGGCCTTAAAAACTAAACCAAGAGACCCTGCCTGCATTAAGATTTTGAGAGCTAAATACAAGGCAACTCTGGCATCTCGGAAAAGGGAAGTAAAAGCATGCACCTGGGAATCCTTGCTCGACCCCACAATCCTGGGTAAAAGCTCAAAGTTCTGGAACATTATCAAGCTTGGAACAAATATACCCGAGTAAGAGTGGGTCTCCCATTTTAGTAAAATTTTCAAAAGTGATGAGCCACAAGCGGAATTTGACATTAAAACTTCTGAGGAAGCTTTCTTGTGCTTTACAGCTGGGGAGGTTGAGAAGGGGATCCGGGGCTTAACCTGCAATAAGGCCCCTGGCCCTGACGGCCTCCCTCCTGACTTATTTAAATCCAACATCCACCTCTGGGCTCCTGTTCTTACCGCAGTAATTCATGCCGGAGCATTAATTGCCTGCCCAAAGACTTGGGGGTCTTCGACCATAGTACCTGTATTTAAGAAGGGCGATCGAAACAGTGTAGTATGCTATAGGCCTATTTCCCTGATTAACTCAGTTGCCAAGGTGGTGGGGGGCATAGTTTTAAATAGGCTGGTAGCATGGGCTAACGATAACAACATAATGTCGCCAACACAATACGGATTCAGACCTGGCCACTCAACAGTAACCCAATGTCTGAATCTGTACTTAATAAATGGTAAATACACTATGGCCAGAAAAGGGACCATCCATATGGCCTTTATGGACTTAACGTCCGCTTTTGACTGCGTCGACAGAGGCAGGCTCTGGGAGGTCCTGCAAAAAATGGGGGTGGAGAAAAAATTGATTAACTTCTTAGCGGACCTTCATTCGGACACAAGAGCAAATGTCCGTTACACCCAAGACCTGAAAGTAACTAGGGATTTTAGGATAAATCGGGGGGTCAGACAGGGGTGTATTTTAGCCCCGTTTCTTTTTAACCTCTATATTAACGAACTGGAGGAGCATCTCTTAAAAACAGGTACAGACTATCCATACATAGGAGGGAAGGGCGTGCCCGTCCTGCTATATGCGGACGACGCCGTCCTTATTTCTAGAACCGCAATAGGTCTCCAAACCTTGCTAGACTCCTTCTTCGTATTCATGAACTCTCGAGGCCTGAGCATCAATAATTCGAAATCTTTCGTTATGATGACAGGATCAGGCCCCAGAAAGTCATACCCCTTCTCAGTTAACGGTGAAAAAATTCCGAAAACCAAGACCTTCTCATACCTTGGTGTTCTCTTTGACCACAAATTAACGTGGGCACCAGCGGTACGAAAGAAGAAGGGTGAGGTAGTACGGGCAAATGCAGCAATAATGAATTTTGCTAGGAAAATGGGAAACAGCCCAGTGACTGCCATGTTGAAGCTATACCAAGCTAAAAGTACTGCTGTCACGAGCAGCTATGGGAGCGAAATATGGGGCTTTGTTCCTCTAGGTGATCTTGAGGTCACCGAAAATAACTTCTTAAAACAAGTGTTAAGGGTCCCTAGGGGAACGGCAAACTTTTCCGTCCATGAAGAACTAGGCATGCCATACCTAAGCGACAGAATAGCTGCAAATCCCTTGCTGTGCTGGCTAAATAGCTGGTTGAACACAGACATACCCCTCACCAGAAACATCTTACATGAAGCATTATCGTGGGAAGGGAGGTATAAGATCCCCTGGATAAAATATGTTAGAAGATGTCTTCTTGAAATGGGACGGCTGGACCTCTTCCTAGCCCCAGAGTCAATAACCCAACCAAATGTAACCTTTGTGAAGAACACCTTTATGTTATCTAGGTACCTAGCTAGGGAGGAGAGAGAGCTTAAGAAAGATAGTGTAAGGATGTATGTTCTGAAAAAAACCTGTCTACAAATGGAACCCTACCTATCTTGGCCCATGTCTGGCTACGAACGTTTCTTGTTGACAAGGTTTCGTTTTGACTTGTTTCACCTATTGTTAGCTGTACCAAGTGGGGCCCATAGAGGTCAAGTGTTGCCAGCTTGCGGCTGCGACAACAAGTCTCCGCAAGACCTGGCACACTTTTTATTTATTTGCTCTTACTACATAGTTCCTCGTAAATTGTTTTTAAAACCTCTTCTTAAACAGCTGAATTTTGCACAAATCAGACCAGCACTTTATTACCTTCAAATGCTAAATTGTGATTGCACTATGTTTGTTTGTAGCTTTTTAAAATCAGCACTCAAGTTTAGAAAAAGTATGGAAGGTTAATTAATTCATGCTACTGATAGTCATATCTTTTTATTCCACTGTATATTTATATTTTTTAACTAGTTATTTCGCTTGTGTCCTTTGCTCTTTGGAAAATACTCTTTTTTAGGTCGAAGCCTCCATTGCAGGGCATGGCCCTGCTGGAGGCAAAGACTTATTGTGAACAGGAGAATTTCAGTACTGCGTGAAACCACGCCCCCTTTTTCCATTGGCAGGCCTCTCGAAACGGAGGCCTGCCATTGGAAAAAGCTCCTGTTTAGCAGATTTGTCTGCTCTGGATCCCTCCTCTCGAGGACTCCATGACCTGCCTTACGGTAGCACGACAATATTTTCAGAAATATTGCCTTGGCAACCATGAGGCAGGGCAGGGAGTCCTGGAGGGGCGGGATTCAGTATCCTATTCCCGCCCCGTTTTTGTTTTTTTTGTTTCGTTTGTGCCGTCATTCCAGCACGTTCCTCAGCGGTGGAGGAGGTAGGGGAGAGGGGGTGCTGGTTTTAAGACTTGTTTTTTTATGTAAAGCGCTCTGACAGCTTCGGGTAAAGTTTGTGCTATATAAATCGCTTTAAATAAAACAAATTAAAAAATGCATAATCCTCGCCTCGGCCATAGAATTATTCACTCGTACTCGGAAGCTTTGGTGTGGTAGTCCTATTTTACTGTCTATCGGTTTTCAAACCATTTCAAAGACTAGATCGAAAGCCAATAAGCGTTGGTGACCATCTTGTGCGTGAAAAAAGCACTAAGTTTCTGATTTCCACCCTTGTGGAAGGAATGAGGATAAACACTCTGGCATGCCGACCATGGGAGATGCCCGTCGATTGGGCGGTCTAATAGTTTTAGATCTTTGTGCACCCTTAGATTGCTGTAGGACTACGATTCCCAGCGCGCAGCGCTTGACAAACCGGCGTCGGTACTTCCGGCACGCATTTCCGGTCGCCTGGCTGTGCGGAGGCTGGTGCTGCTGAGTTGAGTGGAAGATGGCGGCCGCGGCGGTAGTGGAATTTCAGCGGGCGCAGACCCTGCTCAGCACGGACTGGGACGCGAGCATCGACATCCTGCATTCTATCGATGAGAGGCCATGGTGGGCTTATGCTGGGACTATCTTGTGAGTGGTTAGCGAGGGTGAAGGGCTTCACTGTCACACGCTGCTGACTCACTGTGCCGGCTAGGCCGGGCTAGGTATTGAAAACTGACGAGGCTGAGACTTAATTCGACTAGAGTCGTTATAGTCCTGCCAGTGGTAAGTTGTGTGTTTGTCTGCCCTCCACATCCTCTGATCAGGCACGATTAGTGACGGAACGCCTGACTTCGGGGCATGCCGAAGGGACCAACTGTGCTTAAGTCATTGGAGAGCATACCTGTGAGTACATATTAATTTTAAAGGCTGCTGGGTAGCTTAACCGTCTGGATAGGGGTGGGTTTCAGAATGCATTTACATGAGTTTATATAAGAGCCCGAGTACAGCTGTCTGAATGGAGCCACAACCTGTTCCCGATTCTAGGAGTAGTAGCTAGGTGTGGCTGTCATACCGGTGTTATAGGACACTGCCCCTGTGCCCCATGCCTGCAGCCATAGTCTCTGTTGCAGGAGAATGTGTTGAAGGCTGATAAAAAATGAGCATAGCACAGTTGCTTTTCTGTGGTATTTAAGGAACTATGTTCGCGAGGTGGTGGTTTAGTGTACAGAGATAATGGTGAGCCAGCTGGGGCCACCATAACAACGCCGCATGTGGTCAGGTGTCATAGCTGTGGCACCTATTCTTTTGAGGTTTTTTTTATCTAAAAACTAGCGCTCCTATCTGCTCGGAATGTACGTTTGTTCGAGGTATTTCCAGTGGATTGCCTCTGCAGCCAGTTTGAAGTTGGGATCACCGTTTTCTATTCCGGATACCTAGTTGTACAGTGAGACGCCTTTCCGTGACTCGCTCTTCTAAACAGTAAAATAGATGTCCAGCTGGACGAGGGGTGGAGCTGGTATGTTGGGTGTATGGGAGTTGGTATGAAACGTGGTCTTAACTTTCCTTATAGACGATATTCTGAGAACACAGGAATGTTCATGTGTTTTTGAGGGAGGCCTGTGCTGTCGACAGTAAGCTGGACCACCAGACTACTCCATTGGGCGCAGAGTACCTTCGCATTTTTTGTTTCTTGCTCGAACCATGATAGCTTGCCATCAAATACCCAGGTTGTCATAAAAATGAACCCTGGACAGAACACTACCATATATTTTAAAGGTAGACCCAAAGGGGTTCCTGCAGTTCAAAATCCTGAATCTTGTTTTCGTTGTGATAAACACAAGATTTTTCTTGGTACGGGAGGTCTCAAAGCAGCCCAATAATTTATGCATTGCCAGTTCGGTGTAGGAAAGGAGGACTGCATTGTCTGCGTAGAGTATTATTGGAATGTTGTCACCTGCCGATTTGGGAAACGTCCAGATATAAGCGTTGGAGCACTGAGCCCACGTTTATGAAAAGATGAAATAGTAAGGGCGCCAAGACCCACTGTTGTCTTATCCGGCTTTCTATTGCAAAGTTAGATGTCAGTTCTCCCAAGTCAAATGCTGTCGTAAGATCTATAAACATCATATCAAATTATGCATTTTTTATGACCGTTTGTTTAAGACATACGGTATATCATCTCAATGCTTGTTGATTGTGCTGTGGTTTTTCCTGAAACCGGTCTGGGGCGATGATAGATTATCCTCAATACCCCTGGTAAAACTTCCTAGCACTGTCAAGCAGTTAAATTGAGCGATAAGTTGCTGGGTCATTCCGTGCGCCCTTTTTAGGTCTCGGCCTGACATAAGCAGCGTATACGCTGCTCTCATCATACAAGGCTTCTTGGAATCAATACGATTCCAGAAGCCTCTTCCCAGCTCCGCCTTCAGTTTTTATTCGTGCGCGTCGTTTGGCGTCACAAATTATGCCAAAGGCAGTGCAATGATTGCACTGAAGGCATGTCAATCACTGCTTGTTGCCAACCTGTCTCCTTTCATCCAGGCTTAGCGGGAGTGGATCTCTTACTGGTGTCAGGAGAAAGTGTCTCTTAATTTGAAGCTACACACTTTTTTGTTAGCATTCACCTTTGGCAAATGGAGCCACGTGTTTGTCTCGGCCAGATGTAAGCAGCGCATTCGCTTCTCTCATCATACAAGGCTTCTTGGAATCAATATGATTCCAGAAACCTCGTCCCCGCTCCTCCTTCAGTTTTGAATCGTGCGCGTCGTTTGGTGTCACAAATTATGCCAAAGGCAGTGCAGTGATTGCACTGAAAGCATGTCAATTCGCTTCTTGTTGCCACCCTGTCTCCTTTTATCCATGCACATCGGGATTGGATCTCTTACTGGCGGCGAGAGACTGTCTCCTAATTAGCCACTACGCTCTTTTTTGTTGGTATTCGCCTTTGGCAAAGGCAGCTGCATGTTTATTTTTGCATCGCGCTTTCACAAAAAGTGAAAGTGCGGTGCAATTTAAACAAGCGGCTCTGCCTTTGCCAAAGCAGAGAGCTTGTTTTCTTTGAAAGTGTCACAAGAAGGGAACTAATCATTCAGGCTGAGGATTATTTGTGTTTTTTTGGTCGGAGGGAGCGGAGGCAGACAGCACGATTTTAGTTCCGTGGCTGAATTTTTGGAACACCGACAAAATACAGCTGCTCCCATGCCAATATTGTTAAACCTTCCTGAATGCCTCCAGAGCAGTGTTAACCCTGCACAGCATAGTAATATCAAGTCCAGAAAGGCACCTGTTAGTTACTTTCGCAGGCATTTCCTTTGAGGTTTGAGTGAATTTTCGGCATCTGCTGTCCGCAACCCCCACTTTTTTTTTGCATTAGTCTCAAGTGCTTGCCGCTTGATGATTGCTCATTCTACCCATGCATACATTGTGATCGGCGGCCCTTCGGGCAAGCATTTGATACCATTCAATTTTCTGTACTGTTTCAAAGCTCCGTGCACCTGATGTCTACTGTTGCTATGTCCGCAGTGGCAGATTTGATTCAATGTTATAGGAGCCATCATCACACTATTCACGCCAAGTTTCAAGTTGTGACGGTTACTGTACGTTGATACAACAACTTGAAATCACCTATGCGGTAGTGACGGAGACTTTGTATTTACACGTGGAGGGACAAGGCTCAAAAGTGTCCCAAAAAGAATTCTGCTACATTCAGATGATTAAAGAAGTTTTTTTGGAACGCAGTAAATACGTTTTAAAGTTTACTAATTGTAGCATCCTCCCCAGTACAGGACCCTCTCCAATGACTACGCCACACTCGGAGAGTTATTCACGTCTTTAATCTTAAGCATGTAAAGCAAGACCCAAACGTTCTAAACTGCATTCACCTTATTACCTAACAGCGCTTACATCACAGGTCTATGGAGTCCACCCTGAACCAAAGTTCAATCATTCTTTATTTACACAGCGCTACACCTCCCCCTTTGTTAAATAAAGTTACAACTTATTTACAATAAATAAACAAATAATTACAAATGCATATGCACTCATCTCTTCAATGAGCCCTAGTGGCGCTTGGATTACCCGTCCTGAGCGTGTCATTGGGAACTGGCAGTCGAAGTGTAAGTGATTTGCATAGGTGAGGTGGAAACACCAGCAGTTGCAAAATTATAACAAGCACTGAAAATACAATAGGTCTCGCCTTTGATTTAGTTAAAGCCATTTGCTTTGCTAACGGCATTGTATAGAAAAGCAAATGGCTTTAACTTGATGAAAGGCTAGACCTATTGTATTTTTAATGCTTGTATTTAATTCCTGGCTGTTTGTTCCGCCCTAAATGGACTACAATAAGACGTCGAATCTGTGCTACGTGGCTCAACTTTAAATTTCCACCTTTCACCTTTGATGACTGCTGTTTCTCTTCAGATCAACAACACTGACTGTTAGGACACATCTATCCCCTTTCCCCAGCTGTACTCCTGTGTGCTCCTTCGCTCTGTCCAGAGTAGCTCTGGTCTTGGAGACTTGTGGATTTCTGCTGAATGGATTGGCTCTGGTGTCCTGTTGGATCAGCAGTCTCCTGTCTAGAGAGCACTTGCTTGCATAAGGGTTCCAGTCCCTCAAAGCAGACACAGGGATTTGATGATCAAGCAGGTTCTCTCAAACAGCCTGTAATGCACGTGGCCCCTGTCAGCCCCGTGTCTACGCGTTTGGGCATAGTAACTTCGACAAGACTGCACCATTACTGGCTACCAACTTATGCCAGGATTAAGCCAATTTCTGAAGTAGCCCACGAGGGGGTGGTGTGTATGTGCGTAGGCCATGCATAAACGCAAACTTAACATTTTTACATCCATCGCACCCAAATGCACGTTTTATGCACCTTTGTTACCCTGAACGGTGCTAATAGAGACAACACTATCCAGTCCTACACAGCAGCATGCATTATGGAAAGTCCACAGAGTGTACAAATAACGTAAAATACTGAGGGCCTCATTTATGAAAAGTGACGCATCGCTGCGTGAAAACAGCGATGCGTCACTTTTCACTGTGCCCTCCTTGCGACACCAATGATGCGTCATATTTACAGTAGGACGCATCATGTCGCAAGGAGTTACAGATACGTCAGTATTTCTGACGTATCTGTATGGCACAAAAGTGACGCATTGCTGGAGTGTGTCACAAAACTGACCTAACTCCAGCAATGTGTCCTTTCACATGGGGCAAGCCCCATGTGAAAGGGCCTGCGTCAGTCTTACGCCTGCTGTGAGGCTGGCGTAAGAAATTGACGCATTTGTGTCCTAGAATGGCGCAGTGAAATCTTATAGATTTCACTGCGTCACTTCTATGACCCTTTCTTGCGTTAGAACGCCCCCCCTGCATACATTATACCTGGCGTAGGTATAATGTAGCGCAGGGGTTTACAAAGTGATGCATCTACCTAGATGCGTCACTTTGTAAATATGGTGGAACAAGAAGGCACATTTTTTACGCTGCTGGTGCGTCACAAAAAGTGACTCACTGGCAGCGTAAAAGTGACGCACGGCCTCATAAATGAGGCCCTGAATATTTTCATGAGCCAAGGCTGTTACAGACAACTCCAACTTATGAGCTCTTCCAGAAAAGAAATTCAGAAAAAAAGAGCAAAACAGCTCAGGGGAGCAACAACCTGAATTTTATTGTAAAATTTCAGTTTTTGGCGCTTTTTATTGAGCAATAGGGTGCCTGTATATTTGGACGGTGGGCAAGCAATTAGGGGAAGCCTGTCTCTTCCAAGCATCCAACCAAAATGATGTCACCATCCAAGGCCCACCAGCACCAGGATGCATCGTGTATTATAAAGAGGCAAGGGCTGTGTTGCCTCAATCTCTGGGATGCTGGTTTACATTTTGGCAGGCTCCATATCTACCCAATTCTCCCTGCCAGGTGCCTTTTTTATTTATTTGCCATATTGTTTTTGGGGACGTAGATTTTGTTCCCAATACGTTCAGTGTCCCATCAGAAAATATAGGGGTGCGTGGTGACTAAAAATACCAATATGTGCCCCTGATTACCCTTGTGTCTCCCTGGTGTCCTAGCGGGAGGAGCCACATCCGAAAGCAAGGAATAAGACAAGCTTGTGTGTTGTGTCTGTCGTGGCGTGTAGCGTTGGTTACTAGGTGTTAACATTCTTAAGTTGTTGGGAGCAGTCTGACCTGGTGTTGCAGGTGAAGTTATCTGGTTGCACCAACTCCACCAGTATGCGGAGGGCCTCTGGTGTGGTCAACAGAAGATTACAATTCAAAGTTCTCTGCCTTAGTAAAAGGATTGATTTAAGTATTGCAGCCTCTCAGACCCTCTTTGCCACAGGAATCTTGAGGGGTGTGGTAAAATTCCAAACCTGGTCTAATGAAGCTATCGTGAATTAAACCTTGAGGCAAACAGTTTGTTGGCCACTATGTTTCATAGCCAGAGTGATAGGGTACACTTAAGAGACCATTCCAAAAATGTATTTCTCAGGAACCGATAGCCGCTCTTATTAAACGCAAGCCAGTGGTGCACTGCCTTTGTCTCCATACCTATTGCCAGAAATGCTGTTGGCAGTGGACAGTGAGTGGGCAACCTCCTCTCTTGATACATTAAATATTAATAGAAAAGTGGGCTCCTACCAAAAGGCTGCAGCAGCGATTTCACAGGATCCAATGCAGCCAAATCCACTTCTGTCATGCAATGAATGAAGCCTCAGTAGTTTGCTACCAGAATTGTGGCAACTTTTCTAGTTCTGATTGGATTGATGTGCATCTTCTTAATTTAGGTAACTCAACCTCGCGTTTGCTTCCAGAAGCATGATTCTTCAGCTCAAATTGCCTTTCTCGTTTGAATGACCTGTATCTAAAGAAATCCAATAATTCCACCTCAGCAAGTGTTTGCTACAAGAAGCCCAATTATCTTCTGTTCTTGTTCTCATTGGAAACGGGTATATTTTTTATAAAATGTGGTGAATTTACTTTTTAGGTCTCGCCTGACTCAGCGCTTGCGCTGGTCTGGCCAGACCTTAAGTAAGAAGGGCTTCAAAAAATGCTACAGCCGGCTACAGCTTGCAGTGCATGTGCGCGGTCACACGCTTGAGCAGAGATGCCATATGGCGTGATTACTGCTGCGCACGCACCACTGGCATGCTTCCCCCGCGCTCACTTTCGCTTCCTGACTCATGGCCGCTGCGCTTCAGTGTAATCAAGCACTGCAGCACTGCTGTTTACGGGATCTTTACGATATTTAAAACTGTAGAGGACTCTTGTTGCGCGTATGTCGGATCGATGGCGCAGTGGCACTCTGTAAATGCGGCTGACAAGGCGAAACAACAGATGTGGTCCAAGGGGGTGGATAGATTGCTATGCACCGCAGTCACACGCATGTTTTGCACAATGTTCTTTTAATTTGAACAGGCTTATGCTTTTTGCAGCACTTCCAACTTAGCAAGGCACCCGATTCAGTGTAATAAAGCACTTTTTAGCTCCAGCCCGCTTTCAATCGTGCGATTCCCAATTCAGTGTAATCAAGCAGCTACCTTTTAGCCCTAACCCGACTTCAACCGTGCACGCCCTTTATGTTATCAGCACAGCGCTCCATGTGAAATTAAGATAGACGCGTTGTAAAGAAGATCATGACTTGCGAACTATTTGCCTGGTTTGAACATGGCCACATGTCAAGACATATGCCCTGCGTTGGAAACCAGGAAAGTGTAACAAACTGCTATATAAGCATTAATAGAATGTCAGTCACAGCCCCCACACAGCAGCGCACTATTTTAATATCTGGAACAGGAACAAGGTTTACTCATAGCGTTTATGCGAATTAAAGATACAATCTGCAGTTCTGTGTCTTTTAAAGGAACGTCAAACTAGTTTGAGTCCTTCCTTTATGTCTATGACTTCAGCCGCATCCCTTTCATGTAAATATATACCCAGAGAGATAAGGGCTTTAGTAGTACCCTGCATGGCACCAGTGCAGTGATTTCAGAATCCCCGCCCAACCTGGGGCAATAGTGGGAAGAGCCATTGCAGCAGCCGTTCCAGGAGTAGAGACGCAGGCAGCCCCATTACTAGTTTGACCAGCATGTGAATAAGAGCTAACCAGGAGACGAGCTCTCCTAATATTTGGCATGTTAATTATGCAAGCATATAGTTGAAATAGTATTAAAGACTTAAGATTCAAAAACATAGCCACGCCTTGATTGCTGCTCGCAGGTATAATTTTGTCCCTGTTATTCCTAGCCTCAATGAGACGAAGAGGGAGATGGTGTTGTGCTGGTGTGTGTTAAAGTGGAAGATCCTCCACTCTTCCTAACAAGCATGCATGGAGCCATTTATCTGCAACACAAACACAACAAGCTTTGGCATAGCCAATATGTCTCGCCTTTTGGACCTTATAAGTGGTTAGCCATGCAACAGTTGATGTTGTTGCACCAAGGATATTGTGCTGCATAACTAAATACTTATAAGGTCCCAAAAGCGAGACCTGTTGGCTATGCCAATGCTTGTTATATATTTTATCTGTGTCAAATGTTTATGTTATGAAATGTACTTTTATGTTTGTCAATTGCAAACAATCGAATAAAGACATTTGACTTGACTTGACTTGACAGTCTTGCTAAGTATATCTGTTCTTTGACATCATTGTCTCCGTGGCTAGTCAAGTTCCTTGTTAGCCACGGCAACACAATTTAACTATTCTTCACTCCCTTCCACATATTTATATTCATCACTATTCAGGATTTCAGCACTTTTTATCTATGGGTGTTTTTATCACTTTTTAACATGATAATATTTTTATACCTGTATAAAATGTTTTAAAAACAGCTTTTTAGAATGACAAAATTGTGAGTGTATCCTAATTGTCGGATTAAGCATTTATGCATTTTTTACACAGGTCACTTTATCATGTATTTGTAATATTTTACACTTTTATTCCCTGTAGCACGCGTGACTTCACTTTACGCACAGCTAGACATTGATCTAGTTCAGCACTGTTATTTGCACTTTATATTCAGCTCGCCCAGAAAATACTTGAATATTCTTACTATAGACTCTGAGACATAGTTTTTAATGGATTTATCCTGTTATTTGTTTACAAATTCGCATTAAAAGAGACTTTATAAATTTAATTCATGAAATTATGACTGTTATGTTAAAAAATATAGTTAACAAACATATGTATAAATGTGTTGAACTTATTTTGCGTATTTGCACGGATAATTGTTACAAGACATGCAAGATGTTTCCTATGTCCACAGTCATGTGACTATTCGAAGGGTGGAGGTTATGCTACTCACTAAGCATTATAAAAACAAAAAAGTTGCCCTAGTTCGTTGCATGTGAACAAGGGCTCTTGAAGCCCGAAAGGCGTATTGCCCTCCTGTTGTACCAGCTGACAATGCAATAAAATAAGAACCTGTGAATCCAGTGGTCCGTCTCCTACTTTGCCTGCCTCGCCGGTCCTGGGTGGATTTGGAAGTGGCGTTTGTGGAGTTCAAAAGTGTATATATATATATATATATATATATATATATATATATATATATATTGCTGCATTGCTGCATTGATATGATGTGCAATGTATGCAGAATTTTGCTTTGTTTATTAACCATCCGGGGTGTATTTCTATAATTTCACTTTGGTGTTATGAAGAAGTGTGTTTTCCCGTTGTCGACATTGACGAAAGACGAAGTCTGCTTTCTATGTCTATGCAATAGTCTGACAGCCGCGAAGTGTGATTGATGAATGTGGATTTTAAATGTGAATGGGGAATTTTGGACTAACAACCGGTGATCAAGGCGACTGAGTTCTGGGAAAAAGGGAACAACCTCATGGGAGGATGAGTATAACCACTAGAGGGTATTAACAACACGAAAAGTGCCCTGTTGTGTATTAACTGTATGAGATCATAAACTAATAATGTAGGTCTCCACAAAGTGCCTTTTTAACAAAAAATAAGTTTTTGATAAAATCTATATAACAAAATTAAATGAAAAATGTAGATGTTGTTACAGAATGATGAAATACCTGTATCGATGGTTAATGGACTAACAACCGGTGATCAAGGCGACCGAGTTCGCCGAAACGCGTCTGGTGTTTTGGGCACAGCAAATGCACTTTTGATGATTTGAAAATAAAAAATACCTGCAACTGAAGCCATCGTAAGAGTCCGTTTGTTGCTAATCAGCATCGTGGAGTTGGTGTTTGAGATATATATATATATATATATATATATATATATATATATATATTTATTTATTTACAGAGGTTTTTATAGCGCTGGCTAGACCCGAAGGTATCAGAGCGCTTTACATGAGGATCAGCGAGTTACATGTTACAAAATTACATCAGTTACACAGAACCAAGTATAAACATAGGAGAAAAACAGTGATAACAGAATGACATGAGTTATTAGAGCAAGGCATAGCCAGGACACACGTGTAACGGGGAATGGAAGGTAGAGGGGAAAAAGTAAATCGGGTAAAGGAATGAAGAAAGTGTGTGTATATGTGTATGTATATATATATATATATATATATATATATATATATATATATATTTTAAGCAATTCAAAAAATACACCGCACTCTTCTCGGATGATTAAAGCAATTTAATCCAGTTCAGTAAATCTTCCTCACCTACGCGTTTCGAACAGTAAATGTTCTTGATCACGGTAGTAACAAGTCCGTCTTTACTTTTTGTTATTTATACCCTCCTGGCCCACTTAACAATTAGGATGCATTGTGGGAGGGGTAGTTTGTGCTCAGTTCTAATAAAACCATTTATCATTTTCCTTGTACCTTTTTAACAAGCCACAAGTTCTGACAAGTTTCCGGATTAGATCAGGATTAAATGATCTATAGAGGGCTGAGTGCCCTGTTAGATAGAAGAAATGTTTTCTTCTTCTAAGATTCGTATATATGTTTATATACATATATACATAAGTGATAGCTAAGTGCTTGTCACTCTTGTCTAATCAGTGGCTTGTTTGTTGGTCTAGGAAATCGATAATGAAAATGTACATTTTTAATCACTGGCAATGCAAAAATTAAACAATAATTTACCATACTTTAAGTCAATCATGACCCTTCATTGATTGTATTTAGTCCAAAATGTACTAAAAAGAGCAGTCAAATGCACTAGGTCATAGCAAAAATGTCCTATTCTCAGATATTTCATGTATCATTCTCACTGTATTGTTATCCCATACACGCATGTTATGGACATTATACACCAATATTTCCAATGGATAGAATATATGCATGATTCATATTTGTCATTCTATTGTCTTTACCAGATACCTGTAGTTTGTTTATAAGTGTACATACAGTTCTTCGTCCCCATTTAAACCGATCGGAATCTTAGTCTTGAATCTTATTATCAATTTTGATTCCAAGCGTCTGAGTTTTTGTAGACGATTCCCTCCTCTCTCATTTTCGGGCACCATGGCAATCCCTGAATATCTAACGTTTAGCCAAGTTTTGTTTTTGTGAGTCATCAGGTGTTTGGCCATTGCATATGTTTGGTCTTTGTTTTGTATTGCTCTAATATGCTCCAGCATACGTTTTTTGAGAGCACATATGGTAGAACCAATATATTGTTTGCCACAGTCACATTCAAGCAGGTACACAACATAATGAGATTCACATGTTATCCTGTTCTTAATTTCAAATGGTTGGCCTTTAGGATCATTCAAGGATTTTAGATTTTTACGAATCTTACATGCTTTGCATGATATACATTTGGTGAATCCCTTCTGTCTTTTCTCCAACCATGTTTCTTCCTTTCTGTCTACAAAGTGACTGTTGACTAGGGTGTCTCCAAGTGATGGTGCCTTTCTGAATGAGATTAATGGGGCATCTCCAATCATGTTCCCAATGTGCGGATCCTTTTTTTAACACACTCCAATATTTGGTGATCATTTTTCTGATTTGTATGCTTTCCTTGGAGTATGTCAGGATGAGACGTGGTTTATGTTTTTTGTTAGATCTTTCTTTTTTTCAATCAAGGTTTCGGTTCTTGTCTTTTTTCGTGCTCGTGTCTCTCCCAAATTGATGGTTTTCATGCTGTATCCCCTTTGTGAGAACCGATGTGCAGTTTCTGCAAATTTTTCTTCCATTTCAATTGGTTCCGAACAGTTACGTTTCATACGTAAAAATTCCCCATAGGGTACATTTTGTTTTAGAGACACAGGGTGAAAGCTAGTACCATGGAGGATACTGTTGGTGGAGGTCTTTTTTCGGAAAAGGGTGGTATGTATTTTGTTGTCTTTTATATATACCTTGGTGTCAAGGAAATCAATTTCTTTTTCTTGGATGTTGAAAGTGAATTGCAGTCCCACATTATTGGTGTTCAAAATCATTATATACTGGAGCAACTCTTCCTTTGTTCCTTTCCATAATAGGAAGAGATCGTCAATAAATCTCAGCCATAAGACCACTTTTGTGGTATATGGGTCGTTTTCTTCTCTCCAAGCTATGTGTTTCTCCCACCATCCCATAGTGAGATTAGCATAGCTTGGAGAGAAGGAAACTCCCATAGCAGTTCCACGATTCTGAGAATATATTCCATTATTGAAGAGGAACACATTGTTGGTTAGACATGTCTGTATCATGTCCAACAGCATGGCTGTATGGTTGAGTTCCCCGATTGATCTTTGTCTGAGAAAATATGCGATTGCTTCTAGGCCCAGTTGGTGTTCAATAGAAGTATAAAGCGAAACAACATCTATTGTGGCTAGTAAATATGTGGGTTGCCACTCAGTTTCCATAATGATACGCAGAAAATCTCCGGTGTCCTTGATGAAGGAATTGAGTGTTGGTACAATGGGGGCAAGGAAATAGTCTACATATGAGGCAATTATTTCGTATAGCGATCCACAGCTTGATATATTATTGGCCGGGCCGGTGGTTTGTACAAGGTCTTGTGAACTTTCGGTAGAAAGTAGATCGTTGGTGTTGTTGGGTTGTGGACTGTTAAGAAGTTTGTTTCTTCCTGATTAAGTAAACCCTTCTCCTGCCAACCTTTTATTTGCTGGTGTATTGTTATTGTCATTTTCGCCATAGGATTGTCTTTTAGTTTTGTGTAGTTGTTTACATCATCCAATTGTCGATAAGCCTATTCTATGTAGTCTGTTTTGTTGAGTATAACAATATTTCCGCCTTTGTCGGCCGGTTTTATTTCGATTTTCAAATTTTCTTTCAGGGACTTCAGCGCTTGGTTTTCTCCCCAGGATAGATTTTCTTTTTTCCGGTTGTTGTTATTTGTCATGTTGTCTAATTCGGTATTGATTAAGGGGGTCATTAGGATGGAGGATTTTCCGCATCCTCCGGGCCGGCGGAAGCCACCGCCGGCCCGGAGGACGCGGAAAATCCTCTGCGGACCCACCAGGACCCACCGCCACATTAGGATGGCTGGTGGGTCATGGTTTAGGTCCGCAGCTTTTCCGCCGCGGCTGGCTTACAACCGCGGCGGAAAAGCACTAAAATGGTGAAGGTGTCTCTTAGACACCGTCAGCCAGATTAGGATGTGCTTGGGAACATGCTTTTCCGCGGCGGCTTTTCCGCCGTGGAAAAGCATGTGTAACTGCACTGCAGGGGCCCGTTGTGGGCCCCCTAGGTGTAGTGGGGGGTGCACATGGGGGGTACCTATGGTACCCCCCTGCATTTGCGTGCACAATGCAGCAGGCACCGCGCGGTGCCTGCCGCTTTGTGCACGCAAATGCTGTGCATGCATTTTTAACATTGCTGCGGGTGCAGCTTGAAGCTCCACCCGCAGCAATGTTAAAAATAGAGGATGTGACCGCCACCCTGGCGGTCACATCCTAATCTGCACAGAGGGAACGCCGCAGCCCATGCGGACGTTCCCTCATGCTCTGGGGTCGCGGACGGACTCAAGTCCGTCCGCGATCCTAATGACCCCTTAAGTCTTGAAACGCATCTATTCTGTTGCCAGGATGTAATGCCGGACAGAATTTGGATTGATTTTTGAAAGTTGTTTTAAGATGCGTGTTATGGGGAATTTCCATTTCTCTAAGTACTTGTGTCTCTGTTATTGTTGTATCATTCTTGTCATGTGCCAAATCATAGGCTACCTTCAATGCTGGTATGTCTGAAACAGTATATCCTTTCTGTTCCTGACTTATGTCAAAGCTCAGATCCTCTCCCTTTTTTTTTGGTGATTTAGCAAAAAAAAAAATCAATTTTAACTTTCGAATGTACTTATACATGTCTATTTTAGTTTCGACATGGTCATGGTGATTTTCCGGGCTGAATGTCAGGCCTTTGTTGAGTAGATACTTTTCAGTTGTTGTTAGAGTGTAGTCTGATAAATTTATAATACCTGGATCGTTAGGTTTTATATTCCTTATTTTCTTGGAAGAGTACGATTGCGCAATGGGTATCTTGGAGTGTTTTGCTCTTCTGGTTTTGCGCTTGGATTTGGGTTTGTGAATTGACCTCTTCCTCGTCCCCTCTGTCTTCCTCTGCCACAACCTCTCCCCTGTGTTTTTGGAGTTTGTTGATCCTGATATAACAGTTCCATTTCTTCTAAAAAAGAAAATCTCTTGTATGTGGTTGCTTTCTCAGCTCTCCCTCTTTGTTCCCCTTCACTTGCGTCTGATTCAGTTTCGCTTGCTCCAGGTGTCATACCCTTTGGTTTTTGTTTGTTTGCTCCTTGTTGTTTTAGAGCATCGAATCTTTTGGCAAACGTGAAGATTGCACCATTTGCGTAGTCATATTCATCCCTTCTGAATTTACGTTGCTTCCTTTCTTCTCTCTCATTTTCGTGTTTATCCAGATTGTTTTCCATTATGGTTCTTAGTTTTTTTGCTTCTCATCCC
The DNA here is from genome assembly GCF_964263255.1 of Lissotriton vulgaris. Classification (NCBI taxonomy): domain Eukaryota; kingdom Metazoa; phylum Chordata; class Amphibia; order Caudata; family Salamandridae; genus Lissotriton; species Lissotriton vulgaris. The sequence continues at coordinate 1,116,503,218 of NC_141685.1, read as the reverse complement.
CTTCTTGTGAGGCTTTGATTAGTTGTTCTATATCCTCTATCTTGGTGTGTAATTCCTCTACTCCTATCTTTGCATGTTTAATTATAATCAGTATCATTTTCTTGGAGCAATCCATATTATTGCGCCCCCATTCCTCCAGCATCGCTGCACTTGTGTCTGGATGGTTTGGTAGAGTAAAGATATGGAGACCTCTGGGTACAAGTCCTAATTCCAGGTATTTTTCAAGTGTAATTATTTCCCACGATCGTGAGATCTCTTTTCGCAATAATTTTTCTAATTGTTGGAATAGTTGTTTCAATGTTATTTGAGTGTTTTTAGAAGTAGTTGCCTTGGGGTCTGAGGTCGTAGAGGCTTTTTCAGATTGCGAGAATAGGCTTTCCGCTTTTTCCATGCGCTTTGCCGCCCTTTTTTCCATTTTGTTCTAATGTGTCGAGTCACAAATGAAGAAACACTGTATTTGCGTGTTTATATTTACGCTTGGATGTTTATTTTTGCTGCCGTTTGTGGATGACTTGTTGCCAAAGCGTAGGAAGAATTAAAAGTTGTTATTGGGCACTTGGCCTCTTTGACCAAGATGCTTTGCCGAGAAAAAGAAAACTTGCAATTTTGCACAACGAAGTGGCACGTAGTCTGGCACTTCGTCCGTTCTATCGCTGCAGCACCGTTAGTTATCGGCTATACCATTCACACTCCTCACGATTTCCACTTACCCGGGAGACTCCTGTTCCGCTGGATGCCCTCCGGCACCTTCGCGTCAGCGCTCGACCGAGTGACGAGAGGGTGTGTTCTGCTTGCTGCCGATAACTCTGTTTACATTCCCCTCGAGGCTTGCGGCTGTATCCCCGGTGAGACTTTTTCCTTAAAGGGCGTCTGTTTTCAGATGGTCTGTACACCCTCGGGTCTGTTCGTTTTCACCTTTTCCGCATGCCTCGCTGATGTTGATTTAGTATGCGTGTTTCTTCGGTGCTGGGCTCTCTCCTCGTAAACACAATCTTTCAAAAGCAAATGTCCCTTGTTGGAGAAGGAGCAGCCGTCCAGCTGGTGCAGGTGACGAGTCAAGGACAAGACTCGTAAATTATTTTAAGCCATTCAAAAAATACACCGCACTCTTCTCGGATGATTAAAGCAATTTAATCCAGTTCAGTAAATCTTCCTCACCTACGCGTTTCGAACAGTAAATGTTCTTGATCACGGTAGTAACAAGTCCGTCTTTACTTTTTGTTATTTATACCCTCCTGGCCCACTTAACAATTAGGATGCATTGTGGGAGGGGTAGTTTGTGCTCAGTTCTAATAAAACCATTTATCATTTTCCTTGTACCTTGTACCTTTTTAACAAGCCACAAGTTCTGACAAGTTTCCGGATTAGATCAGGATTAGACTAAATACAATCAATGAAGGGTCATGATTGACTTAAAGTATGGTAAATTATTGTTTAATTTTTGCATTGCCAGTGATTAAAAATGTACATTTCATTATCGATTTCCTAGACCAACAAACAAGCCACTGATTAGACAAGAGTGACAAGCACTTAGCTATCACTTATGTATATATGTATATAAACATATATACGAATCTTAGAAGAAGAAAAAATTTCTTCTATCTAACAGGGCACTCAGCCCTCTATAGATCATTTAATCCTGATCTAATCCGGAAACTTGTCAGAACTTGTGGCTTGTTAAAAAGGTACAAGGAAAATGATAAATGGTTTTATTAGAACTGAGCACAAACTACCCCTCCCACAATGCATCCTATCCCCTCAAATTACGGACCGTGCTTTAACTGCCCATTGTGTTTATCGATATTGCTGTGATTCCCGCAACCACTTTTTGATGTTGTGAAAGACCAAAACTTTATTAGGTCCATCAATTGCAGACAAAGCACATCGCCTAGCGACAACATGTTAGACCCCAGTGGGTTTTTAGAGAACCTTATTCTACCGTTTATAGACTACAGTACTGCCCTAGTGGGCATTTAGAATGACTTAAAGACTTTGCTGTGTCTTTGTCATTTTCTATCTCGGCGTGGATAGCACTGTGCTAATCCTATGCTTAAAAACTTTGATAGAAAAACAGACATTTGAGGTGAGCAGATCTAGAGTGTCGCTGGTGTTGAGAGTGCTCTAACAGGGGCTGCTTTCCACCTAAACTTGAGAACTACCCAGAGTTCTCTCCTTCTTTTTTGCATAATTTATACGTCACTCTATGCCTGAAAGTGTTTTGTTTTGACTTAATACTGGGTGCTCCCTTGTGTCTGGACAAAGCTATACCTCTCTGAAGAGCTCTAATTAGAGCGAAACACTGTGTCAGGGGTAGCTTTTACTCATTTCAGGTTGGCTTGAGTTGGTATTTCACTAATTAAAAGCTGTAATATTGTGCCTGGAGTGATAAATGGCTTTTGTAATTTTACAGCTCGGCAAGGACAGCACTGTACTAGTCCAATGCTTAAAGACTTTGCTGTATAAATTGCAAAAGACTTTGTCATTTTCTATCTCGGCGTGGATAGCACTGTGCTAATCCTATGCTTAAAAACTTTGATAGAAAAACAGACATTTGAGGTGAGCAGATCTAGAGTGTCGCTGGTGTTGAGAGTGCTCTAACAGGGGCTGCTTTACACCTAAACTTGAGAACTACCCAGAGTTCTCTCCTTCTTTTTTGTATATATATGTATATATATGTGTATGTATATATATATATATATATATATATATATTCACTGAAAAAACCGTAGGTTTTAGGGACGCTATAGTTAGCTGGACATTTCACTCGTACAAAACCATAGAAATTCCCCGTTATTGTTAGTTCAGCTAACTATAACTCGTGCCCCGGCAATGCACTGCTGAGGACGTCATATATTACATCACTCATGATATGGTCAGTGACATCACTGATGACATCTCTGATGGCATCTCAAATGACATCACTGATGATATCTATGTGATATTTTGATGCATCTTCCCACACCCGAATATAACCTTTGATACACCCACTTAAATTACAGACTGCCATTCTCAAAACCATAGTCACTCCAACAGCCATAAAAACATACACACTCACTGATTCTTAGGTTTACACACACATCCAGTCACTCACCTGTACAGTCACTCATGCTTAGTGTCACTCATTTCAGGACTATCATATGCACTCATACACCTATATAGACACTCACACACCACCACTCATCCATAGAGGTACTCACACACCTAGTCTGTCATGCAAATAATTAATCACACTGCCATTTACTCACCTGTACAGTTATACACACACCAACTCACTTACTCATACAAATAGAAGCACATTCTTACTCTCTTATACAATCACTGATACAAGCACACACTCATCCAGACAGCCACTCTCACAATCACACACTCTCACTTATAGCCATATATATACTCCAACACACATATATAGTGCCTTTCACATATGCAGTTCCTCACACATGCACCACTGAGATATACATTCACTCACTAACACACCCATACACACACTCACCCACCCATACAGTCCATCACAGATGCACTCTTAAAACCATGAACCCAGTGAATCACCCACTCGCACATCTATGTACAGAGTCACACACACCCCACCCACATAAACACTCAGGATCCCATACAGATACTCAGACAACCAATCAATAACCCATATAGGTACTTATGTAGCTATTCGCAAACCCATGTAGCCTCTTAAACATCAAACGGACAGAAGGATACAGACATTCACACACACAATTTAGTTACTAATCCATGCATTCAGTAAGATACGTTTAATCACTCACTTATAGAGTCAGTCATGCACCTACTAAATTATCCATTCAGACACTTATACACCCACTCATTCTTAAATACACCTGGCCCTATATAAATTAAACATATTTAAACTTTACAGAAACACACAGTCACTGCATGATGTTATCAGTGATGTCATCAGTGATGTCACTGACCATGTCATGATGTAATATGTGACGTCATCAGTAGTGCATTGTGGGGGCGCGAGTCATAGTTAGCTGAACTAACTATAACGGGGGAATTTCTCTGGTTTTGTACAAGTGAAATGTCCAACTAACTATAACTTTCCCTAAAAGCTACGTTTTTTCCAGTGAATATATATATATATATATATATATATATATATATATATATATATATATATATATACATATATATATATATATTCACTGAAAAAACCATAGGTTTCACACCAGTTATAGTCAGGAATTAGCATTTAAAAAACCTATTAAATTCACTGGAAAAACCATAGGTTTGACACCAGTTATAGTTAGCTGGAAATTTTACTGACATAAAACCATTGAAATTCCCACGTTATAGTTAGTTGGACTCACTATAGTTTGCGCACCTGCAATGCACTGCTGATGACGTCACATATTACATCACTCATGACATGGTCAGTGTAGTAAAGCTACTGCTCACCAGGGAAGTCTGCTGCTGGTATTCAAAGTGCATGTTTCAGTCTGCATGTCAGAATTTTTTTAAAGAAATAGAAGAGGATTTGAGAAGTCACTCAAAATGATCCCTAATTTTTCTTTCTGAAGCACTAATCATACTTTCTATGGCAAAATGAACCCCCTCATTTTGTTCCTTTTTAAATTAAATGTTTTCAGACTTACCACTTCATTCCAATCAAGATGGCTTCTGGTGTGCCATACTTTTGTCAATAAGTAAGACTGTTAGCGCTCTAGTTGTTCTTTAGAACACTCTGGGACATTCTGTCATTGGGCTATACTTGGGCTACATCTGGGTGATATTTTGGCTACATTTAGGCTCTTTTGTCTCTGGTGGCCATCTTGGGAGACTGTATGTCAGAATATTTTAATGAAATTGAAGAGGATTTGAGAAGTCATTCAAAATGTGCCTTAATTTTTCTTTCTGCAGCACTAATCATACTTTCTATGGCAAAATATACCCCCTCATTTTGTTCCTTTTTAAATTAAATGTTTCAAGAGTTACCATATTATTCCAATCAAGATGGCTTCAGGTGTGCCATACCTTTGTAATAAGTAGGACTTTTAGCGCTCTAGTTGTTCTTTAGAACACTCTGGGACATTCTGTCATTGGGCTATACTTGGGCTACATCTGGGTGATATTTGGGCTACATTTGGGCACTTTTGTCTCTGGTGGCCATCTTGGGAGACTGCATGTCAGAATTTTTTTATGAAATAGAAGAGAATTTGAGAAGTCACTCAAAATGTGCCCTAATTTTTCTTTCTGCAGCACTAATAATACTTTCTATGGCATAATATACCCCCTCATTTTGTTCCTTTTTAAATGAAATGTTTTAAGAGTTACCACTTTATTCCCATCACGATGGCTTCAGGTGTGCTATACCTTTGTAATAAGTAGGACTGTTAGCGCTCTAGTTGTTCTTTAGAACACTCTAGGAGGCTGCAGTAGAACACAAAGGAATCAACTGACAGTCTCTGTCCTTGTTGGATGTACATGTTTTACTGAGAATGTCAGACTTCATTCTCACATGACTGAGAAAGATAATGTGAATTTACAGAAAATATGCTTTCAGTTTAGCTTATAGATCCCCTTCCAAACCACTGTGGGAAAATCATGAGATATTAGTTTTCTTTCAAACATGGTTCATGATATCACAGCAGAAGGCTTTTTCACATGGTAAAATCACCTTAGAACACACCACAATTCCTAAAATGAGTATGGTACCATCAACAAGTGATTTATAATGTAACTAAAGTCCTAAAACCCTCTATTAACTACAATGCTTTTTAATGAGGTGCTATCATGTATATTGGTCCCAAGATGGCTGCCAACACTTCTTGGATGAAGTGCTGACAGCCAATCAGATCAGATGTGTGGTTAGGCTTCGCCCAGATATATATATTTTTTTGAACCTAAATTACTCAAAATCCACTGGAGCACATATCTTGAGACATAGCAAAGGCACATCCGGCTACCAGTCCCTACAATTTTGCCAAGTTTTGTGGAAATCCATTCAGCCGTTCGGGCTAAAAGTGAGTCCAACCGCCCTATGGAAATTAACATGGGGAAAACACGTTTTGGGATCCCCCTTTTATCTCGGCCCCCGCTTGACGAATACTCCCAAACTTTCAGGGAAGAAGCGGAGCGCAGCGAGGCAAATTTAAGGAAAATTACAGGCAGATTCCTCAACCGGCGCCAAAGTTATTCCCAATAGAATGTTGCGGATTTCCTATAGAAAACAATCCTAACTATAACTACCTACTGGCGACCGCCAGTAGGATATATATATATATATATATATATATATATATATATATATATATATATATATATATATATATATATATATATCCAACAATGTCAATCCATTCGAACCAACAAAATGAGCCGCCACAATTAGCCAGTATTCTTGCCAGAAAGGTTTAATCTACACAGAAATCCAACGCGTTTCGGTAGTTACATCTACCTTGTTCACGGTCAATTTCAAACTTGCAAACAGCATTATGTAAAATGCCCCTGTGTACCCAGGAAGTTATTATTTCACTTCCGCCCGCAGGGAATTCTGGTCTATGTAGTTTGCCATGTCAAACATTATTGTTCAAGTAATGTGGGAACCCCCATTTGACAACTTTGAATTCATGTTCAAATTAATGTTCAAATTAATCTGTGAGAATTGTGCCCTCCAGTGGGCATTTAACCAAAAATTATTGATAATCATTTTCAAAGATAATTACCCATGAGTTTTAGTCTAAGACGAGTATGCAGTGAAGACCGGGAGTGGAAAAAACACAGTGCAGGTACAATCAAACGTTTTCAAAACAGAAAATATGGCACACAGCTAATCAATAAATGTTGGAAACAAGCTGCAGAAAAAACTAGAGAGGATTGCCTTACAAACAAAGAGAAGCAAAATGAACCGGAAAATGAGCCAATAAGACTGATATTGGATTACAGCCAAGAATCCAAAAAAATTGCAGAGATCTTAAGAAAAAATTGGAAGATACTTCAATTGGACCCCATGATGGGGGAAAAGATGGGGACCCACCCAGTAATTACTTACAGGAGAGCAACCAATTTAAAAGACCTATTGGTTCACAGTCATTTTCAAAGCAACGAACCTAAAACTCCATGGCTGAAAACACAAGGATTCGTCAAATGTTTTAATTGCAAAGTTTGCGAAATTGCCAAACCAATGAAAGAATTATCAATGGCTAATCAAAAAACTTGGAAAATCAAAGAACTTATCACTTGCAAAAGTTCATATACTGTATATATGATAGAATGCCCATGCAAGCTGAGGTACATAGGCAGTACCATATGTGAACTAAAAATACGAATCCTTCAACATGTCCGAGCAACTACAAATAAGGACAGAAATAATGCTGTAGCTAAACACATGGAAAAATATCACAACAGCAATTGGAAACTCCTAAAGTTTTGGGATTTGGAATCATTATCCCCGTCAGATCGAGGTGGCCACCGGGAAAAGCTTTTAAGACAAAGAGAGTCACGTCACATCCTGAATTTTCGAACCCTGTCACCTTTGGGTCTAAACCAGTCGGAAGAAATGTACATTCATTTATGAATAACCTACACTTGTCCATTGTTGATACTGTAATTAATTGTTTTCCCCTTTCTTTGATGGTACTCTTCAAATCCCCTCCTCCCCCCCTTCCCCCCCCCTTTTTTGAAAACGTCCATTGAATGGTATGAAATTTCGAACAATTTCAAATTAATGCCCACTGGAGGGCAGGACTAAAACTCATGGGTAATTATCTTTGAAAATGATTATCAATAATTTTTGGTTAAATGCCCACTGGAGGGCACAATTCTCACAGATTAATTTGAACATTAATTTGAACATGAATTCAAAGTTGTCAAATGGGGGTTCCCACATTACTTGAACAATAATGTTTGACACGGCAAACTACATAGACCAAAATTCCCTGCGGGCGGAAGTGAAATAATAACTTCCTGGGTACACAGGGGCATTTTAAATAATGCTGTTTGCAAGTTTGAAATTGACCGTGAACAAGGTAGATGTAACTACCGAAGCGCGTTGGATTTCTGTGTAGATTAAACCTTTCTGGCAAGAATACTGGCTAATTGTGGCGGCTCATTTTGTTGGTTCGAATGGATTGACATTGTTGGCAATATTTGGCGGCTTGGTTCGGCCGCGGTGAGCGACGCACAGCTAAGCAGCGCCAGGACGAGGGAAATAGAACCATGCTGCTTTAATATATATATATATATATATATATATATATATATATACTGGCGGTCGACAGTAGGTAGTTATAGTTAGGACCTAGTTTCCATAGGAAATCCGCAACATTCTATTTGGAATAACTTTGGTGCCGGTTGACGAATCTTCGCGAAATTCTCCAAGAAGATGGCCCACTCCGCTCCGCTCCTATCCTGGAAGTTTCGGGGTGATTCGTCAAGCGGGGGGTGAGAAAAAAGGGGGTCCCAAAACGTGTCTTCCCCATGCAATTTTCCAAGGGGACATTTAGCCGCGGCTACAGCCCGAACTGCTGAACGGAATTACACCAAATTTGGCAAAGAGCTAGAGATTGGTTCGCAGATCACGCTTTTTGTTAAATGGTGTAAATCTGTGCAGTAATTCCTGAGAAAATCAAAAGTAAAATCATAGATATATCTATGGACGAAGTAGGGTACGCGTATCCTCCGAGGATCATACGCGTACCCTTTCGAGCACGAGCTGCATGCTAATTGGCTGTCAACTGTCTGTCAGCACTCCAAACCAGGAAGTGTTGGCAGCCATCTCACGTAGAATACACGTATTCTGCGAAAAAAAAAATAGAATCCTGCATTAGCCGGCTGGGACCGTGGGGGGCCCCCAACGAGGAGAGCCAGCCCCAGGGGATGGGGTCCCCGGGGTTAGTAGTGGCCTGGGAGTGAAGCCACGTGGTCCCGCCACAAAAAAACGGCCACGGGGGATAAGGTCTCCAGGGCCATAAGAGGCCACAGGAGGGGGGCAAGACAGCCCACCTCCAAAAGATAATTGTGTTTAAAAAAAAGGCCATGCCCCGAGCGATGGGGTCCCCGGGGCCGAAAAAGGCCTCGGGAGGGGGGCCACACTGCCCCTTCCCAACATTTTTTTTTTAAATTAAAAATTTGGGGGCAGGCCCTGGGGGATGGGGGTCACCAGGGCCAAAAAAAAAGAAAAAGAAGGGGTGCTACACAGCCTCCCTTCTTAAAAGTAAATAAATATAAAAACAGGATCGGGAGGAGGCCATGCCCCCTCATTGTACCTCTCTGCAAACGCGCCCCCTGGCACGTTTTGCAGAGGGGGAACTACAAGAACTTTGTAACTGTTGTATATTTGTAACAGCTCAATATAACCTGAGACAAATTGCAGCATGAGTCTTGCCTTTCGCTCTGCTAATCTATGTCCCTCGATGCGAAGCAGGTAGCACTAGGAAGCCCTTACGGGGCAGCCATGCACTGTATAAATCAGTAGAACATAACATTTTAGCCTTGAAGAAGTCAGACTAGTCTTCGCAGTGGTACTGAAAGTGTTTGTCCGAACTTATGGTTGGAAATTTCTGGGAAGATAGAATCCATCCTTTGAAGCCTTCCCCAAAGTAGGTCAAAGTTCTTATCGATCGACTCTTTAAGATGAGATAAAGCAGAGTCCAAGATTTTCTCTACAACATTTACGAGCAGGGTTTCCAAAATAGTATTGGTTATGTTTGTTCTAGTTGATACAATGCCCATTAGATTCCCAATGTTAGACTAATGTTCTGATTTGTTACCTTTGCCTCAAATTGTAAAGCGCTCTGATATCCTTCGGGATCAAGTTCGCGCTATATAAAACTTTATAAATAAATAAATAAATAAATAGTTCCCCTTGAATACTGGGGGTCCCTAGAGGCATTTGAGATGTCATCAGTGATGTCATGAGTGATGTCACTGACCATGTCATGAGTACTGTAATATGTGTAATGTAAATGCCTTGATTGATTGATTGTGACGTCTTCAGCAGTGCATTGCGGGCGCGCAAGTTATAGTTAGCTGAACTAACTATAATGGGGGAATTTCAAAGGTTTTGTAATAGTGAAATGTCCAGCTAACTATAACATGTGTGAAACCTATGGTTTTTTCAGTGAATATATATATTATATATATATATATATATATATATATATATATATATATATATACACGAACCATCATTGGGTTTGCCTCGTCTTTTTTCACGGCTGGAATCGCTGTTTGGACGACAACGTACTGCATATATATCATTGATTTTCCATTGCAAAGTTTTAACACAGTGAGGATTTATTTTCCCTCCATGTGATATTGGACATATTTTGTATTGTCTGTATCCATTTACAGGTTTTACCGTTGCTATTTTGCCATTTGGGATATTAACAGAAGAATGGTTGAAAAGATTAATCCTGCTCACGTCGCTATTCACTTATGAGATGGGGGTCCAGCATGGCTTGTTGCCTACTAGGCTTCTGGGTTTCTAGTTCAGATGTTTCCTTTTGGCCCGGTTTTGGTTGTTCAAATCCCTGTTGGATTGTCTGGAAGCTGTTTGATTCATGTTTGGATTGCTTTTGATGTTTTCTGACTATTCTGATGTTTTCACATTGGAGATGTCTGTACTGATGACATTATGATCCAAAGAAAGAGGACACAAAATTGAGTCATCTGCACTTATATGGATTGCTCTTTAGTGATTGGGGCAAGTGATATGTGACTTATTTGGGTTACATGGGTAATGTCATTTTTTTTGTTTATCTGTAGGTGATTGGCTGATGAAGATTTTCAGTAAAGAAATGAAGCAAAATCCTCGACTCAGTGTCCTTAACAGAAATGAAAACTCTTGACACATAAGCTAGAAAGTTTTTCATTCCAATGACGTGTATGTGCAGATGACTTATTGCTCGCATTTGTCAGAACACATGTGCACACCAGCGGAATGACAATGGCAAAATTTGCTTCGATCTTTAATTTATTGATACAATTTGGAGCATGCCACTTGGACTGTTTACAAAATTACGATTTTCTTAGGGCATTTTTATATATAAAAAAAAGGACTGCAGTTATGGGTGAATGTGGTGGGGGCAAGGAGGTGAAAAGAGTTGCATGAGGGAAGTTTAACATGAGGGTGGGGAAGAAACACATGGAGAGAAGAATACTGATGGGGTGGGGTGGGAGACAGAATACCATGGAAAACGTGGAAGAAGCACACTAAAATGACAGCAACACGGGAGCCGGGAAGAAGCACAAGGGTGAGAGGGCACGGGAGGAGAAGTACATGAGAGAGAAACACAGAGCGCAAGGGGTGGCATTTTTGGGGGAGCACACAGGAAGAAATGTAGCTGGAGAACATATGCACTCTCATGAAATGCTAAACAAAAATGAAGAAGGGGGGCTTGGGGGGGGGGGGGGTCGACTGCAGGGAGGTCCCCCCCGAAGGCGGTTTGGGAGTGGCGGGGGGGGAGAGGTCTCGCTGAGCACAGGCAGGCATTTTGTTTTTGGGCTCGTTTTTTATAGCCCAAAAGTAGCCCAACGTATAAATGTGTTGGGCTGCTGCTCCCAGCCACCATTTTGTCTTTGGTGACCTGGTGGCTGGGAGCTTTAGTCAGGGAATTTTTTCGAGCATATTGTGTGTTTGTTGCTTGTTGTAGTGTTTTCAAAGAGTTTTATGATGGCAGCAGAAGACTTTAGGGTGCTCCAAGCCCTCAGGCTTTTGAGCGAAGCAGGTCGCATGGACCTGGTGATTGGTGACGTGGCTAGGCCTGCGCGGCAGGTCTCAGCGGGCTTGGCAGCAGCTTGCACGTTGCCCAAGCGTCTTAGGTTAGCCGAGGTTTTGGAGCGGGGCCGCCAGCGCTCCAGAAAAGCGGCCCCAGTGCCGCGTGTGGTGTCCGGTGGTGAAGCCAGCGGGGGAGAGGTAAGCGGTGGGCTGTGGGAGAGCAGGAGGAGTGCGCTAGGGGGGAGCGTGGACGAGGCAATCCTAGTGGGGCATGTTCCCATTTTGGTTCCCGGGCAGCGGGCTTCATCTGCCCCCGCGCGGAAGGGAAAGCGTGCGGGGCCGGGGCGGAAAGAGGCGCTCTACCTTGCTCTCTGCCGCTGTTGAACCGTCTGCGACAGCGGTGGGGGAGCGGGAGGGGGGTTTCTTTGATTCAATCAGCGCGCCCTCTGGCTGAGTCTTTTAAGGGAGGGGGGGCACACGCAGCATATTGCCCCTTCTTCCCCTTTGAAGGATTTTCCTACTGTTGGTAGAGAGGGGGAGGGGGAACAGCAAGGGCACATTGCTCCTATTACTTTCATGGGCCAGCAATTGGAGGCTCCTAGAGTATGGAGAGGAGAGGGGGAGTGGGCCGCAGAGGTGAGGCCTCTTTCAGTGGCAGGTTCTTCCTTTTCTGAGCGCGGTGGCAGGGAGGGGTCTGTTGGGTTGCTGGTAATGGGTGGGAGGGATACAGTTAGCACCCTTCTTTTTAGGTATCGACTATTCTATCACGTAAGTGATAAATAGACGAGAGTATAGAGGGTAAACCAAGCTCTGAAACCACTAGGCGGATTACGTCGAGTGCATGTGCCCGTGCACGCACTTGCCGTTTGCTCCCCCGAGCCGCCTGCATCATCCCATTAATCAGCCCTTGTCCAAAGACTTGTTTACAGTGCTGCCAGCCTATCGCGTGCCCGCCGCATCAGACTTCAAGGAAAGGCTGCCACTCCCCCGCCCGCTGTATCAGTCGTCAAAGGAATGCTCCCCGCCCCTGCCACAGCAATGCTTTTTTCACTGCTGGTTATACTAGGGCACATAGAGCCATCTCACCTCCCGATTACACTAACCACACAGGATCATGGCTACAATACAGTATGCAGACCGTAGAAATACTGACATGATCCTAGCCGTAACTTTTTAATTCCACCCGCATGATCACGCTTATGACAGTGTTAAGACCTTGAGGTTCATTATAGCGATACCTGCACGATAATACCGATCCTTGCTTGATCACACCAACACGGGGCGCTTTGCCCAATACCACATTTCCTTGCATACGGTATCAAGTGAGTTATAACCACCACAGCTCACTACTTAAAACCCACGTCAGCGCCACTGAATAACCGTCCCCTCCTACTCTCCCTGCAAACCCGGATTCCTGTCGGACCAAACAACGTGAATATCACTCTCGTAACTAACTGCCTAGGGGTTCCTATTTCCTCTCTGTTTACATTTCCCTCGCGCTTTCTTTTCTCTCCCTCTATCGGCCCTTTGATGCTTGTTATCTTACTCTTGCGGAGCGGCTCCCATTGTACTGAGGCCAATTTCAGCCAATAGAGCAGACTTGTGGCGGCGGGGGCGACATAAAGTGCCTACATTCAAGGCTTATGTATTCGCACAGCTGCTCCCACTACACAAAGGGGAGGGGGCAGGGAGAGCCGGGACGGGTGAGCCACGCAGATAGCATAATGGCAGAACCCAGAGCCTGCATAATCGCAGGTGTCCGTGAGGCTTGCATAGACGCAGGCACTGATTGCGTACTTTGTGCTCTGGTTTGTCTCGGTGACTACCATTCATCTATACATCCATCCGTGTATCCACTCACTCATCCATGTATCAATTCTTCCTACCACCCATCCATCCATCCACTCACTGAGCCTTCCATCCATCCATTCCTCCACCCACCCATCTATCTGACCGACCACCCATCTATCTGACGTCCATCCATCCATCCATCCATTCGTCCATGCATCCATCCACTCACTGATCCATTCATCATCCTTCCACTCACTGATAGATCCATTCAACCGTCCATCCACTGACTGATCCATCTATCCCCTCACTGCTCCATCCATCCACTCACTGATCTATCCATCCATTCATCCATCCACTCACTGATCTATCCATCCATTCATCCATCCACTCACGGATCCATCCATCCACTCACGGATCCATCCATCCACTCACGGATCCATCCATCCACTCACGGATCCATCCATCCACTCACGGATCCATCCATCCATTCACTGATCCATCCACTCACTGATCCATCCATCCACTCACTGATCCATCCATCCACTCACTGATCCATCCATCCACTCACTGATCCATCCCTCCACTCACTGATCCATCCATCCACTCACTCACCATCCATCCATCCACTCACAGATTCATCCATCCATCCATCCATCCATCCATACATACATCCACTCACGGATCCATCCATCCACTCACGGATCCCTCCACTGAACGCCACAGCACCACTCAACGCCACAGCACCACTCAACGCCACAGCACCACTCAACGCCACAGCACCACTCAACGCCACAGCACCACTGAAGGCAACAGTACCACTAAACGCAACAGCATCACTCAATGCCAAAGCATCACTCAGCACCACTCAATGCCACAGCACCACTCAACGCCACAGCACCACTCAGCGCAACAGCACCACTCAACACCACAGCACCACTCAACGCCACAGCCCCACTCAACGCCACAGCCCCACTCAACGCCACAGCACCACTCAACGCCACAGCACCACTCAACGCCACAGCATCACTCAACGCCACAGCATCACTCACCACCACTCAGCATCACAGCATCACTCAACGCCACAGCATCACTCAACACCACAGCATCACTCAACACCACAGCATCACTCAACACCACTCAATGCCACAGCACCACTCAATGCCACGGCACCACTCAATGCCACAGCACCACTCAATGCCACGGCACCACTCAATGCCACAGCACCACTCAATGCCACAGCACCACTCAATGCAACAGCACCACTCAATGCCACAGCACCACTCCACGCCACAGCACCACTCCATGCCACAGCATCACTCACCACCACTCAACACCACAGCACCACTCAACACCACAGCACCACTCCATGCCACAGCATCACTCCACGCCACAGCATCACTCCACGCCACAGCATCACTCCATGCTACAGCATCACTCCACTCCACAGCATCACTCCACTCCACAGCATCACTCCACTCCACAGCATCACTCCACTCCACAGCATCACTCCACGCCACAGCATCACTCCACGCCACAGCATCACTCAACGCCACAGCATCACTCAACGCCACAGCATCACTCAACGCCACAGCATCACTCCATGCCACAGCATCACTCCACGCCACAGCACCACTCAATGCCACAGCATCACTCAGCACCACAGCATCACTCAGCACCACAGCATCACTCAGCACCACAGCATAACTCAATGCTACAGCATCACTCACCACCACTCAACACCACAGTACCACTCAACACCACAGCACCACTTAACACCACAGCACCACTGATTGCCACAGCACCACTGAATGCCACAGCATCACTCAGGACCACTGAATGCCACAGCATCACTCAGCATCACTCAACGCCACAGCATCATTCAACGCCACAGCATCACTTAACGCAACAGCATCACTCAACACCACAGCATGACTCAACACCACTCAATGCCACAGCACCACTCAATGCCATGGCACCACTCAATGCCACAGCACCACTCAATGCCACAGCACCACTCAATGCCACAGCACCACTCCATGCCACAGCACCACTCCACGCCACAGCACCACTCCACGCCACAGCATCACTCCACGCAACAGCATTGCTTCACGCCACAGCATCACTCCACGCTACAGCATCACTCCATGCCACAGCATCACTCAACGCCACAGCATCACTCCATGCCACAGCACTACTCAATGCCACAGCATCACTCCATGCCACAGCACCACTCCACGCCACAGCATCACTCCATGCCACAGCACCACTCAATGCCACAGCATCACTCCACGCCACAGCACCACTCAATGCCACAGCATCACTCAGCACCACAGCATCACTCAGCACCACAGCATAACTCAATGCTACAGCATCACTCAGCACCACTGAATGCCACAGCACCACTGAACGCCACAGCATCACTTGGCACCACTGAACGCCACATCATCACTTGGCACCACTGAACACCACAGCATCTCTCAGCACCACTGAACGCCACAGCATCGCTCAACACCACTGAACGCCACAGCATCACTCTGTGCAACCATTCAATTCAACAACAACTGGTTCAAATATGTTCTCTCAATGTTTCAAGCTTTATTACAAATGTCACCAAAAATTTTTTAATATTTCACTTCTGTTCTTGGATTTTCGTCTCAATAAAATACAATGAACATAATCTTCCCAAAAGTTATTTACAAAAGTTTAAGCTATTGCCATTATAAATTGCAATAACTTTTATTTAAGTATTAATTATTTAAAACAAATAAAAGCCATTGTTATTTGTAATATCAATACATCTAAGTCATGTAAATACAACACATATTGCATTACAAATGCTATAGATGTCACATTTGCGAAAGTTAAAACTATTGGCATTGTAAATGACAAAGCTATTATTTTCGCTATTTTCAAAACCAACACATAAATAAAAAAATTGTCATTTACAATACCAATAGCTCAAACTTTCCTAATGCGAGACCTATTGCATTGCAAATGCTTGTTTCCCTTCTCCTTCTTCTAGAGGGGAGGTGGTTTTAGTGGGTGGCATTTCTGCTGGGGAAGGGGAATGGGAACAGGTTGGGGAGTGGGGGGGTTGTAGCCTCTTGGGGTGTCACAAAGGCAGGTCATGGAGGGGGGAGAGAGCAATGTGAGGTATTTTGGGTTTTCAGCCGCAGACTTGGATCCGGCTACAGGGGGGCAAGCATGGGAGGGTTTGGATTTCTTTCCTTCGTGGGCGGAGGGAGTGAGGGGCATTGGGGTTGGGGGTAACAGGGACCTTCTTAGCCCCCCCCTCGGAGGGAGAGCTCTGTAAGGGGCACAAGAACGACAATGGGAGATGAGGAGGCGAGGTTTGGGTCCCTTGGGGCTGTTGGGGGAGGGGGGGTTGCCACGTTGTGGCCCCCTCTGCACCAGGGGAACAAGGGATGCTAGAGTGGAGTGGGGATGAGGTGGAGTGGGACCCCTCCCCCCGTCACCCCCCCGGGTAAGTAAGAGGAGTTCTTGGTATGCGAGGCAGGGGGTGAGCGGTTTTCGAAGGGTGGTTTTTGGGCCAGGAAAGATGGCAGGCCAGTTCGTTTTTTGGGAGCTCCCAGCACACCAGTCCAAACTTTTTCTTCACAGGGTAGGGAGCATCGTGGGACAGCAGACTCTGTAGGGTGAGGTGCGGCCCAACTGTGCCGAGGAGAAGGGAGGGTAGAGCCTTGCGTGGCACATTCCGTGCCGGCGGGGGATCCCGGCGCGGCCAGCACACAAAGGTCAGGCACGACCTCGCTGGCCCAAACGTCAGGCAGGACACGATGGTCAGCAGGACCACTGGATGGGACTCTCAAGGCAGTCAACGTAGGGGGGAGTATCGGCGAGTACAGTCGGCTCCCCCAGCAGGAGTATTTGGTGTAAGCAATGTTGGGCTGGGTAAGGCCCGCAGTGTTGGTTTTGTGATAGATCCTCTACAGATAGAGGAAGCAATTGTACTGGATTATGATGAGAACAGCCCTGAAGAAGGGGATTGGAGGGACAATGAGGAGGGGGGTGCCTTCTCATGTGTCTCCTAGTGTTTTACAGGCACCTGAGGTGGTGCAGCCCAGGAGGGCAGTGTTGCTGGGACCCAGAAGAGTGCACGGCCCCTCGGTGAGGGCTCCTCGGACAGTGCATCCTGTTGAGCAAGTGGCATGGAGATCGGCGCCTGGTCGGGCAGCCTTGTTAGAGCCAGGTGAGAATGTTGTCCCACAGGCCAAACCAAAAATGGTGTTGGTGGGGACAGGGGGTGAGGACTTAAGGCAGGAGCTGGGAGGTAAACTCCATAAAGGTAAATATGTGAAAGATCAAGGCGTGGGGACTGGTGATGGGGTGGCTCCGGACGCTAAAGTTGAGAGTGGAACGAATACGGAACCAGAAGTGCCAGGTAAAGAGCCTTTACAGAGTAAAGAGTTAAAGTTTAAAAATCTGCCCTACATGGGTGTGACAAAGCCCCTGCGTGCGCATTTGTTGTTAGCCACTAAAGAGCGCATCTGGAAAGGGGAATACGTTGAAATCTTGAAGTTACTTCGCAGGGACGTGCGGTCCAATGAGGGGTCTAAGGAGGAGGAGTATGAGCTGGCCAAGCGCCCTAAAGTGCCGTTGACCATTGAAAATTGGACTGCAGCATTCTTGACATATGCCAGCGTATATTGTGAAAAGTTTCTCGAGCGCTGCAAGGCTATTTTTAAATATATGGATGTCATTCGGAAAGCGCAGATCACGGGTAGTGGGTATGCATGGGCACAATATGATGAGAGGTTTAGGGCCCATATGGCTTGGGATCCAGAAGCGAAGTGGGGGTAATTATACTCTGATTTGTGGCAACACACAATGGGAGCACTAGCGGGGAGTAAGACTATATTCACTGCAAGTGGTTTACCTTTAGTGTACCAGCCCTTTCAGGGGAAACCCACCCGTGGAGGGGTGGGGAGTACAACAGCCACACAAGCTGGGTCAGGGGTGTGCTGGGAGTTTAATGAATTCGGAAAAGGGGGTGGTGATGGACAGAGTATCTGAATTAAGCAGAACACTCCTACCCAGTCCAAAGATCAGGGCTTGATCCATCACCGTTTTTTAGCTCACTGCACCATCCCAGCTCAGAACCTGGCTACATGCAAATTAGTCTGTCCCTGGCCCAGTGCATCATGGGAACAGGGCAGACCAAACTACCAAGCCAATTCTTATACTGGAAAGGAAACAAGCTTCCGGGGACCAGTTTCTGGCATTTCAGCCGTCTTCGGCCCGGCTTGCTTGAATCCTGATGGTGCAGTGAGCAAGGGACTCACATCTGAGTATACCCTTCCACGCTTATGGTGGACAAAACGATTCAGAAAAGGGGGTGGTGATGGACAGAGTATCTGAATTAAGCAGAACACTCCTACCCAGTCCAAAGATCAGGGCTTGATCCATCACCGTTTTTTAGCTCACTGCACCATCCCAGCTCAGAACCTGGCTACATGCAAATTAGTCTGTCCCTGGCCCAGTGGATCATAGAAACAGGGCAGACCAAACTACCAAGCCAATTCTTATACTGGAAAGGAAACAAGCTTCCGGGGACCGGTTTCTGGCATTTCAGCCGCCTTCGGCCCGGCTTGCTTGAATCCTGATGGTGCAGTGAGCAAGGGACTCACATCTGAGTATACCCTTCCACGCTTATGGTGGACAAAATGATTCAGAAAAGAGGGTGGTGATGGACAGAGTATCTGAATTAAGCAGAACACTCCTACCCAGTCCAAAGATCAGGGCTTGATCCATCACCGTTTTTTAGCTCACTGCACCATCCCAGCTCAGAACCTGGCTACATGCAAATTAGTCTGTCCCTGGCCCAGTGCATCATGGGAACAGGGCAGACCAAACTACCAAGCCAATTCTTATACTGGAAAGGAAACAAGCTTCCGGGGACCGTTTTCTGGCATTTCAGCCGTCTTCGGCCCGGCTTGCTTGAATCCTGATGGTGCAGTGAGCAAGGGACTCACATCTGAGTATACCCTTCCACGCTTATGGTGGACAAAACGATTCAGAAAAGGGGGTGGTGATGGAGAGAGTATCTGAATTAAGCAGAACACTCCTACCCAGTCCAAAGATCAGGGCTTGATCCATCACTGTTTTTTAGCTCACTGCACCATCCCAGCTCAGAACCTGGCTGCATGCAAATTAGTCTGTCCCTGGCCCAGTGCATCATGGGAACAGGGCAGACCAAACTACCAAGCCAATTCTTATACTGGAAAGGAAACTAGCTTCCGGGGACCGGTTTCTGGCATTTCAGCCGTATTCGGCCCGGCTTGCTTGAATCCTGATGGTGCAGTGAGTAAGGGACTCACATCTGAGTATACCCTTCCACGCTTATGGTGGACAAAACGATTCAGAAAAGGGGGTGGTGATGGAGAGAGTATCTGAATTACTGATTACTTTTCTGAGAGGGGGATTCATATTTGGCTGGTCAGTGCGAAAACATACCAGAGAAGTGGTGGTAAGGGAGTATGGCTGGAAGCAGCTTCTCCGGTGTCGACTTGCCCTTTACATTGGGCCAGGCGGTGGAAGACTCTGTCTGGATAAGAAGGTAGTGAAAGGCTTTTTCGACATGCTGGTGGGGGCCGGGTGATGAATTATCAACTGCGCATGGTGCTGCGAAAAGCCTTGAGGCATATAGGGCTGGATGGGTCTCAGTTTGGGACGCATTCTTTTAGAATCGGGGCAGCAACAGAAGCTTGTAATCGAGGCTGGTCTAGGGGGGATATTATGCGGCTTGGGTGCTGGTCATCCAACTGTTTCCAACGCTATGTGAGGTGTACTGCGGAAGAAGCGTTTGTGTCATCCTCGTTTACATGAATCTCATATTGTTTTTTCTTGTTGTAGGTATTGTAGCGGGTCCCCGCTCCCCAGAACTGACCATATGGATAGTGGGACACTTTTTCGTAAAATGGACTCAAGTCCAGGCTGGCAGTTGTTATTTCGGGGAAGTGTTGGGTTTTAATGAGCGTTTGTTTCAAATTGTTTGGAAAGGGAGGGGAGGGATGTTGTGGAAGGAGTTGGTTCCTGCTTTGAACAAGTGTTGGGTATGGGGCCAGCGCCCGGATGTTCTGTTAATTCATTTGGGGGAGAATGACCTTTGTGGGGTAAAAGGTGTTGTTTTGTTAAGGGCAATGAAAAGGGATTTGGCACTTTTGCGGGAACAGTGGTCTGGTTGCCATGTTTTGTGGACAGAGCTAGTGCCGCGTAGGTCTTGGAGGGGCGCTCGGAAACCCAGGGCGATTGATAGGGCGCGTAAGAAGGTCAATCTGGAGATTTCAAGATTTTGCAGGAGTTTAGGCTTTGGGAGAGTGTGTCATAGGGACATTCGGTTTGAGTCAGTGGAGTTTTTCAGGGGTGATGGGGTTCACTTATCCAAGATGGGTATGGACCTTTATTTGTTGGAGGTTAGAGAAGTTCTATCCAGATGTCTCAATGTACAGGAGCGTTCGAGAGAGGCTAAAACAAGTTGGTTTGTTGGGGGGCAGAAAGGGGGGGTAGTATCCTCCCCCCGCCTTTCTGGGTGGCGGGGATTAGTGGAAGTTTCCCAGGGTTGGCAGAGTTTTTGTTGTTTAGTTTAAAGTTGGGTCATCGACAGGGATTGTTTAGGCAGGTTGATTGTTGGGGTACTTACAGAAGTTGGGTGATCGTAAGTGGTGAAGGGGCAGGCAGGGGAGTTTTGGTGTAATAGATGTTTTAGATTTATAGGCTTATATGTTTACGCATTGAATTATAGTGTTTGTAATTTTTGTAATGTTGTAATGCTCGGTGGGGGCGGGTTCGAATAAATGTTAGGGGCGGGGGAGGGGGGTCGGTTAGGTAAGTGTTTTATTTAGTGAGGTTTAGTTTTGTAAGGCATTGGCCGAGGAGTTTTTAATTGTGATGTGCACCTGTTCCAATAAAGCGGCCTTTTACACACAAAAGCTTTTTGTGGTCTGCTCCCCCCCACCCATCCCTCCCAAAAATTCCTTAAAATGAGCAGGGGAGGGGCCAAGATGGCACCAAGGTAGGACGCGCCGAGAGAGCAGGTGTGACCCGAGAATGACAGGGAGCACGAGGAGTTTGTAACAACAAGTAGGGGAAGAGAGGTATCAATGGTGATCCAGTAGGGCTGAAATTACCATTCACTGAAAGGAGAATGGAAGGTCCGGCCACAGTTGTAGCCCCAAGTATGTAAGCAACAAAAAGGTGACTGGGCTGTTCCTAGAGGAAGTGAAAGAAGGGAAGGTAGGAGACGGTCACAAGGGAATGGGCTAGTGCTCAAATGGAGGACCACCCCTAGGTATCCAATTTGTTGGATATAATGGCCTCACACACCCTTGCGAGTGTCATGCTTCATCATTGGCAATGCTCCTCGTTGGGCAGGCGGTGCAATGCCCAACTGGCTCACCTCAAAGAGGGGCTCTTTATCGGAGATCTTTTATCCAACTGCCTTTTGGTGAAGTGAGGGTGAGGGGCCGGGAAAGAGTAGATAGTATGGGTGAGGGTAAAATGTGGCTCAAGGTACCGGAAACAATTTTATTCTGGTGGTCCTCTGCCACAAGTAAAATCAAGGACAGCCGGTACTCATGGGAACAATGGTTTACCAGAGTGATCCAGGGCTAAAGTGCAAAAGGTGTGGTCAACATGTTTCTCGCTTCTAGTGCATTGACTGCGATTCTTCAGGACCTAGTGGGAAACTACAATCTACGAAACATGATCTATTAGTTAGTATCAGTTTAAATAAAGCACATTAGTTGTACTACCTGTATGACACTGCTCTTGCCTAAGGTTTAGGGTTAAGGGGTGTCAGCAGTACCCGGTGGATCTGGCATCGGGCTAGAAGGCAATAATTTTAAGGTTTCGTCTGCCTGAGTCAAGGACAGTAAAGCCTACCCATCTCACCGGGTCCGGATAGCACGAGGAGTTTGCCTTTGATGGGCCCGGAGGGAGGAGATCCGCGGGCCAAGAATTGGGCCCGGCGGGTGGGGCTGGTGGCCAAGGCTTTGAGGCCAACTGACGCCACGGCTCCTCAGAGGGCAGCCGAAGCTGAGTGTTGCGGGAGAGGGCTGCCTTCAAGAGTCGCCCGATCGGCATGTGAGAGCGTCCAGCAATGGCACTGAGGTGAGGAGGGGCTCTGTGACACGACGCAGGGCCTGGATCAAGGTTCTCCCCCCGCCTTTCTGGGTGGCGGGGATTAGTGGAAGTTTCCCAGGGTTGGCAGAGTTTTTGTTGTTTAGTTTAAAGTTGGGTCATCGACAGGGATTGTTTAGGCAGGTTGATTGTTGGGGTACTTACAGAAGTTGGGTGATCGTAAGTGGTGAAGGGGCAGGCAGGGGAGTTTTGGTGTAATAGATGTTTTAGATTTATAGGCTTATATGTTTACGCATTGAATTATAGTGTTTGTAATTTTTGTAATGTTGTAATGCTCGGTGGGGGCGGGTTCGAATAAATGTTAGGGGCGGGGGAGGGGGGTCGGTTAGGTAAGTGTTTTATTTAGTGAGGTTTAGTTTTGTAAGGCATTGGCCGAGGAGTTTTTAATTGTGATGTGCACCTGTTCCAATAAAGCGGCCTTTTACACACAAAAGCTTTTTGTGGTCTGCTCCCCCCCACCCATCCCTCCCAAAAATTCCTTAAAATGAGCAGGGGAGGGGCCAAGATGGCACCAAGGTAGGACGCGCCGAGAGAGCAGGTGTGACCCGAGAATGACAGGGAGCACGAGGAGTTTGTAACAACAAGTAGGGGAAGAGAGGTATCAATGGTGATCCAGTAGGGCTGAAATTACCATTCACTGAAAGGAGAATGGAAGGTCCGGCCACAGTTGTAGCCCCAAGTATGTAAGCAACAAAAAGGTGACTGGGCTGTTCCTAGAGGAAGTGAAAGAAGGGAAGGTAGGAGACGGTCACAAGGGAATGGGCTAGTGCTCAAATGGAGGACCACCCCTAGGTATCCAATTTGTTGGATATAATGGCCTCACACACCCTTGCGAGTGTCATGCTTCATCATTGGCAATGCTCCTCGTTGGGCAGGCGGTGCAATGCCCAACTGGCTCACCTCAAAGAGGGGCTCTTTATCGGAGATCTTTTATCCAACTGCCTTTTGGTGAAGTGAGGGTGAGGGGCCGGGAAAGAGTAGATAGTATGGGTGAGGGTAAAATGTGGCTCAAGGTACCGGAAACAATTTTATTCTGGTGGTCCTCTGCCACAAGTAAAATCAAGGACAGCCGGTACTCATGGGAACAATGGTTTACCAGAGTGATCCAGGGCTAAAGTGCAAAAGGTGTGGTCAACATGTTTCTCGCTTCTAGTGCATTGACTGCGATTCTTCAGGACCTAGTGGGAAACTACAATCTACGAAACATGATCTATTAGTTAGTATCAGTTTAAATAAAGCACATTAGTTGTACTACCTGTATGACACTGCTCTTGCCTAAGGTTTAGGGTTAAGGGGTGTCAGCAGTACCCGGTGGATCTGGCATCGGGCTAGAAGGCAATAATTTTAAGGTTTCGTCTGCCTGAGTCAAGGACAGTAAAGCCTACCCATCTCACCGGGTCCGGATAGCACGAGGAGTTTGCCTTTGATGGGCCCGGAGGGAGGAGATCCGCGGGCCAAGAATTGGGCCCGGCGGGTGGGGCTGGTGGCCAAGGCTTTGAGGCCAACTGACGCCACGGCTCCTCAGAGGGCAGCCGAAGCTGAGTGTTGCGGGAGAGGGCTGCCTTCAAGAGTCGCCCGATCGGCATGTGAGAGCGTCCAGCAATGGCACTGAGGTGAGGAGGGGCTCTGTGACACGACGCAGGGCCTGGATCAAGGTTCTCCCCGCAAAAGCGAAGTGCCGCTCCTGGGCCGCATCAGGAGGGGCCGGTGGGCTGGAGGAGGTCCCCCCCCAACGCTTTTTAATCATCGCAGAGCGGTACAGCCCAGGCTGATGGCAGAGTGAGAGCGGCCAGCTGACAAGAGGCCCTGGGGAAGAAGCATGACATTGTGGTAGCCCCTGCCCCAGAGTCCTGCAGGCTGGAGCTGGGAAGGCCCCGCAAGGAGTGATCTGAGCAACGCGGCCGGTGGGGGGCGGGTGAACCTCAGTCCAGGAG
The DNA here is from genome assembly GCF_964263255.1 of Lissotriton vulgaris. Taxonomy (NCBI): domain Eukaryota; kingdom Metazoa; phylum Chordata; class Amphibia; order Caudata; family Salamandridae; genus Lissotriton; species Lissotriton vulgaris. The sequence continues at coordinate 1,116,478,648 of NC_141685.1, read as the reverse complement.
GAGCCCCCCAAGAGCCTTGGGCCCGAGTGAGGGTGAGCTCAACCCCTCCCCCTGCCCATCCTCGTGGGGCAGACTGGTTGTGGCCCATCGCGGGAGCGGCGGGGGAGAGCATAGGGGGCTACAGAGCGGCAAGAGCCTCAACACACTCACAAGAGCGGCACACCCTGTCTGAGCTGAAAGCCACAGTGAGTTACCAGAGGACTGCACGGAAAGAGGGGAAAATTCACGGTAGAGTCGAAAGGCCCAGAAAGAACCGGTGGTCACAACAGCTTAAGCCTTATAACAATGATTCTGAAAAGGGGGTGGTGATGAACAGAGTGTCTGAATTAAGCAGACCACTCTTACCCAGTCCAAAGATCAGGGCTTGATCCATCACCGTTTTTTAGCTCACTGCACCATCCCAGCTCAGAACTTGGCTATATGCAAATTAGTCTGACCCTGGCCCAGTGCATCATGGGAACAGGGCAGACCAAACTACCAAGCCAATTCTTATACTGGGAAGGAAACAAGCTCTGAGCTGGGATGGTGCAGTGAGATAAATAACGGTGATGGATCAAGCCCTGATCTTTGGACTGGGTAAGAGTGGTCTGCTTAATTCAGACACTTTGTTCATCACCACCCCCTTTTCTGAATCGTTTTTGGCCACTATAGGTGTGGCAGGGTATACTCAGACATGAGTCCCTTTCTCACTGCACCATCAGGATTCAAGCAAGCCGGGCCGAAGACGGCTGAAATGCCAGAAACCGGTCCCCGGTAGCTTGTCTCCTTTCTGGTGAAGAATTGGCTTGGTAGTTTAGTCTGCCCTGTTCTCATGATGCACTGGGCCAGGGACAGACTGATTTGCATATAGCCAGGCTCTGAGCTGGGATGGTGCAGTGAGATAAATAATGGTGATGGATCAAGCCCTGATCTTTGGACTGGGTAAGAGTGGTCTGCTTAATTCAGACACTCTGTTCATCACCACCCCCTTTTCTGAATCGTTTTTTGGCCACTATAGGTGTGGCAGGGTATACTCAGACATGAGTCCCTTTCTCACTGCAACATCAGGATTCAAGCAAGCCGGGCCGAAGACGGCTGAAATGCCAGAAACCGGTCCCCGGTAGCTTGTCTCCTTTCTGGTGAAGAATTGGCTTGGTAGTTTAGTCTGCCCTGTTCCCATGATGCACTGGGCCAGGGACAGACTGATTTGCATATAGCCAGGTTCTGAGCTGGGATGGTGCAGTGAAATAAATAACGGTGATGGATCAAGCCCTGAATTTTGGACTGGGTAAGAGTGGTCTGCTTAATTCAGACACTCTGTTCATCACCACCCCCTTTTCTGAATCGTTTTTGGTCACTATAGGTGTGGCAGGGTATACTCAGACATGAGTCCCTTTCTCACTGCACCATCAGGATTCAAGCAAGCCGGGCCAAAGACGGCTGAAATGCCAGAAACCGGTCCCCGGTAGCTTGTCTCCTTTCTGGTGAAGAATTGGCTTGGTAGTTTAGTCTGCCCTGTTCCCATGATGCACTGGGCCAGGGACAGACTGATTTGCATATAGCCAGGTTCTGAGCTGGGATGGTGCAGTGAGATAAATAACGGTGATGTATCAAGCCCTGATCTTTGGACTGGGTAAGAGTGGTCTGCTTAATTCAGACACTCTGTTCATCACCACACCCTTTTCTGAATCGTTTTTGGCCACTATAGATGTGGCAGGGTATACTCAGACATGAGTCCCTTTCTCACTGCACCATCAGGATTCAAGCAAGCCGGGCCGAAGACGGCTGAAATGCCAGAAACCGTTCCCCGGTAGCTTGTCTCCTTTCTGGTGAAGAATTGGCTTGGTAGTTTAGTCTGCCCTGTTCCCATGATGCACTGGGCCAGGGACAGACTGATTTGCATATAGCCAGGTTCTGAGCTGGGATGGTGCAGTGAGATAAATAACGGTGATGGATCAAGCCCTGATCTTTGGACTGGGTAAGAGTGGTCTGCTTAATTCAGACACTCTGTTCATCACCACCCCCTTTTCTGAATCGTAAGCCTTATAACAACAGCAGAACACTAGGGGTCTTTGGGCTTCAAACTCAGCACTTCAAGGGGAGGGGGTTTGTCACCACTGCTCCGGCAGGCCGCTGCTTAACGCTACAAGGATACATTAGTGGCGGGGGGGAAACACCAGGGTCCCGATCTGGGATACCCCTCTTTGGGCCAGATACCCAGCAAGACAACTAAACCCCCATGGAGTTCGGGCCAAATGGCGACGGGCTGCCCCAAGAAAGACCGCACATTTCAAGAGATGCTCACCTGCTGTCAGATCCAGTGGGAGCCCGAGCTGATCAGTCCTTGGAGAAGCCTGTGACCCGCACTTTTAAGGAGGCACTCTTCAAGTCCCTCCAGGATGATCTCCAATCACTAAAACGCAAAATTACCTAAGACATTAAGGAGACCCGGAGGGACGTGGACACGCTTGGAGAGCGGGTATCGGAACTGGAGGACAAAGAAGTGGGCTGGGAAGAGGAAACAGAAGTGCTCCAACAGGAGGTCCTCTGTCTCCAGGAGCAGCACTTAGATTTGCAATCACACCCAGAGGACTTAGAAAATAGGTCCCAGCGGAATAACGTACGCATAAGGGGTGTGACGTCCAAGGTGGAGGGGGATGACATTTTTGGCTTTGTTTGAAACCTTTCATCATATTTTGGGTGGTCCTCCTGAGTCTAGCATCCAACTGGACAGAGTACACCGAGCAGGGACTCCCCAGACAAAACGCCGCCAACCCACCAGACATCTTGGTCTGTGTGCACGACTTTCAAGTCAAAGAGGGGATCTTACGAAAGGCGCGCAATACGCTTCCCATCTCCTTCCAGGGACACTCCCCAACCCTCTTCCAGGACCTTGCGGCGTTCACACTCCAGAAGCGGCAAACATTCCGCCCAGCAACAGCACACCTTCGCAGCCATGGGATTCCTTACTCTTGGGGTCACCCCTTCCGCCTGATCTTCCGCTGGGAGGGAAGGATTCTTCAATTGCGTTCACTAACAGAGACTTGCTGAGTGCTGGGAATCGAGCCCCCAGAGGTGGAATAGACAGGGGGTCCCCACCTCCATCCCAGAGAGAGGGAAAATCCGGATGGCAAAGAGTGGGTTTACGCAGAACAGCGAATAAACCGAACCCAGAGGAGATCGCCAAAGGCTAGCAAGCAGCTCTGGAGGCAGTGTCTTCAGCCATAGCCAAACTTGAAGGGACTTGAGTACCGGGTCACATACCAGAACTCGGGGCGGGTGGGGGGTACTCGGATCTATTGGCCACATCGGAAACCGCACTGGACACAACATGAAGCCACTTGTGGTTGCAGGACTATCCGTAAGACAAAGTTTTGGTTTAATATTATTGTTGTTAAGTTGTTTTGGTTGGGTTATAGAACGCATGGTTATGGGTTTGCCTATTTCGATCTGCACATCTGATTGCTGTCCTTATTTTAAGAGAGAACCAATCATTATTAGACACAACTCAGGCCGAGGTGCTCTTTAAGGTGTGTGACACCTACCCACCAAGGTGTCAATCTGTCCACGGATTCAGAAGAACCCAGGTCACAAAATTATATGCATTACACCTGAGCACACACAATCATTATTTCTATTATCCAATGTATTTATATTGATCTCCAAACAATATCGCAGTGTCTCTCCACCCTATAGTCCTCCATATTTTTCAGGAAAAGATGCAATAGTCCAATCACAGTCTTCTGTTGGATGTATGTTTTTAATTTTCAAATTAATAGTAAGTAGCACCGCAGCGTTTCGCCCACAGGGCTTTTTTCACGGCTTTGTTTAATATCTCGAAACACAGCTTTGGTATATCTAGGGGAAACGTCTTTCTTTTAGGTTGTTGTTGACCCGGATGTCTACAGCTACGGTCTCAATAAAGTTGAAAATAGTTTCTCATTTTGGCGATCCTCAATAAGTACTTTTGTCCCAAAATGTTATATTCCTCGACGTCTTTGTGTCGTTTTCATGCTGGGGTCGCGTAACTAGTTAGCATGGAGGAGTCTCGTTCGTTATCGGAATTAACCAGACAAATCGCTCCACCAACTAAGAATGGCCATGCACCACCACCCACAGAATCGAGAAAGAGCTATCAATCTGTCAATCCTTTCCGTGTCCGGGCCGGGTGAGGTTTCCCGTGCTCCTCCTCCATGCTAACTGGTTACGCGACCCCCAGCATGAAAACAATGAGTTTATCACTGCTGATCACTGCCTGGGCAGGTGGGGCGATGCGTTTGGGGACTAGTGACACCTCTTAAGACTTATGGCAGGTAACCTTCTTAGAATCCTTGCACTCAATGTGCGTAGCCTCAACAATCCAATTAAGCATAGGGCAATACACAATCACCTGGAATCCACACAGGCGGACATTTGCCTTCTGTTGGAAACTCACCTTCTTGCCTGGGACTGTCTTAGGCTGAGGTCAAAGGCCATTCCACAGCAATGTTTTATCCTCCCCTTCCAAATCAGCAGGAGTGGCCATACTGGTGGCTAAATCCTTTCGGGGTAAAGTGGAGCAGAAAATTGATGAGATTAGAGGCAAACTTCTAATATACTGTTTCTCCTTTGCAGGTACATCACTGGTGGTAGTTTCAATATACGTTCCTAACAAGAGACAGGAGGTGTTTTTACACAATGCCCTGGAGAGGGCGCTGGGGACCGGGGATCACCTGGTACTGCTGGGAGAGGATCTTAACCTGGTATTTGACAACTCACTGGACATATCAACACAGAGATATGGTCAGACGGGGGCCCTGTCAAGAGAGGGTCAAGAACGACTGGATGATTTGGGAGTGGTGGATCTATGGAGGGCTAGGGAATTTTCCTTTTATTCCTACGCACACAAAACATATGCTAGGCTGGATTATTCCCTGGGCGCACAGGAGATCCAGCTGCTCACAAGAGACATTGAAATTCGCACGGCCGCACTGTCAGATCACGCGGCAGTCGCGATCTCGCTGTCCTTGCCTCCAGTGACCCCCCCCCACACAACACTGGGGCTTACTCGATACCATGTTGCACCGTCAAGAGGTCATAAAGCAAATCCAGCAATCACTTAAAGACTTCCTTAGACATAACGACACCCCAGAGACATCACCTGCAGTTCTGTGGGAAACGCTCAAAGCATTCATTCGGGGAGAATTTATTGCAATTGCATCAACAGATAACAAAATCCGCTGGGAGAAAAGAGAAGATCTCACCAAATGAATCAAAGAGCTTAAACACACTCACCAATGCACGGATGCCCCTAGAGTATGGCGCCAACTCGCCAATATTCGTGCTCAATCAGAGCTTCGTGTCTCCACGGGGACGTTTTCTACGCTCAGGATTAATTACCTGGTAAGCCACTTCTGCCTGATCATGTCTCCTGGTAGCTAGTTTTACTAGCACAATCAGTAATTGTATTTTCCGATTGTGTAGATACCTCGAGTGAATCCCATTGTCCAGCGTCCCCGGGTCAACTTTCTAATCTTGCCATAACGCCATCATTTACAAGTCAATTGTAAGTCCTTTTGACTTATTTTAATGCACTTAATGTAAATCGTGTCACTTTTCTCCTTTATTAAATACTCATATAATGTTTGAACCTTCCGCAGGACATACCGGTCTATTCGCGGATTATATGACACAAGGCACCGATTTATTAGGTAGGCCCTTAATATGGTGTGTCTATGTTCATTTTAATTATGCAATTACGGCATTTTTTGAGTAGATAAGTAATTTGTACCTATTACTTAATATCAATAGGTTGCTAGTCGCCCTTTGTCCTGATGAAGACCCCGCCGCAAGGACTCTGATTCCTGCTCACTCTGGGGTCGAAACGTCGATAAGTCCCTGTTCAATTACAGCCCCCTACCCACTATTCTTACATGTGTTCTATGTAATACTTTTGATCATTGACCGTTTTGTGTATATTCAGAATTGATTTTTGGATACTTCAGATATACATCTGTTTTTATTGTCACTATTCCCTACCTGCACTACCCTCACTATATCACTTCCTCCTTACCTCCAGGGGCACTATTCAACCTCTTCAAAATGACAATGTTGGATACTATATCCTTGGTTTGTTCTATAATGTGATTAAAACATTGTAGACGCATTTATTGTTTCTGTATTTGGTTTCATTTGGATACAATTATTTTCCTTCAACTGGGACCCCTTCCCTCTTAGCAATTGGCAGCGATAGACACAGACAGTGCAGAATTTGCTGCTATTGGCTTGCAACACTCATACTATATTGGGGGGGGCAAATGCGGTCACCATCTAGCCAACACATTGCGGGCAAAGAGACCGGACCAGGGCATCCTCTCAAACAAATGGGGAGCTGACCTCCAAAGGTCCAGACATAGCAAACACTTTCAAAGATTTCTATGCCCACCCTTACTCATATCAGTCTCGATACCTCCAAGCCGCATGTACTGCATCGCTTACTCCTGATCAGGCTGAATCCCTTGACGGGGACTCCTGCATAGAGGAGGTCATATCAGCCATTGCACGTCTTAAACTCGCTAAAGCACCGGGCCCGTACGGCTACTCGCTGACTTTTATAAGACCTTCTGTCCAATAGTGGCACCAATCCTGACGAAGCTCTTTAACTCTTTCTCGGAACTGGGGCGATCTCAGCCTCGATGATCACAGCCTCCAAATAGTTCTGCCCAAACCAGGCAAAGACAAAATGCGTGTAGCTCATACAGACCCATTTCTCTATTGAATATAGACTTAAAATTGTTCACAAGCATCATTGCTCAAAGGCTTAATGTATATATACCTTCTTTAGTGGACCCGGATCAAGCAGGCTTTATCCCCCATAGACAAACTAGCGACAACACAAAACGTGTTCTCCCCATCATTGAAAAGGCCAGCAGAGCGCAAGGGGAATACATGCTACTAGCAGTTAACGCAGAAAAGGCAATCGACCGGGTTCACTGGCCATACTTGGAACAAGTTCTTAAACACTTTGGGTTTAGGAATAAATGTAGAACACAAATTCTTAATTGTTATCATGCACCAATGGAAGCAGTCCGTCTTAATGGGTAAACATCCACTCCCTTCCCGATCCACAGAGGCACCAGACAGGGCTGTCCCCGGTCCCCCTTGCTTTTTACTCTCTATATGGAGCCCATGGCCCAGAGGATTCGGGACCACCCAGATAACACCAGAGTGCCATTTGGCAGTGACCGCCGTTCCATCAGTCTATATGCGGACGAAGTCCTGGCTACCCTAGAGAGGTCAACCACCTACTTGCCAGCCTTTTTGGGGGAGTTGGGTTTTTTTGGCACGGCCTCGGGTTTCAAATAAACATAGGGAAATCTCAGGCCCCTAACCATTCCATGCCTCCCCAAACTGTGGAACAACTAGCCACCTCATCCAATGGGCCTCCGAGACGATCCCATACCTGGAGATCAACCTCGCCTCCATGACCTGGGCAACAGCAGATTGCAACTACAAGGCACTGCGTCAGCAAATCCGACATGACTTAGGAATAAGTATGGGCGAATTTTGCGAATCTCGCGTTCGCGAATTTTGCGGATTTGCGAACTCGCAATCCGCAAAATCCGCGAATTCGCTGATTTTTTTTTATGTTCGCATGGGTTTCTGCAAGTTCGCAAGGGTTTTGTACAATTTCGCAAATTGCGAAATTGTACAAAACGCGTGCGAACTTGCAGCAACCCGTGCGAACACAATTATATGAAGAGAAAGAAGCTCCTGGTCACAGGTACAACACGGGGATTGCGCTCATGAAAGTCAAGGGTGCAAAGGCCTCTACCCAGCATCACAGCTGATTTTCCACAGTAGATTTGGGAAGAGGCACACCTGTCCAGCCTCGAAGACGCTCATGATTGTTTTTGGGCTAATGAATGAGTCACTGATTTTGAGCATCAACTAGTTCGAGCGACCATGCAAAGGCCGCCCTCTACCCAGCATCACAGCTGATTTTCCACGGTAGATTTGGAAAGAGGCACACCTGTCCAGCCTCGAAGACGCTCATGATTGTTTTTGGGCTAATGAATGAGTCACTGAATTTGAGCATCAACTAGTTCGAGTGACCATGTGTGTGTTACTATGCAATCGCCCTGAAGGGCGCAGGGGTCCCTTGAGTGACCTGTGTAAGGCTGTGCCTGTAACTATTTTACAATGGCGCCAGCAAGCTGCCAGCGCCGTTGTAAAATAGTTACAAAGTTAGCTTGCACAGGAAGCACTTAGATAAAATAAAGCAGCACCTGCTTCGTTTTATCTAGTGGTTCCTGTGCAAGCTAACTTTGTAACTATTTTACAACGGCGCTGGCAGCTTGCTGGCACCATTGTAAAATAGTTGCATGAGTGGGGGTTCAACTTTTGAACCCGTTACGCTCGCGGATTTTTTTTGCGGATTTTGCGGGAAATCCGCAAAATTCGCGGATTGCGGATTTCCCAAAAATCCGCAAAATCCGCGAGCGTAACGGATTTCCCGCTCATGCTTACTTAGGAAGGTGGAAGCACCTCCAAATCTCTTGGCTGGGGCGATAGCCGCTTCTAAAAGGGCAATCCTTCCTAAAATCTTATACCTCTTTCAAATCCTGCCCCTCCCGGCACCACCAGGTATGGTCGCACAAGGCAGCACAATTACGCTATCTAGTAAAGTGGGGGCGCCCAGAGTCTGAAATGCATTGGCTCTTTCAGGACAGGGCAGTCGCTGGCACATCCCTTTGGAAGATCCCCTTTCTTTCCACGTGCATAGACCCCCAAACTTATATTTATCGGCAGTAACGCAACGACTATGACTGAATGGGATCAAACCAGAATTAAACTAGGACTGACAACCTATCCGCCCCGTTGACCCCCCTGCTCGACAACCGGGACTTCACTCCCGAGGCTGTGGCGGAAGGGTTCACGACATGGGGACAGTTGGCTTGGCGTTCTATGTGCCACTTCTTCAACACTGAAGGCATACTCTCCTTTCCCCAACTGCGCAAAGAATTCAGACTCCCAGAATCTGAAAGACTCCACTACTTACAACTCAGACACTGGATTATGCATCCCCTAAATAGACACAACGCGCAAGGATACCTAACCGATTATGAGAAATGTCTCTTTGCCAAAACATCGGATAAAAACCTTATATCCGACCTATACGCCCTCTTGCTCCAAATGTACAACCACACATTTAAGGCGGGGCAAGCTAGATGGGAGGAGGAACTTGGGCAGATTCTGAGCGCCAAGGAATGGGAGAACATTTCATTCAGGGCTTTTCACACAGCCCACAGAGTGGCCCTAAGACCAAAATAGCAACAAATTGGTATTACACTCCGGTTAGACTTCATAGAATTAGGCCCACGCAAAGTGCGAACTGCTGGCGGGGATACGGGGGAAGAGGGACTCTGATACACTTAATTTGGGATTGCCCTCAGATTCAACAATATTGGTCACAAGTAATAGATGACATAGACAGCCACCTAGACACTCAACTTCTTCTCTTGCCGGCCTATGCCAAACCCACTTACATTCCCTCTAAAATCTAACTGGCTATACAGGCTATGGCACATTTTAGGAATAGAAAAGATAACTATGGGGCATATCAGCAAGAACCTTGCTAAAATTATCGCTGTTTTAGCGGCAGGAAACTGCCGCTAAAACGACGATAATGGGCTTGTTAATATGCGTTATAGAATTCCAGAAGAAGCCCAGGTTAGATGTGCAGGACATCTAACCTGGGCCTCTATTGGAATTCTATAACGCATATTAGCAAGCCCATTATCGGCGTTTTAGCTGCAGTTTCCTGCTGCTAAAACTGCGATAATTTTACAGAGGTTCTTGCTAATATGCCCCTATGTCCTTAGCTGGGTAGGGTTCTAAATTTTCAGATTTATGGGGCCCATTTGTGTCACTACTATCGCAGGAATTTCGAGAACTGACATGTCCCAGGTATCTCCGGCAATTACGTCTGCAAGAGGCGCCCTCACCATCAGTAACCTCAGAGCAGTGAAAGAATCCATGATTATATAAAGTTTAATGTCCTGAATGTGGATGAGTTGGGGGGGGGGTAATGGGGGTTTGAGAATGGTTTCCTTTGTTATCAGCAGAGAATAACGCTTTGTAAGGCCGCACCCAGGTGGGTCCAGCCTCGGTAGTCGTGAATCTGCTGCTGGTATTTCATGTTTTATTTGAAAATGCTAATAAAAGATTTGAACCATAAAAATTAGCAATGGTCATATAGAAGCCAGTCAGTCAGAGAGGTGACGATGAGTCTATATTGCAAGGAAGGGAAAACACAAGATGGATAAACTGGGAAAGAGAATAAGAAGCAAGCAAAGGAGAGTGCCAATAAAGCCAGCCAATTATTATTATTATTATTATTATTATTATGCTGTTTTATAACGTGCTCAATTACTGCCGGAGTATCCTGGCGCGAAGAAGAAAAAAACTGAATAAACAGCCTACACTACACAGAACAGAAAACTAAAAGGCTTGCTGAAACAGATGGGTTTTCAACCCTTTTTTAAAAGAAATAAAATTCACAGTAGCTCGCAAGGATAGAGGGAGCTCATTCCAAGCCAAAGCGGCCTTCACCGCCACTGATTGCCCTCCCAGCCGAGAAAGCCGGAAGAGCGGCACCTGCAGCAGATGTTGAGCGGCAGAGCGCAAAAGTCGCTTAGGAGAGTAGCGACTAAATCGTTTCATCAGGTAGGCGGGACCTTGTCCATTGATAGCTTTGTGGGCCAGGGTCAAAATTTTAAAAGTAATCCTCTGGGAAACTGGCAGCCAGTGCAGACTCTGCAGGTGATTCCTTGCGCTAACCCGACTGGGGATATTACCCAACAATCTGGCGGTTGCGTTTTGGATCACCTGGAGACGCCTCACCATATAAGCCGGGGATCCACTCAGCAGGCCATTGGCATAGTCAAGGCGCGAGAGAATTAAAGCTCTCGCAACTGACTCTCTTGCTGAGGCAGGCAGATAGGGGAAAAACTTCTGCAACGCCTTAAGAGTCCCGAAACAGCCTCCTGCCAGCTTCTTGATATGCCCCTCAAACCGGAGGTCTTCCCCAAACCAGACCCCTAGGTTCTTGGCGAGGACATTGACTGAACCGGGCATCGGGAAACCTGCCGGCCAAAGTGCTTCTCTAAAGTTAGGGGGGAATTGACCGTAGAGCAGTATTTCCGTCTTATCCTCGTTGCACTTCAGTTGCGCGGAGGATAACCAGTTGAAAACCGAGGATAAACAAATCTGAATCCGCTCGGTATCTAAGACAGCACTGGGCCAGGTGAACAACAGCTGCGTATCATCGGCATAGGCGATGATTTTGGCCCCAGTTGTTCGGCAAGCTCAATCAAGGGGGTCAGGTATACATTAAAGAGAAGAGGGCTCAAAGTGGAGCCCTGAGGGACCCCAGTCATGAGGGGCTTAGCCGAAGATGAAAAAGGAGGGAGCCAAACCTGTTGCGATCGAGACGAGAGGAAGGAGCGCAGCCAGTCCAAAGCAAGGGCAGCGACCCCAATGTCCGCAAGTCTAGTGAGGAGGCGTTGGTGCGGCAACGTGTCAAACGCGGCAGAGAGGTCCAATAAAATTAGAGCCGCTCTGCCACCACAGTCCAGACACTCCCTAACTGCCTCAGAGATCTCCACCAAAGCAGATTCCGTGCTGTGCGCAGCACGGAAACCAGATTGAGCAGGATGGAGAGCCCCAGATGATTCCACAAACTCATTAAGCTGCCGGAAAGCCAGTTTTTCTCCTATTTTTCTAGTTATATGCAATAGGTAGAATAGGTAGAAGGGTACAGCAAGCCAACAGAGAAAAGAATAACTACTTGAAGCAGAGGGTGCATCTGCAATTAATAAACTGCTCCTACAGCCAAAAAAAGGAGGGGGGGCACAGCTGATGTCGGGTAGACTGCCCTGATAGCAAATTATCCCTTGCATACTTTACCATGGGCATATAGTCTCACGCGACGCACACGTGTGCGCTAAATATAAAATAAGGGTAGTAGGATTACAATAACAGAGCATAGTATATATTTTAACATATAGAGATAGGAGACCGCTAACATGTCAATCCTGCATAAAACTAGAGTGAAGTGAACAACACAACACTCATTTCAGGCAACCACTAAAATACCTCTTAATATCTATTTTGGTTTCAATAGAACATATCCAGTTCTGGGAAGGAACTCCATTATCCTATGCCCGTTCGAGGAAAGTTTTATAATGTTTTAAGGTAAGATATCTGATAGACAAAAATCTATGATTAGCCCGCAATTAGAAAGAGGGGAGCAATAAAACAAATACTTTGTCTCTTGTTTATGTAGATACACAAGTTAAATTGCTTAGAAGATCAGAACGACGAACAAAGACATCCTAATACAAGGAACTCTTTTTGAAAGAGAGAGGTAATTAAAGCACGGAGCAAATACTTATAAACATAGGCTTAAATCCACATATCAGTATTACTAACCCACAATAATGTCCCCTGATATTCTTCATTAGGAAATTATATCCAAAGACTGCAGAAATTCATTGAAACGCTTCACAGGCCCCAGCTTGGATCTGCTATCACAGACAGTGGGGGTGAGAATATTCCCTATATAGCACTGTGAATGTGAGCACTTTGTATGTCTTACCCTACCTGACCCATAGTAGTTTCCACATCGAAATGAACTCGGAGGGAAGATTATGTTCTAAATAAACAGGAGTATCGAGAAGTCTAGAATATAACTGAATATAGCATATGTACAGTATTAACTATATCGAGTCACCCAATAGGCAGATATGTGCATGCCTGAAAACTGTAATATACATGCTAAAGAAAGAAATCACTTAGGAGTCTGACAACAGAAAATGCTTTAAATGAAGAGAGGTTGGCAACCCGTATAATAAGCAAGTGACTCCTTACTTTTCTCCCCACATATCTACAGAGAAGGTGCATGTCACTACTCTTTGAAGCGAGAAACCCCAACCAAAGAAGTCCTGAAGAAGGTGCCACAGAATCATATGTACTGCACCGAAACGCGTCGACGCATTTTGCAAATATAGAGAATCCAACCAGGGCCCAGTAAACATTGGATGCACATGCATTACTGTCACTGTTGTTTACATAAGCTAAAGTAATACAGGCCTGTGGATCCATAGATAAACAGTGGCAAAGACATTGAGAAGCCACAGTCATACTAGGGGTTCTTCATTAATTGTTTTGTTTGTTTTTGTTTATTGCTTATGAATTGCTGAAATGTCATATATGTGTCTTTCTTTGTCCGGAAAAATGTTTTAACCGCTGAATTTTCTAATTGTGTATAAGTCATATTGTTTTCAAGTGTTTTTTACCCTTCAAAGAACTTCTCTTTGAAATTTTAACTGTCCTGTATTTAAAGTTGTGTTCAAATATATGGTTTTTATTAAAAATAGATTGTGAACAATTTTATTTGGTTGTGGAAATTATTATGTATTCCCTGTAGTACAGTGGACTATAGGTCTTTCCCCTGTTCAATTGTATATGTGTTTACATAATGGTATGTGAAGTCGATAAGTGTACTCCAGGGATTTCCCTCTGACTTGCTGTCTTCATACCCTGTTCCCTGGTGAAAGTGGGGTATCCTCTCTCTAGAAATCTGTTAAGTACGGCCTTGTGCTGGAGAGTCTAGGTTTTTCGTATTGACTATTACAGTTTTCCCTACCCAAATAAAACCCAATAGTCCTTTTCCAATCATAAAATGGATACACTAAAGACCTTTGGCTTTAGTGAAGATCAACTTAATAAAATTTTGAGCTCCAATAGAGGGAGCAATAATATCACAGTCATCCCGAATGGAGGGGAGAAGTGGAATCAACTTATTAATCTCAAAAAGAAAATCATTAGGACAGAACTGCATGCTGAATTCATGACACAGTATGTGAGGGCAGGGAAGATACCCATAGGCCTTCAAATTCGTAATGAACCAGGGCTCTTCGTAGACAACCAAAAGTTCCTGGAAACACCTTTATCTGTAATAGATGCAGTAGAGACCTTATGCTGCTCATTATTGAAACTGCCCAGACCACTGTCCTCATAGAAATAAAAGAGATGGAGGAACTAGAAAAGATACTACTAGACAGTAATGTAGTGGAGGATGCAAAAAAGAGACTAGAGGAGATTAATCGAGATATGACTGGGTATTGCGAATATTTAACCAACCGGAAAACTCAAAAACTTAGAAAGGATATAAACCAATTTAGTCAGGAAGTAGTATACCCATTCCTAAGAAAAGACTACTACACAGAGAAACCAGAGTATAATAGAAACGAGGGCCCAAAACTGAGGTTCCAGACGAGGTTTCAGCCAAGGAGACCCAGACACGTACATTTCTCAGGGACATCAGAGAGCAGTATAGAGGATGAAGAACAGTGTAGAGAAGAGGAAGAATATGCAGGACCAAATAGTGAATACGATACCCCCTTTTTAGACCAACGCCCACAAAAAAGTCGAGGGAATTTTCAGGGCAGAGGGAGAGGACAATACTCAAGGAGACCAGCCCCGAGGGAGCAGGATCAAGATTACCAACAGACCCCGGCCCCTCAGGAATACAAGCGGACAAGGAACAAAATATACTGGCGCTAGAAAGAACACCAATAATAAATTTATCCCATAGAGTGTTAACTAACATAGAACAACAAGTCCTGGGGATGGGTTTTAACTTTGTGCCTACCACAGGCATAAATAAATTCCAGCTAGAAAAAGACCTTAGAGCCTTTTTTCGTAAAATTCGTCTGCGCCGGTTCTTTGAGAACAGGCCGAATAGAGAACCACCACAAGATTCTGGCCTAAGAACTAAGTCCACTTTTACTCCTAGCCTAGGCATGGTTGACAAAAATTTGGAGATCTTTGAATCCATTGTAAAATTGGAGATAGGTCTGCTACTGGAGAAAAAACACTTTCAAGAATATAACATCACTAAAAACTAGAGAGAGGCCATCAATTCCCTATCTAAAGATACTAGCATAACAATAAAACCTGCGGACAAAGGGGGAGGAGTAGTAGTACTCGACACAAATGACTATGATCAAAGAGTGATGATCCTTTTGTCTAATGAACAACACTACTCAAGAGTTCCCCAAACCAGACTAAATAAACTGAGAAAAGATGTAGAAACGTTGCTCCAAAAAACCTTACAAAACGGAGATATCACTGAAGAGGAGTGGAAATTTCTAAATAACACAAACCCCAAGACCCCGGCCTTTTATGGACTACCTAAAGTCCACAAAAGCTTAAACAACCCCCCCCTGAGACCGATAGTGGCATCAATCGACTCACTACTTGAACCTTTGAGCCAATACGCAGATAGGTTCCTCAAACCCTTGGTGGAAAAACAAAAGTCATATATCCGAGACACTGCGGATATGATAGCCAAGGTAGAAGGAACACAATTTGATGATGACAATGAACTCATGGTGACTCTCGACGTAGAGTCACTCTACACAAATATACCGCAGAAAGATACTATTGTGGCAGTCAAGAATCTTTTAGAAGAGACTGACATTGTAGGGGGAAACAAAGAGTTCATTGTACAATGCGTCTCCATGGTACTCCTGAATAATATCTTCCTGTTTAAAAAGGATCTCTACATCCAGAGGAAAGGGACCAACATGGGCGTGACCTGTGCGCCGAGCCTAGCCTGCATATATGTGAGTCTATTTGAGAACTAACACATATATAATGAAGTGAGCCCATTTTTCGAAAATATCCGGAATTGGGCTCGCTTCATAGATGATATATTCTTCATCTGGCAGGGAACCATAGAACAACTTGAAGAATTTTTGTCTTGGCTCAATCTAGGAGATCCAAACCTTAGATTCACAGCAGCATACAGCAGATCTAAGGTAAACTTTTTAGATATCTGCATTAAGAGCCAAGACAAACAACTGAAAGTAGAACTGTATAAGAAGGATTCAGATCGCAACACCATTTTGCACTACAACAGCTACCACCCCAAAAGCCAGAAAGACTCGATACCCTTCGGGGAGTTTCTCCGTCTAAGGAGAAACTGTACGGATCTAGATGACTTCTACAGGCATGCAGGAGAAATGAAAAAGAAATTCAGAGAGAGGGGCTATCCAAAAAAATTAATTGATCATTCTCTAAAAAGAGCACGCTATTATGACAGGGAGTGCTTACTAACTAAGAAAGAGAGAAAGAAAACACAGGACAAAATAGTGATGGTAAGCCAACACTCAGTTATAGCAAACCAGGTTAAGAACATCATTAACCATAATTGGAAAATTCTTAACAACGGACCAGATGTAATCACTCTTGAGCGTCCGTTATACGCATACAGGAAGAATAAAAATTTGAGATCTAACCTGGTACACACCTACAGAGATGACCTAACTGAAAGTCAAACCACCCTTAGAGGACATAAAGCAGTCGGAAATAACAAGTGCGGAAATTGTTGCCTCTGTGAATTGTGTGTCGTGACCAAGAAGGTGGAACACAATGGAGCCACACACGAAATCACAACTTTAAACAACTGCAGAACTAAGAATGTCATATATATGATCCTGTGCCCTTGTGGCCAGGCATATATAGGAGAAACTGGCCGGGAAGTTAGGCTAAGGATAGGGGAACATAAATCTGCCATTAAAAACAACAAAGAAAACGCCCCACTAGTATCCCACTGGAAAGAACAGGGACACAGTGAGAAAGACCTGAGATGGGTCATCCTAGAAAGAATAAAAGAACAGACTAGATTAGGCAACAGCACATTAAGGAGAAAACAACAGGAGCAGTGGTACATGGTTAAATTTAACACGATCAGGCAGGGCCTCAACTCAAGGGAGGAGTGGGAGGCTATCACATAATCTAAAAATTCAAGACGGGTCTAGATAGAATAGAAATAAAAAGAAACAGAATGAGAGACCTGGGATTTGACAACAGAAAAAGAAAGAAATAGATAAGGATGGCCTATAAGTTACCAAGCAATACACGGAAGAAGCTAAAAACATAATAGTGGAACCTATGTACAACATGATACAATATAGAAACATATGCTCCATACGCTTCATGTGGTAACGGTAACTTGTCAGATACAATCCTTCTAAGATAGACTACCACATAAAACAAATGATACAAATACCAGACCTCCCAAAGATGGAAAATAATGGGTTAACCGTTTCAAATATCACAACTTTATAAATTTTAAATTTTAAACATAAACATGTGTCTGCCCTGAGAACCTATACAGTCAATAAACCACTGTGGTATGGACATAAAAACAAAAATGTTGATAGGGTGCACCCAAGGGACATGTTAACATCAGGGCGACCCCTACAGGCACAATTACGATCCCCGAAAATTAAAAGATATAAATATGGGACCCCACGAAGATGGCAGATGATTAGTAAACCTTTCGTAATGTCGTATCCACATAAAACACACAATATAAACACTGGTTTGCTTCTAGATGTTATAAGGAAAATCCTATATAATTAAAAGCTAAGATAGGAGGTTTCCTCGGTAA
Source organism: Lissotriton vulgaris (assembly GCF_964263255.1). Classification (NCBI taxonomy): domain Eukaryota; kingdom Metazoa; phylum Chordata; class Amphibia; order Caudata; family Salamandridae; genus Lissotriton; species Lissotriton vulgaris. The sequence goes on along the minus strand of NC_141685.1, from coordinate 1,116,461,163 downwards.
AAGTGTATATCCAGACGACCCGAACAGATATAATTATAAAATTAGCGACAAGTTTCGCAATTATAAAATAAGCGATAACCTCCATAATTATGTTTTGTATTTGAGGCATATGTTCAGTAACCATAAATAATTAAGCCTAGTACCGGTATATACGTTTAATATCAAAAACGGCGAAAACAACATTATACTAATACTGTTCCAAGATGGCGCCCCCATTCCCGTATGTTACGCCCCTTGGACACAGATTGACTCGCCAGGTGTAAACAATCAGCTCGCGTTGTGCCCACATAAATAGAGGCACCCTCCATCAACACTCTAGCGAGTGTTTGAACAAGGCAGAAACGAGGCTACGGCGAGACCGAGGTAAGAGACATCGAGTATTGCGGGGACTGAGTTAGAGTAAACGCTAAACGGGGCTTATCTAGTTATATGCAATAGGTAGAAGGGTACAGCGGACCAACAGAGAAAAGACTAACTACTTGAAGCAGAGGGTGCATCTGCAATTAATAAACTGCTCCTACAGCCAAAAAAAGGAGGGGGGGCACAGCTGATGTCGGGTAGACTGCCCTGATAGCAAATTATCCCTTGCATACTTTACCATGGGCATATAGTCTCACGCGACACACACGTGTGCGCTAAATATAAAATAAGGGTAGTAGGATTACAATAACAGAGCATAGTATATATTTTAACATATAGAGATAGGAGACCGCTAACATGTCAATCCTGCATAAAACTAGAGTGAAGTGAACAACACAACACTCATTTCAGGCAACCACTAAAATACCTCTTAATATCTATTTTGGTTTCAATAGAACATATCCAGTTCTGGGAAGGAACTCCATTATCCTATGCCCGTTCGAGGAAAGTTTTATAATGTTTTAAGGTAAGATATCTGAAAGACAAAAATCTATGATTAGCCCGCAATTAGAAAGAGGGGAGCAATAAAACAAATACTTTGTCTCTTGTTTATGTAGATACACAAGTTAAATTGCTTAGAAGATTGGAACGACGAACAAAGACATCCTAATACAAGGAGCTCTTTTTGAAAGAGAGAGGTAATTAAAGCACGGAGCAAATACTTATAAACATAGGCTTAAATCCACATATCAGTATTACTAACCCACAATAATGTCCCCTGATATTCTTCATTAGGAAGATATATCCAAAGACTGCAGAAATTCATTGAAACGCTTCACAGGCCCCAGCTTGGATCTGCTATCACAGACAGTAGGGGTGAGAATATTCCCTATATAGCACTGTGAATGTGAGCACTTTGTATGTCTTACCCTACCTGACCCATAGTAGTTTCCACATCGAAATGAACTCAGAGGGAAGATTATGTTCTAGATAAACAGGAGTATCCAGAAGTCTAGAATATAACTGAATATAGCATATGTACTGTATTAACTATATCGAGTCACCCAATAGGCAGATATGTGCATGCCTGAAAACTGTAATATACATGCTAAAGAAAGAAATCACTTAGGAGTCTGACAAGAGAAAATGCTTTAAATGAAGAGAGGTTGGCAACCCGTATAATAAGCAAGTGACTCCTTACTTTTCTCCCCACATATCTACAGAGAAGGTGCATGTCACTACTCTTTGAAGCGAGAAACCCCAACCAAAGAAGTCCTGAAGAAGGTGCCACAGAATCATATGTACTGCACCGAAACGCGTCGACGCATTTTGCAAATATAGAGAATCCAACCAGGGCCCAGTAAACATTGGATGCACATGCATTACTGTCACTGTTGTTTACATAAGCTAAAGTAATACAGGCCTGTGGATCCATAGATAAACAGTGGCAAAGACATTGAGAAGCCACAGTCATACTAGGGGTTCTTCATTAATTGTTTTGTTTGTTTTTGTTTATTGCTTATGAATTGCTGAAATGTCATATATGTGTCTTTCTTTGTCCGGAAAAATGTTTTAACCGCTGAATTTTCTAATTGTGTATAAGTCATATTGTTTTCAAGTGTTTTTTACCCTTCAAAGAACTTCTCTTTGAAATTTTAACTGTCCTGTATTTAAAGTTGTGTTCAAATATATGGTTTTTATTAAAAATAGATTGTGAACGATTTTATTTGGTTGTGGAAATTATTATGTATTCCCTGTAGTACAGTGGACTATAGGTCTTTCCCCTGTTCAATTGTATATGTGTTTACATAATGGTATGTGAAGTCGATAAGTGTACTCCAGGGATTTCCCTCTGACTTGCTTTCTCCTATTTTTGCCATAGCCGGGAGCAGGGAAATTGGCCGGTAATTGGCCAGCACTTCAGGGTCCGCTCCAGCCTTTTTCAGCAGGGGAAGTAGCTTAGCTTGTTTCCACTCAACAGGAACTGTGGCTGATTTAAATGAAGGGCTGACGATATGCGTCACTTCCTGCACCACCACTTCCGCTACACCTGCCAACACCCGCGCTGGACACGGGTCAGAAGGTGATCCAGATTTCAAGGATTTAATCACGGCCAGTGTGTCAGTAGCAGTGGGAGGAGTGAGCTCCACTATCCGGGGAGATGGACCCTCTAAAGGAGGGGAAAGATGGAGAGAGCCATCCGAAAAGTGGCTAGAGCTAAGACTCGCCTGAATAGCCGCTATTTTTTTGCTCAAAGAACCCGGACAAGCTCTCACACCATACTGCGGAAGCTGGAACCACCCGTTGCTCAGCACAGGGGGAAAGGAAACTATTAACAATCGCAAAGATCTCGCGACTGCTATTGTTAGTTTTTTCAATCCGGCTAGCAAAATATTCTCCCTTAGCTGTTTTAATGCTGGCATAGTAGATTCTCTGCTCCCTCCGTAAAGCAGCCTTAGCTAAGGGGCAATAGGATTGACGCCAGGCCCGTTCAAGCTTTTTACAGGCCAACTTGTGAATGCGTAGTTCGGGGGAGAACCAAGGCTTAGAAGGGGAGGATCGAGCTCTACCGTTGCTCCCCCCTTTAGATGACGCAGTCACCCCCGCTTCCACCCATTCTCTGACAAGCAATGACAAGCAGCCCCTGTAAAATCTTGGTTACCTCACAAAAGGCCTTTTGCAAACTGGTAGTGAATAATTGTCTGACATTCCTGTCTCAGAAACCCTGTGCAACCTAAGCCTGTTTTGGTTAAAAATTAATAAATAAAAAAACAGGACCGCAATAACACACAAAAGCAAAGGAAGTGAAAAAATGTGAGTGAAGAAGTATCGTCAAAGAGCACACTTCAACAGTTTAACATTCATATTACATAACAGTTCAAGGCGAAGGCACCTTGAAGTAGCCGTTAGGTGGAGCATCGCAGCTATATGAAACACTATAAATAAATTCCTCTCAGGTGTTTTCCCTCTGTTCTGAGCCAGGGTTATTTTTAGCCGCTGCACATAGCAGGCCTTACTCGAGATGCACAACCCAAGGCCTGGAATCTGGCGAGGAATGCGGCGGGCGAGGGCTGCAGGCTTGTTTTCTTGTCGGCCTGAGCGCCGGAGGAATGAAGATGCTCCCACCCACTTCCGAAACCTGGAAATTCCATGAAGTGGGATTAGGGGCTTCCAGTGACGGCCCAGGACTTCCACTGAATGACAGTCCCAGGCGGTTACAATGCAGGAGGGGGAAGGGATGCAGACAAAAGGCACATGTCGCTGGCGGTTGACGAGCTAAAGAGCACGTACACCAAAAACTAAACGTATGGACAGAACTAAACCAAATGCTTGCGGAAGAGAGGTCTGTTTGTACCTGCTAGATCATCCCCTGGGGCCGTGCCTTATTTAAAAGGAGAGGGGGGATGTGTGCCCTCTTCTCTAAATAATAAAATTGGGCCCTGGGGAATGTGGTCTCCGGGGGAAGAATATGGCTCAGGGAGGGGGCCACACGCCTTCTCCCCTTAATTGAAGGATAAGGCATCGGGCCGCCTTTTGGTTTTTTTGTTTGTTGCAATATTGTGGTAGTCCCACAGGATTGTGGCTAAATTTGCATTATTCTATTTCTACCCGGGACAGGGGTTGGTGGGGGGCGGGGGGGGAGGAGGAGTTGTCCCTCTGGATATATATATATATATATATATATATATAGAGCAAGGACATAGCCTGGTGTCCGAAACGCGTCGAGGCATGCACGTTCTTTTGCACAGCAAATAAAAATCTGGTTACCAACCCCCGTTGTGTCCGTGGTCCTGTTATATATTTTTTTTTATAAGTTCCGGGCAGGGGACTAAGTCCTCAATTCCTGTAATGGCTGTCAGCAACCTTTTTCTCAAGTTGCAGGCAGCCGGTCAGAGTGCTCGCTCCCGCGGGAGTCCAAAAGTTCCAAAAGTTCCCTGGGCCAATCGAAATGCTCTATTTTCAAATTGACACTCCTGCGAGACTCTCGAGAGACATTTGCGCGCTCAACTGTCCAGATATACAAATATTTTTAAAACCTAATTTCTCTAAAATGAATTTACACAAAATCAATCTGCAGAGCCAGATCTAGCTTCCTGCCAAATTTGGTGCAATTCTGTTCAGCAGTTTTTCTATGGAAAATGCTTGGGGATTTTGCATTTTGGGACTCCCCTTTTTTCTTGGGCCCCTCTTGACGGATCACTGCATATTACCCAGTGGTAGTGGGCACAGGGCAGTTATAATTAGGATTGTGTTTCCATAGGAAATGCCTTTTTTGTGTTGCTAATAACTTTGGGGCCGTTTAACGAATTTCCATGAAACTTTCCAAAAAAGTGCTCTTTTTTGCCAAGTTTGCGAATGGCAAGTTTCGGGGTGAGCCATCAAGGAGGGGGGCTCAGAACAAAGGGGGGGTCCAAAAATGTGTTTTGCTCAATCATGTTCCCATATGAACCAATACATTTACACTAATATTGGCACATAGCCTGATCTACGTGCATAATAATAGCTTTTTGTGTTTTGCTTCAATCTGTTCATTCGTTTTTGAGCAATTAATGCTCAAAAACTTTGATTTCCAGGGACTCAAACTGAGATCTGATTGGCTGCCACCAACTCAACCAGGAAGTGGTGGCAGCCATCTTAGGACTTGGTCTTGAGTCCTAAATAATAGAAAAGACTCAAGACTCAAGGCCTCATAGTAGGGCTCCAGAGGAACCCTGCATGGGCCAATAATGTTTTTTTGTTTTTAATTTTGGGAGCCGCAAATCCACAACAAAATGTAAAAAAAGGAAACCACTGCGGTCTCCCACGCTTGTTTATTTAAAGCCCCCCAGGGTGGGCTAGGCTTGGAGATGTTTATGATTTAGAGGCGGGGGCAAGCGTGGTCTCCCTCCCCAGGACAATTTCGGCCCGAGGACCCCATCTACCGGGGCCTGGCACATTTTTAAAGGGGGAGGGTGAGGCACCCAGCCCCCCTCCCCAGACCGATTTCAGCTCTGGGGACCCCATCCTCTGCACATTTTTTAAATGGGGAGGGGGGGCAAGCGGCAGTGCGAGACCCTTCCCCGTGCCTCTAGAGGCCCCAGGAATCCCATCCCGCGATCTGCAAAAACTGCGGTGGTGGGCGTGGTGGTGGTGGTGGTGGTGGACGTGGTAGTAGTGGTGGTGGACGTGGTGGTGGACGTTGTGGTGGTGGACATGGTGGTGTGAACATGGTGGGGGTGGTGGACGTGGTGGTGGTGGATATGGTGGTGAACATGGTGGTGTTGGACGTGGTGGTGGACGCGGTGGTGGTGGAGGTGGACGTGGTGGTGGTGGACGTGGTGGTGGTGGACGCGGTGGTGTACTTGGTGGTGGACAACTATTTATTTCTTTTTTAAAAATGTGTATTTATCTTTTTTTATAATGCATACATATTACAACAATTCAATGCAAAAGAGAGCTCCACGTCTGAACACTCTGCAGGGTAACGAGTTACATAATAACGAGTCCATGTCTATTACAATAGATAACGAATACTCAGCAAGCAATCCTGAAAACAATAGCTTGACAGTGCTGTGCTAACTGGTAAGTGCGAGAGAAAAGAAAAGAGTTCCTGGAGTGATGATATGAAGGGCGGGAACCCCAGGGGTAAAGGCGAAAGGTCGGTCGAGGCTATGTCAGACAGGGGTAACAGGGACCAGCACCGGCGGCCACCGCTGACCAGGGGCCGGCGGGGAGCACGGGAGAGGCAGCCCGGGTAGGGATCAACTGTCAACGCGGTAGAGGACGGGGTAATTGAGGGCTGTCAGGCGTAGTCATCAGCAGCAGCCACCTCAGACCCAGGGCCGGCGGGAAGCGCAGGGGAGGCAGCTCCGCTAGAGGGGGCACAGGAGAGGAGATAGGCAACCAGGGGGCCCCAGATATCAACCGGGCGCGATCTGGCCGGCATCAGGTCCCAAAATTCAGACAGGAGTGTTTGACAACGGGAGGCATCCTCCAGCCAGGCCGCGACCTCAGGAGCGGGACGACGGCCCCAGCACATAGCTATTCTCCGCCTAGCCAGCACCAGGAGCATGGCAATCAGCCGGCGGGAGGCGTCAGGACAGGATTTCACAAAACCAAGAAGACAAACTGAAGGATCAGGACGGACCGCCGCGTTGGTAATGGCAGAAATAATGGAACAGACCTCTATCCAGAGCCCCTGCACCTTAGGACAGAGCCAGGACAAGTGAGCAAAGTTCGCGGCAGGCGCCGAACAGCGCCTGCAGGAGTCCTCTGGGCATAGCCCCAAGCGGTGGAGATGTACCGGCGTGCGATAAAACCTATGTAAAAATGTAAAGTGGATCAAGCGAAGCTGATAATTCGGGGACAATTTGGTAGTCTGGTTACAGCAGTAAAGCCAATCCGCGTCCGAAATCTCCACTCCGAGGTCCGCACTCCAAGCGTTGTGCGCACGAGACGAGGAAACGGTAGAGGCCAGCAGAGTAAGGGCGTACAATCTGGTGATGAGTTTACGAGGGGAGGCTGAAGAGTACACGTAATCCAATGCTGGGAGGGTAGGCGGGGAGTGCGGGAAGGTTGGGTGCAGTTTCCGACAGGTGGCGCGCAGCTGATAAAAAAGGAATGTGTCCATCAGGGACGGGGGACTCCAGAAGGGAATAAAAGGAGTCGTCTGGGTATAGGTCCGCAACGGTCTTAAGGCCACAAGACATAGCGGAGGACTGCAGGGGCGGAAAATCCGGGTGATCAACAATGGGTGCGACGTTGGCGGACAGCAGAGGGAGACCAGCGAGGCGGCTCAGCTGCGACCATGCCCAGCGCAGTGTCTCCACAGTATTCACTTCCACTCGGGGTCGAACAGCAGGTGCGAATAGGGCCGTGTACAGGGGCCAGGGGGAGGCCACATCTGATTCCGCTGCGACATGGGGTTGGTACGGAGTGGGATGCAACCAGAAATGGAGGAAGCTGGCTTGAGCGCAAAGGGCAGTGGTGGACAACTATTGGGTAGGAAGGTGGTGGGAGAATGCGGAAGGAGAGGAGGATCTCGAAGGGGGCACATGGGAGAGCAGAACGAAGCTGAATATTAGAAATAAGCCACGGCATCGCTCGGTTGATGTTTGGGAGGTGGGAGGGGTGTTCTGTGCAGAAAGGCATTACGTCGCTCTGGTAAATAAATAAATAAAATAAGCGCGGTACAAGAAGTGAAAACCACCTCGTTTAGAGCTCACAGTGCATGCTGTGCTTAATGAGCCATGACGAGGGAGGAAAGCTGCGCTCGCTCCCGTGGACCTTAGGGGTGGGCAGAGAGAAGGCGGGACATGCACCCGCCGATGGCCAATTGCGTGCTGTCTTTCTTAGAAAGACGCATGCAAAGGCCAATAGCGGGTGAAGAAAACAAAAGCACACGCACAAGCGCGTGTTCCAAAGTTTAAAGCCCTTACTAAATGTCTCACAGAGCTGCGCTTGCGTTCTGGCTCAGGCGAGACCTAAAATTAAAGGGCCTGGCCGATGGGGTTGCCAGTGCCTAAAAAGGCCCAGAGAGGAAAACCACATGGCCCACCTCCACTAAAAAAATAAAATAACAAAGGAACCTGGGGTATGGGGCCTCCAGGACCTTCCCCTTAACATATATATGGCCCAGGGGGGATGGGGTCCCCAGGGCCATGATCGGTTTGTGGAGGCACATTATTTTTTTTTAAATACCCTTGGGGCCCCCAGGGCCAGGCCCTGTCGCCAACCCCCTGACACACATAGCTGAAAGCCATGTGCGGTTAGCTGACTTTGGGAGGTTGGCTACAGGGCCTGCCCGCAGGCCAGGTCTTGTGGCCAGCCCCCACTCTGCATGGACAAAGGCGGAGCGGAGTATGAAATTGTCTTCATGCGAGCGATTGGCCGCAGGCCAGCCCCTGTGGCCAACCCCCTGTCATGCACATGTGGGGGGGGTCGGCCACAGGTTCTCCAGCCAACTCCCTGCCGCGTATGCCCGGAGGCGGTGCGAGGCAGGGGGACAGATTAACGCATTGTAAGTAAATATTTTTATGTCATCAGTGATGTCATGAGTGATGTCACTGACCATGTCATGAGTGATGTAATATGTGACGTCCTCAGCAGTGCATTGCGGGCGCGCGAATTATAGTTAGCTGAACTAACTATAACGGGGAAATTTCAATGGTTTTGTATGAGTGAAATGTCCAGCTAAATATAACATGTGTGAAACCTATGGTTTTTTAAGTGACTTTCTAAGGTTTTTTAAATGCTAATTCCTAACTATAACGTGGTTGAAACCTATGTTTTTTTCAGTGAATTTCTAAGGTTTTTTAAATGCTAATTCCTAACTATAACGTGGCTGAAACCTATGTTTTTTTCAGTGAATTTCTAAGGTATTTTAAATGCTAATTCCCAACTATAACGTGGCTGAAACCTATGGTTTTTTCAGTAAATTTCAAAGGTTTTGGAAATAATTTTTAAATGTATTGTTATTTTTTTTATACTGATTTACTACATTGTTTTAAACTATTTATTTTTAGATATTTTATTTTTTAAATTACATTACATATTTTTAATATAAATTGAAATAAAAATGTGTTAAAAAATATTGAAATTGTAATATTTGTTTTTTTTTATTTTATATATTTTTTTAAATTATATATATTTTATATAGCAGGCAATGAAATCCTATGGAAGGAAATTCAAGTTAGTGGTACGTACGGTTAAAATTACTTTTCCCGATCAGAACTGGGCTGAAAGATGCAGCACTGAGGTCTCTCCTGATAACAGGTGAGTAAATCGAAATTCGTAGTTCGGCTAATTTTAGAGGAAGTTTTAAAGTTCCAAAAGTCCATACTTAGAAGAATTTCCAAGTGAAACCAGGCAATGGATTCCTATGGAAGGAAATTCAAGTTACTGTAAGTACGGTTAAGATTACTTTTCAGGTTCAGTAGTGGGCTGAAAGATGCAGCACTGAGGTCTCTCCTGATAACAGGAGAGTAAATCGGAATTCGTAGTTCGGCTGATTTTAGAGGAATATTTGTACGTTTCGAAAATCAACACTTAGAAACTTTTCTGCTGAAAACCACACAATGGATTCCTATGGAAGAAATACAAGTTACTGGTAAGCACGGTTAGAATTACTTTTCAGGGTCAGTGCTGGGCTAAAAGAAGCTGCTCTGAGGTCACTCCTGATAACAGGTGAGTAAATCGCAATTCGTAGTTCTGCTGATTTTATAAGAATATTTTAAAGTTCCAAAACTCCACACTTAGAAACTTTTCTGGTAAAAACCACACAATGGATTCCTATGGAAGGAAATTCAAGTTACTGGCAAGTACGGTTAGAATTACTTTTCAGGGACAGTGTTGTGCTAAAAGATGCAGCACTGGGTTCTCTCCTGATAACAGGTGAGTAAAAAGGAATTCGTAGTTCGGTTGATTTTATAGGAACTTTTTAAAGTTCCAAAACTCCAGACTTGAAAACTTTTCTGGTGAAAACCACACAATGGATTCCTATGGAAGGAAATTCAAGTAACTGGTAATTACGGTTAATAATACTTTTCAGGATCACTACTGGGGTTAAAGTTGCAGCACTGAGGCCACTCCTGATAACAGGTGAGTAAATCGGAATTCGTACTACGGCTGATTTTAGAGGAATATTTTAAAGTTCCAAAACTCCACACTTAGAAACTTTTCTGGTAAAAACCACACAATGGATTCCTATGGAAGGAAATTCAAGTTACTGGCAAGTACGGTTAGAATTACTTTTCAGGGACAGTGTTGTGCTAAAAGATGCAGCACTGGGTTCTCTCCTGATAACAGGTGAGTAAAAAGGAATTCGTAGTTCGGCTGATTTTAGAGGGATATTTGCACAATGCTGAAGGAAGGGGGCGGTGCCTGAGGTGACGTGTACTTTGCAGAGAGGTGTTCAGAGGCCACGCCCCTTTTTACAACACTCTGCAACGCAGCTCCGTGGCGCTTACTGGAGGTACCTGGTGGGCTAGTTGGCCGCTAGGGACCTCTGGATTGAAGAGGAATTAATTCCCCAACTTAAACCGCGCCACAGGGCTTGTTTGCACACACAACACCTCAAGCCCCGCCCCCTACCTTCACCACTGTGCAAACGCGCCCGTGGCGAGTTCTACCTTGGGGTATTAAGTCCCCTTGAATACTGGGGGGCCCTGGGGGCCAACTAGCCCACCAGGAACCTCCAGTATGCGCCAGGGGGCCGTGTTGCAGAGAGGTGTAAAAAGGGGCGTGGACTCTTTACACGTCTCTGCAACGTAGCCCCCTGGTGCATTTGCAGAGGGGGAACTAATTCCCCTTGCATACTGGGGGTCCCTGGGGGTCAACTAGCCCACCAGGAACCCCCAGTATGCGCAAGGGGGCTGCGTTGCAGAGTGGTGTAATGAGGCCATGCCCCTTTTTACCTCTCTGCAACGCAGCCCCCTGGCTCGTTTGCAGAGGGGGAACTAATTCCCCTTGCATACTGGGGGTCCCTGGGGGCCAACTAGCCCACCAGGAACCTCCAGTATGCGCCAGGGGGCTGCGTTGCAGAGAGGTATTCTGAGGCCATGCCCCTTTTTACACCTCTCTACAACGCAGCCCCCTGGCACATATTGGAGGCTCCTGGTGGGCTAGTTGACCCCCAGTATGCAAGGGGAATTAGTTCCCCCCCTCTGCAAACACGCCAGGGGGCGCATTTGAATAGAGGTGCAATGAGGGGGCTTGGACTCCTCCCGATCCCGTTTTTTTTTTTTACTTTTAAGAAGGGCAGCTGTGTTGTAGCCTCCCTTCTTTTTTGTTTTTTGACCCTGGGGACCCCATCCCCCAGGGTCTGCCCCAATTTTTAATTCCGGAGAAAATCAAAAGTAAAATCATAGATAGATCTATAGACAAAGTACCGTACGCGTACCCTCCCGAGCACGAGCTTTATGCTAATTGGCTGTCAACACTCCAAACAAGGAAGTGTTGGCAGCCATCTTGTGCCTCGGTAGAACCGAGGCACAAGAAAGCAGTGAAAGAAACCACGCAAAGGGGGCAGGATAGAAACACCCTGACCCCTAGGCCTGCTTAGGGGGTCCCACAAGGACCCCCAAGGCCGTAAAAAAACAGTTTTTAAAAATAATCACGGGATGTGCGTAGGGTATGCGCACCCTGCAGATCCCCCAAAAAACCGAAGCGCCGCGCTTTAATTCTAATTAAAAAAATTTGGGGGGGCCCCCCACACTGCCCCCGGGAACCGCCACCCCCGGGGCAAAGTAAGTATAATAGTGGGGGACACATGGCCCCCCCGCAGCCCCGAGGACTGCCACCCCCGGGACTTAAATGTGTAATGATGGGGGGCCTCTAAGGCCCCCGGAACCCCGGGGACCGCAACCAACCGGGGCTTCATCATGATGTATGCGGGGGGCTCATGGGCCCCCCCACAGCTGCCGGGACGCCACCCCACTGGGCTTCTTTTTAAAAATACAAATAAATTAAAAACCTGTGTGGGGAGGGGGGCTCAAATGCATTTAGCTGTATATATATATATATATATATATATATATATATATATATATATATATATATATAATATATTATATATATAATATATATATATATATATATAATGTACTAAAACAGCAGCTAAATGTATTTGTAATTGGAAACTCCTAAAAAAATGGTTACATATTGGTAATACCCTTTAGAAGTGATAAATAAATGAAACCCTAATATATCTGAGTTCTGCTGAAGAGGCTGCTGGGCCTCAGACACCTTCTTCTTCTTTGGCAGTGCCCCAAGCTCACTTGTTATTGGAATGACTTACTGAATTAAGTTGATACTGTTTTTGGGGTCCAGGATTCCCCGCCTACCCATTACTAAGCTTGCTCAATATGCTAACATACCCACTACATTCAATCAAGCGCAGGCTGATGACAATGCCTCTCTGTGCAGCACTACACTAGGTGGTGGGACTGTGGGGGCAGAGATATGTCCTTGGAACACCGCAATTGTATTTTTTGACAATGGGAGTTCCTGGGTATGGAGAAAATTTCCATAAACATTGGGCAAACAAATGCTTCCTTTGGAAAAAGTATGGATTCTGTTTTTGACCTTTCTTGCAGCCGAATTAAGAGAACATAAATGCCACAAGTACCTAATAATGTTAAACCTAGCCAGCAACACACAGAGCAATGAAGCTGGGCTGTCACAAGCCAGAGAATAAAGCAAGGGCTATATTTTTGTTTTCATGCCAACTCGGAAAATAGTCGGAAGGAAATAGGAGATGGCCATATGAGCTATCGGCATTGTAAAGGGTCATCTTTTGTTTTGAGTTATTTATACATTTTCTAAGAAATGTAGTATTTCTGGATTGTTTCTCAATGCGGTGAGGCGAATTGATAATCCCCATAGCGGTGGCAACAATGAGAGTCCCTAGTTTTCGAATAAGTTCAGTCTTCCTTGGGTGTATATCCACAAGAAGAACAAGTATTTAGCATCTTAGTTATTCGTTCACGAAAATACACATTGACTAATGTAGGAATGAAACATAATGAATGGGATACCTAAAGTACAGCGGAACCCCTGGAAAAAGCCTTTCATATCCCCTTTTTGAAACTCGAAATCCCATGCACACTGTTCCAGTCTTCCTTTTTGTCTTGCTCTCCTTTCTAATAAAGTTTTTTTAGCTTGTGGAACATAAATGTTAATTTCACCAGAAGCAAATCAGGCTTCCGGGTCCTACCTCAGACACTCGTATCTATACCCGCAACCTCACTCGTTGTCGGGCAAGTGTTGGCGGTCATTTTAGTTATGTTCCACAAGCTAAAAACCTCTTCCGCAATAAATGTTAATTTCACCAGAAGCAAATCAGGCTTCCGGGTCCTACCTCAGACACTCGTATCTATACCCGCAACCTCACTTGTTGTCGGGCAAGTGTTGGCGGTCATTTTAGTTATTGCGGAAGAGGCAAGTTTGCCCGGTATCAACGGAGGACACGGTGTGACGTGATAAGGTAACACCGACCTTTGATGAAGTAAGCGGGTCAAGGGCGGGGATATCCTAATGGGGGCTCGGGACAGTTTATTTGCTGATGAGGGACAACTGGCCGAAAGATTGGAATCCTAATGGGGGCCAGACACAGATTGAATGCTGTTCAGGGATAGTGGCTGAATGAGTAAAGTTTTGGTGAATTACTCTTTAACTGGGGAGTAAGGCATGACCCGAACAATACACTTGCAGCAATAGAGCGATGACCGGGCTATATACTTGTCTGTGAGACACTGTAGTCGGAAAGGCATGGGATAAAAGAGGGAGGCAGGCATACGAACTGCGTTCATCTTTCCTTCTATGATATCAATACGAGCAAATTATTATGATTGGAAGGAAGTTGAGGGTATGAACAGCACAGAACCGGCGGAGACCATAGGTTCAAACACGTGAGATGATACCCATCGTAGTTGAGAATCTTCTTTGTCCTGCAGTGTGTGACTGTAGGGCGGTGTTCCCACAAAGGTCTCGGGTTCAGAGATCCTAATATGAAACTCAGGTAAGACACTGTGGAGTAATCCCCACAAAATGGAGTTCTGTGTTTTTCACTAAAGGGCTCATGATGGAGTGGTCCCTAGCCTCACACGGTATTGGGTGCATTTTATATTTTTTTAAACCGTAATCATTTTTTATGATATTTTACGGTAACACTTTGGGCAGTGAGAATAATTAACTTACGTGTCAGATTTAGTTTGGATTTATAGATCAAAATAAGGGGACAGTTGGGATACACTCATGACTATTCTTTCACAGATAATAAAGACAAATGCGTTTTGGAGAAAACAAGAAAGGTTAATGTAACCACTTGGTTACAATGGATCGAGAGTGATACAGACCAAACTCTGAGAGGGATCTTTAACCTGAAGGCCAGTGACCTAAAGGACATTGATAGGTGGCCGAAACATGTTGGTAGATGTGGAGGGGGGTATGGAATAGTAGCTCTTTCCTGGTACCCCTCATTTTTTGCTTCTTTAATCCTGCCACGGTGGTCCAACAATAAAAGGAACATAGGCGGAAACCCCTGAGGCAGTTTAAATCACTTTTTCTGCACTAGTGATCCCTCAAAAGGCATACTTTTCCTTCTTCTCCAGTTTTCAGTTTCATTAGCTTTTATTCGATTACCACTTGTATAATCATAAAAAGTACACAATTTAAAAAGATAGGAAAACAAACAAATCAGCGTAAACATAGGTTTTAAAAAAGTTAAAAATACATGAATGTCTTAATTACAGTTTAAAGGTTTCCACTCAGTTATAAATTTTGACGTAATTTTATAGTGGCCTTTAGAAAAGTCGCTATAGACTTCCCTACATGTGGTGAGTCCCGACACTGCAAAAAAAGAAATGCGGGATGACACAGTCTATGACCGGTAGTTTGGAGAAGTGGAAGAATCCAAGATTTTCGTGAAGATTTGTAGTATTTGCAAAAGAAAATAATGTGCATTGTTGTTTGTGGAGAGTATCCATCACATGGACAGTTCATGAGCGTACGAGACCAGTTTTGAACTTCAGGGAAGGAAACTAAACGAAAGAAGGTATTGAAACGAAATCTTGTTAATAGATATTTCTCATGATTGGTTAGAAAATAGGACAGATAAGGTTGGATGCCTTTGAGAGGTTGTATTGCGGAGATTTGACTATTCAAAATTTTTGTGATCTCCGCCTGGTTACGCAACTCTCTCAGGTGGACCAGGCACATTTTCTTTAACTGTTTTCTAGAGATGTCTTCAATGCTAGGAGGGTCGTCGAAATAAGACTTATAGCCAAGATCATTAAAAAAGTTCCGTACATAGACCAGCCATGGAATCTTGTGCCAATTGTTTAGAGCTAAACAGTCCGAAATCAGAGATCGTGTTAGGTGGCACTCAGGTTTGGACCATATACGTTGCCACAGTAGAATTGGTTGGGAACGGACCGTATCTGTGATATATTCCATGCCAAGCTCGCTGTGAGAAGCAAAGTTCGGGGCGCTTTGCGGTAGGGCCACCACGTATTTGATGAAACCGTTCTCTGTTACCTGTAGGGGGTCTACTTGGCCATATCCCCACACGCCTGCACCATAGGTAGCCACACTATGACATTTAGCATAGTAAACTTTCAGGAGTTCAGGTGGAGCGGGTTTCTCCAACTTTCTCGATGGCCGATGTTGCACGCTGGAAAAGGAGGTTTCTACTGGCCATAGCTTGTCGCCAGTTCAAAGCATCATCCACAAGGATGCCCAAGTATGGATAGACAGAGGTTTTTTCCAGTCTTGTGTTATCCACCAATATTGGTTTAGGGTTTTTGACCCTGGGGCCGATGTGCATGGTAAATAAGCATGGGCGGAAAATCCGTTTCGCTCGCGGATTTTGCGGATTTTCGGTAAATTCGCAACTCGCGAGATTCGCGAATCTCCCGCAAAATCCGCAAATCCGCGAGCAGCGGATTTTATGGTTTGCTCGCACTGTTCGCGTGAGTTCGCGGCTTCCCAGTACAACTTTGCGCCCCGCGAATAAGTGCAAAATTGCAGAAATACGATCTTAGCAAAACTGAAACTACTTACCAGGTTCAAAAGTTCAGGCTCATCATTAGTAGCCATTTCCTGTAGTGCTTCCTGAGGGGCCCCTCCAGAGTTCAGTTGCCAGTTGCAACTATTATGTGACCCTGCTCTGAACCTCAGAATAGTTACACATATGCCACAAAGGTCCTGAATTACAGCTAAGGGAGACAAGCAGGAGCCAGGCTGGAAGTTCAAATCCATTAATCAGCCCCTAATTCATTATTGTCAGTTGGGGCAGGGCAGGTGTTGTAACTAATTTTGCAACAATGAAAGCACTTAGCAAGTGCAAAAGATCACTAATCAGGAAGCACTAAGGAAGCAGGTGCCAGCTAAAAAAATATTCTGTGACACATTAATCAGCCCCAAATTAATTCAGGTCACTTGAGGCAGGGAAGGTGTGCTTGCGTTGCCACAATAATGTACACTGACTGGACAACCAGAGGGTGCTGTGATGAAACAGAGGGTGGCATGGGTGGGCCAGAGGGTGGCATGAGTAGTCAGAGAGTGGCAGTGGTGACAGAGAGTGGCAGTGATGAAGAAGAGTGTCCCAAACAGGCTGGACACGTAGAAACAACAAGTTCGCGAAACTTGCGACCCGACAGGTAAGTTCGCAATTTGCGAAATTGTACAAAACCCTCGCGAACTGGCAGAAACCCGCGCAAACACAAAAAAAAAAATCCGCAAATTCGCGAGAATTCGCGGATTGCGAGTTCGCAAATCCGCAAAATTCGCGAACGCGAGATTCGCAAAATTCGCCCATGCTTAATGGTAAAGGTCTTTTTTATGTTGATTTTCAAGCCAAGTGAACCCATAAAACTGCTGTATTTGTTAAGTTGTTTTTGAAGTTGATTTAATGTTTGAGCCAGGATGACTGAGTCATCTGCGTATAGCTGTCTCGGTATTGGTCGGTGGTTTATCTGGGGTAGATCCTGGCTCCCTTCCAGCATAGCCTGCTCTAGACCATTGGTGTAAAGGTTGAACAGGAAGGGAGCCAGTACGCAGCCCCGTCTTACTCCTTTCGTTATTGGAAAGGAGCAAGACAGCTCACCGTTGGTGCCGAATCTGACTCGTCCTGTGGCATTGGAGTAGAGTTCACGGAGGAAGGCTATTAGAGGTGGATCCACTCCAAGATCGCCGAGTATTTTCCAAAGTTTGTCATGTTGGACGCAGTCAAATGCCGCACTGAGATCGACATATACGAGGAAGATGTTACCTCCTTTGGCGCCAACATATTTCCCAGTTAAGAGGACGAGGTTCAGGGCCTGTTCCACGGTCCCAAGACCCTTCTGGAAGCCATATTGCAGGTCGGTCATGATGTTATTTTCCTGGGCCCAAGATTGTAGATGGTCCAGGAGCACACGACCTGCAATTTTACCCATGGAGTTCAGAAAGGAAATTGGCCTGTAGCAGGCCGGGTCGTTTCGATCGCCCTTTTTAAAGATCGGGAGCAGTATAGATGTTGACCATGACTGAAAAAGCCCAGCGGATGATACTGCTGCTAGAACCTGAGTGATTATCGGTGACCATAGTTCTGTGTTATGGAGGAAAATGTCCATTGGAACTCCGTCAGGACCAGGAGCTTTGCCTGGTTTCAATGCCTTAAGTGCTTTAATGACTTCACTATGATGGAAATATATGTTTATAGGATAGATGTTATTCTTCGATATATGGGCTTCACTGTGGTCTATTCCTGTTGGGTCTTGTAGAGAATGACCGAAGATTTTGGAAAAGTGCATGACCCAGTCATCAGCCGTGACTGCGATGTCTAGATGGTGCCCCTTTGTACTATCAGCCAGAGAGGGGGATCTTATGACTTGCCAGAATAGAGCACTGTCCTTGCTTTGGCAGCTGTCATGGAGTTGTGCCCAAAGATCTTTCTTAATTTCTTTTTTACGGTCCCGTCTGGCTAAGTTATAGAGTTTCCTTAGGTTGGAGATTTCCTCTTGGTTCCTCATAGGTCTATGTAGGGCTTCTTTTAAGCTTGTGAGGGCCTTTCGGCAAGCTGTGTCAAACCACCTCATAGTGGAGGGCTTGTTATTCTTAGGTTTGGCAAAAAGTTTGTTACCAATTGTTTTCAGAATATTTTGGAAACTATCGACGATTACCTGAGATGAGGAGTCTGAAGACAACAGTCAAGTATCCAGGGCTTAGATTTTTCAAGAATCCTCTCGCTTACTTCCACCGGGTCAACCTTGGCCCATTTGACTGTGTAACTGTTTAGTTTGTTCATGGTTAGTGTATTTTGCTTTAAGAGGCTCATTGTAACAGAGTGTGACTTAGCCATTTTTAGATTAATTCTTACAGTGAGCGGAAAATGATCACTGGTAGCATCTGTCCCAGTTGTAAAATTGGTTACTTGTCCCTTGAGTGTTTGGGAGGACAGAATAAAGTCTATAGTGGTTAGAAATCCTCTTCCATGGAAAGTAGGAGAAAAATCTTTCGGAGGCTCTACTAGCTCGTTTACAAAGTCCAGATCTAGAGAACATAAAATCTCATTTAATTTATTTCCACAGGTTGAGTGGCAAAATGGGGCAGGGGACTACCATGTTCGTTTTGCAAACCGCAATTTCCATTTTTGTAGTTGGAACATAGTGGGTGATTGAAATCACCGCCCCAAATTAAGTGAACTATATTAGAATTATGATCGTTTTGCAGGGATGTTAAAAAAGTGGCAATTTCAGCTAGGGTTGTCAGACAATCCATTGTAGTCAAATTGTTATAATAGTTAATAAAAACATAGGTACAATCCTTTGTGAAGTTCATTTGCAGAATTTGATAGGTCAGGAATTCTTTCAACAGTCTAATGGATAGAGGAGGGAGAGTATTAGCAACATAGATCACAAGACCCCCCTTTGGTCTGCCTAAAGCTCCTTGCGTTGCTGGGGTATGAAAGGTTTTATAACCCACTAGATGATTTGGGATAATGGACCATGTTTCTTGGAAACAGAGTATCTGGTGTTCCCTCACTGTTTCAGACCATAACTCTAGTGTCAACTTGGAAGTCAGTCCTGCGACATTCCAGTATATTATAGAAAAATTCAGGTTGTTAGGATCAAAAGAGAGGTGCGGGACAGAGGGTTTAGGAGGAAGGCACTCTGTTCGGAACGTGGTAGGTTTAGTAATAATATCACTCAAATTATTAGACTGGTGAAAGCTTGTGTCTGTATTATCCGTAGGGGTTACCGGGACACTGGGCATCACTTCATCCGAAGTGATGTTGCCGATGACTACAATAGACCCAGGCTGGGAGTTTGTATTAATGGGCGAGATTTGTTTTGGTTGTCCCTGGGGTTTGGGTGGGCGTGACTGCAATCCAGAGTTTAGTGGAGAGGCCGTGATAAGTACGGTCTGACTCTTGGTTTTTAGGGGCCTTGACGGTCAATCCACCATCTCTAGGCAGTCATACCGGTTACTGGTTGGAAGACCCTGCCAGCCCTCCAGTGGATAGTAGGGTCTGCCTTGCCAGGGCTGTTTATGCCAGTCTCTATTTCTGTTTCTATTCCCATGGCTATAGCTATGTCCCACGTGGTTCCAATGATCTTCCTGGGGGTACTGCCAGTTCGAAATAGGAATATATTGGTGTGCGTTCAGTGTTGGATAAAAGAAGGAAAGATGTTGGGCATCTATTCCTCCTTTTTTCCCCAGGGAAGGCCATGAGCAAATATGGTCCACGGTAGATGGATCCCTGCATGTCACTATAATGCAATCTCCTTGGATCAACTTATGTTCTTCGCCTATCCATATTACTCTGCGGACTGTGGAAATCCCGCCAGAATGGTATGGTTCTAATGGTCTGTTTATGCTTAGCCACTGCAGGACCTTATTTTTGAGTGACCAGGCGGTTTCGACCATACCTTCGGTTAATTCGGGAACACCTGTAAGGATAACTGTGTATGGGGTTGCCTCTGGTGGAAGGTGCACCGGGCGCCTAGATCTTGGTGTCTTTTTGGGTACCATCTGGGGTTGTGTAACCGACGGTTTAGAGGGTGTAATGGACGGTTTATTTATAGTCTGATTTATGGTTGTATTTACTGTTGCGTTTACAGATTTTACTGTTTTTCCTGTTTTAACGGGGCCTGTTCCGGGTGTGGATTGAGGCAACTCCGTAGGTGTTTTAGCCTTTTGTACACCTGGGGCTGAGTTTTGCTGTTTTGCTAATGGAACAATATGTTTAGGTTTTAGAGGGGGTGGGATGGTCGAGGAAGACTGTTTGGTTGCTACAGCAGATTGTAACTGATGGGAAACTTGAGAGGTGGGTAGCGTTTCCCGTCCCTTGGCTAACTAAGTGTGAGTTCTTCGCACTAGGGTGAGTTTGTGATAGAATTGCTATTTGAGCTTCCAGGTTCCTTATACTAATTTGTATAGGTTTTAGGTGCTGGGAAAAAAGCTCTTTGATTGTACTTAGCAATTGTGATGTGGTTTTACAAATTTTGCATGGGTTATCTGTATCCTCAATGACAATAGAGGGTGTTAAAAAGTTATTTTCTGTTGGAATATTTATAGTTGGTTGTGTGGGCTGTATGGTCTGTATAGGACGATCCCTCCCAGATTCCCTCCCAAGTTCCATAGGGGTAACAGGCATTACTGCGTTATCGCATAAATTAGTACTTCCTTGTTTGGGGACGGCTCCTTCCCTCGCTCCCCGAAGTTGTTTATCTATAGTTGATTCCAGTCTGTCATATGTTTGACAGGCTTCTAGGTCAGGGGTAACCTCTAAATCGTCTGATAGTAGTGAGTCAGACTCAGATTGGGTTACTGATAAATCCACTGAGCATGGTACTGTGTGGATGTCAGCAACAGTCACAGATGGGGGGAGGGTAGAAATAGTAGGGGCTTGCTGGATGGGAGATGTCGCAGTTGCTAGAAGGCCCAAGGACGAGCGTTTTGCTTTAATGAGGTCCAGAGAGACTCTGCGTTCCAGAAGGGATATGCTATGATCGATTGCTTCATTGGTCCGTGAGATGAATTGGTCTATAGGTCCAGTAATCTGGGCTACGGCCAGTGCGGTTTTGGTTTTACTTCTGGTTCTTCCAGGCATGATGGACATGTGAGAAGTCCAATGTATTGAGTAGTGAAGGGTCTGACAGTAAGAACCAAGGGGGGTGGCCCGGTCCGGTCTCTAACGGGCAACAACGGGCCCGCCCTTGGCCCGGGCTTCGCCCGGGCTACGACCCGCGCGCGTCCCGCGATGCGCGTTATTTGACCTGCTTAAATGTAAGCTGGAGGCGTGGCACTGGGAGGGGGCGTGGCTCGCCGGGAAGAGGAACCAGCTGTTGGTGGTAACAGGAATGCTGGTCCTCGCAGTCCCGGGCGCCGCGCCTCTCACCTCCTCTGCGGCCACGAAGATGGTCTGTTCTGGGCACGGAATTCCAAAGAAGCAGGAAGCTTGAAGGGCTACTCCTGTAGCGAAGGGCAGTGGCTGGCAATTCAAAACACCTCTAGCGAGCGGCACCCGCGAAGTGGGGGCCGCGAGAGGTTAAGAGCAGTCAGCTGGAGGCGTGGCACTGGGAGGGGGCGCGGCTCAGCCGGGAAGAGGAACCAGCTGTTGGTGGTAACAGGAATGCTGGTCCTCGCAGTCCCGGGCGCCGCGCCTCTCACCTCCTCTGCGGCCACGAAGATGGTCTGTTCTGGGCATGGAATTCCAAAGAAGCAGGAAGCTTGAAGGGCTACTCCTGTAGCGAAGGGCAGTGGCTGGCAATTCAAAACACCTCTAGCGAGCGGCCCCCGCGAAGCGGGGGCCGCGAGAGGTTAAGAGCAGTCAGCTGGAGGCGTGGCACTGGGAGGGGGCGCGGCTCGGCCGGGAAGAGGAACCAGCTGTTGGTGGTGACAGGAATGCTGGTCCTCGCAGTCCCGGGCGCCGCGCCTCTCACCTCCTCTGCGGCCACGAAGCTGGTCTGTTCTGGGCACGGAATTCCAAAGAAGCAGGAAGCTTGAAGGGCTACTCCTGTAGCGAAGGGCAGTGGCTGGCAATTCAAAACACCTCTAGCGAGCGGCACCCTCTTCTTTTCTTTACCTCACTAACCAAAAGATCAGTGCTCCGTCCAGTGTGTTGGTCTTCACCTGGGCATAGAAGTGGCCCTATGATGAAGCATGCCACTAACTAGTGGGTGAGGGCAGTATTTAAAAATCTAAGGATTTCTCTTCTATCCCTTCCTTTTCTTGTAACCCAGGGTGTTGCTGTTTTTACTTAATTTCCTTGACCAGATATACAAAGCAATGTCACTCTGGCAGGTCTTTTTGTCAGTCCTTCTCTTTTTGTAGGTTATACTATATTTTTGTTTTGCTTGTTTTCTTCTTTCTTCTCACTGTTGTCATTGCTACTTCCTCGCCGGCCAAAACAAATTGAACAATAAACCAGATTTCATACACCAAACTTTATACAGCCCTGCCAGACCTTTACCCTCAGATTAGAAATTCTTGCTAAAACCTGAACCTGTAAATACGTTGATGCTGCGGGAAACTTGCGTAACTCATTGCTCCTCCTTCTCCCCCCTAAATTTCTGGCTTGTGTCAGCTTAGGAAAAATTCGAAGCGTATTTATTTTGATCTTCTCCCGTTCCCCGCCTACTTGTTCCCTTCTTGAACAGCACCATGAAACCGCTCTGGTGTATGTTTGTACTAATTCTAATCCAAAGCAAGCAGAGCAGTGATGGCCCCTCTCCAGCTACCAGTTTGAGGGTAGGCACAGATGTTCAGTTGCAGAATCTTGCCCTGAAATCCCCTCTGATCTAGAGGCCAGTCCCACTTGTAGTGTCTGAATGTCAGCATTGGGTGGTCACCTGAAAAGAGGAAGCATTCAGGTTTGATTTTTTATTATACAAGATATGAGCCTAATGTGGCTCAAAGCAAAATTTCATAAAACTTTACACAATCACTTACATATATTACACAAGTCTCAATATATAATTAAAAAAGTTCAAAATGTTTTTATTTTAATAAAATGCAAGTCTCTGTGGTCATTGCAATAACCGGAGAGACTTACATTTGTTTTTTCATTCCTGAGACGAATGCGACTAACAAAATTGAAATGCTGCTCTCTCTTGATATTGTGCCTTGAGAAAGACCTAGGTGTGCCAGCTACTTGGGGGCGAAACACATGTTGGCTGTCTCTATCAAATCAGGCTCTCACCCTGATATTTCTAAATTAAATCAATCAAAAATACTAAGGACTTCGGACATTTATACTTGGAACACACACATTTTCCTTTAGGCACTGCCTGTTTTTCCAAAATTACAATTACCCGGCGGACATTGGGGGTGTTGCCACCTGATAGGCAGTCCTACCTTTCACAGAATACGGGTCCTGTCTGGAGCTGGCCTTGAGCCTCACCACTGCTCCGGAAATCCCCTCCAGCTATATTGCACCAGCCCATGGGGAATCGGGAGTCAGGACTGGAGCAGAAGAACGCAGATACATAAATTGCATCTTTAATTTCAATCACATGTGCATTCAGAAGACGTATGCGCATTTATTTGTCAGAACACATTCGTACCAGCGGTATGACAATTGCGCCATTTGCTTTAATTTGCAATTTACTGATCCAAGATGGGGCATGCCGCTTGGATTAATATATATTTTTTTAAATCACTGTTTTTTCAGATCATTTTTTTTTCTTTAAGAAAAACGGACTGCAGGGATGTGGTGATGGAGGAGTGAATGAGGTGGAGGCAATGAGGCGAAGAGCATTGTTAGAAGTAGAGTTCAACATGGGGTGGGGTTACTGGCAGCAGGCATGGATCGTTGGTGGTGAGGCGGACATGGGGGGATCACGCGGGGTGGGTCGTGCATGGTGAAAATATAAAAATGCAACTTACCTTGCCGCCGGCCGGGTCCCGTATCTCTGCTCCTGCTCTCACCGTGCACATTGTTCAGTGGGGCCTGCTTCCTGTTCCTCAATCAGAACGCTGCAATGCAGCGAAGTGATTGGTAAGCACCAAGGCTCCCCTGATCAATCACAACACTGCAATGCAACGTTCTGATTGGTTTTGAGTGTCCTGGTTCAAAACTCAACCAGGGAATTAGGGCCTGAGCATGCTCTCCATTCAGGCTGAAATGCAGCCTGCATGGAAAACAGGGAAAGTTCGCATGACTGGTTTGGATGGCCCAAGAGGGCTGACCAAACAGTCATTGTGCACTTAGGAGTGGCCAAACCACTCCTCCGCTGCCCTGCTCCAAGATCAGAGCAGAGCATCCCCGCCCACCCACAAAGCAGCGGGAAGCAGCATGAAATGATAATACCGCAAAGTTGATATAATTTTAGGTTTCTGCTTCGCACTGCTTAAAAACAGTAGGGCTTATGTACTCACTCCACAGCTTTCATTATTTGACCCTGCCTTCTAAATTGATGCTATAAAGGTGAATTTCCTTTGCTCAATTCCTGTGGCTGTTTCTTGCAGTTACTACTGCACACATACAGTGAAGTAATCACATTTGAGTTTAATTACTAGTAATGTAACCAGCTGTAGCCCTTACAGCTGGCTTGTTGTAAAGCGCTCTGATACCCTCTGGCCATGTCCATGCTATAAAAAAAAAAAGCAAAAATAAATAAGAC
Source organism: Lissotriton vulgaris (assembly GCF_964263255.1). Classification (NCBI taxonomy): domain Eukaryota; kingdom Metazoa; phylum Chordata; class Amphibia; order Caudata; family Salamandridae; genus Lissotriton; species Lissotriton vulgaris. Next base: position 1,116,436,714 of record NC_141685.1, on the reverse strand, counting down.
GTGGAAGAAGCACACAAAAATGACAGCAACACGGGAGCTGGATAGAAGCATGAGAATGAGAACGCCATGGAGTGAGAGGGCGCGGGAGGAGACGTACAGGGGGTGGCATGTTTAGGTAGCACACAGGAAGAGATGTAGAGAGCTCGAAAACACATGCACTTACATTAAAAACTAAACTAAAAAGAAGAAAAGTTTCTTCAAAATGAGAAATGTCAGATAGAAGCCAGTCAGTCAGAGGTGATAATGAGCCTATACTCCAAGGAAGGGACAACACAAGATGGATAAATAGGGGAAGAGAATAAGAAGCAAGCAAAGGAGAGTGACAATAAAGCCAGGCAATGATAAGCAGCTCCTGTCAGTGGCGGCTGGCACGGCTTGGGATTGGTGGGCGGAAGAATCTAAAAATAAGAAAGAAAAACACTATCGCTGCGTCTCTCCTCGCGTCAGGAACGGAAGAGGAAGCACCCAGATTCCTTTTTCAAATCACAATGCTGCAGTGCAGCGTGAACATGCAAAGTGCGCATGAATGTTTGGGTTACCTGAGTCGGGCGGCCAAACATCCATGCACATTTTGAGTGGGCAAACCACTCCTGCTTCTCTGTCATCGGAGCACCGGCCGGCCCCCCAAAGATGCCACACCAAAACCAAATAAAATTATGATAATGTTAGTTATTATTTTATTTTTCCTTTATTTCGCTGCTAAAAAGCGGTAGGACGACATTACTCCACCTTAGCGGAGGAGCCGCCACTTAAATCTCGCTTATCCTACAAATGGTCTTTTGCAACCCGTAGCGAACAACTGTCTGACATTCCCGTCTCAGAAACCCTGTGTACCCTATGCCTGCTTTGAATAAAAAGAAATAAAACATTTTTAAAAACAAGACCATACCACAACCGCGCTGACACGTAAAGGGATGAGAACAACTCGCGTGTGGAATGGAAGTATCTTAAAACAGCGCACTTCGAAGGTTTAACGTTCATAATTACATAACAGTTAAAGGCGCCTTCAAGAATCCGTTAGGTGGAGTATTACAGCTATGCGAAACACGATAAATAAATTCCTCTCAGGTGTTTTCCCTCTGTTCTGAGCCAGGGTTATTTTTAGCCGCAGCACATAACAGGCCTAACTCAAAACGCACAACCCGAGGGACCAGAATCTGGCGAGGAATGCGGCGGGCGAGGGCTGCAGGCGTTTTCTCGTCGGCCTGAGCCCCGGAGGAATGGATGCGCTCCCACCCGCTTCCGAAACCTGGGAATTCCATGACTGGGGATTAGGGCATTCTAGCGACGGCCCGGGACTTCCACCGAATGACAGTCCCGAGTGGACACAATGCACGAGGGGGAGGGATGCAGGCAAAAAGCACGCGCCGCTGACGGTTGACAACGCGCCGACGAGCACGTACACCGAAAACGAAAAGTATGGACCAAACTAAACCGAACGCTGGCGGAGGAGGGGCCTGTTCGTCCCTGAGAGGTCACTGGGCGAAACCAAAATCGAGAGATTATTGGACAAACAATATAAAATCCTGCAAAACAATGTACCCTACAGTGAGAGGCTGCTGCACATAAAGCAGCGCCACTGGAAGTGTGTGTCAGGGGATCGTCGAGAAAGTAGAAGGCGACTCCGAGTGTCAAATTATGCTGTAGGATGGAGTAAATTATGCAGCAAGAAAAGCCAAATTGTGCGGCGTAATCCGGCACATTTTGTGATAGTTTTTAGATTATTTTGACATTTGCACACTTTATAACACAGTCAGAGCATTAGTTGCACCGCATTAGTACCCGCTTAACACCCAAATATTGCAATAAGAAACAGAAAGGTGGCCAATCAAGCTTTGGCAAGGGACTTCCACAGCGCGGCAACACATGCACAGCATTTTTTGTAACGGCCGCACAATTGCATAATTCCAGTGGCCCTGATGTATAGACACACCCAGCACTGAAATGCCATCTACCAAACGTCACCCAATATTGATAGCCATATGGGACAAACCTTTTTAAATAATAAAAAAAAAGGTGGAGAGCTCATTTGACGACTCTCACCTGATTCAGTGGACAATTGCCACTCAGTATTGATAGCCCACAAACCAAATTTCATTTAACACTTGTACCATTTTACAAACTTCACCCAGTCTTGATAGTGCTTGAGACAAACTATACCAAATGCTGACAGGCCATTGGACAAATATCACCGAACACGTAGACCCTCAGATGAACTTCATACAATTCCTGCTAGGATGTTAGCCATTCTGACTTTGTATAGGCACCAAGATAATGCCCATAGGTACTCTGACAGTTTTAATAGTGTAGCAAGCACAGTAACACAACCTTGTTTAATCTTTCGCAGCTTAACTCCCTGGTTTGCTGGTCTCATATATTCAGCAGCTTTACTCCACCCTACTGTTAGGCTAAACTCTGCTTTGGAGATTATGTTTGTAGAATGTTGTATACAAATATTGGGGTGGGACAGTTGGGCCCATGATCCAAATACATTGGCCCAGCGTTGGAAAGAGAAAAGCTCGGAGACTGTGGGTTGCAATAACTCCACGTTTCCTTTAACGTTCAGCGCGGCGCAAATTCCTGCGCTGTGCTGAACGTTCCATTGGGCCTATGGAACCATGACGGAACGGTTCCGTCATGAGCACAGGCCAACCGACGCTCATGACGGAACCGTTCCGTCATGAGCATGGAAGGGGTTTAAAAGCTCAGGTTTGTCAGCGAATAAAGACACCAGGGACCTATGCAGAAGCCCTGCTCAGCCTTTGGTACTTTTCATCTCAGGGCAGCATGGACTAAGCTCACTGCTTAACTTGTATAAACTTGAGTGCTGGGGTCCTTCTTGGGAGGCCACTGTAGCCTGAGCCACATATTGCTTTTGCCAGCATGGCCAATGACGGTACCAACATAACACCTAACCATCACACTCCTACAACTGTGACAATTCTGACTATTTCAGGCCACACAAAGCTATAATAGTGGCGTGAGAGGCTCTTATTATTAATTTTCAATGCAGTTTGACTTAATAAACACGGTTGTTGTGCTAATTTGAATATTAAACAGACAGTACCATGTGGAGGACTGTCACTAGAGCCGGTGCTGACAATTAAACAGTTTAACGCAGCAATAATTTTTCCGCAGAGCGGAGCGTTCCATTGTGTGGGCGGGGCTGCGCCAGCCAACGGACGTGTGCAGCACTACCGAGATAGTGCCCGCGACGGCCGATGTCCGACGGGCGCACTTAAAGGGTTAATTGCCTGTGAGCACCAGACACCACCGGCTCAAATTAAGCAACAAGCTACCAAAAAGGCACCCTTTGTCAAAACCCAGCAAACTTGATGAGCGAATTGGGACTATGTTCGGTATATGGTAGAAGCCTCCTCCACACCTAGGGCTCTGCCAGGACCAATATTCTCCAAGTACGACAAGCTGCAACTAAATAGCTAGAAGCAGAACCTTGAAAGAAACAGACAAGGGCTAATTTAAAAAGGGAAGGAGACAAACAACAAACTTTGGCAAAAGCAATCCATCTGGCTTTTTGTTAGTGGGCACATTTGGTAATATTTGGGCTACTGTAAGTTGCTCACAGCAGTCTTAGAAAGGAAATCTCACAATGAAGCCTCATCTTGGGCTACAACAATTTGGAAGCTGGCAGCATGGGCTCTTTACAGATTTGACTGCATTTGCAGAGTTAAGTTTCTCTCTGAGACAAGTTTGTTATTAAAAGAAGACAGAAGATGGCATATGCTTTTGTAATCGTTAACTTGCAAGCCATATGCAGGAAAATATTGCATATACCTATGAGACAGGGGCAGTATTTTCATAACATCTTAAAAAACTATGTGCATGCATGTCTTTACTTTGTCAACAAAATATATTGTTAATTGAACATGTTAGCATCACAGAAAAGTAACACATCTGTACTCTAACATAAGGACTGCTTGATGCCCCATCACTGAAGTTAACTGGAACACAAATGGAACAATGTAACCTTCCTCGTAATTTCAGGGGCTGAATGGATAGCTTCCACAATCAATGGTAAAGCATAAAAAACAAGTAAATGCCATTGGCAGAAGGGGGGTGATACAAAGCCTTTTCCCTGTACTTCTTACTGTTGTACTTTTTAGATCTGGCATAGACAACTTTAATGTCTCCAGACCTCAGGTCACCAATTCTACAAAAAAGTACTATAGCACATACAGAGAGAAAGGGGACTCTGGGCCAGCACGCTGCAGCCACTGCACTGGTGTTACAATGTTTTCATGTTTTTCCATTGTTTGGATGAGCATTTTGTGGATATTACATTGTCCCAAGGGAGAGATGTGGCACAGCGGCTGGAGCGTCTGACTACGAAGCGCAGGGATCACGGTTTGATCCCCAGCTCAGGCGGCAGCTCAGCTCAGCATCATGTAGCTCTGGGCAATAGCTCACTTAATCTCCCCGACGGCCCCAGCATCTGAACCCCTTAAGGGGGTAATATTTTCTCGCTATAGGAATTATAATAATTTTTTAGAATCAATTATTTTTTATTGAGCAGTACAACAACTCAGAACACAGCTCAGCTGCCTACATCCGCTGGCCGGCAGAGCGAAGACCAGAAGCAATAGACACAGCGTTCGGGCCTACACCCCGAAGGGCGACCCCGCGAGGGAAAATGTTATGCCGTGATAAGCAGCCAGTGCAGGTACAAGGCTGACGCTTTTGAGTACAAGAAAAAGAACAAACAAGGACAAAGGAAACCCCCCTTGCCCCCCCACCCCCAAACCTCCCCCCGCTGCCCACCTCCCACCTCTGCATCATCTCTCCTTCCTCCTCATACTCTCTACCGCCCCTAGGCCCCCCTCAATGCCGCTCAGACCACTTTAGTGATAAAGAACAGGAGTAAAACCCATAGACCACGTTGGGACTGGGTATAAAGTGTATAGAAAAAACAATGTCCCAACAGGTAACAATCAAAAGACAGTTTAGGTATGTATGCACAGAGCATTACATTGGAAGGAGACAAGGAGGCTCGAGTGGTTAGTGCATGGTTTGTAATTCACCAGTTTGTTGGAATGTTTACACATGGAAATACAGTTAAAGGCAGCACTGTACAAGAAAATTCATGTGACAACCCAAGGACACTTGGTGACAAGGTGATATATACAAGTGAAGGGTGACGACGCAAGTGATAAGGTTACTCCCCTGGTCATGTTCCTCATACCAACCCTTTTCTCCCCCCGCAGCACCATACCATCTCGACAACCAGGTCCTGAAGACGATCCCAAACCATTGGGGATCGAAACGCCGTCGACACCACAGCGCAACAGTTTGGCGCATTTTAGCGTTTGGCTCATAACTGTGATTGAATGTGTTATAACTGACAAAAAACCTTCTGATTATTGAGCCACCTTTGTATATAATTTTGTCACCTTGCGCCGTTCACGCTGTTCACCTTATCACTTGCGTCGTCACCCTTCACTTGTATATATCACCTTGTCGCCGCGGGGCTTCCAGACCATCGGGCTCCAGCCAGCCAGCAAAGTCCACTGCGACCCAGCCCAGAGAGCAGCCGGAATCGGACGGGGGGCGCACACGTCACCAGAGTTGGGGCCCAACGCTAGCACCACCCGCGTGGGGCCAAACGCTAGCACCACCCGCGTGGGCCCCACACCGTCTGCCGGCCTGCGGACCGAGTTCTGGGCCTCGAGGCAGCCGCCCCTCCACTCCTGACCTCTCACCGACGTGATCCGCCAGGATCAGGCAAGCTCTGTCCGGGCCGCGGTGGCGTGGGAGCATACACCCGCCCAGCGGGGGTCTCGACCGCCGCCGCCTCAGCGGGCGTCCGAGTGACCTCCGAGCACACCAGCTTCTCTCGGACAGGCCTCAGCACCGCACGATGACCGGCGCAGCCCCGGGCTCGGCAGCGGCTGCCCGTCTCTTCCGCCGCCCCAAACACAGCTCTACGCACCGCACCAGTTCCACGGGGGCGGCTACCATCAGCAGCCGACACAGGCCTCGGCTCTCCCTGTCACAAGGCTCGCCGGGCTCGGGCTACGTTAGGGCCGCACTGCCCAAATCAGCGAGGCTCCCCCACGTAGCTCAAAAATAGGGGCACCGCTGGAATCAGAACGGCGTGAGGGCACAGGAGCACACTGTCTTCAGAGTGGATGGGCACCAGGTATGGCGATACGCAATGCTAAATGTCAGGCGGCGCCGTAGGGACAAGGAAGCACGTCCTACTCCGCCGCCATCTTGGCCACGCACCCCCCCACATAATTATTTTTTAAATTTAGGTTTTGATGCTGGGGATTAAGCAATTATTTTGTTAGATTAGAGTCAACGTTTGGTCTTTAACGAATCCACTAAGCTGCCATTCCAACCTTTTCCTCGCTGCTTCATGGCTTTTCGATCAGATCAGGATGTTGACAGACCCATTACTTACAATACATATATAGTGGGCTTTGGTCCATCCCTTCCAAACATTGGCTTTCTTCAATCAGCCTCCTTCAGCCATTGGCTTGAGACTTTTTCAATCATATCTTAGCCCAGTGGAATATTCATCATTTAACTAATGCAACTGACTGGATCCTTCCATCACCACTTCAGTGCTTACATGAGGGACTCATTAATACCTGTAGCGGTTTAGTTCTGTGCCTCTTGGCACCTTCCTTTGTCTCGCTCAATTGTGTCAAATGTTATATTAAGCCCAGATCTATTGACTTTCCAAATATTTGTTTCTTTTAGGAAATGCTTGGATGCTTCTTCCGGTTATAAAAACAGTGCCACTCACTAATCCCCCTTGCACTTTTCCTTTTTCTACTTGGTTGGCTTGATAACATGTTGCTGGCTTTAAACTTTTTTAGATCAAACGTGCACACTTAAGTATCTGTAAAGAAACTACGAAAAAAATGCCCGTTAGTCAAAACTCTACTACGCAATATTTTGCTGCACACGCCTTTTAAGTTCACCGCGTACAATGCAAATGTGATATTCAGACTTCTTTTTAGAACACTCTTTGAGCAGATTCACTTTCCTAATGCTATCTGTTCAGGAACGGAGCCCTAATCGTGGCTCGACCTTTAAATAAATACATGAGTACGTAAAAAATAGTCACTGGGTAGGACTTCTGTATTTTAATGGAAAGGCCTTGTGGCTATGAGGGGTAGATGGGTGAATGGAACCACTGGGTAGACTTTACCCAACACTGGCACCCACCAGACAATACACCGAACACACGGAAGGTTATTAAAATAATATGCATCACCAATACCTCTGGACACACAGCACACTCAACGACCCACACAAAATACCAAATACTGAGAAACCAATCGTTGTAGTTAACCAAACACAGCTGGTGTTAGACACAATGCACCACACAGAGATAACGACGACGAAAATAGGATCAGCACAGAGGCCACTGCTCACATCATCCACAATAGGGGGTGGATGGGTACACCACTCAAGAGGGCATAGAAAGCAATGCACAGTGATACGCGCAACTCACGGCGTCCAGCTTTCGGTATACTTAGCTATCTTATGTCTTGGACTTATCAAGGTCCCTGCAACTACTATCTGAACCTTATCGTGCTCTGACTTTTTTCTCGATTATTGTGATTGAGATCATAATTTTTCTAGTCTTGGGGCTACTGGGGCCATGACTTGGCTACTGGGGCCATGACTTGGCTACTTTTTAAATTTTCATTGGATGAATCGTCTTTACTACTTTGAAGCCTTGAAAAAGTCGTTGAGTGCGACGAAACGCGTGTCGGCTGTCCATGTGCTTTTACATGAATAAAAACGAATGGAACCATCAGTTTTTCTTCGGACTTCGGATTGTGGTGGTGCTCTGGACATTTTTTAGACGTAGAAAGCAATGCACCCTGCACTTAGACGCCCCCGGAGAGGGTACCCTTAAAATAGAAACCTTTGGACAAATCCTACCCAGCACAAGACCACTGGACGAAATACACCCAATGCTGTAAGGGCACTGGACACCAAGCGCCTATCTAAAGCCAATAGGCGCCACACACTTCGGGAGAAAACTAGCACGAACCAGTTTAATCAATAGATCAGAATTCGAAGGATGTTTTAGGAAAACATTTGTGGTTTCAAAACAGCCGTGATGCGGCAGGTTTGCCTCTGGAGCGAGATAAATCAGCCCTGCACTGGAACTTTCCGCCCTCCACAGACACCTGGGATCAGAAAAGTAATCCAGTGGAAAAAGCAAGGGAACATTGCACATACCTTCCAGCACCTGCGGCGCAGCTGCCCCGCTGTGCGCCAGGCATCCCCCGACCAGGGTGGGTGGAGGTGAGCGAGTGTGTGGCAGACTCGTTAAATCCAGTGGAGGGCTCCGCCGGGGACGAAATACGGGGCAGGAAGCCCACGGCGACCCCTTTCGTGGTCCCTTGAGGCCCCTAATGCGGAGCGAGCCCCCGCACTGAAGGAAACAGCTCTACGAAGAACTGAGGCCAGGAGGGCTGGGGGACTGTCCCGCACGACCTCCAGCAAACTGCATTACTCTGCACACTTAACAGAGAAGGGAATGGGGCAGGGGACATTCTTGGCAACACAACCATCACACACCTAGTAGCCTACTCAAACACACAAATATGTGATGTCCAACTATTACCTCCAAGAGTGTCGACCCCGATGAAAACCATTATCATTCTATCTCTCCCCCACCCCCCCCCACAGATTCCCTCACTACCACCTACCAAGAGTGGCCCACCTTTTTCCATAGCCCCCTCACACATTTCATTTCTTTTATTACGCCCCCTAATACCAATGTATAGTGCGAGAGCGCTTTACGTCAGACACACACGCATACAACGAGTCATACAAGTACAAAAAGCAACGTGTAGAAAAGGTTCGTAAGGCAACGAGGGCTTTAAGGGACAGGCCATCCGGACTGGTAGCATTGGAAGTTAGGACTGCTTTCTCTAGACTAGAGGAACACAGTCAATATTGTAAACGTAACTGGTTGGGTGCACTTAAAAGAATATATTACACGTCGTGCGTGCTTTGCAAAAGGCACTAAGTTATGAGGAGTCAAGAATGCAACTAGACAGCATTCATATTTCACTCATATCTTCTGCAAGTATATTAATCCCCAGTTTTATCTTGACATTTTTATTACCGCCTGAAGATTGTTCACTGCACAAAGAACTCAGCAGCAGGTGCTTTTAACCTCGTAAGTACGACAACTGGATTATGCGGCAGGGGAAGAATTATACGGCAGGGTCGAGTAAATTATGAAGCAAGGAAAGGCAAATTATGCGGCTTAATGTGGCACATTTCATGATCGTATTAAGCAATTATTTTGTCACTTATTCACACTGTCTAGGCATACATTGCAACTCATTGGTTCCAGTTTAACAGTCAAATGTAGCAATAAGCAACAGAAAGGTGACCAGTCAAGCTTTGCAAAGGGCCTTCCACTGCGCATCAACATGTGTCACTGGGTTTATAGTATCCTTTGAACTAGAAACATTCTTTTCTGTTAAAATCTGCAAACTATGCAGCAATGGTGGATTATGTATGTGGCAAATCTATAATTATGTGAAGATACTGTGGCCGCACAATTGCATATCCAGTGGCCCTGCAAAAAAGACATTTCAAAATGCAGCACCATTGTAACTTGGCAACTCGGGCAGTAGCACTGAATTCACTGCCCTAAAGCCAGCACTGCCCCCACAAGACACACAACCCCCAAGCAATCTATGCCCAAAATAAAAAACATGCACTGGGCACGAGGCAGCATCCTGATACAATAATGATCAGCAAGCCCTTTGAAACCGCTCATCTACAACAAGAGAAGTGTTGAAGGCAACAAGAAAGTTCTTGCATACCCAACTATGAAATCAATAGAGACCAGCTCTAATACAAGAAAACTGTGAAAGGCAAACCCACGTGCCATCCCCACCACTAACACTTGAAGGGAAACATCCTTCACCAAACAGTGCCTTTACCAAGCAAAGCACGAGTTAAGGCAAAGATACATATATCACCAAACACAGATTTTGGTGCCACATTGCGCACCAAAAAGAATCCACTGGCCTACTCACAGCAAATTACATTTGCGATTTATTTTCAAGGTTACCACATGAAATATTACATCGATGTAATTTATTCGTGTTGCAAAGGGTCTAAACTGATGTGGCATGGTGAGCAAAAGAACAATGGATTGAACCCAGATCTCTTGACTGGGGGGTTAATGTATGATTTATTTAGCATTCCGTCCATCATGTGTTTGCCTAGCACTTTTCACCCTAAGTGGGATGGGTATGCCCAGATGTGGGTCCCTTGCTCACTGTGCCACTGGATTCAAGCTAGCCTGGCTGATGAAGGGTAATACCCAGAAACCGGTCCTAGGATGCTTGTTTCCGGTCCGGGGAGGACCTGGGTTGGCAGTTTGGTCTGGACTGTTCCCATGAGGCACAGGGTCATGACTGATTTGCATATGACTTGGTCTAAACTGGGGTGGCATGGTGAGCAAAAGAACAATGGATTTAACCCAGATTTCTTGACAGGGGGTGAATGTATGATTTATACAGCATTCCGTCCTTCATTTTTACAGCAAATATTGCAGCGATATTATCAATGATGTCATAGAAGATGTCACAGGTGATGTAATATGTGGGGTAAATTAACAGTGCATGGTGACGGTGCAAGGTATAGTTACCTTAGGGCACGTGTTATAGTTACTTGAGAAGTATAATTGCAGAATTTCTCTGGTTTTGTGTATGTAAAATCTGAACCCAACTATAACATCCCTGTAACTTGTTTTTTTCAGTGAACTTCTAAAAAAAACATTTTGTTTACATAAGCTAATATTTAATTACCATCCGTTAATCCAACCGCTGCTGCGCATAGTCTTTGACCATATGCGGCGGAGAGTTGGCTGCAAGGCCTGGCCTGTGGCCAGGCCATTTGTCCAACCTGCCGCATGAAGCCAACTTGGGCTGTTTTTGGCCCCGGGGACCCCATCCCCCCCGAGGCCCACCGCTGGATTTATGGGTAGGGGGCAGCAGCCCTGGGCACCCCATTTCCCAAAGCCCAGCCATATTGCAAATGGGGAGAGGGGCAGGCAGCCGCCTTGCCCAGGACAACTTCTAGTCCCAGGGACCCTGGCATATATAAAAGAAAGGGGGGGCACACAGCCCCCCTCCCAGGGCCAAATTGTCCCACACTCCCTAGCCACCCAGGGCCCTCCACCTTTTCAAATTTGGAGGGGTGCATGCAGCCCTCCTACCGGGTTTGAATTCGGCCCTTGGGACCCCATTCCCCTTCGGATTGGCCAATAAAGGGTGGGTGCCCTGGAGACCACCCATGCCACCTACTATATCCTTGTTGGGGGTCGCAGGGGAAACCCCAAGGCCCCAGTCGGCTCGCCTCCTCCAGTGGGAGCTGGCATTGCTCTCGCATGTAGGGAGCAGATAAAAATGCTGCACCCTGAGGGTAGGAGCAATATTTTCAGCTGTTTTCTTTCCTGCTTCAGTGAGGGCAGAGAAACAGATGAAAAGTCCTCTCCCAGCAGACTTAGTATTTGCTCTCGCTTGGCGGGAGCTTTCAAATCGTCCGGGCCCTGGGGATGGGGTCCCCGGGGCCGAAATCTGCCTGCAAGGGGGGGGGGGGGGGGGGGGGGTTACCCAGCCCTCTCCTCCTTTGTTTTTGAAGGCCAGGCCCCGAGGGATAGAGTCAGTGACCAAAAGAGGCCCTGGGAGGAGGACCCCATACACACCCCTCCCCATTATATAAATGAATTGGTCCATGGTTCCTGGCCCACCTGGGGGGGGGCTAGTTAAAACAAGCGTGGGAAACAATGTTTTTAAAAAAAATCCCACTGATCCTCCGCAGATTTTCAGGATTTAAAAAAATGTTAAATAGACCTCTTTGGCCCCTTGGCGGGTTCCTGTCCCAAGGGGTCAGGGCATTCCATTCCTACCCCCATGTGTTTTACAACCATGTTTTTTCGTGGGGCTGGGCAAAGTCAGATTCCCATGGTGGCTGCCACCACTTCCTGGTTGAAGTGGAAACAGCTAATCAGATCTCATTTTGTGATCTATCAGATTTGTGGCCCCTCAGTATCTCTAGATATACATAAATACTTTTCCTTTAATAACTCCAAAACTACTGAACAGATTTACCTCAAATTACAACAAGCATTGGCATAGCCAAAAGGTCTCACCTTTGGGACCTTATAAGTGGTAAGCCAGAATTATTGACTTTCCCAATGCCTTTAAGCTATGCTCAAAAGTTATAAAAAGTGTTGAGCATTTTTGTTACCTTATATGTAACCAAGAAGACATTATGTACAACTGAACAATCCTATTGAAAAAAGAATGAACATAAAAAATGCCTTCTAATTTTTTTGTCCTTGCAATGCTGGAAACTTCTTGCCTGTTCTAGCTTTATTTGGTTAAAAGGGGGAGGGGAGAGGTTGGGAAATAGTACCTGATTACAACACCAGCAGTAGATGGACACGTGGGGAGAAGCAACAGATTCCGAGGGCAGACTGAGGTGGTCCTGAGGTAGTATTGCGCTGGTGCGGGGGTGATGCTCAGGTGATGCGGAGGTAGTGGTGGTGTGCTGGTGCGGAGGTGATTCTCAGGTGATGTTGAGCTGGTTCTGTGCTGATGTTGGGGTTGTGCTGTGCTGGTGCTGAGGTGGTGTGCTGGTGCTGAAGTGGCTCTGCACTGGTGTTGGTGCTGTGCTGATGCGGAGGTGATGCTTTGGTGGTGCTGTGCTGATGTTGAGGTAGTGCTGTGCTGATGTTGAGTTATTGCTGTGCTGGTGCTGAGGTGGTGTGCTGGTGCTGCACTGGTGGTGGTGTTGTGCTGATGGTGCTGGGCTCATGTGGAGGTGATGCTGTGGTGGTGCTGCGCTGATGCAGAGGTTGTGCTGCGCTGATGCAGAGGTTGTGCTGCCCTGATGCGGATGGGGTGCTGCGCTGATGCGGATGGGGTGCTGCGCTGATGCCAAGGTGGTGCTGTGCTGATGCAGAGGTGGTGCTGCGCTTATGGCGAGGTGGTTCTGAGTGATGCCGAGGTGGTGGTGCTGAGCGATGCCGAGGTAGTGCTGAGTGATGCTGAGGTGGTGCTGTGCCGGTGCTCAGGTGGTGCTGAGTGATACTGAGGTGGTCTGATTGATACTGAGGTGATGCTGCACTGGTGCTGAATTGCTGCTTCTCCAATGCTGACATGGTGCTACATTGGTGCGGAGTTGCTGCCGAGGTGGTTCTGTGCTGATGCTGTAGTGGGGCTGCGCTCGTGCTGAGTTGGTGCTGCGCTGGTGGTTGTGCGAAGCAGAGGTGGTGCTATGCTGATGCGGGGATGTGGTGGTCTTGAGTTATGCTGAGCGGAATGCTTCGCTGGTGCTGAGTGATGCTCCGGTGGTGCTCAGTGATGCTCTGGTGGTGCTCAGTGATGCTCTGGTGGCGCTCAGTGTGCGGATGCTGCACTGATGCTGAAGGCCTGCTGCCTTGGTGCCGAGTTGCTGCTCAGGTGGTGCGGAGTTGCTACTGAGGTGAGACTGCTATGGTGCTGAGGTGTGGCGGTGCTGTGTGGATGCTGAGATGGTGCTGTGCTGATGTTAAGGTGGTGCTGCGCTGGTGCTGAGGTGGTGCTGCACTGATGAGCGGTGGTGCTGTGCTGATGCTGATTTGGTGCTGAGTCATGCTGTGGTGGTGCTGAGTTGGTGGTGTGCTGTGTTGATGCTGAGGTGGTGCGGAGTTGTTGCTGAGTTGGGTCTGCACTGGTGGTGGTGCACTGATGCAGAAGTGCTGCTGCTGCTGAGTGATGCTGAAGTGGTGTTGAGTGATGCTGAAGTGGTGTTGAGTGATGCTGAAGTGGTGTTGAGTGATGCGGTGGTGGTGCTGAGACGCTGCAGTGGTGTTGAGTCACACTATGGTGCTGGGCCGGTGCTCCAGTGGTGCTGAGTGATGCTGCATTGGTGCTGTGCTGAGGTGATGCTGCGCTGAGGTGGTGCTGAACTGCTGCGGAGGAGGGGTTGCGCTGGTGCTAAGGTGGGGCTGCGCTGGAGGTGGTGCACTGATGCAAAGATTGTACTGTGCTGATCTTGAGGTGGTGCTGGTGCTGAGGTGGTGCTGCACTGGTGCACTGATGAGGGAGTGGTGCTGTGCTGATGCTGTGGTGGTGCTATGCTGATGTTGAGGTGGTCCTGCGCTGATGCCTTGGTGGTGCTACACTGGTGCTGAGTGATACTAGGGTGCTACTGAGTGATACTGGGGTAGTGCTGAGCCATGCTGAGGTTGTGATGCTGTGCTGGTACTCATGTGGTGCTGAGCGATGACGAGTAGGTGCTGAGGTGGTTCAGCACTGATGCAAAGATGGTGCTGCGCTGATGCTAAAGTGGTGCTGCGTTGGTGCTAAACTGCTGCTGAGGTGGGGTTGTGCTGGTGCTGATGTGAGGCTGTGCTGGTGCTGAGGAGGGGCTGCGCTGGTGCCGAGGTGGGAGGACTGATGCGGTGGTGGTGCTGTGCTGATGATGAGATGGTGCGCTGGTGTTAAGCTGGTGTTGTGCTGCGCTGGTGCTGAGGGGGTGCTGCAGTTGTGGTGGTGCACTGATAAGGTGGTGCAGTACGGATACTGAGGTGGTGCTGTGCTGATTCTGAGGTGGCCCTGCGTTGATACTGCACTAGTGCCGATTGATACTGAGGAGGTGCTCAGGTCGTGGTGTGCTTGTGCAGAGGTGCTGCTGAGTGATGCAGAGGTGGTGCTGTGCTAATACTGAAGTGGTGCTGCGCAGGTAGTGGTGCACTGATGCAGAGGTAATGCTGTGCTGGTGCTCAGGTGGTGCAGAGTGTGCTGCATTAATGCTGAAGTGGTGCTGTGTTCATGTTGAGATGGTGGTGCTGCACTGGTTCTTAGGTGGTGCTGCGCTGATGCTTTGGTGAAGTTGCACTGGTGCTGGGTTGGTGCTGCACTGGTGGTGGTGCACTGATGCAGAGGTGGTGCTCTGCTGAGGTGATGCGCTGGTGCTGAGGTGGTGCTGCGCTGGTGCCGAGGTGGTGCTCAGGTGATGCTACTGAATTGTTGCTGAGTAACGCTGACCGGTGCTGAAGTGTTGCATTGCTGAAGTGATGCTGCACTGAGGTGGTGTTGCACTGTCTACTTGCAGGTTATAGTGTTAAGTAACCTCACATTACATGCTGCAATTGGAGAGCACGAGGAGGCATCCCTTGATATTTGTTTTATTTCAGTTGCAATTGAAACCTAAAAGAAAGCATCAAAAGTTGAAGGAACGTAACTAAAAGCTTCTTCCATTTTCATAAAACGGAGCAATAACAGCAGGTTTACCTTTTTAATCGTTTCTAGCTAATGACGCTGTCAAAAGCACAATATAAATTGGTTGATCCTACTGTCGGCCGTCTTCTTAAACTACACTTCCATTAAGTAAGTATATCATTTAAGGTTTGGACATTTGAGCTAATGAAACCACAAATGTTACAAGACAAAAAAACACAGCCTCTTACTGAAAAAGTGCTCCAGAAACCAAAGACAGTGGAAAACAAGAGGACAGAATTTGCAGCCCTCGGCTGGACGCGTTTGGAAAGCCAAACAAGCACAGGCAAAAGAAAAAGTATTGCGCCCAAATTAACATAAATGGCTGATAGTGAAAGTGATCCATGCAACAGGGCCAGTCTCCAGCGCGTGACCAAAACAACAAAAAGAAGGACCAATTTAAACTATTCACCAATGAAAACAAAGGAATTTGGGAAGGCAGTTCAAGGAACTAATTTATACGGAAGGGAGTGCTGAAAGCCCATACAGTAGATACAGCATGTCTCGAGAGAGAGCACATGTGCTGCCTAGGTGAGACCTTTAAAGGGCTCTTTCTGGACCATGTTCTAGCTTTCTGACAAATTTGGTGTAATTCCGTTCAGTGGCTCGGGTTGTAATCGTGTCTAAAATCGCGCATGGTAAATGGCATGAGGAACACGTGTTTTGGGATCCCCTTTTTTCTCAGCTCCCTCTTGACATATCACCCTGAAAATGTCCAAACAGCAGCTGAATTGAGTGGCAAACTGGTTTTGAAAATTTCATAAAGATGCATCAAACGGTGCCAAAGTTATTAGCAATTAGTAAAAAAGCTTTTTCTATGGTAAGTAGGTTATAAGTACCTACTGGTGACTGCCGGTAGGAAGGAGATCGATAGATTTTTTTTATTCACAAAAAAGCCAAAGGTTACAGGGGATGTTATAGTTAAGCTCACATTATATGTGCACAAACCAGAGAAATTCAGCAGTTAATAGTTACCTGAGCAGTAGTAAAGTTGATTAATTAAAATCATTACAAACAAAGAAAGGTAAAAACAACCGAATAAAACAAGCATATACTATACACAGCGATATTAGCATCATAAAGTGATACTCCAATAATACGTTGATAGTAGACCATTCCATCAAAACGTTCATACAATACGCAATAATTAAAAATCCATAAAACCAACTATAATGCCTTATGATTGCCCCAAAAACTATTATAGCAGCATTTACATAAAGTGACTTATGTTGACAGATGCAATTACAAATACAAATTTTAGCTGTATTTCATGTACAGGCGATAGTAAAGTGCAACAGTAATATATTATGCAATAAATAAAATAAATAAAACTTACTAAAATGCCTTATAATTGTACCAATAACTATTATAGCAGCATTTACATAAAGTGACTTCTGTTGGCAGTTGCAGTTACAAATACAAATTTTAGCTGTGTTCCATGTGCAAGCGATAATAAAGTGCAAACTATAACTTACACCGCCTCAATGCACTGCTTAGGACCTCACATATTCCGTCACTGATGACATGATCAGTGACATCACTTATGACATCATCCAGTAAAATTTAGGGGTAATAATATATTTCTAATGTTATCTGAGTGATTGTGAGACTGTCTGAATCAGTCTGTGAGTGGATGTCTCAATAGCTGTATACATGTGTGAGTGGATATCTTGGTCGCTGTATGGGTGTTTGAGTGGCAGTATAGATGTGTTCATGGGTATGTGAATGGCTGTATGGGTGTGTGAGTGGCTGTATGGATGTGTTAGCGGGTATTAGAGTAGATCTATGTGTGAGTAAGTGGCCGTGTGATTGGCTGTATTGGATAGTGAGCAGGTGTGTGAATTGCTGTATTGATGAGTCAATGGCCATGTAAGTGGCTGAATAGGTGTGTGAGTAGCAGTATGGGTGATGTAGTGACAATGTGAGTGGCTGTATAGGTAAGTCAGTGGGTGTGTGAGTGGTTGTATGGGTTACTGAGTAGTTGTTGGAGTTTGTGTTTAGGTGAGTGGGTGCGAGTGCCTGTATAAGAGAGTTAATGTGAATGTGTATGTGTGTGTGTTAGTGGTTGCATGGATGTGTGAATGGGTATGTAAGTGGTAGCGTGAGTGAGTTAGCAGGTGTTTGAGCATCTGTATGGGTGATTGTGAGGATACGCGTGACTGTATGGGTGAGTAAGTGGTTGTGTGAGTGGCTTTATGGGTCAATGAATGGGTGTGTGACTGGCTATATGAGTGAGCAAGGGTGTGTGAGCGATGCTCTATGGGAGAGTCTCCCCAAGACCTCTTGGGGAGAGGATGTGGTCTGACAGCTAGACTGCCGACTTTGGAGCTGGGAAACCAAGGTTCGAGCCTCGGGGTCGACTCCAAATCCTGTGATTCAGGGCAAATCACTTAATCTCCCCGTGCCTACCAAAAAAATGAATGTGTCCTTGTGCAAAGTAACCAGTGCTCATGTAAAGCGCTCCAATACCTTTGGATCGAGTTCACTTTATATAAATCTACAAAGAAAAAAAAAAAGTATGTGGTTGTTTCAGTGACTGTTAAGGTGACTGAGTAGGTTTTAGTATCTGTATGAGTAAGTGAATGGGTTTGTGAGTGGCTCTGAACGAGTGAGTGGGTGAATGAGGATTTGTATGGGTTTGTGAATGGTATGTGATTGGTTGTGTGGGAGTGGGTGTATGAATGGTTGTTTGGGGGTTGCTGGTTGTAGCAGAGTAAAGTGGTGTAAATTACAGTGGTACAGAGTAGATTGGCATAGAGTGCATTGGTTTTGAGTAAAGTGGTGTAGAGTGCATTGGTATAGAGTGCAGCGACAGGGTGCAGTGGCATAGAGTAGTGAGAGAAAGTTATAGCTAGAAAATGTTCTTAGACAAATTCTATCCTAAAGAATACCCTATTATGTCTAAGATATAGACATATATAAGACAAGCACTCTACAATAGCATGATAGGCAGAAAACACTTATATTGATCAGTATATTTATTTATTTTTTAAAACAATTATTTTTTCCTTTTTTTCACATTTTATAGGGTTCATATTTGAGTAGATTAAACAATGATTTGATTGTGTATTTGGAAATCCGATTAATTATTACATGTAAAATTCATACAAAGACATAAATATATACAAATAGTTTGTGATAGACGAGAAACGTGGACTCAGGCAGTGCGGCAGATGTCTACAACGTGCGTTTCGGCAAACATGCCTTCATCAGGTAGCCGTCCACTACTCATAAACAAGATGAACAGCAGTGATATACTGTGGTTTCAGCTCAGTCGAGATATCACAATAAATAAAGCAGACTTAAATATAAAAGCATGAAGATATTGTTGGGGAAGTTCAAATTCAAGGGGTACGTCCTAGGACTCCTGATGAAATCAAGCAACCATCTCATATGGCTTCAATATGGATAGAGATAGGGGATGCTCCTCAATTGAGAGTCCCAGATGGACCGCGGAGCCAGCTTCAGAAGTTTATGCAACGAGTCGACTTCAAGCGATCAAATGTCGTTAACTGAGTCCTAAATGGATGAATCTAAATGATCTAATAATAGCTGCCGAGTATTACATGTTAAAGATTGAAGGCATCCGTTTTAACTTCTGTCGACGGTATTTTCCTTAGATGCTGAAAACAGTGATGTAAGTGGCCTTCCGTCTCGATAGTCCTGGCTCCAAATCGGTTCAACGAAAATTGATAAGTCAGGGTGCAGTGGCATACAGTACAGCAGTGCAGAGTAGGGTGCAATTGCGTAGAGTGGAGTGGCACAGAGTGGAGTGGAGTGGCACAGAGTGGAGTGGAGTGACACAGAGTGAAGTGGCTTAAATTGGAGTACTGGAGGGTAGAGTGCAGAGGTGTAGAGTGGCGTAGAGTGCAGTGGCGGAGAGTTCAGTGGCTTAGAGTGCAGTGGCAGAGAGTGCAGTAGAGAGGCATAGATTTGAGTGGTGCAGAGTAGAGTGCAGTGGCATAGAGTGGTGCAGGGTCGTAGAGTGGTGCAGAGAAGAATTTTTACTCATGTATATATGTATGTGCTTTTATGGTGATTTTTAATCATCGAATAAAGAATCCTTGAATTGAATTGAATAGAGTGCAGTGGGGTAGAGTTACGTAGCATGCAGTGGCATAGAGTAAAATGTTGTATAGTGGTGAAAAGTGCAGTGGTGCAAAGTAGTTGGCATAGGTGCAATTGCATAAGGTGCATTGATTGAGTAAAGTGGTGTAGAGTGCATTGGCATAGAGTGGAGTACAATCTCGTAGAGTGCAGTGTCAGAGTAGATTGTTTCAGGGTAGAGTATAGTGGTGCAGGGTAGAGCGCAGTGGTGTAGAGTGGAGTGGTACAGGGTAGAGTGAAGTGGTATAGAGTACTGGCGTAGAGTGCATTGGCGCAGATAGGAGTGGCCTAGACTGGAGTGGAAGAGTGCACTGATGCACAGGAGATTAGAGTGGTGTGGAGTGCATTGCTGTAGAGTGCAGTGCACAGTAGAGTGCAGTGGCATAGAGTAAAGCAGAGAAGAGTGTCATAGAGTTCAGAGACAGAGTGCAGTGCTGCAGAGTAGAGTGTTGCAAAGTTTGGCGGTGTAAAGTGGTATAGAGTGCAATAGTGTAGCATACAGTGGCATAGAGTGGTGCAGAGTAAAGTGACAGGGTGCAATGGTGTAGAGTGGCATAGAGTGAAGGGTCGTAGAGTATAATGGTGTGCAGTGGTGCAGAGTAGACTGATTTGGAGTGCAGTAGCGTAGAGTGTATTGGTTTTGATTAAAGTGGTGTAGAGAGCAGTGACAGAGTGCAGCAGTATAAACTTGAGGGGTGTGGAGTGCCACAGAGTTGATTAGCACAGACTACAGTGGCAAGAAGTACATTATTTCAGAGTAAAGTGCAGTGGTATAGAGTAGATTAGAGTGGCTTAGAGTGGATTGGCATAGAGTACAGTGGTGTAGAGTGGAGCGATGCAGAGTAGAGTGGCTGAGAAAGTAGTGTTGCAGAGTAGAATGACAGACTGAAGTGGCATAGAGTAGAGTGGTGCACGGTAGAGTGCATTGGCATAGAGTAGCGCACAGTGGCGCAGAGGGCAGTGAGATAGAGTACAGTAGTGCAGAGTAGAATAGAGTGGCATAGAGTGCAGTGCCAAACCGCAATGGTGTAGAGTGACGTAGCATGCCGTGACGTAGAGTGCAGTGTCAGAGTAGAATGTTGTAGAGTACATTGGCATAAAGTGCAGTGGTGCAAAGTAGTTGGCATAGGTACAGTGGGATAGGGTGCAATGGTTTTAAGCAAAGCGGTATAGTGTGAATTGGCAGAGTGCAGCGGTTTAGAGTAGAGTGGCATAGCATGGAGTGCAGTGGTGAAGACTGGCACAGCATAGAGTGCAATGGAGTGGAGTGGCACAGAGTGGCGTAGAGTGCAGTGGTGTAAAGTAGATTGTTTCAGAGTAGAGTGGGTTGGTGCAGGGTAGAGTGCAGTAGCTTGAGTAGTGGCATAGAGTGGAGTTGTGTGGAGAGGCACAGCGCTGATTGGAGTAGAGTGCAGTGGCATAGAGTGCAGTGCAGTGGAAAAGAGTAGATTGTTTCAGAGTAGAGTGAAGTGGAGTGGAGTGGTGCAGGCGAGAGTAGCGCGATATAGAGTAGTGGTGTAGAGTGCATTGGCAAAGAGTACAGTGGTGCATCGTAGAGTGGAGTATAATGCACTGGCATAGAGTAGAGTGGTGCAGAGGCTGAGAGTGAATTGGTGCAGCGTGCAGTGTTTGAGTGCAGTGGTGCAGAGTAAATTAAGAGTGGTGTAGGGTGCATTGGCATAGATTGCAGAAAAGTGGCATGGAGTAGAGTGGCAGAGAGTGCGGTGCTGCAGAGTAGAGTAGCAGAGAGTGAAGTGGTGTAGAGTGTTAAGGTACATTGATGTAGAGTGCAGTGGCGTACAGTGGTGCAAAGTACAGTGAAGTAGAGTACAATAGTGTCGAATAAAGTGGCGTAGTATGCAGTGGTAGAGTATAGTATAGTGGCGTACAAAGCAGTGCTGCAGAGAGAATGTAAGAGTGCAGTGGCATTAAGTGTATTGGTTCTGAGTAAAGTGGTGTAAAATGCATTGACGCAGTGTGAAGTGGCGTAGAGTGCAGTGGTGTAGAGTGTCGTGAACTGCAGTGTTGCAGAGTAGATTAGAGTAGCTTAGAGTGGATTGGTTCGGAGTTCAGTGGCATCAAGTAGAGTGGCAGAGAGTGCAGTGTTGAAGAGTATACTGTTGTAGAGTGCAGTGGTGTATAGTAGAGTGGCGTGGAATACACTGGCAGAGTACAGCAGATAAGAGTAGAGTGGCGTAGAGTGCAGTGGCATACAGTAGAGAGGTGCTCAGTTTACAAGGTCCAGGGATCCCAGTTCCAGATCAAATTGGCCAATGTATTTATAAATTGTTTTGGAGGAGATTAACTCGAGGCACTGGACCTCCATGGCCTCAAGGGAAAGTTATTGTGTACTGTTGTGAGTTAGTACTCCTCCTCAGTTTGTTTGATGTAATGTTAGTCAAGGAGACCATTCAGTCAAGTTGATAGAAAAAGCTTGTTTTATTTGTTTTTATACAGTAGAGAGGCATGGAGAGCAGTAGTGCAGAGTACAGAGATGCAGAGTAAAATAGAGTGGCTTAGAATATAGTGGAGTAGAGTGATTTGGGCAGAGTAGATTGGCATAGAGTCCATTGGTGTAGATTGCAGTGGCATAGAGTCCACTGTTGCAGAGTAGGGTGGCGTGGAGAGGCATTGAGTGGTGAAGAGTGCAGTGGCGAAGAGTGCAGTGGTGCATAGTAGAGTAGTGTGGGGTAGAGTGCATTCATGTGGAGTGGTGTAGAGTAGAGAAGCTCGGAGTTTAGTGGTGCAGGCAAGAGTACAGTGGCGTGGAGTGGTGCAGCGTGGGGTGTGGTAATGTAGAGCATGCATGGTATGGTAGCATACTGCCATTACAGTCAACACATCTTCAATTGAAATGACCATTATATTTGCAGTCACATACAGTTTTACTACAGCGCACAAATGATATGTGAAAATGCCATCACCTAGTGTATTGGTTTGATCGTCAGCCTAGTTAATTTACAAACATTTAAATTTTGTTGTGTGCTAGAAAAGAAAACAACATCTGTACAGACTTACTCAAGCAACCCATCGCTAGCCATCAGGATTGTCACATAAATAATTTCATTTTGAAGTCAGAGAAATAAAAATATAAACACCAAGATCCCTGGAAGACACAGCCTGACATTTGACCTCTGTGTTTGAATGCACAGCAAATGTCACAAGATCAGAACAATGATTAAAGGCCGGTTTACAGAGAGCGACTTTGTCGAAGAATACAGTGAACACGTTTTGGGCAATGGGAGGAACGAACTTAAGCTGGACAGCCTAAAGCAAATAAAGCCAGCAACTAGAAAGCCAGAAAATGTGAGTTAGTAGACCAGAAAGTCAATTGTAAGGAACTGGCATAATGCATTTCTAGATCAACTACATGTACATTAGTTAGGGAATCAACTTTTGTTAACTATACTTACCTTGCATGGTAAAGGCATGCATGGTAAAGAAGGCATACGCCTATTAAAGGATGTGTGGGAATGGATCGTGTGGGGAAACTAATGTCTTATAGAGTCATACATTCACCAGTGAAACCGACTCATCTAAGAGAGCTGCACCTATAGGTCAGACAGCACTCTGGAACATCACTCTGTCAAAGCCTAGTGCACTTGTTCACATATTAGAAATCCCTAAAGGATACACGAAAATTTCTCAGATGCATCCAGCCCAAAAAAAAAAAAGAAAGAACCTGCTCCCTTATACACGAAAAGGAATCCTATATGGTATGGGAAGTCCTCCGGGGAACCCTTCCACAACCCTAACAAACCTTCCCAATTTCTAGAAAACCTTAAATGACTAAAGTGATGCCTTATACATGCAAAAAAAACATTAAAAACTAAAAAGATATACAAAAAAAGTAACTTAACCAGCAAGCAAGCTGGACCAACGAGTACCATCCATGGCAGGAGAGCATCCTTAAGGCATCTAACCCCTAAATCAACAGGAACCTGCTCATAGAGGAAAGACACCCACAAGGCACAAATTCCCCTAGGGATCAAACCTCTGATGCCTTCTCCCTTAAGAGAGAGGTTAAACAAGGCAGACACATGGACCAGACTTTGATCCTGGGGCAAGCTTTCTCTGTACCACGGCCTTCCAAAGCCCACAGCAGCCTGCAAGCAGACATCAACATCTTCCGCGACTGCAAAACAGACGCTTGTTACCAGATCACTGCTATCTATCCCACGTAAGGCAGGCTGTGGAGCCAGGTTCAAAGGCAGAAATCCACAAATATGTTGGCATGAGGCTGAAAATGTCAAACCAATGTGTCAGGCACATTTACCAAAAAAGCAGACGATGACTCTGTTTTTCTGGCTCCTGCCTTACTTTAGATCAAGCTGTGGAGACAGGAATGGCGCATTGCAGAATTATTCTCTAGTACGAAGGCAATTTCCTGTGTCGAATAGCGTGTGTATTCTGTATTATGGTGATGACTGTCTCATGCAGTGCAAGGATTGGGATATCTAGTCATAAACACCCTGTACTGCAATGAAATTCTGTGGTCCAATGATGGATTAATTTTATTTATTTTATTTATAAAGTTTTATATAGCGCCAACTTGATCCCCCGTAGAATAAAGATGGCTATGTTCTATAATGGTGGTTACTTGCCTAGTAGCACAATCATGGCCAAATTATGCCCCGTAGTACACCGATGAGAGTTTCCTACAGCAGAGTTTAACTGTGGTACATTAATTCCCACTATATTTGCTGTAGTACATTAATTTCCACTATTTGTTGCGGTACAAAATGGCCATATCCTTTATCCTTTCGGCAATGGCTGTATTCTATGGATCACACAGTACGAGGGGCATGTGCCAAGAACATCTCATTAGGAACAAGCTTCTGTGTAGACGCGGATGATACATGCTCATTGATACATTCCACCACGGACGCATGTGCAGACCTACTGGCAGGCTTGCATTCAACAAAACCACAACAGAACCCTGGCACAAAGAGCTCTCGCCAGTGCCGGATTAAACCCAGTGGAGGCCCCTAAGCGTTCCAAATTGTGGGTCCCCTCTAACAATTTATCTCCTAATACCCAATGTACCAGAATTTATTACAAACTGACAGCTGCCAGAAGAGTGGGCTTTTAAGAGACAAACATATGTAAATCTGATGTATTTGGTTTATGTGCTTTGAGTTGTTAATTGGTACATTACATTATTACGGTATTTCCTCTATGGAGCCTTCAATGGCAAGTTGTAGTTTCTTTGAGCTGATTAATTTTTTCTCATCTTTTGGAAGAAATTTAAGAAACTTTGATTGTAATTTTCTTTCAAGATCAAATCCCTATTATTCTGATCCATTGTCATGGGGCCCCAAAAAGGATTTGGGCCATAGGCCGGTGCCTACTTTGCCTATTTGGCACCTCTGTGGTCAGTGAATATTCCAGCACCTGCCAGTTACAATCCTTCAGAGGACTGAAGGTAAGTGGGAGCACGCTGCCTCACATCCAAGTACTCAGTTCACCCCAATGCATCATGGTAAATGCAATGTATGATAACACTTACTTTAGTAGTAGTCTTTCATGTTTCACCCTTGTTGGTGCAGCTTGTGCTGTGGAACTCTAGACAGTGGTTTATGGATTCCTCCAGTCATCAGTAGAGAGCAGCATCCTTCCATGGGGTACACATCTGCCACTCTCTGGCTACAGTGCAGACTGGGCCGGTTAAATGCAGTGACTGGGGAGAGGGGGGTCATCAAGCTGAAGCTCATTAGGCTTTTGGAAAAGGGAGATAAGATATTTACAAAATCAAGTCGCCAACCACACATCCATTTGACTAATTGTATTTTTGAGGCAGCAAAGAAAGTTGTGACATCTGCAGAGTTCCTCACAATATTAGTAGGTTCATTGCTGTGGGAAAGACTGAAAGTAGAGTCTTCACGCTCAAGCATGAATGAAAGGGCACCACTGACTGACATAGCGATGAACAGAAGACTAGCATACCGGAGACAGCAGTTAGGAGTTTTTTTTTAAATATCCTGATCAATTCCGAGAGCAGGGGCCTTGGCTCACTGCAGCTGAATATATTGGAGAAGGGGCAGCAGAGCTCAGTGGGGTTTAGGAGGAAGCCTCAACTGGAGGACTGTGCCTCCCAGAGGATTATCTGGAGACCATATAAAGGAGGTGTATTTTCTTTTTTACAAATACTTTGCACAGATGCATCTTCCCTGAATATCCTCCAGACACCCTACGGGGACCAGAAAATCCTTTGCCATTAGAAGCTCCCTATAGACGCATGGTTGCACCGCTGAAGCTTCTGATAGAACTGTGATCCCAACAAGATGACTGGCTCCTCACAACCTGTTAAGCTATTTTTTCCACTCTTTTCAAACACTGGTCTGGAGCACTTTATTGATTTTAAAACATCTGGAAGTTCTTTTTAGCGTTTCACACCTACTTGTCAAATTTGTTCCCTCCTGCAAAGCGTAGGAAGGTAGGATCCTTCTGCATGGTTATCCCCACTTTTGGGCTGGAGCTAAGCTGTTTTTGGACTAGTCTGGCCGGGATCCTACTAATCATGACTCCAGTCTCTCTGCTTTCTCCCTTAAATTATGTTGAGTACGTCGGTACATGCCAAATTGGATACTGGGGTACCCTTTTAAGTCCCTAGTATATGGCACTAAGGTACTCAGGCCATAGGTACCCTAGAGATCCCCATGGGCTGAAGCATGCATTATGCCATCCAGGGGAGACCATTCAAAATGGAACTACAGGCTTGCCGTTGCAGCCTGTGTAAGTTGGTTCTAGCACCACTTACTAAAGACATAGGTTTCCTATATCTAGGGTCACTGCACCTAAAAACCTACAAGTCATCCCTCTAGCAGGCCTTTGCAATCCTGAAGGCAGGGTGCTTGGTTCTAAGGGAGAGGATGCCCCTGCATGAGCCTATGGAGTCCATTCTCCTGGGTTGTCAGTAAAGCACCCATATACCATATAGAGGGTCACCGCGTAATTACACGATGACCACCTCAAAACTGACTGTAACAAATCCTATCATGTTTGGTATCAAACACATTGGAATCATACCCCTAGACCGTAAACGGTGTGGTAGGTATGATTCCAAGCACTGGAAGAGCCCTCTGTTAGGCTCTATGTTTCCGGATGCAGCCTTATAGCCCCAGACAGCACAAAATGGTAGCTGCCGACCACAAAGATATCTGCTCTCCTGCTACTGAGCCAAGCTTGAGCAGGGGAAGGCAGAACAACAGGCATCCTGTCACAGAGAGGTGTGACCACTTCCCAGACAAGGCGCAAAACTGGACAAAGGACATTTGAGTAACCTCTCCCCTGGGAGGGTCCCCTGAATCGTTCCAAACCTTTCCTTAGGGTACTTAAGGGCTTACCTATGGGTTGGTCCCTAGATTCGTCGTGGTACAAGATTCAGATCAGACACCAATTCTTCTACCATCTGGGCACTCTGGACTTTGTCTGGGCTCGACTTCGTCTTCCCTTCCAGTCTGCTGCATCGTCTGTGCACCATACAGGAACCTTCCAAGACCTGTGGGAATCAGAGATACCTGAAGGAATCTCCCTTGAAGTGAAAGAGTCACTTCCCTGCATTTGCAGGCACTGCAACTAAGTCGACCGGTCTGCTGATCCTGGACTCCTCCGTACGGTTCTGCAACACAGGTGGTGGTTTTCCATAGCTTCCGAGGCCTGCCCTCTTACCAAGTTTGAGGCCAGTATCCCTTGTGGGGGCTGCAATAACCGAAACCCTGTGCACCGCGTCATCTTGCAGTTGCAAAAGCTTGTTGGCTTCCTTCCATCAAGATCTTCGGGCTCCAAGTAGCACCAACCTCAAGCACCTCCAGTGACCAGAATCTTCAGCCACACCGCATCATGCACACCATGGCCTGCATCTTTTGTTGAGCTGCTGCGACTCCAGTGCCTCCAGCCTGTGAGTCCTGTTGAGGGTCACCTTTGTTTCTCTTGGGCTCCCCCGATTGCTCAGGCCTGCCCTAAATCCCCTGCTTGTGGTGAGTCCCCTGGACGTTGCTCCTTCTTCAATTCCTGCGCTGGTAGCATTTGCCAAGGCTTGTTGGTGCTCCCGCCGGACACCGGCCCCTCAGCACTCAACATCCTTCCTGGGACAGCTTGTACACATTCCTGGTCCTACTCAGAGTTGCCTGGTCCTCTCAGCTGCAGAGTCAAAGACATCGTCAACTCTCCTGCAACACCCAACAGCGGAGGGCATTTGTCTTCCAAGTCCCCTGGTTACTCCTGAGTGACTGACTCTGTCCCTTCTGCTAGCAGGTACCTCTCATCTAGAATCCACCTTCGAATTCCACCGGACACTTTCTTCTTCTCCAGCAGGGTTATGTTCCTGAAGGCCTCCATTGGGTTCGACAGCGGTTTCCAGCACCACTTCACACGTATGCACCTTGCTTCCCTGGTGTAGGTAACGTGGGTACTAGGGTATCCATTTGTGGGGTGGCTCTCCAACCTTCGGTCTTCCACAGGGTTTCTTAAAGTTCCACTGGGAAGGGTCCTTAATCTTTAAAAATACAACTGCGACTGCACGTAGACTTGTACGGAGAACGCAGTCATGTTCCCACATTGCACACGACCTCCGTAGGGCACTAGTCTCACCTTGGGTGGTTACTTGGGTCCCCAGCATTTCTACGTCCTCTCAACATCGTCCCGACTCGAGGCGTGGTCTTGTACCACTTTCTTAGTATATGGTTTGGCCCCCCCCCCTGGAGTCCACTGTGTATTCTGTGCTATTTACTGAATTTGTAAATTGTGTGCATATCTCTGGGTAGGATATATTTGTATGTGCTAGAGAGTATTATATAATAAATACATATTTTTATAAATACCTTGTGTGCTTCTTCTTCACTTAATCTATACTATAAGATTGTATTCTGTTAAAAACAAATGATGGTTTACACTCCTTCTAGACTAAGCCCGAAGGCTGCTCTCCATAGCTGCCCACTTGGAGAGCTTTCTAAGGTCGTCTAAGATTTCTTAACACCTTGCGTGCGGTCCCGATTTCCCCCCCGGTGCTGAACATTCCTATCGCGGGTGTGGTCATGACGGAACGGTTCCGTCATGAGCACAGCACGACCGATGATCATGACGGAACCGTTCCGTCATGAGCATCGAAGGGGTTAAATCACCATAAGGGTTGTCTGGATTGGTGCAAGGTGCTCACTTACATAAGTGGACATCATATACCAGGCCAGCTTCTCACAGAAGGGGATTACAGCACCTCTGAAAAAGTCATCTTTTAAGCCCCGTCCACCCTGGAAAAGGCCTAGGTCCATTCATGGCTGTCTTTAGTGCTGGTAGTGCCTGGTGCGACAATCTTTTGAGCGCCCCATTACCTCTTCTACGCTCCACCAACAGCACCCCCCATCTCTTCATAGCCTCTCTCAGACTCGCATTTCAATTTTTATAGCGCTATTCATAGTTCACTCACACTCAGTCCTGTGATCGGCATGGTACACATTCTTTGCTGCAGGCACATTAACCCTCTGCGTACTTCGGGACGAGTCAAAACTGCCACTAAACACTAGAGGTATTTTGACAGGTTTATTGCTGTCTAAAAATGCTGGACACACAAGGAACTCTGCAGCGTGCTTTGAAACCAATGTGTTATTTTTACTAAGTGCCCCCCCCCCCCCCCCCACCCGCCAGCACCCCCCTCCCTCCAACCAGGTCAGCACCAGGTGCGGCTCCACTGGTCCCGCCACCCTAAAGCAGACTATGTCCATTTCAGACCCTCGCAGCACCTGTTTTGCCAAATATATTAATTGAACCATTTTCAGAATAAAAAATACATATGGACCGTTGACAGCAGATATGCAGGCAAGCTTATCCAAACGAAAATAGACCTTGCATAAGGTAAACCAGATGTACTGTAAACTTTAAAGAGTTGCGTAACCCTGTCCAGCCT
Organism: Lissotriton vulgaris; assembly: GCF_964263255.1. Taxonomy (NCBI): domain Eukaryota; kingdom Metazoa; phylum Chordata; class Amphibia; order Caudata; family Salamandridae; genus Lissotriton; species Lissotriton vulgaris. The sequence goes on along the minus strand of NC_141685.1, from coordinate 1,116,407,422 downwards.
TTAAGGGTGGTGCATAGTCCTTTTTAACAGACAACATGCAACAAAAACACGGGGAGAATTCCACATCACCACCTGGGGAAGGACACGTCTCTAGAGCAGGGGGAAGAGAAGGGCTGAGCCAGGAGTCTATGGAAATAGTCAGGGCCTGTTCTAGGATTGTGGCCCGGGCGAAGGGGAATATGCAAATCCCCTCTAATTTACATAAGTGATACCTTCAGGGCTCCGGAAGCTCCTTTGTGGAGACTTCTCAGCCCCCTACAAGCACCTCTTTTACAGCTCATATCGGGTTGAAGGTGTGAGAATTGCTTGTGGGCTAAGAGTTAAAGCTGTGGGGGTGCTAAAGTGCTGGACAATGGGCGTCCCACAGTGACTCTGAGTGGGAAGCCGGGCAGGAGGCCTATTGCAGGACAAGCCTGCAAAATGTGTTTCGTTGCAACTGGGACAATAGAAGTGTCCCCCTCCCCTAGGCCTTCCCACACCATACCTGAGAGGCCAAGGGAGGGGACCCCCTTCCATGGGCCCAAGTGTTACGAGACACCTTGGATCAGCAGGACTACATGAGCACCAGTAGTGTGTTGCACTTGTGCGGGGCCCCATGCTGGTAGGCTGAGTGGGAGGCCCTGGACAGCTGCCCACACTGCCCATGCCTTGCACAGGCCCTAGAAATATGGAGATAAAGAGATCCCATCCCAATTCTCATCAGGAGATGTGTACAATGGTCCGAGTCCCCCACACGGAAGTCCAAAGGGGCTACTCACAGGGTCCCCACTTCTTGCAGTAACGAGGTTACATATGTACCAATCAGAGGTGTGCGGATCTCAACCTGGGAGGATTTACAGCATCTTTAAAGTGGTGTGTATGGGTAAACCACGATTCACCTTCCTGTGCCAAATGTGCACAGATGCACGCTGAGACAGTGATACAGATAGAGGTCAAACTTTTCCCAGCGAAAGCAAAAATCACAAGAGGCAAGTCCTATTCCAAGCTGAACAGCCAGTGAGACGGCACAGACGTATTAGAATTTACCTAAAGAAGAATCAATCTTCCTCTAGAAAGAGCGCTAGGTCTAGAAACCAATCTGTTGGTAGGTAGTACAGCTTCCTAACATCGCAGACACCTACTCCCTCTTCCATGCCACTGTCAGTGCTAAAGAAGCTGCCAAAATGTTTTTTCCTCAGACTACTAGTACCTTCAAGCAGGTGATGCAGGATATTTGTGTAACCTTGAACAGGCAGGAGGCCATCCAACACGGGCCACCTCCTTCAGACCTAAAGTTTCTGCTTCCCGGTCTCCTGAAAGTTTGTGTTTCAAGTCACTTCAGGTAAGCTTGAAGGCCAATACTTTCCTGACTGCGCCCCCAAGACAGAGAGAGCATAATGGTGCACAAAATGTTTACATCTAAGATTATAGCACTCCAATGGTTTGGGAGACTTGTGATTACTAGGATCCCAGATTATATGAAAGAACCTTTTCACAGACGTCCAGAAGGGGCATGATGCGGCCAAACAAACTTTGAAGACAGGGATAGACATGGCCAATGCTGTGACATGCTCCGTGAACACAAAAGTTATCATACTCGGACACACGCTCTTGCCATCCATAGGGTTCAGTGGGAATGTCTAAGCTAATCTTATTGGCATACTCAGTAACAAGTATTGGCAACTCCAATTGGTCTCATCTATGCAAGAGCAATTGGCTTTGCCAATGTGTTTTAGCCATGTTTTACACCAGTGTGCCTGCTGTTTCGGATGGGTAAAAGTTAGTGGCATAGAGGAGAGTGGCGTGGAGTGGCATAGAGTGAAATGCAGATTTATGGAGTAGAGTGTTGTAAGGTGGAGTGGCAGAGAGGGCCGTGTATTGGAGTGGAATAGTTAGGGGTGTGTAGAGTGGCATACCCTGGAGTGGCATAGAGTAGAGTGTATTAGTGTGGAGAGTCAGAGTTAAGTGGCACAGAGTACAGTGGCATTGAATTCAGTGGCGTACAATGAAGCAAACTAGAATGCCGTGGCATAGATCAGAGTGATGCCTAGTAGAGTGGAGTGGCACAGAGTAGCGTGGAGTGATGTAGAGAGAAGTGTCACAGAGTGAAGAAGTGTTAAGTGATGCAGAGGGTAGTAGTGCAAAGTAGTCTCCAGAAGCATAGAGTGCGGTGGCGTAGAGAGTAGAGTCGAGTGGCAGAGTGCAGTGGCGTAGAGTGGTGCAGAGAAGCACAGAGTGGTGCACAGTAAAGTACAGTGGCATCGAGGGGAGTGGCACAGTGCTTAGAGTGCAGTGCTGCAGAGTAGCATGTCAGAGTGCAATGGTGTAGAGTGGCGTAAAGTACAGCGGTGCAGAGTGGAGTGGGGTAGAGTGCAGTGACATAATGCAGTTCTGTAGAGTGGCGTGGCATAGAGTGAAGTGGCCAAGGTAGACTGTTTCAGAGTAGAGAAGAGTGAAGAAGTGTAAAGTGGCATAGTGTAATAGTGTAAAGTGGGGTAGAGTGCAGGAGCATAGAGTGCAGAATTGATTAGATTGGTGTGCAGTGGACTGGCGTTGAGTGCAGGGGCATAGAGTTGAGTGTTACAGAGTAAAGCACTATGGCGTAGAGTGTATTGGCATAGCGCATAGTTGCGTAGAGTGCAGTGTTGCAGAGTGGAATTGTGCAGAGTATACTGGTGTGGCCTTGTCTGGAGTGGTGTAGAGTGCAGTGGCGAACAGTGCATTGGCATGGCATAGAGCGGTACAGGGTGGAGTTGAGAGGCATAGAGTGCATTAGAGTAGAGTGGAGCAGAGTGCAGTGGCATGGAGTTGGGTGGAATATTCATGGTGTAGTAGCATACTGCCATTACATATAACACATTTTAAATTGAAATGACCATTACACTTCAAATATTACATGGAGTGTACCAAGTCATTACCCTTGGGGCACTGGTATATCACTGGGAGTCCTATATGGAGTCCAACTTGGAGTGACCGAGTTACAGCGTTATAAAGATTAGGAATCTGCAGAAGTAGTACCCTTCAGCTAAACAAGGCAATTATCATCAAACTGCTTTTTCTGGTGCATACTCTGCCACCGCCAACCGGCCTCCTGGTCTGAAGCAGCTCTGGTTCAAAGGAAGGGGTTAGAAAGAAAAAAAGCAAAATTATGGTTGGAAAACACTACATTTAATGTTCGTGGTATGAAGTTGGGGTACACTGGTGATTTTCATTTTGTGTTTGACAGGGAACTGTAAGTTTAGACGTGACGAGGCACCTTTAATGGCTCCATCTTGTCATATTCTGGGGAAAGGGCAGATCTGCGGCTAGTGCTGCAGCAGTGCTATCCATTGTGAGACACTGTTTGTTCGTTTTTCCAGATCAAGGGGTATATTCAAAGATGAGGAATATGCATCAAGATTGCATATCCACCACTAAGAGTATTTCTGACAGAAAGCAACTTGTTCCTTTGAATTACATAAGGGTTCCCAGCATTGCCCAGCACCATTCTTTTGTGGCAGATGCCACTGTCCTTGGTGCACCAAACCTGCAACCTTTTGAGGTGGCCTTGCACTCCGCATGGCCTAATGGGATGGCTGCTTCTACACCAAAGTTTAGTAACTTAAAAGGTGCCAACACCCCTTCGCTGCAGGGTGGGTTTTCTCATTAGTTCAGCAAATGGAGGGCCTTGGATAGACCATTTAGGGCTGCACAATGATGCAAATATAGCCTGCTAGGGATGCACTGCAGTTATGGGCCCGTCTAAATATGGGATTAGGGGGTAGAGGGTAAAAGACCCCCCCCCCCCCTCCCCACCACACACACACACCCCTCTCGCAAGTGTCTTGTGCACAAGGAGCTTGAAGTGAAGTACACTTGTTGTCTGATCTACCGGCCACGATTGGCATTTGATAGTGTCCACAGCCATTCCCTCCTGTATAAAGCATTATCATTTAATGTCCTTTGCCTTTGAACTCCGCCAGACGCCCTCACCATAAAAGGCCAAGACTGAGCGAGCAGTGGACGTTCTGTTCAGACGCAGGAGCCCTTCTTCCTGATCAATGACAGCCGCTCTGGGGGCGACAGTGATGGTTAGGAATGTTTCAGAGGAGCTCAGAAGATAATGCAAAGCATTTTTATGGAATTACTGAGGCATTCGAAGCATCTGCGAGAGGAGCCAGTCCAGGGCGGCTGCTCCCGGGAATCACGAAAGAGATGTCAACAGCATCTCTGCCGTGCAAGAGGTGCACTCCTCTGAGGGACCGCATGTCTTCAAATATGCGGCAAACCACCAGCCTCCTGCCGTTATCATCCCGTAGCACCTCTGGGGAATGATGGGTGCATCCTTCTGGGGGCTGCTAGGCTCATCTTCTGCAGTATATCACCTCTTCGGTCTCTCACCAAGCACTGCAGCACAGCACTTCATATCATAGCACTAATTCAACAGCACAGCACCACCCCACTCAAGGAACACAGCACGTCTCACCAGCACAGGCTATGAACACCATATTCTTACTGTATTAGAACAGCTTCTTCCAAACTTTCACAACCTAAAACAAAACACAGTACCCCCTTGTCAGGACAAAAGTGAAGCCCAACACCAAAAAAACACATTTAACACAAATGTAAAGTGACAAGTTTGCTAAAACGGTGTTTCTAGTTCTTTATGAAACAGACAATCCGAAGTAACCACATCCTGCGAGGTAACCTTCGGGCCACAAAGGTGTGATATTAGGAAGACACAAGAGAGGAGACCCTGGTTCCATCAAGTCTTTAATACTGAACTCAGTGCAGTGTGTGTACAAAAGAAGGACCTGGTGGCACCGAGGTGCGGAAAGCACATTCAGGCTCCTCTGTACATGAGTAAACACCAATAAAAAAGAGGAGTCCACAGAATAGGGAGATATAAACTGCCCATAGGTGACCCCTAAAACTAAAATGTTATTAATATAGCTGGAAACACATCCTCGAAGTACAAAACAAGGACAAAACTGGGTCGCAGGGGGAGTCCACTTGTGACCTAACCATCTCAAAGGGGGTGGGGGGTGTTAGGGTAAAGGACCCATAAAGCACTGGGTACGAGGATTCAAGCAGTCCATAACTTACTGGTGAGGCTCCTTCTCAGAAGGGGAAGTTATGTGATGGCCTATAACTTACATAGACCGGGTTTCTACATTTGGAAGATGGCGGGAGGGCAGGGTTCTGCAGACTAACCCCGCTGTCCCAGTATAAAATGTCAACTGCGAGCTCCGACTCCTCCCCGCCCTTCTCCGCGGGTGCGCTTTCCGGTGCTGCAGTGCCCGCCAGCTCGTCACATCCGATTGGTTTCCCGCAGTGCCCCCTCATTCCTTCAGGAAGAAATGCATCTTGTCGTTGATGTTCTTCCGCTCCGGGTTCAGCCGCTTCAGGATCTGAGCCAGGACGTTGACCGTCTGCTCGCTGCTCAGACCCGTCTTCTTGGTCTGGAACTTCTTCAGGAGGTCCTTGGTGGTCATGGGCTTGCGGGTCAGGTAGCGCCTGACGGCCTCCTCGGTCAGCTGCACATCCCTGCGGAGAGGATAAAAAATAGAGGTCATTCCTGGAGTGGACAGGCAAGAAGAAGTAAGGGAAGTGGTGCAAATCTGCCTGTCATTCAGCACTCCCAAATTCATACGACACGTTTCACGGATCTGCATCAATCTGCAACAGAAATGTTAACTTTTGGACTGCTGCCTGGCTCCAATACACTCTTTCTGAGCTGCTTAATAAAGATCCCTGCTCAGTTGTACTATGCATCTCTTTACGCTGACCCAGCTGTTTTCGACAACTCTTTTCTGACATCCTGCTCTATTCCGACCCTTGATTCCTGCACCAGCAGGATGATATTCCCTTGAAGAACATCTAAGAGAGACTATTTCTGCTCCTGGAGCCCACAGCTTTCTGGTCAGTGCCAATGGTAAGTCCCTGAAAATAAAAAATGTGCAGTTCAACAAATTGCTGGCCTTTTCCGTAGCTCACCATGCAGGGCCACAATGGAGCTTTTTCAGTAGTTGCTTTCCCTCTGCTCTGTTGATTTGTCTTATATGTTACCATGCATAATTATACAGTACTTCGTGTGACCGGAAGGTTGCCCAAAAGTGTGAAGAGGGCAGGATTGTGTAGGAGAGATGGAAAAGAAGGCTCAGGATAGAGTAAAATGAGGGTACAAGATAGCTGGAATATAGAAAACTAGCAGCCCATCCCGACGTTGTCCGGGTATGAATTGCTGCCGGCCAGTGGTATATTGTTTTGTAGGATTTCGTTTTGATAGCATTTCTTATCTGTGACAGGCCTGTGAAACGCTCTGATTCACAGTGCACTGCTGATGCACTTAAGAGTGCGCGTTCAGTAGTGTGTGAACTCGATTTGCCTACTTTATTTTTCCTTGCAATTTTATATAGCGCGAACTCGACAACATGGCATGAGCACAATTTACATTACAGAAGAACACATTCATTTGTGGTAGGCACGGGGAGACATTGGAATCACAGGATGTTGAGCTGATGCCAAGATTCAAACGTAGCTCCCCAGCTCTAAAGTTCGCAATTCTAGAACTTGTGGCAGGAGGTGTGTCTAAAAGTGTATGCGTGCTGGCCATCAATGAGAGAGACCTGTGCATTTTTCAAATGGGTGTTGAAAAAATATGAGTATGTTGCTGGAGATGTGGGCCGCCGTGCTACCAATGTACTTACCGGGGGAGGGTAAACACCCATTATTCAGCAACTTTCTTTTCGCATACCATAACTCCGCATACTTTCATTACGAAAGTACCATGACTCCGCAATGCCATTATTACGCATGGCATTACATTTTATATGCTTTTACCCGCATACATTTACAACGAAATTCGTTGTAAATGCATGAATGGTAAAAGCATGTTTTTGTTAAATGTTTGGATAAGGTAAGTATGGGTATAGGGGTATATGTTTTGGGGTACTGAGGTATATGTTTTGGGCTGTTTGGGTATTTTAAGGGTTCAGATATAGATTTGGGTTATAGGGTACAGGGGTAGTTTTAGGGTTTAGGGATAGGTATGGGTTTTGGGGTACAGGGGTATTTTTAGGGTTCAAGGCTAGGTTTGGGTTTTGGGGTATAGGGGTATTTTTAGGGTTCAGTGGTAGGTTTGGGTTTTGGGGTACAGGGGTATTTTAGGGTTCAGGGCTAGGTTTGGGTTTTGGGGTACAGGGTTATTTTTAGGGTTCAGGGCTAGGTTTGGGTTTTGGGGTACAGGGGTATTTTTAGGGTTCATGGGTAGGTTTGGGGTACAGGGGTATTTTAAGGGTTCAGGGATAGGTTTGGGTTTTGGGGTACAGGGGTATTTTAGGGTTCAGGGGTAGGTTTGGGTTTTGGGGTACAGTGGTATTTTTAGGGTTCAGGGCTAGGTTTGGGTTTTGGGGTACAGGGGTATTTTTAGGGATAGGTTTGGGTTTTGGGGTACAGGGTATATTTATAGGGTTAAGATGGGTTAGTGTTTAAGGGTGTTGGGGTATTTTAAGGAGTAAGGGTGGGTTATGATTATGGGGTGCAGGGGTATTTAAAGGAAGCAGGGTGGGATTAGCACACAATATGAGACTTGGCATGAAGGGCGGAACGTACCACACGCCCCCAGCACAAGCCCACAGCACAACGCAGAAACTTCCACAAGGGACTACTTTGCTGGCACGGTTCTTTTACCTTTTAAATGTATATGGTGGGCGTCTGCATAGCCTATGTCCTTCTGCTGCAACTGCCCTTTCCAACGCTGTATTGGGTGTTGTGATTGGTGCTGTGGTTCCTGAGATTACCCGCTTCAAAGATTTGGGCTCTCTCTTTATTATATTAGTATGGATGAGTCTTGTGACTGTATCAATTACAGAAACATCCGATATTATCATTGTAGGTCCCCAGCGCTCTCCACAGAAATCACAGACAAGCAATGGAAACAATGCGTGGGAAATCCCAAGACCATCTCAATAAATGCCAGACTGAAATTCATGCAATTTAACTATTTACATAACACATAATTAACCCCGGACAGGCTGGCGCGAATGATTCCGACCTCCATCGATATCTCTCCCAGGTGCAATGATTTGGGCGCTGACTTTATGCATATGGTCTGGACGTGCTCTCACATCACAACATACTGGGGGAAAGTATCTGATATACTGACAGCTGCAACAGGAACCACAATTTTAACTCAGGGCGCACGCAACTTGTTAGGCATTACTAAACGAAATGCACGCTGAAAAAAATCTCAACAAATTGACCTGGTGCTGGTCCTGGCCAAACACTTCTTGGCTATGGCCTGGGAGTCGCCGACGGGGCCCTCCACTAGGCATTGGCTGACTGCCCTCCGACGTGCCCTGGTGGGCGAACATGAGAGACTGGCATCCCAGCCCCCACGCCCAACATCTCGGGCGCAACCTGTAGACTGGCAACAATATGTAACCACTATAGAAGCAGGCCTCCGCGATACACACAATAACGGGTGATGTATCAGTAGCACCGACGTCACAACCGGATGCCGCATCTAAGATACCCCGAGCACCCACACTAAGGCACACACACGAGTGGAGCGCTGGGCTACACATAGGTGGGTGTGGCAAATAGGCACAGTGGTCTCGCATTTTCGGCTTGGTCCAACTGCAGCTACACATAACACGGCATCTGCACTGTATAACTCCCTCCACTACTCTACTCCCATTATAGCACTCACCACAGCAGGAACCTGGAAGTTCGCACTCCACATAAGCAACACATTTAGCAGTAACCTATTTATGATGACCATAGGACAGGCACACAAGTTAGGTGGTATTAGGTTTATTTTTTATATCAGGTTTTGTTACAGCTTCGTACAGCAACATTTATAGACTGCCTCTGAAGTGAATTACTGTCGTTATTGATTACCAGTAATGTTGGATATGGCGATTTGCCCCCACCTAGTGGGCACAATAATGCAAATGGAGATGTACTACAATATGTACTTTACTATGCTGTATTTACAGCTGCATGTTGTTTTTGATTATACAATGAATACAAATAACAAAAAAATTTAAAAAAGGATTGTAGGTCTCAGGTTGATCTAATCAAGAAGTTATTTTATACAGGGATGCAAGATCACAAACGTAGAAGCATTTTTATATCGCAACTTTGCAGTTTGTTCGCAATGGTACTTGGGGAAAACAACCTTTACATTGCGGTTATTAGACCGCAATGCCATTACTACGCAAGTCATTATATCAACTTGCAGTAGATGGCGCTCTAACATAAGGAATAGTATAATTTACTATTCCACCACCTTCCCTACTGTTGCGTAGGCTGGAGTTGGAATAGTAAATTATACATTCCTAATGTTACAGCGCCATCTACTTCAAGTCGATGTATTGACTTGCGGAGAAATGGAATTGCGCTGTTAAGGAACGCAATGTATTTGCATGTATTGTAGCATGCTATATTCGTACTTGGTCGCAGTTCCGGGCAGCTAAAAAAAGTTGATAGTCTGGACTTTTCGCAGCAGTTTCTGACTTTGCTTCTAGGCTGGGGAACAAGGATGTCAAAGTCCTCATTAAGATCTATCAGGCGAATTGTGTTGCAGAAATGATATTTGGGGATATACAGACACCTCAGAACTGAGAGAGAGAGTGAGAGAGAGAGTGAGAGAGAGAGAGAGAGAGAGAGAGAGAGAGAGATTGTATGATTTTGAGGGATTGAATAGGCCTAAAGGATGGGCTCGGGATTCCCTGGCTAAGATATAAAAAGTCTGTATTCATTGATTTGGGCCGCCCTGAATTATTTGCACCGACTGTACTCATGGTTAAATCAGATTTGAATTGGACAAAAAAACATTTTTGTCCCATGAATGGGTAAAAGAAAAGCAAGGGAACTGTAAAAACCTTTCATTCCTGCTTATGCTTGGAGGACTCTTTCTCAAAGGTACTTAACTTTGGTGAAAAAAAAAGAACTATTGTTTCTTATTAACCAGATTCAGTTGAAACCTGACACACGGTCTTCTGCCTAACCCAAGGGCTTGGCATTTACTGGAAAATCTGGGCCCATGTGACTGTGACGTATTTTCGGTACATGACACCATGCAATGTATCATGTTTTAAGAAGATCAGCAAAACAAGTATATTGTATCTTTGCTGAAAGGCATGAACTTTACTCAAGTCAGACCAGAGCAGACTTATTTGCCAATGTTACAGAATGAATTTGCATGTTTTAATGTTGCTTGTTTCGTAAAAGGTGCTGTCAGGAAGCGAGCCAAGCTGGGTTTTTAAGGTTTTTTTGGGAAGAGAAGTTGGCCTAACAGCTAGGGCGGTCATCCTCGAATCCGGGGAACTGGGTTCGAGCCTCAGCAACGACGCTGAACATTCTGTGATTCTGGGCAAATCACTTAATCTCCCCATGCATAAAAAAAATGAATATGTCCTCATGTAACGTAACTGGTGCTATATAAAGCGCTTTGATACCTGATTCGGGTCAAGTTTGCGCTATATAAAACGCCGTAAAAATAAATAAAGTGGTTGACGATTTTATGCTTGTTCTTTTCAGATTTTATTATAAAACCAAAATAAGGAGTATGATGATGATTAGTCTTGTGGATGGACAGTCTTCCCCAGTAGCTAACATCACAACGAACAAAGGGGTTAGTGCCCTTTAAGTAACTGGTCCTGTAGCATTTTTGGAGGACGTAGGATGAGAGGTAATAAAAGGAGGGAGCGGGAATTATAATGGACACAGTGGGGAGGGAGACTAAATCGTATGGAGCTTGGAGAAAGAGCTCGAGTTGACGGTGAGAGAAATCTGGTCAGAACTGAATTTGATATCCTGGTACAATGCTGCAGCACTATTAAAGAAGACCAGAGATACGCTTTGAGTCAGGAGCTTCCACCGATCCATGGGTCCACATTATCTGGTCTTTTAGTATGTGGCATTCGCGGAGAATGAATGTGCCACATTCATCAGGCAGCTGTGCAGAGCACTTTTCGAATGCGGTTTTCAGACCGCTGGTCAGCCACCAGGTTTGAAAGGGACAACAAAATATCCAAGTTCCTCAGCGTGCACTGGCTTCCTAGATCAGCGGTGCTCATCTTGGTCAGTAAGCCGTTTTGTTCAACTTTATCAGCAAACACATATTTCAAAGGGATTACTCCTCCACAGAGAGCGTCATAAATCAACTGTGAAGGAGTTGGGCTATCAGCCTACCTTTACCACAAAAGCACACTTACCGTTTAGTCCTTTCACCTAGTTTGTGCGATCTAGTTTTTGTAGCATTCTTTAGGTTCCGTGCTTTGGCAAGTGGAGATCCAAGCGCCGACATAAACCACATGGGTGGTTGTGTCTGGGGCGGCCGCAAATAAGCCTCATTGACGGGTTAAAGGGTGAAGATGAGGACATTAAAAACACATGGCTTAAAGTGAAGAAACAAAAAAAACTGACATGGCCAGCGTTGACCACATCATACCCTTTTTTTCTTAAGCAATGTTGTGCTGCTGTGCAATGTTGAAAGAAGCAACAAGCAACAATGAGGGACGGAGGGCTGACGACCGGGGAAGTAACAATAAAAAGACGAGGGAAGGGGGGTGTATTTGCAAGTAAGGACGCCTGGATAAGGAAGATGGTGGGAGCAACACAAAGAAGTGGTGGGCGGAGGGAAAACAAGAAAGAAGCACAAGCAACAAGTTAAAAAACAAAAGTAGTACCTCAATCACAGTGCGAGCAGCAGAGAGACCCTAATTAAGAAGACTCAATCTGTGCAAGGTTCATGCACCAGAGAAGAAACCGGAAGTGACGCCTGGCTCACGCTGTCCAATTAGGAAGCAGCAAAGAAGAGTGACGCTGAAGCTAATGAAAGGTAAGCAATGGGCGGGCTCCAAGCCCTTTTTCGTAAATAGTGTCTCGCAAGCGAGACACATGCGCTAGCAGGCTCGACCCTAAAAGGCTGATGGAGCACCTGATGGTGGCTCTGTGAGAGGGGTAGTCTTTTGTCATAATCATATGGAATGGGTATGTCAATGTGGAATCCGGATGCAACATCTTTCGAGGCATAAACAAGCCTGGCATTGAGTGGAAGCTGGCACCGACACCAATGCAGAACTCGAAGCGGGTTTGAGGTACATAGACTGGCCATTGGATTAATCTGTTAGAAGTAACATGATTGGAGGCCCCTTTTTTTTTAAAATTTGTTTTTATTGCAGAATTAGAAACAAGACCTCAGAATAGGCCAACCAGTACACTTACGGCATCACAAAAGGTTGAAGTGATACACAGCCATTTAGCCCACATCCAGGAGGCTGGGCGGCGCGCCAAGTCTACCGTTCTCAAGAAGATGCCTCAGTGTTCGCCTTTCCCGGGCGTTCGGTCAGCTGCACCATTTAGTATCTGCTTTTACCCCCCTAAGATCCCACCCTCCATGCACCATCAAGCAGACACAGATTCCTCATGGGGACACCGTCAACAGCTCTTACCCGCTCCAATGCAGTTCCACCCATATCGCTCCAGAGACCCCCTCCTGGATCCCCCTAGTAGTACTTACCGGGTGCCTGCCTGCGTTCCTCGGGAGCCCCCCTCATCATGGACCAGTCCTAAGTCCCATCCGCTGGTTCCTCCTAAACTGTGTCGTAGTGCTTAACTACCTCCCTTAAAACGCCCCCCCCCCCACCCCCTCAACTGCTGCTGACGCGGGCGCACATAATCCGTACTAACACTGGAGCACGCTACTTATCAGGAGTTACTTGCAATCACTTAATCTACATGGAGTCCTGTTCAATCATTGCCCCTCCCCTTCATCCTCTATCATGTAGTCACGCAATGCCTGGACCACCATCTCCCAGGCTCTCGCCATTTCAAGCATTTCTCATTGCCAGTCCTAGTAGCTTGTCACATTCTAATAATACTTTCACAGCCTGACCATTTCAACAGCTCATTTATCCATCTCCTCACTGATGGGCCTTCTTTAGACTTCCAGTGCCAAGTTATCTCTCTCTGAGCTAACATGAGTCCCAGGTCAATAAATTTACTCGTGATTTTCGTCGTCTTAGTATGAGGGAACCAGAGCAGTAGACATGCTGCCATGTCAAAGTCCACCTCCCTATCTGTTACCACATTCAGGAGTTTCACCACTTCCGGCCAGTACGCCCCTAGTTTCGGACATCCCCACAACAGGTGATCCAGATCAACCTCGGGCGCCAAGCATCTCGGGCACATTGCGTAAAGCACTTGAAAGTACCGCTTTATCCTCTTCGGGGTCAGGTATGCCCTATGTACGATGAAGAAATGCACCTGCTGAAATCGAGCGTTCCTTGTACCCTTCCACGTCCGTCGCAACACATGGCTCCAGACAGTGTCCGGTATGGGCTTGCCTATACTGTCCTCCCATCGCGACTTCAGTGCTAGCAGTGGCACCAGTCCCTCATTCAGCATTCTAGTGTGGAGGCAAGTTACCGCTTTAACAGTGCACGCGGCCATCACCACGTATTGACATGCCATGGTCACTTCCGGCTCGGCCAGCCCTCCCTTCCAATGCCTCTGCATCGCCGCCACCACTGCTGCGTGCAGTAGAAAAGTCCCGTCTGGCAGGCCAAATTGCTCCTGTAACGTCTGATAGGGGACCAACACCCCATCAATGTACAGATCCCCCACCATCTGCAGGCCCAACTCCTCCCATTCCAACAGCTGGGACCAATCGCCCCCATGCGGCAGCGCGGTCAGCATCCCCAGCGGTATCTCCGGTGCATATGGCCGGTCTCTTTTCGCTCTTTTCAGACTCCTGTGCCAACATAATTTAAGCGTCTTTTCCTCTACCGTAAGGTCCCTCATATCCAGTTTCTGTTGCATGACTATATATGACAAGATAATTAAACAACAGGGGGTGGTGATGGACAGAGTTTCTGAATTAAGCAGAATACTCTCCCTCAGTCAAGAGATCAGGGCTTAATCCAACACCGTTTTTTTAGCTCACTGCACCATCCCAGGTCAGAACCTGGCTATATGCAAATTAGTCTGTCCCTGGCCCAGTGTATCATGGGAACAGGGCAAACCAAACTACCAAGCCAATTCTTTCACTGGGAAGGAAACAAGCTACCGGGGAACGGTTTCTGGCATTTCAGCCGTCTTCGGCCCGGCTTGCTTGAATCCTGATGGTGCAATGAGCTAGGGACTCACGTCTGAGTATACCCTTCCACGCTTATGGTGGACAAAATAATTAAACAACAGGGGGTGGTGATGGACAGAGTTTCTGAATTAAGCAGAATACTCTCACCCAGTCAAGAGATCAGGGCTTAATCCAACACCGTTTTTTAGCTCACTGCACCATCCCAGCTCAGAACCTGGCTATATGCAAATTAGTCTGTCCCTGGCCCAGTGTATCATGGGAACAGGGCAAACCAAACTACCAAGCCAATTCTTTCACTGGGAAGGAAACAAGCTACCGGGGACCGGTTTCTGGCATTTCAGCCGTCTTCGGCCCGGCTTGCTTGAATCCTGATGGTGCAATGAGCTAGGGACTCACGTCTGAGTATACCCTTCCACGCTTGTTTCCTTCCCAGTGAAAGAATTGGCTTGGTAGTTTGGTTTGCCCTGTTCCCATGATGCACTGGGCCGGGTACAGACTAATTTGCATATAGCCATTGTAGGAAGGTACCTCCTGACTATGGTTGCCCCCAACTTTTTGCCCTGTGTTTTAGCTGGTTTTGGACATAGTCGACCTGGGACCCTGCCAATCAGGACCCCAGGCCTACTGCTCTCTCTTTAAAATGGATTCCATGTACCCTAGGTACATTTCCAATTAGTACTGGGCCACCCTATCAGACCCTGTAACTCAGGGCATGGGTGTACCCAGGGCTGCCAGGGGCTGCAGCATGTATTATGCCACCCCTGGCTGGCCTCCTAAATCTGACACAACTGGCTGCATGACAGCTGGGGCAAAGTCGTGTAATCACCCTTTGCTGTAGGTGTAGTATACCTATACCTAACCCTAAAATGGACACACAGATTCCTATCAGTCACTCCTATGGCAGGCCTTGACAATCCTGAAGGCAGAGTGCTTGGAATCATGTGAGATGGTGCTCTGGCATGAGCTGAGCCTGTCTGCAGCTTGCGGAATCAAGTCCTAATAGCTGTTCCATGATATCGCATACCATATACTCTTAAGTGCATTATAATCCTCGCGGTTAAATGCTATCTTTGGTATTGCTTTATCAAAACATGTCGAGTAAGGTGTCATACGAATTGGAATACTAACCCCTCGCCAATTCTGGCGACGGGGTTAGCATTCCACCCTTCTAGAGGGACACGACATGTATGTAACTGTGAACCCCGGTTAAAGTTAACTGAAGCCTCAGCTCCACAAAATGGATGCTGCCACCACAGACACGAGTCTGACCCCCTGCAGCTGGGAGTCCTCCCAGTGAGGGGAGCCTGGACAAAGGGTTTCCTGTCAGGGGCGGTGCTAGCACCGTCCCAGACATGGTTTTGTGTATCTTGGGTAGGCAGGGCTTTACAGGAAGGTGACTGCTGAGTGGCACCCCGGTGCTCACTACGCATAGGCCGGTCTGAACCAGTTCCAGGGGCACACCAGCCCCTGGCCTGGGGAAGTCCGGCATGGCTGAGGGGTGTAACCACCCCCCTCCTAGTCCCACCCATAGGCAGGACCTAGTCACCGGGTCAGCCCCCTTTTTTAGTATAAAGATGGGAGCGGGCCCCCTGTTAAAATTAGATCATCTTTGGAATCAAGATACCACTTTCTTCGAAAGGACTTCACGATTTCTTCTTCAAGATTCTCCCTTGTGGCTAAGGAGTAGTCACCCTGCATCAAGCGGGCACCATCCTAAAGAACACTGCGGTCTGCTGCAAGTCCTTCATCACGAATCCGACGACCCAGCTCGACGAGACCCGGCTTCCCTGGCACCTCTGACCTCTACTCACCTCTACAGCCAAGCTGAGAACCGTGAGTGCGACGAGACCTCGAGGGACCGACGATCGCCAAGACTGCACAACATCTTTACTGCAAGCCCACCGTGTCCTCCACTGGTGAGTGCTTTGGGGTCTGAGAAGCCCCGACCCTGCGCAGCTCCAGCACCCAAGGTCAGCCTCCCTGCATCTCCACGATCTGCGTGGGGCCCTTCTGCTGTTTGCTGTGCACCGCGTTGTTTGGCTACTAGCCGGCTGGCTTGTGGCCTTCTGAACGACGCCCAACGACTTCACGACTGCTGGTCTGGTTGCTCCAGACTGGCCCTTGCTTCCTCCTTGAAGAGAGGCACTCCGGACCCTCCTGGTCCACTCCAGACGCCATTTTAGGTCCACCGCGTGGGCTTGAATTTGCCAAGGCTTTGTTGCCCAATCCTGGGTCCAGCGACGCCGACAGCTTCTAACTTCGTGGGACAGCTCGATCCTCCATCCTGGTCGCCGACAACGCCTCCTGGTCCGCGAGATCTTCGAGCTACAGCGTCACCCACTCACCTTGTCGAGGTGGCTACCATCCGGTGCCCTCCTGGTGCCCACTGACTACTGGCTAGTAGTCTCGAACTTGGTCCCCTCTGCTTTCAGGTGTCATCTATCTTCGAGATCCAGGCTTGGATCCAACTGAACTTTCTTCACTGGTCACCGGCCAGCATCTTTTCTTCCGGCTCCTGGTCCGTCTACGAGGATTCCCGACGTCTTTTCAGACCTATGCAGCTGCAGCCCCTGGGCTAGGTAACTTCGGCATTTCGGTGCCCCAGCATAGCCTCACTATCCAAGGGTCAGAATCTACTTTCGTTTTCTCCCTACCAGGTCGGGTTCGCCCGAGAACACTAACTTTCTAATCCCTAGCTACCATAGACTTTTGTCCGCATCTCGCGTGAGAGTGCACACACTGCACCCGAGTCCCCTAGGCCTCCTAGAAGTAATCTAACGATTCCCTAGTCAAGTCCTAGCGATTCCAAAAGCTATTAGTACTGTACTTACCTGCTAGGAATTTCGCATTCCACTTTCAGAGTATATGGTTTTCCGTGCCCCTCGGGCATTTGTATATACTGTGCTAACTTAAGTATTTTTGTAAGAGTTTTGGTTTGTGCTTAGTACCCTGTCCTCATAAAGAGTACAGGGCTGTTGTGATCTTTAAATAAATAACTGTTTATTTTCATAACACTTGTGTGGTGTCCTTTCACTTGGTATTCAAGGGGTATATGTGTGGTAAACAGCTGGCTTAACACGCCCTCTCGAGTCTTTAGCCTTAGACTGCTCGTATCCACGCTACTAGGATAGCTGGTCTATAAGGTTGACTTACAACCAATCATCAATAAGGGTTGCTGGACTGATACATAGTGTTCACTAGAATAGTGAACACTGCATATCAGGCCACCTTCTCACATTGGTGAGCAGCGGTTGGGATTTGAGCTTGCTGTTGTTTTACCACACGTATCCTAAGAATATCTTGTTGAAAGATCACATAAGTACTGTTAGGTACATATAACTAAAGCTTAGAATACTCTGAGTTCTACTGAACCAGCTGTTGTAGCTCCTCAAGGCTTAGCACACCTTGGCTGCAACTCTAGCAAGGGACCAGTAGGTAACACATAGTGTAGGTAGGTGCATCACTTACACCACACTAGAAGCAGTATGCCGGTCACAGGAGGAAACGCTGAGTCTCCCCTTGTGTCAGTTGACCCTCCACAGGTCATACCTTCAAAATATACTGCTCTTAGCTTCCATGAGATGAGACAAGTGTGTACTCTCAGGAAACTAAAACAGGGGTCTAACCCCACCACTTCCTTTCTGATTGGTCTCTTAGAGGCCTATGATGCCAGTAGGGCTGGTAACCCAGACCCTTCTAATCCAGAAGGAAGTATGCCCTCCTTACAGGGTCCCTTTGATATCCATCCCCTCCATGAGGCAGATGATGCTGAGGAGGAGGATGAGTTGTCTGGGGATGAGGCAGATAAGGGACAGCTAGAAGTCAGTAGACTAAGCAGGTCCAACTTAAGCAGACATGAGCTTGGTACTGGG
Organism: Lissotriton vulgaris; assembly: GCF_964263255.1. Classification (NCBI taxonomy): domain Eukaryota; kingdom Metazoa; phylum Chordata; class Amphibia; order Caudata; family Salamandridae; genus Lissotriton; species Lissotriton vulgaris. The sequence continues at coordinate 1,116,389,482 of NC_141685.1, read as the reverse complement.
GGACTCCTGGGCCCACTCTCAGGTCAGCTTAACATTGGGAATGGACGAGTTAGGTCTCTATCAAGAGGCTCTAACAGATCCCTTCGAACCAATGGCTCTCTCAACTCTTCTCACAGAGGAATGTCTTCCCCTAAGAGGAGAGTGTATGAAGCTGAAGAAAGGGCAATCAAACTGAGGATTGAAAGGGAAGAACTTGCCCTGGCCAAAGAGAGACTTGCCCTTGCTAGAGAGCAAGAATTATGTGGGCTACAGCCCACTGGTGGCAGCAATAAACCTAGCAATAGGGAAAGGAGTTTTGATACAAAGCACCTGAATAAGATAGTGCCCCCCTTTAAAGAAGGGGATGACATTCACAAATGGATTACTGCTTTGGAGAGAGCCTGCACTGTGCAGGGTGTTCCCCAAAGTCAGTGGGCAGCTATCTTGTGGCTCTCCTTTGATGGTAAAGGTAGAGATAAGCTCCTCACCACAAGGGTGGAGGATGCTGACAATTACAAAATCTTGAAGAATACACTGGTTGATGGGTTTGGTTTAACCACTGAACAATACAGGATGCTGTTCAGAGACACCCAGAAAACTCAGTCTCAAGATTGGACTGACTTTGTTGATTGTGCCACTAAGGCTTTTGAAGGCTGGCTACTGGGTAGTAAGGTTACTGATTTTAAAGGATTGTATAATCTAATTATGAGGGAGCAAATCTTAAATAATTGTCAGAACCAGCTATTACATCAGCACCTGGTAGACTCTGAGTTGACCTCTCCACAGGAATTGGGTAAGAGGGCAGACAAATGGGTCAGAACCAGGGTTAGGCCTAAAAACCAGGGTGGTGACCAGAAAAAGGAATCAACCAAGCCTCAAGAGAAGGGTGGGGATAAATCCACAGAGAAGACTTCCCAAGGGCCCCAAAACTCCAACAAGGGTGGTGGGTCCCAGATCACTCCTTCTGAACAAAAGAAACCTTATTGCCATACCTGTAAACAGGTGGGCCATTACAAAAGTGATGCCAGTTGCCCTAAAAATGGTAATAAGGGAAATATGCCCCCAGGTAATACTCCTAAACCTCCTGTTACCACTAGTGGTAATCCCCCAGGTGGTGGGAGTGCCCCCAAGAATGTGGTGGGCATTACTTTGGGCAATCAGGAGGACTATGGCCTAGCCAGGTTCCCTGACCACACTCTTGTCTGTGAGACTGGCATGGGGTTTGCCAACTTCACTACTGGACCCCACATTTTGGGAAAGTATAGACAAGAAGTTTTAGTGAATGGTCAGAAAGTTGAGGCATTCAGAGACACAGGGGCCAGCCTCACCATGGTGAGTGACCATCTGGTCCCCTCTGCTCAACTGACCCCTGGTTTTACTTATCAGGTGACAGACATTCATGGAATGAAGAGAAGGCATCCCATGGCAGTAGTCAAGCTCAGCTGGGGTAATGTCACAGGGCCCATGAGAGTGGCAGTGACAGATAACCTACCTGTAGATTGCTTACTGGGGAATGACCTGGAACTCTCAGCGTGGGCTGAGGTGGAACAAGAAACTCATTCCAGAATGATAGGCCTATCCAGACAGGTTAGTGGGGCAGTAATAGCTACAGCCCCAGTCCCAGCACCATTCCTCCCTGAAAAGGTTGGAAGGGCAGTGGTAGCCACTGCCCAGGCTCAGACAGACTTTCCAGAACAGGATAGGAGGGCTGTGACAGTCACAGCCCAAACACAAACTGAGTGCCCTCCTGAAAAGGTTGGCAAGGTTGAAATGGTCTCAGCCTCTACTCAAACAGATAGTGAGGTTGTGAAGCCTGAAACAATGGATCACTCCACTCAAACAGAGAGCATTGAGGAGGAAGAAGAGTCTTCCCCCTCCCAGACACTAGGTGAGAGCCAGCCTCCTCAGGGAACTGACTCTACCCCTGTTGAAGGAACTGCCCCAGAGGTAGTCAGGCCTAGCCTGGCAGAGCCCCTGATGGCAGTGGACCCTTCCCAGGTGGGACCCAGTCTGGAGCAGGTAACCTGCACCTCTCTACCCTGCCTCAGTCAGCCCAGGGCTGAAGAGACCAGGGAGGCCAGTGGTGGACCCCAAAGGGCCCCCTGTCCAAAAGAACCCCTTAATCAGCAGATTAGGATCACTGAAGCTGGTAAACCTGGCCAAGTGAAAATAGAACAGACTCCTGAGGGATCCCCCTTAAAAGTAGTTAGGGAACTCCCACAACTGGACACTGTTGGGCACAGCCAAACATGGGGCCTAAAAACCCCAGACCTGACCTGTCCCTCCAGTAAGCCAAACAGAGGGACTCAGCCTCCAGCTTTAGGTAGCCAGAGGCTGACCCTGAGAGCTCAGTGCATCTCAGCTAAAGAAAGAAAGACACACATGATGAATGGTGATTGGAGGAAGTTGAGCCCAAAGGTAGAGGAGCCTCACTTCAGTACTCCATCCCAGCATCAGCCTTTTACTTTCCCAAGACACACCAGAGACAGAGATTCCCTATGGTGGAGACCCTCAGATACCCTTAGGGTGAGGGGTTGCCTAGTGGACCATGACACAGGGGGAAACCAAGCCAGAGCTGGTCCTTCCTTATATGGCCACTTAGGTAATAGAGGCTTACCTGGACAAGGATAGCCTTATCTCCTTTCGTTTGGGGGGGGGGGGTTGTGTAGGAAGGTACCTCCTGACTATGGTTGCCCCCAACTTTTTGCCCTGTGTTTTAGCTGGTTTTGGACATAGTCGACCTGGGACCCTGCCAATCAGGACCCCAGGCCTACTGCTCTCTCTTTAAAATGGATTCCATGTACCCTAGGTACATTTCCAATTGGTACTGGGCCACCCTATCAGACCCTGTAACTCAGGGCATGGGTGTACCCAGGGCTGCCAGGGGCTGCAGCATGTATTATGCCACCCCTGGCTGGCCTCCTAAATCTGACACAACTGGCTGCATGACAGCTGGGGCAAAGTCGTGTAATCACCCTTTGCTGTAGGTGTAGTATACCTATACCTAACCCTAAAATGGACACACAGATTCCTATCAGTCACTCCTATGGCAGGCCTTGACAATCCTGAAGGCAGAGTGCTTGGAATCATGTGAGATGGTGCTCTGGCATGAGCTGAGCCTGTCTGCAGCTTGCGGAATCAAGTCCTAATAGCTGTTCCATGATATCGCATACCATATACTCTTAAGTGCATTATAATCCTCGCGGTTAAATGCTATCTTTGGTATTGCTTTATCAAAACATGTCGAGTAAGGTGTCATACGAATTGGAATACTAACCCCTCGCCAATTCTGGCGACGGGGTTAGCATTCCACCCTTCTAGAGGGACACGACATGTATGTAACTGTGAACCCCGGTTAAAGTTAACTGAAGCCTCAGCTCCACAAAATGGATGCTGCCACCACAGACACGAGTCTGACCCCCTGCAGCTGGGAGTCCTCCCAGTGAGGGGAGCCTGGACAAAGGGTTTCCTGTCAGGGGCGGTGCTAGCACCGTCCCAGACATGGTTTTGTGTATCCTGGGTAGGCAGGGCTTTACAGGAAGGTGACTGCTGAGTGGCACCCCGGTGCTCACTACGCATAGGCCGGTCTGAACCAGTTCCAGGGGCACACCAGCCCCTGGCCTGGGGAAGTCCGGCATGGCTGAGGGGTGTAACCACCCCCCTCCTAGTCCCACCCATAGGCAGGACCTAGTCACCGGGTCAGCCCCCTTTTTTAGTATAAAGATGGGAGCGGGCCCCCTGTTAAAATTAGATCATCTTTGGAATCAAGATACCACTTTCTTCGAAAGGACTTCACGATTTCTTCTTCAAGATTCTCCCTTGTGGCTAAGGAGTAGTCACCCTGCATCAAGCGGGCACCATCCTAAAGAACACTGCGGTCTGCTGCAAGTCCTTCATCACGAATCCGACGACCCAGCTCGACGAGACCCGGCTTCCCTGGCACCTCTGACCTCTACTCACCTCTGCTGAGAACCGTGAGTGCGACGAGACCTCGAGGGACCGACGATCGCCAAGACTGCACGACATCTTTACTGCAAGCCCACCGTGTCCTCCACTGGTGTGTGCTTTGGGGTCTGAGAAGCCCCGACCCTGCGCAGCTCCAGCACCCAAGGTCAGCCTCCCTGCATCTCCACGATCTGCGTGGGGCCCTTCTGCTGTTTGCTGTGCACCGCGTTGTTTGGCTACTAGCGGCTGGCTTGTGGCCTTCTGAACGACGCCCAACGACTTCACGACTGCTGGTCTGGTTGCTCCAGACTGGCCCTTGCTTCCTCCTTGAAGAGAGGCACTCCGGACCCTCCTGGTCCACTCCAGACGCCATTTTAGGTCCACCGCGTGGGCTTGAATTTGCCAAGGCTTTGTTGCCCAATCCTGGGTCCAGCGACGCCGACAGCTTCTAACTTCGTGGGACAGCTCGATCCTCCATCCTGGTCGCCGACAACGCCTCCTGGTCCGCGAGATCTTCGAGCTACAGCGTCACCCACTCACCTTGTCGAGGTGGCTACCATCCGGTGCCCTCCTGGTGCCCACTGACTACTGGCTAGTAGTCTCGAACTTGGTCCCCTCTGCTTTCAGGTGTCATCTATCTTCGAGATCCAGGCTTGGATCCAACTGAACTTTCTTCACTGGTCACCGGCCAGCATCTTTTCTTCCGGCTCCTGGTCCGTCTACGAGGATTCCCGACGTCTTTTCAGACCTATGCAGCTGCAGCCCCTGGGCTAGGTAACTTCGGCATTTCGGTGCCCCAGCATAGCCTCACTATCCAAGGGTCAGAATCTACTTTCGTTTTCTCCCTACCAGGTCGGGTTCGCCCGAGAACACTAACTTTCTAATCCCTAGCTACCATAGACTTTTGTCCGCATCTCGCGTGAGAGTGCACACACTGCACCCGAGTCCCCTAGGCCTCCTAGAAGTAATCTAACGATTCCCTAGTCAAGTCCTAGCGATTCCAAAAGCTATTAGTACTGTACTTACCTGCTAGGAATTTCGCATTCCACTTTCAGAGTATATGGTTTTCCGTGCCCCTCGGGCATTTGTATATACTGTGCTAACTTAAGTATTTTTGTAAGAGTTTTGGTTTGTGCTTAGTACCCTGTCCTCATAAAGAGTACAGGGCTGTTGTGATCTTTAAATAAATAACTGTTTATTTTCATAACACTTGTGTGGTGTCCTTTCACTTGGTATTCAAGGGGTATATGTGTGGTAAACAGCTGGCTTAACACGCCCTCTCGAGTCTTTAGCCTTAGACTGCTCGTATCCACGCTACTAGGATAGCTGGTCTATAAGGTTGACTTACAACCAATCATCAATAAGGGTTGCTGGACTGATACATAGTGTTCACTAGAATAGTGAACACTGCATATCAGGCCACCTTCTCACAGCCATGTTCTGAGCTGGGATGGTGCAGTGAGCTAAAAAACGGTGTTGGATTAAGCCCTGATCTCTTGACTGGGTGAGAGTATTCTGCTTAATTCAGAAACTCTGTCCATCACCACCCCCTGTTGTTTAATTATTTTGTCCACCATAAGCGTGGAAGGGTATACTCAGACGTGAGTCCCTTGCTCATTGCACCATCAGGATTCAAGCAAGCCGGGCGGAAGACGGCTGAAATGCCAGAATCCGGTCCCCGGTAGCTTGTTTCCTTCCCAGTGAAAGAATTGGCTTGGAAGTTTGGTTTGCCCTGTTCCCATGATGCACTGGGCCAGGTACAGACTAATTTGCATATAGCCAGGTTCTGAGCTGGGATGGTGCAGTGAGCTAAAAAACGGTGTTGGATTAAGCCCTGATCTCTTGACTGGGTGAGAGTATTCTGCTTAATTCAGAAACTCTGTCCATCACCACCCCCTGTTGTTTAATTATATATGACAAGACACACCTCTGGATACCAGTCCCACGTTCGCGTTCAGGACCCCTGAATTCTCTAGCAATATTTTGCGTTAATATCTGCAGTTGTGCCGCCAGGTAGTATAGTTCAAAGTCGGGGACTGCCATCCCCCCTTCAACCTTGGGTCTAGCCAGGGTACCCAACGCCACCCTACGCCGTCCAAGACCCCAAAGGAAGCCAGTCACCAGCATCTTCAGTTCCTTAAAGACCCATCCATCTGGGATCCATATGGGCAGTGTTCGGAAATAATAAAGGAGCCGCGGAAGCGCTACCATTTTCAATAATGCTACTCGGCCCAACACCGACAGAGGGAGGGAGGCCCAAAAATCCATGCAACCCTTCAGCGCGTGAATGCAACGCCCTACGTTCCCCTCTAAGAGGTCCGCAGCCTCATGGTAAATGCGCACACCCAAGTAGGTGAAGCAGGAGGGCTCCCACACCACCTTTCTCGCTAGTGGGGGACAGGGTGTACCCGCCCGCAATGGGAATACACAGGTTTTGGTCCAATTCACCCTAAGGCCTGACAGCTGCCCGAATCTAGCCAGCATATCCACTGCTCCCTCTAGGGATTGTCCAGTGTCCGCTAGGTACAGTAGCAGATCATCAGCGTATAATGATATATAATGCGACTCTGACCCTTGCGCGATCCCACTGTACATGGCACCTGACCTTGCCAGCGGCTCCATCACCAATGCGAACAACAGGGGGGACAGTGAGCAGCCCTGTCTCGTTCCCCTACAAACAGGGTAAGCCGAAGAGACAATCGGCCCCAGGCGTACCCTTGCCCTCGCCGACGAGTAAAGCACCTTTGTCCACCTCCGAAATCCTTCCCCGACTCCGAATTTCAGCAACACCTCATCCAGGTACTTCTACTCGAGGCTGTCGAAAGCTTTTTCGACATCAACTGCTAACACCACGGGGTCAAGAGCCGAGGCCCCAGCACCATCCAAAATTCGGACCAGACGACGTATATTCATCGAAGTGTTCCTAGTCGGGATAAATCCCGCTTGGTCTCTATGTACTAATGTGGTCATGTGCGGCAGTAACCTGGTGGCTAGGATGCGACTCAAGATCTTATAATCCACCGTCAGCATAGACAAGGGTCGGTAAGATGTCACATCCAACGCATCTCTGCCCGGTTTCAACAGTGGCACTACTAGCGCCTCCCTCATTGACTCAGGCAAGCATCCCAACTGCTTTGCCTCGGAGTACACCACCAGTAGTTTGGGTGCTAGGATATCAACAAATTTGGCATAGAATTCTATCTGTAAGCCGTCCACCCCTGGGGTTTTATTTCGAGCCATCTGTTTAATAGCCACTCTAATCTCTGCTAATGTTATGGGACCCCCCCAGTTCCTTTGCCTCCTCGCCATCCAGCACCGGCAGTGGGATCAAGTCCAAGTATTCGCCTATCTCAGAGACCTCCGCCTCCAGTTGGCATTCATATAATCCCGCGTAATAGGACTGAAAGCGCGCCAGGACTGCTGATTGCGAGTACACTACGTCCCCCTCCTCTGTTCTTATACTCATTACCGGACACCCCCTAGGCTCCGGATCGGCAAGCTTGGCAAGGAGTGTACCCACTTTATCTTGTTCCTCATGCACCTTAATGGTGTACAACTTATAATCATAGCACCGCAGCCGTTCAGTCTCAGTCGCCACCACCTCCTTAGCCTCCATCAGTCGCTCCTGTAGATCCGGTCGCTCAGGCCTTTGCCGTTCCAGCCCCCTTAATACCTCTTCCGCTTTCGCCAGATCATTCAAGACTGCCGTCCTCGCATTCGAAAATCTACCCATGCACACGCCTCTCACCACCACTTTCATCGCATCCCATTCTACTGATCTCGACGTGGCTGAGTCTTCATTCTCCTCAAAGTAGCGGTCAATGCCCTGTTGAACCGTGTCACTAAACACCAGATCTTCTAGTGTTTCCGGCCGCAGCCGCCATGATGGAACCGCCGACCTCGCCTGCTGCCACTGCACTGACACCAATAAGGGGTTATGATCCGAAATGGTCCTGGTCAGATATTCAGTATGAGTCATCACAGCCACCAAGGGGCCACTACACAGCACCGAGTCTAGTCTAACATGCAATTCGTGTATTGTGGAAAAGTAGGAGTAATCCCTAATCTCAGGATGCTGCTCCCTCCACACATCTACCATTCCCCACCTCTCCTGCCAATCCTTCCTGTGAGCTGCCAGCCTGCGCACTGGGGAGTCCGCTAATGGCGGATGCGACCTATCCAGCACCAGATCAGTGATCGAGTTAAAGTCGCCCTCCAATAAGATGGGGCCAGCCAGGAAATAGGCCAGCGAACTCGTTAAACCATCAAAAAAGCGGGCCTGATCGGAATTGGGGGCATATATACTACACAGGACCACCTCCCTACCGTAAAGTCGTCCCTCGACCGCCACATATCTACCCTCAGGATCAGCCTGCTGGTTCGTGACCTGGAATGGTGTCCCCGCTCTTATCCATATTAGCACCCCTCTGGCAAATGCTGAGTATGTTGTGCCAAGCACCTGACCCCGCCACCTCCTCTGTAGGGCACCGCATTCCTTCTTGGTCAAATGAGTTTCTTGAAGCATTGCTATCTGCACGCCCCGCCTCACCAAATAAGCATGCACCTTATGACGTCTCACCATCGTTCGAAGTCCACGGACATTCCATGTAATGCATTTTAAATTAGGTAACGTCCCCATAATATAAGTTTCTGCACAGTATCACCAACAAACAGTTGTTCCCCGCATCGCAGCAGTTGTATCCCCCCTTCAAAACACCCCACAAAACTCCCCAAACCCCTCTCCCTAGGACAGGACCTAATAACCTAGCTTCAGCCCCGTTCCAAACCATCAACACCACACACATTACACTAATCTGTGGTCGTCGCCACAGAATGCCTTAAGGGCCACAAGAGGGTGATAGAGCGCCGATCCAGGGTAGGCAGAGCTCCCACCCCGCGCCCTCAGTCCCATGCTGCTTTCACAGCCTCATACCTGATAGTCCACCAAAAATCTGGAGAGTCTGTCCCAACAGGTACCTCATAGTTGCTCAGTTCTCCGAAACGTCACTCGTTAAACAGTCCATCCGAAGTCTGCGGGGTGACCGCTGGTCCCTTTGCACTCCCTGTGTCCGATTTGTCTCCTCCAGATTTCTCTCCCTCCTCCTCCGAGTCCGACCCCCCGATGTTCTCTCCTGCTGTGACCCCGTGATGATCGCCGTCGCAGCCAATGCTCCCTTCCTGTCAGCCGCCATCTGAGCTTCTCGCCTGGCCCTCTTGAGTTTGTTCCGTGTGGGAATGCGCTGCGACTTCCTAATCTGGACCGGCTTTTGCCTTTCCCTTCCGCTTTTGTTCGTGCGATCCGTTCCAGCACGGTACAGTTCAAGCCACGACCATGCCTCGTCCGGAGTCTGGAAGAAGTGGGTCTTGCCATCAAGGATCACCCTTAATTTGGCAGGGAAGAGCAAGGAGTATTGAATCCCCTCATCCCTCAGTTCCTTTTTCACGGACAAGAAGGACGCTCTGCTTTTCTGAACTTCCTGCGTGTAATCCGGAAAGACCGTAACTTTGTTATTGTCCACTTGGAAGGGGCCCTGAGACCGTGCATCAGCAGATCGCGGTCTTTATAGTGCAGTAGTTTTACCACCATCGGCTGAGGTGGTCGGCCCTCCAGGGGCTGTCTGGCCGGGACCCTATGTGCTCTCTCCAGGGATAAGAAGGGAGACAGACCCTCCGGTGCCACAACCGTTTTAAACCAGTTCTCCATATAGGACACAGCGTCATCTCCTTCAATTTTTTCCGGAAGGCCCACCACCCTCACGTTATTCCTCCGGTTACGACTTTCAGCATCCTCCGCCCGTCGTTCCAGAGTCGCCAAGCGGCCAAGAATATCCGTCAATTTGTGTTCCGCGGTCACCACCGCTGGTTTCAGCTCCTGAAGCAATTGTTCATTCTCTTTCACTCTGTCCGAGAGCTTGGCATGGTCTGCTCTCAGTAGGCCCAGCCCCGTTGCGACCTGCGCTATGTCTTGGTGCAGCGATTCCTTCGTCGCGGTGATCGCCTCCAGGATGGTGTCGAGACGCAGGTTCAGCCTCTGTTCTGGCGTCGACGCTCCAATGGGGCTTGGGTTCCGCCATCTTGGACCAAGGCGGTCGCGTCTCGCCCTTGTGGCTTATTCAAAACACCGCCAAGAGCGCCCATCTTGACCGCGTTAGGTGCTCCTCCCGGGCCACCGCCAAGGACCACGCCAGTTTACAGTGTTCCTAGCACAGGCACACCACCCACTGCCACCTCCCAGTGGGGACCAGTGTTTGTGAATGCAAGGGCTCCGCACTCACAATCAGGGACCATCCATGCCCCTTCCTCTTGTCTTCTGCACCCCCAGAGCACACTTTTATCCACGGGCTACTACAGATGGTTTATGGCCGTGTGCTGTGTGGGTTCACCAGAGCTCCAACAGAGACCCAGGGAGCTTCCCAAACCAGCTGCAGCGAGCCAGAAGCACACCCCCGAAAGAGCAGGCGGGCGCCTTCCAGAGCCGATCGCGCCGGCCGCCCAAAATAGTGCACCGTAGTAGGCTGAAGTTGCTGTCCCAGCCCTCGCTCCTCGTTCTTCCCACCACCACACTATGAGCCGTCCAGACGGGTGGCATTCGCCGCTGATAATGGCTCCCCGCAGTCCCCACTGGTGTGCAGGGCACGTCCCAACCTGGTCCCAGCCACTCTCGGGATTTGCAGCGCCCCTCGGTATTCAGGGTCCTGAAATGTTCACGCTCTGGGCCCGCTCCCGCTGGTGTGTTGGAACCCGCTGCCCGCCTGCACTGTTCCTCCCGTAGGCGGCCGAGTCTGCCTTCCCTTGCGGCCCCCTCCAAAGGATCTCGGTCAGTGCCCCGGGTATGCGATGTCTTCGCTTCTCTGGTTCGGCGCCGAAGATACCCTCCGTCGAACCCCCGCTCCGCTTGCTCTGCTGGGCATCCGCCGGCACACCGGCTCAGTTCGGGTGCGCTCCGTCCCTGGGTCTTGCAGGTCTCTCACGCCGCCATTTTCCTTTGTTCTCGGCCCAGCTCCTCCGAACTCCGGGACCGGATCTCCGCATGGTTTCCGAGGTCCCACTGGCGTCCAAACTCTCCCCTCTGCTCGAGCAACACCTCGTGTTTTAAATCCGCACCTCCGGGGACACCAAAGGCAAGGATACCAGGATAACTGTCGGGACTCGGCGCGGAGCTGCACGCTCACACAGCCATCCCGTTCGGCGTTCAAACCACGCCCCGTCCCTGCAGATCTTTGAGGCACAAAGGCATGCAAGAGGGAGCTAGGATAGTGCAACACGGCCTCCCTGAAATCCTCGATCTTTTGCAACACTTCCAAAGACCCAGAGAAATCAGGGTGTATCATTCCAATGTCAGAATTCGTTCCTCAGTGGATTGGAAGCGAGGCGGGTGGCACGTTGATGCCCTTCATACTTCTTCGCAGACAAAGTGGTCAGATGGGGAAGGGTCCTGCTTGGCCTTTGCATTTCCACTTCTTTTTAGACATAGACTTACTTGAAGACTTTGACCTTGATGACGACCTGTTGTGGGAACAGTCTTAGGAGTGGGAGCAAGTCAATGCTCCCTGCTTTGAACCAGAGTGAGACTTTCAAGGTTTCGGGGACATACAGCTTTACTTCACGGTCCTTCAATTTCATGAGGGCGCCCTCCTCACATGACTTGTGCACAGAGCCAAGACACCAAAGGAACACATCTTGGGGGTCTGTAACAGTCATTGGTTTGCTACAGTGACTGCATGGTCTTTGGAGGAGACATTAGTCTTCATTTTTGGAGAAGAAACAACTTGGCAAAACTTTCGTCAAATGCCAAAGAAAAAGATGAGCGGATCCCTGTCTGAACGTGCTGAAAGGAACTGACGTCAGTGCAGAGGAGTGGTGTCTGTATCAGCTCTGTTCCGTCACTTCTGGGGTGGAACAAAAAGAAATCGGAGCAGCATGCCACCACCTACCAACACGCTGGAGCACTGCTGTGAAAAGCTTCCTGATCTAGTCTAGCACCTGGGGATTATTCTAAAGTTAAGGAATATGCAGTTAGAAGTATCCATCAGAAAAACATTTGGTTCAAGTTGCAATTTTTTTGTGGACGTTTTATTTTTGAAGCAAACAATCACTAATCTTGCTTTCAGGAGTATCTGCATACAAATCGGGATAATTCTAGGAGCATTAAAAGTAGTCTTAACTGGTTACATTTTGTGGTGCATGGCCAAGCAACATGGCCGACAGGACATGAGGCTCAGAGCTCCTGGCCGACCTGCACTGGAATCCTGCATAATTCTGTACATGCCTGCCCAATTCAGACAACAAACAGACCTTGGGCTCGACAGCCACACCTAAGGGATACATTTGTGACAAATTTGGGCCCCGCAGTGACTGGTGAGCCCGCCTCGTGGGGGATTCGGAGTGGATTTGCTCCTGCCTTGTGGTTGGGAGTGCCCCTGGCCTGAGGCGTCCTCATGGCACTGCTGATGTGAGACGGAGCCCCCGGCGACGGGGAACACACAAGACGAGGAGACAAAACCTGGAGGCTGTGGCTCCGGGGGCAGCCAGGGGACAGTGGAGTGTGGACCGCTGGTGCATTGTGGCAGTGGAGGAAGTTGTCGGCTAGAGCCGCCTGCTGAGGGGGGCCCTGGTGCACCTGAGCTGGGTCCCCTGCCTAGGGTGGCGGACTGGTCCACGGTGCTGCCGCTGGGGTGATTGGCTGCAGAGTCTGGTGATTGGGCGAGGGATTGCGGCCTTGAGCAGAGTGCCCTGCTCGGACGGGAAGCGACCAAGGTGTGATAGTTGTGCTTCCGCCGGTCTGCCCCCAACCCGAGCCTCGATTGCCTGTCCCGCGCATGGAGAGAGGGTCCCGAAGGAAGCAAAAACATACCAGGGCGTCCTAAGACTGTACAGCCTGCATTCACGCCGAGTTCCTGCCCCACCCTGCCTCTTCCCCCAGCCATTGACTCTTGTTTTGCACTGCGGAGGGCGGAGCGGACTGAGCCGTACCGCCTGCGTAAGGCGAGCTGTGAGGACTGTCTGCATGCCATTCAGTCGATGCTGGGCCTAGCCCGGACACCCTCGTGATCGGTCCTTGCTGTGGAGCGGAAGACAGGATGTAGGTGACACCACCACCTGTGCATAGGCGCTTGTCCCCCACAATCTACTGACAGTAGGTGCTGGCCTCCGTACTGAATTAGAGTTCATGGGAGGTCGCCTTGAGGTCTGCCTGGCATAATGTCTCTGCTGCGTCCCCATGCATGGGGGCGATGGACGGGGGGGCACCCAGTGGCAGGAGTGGGGGCACCCAAGGGTTTTGCATAAGACCTGAAGAAGTCAGGTTATTGGCGGCTCGTGGATGGGAGCAACTAAGGGCTCACCGCAGGGACGAAGAGTGCTGGGCCATTGGTGGATTGGGATCTGACGGCTGTGGCTGTGTAAGGAGACCACCCCTCACGCGGGACTGAATCGGTGGGTTTGAGAGCACACTCCCATGTGGGGACCATGGGCAAGGACAGGCTGACGTACTCGCATCCTGCCAATACCATCACGTAGTAAACGACTCTGCGACAGCAGCCACAGAGACTTACAAGACAGGTTGGGGCGGATAATGCAGAGGGTTTCCCTGAGAGTGAACAGAAACCCACCAAGGCGGAGCTGCTGACCGCCATACAGGGATCACAGTCTGTTCTGGAACGGTCTCCATTGAGATTAACCTCCTTGGGGCTGATTTAAGGAAGGTGGAATACAAGGTGACTACAGCAGAAGGTAATATAGTACGTTTGCGTGTGAGGAGGCGGCACTTAAACAACAAAATGGCGCAGAGGTCCAGGATCTCTGGGGAGCTAGAGCATAAAGTCGAGGATGCACAGGGTCGCACTAGACGCAACAATATCTGGGTCTGAGGCTCCGGTACAGGGCGGAGGGGACCCCAGCAGAAATGTCCTAAAGAATTGGGTGAGGGAGCTCCGGCTGCAAGGACTGTAGAACTTTGTGGTGGAGAGGGCCCACATGCCCTTGGTGCCCCCCCCTCGTCGGCCCCGGCCAAGCGCCCTAATCGCCAAAATCCTAAACTACCACGACAGGGACTGCGTACCTCTCGAGAACAGTGGGTGCCCCTCTCGGAGAACTGTAGGACTGCCATTTATCTGGACTATATCAAAATGGTGCAGGAGTTTTGCAAATCCTTCTTGGCTGTGAAGCATAAGCACAGGATGCTACAGCTAAAATGCATGCTCATATACTCCTCGAGGTTACGTGCCAGAGGTTCTGGCCCGTCGGATCCCCAGCGAGTGTTGATTTGCAGTGATGGCACCATGCAACTACATGGCACTGGAGATACTGAGGTGGTGCCGGACAGTGGGGCTCAGGTTCATGGAAATGCTGCAGAAGCCAGGGCATCGAACTCTGTAATAGACTTTGTGCCAGACACACTGGTCGCCCCCGAGGTGGGGAATGGTGCGGGTGCTGGAGTCGACCGCATTGCTTTCTTTATTATGTGATTGCTTGACTGTTCGCATGTGTGTCTGATGTATGTGCTGTATGCTGCTGGCCCTCGAGTGGATGGCACTATAAGTGGCTGGGCGATTGCTGCTACTGTGTCGGGTCCCAAAGATAGCAGCACATAGAGTCCCGTAGGGTGCACTTGGTCGAGGACTGTAAGGTATGGAGCAACTTCCTATTTGAGCTCGGTCTGGTCCCCGGACTGCGGTCAAGACTCTTTGCACAATGGCGCGCAGGTGGCTGGGTAGCTTTTTGTATTCACTTGTCCCAGCTGGACGGGCGGTGATGTTGTGCGGGTTCTGGCACATGCAGTGGATGGGCATTTATAGTTGGTTCATTGTACTATGCTTGTCTGAGGGTGGGGTGGGATGAAGTTTGGTTTCCGCAGTTTGAAGTTGTGTTTTTGCAGTGCTTGGCAATGTGCGTGGTACCAAGGGGAGCACCCTTCGTGTCCTCTACCTAGTTGATGGTGGAGATTTTAGATTATGGAGATGGAATGTCAGGGTATTAGGTCCTTTCCAAAACGATGCAGGGTGCCTACATTCCAGAAACAACACAACGTTAGGGCTGTATGCTTGAAGGAAAAGCATCTGGATGATGCGGATGTCACTCACCTAGCCAGGAAGCGGCGGGGTCAGGCTTCTATTCCTCCCATTCTACATATGCTAGGGGGGCCTTAATCTGGGTGGCACCTGGGAGTCCATTCGCCACAACTTACGTTGAGGCGGATGAGGAGGGCAGGTATGTATTGTTGCAGGGGACTCTAGATGGTAGGCCGCTGACTGACCACATATGCCCCTAAAACAGCGTCCCCTTTTATTTTTATGGCAATGCAGGATCTAGTTGTGCAGTAAGCGGATACGCCTATCATCTGGCTGGGCGACTTTAACAGAGTATTGGATGGGGTGTGGATCGAACACTGCATAGAGGGGGTAATAACCCCCACATGACTGCCGCACTTACTGCTGTGATGAGTAATATAGACCTGGCCGATGTCTGGTGTGCTTGTCCTTCCTCATGGCGAGGGTACACATGCCACTCGCTGACTCACAATACGTATAGTAGGCTGGACAGGGTCCTGGTGGGAGGGAGTCCCATGGGCTGAGGACATAGGAAGTGCACCAGGTGTATCCATGCTGAAATGGGGGCCCCGTGTGGAGGGAGATGATGTGGAGAATATCAGGAGACATACTCACTGAACAGATTGGGAAGGATGCGCTCTCCAGGGCTCAGACGGATTATCTTGACCTTAATTGGGGCTTGACTTCACATAGAGCTATTGAATGGGAGGAGCTCAAGACCGTGCTGCGTAGCACCTGCTTGGGTGTGACCTGTGGGGTGAGGAGTCAACTTCAGGCAGAGCTGGTGAGGGACAAGGCTTCCCTGGCTGTGTGGTAAACCTGGGACCAGGCCTGCGCGGATGTATGGAAGGGGAGGGGGGGGGGGGGCAGGGGGACTGACGATGAGGAGGTGAATAGCAGACATCTGGGACCGCCTAGACAAATATATCCTAAAACAGTATAGGCAGCAGTTCCATAGGGAGGGAGACAAGTGGGGCGATTGTTGGCCTGGATCCTGTGCAAAGAGCAGGTCGTCCCCCTGACAACACATTTGATGGTGCCGTGCAGTGCCAGCGTCACTACCAGGGCGGGAATCGTGGGCGCGTTTCGGGACCATCTGAAAGAAATGCATTACTTACCTGTAACTGCAGTTATCCAGTATTGGTATCTTTCATAGATTCACATGCCTGAATCATTCCCCGTCGTCTGGGTGGGAGTCCCCGGTATATAAAATAGTAATGTCCTAGAGACATACATACTAACTAATAGGCCAGAGGCCTCACATTAGTAACCTGAGTCCTTTTGTGAAAAGGACCAAACTTTGGCCAGGAGCCAATCAGCTACTACCACCCTCTAGAACCTTCCTGGAAGGAGCCCTAGTCCGTCAGATTTTCGTAAGCACCGTGCTAAGCAGTACCTACTGAGAGAACCAAGGTGAGCCCTTCCAGGGGAGGCGGGCGGGTTGCATGTGAATCTATGAAAGATACCAATACTGGATAACTGCAGTTACAGGTTAACGCATTTCTTATCCAGTATTATGGGTATCTTTCATAGATTCACATGCCTGAATCAGAGTAGCAAGTAGTAGTCAGCACATTTCGTATAACATAGTATGTAAGACACCTGATAACAACTTATCAATAGTACAACAAAAGAAACTGCAAACAGTAGCAAGATAAGAAATGTGCAATCAGTAGGATAGGAAAGGTGGGATGAAAGGAAGAAGGCTCACCTCTAATGGAATAGATGACGGAGCACCGCCTGTCCCACTGCTGCATCCTTCATAAGTTCAGAATCCAAGCAGTAATGCTTGGTGAACGTATGTGGAGTTTTCCATGTCGCCGCTCTGCAAATGTCGACAATGGGCACCCCAGAAAAGAGCGCCAAGGATGTGGAAACCGCTCTAGTGGAATGAGCCCGAACCTTGGCCGGCAGAGGATGACCCGCCTGTTGGTGGCAGAAGGCGATAGATGCAGATATCCATCTTGAGATGCTCTGCTTTGTCAATGGTAGGCCCTTCCTGGGCCTGCTGAAGGCAATGAACAATTGGTTGGATTTGCGAAATTGTTCTGTTCTATGAAGGTAGAATTTCAGACATCTCTTCAGATGTAAGGAATGTAGAGATCTTTCTGCTGGAGAGGATGGATTAGGGAAGAAAGATCTCAGGACAATAGGTTCATTCAGATGAAAAGCAGACGGAACCTTAGGTATGAATTTGGGGTTAGTCCGTAGAATGACTCTGTCCTGGTTAAACTGAAGGAACGGGTCTTGAATGCAGAAGGCCTGTAGTTCACTCACCCTCCTTAATGACGTGAGAGCCAGGAAGAGAGCTGTTTTCCATGACAAATATTTGAGCTCCGCTTTATGTATCGGCTCAAAGGGGTGCTTCATCAATTGTGCCAGGACCAGATTGAGCTGCCATGTAGGTGGTAAAGGCCTCACTGGAGGATAAGTCCTGAATAAGCCTTTTAGAAACTGCTTGATCAGTCTATTAGACCATAGAGAAGCACCAGACGAAGAGCGTCTGAATCGAGATATGGCTGCCAGATGGACCTTGATGGAGGCATGAGCCAGTCCCGAGTTGGCTAGGTGAAGCAGGTAGGGCAGCAGTTGTGCCGGAGATGACGAGAACAGGTGCAGATTGTTAGCTTTACACCATAAACAGAATCTCTTCCACTTAAGGGAATATGTCTTATTGGTAAAGTCAGCCGGGGCCCGGGCTAGGACAACTCTGCAGTCCCGAGGGATATCTAGGTCCTGGAACTCTCTGAACTCAGGAGCCAAGCCGATAATCTGAGAGATGTCAGATCTGGATGCTGGACTTGCCCCTGGTTCATGGTGAGGAGATGTGGGTAAGGCTTGAAAGGAATCGGAGGCTCCAGCGATAGAAGGTGGAGTTCTGTAAACCAGTGTTGGCGTGGCCACGCTGGGGCTACCAGGATCAAAGTGCAATGCTCTGCTTTCATCTTCCGCAGGACCCTGGGGATCAGGGGAAATGGTGGAAAAGCGTAGGCGAAGACGTTGCACCATGTCATCGAAAATGCATCCCCGAGAGACCCTTTCTGGGGAAACCTGCTTGCGTAATGTTGGCATCTCGCGTTGATCTTTGTCCCAAACAGATCCAGGGGAGGCCTGCCCCATCTGGAGAACACCGCGTCGAGGGCATGTTGGTCTAGCTCCCACTCGTGGCAGATGGAGCGTTGTCTGCTTAGGGAGTCCGCCAGGGTGTTGTCTGCTCCTGGGACGTACTCCGCCCTCAGCGAGATGTTGTATTGGAGTAGCCACTTCCAAATTTGTTGCGATTCTTGAGAGAGCGTCATGGATCGAGTTCCCCCTTTCTTGTTTAAGTAGTGCATTGTGGTGGTGTTGTCCGTCCTCAAAAGCACTGGGGAGTTCCTGATTCTGGGCAGGAAAGCTCGAAGAGCAAGGTATACTGCCCTCAGTTCTAACAGGTTGATGTGGAGTAGTTTCTCCGCTGGCGACCACTGACCATGTATCTGAAGTTCCTGCAGGAACGCACCCCATCCCTCTAATGATGCATCTGTTGTTATGACGTGTGGGGAGACCGGAAGCAGGAATGGTAGGCCTTGGTTCAGATTTTCCAGTTGAAGCCACCAGTGTAGGGCCTTCACCATGAACGGGGTGATTCTGAGTCGTTCGTCGAAGGATCCCGTACTTTGAATCCACTGGGCTGACAGTGCCTCCTGTAAGGGACGCATACGAAGGCGGCAGTGTGGAATCAGGAGGATGTTGGAGGACATCATTCCTAGCAGTGACTTGAAAAGTCGCACCTTGATGGTCTTTTTGAGCTGAATGTTTGCTGCCAGAGACGTCAGTTTGGCCTGACGTTCCTGAGATGGAAAGGCCTTCTCTTTCCATCTCCATCTTTCTCTTGATGTGTGTCCAGAATCGCCCCCAGGAAAGTGAGCCGTTGAGAGGGCTGTAGTACTGACTTCTCTGATTTAGTGTCCTAGTCCTAGTCCTAGTTTCTCGAAGAACTGAAGACAGGCGTTGGAAGACCTGCTCACGCCTTCTAGAGAAGGGGACTTGATGAGCAAGTCGTCCAGGTAGGGAAATACCTGGTGATGCTGTTGGCGAAGGTAGGCTGCCACAGGAGATAGGCATTTCGTAAAAATGTGTGGCGCCGACTTTAGGCCGAAAGGCAACACTCTGAACTGGTAATGTCTGCCCGCCACAGTGAATCTTAAGAATTGGCGGTGACTCTTGTGGATGAGTATGTGGAAATAGGAATCCTGGAGGTCTAAGGACACCATGAAATCCCTTGAATTGAGGAGTTGTAACACCTCCTGAATGGATACCATCCGAAAAGATTGTTTTTTGAGGTATGTGTTGAGGTTCCTTAGATCCAGTATAGGTCTCCATTTCTTCTCCTTTTTTCGTATCACAAAGAACCGTGAGTAGAATCCTTTCCCCCTATGACCTCTGGGGACTCTCTCTACCGCTCCTTTTTGAAGCATTAGTGAGAGTTCCGCTTGAAGATGATGAAGATTCTTGTGTGGCATGGGACGTGGAGGGTTCGAAGGAGGAGTGTCCACAAACTCCAGGGTATGCCCGAACCGAACCAGTTGGAGAACCCAACGATCCGTAGTTATCTTTTGCCAATTGTGGAAGAAGTTGGAAATTTTTCCTCCAACAACGTAATAAGGAGAAGAAGCGGAGGCCTGGTTGAGAAAGAAGTCACTGTCTTCTGGGGGGATCCTTCTTTCCTCCTCTCCCTCGAAAGGTGGACTTGTTGTAAGAGGACTGGCCTTGTTGTTGCCTCTGTTGGTATTGAGGCTTGTATTGCTGGGATGAGCCGTAGGTGGATTTGTACCCCTGGTATCCAGCTCTAGTTTGTTGGCCTCTTCCTCTTGAGCCTCGAAAGGAAGTATTCTTGTACTTTAGTGTTCCCAGGGATCTTGCGGTCTCGGTGTCTTTCTTGATACCCTGGAGCATCTCGTCGATATGCTTCCCGAAGAGAAGCTCGCCATCGAACGGCATATCGAATACTTTGGCTTGGACTTCCGGTCGGAAAGATGTAGCTTTCAGCCAGCCTTGGCGCCTAAGGACAGCCGCCCCCGCCAGCTGGCGAAATCCTGTTGAGGTGATGTCCATCGCCACATCAATAATTTCCGATGCGGACTGCTCTCCTTCGAGGAGGATTTTCTTTACTTCCTCTTTCTGCTCCTCTGGCAGAGAGCCTAGATATGGTGCTACATCTGCCCACATCTGGCGATTGTAACGTCCCAGGAGCGCAAGTGAGTTCGCCGCTCTGACGGTAATGGCTGACATCGAGGAGAACCTTTTCCCGATGCTTACTGCCTTCCTTATCCGGAGGCGCAGTCAGTGCGGCAGCCGCATTGTTGGATTTCCGCTGCGCGGCCTGTGTGATCACAGAGTCCGGCTTAGTATGGCCTGTAAGACATGCCGGTGCCTTCTGCGGGGCCTTGTATTTCTTGTCAAGCCTGTCCGGCACTGGAAGCAGAGATGAGGGGTTTTGCATAATCTTTAATCCCTGATCCCAGATGTGTTCGATAATCTGGATTGACCGGACAGACTTTTTGAATGGCTCCTTAAAGTCATATAAGAAGCAGTCCTGAGGTTGTGTGGTCATTTCTAGTTTATATTAACACACAAAGGGAGGTCCTAGAGGAATATTTTAGTGACCCAACTGCTAAACCCCATAACTACTAGTAACACCAACAGAAATTAGCAGTGAGTCAAAGGCTACAACAAACATGTATCCAACAGAAAATGAGAAAAGCTAACACTGTGAGCGAGTTCCCATCAGTCCACCATTGAGACCGCCCTTCATCATCTGGGATCTCTTATTCTAGATAACAAATGGTAACCCATGGACTACCGACTAATAGATGTTACATAGCCAGGTAGAAAGGGTCCCAAATATACCAACCCAGATGTGACCAGAGTGTGTCTAAACGTGGGAACTGAATAGCAGTGCTGGAATGAAAATGTGCAAGTGATGAAAGAAAAGAGAAAGCTCTAAAATTAGGTAGTGAGAGGAAAAAACAACTTTAATATGTACCCTTCCACTCCTAAATTAATAAAAAACAGTGCAAGGTGTAGTATAAAGTATTGACTACTCCCTGAGATGATAGGTCGACATGTTTCTGCAGTCACCGGAGCCAGTAGGTCTCCTGCTGCTTCTTCAGGACCTCTTAAGTGCTACTGCTATTTAAAAAGTGAAGATATCACCTGATAGATGCGTCTCCCCAACTGTGAGTCCCATTATTCAGCCGGGAAATAATATGGATACATGAAAGAAAAAGCAATAATAAGGCACAATCAGTAAAGTCATCAGATACTGATAATATAGTAGATTTGTGTGGTATTTAAACAACTACAGCTACAGCTACATTTACCATCTTATGCTATATTTGAACTTATTAAATCAGACATCCAAGTGGTTATAAATAATTATTTTGAGAGAACCGGCCACCAGGTGTGGCGTGTGATGGACGGCTGTTTGTATGGAGTATGAGGTGGTTTCACCTAACATTAAACAATACCTTTCCTTATTGATTTTAGCGCGGTGTACCCACTACCTGAGCTGGTGCCAGGTGAGGTGGGCTGTTCCTCCCCAGCACATGGGTGAGTACTAATAAGAACCAAGTCCAGACAAATTGAAATTGTCCACACTCGTTGTTACCTTTAATGAACAACATTGTGATGCGAGCACGTCATTACTGTACTGATTGTGCCTTATTATTGCTTTTTCTTTCATGTATCCATATTATTTCCCGGCTGAATAATGGGACTCACAATTGGGGAGACGCATCTATCAGGTGATATCTTCACTTTTTAAATAGCAGTAGCACTTAAGAGGTCCTGAAGAAGCAGCAGGAGACCTACTGGCTCCGGTGACTGCAGAAACATGTCGACCTATCATCTCAGGGAGTAGTCAATACTTTATACTACACCTTGCACTGTTTTTTATTAATTTAGGAGTGGAAGGGTACATATTAAAGTTGTTTTTTCCTCTCACTACCTAATTTTAGAGCTTTCTCTTTTCTTTCATCACTTGCACATTTTCATTCCAGCACTGCTATTCAGTTCCCACGTTTAGACACACTCTGGTCACATCTGGGTTGGTATATTTGGGACCCTTTCTACCTGGCTATGTAACATCTATTAGTCGGTAGTCCATGGGTTACCATTTGTTATCCAGAATAAGAGATCCCAGATGATGAAGGGCGGTCTCGATGGTGGACTGATGGGAACTCGCTCACAGTGTTAGCTTTTCTCATTTTCTGTTGGATACATGTTTGTTGTAGCCTTTGACTCACTGCTAATTTCTGTTGACATTTCTAGTTTATACCTCGCTGCTGCACGCTCTATGATATTGTGAAACCCCCCCGATGTCCTCCGGAGGAGAGTCCGCCTGTGCCTGATCTGGTGAAGCTGGATGTGAGATGACATATTCGTCCCACTCGTCCTCTTGTATTTCTCCCTCTTCTTGTTGACCCTCCTCTTCCTCTTCCACTGCTTCCTCTTCGTCCGAAGATTGTTGCGGAGGCAGGGACACAGGATCTGGGGAAATAACCAGCGGAGGTGGTTTATGCCAAGGAGGAGGGGCAGATGATACCGCTTGAGGTGGTACCACTTTAGGTGGCGGAGCAGGTGGGAACCGCTGCTTGTAGTCCGCTATAAGGAATTGGAGGTCCGTGACAATTGAAGCCGGGAGGCTCACCATAGGCTGTGGAGTGGAAAGTGAATGATATTCCTCTTGATAAGGAGTGTCTTCCTGATCCATGTCTTCGTTGTCTGAACTTTCATGTACCTTAACAAGTAGTTGAGATGGGCTTGTCGCCACTGGGAACATGGCTCCATCATCATAGTCCTCAGACTCCAGTAGATTGGCCGGCGGCAGTGGTTGGACTCTGCTAGGAGACGTCGCTTCTGGCATCAGCGTTTGCGTTGTCATTTTAAAAGGTGTATAAATACACTATCTTGGGAGAGCCTTCCGACGACGATGTCGTTGACAGTATCGGCGTTGACGGCTGTTTCTTCTTCGCCGGTACTGTCGTCGACGCTGGTGTCGACGTCGATGGCTTCGTCGTCAATGGCCTCGTCGACGAGGTGGACGTCGACGTCGAAGGGACTTTCGTCGACGACGAGGGCTTCGTTTTCGTCGATGAAGGAGCTGTCGACGACTGGTATAGACCTACCAGACGACGACGAAGTTGAAGTAGATGTCGTAAAGGCGGTGAAGGCAGACGCTGTCGACGTAGAGATGGTGACTGTCGACGCTGTCACTGGCAAGGCAGAAGACACAAGCACAGGCTTCTTGAATGTAGTTTCCTGAAGAGAAGTCTTCACTGCCATGGTCTTTGGACAGCCCACTGAAGACTTAGGCGTCTTCTTTTGAGGAGGCCTATTAGACGGACCTGGAGAAGTCTGTCTCGGCCTTTTAGAAGAGGAGTGTGAGCTCCTGAAGGAACACTCGCTCTCACCTGAGGAGACTGCTTGGTCCTTGTCCTTCAGTCTCTGGAGCCACAGAAGCAGGCGCCCCTCTCTGTCCTTAAGAGTCTTGACAGAGAAAGTGCGACAGACCTTACAGTCCTTGGCAGAATGGTCAGGGTAGAGACAGTAGAGGCAGTCTTCATGCTTGTCATCTACATGCAGTCTCAGCTTCTTACACGAGGCACAAGGTCTAAAAAGCCCTTTTTTAAGAGTGGTAGACATGGTAGACTCTAGCCCTCAGTCACAAGAGTAAACAACAAGAGAAAATAGGGAAAAAATCCAGTAAAAACCAGAAACCTGAGCAGAGCTCAGTGGAGACTCCCTTAGCACGACGTGCGGTAGAAAATCTGAGGGACTAGGGCTCCTTCCAGGAAGGTTCTAGAGGGTGGTAGTAGCTGATTGGCTCCTGGCCAAAGTTTGGTCCTTTTCACAAAAGGACTCAGATAGGTTACTAATGTGAGGCCTCTGGCCTATTAGTCTGTATGTATGTCTCTAGGACATTACTATTTTATATACCGGGGACTCCCACCCCGACGACGGGGAATGATTCAGGCATGTGAATCTATGAAAGATACCCATAATACTGGATAACGTGATTATACTGCTGACCCTGGAATAGGCCCGCTAGAGGCTGTTCCTGGAGGGGTTGGTGCGAGTAGGAGGATGAGGACCTTGATGCGCCACGCCCATTGACCTAGAGGAACTACACGCTGCACATGTTGCCATGGGCCAAATCACCGGGTGGGGATGGATTCCCAGTTGCTTTTGTCCGGGAATTCTTGGCTGTGATCACGCAGGGCCTGCTAGACATTTTCCTTGAGGCCAGGAAGAATAGTATGCTGGCCCTCCACAATGCGGGATGGGGACATGTGTATGCTACTAAAACCTGGCGGTTACAAGGCTTATTCCGCGGCGTATAGGCGCTTACAATGATTAATTCTAATATGAAGGTCCTGTGCAAGCTATTAGCCAATCGCTTGAACCCCCATATGACTGGTTTGGTCCACGAGGATCAATGTGGGGTAACCCAGGCCGTAACACTGGGATGAATCTTCAGCAGCTGTCCCATGTTCTGCTTTAGGTTGAGCATCGCTGGGAAGAACTGGCCCTGGTCTCAATTTACCTAGAAAAGCCTTTGAAAGAGTGGACTGGGGTTATCTGCTGGAGGTCCTGCGGATCATGGGGTTTTGCCCACAAATCCAGTGCTGGATACGATTACTCTACACCGAGCCCAGTGCCAGATTGCCGGTGGACCAGAGCTGCTCACAGTTGGGTTCTGTTTGGGGGATGCACCAGGGCTGCCCCCTATCCGCGCTCCTCTTTGTGCTGGTAATGGAACCACTGGCAGTCTGGGCCAAGCAGGAGTTGCGGGATTGGGGTATACGAATAGGTGAGGTACGGCATATTAAAAATCGCTGTAAATGTCCGACACAGTTTTACCGCAGCTCCCCCTGGGAGTCCGTGCCGATCCGGTTGCAACTATCCCGTTGCAACTACTGGACGACTTTGAGACTGTCGGGCCTATGGGAAATCTTAGCAGGTCACTGATGTTCCCGCTTACCTCGATGGTCGGCAACTCCAGTGGAGAGGCTGTGTGACATAGGTTTGCACTGGTAGTTGATGCAGTTCTGTTACCTAGGCATTCAGGTCGTGCATTCTCGGGTACAGCAGCTACACCTGAACACAGGCAGATTGTGGGGGCATTCAGAACGTCTGTTGCTTTCTGGAATACACTTGCACTGTCATTAATGGATCAGCACGCAATCTCGAAGATGGTTCTTCTTCCACGCTGCTTATATGCCCTTCAGAATTCTTTGTTCTCTGCCAGCCAGGGTGTTTCAGAAATTAGACTCCATCCTAGTTTCTTTGCTCTGGGCAGGGAGGTGCAGTAGAGTGGCATTGACCACACTGATCTGGCCTTTTGGTGAAGATGGCCTGGAGGCACCTTAACTGGATCTGTATTATGTTGCGCACATGCAGCATACGGCTCGCTGGCTACAACACGAAAAGAGCTGAGAAAAGTGCATGATTGCAGGAATGATCGTGGTCGGGCATTTGCTGCAGATGTTAATGGAGGGGGCTGGGGCCCCATATTGCGCGCCATAGGTGGTGCGAATTTGGCAACTCTTCATCACCGCAGTGCTGCGTCCTGCTCCATTCCATTGGGAGTTCACTGGGTCCAGGCCATTTTTTGCACACAGTGCTAGTGGAGGTGACCTGGCCCTCGGTCGTCTGACTTTGTGGCTCCACCTCCCTTGAGTTGTGGGTTGGGTAGCCGTTTGATCTCCTTGCTCTATAAAGCCATGAGGGTGGACACTCAGCTACGGGCTCGTGCAGCCTGGGATGCGGACCTGGCAACACCTCTAGAGGACATTGCCTGGGCACGTGTTTGTGAACTCAAGCAAACAGTTTCTTGCAATGGCAGAATCGAGCTCATACAGTCATTTTTTACACCACACTTAACTAACCCACAATACCCTTCACTGCATCTCTAATGTCCACGCTGCCTTGCCCTTGAACTCCGGGGCAGATTTCCTCCACTTGGCCTGGGGCTGCCGGGTCGTACAGAGTTATTGGCACCAGATGGTGGGGGAGCTATTGTGAGCTGCTTCCTTCCTGGTGGCAGCGACCGATCAGTGTTGTTTGTTAGAAAACATCAAGAGGCCCAGGGGTTGTCACATAGTTGTACAAATGTATAAGCCATCACTGGTGGGTGCCAGGCAGAGTAAGGTGACCATCACAAGGATGGGATTGTGTGCTCCAGAGGTGTCTCACTGGTGCAGGGATGTAGCAGAATGGAGAATGAGAGAAAGGTTTTGAAGGGTGTCAGGAAGATTGGCGCTCAGCGGGTAGCCAGTGTGTAGGTGGTGCTAAAATAATTTCGTCCGGTGCAAACAGGTCAGGGGAACAAAAACCGTGAAAAACAACCCCTGTGGAGACAGAGAGACATACCCCCTGCCAAATGAAATGTAAAGAGTGTCCTGTGCACACAAATTCTCAACTAGTTCTCAGGTGAGAACCAAAATATAGTAAGCCTTCAAGGAATGATTTCACAATCCATCCGTGTGGAGTGAAAATTGTTTAATATTTCAGAATGGATCCGTGCATACAAGAGCAAGTAGCAGGGATGTAGCAGAATGGACGCTAACCGAGGAACACCACATGAAGTTTAACAGGAATGATGACAAGGTGGGGGAGGATCCACAGTGATGAGTGAAGATGGGGGAGGCTCTGATGGCTCGGAGGGCACGGCTATGTCTGCCTCAGCTGAACAGCCTCCATGAGACTGGACTGGTTGAGTGAGCTGGGCAGTTAGTTGTGTTGCATTCTTGGTTGCCCGGATATTATCTTTATGTGCAACTATTAATTATTCTCCGGAGGTGCTGCAGGGGTTTAGACCCAATTATCCAGTGGACAAAGTAAACATGAAAACTTGTTACCCTTGACTCCAAACAATGTCACAGGTACCACAGACAGAAGAGTAACATAGGAGGAAGTAAGGCTACTGGAGGCCATATGAGCCCTTGTAGTTGGTTCAATAAAAAGCTCATCTAAAAAGATCATATACAGCTAGATCTAGTCTCTTCCAAAAACACCAGAGCCAAATCTGTCACCAATGGAACCATTCCACCAACCCATATGTGCTAATGCTTGCTTCAGACCCCTTATTCAGCTAGGAGCATACGTCAGACTAATAGGTGGAAAGAAGTGACAAAGAACACTCCTCCTCAGTATTCTTTACTATCCGTTGGAGGTGCATTCTTGGTTTCAGAAATGGATTTGCTACAAAAGAAACTCATTAATTGTCTTACCCGCTGCTTGGTGTGGATTTGCCAGATTGTGGCTGCGGAGTTGATTTGCCTGATGTTTTTGGGCCACCTTCCATCTTTAGTCGCTTGGCTGCTGGAAGATTTCCAGATGCTCCTTGACGTTTCCCTGAAATCAGAAAAAAAATATAGAACTGGTGTGAGGTCAAGAACTCCAGGGCTCCGGGAAACCTTTAACCACCCTGAGCCTGCAATGCCCTCTCCACCCTTCACCGTGGGTCTAGTGGACCCAAAGACCTTTCCTCCCAAGTACAAACTCTGAGACCCATGAGTGAGGACCCTTGACAAACACAAGCCATACATATACCTTGCTCTGGATCACAAGGCAAGAGACTGACTTGGTCTTGTTTCAACTGAAAGTGAAAAGAGCACAAGCATTTACCTTGCTCCAGCTTGCTTGCTGCTGCCCGCAGAGTTGACGAGGTACTACTGGCATCCACTGTGGGTGTCCCAGGGCGACTGCTTGCCTTGGAGCTTGAGGCTGACCCCTTTTTCTCCTTCTTTGGTGGAGTTTTCTTTTTCTAGAATAAACAGGAATTCTGTTTGCTCTACCTGTACCAAAAATAATTGCCAGCTCCTCCTCCCCATTTCAGTGTCATGATACCAGCCCCTGGTAATACCTTCAAATCCCAGGGCTGGATGACCCACCACTAATCCAAGGAACCTTAGCACCCACATGCCTCGTGCTAGAGAAGAGGATCTATGCTCCTAACTAGATGAGGTAAAAGTATTACCCTTCTACAATTAATACTACTCCCAAATTTCTGAAATTGACTGCAATATATTTTTGTATGCGTCCCTCAGGATATAAACTAACTGAGGTCTAATAAAGTATGATGTTGTTCCTGGCATGTACATGAGTTACAATGCTCACCTTTTGCTGAGAAAAACAAAATAAGGTTGCTTATGAGCCATAATGCCTTTCCATGGTCTGTATGTGAGAGGCTTCAAAGCCAAGTTTCAGGACTTGTACAGATTGAACAATCAGTTTCTATGTCTCCCTTCTGGCTTCACTCATCTATTTTCATAGCATGCAAGGCATGTTAGCCTGTATGGAAAACAAAATGTGAACCCACATCCTAAAACAGTTCCTGCTCAAATGCTTGAACTGCACATGTGAGTTTAATTGGTCAACTTTCAACCCACCACAGTGGAGGTGAGGTATTCCCATATCCAAATTCACTCTGTCGTTGACGTTCCTACTCAAAGTCCACATGAGTTTTATGAATCTAGACCGGACTAACCTAAAAGCCAACATGAACGTTTCTTTACAATCCATTCCAAACGCAATGAAGACAGTACAGAATGAGCCGGAGCAAGTTACCTGGATGAGCAAGGCAGAGGATGCTTCGCCGTCTATGTCACTCTCTTCGGATGTCTCAGACTCATCACTACTATCTGCCAGGATGAGAGAGAATGACAATTAGAGCAATAGGGAAGAATGCAATAGTAGAAGCAAATGGAAAGAGAATATGAGAGGAGGGGGGAAATAAGAAAAGTGGGGGGCACGTTGTTGATGAGAGGGTGTTCGAAGGCTTGCAAGACAGAGGAGAATGACGAATGTGATCAAGACAGAAGATGACAGATGAGTACAGAGGATGGCAATTAAACAAGACTCCAAGTTTAATTATTGATGCAGTCTTCTCCAGGTCTTTTCCATTGGGGCTTGTTTACCTAATTTAAAGTACATATCTGCTAGCTGTGATGTTGGTATGTACATGAGCCCCATATACGACTGCATCACAGAACAAAAAAACAACCTTGATGCCTTTCTTGGCATCAAAACTGTATCATTAAAAGGATGGAATCCCTCCTTCTGTGCAGACGCAACATATCACCATGAAGGCAAGTAGCAAACATAAGGCCACATGTATGAAACCATTTTGCATTCGCAAATGGTGCGAATCACAAACTCCGACCGTTTTTGTATGCAAAATAGCCTTTTGAGATGTATGAAAGGCTTTGTAGTTGCAATTTTAGGTAATATTTTTTTTGTGATTAACTAAAATTGACAATGCAAATAGGGAATCACAATTTGTGATTTTGTAAGCACATGTAC
The DNA here is from genome assembly GCF_964263255.1 of Lissotriton vulgaris. Lineage (NCBI taxonomy): Eukaryota > Metazoa > Chordata > Amphibia > Caudata > Salamandridae > Lissotriton > Lissotriton vulgaris. Next base: position 1,116,360,161 of record NC_141685.1, on the reverse strand, counting down.
CAAGCATTTTCTTAATGCAAACTGTGCATTTAGGAAATGCTATTACTATTGACTCCAAGTCAACGGTAACCATGTGCAATTTAAAAAAAGGAATATGCTACTTACCAGTATGCATCTGTTCTTGGCATAAAGGGCTGCAGAGTGGTACATTATGAATAGATCGCCATCTGGTGTTGGGCTCGGATGATTGCATTTGTTTTTCTCTTGGAGAAGTCTTTTGTAGTCACGAGGTTGGTTACTCCTCCCTTGGGTGATAGTGTGCATGGGCATCGGCTCCATCCTTAGATTGTTTTGCCATAGTAGGGTTAGATGGAGTAGTATGATAGAATACAGAAAGAGATGCCCATGTAAGTGTATCTAAATAAGATAATATTGGAACAGACACAGGTTTCTGGGGAGGCAGGGAGGGCATGTTCCACTCTGCAGCCCTCTATGCCAAGAACAGATGCATACTGGTAAGTAGCATATTCCGTTCGAGGAATATGGGCTGCAGATGGTACATTATGAATAGATTACACAGTAGTTACCTCCCTAGTGGTTGTCACCAGTGTCTGTTGCAACAGTCTGAAATAAAGCTTTTAATACAGCCTGGCCCACATTGCTTGTTGTCTTTCCTGCACGTCATCACAGTAGTGTTTCGTGAAGGTATGCGGTGTAGACCAAGTTGCTGCTTTGCATAGGTCATCCAGGGGAATGTTCCCTAAGAATGCCATAGATGCCCCTAGTTTGCGTGTAGAATGAGCTCTAGGGGGAACAGTTAGTGTCCTTTTTGATTTTATGTAACCTATCTGTATACATTTAACAATCCACCTGGCAATACCTGCTTTAGATATAGGGTTGCCTTTATGTGTTGGCGAAAACGCTACAAATAGTTGTTTAGTTTTTCTGAAAGTTTGTGTTCTTTCTATGTAATATAATATTGCCCTTTTGACATCTAGTGTATGTAGGGCCCTCTCTGCTACAGTCTGTGGCTTTGGAAAAAAGACTGGTAGTTCCACTGGCTGATTGATGTGGAATGCTGAAATTACTTTAGGCAAGAACTTTGGGTTTGGTCTAAGAACCACCTTATTCTGGTGTAACTGTAGAAATGGTTCTTGTATTGTTTGCCTGTAACTCACTCACTCTCCTGAGGGAGGTAATGGCTTTAAGGAAGGCCACCTTCCATGTAAGAAATTGTATTTCACACCTATGCATAGGTTCAAAAGGTGGCCCCATTAGTCTGGTGAGTACTATGTTGAGGTTCCAGACTGGATAAGGTGGTAGTCTTGGTGGAATGACTCTTGAGGCCTTCCATGAAAGCTTTAATTGCGGGTACCCTAAACAGGGATAGATGTTGCCTGTTTTGCAGGTATGCTGCTATAGCTGCAAGATGTACTCTAATGGAGGTGTAAGCAAGGTTACATTGCTGTAAGTGTAGTAAGTAGCAAATAATATTTTGTGTAGATGCGTCCAGAGGGTTGATGTTGTTACTGTTACAGTATACCGCAAACCTTTTCCACTTTGCTGCATAGCAGGCTCTGGTGGTGGGACGTCTTGCTTGCTTAATAATTTCCATACAGTTTGGAGGTAAATTTAAGTATCCAAATTCTAAGACCTCAGGAGCCAGATCGCTAGGTTCAGTTGTTTGGGATCTGGGTGCATTATTTCTCCATGGTTCTGTGTAAGGTGCATGGGTGAGATTCTTAATTTTTGGTGTGGCACATGTGAGTTGTAGGAGCGTGGTGAACCACGGCTGCCGTGCCCATGTGGGTGCTACCATCATGGTCATTGAATGTTGTTGCAGTTTTCGAACCACTAATGGAATTAGTGGGAGAGGGGGAAAGGCGTATGCAAATTTGTTGGACCAATTTATCCATAATGCATTGCCCTGCGACAGGTGGTGTGGGTACCTGGATGCGAAGCTTTGGCATTTTGCGTTCTGATGAGTGGCAAAGAGATCTATCTCCGGTTGTCCCCATCTTTGGAAGAATGGCTGCAGTATTTGGTTATGCAGTTCCCATTCGTGTATTTGTTCCGACTCTCTGCTTAAGATGTCTGCTATCTGATTTTGAACTCCTGGAAGGTGTTCGGCTAACAGATAGATGTTTTGAGGAATGGCCCATCTCCAAATTTCCTGCACTAGTCTGGATAGTTGGAGAGAGTGTGTTCCCCCCTGTTTTTGAATATAACACATTGCTGTCATGTTGTCTGTTCTGATCAGGACTGCTTTGTTGAGAATATGCATTTGAAAAGCTTTTAATGCTAGAAACACTGCTAGTAGTTCTAGATGATTTATGTGCAGTCGTTTGTGCTGTACACTCCATCTCCCTTGTACTGTGTATCTCTCCATATAAGCTCCCCATCCGGTGAGCGATGCATCCGCTGTTAGTACCACTTGTGGAATTGGTTCTAGGAACGACCGCCCTTTGGAAATGTTTGTTGTATTCCACCACTTCAGAGAGCGATGCGTGCGGTCGTCTACCAACACCAGATCTGTAATCTGACCTTGAGCCTGATTCCACTGTGTTGCTAAACATTCATGAAGCGGATGAATTTGCAATCTGGCATATGGGATCAACAGTATGCAAGAGGACATCATCCCTAATAACTGCATGAACACTCGAGCTGCTAATGAGTGTTGCGGTTGAAATCTTTGAATTAGGGTGAGCATTGTCTGAATCCTGACTGGATTGGGGTATACTATGGCTTTTTCTGTATTTATAGTAGCCCCTAGATATTGTTGAACCTTGTTTGGTTGCAGGTGGGATTTTGTGTAGTTCACCGTAAACCCTAGCTGGTGCAGCAGTTGAATTGTCTTTTGTGTGTTTTGAAGACATTCTTCTTGTGACGTTGCCTTTATTAGCCAGTCGTCCAAGTAAGGGAAGACATGTATTTGCTGTCTTCTTAGGTGTGCTGCAACCACTGCTAGGCATTTTGTGAACACCCTTGGTGCTGTTGTGACTCCAAACGGAAGGACCTTGAATTGATAATGTCGTCCTTCTATTACAAATCTGAGGTATTTTCTGTGAGCTTTGTGAATTGGGATATGAAAGTAGGCATCTTGTAGATCCAGTATAGAAAGAAAGTCCCCTTTCTTCAGTAAAGGAAGTACCTGTTGGAGCGTATTCATGTGGAAATGTTCCGAATTTATGTATGCATTGAGAAGTCTGAGGTCTAGTATAGGCCTTAGAGATCCGTCTTTTTGGGGAATTAGAAAGTATAGAGAGTATACTCCTGTTCCTTGTTGATGTTGTGGAACCTTCTCTATCGCATGCTTTTGTAGCAGCGATAGTACCTCTTGTTTTAATAATGTCAGATGATCTTGACTCATTGGACGCTGTCTGGGGGAGATGTTTGGTGGGGTAGCAGTGAGTTATAGGCAATAACCATGTTGGATAAATTGTCTCACCCACCTGTCTGATGTGATGTTTTCCCAGACAGGTAGGAACTGTGATAGGCGTCCCCCGACCGGTGTTGTATGGTCTGGGGGGAGCTGTATGAAGTCACTGTTTTGGGGTAGGAGAGTTGCGGTTGTTGTTGTTTCCGCGACCTCTACCCTTGTTGTTGTTACCTCTGTAACTGCCTCTAGAATTACCTTTAGGTGATGTTGGTGTAAAAGAGGTTGATTGCTGGGTTGTGCCTGTATTTTTTGATCCGCCTCTGTAGGTGGACCTACGAAAGGAACCTCTCTGAGATGGCTGTTGCAATGCTCCCAATGACTTAGCCGTTTGTGTCCTTTTTCATTTTCTCTAACGCCTCATCTATGCTTGAGCCGAAGAGTGCTTTCCCATCAAAAGACTGGTTCAATAAAGAAGTTTGTACCTCCTGTTTGAACCCTGAGACCCTGAGCCATGCAAGTCTTCTTAACATTATACTGGTGTTTATAGATCTTGCCGCTGTGTCTGCTGCATCTACGGCCCACTTAATGGAAGTGTTGGTTATTATCTTCCCTTCTTGTATCAGCTGCTCTGCCCTTTTTTGATGTTCTTTAGGGAGATGTGTAATGAGTTTCTCCAACTCATCATAATGAGCTCTATCATAGCGTGCAAGTAGCGCTTGAGTATTTGTTATGTGCCAGCTGTTTGCTGCTTGAGATGCTACTCTCTTGCCAGAGGCATCTATTAACTTAGACTCCTTGTCCGGAGGAGGAGCTGCTCCTGTTAGTGAGCTCACCCTCTTACGAGCATTTGAGACTACTAACGAGTCCAGAGGTATTTGGCCCTTAATAAATACTGGGTCTTTTGGGGCTGCCTTATACTTTTTTGTCAATTCTTGGGTTTAACACCCTAGCCCTCACAGGATCTTTAAATATATCTGATTTGTGAGTGAGGAGACACTTAAGCATTGGTAGGGTCCCTGAAGATTTTTCTGCAGCCGGTAGTGTTTCTAAAAGGAAATCTTCTATCTGAGGTTCTGTATGGAAATCTACCTTGTGGTATTTTGCTGTCCTATTCATCAATTGTGCAAAACCCGAATTATCATCAGGGGAAAGAGTTTTGAGGGATACAGGTCAGGGTCATTATCATTATCTGTCACTGCATCATAATCTTCCCATGGGTCTGTGTCTTCTGGGATAGTATTGTTATCATCCCCAGGAAGGTCCCCATCCCCTATGTCACTTTCTACATCTGTTTGAGGTGTAGATGGACGTGGTGTAAAAGGTCGAGGGATAGCTGGCAGAGTATGGGGAAGAGGAGAAGAGGGTGTGTCCATAGACTGGAGAAAGGGGAGGAGTTGTATTTGTCCCCATTGTTCTCTTCTTAGGAGGAGGAGCTTTCCCCTCCAACGGTTGAGTCTTCCTCTTTTTAGGTGGTTTTGTCACCACCTTGCCAGTTTGTGGATCAATGAACAAAGTCTTTTGTTTTGGATCTGTCTCTTGCTCTTGTGTCGGTACCGAAGCCTTTGGGTCCGATAGGTGCTTTTGCGTCTGTGTCTCGGTGTTATGTGTTTTCGGCACCAAGAGTTTGCTCGAGTCCAATTTTTTCGGTGTCAAGGGAGTCTTCGACGTCGAAGCATGTTTCGGTTTCGACATGGAATGTTTCGACTTCGAGCTCTCTTTGGTATGGAGCTTCGGTGTCGATGTCGACCGTTTCTCGGATCCGACATAGTGGGAGACTGAGTGTTTCGGTTTTGTTGCCGAGCCAGAAGGCGGGGCGTCGGAAACTTTTTTCGGTTGTCTGACCGGGCTCGAAAGCGGGGTCGACACCAATCGGGGTCGGTTTTTTGGCAAAGGGACGTCGTCACTCACGGTTTGATGAACGTCGACTTCTTCGACATCAGACTCGTCCGCTTCTGACTCCGACCCGTCCTCATCTTCTTCCTCCTCGGAGTGTTCGACCTCGAACAGTTCTGGGATTGCATCTGACTCCATCCTCGACATCTCGTGTCTTCGGGCTCGACGGTTTCTAATCGTCGACTTGGAGGAGAAAGCCGCACAGGCTTCACAATCCCTGGATTCGTGGTCAGGTGGCAAAGAGGTTGCACACCTCGTGTAGGTCCTTGTGTGGGAATTTAGCACCACACGTTGGACATTTCTTGAATGGAGTCCTTTCCATGGACTCCGGGCTGGACTACGTCGAAATAAGCCTGCGGTCCCGTCGACGTAGAGTTAGAAATCTTCGGTGTTGACGTCGAAGCGTGTCGAATTGGAAATGAACTCGTGCTCGATAAACAATGCCGTCGAATTGGAAAGGGAATATGCGCTGAAATATAACTTTTTCTTGAAGTCGATCCGGAGCACTTAGATCCTCATCCGAACCCGATGGCGGAAAAAAACTATCCAAGGATGGAGCCGATGCCCATGCGCACTATCACCCAAGGGAGGACTCACCAGCCTCGTGACTACAAAAGACTTCTCCAAGAGAAAAAAAAGTGCAATCATCCGAGCCCAACACCAGATGGCGATCTATTCATAATGTACCATCTGCAGCCCATATGCCTCGAACATGCATTTTTGAAAGTGCCATGTTGCACACACGTGCCCATGGGGCATGTGTGCGCTTGACATGTGCACATTTTTTGGGGTGCTTCAAGGGGGCCTCGGTCCGCGGGCACCCTTGGTTTTGCATGACCTAATTTGCAATTACCAATTAGGCAATCGCAAATTAGTTAATGTAAAATCATTCGCATCTACGGGCCTTTAGGCCCATAGGAACAAAGGGAGTAGTATTACCTAATAGCGATAACCTAATTGCAAATCTTTAAGAATCGCTATTAGGTCATAGTTATTTTCTTACATACCATTTTGCGTTCCTTAAATAGCGATTACCTAAAATTTGATATTTTAGAAATGCAAAATGAATTTTTTATACATGTGGCCCATAGTGAAGAACTGTTTTCCTGACAAATGTGGGAATTACTAAAGAACAAGTTACTTACCTTCGGTAACGATATATCTGTAAGAAACATAAGTTAGTGTTAGATTCCTTACCTTAGAATATCCCCAGGCGTCAGTCTGGATCCGGAAACTTTTGCGTAGCAGTACCCCTGCGCGTCGGTAGGCGTCGTCTGCAGGCGTCCCCTGCGGCTACGCGTCCGTCGTCGGCGTCGTGCGCCGTGATGACGTCGCTGGAGTATATAGACGCCGCCTCCGCGCGCTGACGTCAGTTCTTTGTACACAGCTTTTCCGCGCCAGAAAACGCAGAGCCATGAGAGAACCAACACTGGTGCCATTTGCAACTAGGGCCCTGAAAGGGATGTCCTTAACCCTAGGTATCAGTTCGCAGAACGGGGAGGATGGGTGGGTTCGCTAAGGAATCTAACACTAACTAATGTTTCTTACAGATATATCGTTACCGAAGGTATGTAACTTGTTCATCTGAAAGAAACACGTTAGTGTTAGATTCCTTACCTTAGAATAGATACCCCAGCAATACCAACCCCGGTGGTGGGTCTGCGAACCAATACATTCCTACACCAGAAAGTCCTGGAGGACAGAACGGCCAAAGAAGCCATCCCTCCGGACTTGACTGTCCAGGCAGTAGTGCCTCGCAAAGGTGTGCAGCGAGGCCCACGTAGCCGCCTGGCAAATGTCCTGCAAAGGGACTCCCCGGCCCAGGGCAGTAGTAGCCGCCGTGGCCCGAGTGGAATGGGCCCTCAGCCCAACAGGAGGCTCCTTCCGAGCCAAAGAGTAGCACGCTTTGATGCACAGAACGACCCACCGAGAGATGGTTCGTTTACACACCGCCCGTCCCTTCTTCGCACCCACGTAGCCAACAAACAGTTGGTCAGCCACCCGGAACTGGCGTGTGCGATCCATATAAAATGAAAGCGCACGTTTTGGGTCCAGACGATGGAGCCGCTCTTCATCCTTTGAAGGATGCGGAGGCGGGAAGAAGGAAGGGAGAGTGATGGACTGCCCGATGTGAAAAGCAGAAACTACTTTGGGCAGGAAAGAAGGTCTAGTCCTCAGAACCACCTTGTCAGGATGAATGGACAGGAAAGGGGGTTGGACAGAAAGAGCCTGGAGCTCACTCACTCTCCTGGCAGAGGTGATGGCAACCAGGAAAGCCGTCTTCAAAGTCAGGAGACGAAGAGGGCAAGAATGAAGGGGCTCAAAGGGAGCACACATTAGAAAGGTAAGAACCAGGTTCAAGTCCCACTGAGGCATCACAAACGGAACAGGTGGATACATGTGTGTGATGCCCTTCAAGAATCTCGTAACAATCGGGGACTTGAACAAAGAAGGCTGATCAGGAAGCCTTAGAAAGGCTGAAAGGGCAGAAAGGTAGCCCTTGATAGTGCCCAGAGCAGAGCCCTGCTGGGCAAGAGAAAGAAGAAACAGAAGAACCTCGGAAAGAGGGGCAGAAAGAGGATCCACAGCCTTTGCTGTGCACCATGCCACAAATCTGTTCCACCGACAGGCGTATACCGACTTTGTGGAGGGACGCCTGGCTGCCAGAATTACATCACAGACTTCAGGAGGCAAGTCAAATGGCCTCAACTGCCGCCGCTCAATCTCTAAGCATGGAGGTGGAGACTGGACAGGTTCGGGTGGAGGACCGTCCCCTGCTGCTGCGACAGAAGGTCCTCCTGAAGGGGCAGGCGGATCGGGGGACCGACTGACATGCTGAGTAGCTCGGGATACCAGTACCGTCGAGCCCAGTCCGGAGCCACAAGGATAACTTGGGCCCGGTCGCGCCTGATCTTCTTCAGCACTCTGGGCAGAAGTGGTATAGGCGGAAAGGGGTATAACAGACCGCAACTCCACTCGCGCCGAAAGGCGTCGCCGTGCGAGTGCCGTCTTGGAAACTCCAACGCGCAGAACTGATGACATTGCGCGTTCTCTTCTGTGGCGAATAGATCTAACCAAGGCTCTCCCCATTGCAGAAAGATGCCTTGCGCCACGTCCGAGTTCAGACGCCATTCGTGATCCATCGAGCACCGACGGCTGAGTTCGTCTGCCCTGGCGTTCAGAGAGCCTGCCAGGTGTTGAACCGTCAAGGTCACGCCCTGACGTTCCAGCCACTGCCAGAGGCGCAGAGCCTCCTGGCAAAGGGTCCACGACCCCCACTCCGCCCTGTTTGTTGCAGTACCACATGGCGGTGGTGTTGTCGGTGAACACCTGCACTACACTCCCGTTGACAAAGGGGAGGAATGCCTTCAGTGCTAGACGAATCGCCCGCAGCTCCAACAGGTTGATATGGAGCCGGGACTCCGCCGGAGACCAGATGCCTCTGATCTCTGCCTCTCCCAAGTGGCCACCCCAGCCCTGGAGGGACGCGTCCGTCACAACAACGTGCTCCGGTTGGGGAAGGGAGAGGGATCTGCCTCTGACCCAATCGCGGTCCGTAAGCCACCACTGCAGTTGTCTCGCAGTGCCCTCCGAGATCAAGACGTGGTCGGACAAGTTGCCCTGATGCTGGGCCCACTGAAACTTCAGGTCCCACTGCAGAGCCCGCATCCGCCACCGGGCGTGATGCACCAGAAGGATGCAGGAAGCCATCAGTCCCAGCAGCCGCAGCGTCAACCTGACCGAAACCCGGGATAGCGGCTGAAAGATGGGAATCAAAGCCTGTATATCCCGGACCCGCCGTTCCGGAGGATAAACCCGAAACTGCGCCGAGTCCAGAACCGCTCCGATGAAAAGGAGCTTTTGAGAGGGACACAGGTGTGATTTCGGCACATTGATGGAGAACCCCAGGTCGTGCCAGAGGTCTGCCGTCATCTGAAGGTGGTGGACGACTGTCTGGGGCGAGCCCGCCTTCAACAACCAGTCGTCTAGGTAGGGGAAGACTGAAACCCCCAACCTGCGCAGATGGGCTGCGACCACCGCCATCACCTTTGTGAACACCTGTGGGGCGCTGGTAAGGCCGAAGGGAAGCACGATAAACTGAAAGTGCTCCTGGCCTACCGTGAACCGCAGGTAACGCCGGTGGGCCGGCAGGACGGGGATGTGAAAATAGGCATCCTGCAAGTCCAACGCTACCATCCAGTCTTGTGGGTCTAGAGCAGCCAAGACCTGAGCTAACGTCAACATCTTGAACTTCTCCTTCCAGAGGAAGCCGTTGACGTTCCTTAGATCCAAGATAGGACGTAGGCCTCCCTTGTCCTTCTTGGGTACCAGGAAGTAGTGGGAATAGCAACCACGCCCTACTTCTGGCCCAGGAACGCGCTCGATGGCCCCCTTGGCCAAGAGGGCCGTAACTTCCTCCTGCAGAAGTGTCAAGTGGTCCCCCGACACACGGTGGTTCTGCGGTGGCATGGCTGGAGGAGTGGTTTCGAAGGGGAGGGAGTAGCCCCTTCGGACGAGTTGCAGCACCCACCTGTCCGACGTGATTGTGCGCCAGTGAGCGTGGTGATGGCGAACCCTTCCACCCACTGGCATCACATGGGGCCGAAAGCACGGACTAGGAGGATTTTGAGGCAGATGCTGCGGGGGGAGGTGTGGTCTGACCCCGCCTTTGACCCTGACCGCCGCCACGGCGGTTTCCACGGCCGCCACCGCGTTGAAATGATTGTTGCGGTGCGTGGCTGGCAGCACGTGTGGGGACGCCCCTTCCTTGGCCACGAAAGGAGCAAAACGAACCCGTTTGCTGGCGCTGGGTCGAAAGACCCAAGGACTTGGCCGTGACCCTGGAGTCCTTGAAGCGTTCCAGCGCGTGGTCCGCCTTGTCACCAAAGAGGCGACAGCCATCGAACGGCATGTCCATCAAGGCATTTTGGACATCGGCCGAAAAGTTGGCGGATCTCAGCCAGGCGTGGCGACGAATCGCCACCGTCGTTGACATAGCTCTGCCCAGCGAGTCGGTCGTGTCAAGACCACACCGTATAGAATATTTAGCTGCGTCTCGGCCCTCAGCCACAGCCTTGCCGAGCTTCGCCCGCACCTCCATGGGGCATTCTGGCAGCACTTCCGCGACCGTGTCCCACACAGAGTGGGTGTAGCGGCCCAAGAGGCATGCGGTGTTGCAAGACCGCAGTCCCAGACTCAGGGATGAGAAGACCTTTTTTCCATATTGGTCATACCTCTTGGATTCCCGATCAGGCGGGGCCGACGGGAATGCGGACTGGGAGGTAGAGGCCTGGATCACCAGACTCTCGGGAGTGGGATGGGCGGACAGGAATTTGGGGTCGTCCGGACAAGGACGGTGGCGCCTGGCCACGTTCCGATCAACAGGCGAACCTGAAGCGGGCCTGGACCACGTACCCAACAGAACGTCTGATAAGGCTTCGTTAAACGGCAGCAGAGGCTCCTGTGGGCATGACTGCGGTTTGAAGACCTCAGTGAGGATGTTAGGCCTCACGGCCGCGACGGGGAGCTCAAGGTGTAACGCCTTGGCAGCCCTCATCAGCACCACTGAGTATGCAGCTCCCTCCACCGACTCCACAGAAGGAGGAGAGACAAAATCAGGGTTAGGAGAATCGTCCAGACCACTGGCATCCCCCAAATCACCTGTCCAGTCCGGGTCATACTGGCACTCACGTGACAGAGGGTCCTCAGACCCCTCCTAACCTTCCCCGTATTCTTCATCTTCTCCAAACTCGGAGTCAACGATGTAGACCGGCTCCTCGGGGTTCACAGGCCCCATCGGCGTCGAACCCGGCGTCGATCGACGCCGGTCCGACTCCGCGTCCGGATTCGGGGAGGGAATGGGGACGGCGCCGCCCGGAGCCGGCGCCGGGCCCCCGGCGCCGGCCGAAGCCGGCACAGGAGAACCGGCGCCGCGCGGGGGCGGCGTCGGAGGCAACCCCGATGGAATCGGCACCGAACCAGCCGGCAGGCCAGCCGGCAGGCCAGCCGGCGTCGACCCCGAAGGCCCTTGCGGCGCCGGGGTCGGAGCCGTCGGCGGCACCGGGCTCGGAGCACCCGATGGCGTCGAGCCAGGGACACCCGACCCGCCAGGGCCTCCGGACGGTAGCACTGGGCCCGAAGGCACCGTAGGCCCCGCCGGAGAACCGAGCGCCCTCATGGCCATGAGGAACGCCTCAATCTCCTCAGGCGTCGCACCGTGCCCAGGGACCGGAGGGTATGGGGCAGGCCGCGCCGGCGACTCACGCGGAGCCGCGGAGTTGGGGTCACCCGAACCCCCGGCCGCGTCGCGAGCATCGGGGGGAGTCGATGGTACGATGACGACGCCCGACTTCTTGTGTCTCTTACCTGACGAGCCCGACGAGTGGTGACGGCTTCCGGAACGCTCGGCGCGGCTCCGCGTCCGCTCCCTCGAACGCTCCCTGGACCTCCGGCCGGACCGAGACCTCTCCCGACGCGGGGCCGACACCCGGAGCTCAAGCAGCTTGCGGGACCGCTCCCGTCTAGCCTTGTTCGTGAGGGCCCGGCAGTCGACGCAGGCGTCCACGTCGTGGTCGGGGCCCAAACACCGGAGACAGAGTCGGTGATGGTCCGTGACCGACATCGTGCGGTCACACCCGTCACAATTCTTGAAACCGGGCATCCTACCAGGCACAAAAAGAGTAATAGAGTTGAACAAAGTTGGTCAAAAGACCGGAGTACTGCTCTTTGGATCTGCGCTTGCTGGCGCGGAAAAAAGAAGAACTGACGTCAGCGCGCGGAGGCGGCGTCTATATACTCCAGCGACGTCATCACGGCGCACGACGCCGACGACGGACGCGGAGCCGCAGGGGACGCCTGCAGACTACGCCTACCGACGCGCAGGGGTAGTGCTACGCAAAAGTTTCCGGATCCAGACTGACGCCTGGGGATATTCTAAGGTAAGGAATCTAACACTAACGTGTTTCTTTCAGATGCAAACCACAACACGATCTTCTCAGTTGTTGAAAAACCAGTCAAGCCATGTTTTGTATTGTGCTGAGGAATCCAATACGGTCATGCTCCTTTTGTTTAAGGATAATGTAAGCCTATATGAAGCACGGAGAACGGTGATATCACAGACATCAGCAGTGGAAACAACTCAATCCCAGAGCAGGCACATCAATTGCAATAACAGCGCAACCTTCCCCAACACACAGTAGGGGACATAGCGATCATTAGTGCAGCAGGTGTGGTAACATAGGTAAGAATGAGTGCGAGTGGCACAATGCACTCGAGTTTTTTCTAGCCAACAGTGGCCCATTAACCTACTTTACCCACCTTGCACAAAATGTACTTGGGGGAACATCGGCTTCCCAGCTAAATCCTCTTAAGGAAGGTGGGCTCTCTCACAAAACAACTCTGAGGGTAGCTAGTGATGTAAGTGGGTAGTGCCAATGGAGAAAATGAGCAACATGAGTGGGAGTCTGCATCTCAAGAAAGACTTTATGGATATATATATATATATATATATATATATATATATATATATATATATATATATATATATATATATATATATATATATATATATATATATTAAACATTTAATAAATTAAGCACTGGTTGTGGTTCACCAATGAGAACTAAACTGTCTATTCACCAATGAGCTATCACAATAACTACCTTGAAACCAGGGAGGCCACAGATATGCTTTACCAAAGCTCTTGCAGTACCAGGTATATCCTATTAAGTTTGTTGCCAACAACAATGATTTAGCAGCATCTTATTTATGGTTTCAAAACTCCCACCATTTAGTTACATCTGGAATGGTTCACAGCGTTATGGTCCTGAAAATGAACAGTGGCCATTGAAAGAGAATTGGGCTTTAACCAGACTGTGGGACTAGCATCCTAGAATCCCATGTGATACAGTGACTTCATATAGTCTTGTAGACACACAAGATCAGCTCTTCGCTTTCCTCAAACCTGCACCCCTCAGGGAAATTGCATAGGTCGCATGTGCATCTATAACAAATGTCCAACTGCAAAGCCAGTGTTATAGGAAACTAAAGGACTCTTTAAACAAATTGACTGATTAGTCAGTGAAAACGCTCTCCCTCCCTCGCAGCTCCAACATTAAGTGAGGCCTTCCCCCGAGCCCCTGCACTCTCGAGTGTTGGTGTTCGAGGCCCTCCTCCACCCGCAGGTTTCACTTGCGCCTCATCCCTCTGGTGGTCCAGTGCACCTCTGTCTCCATTCTCTTGATCCGCTTTTTCTCTCATTTTTTACTCGTTTTTTTCCCTCACTTCTATCTCCCGCCTTTACTCTCCTTCTGGGTCTTAACCTCCATTTTCTGTCGCTTTCCCCTCATTTCAAGCTCCCCCCTTCACTCTCTTGTGTCTTTCCTCTGTTTTTTACCCTCATCTCAATCTCCCCCTTTCACTCTCCTGTGTCCTCGGTGTCTTTTCTCCACTCTCTTCCACTTTTGCTGCCTTTTTTGCACTTTTCTCTCTCTTCTTGCTTTTTTCATTTTGCCTTTTTTAGCCCGTTTTTCCCAGCCGCTGCTGTCCCCGCGGCCCCTCCCCACCAGCATGACCAGTGCGACCAGCCCACTCCAGCTTACCTCCCGGCTCCCGCCTCCCTGCTGTCCAGCCCTCCCCGACCCCCACTTAATGGCGGCCTCACTGCCGGGCGCCACAGGCAAGCCCGTCTGCGCCCGGCCGCGACCAGCGCCAGGAACCCTGGATCTCTGCACCCCCAACGCTACGACCCAGCGGCACTCCACGCTCTCAACCCAGGCCGCGACAACAACTGCAAGCTTGCATCACCAGCCGACACCCACGGACCCTTCAGCTGTCACTAATGCCGGTTCACCTGCAGCACCGCCAAGTCCATGGACCCAGCGCAATCCGCCCGCAAGAACACAAACTAAACAGCGAACCTGCAATTCATCCTCCTCAACGTCCGATCCCTCCACAAACACGCCACCGAAATCCGGGACCTCCTCGACAGCAATACCCCGGACGTAGCATTCCTTACCGAAACCTGGACCAATACCACCTCTGGACCGGGCATCTCCATTACCCAAGAATACAAGATCTCCAGGAAGGACCGCCCCACCCGCCCTGGAGGAGGAATCGCCATCGTCCACAAACCCACCCTCCACCTGAGCACACTCCCCAACGAGCCCACAGACCTGATGGACCACCTTCACTTCACGATACGAGCACACCCCTACCTCCACCCTCTGTGGAACCCTCATCTACCGACCCCCTGGACCCCGCAGACTTTTTGCCAACTCCATCACGGACATCATCTCCCCGCATGCCATCGCGTCCACCAACTACACCCTACTGGGAGACCTCAACTTCCACCTCGACAACCAACTGGAACCCAGCACAACATCCCTCCTGGACAACCTCCACAACATTGGACTCCGCCAGATCATGGCTGAACCCACGCACTCAGCAGGACACACCCTCTACCTCCTCTTCACAACGGGAAACTCCATCACCTTCACCCACACCACCGAACTCCCATGGACTGACCATCGATGCGTCCACTTCACCTTCAGAACACCCACCATCCACAGACACCAGCACCTGCTCCCACGAAGAAACTGGACCAGAATCACAGACAACCAGCTAACCTAATCACTCAGCAACTCTACCCCAACCATCGTGGAAAACGACATTGCCAACACTGCAGCCCGAACCCTGCACAGATAGATCTCCGACAGCGCCAACACCATAGCCCCCCTCAAAAAACACAACACCCACGCCAAGAAAGCTAGATGGTTCACCACCGAACTTTGAGTGTCCAGACGCACTTGCCGCCGCATCGAAAAGGCCTGGAGGGACACCAAATCCACAGAAGCCCACAACAACTTCAGAGCTGCCTCCAACGCCCACCACAAACTCATCAGAAAAACGAGGAAAAAAGCGATTGAAGACAGAATCTCCACTCATGCACACAACAGCAAAGAACTCTTCAACATCATCAAGCAGTTCGCCCAACCCACCAGCAAGTCCACCAACATCCCTCCCTCACAAGACCTCTGCGACAAACTCAGCACCCTTTTCCACCACAAAATCAAGACCATCTACAACTTTGATGATGACAACCAACACACTGAACCCTCACCAACCACCCAGACACCCTGAAGCCAGTAATCGACAACTGGACAGCCCTCACCATCGAATACACACTGAAGACGATGAAGTCAATTCACTCCAGGGCCCCCACAGACCCCTACCCCACCACATTTTCAACAGAGCCGCTGACACCATTGCACCCATGCTCTACCACACCATCAACCGCTCCCTGGCAACTGCCTTGTTCCTGGACTACTGGAAACACGCTGAGATCAACCCCCTCCTGAAGAAACCCTCCTCAGACCCCACTGACCTCAAAAACTTCAGACCCATCTCCCTGCTCCCGTTCCCAGCGAAAGTCATTGAGAAAGCCATCAACAGCCAACTCGTCACATTCATCGAAAAGCACAACATCCTCGACTCCCAATCTGGCTTCAGAAAAAAACCACAGTACGGAAACCGCCCCCCTTGCTGCAACAGACGACATCTGAACCTTACTGGACAAAGGAGAAACAGCAGCCCTCATCCTCCTCGACCTCTCAGCGGCGTTCGACACAGTCTCTCACGGCACCCTAATATGCAGACTCCACAACGCAGGGATCCAAGACAAGGCCCTCGACTGGACCCGCTCCTTCCTCTGTGGCAGAACGCAGAGAGTCAGACTCCCCCCCTTTCCTCTCAGACCCTACATCTACCACCTGCTGAGTCCCCAAGGGGTCCTCCCTCAGCCCTACACTCTTCAACGTCTACATGGCCCCACTCGTCTCCATCGTCAGAACCTACGGACTCAACATTGTGTCATACGCAGACAACACCCAACTCACCCTCTCCAACGAACCCAACACCGCCAGACAACTTTCGAGAAGGCATGGAAGCCGTCGCCAAATAGAGGAAAAACAGCTGCCTACAACTAAACACAAACAAAACGGAAGTACTCCTCATGGGTCCAAACCCAGATACCTGGAACGACACCTGGTGGCCCCCCGCCCTCGGAAGCCCGCCCACCCCCACGGACCACGCATGCAACCTGGGAATCATCCTGGACTCAGAGCTCAAAATGGACCGCCAGATCAACTCCGCCTCGTCCTCCTGCTTCCACACCCTCCACCTCCTACGTAAGACCTTCAAATGGATCCCCTTGAACACAGAATGACCGTCACTCACGCCTTGGTCACCAGCAGGCTCGATAATGGCAACGCACTCTATGCCGGAATAAACAAAAAACACCTCACCCGCAAGCTACAGAACATCCAAAACGCCGCAAGACTGGTCCTCAACCTGCCAAGCCACTGCCACATCTCCCAGCACCTGCGCACACTCCACTGACTCCCCATCGAAGCTAGAGTCACCTTCAAGATGCTAACCCACGCTCACAAGGCCCTCCACGACACCGAACCAGCATACCTGAACAGCCCGCTCAAATTCCACGCACCCCAAAGGACCCTACGATCAGCCCGGCTCTCCTACGCCATGGTCCCCCGCACAAGGAAGACCAGATCGGGAGACTGCTCCTTCTCCTTCCGCGCGGCCAGTGCCTGGAACGAACTTCCGCTACACCACAGACAGATAACATCGCTTCCCTTCTTCGCAAGAAACCTCAAAATCTTGCTCTTCGACAGACCCCCTTCTTGCTGGACTGGAACCTGCAAACACCCCCCCCCCCCCCCCCCCTCACCCCCACCACCCCCCACCCCCCACCCCCAGCGCCTTGAGACCCTTATGGGTGAGTAGTCGCGCTTAACAAACACCTGATTTGATTTTTGATTTGATTATAGATGACCAGGCTTTACATAGTTTGGATGAGGCTGCAAACCAAAGGAGGCGGTATAAAAGAAATATTGTTGCAAAATACATTCCTTAATGACAGTTGCACCCTAGTGTGCCCTAGTGTGAACAGCATTGATCTACAAAGGTATAGGTGGAGAATAGATTTAGTTCTCTTACACATGCACACCAATAACATTTTACTTAGTAATGCTTCCATACCTACCTATCCCCTTGTTGAGCCCATTGGTAGTAGCATAGAAAGCTGCTTATTGTCTAAATCGTATGCACCATGCATCCTTCTTGACAATCTTGCCTTTGATGTGGCACCCTTTACCTCTGCATCCGGGTCCAAAGACCTCACAACTGAGGGCATTTCCTACAACTGCCCTTTTGTCAGTGCAGTACGGCAATGTCCTTCTGGTATGCAGTTATCAAATTTAACAGGCAACAGTAACCTTGGGAAGACTGCAAGCATCCGATTAATGTAAAAACAGTACATGCGATTAGGGATGAAAGAAGGACATTATGGTTTCTTTGGAAATCTAACTCATTGGATGTGCAGAAGTAATTGTCACAAACTGTGTTCCAGGAAAGGAAATGAAATTCTCACGTGCATGGATTGAAATAGGGCACCCAGACACTTTGAAAAGCACACTTTTAAGCTCACAATGTACTGGCTGTTGACCTACAGCCAATTTCCTTTTCCACCGCAAAATTACCAGTGTTTCCCCAAACAGGTTTTAATTTTTAGTGCACTCAAAGAGGCAGGGACACATGCCTAACCCAAGCCAAGTGATGAGAGTCTGAGATATTTCCAATTTGGATGTTAACCCTGTTAACACGGTAACTCTTTCCAGTGAAGACTCTCTGTATTATTTCAAATCTCTTATTTGTTAACAGCCTCATCATTGGAAGTAACAAGTGCATTTATTTTCAAAGCCCTCTAGAATTCGTAGGGCAGTCTTGTTACTCTCTATTTTTCGCCCAGTTTAAGCTTGAAACTTGATAACCTTCCTAAGCTGCTTACCAAAGAAAGGAAGTCTAAAAAAAACACACAAAATCCTCATTGCACGCCCTGCATTCCTATTTTCCAACGACTCCACCTATGTCCATTAGAACAAGATCGCATTGTATCACATTAGTATTACAAAGAAGGTTGAATAAGTAAAAACTATAAATTCAATAGACTTCATTGTGCTCTGTAAACATTAGTGCCTCACCTTTGACAGTTATTAAATTAAAACACTACTGGAATGTCTGTTACAATTGAAGATATCTCTTTGTAAATAAGGTCCCAGTTCAAATACTTAAACGGGTTGCAGGTTTATAGGTAGATGGTTTGTTACAGGTTGCTTACAGGACCACCATACCAGGGGAAGCCTCTTGCCTACTGAGCCCAATATCGTACTGGCAACCTAGCCACACAATGACTCCCTAGCAGTCTATGGTCTTTTAAGCTAAGATGAGCAAGGAAGGCGCTAAAAAAAAGTAGCAGTTTATAACACATGTCCTTCCCTTAGAAAATAGTAAAACCAAGTGTTGTAGGTGTATTGTAAATACGAAGTTATAGGCTGCTTAGTAGAACATCCCACAAGGAGCAGCATCTGCCCTCAGCCCACCACCTTCTACTGTCAGCCTATGACTGTTCTTATTGGGGTAGGATCAAGGCTGATTTGCACATGGCTGGGTCTAATCTCAGGCGGCATTGTGGGCAAAGAAAAACCATAAGGGCTGGGATGTGGCCCGAGGAAATTATCAGTGGCAGAGATTCATTCAAGCAACCCAGCCATCATTCTTTGGTTTACTTCAGCCAGGCACACAGTGCCTCGCCAACTTTCCATGACCCCATAAGTTGTCTGAGCAGAGCAAGGAAGGCTTTACATGAACAGCAGATTGCAACACGGCTACTCTTGTTCTTTGGAGACTGAGACAACGCCCAGAATCAATATTTTCAGTTCACTTATTAATTAGACAAATAATTGAAAACTATTTACACAATATGAATAGCCACAATTTGAATGAGCCACAAATCTAATTTTAAAACCTAGCCCATGTTATTTGTTTCAGGTCACCATCATTTAGAAACATTCTAAAGGATTCTTTGCAGAAAACGAGATGGGAAATAATTCACAGCAGCTTGTCTGGATATTGGTGAAGATTATGAAAGGCTAAATGTTCCTATCTGACACCCGAGGAAAACTTCCAAATACCTGCTGGCCACATACGTGCCAACGTAGTTCTGTTTTAGGGTAAGGGGAGTGGCCATGCACACATTAGCTCTGCTCCTCCATTTTGAACACTCTTTAAGTGCATCCCCAATTTGAACCCATATGATCACAGTTTAGAGGATCTCTAAAGACCAATATGCTCCATTCTGAATATGGATCAAAGACCAAAGAACATGTTTAATTTATGTGCTTTCTTAAACAAACCTCGTCCATCTGTTCATTTATATCTTCCACCCTAATCTGTACTCTAACAATTTAAAGTAATTATTTAGAAGCCCAAGTGAAGGACAAAAGTAGTAAAATCAAAAGCAATGGTCAGAAAAGCTTAACAGTAGGATCACAATACAGTGCTTCGACTACTACATCGCCATACAAGGCAATTACCTTTCTTTTTCTTCTTCTCTTGTGGCGTAGGCACTTTCTTCTCCTCCTCCTCCTCTTCTTCCTCTTTTTCCTCTTCACCTGCTGGCTTCTCTTCTTCACTCTCTTCCTCACTCTGGTTTCCCTCATCAATTCCTGTGGGTGGGGAAACAGTGGGTGAGAGATGAACCTTGCCAAAAGGACTAAAAACAGCCCTAACAGAAGAATGTAAGGCTGATATAGGGTACGGAAACTGATGAGTTAACTACATGGTTAACTACTTTTAAAGGTGGCAAAGTGAGCCAACCTTGTTTAAATTCCAAGCAGTGTAAAAAGCACCAATGTAGGGATGCTCTGTAGTCAAATCACTTACATTCTGAGATCACTTACACCTTAAAAGAGTGCAGATGACGAAACCTCACAGCCGAATTTCTAGATTATAAAAACACATACTTTACTTACAGATTTTGCAAACATATCCAAGGCTGCAAACCAAACGCAAACCATGCACTATGTTACAAAACAACCATGTACTGACAACTTTGAAGAAATCAGGCATGTACCACATCCCATGTTCAGAGATAAAATGGTACAAAATTAAGGATATATATATATATATATATATATATATATATATATATATATATATATATATATATATATATATATATATATATATATAGATATATATATATATAGATAGATAGATATAGCAAACTCGTCTCAGACTTCAAATCACAGAAAAAGATTAAGCAAACCCAAATTGCAGTGCTCTTTTTCTTTATTGTATGCCCAGCACCACGTTTCGGTCCTCGTGGGACCTTGATCACATGATTAAGGATAGATATATTAATATATATATATATATTTTTTTTTTTTAATTAAATATGTGGCTTATACAAGTATACAAAAATATGCATTTTCTACATCCTAGGTTAAATGGATGATAGCATGCGAATACTCTGAAGCAATCAGAATTAAGACCTTACAGAACGAATCATAAACTTCAAATGGAAAGCTTGAAAGTGCATGTTTTCACTGCAACCAGATACTGGATTGATGTTTTGTTTTACTCGCCTTGGACTCAACACAAATCTTAACTTTAACCCTCAACCCAACTATATGCTTAACCCAGCTGCAAACCAAACCTTGAAGCCAACCCTAATCCCCACCATATCCAGATCTACTTCCAGGTTTAGAAATCACCTTTCCTAGTGTTTTTACGTCTCGCCTGGCGTGGGAGCGCGCATGCGCTCATCGTCTGTAAGAGCTATAGTAAACAAGTTACTTTTGAGAAGGGGACTCAAGCCCCGCCCCTCCTTTCCATTGGGTAGCGTCAGCATTTATGGTAAACGCTGGCTTCCCATTGGAAAGGAGGGTTTTTGGTTGCCTCCCTTTGGCTTTTTGGTGGACTGCCTCGCCTGATTCACGGCTGTTGTGAAGACTTCTCTTATCTGCTTGTTTATTTAACAAGCAGATAAGAGAAGTCTAAGCGACAGCTGTGAAGCAGGCACTGGAGAAAAGGCGAAAGGAGCCTTCGGAGCTCGGCGCGCTCCAACGCATGGTTGCTCGCCAAAGTTTATTGGTGCAGTTAAGAACAACACGTTCTGATCCTCGCACGGAGGTGCCAGTGACCTCGGCAAATGAACGGCCTCCTCTGTGTAGTTTTTAGGGCTCGCCCCTCGAGATGCACTGGGCAGCAGTGCTCACGCAGGCGAGCCGTTTTGTAGGAGGGTTTAGAAACGGACCCTGGAATCGCGCATGCTCGTGCATGTGCTTTTCCTTTTGGGTTCCGGATTTAGGCTTTGCGTGCGTTTTTTATTCAAACAGAGCACGCAATAGGCCAAAGGCGGGTGCATTGCTCCGCCCATGGCCTATTGGTGTCTGGTACGCACACCAGAGCCCATGTGGTTTCAATTATCGTGCCCAGACATGGATAATTGAAAACACATATGGCTCGCTGTGACGCGCGCACCACTTGCGGACTTATTTTTTTTTTCTTTCAGTGCCGCTTGTTTCAACCCTGCACCTTCCTTACGCCCAATATGTCCGAGGCACTTAGAAAGGGTGCCCGGGGTTAAAAGCCGAGGCTGCAACTCTTGTTTTAAACATGCTTTTAGTCAACTGCACAGAGGCTCCCTGCCTCGGCTGCTGCCTGCTCTGGCCACATCCATGTAAACGTCTGCAGGAAGGCCCTCGTCATACAGGTAACACATAACTGGAGGTCAGTGGACACTCCAATGAGGCGGTACCGGCTTGTTTTCAACCCGCAGGGACTGTTCTAGGGATTATAATTTGCCCGTTCAAATTTAGTGAAGCAAGTAAATGCCCTTGCATCGGGGTCTGCTGAGTGAAATCTTTCTGGCTGAAGGTACTGTAATTGTATTTGTATAGCGCTTAATACCCTTGATAAGGCGTTGAAGCGCTTTACTCCAGACATCACGCTGCACTCTGTTAATGCATGTAGCATCTCTAGCGACTAAAAGCCCTTCTCAGGGCACTCTCGGGCCCCTGGCTTCCCCCAGTATCCTCTAGTGACTAAAAGCCCTTCTCGGGTGCTCTCAGGTCCCTGGCGTCCCCCCATCTAGCATGCACACGTTGGTGCTGTGGAGTGAAGACATGTAGGGTCCAATCGGTGCAACACCAGTATTGTGTTTTTTCAGCCAGCGTCAAGGCATTACAAGTTTAAAGGAATACCTGCTCCGCCAGTTTTAAAAAACACAATGACAGGTTTTGGCAGGTGAGATTCTCGGCTCGGTTCACCGAGCACAGTTTACGAGTCCCCATTATAAGAAAATCGAGCTTGTGTTGTTGGTGCACACCACATGTACACTGTCACAGATTTCAACATTTGGTGTCAAAAGTCAAATGCAGGAACAAAACACGAAATATTGCAGCCACGTGCAAGTGTTGTCAGAAACCCAAAGCAGGCATCCTCGTGGGGCCTATTACAGTGTTTTTAAGAGGCCGCTGTGCTCCATTAACATCATGCATGTGCTCCCAAGACAGGCTCCGAGGCACATAACACTGCCGACAAGTGGACTTCGCAGGCAAAGAGTAAGCGGTCCTGGACAGACTCGCCCCAATGAAAGAATCGTATGAGTCCAGCATGGGTGGATACTGTGGTCTTCAAATGTTTTAACGCTGCAGCCCCCCCACCCCTAGCGTGAAGGTGAGGGGGGAGCTGGCGTACCAGATTTGCCACAACGCTCAGGCATGGGTGCCATGAGGCACAATGCAAGCAAGGACTTTGCCCCCCCCCCCCCCTTGTCCCTGGGTTGGTGATAAAAAGCCACCAACTAGGGTACATAGGGCCCCTATAAACCTGCGTCCCTCGGTGTCACTGCACCTACTGCAGCCGTGATAGCACTCAGCTGACTTGCAGGGACAGCCTCTTTCCCTCAATCTCTCCTAGTAAGAGGCAGAAAGTATAGCACTGGTTCTGGCTTTCAAGAGGGTCGATGGCCACAGCAAAGCATGTGTTTCTGTGTTTAGTGCAGATCCGGCAGTCCTTATCTGACAATACAATAATTTCGCTACCACAGATTTAGTTAACAATTTAGTTAACACAAATGTGCATTTAATTCCAGTTACAGCAACAATATCTGTGTTATCTATGTGATGAAAATTGTCCATCAAGTCATTTTTGTAACATTTGGGCGGTCCAAAATTGTAGTCCTACTTTTAGGTCTGTGGAATGCCCGCTTTTTGGTTCCAAAATATGGCCCCCCAGTGGGGAGGGCGAAGCCAGCAGTGTCCCTATGGGCGCAGGGTAAACATTTCCCCTCAAAGACCACTTTTGACGACTCAGGGAATCACTGCGGCCGAGGCTACCGCCCTCTGCGTCAGCCGCTCTTTAAGAAGGACGCGGGCACGCAGTTTGCGTGTGTGAAGGACAGCCGCGGAGAGCGGTGCTGGTACCAAGGGAAGCCGCGACAACAAGGTGATTCCCCAAAAAATGAAACATTCAGCAGTAGAGCACCATCTGCCTGGGGGTAAATCATCAGTCGTGCGAAGTCGAGCACCACGCACTCTAGGGGGCATGCATCCACTTACTGCACACAGGAGACTATGTGCGCAACACACTCATCTGCAGTGTTGTATCGTGGCTAATTTGAGCTTCTTTTTGAAAAAACTACGATTTGTGCCCTTCATCCCGACTGGTGAAAGGTGTGGATTTATTATGTGTGTTGCATTTTTTATGAATTTACACTGCGGTTACCAGGTGCTTTCAAAAGTGGGTTACAGTAGGTTTTAGGAGGTAGCAGGAGGTTGGATAGGGCTGGTAGATTGAGCTGGGCTGGGCGTGAAGCTGCGCTCAGGTTCATGGGTTGGCAGGACAAGGAGATCTGGCACTCTTGTTACTCTTACCATGTTAATTTATATAACAAGCATTTGCAATGCAATAGGTCAGGCAGTTACACGAGTGAAAGCTATTGGCATTGTAAATGACAATGCTTTTAATTTATGTTTTTAAAACGAATACAAATATAAAAAAGGCATTGTTATTTGCAATGTCAATAGCTCAAACCCATGTAAATGCGAGACCTATTGCATTGCAAATGCTTGTTTTTCTTTTTTTTTTACATTACAACAGGGACCCTTAAAGTTAGCCGCACGGATTCCAAAGCAGAGAAGGGGTGCCAGTGGCTTGCGGCTCAGTTCTTTGCAAAAGCGCATGATTAAAGCACAAAGCCCCGGAATACAAAACACAATGCTGAAAAATGCACAAGCAACAGTACAAAAACATATATAAAGTTGTTTGATCTTTAAATCAATATGAGGTTTGGTTTTTGACGCTAGCAGGCCCTCATACAGAATCAGAGGGGCAGTGGCGCAGTTGTTCGGCATCTCTGCGCGGTCCCTCTCTATAATAGTTCGCTACCTGTCAGAGGTTTACTGTACTCAAATAACCTTTTCTAAACCGAATATGTTGTTTCAAGGCTCCCGCTCTCGATTTAATCACTGCGGCTTCTTTGTACATTTTCTTAAGTATTGAATACGGCTCATCCTTGGCTCATCCTCTGATGAACAGGATTATGTTCATGGTTTTACACTGGTAGCTTCTCAAAGGTGAAGTTTGTAACCTGGTGAGGGTCATGCTATGGGAGGTGAAGAGGTCATTTAATACCAATACTTCGGTAGAGAGAAAGGCAGTTCGCCGAATCACAGGTGGCACTACAGAGAGCGCGCACACACAGACACAGAAACACGCGCAAGCATCTTGAAGACAGGAGCAAACGTAGGAGTTAAGCGGCTCGAAGGCTCTCCGAGCCCTTATTTTTTTAATGACAGCACCCCCTATTACGGAGCAATAAAACAGCTAGATTTACAGAAAAAAAGAAAAACAAGATAAAAAGTGTAAAAAAGCCCGTCCCAGCCACACTCCCTTTATATTTGTTCCAATTATGATTCAGAAAATGATGGGCAATATTCACAAGTCCACCAAAATGATCATTTGGGTTGGAAAAAGGGTTATTTACTGTACTCAAATAACCTTTTCTAACCCGGATATGACTGCGGTGATGGAACTTGGAAAAATCAGTTCCTGGACAGCAATGTTTAGGATGAAAAAGTGTCAGCATGAAAACACGAGTCACAACAAGAGGTTTACACTGAGCCGACCGCAGGGCACCACAGGAGGCGCCGCAGGACATAGCTCCTTGAAAACGTTCGTAAGGCTCCTATGTAATAATAGCCCTTTCCGTTGGGGTGGATCTGGCTGGCCTAGAGAAACTGATTCCCTTTCAAAGGAGAACCAAAAAGACATGGACACGGACATTATTAACGGGCGCAGGTGCAAGGGGCTTTAAACACATGCTGCGCCCAGGGACCCCGGGACCCGCCCTCTGGTACCCCCGAGGTGCCAGCGGGGTGACTCGCAGCGCCCTCTGTGCCTTCAAAGGCGAGCATGTCCCAAGGGCGGGGTTACACGGAACATGGACAGTCCTTGGAGAGAGGAGCTTTATGGGGCAGGGGAGTAATGGGGGGCCGGGGTGCAGGGATGAGCGGGAGGGGGGGTGCAAGGATAAGCTCCTAAAGGGTTGCTGGCTCAGGGTGTTTTGGGGTCGCATAGACACATTTCTACACTCACATTTCGGTCCATGTAAACTTCTACAATCTCTATCAAAACCGCTTCAATGGTGCGCTGTAAATTCTTGGATTCAAGTCATTAAGTCCTTGCAACCGCCCGCCTCCCTTCCTTTGAAATAATAACCTTGTTAAACTTCGTTCAAGTGTGCCCGGACACGAAGATCAAGAATAATGCGCTTTAAAGGCGCTCTGCTCGTCTAAGCGCTATAAGGAGCTTGTGTTTACTTTGGGGAAGAGAAATTGTCCTCTCCAGTGCCTGATGAAATCGTGGAATCAAACAGACAGATTGTGTGTTGGGGGGGTGGGGGGGGGGGGGGTAATGGGTAGGGGTGATGGGATCTGAGCAGAGGGGTGAGGGGGCTGCCGGGCAGGGTCTTGGTGTCTAATTTTCTGGGCTTGAAACTGGACTGTGTTCCCCGGTGGCTCAATTAAGCAGGTTATTGTCCCCCCAAAGAGAGAAAACAGACCCCCCCCCCCAAAAAAAACAGCATTAAAATGCAAGAGGTCTCGCCTTTCCTGAAGTTAAAGCCATTTGCTTTGCTATACAATACCATTAGCAAAGTAAATGGCTTTAACTTAATCAAAGGCTAGACCTATTGCATTTTCAATGCTTGTTCACTAAAGTTTCCAAACTACATGTAATCTGAACCAAGTAACTTATTACCTAGAGGCCGAATTGTTTACGCATCCTAGGTACAGTTCGTGCCCTAGGCAGAGAAACCGGATTTCACCCAATTCACTATCCAACTTCTGCCCTTTATTTGTAGATTTTTGGTAAACCATAAAACAAGACAGACATCACACAACTTTCTCACAACTTGTTTTTCCTCTTTTATGATGCCAGACCATATTTGTTTATTTGGCTTGAAATTCTCAAGTATCTGCTGGATGTTGCGCACCATCTGAGGGAGTGTTCTCAATGCACTGAGGGGGTCGCAGTAGTGATCAGGAAGACTGTGGATTTACTCTAATTTATCCTGACACCAGAAGAGGTCTGATACTTCATAATCTCAAACGTAAGGCGATAGGTTGGATGCAGAGTTTTCAATGAAGACACAAATATAATCCAAAAAGAGGGACATCAGGAGATTTCTGATTAGAACTGCTATTCTCCTATTAGAGTGTCGCTTACACAGTATGGTGGCCAAATGTTCCCCTGCAAAGGCAAAAAACAGGAACTGGGGTGAGATGGCAGCCCAGTCTCATACACCATGAAAATGGACGGGAAACTCAAAGGACAAGAACGATAGTAAACGTCTTTTGGGCTGCTCAGGTTGGTGTATACATGTTTAATGATTAAGACGAGGTAGCTGCTTGCAGTCTTTCCAAGACCACCATTACTTTCAACCATACTGCACAGTAGCCGCGCGGTTGTACAACATGACTTTAAAAAAAAACACTGACAAAGCCAATAGATAGCACATAGGTGAGACAAATTGGCTTCGCCAATGCTTTTTATTTGCTGGTAGGAGGGAGAATGTCTGGAAGCTGCAAGCAACTTCAGAGAGGGGTTCGAGGGGGTGATGTGGCAAGCAATGATGGGAATGTGGGCGGGAAAGGCAGTTACTAGTCAAGCCGGTCGAAACTATTTTTGTTTCACAAAAAGAATTGAAGTTTTATATGAAAGTATATACAGTATGGTATGGCCTCTCACTCTATGGTATGACATGGTCTGTCACTGTATTGTATGGTTTGGCCTTTCATTGTATAGTATGGTATGGTATGCTGTGGACTGGCTTATCATAATATAGTATGGTATGGACTGTCACTGTATAATATGGTATGGTATGGTATGACTATCTTATGGCCTTCCCTTGTATATTATGGTCTGTCATTATATAGTATGGTATGGCTAATTGGGAGGGGGGTCAGACGACAGAGAGAGCAATGTGGAGCACGGGGGGGGGGGGGGCAAACGAGCAAAAGAGCGCAATGTGAACACGCAGAAAAGCACATGGGTGAGAATGCGGGGGTAGTACAAAAGGACAATCACAACAAGAAGCAATGATGGGAAGGTGGGCAGGAGAGGTAGAAATAAGTCAAGCCGTAATGTGGGATGGGGCAGGGGGACATGGGCAAGCAATGACAACAGGTTATGGGGGGAAGGGAGGACATGGAAGCAATGACAGAGGTGAAGGTATAGGTCAAGCTACAAAGCAGCACAAGGGGATGGGAGACAGCTAGCAAACACATGCACTGTTAGTGAGGGCAGCAAGTAGAAGAAAAAAGTAGCATGGGCCATAAAGCATGAGCGGTGGAAGAAAACTCACAAAGGAAGCAATACCTGGGCCTTGGTTCAGGGGAGAGAGCAACCCACAAAGATGAAGTGAAGCCGGCACACGCTGACCAAACAGGACCTAGCAAATAAGAGCGATGATGAAGCCGACCAATGATCTAAGCCCCCTTTTTAAGCCAATAAAATAACTCACAAGTGACAGTGCCTGCAGATAGAAGCAAGCAAATGGGAGTGACAAAGCAAACACATGGTATCAGGGCTCAAAAAATGTACCCGCCCACTTGCTATGGAGAGTTAGTTTCTTTAAGGCCTGTTTTCAGGCCTACTTGAGCGGCCTGGCGAGTGAGCTCTGCCCTTGAGCTAATCTGAGTTTACTTCAGCTAGTGCAGTGCCAGGCTCTAGGGGGCAGCAGGTTATATGTTATTTGAAAACACTTAAAAATGTGGGAAAGCAAGGGTGTTGATTGGCTGATTGCAACTGAGCCCGCGTTGCAATCAGCCAATCAGATGGTAGCTCTCATTTGGGCTCTTTTTCATGGACATAGTGTATAGGCATGTTTACACACTTCTCATTAGCTGATTACAATGAGACTGTGCGATATACAGCTCAAGTAGACCCTACACAGCGCTTCAGATCGGTGGTGGCAGTGAACTGGCTGGGCGTAGCATAGTGCCATATTTCAGTTGTGCCCCACTTCATAAGTGGCCACTCCACCGGCAGAAGACCATGCTCAGTCACAGGTAAGCTGGCGCAGCTCGCTCTCGTCCTGGGCCTTGAGACATCAGTGCCGTTTCTCTGTAGCTCCAGAAGGCACGACCTGGGATGTACAGCCAGGACGGGATAGAAGTGTGACAAGCTCTTTAACTGGGCACGGGGTGATCATATACCTGTTTTGTTCACGTTACAAAAGGCCATGAGTGGGACTAGCAGTCACAACACAACTTGTCGGGTCAGAGGAAATCGAATGGGTGTGGTGGCAGCTACAACTTGGTGAAAGCTTTCAAAATCTTATTCCACACAGGAGACATGTAAGGCTGGGCTGACTGAGAATGAGTACGTACTTTCAAATAATTGTGCTAACCGGCATCCGACCTACAGCCAAATGTTAAAGTGTTTAAAAGAGAACCCTGTTCTAGATGTCTTAGTAATGACCATGCTTATGATTACAGGACGACTTCATGCCACATACGAAGCAACGATCCAGTTCAGGGCTTTTCTTTAACAGATCCTGGTTTTCATGAATTTTAGCTTAATAGAACCAACTGATATGACCCAGGACTACAACTCCCAGAATGCACAATTAAGCCAAAATTGAGCACAAGACTGCTACATTCTTGGTGTCATGGAGTTATCCGATATTCGTACTGCAGCTGCACCTTCAGAGGGCCATCTTTGTGGCAATGAATATCACAGGATTTCATGATTGCACCCAATAAATAAAATTAAAACACATGCTGGACCTTATTCAGCACACTTTGAAGCGCGCTCTAGGAACTGAGCTTTTCTTTGCAATAATTGTTTCAAGCCTCGTACAAGCCACCATACTTAGATTCACCCCTTCAGTCTTGGAAACCAGACTGTTTGGTTATCCATAAAATTGGCTTTGACTTTATGACGCAGTGCATTCTGGGAAGTATAGTCTTGGTTTATTTCAATTGCACTAACACCTGACAGCCGAGCGTTTTAAAAGGAAAGCCCTGGGCTAGACATATACCCGTCTGGAGGGAGAGCCAACAAATTAACTGGAAAAGTTGAGTCGCGGGTGTTAAGAGTCCGTCCACGTGCGGACCCATAAAAAACAGCTGCGCTGTAAATCATTGCAGAAAAGGTGTTTTTAAAATTTAAGCATGTGTTTATTTCTGTAACACACGCACGTGTTTCACCTTAGTGCATCACATTATTAGTATTATAGTTGGAGCAACGTGTTATAAAATCAAACATGAGAGAGGTTTTGGTTCAGCGCATATCCAGAATGCGCGTATTTGAAGGTCCTCCTATGATAATAAACTGTTTCCCCGCAGATGGCTTTAATTGGTAGCTGCAAGACAGCCTATGCGTTGCTAGCTAGCTCTCTGCTGTGCCTTTCCCGTGTCGTCATCTATGTAACGGGGCCCCCAGTGGCTCTTGCAGCCTGCCATGCCAAACCGGTTTACACACATTTTTAAATCCGCCCTAATGACTATTGACAGGAAACAAACGGGCTGAGGCGGAGTGAGAGGCTTGCTGATATGTTGTGAATGGATAGCTGGGAAGTCTATAAAAAATAAATATAATAAAAGCAGTTTCAGGCAGGGGAGCAGCTAAATAGTGCAGCAGGTTCAGTGGAACCATGAACCTGGGGCATTGGTTTGTGAACAGCCCTATGCCGCGAAGCATGGCAGTCTTTTACTTACAAACCAGATGCTGCGATTCATTTTCTTGCTTGCATTTGGGCCCAAAGCTTTGCCACCGGTTCCATCTCCTGGCAGGTGGATTAACAGAAAATAATGTATTGAGGTGTACCGAGGCTTCAGGCTGAAGCAAGCGCCCAGTCACTCGAGTTAATGGACCAATACTGGTGGGTTGATGTTTTCTTGTAGTGATTATTTGTGTTTTACCTGTTTTCAGTATGTGAGAAAAGTTTACACCGCTACCACACAGTGATGTTCCCAGTCCTGCCCCATCTATTGTGCTTGGGAGAGCTTTTACTACGAGTTCATCAAAATGAGGGAAGAGGAATAGCTGTCCTATCTGTTCCCCAGAATTAGGCAGAGTTAATCAATGGTGGATAGGACACTTGTAACCACTAATACCAAGAGAAATATTTGGAAAACCCTCATAAACGTTGTGTATAACGTAAGCGGTATATGTTGTTGGCCGCCCCACACAAACGTTATGGCAGCAATCATTGGGTTTAACAATTTGTAAATTGCCAGCCTCACCCGAGGCGTTCTCTGGTATTGTGGCAGTCTCCAGAGAATTTAGAGTTACCCCACTGAGAGTGCGCAAAAAGGTTTTGTTAAAAAAGCTTCCAGACGACTTAGATACTCTTTATTAGTATCGCTGGACTGCTAGGTTAAAAAATGGTTGGGTATGCTCACAGGAAGTTAGGTATCCATAGCATATGTTAATAAGATTGAAAGAACGTCGACATGTTTCTGCTCTGTTGGCCAGGTGGTCTAAGAGCATTCGTCAGGACAAATACAACACTTAACACAGATAGAAAACATATCACTATTTGTGATGTTGATGGGTAGATTTATAAACTTATTAGTCTTACCCTTCTGTTTGGGGTATCTGAGGTCACCTAAAAATTATTAAAGAAAAAGGTGGGGTCACTACTAGCATTTAACCAATATTCAGGAAATGGTTGACAAACAGGACTTTATACTGTTATTACAAAAGCTCAAATGAGACATATGGAAACCGACTAATGGGGACATCAATGGCGAGTAATGGGTGGCGACTGGCGATGAACTAGCGTTTGCATAGTGAGTATGTAACTCGGTGATAACAAATTACAGGCTAATAATAGTTTAGCAATACCCAAATAGATTCATAAAATGTGACATACCTCTAGTTAGGTGAGCTTTCATATAAACCTAACGGAGGTAAAGAAAGGGGAATGGATAGTTATGTATACATATCCATGTTGATGGCAATGAAACAATCCGAGTTACCTCAGGTGAGGTCTTACCTTAGAGATGATAAATCAAGGTTTCATCAGGAGGTAAGGACATTGTCCCAGGCTATAATGATAGTAAGCTGAGGTTAGTAACAATGCCGTGTCGTGGCGATTCACCGCTAGCAGATGTGGGAAAAACTCACCCGCTTTGGAAGTGTGCCGCGTCTTGTGCTGACTCTGCCTCCTGGACGCCAGGAGCACGCTTTCAATGGCGTTTTTACAGGGCATTTCAAGGAAATAGAAATGGGACGTTTTTGGAAAGAGGAGAACAGTTTAGGACTATGTAAAACAACAAGTTTGGAATTTGTTTACACGCTCGAAATGAATTATAAGTAATCTCCAATGTGATGTAGTAATTATCATGGCGTTACTCATAAAAATTGAAAAAATGAATTTTTAACACTGAAATATGGAAACCACATATATTACAAAACCCAATCCTTTCATACTGCAGAAAAAGTAGTTCTTTAGGGGGTCTATTATTCATTCTTCAAAAAAATTAGCGTGCAAAGTGGTGCCAGCAAATGTCATCATTTAGACCGATCTTATTGGTCTTAAGGCGGTCCACCCAACGCTGTTCTTTTTCATATAATACTTTGTCAGCATTGGGTGTTGTGTCTGGTATTCTTTCAATAACTGTCCACTTCAAGTCCTCAATGCTGTGTTTTTGTTCTGTAAAGTGTGCACAGAGTTTGGTAGTGTTCTTGTGTAAGCGAATGTTGCTTTTATGTTCCCCTATGCGTAGTTTGACCTTCCTGCAAGTCATGCCAATATATTTCTTGTCACAGGGACAAGTGATCATATAGATCACATGCGAGGTGTTGCAATTGCTGTGTTGCCTTTGGGTCCATGTGAATGTTGCAGACAGTTGTAGAGTCTTAGACATTGAAGTGGATGTGCAGGCTGTGCAGGAGCCACATGGGTAATGGCCCGTCACTGGTGTCATGTTGATATTCCTGGTAGGATTGGTTGAATTTATTTGTTTTGGACGGGTATGTACCAGCATATCGCGCAGATTCTTTGTTCGTCTATTCGCAAAACGAGGTTTTGGCCAGTTGAACTTTCCTGTGTTTACAATGTGCCAATTCTTGCTGATAAGTTTGTTAACCTGATATGATGCGGGCCCAAATGTTGTGACGCAGGTCATGAGGTCCTTATTCTCAGCTTTTTCAAAAGTTGTCAAGAGATTTTCTCTGGGTTGATTTGAGGCTCTTTTTTGACATTTCGATATTGTGGATT
The DNA here is from genome assembly GCF_964263255.1 of Lissotriton vulgaris. Taxonomy (NCBI): domain Eukaryota; kingdom Metazoa; phylum Chordata; class Amphibia; order Caudata; family Salamandridae; genus Lissotriton; species Lissotriton vulgaris. Next base: position 1,116,327,290 of record NC_141685.1, on the reverse strand, counting down.
TTTTATAATGTCTTTGTTGGAGTCTGATGCTGAGAGCTTTTGATTGTGTTACATAATCCTTTTTTTGACTACAGTTCCTTTTGAGACGTAAAAACTGACTGTAAGGTAGGTTGTCTCTTAATGGTTGTGGATGATAGCTGTTATAGGACAACAAACTATTTTTTGCAGTAGGTTTTCTGAATGTTTTTGTCTCAATTCGGTTTTCCGCTGCAAAAATCGTTAGGTCCAGAAAGTCAATGCTCTCTTTATCTGCTGTATACGTGAATCTGAGCCATGGATCACGTGTATTCAGCCAATCAACAAAGGTTTTAAGATCTTGGTTATTGTGCCAAATCATAAGGACGTCATCAATATAACGTTTCCAGTAGAGAATACTGGAAACGTAGGGATTGGCAGTTGTTAGTACATGATGAGTTTCAAAATTACTCACGTACAGGCCGGCCACCGAAGGGGCAAAGGCACTGCCCATGGAGGTCCCATGGCTCTGTAAGAACAGTTGGTTTTCAAATTCAAAGTAATTCTCTGTAAGTGCCATCCGGCAACATTCCAGGACAAAGTGTCTTGGTGTTTTGAAATCCCAGTTTTCTGAAAAAAGGACATCTTCCAACATTTCTAGTGTCTCTTTTTGTGGAAGGCTGGTATATAATGATTCCACATCCAGTCCCACTAAGAGCATACTTGTGGGGTCAAAGGGTTGATCTTTAAGTTGGTTCAGCAGGTCACGGGTATCTTGTAAGTAGGCAGGTGTTTTTTTGACAAGTGGTTGAAGGAATTGATCCGCAAATTTTGAGAGAGGTTCCAACACTGATCCTATACCCGAAACAATTGGTCGACCTGGTGGAGGAGTTCTGTTTTTGTGTGTTTTGGGTAAGGAGTAAAAGTACGGGGTCTTTGGATGTTCAGTCGTTAGGAATTCAGCCTCTTTTTTGCTTACCCAGCCGTTTGTTTCTGCTTCATGGACCATGATTGCCACGGTTGTTTTTAATCTTGATGTTGGGTCCACGGTAATTTTGGTGTAGAATTTTTCATCCGTCAGTAATTCTCGGCACTGGTTTCTGTAACCTTCTTTTTCCAAGATAACTATTCCGCCACCCTTATCCGCGGGTTTTATGACAATATTTTCATTTGTCTGTAGTTCTTCCAAGGCGATCCTTTCTGATCTGGTTAGATTCTGGAAGGGTCTTTTGACATTAGTTGCCATGTTGTCAATTCCGGTTAGGATGGCTTGTTCGAAAGTTAGTATTTCCACTGGCACCATGTTTGCTGGCGGGGTAAAATTCGATTTTTTACGAAGATTGGTGTCTCCGAGGTCAGCAGTTGATGTAGACTCCCAAAAGTGAGCTTTTAATTTCAGAGTGCGACAGAATTCCGATAACTCACACTTGAGTCGGAACAGGTCGAGGTTAGGAGTAGGGACATAGCCTTTTGAAAAAGCTGAGAATAAGGACCTCATGACCTGCGTCACAACATTTGGGCCCGCATCATATCAGGTTAACAAACTTATCAGCAAGAATTGGCACATTGTAAACACAGGAAAGTTCAACTGGCCAAAACCTCGTTTTGCGAATAGACGAACAAAGAATCTGCGCGATATGCTGGTACATACCCGTCCAAAACAAATAAATTCAACCAATCCTACCAGGAATATCAACATGACACCAGTGACGGGCCATTACCCATGTGGCTCCTGCACAGCCTGCACATCCACTTCAATGTCTAAGACTCTACAACTGTCTGCAACATTCACATGGACCCAAAGGCAACACAGCAATTGCAACACCTCGCATGTGATCTATATGATCACTTGTCCCTGTGACAAGAAATATATTGGCATGACTTGCAGGAAGGTCAAACTACGCATAGGGGAACATAAAAGCAACATTCGCTTACACAAGAACACTACCAAACTCTGTGCACACTTTACAGAACAAAAACACAGCATTGAGGACTTGAAGTGGACAGTTATTGAAAGAATACCAGACACAACACCCAATGCTGACAAAGTATTATATGAAAAAGAACAGCGTTGGGTGGACCGCCTTAAGACCAATAAGATCGGTCTAAATGATGACATTTGCTGGCACCACTTTGCACGCTAATTTTTTTGAAGAATGAATAATAGACCCCCTAAAGAACTACTTTTTCTGCAGTATGAAAGGATTGGGTTTTGTAATATATGTGGTTTCCATATTTCAGTGTTAAAAATTCATTTTTTCAATTTTTATGAGTAACGCCATGATAATTACTACATCACATTGGAGATTACTTATAATTCATTTCGAGCGTGTAAACAAATTCCAAACTTGTTGTTTTACATAGTCCTAAACTGTTCTCCTCTTTCCAAAAACGTCCCATTTCTATTTCCTTGAAATGCCCTGTAAAAACGCCATTGAAAGCGTGCTCCTGGCGTCCAGGAGGCAGAGTCAGCACAAGACGCGGCACACTTCCAAAGCGGGTGAGTTTTTCCCACATCTGCTAGCGGTGAATCGCCACGACACGGCATTGTTACTAACCTCAGCTTACTATCATTATAGCCTGGGACAATGTCCTTACCTCCTGATGAAACCTTGATTTATCATCTCTAAGGTAAGACCTCACCTGAGGTAACTCGGATTGTTTCATTGCCATCAACATGGATATGTATACATAACTATCCATTCCCCTTTCTTTACCTCCGTTAGGTTTATATGAAAGCTCACCTAACTAGAGGTATGTCACATTTTATGAATCTATTTGGGTATTGCTAAACTATTATTAGCCTGTAATTTGTTATCACCGAGTTACATACTCACTATGCAAACGCTAGTTCATCGCCAGTCGCCACCCATTACTCGCCATTGATGTCCCCATTAGTCGGTTTCCATATGTCTCATTTGAGCTTTTGTAAAAACAGTATAAAGTCCTGTTTGTCAACCATTTCCTGAATATTGGTTAAATGCTAGTAGTGACCCCACCTTTTTCTTTAATAATTTTTAGGTGACCTCAGATACCCCAAACAGAAGGGTAAGACTAATAAGTTTATAAATCTACCCATCAACATCACAAATAGTGATATGTTTTCTATCTGTGTTAAGTGTTGTATTTGTCCTGACGAATGCTCTTAGACCACCTGGCCAACAGAGCAGAAACATGTCGACGTTCTTTCAATCTTATTAACATATGCTATGGATACCTAACTTCCTGTGAGCATACCCAACCATTTTTTAACCTAGCAGTCCAGCGATACTAATAAAGAGTATCTAAGTCGTCTGGAAGCTTTTTTAACAAAACCTTTTTGCGCACTCTCAGTGGGGTAACTCTAAATTCTCTGGAGACTGCCACAATACCAGAGAACGCCTCGGGTGAGGCTGGCAATTTACAAATTGTTAAACCCAATGATTGCTGCCATAACGTTTGTGTGGGGCGGCCAACAACATATACCGCTTACGTTATACACAACGTTTATGAGGGTTTTCCAAATATTTCTCTTGGTATTAGTGGTTACAAGTGTCCTATCCACCATTGATTAACTCTGAGCTTTTACTACTCCTACAGAGGGGCGGGTGTGTGTGTGTGTCTGTCTGTGTGAGGAGAGCTTGTGCTGCCGACCTCCAGTCTGTGATGTTATGCAAGGTCCAGAAAATGTTTATCATTTTACAAAAGTCACAAGGGTTGCCATTGTCCCTTTGTTTTCTAAAGTCACTTCCGATAGACGTCTGTCATGCCAAGGAGAGCAAGGTTTTACCTTCTAACATAATAAACAGGGTGCTCAGACTTTATCGAACCGTCCCTTTGTGTGCAAATGTAGATCTTGGGCAGGTAGATTTTGGCTAGCAAAGTCTGGTACGGGGTTGCCCAAGATGTGACTGACCCTACCCAAGTCCTCCCAGTCGCCTAGAAGTGCTAACTGTTGTAAAATCTACTGTAGCGTACCCTGAACTAGAAATGTGCCACCAATCTTCTTAAACATGAACTATTAATCAGCGTAACTAGCATTAATGTAGGCATTTGTGATTGTGAACAGATAAAACGTCTCTCTTGTATGACTGACGCCAGAAAAATGGGCAATACAGTTGCTTGATGCTCAGTGTCAAAACCTTTTTGACTGGATAACTAGTCATGCAGGTACTTGTAGGAGATCCGTTTGTGGGTTGAGTGTATTGATGTTAGGCCAAGTAGAGAATTCTAGTCACTAGACCTTCAGGTCTAGTAAGATTATCAATATTTTTCGAGGCATGCAAATGCAATGTGCACGTTTTGAATCCACTGTAGATTTCTCGTAGGGTCTACATGAGGTCTTCTGCAAATAGCTAAAAGTGAACATTTTTTTATGCTTTTTCAGAGTTTCAACTAATTTTTGTTTTACAAAGAAAATATAAGTCTTATATGAAAGTATATACAGTATGGCCGGGGTCTCCAACCGGTCGATCGCGAGCTACCGGTAGCTCGCCGAGACCCCGGGAGTAGCTCGTGTAGCCCTTCATGGGCTATTTACTTTTCCGGCTGCATTTGCCCGCCCTCACCCAAACCAGCCGCTCAGATTGGGGCTTAGCTAAGGGTGGGGTCGGGTGAAGAGGATGACGCTCCTCTTCAGGAGCGGAGACTCTTCTCGTGAGAGTCTGACTCCTGTGACGTCATCGAGGGCAGAAGGGCACGAAAAACAAGGTAAACAGAGGGCAGAAGGGCACGAAAAACGAGTCAAACATAGGGCAGAAGGGCACGAAAAACGAGTCAAACATAGGGCAGAAGGGCACGAAAAACAAGGGAAACAGAGGGCAGGACACGAAAAACAAGGGGAAAACAAATGAAACAGAGGGCAGAAGGGCACGAAAAACAAGTAGAAAACGAATGAAACATAGGGCAGAAGGGCACGAAAAACGAGGGAAACAGAGGGCAGAAGGGCACGAAAAACAAGTGGAAAACGAGTGAAACATAGGGCAGAAGGGCACGAAAAACAAGGGAAACAGGGCAGAAGGGCACGAAAAACGAGGGAAACAGAGGGCAGAAGGGCAAGAAAAACAAGGGGAAAACGAGGGAAACAGGGCAGAAGGCCACATAAAATGAGGGAAGCAGAAGGGCACGAAAAACGAGGGAAACAGAGGGCAGGGCACGAAAAACAAGGGGAAAACGAGGGAAACAGAGGGCAGAAGGGCACGAAAAACGAATGAAACAGAGGGCAGAAGGGCAGAAGGGCAAGAAAAATGAGGGAAACAGGGCAGAAGGGCACGAAAAACAAGTGGAAAACGAGTGAAACAGGGCAGAAGGCCACATAAAATGAGGGAAGCAGAAGGGCACGAAAAACAAGGGAAACAGGGCAGAAGGGCAAGAAAAACGAGGGAAACAGAGGGCAGAAGGGCACGAAAAACGAGGGAAACAGGGCAGAAGGGCACGAAAAACGAGGGAAACAGAGGGCAGAAGGGCACGAAAAACAAGTGGAAAACGAGTGAAACAGAGGGCAGAAGGGCACGAAAAACGAGGGAAACAGAGGGCAGGGCACGAAAAACAAGGGGAAAACGAGTGAAACAGAGGGCAGAAAGGCACAAAAAACGAGTGAAAGAGCAGGCCATAAAAAACAAGGGAAACAGAGGGCAGAAGGCCACATAAAAAGAGGGAAACAGAAGGCAGAAGGGCACGAAAAACAAGGGGAAAACTAGTGCAACAGACGAAAGAAGGCCACAAAAAACGAGGGAAACAGAAGGCAGAAGGGCACAAAAAACACGGGGAAAAAGAGTGAAACAGAGGGCAGGTCACAAAAACAAGGGGAAAACGAGTGAAACAGAGGGCAGAAGGCCACAAAAAACGAGGGAAACAGGGGCAGAAGGGCACGAAAAACAAGTGGAAAACGAATGAAACAGAGGGCAGAAGGGCAAGAAAAACGAGGGAAACAGGGCAGAAGGGCACGAAAAACAAGTGGAAAACGAGTGAAACAGGGCAGAAGGACACATAAAATGAGGGAAACAGAAGGCAGAAGGGCACGAAAAACAAGGGAAACAGGGCAGAAGGGCACGAAAAACAAGGGAAACAGAGGGCAGAAGGGCACGAAAAACAAGGGAAACAGGGCAGAAGGGCACGAAAAACAAGGGAAACAGAGGGCAGAAGGGCACGAAACACAAGTGGAAAACGAGTGAAACAGAGGGCAGAAGGGCACAAAAAACGAATGAAACAGAGGGCAGAAGGGCAAGAAAAACGAGGGAAACAGAGGGCAGGGCACGAAAAACAAGGGGAAAACGAGGGAAACAGGGCAGAAGGCCACATAAAATGAGGGAAGCAGAAGGGCACGAAAAACGAGAGAAACAGAGGGCAGGGCACGAAAAACAAGGGGAAAACGAGGGAAACAGAGGGCAGAAGGGCACGAAAAACGAATGAAACAGAGGGCAGAAGGGCAAGAAAAACGAGGGAAACAGGGCAGAAGGGCACGAAAAACAAGTGGAAAACGAGTGAAACAGGGCAGAAGGCCACATAAAATGAGGGAAGCAGAAGGGCACGAAAAACAAGGGAAACAGGGTAGAAGGGCAAGAAAAACGAGGGAAACAGAGGGCAGAAGGGCACGAAAAACGAGGGAAACAGGGCAGAAGGGCACGAAAAACGAGGGAAACAGAGGGCAGAAGGGCACGAAAAACAAGTGGAAAACGAGTGAAACAGAGGGCAGAATGGCACGAAAAACGAGGGAAACAGAGGGCAGGGCACGAAAAACAAGGGGAAAACGAGTGAAACAGAGGGCAGAAAGGCACAAAAAACGAGTGAAAGAGCAGGCCATAAAAAACAAGGGAAACAGAGGGCAGAAGGCCACATAAAAAGAGGGAAACAGAAGGCAGAAGGGCACGAAAAACAAGGGGAAAACTAGTGCAACAGACGAAAGAAGGCCACAAAAAACGAGGGAAACAGAGGGCAGAAGGGCACAAAAAACACGGGGAAAAAGAGTGAAACAGAGGGCAGAAGGTCACAAAAACAAGGGGAAAACGAGTGAAACAGAGGGCAGAAGGGCACAAAAAACAAGGGGAAAACGAGTGAAACAGAGGGCAGAAAGGCACAAAAACAAGGGGAAAACGGGTGGAACAGAGGGCAGAAAGGCACAAAAAACGAAGGAAACAGGGCAGAAGGGCACAAAAAACAAGGGGAAAACAAGTGAAACAGAGGGCAGAAGGGCACAAAAAACAAGGGGAAAACGAGTGAAACAGAGCAGAAGGCCACAAAAAACAAGGGGAAAACGAGTGAAACAGAGCAGAAGGCCACAAAAAACGAGTGAAACAGAGGGCAGAAGGGCACGAAAAACGAGGGAAACAGAGGGCAGAAGGGCACGAAAAACAAGTGGAAAACGAGTGAAACAGAGGGCAGAAGGGCACGAAAAACGAGGGAAACAGAGGGCAGGGCACGAAAAACAAGGGGAAAACGAGTGAAACAGAGGGCAGAAAGGCACAAAAAACGAGTGAAAGAGCAGGCCATAAAAAACAAGGGAAACAGAGGGCAGAAGGCCACATAAAAAGAGGGAAACAGAAGGCAGAAGGGCACGAAAAACAAGGGGAAAACTAGTGCAACAGACGAAAGAAGGCCACAAAAAACGAGGGAAACAGAGGGCAGAAGGGCACAAAAAACACGGGGAAAAAGAGTGAAACAGAGGGCAGAAGGTCACAAAAACAAGGGGAAAACGAGTGAAACAGAGGGCAGAAGGGCACAAAAAACAAGGGGAAAACGAGTGAAACAGAGGGCAGAAAGGCACAAAAACAAGGGGAAAACGGGTGGAACAGAGGGCAGAAAGGCACAAAAAACGAAGGAAACAGGGCAGAAGGGCACAAAAAACAAGGGGAAAACAAGTGAAACAGAGGGCAGAAGGGCACAAAAAACAAGGGGAAAACGAGTGAAACAGAGCAGAAGGCCACAAAAAACAAGGGGAAAACGAGTGAAACAGAGCAGAAGGCCACACAAAACGAGTGAAACAGAGGGCAGAAGGGCACAAAAAACAAGGGGAAAACGAGTGAAACAGAGCAGAAGGCCACAAAAAACAAGGGGAAAACGAGTGAAACAGAGCAGAAGGCCACAAAAAACAAGGGGAAAACTAGTGAAACAGAGGGCAGAAAGGCACAAAAAACAAGTGAAACGGAGGGCAGAAATGCACAGTATGAGCTCTGATGAAATTAGGCTTAAAGTTAATGAAACTGGGCGTGGGGGGGTCTCTCGGAAAAATGCGCGAGTTGCTTTGGGTTCAGTAGCTCACGAGGATTTTCACTGGCCAGAAGTAGCTCTGACTACACAAAAGGTTGGAGACCCCTGCAGTATGGTATGTCCTGTCACTGTATGGTATAGTATGACATGGTCTGTTGCTATACTGTGTGGTATGATGTGACATTGTATAATATGGGACGGCCGGTCATTGTATGGTATGGTATACTGTGGCCTGGCCCATCATTATGTAGTATGGCCTGTCACTGTATAATACAGTATGGTATGGTCTGCCATTGTATAGTAGCTTGTCATTGTATAGTATAGTATGGCATGGCTTATAGGGGGGGTCACACGACAGAGAGAGAGCAATGTGGAGTGCTGGGGTGGCCAAACAGGCAAAAGAGTGCAACATGGAACACACAGAGGTACACAGGTGAGAAGGCAAGGGGGGGTGGGTGGAGTAGTACACTAGGACAATCACAACAAGGATGGTGGGGAGGGGGAAGAAGAACACGGGTGACAGAAAGCAACACGGAACGCAGAGGAGAGAAGTACACTTGGGAGATGGCTAGGAAACATATGTACTCCCATAGACTGCTAAATCCAAATGAAAAAAGCATTGCTGAAAAGCTAGCAGTGGAAGCATAGAAGCTAGGTGTTCGACTTTGCACCATTGGCGTGGTTCTCCCTTCCATTTTTCGCTGGTGCCTCGTCTGTTTTTGCTGGTCTAGATGCTTTGGGCACTTTGCCACTGCTGTTCAGTGCCAAAGTGCAAGTGCTCCCTTTTGTAAATTGTTGTATGGATTTGTGATTCCATGATTGTTTATTTGATTTACTTGTCAGACCCTAGTACAGTGCACCGCGTGTGCCCAGGGCCTGTAAATGAAATGCTGCTAGTGGGCTTGCAGCACTGATTGTGCCACCCACAGAAGCAGCTTGTAAAATGTGACGCAGGCCTGCCATTGCAGAGCCTGTTTGCAGTCTGGGACTGCCATGTCGACTTGGCAAGTGCACACACTTGCCAGTCCCTAAGCCTTCTCTTTTCTACATGTTAGTCACCCCTAAGTTAGGCCCAAGGTACCCCTGTGGGCAGGGTGAATTGTATGTGAAAGGTAGAACATGCCCTGATGTGTGTGGCATGCCCTGATAGTGAAATACTGCCAATTTCGTTTTTCACTATTGCAAGGCTATCTGTTCTCATAGGCCAGAATGGGCAGTTTGTTTATAACATCTTATAAACCTTACTGACCCGGAGAACAATATAAGAAAATAAAGTTTAGTATGCCTGAACTCAGAATCTTAAAGTGCATCTTTAAGTGTGGGTGACTTTTACAAGCTGTGTTTGAAAATTCCACTTTTAGATTGTAGGCATTTTCTTGCCTAACCATCCAGTGTGCCTCTGCTAGGTTTGTGTATTGCATGTCTGGCTTGTGAGTGACAGGGTCTGGAGGAGGGCTACGGCTCCGGCAGTCTGAGGAGTCAGGTCTGGGCTGAATGAACCTGGGTTGAATTTTGAGTAGGAAGAGGAGATTTCCTTTTACATGCCTGGGCCAGGTCTGCTTTCAACAATGCTGTCTTCCGCTCCTGCCAGGAAGCTGCACCAGTGATGGCAGAACTGGTTTTGGCTGGGTACATACACTCTCTGCCTTAAGAGAACAAAGAATTTGTGTGTATAAAAAGGGGGACCCATAACCCCAGCACTTTAGTTCACTTCTGGGAAATCAAAAGGAACCTTCGCCAAGGAGAAGAACCGGAGAGGCTGAGGAAGATTACTGCCCCTGTGCTGTTTGGGGTTGGCCTGCAGTGGTTACTGGTTGCCAAGGAAAGGAGAAAAAGGACTTTGCTGTTTGCTTTGTCATCTTGAGGAAGATCTCCAAAGGCTTGAACTGAGCTTGCCTCCTGTTCTGAAGTCTCAGGGACACAAAAACTTCACCACCAGCTCCCCTGAATTTTCTTGTTGGGAATTCCAACTTGCAAATAGGTGCCTGCTGCGGTTTAGGACCTCTAGAGACTGTTTGCTGTTGGGAGCTGGAAAATTGAAGCAACGAGAAAGAAGCGCGTCACATCCACACTGATTCCCGATGCATTGCCGAGTCACGGAGAAGACGCATGCCGCATCCGCACCTGGTCCCGACGCATTGCAGAGCCCCAGAGAAGAAGAGTGCCGCATCCACACCGGGTCCCGAAGCATGGCTGATAAAAACTGAAGCAGTACACGGTGCGACTGCATACTTTCACTCATTGTCCGAATCGTCGCATCGAGCCGCCATTTTGTCGCATCGGATCGTCGCCACGCATCAAGGCGCCATCTTGTCGCATCGTAACCAGAACGCAGTAAAAAGTAGATGCATCGCCTCCTCTCCGGTAAGGAACAGACGAATCGCCTCCTCCGAAGCAAGGAATTGACACATCAACTTCCCTGCGACCCTTTTGTTTATTTTGCGTGAAGCACCCAAAACTACTTTTTGGGAAAAGAATTGCATTTACAACTTGCATTGAATTGAAGTATTTCTACCATTTAGGAACCTTATTTTTGATTCTGTATTGTGGATTTTTGCAGTTTGGTCTTGTTTAGATAAAGATTACTTATTTTTCTAAACTGGTGTGGTGTCCATTTGTAGTGTTTTCACTGTGTTACAGTATGTGTTCACAAATGCTTTACACACTGCCTCAGAGATAAGCCTGTCTGCTCCTGCCAAGCTACCAAGGGGGTGACCCCTTATCCTGGCTAGAAGCAAAGGTCCCTATTTGGACAAAGGTACCAACCATTGCCAACTAGAGACCCCAATTTCTAACACTAGGCAAACAAAAGAGATGGTAAAGAGGCTATGCTGCATAGGTGGGACAAAAAGTTTAACAAGCTAGGACTCAACTTGGAAGCAGGCAAACCCCACTGCTCACAATAACTGCCCTGGGAAAGCTGAATACATAGTAACTTGGTTATCTAATTGGAGGGCAGTTGTACATGAGGCTTTGGATATAAGTGGCTTTGAGGCTGTATCCATCACATACACTGCCCAGTATCCAATCATTGCCCCATGACACAAAGAGGCCTGACACCTTTCTGCTTCACCTGCATTGTGCACACAAAACGCATAGTCCTAAGGAACATCTGCCCAGAAGAGTGCAGAAGAAGAGGACCCTCATAGGGGAAGGGGAGGCCAGAAATCTACCGACAGAATATACTTTTCAAAGCATTGCATCATGAAAACCCTACCCACATGTCAAAGTAGTAACAATAGCCAAACATGGAAACAATATTACATTTAAAAAGAAAAAGAAAAACCTCATCAGCCAAGTTGCAAAGATTTTTACCTAAATGCGTGTGGACTGTTAATAAGGGGCCACAGGTGCAGTACTACTTTGAGAACGAGGATGTGGAAGGTGCATTGAAAAAGTTTGGGAGCATTAGAAAAAGTAGTTTTCTTTTAATGCCTTATAGTGTTCTGGTGACATTTACGAAGCACCCAACCGTCGGACTTTGGTGTCTCACAATACCAGTGTAAAAGGCCAGATATCGGAGTGATGGCTATGGGTGCCCATACCAGGGATAGCAGAGGGAACCTCACAAACACAACACCCTGGGACATCACAAGGGTTGTTCCTTTGCTCAGTCTTCTCACCATAGCAATACCACTTTTAATTATCCAGATGTAGAAGCTTGACAAGGAGTGTAAACTACAGCTAACCCACTGACGAGCGGCTCTTATGGCGGTCTCTTTACACACAATTTCAACAGTCTATCACAGACAGAATTGTGATCAATACTTCTACATTGGGCTTCATGTTTGCATGGCTTGGTGGTTGATTTAACTTTGCTGTTCCCGATTTGGTGCCTTTGCTCCCTATTCGATTGCTTGTCCCGCATCAGGATCATTTAGGTTTCACCCTATTATTTGATTGGCTGAGAGCATACTCCCAACACTGACTTCAGGGAACCATATTTTCTTTTTTTCCTCCCAAACAGCATTTAGTATAAAACATTCAATTGAAGTACAAGTCCTATCCCCCTCTCTCCATCCAGAAGACTGAACTCCCCAATGTTCCATTATTTCTTTCCACTGCCCATTCATATTTTGTTAACCTGTAGGTAACTCCAAGAACTGCTGCAGGTCAATCAATGTTGTGTGCTCTCCTCCCGCCCCCGCCACTTGTTAACTTTGCCAATGCCTCATGCTTTTACATTTGTGTAACAACATGTGTAAAGCCAATACAGGCAGCTAGACATCTTGGAACTATGAGGTGGCCATTTTGGAAGTATTAAAAAAATGCTCTTCCAAAACAGCTAGATGTTATGTTCTATCATTTCAAATAAGCTTCCATGTTGCTTGTACACTCAATGTGACATCTATTTCTGAACTATAGAGAATTCACTTACAAGTTGGCTGACTGCAATTATTGGCATTGCCAATTCTGACTCAATTTAGCAAGCACTAGAAAAGCAAATAGTTGGGGAAAAACAAGCATTGGCAAAGTAAGAAAGACTGGATTTGCCAATGTTAGTAACATCTTATGCCTTCGTAACCCCAAAGCGCAAATGTACAAGGGCAGTGCCAAGAGTACCAATACACAACCCAGTGGTTGCAGCGGCTACTCCTGGCCACCCTTACTTCATGTCTGTGGTTATCTGAAACAGATTCCCATCCAGTTTCTAAAAATCCCTGCAATATAGAACTTTAGTTTTATTAACTCCATTGGGACTGAACTAGAGCTACAACTCCTAAAATGCACTGGGTTGTTACTAGGAAGATGGCACCCTCGCAGACACAGACTCACCAGGAAAACCTAGTACAGGAGCAATTTTGTGTAGGGAGTGCATAGGACATCAGCAGTCATTTAACATCTGGGTAGTCCTACTGCCTTAAAACAACAGAGCTGGCTCAAGAGCAGAAAATGTTGAACGCGCTGTGTAAAACCATCAAAGTCATAGTGTGCAAATGCAACACTGCATGGCTATCAACGTAAAATGTGTTATGAAGTTATAGCCCAAGCACAACCATGCCACATTGACAAAGTGGCCATGTTTGAGAGGCCGGTAACAGATGGAGACCTGGGAAGAGATTACACGGACTATGCACTAGTGCAAAATTCAGCTAAACCTCTGTTGCACTGCTTTTGCTATTTGTGTCACAGGTAGTGGAGCAAACAGAGTTTGCTTCACTCCATGATAATGAATGTTTCTACACCAGCCTGAAGGGACAAAACAGACTGTGACCTAATTGCAAAAATAACAACTTTGCATCGAAATATATCTGTAAAGCTGCTTAATTAGACCATGAATGACCTTTGTTAAAAGAAAACAGAAGGAAACTAATGTTAAACTTTTATGGTGTTGCGTACTAAGAAATAGCTAACTGATTTCCTCAAACTCGTATTTTAAAAGCAGAGAAAATATGGATTTATTTTGTGCAGTTAAACGTAAACACAGTAAACGGAGTGACTTCAGTTTTTCCCATGATGCAAATATACTGATGCAATGTGCGCGTCAGAAAACCACGAGTCATCCACCACTACGTGAGGGGGATAAAAACCCAATCAAAATGTATGCAACTGAGTCCCATAGCGGAGGATTCTGAAGCAAGATCCTGCCTGGAGCATCCCATCTGACTGACTAAACAAGACAACCATTGGCAAAGCCAACAGGTCCCGTCTTAAGGACCTGTTGCCTTTTTTTAATGAAAATGATCTGGACCGAGAGCAATAGAGGGGTTTAAGAAATGCAGAGAGCGGGCAGAAGCACACATACAATATACATATATGTGGGGGAAGAGCAGCCGATTTTGCAACTGGGGAATCAGGTTCAAGCCCCAGCATCTGCTCAACAGCCTGCGATTCTGGGCACATCATTTATTCCTAAAAATGAATGCGACCTAGTGTAACGTAACAGGTTGTAAAGCGGTGGCTAATGTAAAACACTAACGCTTCCACAACGGATTTCACAATTTATTTTAAAAACTAAAGCTGAAGTATATGAAAGAGCAATATGGGTGCAGGACTGGAAATTGGAGCACAAGGGTTGCAGAGAATTATACTGTGCTTAAGAGAGCGACATGAATAGTGGGATGTAAAAGAAGCATGCAAGGGAGACCGCTCGATAAAACATGCACTCATGGAGTGCTTCAGGAAAAAGAAAAAACTATTCCCCAAAAGCAAGCACTCTGGAAGAATAGAAGGATCCAATCAGAAAGGTTAATAAGCTATGTTCCACGAGAGGGAAAAAGATATGCTGGAGGCTACAACAAATACAGCAAGCAAAAAAAAAAAAACGCAACAAAAATCCAATGGTATGCAATGGGTGGAATGTATTCCTAGGTAACCTTTCAGCATGTCCCCAGTATTTCTTTGCAACCAGACAGCTGCCCTGCCTAGTAGGCTTCGACCTAAAAATGGGGATGGCCCACCATGACAATAGGCCCACCTATTCCAGAAGAGACATAACAATGTTTCTAGTAACACCGGGAGCAGATAGGGGGTGAGTCCCAATCTATCCCCCCCTCCCGACACTCCCTCACGTGGAGTAGAATGCCCATTTTGATTTTACAGTGGGGGAAAACATATTGGAGGGGTTGAGTGATTTTACAGTGGGGGAAAACATATTGGAGGGGTTGAGGTTGAGTCCACGCCTCCCCCCCCCCCCCACCAACTAAACCCCTCAGGACGAGCCCAACAGTTTTTCTCTTCGCTCACTTTCTCTCACAAACAAATTGGAGGTGACTTTACATGTTTTAGCCAAAATTTGAAGTTTGCAAGCCCTTACGAGTAAGAAAACATCATTGGGTCCACACCCTTGACTCGAATTGTTGTCCAGACTTAAAAAATGTTCAGGTTTATTAGATTTCCCAGAGTGGTGGCGAAGCCTGGCTCAAATTACTCAGCTACCCTCATCATAAAACCAGGTCATTTTACTCCCCAAATATTTTTTTTTTTGGTCTCCATGTGGGCTGTGTGGCGTTTTGTGTCATGGACGTTAGGCCCAGCCACACAAGTGGGGGTACACTTTTAATCAGGAGAAGTGCAGGAGGAATTTTGCCTACCCCTGAAGCTTTTGGATGTTTTTCCTCACAGAAATAAGGAATTGTGTATTTTTAGTCAAAGTTTGACTATTGCAAGGCCTTTTGGTAAGAAAACATCATGAGATCCATACAAGCCTGCCCGGACTCTCCTGGAAGTCTAGTTTTCAGAAATGTCTAGGTTTGGTAGGTTTATTTGGGTGTCTGCTGAGATAGTGCCTGAATTCTGCAGCTCCCCGCATTGTAAAATAAATTTAAAAAAAATGCTGGGTCAGTTGGAGCCGCCTTATACTTCTTTTCTAGTCTGGGGTTAATTACCCTGGCTCTGACGGAGTCTTGGAATACCTCTGGTGCATGTTTTACCACTCCATTAAGTATTGGTAATGTGGTTGTGGTTTTATGTGAGGACAGTAATGTATCCATAAGGAAGTCTTCCTCTACTGGCTCTGTGTGTAAATCCACCCCATGAAAGGTGGCTGCAATATGAATAAGCTGTGTAAACCCAATAGAGTCATCTGGAGGAGATGGCCTAAAAGGGTATGCATCATCTTGTGGCAGATCTGGTGCATCTGGTGCGTTATAATCCTCCCAGGGATCATCTGATGGCCGAGGAATATTGTCTGGGTCATCTGTGTCCCCTATGTGTTGCTCACTTTCTAACCCTTGTGCATAATTATCTTCATCATCATCCTCTGGTGCAGGGCTATGCGTGGTGGATGGTAAGTGTGCAGCGGAAATGTCGAGCGGTATCTCTGGCAGTGGTGAAGGAATTCTTATGGGGGAAGTTTGAGCATGTTTTTTGAGAGGAACTGGAGGTGGGCTTGGGAGAGTCCATTTTCCTCTTTTCAGGCACTGTAATTATATGTCCAGTCTTTGGATGAATACCAAGAGTCTTGTTTTGGATCTGATCGTAAAAGCTCTTCTGTGGAACTATCCTTATTGGGCACCGACTGGTCTTGCTTGGGGCTGAACTGTTTAGAAAGTTTTGCAGTGTCTATTTGTTAGACCTGTCTGGCTTTTTGCGTAGTCCCCCCAATTTATTATTTATTTTGTCCCCTTTTTGCCCCTCACACCCTTAATAATTTTTGTCCACTAACTTTTTCTAGGTGTTGGTCAAGGGGATAGGTGTTCTTTTTCCCCTCATAGTTTTTCACCTCAGGCCCAGAGGCCTGTTCTGACAGGAAAAGTTGGAACCACAAAATGGTGGCTACCAACTGCCCTAACTGCCAAACCCAGAACTTGCCCATAGACTAGTATAGGGCGTTCCAGAACCTTCTGGTCCATTCTGGACCACTGAGGGTCAGCCTATATAAGGCGGAATGCTGGGCAGCCATTTTGTCTGTCAGTGAGGAGCAGCTAGAGTGAAGGCTCAGGTCTGGTAGGGGTAGGATCCTGAAGGGTGGTTTACTCTACAAGGGTAGCCCTCTGTCAAGGCTTTTCCACCTCCCATTTCCTGTTGTCCTAGCCAAGTTAGTTCATCCTGCTGATCCTGGTCAGATAGGTGAAGGGGTTAATTCCAGTAGTCTTGGGAGCTGAGAAGAACCCTGCCCTGGGAGCTGAACTAAGAGTTTCCCTGTGCCCCTAGTCTGTCCAGTAAGGAGGGATAGGGGATTAGTGCTGAATAAGAGCTCTGTGGCTTTATTCTGAAGGAGCCCCCCTTGTTATCCCCCCTCCTCGCTATAGTGTGGAAAGGAAGTACTTCCACTGAACAATTTCAAGAATTCCTTACCACTGACTGGCCCTGTGGTGTGTGGCAAGCCTCTTAGCCTGTTAAGCGGGAAGCGAGGGGCTAGGAACTCGTTCTCTTGAGTAAAACAGGAGCGGGACCCCAGGGGCATCGATCGCGCGCTGTGGCAGCGTTTTCCCCGAGGTGAGACGTGATAGTATGTTGACTGACTCTTGAGTGCTACCGCGCATGATCCCAGCTAAGCCGGGTGGCTGGCACAGGAGGGGCCTAGGGTCGAGCAGGCCTAGGAGAACAGTGGGAGGCGGCCTCAACGCGAGCGCTACCGCGCATGACCGCGAGTGTATTGTCCCCGCCGATCGACGCTGAGGAGGAGCGCCGGGTGCCCCCCGCAGCCTGAGAAGGTGTCCCGCCTTTTCCCTCTGCTCGCGCGCCACCCGGAGGAGCTGGCCCGAGCAAGGAGGGATAGTTAAGGGGCCCAGAAGCGGTGGGGGAATTCCGCTTGATCTGTGCTTCTCCGCCTGTGTGCCTCAGGGAGCAGTTAGCTCGAGAAGGGCGGATGAGCTGAGGAGCTGAAGAGTCTTGCCAGCGCTGGGCTCCCAGGAACTGCCGAGTGACTTCCCCATTGTCCGGCGCTGATAAACTTCACCTGACGAATCGCCTATAAGTAAGGAGATAAACTGAAGGGGGAAGGTGGCGCTTGAGCCTGCAAGGTGTGGATTTAAACTTTGGTGGTTCTCCGTCAACTGTGGTTAATGAGGAGGGGGAGTAGACTGAAAAATCAACCTATCAGAGTGTGCTGGAAATACTAAAGATACGAGGAAAGTTACAAGTTCCTCTTAGAGCTTACTGGTGACAACATAGAACTTGGGCATTTTCTACGCTCTTCACTGTGTATGCCCTCACTTTGTGGAAGAGGTACAGATAAGGGAGGTAAAGGTTTAGGCATTAAAGTAAAAACAAAGCCAGTGATGTTGGAAACTTATGTAATGAAAAATACTATTGATGTTGATTTTTAATGCCAGTTAAAACTGCTAAAAAGATTTCTATTAATTCCATGACATCTGCATTTGCATGTACTGAGTTGTAGATTTTCCCAAGACTTAAGCGGATTGTTATTTCACCTGACTGATTGTAAAGTACTGAACTGAGGATTCTAAGTATAAGAGAACAGAGTATATTATTTTTATAAACCAGGACATATTTTCATAACAAATTGGTGTAGTGTCCTTTTTGAGTGTTATTGCGTGGATTTACTGATGGGTGGTTTGCAACCTTCACACTTGTGCCTCTGAAATGCATGTCTTGCCCTAGGCCAGGCTACCCTAGGTGACCTGACATCCCAGGTTCCAACACTATTGCAGTCTTTGGAGCAGATCTTGGTTTCTGTTCAGAAGACTTGGTGTCGCGTTTCTTTTTCGGATCAGAGCTTTTTGGATCCGGAATTATTGGTCCTGAAGCACGTTTGGGATCGTCAACTTTCGGTGCTAAAGTGTTTCGGTCCTGAGGTGGGCTTTGGTTCGACTTTGGGAACTGCTTTCGGTGCTGAGCTTGTTTTCGGCCCGACCGGTTTTGGTACAGAGGGTGCCGGAGTTAGTTTCGGTTTGAGCACCTTTTGCTTGTCGGGATCGACAGACTGACTCGAGCCCGAGTCGCCTGGAGGCTTTTTTGTATTCTTCGTTGCAGAGCCGGAAGGCAGACGTTGGAAGGTTTTGGGTCGGTGTGCACCTGGACCCGGAGGTGGAGGTGGAACCGAAGACTGTCACGGTATGGGGGTGTGAACAGGGTCAACGCTTGTACTCAAGACCTGTTGACCAGTTGGAAGAAGATAGTTGTCTTTTGATTGTCCTTCGGCTCCGGAAGCTGAATCCTCTGCTTCGGAAACAATGTCGTCCTGCTGTTGTTCTTCGGACTCTAGATCGATTGGAGCCTCGTCTATGATGAGGTCTGGTGTCGAAGAGGACTGCGCCAGGACTCTTCGAGCTCGGCGGTCTCTGAAGGTTTTCTGGGACCGGAACAAAGCACAGGCCTGGCAATCTCGACTCTCATGCTCTGGGGACAAGCACAGATTGCAAACCTCATGTAGATAAGTGTGGGGGAATTTGCGTCCACACTGAAGGCACTTCTTGAAAGGTGTTCTTTCCATGAGCCAAAGGCCCAATGGCGCAGTTGGGCCGGACGGCCCGACTAACGCTGGAATCGAGAATCGCAAGCCTTTCTTGGACGCAGGTAACTGGAATTACTATAGAAGACGATGCCGATGGTATGATGTAGGACTGGAAGTCGAAAGGAGATCGATAACGGGACCGAACAATTAACACATCCGAGCCCGATGGCGGAAAAAAACAATCTGTAGATGGATTCGATGCCCATTCGCACTAAGCTCTACAGAAGGAGTCATCTACCAAACAAAGACTCTTCCAAGAAAACAACAAAGTGTAATCATCCGGGCCCACCATGAGATGGCGATCTATGCACTAGTGTCTGGTCTGCAGCCCATATGCCTCGAACATTCACCTTTTAGGCATGGTCAACCTGTTTTTTACACCTTTGCTGGAGTCTTTTTTTGATGTTGGCTGTAGAACGCTGTGCACTTTATTAATTGGTAGCAGTGGTAAAGTGTCAAGGCTCCCCCCTTTTAAAACGGTCAGATAGGAATAGTCCTAATCGGCATATTAAACTGGCATGCAAGTCCCCAGTGCTTGGTACAAAGAGTACCTAGGGCCTAGAAGTTAAATGCCACTAGTGAGCTGCAGCCTCTATTGTGAAATCCACTAGTGACACTGCAAACACAGCTTCACGCCTACCATTGCAACCAGATTGTGGCAGTTTAAAATTTGCAATTCGACCTGTCAAATATTACTATTTTAAAAGGGATATTTTTAGCTGTCAAAAGGGGTTATATGTCACTACTATGTAGGCCATGACGCACACAAGGCAGGGTGCGTGGTATATAAAAGTAGAACATATAGAAATTTAATGTGAACGTCCTTACAGTGACTAGCACCCAAAAGCTGTTTTCACAGTGGTCTCCTAGTGTCCTACATATAAAATCAGTGTGCAGATTAGAATACTAATACTGCGTCTTGGGAATGGGGCCAGCAAGAAAAATAATTAGCTATTTTAAAAGGTTTTAAAAATACAATTCAACAGTGAAGTCAGATTTTACATAATTGTTAAGGAAAAGTAACTTTTAGAAAGTTACCTTCTTCCCATCTGAAGTTCTTGTACACTAAAATGATTGGATCTCCAGTTTCTCCCAGCCAGTAATTAGGCTTGAACAGGTGTGAATGTGTGAAAAGCCTGCCAGAAGCAAACAGGTGGACCTGAATGAGCAGAGATGACTCATTTGAACTCCACACGCTGTGATGGGTGGGGGCTGTGAGAATACCTTTTGACACTAAAGTGTCAAATCATGCTCAACAGGTCTGCCAGGTTCACATACATCATTCAGGTCAAGCTTGAAACTGGAGGGAACAGCCTGCCAAGTTAAGTTTTGTGGATCTACTGTCTGGTTGCTAAAAGACTTTGCTTTTGCCCTGCCAGACTTCTGTCTCTAGATTTACATAAAACACTTGGGGCCCACTTGAAAGGGGAGAAAACCGGATGCCAGGACAATTCTCGTGAATCCACTGTCTGGTTGCTGAAGGACTCAGCTTTTAATAATAATAATAGGGAGGTTTATAAAGCGCCTGGTTACGCACACCGGCGTGTCCCCGCGCTAGAGTAAGTGGGAGTAACAGAGTCACAACAAAGAAACGGAGCTAGTCTACTGGATAAAGAGATGAGTTTTGAGTTTCCCCCTGAATCTGGACTCTGATGATTCAAGGCGGAGTTCTAGCGGGAGCCTATTCCAGCTTCTCGCTGCTAGAAACCGGAAGGACCTTCCCCCCATACGTGCCTTTTTTACCGTAGGAATTTTTAGTAGCCCCGAGCCCGAAGATCTCAAGGCTCGGGCAGGCTCGTGGGGAGTAATAAGGTTCTGTAATGGCTTCGGTGCCTTGCCGCATATAATACGGTGGCACGTGCACAGTGCCTTAAACTCAATTCTGCTCCTGACAGGAAGCCAATGGAGTGCCTGCAGCGCTGCCTTGGAGGAAGATCTTTTGGGTAGCCTCAGGACCAAGCGAGCCGCTGCATTTTGTAACACCTGAAGGTGGTCAAGGCTCTTTCCCGTGGCACCCAAATAAAGAAGATTGCCATAATCCATTCATGCAGTGACCAAGGCATGCACCAGCGTCTTACAGGCCTTCGTGGGGAGAAGCTCAAGAGTCTTCCGCAGGCCTTTCAGAACGCCAAAGCATATCCCCACCACGCGGCTAATCTGGGGCACAAATGTTAGCTCCGCATCGAGCCAAATGCCCAGGTTTTTGGCTTCCTGACAAGGAGTAGGGGCCGACCCCATGCAGGACGGCCACCATGCCGATGACCACACAGACCCCCACCACGAGCACTTGAGTCTTGCTACCATTCAGCCTCAGGCAGTTGGTCGACATCCTGGATGCAAGCTCCTGCATGCATGCTCTGAACCTGTCAGCAGTAAGACCGGGCGCGCGCAATAGGGAGATGACCAGCTGCGGGTCATCAGCATAGGAGACTATGCGCAGCCCATGGGCCTCAACTATGGCTGCCACTGGGGAGACATATAGGTTAAATAAGGTTGGGCTCAGGGAGGAACCCTGACGTACGCCCTGATCCAAGTTGATGTCTCTAGAGTAGCAGTCCCCCAGCCGGACCTGAAAGCTCCTGTCTACCAGGTGTCTGTCTTTGGGTTTGTTATGGGTACAATGCCTGTCTCAAATTGGAATTCAGTTTTAGAGGTTGGAGGACACTAGGATTACCATAGTACACTCATGCACATAAATACCGTGCCCTCAGAGCCCATGTTTAGTGTGGCCAAAGACTAACACCATTATCAATATGCCCAAAGCAGGTATGGCTGGCCCCAGGAACCTTTAACCCATTGGTTAGGATGTGCTCAGGAGTCATTCCCACCCAATAGCTAGTGCCAGGGATAAATGAGGCACCTACTTGAGATCACTTCTTGGACCTGCAGAAGATCAGAAGAGCCTGTGACCTGAGTGAGCCTGACATGAATTGGCAGAGAACCAGAATATGCAATGTGGTGGATGCGAGCAATCCCTTTTGATATTACAGTGGCAAATCACGACAGGTCTGCTGGATTTTTACTATATCACTGCGGTGTACTTGAAAGGAAACAGGATACAGAAACAATTCTTGTGAATCCACCGTCTGGTTTCCATTTCACAACAGTCCTGGACCAGAGTAAGATCAGAAGAGGACTGAACTTGCTGTTTGCAACCTAAAAAGAGCCCTGAAAAGACTGAACCTTCTCCCTCTAGTATACAGGACAAAGAAGTGGACTTCAAGGGTCAGTTGGCCGACCTCCTGTGTACGCTGCAGGGCCATAACAAGCTGCAATAGATCTTTTCCTGGAAGTAGTCAACTGGACCCTGCTGTTGACCTCCATCTGGACCATGTCACGCAGCTTGCAATGGCAGTCTGCATGAGTATGGTGGTGGGTCTCTTAGAGTGGTACAATACATGCTGCAGCCCTTAGGGACCCTCTTTAGTACCCATGTCCTAGGTACCAGGGGTACTATTTACTAGGTACATACTAAGGTCTTGCCAATTGGGGAACATTTGAACAGTTACCTTCTTTTAGGGGTAAAGCACTGGCCCTGGGGACCTGTTAGCAGGTACCCAGTGCACTTCAGTCAGAATTGCATCACATACAGGCAAAAGGTGGGATGAACATGTCAAAAGGGGGCACTTTCTTAGATCCATGATGACCACCAAGGTGCAGATATAATGTTATGGGACGCAGCAGTTAGCAGCGTGTTGGATGATGAAGTGTAAGACAAATGTGCAGTTTTATGGTTTTCTGTGTGCTGTTAGCTTTGAACAGCTTTGCAGGTCCCTTTATAGTATTTCAAATGATTTAGTCTGCTTAGCTGATTACTGCATCTGAGATTGTGTACAGTTGTGGCCCTGAGCTGGCATGGTCATCTGTCAGGATGGGCATTTTTATTTTCATCCTATATCGGAGTGTTTTTACAAGATGTAAAGAAGCGGTCAGATTGTATAGGTATTTCAGACCTGCAGTGGCGGACTATATTTAAGTCCTCCGAATTGTCCAGCAATGTGTGACCGATCTCTTCAGTTATTCCATGCCAGTTCGTTTGGTGACGGCTGTTTTGTTTGGTTCTACAGTTCTGGTGAGGGACAACCCTCATAGCATATATGTAATAGGTGAATTTAATATGTATAAGTTACAATTTCTTGCTGACTACTGAGTATTGATCTATTAGTATTATTGTAGGCCATGACAGCTATATCTACTTGAGCCTGCCTCATCCCAACCCGGCAAAATATGAAATTATGAGGCTGTGTTGTTGTCGGATACCACTAAGATGTTACTGGTATGGATGCCTGTATTGAGAACAACGCAGCCAATGTAGATTGTGTGCTAGTTCGGAGGAATTTCTGCTGCATGTGACATGCATTTGCAAAAGGCTAAAGACTTGAAGGCAGTTTTGGTTACACCCAATGTTCTGTGCACAGAATATAGATTGTGCATGGAAGCAATTGTCTGTGGTCTAAAAAGAGAACTGTGTCTGTTCTCAGGCCGTTTTGTACGATTTATGAAAGCAGTTGCAGTACAACATTAACAGCAGCAAATACAGCCCACAACATAAGGTACTTCAATAAGCTTAAAGGAACTAGGAAGATAGGAACTAAGAGATATACTGATAACGAATCACATAGGTATAGGCTGTTGGCATAGTCAAGCTTTGAGATTACAAGCATGATGGTGGCTTGCTGTTTATGTTGGTATGCAAAATATGGGAAGATGTTGCAGAATGATTTCATTGTGTAGAAGAAACTCTTTGTGACATTGTTAGCATGAGGTTTCAAGGTCTGAATCCACTGATACGCCTAGGTTTTTAACTTCTCTTGATGTTGTCAGAGGGACTTCAAGTTCCTTAGGCCATTTGGCAGCGGGCTGGTAGTTTTGCCATATTGCACGTCATACTCTATCTTTGAGGTGTTGAGCTTTAGACGGTTCTTCATCATCCATGTGTTTATGACTTGAAGGCAGTCATCGAGCTTTGAATTGTAGAAGTCTTCGGAATACCCATCAAAAAAATGATTTGGGTGTCATCTGCATAGCTGTAACAGGTGAGGCTGTAAGATGCAATTACATTTGGTAAATGGGTTAGGGTAGATGTTAAATATTAGAGGGGATATGATTGACCCGAAGAATGCCACAGTGATGTGTTTGAGGGATATGAAAGGGGGTGGGTAGACTACCATTTGTCTGTCAGATAAGAAGCAAACCATTTGAAAGAATGTTCATGTATTCCAATATTGATACTCTTTTGCAATAGGGTCTGGTGGTGAACAGTGTCAAAAACAGCTGATTAATCCAGAAGTAATAAGGCAACTACTTTGTTTTTGTACACTTTGAGCTTTAGATCATCCCAGATGGATATAATGGCTGACTGAGTCTTTGCTTGGTCTGCAACTTGACGGTTGGTTTGACAGTAAGTCATAATGTTCCATAAAATTAGAGAGTTGAGCAAACTCTGAACTCTGAAACAATTTTGCTAAGAAAAGTCCAAGGTCCATTTGATATGGGCCTGTAATTTGCTGGATCAGATGGGTCAAGGTTTTTCTTTTTGAGGAGAGCTCTGATGGAAAAGGTTTTGAGCTCAGGTGGGAATAAATGTTGTTCGAGGGAGTTGTTGAGTAGGCATCTGCTACCTCTCATTTACAGGTTGAGCGAAGGATATCTGTAAAGACTCTAGGTGGTATTGGGTCTGATAGTGATCCAGATTGTGTTGGCTGCAATGGTATCAAGGAAATGTTTTTGAGACAGGTTACTGAAGTTATGCTTTGATGGATGATTACTTTTGTCTCCTGTGGTGGTTAGGTCTCATATTGTTTTGATGTAGTCTGTGTTCTCTTTCAAGTATTTTTTAATACTTGTTATTTTGCAATCAATTAATCGGAGATTTTGTCACAGAAGTCTGGAGATCGTTATGTTTTGAATTCTGTTAGAATTTTATAGGAGTTCCTTGGAAGAGCAGTTTGCTTCAGTTATGCACTTCAAGTAGTGGTACCTTTTTTTGGTTCTGAAGGCTCTTTTGTAGACTCTGTTATAGTGCCATAGCATGCTTTTCTCTGTTTTAGCTCTTGATTATTTGCATTTGGTTGTAGTGAGGGAGCAAGGATTCGCACGTAAAGCGCCTTGCTTGTATTCATGAACCTCGAATAACGTTAATAAAGTAACCAACATGTTAGTTTTACTAAATTTGTGTATTTCCCATTATATGGGGCGTCCAAGTGAAGCTTGCTTATGTGTCTATTAACATTAATATGCTTGCGACTGAAAATGTACGCTGCTACGCGGGGATTTAGACTGCGCATGCGTCAGTCATAACCATGTGACGTGACGTATTCAATGTCTTGGTGGGAAACTAGTTGCACATGCGCAATAGAGCTAAGATGGCTGCTTTGTGTTCTCACATGCCTGAAGCTTGCATTGCTGCTTCGCTATGCTGTTCGTTCTGCTTAATCATAACGCTATAGTTTATTATAAAGTAATGGGTGTAGTATAGTAGTTCATGGTATACAGTGAAATCATTTATTCTGTGTTCTAAAACGGTTTCTTTTCCATTTCATGTTACACTTCGAAAACTTGGCCGATCCTATCTACTGTATTCCATCTTGAATGAAACTGCGTCTGCGCTAGATCTGCGAGTCTGCAGAGCTATGACCTTTGAATCCCCGCCAAGGAGCTGATGGAATGGGAAGATGCTCCTGGGAACCTGAACTGTGACCCAGCAAGAAGAAGCTGAACTGTACCACAATTTAAACAATTGTATAACAAATTATATTCACCATTGTTAACCGAAAAGCATATGTCATGAGAACCTGGAATTTCAGGGGCGGGTAGGGAAACTGAAGTAAAAAGCCTGAGAAAGTCTAGAAAATAGGTGGTGTGATGACAAGTCCTCCTCCTTTGTCCAATCAAAATTGGGGTTCCTCACACTTGCAACATTGGGGGGTGGTACACTGACCCGAAAAAACAGTATAACTAGCGTAGGTTTAGCTAGAGATTTTGTCCGACTTGTCCGAATAGCTGACCTGTCATTGACCCAACGCACTCTATAGGTAACTGAAGCAGAGAGCTGCGAAGCACTTTGTTGGGAGGTTTGAGAAACCCATTCGGGGTTTTGGCAGATTCCTTGCAGAGAGGGAGTAGCGCAGGCGTTGCAACCGAAGCTGCAGGTGTTGGTCGTAACCTTTGGTGAACCGGTCCTGATCCAAATTCTGGGGTTATCCTGTCCTGACTGTCCATGAGCTGCACCTGCTTGCCTACTGGCACTTAAGTCCTTGGGGTTCTTCCCGTCTTTTCCAACTGACCCGTGGCCAGGGTTGGTCTTCACTCTATCCTAGGTAAATAGAAGTCTGTGTGGGTGTTGATATTATCGTGTGTTCCTATTGCTTACCATACCCTATTTTGCAAAAGTCTGCTTAAATTGTATATGTTCCTTTTCTTTCCCCGTCCTTTGATAAAGAAAGCTTTCACATGTTTCAATGATTGTTAGTGTGTTCCCATTCTCTACCCACCTTTAGCTAAATGCTAAATCGTTTCTATATAGCATATCTTCCTTTTTCTTACCTTCCCATTTAGGAGATAAGCTGAATTTAATAGTATGTTCCAAATCTTCCTTTCCCTATAGTGATTAAGCTAAATCTGAATAATCAAATTGCATAAAATTTCATTTCCTTTTAAACTGGCATCTGAATTGCGAGAGTCTTTGGGATTAGTATGTTCCCTTTCTTTACCCTCCTTTAGTAGAATTGCGAAACTCTGATCTAAAATAGCATGTTCCTTGTTTTTACCTACCCTTTATTTTAAGTTTCTAAATGATTAATATTCTTTATCTTCTGCATAGCTATACGGTTTTTATGATTTTGATTATAGATAGTCTCATTACTTTTCTGCTCATGACATATGATGATGAGGATTAGATAAAAGTTCAAAACTTACTCAGAGTCTGTGGTTATTTCACTTTTCAAATGTTATAAATCTTTTGAGTACCTCACTTCAACTCAACTCCCTGATCCAGTGTGTTTAGGTTCCTAGTATCTACATTGCTAGGTTATAGATATAGGAATTAGAGAATAGATAGAATCACAAATTATACTGATAGTAGAGCGTGAGTTGCCTAAAATAAATGTTAAGGTATATTTTTTGATGTGGTATTATGGGCCCAGGTGAGTATTAGTAAAAATTTCCTAGCTGGGTGACCTGCGCCCTCTATCAGTATAGTTTTCTGGTAAGCAGAGGGATGGTTAGGGATTAGTTAAAGTTAGGTAGATAGTTAGTAGGTTAAGTTCACATATTTTATTGATCGATCAAATGTGCTGTTATTGAAATATTTATTTGATGCTGCTATATTGAAGTTTATGTATTAACAAACTTGTTCGTACCTGTTATATGTTTTGTTTGGAATCCCCGGGGGCAGAATAGCGGGTGGTAAATAGAAGCCACATCGCAGTAAGGTCAGTCGCTCAAGGAAAATTAGTGTATGGTTGGGCAGAACTGGAAGCACTAATTAGGGTTTTTTCTGTGTGAATGATTGAATAAGTGATAGCAAAGAGTTCGCTGGCAAAACTTCTATTGTGATATAACCTAGTAAGGGTCACACAGAAGGAGTAGCAGGTTCGTCGGAGCTTGATTGATAGCAAAAGGGTTCGCTGGTGAAACTTTAGACTTAGTATATATCCTAGAGTGGATGAGTCGAGGGAGTAGCAGGTTCTCTAATGCTTTTGTGAAGGATAGGCAGAAGGGATCTATCCGCATTTTATGAAAAAGTAGACAGAAGAGGTTTACTTGCAGTGAAATAAATCTTTCCTTTTTAGACACTCGAGTACAGTGGCAAATGTTTTACGTTGTAAATTAAAATAAAGCACTTGCACTTTAAGAAAGAAATTAAGTTTCCGTTAACTTGTGAAGGAGGGAGTCAGTTGTGGAGCTGCGCTGACGTCACTCAGTGCCGCGCTGGTATTGGTCGAGACAGCAGGTGTGTAGCTGAGATAGCATTGTAAAGGAGGGGTGAGCGCAAGAGCGTGAAAACGCTTCTCACGAAAAAGCTGCGCACCCATTGGTTGAAAATTATTGACATGCCAGTGTTGATTGGTTGTTGAGAAAAATAAGACGCGCTAGGATTGGACGTGATTTTGTAAACAAAGGGACTTTGCTGAAAGTATATGTGGTATCCAACTTTCCCAGAGATTAGACCCGATGCCACATACCAGGGGTTTGCTAGAGAACAGTCGATACGAGGTAGACCTCGCAAAATGTACGGAAGCAAGAGAAAAATGACTTTCGTAGACAAAGTTAAAAATTACTTCAAGAAAGACAAGCCCATTAAAACTAGAGGAGGAGTTATTAGTCCACCACCAAATACTCCCGCATCTTTTATGATGTTTGACAGAGGTGGAATATACTAAAGATGATGGAATTTTAGCATTTCCCTTAGAAGGTACCTTTAATGAAAGAATTTTGTTCAACCTGAGAACCCGAATGAATGATTTACATCCCAGACCTAGATTGACACAATATGAGGCGTTAATGGGAAATAGAAGCTTTTGAGCAGGACAGACCAAGAATTGATAAAGGGTTAAGTAAGTTTTACCCAAAAGTTAAAAGAGAAACCAAAGAAAAAAGAATGAAAGAATGGAGACAGAATATGTTAGTGGAAGGACTTTACCCAGTACTAACTGTAGAGGAGCCTGTGGGAGGTAAAAGGACTGAGAAAGCTAGACATTTAATGACTAGTGGTGATTCCGATGATGATTACATGCAGGATTTATTAATGAAAAATCCACCACCATATAATGAAGAAATGAGAATAGTAAATCCAAATAACCCGTTCTTTAGGCCTCCTTGTAATGAGGGGTCAATCACATCAAACCCGACTGCACCGTTTTTTAAGCCACCTTTAATTCCGCAAGTGGTACATGAGACCTCCATCGAAAAGGGTATTACAAGAAAGGGAAAAGGAAGCTCTAAATAAACAGCTTAGTGAATTAATTCAGAAAATTTCCCAGTTAAATACAAGTCCTGAGGCTTTGACAATTCCAGTATCTATTGGCCCAGTTGTTCCATTATACGGAGATAAACAACTTAGTTTGAACGCTCCAGTTATAAATACATCAGTAGTACAGCCAAGAAAAGAACCTCTGATAGTAGATGATCAGGCAAGTGAATGTGAATCAGTGATTTCTCTAATGGATTTACCAATACGAGAACCTGAAAGTGGTTCCATGAGGAAAACCACTCCTGTACCCGCAAAAGAAGTACAGATAGAAAATTCATCAGGTACGAGATGTGCCACTGTAGTAACTCCTGAAGAGATAGAAAGATGGATTTGAGAAATAGAGAAGCCAAAGATACAGCCCAAGCCATTAGACATTTATAAATTAACAATTGAAATAGAAGAACTGATGGCTGGAAATGTGGGATTGGAAAGATTGAATACCCTTAGTGAAGACGAATTGCTGTTTGTCTGCAAAAGCATCACTAGAAATACAAAGGTGTTTCACAAAAAATTAATGGATACTGCAGCTAGCATGGGAATCGACATTGGTAAATCTAAAGTATTACAGAAACCCTATTGAGTAGAATTTTCCGACAAAGATTTAGAAAACATGAATGTGTCAAGGAAAAAGGTCCAGATCAGAGAGCTGATTAATTTAATGCAAAAATAGGGTGAACTAGAGAAATGGAAAGCAAGGTGGGCGAAGAAAAAGGAGGAAGTACGGTCAAGACAATTGGCTTCAGAACAGGTCTTAAAAGAGACAGAAAAGGTAGAGAAATTATGTCCCATGCGAGAAGTACCAGTTGGAGGATATGTACATGTGCCATGGTCCCGACAAGATATTGTATCATTTACAAATGACTTCCCAAAATTACGAGAGAAACCTGTAGAGTGGTACAGACAGGTCGAAAGATTTGTGAAAGTTTCAAAATGCCTCCTGAAAGATTTAGATGGGTTCTTTGACATTGTGGTTCCTGTAGATCTGTGGACAGAATGTAAAATTGCTGTTGATTGGCCAAATGAGGAATACCCTAGAGACCCAAAGACAGGGGCTCCTTCCGAAGACGTTATGAGGAAGTACAATCAGGTGATGTTGTACCTGAAAGGAAAGGTGCCTGCAAAAGAGACAGACTGGACCCGCATAGATAGAACTACTCAGAATCGCGATGAAACTGTACATTCATAATATGAGCGTCTGTTACAAGTGTTCAAAACGTACAGTGGGCATTGACAATATTGAAATGAAGGACATGGCCCACTTCATTTATCGATTTGTGTTAGGGTTAAGGCCTGAGATTTCACAGTGGATCAAAGATAATAAAATCTGTTGGCAGGCTAAACCAATTGATGAAGTCCTTAAATACGCTAAATACTGTGAAGATGAGCTGGAAAATAATAACAAGCATTTGCAATGCAATAGGTCTCGCATTAGGAAAGTTTGAGCTATTGGTCTTGTAAATGACAATTCTTTTATTTATGTGTTGGTTTTGAAAATAGCTAAATTAATAGCTTTGTTATTTACAATGCCAATAGTTATAACTTTCGCAAATGTGACACCTATAACCTGGGGTTGCGCTGAGTGATGCTGTGGTAGTGCTGAGTGGTGCTGCCGAGTGGTGCTGTGGTGGTGCCGAGTGGTGCTGTGGTGGTGCCGAGTGGTGCTGTGGTGGTGCCGAGTGGTGCCGTGGTGGTGCCGAGTGGTGCTGTGGTGGTGCTGAGTCGTGCTGTGGTGGTGCTGTGGTGGTGCTGAGTGGGCATATGGTGGCAGTGTCTATCAGACACCGCCAGCCATATTACAATGGGCATTCAACAATGCCTTTCGGTGGAGGCATGCGGAGTCTCACTGTGGGGGCCCGTTGCGGGCCCCCAGGGACTCCGGGAGGGTGGGGGTTGCACATGGGGGTACCTATGGTACCCTCCTGCATTTCAAGGAACAACGTGGCAGGCACCGCGCGGTGCCAGTCATGTTGTTCTTTGAAATGAACAAGATGTATTCTTAGCATTGTGGCGGGCGGTGCTTTCAGCACCGCCTGCCACAATGCTAAGAATGCGTGATGCGCCCGCCACTGTGGCGGGCGCATCCTAATACCTCCCACAGGACCATCGCCCTTATGGCGGGCGGTCCCTTCACACGATGGGATGGCGGGCGGGCGGGCTAAGTCCGCCCGTCATCCTAATGGACCCCATGTCTGCCCCTTTGAAGATGAAGGATCACATAGCAAATTATTATAATGTATCATATGATGTCACACGTTACATCAGATTAGGGGAGAGGATTCAGCCTTGCAGCTAGAGCGGTGGACCTCGAAGCTGGGGAACCAGGTTCGAGTCTCAGCAACGACGCTACATCCTGTGATTCTGGGCAAATCACTTAATCTTCCTGTGCCTCACAAAAATGAATGTGTCCTTTTGTAACAAAACTGGTGCTATGTAAAGCGCTCTGATACCTGATGTCTCGGGTCTAGTTCGCGCTATATACAACTCTAAAAATAAAATCAGATAGGGGAGAGGATGCAGCCTTGCAGCTAGAGCGGTGGACCTCGACGCTGGAGAACCGGGTTTGAGTCTCAGCAACGACGCTATATCCTGTGATTCTGGGCAAATAATTTAATCTTCCCGTGCCTCACGAAAATGAATGTGTCCTTTTATAACAAAACTGGTGCTATGTAAAGCTCTCTGATACCTGATGTCTCGGATCTAGTTTGCGCTATATAAAACTCTAAAAATAAAATAAATAAATAAAAAATTAAGACTGGGAGGTGTTACTGTCCTCTATCTTTTTCTTATAACTAGTTATTTGATCCTAGTACTGACTAGGTGAGTTGATGTCCTTGATGAGATTGTGTTGTCCCTGTGGAATTGAAGGTGAGTTGTACCTGTGGAGGCTATCTGCCTAGTCGACATATTGGTGGGAAGCACTCAGGATGATAGGTTCCTAGAGCCCAGTAGGTTGGTTGTAGCTAGGAGTGAGAATCATTCAGAGCCCAGTAGATAGGCTGTACCTAGGTAGGGAAGTTCCCAAGAGTCCAGGACCCTGTGGTTGTACATGAGGGTTTGTACCCAGGACATCTAATCCCCAAGATATTGTGAGGAATGCTTATCACATGGGCAGAGGTTCTGGGGAGTTTGAGGCACACGGACAGACAGTGTTAGAAGCCCTTTGCATGTGAGCGTGTGATGATATTGAGAAACATCGCTGATGAGGTGAGGAGCATTGAGCAAAGGACACGACTATGTGAAGAGCGTGGGACACACGGGCTCACATTGATAGACATGTGAGCAGACACTGTCAGGCTTTTGGGGTGCATGGACAGAGTGGAACAGCAGAAAAGAAGAGTTGAAGCTATTGGAGAATGCAAGAAGCTTGTAACTTATGAACAGTTTGTGCCATAGCTCTCAACTCACCCATCTTTAGTGGCGACACGCTCTAGGGGTCTCTCACTCGTTAGCCTCCCTTCTTCACCTGCTTCAATGCTGTTTGCTACAGACTTCAGAAGCAGTTCTGAAGCTCTGATGCTGAGCAGCACTCTGTGTCATCTGAAAGTCTACTTTAGAGCCGAGGGGTGAGTACAGCACAACCTAGGCTATGCATCCAAATAAGGCTACAATTCAAGAAGTATGACATCACACCAGGAGTTATGCTTTGAACACGGGGGGCTTATACTACGTGCAAGAAGTCAAACATAGCTATGGGTAAAACAAATGGTGATTCTCCGGTCTAAAGGCACCAGGAAAGAGACATCATATGGGGAGAACTGAGCCCTAGGACAGGTAATATGGTGCTTTGGGGGCTCATAAAGAGACCATGCGAAAAGCTTGGTGTCTGGGCACTGACAGTGTGGAAAACGTGGGGCACGCTGACAGCGTGATAATTTCGGAACACGTGGACACACTGTGAGGAGCTTGGAGCCCATCACAACACAGAGGCAACAGCCCCTGCTACACTGCTTGTGGAACACACCTTCCTTAGCTACGAGCTCGAGTCGCCTTTTCATGCATAACAGACAGGTGATGATCGTTCCGCATCAACACAGATACCAACAGTAAAGAGCCTTCCATGTGCAGTGCCCACTATACCGGAGCACGTGGCATCACTGCATGAATTCCAGCGCATTCGTCTGCTGCCAAGGTGCCGTTTTATGTCTAGTGGATGGCGGAGGCGGAACCATGCACTCCGCGGCGAATGACAGACTCCATACACAAAGTGCAAAGTGCAGAGGAACTGCAGTGTGACAGCCCCGGAGCTGTGCCGCCAATACACTACATTAATTTGATCTTCCGCAGCCGGCTGTACCAAAAGAAGTTGAGAGATGTCGGGGAGGGGGCGGGAGCTGGCAGCGCCATGGAAGCAGAGCGTGAAGGAGATTAATAAGCAGACACAGATCGGTGCTCTGCTCGCTAAAATCACTTAAACTATTCTTTCTTTAGAGAAACCATCTTCTAGAAAAAAAGACCAAATATAGGTCGGGGCTTGTGACGCATCCGCATTAAAAGAATCTCTGAGCTGCGCAGGCTTTTGAGGAACCTGTGTTCCTGATTCCAGTAATAATATACCGCGTTCCTGCTGTTGCCACTTTGGGAGACATTTGGCATAGAAGGCAGAGGACACAGCTGGCCTCTGAGACACGCTTGCAGGCCTCATTCGCGTGGGACGGCTGAATGGGCTTATGATACTAATGCCTGCTGACAGGATTAGTTATGGATGTGAAGTAAATACCTCTGTTGTTGGTATTTTAAAATCGTGTCCGGTGCATTGACGGCTTGAACAAGCAAACTCACCGCCGCAGCCCGGCTTCAACAGGAAGCCGGGCAACCTTTGTTGGGACGGGGGCGGGACCGGACAAATACAGGAAGCAGACGGGAGCCTACCCCGCGCTCCTGTGCCCGCCGGAAGATTTGCGCCTCGTGGAGAGCCCCGCGGCCCCGCCTGTTAACCAGAATGACCCGCTGGCTGCCGAGGGACACGCAAGAAGAACCTGGTGAGTGGGATGAGGGGGATGTGTGCGCGCGTGTGTCTGTGTGTGTGCGCGCGTGTGTGTGTGTATGCGTGTGTGTTAAAAGAGCCCGATGACTGGTTGGTGGGGGGGAGGGGGGTGTGTACGCGAGTGTCTGTCTGCCTAGCATTGCATGACGCCACTTTCTAGAAGATGCATGCGAAAGCGAAACAGCGCACACACAGCAAGCAGCCAGCAGCGCGCTCCCGCGGACAAAACTGACACTGGAAAAGCGCGCGTCCGACGCATGTCTACATTCCCAGAAACGGGCAACAATAGTTGTCGAGCAGACAGCAAGCAATGCTTTGCATTGCTTGCACGTCTAGGCTCGACCTAAAAAGGAACTAAAAGAAAAAGTCATGTGGGCACAGGTAAAATTAGCAGAGCACCAAGAACAGCAGTTAAGTAAAATTACAAATACTCAGAATCAGAGCCCTGGGAGTGGGGGAAACCGAGGGTAAAAATGAGCAGAGAAGAGGCCAGGAAAAAATTCCCCTGCCATGGGTGCGGAAAGATGGGGCACTGGAGGGACGAGTGTAAGGCTGTACAGAATGATAATGCGCTAATTAATTATTTAAATCCACAGACGCAGAATGAGGTACCACGGAAGACCCAGCACAACAGGTAAAACAGAATCAGTTGCCTCGTGCACCTGGGCCAAATTATAGGAGCAAAGCACAACAGGGTGAAGACACCGAAATTTGGGAACAAAGGGAGGATAGAAATGCAGCAACTTCGCAATTCCTGTTAAATGATACACTCCTCTGTGACGAACCTTACTGACGGTGCCTGAGGGGGAGGACGAGGAGTGCGCCTCCTTGCCGGTAGACCAGTCAGGGCCATACATTGAAGGAATGGTTGAAGGAAATGATGTCACCTTTCTGTTGGACACTGGTGCTACCCGTTCTACTGTGAGAACAGTAGACGTTCCAAACCTACCCCTCTTGGGAGAAGCGATCCAAGTAGTGGGCGTTTCTAATAAATTAATTAGTACCCCAGTTACAGAACCTATGGAAATTAAAAAAGGGAATTTCAAAGAAATGCATAGATTTGTTGTCTGTGATTCAAGTCCTGTGAACTTATTAGGACGAGATTTGCTGTGCAAAATGAACTGTACCATCTTTTGCACTCCAAATGGCGTCGAAATTCAGACCCCAGATGAAGACGGAATATACAAATTAATGTTAATAAGACCTGACTCAGAAATTAAAAGACTGACAATACAAGACTTACCTGAAGAACTACAACAGTCAAACCAGAGGTATGGGATTTTACTGGAAAAGATGTAGGATTAATGGCAAACGTTGACCCAATTAAAATATCCATAAAGGAAGATGCAGTTTACCCAAATACTTGACAGTACAAAATGAGCGCAGAAGTAAAAGCAGGGGTTGCTATTGAAATAAAAAGGTTGTTGGAAGCAGGCATTGTACAAGAGGTATTGAGCAGTCCTTGTAACTCGCCCATAATCGGAATCAAGAAACCAAGTGGTAAGTACAGGGTCGTACAGGACCTGCGCAAGGTTAATAAAATCGTTGTTCCTTGCTGTCCTATTGTGCCAAACCCTGCAGTGGTCTTGTACCAAATACCATGGAATGCTGGATGGTTTACCGTCATTGACCTATGTCATGCATTCTTTTCAATTCCATTGCATCCAAACAGCAAATTTATTTTCTCATTTGAATTTGACAGTCATGTTTACGTCTGGAATCGTGTTCCTCAGGGGTACACTGAGAGTCCTTCGATTTTTTATCAAATTTTGAAAAAATGCCTTGAATCTCTGGTATTGCCTGGAGAATCAGTCCTGGTGGAAATATAGATGACCTTTTGGTGGTGTCCAAAAGCAGGAAAGACTGTGTTGTTGACACCATTGCCTTACTGAACCAAGGAGGACATAAAGTGTCGCCAGACAAACTACAGTTCTGTACCTCCTCAGTGAAGTATCTGGGGCACCAGATAGAGAGAGGTGTCAGGAAAGTTACCACAGAAAGGATTAGAATAATCAGAAACATGGAACTGCCCAATACCCAGAAAGAAATCAGAATGTTCCTTGGGGTTGTAGGATACTGCAGTCAATGGATTGTGGGTTTTGCAGTCCTAGCAAGACCATCGATAAAAATGACAAAGAAAGGAGCTAAGGACCCAGTGGAGTGGGATGACGAAAGCATGTCAGCTTTTGTGAAATTACGAGAATGTCTGTGTACAGCTCCTGCATTAGGAATGCCTGATTACTCGAAAGAGTTTGCACTGTTTTGTGACACACAAGACAATTGTGCACTTTCAGTCCTGACCCAAATTCATGGTTTAACTTGACGTCCAGTAGCATATTTTTCCTCAACTTTGGATCCAGTGGCTGCTGGATTACCTGGATGCCTGAAAGAAGTAGCTGCAACTTGCATGAGTCTTGAACAGAGTGAATCCATTATTATTGGACATCCTGTAACTGTGTATGTTCCACATGCAGATGTTATTTTGCTGACCAGAACAAAAACACAGTATCTCACACCTAGTCAGCTGACTAAGTACGAGAGAATCCTTGTAGGTGCAGGAAATGTAACCATTGCCCGATGTAATATTTTGAATCCAGCTACCTTACTACCAAATTCACTCACAGCAGAAGTGAAGGGAGAAGTTGAGCATGACTGCCTAGATCTGACTGAGTACAGTACAAAACCACGCCCGGACATAAAAGAAGAGCCCTTGACTGACGAAGATTATGAGCGGTTTGTAGATGGCTCATGCACGAGACATGAGGACGGAGGCTTGAGCGCTGCTTATTCAGTATGTACTTTGGGAGGTCCAGTGGAAGCATCCTATTTGCATGGAGTCAAGTCTGCACAAATAGCTGAATTGGTTGCATTGGCAAAAGCCTGTAAATTTGGAAGGAACATGAAAATAACCATATACACTGATAGCCAGTATGGTTATAGTGTTGTGCATGACTTTGGCCAATTATGGATGCAAAGGGAGTTTCTGACTTCTTCAGGTACTCCTATCAGAAATGGAAATTATGTGCAAGATTTACTGGAAGCGATCCAGTTACCAAAAGAATTGGCTGTGGTCAAGTGGGCTGCTCACAAATCTGGTAATGACAAAGTGACAGCAGGCAATCGATATGCTGACCA
Organism: Lissotriton vulgaris; assembly: GCF_964263255.1. NCBI lineage: Eukaryota > Metazoa > Chordata > Amphibia > Caudata > Salamandridae > Lissotriton > Lissotriton vulgaris. Next base: position 1,116,290,198 of record NC_141685.1, on the reverse strand, counting down.
ATTGACCCAACATTGTGCAAAATACAAAATGGCTATTAATAAAAAGATGGGGTTAAGCGGAAACAGCTGCCAACTTCTGATGCTTGAAGGAATAAAAACATGGGAAGAAGTGAGAGATCTACAGAATGCAGCAGAACCAAAGGAAAAGGAAAGATGGAGAACATTTAGTTGTCAGAGAAGGGATGAAGATGGTGTCATTGTTTACCTTGATGGTATGCCTGTGTTGCCAGACTGTCTGCTTGCTCCTATGGCTAGACTGATACATGGAGACACACATTTGGGAAGAGATGCTATGATTCGCATCTTTAGGCAGACATGGTTTAATTCGAAATTCAGAAACATAGCAGAAGCAATCTGCCAAAGGTGCCTGGTTTGTCAACAATTCAATCCCGGAAAGAAAACTAGTTTTACCAGGAAAGATTGGAAAGGCAGAAGGCCCTTTCATACAATTACAACTTGACTTTATTCAGTTACCGCAAGTCAAAAATTAATTCCCTTTGGGCGAATTAACGTTAATACATAAGTACTTACAGACATATAATGAACTTACCAATACCAAACAGATAACAAGGAAGCAATGGAAATAAGTGATAAATTCAATACACGTGAAAACACTATGGTAAAATTAAGTATTCGAACAATTTATTAGCATACATTACATTTGTTAAAAATTGGGAAACACATACAGGACGGAACAATAATCAATAAAATCAACATTCCAATAAAAAGGAGCTACAGGGAGAAAGGACTAAACTCAAACAAAAAACAGGAATTTTGAATTTTCCTTAGTTTCTATTCCTAGATTTACTCCTTGAGCATCGACGCGTTTCGGCGGTATAATCAATCTAAAACCGCCTTCATCAGGACAATTTGTACAAATGTTTCCCAATACTTCTCAGGTAAGCAAAGGGTCTTTCAGTGTATCATAAGGGGTATACTGCCTCCTTATCGTTTGTTGGAGATATTCGTCCAGCGAATTATCTTCTTGATATACACAGTATTCTAAATTAAAATGATGACGGAATCTTTATCATAATTTCACTTTTTGTGACGCATCCAGCATAGTAGCTGGGAAAAAAAAGAGTTAAAATCAATACATCCAAAGCACGCGGTAGTTCTGAACTGGATACCGACTCCCACCTATAGATAGAGCGGTTTACGACGTTTGTAGGGTTCAGGGTTCCAGAAAGATACCCGAGACACGAGGTGATTTCCTCCGTGTTTACCCTCTTTCATTCACTCACGAACGTCCCGCGTGGATGTCTGCTCCTCCTACCGGCTAGCCATTATTCAGTTACCCCCTTGTTGAGGAATTAAGTACGTCCTTGTCATTGTCTGTCTGTTTTCAAAGTGGGTGGAAGCTTACCCTGCTCGTAGAAATTATAGCATCACTGTAGCCAAACTGTTACTTAGGGAACTGATACCTCGGTACGGTTTTCCAGTCACAATTGAATCAGACAGAGGTGGGCATTTCCATAGCGAAATAATAAGACAGATTTGTGAAGCATTCAAAATTATGCAAAAACTACGGAGTGGTAGAACAACTGAATGGCACTATCAAATCAAGATTGGGAAAAATGTGTGAATCTACTCAAATGGAATGGCCAGATGCTTTGCCACTTGTTTTGATGGGACTCAGAAGTATTCCAGACCGGAACACAGGCTTGAGTCCACATGAGATACTGATGGGAAGAGCAATGCGGCAAGCATGGGTGCCAGGATACAAACTGATAAGAATATCTGATGATTTAGTTCTAGAATACTGCAAAGAACTGGCTGACCAAGTGTGTTCTATCTCTCACCAGATTGGGGAAGACGCGGTCGCCAGACCAACAACTCCAGCACATGACTTGAACCCAGGTGATTGGATCGTAATAAAGAAACATACTCAGAAGAGTTGCCTTGCACCGAAGTGGGGAAAACCACGACAAGTAATTCTGGTTACCACCACAGCTGTGAAGTGTGCAGGTGTGCCACGGTGGATCCATGCCAGCCATACGAAGAAAGTAACCGAACCTGAAGAAACTGAGGCTGAAGGTTGTGCAGCTGAGGGGTCTCAAGAAATTGGTCCTGAAGTACCTGAAGAAGAACAGCCGAGCTCCAGTCAAGATGATTGGGTCCCAATAATCGACCTGACTCTAGATCCAATAAGAACAAGAAGACAAACCTACTTAGATGGAGAGTGGGATAGTGAGGATGAGGAAGGAATAGAGGGAGATAATCAGATCATCAAAATCCAAATCAAATCTGATGATGAGGAAGACCAGATAGGGAAAGAACAGGTTATCGACACAACTCCAAAAACTCCTGAGCCTGAAAAGGGACAGATAGAAATTAGGGCGGAAGTTCAAGCGGAAGAAAATCAAAAGTTCGAAGTGCTTGAACAGGATCAGATAGAACTAAACAAATGTGTTCAGGAAGAAGAAATTGAAACAACCCAAAGCCAAAATCAGCATACACCTGAACAAGGCCAGTTTAGTAACCAGGCAGAAGAAACTGAAATAAGACCTGGAACTAGTCAGACAGGTAGAGAAGAGGAAGACACTGAAGTAGATGTGCCACAACTGAGTGAGAATAAAAGATCATTTGAAGAGGGCCAAAGCACAGTGCCAGTTAAAAGATTCAGAAAAGGAGACAAAGTACCTAGATTTGTCAAAAGACTGAGATTAAGACTAAAGACTATCGACGAAGAACTTGAGCAAGAAAACAAAGACTCCAGTAAAACTGATTCATCTGTGATAAAACCTAAGAGAAGAAGTGCTAGAATAAAGAGACTGAATAACAAGCATCAGAGTCCTGAATGGACATATCTTGTGTTGGAGGACTTTGAAAACCTTGAAATAAGTGACGAAAGTGATGAAGAACTGATTGCTGACCAGACTGACGAAGAAGTGAAACCAACCTGAAAGTTGCCCTGAGTAAGCAACCTGTGCAAAGTTACAAAGAGGGGTTGAAGCTTCTTTAAGTCAAAATGTCTGATTCCTCTGTGAATGGAAGACCGAGACGAAGTTGTTTTAAAACATGCTGCAAAGTATGTTTATGTAGTGTAGCATTAGTACTTATACTATGGATAGGACTAACAATAACTATTCCTTACATGATGAGTGGAGATACTAATTTGTACCCTACTAAGACAGTGCAAAAGACACAGAAAAGCTGCAAACGAAAGATACACCACAAAGAGTAGATACACAGGAAAAAGCACTTAGCCTTAGACAAACTAGAATGGACTTAGATGCACCAGATGAGGAAGGACTTCACTATCACGGAATCAAGAACAAAACTCATTTAAATTTATTTGCAAACCTTTTAGTACACTACGTAGAAGCAATGGAGATAGAGGACTGTTACGTCTGTATGAAGCTGCCTACTTCAGTAGCTTACGGTGTGACATACCATCACTTGCCACTAACATATGGAATTTCCTGTAGTATTTTAGCTAGTCTATTCTATAAGAGACGATCTTTACAGTATTATTACTCTAACTCAGATGCGATATTTTCTGAACTTCCTATACGTAGTAACCTAAATCCTGTACATACTAAGAGTGATGTAACACGCTATATGGGTGAATAATTTCTAACCATAAGTACAATAGATTTAGGTGAGGCACACAGAGATAACTTAACATGTTCATTACACGAAGAAGAAAAAAAAATCTGAATATGGCAGAGAAAAGAAGACAAAGTTTCCAAAGAAAAGCAAATGACAAAAGGCAGAAAACTCCTAAATGGGCTGAAAATATAGGGAGGACCTCAAATGGTGGAGCTAATGATGCTATGTTGCTGGATTTCGAAAAGAAGGGGAAACTTTGTCTTGCTAGAGAGAAGACTAGTTATTATAATAACATATTCATTGAATCCAGTGAATGCGAACACAATTACAAGGTAATTGGAGGTTGGGGTTTCAAAAATGGGTCAGAACCTGTGCTTCCCGGAATTTATTATATATGTGGGAACAAGGCTTATTTCAAATTGCCAGACCATTGGTATGGAAGCTGTTATTTTGGTATTGTCTTCCCAAAGATATACCATGTATATGAAGTCACTGGAAGCAATGAAGGAACTAATGGATTAATACGTAGTAAAAGAGAAAGTGTTGGAGAAATAATAGGTGATATATTTAATGCATTGATACCTACAGTGGGAGTGGCTCTGAATACACACAGAATCTACAAATTGTCAACAGTAGTAGATCGGTTATCAACTGACACTGCTGGAGGTTTCCTGATGGTCAATACCAAATTGGTTGCGATCAGATCTATGGTTTTACAAAATCGCCTTGCTCTTGACACCCTATTGGCAAAAGAGGGCGGAGTCTGTAGAATGTTCCAGACAAAAGTGTAGAAATCAAAAGATATGTGAAAAACATTAAAATTTGGAAAGAGAGCTCAAACCACTGGAGGTTGATAGTGCCTGGAAGAGACTAACTGATGGTCTCTCCTCTGTAGGTAGTTGGTTTTCTAATCTAGGTAAAAGTCTTGTGAGTAAAATACTGATGCCAATAGCGGGAATAGGTTTATGTGTGTTCATTATAATAATTTGCTGCAAATGTCGAAAATACAAAAAGAAGTATGCTGTGAATAAGAGAGGAATAAAAAGAAATGTCGAACTCGAATTATAAGAGTTTAATAATCAGATTTACAGAAGAGTGAAAAATTCTCATCCCAATACAGGTGCTGAGAAAGCTAAATAGAAAGTTTGAAGAGATTGAAATGGGTGAAATGTGAAAAGTTGGCATCTAGTTCCATTAATTGTGATGATAGTAAATATCATCAAAGAGGGGATTGATGGAGCAAGGATTCACACGTAAAGCGCCTTGCTTGTATTCATGAACCTCGAATAACGTTAATAAAGTAACCAACATGTTCGTTTTACTAAATTTGTGTATTTCCCATTATATGGGGCGTCCAAGTGAAGCTTGCTTATGTGTCTATTAACATTAATACGCTTGCGACTGAAAATGGCCGCTGCTGCGCGGGGATTTAGACTGCGCATGCGTCAGTCATAACCATGTGATGTGACGTATTCAATGTCTTGGTGGGAAACTAGTTGCACATGCGGAATAGAGCTAAGATGGCTGCTTTGTGTTCTCACATGCCTGAAGCTTGCATTGCTGCTTCGCTATGCTGTTCGTTCTGCTTAATCATAACACTATAGTTTATTATAAAGTAATGGGTGTAGTATAGTAGTTCATGGTATACAGTGAAATCATGTATTCTGTGTTCTAAAAACTGTTTCTTTTCCATTTCATGTTACACTTCGAAAACTTGGCCTATCCTATCTACTGTATTCCATCTTGAATGAAACTGCGTCTGCGCGAGATCCGAGAGTCTGCAGAGCAATGACCTTTAAATCCCCGCCAAGGAGCTAATGGAATGGGAAGATGCTCCTGGGAACCTGAACTGTGACCCAGCAAGAAGAAGCCGAACTGTACCACAATTGAAACAATTGTATACAAAATTATATTCACCATTGTTAACCGAAAAGCATAGGTCATGAGAACCTGGAATTTAAGGGGCGGGTAGGGAAACTGAAGTAAAAAGCCTAAGAAAGTCTAGAAAATAGGTTGTGTGATGACCAGTCCTCCTCCTTTGTCCAATCAAAATTGGGGATCCTCACACTTGCAACATTGGGGGGTGGTACACTGACCCGAAGAAACAGTATAACTAGCGTAGGTTTAGCTAGAGATTTTGTCCGACTTGTCCGAATAGCTGACCTGTCACCGACCCAACGCACTCTATAGGTGACTAAAGCAGAGAGCTGCGAAGCACTCTGTTGGGAGGTTTGAGAAACCCATTCGGGGTTTTGGGAAGAGAAAGTGCTGGCGAAGCACTTTGCTGAAAAGGTTCAGGAACCCAATCGGGGTTTTGGCAGATTCCTTGCAGAGAGGGAGTAGCGCAGGCGTTGCAACCGAAGCTGCAGGTGTTGGTCGTAACCTTTGGTGAACCGGTCCTGATCCAAATTCTGGGGTTATCCTGTCCTGACTGTCCAAGAGCTGCACCTGCTTGCCTACTGGCACTTAAGTCCTTGGGGTTCTTCCCGTCTTTTCCAACTGACCCGTGGCCAGGGTTGGTCTTCACTCTATCCTAGGTAGATATAAGTCTGTGTGGGTGTTGATATTATCGTGTGTTCCTATTTCTTACCCTACCTTATTTTGCAAAAGGCTGCTTAAATTGTATATGTTCCTTTTCTTTCCCCGTCCTTTGATGAATAAAACTTTCACATGTTTCATTGATTGTTAGTGTGTTCCCATTCTCTACCCACCTTTAGCTAAATGCTAACTTGTTTCTATATAGCATATGTTCCTTTTTCTTACCTTCCCTTTTAGGAGATAAGCTGAATTAATAGTATGTTCCAAATCTTACCTTCCCTATAGTGATTAAGCTAAATCTGAATAATTGAATTGCATAAAATTTCATTTCCTTTTAAACGGACATCTGAATTGCAAGAGTCTTTGGGATTAGTATGTTCCCTTTCTTTACCCTCCTTTAGTAGAATTGCGAAAGTCTGTGATCTAAAATAGCATGTTCCTTGTTTTTACCTTCCCTTTATTTCAAGTTTCTAAATGATTAATAATCTTTATCTTCCGCATAGCTATACGTTTTTTATGATTTTGATTATAGATAGTCTCATTACTTTTCTGCTCATAACGTATGATGATGCTGATGATTAGATAAAAGTTCAAAACTTACTCAGAGTCTGTGGTTATTTCATTTTTCAAATGCTATAAATGTTTTGAGTACCTCACTTCAACTCAACTCCCTGATCCAGTGTGTTTAGGTTCCTAGTATCTACATTGCTAGGTTATAGAGTAATTAGAGAATAGATAGAATCACAAATTATACTGATAGTAGAGCATGAGTTGCCTAAAATAAATGGTAAGGTATATTTTTCGATGTGGTATTATGGGCCCAGGTGAGTATTAGTAAACATTTCCTAGCTGGGTGACCTGCGCGCTCTATCAGTAGTATGCAGAGTTGCGTTTTCATTCTTTTTATGTCATTAACCCATGTTGTGCTATTTTTGTGGTCAATTCTGGAAGAGGTTTTTGTTGGTACCGGTTTGTCCAGTGCAGTGGAGATACAATTGTAAAAGGTGTGTATGTCTATTGGCCGCATTTTTATTGGTGCTTTTTCAAGGTGGGTGTTCAGTTGCTGGATGTCTAGTCACACAAGTCTCTCACTTTGAAGTCAGAGAAAGAAAAGGAAAACACCTCTGTCTTTGAATGGACAACAAATGTGACACTATAAAAACAACATTTACAGGCCAGTTTTCAGAAAGCAGCATTTGTGGAAGAATACTAAGGGAGTTGGTGTAGAAAGGCTTTGCTCCTTGGGAGGGATGAACTCACGTTGGACAGCCTAAAACAAACAAAGCCAGCAAATAGAAAGCCAGAAAATGTGAGCTACAAACCACAAAGCCAATGATAAGCAATGGGCAGAATCCATTCCCAGGGAAGCTTTCTGAATGTCCCCAAGATGTCTTTAGCAAT